>NW_026991717.1:137670248-140070248 GCF_029215605.1 Mirounga angustirostris
CGCATCATACTTGCTATCATTATTCTCCTCTGACATTTTTACCTAGACTCCGCATTTCTCTACCACATTCCCACCCGATACAGGCAGTTATTTTTGAGTTGGTCTTTTTTTTTCCTCTGTTATTACACACTAAATACCTCCCTGTTGGCACTGATTCCCATTGTTTGTGATAATCCGGCCAATCTAAGAACCCCATTTATTTCTCCCTTTTATTCTAGGCTGTTTTCCCCACGTTGTCATTCATTCAAGAGGGGTTCATCAGAGAATTCCTCCGATATGAGGAATAATTAAAGGTACATTTTCCTTTTGAAGAATTAGGAACAGTAAAGGCATGCATTTTTTTTTTTACAATCTAATGTATTTGCATGGATGTATTCGTCTCCTCTACCAACTCCCTCATGTTATATTGCTTTTTCTGGCAATATTTGATCCCATAAAGCCCTTTATTCAAGACACCTCTCCTTCCCATTCTGAAATGATCTCTCTCGAGAGTGGCAGTGATGATACAATAGGATTGGAGTTACTATTATTAAAAATTACTACTTTTTTGGACTATGTTGCTTCTGTTACCCAGTGGGATTTTGATTCCAGACATTCTTCTTGCTTGACATCCGCTGGGGAAGTGATGAAACCATTCATTATTTAAAAGTTTGGAAGCCACAAGAACTACAGTATCTAACCAGATTGGATTGACTTTTTAGCTCTTTTGATTAATAATTCATAAACCTGAGGATATGTGAATTGGGTGAGCACTAACCTGCTAACAAAAGGGGAGTAGGAGATGAATGTTAACATGGCTTCTGCGTTATTTTACTTAACACTTCAGACCAACAAAACAAACCCATGTGTCATGGAACCTGTTTCATAGTTTCAATCCACAATCAATATTTCATGATTAATGGCCCCATATGTTCACACCGGGCCCCTGCAGTACAAAATTTGCACACGCATCTCTCATGTGATGATGTACAAAATGCCTTCTCCGAAAAGAAAGGGTTTTGCTTTCTCTAACAAGAACTCATGTTCAACTCGCTTTCCAGATTATTTGGTTTTTAATTTTTCCTTTCTGGATTTTATAAAAGGTAAGAGTCTTGATGGTACCAAATAAGCTTTTGGACCTCAAAGTGGCAATTTACTCTCCCAAACCATTGGAGTTTCTGCAAATGGTAGAACGTGGAGGGTTATGTCACTTGCAAATGACACATTTTTTTTAACCTGGCTAATGTTACGCATTGTAAAAATTATTTCACTTGGCATCTGAGGACCTGGTTTTGTGCCTCTGCCTCTGTCATTTACTAGGTGTGTGACCTGGGTCGAGCAACTGCTTTCTCTCTCTGAGCTTCATTTTCTTAATCTATTCCATGATGAATAAGACCAACCTTTTGGTAGTGCCGTGAATAATGGAACAAGATTACATAAAGCACCTACGCAGTATCTGGTTTATAGCAGTGCTGTCCTCATTCATTACTCTAAATGTGTGAAATGTAAAATAGTATTAATATTATTAAATATTAAATATTATTAGCATTATTTAAAACATTTTATTAGTCAATAAAACAGTATTAAGCCACCCTGTTGGTACGATGTACAGGGTATTAAAAGCACTTTATAAGCTATAATGTTTTAAAGCAACTGTAAAGAATCATGGTTAGCTATTGCTCAACATTTAAAGTGGTAGTGACGGCACCATTTTCATGTGGAAATGATATAAATGTCTTCCTTCTGGGAAAGTTCATCTTAAAGAAGAGAATTCGCTTAGTAATTTATCAAGGCGGCATATTCCAAAATAAATAAATAAATAAATAAATAAGGCAGACGAAAGAAAATTCATCGTAGCAGTTTTCTCAGAAAACTCCCAACTTCTGATTGTTTGGGGTCGATTTTAGCTTTTACCACGAAGATTTCACATCCAAGTCCCTACTTAGGAGAATCTGATAAAAGGACCCAAACATTTCACAAATTCAAAGTTCAAACAGATTTAAATTCCACAGATTGCAAACAGAACAAGGGCAACCTTTAAAACATCCTGATGCCGGAAGACTCACACATCGATATGCCCTATAGAAGCCTCCGGCTTTCGAACCCAGGTGCTCCTGCCCGCCTTCTTTGAGAATGACCCCTCCAAGGCATTGCGAGGCAGAGGGTTGGGTTTGGCCTATTTAGTTCATCAGAACTAAAAATGGATTGGCTTTTTCTCTGAGGAAAAGCAACACCATACAGGAAGACAACTCAATCTGGAATTTATTGTTATTATTTACAAGTGCATAAACTCAAGTCTGACTTTTCCTCCTCTATCAATCCTAAAAAGGAATAATTGCCTTTTTTTTACATTCTGGTCCCTGTAGCTAGTGAGCTAGAAGGGGAAGAAGGATTTCTAAGTCAATCTCCCTTGGTTTTCTAGGATATCCTATTCCTAAAATTTCTGCTCTTAGAGCTTTGAGGTGAGGGGTGGCTCCACAATAGTCTTTTGCCCGGGTGATTATCTGAGCATCTTTAAAACCACAGGTTTTGTGTTTTGGAGGGAAGATGGGATCTTCCCAGACACATAACATTTTCTTGCCTATTCTTTTCTTTTTTTTTCAAGATTTTATTTATTTATCTGTCAGAGAGGGGGAGAGAGCACAAGCAGGAGGAGAGGCAGAGGGAGAAGCAGGCTCCCTGCTGAGCGGGGAGCCCAATGCGGGGCTTGATCCCAGGACCCTGGGATCATGACCTGAGCCGAAGGCAGAAGCTTACCGACTGAGCCACCCAGGTGTTCCTATTCTTACACTCAATCTTATCTCCTTTCCCTAAGATTAGAAGCACAGAAGCCCGGGCTGTCCTACACTCTCACCAGTCTGACCTCTGGCGCACAGAATTAGAAAGAACAGTGGATGGAAAACTGTGAATCCAATTCCCGAAGAAGAGAAGGGGCTAGGTTTCCCTCTGTTTTATGCAATGGTGTTGATGGTATCCATTGACAACAGCAGGGTAGTTGGCACCTTCTTCCCTCAATTGTCAGGTGCAGAGACAGAAGCCTGGAGGGGGACAGCATGTGATTTGTCCAAAGTCACACTGTATCTGGAAGCATGCTGGTGTCTGACCCTGGCCTTCCTCCTGCATCCCCAGGCCATCCGTCTCCAGGAGGGAAAGGAAAGGAAAGAGGAAACAAGCATGTTTGGGGCCCCTGCCAGGAGCCAGGTGATGCACCAAGGACATTCCTGCCATTGTCTGATTTGACATTTTCTATAGGGGCCACTCTCTCAACTTTTGCTGGGCTAGGGTCCTTCCTCCTCTTCTGGACCTATTTTGGGAATTACCCTCCATACCTTATGTCCCAGCACTGGGAGCTGCCTGCAGGAGCAGAAGATCATCTTCAACTCTCAAGCAGGATTCTGCCACTGCAAATACCAGGCAGCATTTAACAGAAATTACCGACATTTGTCTTGGTGCGAGTATTTTTTTTTTTTTTTTTCCCATCAGGGATTAGGAAGAGCAATCATCTCCTGCCTCTCATCAATTACTTTCTTCCGTATCTTTTGCATTTTCCCGCAGAACCGTTTTGCAGGTACAACAGAGCGATCTTTAGAGATAATCTGGTGATTATTACAAATTCAGCCTCTCACGCTACAGGCATTAAGAGATGAAAATTGCCTGAAGTCCACTGTTGTACACCCAGTCTGTACCTCTGGACTCCTGTCCCGAGGTGAAAATGCAAACAGAGGAGATATTTAGAATCATTTTGACAGTTCATAAAATTAAGCAGGGATTAGGGATTCGCTTTTTTAAATAATGCCAGAGGGTGCACACTATGGTAATCATATCATCCTGCAACAGGTCCAGTCAAAGTTGAACGGACTATCTAGGAAGAGAGAGAGAAAAAAAATGTCAGGTTATTAAATCTGCTGTGTATCAGCTGTTGAAAATCCATTTTTTAAACCTTAAATTAAACTGCCTGCCTAATGGAGACACTAGCCCCAGCCCCCAATACCAATCGTCCTTCTCCTGCGTCTGTTCTGTTCAGACAATACATGCTGTAGCTTCAGTGTCCATGTGCGTGACTACATCTAGTCAGAGGGGATGATTGTATAAATATGCGTGTAGTACAAATAGTTTAATTTTAATTGGGACAGAGTAGCTGATGTTGAAACCATCTGAATATTGAATGTGATATCAAGCATGTGACTGGCTCTAGTAGATTTAAAAAAAAAAAGGCAAAAAGAAAGAAAAGTTCTCATTTTAATTGCAGTATAAGACAGAAGCCTGAGGACTGGATCATATGCCAATCTTACCCTAAGCACTGTATCATTTTGACCAATCGATTCCCTTCCCAGAGTGTTATTTTCTCTTAATGGGGGGATTTTAAACCAAATGAACTTTAAAGTACTGTTTTGAAAGATAAGTGGTCAGATTGTGCTTCATGGGGCCAGAGAAGAGCTCTTGATTCTCAGCATCAGTCAGAAAAGTCTAGGTGAGGCTGCCCAGTAACAAACACTCCCTGATCTCCATGGCTTCACCTCATGACAGCTTATGTCTTGATCCAGCTTTATGGCCACAAAGCTCAGTATGGGATTTCATCCAGGGGTCTGGACTTACAGAGACCCCATCTTGTAGTTGCTTTATCTGGACCTAGCATCTTTTCATTTGCCACGATAGGGCAAGGACTACTCTAGGAGGCTGAACATAGAATCTTCCACATTTTTTCCCAGAAGCATCAAATGCCAATTCTGCTCAATTCCATGTCCAGCCATAGCTGGATGGCCATCCCTAAAATGCAAGGGGGCTGTGACGTGTGGTGGAGAAAGTGGAATGTTTGTCACTTGCCATCATGCCTGCCATTATAAAATCATAAAATTTTCCTCTCTCTTTGATGAAAGAAGAGGAAATTAACACTTTTAACCTTTAACTAGGGACACAGCTAGACCTTCACAGAAGAGAAACATGGAAGCTCATGGCAGGTCAAGTCTGGCCCAGAGTCTTGGAAAAGTGGTTTTGAGTTTTCTTCTCTTTTCAAGCTGGGTTCACATTCTCAGCACCAACTATCTCTATCAGCACCCATTCCCCAGTGTCTGCTGGGATCTCAGAAGTCATGTCAATGTCCAAAAAAAGAGTTGGAATCATTAAAAAAAATCAATTTGATATAGGAGAGAAAGGCATCAGCATTTGAGTATGACCTCTAACCTTGCAAATAAGTTTCAACTTGCTGTTTTAAATATACTAATATACTTCTTGATTTTTTTAAAATTTATTTAAATTCAAGTTAGTTAACATAGAGTATTATTAGTTTCAGGGGTAGAATTTAGTGATTCATTAGTTGCATAGAACACCCAGTGCTCATTACATCATGTGCCCTCCTTAAATCTCATCACCCAATTTAAATATACTTGTAAGTGCGCGCACACACACACACACACATTACGTAAACTCATAAACAATCAAAACTGAGAGTTGAGAGTATTCTCGGTCAAAATGTTACAAAAATTAAACTCTTTATTCCACACCTCTGACACCACCTCAGAATTCATGCCTTTCCCTCCAAGAGCTGTGGAGAATGATGGCCTGAGGGTTCCTCCCAAGGGGAGAACCTGGGCCCCATTAAGAACATTCCCTACATCCGGGTAGAGACTCCTCATCGTATTTGCCCAGTGTAATTCCAAAATTGGTAAGGATTAATGTAATGGGTGCTTCTTAGTCTTTTCTTCTTCAATAGAAGTGAGATTGCCCCCCAGCTGCTCCTTCCCCTCGTACTTGCATCATTGTGGAGGCAGGGTCACAACTAATTCATATTTTTATTGAGGAAGAGCTATCTTCAGACTTGATATATTGACTAATATGAGCTCCTAGATTTTGAGTCTGACAGGGGGACTTTAGAGCAAAAGTTGAGTACATTGTACAGGAGTCAACAATGAAGGTAAATACTTGGGGCCAATGTGGCAGATGGTGATAGACTATATTGTTGTGAAAGCATTTTCTGTCCCTTCTAGCAAAACAGTTCCTATGAAAAATATCGTCCTTCCCACCAGAGTTGTGCCAGCCGTGGTCACGTGGCTTGCTTTGGCCAAGAAAGCGTGTATGGGAGTGACGCGTGCTGGTTCTGAGCAGAAGTTTTCAGAATCCCCGTATGTCTCTCCTCTCTTTCTCTTCTTTAAGAGTATCTGACCCAAATGAGGAGGGCATGCTACACAGCCACAGAATCCCTAGGAATCCTGTGCTGATCATAAATATGAACTACAGATATATCTTTATTGCCATGAACCACTGTGGTTGGGGATTATTTGTTACTCTTAGCATAACCTAAACTGACTGATACAAATGGTTACTTTTTATGGAGACCACCACAAATTTCCCTGGAGTCAAACCCTTCCCCTCCATCCAAACCACCATTACTTTGGTTCAGGTCCCCATCATATTTCTTCTTGAGTTTTGCAAAAGTACGTTATCTGGCCTTTCTTCCTCTGTTCTTGTTCCCCTCTGCTCTATTATCTGCATGTACTCAGAGTCATCTCTGCAAAATACAAAACCCATCTTCTCCCTTTCCTCCTTAAGACCCTTCAATACCTCCCTGTTGGCTTCAGAATAGAACCCAACCTGCTGCCTGTTTTTCCAAAGCCCCTCCTTATGCAGCCCATGCCCCTGAGTCCCCGTCATTCTCTCCCTTTCACACGGTCTGTTCTAGCCCTCACCCACAAGCCACAGTCCTGCTCACCTGCCTCCACACACGCTTCTCTGTCTTCTTCACTGTCTCTATTAGCCCAATTCTTTCTCACCCACCAAGTGTCAGCTCATGCTTTGCCTCCTCTGTATGTCCTTCTCTGTCCACCCTTCCCTCATGGGCAGTCTTTTTTTTACCCCTTTCTGTGTTTTGGTGGCACTCCGTGCCTGCAGCTATCCTGCCCTGCTTGCTTTGGGGTTTTGTTTTGTTTTGTTTTTTGTTTGTTTGTTTTTTTTGTCTCTTCTAACCCTATTGCAGAGCCCAGAGCACAGGAGACCCTCCATAAGGGAGATGAATGAATGAATGAATGAATGAACGAAGTATAGAAATGAATAAACTAGTCATCATCTTTCCTGGTGTACACCAAGATTTTAGCATGCAGACCATGCTGATGCCAGAGAGATGTTAAAGGAACGGCAACAGCCCTAATCAAAGGGCTGAGGAGGACATCCCAGGTCTCTCCTGCACTGTCCTATCTTTCGACTCACTCTCTGGCAGCAGTCTTAACTGCAGATGTAGGGAGTACCCTGAAAGAATCCATTCCCCTCCCCCTTCCCTCCCTTTCCCCTCCTTCCCTGCAGTAGCCCACTGCCTTTTTTTCTAGTGACTGTCCTTCTAAGAAAGAGGAGAAGGGTCAAGGAGTGACAGACAGGATAAAAGGGCTGGAAAGGGGCCCTCCGGGAATTCCGCACACTGGGGCCATGTGGTCCAAGGAGGACAACTCAGGTGGGTGACTTAATGTGTTTTTAATTATATATAAGGTCACGTGGATGCTAATCAGCAAGCAGCTGTCCTCTCTCTTCAGAAGGTCAGGGCCTGAGAGAAAGGCTCACCGTGCCTCACATGAGAGACAGACTGATCAAACGTTATTCCTCGAGATTCCACCAGGTATCTAAGAGAGCTGAGCCCTGAACATGCTGAGGTTTCCTCTTGTCAGTGCCCCAGAGCAGAGAGGAGCCAGGCAGAAGACGTCCTCCACACAGGACCCGAAAGACACAACCCACGTGCACATTTGGTCATCAACGTTGATGATTAATGGCGATGTATCTGCAGTCTGTACCTCCAGCTCGGGTCCCACCATGTCTGCCCTTTGGGGAAGTTGTGGCACTTTTCTGTGTCTCAGTCTCCGTCACTGCAACATGAAGGTGCTAACAGTAATAAGCTGGCACATTTAAGGAGCACATAGCGTGTGCCATGGTTCTACTCAGTTTATCTCCCCTGCACTCCATGAGGAAGCTACTGCCATTATCTTCAATTCACAGACAAGGAAACTCAGATGGGTTATTACAAGAGCCAAGACTGGAAAACTGGGAACTGTCTGATCCTACCCCAAGCCCTAGACCACTGACAACCATCTGACTGTTTCTGTGACTCGTCCTCGGCTAAGCCCATTCACACCCATCCACACCATACCTGTAACCCCCGGGCCAGTGCCCCCTCTCCTATTTTACCACAACTGAACTGTATAATGTACCATGTTGTCGTGTTATTTATTGTTTCTCTTTCTCTTCTCTAGAATGCGAGCTCCCCAAGGGCTGGGACCTGGATCTGTTTTATTCACGAATGTATTCCCAGCACTGAAGAAGAGCCTGAGACTAAGTAGGCGTTCCATGACTGTTGAGTGAATGGAGGACACTGATGTCAAATTAGAAGCATGACCCAGTGTGAGGGACTCCATATAATCTCCCAGAACCCCAGGAGAGCCCTGGAATGTTACCCATTCCCCAGCTCCTGGCACCAGAGCTCCCACCAGCGGTCACCAGCAGTCTTCAGCTTTGAGGGTTTGCACCCTTCAGCACTTCCCTCCAAGAGGCTGGGTGTGACAACACTTGAGGGCAAACAGCCAGCAAAAATGATTGCTATTATTATTTTCCTTGGGGCTGATTGGGGGAGGGGAGTTTGTATGGCGTCTAGCCTCCAGACCTGAGCTTCCCTGAGACCGCAGCTGAGTCTGAGCTCACTGACACTGCTGTAAGGTGTCAGAGGGAGAGACATCTCCCACACTAAAAAGAGCAGACCCTCGGAGACCTTCCTTGGCCCACATGTGAAACCCAATACCACCAGCAACACAGGCACCCTCCTCTTCCTTGAGAACAAACAGCAGAATGTTCCACCGTGTTTGATGGGACGAGAGGGAGGAGGAGAGTGTAAATTTCAGTATGAATTGATAACACTTAGTCAGCCCGCTTCTAAAGCAAGGGGTTTGCAAAATTTCCCTGAGGACAAGCCTAGGAAATGTGTTGATCTGGTTTCACACACAGGCAGATCTGGGGGGAGAAGGTGGGGTCGTCAGCAGCCACTGAAGAGGGCACAGCCCTGTGACTCTTGTCATCCCCAGGATGCTGACTGTGGGCACCAACTACACTTTGTAACAACAGGCTCCCGGAGTGGCTGTTGGGGTCACTAGAAGGTTTAAGTTAACTTTTGGAGAAGTGATCTGGAGGAACATACAGTCTGTTTTACACATTAGAGGTCACAGACCTCAACGCCTATCACACTCAGGTAATATTAAAAAAGAAAAAAAGGAGCGAACTGGAGTGATATGCAGACGCACATCCTGTCTAAATGGGGCGGAGGCTTCTCTGCTCCCGCCAGTCTTTGATAGGAGAAGTAGGGAGAACTGTAGTTTTTATCTTGTTTTTAATTATTATTACTTTTTATGAGACAGCTCCCAATCTTTAACGGCTGTCAACTAGAAAGATTTCAAGTCAAAGGAGGGAAAAGTCAGGGGACAGCAGGTGATGTTTTATTGGGTACCTGCTAAGCTATACTGACACTTCACACTGGTAAGCTCACATCATCCCGTGAAACTTTCTCAGAGCAATCTATCCATCTCCCCTTGCACAGCTGAAGAAGCTGTGGCCCCAGTGGGTAAAAATTACTTGCCAAAGGTTACCTGGTGAGTTAAGTGACTGAGATCATTAACACACAGGTTGTCCCAACCACAGTCATCCTCTTTCCGGTTCACAAGGGAACATTTTCTACTCTCGATGCCTAACAATGGACTGATGGTCCTTGTTAGGTAGTGACCTCCCTGTTACTCTGAGCAGTCAAGCGAGGTCTAGATAACCTTTTCCCAAAAATGTTAGAAAATGCAAGTCTCACTTTGACAGTGAAATGAGAGCAGATTATATGGAGGATCCCTTTTGTTGCTCTGACTCAATATTTTTCAAAGCCCAGTAGCCTTTGGCAGAGTAATCCTTGTCCCATAGAGTTACTTGGAGGGGAATCTAATATGAAGACTTTACCTTGAACGCAGAATTTTTATATCGAAGGACATGATAAAAGTTTTGGTCAAAGGTAGTATATTAACTCCTAATGGTTTGCTTTTTTTTTTTTTTTTAAATGAAGACTTCCTTGCTGTTTTCAACCCTTTGAAGTATGAGTCTGTGGATGCATAGAGAGTTCACCTTACCATTTCCAGTCTTGTAAACTGATGTCAGTTACCAATTACACCTACAAGTAGATGACAGCCTCTTAGAAGGAAACCAACAATACATGTATACTGTATTTTATATTGAAATCACTATAATTATTATTTCTAGAAAATAATGTGTCTGAATAAGGTTGACTAGAAAATGAATCATAAAACAAGATAAAATACTAAAGAGACCACATTAAATTATTTCTGGAACAAGAGGAGAGATAACTAGCTTGCTACACAGACAGAAATAGTTATGATAAAAAGTAAATATATACAGCAGTTTTCAATATGCATTGTTTTTTTTTTTTTTTCCACATTTGCTAGTTAATTCAATCAATGCAACAAATCTGGGCTTTGCTTTGGCCTAAGAGAGCCCCGACATTGTGTTAAGGATTTTGATGCCAGGATCTTAGTTATTCCTCAAAACAATTATGTGAGAGAGGCATTATTACTATTTCTATTACTATTCATATTATTCCCTTTTGAGGGTGACAGTCCAGAACCTCAGAAAGGTCTTATCAAAGCCTTAATCAAAGGCACTTGGCTGGTTGGTGGTTGAACTAGCCCTAGGAACAACATCTTTTAACAAGTCCTACCTCTCCTTTTTTGATAACATCACACTGTACCAGAAAAGAAGAAACATTCTTTTATTGAATTTGCTAGTGGTTAGACATGGATTTTAAGGCCAAACCAGTATACAGAATAACCAGGTTTAATGGGACACCAAGACTATGATGAAAGCTGACCTGACCGATTCTCCTGAGCAATGTCTCCTCCATGTATGGAATCAAATGTCTCAGATACTGAAAAATGCTCAAACATCTCTTAAAACTACAAACTGATTATTTTAATTGACTCTAAGATGCAAAAATTTTGCGCAACTAGGCATTCAAGGAAAATTTGTTGAATGAAGCAAACAAATGGAAGAAGATCACCATTCCCCAGCGAGCGTTTGGGAAAACCTATGTGATGGAAGGACAAACCCAGCCCTCATCCTTCTGTGCAGCTCCCATGTGTGTCAACCAGACAAGCAGACACAGAGAGCGAGGCCTGGGAGGACTCTGAGTGCAGGTGCTTCTGTCCCTGTGCAGGTGGGCTGGGTCACAGTGTCCACCCACCTGGAAGCTCCCAGATACCCCAATGATGGGGATTTTCCTGAGGCCTCCTTACATGGACATAATCAATTATTAACTCTTTTTGCAGCCCCTCTCCTGTCTCTGGGGGATGGGGGTAAGGCTGAAAATTCCAAGCTTCTCATCGTGGCTTGGTTCTTCCGGTGCCCAGCCCCCACCCAGGAGCCATCCCGGAGCCCCCTCCCCCTGCTCACCCACAGAGTCACCTCATTAGAACAAAAGACATCCTTATCACCCAGGAAATGATAAGAGTTTCAGGAGCTCTGTGTCAGGGACCAGCAGCAGAGACCAATATATACATTTTTCTATTATCTCTCATGTAGGGATTGCTATTGTTGAGTAGAGTATGTCATCTACCAAAGAGTTGTGGTTTATTTTGACCACCTATGGGTACACGGACTTGGAAGTTCCACGTTGCAGGGAAACCCAGAGTTGCCATGGATGTTGGGGGGGGGGCAAGAACCCCTCCCTGGGGAAGTGTGCAGCGTCCAAGCAGCATGGACTTCAGTGTATGCCAACCACAGACCAAAGCTCAACCCCACCATGAGCTGTGGGGCAGCTCGTGTCTCCTCAGTGTGTTGTTTCCCTCGTCCAGAAAGTGGAGAAAGGGTGTTTTAGTTTTTTTTTTTTAAAGTAGGCCCCAATACCGGACTCGAGCTCATGACCCTGAGATCAAGACCTGAGCTGAGATCAAGAGTGGGACACTTAACCAACTGAGCCACCCAGGTGCCCCGAGAGATGGCGTCTTAATTAAAGTACTCTTCTAAGCATCACTTAAGATCTTACATTTGGTTTTATTTTTACTTATTTTTAAAATTTTCCCTGCTTCTTTCCATTAAAAAAGTACATATAGTGTAAAATGAGGGCTAAATATTGAAAACAAATAAATGTGTTTTTTTAAAGATGATACATCTTGATTCACACAGTCGCTGGCATGATAAATATTTCTCCCTCCCTTAATTTGTTAAATCTGTTAGCAAAACATTTAATCACGATATTAAAAATATGTCTAGAAATAAAGATGAATGAAGTCTATCATCTCTCTCTTTCCTACTCACCACCCACCTGAAAACATAAGAGAAAGGAGAAAGGAAAATGCAACAATAGGATTCTTTCCTTTCTCCATAGTCCCCGATTACCTGGCCATCGGAAAGGAAGATGTGATACCTTAGCTTCAATCATTTGTGAATCTTTCCAAATCGCTGTCATTTGTTCAAGGCTCTGGAAACCATCCACATCCCTGTGCCCCACTCTGTACATTTTTAATTAGGCCTCAAGACTTCCATACTCAGCTTACATATCACTAAATATCTTTGGAGGCCCCGTGTCATGTGGGTAACAGATTGTTGCCCAGTTTTTTTTGTCATGAGTATCAAACAAGGCTAAAAGAAACCCTATGTCCTCAGTGCTTGTGTGTCTTCCTGCTCTGTACTCATTTCTAGTGATAAAAGCTCTGAGAAGGGACTCTTAAAAGGAGAGTAAAGATTTTATGTTTGAGGACTCCAATCTTTCCAAATTATGTGGTAATTCCTGATCACCCCTTTTGGATATCATGGCTTCCTCTGCCCATCTGCTACACAAAATTACCAGACATGAAGAAAAATGTTATCTGGAAACATTAGTTTTCAAATCAGCTTGATCTAAACCCAACAGATGAGTCACCATTTGAACTTTGGCTAAAATGTGGGAGATTGAGGTCTCAATCATATATAAACTTCTGCGGAAAAGTTGTGGGAGGGTTAGGGACAGAAAGGCACTTGAGAACACAGAGGGGCAGGAAAAGGCTCTCTGTCTCTTACAGGGCACTGCAGAGGGTAAAAGCAAAATGGCAGCCACCAGCCAGAGGGAAGTCTCATCCCTTCCTGAGGCCATAGAGCTGGTGACCGGTAGGACACACAGGTTCCCACTCTCACCAAGCTTAGGTCGGCCTGGAGGTTCAGATATTTAAACAGGGAAATAGGAAAAGTGAGAAGAGAGATGATGTTTTTATAGGAAGAGGTGAAATGGCTTTCACACTTCCTGGACAGGGACGGGTAAGAGTGCTGGCCTCCAAGATGACTAAACTGGTTTCTTTGGTCTCTGATGAGATTTGACCCTCCCTTTCCCATGCCAGGATAGCTTGGGAGAGCGGAAAGTGTCAAGGGTTGGAGTTTCAGAGCATGTTCCATAATAGGCTGTACCTTATTTTAGTAACATTCATTGCTATGATTACTTCTTTAAGATCTACTTAAAGGGAGATCATTCCCACTCATATTGATTGAGCACATAATTGATTATATACGTACTAGTTCTGTCATTTTGCTAGAAGAAAAGAAAGAATAGGATATTAAAAAATATGGAAAGGAACTTTAGAGATCATCACAACACACACTTCCATTGGGAAAATGTTCCAACTTGTGGGGACACCCTTGGTCAAGCTTATCTAAAACCCACTGGTTGGGGTGCCTAGGTGGCCCAGTCATTAAGCATCTGCCTTCGGCTCAGGTCATGATTCCAGCCAGGGTCCTGGGATCGAGCCCCACATCAGGTTCCCTGCTCAGAGGGAAGCCTGCTTCTCCCTCTCCCACTCCCCCTGCTTGTGTTCCCTCTCTTGCTGTGTCCCTCTCTGTCAAATAAATAAATAAAATCTTTAAAAATAAAAATAAAACCCACTTGTTGCCGGGCTTATCTGGTTAACACGCTAAGTCCTTAAACTGAGAGGATATATGTTTATCTAAGAATTTAGTAAGACCAATTTTACTTCTCATATAAAAATATAAAAGAGCAGACTGGTGATTGCCGGCTGGAAGAGAGTGAGGAGGGTCGGATGAAATGGGTGAAGGGTATCAGGAAGTACAGATTTCCAGAAATAAAACAAACAAGTGATGGAAATGTAATGTACGGCATGGTGACTATAGTCCATAATATCGCATATTTGAAAGTTGCCAAGAGGGTAGATTTAAGTGTTCTCATCACAAGAAGGAAAAAAAAAAAAAGTCGCTTTGTGTGGTGACGAATGGTAACCAGACTTCTGTGATGATTTTGCAATATAACAAATATCAGATCATTACCTTGTACACCTAAAACTAATATAATGTTATATGTCAATTATACTTCAATAAAAAATATATGTTTGATTTTATTCATTAATTTTATCTCTGCTAAAGATATTGCTAGGTAAAGAAATATAACTAATGTCGCATGACATAGAGTAATATAAAATTAATAAAATAGATAAACATCTATGAAAAAAGGATAGCAGCACTCAACCACACTTCACTTCATAAATATTATGAAAAAGACTCAATTTTTTTTTTAAAAAGGTATTAGAAAACACTGCGGTTTGGTACTATCCCATTATAGTTTAACAGTCATAAATATAGGGAAAATTCAATTGACTGAGAAAAATATAAATAGTAATTATAACAATCACATTGAATAGCCTGGGGAATAACACCATAATATCATGAAGAATGACATTTTTGGAAACCGCCTTTAGAGTTTACACAGGTAAATGGCCCATCTGTACCTCAAAATCAACCTTCATGGCCAGATCATTTTGGTTCCAGTTATGCCACAAAAGAAATGGAGGCTTGATGAAGCTCCGTGGTTTTCCAAGAGTCTCTCAGCTAAAAGTAGTAATGCTATATATAAAACCTGAGCCCATAGACACAGAGAACAGATTGGTGGTGGCCAGAGGCTGGGGGCGAGGGGTTGCCGAAACTGGTAAAGGGGATCAAAAGGTACAAATTTCCACTAATAAAATAAATGTCATGCAGATGTGTTGTACACCATGGTCACTGTAGGTAATAAGAATGTGTTGCATAAGCAATGTCCACAATAACCAAACTGTGGAAAGAGCCAAGATGTCCATCGACAGACGAATGGATAAAGAAGATGTGGTATGTATATACAATGGAATATTATGCAGCCATCAAAAGGAATGAGATCTTGCCATTTGCAACGACGTGGATGGAACTGGAGGGTATTATGTTGAGTGAAATAAGTCAAACAGAGAAAGACATGTATCATATGATCTCACTGATATGAGGAATTCTTAATCGCAGGAAACAAACTGAGTGTTGTTGGAGTGGGGGGTGGGGTGGGAGGGATGGGGTGACTGGGTGATAGACACTGGGGAGGGTATGTGCTCTGGTAAGCGCTGTGAATTGTGCAAGACTGTTGACTCTCAGATCTGTACCTCTGAAACAAATAATGCAATATATGTTAAGAAAAAAAAAAAAAGAAGAAGGTAGCAGGAGGGGAAGAATGAAGGTGGGGAAATCGGAGGGGTAGACGAACCATGAGAGACGATGGACTCTGGAAAACAAACTGAGGGTTCTAGAGGGGAGGGGGGTGGGAGGATGGGTTAGCCTGGTGGTGGGTATTGAGGAGGGCACATTCTGCATGGAGCACTGGGTGTTATGCACAAACAATGAATCATGGAACACTACATCTAAAACTAATGATGTAATATAGGGGATTAACATAAGAATAAAAAAAACCCAAACAAACAAACAAACAAAAAAAGAATGTGTTGCATAATTGAAATTGGCTAAGAGATTAAATCTTAAAAGCTCTCATCACAAGAGAAAAAAAAGAAAACCTTGTAACGACGTATGGTGAGAGATGATAAATAGATTTATTGTGGTGACCATTTTGTAATATATAGAAATCTCGAATGGCTATGTTCTACACTTGAAACTAATACGATATTATATGTAATTATATCTAAATTTAAGAAAAGTACCTCTGAGCCATATTTTTGGCTTCAGGTCTAGAATTTGGTTGGGTTCGCTGCTGTTATTTCTTTTTAAACTGCAGAGTGGTTGATTAGTACTTGGGAAGCAGGGTAAATTTGGGTCTGCAGGGGAGCTCTATTTATGCTGCATGGACTAGGTCAGAAAGCCAGGGTTTTCCCAGAAATCCCACTGGCCAGGATTGTGTCACATGACCACACCCCCTGCAAAGGAGGCTGGCCAAGTGTGTCTGGCAAAGCAAAATCCATCGACCCAACTGGCCTATTACCGATCTAGATTCATCCCCTGAGACTGGGCGCACTGCTGTGGCAAACAAAATCGTAGTCTGTTAGTACAAAAGAGGTGGCTGGGTGGCGTTGGCGTCGTCGCTCCGGTGACTTTCGCAACAGCCTTCCTGGAGCAGGGCTTCCCGTGCGGCACATTCTCAGTATGTGGGAATGGATTGCATTTAAGCCATAGGAAAAAATGAAATCCGGGGGACGGACCACCATGTTCAAGGACACCTGTGCCCGATAGATAATGTGGCGATATTTGCTGCAAACATTAACATTTTTGGAGGACTATGGTGGCTGTTTCACGCGAGGTTTATCATTGCTGCAAATTCACACGGCATTTGGTCTGGTCGAGACCTGTCCCTTATTTTTTTTTTTAAGATTTTATTTATTTATTTGAGAGAGAGAATGAGAGAGAGAGAGAGAGAGCACATGAGAGGGAGGAGGGTCAGAGGGAGAAGCAGACCCCCCGCCGAGCAGGGAGCCCGATGCGGGACTCGATCCCGGGACTCCAGGATCATGACCTGAGCCGAAGGCAGTCGCTCAACCAACTGAGCCACCCAGGCGCCCGAGACCTGTCCCTTCTTAACTGGCTGACCCCTACCCTCATGTAGACTCAGCTCACTCATCCACCACTGAGCCTTCCTGGCCACCACCCAAGTCTCCCAGTGTCCGATGTTCCTCCTCTGTTCCTCATGGTCTTACGTTTCTCTCCCCTCCCCCTACTCCTACCGCATTCCTTTAAAAATATCAAAGATCTTTTATTTTTTTTTTTTAAGGTCTGCCCTCCTCCTCTTCCTGCCTAGCTAGATATTGCTCTGCTGGAAGAACGGGACCCCGTCACCTCTGGTTCCGTCTCTTAGCAGGAAGCCTCCCACATGGCACAAAGTGTGGGCTCCTGTCCGCTGTGTGGGACAGAGCGATTCGCCTACCATCGTCATTAGGAAGTTTGAATCAGAACTGGATGCTAGGTCAGCCTGTCCCAATCAGACATGGCTGTATCTCTGCTAAGGGTGCCCCAGGCCAGAAGGAGATGAGGAAGCAGCACGGGGTGTCCGGACACGAAGCACACCCACTGAGCCTGGGCAGGAAGGACTCTGAGCACCTCAGCCTGCCTTAACCCCAAAGCCATCGTCATCACGATTGTCCCCATGGCCCTGCATGTGGAACTCCATCTCTCTCCCCCTGCTCCCTGCCACCGGGCCCCTCTTCACAGATGCCATGTCATCTCCCTAGCCACAGTGGTGTGTTCTCCCCCTGTTCCCGATTTCCCATGCTCCACTGGCCTGGGATTGAGTGGCAGCTCAGCTCCAGAAAGCAGGTGTTGTGGAAGTGAAGCGAGCCTCGCAGACAGCGCATTAGGTAGCATCCGTCCCGGGGGAGCCCCAAGGCTCCAGGCTTTCATAGTCCCAACTGTTCCTCTGAGGGGTGGGAGGGCCAGGCCTGCCCGGCCCTGACCAGATGTTTGGGAAAGTTGCCAGGCTGCAGCAAAGAAAATTGCTGTTAACTTATCTAAGGTGTAATAAGTATTAATGAAGCCCCTTTCCCGTGTTTTTGTTTACAAGAAAGGCTCAAATCAAAGGTGACATGGGGCAGCAGTGTGTACCAGGGGCACGGACTCAGACGCAGGGATGGGGCACTGCTCTGGGAACCCGCAGAGGTCGATCCTGGGCCCCGTTCGGCCACTAACTTCCTTGATAGCCTGCAACAGCCCCTTAGCATCTCTGAGTTTTGTTTCCTCCGTTGTAAAACGCGAGAGGGAAACTAGAAAATCTCGAAAGTCTGCTTCAGATCTATAAAATGATGGAAAATGTGAGACCTTGTATTTGCAGCCTTCAAACAGGCCTGGTGGATTAGTGGAGCTCCTAGCCTACGCCCTCACTTGACTGAGGGGCAGGCTGAGGCTTAGAGGGGCATCTGAGCTTGGGTAGCCCTCAGAGATCATCATCTGGGGGCAGAGAGCCCAACTCAGACCCCCAGCTCCTGGCCCACAGACTCAGGTCCGATCCGCTCTGCACCTTCCACTTGGCAGCTCCACTCCCAGGACCACTGATTTCTCAGACTGCATCTCACAGCCAAGATCAGCTCGTAGAAGAGAGGGAGATAAGGGTCTGTGTGAACTGCTCAAGAGTGAAACTTGAAAGGAGGTGAGCCGAAACTTGAAACGAAACGAGCTGACTGCGTTCTGGCCCAGAGGAAGCTGTGGGCTGGCCGGCCTGAGACCCGGGTCTGGGAGCCCCGTCCAGCACCTTTGATGAGGCCTCGCAATGACACCCCACTCAGCAGTTTCTGAAGGTTTCACCCACCCGACCAAGCAAAAGTCAGGCCAGATTTCATGCAAAGTACAGAGCTCACATGAACACCCAGCTCAAAGTGAAACACAGGGCAGTGAGAATTCACACAGCCTGAAACCGACGGGGTGGGGGGGATAAAAGACATTACCTGCATTCCCTCCAGCTTCACCAAAACTGCCTCCTCTCCCTAAAACTCACTTCCACCTTTCAGTCTATCTCCACTTTGCAGGTCACAGTGATCTCAAAGGCAGGCTCGTGCACAGGAAAAAGCTCTGGGGTCCCAAAGACCAAAGCTAGAATCCTGGACCCATCATTTGGTGCTGTGTATCCTCAGGGTGGTGACTTAGCTTCTCTAAACCACAGTGTATGGATAAGTGAAGGATATAAGGCTTGCTTTACATGCTGTTCATCATAGTAGAAGAGCAGACACTGCTGATGTGTCTGGGTGCCAATCTGCTATGCAGTTGTTACTTGGTATCTCTTTTATATCCTTTCCAAGAGCATGATCATGTCCACATTCATTGGCATCTTCATTATCTTCACAGCTTTACTGAGATATAATTCACATGCTATAAAATTCACCTGTTCCTAGTTCTTTATTTTGTAGATGAGAAAAGCTGATACTCAAAGAAGTCGAGTTCACCACAGGCCCCGTGGTGTAGACACTTTCCTGTATGCTTTTTCGGCAAAGGGGCAGGTTGCAAGTATCTTCGGCTTTTTGTCAAAGCTACTCCACTCCGCTCTTGAGGCTACATGGCAGCATAGACAATGGGCAAATAAATGGGTGTGGCTGTGTGCCAATAAAACTTTATTTACAAAAACAGGTGGTAGGTGGGATTTGCTGGTTCCTGGTGCATGGAGTCCCCCTGCTTAAAACACTACAATTGTTGCCCAGGTTGTACAAAGACCCCCATAGCCCAGCCCCTGATTTCCCCCGGCCCCCTGACCTCTTTGCTGTGTGGCTCAGTCCCTCTGTGCACTCACCCCTCCCTGCCCAGGTGCGGGCAAGCTCTTTTCTTCCTGCAAAGTTCTCCCTCTTCTCGCATGGCTGGCCTCCTTTTTCCTTTTTGGTCTCAGATGAAATGCTGCTTCTTCAGAGAGCCCTTCCTGACTACTCCACAGAAGAAGCTCGCCTCACTGGCCTTGCTCATCCCCTTCAAAGCACCCGACTCTTCAGGCAATCCTTTGATTAATGTGTGCCTTCACTCCTTCAAGGCTGGGAAGGGGTCCATGAAGACAGGGATCAGGCGAATCTTGTTCCCTAGCCTCCAGTGACTGATACAGAGGGGAGCCCCATGCATGTTTGTGAAGTGAACAAAAGCAAGGCGCAGGCCCTCCTGGATCTCACGGTCCACACTCTGAGCCGTTTCCCTGCTACCCAGTCCACAGTGTCCCATGATCGGCAGAGCACCTGGGGCAGGGCAGGTGCCAAGAACGAGCCTCTTAACTCTGGGCTCCTTTCTCCCCTGCCAACTCGTGGAAGGCTTGCTTGGCCGGTGAAGACCCACGTCTTCAAATGGTGTCAGTAGCTTAGAGGGTGTGGGCCAAATGGTTTTAAAAGCACTGTGTTTTCATCCCTCATCCTTCCCCTCCGAGTTTTCTAGAGAGACGTTCTAAAATGTGGGATTGGAGCTCTGATGAGAGAAGGTGCTTCCAGAAGCCACGGCAGATGGAGACCTTGCTCCTATCACACCTGGGGGCCTGCCAAGGCAGTCCTGGTCCCCAGCACAACCTCCGGGTCCTTCTTTCCTCTGCAGGAAAAGAGCGAGGGCACCATTCCTGACGTTTTATTCATGGCTTTCCAGTTGTCAGAACTACCACTTTGTCCTGGAAACATTTAGAAATTGTGCCCGTGCTCATTGTTTTCAACGCTTTCTTTCCTATCTTCCCGCACTGAAACCTGCTTGAGAAACTAAAGGCAGGCTGCCAATTTCTCTAACTCTGAACAACAACAACAACAACAATAAAACCTAAACTGAACAAAAAGCAAACCCCAAACAAATGTGTTTAAAATGCAGTCATTCACTTCCACTTGAGTACCAGTCAGCAGAGATCTGACAGAAGTTCTGGCTCGGCAATTATGAGAGTCGCTTTGCTCAACATCAAAAAACAAATGCAGATCCTTCTCCAAGGGTGGAAGTGGGGCTCTGGTCAAACTCCCCTCTCTGCGCTGGGCCCAAGTGGGTAGAGGAAGAGGAGTCCATGTGAGTGAATGAATGAATGGCCCTGTCTCCTCAGGGATGCTCTGTTTCCCAGCTTGGAAACAGGGTGAAGGGTTGCAAGCACTGGAATCCTGTCTAGAATCACAGCTCCTCAGGTCCTGGTGTCAGCGGGCACAAGGGAGCTAAGTTTTTAAATCCCTTGGATCTTTAGCTCTTCTTTAAGCTACGTGGGAATCACAATACCGGTCCTGCTGGCTGACTCCAGTGAAGAGAGGCATCGTACCTTTATGGAGTCAGTACATGCCAGCTCATATAAGGCCTTCAATAAAGGAAAGCAAGTGTTATTATTACAGCATTTTCTCTAGCATGTGGCCTTGGCTGTGTGGAGTTTGCCTGCACATCGTGCATACAAAATACCCCATATGTTTGATGTGAGCTCCGGGGTTTAACCGTGATTTAAAAAGCAGATGTTATTAATCTTCTAAATACTGCACACCAGCCATGATGTCATTTAGGACTGACAATGGATGGGCTGCCTCGTTCCCTTTTGGAGATAATTATTTTGAAACGCTAGGAGAGGCTGTTTGTTTTTTAAGAGAGTTGGGGCCAATTTGCCTTATAAGAATCCAGTGGCAGCCTGTAATGAAAACATGAAAATAAGCACAGGCCCCAAAGCTCAGTGCTGAACAGACAGTCAAGATGGGAATGCTGCAAATCAGAACAAAGCTCATCGTGGACCCGAGAGTACCTGTGTATAAACCACGGGGCAGTGTGGGGAGAGGACAATGGAGAAACCAGGTCCCAGGACAGTCTCGCAGTTGGAGGGCAGGCTTACTAATGCCAGAGATCATGCCCTGCAGAATTCAGACTTTGCAATAACGAGAGGGCTATTTCCAGGTTCAGCTTATCTAGAAAGGAGTTCCTATTGTCAGCAAACAGGGCAGGATGCATCCTGCTCTCAAAGCATCACAGAAACTTAACGCCACTCAACAGATGTTAAGTATGCACCTGCCATGGGGCCACATACTGGGGAGATAGAGATGACCACACGTTCATGTGTCTTACCCACAAGCTTCTCAGAAACAAGTATCAACTGATGCTTATATTACTTGTGTAAGGGGTGTGATAAGGGGGTCCAAGATGCAAGCTTCTCCCCATAACCCTGAGCAGAGAATAAAACATATGTACATCCACAAAGACAAGGATAGCCAGAGAGGCAGGGACAACAGACATTTCATAAAAGAATAGAGACAAGGGACCAATAACCTCATGAAAAAGTATTCATCATCGTTAGTTATCAGGGAAATACAAAGGAAAACTAGGAAAAGATACCACTATAAACTCATCAAAGTGAAAAAAAAATGTTATTCCCCTGATATATAGTTCTAGAACAGGCTAAATAGGTGTGTGGTGGGAAAACCTGAACAATGGTTGCCGTGGGGGCAAAGGTAGGGAGTGACCTGGAAGGGGCATGAAGGAATGTCGTGGGCTGTGGGGAATGTTCTTTATCTTGATAGTGCTTTTGGTTACACAGGAGTAGGTATGGATTAAAACTCATGAGATGAGGCTCCATTGCTCAGGGGTTAGAGCCCTGGTCTGGTAAAACTCATTAAATGGGACACTTCATATTTGTACATTTCACCAAATGTAGAGTTTACATTAAGAGGTAAAAATAAGAACCATAAACAAATATAACACAAAATTATTATTATTTTTACAAACCAAAGCTTTATGATATCATTATGATATCACTTAAGAAAGAGAGAATGTGTTAGCAGTTCAGATTAATCTTAAAGGTGGGTGATACGTGCATCTATCATATGGTGCACAGCACGAAAATTTTTGAAAAATATTAGGAAATATTTCTTAGTATTGAAACTGATGATTCCGTAAAGCATAGAAGTTACTCACATTCCTCAGGAATGAAAAATCATCAAAAACTAACAGAAACGCTCCCTCTGAGTGCCCTGTACAGTGGATGTAGAAAGCCTCCAGCAAGAACTATTACTTTCAGAACAATGGAGATAACGGGAAGATTCTTAAAGCTTCCGAAGAGCCAGGGCAAGCAGGTGGCTGTCCCATCATGGTGGTATGGGCTTCTCAGCAGCTGCCCTGGGAGCTAGAAGATGGTAGATCTTCAGAATTCCAGGAGAAGGGTAGCCTAACCTAGAACTCCACGCCCAGCTGCCAAACCACAAACTGAGTGGCAAGGTTGGAAAAGAACATTTAAGATAAATGTTCCCTGTGCCCTTTCTCTAGGAATGACTGGAGGGTGTGGAATCCAAAAAAGGCCAATAAAACCAAGCATCAGGGAAGCCTGGCATGCAGAGGAAGGGGACCCCAACACAGGAGAGCAGTGCAGAGAACTCCCAGGGTCAGGGGGCAAGGAGGCTGCAGGTTGACCTCGGTGTGGTTTACAGAAGAAAAGGTCCGAAGGCAACTCCAACACAGGAGAGCAGTGCAGAGAACTCCCAGGGTCAGGGGGCAAGGAGGCTGCAGGTTGACCTCGGTGTGGTTTACAGAAGAAAAGGTCCAGACCAATGCAGGAGCACAGAGAGGTGCAGAAACGATGTTTCTGCGAATGAAATAGAATGGAGAGATGCCCGCCTTGTCTGACTGCATCAGGGGGAGCATGTATAGGAAAGACTTTGGGGCTGAACTGGTGCTAAGTATACAAAACCAAAGACAATCTTCAGTAGATGAGGCCACACTTTGTTCAGTGGGGCAGCGGGAGGAGGGAGACATGATCACCGTGCAGCCGGTGACTGTGAGGACATCACTGACACGGTCATCGTGACACAGTGTTAAATACTGATTCAAACCGGACCTGAGCAGCACTTCGGAAATGGACACACGTGAGATGTGAGTGTGCATGGCCAGTACAAAGGCACAGAGCTTGTTTTACACAGAGGGAGGTTCGTGGGTAAAACCTGAAATGCATATAATATATGTAGCTGTGTTAGCAGCTTATCATAAACACAGAGAGGTAAGTAACAGACAAAACAGCTACATATTTTAAAGTGTTTGCTTTAGGTGTGGAGAGGGGTGGGACAGACAGAGGTTTGCTTTCTCCATCAAAATGTTTCTAGTCCTATCTGAGTGGTAAATCATGTATGTATGCACACGTGTGGATGGGTGGGTGGGTGGATGGATGGGTGGGTGGGCAGGGGGTGGATGGGTGAGTATGTGGGTGGAGGGGTGGATGTTGGATGGGTGGGTAGATGGAGAGGTGGATGGGTTGATGGAGGGGTGGATGGGGGGGTAGATGGAGGGGTGGGTAGGTGGATGGAAGGGTGGGTGGATGGAGGGGTGGGTAGGTGGATGGGTAGGTAGATGGAGGGGTGGGTGGATGGAGGGGTGGATAGGTCGGTAGGTGGATGGGTGGATGGAGGGGTGGGTGGGTGGATGGAGGGGTGGGTGGTTAAGTGGGTGGATGGAATGGTGGATGGGTGGGTGGAGGAGGGGTGGAAGGGTGGGTAGGTGGGTAGATGGGTGGATGGGTGAGTATGTGGATGGTAGGGTGGATGTTGGATGGGTGGGTAGATGGAGAGATGGGTGGGTGGATGGAGGGGTGGGTGGATAGAGGGGTGGGTGGATGGAGGGGTGGATAGGTGGGTGGGTGGATGGGTGGATGGAGGGGTGGATAGGTGGGTGGGTGGATGGGTGAATGTGTGGGTAGATGGAGGGGTGGGTGGATGGAGAGGTGGATAGATGGGTGGGTGGATGGAAGGGTGGGTGGGTGGGTGTGTGTGTGAATGTGTGGGTAGATGGAGGGGTGGGTGGATGGAGGGGTGGATAGATGGGTGGGTGGATGGAGGGGTGGGTGGGTAGAGGGGTAGATGGGTGGGTGTGTAGATAGAGGGGTGGATGGGTGGATGGGTGGGTAGATGGAGGGATAGGTGGGTAGGTGGGTAGATGGAATGGTGGATGGGTGGGTGAATGGAGGGGTGGATGGGTGAGTAGGTAGATGGAGGGGTGGATGGTGGGTGGGTGGATGGATGGAGGGGTGGATGGTGGGTGGGTGGATGGAGGGGTGGATATATGGATGGGTGTGTGGATGGAGGGGTTGATGGGTGGGTGGAGGGGTGGATGGGTGGGTGGATGGAGGGGTGAATGGGTCGGTGGATGGAGGGGTGGGTGGGTGGATGGAGGGTTGGGTGGGTAGATGGATCGGTGGGTGGGTGGATGAACAAATGGATAGACAGACATAGATTATAAATGATAGATGGATAGATAGATACTTGATTTTGTTTAAAAGTCTAATTAAGGTAAAATGCATAGTAACATGGAACCTTCATCAGGTCATCCAACCGCAAGCCCTGAGCTTAGAGAAGCTCTGAGAAGGGCCTTTGGTTGAGCCAGACCTGAAGGGTGACTGAAAGGTGTTGGGTGGGACAGGCAGGTGGAGAGGTGCAGAGAATGTCAGGGTGAGGACAGAGAAGATGCTAGGAACAGAGGGAGCCTGTTCTTTGGCCAAAGTGCTGTTGCCCATGGAGAAACTGCAAGAGGAAGGAAGACTCTGTAGAAATTCATTTCATGGAGACCATCCTCTATGTGAGATGGAAAACTCCAAAGGAGAATTCTTGGTACTCATATCTAAGGCTCCGGGACAAAGAAACTATGGTCCAAGGAGGGACCTGGCAGAGCATCATAGAGCGTGGACAGAAAAGGAATATCCAGACAGAACTAGAACGAGACATCTTCCTGAGTGGCACCTGCCGGGAGGTTCCCCAGATGTTCTTGAGAAGAGATCAGAGCTCAGTGTAAAACCACAATGTGCCGTCATGTTACGCAATTTCACCACGTGAATATGCACATCTGCGCTATAGAAGCGTCAGTCTATGGGTGCACCGTCATTTCCAAATCAGCCCTTGGTGGCTAACAGGCCTTGAAGCAGGCCTCCGAGTGACTTGCTCAACCCGGAGTAGGTAAGCATTGAGGTGTCAGTAACCAGCTCAGCAGCAACTGAGCGGGAGACAAGCAATGTGTTAAGTCTGTTCGGTAGTTGAGGCTCTGAGGAATTAAATGCGTGCTCAGAGTCACAGAATGACGTAGTGGGGGAGCGGGAAATTGACCCAGTTACTGTGATTCCAGATCAAGCAATCCCCACCCTACCTCCACTACCCCACCACTGGGTGAGGTTCAGGGGGTGATCCTGAGTACCTTTCAATGGCAGCCAGCATGCTAGAGAGGTTATCACATGCCATGTTTTATATGCATATCAGTGCTTCCAGGTGGTGATAATTGTGCCCATTTTATAGATGTGAAAACCGAGATTCAATGACCCAAGATGACTTCCAAAGGCCTCAAGCCTTTGGCTCCTTGTCAAGCTCTGCATCTGAGATGGCTCTTCTAGGCCCCTACCCCTCTGCTAATGTCCTCAATGCCCCCATAATGCACATCTCCCATATCTGCACAGGACTGAACTGATCTCCCTAGAAGGACTTCCTTCCACCACCTTCCATTTATTGTCTCCTTCAGTCATGGAAGCTGAGGCTCTTAAGCCAGCTGAGGGTTAGCCACGTGGGAGGGCCGGGCTACAATGCAGTCAGGGGAAGAATAGGAGAGGGTGATGGGGTGGGGAGCAGGGAGAGGGTGTCGCACCTCACACACATTGGTGGTAAGCAGACCCTCCTCCATAAATGAAGTCCGGCGTGGTCCAGGTGAACACCTTAGCTGAGTGACAACAGCCCAGTCCCCAGATGAGAACACCCCTGTAGCTCTGAAAATCCATCACCGTGGCCCCCCTACCCAGAAACAGCAGTGGCTCCATGGCACTGTATCAGCACACCAAACCAAAGTTCCTCTCTCTTCTGGAGGACAACACATTCCTCAGCTCTCTAGGTGCATAGGAGGGGATGCTAATCGTAGGAGAGGCAACTTAACCCCTTTTAGCTAACCCCTTGCCTAACTGTGCCCCCCATATAGAGCTAGTCATTCTCTAAAGCGTGTTCCTGAAAATAAATGTCCTTTCTGATTGCCGAGGACTCTTTATGTAGGGTGGCTAGCAATCGGATCCCCACGGACTGGGAGGATCCACACTCGAAACCACAGCCAGACTTGCCAAAGTTTAAGGGCGCCACTTGGCACGTGGGCTGTCATCTGCTGCTGGCATTTGGTTATTATAAGGCATAATTGGCACTAATAAATAATAGATATGCACAATAAAGCCATCTGATAACAACTATGTCATACATACAAGAGTCTAGACTCAAAGAAGTAATTTTCACACAATTCCTGGCAGCTGGAGAATCAGTGGTAGACACACACACACATGATGTAGAGACAGTGAGGGTAAGATTTCTGGTGCATGTGGTGCGGGGTCCTCAAATTGACTAATAGGTGGGTCCACCTCTGTTACGGCATTTCAACTTCACAACAATTCCATTGTATTGTTTTCTTTTGTTTCCAGAGAAGAAACCAAAGGTCAAAAAAGTTAAGTCAAGTGCCCTTCATTAGCTGAGCTATGATTTGAATCTGACCCTATGGATTATATTTTTTCCATATTCCAAAAGTTTCAGACCTTTTTCTTGCTCTTCCCCCAATACATATTTAGGTTAAACTGCAGTCTCTAAAATAGATTTAAGTAGAGTTCAAATAAAATAAGCATTTACTACGTACTACGTACAAGGCACGAAGTTAACTCATCTAATCCTCACACAGAGCCAGGGCATCAATATTGTTATTACCCCTACTTCTCACTTAGGGAACTGAGGTACAGAGAGCCTGGGTAGCTTGCACAGAGTCATGCGACTAGTTAGTGACACAGCTGAGATTTGCACCCAGGCAGCCTGGCTCCCAAGCACTCCACAGGGCTACTCAGCAAATTGGAATCTTAAACAGCACCTTCTCCATCCACCCCACTCCAAGAAAGGAATCTTTTTAGGACTGTAAACTCTGCTGTACCTCACACATCCCATTTCCTGAGCTAAGGTACAGGGAGCATGATAAACGTAGCCGTATCCGCTTTCTATTGCTGCTGGAACAAATTACCATGAGCTTGGTGGCTTGAACAATAGAAATGTATTATCTTACCGCTCTATAGGTTAGAAGCCCAACATTTCATTGGGTGAAGATCAAGAAGTAAGGCTGCATTTCTGGGGGATGTGGGCAGAATTTGTTTCCCTGCATTTTCCAGCTTCCAGAGGACATCTGCACTCCTGGCTCATGACCTCTGCCTTCGTCTTCAAAGCCAGCAACAAAACATTGCTCTCCTCGTTCTTCTGTGTTCACATCTCCTTTCCGTTAACAGTGGGACATGTTCTCCACTTTTCAGGATTCACATAACGAGGTCAGGTCCACCTGACTAATCCAGGATCGTCTTTCATCTCAAGGTCCATATCCTTGATCACACCTGCAAAGTCCCTTTTGCCATTGAAGGTAACATGGTTACAGGCTTCAGGGCTTAGGCAGGGACATCTTAGAGCCCACTCCACTTCCATTCATTCATTTTAACTTTGGATTGAGGCAACTCTCCCAGGATCTCGATGTGAGAATCAAACCATCAATAATGAAAGCTTTTATGTTCATTAACTCCACAAACATTTGAATACCTGGCCCGTAAGGCTTATTATTATACTACTATTAATTTAACATGATTATCAGCATTAATATTACCCTTGTATTCACTAGCATCCGTACATCAATGCAAAAGCTTCTCACGTTCATCGTTTGATTGCCTAAAATGAGGCCAAATTTGGAAAAGGACTTCAAAAGCCTTACATTTCTGTGCAAATATGAATCACGGTGATGGGCTTGCTGACGAAGGGACAGGAGGAAGGTCTCAGTGCCAGGAGATGCCCATAACTACGTGTGAAACTGAACAGAAAGCATCCCTTTTGCTATTACTTAAATGGAACAGAAGAATCTGAACTTAATTTAAGCTTAAGAAAAGTTGATGATTTTATTGCTTTCCAGATTTATAAAGCTACTGGAGATTCTTGAAGGATGAATTACTAAGGATGAAACCGTAGCCCAAGCACAGCTGAACAGATGAACGTGCACTGTTCGGGTAGGGGTGACTTCCTCCCTCCAGGGCAGACGACGTGATTTTGAGCAGTCTTGAACTCTGTATGAATGTCTGCTCCCATACACAGCCCTGAATACACAAGGGCAAGGGTTGGGTGGACTTTTTCTATGGTAAGAAAGAACAGAGAGCATAGTAAGCTGGCTTAACTTCACGGTGAGATAGGAGAAGCCCTCTCTCCCTGGACATGTCTCTGACTATGACACTTCACAGGCTTCACTCTCCTTCCCTGGGCCTCAGTATTTCCATCTGTAAGGTGAGCCAAGTGGACAAGGGGGATTCAAGGGACCTTGTATCCTGAATCCACATCACTTTCAGTTAACAAGGACCTACAGAGAAGTTGGACTTTTGCTCTTCATTCCACGGGCTGCTCTCCTTCATTCCGCTGAATCAATAAGTGATTTTATTGTCGTAAAGTTAAGTGCTTCTCTCATTTTAATGATATATGAATCTCCAGAGGATCTTGTGAAAATGCAGATTCTATGGTAGATCTGGGGCTCTGCATTTCTGGTAAGTTCCCAGGGGATGTTGATAGTGGTGACTTGTGAGCCACACTTTGAGTTGTAAGGATTTCCACCATGCTGGGTTCCCCAGTCCTGTCTATGCACCTGACCCCCTGCTCTGCTACCCCTTACCTCTCATGTCCCTGGGTCAGCCAGGGGCAGGATGATAGACACATATTATTTAGAACAATGTTAGTTGTCAGTGATGGGAACACAGTGAGAATTAGCCTAAGCAAAGAGGGGGGCACGCACTGGCTCACATCACATGAAAAAGCTAGAGAGTAGCTGTGAAGGTTGGAGTCAGGGGTCTCATGCAAAGCACTAGCCCTCCTGCCTTTCGCCCCTCTGCTTTCCTTTGCTGGCTACACTGGTTTCTCCTGAACCAGCAGACAGGTCAGCAGGATGGTCCCAGGCTCACAGCCCCAGGGGTGGAATCCTGAGTGAGGTTCCTAACTGGCCTATGTTAGGTCACAGGCCTGGAGCAGTCATTTGTGTGTTAGGTATGCATGGATGGGGGGCAGGAACGTTAGATTAATCCCTGTGACAAGCAGGCAAATCCCATTCTGTTCATAAGTTTGAGACTCAGGGAGGAGAAGGATCCGCCAAAGAAAGGGTGTAACAGAGATATGTCCACCGGGAATTTCTGTGCACATGCCCAAACCTGCTCCCTATTTAGTGTCTATTATAAACTCTAAGAACCAGCATCCAGGAACTGTTCTCGTGGGGTGACTCCGGTGATTCTGGGCAAAATATCTTCCAGGCCCATCCATTTCTCTAGAATGGAGGTCTATCCCTCTGCTAAGTGGGCTGACATATATATATATAATATATATATATTATATATATATGCATGCTCCCCTCTTTGCTTAGTTTAATATATATATCTGCAGTTTGGCTGGGGCAGCTCTGACTTGCCTCTTTTGTCCTGATTTGATTATTCCCAGCACCCCCTTTTCACTGCTCCCCCACCACCACCACTCAAGGTTTCCACTAGAAGTTCATTATCTTGTGGCTGGTAGGCATCAAGTTCTTAGGAAGCAACTCCTCTGAGAAGCCTGCAAGAAGCCTGGGTTTTGGAATCACTCCTGGTTCCTGTGGGACTCTGGCCAAGCCACCCAACTCCCAATGTCTCAGGCCCTCCCTCTGTAACCCGAGCCATGGGCAGGATTAATTGGGAGCTGAAGTTCCACAGATAGCCTAAGAACAGGTACAGGGTAACAGCTCTTTGCTATTTTTCAGGGATTTTGATTTGGATCCCTACCTCCAGTCCCCAGGCTCGAACTCAGAGGAGCCTGGGGAGGCTCTTTTGGAATATTATCCCAGCTTCCTCCCTGTCAGCTCTGTGGCTAAAAGACCTCAGTCCTCGGGGCTACATCAGGTCGATGTCTTTTAAACACTCCCATTTAAAATCAGAAAATTTTGACCGTCTTTGCTATTGCTTTTATAAATCTTATTGGATTCACATCAAATGGGACAAATTTCAAATTTCACCCATGAGACTTCTATCGGGTTGCATCCCATTCAGAGACCCACAGTGGAAAATGGATTTCAAAATTGTGTGTGCTGCATTTTGAGGCTGAATATTTTAAAACCTGAATGCATAACCTAACATCAGCACAAGGCAAATAAACCATACTGACCCATATCAATGAACGATATCAACTCCACTTCTACCCAGAGTGAGTGGAATTGCTTATCGAACAGATCACTTCCCGTATTCTCATAAATTACAACAACGGAGAGAAGAGATTGGACTCCTCTCTGCTCTTTCTTCCTGTACCTTCCCTACAGGGCTGTCTCACACCATAGTCTACAAAATAAGATGAGAAGAATTTGTAAGTCATTAGGAACTTGCAAACAGTACATCTGTGACTTAGAAATTGGTAAATTAGAGAAAAGGCATCGTTTTATATTTATAGGTTTTGAAATGGACACCATCAGGTTAGGTTTAAAATAGGTAATAAAGCACACTTTCTGACTCAAACCTGCAGATACCCTTTTCACAGTTGAAATGGTTCATATAACCCTGGAAACATCATGAAGTACAGCACTGTGACACCCTGGCTCATTGGCATGCCTTTAATATTCTGCAGGACTGTTGAATCTCGTTTTTGTTAAAAGTTATCATGTTGTCAATTTTCTAATCTAATTCCTAATCTTGAAAATGTGCCTCTGATTTCTATTTCACTCAAGCCCGTAATAAGATATTGTTTTCCTGTTTTATCATCGATTTTCCATGGTTATCGCGATGTCGTCATTTATTACTATTTATGGTCGCCAATATACATCTCAACATCCAGGGCATATATTGTAAAACTCAGGGAAAACACGCTGAAAATTTATAAGGGCTGGAGGGTGGTGGAGTTGTCTTCATGCATCATTTCTTCATAAAGCATTGATGGCGTATGATAATGCAATGAGTCTGTTCATTCAGGTGCTTCTCATTCAACAGCTCTGGGCCAGGCTGTGTTTGGGGTTCCAAGAATGCAACGACGAAGGTGCCCCACTCCTGACCTTGCAGAGCTGAAAGTCTCACAGGGGCGGCCGATGTAAGAACAGAAGAGCACAGTACTGAGTGATGAAGGCTAATCTTTAGGATTGTGTACAACTTTGGAGAAGACAAAAGGCTTTCACATTTATGATGTCATTAGATTTTTACAGTAGCTCTGGGAGATAAGAAAAGTACTTATTATTAACTGTTTACCAGGCGAGGAAGCTGTTAGGAATAGAAGTGGCACTTTGTAATATTTGAGGATGCTCAGACCAGGGGCCTGTTAATGATAAGACTCCTAGCTGATGGGTTACGGGTCCCTCCGGCAAATGCAGATGGAGAATGAGGGGCTGGCAGGGTCCCCTGCTGGGTGGGTGGCAGTGGCCCCAACAGAGCTCCGGATGGGGCTGGGCAGAGCAGATAGCCAAGGCTCAAGACCTGGGCTGGGCTTCCTATAGTCCAGGGCATTTAAATCTTGAGCACATTCACCCCAGCCAGGCCACATGGATAAAGAATGCCCAGGAAAGAGGGAACTGACTCAGCCCTTCACGGAGCTCCCACTATGGGTCAGGAAAAGAAAAAAAAGGAAAGGAAAGGAAAGGAAAGGAAAGAAGAGAAAAAGAAGAGAGGAGAAGGGAGGAGAGGAAAAGAAAAGAAAAATGAAAAGAAAAGAAAAAACATACATATACACACATATGATTTTATTTAATCCTTACAGAAATTATGCTTAATTATTTTTGTTTTCCAGATTATTATTCTGAGTTTCAGGGAGAATAAATAATTTCTGGAGTATAGATTGACAGATTTTATTGTGATAAAGCAAAATATTAGAATGTTTGGCAATGGCTTGTTCTCTCTAGAGATAGATACAGATATATAGATATAGATTATATTTTGTGTATGTACCTGTAACTCATTTTTATTTATCGATGTGTACCTATAAGTATACACACAGATATTAGTACAGATATGGGGATAAAGACAGAGATAAAGATGGTTACATTTTTTTTACTTTTGTGAGATTTTATTTATTTATTTGAGAGAGAGAGAGAACAAGTGGGGGAGAGAGGCAGAGGGAGAAGCAGACTCTCTGCTGAACAGGGAGACTGATCTGGGGCTCGATACCAGGACCCTGGGATCATGACCGGAGCCGAAGGTAAACACTTAACTGACTGAGCCACCCAGGCGCCCCCATTTTTTACTTTTTGTTGAGGTAAACGGCACACATACTGAGAAAGGCACCTAAGCTTACTGCATCTTCACAAACCAAACGCACTCCTGTAGCTCTTACCCAGCTCAGGAACCTGAGCTCCGGAGCCCTTCCCAGGCTCCCCTTAGTCCCTGCCCACCCACCCACAAAGGTTAGCCACAATCTGACTCCTCGCAGCCTACATTAGCTGTTCCTGTCCTTGTCCCTCACACAAGACATGCTCTGTTGTGTCTGGCTTCTCTCACTCAAGATCCTGTTGGTGAGCTCTAACCCCCATTATGTACTTTCCTGGAGGATTCCAATGAGCTAACCCATAAGTGAGCTTTTCCCTGAAGAGAAGCCAGCGTACTTGGCTTCTCGGTCTGTGTTCATGTCCTGACACATCAGGGGACTGAAACTGCACGTAAACATCAGAAGGTACAGGGTCCAAGTTAACGGAAGGGTTTGTATCCATGCGGATCAATAACTGGCTGTGTGGTTTCAGACAAATCCTTTAACCTCTCTGTGCCTGGAATCTACGTCTCTCTCTGTTACCCCTTTGATTCGGTAATTCTGGGTTTGATGTCCTCCTGGAAGGAATTGGGGCACCTCTATAGAGTCACCAGTGTTTATTTTATGCAGTTATCTCTTTAGACTTGAGAGGTTTGCTCAAACGTGTTAGTAACTTGTTAACATTGCTGTTCGACACCCTCCTGTCAAATTAAGAACTCACTCGGACAAGTTCCTTCCCCTGGACTAGTGTAACAACACCCTCATTGGTTGCTCGGTTGCTGGCACCTTTCCTTCCAGGCCCTTCTCCGGAGAATGGGCAATTATCTTTCTAAAACCAAATCTACCGTGGCATTCCCCTGCAGAATGTTCTCCACCATGGCCTGCTGTTTAGTGGCTAGACCTGTCATTATTTAGCAGGGCACTCAAAACCCTTTAAAATATGTCCTAACCTCCGTGAGAGCCTCATACCTGCCATTCTCCCAACCAGCCCTCCCATCGGGTGCCCAGTCACAGTCTCTGCCTCATCCTAGGGGCTGCTCTTCTCTTTGCTTGAGAGATCCTCCCTGCTAATCAAGCGGGGGACCACCTCTCAGCTATAGTACGGTCGGCAAACGAGAGGCCGCGGGGCCAAATCCGGCCCACTGCGTGTGCAGCCCATGAGCTAAGAATGGTTTAGGGTTGAAAAAAGTGTTTTTTTGTTTCATTTTATTTTGCTTTGTTTTTAAAGAGTAAGATTTGGTGACATGTGAAAATTATGTGAAATTCAAGTTTCAGTGTCTATGAACAAAGTTGTCCTGAGACGCAGCCATAACACTTCATTCATGTATTGCCCATGGATGCTTTCACGATACAACAGCAGAGTCTCCTGGTTTTAGCAGACTGGGTGGATGGCTAGCAAAGCAGAAAATACCTACTAGCTGGCTCTGATCTATATTCACAGTACTGTGTACACAATTCTACTTTCCAAGTTGATATATAATGTATGCACATGGGTTTATATATATTTATGAAGGTGTTTATGTGTGTGTCTGTATACAATGTATTTATTTTTATCCTGGATAGCATACTCCATTCAACTCTGTATCCTAGCCTCTAATTCAGAGTTTGACACACAGCAGTATGTAAGTAAGTGTTTGTTAAATTGTTTTGGCAGGTTTGGTCCACAGTTTAAGTTAGTGCCTCTCGGGTTTGACTGCGTCATGGTTAATGCACCTGCCCAGACGTTGTATGTAGATCTCAGTTTTATAGATGTAGAATGTATGCTGGAAAATGGGAGGGGGTGAACCCAGTTCAGCTGGGCAGGTATTTAAATTATTGAGTATAACCAGCACCGCATTGGGAATACCAAGTTCATGACCATAAGAGACCATAAAGGCCTGAGCTTTACCTTCGAGAAGTTTACTTTTCTGGAGGCAAAGAGTGTTAAAGGGTGCCAACAGTCTTTAAGTTGAGTTTGTGTTTGTTGAGGGAAAGAATAAAAGAGAGTGCATTCTTTTCAGTATACAGATGTAGACACAGCAAAGAATTTCAGAAGCAGAAGAGTATTTTGTGACCAAGATATGCAGCCACCTGGCTTGGCCGTTCTCAAGCAAACTCTTTAACTTCACTGACCTCGATTTTCACATGTGGAAATTGGGCTTGAGGGTAATATAGATCAAGCACGGTCAGTGTGGGAAGTTTACCCTTTTCAGTTCTAATACTATAGATTTATTATTTTTTTTATTTGACTATTTTACTTAACTTTTTGATAGTCGTCTTTGTAACCAATGGCATCCAAGCATTTGGCTTGCTTTAATATGTATGCATATATCTATTCTAAAGGCATTATTCAGAGGCTCTTCATCATAAAACCCAAGATCTTAAAAAGTACTAGAACGCATAAACAAAAGACTCTCCATATCTACGAGAAGATAAGGCTGTATTCCGAAGTTCATTTTTTTAATTACCAAATCACTTCAAACAGTTTCCAAATGTAATAGGAACAATATGGTGTGACTCTTGATGTTGGCTTCTACAATTAGTGTGTTATTAATTAAACTCTTGAGTAATATAATAACTTGACGGTTAAAGCTCCTCTTTGCATTTAAAGTGCATGCAAACTGTGGCACCAATTATAAATAAACTCTACTGCTATGGGCTTAAAACAGCAAATTTAATTATTCAGAGCAAATTGTTCAATCGATGCTCCGTTCTGAAGAAATGCTTCCTGAATATTCTAGTGGGTCAGTATGGATATGTGTCTAAAGTAGGGTTGCGTACAAAGGTCTCCTTATGCATCTCTCTGCCCCCATCCTCCCCACCCTCTCTCTGCTTCTGCTCCAGACTGGAAATCTACATGGGTTCTCCCAGCCTCCTGACACATCCCCCCACCCCCAACCCACCACCTCTCACTCCACGGCTGCTAGAATAAACTTCCCGTGATTTAAACATGCCCTTCCATCACTGAAACATCACCAGGAATTTCCGGTAAGTTTCGGACTGAGGATTAACCCCCATAGCTTCATTTACTGGTCCCTGCAAGGATACGCTCCACCCCCACCCCACATCCAACTCCTTAGCTTCTTGTCCCACACTCACCTTTTTTTCTATGACATTGAACCTGTCAACACACCTTCAATGAGCAAAACTGCCTCATGCCTCCAATCCTTTGCACACATGGTTCCTTTTTCCCAGAATGTCATTCCCTCTGTGGTGAATTACGGTTTGGCCCATGATATGCAACCCTGCTCATGTTCACCGGTCAGCACTGGAGTGGGAATGTTTCCCGAAGGTCAGTCTGTATCAGAGTGCTGAATGGTCTTTAGCAGGAAGTCATGAGGACTTCCAGGACCATCACAGAAAAGGACACAAGAAATCCAGGCAAGGCCAGTGATTGACATCACTTAGTGAGTCCAGGAACTGAGTCACTTCCCCAAGGTAATTGGATTTTATGACTTCTATTTGCTTCCCCACAAAAACACACTTCAGTACGGAGCAAATCCTGTGATAAGTATCTGAGATCCCAGTTGTCCATCTATCGAAAGATCTTGGAAGGCAATCTCTCTACACTTGAAGTAATGGCACTGACTCACTTCAATGCATATGGGGAAAAAAGTAAGGCTTCAGGGTATGGGACTTCCCTCAAGAAGACTGTCAAAAAAAATGAAGAACACACAGAGATAACTTGAAAACAGGCAAAGTGGTTCAGTTGCCCTAAAAATGGTGCAAAAAAAAAATGGTGCTGGAGATCTAACAAAGATAATGGCCAGCCCTGGTTGGGGAAGATGTCAAAGCCTTCATGGCGGAAGCAGCATGTCCTTGTGCCAAGGTCATGGAGACCAGTTAGACTGATCAGGACCTACAAATATCATGCACTAATTCCCATGCATCGGGTAGGACTCACAGGTAGCCCTGTCCGTGACTTTCTACCTTTTATTCATATCCAAGACTTTGGGGTCTTTTTTGGTTTGTTTGAGGGGATATCTTGATACAAAGCAGTGATTTCCAAACTTCCATCCCCGAGCTAGATGACATCCATGACTTTTACTGTATCTAATCTATCATTTATACTATTGTCTCATTACTCATCCCTTTAATAGAATGATTTTTTTTTTTACCCGGGTGATTTTTTTGCACACACTCTGTGTTACATTTTTGAAGGGAACAGCAGAATCCCATGTCATCAGTTAGAGATGAAGGTAAAATAAAGACAAGAAGAATAAAACATCGCTATGGAATTCTAGTGAGATGTTATTGTCTGCCAAGGCTTGGGTCTATGGCCTGCCGTCTCTCTATTAAGGAGGGACACTAGAGGTCAGTGTCAAAAGATGTTAATAATATGCATGTATGTGGGCCCCAACCTGAAGCTTTCTCCTTGAAACAACTGAAATAAAGTTGAAAGCAACAGACACTTTGCATGACGAGATTTGATGCTGTCTGATGTCATTGCCCTGCATGCCTGAACCATCCCAGGTCCCATCTGTGTAGGGCTCTCCACTTGGAGAAACATTGATAGGAAGGGAAGAGCCTTGGGCCCATATTCAGGGCCCCGGTTCTATTGCCAGGCCAGCCATATATGTCCTTCAGCAAGTAATTGAAACACTGAACAGCAGTGTCCATGTATCTACAATGAGGATAATAATGCAAATTATATTTATTTCCATGGAGTCACTCATCCATGACATTGCAAATACCCACCATGCTCCTACTATGTGATAGGCCTTTTCCTGGGCTCCGGGCTGTTTTGAAGAACAGATGAGACATTGGATGTGGAAGCACGCTGGGAATAGATGAGCAGTCGTTATCCTTACCATGATGATAAGCTTTGAAAATACATCCTTTCTTTCCTGCTAGTATTCCCAGCTGCCTCACATCATGCCTGGGGAGGCGCTGTCTTGGCCCAGAAGTCTGGGAAACTCTACAGATTTCCTGAAGCCTGGCCCTGAGGTTCACCATGTGGCACTGTCTTTGATATACTGGTCTATACATCAGGCAGGTGCTGTCACTTTAAATCTGTGCCCACTGCAATTAAAATGCCAGCAAGATAAGATCAGAAACTGGAGAGAACAGCTGAAGGGCAGTCAAAATATTTTAATAATGTAACCATGCTTCAAATTTTAATTTGGTTTTGCTTTGTGTGCATTATTATCTGAATGGGACAAATGGAAATGCAATAAACTTCAGAGGTCTGATTGGCTTGAGCCTTAAAACCCTTAATGATACTGAGGATAAGGCTCCCCAGTGCTCCAGGCTCTTTCGAAGCAGGGGGAGTGTTGGAAAGCTCTGGATTTAGGGATCCAGGGCTTAGGTCTGCCCTTACCTCTGACCGATGCGAGTGCCCTGGGTAAGTCACCTCCTGCTCTCACTGCTCTCAGCCTCTTCCGCTGGGTGTGGGCTGGGCTCTCTGCCTACTCTCGTGGGCCTCAGGAGGATCCAGTGAGTATATCTCAGACCAGGACAGTGTTGAGAGAAGACAAGCAAGCCTAATATGCCAAGTATTCTGGAATTTTGCTCCAACCCATCTTCCTAATAAAATATCTTTCTCCTTGGTTTGACTCTTTCCAAAAGGAAAGACTTCCCTGATGCCTGCACATCTGCATGCTTACTGCTATATGTCCCAATTTGACTTGTTTTATAAGTTTTCAGAATCCATCTCTGCCCTATGGCCTTTCAAATTCTATCAGCTGGAAAGGATCTCTCCTCTTCTGCCCATTGCTAAGTCCCCTGGCACATTCACAGGATATATAGCACGGTCTCCCTGTGAGAGAGTGACGAGCTGTTCACCATTTCCTCTTCTTCCTGTGCACACTGCCAAATGACATTTCCCAGACCCCCTGCAGACACCTGTGGCCATTACTGAGTTCTAGGGGATAGGATGCAAACGGAAATGAAGTGCACCTCTTCTAGACCTGGTCCAAGAACACCTTCCATGTGCTGTTCCTCTTGCTTTTACCTTTTTCTGGCTTAATGCAGGTATGTATGGAGATCTAGGAGACCATGTTTTCAAGATGATGAAATCATGAGATACAAGTCAAGAGCATGAATCGTCCCTTGGAGTAGAGCTGTTTGCCAGTAGGAATATCTGCCTTGGACTTGACATGAGTGAGGGTTACAGGTTCATCATGTTGGAGCTATTGTATATTTCAGGGCATGTTTGTTACAGCAGCGAGCATGCCTTGTGCAACTTAATGAAGTGAGCTCCTCTGGGGCAGGGTTCCTGCTCAGAGCATTCCTCCCCTGATACCGCATACAGGTTTTCCTGCTGAAATACGGATTTGGGGAGAATTTTGAAAAACTGAAGGGTGTAAACTCTACATTTATTGTCATGTTGTGACAAATGCATACCTTTTACAATATCTATCAAAACCTAGATCTGAAGTCAAACACTCTCAACTGCATTTCATGATTATGAACATAAGATGGAGTCTTAATCCCAAGATCCTTGTGATAATGAAATTTCAGAGTGAAAGGGGGCATCTTTTCTATCATGCTTACATAATAAACATACATATAACATAAACATAACCTAATTTTGTGGATTACTGAAATGCATTTTCTCACCTGCCTGCCTTTCTTTGTTTAATTTCTTCATTAATTCAGAAAATTCATTTCTTAAACACCTACTATGTGCTAAGCATGATTCTGGGCTCTGGAAATACAATAGTTAGGCAGATTTTTTGCTCAAATAAGGCATGCAGTCGGTTGCACACAATAAACAACAAAGCAAATATGTGTGATGCCAAATGTTGGTAAGTTCTCTGAAGAAAACAAAAGAAGGCAGAAGCTTCACTGATAAGATGACATTGGAGCAGAGACCTGGAAGGAATGAGGAGGTGTGCCATGTGAACTTCTAGGGAAAGCATATTCTAGGCAGGGTGGCTAGCAGGTGCGAAGGCCCTATAACACAAGCATGTTTAGGTAAGAGTAGGGAGGTCAGTGTGATATGGGAGACTAACCAGCAGGAGAGTAATTCCAGGGTGGGAAATGAGGTTGAGCTAATGAGTGAGAGCATGCCACTGAATAAACTATCTTTATGCCAAGTAGGATGGCAAACCACTGATCAGTTTTGAGCAGAGGACTAACACGACGCCAATATGTTATAACCACTTCACTCTGGCTCCTATGGTGAGAATAGACTCTAAAGCAACAGAACTCTCTGCAATAATGAGCATGCTCTATAACAATGCAGCCCAATACATTTGCTACCAGCCCCACCCGGCTCACTGGGTATCTGCTGACGACTGAGATGCAGCTGGTACAACAGAGAAACCGGATGTCTAACTATACTTGAACTAAGGTGAATGTAGACATATTGAGCCACATGGACCTAGTGGCTATCATACTGGATTGTGCAGCTCTAGATAGACAGTGACCAGGCCAGTTGGGCTGTCACAATGTAAAAGGTGGGTGATGAGGACGTCCTATCCTCAGACCTGGTGGAAGCTGGGGTGTGGTGAAGAAGTCATCATAGCTCGGATGATTTTTGGAAGCATAGCTAACAGAATTTCCTGACAGAGAGAAGGAAAGCAACAAGACTTCCTTCCTGTAGGACTGCTAGCCCAGAAGTGGGAAAAACTAGGGGAGGTGAAAACAAATCAGGAGTCCAGTGCCCCAGGAAACAATCTGAGGGTTTCAGGGGGCGGCGGGGAGGGCATGAGGTAGCCTGGTAATGGGTATTAAGGAGGGCACCCGTTGCAATGAGCATTGGGTGTTATACGCAAATAATGAATCATGGAACACTACATCAAAAACTAATGATGTACTGTATGGTGACTAATACAACATAATAAAAAAAATTTTTAAAGAAAAAGAAAATAAGTCAGGAGTTTAGGTCAGAAGCGGATGAGGCCTCCTGGGAGCATTGCATGGAGCTATTGAGAAGGAAGCTACATATGCCTGTTGACGGTTGAGGGGAGAGGCCCGCACTGGTGAGATCTATTTGACTAGATGATATCACCTTGGGAATGAGAATACGGAGAAAAGAGAAATGTCTGGAAACAGAGTTTCAGGGCACCCCCATGTCTAAAGATCTAGGTGCATAGCGGGATCAATACATGGGATGGATGGGGAGAAGACCCAGCAGAGAGAAGGCATCAGGAAGGTGGGAAGGGCCAATGGGGTCATCCTGCGGGAGGTCACATCAGACAGAGATATGGGCTGGCGCTGGGGTGCACGATGAGCATCATCAGTTGCCTTGGGGTAATCAAAAATTCCAAGCACAAAGGCGGGGACGGAAGCTTTACTGGAGTGCGTTCCAAGGGAGAATGGAGACACGGGACCAGGATTTCAAAGACCGTTGCTGTGAATGGGAACAGAGAAATATAGGAGCGCTCGCTTGTTGGTAAAGGTGTACTGAATCTGCTGTGTTTCATGAGTGGTGCTGAGAGGGCCAATTCTAGTTAGTCAAACAGACCATTCCTTCCTTCTTTTCCTCACCCCCTCCCTTCCTGCCCCTTGAGTGGCTGCTAAACAAAGTAGTTTCCTCAGAGAAATTCTCTGGGCCACACAGGCAGGTCTGGATCTCCTCTGCTTCCCCAGCCACCCCATTGCCCTTGGATGTCCTTGCACGTCACCTTTCACTGTCCCTGAACAGGACCATGAACTTCTTATGAGCAGAGCCCACCATCCTCCCCTTGTCCTGACGTAGCATGGGGCACATAGTAGGTGTTCATCAAATGTTTGTCACGGGAATGGTTGTAAGACACAATCCCTTGCCTTTGAGTTGCCCAGAGTCATGTGGGCGAGGAAGGGAAGCTCTTGAGCTGCTAATTGCAGCCCTGAGTGGGAGGGGCTCTGACCGAGGAGGGAAGAGAAGGCCCCGGGGACAGGTTACTGGTAACTGAGGGAGGGGAGGAAGGAAGGTCTGGGCAAGATGAGGCCTTAGCTGCATCCTCGAGAAGGTTCCTGGAACTGTCTGGGGAACAGAACCAGCCCTTCCCCCAGCCCACAGAAGAACGTGGTCCCGCTGTGCAGGTCACACATGGCGCTCACCCTGTGAGCTTCTGCTCCCGACTTCAAGAGCAAGCGCAGCCCCACTGGGCCCCACACTCAGAGAAGCCCAGGCGGGGTTTTCTCTCGTGCTCGCCATCTTGAAATTCTTCCTTTTGAACCACACCCTCCCCCCGCCACCCCCCCCCAGTATTTATCTTGTGCTAACCTCACACGTTGTACATCAGGGCCTGTCAGCATTTACCCTGTTCGGTAAGATGAGGCCACTGAATCACGCTGCCTATCTGAGCAGGGTCGAGTTGCTAGAAACGTTTCTGAGTGCTTGCTCTCAGTGCTTGCAGGTATCTCCTCCTGGGTTAGTAGCAGTTGCCTATGAGCACAGGACTGAAGGCCACCTGTGGAGAAGCACCCCCAAAAAGATGGAGAAATTGGAAAAGCCAGATGTTCCAGGCAGAGGGGACAGGGCACAGCATTTCACAACAATTCAACGTACCATCTACACATACACAGAAGAGGGAGGAGGAAGCGGAGACAGGGAGAGAGAGGGACAGAACCCCCCACACACCTGGTCTGGGAGTGACACTGTGCTACGTGAACAATGGAGGCTGAATCCGTATCCGGTTCCCAGGAGAACAAGAGACACATCTTCCTTGTGATGCTCAGGAATCCAGCGCAGGGCCCTTTACAACCATAAATGCATCTCCGAGCCAGTTCACAGACTTCTCCGTACGCCTTGCAGAGCTCCTTACAATCCTCCCAACGCTGTGCGTGTGAGACGTGGATATCCCTTCGTTCCATTTCCCAGCTAAGAAACTGAGTCCCAGAAAGGTTACTGAGCTGCCCCAGGACCGGCAATCAGTCAGTGCCTTCAAGCCAGACCCTCTGCAGCCGACAGCTGCATGGGACCCGGTTTCTGTTTGTCCAGTGAACAAACTGGAAAGTGGCCTCCCATTTCCAAATGTGGAAGATGTTTTCTTTCTTTTGTCCCTCCTTTTCTTTCTGTGGGTAAGCAAGCTGTCATTTTAGCAGGAGCCAGAGAGGTGAATGGCTTTGTGAAACTATTTCTATAAAGAATTTATGAGGATTGAGGCTCTGAGGACCCCGCCTGTGTGTGCTGGAGTCAGGAGGGGCTCGGGGATGCGCAACCAGCCCCCTCTCGCCAGCTCGCTGTCTGTTTCCCTCGGATTTGACCCCCAGCTAGACGCTTCATGCTTGGGGAGAGAGTAAAGAGGCTTTCTCCTTCTCTGCCTTTAATGCCGTGCTCCCTTTCAACAAGCATCTCCGTGCAGGGTTAGGCTCTCCCGCGCTGTCGTCTGAGGCCCAGGGCCAGTGTTGGGGGCCTGGGCTCCAACAGGGAGTTCATTTCTGCTCGGAGGCTCCCCTTGAACCCGGGCCTTAATAGGGCAAAATGTACTCCAAGACTCGTTGCTTTAAATAAACGCATTCAGCCATGATCCAGAGTGCCAAAGGGGACTTTAATTAAAAGCTAACAGCTCCCACGTCCGGAGTCGGCAGGTGGAGCCAGGCTGAGGCTAGAGGTGAGATCCCTGCTGTCGGCCTTGTGCATGAAGCTTGTGAGGTGGAGGCCGGGGCAGGAAGGCGTCCTTTGAACAGGCCCCCAGAGCGCAGATTCTGCCTCGCTGCTGGGAAAGGAGCATAAGAGGAAGGATCCTCCTGCTTTGAAGAGTTGCTCCCTGGATCAGTGAAAAGCTCTTGTTCCTTTCAGAGCAAACTTTACCCTGCGCTACTCTACCCATCAGGCACTGGATGAGCCTGCCCTGTGGGGACAAGGAAGCCCGGGCTCCTGGCATTCATTCATTCACTGCTTCAGTCAACACTCAGTCGGCCATGCCCGGGACCAGTACCGTGCCCAGAGCATCTTACCATCTTATCCTTACTTTGCATTGTCATCACTGTGTTCCCCAAAGAGATTGAAGTCTTGACCCCCAGAACCCGTGAATGTGAATGTGACTGTCTTTGCAGATCATCAGGTTATGACGACGTCGTTAGGCTGGGTGGCAACCTACTAGGACGGGTGCCTTTATAAAAAGGGCAAATTTGGACACAGATCCCCACTCAGGGATGCTGTCACATGAAGATGAAGCAGAAAACAGGGTGACGCTTCTACAAGCCAAGGAACGCTGAAGAAGACCAGCAACGCCAGCAGCTAGGGAGAAGCATGAGTGGATTCTCCCTCCCAGCCTCAGAAAGAGTCAGCGCTGCCCACACCTGGATCTCAGACTTCCAGCCTCCAGATCTGCAAGAATAAATTCCTGTTGTTCTAAGCCACCCAGCGTGTGGTACTCGGCTGCGGCATTCCTAGCAAACTGATAGGACAGTTGGCAGTGGGAGGTAGTTTTTATAAATTGTGCAATAGACATATACATGGAAAGCCTCAGGGATATGGGGGGGCAACTTGTTCTGTGTGAGGATACTGGGGGGGTCTTACAGGGACAGTGACCTCCCCCACTCTCCCTTAACACCTGAGAAGACAGTTCCCACCCAGCAGGTGCACCGAGGCCACAAGTGAGGACAAGGAGAATACGAGAAGGACAAGAATACAAGAAGAGGGGATACGTGAGGCACAGTGTTCACCTTTAATGTCCCCAGTGTCCCCAGCAATGGGAGAGCCAGGGGACAGAAAAATCAACAAAAATGCCCTGTTCTCAAAAGACAGGATTGGAGGCATCTTGTAGGATGCACAATCTCAGAATCTTTTTAACCTGACCCACCTTCCCCCAATATTTCTTGTTTTTCTTTGGTAGGCCTTTCCAAAGTCATGGTTACATTTTGTTAAAGTCACTGATGTCAAGCTCCCTTAAGCCCAATCTGTGCTTTCATTTTTTCTTTTTTTTTTTAAGATTTTTATTCATTTCTTTGACAGAGAGACAGCGAGAGAGGGAACACAAGCAGGCGGAGTGGGAGAGGGAGAAGCAGGCTCCCCACTGAGCAGGGAGCCCGATGTGGGACTCGATCCCAGGACCCTGGGATCATGACCTGAGCCGAAGGCAGACGCTTAACGACTGAGCCACCCAGACACCCCAATGTGCTTTCATTTTTTAAAAGGCAACATCAACAATCATAATGATACCTGTGAACAAACCTCGGTCAAAGGGCAGAATTGGGAGTGAGCAGGGCACTGATTTATCTTTTCTTGTAGGTTCCATGTGACTGGAAGACAAACAGTGAAATGACTTGTTTTTGTTGCGGCCAAACCTGGCAAATGAAGTGGAAACATACTAGTCCACTGTTTCTTGAGCTCAGGGATGTGTCAGAGGTCCAGCAGCAATTCCAGGTCCGAGGCAGGTGTGGGGTCTGTGTCCTCTGCATGCTGGGCTCTTTTATTACCCCAAAAATGCCTGTCCAGCCAGACCAAGTACTCGAGGTTACACTCAACATGATGCACGTGGCTCCACACACAGCTGCACACAGTGGGGGGTCTGTCTTGTTGCTACAGTTGAAAAGTCAGGGTCGCGCCATCAGCTAACGGGACAGCAGTGGTTGGCGTTCATTGGCAAACCAAGGGTCAGTGGATATAGATTTTCATTGAGTCTTTAGGACCCAGCTGGGACCCTGTGAGGCTTCATCTACCTACCCTCTCCTCACGGTTCTTGAAAGGCTGCTCGTTTTGGGGCACCTGAGTGGCTCAGTCGTTAAGCGTCTGCCTTCGGCTCGGGTCATGATCCCAGGGTCCTGGGATCGAGCCCCGCATCGGGCTCCCTGCTCGGCGGGAAGCCTGCTCTCCCTCTCCCACTCCCCCTGCTTGTGTTCCCTCTCTCGCTGTCTCTGTCAAAGAAATAAATAAAATCTTAAAAAAAAAAAAAGTCTGCTCGTTTCTACTTTACTACTCATCATAATCAGGTGTTTATCATATTTGTTATAAAACTAATAATTATCAAATATGTATTATGTGCTGGAAATTCTGTTTTACACGTAATTATGTGTAAAAATTGCCATGCACTGGTCACATGGCCGCACACCAAGCTGGTGTGGGTCAAGGGCCCTGTAGGGACAATTTCTCATGTAATTCTACCAACCCCATGACTTGCATCACCCCTGTTTATGATGAAGAAATTGATGTTCCAAGGAGCTCACTAAACTGCCCAGCCTCATAGCTGAGACTCAAAGCCATTGCAGCCTGCCCCACGTGCATCCTACATATCCCTCTGCATTTCTTTTTCCTCTGGGATGCTGCTTCTCTATATCTGAGCAATGCTGTTCAAGCCACGCTGTGCCCACAGCTGGTTAACTAGCTAAATTTCCAAAATCCGGCCCCGAGAGGAGAAGGGGCCCGAGCCATAGCCATATTCATTGCAAAAGAAGGCTACAATATTTTTGAAGATAGGAATTAAGAAACAGTGAAATAGGGTTTGCACACACGAGTCACCTCTCTGACCCTCTGCTCTTGGTGAACCAAGAGTTATAGGGAAGAAAAGTCTCACCCGCCACGACAGCTAATGTACAGCACTGGGGTTGATTCCAGAAAACAGCTGCTTGAACAAACTCAGTGGACACACTGCGGGAACCTTTTGTGTGTATCTAATTTCCATACCCTGGTGGATTTCTAGCCAGTCCATGTTGGCAGCCCAGAAATCCAAGTTTTGCTGTGTGCTTGCTATTTAATACCTAGCCTTGTCCCCAGCTGTGTTCTGCAGACCTGCAAACATGGAGCAAAATTCCAAGGCAAGGAAAAAGCATCCAGCCCCGCCGTGTCATGGGCATGCCTGTTGCTGCATTGGAGTAAGAGCTGGAGGACTGGGTTGGACCCCAGTTCTGCCACCTACCAGCTCTGTGACCTTGGAGAATGGCTTTATCTTCCCTGAGCTTCAACTTCTTAACTCACCAAAGGGCGGATACTACCCAGGACTCTTCGTAAGGGTCATGGAAGGCAGTGTGTGTGAAATCCAGGCTGCCAGGCTTCCCTGACTTTTCTCCAGCACGTACTACTAACCACTCCTTGGCTTCCTCTTTGTCTTGCACATAAAGACACATGTCTTTACTCTGTTGGTGCATATAGCACAGCACCTGATAATGACCTGTTTCCCGAGACCCCCTGTTCCTGCAGCTGGCCATGTGGGCAAGCAGTGGCGAGAGAAATAGGCACGCATCCCCCAAAGGAGCTCCAGTCTAACATGAGAAATTGATGACAGCGCAGATACTCTCAGTGCAGGCATCAATGCTGAGAGTTGTTGTTGATGAAGGAACAGTGACCGGGAAAAGCCAAGAACAGAGGCTGATTCCCTCTGTCTGAGAAAGTCCAAGAAATTATCTGACAATTCTTACACTTCTGATGGAAGTGATCCGTGAATTGAGCCCCGAGGGGTGAGTTGGATGTGGTAGTCTGAGACATGGAACAAAGGGTTCTGCCCAAGCCACCTGAGGACAGAAAGATGGAGCACAGAGGAAGGGGGAGCTGTCCTGAATTTGTCACAAGGGGGTGGATTTGAGTCAAGTCTTGTCTTTGCACTAGGAGGTGAAACACTGTGTTTCTCACTGAAGAGTGAAAATCAGTGGTCATTATAGTACTTGATGGTCCAGATCACAGGGATGTGAAGGGCACTGAGAAGCTTGGACTTCTTTCTGGAGAATGTGTTCTTGTTCAAGGGGAGGAATGGAAGGAAAGTGACTTATGCTTTCATAGATAACCTGGATTCACCGGGGTCGGGGAGGGGGTGCGCAAACAAAAGATGATGGCACCTGATCCTATGGCATGTTGTTCATGTTCATGGCATGAACGGATAAAGAAGGGATGTGTGTGTGCATGCACACGCGTGTGCATGCTTGAATATAACTCATCCATCAAAAATGAAGGCGATCTTACCATTTGTGACAATATGGAAAAAACTAGAGGGCATATACTAAATGAAATAATCCAGACAGAAAAAGACAAATGTTGTATGATCTCATTTATATGTGGAATTTAAAAAAAAAAAAAAAAAAAGGAAAAAGAAAAAATTGAACTCATAGAAACATACAGTAGACTGGTGGTTGCCAAGGGCCAGGGGTGGGGGAAAATGGGCAGATGTTGGTCATCTTGCAAACTTTCATGTGCAAGGTGAATGCATTCTGGGGATCTAATATACAGCATGGTGATTATAGGTAATGATACTGTATTGTATATTTGAAATATTCTAAGAGAGCAGATCTTAAGCCTTTTCACACGCATACATAGAGTAACTGTGTGAAGTGATGGGTACTTAGTTAACTCGATTGTGGTAATCATTTTACAACGTATATGTGTATCAAATCATCATAGTGTTCACTTTAAATTTTACTATTTTATTTGTCCATTATACCTCAGTAAAGCTGGGGAGGAAAGTCAGTTGTAATCAATCATGGAAATTGCGTTCTTCTGGCTGGTGATTGGTGAGGCGGGGGCACGGGACTCAATGTTGACCAATAAACTGTGAGAGCAGAGCTAGTTATTTCTGAGAAATAGTTCCCCTCTTCTTAAATGAGACACAGAGAGGAGCTACCCCTTGCTATGTGTTGAATTGTGTCCTCCAAAAGAAATATGTTGAAGTCCTAACTCCCAGTACCTCAGAATGTTACCTTATTTGGAAATAGTGTCATTTTGCAGATGTAATCAATTAAGTTCAGATGAGGTCATTCTGGAGTAGGTTGGATGTCTAATCCAATGTGTCTGCTGTGCTCTTAAGAGAGGAGAAGAGATGCAGAGAGGAGAGCGCCATGTGAAGAGGCAGAGACACACGGGAACAAGACAGCCATGTGGTTGCGGGGGTCAGGCTGCAGCAATGCTGCTGTAAGCCAAGGATGCCCTGGCTTGCTAACAAACCCCAGCGAGGAAAAGAGGCAAGGAGGGATTCTTTGCTACAGGTTTCAGAGGGGCCGTAACTCCCAGCCTCCAGAACGACGAGACAATAGACCCCACAGGCGGTCCTTTGTCACAGCAGATCTAGGACACTAGCCCACCCCTCATGGTTGGGTCTGTGTGTGTGACGCTGGCCTTAAAGCAGCCATACTGAACTTGGAGGGAGGCTGGCCTGGAACATTCTAGATATGATAAGGAAGACAGGCAGAAAACAGAAGGAACCTGCATCTTTGGTGCCTTGACGGAGCTGATTTACCTGGAGCCTCTCTGCCATTCCGCTCCTTGGAGTGTGATGTGATGTATCACCCAGTCCATCTGAGTAGGGATTCCTATTATTTTCAGCTGAAAACCTCCTGATAGAGTCAGGTTGAAGCTGCCTGGCCCAGGGAGATGTACGTCACACCATCGGGAGGGGCTTTCTAACCAGGCACTCTGCAAAGACAACAAAAGAAGGTTTTGAGAATTACATGCTTTCGTTCTTCATGAGAATTTTGCGTGATTTCCTAATGTGCTGATGCATAATGAGTTCAGTGCCACTGTCCATTTTCTCTCCTAAACGAACATATGCTGCGGGGGGTTTGTGTCTGTGCTGGGTCATGCAGGCTTCTCCATTGTCTTCCGGTCCGCCCTGTCCCCTTACCTGGGAGCTGTACTGAAAAGGGCGCTTTTGCTTCAGTGTCTTCATCTGTATGAAGCCACATTCTCTACTCAACACTTGGCTAAAAAGTAGTCATTAATAAAATGCATTTCTTCAGACAGCCCTGCTTTCCACCTTTTACCCTCTGCAAACGGCTAGCTCTCTGCTTGACGTGTTGAGAACAAAGGTGCTGGGATGAGTTCAGCGCCCATGAGGCGGCTGCGGCACCATTCTCTCTGCCCTGGGACAGGGTCTTGAGGCGACAGCGTGACTGAAAGGGCCGAATAAGTCCCTCTTGAAGGGAAGGAGCATCTCTTGCTTGGAGCTACAGTGGAAAACGGATCCTCCATTGAGCAGATCCATAGCACGGCCCGCGTCATGCCAGTGACCCCCTGTGTGCCAGGACCAACCCCCGTAACACAGACAGGTGGCTGTTTCACCATTTTGTGTCCCGTTTCATGTGGGTACACACCACACAGTACAGCGAGGGTATCAATGTCTGGTGGATGTGGACATGGCACATGCCTTTTGCTAAGGAATTTACACAAGTAGCAGAGAAGAAAATATTGCTACAATAGAAAAAAAAAATATGGTAGACACCGTCATTATCCACAATTTACAGATGGCAAGCCTGAGGCAGAGAGGGGTGGAATATCTCGCCCAAGATCGCACAGCCGGCATGCGGTTGACCCTGTGTTCGTATTTCTCAGCTACATATTTTAGGTAAGTTGGACCAGAGCAAGTAGACGTGATGGAAGTCCAGGGAGGGAGGGAAGCCACTGCAGGCCAGGAGCTCAGCTCCGAGCGTGAGGACGAGAGAAAGCTGGGATTTCTGTTTCTCTCCTGAGATGAAAATTCACTTTATTCATATTCAAATTAAAGGGCAGGAGAATACTCAGGGGCTGGGAATCCCAGAGACCCGGGTTTCACCTACCTGATCAATGTGAGCGGGAAGGAAGAGCTACCCTGGAAAATTGCCCCCCCTATGTCAGACCCCGCCCTGGGTGCCTGTGAACGTGACCTCACTTCTCTCCATGTACCTGTCTCAGGTAGAGAGGCAGGAGCACGGGAGGGTCGAGAGAGCTGCCCCAAGTTCTATAGGCAGGAAGGGACAACAAAAGGGCTAGAGCCCAGGCTGACCTGATGCCTGGGTGTGTCCTGTCCCTACCCACCTAGCTACCCTCCGGGGGAGTATTTCCCATGGCCCACAGCTGCCTGGCCACGGCTTATCCAGGGGCCTTGCCAGCCAAAAGACTTGGGGTCCCGTTGGGGAGCTCCTGAACCCCGGGGTGTCCTCCCGGGGTGCCCATTTCCTCTGGAGCGTGACTGCAATGTGCCCGCCTTCCTGGGCCCCAGGGGCCGGGTGTCGGGGGGAGGATCCAGGCAAGCTCAGGATCGGCACAACCGGGCACGTTCGCCCAGCGTTGCCACCGAGGGGCCGGAGCGTCCCTACACGGGCTCTGTGTGTCCGAGAAGAGGACGCACAGACGGCCACCCGGAGATCTGCCCAACTCCTTCTCTCGTGTTTGCTTTCTTACTGTCTCAACCTCATTTGCTCTGTCTCTCGGCGCTCAGGAGAGTCTCGATAAAAATGTGATTTCTCTCTTCCCATTGTTTCTTGAATTGTTCTTTGTGTTTCCTGGGGAGAAGAAAACACAGTCCGGCTTCGTGCTACCCTGCCAGGAAGGTGGGTAGATGGGCAGACAGACACAGGGGTGCATGCATCTCTCTGTCTCTCGGTCTCTGTCTCTGTCTCTGTCTCTCTCCCTCTCGGTCTGCCATCTGGTATCCTCCAGGCATCTACCTCGGAAAAAGGAGGGGAATCTTGAGATTGGAGAGGCCACCTTTGTCACGGGACCCTTCAACCAAGCCACGTCCCAGAATGTCTCCATCCTTGGGAGACTCTTCAGGGAGTAAACCTCCCGGGGACCCAGTGAAAGTGTATCCACCGGACCTTTTATTGTTGCTTTTATTTTTGTAAGGCTGAGTTCAACACTGTTGGTGGCACGGAAAAAAACCACTGCCACCAGTTGAAAAGTTAATTATGGATTGCCCCTTGAAATAAAACATCAGTTTTATTGGAAGCGGAGGGATAAATAAAAACAGCTGCACAGGGAATGGCATGAAGCCGCTGTGACAAACCCCATGATGTTCTACTTAGAGGAAACATTCCTTTTATTTCATTTTTTTAAAGCCCGAGTCGGCTGTGTAAAAGTCATCATCCCTTTCATGTGGGACAAAAGAGGATTTGGAAAGGGACTTTTCTTAAATCTGTGCATTGAAAATGCAGCTTATGGGAGGCTAAGAAAATACATTTTGCCTTTTCTTACAGTGGGTTCCTCTTAATTGTGACTTTTATAAACCCCTTCTGTAGCCATCATAACCATTCAATTAACTAACTTCATTTTTGTATGATGAAAAGAGCCTCTCTCCCTGAACATACGGCAATTATTAGAATGTCTCTAAAGTCTTTTTTGTAGTGATATGAGAGTCTTCTAGGTAAAATAAGGTTTGATTTATAAAATCCTAAAATATACGTGAATGTGAGATCTATAAATAAATGCTCTATAGTAGATGCAAAATCTCATTATAAATAACAATTTTATTAGCATATCCATTGAGTAAAGGCCTTATGATGTTAATGTTAACAAAATTAAACTCTGGCTATTTTATTCAATGAGTGATTCCCAAGCTCTAAGGACCAGGCACCACGCTAGGTAATGAGGCTGTACACACATGTGTGTGTGGGTGGGTGTGCTTTTTCTTCAAGGGTTCACATCATCGTGGCAAACTACATACTTTCAGCTAAATTAACATAACAGTGAAACTAAGAGTGGTGGAGGACTTTCAGCATGCCAGCTTCATTCTTGGCATTTTATATGCATCACCTCGTTACATCTATTTACATCGATTATTCTCACCTCAAGTCTAAGAGGTGAGCACTAGTATCTTCACTTTGCAGGTGAGCTCTGAGGGCAGACAGGGAAAACAGATGGTCCGTGTTCACCCAGAGAGAACTGGGTTAGCTGGGTAGAGAGTGCAGCGCAAGGGAAGAAACGTAGTCCCACATACACACACGCAGATATATATGAACTAAGGGACATTTATGTATGTACGAGAGTCACAGTGTAAAAAAAACATTGGTTGTATTTTGACAGATTGAAAAACACTTCACCAAAGAAACTCAAACAGGTCGTGGCAAAATAAGGTAAGGTGGAGAAAAATATTCCAGGGAGAAGAAATGGAGACCAGAGGTTGCAAAAAGATAAACACTGGAGTGTTTTTTTACGAAATCACCAGCAACGGGGCACCTTGGTGGTTCAGTCTGTTAAGCGTCAGCCTTCTGCTCAGGTCATGATCCCAGGGTCCTGGGATTGAGCCCCACATCTGGCTCCCTGCTCATCGGGGAGCCTGCTTCTCCCTCTGTTTCTCTCCGTGCTTGTGCTCTCTCTCTCAAATAAATAAATAAAATCTTTTTAAAATTTTTAAAAAATAAAATAAAATCACCACCAACAACAAAATAAGAGCCTAAAGCAGAATGATACCTGAATGGCAAATTCTTATATCATTACAATGGGCAGTGGGTCATAAAAAGTTGGGTTTTAAAATAATTTGAACACTTGCAAAAATGTCTACAACACAAAGTTGAATGAAAACAGCAAATATAAAAGTTTATATTGGGTACAATCTCTATAATGTAAATAAACACAAGCGCACATAAAGAATTCTAAAGGACAAATAGAATTTTTTTTCATAATTGTGAGATTATGGGTGATTTGCATTTTTACTCTTTATTGTTCTGGAGTCCAAGATTTTTTTTTTTTTTTTTTGCGTAATTGTCAAATAGTTCTTTTGTAATCCAAAAAATCATGAAAATACAAAATTAGTTAGTAAATAATTAAGAAACCTTGCATATTTTGTCATCCTTTTCCTGGCTTTGAAGTGCAAGAACCTTACACCATTCAGAAAATATACAGTATGTAGCCAGAAAACAAGTTTAGGCACAAAGGATCAACCTAACTCATAAAATGTGATTCCTTTAGCCCTGAGTAGATTATGGTCCAGTTGTCTGTAGAATGTAAGTTAAAAATATCCTATGACCCAGTAATTCCACTACTGGGTTATTCAAAAAAATTATATGCATTGTAACTTGAAAAGATATATTCACCCCTATGTTTATTGCAGAATTACTTACAATAGCCAAGATACGGAAGCAACCCAAGTGTCCATTGATAAATGATAAAGAAGAAGTGGTATATATATGTAAAGGAATATTACTCGACCATAAAAAAGGATGGGTTTTTTTGTTGTTGTTGTGTTTTTGGGCAGCATGGATGGACCTGGAGGGTATTATACTAAGCGAAATAAGTCAGAGAAAGACAAAGACCATATGATGTCACTTATTTGTGGAATCTAAAAAAAAAAAAAACAAAAAAAATGAATAAACAAACAAAAAGCAGAATCAGACTTATAAACACAGAGAACAAAGTGATGGTTGCCAGAGGGGAGGCGGATGGGGGATGGACAAAATGGGTGATGGGTATAGGGGTGAGGGAGATACAGGCTCCAGGTTATGGAATAGATTAAAGACATTAAAGTCATGAGATTAAAAGACACAGTCAATGGTATTGTAATAATGTTGCATGGTGACAGAAGGAAGTTACCATTGTGGTGAGTGCAGCATAACGTACAAAGTTGTTGAATCCCTATGCTGTGCACCTGAAACTAATGTAACATCGTGTGTCAACCGTACTCAAATTAAAAAAAAAAAAAATTAGAAAAAAGGAATGTAAATTAAAGGTGTCTTCTGCCTGAGGTGTTTCAGTGGGTAGAGATGACAAGGGGGGGGTGGATATTGAATGTGACTGTGACTATAACCACATGTCAATAAAACGGACCATTGAAAGGGGTTGGGGAAAATAGGACAGTCCATAGTTTACCATGGCTGGTAAGATATTAGGATGTGACTGTGGAGTTCACAATAGGACCTGGAAGCAGTAAACTTGGAGCCAGGTGGATTGCCTGAATTTCTCCCGCTCTCACTCCCCACCCACCTTCCCTCCTCCCTCTCCCCGCCTTCTCCTCCCCCTTCCTCTATCCCTTCCCCTCCCCCACCCCGACCTTCTCTCCCCTCCAACCCTCCTTTCTTCCTTCCCTTCTCCCTGAATCCTCTTCCTTTCCCTCTCCCCCTCCCCTCCCCTCCCTCCCTTTCTCCCCCTCTCTCTCCCATCCCCTCTCCCTCCCTAACCCCCATCCATCTGAAGATGACTTTCTGAGATTTGTCCCAAATCACACAGCCAGTTAATGGCCACCTGGCCTCTGTTTCTTCTCCTGTTTGCATTTTCTACAATCCACAGATGATTCTGGCAATCCCCTTCTCCCTTTGTAGCATTTCTTTTTCTTCTTTCCTTGTTTTTAATGCATTCTTGTCCTAGAGTGCATGTGCTCATTTGGAGCTCAGTTTCTGCACCATTTTTCAAATTGTGCGGAACCTCTTTCCCGCTAATAAAAGGCATTCCTGAGTAATGAGGGAGAAAAACTTCCCTGAGTCTATTTTTCCAATTAAATAAAATTTAGGCCATACCAACAACATGGACTTATCTGAGACTGATTCTTGCCCATTTGGGGAAGACTCCATGGAGAATTGTATCTAATGCCTGGAAAGGCCAATATGGAACTAAAGTTGGTGTTAAAACAAGTGTGCAGAGCACTTGGTAATTTAAAATTCAATCTCATATTCAAAATTCACCAGAGGATTTTTTTTTTTTACTGTTTTGCAAGTGTACAGTTTGAACTAGTGTTACAACATCAGCACAACATAAAAGGTGAACATGGCAGAGAAGACAAGCCACCAACCAGAACTTCTGTGAGAACAGATCTGGAACTCAACAACAGCAAAAGGATACTTTTTAATTCATATGAATTCCAATTATATTAATCATCGTAGTATCGGTTTATTTTTGGTGACCATATTAAAGTTCTTGGACATTTTCAAATAGCAATCAAATGATCAAGGTAAAACATACACACACACACACACACACTCACACAACTTTATTGTATGCCTGTATTAAACATTACAATCCTCAAAGCGCTTCAGTTTTTGTAAATTAATTTTTCCTCACATTAAAACATGAGAGGGTATGAAATTCATATTAAATTCATATTTAACCAAAGGGAATGTGGGTTATTAAAAACAGGAAAAATAGTGAGCTTAGATAATTTGGATAATTAGCTAATTTCTAAGGCTTGTCTTTTCATAGTATCCATTCATCCATCCATCCTTCCATCCATCCATCTTTCCATACATCCATTTATCCATTTTTTTAAAATTTCTGTGCCTATATCTATATATCATTTTTCTCTCTAAATAAAAGCAACTCTACATGTATATATGATTTGAATATGCATACATAAAAATATCAGTGCATCATACAAACTAGTGAGCCCTTGCCCTCATGGACTATGATCTAATGATCCGATGGCTGGGATAATGCTAGCTAGATGAACTTGAATGTGGCTATCAGCATGCTCTTTTCCTAGTGATACTGTCTTCTTGTAATACTGCAGACCTGAGGGAATATCCTCCGCCTGATAGCTATGATCCTGGGAGGCCCTCACGGGGAATTGCATGCAGGGGACGGGGTCAGCCACTGTGTGTGACTAGATGAGGAAGAGAGTTGACCCGGTGTGTTCTGAAGGGAAAAGCGCACACACAGATAAAACATCAGCAGAGAAGGTATCAGTTTCTCGTATCTTCCTGCATGATACAGTTTTCAAAGCACTCTTCCAGCCATCACTCATTCCATCAGTGAATCACTTGGTCAGGACTTGTTGAAGGAAGGTACTAAGCACAATGGTCGGGGTCAGTCTTGTCTCTGTCTTGCGGAACTGAGTTCAAAGGAGAGCAAAGGGAGAGTGTTCACCTCTGATGTTTACACAGGGAGAGAAGGAAAACATCAGGACGGTGGATTTGGGGCCCGGGACCACGGACACTGAGACTGGGGGCCCACAGTCATAGGTGGGGGGAACCAAAAACAACCTTGGCCCTCTTGCTGGGTCCTCGGGCCGCCTGGGGCCCAGCGGTGAAGCACTCTGACGTCAGTGGAGACCGAGCAGGATTAGAACACCCCTTTCACGTTCAGAACATGTATTCATCTAGCCCTTAGATGAGTTTGAAAGCAGACTCTGAGTAGACAGAACTGTGTGACTTCTACCATTAAAGATTCCCTGGACCAGGGGTGGCAAACTGTGGTCCACGGGCCAACCTGGCCCCCACACTCTCTGTGTAAATAATGCTTTATTGGAACCTGTTCATTTATATCTTCCCTAGGACTGCTCTCCTACGTGCCAGAGAAACTTCTGGCCTGGAAAGCCAAACATATTTACGATCTGGCCCTTTATGGAAAAAGTTTGCCATTCGTGAAGAGGGACAACTACCCAGGTAGGTGTCTCAGCAAGATAGACACCTTTATGTGTCAAGTTCTGAAGGGACACTAAATCTGGCTAGTCTGCCAAATAAATAAAATATTACAGACCTTCCCAGTCAAAGGCACAGAGTACAAGAAAGAAAGAAAAGTAATAATAAAAGGTAATCCCCCAGGATTGATCGTTTCAGCCCTGAAGCAAACTGCGTGCATCAGAAGAGCCCTTTCTCAGATGAGCAGTGAGACGGTTGGGGACAGGAACCCACCGGAGCTGACAGGAAAGCCGACTGGGACGGGAGCGGCTGGGGACTCACGAGGGGGGACACTGGAACGCCCTGACTCAGCATCCCCAGGTCACTGCCGGAAGAGAGGCCCCGGCTCTCTGAAGACCAGCCTTCCTTTGCTAGTGCTTTCTGGCTCCCTGAACCCCACTTAAATCTGACGTGGGGCAGCTCCCTGTTCAAGAAGGGTTTGCAAGTGATATGTAATCAATGCATTATTAATGCCCCATTCTGGGGCAATTTTATTCACTCTTGTGCAATTGGAAGGTTCTCACAAGAGAAAGGGAAAAGGAAAAGAGAGGAAAGAGAAATGGTAGAAAGGAGGCAGGAAGGAAGAGGGAGAGAGGCCAACAGAAAGAAAAAGTGGGAAAGAAAAGAGAGGCTGGCTTTTTTTTTTTTTTTTTTTTTTTTTTTTGATGTGTTTGCCTTCACGACTTCGAAGTTCTTGCTAATTCCATCTGTCCACAACAGAGCCATCCACGGCGAGAAAAAGCATTTCCATATGTGCAAATTAGCATCAGCCTCCCTTAATCTGTGCCGTGGTCCTCTGAAGTAGATGGTGAGCTTGCCTGCCAAACCCACTAATGGCATCCAAATAGAGGCATTATTGGCTTGAGCCGCTGTGGGGCTGTTCTCCCCTCCAACTCCGAACCGGCCCTTCTCGCTCTAATTTCCACTCTGTTCTAATGGTGTCACTTTGCTCAACTTCCAGTAAACACAAGGCCCCAGCCGCACCACTCCCTTAATGAAGGCCCACTTCCCTCCAGACCTGCCCACCTCCCTGCTGAAGACAACAGGCTCTTGCAGAATCACACAGCTGTCACCGGCCCAGCCTGGCTGTCAGGGGTCCACAGGGTGTCAGTGGCCGACCACGCAAAGCCTGTCCCAGATCAGAGGGAGCCTGGGAGCCTGGCACCCACTGCGGCCACAGTCCTCCACTACTCTATTCTAGCTCCCCGTCCCAGTCAGAGCCTGATCCCTCTCCCTCTGCCCACTCCTACTTCTTGGCACTTTATTCCTGCACTCATTTATTCAACATACATTTACTGAATTTTTATGAGGTCTGATGAAACAGCAGAAGATGGACCTGGGTCCTTTTCTCATGAAGCATTTACTCTTATGGATTTAGCAGACGGAAACAAGCTATCAGAAGCTTGGGGGGCATTACAAAGTGGCTGTGTAGACACCTTCCCCTCAAGGTAAGATTGTGGTTCCCTTACCTTGATGGAGCCCGTTCTTTTACCCACCCTATCATGCCGCCTTGGGTGAGTGGTGTCTCCTGTCCCAGCTCTGAGCCCTAGGGACCCATCCCTGGCTCTGTCCTCCTTGCAGGGTCCCAGTAAAATGCTCTCATGCTTGGATGCTGTCCTTTCCTATATAAACTCCTTTGGGAAATGTCCACAAGTCCATCTACTATGACGTGCGTGGGGCAGGTGGAACACTTGGAAGGGATGGGCCCTTAAGATCACTGATTTGGCAACATTTTCCCCCACCCACCACCAAGAGATTTTTCTCTCCAGCAGGTGGGAGCTCCCCACTGCTGTTGGATTTCTGTCATTGTTTTTGTTGCAAAAGTGAAGCACCAAGCATACATTGTGGTGTAAAGTAAAACATCCTGCCTGTCTTTTTCCTTTTGTCTTTGCCCTTTATTTCGGTCTGGATATCAGGCATGAGAATCATGAAAAAGTAAAGGTTGGTCATCTTAAAGGCCCCTTGGAGAGGAAGGGGGTCTCATGCGATCAGGGAGACATAGATATTGCCAGATGCATCCAGATGTCCTTGTTCAGAGATGCTGGGCTGCACTCCAACCATCTTCCTGGCCACTCCTGCCTTCTCCCGATGCCATCTTCAGCCCCACCCAAATCTTTGGCCAATAGAGGAGGGGTAATGCCATGATTTTTCTCCTTGAGGATTACAAAGGACCATGACATCTTCCTCTATGCGTGCTCCTGGATGTGTACTCCTGCACCATAACCCTCCCTCACCCTTTGTTTGCATGGCCCCAGATTCCCTTCCAAGGGACTCCGTCTAAACTGTGGAGAATACAGAGAACAATTTAGAGAATTCTGAAATATGTAGGCTGGAAATGGGAGGGGGCTCAGAGATCCCCTTTTCTTCCTTTCTGACCTCTTATTTCACAGAAAAGGAATCCTCAAGGAGATGTATAAGATGAGACAACACTTAACCTCAGTGAGGCCTTGGGAAAACATCCTCAGTGCATCAAATTCTGCACTCCAAGGCCCAGCAGCAGACTGGAGAGAAAAGTCAGAAAATGCAGCTGCTGGAGAGCAGCCCTCAGGCCCATGAATGGCTGCCGTGGAGAAGAGCAGTTACATTGATTCTGTGGGGGGGGGGGGCAGGGGGAGTCCTGGCAAGGGTGGGTGGGGAATCAAGGAGACAACAATCTTGGGTAGGAGACAAAGAACTGCTCCCTAACCCTAAGATCTGTCCAGTTCTGAAACCAGGCACCCCAGTGTGAGCATCACATCATTAGAGTTGTTAGGACAGTTGAGCTGATGGGGTAACTGCCATCTGCAAAGCATTTTATGGACTTGTGCCCATTTCCCACACTATAATGATATAAGACCGATCCTGACACCATCTGCATGAGGCAACTATGCGTTCTCACCCACCTCTGACAAATGAGGAAACAGAGTCTCTTTGCAGGGTACAGCCAATGGAATAAGCGTTCAGGACTAACAACGAGCAAAGCCACAGCCAGGCTGGACCTACTGCCTTTGAGCTTCAAATCTGTCATTGTCATAACCCTCCACCACCGATGGTGCTCAAGAAGACAGTGGATAGTGACAGGGATGATTGTGTACAGGATTCTGCCTTCGACTGGGGGCTCAGGTTGGAGCAAGTGAACATCCCTCCAGAAGGTTCAGAGCCTGGGGCTCACAGGTGAACGCATGGCCCTTGCTCACACAGCTACCTCACACACAAGCTGGAGTGAAAGATCATGATTTCCAATCCGTGGACTTCTCGATGTTATTCCAAGTGATTCTGCACATGGTTCCCTCTGCCGGAAGTGCTCTTCTCCTCTTCTATGTCCTATGATTCTTAATAAATACTAATTTAATTACTACATATATTTAGGAGAAGATTCAAAACTCAAAACAACTATCAACTTCTCAATCCCTCATCCCCAGGTGCCCTCACCACACCTTGCAATTCTCAAGCTGATCTGTGATTTGTATTACCTTTCCTGTATTCTTGACTAGATCATGAACACTTTGAGGGCAGGACCTAGGACTTATGTGTCTTAAACATCTCCGTCCCTGGTACACTGTAGATGCTAAGGGAAAGCAAGGGAAACGGGAAGGGAAGAAAGAAAGAAGGAAAAAAGAAAGAGAGAGAGGAAAGAAGGAAGGAAGGAAGAGAGGAAGAGAGGAAGAAAGGAAGAAAGGAAGGAAGAAAGGAAGAAAGGAAGAAAGGAAGAAAGGAAGAAAGGAAGAAAGAAAGAAAGAAAGAGAAAGAAAGAAAGAAAGAAAGAAAGAAAGAAAGAAAGAAAGAAAGAAAGAAAGAAAGAAAGAAAGAAAGAAAGAAAGAAAGAAAGAAAGAAAGAAAGAAAGAAAGGCGCCTGGGTGGCTCAGTCACTAAGCATCTGCCTTCGGCTCAGGTCATGATCCCAGGGCTCCGCAGGTAGCCCGCTTCTCCCTCTCCCACTCCCCCTGCTTGTGTTCCCTCTCTTGCTGTCTCTCTCTGTCAAATAAATAAATAAAATCTTAAAAAAAAGAAAGAAAGAAAAGGAAAGGAAAGAAAAAAGAAAAGCAAGGAAAAGCAAAGCAAAGCAAAAAAAGAAAAGAAAAATATATCCCAAGCTTATTAGAAATCTATTGCCTTAACATATCTAAATTCTGTCTCTCCCATTGCCCACAAGAGTTCATCCCTGGTCCAAGGAGGTAACCCCACCTGGTGACCTCGCCAGCTCACATGTGAGAAGGTCCCCGGGGTTGCTAATCATGACTTGCCTGGTGGTGCCAGCAACAAACCACAGCCTCTTGAGCATAGCAGACTCCATATGCTAGCCCCCTAGTCTGCTAAATCACAAGCCAGCCTAAATTTGAAACATTTCTAAAGTGTTATACAATGTTGCAATAATGTTTTTACAAAACAAAGGCTGAGTTACTGGAAACCATTTTCGACCAATCAGCATCTTATTGAAAGAGGAGTCCTGATGGTACCATTGGTGACACAGTGTAAAAAAATACATGTATGTATCACAGTCAAGGCTCAGCCGGGAAACATCTGCTTTGTAAGAGGGAAGGCGTAGTGAGGGGCTGTGATTGAAGGGGAGCTAGAGAGGGGACAAAGAATGTGGGTGGAAAATGGTTTAAAGCGAGGGAGTTGAAAGCATATCTGAGTCAAGTAAGGCTCCAATCTTGGATCCTAGGGACCAACTGTACCGAGGCAAGATGATAGATAAGACTTAAGTCCTGGCTAGGAAAATTATCTGGTATCTTAGTTTACAGTCGGACTTTATTCACATGGGAATCAGACAACTCACAGTGCTTTGTTTACTTGGGCCATGTTAACAGTGGTAGTGTCTCCAGAAAGGGAGGCAATAGCAGTGCTCTAGTCTGTGCTAGCATTTGGCATTTGTATTTAATTCTGAACACTGAGCTTCGCAGAGGACATGCAGGAGAGAATCCTCAGGGGGAGGGATTGTGATGCGGATAGCATGAACAATCAGGGCATGTAAAGAAAAAAACATTAAGAATATAAAAGTCAACTCCGAAAGAAAATACTGACTTTTGGGGATATGGATTATATTCAAATAGATAAAGTACTATAATTGTATTTCCTCAAAATTTCTTTTCGTGGGGATTTCAATTCAAGCTTCCACAGTATTTCGAAATACTCATGTTTAAATAGGTAATTGCATTTGATAGTTAATAGTGCAGAGGTGTGTGCATCTCTCTCCTTGATACAGCATTGCTCGTGAGTTCTGCATTTCTCTGTAGCTTGATGGAAACCAGGCAGGAAGGGGTGTGCACATGCTCATGCACATGTATGATTTTTGAATTATTTTTACACAGGTGGTATTTACCAGCACATGTACCCGTGAACGAATTTTTAATCCGCTTTTCAACAGGTAGAGCATTCCATAGAGCATTCCATACCAGTGTGCTGTGTTTGTGTGAATAGGAATGCGTGCATATATACGTGTATATATTTACATACGAAGGGATGAAGCATACGTGTAGATGACAAGTTTGTGTATATACAGACAATATATGAAGAATGAAATACTCACCTCTTCATTCTTTTAAAAAACCGTCCACTCTTCTACTGTGTGTGCATATGTGTGTAACAAAATTCCGTTAATGAATATTTAGGTCATTTACTGTAGTTTGATTCCATACTGAGCTTTGCAACAGCTCTCTTTACACACTCAACTTTACACACTTGGCCATCAAATCACTATGTCGGAGGGCTGTGAGTGTCGCCTCTGGTAGGGTGGCTATCTCTTGTCCTCCCAGCAGTGCTGATGTCCTGCGCTCAGCTCCCTGCCTGCCCCCACGGTGTTTCACGAGACCCCTTGATCTCTGCCAATCTGATAGATAAAAATATCTCACTATAGTTGTCATTGGTATTTCTCTTATCACGCATAAGGTTTGCATATTTTCCCACGCTTAAAAGACATTTGTATTTCCTTCATAAACTACCTGCTCTCGCAAATATCTTCTCCCATTTTGTGGGTTGCCTCTTTGTTTTGTTGACTGTTTCCTTTGCTGTGCAGAAGCTTTTTATCTTGATGAAATCCCAAAAGCTCATTTTCGCTTTTGTTTCACTAGCTTTTGGAGATGTATCTTGAAAGAAGTTGCTGTGGGCGATGTTGAAGAGGTTACTGCCCATGTTCTCCTCTAGGATTTTGATGGATTCCTGTCTCACATTGAGGTCTTTCATCCACTTTGAGTTTATCTTTGTGAATGGTGTTAGAGAGTGGTCGAGTTTCATTCTTCTGCATGTGGCTGTCCAATTTTCCCAGCACCATTTATTGAAGAGACTGTCTTTTTTCCATTGCATGTTTTTTCCTGCTTTGTCAAAGATTATTTGACCACAGAGTTGAGGGTCCATATCTGGGTTCTCTATTCTGTTCCATTGGTCTATATGTCTGTTTTTGTGCCAGTACCATGCTGTCTTGGTGATCACAGCTTTGTAATATAGCTTGAAATCGGGCAACGTGATGCCCCCAGCTTTGTTTTTCTTTTTCAACATTTCCTTGGCGATTCGGGGTCTTTTCTGATTCCATACAAATTTTAGGATTGTTTGTTCCAGCACTTTGAAAAATGTCATTGGAATTTTGATTGGGATGGCATTGAAGGTATAGATTGCTCTGGGTAGCATAGACATTTTAACAATGTTTATTCTTCCGATCCATGAGCATGGAATATTTTTCCATCTTTTTGTGTCTTCTCCAATTTCTTTCATGAGTGTTTTGTAGTTCCTAGAGTATAGATCCTTTACCTCTTTGATTAGGTTTATTCTGAGGTATCTTATGGTTTTTGGTGCTATTGTAAATGGAATCGTTTCTCTAATTTCTCTTTCTACAGTTGCGTTGTTAGTGTATAAGAAAGCAACTGATTTCTGTGCATTGATTTTGTATCCTGCCACATTACTGAATTGCTGGATGAGTTCTAGTAATTTGGGGGTGGAGTCACTACAGATAAAGGGCTGGAATCCAAGATCTATAAAGAACTTCTCAAACTCAACACCCAAAAAACAAATAATCAAGTCAAAAGGTGGGAAGAAGATATGAAAAGACACTTCTCTGAAGAAGACATACAAATGGCTAACAGACACATGAAAAAATGTTCATCATCATTAGCCATCAGGGAAATCCAAATCAAAACCACATTGAGATACCACCTTATACCAGTTAGAATGGCAAAAATTGACAAGACAAGCAACAACAAATGTTGGAGAGGTTGTGGAGAAAGGGGAACTCTCTTACACTGTTGGTGGGAATGCAAGTTGGTACAGCCACTTTGGAAAACAGTGTGGAGGTTCCTCAAAAATTTAAAAATAGAGCTACCCTATGACCCAGCAATTACACTACTGGGTATTTACCCCAAAGACACAGATGTAGTGAAAAGAAGGGCCATATTCACCCCAATGTTCATAGCAGCAATGTCCTCAATAGCCAAAATGGAAAGAGCCGAGATGCCCTTCAACAGATGAATGGATAAAGAAGATGTGGTCCATATATACAATGGAATATTACTCAGCCATCAGAAAGGATGAATACCCAACTTTTACATCAACATGGATGAAAGTGGAGGAGATTATGCTGAGTGAAATAAGTCAAGCAGAGAAAGTCAATTATCATATGGTTTCACTTACTTGTGGAACATAAGGAATAGCATGGAGGACACTAGGAGAAGGAAGGGGGAAATGGGGGGGGGAATTGGAGGGGGAGATGAACCATGAGAGACTATGGACTCTGGGAAACAAACAGGGTTTTAGAGGGGAGGGGGGAGGGGGATTGGTTAGCCCGGTGATGGGTATTAAGGAGGGCACATACTGCATGGAGCACTGGGTGTTATATGAAAACAATGGATTGTGGATCACCACATCAAAAACCAATGATGTATTGTATGGTGACTAACATAACATAATAAAATTTTAAAAAAATAAAATAAACTACCTGCTCTCATCTTTTGTTCACTGTCTCCTAAAGTCTCTGTAATTCCTTAAATTATGACTAAGTGCTGAAGAAACTGACCAAGTTCCTTTGTCCCATCCTTTAGACCATGAAATAATCTGGAAAGTGTGCAAATGTGAGAGAACACATATCTCTTCTCTTTCCTGTGGATGCGGAGCCGCTCAAAGGAGGGGATCGTGAGCTTCTCCTCTTGTCTCCTTCCTGGATTGGGGCTGGGACTAAATCAAGCCACAGCCACTCTGGGCCTTCACTCCCCCCCTAGCGTGGTCACAGCCAGCAGGAGCATCACAAGCCTCTTGTGATGGGGGTGAGATGCTAATGAGAGGGTGGGCATGCAGAAGAATATTTGCACACTGCAGCTCTGTGTGTGCTTCTGGGCTGAAGCTTGGCCGGTTGTAGAGGGGAGCAGAATGGACCCGGCTTCACTTATGCCTGCTTCTTCTGGGCTCATCAATGCCTTCCCAGATGTTCCACAACAAAGGCCACGGATAAGGCAAAGGCTTTGGCTTAGGGACGCCACCTGGACAGCTGTGAACGCAAAGCCCCTTGCTGCAACGTGCATCTCTCAGACCTGCTGGCTTAGGGGTGGAGAGGTGACCGGACCCATTTAGTATCCCTCACCCTACCTACCCCCAGCCTCATCCCCGAGTCTGACCTCTCAAAACCTGAGTCTCCTGGGAGCATTGTTTAAAACCCACCACCGCGAAGCCATGGGAGGGCTCCTGTTACTTGATGACCCCAGTCCTCACCGGGCAGAGGTGGGTTCGGAGCAAAGCAGCCAACTATGGCCTGAGTCTGAATCTCTGTTCCAGCTTTCTCTGTTTCAGGACTTATGAATTATTAACGAGCCCTCTGTTTGTAATGCTGGGCTCTCTGCTTCCTCCAAATTAAATTACTGAGGGATATATTTGATTATAAACATACTTAGTAAATGTTTTCATTGTTGCTTTCTGTAGCTTCCTTTGTACTAAAGTGTTATAATGTCAAAAAGTCAACCGCAAACATCTACAGCCTGCCATGGAAAACCATTTAAAGCAAACTCTAGGCAAATTAAGTAATCAGAAATGAAAACCACTTTAGGACAATAGTGAATATAATTTGTCATCTCTCAAGAAAGGGGGGAGGGGGCACATCCTCCCGCAGCTGAACATTTCTGGAAAGAGGACTAAAATTGACATACGAAATTGGAGTCAGGGTCCACAGCGTTTCCTCTGTCTACTTTTGTGACCTTGAAAAAGGCCAGTCCCTCTGTGCCTCTCTTTATTTATCTGCTAAGTGGGAGTAGTAAGTTGGTCCTACCTACTTCATAAAGTTTCTAAGAAAAGCAGTTGGACTAACTGTAAGTGACCACCAGATCTGAACGCTAAAGTAAACTAAAGCAAGTTGGAGAGAGATGCACTTGACCAAATAGTGAACAATGACTGCTGCTAACGGGCCCATCGGTGAAGGGCTTCATGGGTTCTATGCATGAGTATCACATGGTCCCTGTCTTCTAGGAGCTACCACGTCATGGAGGGGCACATGCAAAACAATTATCAGAACTCAATCGGGAAAGTCTAGCTGTGTACATAAAAACCAACCATTCTAAACAAAGAAGATGGTGTTACATTAATTATGCTGGGGAGGAGAGGGGCCTCTGGAACAGAAGTCCACCCCCGATTTAATAGTGAAGAGAAAGATGATAAGGATGCTCTTGGGTGGAGAAGGAAGGCACCAGACTTGCAGGAATGGAGAGCAGTGTGTGCACAAGCCTAAGGGTCCAGGAGAGCCCTGAGTGGCAGATCCACTGGCACAGCAGGAATGTGTGAGGGTGGTGTGGAGAGAGCAGAGCTGAGCAAGATCAGCTGGGACTGACTCTGGGGGCCTTGAATGGCTCCTTGAAGTTCGGATTCTCTTGTACAGCTAACGGGATCTTTAAGTAACAGATTGTCATCACAACTCTGTTGTTTAGAAAGATAACTTGGTGAAAACTAGCAGCAGTGAAGTGGGGAGAGAATTGGTTGGAGAGCCAGCGAGACCTGAGTTTAACCTCTTAGCAGCTGTGTGACCAGGATGGAGTATTCACCCGCTCTGTGCCCCACTTTGTTCATCTAAAGATAATGCCACCCCTCTGAGTTGTTGAGGGGATAAATGAGACCGCATGAGTAAAATGCCCAGCCCTGCACCTCACATAGAAATAGAGGACTATTAGCTTTTGTCTTCCTTTCCCCATGGAAATTCCGATCTTTTGTTCCCCATTCAGCAGAGGAGGAAAACCCTAAGAACAGACAGGAATAGGGTGAGACTGTGTGACCATGCATAAGTCACATTTACTTTCCCAGCCTCAGTTTCCCCAAACATAAAATGAGAGGTTTGGAGCAGATTTCATTTGGAGGACCCATCGAGCTCTAATTGCGTGTCATGATAGCAAATGGGCATGTGGGAGGCAGAGTTTGTTTAATGGGACCAGAGTCCAGGGGCCCTTCTAAGACCCTAGCATGACAAATGGCATTTAATACAGGCTACAAAGGCACCAGATGTAGACTTTAATGAAAAGAAAATGGTGTCTCCATATCATTACAAATTAACTCCATCTATCTGCACAGCCTGTGGTGCTGAAGTCATAGTTTGAAATTCAGTGACACTTATGGTTAACACATGCTGTTTAATTCATTTTTTTCCTTCATCAAACATTTACTGAGCACCTACTAATGCCAAGAACCATCCTGATCCCTGCAAAGACCAGGATGAAAAAGGTTGTCTTTTAATGCAAGTTAACTACTTCCCCAACCTCATCAGAACCCCTGGAAGGCATTGGTGGTGTTCCATCAGCTTCTGCTGACGTGGGGCCAGCACGGTGCCTGTTGGACAGTAAGGCAGTCAAGGCATGATTGCTGGTCATGGGGGTGGACATGGGGCTGGACTTGGGAATGGTCATGGAGGTGGACATGGGGCTGGACTTGGGAGTGGTCAGGGAGGTGGACATGGGGCTGGACTTGGGAGTGGTCATGGAGGTGGACATGGGGCTGGACTTGGGAGTGCTCATGGAGGTGGACATGGGGCTGGACTTGGGAGTGCTCATGGAGGTGGACATGGGAGTGGTGGCGATAGGGCTGCTGGTGTTCTTGGCAGGTGTGTTGTCCTTGCTGGTGGCAGCTGGTGGTAAAGGTGATTGTGGTTCTGCATGACTAGCTGCACTTGTGGTGGTGATGACTTCATTTCGGGACATAAGAATTACTTTGTTGTTCTTACTGTTATTGACGCCAATGCTTTCTAAATAATCATGTGTTGTTGTTTTTTTCACAAATGACTACATGTTCGTTGTAACAGAATATAAAAGTACCCAAGAGAAGAAGGTGAAAACCACCCACAATCACACTACCAAGATTTTAGTAGCACGATCACAGTGTAATGCCATTATTAAGCTTTTGATACACACACTGTTAAGTGTGCATGTGTATTTTATAGACAGCATGCTGTTTTATAACCTGTTTCTTCAATCCATCAAAACATCATTCCATTTCCAAAAACTACAAGCACATAAATCACAGACATCATCCCTTTTTAATCAATAATTTCTATGCCCAGTCTTAAAGATATCCTATTATTCCACTGTTAGAAACTAATACTTTACTTGACCCAGTGGTTGAGCATTTACTTCCTAAGTCAGAGTGGTGGGTACAAACTCTAGAAGGGAAGAATGGAGTTTCCAGTCAAAGCCCATTTAGACATGGATGACATTGGAGCGGGTTCCTTTATCTCTCATAGAGACTCAAGTTCTTCTTCCGAAAAGTGGGGGTAAAATGTCTACTTCCTAGGGAATTTCAAGACTTAAATATAATGTTGTATATAAAACTCCAAGCCCACTGACACAGACACGGCTGATACTCAAGGAGGATTTCCCACTTATTCCCTACCCCCACCCCTCACTGGGTCACTTCAGCTTTTAGCTCACTCATCTGGAGAACTGGCTGAATCATTAGTAGAAAGAAATTCATATTCCAACTCAGGAGTAGAAATACCAAATGGACCTGGAAGATCTAATCTTTCCATGAATACTCCTTTTTTGCTTTCTCTGTCTGTGTCTCTGCCCCCCTCCACTCTGCTGCTATGCCCTGCATGGTTGTGGGGACCCAAGTGCTATTTCTCTCTTCCACTAGTGATGTAAAGGCAGTGAGGGGGGTGCCCCTCCCTTACTGGGCCAGAGGAAATGGGGAGATGTGCTTCTGTCTTACCTGGTATGATGAGTTGGGTTTCAGAATGCATTTGTCTTTTTCCCCAGGGAAACCATATTGTAAGTGATAGCTAGATTTCCAGGATAGCCCTCTACAGCCGCTTTCATCCACAAAGTCCCTGAGGTACAATGTAAACAAGACTGGTTTGTTTAATCTAACAAGTGCTGAAGCCAGGTTGATTTAAAAAAAAAAAAAAAAAACAGGGACTTTTTACTCTTACAAGTGATTTCAATGTAGTATAACACACATCACAACAGAGAAAATGTTCACAGTAAGAGAGAAACCTGAATGTAAGGGTGCCTTTATGGTGTGGAAGCTTCCAAGATGCAGTTGTATCTGATAAGAGTTTTAAGGACAGGTGTGGGGAGGGATGATTTTCATGCTTGTACAAAAGCAGTGAATGTAGAAAGCATGAGCATATCCTGGGAATGCAAGCAAGGTTGTGTGAGAAAGGAAACATGAGTCTATAAGGGATGTGGAAGGGAATCAGGGTAAAGGGTACGATGAGATCAAGGGAGCCTTTGGATTCCATGCAAGATGTGTGGGTATTTTACTCAGGAAGCACATTTCATGAAGATGGTCTGCAGATCATTTCCATCTACAAAAGCTTTCCTAACATGCAGATCCATGGCCTCCCCCAACCTTCCAAATTAATCCCGTGTGAGGGTAAGAGGAAATCATATTTCTGAACTACCACAATTCTCACGGACACTAAACTGGGTGGACCCACCTTCTGAACAATAGTGAGCTCTCACAGGCCATTGGGTAGGGGAATCGCAAAGTTGGTGGTAATTTACTATAATTCAGTTAAAACTCATTTACACTGCAGAATAATCTTTGAAGAGTCTTCCTGGACTATACTCAGAGAATGGCCTTGGGGTTAAGATTTGAGTGGAAAAATCCTTTAATTTTCATAGCAATCTACTGAGGGAAGAATTCTAATTTCCATCTTACAAATGCAGAACACTGGGTCAGGTTTACAGGGTCTGACCAAAGCTAAGCCTCCTAAGGAGAAGAAGAGTCCATAAGCCCATGGTCTGTGCTTCTCCTGACATCACTCCTCTTGGCTAGGCTGGTCTGGATGTCCAATCAAAGTCATTTTTTTTTTTTTCAGTTGAGGAAATTGAGATGAGTTGACTGGCAAAGGTCACGTAGTCAGTCATTGGTAGACACAGAAACAAATCCCACATGCCTTTGCCCACTGCCCTGTTTCTCCACTCTCCATGACTGCCTCTCACTTGGACTCTCTTTGAGTAAGAGGGAGACTCCCCTCTTCCTACCACTCTCTGCCTGTTGAGTGGTAACACGCCTGGTGATAAACAGACACTAATCATGGTTGGTTCTTCCTCATCATCTCAGACAGCAAGGGGGAAAAAAAAAACGAACCAAAAAACAAACAAACAAAAAAACATGGATTATACAGTCCCTGTCATTCCTTTCTTTGACGTGGTGTTTCAGGATGAGAGAATATTCTTTGACTAGATTTCTATAAATGAACATGGTTAGCTATAACCCCATGTATGCTCATAAAATGTGTCACTTAAAGATGTTTTGGTTGGACTTGGGACTCTGAACACAAATCCAAAAAAAAAAAAATTTAATTTAATTTAAGTTAATTTAATTATAAGAAAAGAAAGTTAAAAAAGAAGAGGGGAAAAAAAAGACTCAAAGTGGCTTCTACCAAGCACCCAAATGAAGAAAAGAAATATAATGATCATGTGGCTTCATCAAAAGCACGAGGGGTTCTTCACCTCAGTGCCACTCAACTCTTGCTTCTGATGTGTGAAAACCCAACTATTAGGTAAATAATGCATGTTTTCAGTTTGGGTAAATAGGCCCACCCAGCCCCTACAACTGATCAGACTGCCAGGGAAACATGATGCATTTTAATAAACCCAATATTTAGCCAAATACAGCAAAGCCCCATAATAACATTTTTCCAGAGAGTGGGAAATGAAAATACATTAAGCAGGAAATATCATGTGTGTGACCACCCAACCATGTCTTGAAAAGATAAATGTTACATACAGGAAAAGATTAGAAGTGTAATAATTAAATGTGGATGCCCACATGAGAGCCCCTTGGAGGAGGAGGAGAAGGGAGGGCACTAATCCATAGCCCTCTATATGCCTGTGACTGTCCTAATGATTTTATTAGTGCAGAGGCATGGAAAATAGTTGGAAGTGAGTATAGGATGAGGCAGGGGTGCCCAGCGTCTAGCCTGCCATTTCTCAAGCATTGCCACACGGAACACGTCATCTGAGAACCCCAAGCCTCCTTTGCCACACATGTAAAGGGATTTAAAATACCTGTTTCTGGAAACAGGCACCACTGGAGCCCTTCATCCCCCCCACCCCAACCTCTGAAATTAGATCGTCTGTCATTTACCGAAAATACCTAGATGTAAACCATGATGCATTTGTGAGTAAGCTCGCTTCATTCTTCCCTCCAGGAGCAGTTGGTATGCAAGAATTAATATCTAAATGTGCTTGATGTGTTTACTAGGCAGCATAAGGAAGTCAGAGATCAGTTTTCATTGTTGAAAGGAAGGTATTCAAGAAATGTGGCTGCTAGAAAGACTGTCTGGACACCGGTGCGTAGGAGCAAACAAGGTCTGTGACCTTAGGTGCAGGCTCACGCCGGCACCCTGTGACAACAGACTTCTAATAAATCAAAAGACTTTGGGTCCTGGACCCACATCACAGAGGAACTTGCCACCCATCAGCCTGGAGTCTGCCAATGCTGCCAGGATATATCGTGCCTCTTGCCTCTTGTGAGCTCTATCACTGACGTCTCCAAAACCAGTTTGGCATGTCCTTCTTGCCTTTGTGCTCAGAAACGTTTGGTGGGTTCAGGCTGAGACTGAGACCTGCTTTCACTCTGACACAGCTCCTGGTAACCAGCCCATGTGGGAAGAGAAGCCGTTCCCACCTCCCTGGAATCATCAGAGGCTGCTGATATTTGCCAAAGGAAACCAGGAATGATGGAGTGGCCAAAAAGTTTCAGTGCCATTCACGTGTCCACACCCTTCTGCCTGGGCTACCAGCTCTTTCTCTGAAACTGCTCTCTGGTCTCCTGCCTCTGTCTCAGTAAAGATCAAATGAAGCTCCAGGGCTTGGCCTTCAGGACTTAGGTCCCACAAGTAACATCTGTGATTCCCCCCATCTTAAAGGATGCCTGTTGATATGGAGATGGTCTGCAGATCATTTTTGAAGTCCATTTTTGAAATCACTAGCCACTTCGTATCAGGGTACTAAATCCTAACAGAGCCGCAGGCTGAGCAATTATGTTCCTAGCGTGGCTTGGTTCTGGGGGGCTGGGGCATCCCGGGCCTTGGGGTGGTTCAGCAGTTCTCAGCCAGGGAAGACTTTGCTCCCTTGGGTACATTTGGTAATTTCTAGAGACATTTTTTTTTTGTTGTCACAGCTTAGTATGTAAGGGGGGAGATGGTATTGGCGTTTGGTGGGCAGAGGCCAGGGATGCAGCTGAATATCCTACAGGGCCCAGAATAGCCTCCCATGACCAAAAATCATCCAACCCCAAATGTTCATCTTGCCAAGGTTGAGAAAAGAGGTCTAAATGGATAATTACTTTTTGTCCCCATAAGCTTAAAATTTATTTTATCAAACAAACAAAAACTTAGAATTCATACAAAAATGAATCAATGTGATTTTTTTCTTGCTCTGTTTGTGTTATACTCTCTGTAACAGAATATGTGTACTATGATTAGAAGTATTTTATGTTATAAATATGTATTTTATGTTATAAATATGTATTTCATGTTATAGATAGGCATTTTATGTTATAGATATATGCTTTTATAATTAAGAATATAATTATTAATATCATCATATTATAGTACAATTATATAAATGATAATAAAATGATACCATGATATATAATAATTCTATATACAGGAAAATGGAGTAAGGAAGGCATGGGATGCAATGGTCTATTGAAAACTGCAGGGTGAGAGCACAGGTTATACCCATAGACAAGAGTGAGCAATCAATCCCTCCTGTTGGCCATGGCTGTCCAATCACCTACAGGAAAAACACCTGGGCTCTGTGCCCCAATTCCTAGACCCCATCCAGACCTGCTGAAGTGAATCACTGGGGCTGAAGCCCAAGATTCTGCAGATATTCTTCAGGAAATTGTTATGTACACCAAAGTCCAAGAACCATAGTACCAGCCCTTCAAGAAATAAACCATCTTCATGTCTAGAACCCCAACTGATGTCAGAATGAGCTCTGAGCGGGGGCAGGGAAGGTCCAACAATTACGTGTATGGACAGAGGAGCTTAAGATTTATCTCATTCACTGGGGCCAGACAGTACATTCTAAGTGTTTCAGAAGGATCGGTGCTCATGCCTTTATGCTCCTTTGCCACAGAGTCTCCCCTCTGAAGGATAATGAGGGGTTGTTCTACGTCTCACCCGTGGCCGCCATTTTCTGAGAAGACACACAGTTGACTCTCCATGAGTATTTACATATTGAAAGATGGTCATATTAGGTCTTGGATTACGGATGAATCAGGCAGTCTTAACTCTCCCCACTTCTGACTGGAGTGCAAAAATCAAATCAATTACTCATAAACACTTGTGATAAGATTAATTTAATTTTTTTCTTAAACAAAGAGGGTAAATTAAAAGAATCAGCTTGCTTCTTCCCACACTGTAGTGACAAGATTAAAAATTAAATTTATACATATTTCATTTCTACATAATAAAGCCTTTTTGCAAAAAGAAAAAAAAATACCACAGTTCATCTAATTAAATCAAAGAAAATTGCCTGCAGCGATGTTACAGTATTACAATTAAGCCACTGCCAAAACCAGCCCTCAGAATTCTTAAACACTACTCTGGGTTTAAATTCCAAATCAGCTTTTGGTGTGTGTGTGTATGTGTGTGTGAATTTGGGGGGTGACTTCAGGGAAATGTGGATTCTTCTCCTGTGTCAGTGCATAAGGGTGGGAAAAGGATTTTCAAACATCCTGGAATCAGTGATACATTGAAGACAACAAGATCTAACTTGGGTTAAAAAAAAAACAAAAAAAAACAACTCAGCCTAAAGTTTGGGAAAAGTATCAAAAGTATCAAAACAAGAGTTATAATTACAATATTGGAAGTTAGATGTTTCAAATAAAACCCTTGACAGTCATATGATTTCTTGAAGTCTGCAAAGATTGCTTGCATGGCTGATAGGGACACGGTCAGTGTGTGGTCCCAGGCTTTTCAAGAACTACAACGTCCAGGTACCACTGGAAGTGATTCACAATGCCACTTCCACTCAGCCTGGGATTTAAGGAGAGCTGGCTCACACCTCCTCATAGGGACTTTATTATTCGGAGGCTGGGCAGGTTGGTGGAGGTGACCTCAGCCCCTACAGGGGCAAAGAAGCCCGGCATATGGCCCCCACCTTCTTGCACACAATATGGTCTTCAGGAAGTTCCCAATTTGTTTTCTGATGACATTCTGGCAGGATTGAATTTTGTTCTTGGAAATCAGGCCCTGGAATGGGGAGAGGCTCACACAAGTTCTGGCCTGAGTCCTGGTTTGGGTGAATCACTCATGCCTTCTTTTAGGTCAAAACGATGTTCCATGACAGGTGTTGAGCAAATGTTTACTGAATAGACGTTTCTTTCAGCAGCAGCTTGGCAAGCAGAGTCACGGGCCCGGAGTAGCCTGTGTGGGTCGCCACGTTCTTGGTTGCTTCTGCCTGGCGGAGGGCAAGTGTCGGAGCTTAAGGACCGCTCATTTACTTGGAGGCTGAGAGTTCACTGTCAGCCATAGCAGGAAACAGCTACTGGAGGGCATTTTAAAGTCTGTCCCCCGAGTACCTTGTCATTGGATCCTGGCAATGTCCCTGGGGATGTGTAAGAAGTCCACGACTGTTTATGTGAAATCCCCAAAACCAGAACACTCTGAAAGCTAGATGTTTGTTCATAAATTTGGCATAAACTAACGTGGCAGCAAAATCTGAAATGAACAAACGTGATCTTATTTATGAACTTCATGTAGCCCACAGAATGAAAACAAGCATAGATTTGGCTATAGAAATATTGATAAGTTTAATTATGCGATGCCCTCCCAGCCCCCGCTGGTAGTGACACATGATATATGGTATGTGTGCATATTACCTGCATGAGGAATGGATTGCTGTATATAACAAAGTAGCCCCAAACTTAGCAAGTAAAATGGCATGCCCTTATTATCCCAGTCTGGGTGGGTCAAAAGTCTGCATGGCTTAGCTGGGTGGGTCCTCTGCTCGGGTATCTGGAGGCTGCAGTCACTGTGTCTACCCATGGTCTCTCACCCAGCTACAAGACAGTAGCTAGTGGGGCCACCATCATCTTTGGGACTGGATCCTCTTCCAAGGTGACCCACGTGGTGTTGACGGGATTTAGTTCTCAGAACGCTAGACTGAGGGCCTCAGCTACTTGCTGGCCTTTGGCCAGTTCCTTCCCAGGTAGCCTGATCCATCAGAACACTCATATAAGACAGACCAGAGAGAGAAATACCAGGAGACCAGAGTTACAGTCTTTTGTAACCTAATCTCAGAAGTGACACCAACTCTCCTCTCCATATCCTTTCATTAGATGGGAGTCCTAAGTGTGGCCCCCACCCAAGGGGAGATGATTTCACAAGGACACCAACACTAGAGGTGGGGGTTTGGGGGAGCCATGTCACAACCTGAGGGACCCACATTATCACCCCCACTTCCCAAGGGGAAATAAGTTCTGAGCAGTTAGTGTTCTAGTTCTCAAGACTGATGAGGGGTGAGTAAACACGTGAACTCGAGTCCTCCCATGCTTACCTTTTGCTCTACTCATTTGACATGCTTTAACTCCATCCTCAGAGTGGTTAAAGATAGCCCAGTGGAAAAGGACACACTCTGGAGTTCCCATAAGCCTCAGCTTGACTCTGCATTCCATCACTCACAAGCTATGTGACCATGGACGAGTTGCGCAGACTCTCTGAGCTTCGGTTTCTTCATCTATAGAATCAAAGATCTGGCTACCCTGCTGGTGATGTTGCTCAGGGGAGTACATGAGCATGAGTGTAGGGGTGCTGCATGTCCCTGTGGATGGCAGGTGCTCAGTGAGTGGAAGCTCCTTCATCTGTGAAGCTCCCCTAACCTTTGCTCTCCCTCTCCGTGTCCTGTGACAGTCTCGAGACTGTCAGGGAAGCATGATCACCCATTTTACAGATGGGGAATTGGAGGCTTAGAGGATATTAAGAGATGCGCCAAATACCACCTGTCAGAACCACAAACTGAGGTTATTTTACGAATCTGGTTATGAATTTATTTCTTGTTTCCATGACCAGAATATGGGCTCCATCAGAGAAGAGACCTCAGTGTGTTCTTTACTGCTCCTTCCCCAGCACCCCAACTCCTAGCTGCACAGGGTCATTGCTTTGTGAACCTTTGTTTGAGAAATCAGTGCGTGAGCTCAACTTTCTTTCCCCAACCTGTTCCTCAGCTGGGACCCCATTGCTAATCTGTGGTGGACACTCAAGCCTGCAGCATTTACTCAGTGGCCTCGAAGTACATTTGTATTCATTCATTCATTCATTCATTCATTCATTCATTCATTCATTCATTTTTGGTTGCTGGTCCTGGGACAATCTGAAACAAGTGAATGTGCCCAAAGCCTCACAAATTCAGAAACTTTTAAAAAGGCTTTCAAAGACCTTATGAAGCCCATTCATGGACCACCGGGATGTGAGCCCCAACTGTAGGGAGGCATTTGGATAAAGACTGTCCCACTTTCATATGAATTAGCCTGCACCTAACCAACATGGCTTTTCTTTCTGAAACACAAACCCACAGCAGTGAAATAAGACAGAATTTGAGGTCGCAATTTGCCCTGTCTTCTTAGCCACTAGGTTGGCTTTTAGGACTGAACCCCGTGGCTACCACTCCTTCCCTCCCTCCAACTCCAGCTCTGGGAGAACACAGTCCAGTGTGGACAGCTTCACTTCCACAAGATCCGAAGCAGGCTCTTGTCCATGAGGGCTCCCTTCCCCACCCGGTCCCCTGCTCTCAGCCCTTGTCACCCTCCTCAGCCTGCTGCCTACACAGTTTCCTTCAGGGACATTTATTTGGTTCCAAAGCCAGGGAGGCCATACCTAGCGGGGATTCCCAGGCAATATGCCCTATACCAGGAGGTTCAGATGTGGGAAGGAAGGGCCCGTGACTCTCAGGCCCTTTGGTCTGGGGAGCCCAGGGCAGTGCCTCAGGCAGCCACCTAGCTCCCCCACCTACTAACCATAAATGACTCAGGCAAGGCTTCCAGCACAATTATTATTATTATTAAAAATAGTAAGAGCTAAATTCTAAGGGTTTACCATATGGGTAGGTGCTTTTCTTCCATGACCACAATACTCCATTTTAATAATAGTCATTTAATAATAGTCATTAAATAGTCATTTAATAATAGTCAATAGTCATTTAATATTGTTGGCCTATCCAACATATAGATAAGAAAATCAGTTTAAGGGACTTTCCCAAAACCACAGAGCTAGTACATATCAGAACTTAAAACGGTGGCTTTATGATTTTAAATCTATGCATGTGTTTAACCCCATTGTTAGTCTGATCTTTCTTCTTTAGAGAGTCCATGATCTATTGATAGGAACATTCCATGAGCAGAGATAATTATGTTATAAAACAAAGTTTTATAGGAGAGGGTTAATAAAATGCTGTCAGGATTCAGAAGAGGGAAGAGTAATTTCCGGCTAGGTATCAAGGAAGGCTCTCTAGCGGATGTGGCATCAGCTCTATAAATCTGTAACATAGCATCTTGAGTACCTGGGCTCTACAGCACCCTCAGGTCCACCTTCTTCCTTCTCCATCAATGTGGTCCTTCCTTCTCCTTCTCTTCCTCCTCCTGCCCAATCTCACCCATTTTTTCATCAAACCAAGATCTTGTATTTTCTGGGAAGTTCCTCTGAGAAAATGCAATAAATTCTACATACAGGTAAGTCCATGTGTTTTGAAATATTATTAGAAATCATACCTATCCAGCTGGAAGCGTATGGCTATTGTCCACAGAGGTATCTCAGAGAACAGTAGGGTGCAGAAGGCCAGTGGGCTGGTGCCTTGGCGGACCAACCATGGATAAAGGCCTCAAAGATTCTCTTGGCAGCAAGAAGAAAAAAAAAAAAATCAAAGAGCCAGGCATGCCAGTGTGGACATGGCATCAGTGACAGCTGGTTCCTGCAGGAATTGGGGATGAAGCCTGGGGAAGTTGCTCTCAGCCCCGTGGGTGAGGTCATGGATGTCTGCTGGGATTATCACAATACACTGCATACCACCTTCCTTGTGAAACTGTATGTGGTAATACATTGGAAATTCTCTCAATTTATATCTGGGTGACCCAGTACATTATAATCTTTAAGATTCAGACCAGGAGTATATATTTTTATTAAGCTTTGTAAATGATCCTGAGACATTCTATCAGATCATAAAGTCTGTTCTGGAGTAAGAAAGTCAGTGTCATGTTTTGGCTATACCCAGGAGCATGGGTGCCCGAGTGGAGGTACCTCAGGTGCATAAACCCAGATGTGATACCAGCAGATCTCGGGCTCTAGCGTGTGGAGATTAGACCCCATTGTCTGGTGTTTTTCCCCTTTGAAGGCTTCACCAGGTCATTTGTTCACGTGCTCCTGGAATGGGATGATTTGTCAGTCACTGCCACGAGGAAGAATTTCCCCTCAGAGATCAGAATTAGGAAGAATGACCCATTGCTATCAGCAGTAGAGACAGGATGAGAAAATGCAGTTCCAGAGACGCAGAAGCCTCTGCTCAAACCTGAGCCTTTCTCGCAGACTGGAGCGGAGAAACACAACTGTCCACCCACACTCCCACCTGAGAAGTGTCTGCAGCTCCTGGTGGAGACAGAACGGTCTTCTCAGAATGAAAACTAACCTGCCATTCCCAGAGCGGTTGGAGAAGAAGAAAAGAATCCCAACGGCTATTTGACCCCACTATCTAGCTTAGGGAGGCAGAGCAAGCAAACTCCTTTTTTTCCCCCTGGGTCATGACACTGAAATAGAACATTCTGGCCAACCTGATAAAGCAAATCACAGCAGTGAGCTTCATACTTTGATATTCCAGAATCACTAGTTGCCATCATGGTCATCATTTAACTAATTTAATCTTGTCGTGAACGTAATTATGAGGTCATTGCCCAACATCACCAAGTTACACATGGGGAAACTGAGGCCTGAGAAAGGAAGCGGCTTGACTGAGGTCCCCTACCCAGTCAATCAGTGGCCTGTGCTATCAGAGGCACCTGGGCTATATGGTTTCCTGGAGAAGATGATTGGTTGCAAGTCCCCAAGCAGAATGACAGTTGCTGAAACGACCCAGCTGGGATGTAGACAGACAGGGGCTGAAGGCCGCCTACAGAAACCATGCATGTCATAGAAGAAAGAAGACAAGAACAGACAAGGGACCGGAGACACAGCCTTCTGAACTTGATTTACCCCGAGAAGGCACATTCGATAGTAGGAGGTAACATACAAATGATCACGTGTTTGACAATTTTGGAAAAACCACTGTCTGTTCACCTGCCAGCCCGTTAAGAGTTCTTGCTCCCACTTTATGGTTGAGTAATGGAGTTTCTAGGGGTAAAGTGACCTACTGTGGCCACTGAGCACGTCATTTGGAGGGCCAGGATTCATATCCAGGGCTATCTGGGTGCTTGTCACCCATTCTTTCCACACCTGTCACATTGTTTCCTTCATTCAGGACCTGCATACCCAAAGGTCATAGGAAAGGAAGCATACTACTTTGGGAAAATTTGGAGATGAGGACCATTTTGCTTCTTCAGAAAGCAAGAATTTGCTGGAGATGAATGATGACTAAAAAATCCAAATAGTTTGAATATTTCTCATGTAACAATAAACCATCTGTAGTTTTGCCATGAGAAGTGTCCATTCATTACTCAGACACTTGCTGAGTATGTACTGTATGTTAGCCACGTTGCTAGACCTTATAAAGGTCAGAGGGGAATTGTTCCAAGATTCTGCTTCCCAAGAACTCAAGACCAAGAACGATCATCGTGTAATCATTCTTAAAGTTTTCATCATACTTCCCTACTCATTGCCGTGTGGCTTGCTTCTTCTTCCTGTGGAAACTGGGTAGTCCTTACCTCATTGACTTTGGACTTGGTCAGTAGGATGTGGGAGACATAAAATATATCATGGTCAAGCCAAAGCTTTAAAATGCATTTAAAGTTTTTCCCATCCCTCTTCTGCCCTCTGCCATGATGAAGGTAGGTCCCAGGTAAGTGTTGCTCCATCTGCCTGGGGTCCATTTGGAGTAGGGCTTCACCTCACAGAGCTGTATCCTAGAGCAGAGTCAACCAGCATCCTACACAGCCTGTAAGTGAGAAATGAACATTGCTCTACATCACTGAGACTTTGGGGTTATTTGTTACAGAAGCAAAACTAACAGATGGTGAGGACATGAAAATTATATAAAACAATTCTAATACAAGATGGAAGCTGATGAGTTCTAAGAGAAATACAAACACTTTTTTGAGTCTATAGAAAGAAATAGATTGCTTCTGTTGATAAAAATCAGGAAGGAAGGCCCTATGGAGATGGTAGTATGTGAGGTGGACACTGAGCAGAGCAAGAATTGAACATGGCAATAAGGTAGAACAGGTTCTGATGCTCACATTATTCAGGGCTGGGGCAGGAGGTTGGGGAGGAGGCAGGAGGCTTAGAATAGCAGAGAAAAATCTGTTTCTTCTCTGTTATCCTGTGAATCCTTTAGGCCTGTACTCATTTTGGTGAACTACTGTGTATGTATGGAATCTCAAGAACTCTGATCATAATGGACTAACTTCTCCCCCTGAGACGTTCCAGTGGAGTGCGCAACGTGATATACATTTGATGGAGATCTGGGAGCCTACCCCAGATTCACAAGTGAAGGAAAATGATGAGACAAGATATCAGAATAGCTGAGCTTATTGCTATTCTTGAGATTAAAAGGCTTTGTGATTTTGGATTATGTTCTTCTGCTACCTGACCTCAATTCCTCCTCCCATTTACCTAGGCGATGGAGTAAGAATCTCTAAGGACTCTTTCAACTCTGAAAAACCTGAGCTGCTAAGGATTCATTTTCATGAAAGACTCCAATGTTAGGTTTGATTTCAGCTGCCAATTAGGTGTCACATTACACACACATATGAGGTTGCTATGTTGACCCAGACAATGGAAAACATCAGCTTGGTCTGTGATAAAGGTCTCCCAGTTAATTGCCAGTCTCCTCACTCCCCTGGGTCTTATTTTTTCACATTCATGTTAACCTTAAACTTCCCTGTCATTTCTTAAAAACTGCATGTGTTCTTTAAAGAGCTTTTCTTTCTCTCACTCTTTAAATCTTAACTGCTTATAAACATATGCTGAATCCCATATACAAGTTCTTCCATTTCCATCTCCCTTATTTCTCCCTCTAATTCTGACAGAACCTTAAGTTTCTCATTCCAGGACTCTTTCTGAGATGTTCAAGCTGAAAGCCTGTGTTATTCCTGTCCTTTATCCCTAATCTTTCAGAAAATTCTGTTGTGATGTTCACTGGGTATTATACATAACTAATGAATCATTGAACACTACATCAAAAATTAATGATGTACTATACAGTGGCTAACTGAACATAATAAGAAAAATAAAATAAAATATGCAAAAAAAAAAAAAAAATTCTGTTGGCCCTGTATTAAAAATATACCCCAAATCTCAGTTCTTCTCGCCAACTCCATGACCACTGTACCCTCTCATCAGTAGTGACTGTGGTGTAACCAGCATCCCTGCTCACCCCTGGTCCCTGCTAGTAGTAAATTTGATTTGGCAGCCATGACAATGTACTGCTCAGATCTTCTGCTGCAGGGAGCATAGTCGATGGATGAGCCCAGCTGCTGTTCCTTCAGAACCACCACCATATTTGTGCCAAGGCTATGCTTCTCAAGGGCTGCCCCCAGCCAATGACCAAGCACGGTGGGGGGACTAATGGAGGACCACTCCCAAAAGAGGTAGGACTCACTCCACCAACTGGTGACTTGGCTCAAAAACAACCATTGGTTTGGCCAAACTTTTCTTAGAATAGTCCAAGCATTAAGGAGGGCACATGATGTGATGGGCACTGGATGTTATATGCAACTGATAAATTATTGAACACTACATCTGAAGCTAATGGTGTACTATATGTTGGCTAATTGAATTTAAACTAAAAAAAAAAAAGAATTGTCCAAGTCTCTTGATATCCAATTCTCCTTCCTTCTCCTACTTCCCCTTTTTAATGGGAATTGGATCTGCATTGAGATCCGAAGGTTCTCCTCACTTACACCAGCTCCTCGGGCATTTCCATCACCACATTTCTAAATGGACTCCAATGAGACTAATTGAAGGAATCATTCTCAGACACAGCATAATTGAACGGTTGAAAATGTAAGACAAAGGAAAAATTCTGAAAGCAGCCAGAAACACATGGCACATTACCTCTAAAAGAACAATTGTGTAACGGATGGGAGGTTTCTCATGTAAAGCCGTGGAGGCCAGCAGGAAGAGGGCAACTCTTTTCAGGTGCTGAAAGAGAAGAGCTGCCAACCCAGGAATCCATAGTCAGGGAAAACATCCTTTAGGAATGAAGGTAAAATAAAGACATTCTCAGAGGAAAGAAAACTAAGTAAATGTGTCAAAAGCTGACTGTCTTTAAAAAAAAAGCCAAAGAAAGTTCTTCAAATGGAAGGAAAATTATCCTAGAGAAAAACTTGAAACATCAATAATAAAGGAAGAGCAACAAAAATAGTAAAAATTTTGGCAAATAGATTAATATTTCCCTCTTAATATTTTTAAAATATATATGGTAAATGAATGCAAAAATTATAACCTTATCTGATGGGGTTTCTCAATGTTTTCAGATATACTGTATGTGAGAACAACAACAGGAAGAGTAGATATAAAAGGACTCATGAAGGTATGTTTTCTACATTCCACGTGAAATGGTAAAATATTAATTCTAAGTAGACAGTGAAATGTTAACTATGAATATTGTAATCCCTTGGGCAATCATTATGAAACCATATAAGTGATATAGTAAAAAACTCAATAGATGGATTAAAATGAGGTAAAATACTATTTAAATTATTTAAAATATTTATCTAGTAAATATTTTATAAATTTAATAAAATATTTAAAATAGGGCAAGACGGGAAAAAAAGGAATAAAAAAGGTAATGCATGATAAATAATAGAATATTATACTTGACTCTAAAACAAACAAAAACTCCAAATAATAACATTAAATGTAAATGATTTAAACATGATAATTATAAGACAGAGACTATCAAATATGATAGTAAAGAAGTAAGACCTCAGTTTTTCTTCTATGAAAGTACTTGATTTCATAGTTAGAAACCTTCTGGGGAAAAAAATACAGGCCAAAATGTTATCACTGGCAAATTCTGCCCAACATTTAAAGAAGAAATTAAAAATTCTCTACAATCTATTTCAGAAAATAGAAGAGAAGAAACACTTCCCAACTAATTTTATGAGTCCAGTATTACCCTGCTCCCAAAAGTAGGCAAAGGAAACCGTAGAACAATGTTGTTCATAAATGTAGAAGCAAAAATCCTCAACAAAATTTTAGCAGATCAAGTCCAGAAATATGTACAAGTTAGAATACACCCTGATTGCCTCCCTCATTTTAATATAGCAAGAAAGCAAAACTACATCAACATATTAATTGATACAGAAAGCGGAACTTGACAAAATTCAACATCTATTCATATTTTTTTTTTAAAATGCTCAGCAAACTAGGAATAGAAGGGATCTTTGTTAATCTGGAAAAGAGAATCTACAAAATAAGCCTGTTGCTAACTTCATATTTAATGGTTAAAGATTGAATTCCCTCCCCACAGGTGGGCAACAAGGCAAGGAAGTCTGTCCACCACTCTGTTTCAAAGACATAATGGAGGCCTACCCAGTGCAATGAAGCAAGAAGACATAATAAAAGACACACAGCTTCAAAAGGAAGAAATTAAAATTTTCTTTGCAGAAAAATCCAATGGGATCTACAAAAAGCTTCTACACGTATTATCAAGATTGCAAAGACCATTCAATGGAGAAAGGATAGTCTGTTCAATAAATAATTTTGGAAATACTGGACATCCATATGCAAAAAAAATTAGTTTTGACCTAACTCTCACCCTATTCACAAAAATTAACTCTAACTGGATCAAAGATCTAAATGTAAAACATAAAACTACCAGAAGAAATCATAGGATTAATTCTTATGGGATTAGGTAATAAAATCATGATCTATAAAAGGAAAAAATGATAAATTGGATTTCATCAAAGTAAGTGTTAAGAGAATGAAAACACAAACAATAGACTGGGAGAGATACTTGCAAATGAAATAAATAAAAATAAATGACTTGTATTTGCAATATGTAAAGATTTCTCAAAACTCAACCGTAAGAACTTAAACCAGTTAAAAAATGGGCACAAGACTTGAACAGTCACAAAACAGATAAACATGAGAATCTATGCTCCACATCATTATTCAATAGAAAAATGGAAATTAAAACCATGTGGGACACTACAACACACTTTTTACAATTAAAACAAGACCAAGAGCTGGGGAGGATACATAGCAACTGGGACTTCCCCATGTGCTGGTGGGGATACAAAAGTTCATGTTCACTTTGGAACATGCTTTGGCAATTTCTGATAAAGTTTTACATATACTTGCCATATGACCCAGCAACCTCACTCCCAAGTATTAATCCTACAAAGAAATGAAAATGTCTGTGCAGAAACCCATATGTGAATGTTTTTAAGCAGACCCACTCATCAAAATTACCCAAACTGGAAACTACCCAAGTACCCTTCAATGGGTGAATGTAGAAGCAGACTGGTAAATGCATCCATATAGTGGGATGCCACTCAGCAGTAAAAAGGGCTGAAATCTTGGTATACACAACAACATAGATGTATCTCAAAAGCATTAACCTTGATGAAAAAAGTCATTTGCAAAAGGTTGCAAATTAGGAACAAGACAAGAATGTTCACTTCCTCTTTTTCTATTCCACATTGCCCTATAAATCCCAGCCAAGTCAATAAGAAAATATGAAAATTCAACAAAATGTTGATAGAAGCATTGAACAGGCCCATTGAAAGAAAGAAAATACTAAATAAACAAACATAAATAAATAAATGAAAATACATAAGACATAGATAAATGATAGATAAATAGATCTCTCCATATAATTAGTAATATATATAATATATCCTTGTATAATTATATATTATAATTATATGGATACTGTATACAATATGCTGATCTATATATAATTAATAATACATTATACTGATATATAATTTATTAATAATTCATATCTATCTATATCTTTAGATATTCTGTCTGAATAGTAACCAGTTTAATATAAATTAGATATTTTATGACTACTAGAGAGATAAAAATTAAGATACTCTGTGATGCCAAGTGATGGTGATTATATTCCTATCTTACTATTGGGAGTGGAGGTGACACAACCCCCTTTTTTCCCAAAGATTTTATTTATTTATTTGAGAGAGAGAGAGAGAGAAAGATTGAGGAATGAGTGGGGGGAGGGGCAGAGGGAGAAGCCGACTCCCCACTGAGCAGGGAGCCTGACGTGGGACTCAATTCCAGGACCTCAGGATCATGACCTGAGCCAAAGGCAGACCGACTGAACCACCCAGGTGCCCCTTGCACAAGCCCTTTGTTAAGAAATCTGGCATGATTTCTTAAGATTGAACATTTCCATTTCCAAGTATGCTACATTGTATTCTCAGCCATTGATACTCTTGTAACCTGTGACCTAAGACACACGTGTAAGAATGTTTATTCAAGCACTCTTCACGGTAGCAAAAAAATTGGACCCAATTCAAGTGCCCATCAACTGGAAAATAAATAAATACATTGAAGTATATTCACCCAGTGGATTATTAAGCACTAGTGAAAAGAATCGGTGTTACACACATAGATACATCTCTTTCTTTATTGAAGTACTTTGACATTCAATATTATATTAGTTTTAAGTGTACAGCATAGTGATTCAACAATTATGTGCATTATGCTATGCTTACCATAATAAATATAGTCACCATCTGTCACCATCCAATGTTTTTACAATATTATTGACTATATTCCCTATGTTGTGCTTTTCATCTCTGCGATTTATTTATTTTAGAACTAGACATTTGTTAGTACCTCTTAACCTCCTTCACCTATTTCACTATCCCCAACCCACCCCCCACCCCCCACCCCACCACTGGCAACCACCAGTTTAGACTCCACATATAAATGAAATCCTATATTTGTCTTTCTCGGTCTGACTTATTTCACTTAGCATAATATCCTTCAGGTCCATCCATGTTGTTGCAAATGGCAAGATCCCATCCTTTTTATAGATGAGTAATATTCCCATTATATATGTACACATATTTTATATATTTATATATTATATATATATGCACCTATGTGTATATATACACATAAACATAACACCATTATATATATGAATCATTATATATATAATATATATTATTTATATACATACCAATATATGTATGTGTGTGTGTATATGTATATATATAAAATAACATATACATACCACCTCTTCTTTATCCATTTATCTATCAATAGACATTTAGATTACTTTAGATTACTTCCAAGTCTTGGCTATTATAAATAATGCTGCAGTAAACATAGGGATGCATATATCATTTGGAATTACTATTTTTACTTCCTTTGGGTAAATAATCAGTAGTGGAATTACTGGGTCATATGGTAATTCTATTTTTAATTTTTTAAGGTACTGCCATACTGTTTTCCATAGTGGTTGTATCATTGAATACTCCCACCAGCAGTGCACAAGGGTTCCTTTTTTCTACATCCTCACCACCATTTATTACTTGTTTGTCTTTTTGATATCAGCCATTATGGATTGGTGTGAAATAATATCTTACTATGGTTTTGATTGCATTTTTCTGCTGATGAGTGGTGTTGAGCATCTTTTCATGTGTCTGTTGGCCATCTTTTGTCTTCTTTGGAAAAATGTCTATTTAGGTCCTCTGCCCATTTTTTAATTGAATTATTTGGTTTTTGTTTGTTTGTTTGTGTTGAGTTGTCTAAGCTCTTTATATATTAACTGCATATCAGATATGTCATCTGCAAATATCTTCCCCATTCACTAGGTTGACTTTTTGTTTTGTTGATGGTTTCCTTCACTGTGCAGAAGTTTTTTATGCTGGTATACACTCAATAGTTTATTTTTGCTTTTGTTTCCCATGCATGAGGAGACAGATTCATAAATATGTTGCTAAAGTCCAAGTCCCAGAGGTTACCATCTATTTTTTGGGGGGTGGATTTTTATGGTTTCAGGTCTCACATTTAGGTCTTTAGTCCATTTGAGTTTATTCTTGTGTATGGTGTAAGAAAGGGATCCAGTTTCATTCTTTTGCATAGAGCTGTCCAGTCTTCCCAACACCACTTTTTGAAGAGACTGTCCTTTGTCCATTGTATATTCTTGCCTCTTTTGCCATAAATTAGTTGACCATATATGAGTGGGTTTATTTCTGGGCTCTTATCTTGTTCCATTGATCTATATGGGCCTATTTTTGTGCTGTCCCATACTGTTTAGATTATTACAACTTTGCAGTTTATCTTCATAACTGGGATTGTGATACCTCTAACTTTGTTCTTTCTCAAGATTGCTTTGGCTATTTGGGGTCTTTTGTGGTTCCATACAAATTTGAGGATTATTTGTAGCTCTGTGAATAATGCTGTGGGTATTTTTTTAATATTTTATTTATTTATCTTAGAGAAAGAGAGAGCAAGCACAAGCAGGGGGAGGGGCAGAGGGATAAAGAGAATCTCAAGCAGACTCCCTGCTGAGTATGGAGCCCGGTGAGAGGCTCTATCTCAGGACCCTGAGATCATGACCTGAGCTGAAATCAAGAGTTGGCTGCTTAACCAACTGAGCCACTCAGTTGCCCCTGCTGTTGGTATTTTGATAAAACAATCTTTAGATTGCTTTGGGTGGTATGGACATTTTAACAATGTTAATTCTTCCAGTCCATGAGCATGATATATCTATAGCATAGATACATCTTAAAGCATAAGGTGGGTTGAAAAGTGATAGGTATAGACTACTATAGAGAGAAAGATTCTGTTTTCTTGAAATCAAAAATAATAAAAAAATACATTATTTAGGAATAAATATAGATAATTTTTGAAGGGAGTATGACAGATCCAAAATCCTCTGGGAGGGATATTCACAGAGCAATGGTGAGGTATACATTATGACATTGGCAATGTTCTGTCTCGGGATTGCTCATTTTTTTATTATGCTTCTTAACATGCATATATTAAATAAACACTTCATATGAGTCAAATGATATTCATGTAAAAGAATAAAAAGATAAGAGCATGGGCAGACGAGAGACCAAGTGCATAAGTGCTTGAGGAACACAGGGCTGTTAGAAACAACAAAGAGAATGTGGATGGTTTTATGTGAGAACATGGCCTGAGTATTTAAGATTGGTTGGGGGTTGGATGACTGTCCAGAAGGGAATGTTTACCTGCTGTAGAATGATGGCAAGAAGGGGCAGGATGTATGCTCTGGTTATCCATTACTACATTAAAACCTATACCAAAAAAATCCGAAATCTAGTGGCTTAAGCAAAAGCATTTATTTTGCTCATGAAATCTGTAGTAAGGGCAGGACTCAGTGGGGTCAGTGTATGTCTGCTTTACGCAGGAACAGTGTGGTGAGTTCCATGCTGAGAACTGGAATCCTTCGGTTTGCTCACTTGCACACCTGGCCTGGGAGACTCCAACAGCAGGTGCCAGAAACTGCTGAGGCTCTTGGGGCATCCAATCCTCTCTCTACCTCTGTGTGGTCTCTGCAGTAAGAAGCCTTCGGGGCCGCCAGTCTTCTTAGATGTTGACCCGGCACTCCAAAGATGTATATCCCAAGAGACAGGAGAAAATTGTCCCTCCTTTTCTAACTCAGCCTCTGAACCAATGCAATAGTCATTCCAGCCACATTCAAGGTAACCACAAAAGCCCTACCCACTTTAAAGGGGAGGAAAATATTTTTTCTACCTTTTCTAAGGAGAATATGAAGTTTCTGGAAAAACATGGAGAACTGAAAATGTTGCAGAAATTTTGAAAAAACATGAGCTGGCCCAGTATGCGCTGTACTCCCCAGCGGACTGGAGCGAAGTCGGGGTCTAGTAGAGAGGAGGAGAGTCAAGTTCGGACGCAGGTGGAGAACCCTTACTGTAGACCGTGGTGCTTAGGTTTGTAATAGGAACTAAAAGGGGTCATGGAAATGCAGGGTTTAAAAGGTGAGGAGGAGAAAATACCATTTAAAGGAGGATGATTTGTACCAACATGAAAAAGATATCAGTGAGGAAAAGCTGTTGTCAGAAAGACTCAGAGGATGCCTTGCCCAGCCAGGCAGGTGTAACGGGACCTTTGGGATTGTGAGGAAAAATAAAAATCGAAGAGAGGGACATGCAGCTGGAACATGGGATGTCCATGAGTAACCAGCAGTTGTCAAAAGGCCGAAAGGACTCAGGGTGGCGCCTTCATCAGTAAACGCCATCATCATGAGGAAGAATTCCTAAAACGCCAGGCCACCAGTTCTCAAAACTGTCTCACCAGGCAACCCGGCACCACCTCACTGCAGGCAGAATGTGATGTCCTGTCAGAAGCGGACCTGAATAATTTAGAGTGATGTCGTCCATAAATATTTAATGATATGAAAAAAATGTTCATGAGACAATGTTAAGTAAAAAAAAAAAAGAAAGAAAAAGGCAGATTGCAAAATAGTATAAATGCATAGGAAGAAAGAAAAGATGCTTGCTAAAATATTAACGGGATTTATCTCTAGCTGGGGGATTAGCATTTAATTTTTTTATCCTGACTTTTTTATATGTCTAAATTTCTACAATAAAAATTTGTTAGCATTTTAATTTAAAAAAGATAGTAATTGTTATAATTTTTTAAAATACCCAGCCTTACGCTAAAGACCAGATAGAGGGTGTTCTAACGAGATTTATTCAATCAACACTTTACTATACAATTTTACTGCCTCTGTTAGGAGGTACACTTACATAAAGCTGGCTTTTCTTACCTATTAAATAACACAGCGGCACTCAAACTGTGATGCTTCCAGGATTCAAAACCGGCATGATTATGTTCATGATACCAAGATGCTATTTCTCTTTGTCACGGTGTTGAAATGTGCACTGAGGGTGCAGAAGAGAGGGAGGGCAAACTGCTGGTGCCTCAGCATAAATCAAGGTGGGGGCACCCACCTGTCCCGTGCTTATCACATTCAACGCCACACACTCCCAGCCAAAAAAAAAAAGCTTGCTTTACTTCATCTCTGATGAAGCCATGAAAATTAATTGTATTGAATTTCGACCCTCAAGTATAATCTTGTTAATATTCTGCGTAACAAAATGGGCAGTGTGTGTAGGGCCCGTCTGCCACACGCCCGTGTACTCAGGAAAGCACGTGTGCAATTGAATTACAAACCAAACCAGCTTTTTCCATGGCTCACCATTTTTACCTGAAAGAATAACTGACAGACTATAGCTGTTAAACTTGAGTAAAAATGACCAGGTATTTTTGTAAAAATGACCAGAGTGAGTCTTCCACCTTAGAGCCCAATAATTGATAGTATTTGTTGCCAATGACAAAATTTGAACTTTTTTTTCCTTTTTTTTTTTTTTAAGATTTTATTTATTTATTCATGAGAGACAGAGAGACAGAGAGGCAGAGGGAGAAGCAGGCTCCCAAGGAGCAGGGAGCCTGATGCGGGACTCGATCCCAGGACCCTGGGATCATGACCTGAGCCGAAGGCAGATGCTTAACCATCTGAGCCACCCAGGCGCCCCAAAATTTGAACTTTTAAGAAAAAGAAATAGAATTTGTTGCAAATGTGTACCTTCCACCATGAGCTTGACAGCTTCGCGATGATTGAGGACTTTTTTTTTTTTTTTTTTGGATGAGATGAGCAGTGACTTGTTTTTAAATACTGTATAATGTGTCAACATTGGGAAGGTCTGCGTAACTCAGTAGAGCAGTATTTTACAAACAACAAATGCATAATGTTATATGATTACGCATAGGTAAAATATCCAGTCAGAGTGCAAGAGAGATAATGAAACAAAATATAAAAAGTTCATCAGTATGGTTTCAGAATCCACATTGCAATTTTTAAGAAACCACCAGTTGTTGAGTTTTGGTGTAGTAGAAAAGAAAAATATCTAGAGATATCTGAAAAGACTACTAAAATATTTCTCCTTTTCTCATCTCCATATCTCTGTAGGGCCAGATTTTCATCATATACTTGAACCAATACAGCAATCCCAAAAGCCTGCAGGCAGAAGCTGGTATGTGAATGTGGCTGTGTTCTATTGAGCCAGATTTTAAAGAGATTTGAAAGAAAGAACGAAAGAGAGAAAGAGAGAGAGAGAGGAAAAGAGGGAAGGAGGGAAGGAGGGAGGAAGGGAGGGAGGGAGGAAGGAAGGGAGAGAGAGAGAGAAAAAGCAAGGCCACTTCTCACTATTTATTTAAAAACAATTATAAAACCTATAGTTTTTGGTTTAGAAACTATGGTTGCCTGCCATTAAAATGTTACTTTCATTAGCATGCAGTGGGTTTGCTTTTGTTATTTTTAAAATAAATATATGCTTTTAAATTATTAGGTTTATTTCTATTGCAGTAAATATATATGTATATATATAGAAATAGAGCTAATAATATATTTGTATTATACGTATATATACGTATATATGTATACATATATACATATATACATATAATAGTGTATATATATACATATAATAGTATATACATACATATATACATATAATACAAATATATTGTTAGTTTCATTTCTTTATATTATTAGTTTTATTTCTTTATTTTATTATATGTATATATACATATAATACAAATATATTATCAGTTTTATTTATTTTATTATATGTATATATACATATATACTTATACATATATATATACATATATATACACATATATACATATAATACAAATATATTATTAGTTTTATTTCTATTGCAGTAAATATATATGGATATTTATGGATATGTATATATTTATATATATACATATATATATATATATCACATAAACACACGTATACATATATAAATCACATAAATGCTTTCTGGGGTCCCGAGTCCAAAACACTGGGGAACTGCTGCATTACCAGAAGACATACTGGACACATAGGAGGAAATCCCCTTCCCCCTGGATGTCTTTGTGCAAGGACATGATGTGTGCATTTGCCCTAGTCATCTTGAAGAGCAGATGAGGGATGCAGCCAACCAGCTGAGGATAGCTGAGCAGAACCACAGAAAAAGCCAGGCTTTTCCTGATGTCATTGAGCCCCTGAGTCCATCAATTCAATTCACACAGCTTTGGACTGACTCTTCGAGATAATGACTAGGTTCTGCTGGTTCAAGCTACTCTTATTTACCCTGTTATTTGAACTAAAGGCACCCTAACTGCTGTATGACAGAAGTCATCGCATAAAAGGGGGACCAGACATTGACTCCGAGACTGTGCTGAATGACCTTCTATGTATTAGCCCATGTAACCGTCACACCGGCGTGCTGAGAGGTTGTATTACTCCCATTGAACACATCAGGTCTCTGAGGCACAGAATATGTCTATTAATTATCCAAGGTCACACACAAAGCTACGGCCAATACCCGAATCATCATCTTTTTGGCTTTGAAGTCAGTTCTCTTTCTACTATAACCGTCACCAGGCTTAATAGCCCAAGTCTGCATTTACAAGCATGCCAAATATAAACATCTCAGAGTGCTTTTCCAGTGCTGTGATCATCTTTTTTTTTTTTTTTTTAAGATTTATTTTAGAGAGAGAGCATGCATGCGTGTGCAACTGGGGGCAGAAGCAGAGGGCAGAGGGGGAGAGAGAATCTCAAGCGGACTCCCCGCTGAGCTCGAAGCCCCACTGGGAGCTCGATCTCATAATCCTGAGATCATGACCTGAGCCAAAATCAAGAGTCACACCCAACCAACTGAGCCACCCAGAAGCCCCATCTAATCTTTCAAATTTAATAATCAAATACACTGAGCTTTCTTTTTTTTAATTTTTCGTTTGACTTCATAATTATGTGGGCAGTTTTTTCTTGTTGCACTTGCAGAACTGCTTCCACATTTCACACAACTTTTGCCACTCTGTACTGTAATGATACCTTGTCACGTCTGCATGCCCAGCGGGCTGCCAATTCCCGCTCAGGGCTTGCACACAATAGGGCTTTCACGACAGTAAGTGTAATGTCGATAAGCACATCAAGCACACAACAGGGCTTTCACAACAGTTTTCACAACAGCAAGTGTAATGATGATAAGCACATTGAGCCTTCACGAAGGATGAGGTACCTGATATATATCACCACTAATCCTGAAGGCAGCTCTTTGATGCGATCGTTATCCCCATTTTATAGGTGAAGAAACTGAAGTTCACTTGGCTGGCCTATGCAAAGGCACAGGCTCTAACGGAGAGTTAGAGTGTGAACCAGATTTCAAGCACCCTTTCTTCTGGCAACATTGAGGAATAAAATTTGAAAAGTTATTATCCCTTCTCTCGTTTAGTACCTGTAGTGATTAGAGACTTGCTCTTTACTGGGGAATGCGTTCTTTCGTAGCCCTCGTAATTATAAAGTTCTTTCTTAGGGCGACTTGCATTTCCACACATCATCCTATGATGACAAGAATCCAGATATTTAGAGTCTACTACACTTCACTGAGTGCTGCAGAGAGGGCAGCTATGTGTGTGTGACTGTAGGGCACCGAATGGAAGGAGGGGCCCCACAAGTGAGGTTGAGAAGATCTGTAGTTCCTCTGTTACGGGATTTCTATTTTTTTTTTTTTTTTTTTAGTATTTTACCTCTCATCATATTCCTACTGCCTCACATACTGACTCCGTCACCATGCTAAGCTCTTTACGGTGACCCCCTCTAATTCTGATGGCAACTTTATCAGCTGTTTCCCCTTTACCGTTGGGGAAAATGAGTCACAGAAAAGTTAATCCACTTATCCAAGCTCGCACAACCAGTGAGTAGCAGAGTTCAATGCAAACCATTTATCTTCATTGTCTGTGTTTCCCCAAACTGGACTTTGTTGCTTCTTCCACATCCCTGGAAGTCAAGGGAGGAAAAAGGGGACAAATCATGGAAGACCTCTCTCTCCCATCATATTCAAATTACAAGTTTTGATTAGTTTGTTCAAGTAACCAAGAAATACATTTTAACTCTTCAAAAACAAATACATTTTAACTCTCAAAAACAAATGAGTTTTAATCTTCTCTTTGGTGTTCAGACTATCTCTTATCCTTTTAACTGATCCTGGAAAAAAAGAATTCAACCAAATAAATCTTCAGGAAATGAGTGAACTTTGATACATATTCATAGAAGCTTTGTCCTCCCTTGTTTTATTTTATTTTTTTATTTTCTCAGCTAAACAGGGTTGAGATAAGAACTTAAATCATCACTGTGAACTCCATGGTGCATCTGCTTTAATTTGCATACAATGAGATGCACAGATCTTAGAGTTGGATAAACTTAGCTGTATATGTACACCCATACAACCAACACTTAAACTGTGTGAAATGTTCTCCAAAGATCTGCCAACAGTCCCTCCTCTCCTTATATGTACCTGCCACTCCCCACATCAAGAGATGAAATCCATTTCCCTTCCTCTGCATCTGGATGTGACTTCATTTGACCAATAGAATGTGGCAGAAATAAGGCTGTGATTGGTTGAGACCTAGCCCTCAAGAAGTCCGCTTCTGTAATTGTCATGCTGTAAGACAACACTCCAGACGTCTGGTAACCCCCGTACATGTTACAGAGTCCAAGAACCACCCCACCAAGCCCTGCAAAAATGGCAGAATTGCATCTATGTTTTAGGCTACTCACTCCGGTCGTTTGTTTCCCAGCAAAAAATAAGAAGATATGGAAAATTTCATCCCCACAGAGCATTTCCTCATGATCATTGGCAGTCAGCCCCCATGTACTCTCACAGCTAAAAGCTACTCTAATTTCTATTCCCAAGTGTAGTTGTGCTAATTCTTAAACTTGAATTTAAACTTCAGGTGATTTTTTTTTTTTTTTTATGAAGGAAATGATGCATTGTTTACTTTTTCATATCTGGTTTCTTTCACTGAATATTTACCCATGGTGATTTTTTTTTTAATTAGTCTTTTATTTTTTTTTTATCATAGTGTTCTATGAGTATACCAAAATCTGTTTATCTATGCCCCTGATGGTAAACATTGGGATTGTTTCTAGTTTTTGCCTATAATCAATAAAGTGGATTTGAAAATGTTGATACACATCTTTTTGTGGACGTATGTTATCGTAACTCTCTCATAAAGCTCTAGTAATAGTGGCTGGTTCACAGAATAGGTGAAACCTTAACAGTCAAAGAAACTGTTCAAATGTTCCCCCAAATGGTTTTAACCTTTTACATTCCTCCCAAAATGTACATGATCCAGTTGCTACATATCCTCATTGCTTTCTGGAGTTATCAGTAATTTAATTTCAGCTATTCTGTGTGTATAGAGGATTTTATTGTGGTTTTAATATATGTTTCTCAGATGAAAAATATTTTGAGCACCTTTTCATGTCCTCTTGTTCATTTGTTTATCTTCTTTTGTGAAATAGATATTTGCCTCTTGCCCAGTTTCTCTTGATTGTGATCTTTTTATTTTGATGTGCAGAATTTCTATATATATTTTGGATATAAGTCCTTTGTCAGATATACACTGTATTACAATGCTTAATTCCCGCTCTGTGGTTTGTCTTCTTATTTTCTTAATGGTCTCTTTTAGTAACTAGAAATAACTCATTTAGATAAAGTCAAATTTGGTGATATTCCCCCTATGTTTAGTCCTTTTCGTATTCAAAGAAAGAAGATCACAACCTTGTTCTTTTGGTCTCTTCTAGAATATTTAGAATTTTGGATTGTATTTAGTTCTATGATTCATCTCAAAATAATTTTTGTGTATGGTGTGAGGTAAGATTCCTTAATCATTTAATGTAACTATCTGATTGTTCTAGCATCATTTCTTGGGAAGACTTTCTTTTCCCCACTGTATTGTGCAATAACTTGGCCAAAAATCAATTGAATATATGTTTATGGATCTATTTCTGGATTTCTTATTAAGCTCTCATAATATATTTTTCAATTCTTACTCCAATAACACAATAATTAGAATATTGTAGCTTAGAAAGACTTAGAATTAAACTGTGAGTTCTCTAACTTCATTATTTAAATTTCCATATAAGTTTTATCAGCTTGTCAATTTTTACAATAAAATCATCTAGAATTTTAATCCAGAGCGTGTTACATCCGTCAGTCAATCTGAAAAGAATCGACACATCAGGGGATCTTCCTATTCTATGAGTGTAGTACATCTCTCCATTTATTTAAGTCTCTGTCTGAGTAACGTTCATCAGTTTTCAGAGTAAAAGTCTTGCTCGTTATTGGAAAATATATTTTTTTTTGTATTTTGTGACTTTTACAGTTATTAAAAATAGTGATTTTCAAGTTTCGTTTTCTAATTGTTTCTTTTTTTAGAGGCAGTAATTTATTTTATTGTTTCTTTCTAATATATAGAAATTCACAAGTTTTATTTTGATCTCGTATCCTATGACCTTACTAAATTCACTTATTAATGCAAGTATTTTTGGTTTTGATTTGTTTTTAGATTTTTTCAGATTATTGATGTGAACAATTAAGTTTTCTATGAGTAAAGACAATTTAATTTCTTGTATGCCCGTTTTAATGCCCTTATTTATTTTCAGGCCCAGTGCTTGCAAGGACCAGTAGTATGATGTTAAAAAGAAGTGCCAAAAGTGAACATCCTTATTGTATTTCTAATCTTAGTAGCAAAACAATCAATAATTCATTAAGTAAGAATTACCTTAGTTACTTACTTAGTATAGGAGTATTTTCATAAATACCCTTTATAGATTAAGGAAGTTTCTTTACTTTCTTTCTAATTTTTTGAGATATTTTTTAAAAAATTAATCATGAGTGGCTGTTGAGTTTACTTAAGTCCTTTCTCCTGCGTATGGTAAATTTCATTAATCAGTTTTCAAATATTAAACCAACCTTGCATTCTTAAAATAAATCCCTCTTGCTCATGTTGTATTGTCCTTTCTTATATATCACTGGATTCAATTTACAAAAAAAACAACAAAAAAATTTGTTAGGAATTTCCACATCTATGTTTCTGAGTTACTGACTCCTGTTTAGTAATATTTTTGTCTGACTTATTTATCAGAGAAATTCTGAGATAATAAAATTAATTGAAAATGTTTGCTTCTCCTCTATCTTCTTTCTTTTAAGATTTTATTTATTTATTTGACAGAGAGAGAGAGCACAAACAGGGGGAGCAGCAGAGGGAGAGGGAGAAGCAGGCTCCCCGCTGTCCAGGGAACTCTATGCAGGGCTCGATCCCAGGACCCTTGGATCATGACCTGAGCCAAAGGCAGATGCTTGACTGACTGAACTATCCAGGCGCCCCACTTCTCCTCTATTTTCTAAGAGAACATGTATACAGTTGTTAATTGTGAACTTAACATTTGGTAAGATTAATCTGTGCAACAGTCTGAATCTAACATTTTCTTTGTGGGAAATTTTGAAATATTAATTCAATTTATCTTTTTTTCATTTAAATTCAATTAGCCAACATATAGTACATCATTAGTTTTTGATGTAGTTTCCAATCATTCATTAGTTGTGTAACACCCAGTGCTCATCAGATCACATGCCCTCCTTAATTCAATTTATTTAATACATGTAAACATAGTCAAGTTTTCTATTCCTTCTTTTGTAAGCTTTCATAGTTTTTGTCTTTAAAAGTACTGCCCATCTCTTTCAAATGTCAAATTTATTGTAATAAAGTTGTTACTTTTATTTCCTTATTATTCTCTTGATGTTCATGGAACTGAAGAATCTATAATAGGTCTTACTTTTTATTTCTGATTTGGTGTTCATATGTATTTATCAGCTTTTAGTTTTTACTTCTTCTTACTTTGGCTGAGTCTCTCTTCTTGTTCTAGTTTCCTAAGATGAAAGCTTAGATGATTAATTTTATATAACTCTCTTCATTTCTTAGTATAAGAATTTGACTATAAATTTTCCTCTGAGCACTGCTTTAGCTGTATCTCACATATTTTAATATTCCTGTTTCATTTTCATTTGTTTCTCTCTGTTTCTTTTTAATTTATCAGTGTCTTATATTTGAAGGGTTTCTTTGTAAATATATGGTTGGTTTTTGCTTTTTCATCCATTACGAGAAAGTTTACCTTTTATTTGACATGTTTGATCTATTTGTTTTTAATGTAATTATCAGCATGATTACATTTAAATATACTTCTATTCATTTTTCCTTTGTCCCATCTGTTTTCTTTCTCTTCCTCATACCTGCCTTTTTAATTAACTGAATATTGTTATGATTCCATTTTTCTTAGTTAACATATACTGGCTTTATCTCTATATTTTATTTTTTTATTATTTTAATGTTGTTTTATTACTATAATGTTGTTGCAATAACTTCTCCCAGTCTATTTCAAAATATTATATCACTTTAAATATAAGGTAAGAACCATATAATGCAATACTTTTCACATTTTTATGCTGCTGTTGTCATATATTTTACTTCTGCCTTATTGTGTCACTATATGTGTGTGTATATATATGCTTTAAGCATTAATTATTTATTGAACTTATTAAAAATTGATTTAAAATTTTCAGTTTTATTTTGCCTCATGTATACTAATTTTGGCACTCCTCCTTACTTTGTGTAAATCAGAATTTTAACCTGATATTATTGTCCTCTGCCTGAGGAAATTTGTTTCACGTTTCTTATTCTTTGAGTTTGCCGGCAATGAACTTACTCAGATTTTTTAAAAATATGAAATATCTGAATTATACTTTTACTTTTGAGGAATATTTTTACTGGTTATGGAATTCTGAATCAACAGATCTTTTTTCAGCACTTTAAAGATGCAATTTCACTGCCTCCTGAAATCCATCATATCTAATTAAAAGTTAGTCATCATTATTATATTTATTCCCCTGTAATTAGTATATCTTTTTCTGTGGATAATTTATGATTTTCTCTTTATTCATTGTTTGCAGCAGTTTGACTGTGTTATCTGCTTGTGATTTCCTGAGCCTCTTGGGCCTATGAATGAATATTTTTTTCTCTGAATTTGAACATTTCTGGTTATTATTTTTTCATTTATTTTTCCACCTCTTTCTTTCTCCTCTCCTTCTGGGACTTTGATTACATCCAGAGCAGACAATTTCATACTGTTCCACATGTTCCCGAAGCTCTGTTTAAATGGTTTCAATATTTTCTTGTATCGCTGTAGTCCACATTATACTGATCCATCCACAGGTCCTTTCCCTGATGTATTCAAACTGTTTTTAGGTCCATTATTGCATTATTGTTTCATATATTGTATTTTTCTATTCTAAAATTTCCATTAGGTTATTTCTTATAGCTTTTATGTCTCTCATCAGAATGCTCAACTGTTTACTGATTCTGTCACTCTTTTCTTTTTTGTAATTTCTTTAAGAAAGTTACAGTATCTGTATTAAAGTCCCTTTCTATGAATCTCATACCTGAGTCATCTGCCAGTCTGCTTCTCTTGTCTATATTTTCTCTTGATTATTAACTATATTCCCTTGCTTCTAGGTATGTTTAGGGAATTTTTATTGCATATGTGCTATTGTGGATTCATATAGACACTCTGGATTTTGTTATGTTCCTCATAATAATGTTGAGGTGTTTGTTGTTTTTATTTTGTTTTTTCCTTGGAAGGTAACTAAATTACTAGAAAGTCCTCTTGGATTTGGATTTATGCCTTTCTAGGGCCAGTTTACTTTGTTTTATTTTATTTGCTTGGTCCCTGGATTTAGTCCTTGTTCTTTTGGCACAGTACTTCTGTGTTTTCAGTGAAAAACTCATAGTTTTTACTAAACTCCTGTAATTTGATAAGACATCACTTCCAAATTATGTCTTCCCAGTACTGAGTAACTGCTTAAACCTGCACAGTTCTTTATCTCTCAGCTGCTGGTTTTTGCTGGGCTTCTTGGTGATTTCTGGGTGCCTTTCTTATGAATATGAATTTTAGAAATAGTGAAAGATCTAGAAAATAGCTGGTATGTAGAATTTGGGGCTTCCCAAATGTGAGTCATTCCATTCCATTCAAATTCCAATCAATTTCCAGTCTTAAATTCAAAACTCTTTCTCTTTTGCCCAGTAACACTATTCTTTTATGTCTGAGTTTTCCTCCCCAACATCTACACAGAAAAGGCTGATTACATGTAGAATTAATCTCATTTATCTCTCATTTCAAGAATCATATCTACCTAGTTTTGCTTGCTCCCCAACACTTCAGAATATTTTAAAATATTTTTTCAGAGTTGTAATTGTTATTGCCATTATTATAAATCCCATACAAATCACTCTGATGTTACCAGAATTGGACCTTTCTTCAAAATATTGATACTAACAGAAAGTTTTGTGTGTTTTGGTTCTTTTACTCTAGGAATGTTCAATTAATTATTTATCAGGGATACAAACTAGCCCACACAGGATATAAGAGTTCCTTACGGTAGAAAAGAGCTAACATTTATTCTTACTTTATCTGGTACCAAAGGCTTGGCAGTAAATATCCCTTGAGACCACATTTGTAGTTAGGTACTATTTTTTCTTACCATCATATGAGACAACTGAGTCATAAAGAATTGCCTTGGCTTAGAGTCAAAGCAAAGCTATAGAGCTTAGATGTGACACAGTCAGAATTCAAGTAATTATCTAATTCTAACATCTGTAATCTTTCCATTGATCCAAATATTTCTGAAATTTCTCTTTTTATCTAAATATTTATTTATTTATTTGAGAGAGACAGAGAGAGCAGGGGAAGGGCAGAAGGAGAGAGAGAATCTTAAGCAGGCTCCATTCAGCACAGAGCCCAACACGAGGCTCAAGCCCAGAACACTGAGATCATGACCTAAGTCAAAATCAAGGGTTAGATGCTTAACCTACTGAGACCCCCAGGTACCCCAGTGATTTTTTTTTAAGGGAGCCCAACTTGGGGTATGAGCTCATGACCCTGAGATCAAGACCTAAGCTGAGATCAAGAATCAGACAGTTTAACCGAGCCACCCAGGTACCCTAAATATTTTTTTTTAATATCTGAGACTTCACCATATCAAAGACGTGAATGTTCCCATCATCCAGGCCCACCTAGGAGACTTCAGCATATATAGGATATAGGTTTTATATTGATTTGCAAGTGTTGATTGGCAGAAGTTTGTGTGGAGCTCTGTGTTAAATGACGTTGTGGCTTCTTTAGGATTTTGTAGAAAAGATATTTGTGAAATATTAGTAATGCTTACCATAGATGCCAAAGTTGCAATTGTGAGTATAAGTGTCAGGTAACTAAAATGAATTGGAAATGGTTCTCTACTTCCTTGGAGAAAATAACTTAGTAATTTAAATAATAGAAAAGGAAAGAAGATGGCAATGGTCCTGGGAGGGGTAATCTCCACAATAAATGTTATTCTACCTTCTACTCCTACTTTCCAGTTGGAGTGAGTCCAACTCTCTGGCCAATAAAATGAGGCAATTTAAGGTTGAAAGTTTTTCATGGCAATCCCAGGACAAGTTGCATGGATTACCCGGGAAAGGACCTTCTGCCATTTCTCAGTCTAAAGTTTCTTCTGGGCAGTGATGCTTATAGAATACTCAGTGTGGATTTGCAACTACTATCATGTAGTTATCACACTGACTTTGACAAATCCCTGGAGGGAACTCTGGAGAACACAGGCTCAAGTGCACCCTGTTAGATATGATTAATCTTTTCTCTTATGATGCCATTTTACCATGCTAAGCTCCTTTGGAAGTCTTGGAAAACCTGATAGTCTCAGTCAAGGAAAATTGTAATGACATTTATGTGTGTGTGTGTGTGTGTGTGTATAGTTACAACTAAATGTTTGTTTGCTCTCAAAATTCATATGTTGAAGTCCTAACCCTCAATGTGATGGTATTGGGAGAAAGGGAAATAGTTAGTTCCTGAGGCTGTGATCTGATAAAAAATTAGTGTCCTTATAAAAACAGACAGAAGAGAGCTTTCTCTCCCTGTCTCCTCCCCAGCCCCCAAACACCCTCTCTCTGCCATGAGAGGATGCGGCAAGAAGGCAGCCATCTGCAAGCTAAGAAGAGGCCCTTGATCAGAAACTGAATGAGCTGACAACTTGATCTTGGATTTCCAGCTTTCAGAACAGTGAGAAACAAATTTCTGTTGTTTAAGCCACTCAGTCTATGGTATTTTGCCATGACATCAAAAGCAAACTGATATGTAGGTTTTGGTGTTATTAATAATTATATTAATTATTAGGGTTTTTTTTACTTACTAATTGTTATTATTTTCCATGTGTAATGCAACCTTCTAAGCATTTTGCTTACCTCCATTCTTTTACTCCTGACAACAACCCAACCCCCAGAAATCACATGAGTTAGGTATGTGATCTCTATTGTGCAGCTAAGGGAACTGAAGCACATGATTAAGCCAATAAAGTATATGCTTAAGACTCAAATTCAGATGAGTTTGGAAGAAAATCTAGCTGCCAACCAGTGAATGCAGTGGTATGATAGGAGTTTGAGCATTAGATATGAAGTATTCCCTCTAGGCAGTGGTGTCCTTAATCTTCATCCTGCTGGCTCAGAGCACAGACCTTCTGATGAGAGCGTGATTTTTCCTTGAGATCTTCCCAGAATCTTGTCCTAATTATCAAAGGCTCTGGATACCTACCTAGCTCCTTTCAGATTTCTTCTGGGAAATACTTGCTCCTACAACACCAGTCACCTGTGGGATTCTTCCAAAAACAACAAAATCACCTGTAGGACTGACTTGAATATAGAGTAAGACTTGTTGTCTAGAGCCTTGTGAACCCAACTCACCTGTCTGATCAGGCCTACATGCTCACACCATTGAACACCACCCTTGGCCCTGGTACCGTGGCCCATAGGGTTTGCCCACTGTCAGTCCCCAATCCACACTCAATCCTGACCCAGGACACCCAGATAATGTTGATATCACAGCAGAAAGAAACAGACCAGGCTGTCCCATGGGACAGAAGGAAAACTTCCTGGGCGCCTGGGTGGCTCAGTTGGTTAAGCGACTGCCTTCAGTTCAGGTCATGATCCTGGAGTCCTGGGATCGAGTCCCGCATCAGGCTCCCTGCTCAGCGGGGAGTCTGCTTCTCCCTCATACTCTCCCCCTCTCATGCTCTCTCTCTCTCTCAAATAAATGAATAAATCTTTAAAAAAAAAAAAAAAAAAAGAAGGAAAACTTCCTTTCTCTTAAAATATCACTAGTCTCAGGTACCAAGAAATCCAACTTCAGAATGAAATCATAAATCTGGAAGCTTCTTTAAAAGTCAGGCATGGAAATCTCTGTTATGTTTGACTTCCACTGAATGACTCTAGCTATTTTCTTTCTCTAATATCTGGAGTTCAGCCAACCACAGGACACTTGCTTTCTGTTCATTTGTAAATTAATATATCTGGAAGCGAAGATTGTCTCTGAAAAAAGCAGATTTGCCTTTCTCCAAATGTAATGAAATTAGGTTTGGGGAAGCCTCTGTTGATGTCCAAGAATCTTTATGAGCCTTTTAAAGTCATTGTTTTCTTCTCACAAATGAGAACTTGCTGATGCCAAGGAGTGATGAACTGGAAAACCACATGGTGACAGTTGGTTCTTAAGCTGGCCCGGGTGCATAGCAAGGCCTGCTGGGGAAGGAAGTTTGTGACTTCCTTACTTCTTGCTTGTTTTCTGTTTCCTATTTTTCCTTCTTTTATTCCCCTCCTCTCTTGCTCCCTCCCTCCTTTATCCCTTATGCAATACATACAGGCTTTAAAATAGACTGGCCTGGGGTCACTTAGTTGAATGGTCAATTACTATTGTATGAACATGATACTTATTCTCACTGATTCTGTTTTCTCATCCATGAAATGGTGATGATACACCCTTCCTCACTTCCTTTTTCAAAAAAAAAAAAAAAAAACACCTATCTTTGATTCAAGTATCCAATTCTACCCTATGCAACTTCTGTGACATGAAGGGGTGGAGAAGACCTCCACATTCAAGAGTACTTGAGCCATTATAGTCAATAATGGACATCTTGTCCCTCTGTAGAACAAGGAACTCAAAAACCCAGAATTTGAGGTAGGTAAAGGTTGGTTGTGACATAGGGAGTAGCCTTCTCTCTCTGCCCCTGAAATCATGCTTCCTCAGATATCTAGAATCCATTACATGACAATAGGGGAATCCACTCTGAGGTTGAAGTTGTCACACCAAATGGGGGCAAAAGAATGGGGGACAACTGAAGCTCAGTCCCTGATCATGCTCTATACCTACACTAGACCTGGACTCCCTGTACATTAGACAAATTTCCTTATACTTTAAACCAGTTCATAGAGGTTTTTTGTTTTTTATATCCCAAACCATCCTGTGTATATGTGAAAATCAAATGTGATCATTTATACCCCAATTAATAGTATATCCTCAAGAGGTGCTGATTAACTTCCTTCCCTCTAATTTAGACTTTCTCCCTTTATTCATTGACTCTCTTTTTCTTCTCTCTCTAACCCAAACATATCTTGGCATTACCAGGCTTGAAAACCTACATAAAGTATGAAAATGTTGTTAGGATTTCTTGATTTCCAAGAAACAAAAGACCCTTTCAATTTACTCAAAGCATGGAGGGTTTAGTGCAGGAAACACATTACAAAAGGAAAACTGGATTATCGGCCACTTGTATAAGCTCTGGACGGGTTCAAAAAGTAGCTAGAAAGAACAGAAACCACAGTACCTCTGGGCCTCAGGACCCAGTGCTTTCCACGCACTGGAACTCTTGAGTACTTTTTTTATGCCCTCAGCAGAAGAAACCTGTACAGCCATACTCTAATGGGACCTATCAATTGCCTTTCTACAAACACTCCCTGTCACAGGGGTCTCTGTCTCAGTATCTCCCATTTCAATCCAAAGACAAGAGATGTGATGGGTACATAGCTCCAGTGAGGCAAAGCTCTCAGTCCACCAGCCATTGTTCTGTTAATTGTCTGTAAGAAGCTATTGTTTCTTCTTTAGTGCAGTCACCTTTGACCAGAGTTCCTGAGTCACATTGCATAGGACACAGCTATCTGCACACATTCAAACAACTGTCATTTATCAAATAGTTCAGTAAGTACATTGTGTTGGGTACTTGTGAATAAAAAAATCAGAGAGCTTTTCAGGTAAAGTTGTCTTAGAAATAGAGAGATGGTGCAAACAGATATAAATCAAGTTGTAATAAGAAAAGGAAGCAACAGTGAGAGGGTAGAAATACGTTGTGTGGGGGAGGAAAGTATAACTGATACATGGTAGGCAGAGAATGCTGCCACTCTGAGCTATGCTTGAGTCAAGATCTAAATGCAACGTGGGAGTGAACTACTTGAATATTGGAAGAAAGAGTATTGGAAAGGAACCTCTGGTGCAAATGTCCTGGGTCAAAAATGTACTCGATTTGTTGAAGGAACAACCCACAGGCCAGTGTGGTTTCAGTGATGTGACAACAGGGAGAGGGTAAGAGATATGGACAGACGGTGGAGTTGGTGTCCCTCTTTCCTCAGTAGTGATCTTAAATGATGGTAGTTGTTCTCAGAGGGGTCCAAGTTCATGTGGGCCTCCTGTGGCTTGGCCTCTCTGGTAAAGGGACCTGAGAAACACATCTTGGACTTCCAAGTCCCACAGTGAGGTCATTCACCCTATTTCTTCCCATTAGGTCCCATTAGTGGATTCAGTACTTTCTTTTTCAATTCCTGGCACTTCCCTGTGGCACTTGCTCCTCTCACCCACATTTTCCTTCTGAGATGCCTCACCCTGCAGCTGGAAGGAGTCTCCTAGGGCAACCTGAAGACACAGCACGATAATTGCATGTCTCCTGCAACTAGACCATAGCTGCGGGAGGACAGGTGCTTTATCTTGCTCCCAGGTGTAATCTCACAGCTTCGACTAGCACCTGGTATATGATAGGTCCTCAGGAGCTCTTGGTGACTGACAGTACCTCTGTGTTCAACACAACTGTGCTTGATCCTCAGCTGAACCCCTTGTCGATTCTTGCAGCCCCAGGATCCTGCAGGTTGGAGAAGTGTTTCTCCTCTGACCAATGACATAGATTCCTCTCTGGAATCTTGGCTAGGTTGAATTCATCATAAGTTTAAATTTTTATTAGGTTTCTGCAGTATAATAATGTTTTTTAAAAAATTGGTCTTTGTCCCGATTCTTGATATAACGTTCCTAAAACCCACCTGAGTGATAAGAGTGCCTTTTATATTTTATTGAGATGACTCAGGAGATGAGGGAAATTACATAGCTTCAATATGGGAGCTTGTTCCCAGAAAGGCCAAGCCAGGATCTGAGGATTGGGACATTCAGCCTTACCCCTTGACCTCCCCTGGAAGGGATAGGAGCTGAAGATTGAGTGAGGTCACATGGCTAATGGTTTAATCAATCACATCTATACACTGACACCTCTCTAAAAACTTCTAAAGGATGGGGTTTGGGGAGCTTCTGGGTTGGTGAACACAAAGATGTGCTGGTAGGATGGAGCACCCTAAAAGGGTATGAAAACTCTATACTACACCTACTGCACCCCTCCCCCAATATCCTGTCTGATGCATCTATTTGTCTGTTTTTATGTTGTATCCTTTATAATAAATCAGTAATCATTAATGCTTCCTTCAGTTCTGTGAGTTGTTCTAGCAGATTATGGAACCTGAGTAGGGGGTTGCGGGAACCCGCACATTTATAGTTAGCTGGGTAGAAGTGTGGGTGGTCTGGAGATTCCACTTGCAGCTGACATCTAAAATGAGGGCATTCTTGTGGAGCCGGGCCCTTACTCTGTGGGGTCTGCATTAACTTTAGGAAGTTAGCGTCAGAATTGAATCAAATTATTGGACACCCAGTTGGTGTTGGAGATTGAAATATTGGTTGTTGGTGTTGGGGAAAAAAACACACAATTCCCAAAAGGTGGTCTATTAGGTCAGTGTTTTTAACTTTCCCCTTGTCAAAGATTGAGGATTGGGATGCCTGGGTGGCTCAGTTGGTTAAGCGTCTGCCTTCGGCTCAGGTCATGATCCCAGGGTCCTGGGATCAAATCCCACATCGGGCTCCTTGCTCGGCCAGGAGCCTGCTTCTCTCTCTGCCTGCCACTCTTCCTGCTTGTGCTCTCTCCCTCTCTCTCTCTCTGAAAAGTAAATAAACAAACAAACAAAAAAAAGATTGAGGATTAATTCTTGGAAGATTATTAGGATGACTATTGGGAGGTATTATCTAAGGAAACCCCATCTGTAGGGATCAGAGGTAGAGTGGGCCAGTGGCTGGGGTTGGGTTCTGAGTTGCTGGGCCCAGTTGGGATGTTGGTATTTGGCTCAAAGCAGCCAGAAGCCAAATAAGCTAAAGTGAGATTTGGGATTGAGCCAATGGCCACATATAAAGTGCTAAGGATCAAAGCCTGTGAAAACAAGAGCCAACATGCATGGCTATGGAGCCGTACAAGGTTGCTTCATCCAAGGGTCAGGATCCAGGCCAGGGCTTGAGTCAGAAGGCACAGCCTGGGACTGGGGGGAGGGGGTCAAAAGCAGTAGGGCTGAAGGGCTCTGCAGAGTCTCCATCTACCTTTTATCTGTTAATGAAGGCAACTGATAATCAGCTTCACTTAAGGAAACAAGGTCATCAGACAGGTCACCTGCTGTCCTGCTCCACTGTAATGGAGAGAATTGGGATTCTAGGGAAGGAGAAAACAAGTAAGCAGTTAAACAGAAGTCATAGATTTCCTGTAGGATAAATACAACCAGTTGTTTCCGTTGTCTGAATGATGTAGACCAAACTGCAGACAATATGCACACATTGCCCACCTCTGAGAATCCTTGCCATGGTTGTACTGCATGAGGCGGGAGGGGAGGATTTTTCAGAAGAGGATCTGCTGCTTCTCTAGCCTTAAGGTATACAGTTATGGAAGGAAATCAGTAACACAAAGAGTGTCTACAGAAGCAGAACTGGAGGCAGAAGGGTTCTACCTTAAATCATTAAGGTAAAATAGCATTGTGGCTTATACTAGAACAAGACCAACTAAGGTCAAATGCTGGTCCTGCTACTTATTATCTGTGTGATTCATGCTCTAGATTAATAGGCACATTGTCCTGTTAAGAGGCTGCCTCACTGCTGTTCATTTAGTCTTTGTTGGTCACCTATAAAGAAAGCCAAACTATCAGGATAAGGAAGCTCTATTTCTGCTATCAACGCTATATGTTAATCCTATCCTTCCTCCCCCTATTCCCAAATATTATCTTTAGCTCAAAATGTCTGCTCTAACAGGAGCCTTGCTTTCAGTATCTGTAACCTAAGTGTAATGGATCAGTGGATTCTCCTAAGTACTCAGAGACCAAGCCTAAGTAGAAGCTCAGCAGGGATCTCTATTAATAAACAGGAGTGACAGAGAGTGTGTACTCCAAAGCATGGACCTTTCCTTCTCTAGGGTTTGGAAACTGAATACAAGGAAGAGAAGCTGTCCAAGGACACAATTTGGTCACTTAGTGGGCAGACCCTGGGGCAAAAGCCAAGAATCTCAATCCCCTGTTTACCTCATTTTACCAAGCAGCCTTTCTCTCATCGGAGGATAAACAGAACTTTTTTTTTTTTTTTCAAGGAAAAAAAAAAAAAAAAACCCACTAAGGCATTTTTGGTATTTTTTGTTGTTATTCAATACTATAATTTTAGCACGTAAGTACTTCATAGAGGGGGAAAATGGAAAATCGCAGCCACCCATCACTCACCCTCCCCTAGGTGGTATTTATGTACCTTCATCAGAGGCAAAATGTGGCCTTTTGAATCAGAGTCAGAATAAAACCCCTGTCATTCTCTCAGTCAGTTGTCACGAAGGAACCTTTCTTCAAATGCAGGTTGCATTAGGCAAAAGTGGTTGTGTGTTTGAAATTAAATCACTCAAATCTGATTAAAAACAGGATGTGTAAGCTTCCATTGGGGTTCCTACTTGAATGGGGTGCCATACAAAATCAAGTTGTATTGTATTGCATGGAATGGCTTTGTATTAATGTTCAGAATAACAAAGTCCCACTGAGAGCCCTTCACGTTTCTGAATGGTGCTTGGAGTTTGTCAAAATTTTTCAGGAAGGGATTTGCACTACCCTGGCTGCATGAACCACAGTTTGGGGAAAAAAAAAGACTGGTGAATTAAAATGACATATTTTTATTACTGTTAAGCTTTTGAGCTGCAATGACATGAGAACACAGGGAATCTTACACTTTTCATTTACCTTCTACTCCAGATTTGCGTGCGAGTTTTACTTAGCCATGCAATGTGGCAAGAGGCATTTGGGCTGTGTAGCCATGTGGCAGAGGCTAGCTCTCCTGCTCACCAGTCCTAATAGTGTATTTATGGATAAAATTAGGCATACCGTTAACAAATTTGACTTATTTCACTTAGCATAATCCCTTCCAGTTCCATCCATGTCGATGCAAATGGTTAGGTGTTCATCCTTTCTGATGGTTGCCTAATATTCCATTGTATATATATACCACATCTTCTTTATCCATTCATCTGTCGATGGACATCTTGGCTCTTTCCACAGTTTGGCTATTGTGGACATTGCTGCTATGAACATTGGGGTGCAGGTGCCTCTTATTTTCACTACATCTGTATCTTTGGAAAGAAACCAGAGAGGGAGACAAACCATGAAAGACTCTGGACTCCAGGAAACAAACTGAGTGTTACAGACGGGAGTGGGGGTGTGTGGGGTAGCCGGGTGATGGGTTTTAAGGAGGGCACGCGATGAGTACTGGGTGTTATACACAACTAATTAATTGTTGAACACTACATCAAAATCTAAAGATGTACTCTGTGTTGGCTAATTGAACATAATAAACAAAAGAGAACATGTGAAAACAAAAAATAAAAATAAGTAAAATAAAAATAAAATAAAATAAAATAAAATAAAATAAAATAAAATAAAATAAAATAAAAACTTGTGTCCATGACCTCATAAAAAGAAAAAAAAAGAAAAAAAACACCAAATTTGAGTTGTGGTTGCAAATAAAGAAGAGACAAATCTTGACAGAAGATCATGGCAGGTAGAAAGGAAAGTAGTACAAACACTGAGCAAATGGGGAATGAGCAGGAAGAAAGGAAGCTAGGAACCAGTCTTCTTGGATCAGCTTTTGCTAGGGTGGCCATAATGAAGTAGCACAGATGGGGGACTGCTAAGAATAAAAGTGTATTGTCTCACAGCTCTGGAGGCTGGAAGTTCAAGATCCACAGGTCAGTAGATTTGGTTTCTTGAGGTTTCTCTCCTTAACAGAGGGCACCTTCCTCTGCTCCACATGATCTTCTCTCAGTGTAGACACACCCCTCGTGTGTCTCTGGGTCAAATCTCCTCTCAAAGGAAAGTCAAACTGGATTAGGGACCACTCTCATGACCTCATTTTAATTTAGCCACCTCTTTAAAATCTCTGCGTCCAGATACAGTCACATTCTGAGGTACTGAGGGTAAGGGCTTCTACATATAGAACTGAAGGGGACACAGTTCAACCCATAACAACTCTGTTCTGTCATTTTTCATTTGGAACCACAGAAATACTTTATATAGTTAAAAGCAAAATTAGATCAAAACTTTTCAAAGCAATCCTTAAACATGTAATATACATTAATCTTTTTCCCATTTCCAGACTAACATGGAATAAGTCAACTATAGTCTGATAGCAATTAAAATTTTTGAACAGAATACAAATAAAACTACCTGAAGATTCTAGAAACTGAACAATAACAGGGGGTTATAAACTAAAGTAAACATGTGAATAACTTTCCATGACAGGAATGATTTTTGCAGAACCCCCCCCCTTCTTTCATCTCCCTTCTTAGATTCAAGGATGGGTCTCATCACCAGATGTGCAGTGAGCATGGAAAAGAAAACTCCTGTGGAAGCCCTCTGTTTTTAGCCAGAGGACAGAGACAGTAAACTCCCACATGTCAGAGAGTATGGGAGAAATTTCCACTCCCCTTTTCAGAAATATATTTTTCTCTCCCGATCATGTTCTGAGGGCAACCTCAGAAGCAGAACTACACAGCCACCAAAGCAGCATCGCATCCTAGGCATCTAAAACCCTAAGACGAGACCCTGTTCTCTGCCAATGGGTGCTAAGAATAGGGGTCCCTGTAGTTTGGAGAAAACCCTTGGTTTCTTTTCTCACCCCTGTGTACTAAAGGTGGCCCCAGTCACAATGAATTAGCCAACAGCCTGGCAGGGCTAAAATCTAGAAAGAATCCTCTCTTTCTGACCAGAGAAACTGGGAAGTGTGACCTCTGGAGGGCCACTGTTTGTGGAGAAATGGAGAAAAATCTGAAGAGCAGAGGTCTGAGAACGGGGACGCCTGTTTTCTATGTATGAACTTGCACAAGCCTAAGATTCACTCCTGGGAAGTGCTTGGGTGAGGCAGAGCCAAAGAAGCATAGCAAAGGCTCTAGGAACTGGACTATGAAATAAACCATAGACTAAACCCCAGACTAAGCCCTGGGTGGTACATGTGCAGGCAGATCCAAACAGCAGAGCAAAGACTTTGAACACTTAACTGACATTAGCAACACCAACCACAGAAGGTGAGATAGAACTTGCAGGGTCAGGTGAATCAAGTGATTGCCTGTTAAAACAAAACAAAAATCAACCTCGTTCAGGGGATTTTAGCAGAATCCAGGGTCTGGCAAAATAATATTCAAAGTGTCCAAGATACCCTCCAAAATTGCTTGATGTACAAAAGCAACACAAACAAGCAAACAAACAAACAAAACATCTGACCAATCCCAAAGCGCTAAGACAATCATCAGATGCCAACTCCAAGATCAACCGGATGTTGGAATTATCAGACAAATCTTTAAAGCAGCTATTATAATATCATCCTTGAAGCAAAGATGAACACTCTTGAAACAAATATAAAGATAAATGAACAGAAAAATATAAACAATAAAAAGGGAAGAAATGGACATTTTAGAACTGAAAAATTCAATACAGAAAATAAAAGAATTCACGGAGTGGTCTCAGTAGCAGAATGGAGATGAAATAGGAAACAATTGGTATACTTGAAGATGGGTAGAAATTACATAGTCAGAAGAACAGAGAGAAGAATTTAAAAATGAGAAGAGGGGCACCTGGGTGGCTCAGTTGGTTAAGCATCGGACTCTTGATTTTGGCCCAGGTCATGATCTCAGGGTCATGAGATCAAGACCTGCACTGGGCTCTGTGCTCAGCAGGGAGTCTGCTAATGGATTCTCTCCCTCTGCACCTCCCCCTGCTCAAGTGCTCTCTCTCTCTTAAATAAATAAATAAATAAATAAATAAATAAATAAATAAATCCTTAAAAAATGAGCAGAGACACAGGGACCCATGGAAATGTTTTAAGGCTCTGATTTCATGCCATTGGAAGCCTAGAAGAAGAGAAATAGGTATGTAAATAAAAAGAAACACTGGCTATAAAATCACTCTTAATTTTGAGACATACATTTCTAGATTCAGGAAGTCCAGCAAAACTAAAATAAGACAAACTGAAAGAAAACCATGTCTAGAAATATGGTTTACAATGCTGAAAATTGAACATAAATTCAATACTGAAAAATGAATAATCCAGTTAAAAAATGGGCAGAAGACATGAATAGAAATTTTTTCAAAGAAGACAGACAGATGGTCAGCAGACACATGAAAAGAGGCTCAACATCATTGATCAACAGGGAGATACAAATCAGAACTACAGTGAGATATCAGCTCACACCTGTCAGAATGGCTAAAATCAACAACACAAGAAACAACAGGCAAGGATGTGGAGAAAGGGGAAACCTCTTGCACTGTTGGTGGGAATGCAAACTGATACAGCCACTCTGGAAAACAATATGGAATTTCCTCAAAAAGTTAAAAATAGTACTATCCTATGATCCTGCAACTGTACTACTAGGTATTTACCCAAAGAATAAAAAATACTAATTCAAAGGGATACATGCACCACAATGTTTATAGCAGCATTATCTACAAAAGCCAAAATATGAAAACAGCCCAAGTGTCCATCAACTGATGGATGGATAAAGAAGATGTGGCATATAAATATATATTTATATTTATATTAGCATATATATATATAGGAATATTACTCAACCATCAAAAAGAATGAAATCTTGCATTTGCAATGATATGGATGGAGCTAAAAAGTATTATGCTGAGCAAATAAGTCAGTCAGAGAAAGACAAAGACCCTATGATCTCACTCATATGTGGAATTTAAGAAACAAAACAAATGAGCAAAGGAAAAAAGAGAGAGGCAAACCAAGAAATAGACTCTTAACTATAGAGAACAAACTGATGGTTACTAGGGGAAGGGGTGTAGGAGGATGGGGGAAATAGGGGATGGGGATTAAGGAGTGTACCTGTCCTCATGAGCACTAGATGTTGTATGAAAGTGTTGAATCACTCTATTGTACACCTGAAACTAATATTACACTATATGTTAACTAACTGGAATTTAAATAAAAACTTAAAAAGATTAACAGGAGAAAAACAAAAAACAACAAAAAGAAAAACAAAACAAAACAAAATGCTGAAAACTGAAGATAAATTACCAAAAAGAAGAAAATCTCTAGAACAATTAGAGAGGGGGATAATTACATATAAAAAAATCAAAATGACTATGAATTTTCCATCAGAAATCATAGAGCAACTTTTAATCTCTAGTTTCAAAGGTACAGAGTTCTATATATTTCACTGTGTCACGCTCAGGAATTATGTTGGAACCAGAAAACAGTACAACAACATTTTTAAATTGTTGAAAAAAAAAAAAAGAACTATCTACCAAAATTTTATATCTAATGAAAACACCCACGAGGAATAAAGACAAAATAGAGACATTCCCAGATAAAGGTAAACTAAGAGAATGTGTCATTAATAAATATCCTTTTAAGTGATTGCTAAAGGAAATTGTTTATAGTGACAGCAATTGATTACTGTTAGAGGAAATCTTGGAAATGCAGAAATGGCAAATATTTGGGTGTATAATACAGTGTTTTTATCCATTTAAATTATTTAAAATATGAATAAGCATTGAGCACAGAAATGGTAATGTTATTTCAAGTATATAGATGTAATAAATACAACAGGTCTAAAATAAAGTGGGGAAGGTAAAAAGTTAAGTATGGCTGTAAGTAAAATCTTAACCTGCTTACTAATTACATTGTTGGCAATGGTGTAGGACTTTGTGGTTCTGAGATTGTTGTATATTTGTGATGTGAGATCAAACAAATGAAGAATTATTTTGGTATTATTTGGAAGTGGCATCTTTGTCACAGGACAATGATATGTCAAGGAAATTCAGTAAAAAAAAAATCTAAGAAAGACCAAAAAATAGTTAACTGAGAAAAATATTCAAAAAACAAAAAGAACTAGATACTCATAAAAAAAAGAACAGAAAATGTAACAAAGAACTAAACATAAATTATAAAAGTAAAAATCAGAATTGTGATATTAAAAACTCAAGGGTTAAGTCAAATGGCAGACTCAAATCAGATGAATTTGTCAGCTGGAGGACAGATGTTGTATGACCTGGGTAACTGGTAATAACAGCAGTCAATTGAATCAGAGCAGAGAACAGATAATCATATCTTTAAATTGCTGGAGAGAGGAAGAGTCTATCAAGAATTCTATAACCAGCCAAACTGTCATGCAAGTGTAAAGGTGATATAAATACCTTTTTAGACAAATAAGAATACACTAGAAACAGAACCTTGCTGAAAGAATAACTAACAGTAGCATGTCAAAAAGACACACACATACAAACACACACACACACACATCCAGAAATAATGTGGCATTAAAATTTTGAAAAATAATATTTAAAATGAGGGTCATTCTCTTGATCCAGAAGTGAAGAAAGATACTGTGTTTTGTTTTGTTTTGTTTTTTTGAGTGCGTTTGATCAAAAAAAATTTATATAAGCATGGAAATAGAATGGTTAAGTTACAGCTCATAGGGAGTAAAAGGAAATAGAAAATATTTCATCAAATCAGTAAAAAGACAGAAAGAAAAAAATGGAAAAAATAACAAATAGAATAATAAAATAAGAAATTATAAATAAATCCAATTGCATCAGTCATCATAATAAATGTAAATGTTTAACTTTCCAGATAGAAAGATAAGTTGTCAGATTGGATGAGAGAGAGAGAAACATAATCTCTTATTAAACTTGGAAGTAAAAGGTTGGAGAAAATATGTTAGGCAAAACTAAACAAAAGAAAGATGGTGTAGTTATTTTAATATCAAGAAAATAAATTGAAGTCCAAAAGCATTATAGGGAACAAGAATGCATCAGGAAGGTATTGCAATTCAGAACTTACATATATCCAATTACATATCCTCAAATTATATAACAGAAATGACAGAATTGCAATAAAAAGCTGAAGAATCTAACATCACAGCAGGAGAAATTAATATACCTCTCCCATAACTGATGTCTCAGAAACAAAATAATAAAGATCTAGAATATTTAAACAACATAATTACTGAGTGTGATATAATGAAATACACAGAAACTTGTACCCTCAGAATTAGGGAGTAAGTTTCATTTTGAGTATGCATGGAGAATATACAAGTGTTGACCATTTCCTAGACCACAGATCCCAAATGTTTGCAAGGATGAGGAGCACAAGAGTCTTCCATGCCTTACCTGCTCATGCCTCTATTGGAAGAGCCATTTTGGAGAACAATTGGTAATAGCTAATAAAACCAGAAAAGCATATGCCCAATGCATCAGCGCTTCTACTTTTAGACCATTTCTATTCGTTGCACAGGGATTCATGTACAAGAATCATATTGCAGCACTGTTCAAAATTGTCAAAAATTGGAAAAACCCTAAATGTCCATGAGCCAGAGACTGAATAAGTAAATTGAGCCATATCATGCAGTGTCATATTATCATGCTGTTGAAGCTGTTAAAATTAATGTACTAGAGCTTCATGAATCAACATGGATTGATGTCAAAAACATCCCAGTCCAAATTCCTTTTCCAAAACTTTTGGGGGCCAGATGTGTTTTAGCATTTTTTTTAAATTTCAGAGAGACATGTATCTCTATTTTAGTAACACCCTCAGCAGAATTGGGGCTATCAATATAAAACCAAACATACTAATACTTCTATAGATAAAAATATATGAATACTGAATAGCTACACATCAATTCCAGTCATGTTTTGCCACCTATTAGGTTTGGGTTAAGATAGACTTTTTTCTGCCAAACACATTATGGAGAAAAATTTTGGTTTTCAGACATTTTGATCTTTCAGTCTTTCATAGAGATTCTTCCCTTGTATTCAATGAAAAACAGTTGCAAAACTAGGCATGCACTATGATAACATATACATAAATTTTAAAACATGCTTAACACAATATATTTATGACAACATGCATATTTAGACATTTATAAAAGCTACTCAAGAGACTGATAATCACCATGTTGGGGAGAGTGTTTACTTCTGGGGAGATAAAGAAGTGAGATCAGTGAGGAGGACCAGGAGAATTCAACTGTATTTGTAGTGTCTTCTTCTTGTTTTTTACATAAAAAGATGAGGAGCAGGTCTTCTTACAAACTAAGTCACTAAAAGGAAAAGAAGTATTTAGCCAGATGGGAAGAGTGGGATAGGAGACTCCAGGCAGAGAGAAAAGCATATAAAAACCTCTGAAGTATACAGAGCATAACATTGTCCAAGACCACAAGATGGTTCTGTGGCTAGGAAACAAGGTCCTTGTTGGATGGGGAAGATGTAGGAGATGAAGCTGGAGATGGAAGGAGAGCAGCTGCCATCCCAAAGGTGGAGGGGAGCCAGGAAATGGTATGACCAAATGTGTGACTTCCAGTGATCCCACTTGGAGCCAAATAATGCACAGATCATAGAGATACAGACTGGAGACAGCTATTGTCACTTAAGGTGACTCTGGGCTGTGGACTCTCTTGGCGCACATCCTCCTTTGGGATTGTCCAAAAATTACTCTGCAGGAGGCCAGGGCAAGCGCTGTTTCTACATTTTGAGAGGAGAAAAATCAAATTACAAAGGTCACATGACCCGCTCAGAGTTGTAAAGGGGGGAACAAGTAAATTCAGATCCTCTGATGGGTTTAACATCTTCTGTTTTCGTTCCCAACAGTTGTCATCCCAACAAAAGGGCAGAGAAATAATCAGGGAGGTTTTTGAAATACTTTTTTCTGATTGCCAAGAAATATGGTTTATTTTTTTCCCAAAAAGAGTGACTGAAAAGATTCAATTGTTGAAATGTTTGGATAGGAAACCCGTGAAAGAAGCAAGCTCTTTTGAAGAGCTTTCCCTTGTAGAAAGATGGTGATAGTAGAGCAGAAGAGGACCCCAGGGCAGGTCTACTCTGACCCCCTCATTGATGCAAAGGGCAAAGCCAGGTGCAGAGAAAAGAAGTGATGAGACCAAGTGGAATTTCGAATGTGTATGTCTTGAGTTCGTTTTGAATTCCTTGCCAATTTTCCTCCTTTGTCAATAAAAGGCAGTTTTAGGGAAAAACCAAAGGTTGAAGAAATGTGGACTTATGGCAGATGAGAAAGCCACAATAGAGACCTTAGAAGAAAAGGTGGTGTCAAACATGGGAGTGAGGACCCCTGCCTCAGTTAAGAGATGTAAGATCAGGGATTTATAGAAGAGATTATGTGTGTGCACAAAGAAAAACAGAAGCTCTGAGTGGGGTGGAGGAGAGATTCAAGTCCAACACAATCCTGAAATGTGTCCTCCCAGGCCTTCTTTAATACAAAAATAAGTTGGAATGCATCTCTCCATTTATGTATTGAAAATATCTGAAGGACAGATTATATACGGTGAGGGATAAAGAACATGCCTTTATAATTGATTAAATCGAATAGTTTCAGATCAATCATGGGCAATTGACAAATTACGATGCTTTAATCTTAGCAGCCAGTTTTCCCTTTAAGAGCTGAGGAATTGAGCTTAATTAACACCAAGATGGTCAGTTCAGTGCAGCATACTGAAAATGTCACAGGTGCCATTTTGTGTTCCTCCTAAACCGCATTTTGTCAACTTGCTTAGCCATATACCCTCAAAACTGTGCAGGGAAGTAAACTTTGTATGGACAAGGGCTGCCTATTAGTAGCTCATATTGATCATCTGTTTTGGGCCAGACACTCTGAAATATAACAGGACAAGCGTCTACCAAGGAATTCTTGTCATTCATTCATTCTTTGGCTCTCTGGAGCCTACTAGGCATCCTCCGTGTGGGAGGGAACAGGAGATGAACAATAGTCCCAGGCCGCAAATCATCCGCAGTTCATGAAGGACAAGCCAGGACACAAAGAAAATAGAGAAGCAGGAAGAGACACAGGAAGGACAAATGGAAGGCAGCAGGTACTTACCAAGCACCGTCTCACTGCGGGCCAATTCGCAGTTGCAGGCCAGCACCACTTCTGTTCTGTTCTTACTTCCCTGCCCTTTCTGTACCCACTCCCTGTCCAGACTCCGTGCCTCCTACCTCCCAAGCCTGGCTGCAGCGCTGGCAGAACACCTCAATTCCCTTCTCCTTTGTCATCTTTAAAGGGAGCCCGATAAAGTCTTCTGCTTGCTTTAAGACACAGTGAACAAAATGGAGAATAGGAGAATGCCACAGAACAATCCCCAAATTTCCCTCACCACAAAAGCAACAATATCGTTCTCTTTCTGTGAGTCAGCTATAGCTTTAGCTTCAGTGCCATATTCTAACATCCATGAATGTCAGAAAGACCAGCAATCTTGTTCGTTTGGAGACCTGAAAAAATAATTTAAGTCACACATCCTGAATAATGAAGAGATATTAAGCCTTTCCTCTGGGGAGTCTTATAAATAATTTTCTTTGTTTATTCAGTTGTACAAAAACATGTTCAAACTATGAAGTTTTAATATCTGCATCGAGCAAAGGTTATTGCAGAGGCATAATATCGAGTTTATATATGAAACAAACACATTTCTAGGTGTAACGCTATTTCCTAGCATCGGAGACCTATTCTCTCCTGTCTCCTGCAAGACAATGTCCCTTCTTCTCCTGCTCCTCCTCCTCCCTCTCCTACTCATCCTCCTCCTGCTCTTCCTCCTTCCTCCCCCCTCCTTTTCTTTTTTCCTCCCCCTCCTCCACCACCTCCTCTTCCTCCTCCTCCTCCTCTTCCCCCTCCTCCTCCTCTTTCTCCTTCTTCTTCTTCTTCTTCTTCTTCTTCTTCTTCTTCTTCTTCTTCTTCTTCTTCTTCTTCTTCTTCTTCTTCTTCTTCTTCTTCTTCCCTCTCCTTCTTCTTCTTCTCCTTCTTCTTCTCCTTCTTCTTCTTCTTCTTCTTCTTCTTCTTCTTCTTCTTCTTCTTCTTCTTCTTCTTCTTCTTCTTCTTCTTCTCCCGATCTGTTTCTGAATTGCTAATATATTAATTTGCTCACTTTAAAAAAAGGCATGGCTTAAAAATCCAGGATGATTGAGATTCTGCCTGTCATGTGTTTTGAATGGCATTGAATATGACTTCCCTGTGTATGATGTTCTTTATGATTTTCACACAATTGCATTTTAAGATTTTGTGAAATCTTCTATTGAAAGCAACTGAGTTTAAGGATCCCGCCTCTATGGAAATTAATACAAAATCAAGGGAAGAAAGAATGAGGGAATGGTGGAGTTGGTGGATTCTTTTCATTATTCTGCTCTTTTATCCTGGTAGCGATATTATAGGGAAGAGAAAATCTCAGGATGCCTGGATGTGGTTTGGAATTAATACCTAGGCATTTTTATTTTTTGGCCTAAGGTCATTTGAATATCGGGATGTGTTTATTTATTCTCCAGTGTCTGAGCTTGCATGCACTGGGGAGAGAGAGGAGGGATCAGAGAGACAGAGGGTAGGCAAAGTGAATGATAGAGCAGTGATGTCTGGGAGAAGCCAAGGCAAGCTATAGCCATGATTGGTGCAGCTGGACTATATCCAAATGGGAATGGGGTTGGGGTCAGTGCCCCCAAGTCCTGACACGCCTGGGCCTGGATTTCTGTAGGCAGAGCAAAAGCCTAGACATCAGGGACAGAGTGTGGGGTTAAAGAACGAAACTCTGACTATACACCAGGATGCCATTTGGCTAAATTAGAGGGATATTGTAGCTTCTCCAGGACCATAGCCAAGTGGAACCTCACATTTCTGGGCTTTGCATGAATTACCATGGGGCCGGCAAGTGAAAATCAGCAAGGCCCCTTCTGGTAGACAGAATAACACCCCCTCCTCAAAGATATTCATGTCCTATCTTGGAAACCTGTGGAGATGGTAACTTCCATGGTGAAAGGCACTCCGCAGATATGATTAAATTAATAATCTTGAAATGGGCAGATAATTTTGGATTATCCACATGAGGCCGATCGGGTGAGGAGGGTTCTCAGCAGGGAAGCAGGAGGATCAGAGGAAACAGGTGATATGACCATGGGAGCAGAGGGGGTGGAGATGTCACCATGGAAGCAGGCAGGTCAGAGTAATGTCATTGCTGGAAGGGGCCACATGGTGGGGAATGTGCATCACCTCCAGGTGCTGAGAAGGGCAAGGGATGTTCTCCCTCAGAATTCCCAGAAAGAGTGCCCTGCCAACACCTTCACTGCAGGACTTCTGACCTCCAGAACTGTAAGATCCTAAATGTGTGTGGTTTTGAGCCACTTCGCTTGTGATAATTTATGACCATATTCTTGGAAAATGCATAAATCCCTTCTCAAGATGTTCATTCTGAAGACCCCTTTCTTTGACATGAGGGCTGAAAAGTTCTAGCGAACGCAAAGGATGGGTGATGTTTCTCTTGACATTCCAGTCTCCCTTTTCCTGAAATTGGTTTGTCTTCAGGTGGCATGTCCCACATTGAGATCACTGTGCATGGCAGGTCTGCTTTCCACCTCTGTCAGACCTCGATGAAGATGATTCACTGGATTCCCAAAATAACTCCTAACTAGGAAAGGACCCTAAACATCCTTCACGCTCACCTTTACAATCATCTTGCCTTTTACATTCCTGTGACCCTATTCTCCCAACTATCAGAGCACATTTGCAGAATCTGGAGAGCAGAAGTGCTTACCCACCCCCTCTTACAAGCTACAGTGGGGGGCAGTATATGAGGGAAGCAGGAGAGAAACCATCCATTTTGGCGCCGTGCTTAACTATTGGCATCTTGGCTCAAAGCCAATGCATTCAGCTTATAATAATAACTGGCAGGGATCCAGAGCCTTTTGGAAAATAAGAAAGGAATTAAGAAAAGAGAAGAAGAAAGAAAAAGGAATCCAAGTGAGAAGAAGAAACCTAGCAAAAGAAGGCCAGCAAAAGAAGGCCAGCAAAATCCTATTGTTGATGTCTCTTAAAAAAAAAAAAAATAAAAGAAAGAAAGAAAAAACACATACAACATATTTTCTAAAGCCATATGTTTTAATCATACTCCATGGCCTGTAATTAAATTTAAGTGAACATCTTACCTTCCCTGCCTTCTGAAATCAGAATGTAAACATATTTGGCTTTATGGTGGATATCATAAAAATGAAACAACAAAGCAAAAAAAAAAAGACAAAAAACCCACCAAAATGATTTGGGCATGAGCATGAACTTTTTTTGGAGTGAGTCATAGACCAGGGTCATATGTCCCAACCTGGCCTTACTAAGCTCAGCAAACATGCCACACTGATAGGAGAGCGGAGGCCACAGGAGAAGGAGTGGTGGATGGGGTCCCAGGGCCAGGGAAGGACCTATGCAAGAATTAAGCATCTCTCTCTGCCAGACACCATGCTAGACACATGACATACACATAGTCAAATAACCCTCGCAGCCACCCCAGAGATAAGAAGGGTCATCTTCCATCTTCCAGTTGAGGACAGTGAAGCACGAAGGGAAGAATGATTTTCCTATCTCATACCCCACACATGATGCAGCCCATCTGAGCCCAGAATAAAGTCCTGCCCCTTCACCTGCACTGCCCACTGACACTTGCTGCATCTCTCTGCCTTGTTCTGGTTTTTAAACTGTTCAAAAAAAAAAAAAAATCTGCCCAGGCAATCAAGAAATGGCACACTCAGATGCTCTGCTGTTATTGGGAAGAACCGAAGACCTGAAAACTCTAAGTCCCTATATGACTTATAGGGTTGGACATAAAAATAAAATACCCACCTCCCTTCCCCCTTGAAACCCTAAAAACTGCCGACAGCCTAGCAGTTTCCTTAACTGGCTAATGTCATCTGGCAGTGTAGGAGTGTGACTAAAAGGAGCAAGTCATTTCATCTGGAGAAATGAAGTTAAACAGGCATACGGGGGAAAAAAAGGAAGGAAAAGAGAGAGAGGCAGGGCAAAATGGTGCAAGTGAAAGCTCTTTGTAATAACAGCAAAATCAATAACAAAGGCCAATAGAATCTTGCTGGAGGATTGGTAATTTCCATTTATGGAAAGGATATCTGAGTACCAGGTGTTTTATATGTCCTTGTGAAATTATCTTTGGACTTTTAACTCAATAGTTTGGTTTGGCTGGACTAGAGTATATAGCCCAGGATGTGGATTATTTTTTGCAGGGAAAGTATGGAATTTTGTTGGGATCCTTAGAGAAGGTGATAAGAAGAAACCATGGTTCAAAGCTAATTTGAGCTGGAAGCCCATGGCCATAGTAGGGAGAGTCCCATTTGGGGAGCCAAGGACTTAAATCCTAGCCCGATGAAGCACAAATTCGTGGGATTAGTCTTGGAAGGTCATTTTGGCTGTCTGGGCCCCATGCTCCTCATTTTTGGATGACTCATGGAAGGCTGAAAATGAATGTGTATGGATCATGCACTGCTCTCAGAAGTGGAAGGGGCAGGGACCGCATCCTTCAATATGCCTCTCCCTGAGAAGGACAGTTGCCCACATTAGAAATGAGATCTGCTGATCTAAAACTTACAGCTTTGAGAAGGAGAGGGTGGAGAAAAGTATGATTTTATAGAGTGTCAGCCCTGAGCTGGGTTCTTGATGTGCATCACTTGCAGATTCCCACAATGGCCTTGAGAGGTAAATACCAAGCATTTTTTAAATATAGAGACTGAGGCCCAAAGAGGTTGGATGACTTGTCCAATTTCAAGAGGATGATATGTATCAGAGCTGAGATTCAAACCCAGAACTGAGTCTAAGATGTCTGTTCCTTGCCTCAAGCTAGAAAATAAGGTTGTCCCCAGCCTAAGAGAAGATAGGAAGATGGAAGCATATCAGGGAGAAGTCAGCTTCAAAGAAGAAGGAGGATTTGCTGTCTTGTGGACTCAGGGTGGCTCCCTGAGTGCCAGGTTCTTTGGGCAAGTTTCTCCCCCAGGGGAGCCTGGTCTCCTGCTCTGTTCAATGAGGCACTTGACATAGAGATGCTCTAAGTCCTTGGTACTCCCAGGGTGGTACTCAGGACCCTCAGCATCAGCATCACTTGGAAACTTCAGAAAACTGCAGAATCCCAGGTCCCAGCCCAGACTGAGTGGAGCAGAATCTGCATTTTAGCAGCATCTCAGGGTAATTCATGAGCACATTAGTGTTTGAGAAGCTCAGTGCTACACATCCTTGTATTTTTAGGATTCTGAAGCTTGGTTTTATGCCAAGGGTGCCAACAGAGACTACTGCTGGAGGGAGAAAGGGAGGGAGAGGGAGACAAAAGAAGGAAGAGGGAAACACTGGAGGACATTGAAGACAGACAGATGACAAAGTGAGAGACTATTCCAGAGGTTGGAAAAGCAGAGAAAGGACACAGATCAAAAGATGGAGGAGGAGGGAAAGGACAGAGAGAGAGGGGCAGAAAAATAGAAAGGAAAGAGAAAGACAGGGAGAGAGAAGGGGGAGAGGTGCTAAAGGTGGGGGAGACCCTTGCAGGGCCTGGCCCCAAGCAGCTGACATCAGGAGGGGCACCTGGGCACCCCACATGGCAGGGAGAGGTGGACAGGGACATGTCGGAGGATATCACTAGCTGGTGGTCAAGCACAGATGGCCTCCCCAACCTCTGCTCCAGTGTCCAGCTTGGTGACTTTTCTGATACTTTGGAACAGCTCATTTGTGTGGCAGATTAATCACTCAAGCCAGTGTTACTGTTAATGAGAAAAATCACCATTACGCATTCCTTCCACATGCACGCACCCTTTTCTTGGATGTGCCCAGTTATAAATTAGCCATTTCCATTATTAATTTTTCCTGAATGACTCATGCTGCAGGAACTCGGCATCAGCCCAAGTCTGGAAGAGTTCGATTTCTGTGGTCATCTGCTCTCCTGCGTTCCGAACAGATTTAACCCTGCAGATGTGATGGGAGCCTCTGGGAGGGAGGCGGTGACGGTTCTACAAATCACCATAGGGGGCAGCTCGTTTGTGAAGCCCACCGGGGTCTTGGGTCATCTTCCCAAGGCAAACTGGGATGGATGAGGAAGCTGCAATGAGAATTGAATCTATTTCTCTACCTGGTTTTAGATGCCAGGTACACAGGTGACGAAATGGCCCCATTAAACCTCCTGGAAGCATACTGGAGAATGGTTAGTAGACTTTCTCCTTATCCAATCATTAAACCAGGTCATCTTATTTTCCTTCCAGGTTCAGACCCTGTAGGGACATCAGGACAAAAGGAAGGATAAGCCTCAGGTTTGTTCTTCTGTTAGCTGCTTTCCATCAACAGCTTGGACAGATTTTTGATCCACCTTTTACTCAGGTGTCCAATGGGAAAAGTGATGCTCACCAACAGCCTTGTGGCAAGGACTAGGAAAAATTTAAGTCTCAACTAAATTAAACAAAAACAGGGCGCCTGGGTGGCTCAGTCGTTAAGCGTCTGCCTTTGGCTCAGGTCATGATCCCAGGGTCCTGGGATTGAGTCCCACATCGGGCTTCCCGCTCTGCGGGAAGCCTGCTTCTCCCTCTCCCACTCCCCCTGCTTGTGTTCCCTCTCTCTCTCTGTGTCTCTTTCTGTCAAATAAATAAAATCTTTTAAAAATTAATTAATTAATTAATTAATTAATTAATTAATTAAACAAAAACAAACAAACAAAAAACACCTTGCCAAACTGAGTTTTAAAATTGAGTAAACAATTATTGGGGTATTAAGAATGTCCTAAAGGAAATGTTATTGAAATATTGGAGGTAGTTTTGCCATATAGAAATTGAGGGTTTCTCATGTCCTAATGCAAGATTCTACGATGTGGGATTAGCCTGTCTAAAATACTAAAACGTAGGGGTGCCTGGGTGGCTCAGTCGGTTAAGCATCTGCCTTCTGCTCAGGTAATGATCCCGGGGTCCTGGGATCGAGCCCCACATCGGGCTCCCTGCTCAGAGGGCAGTCTGCTCCCTCTCCCTCTGCTGCTCTCTCTGTCAAATAAATAAATAAAATCTTAAAAAATATATATAAAGATAGGAATAATTTAGAGAAAAATTTCAAAAAGCATTGTTACTTTAGGTTGTAAAACAATGAAGAATCCAGAAAAGCTGAATATCTGAAGCTTGCTCCGTGCAGTTTTCACTTTTGTGTGGAATCTGATCCTTGGTTGTAACAGGATTCAAGGAATACACTTGAATCCTTCACATTTAGATTTTAGTCAAGGTAAAGACCTTTATCTGAATATGAGTTTCAAACACAAAGTGTACTGAAAATGGAGGATATTGGGGATAACCTGGTCACCACAGAAGTTCCTTCCCCGTGAATCCACCTTCCGGTCTTGAGCTCTCTTACTGCTCCCGTATTGTTATGAACTGAAGATTTATTCATATGACAGAGGGAAAGAGAGAAAGAGAGAGCGAGCAGGGGGAGGGGCAGGGGAAAGAACAGGGGTCCTTTCACCCCCTACAATGGTATCTACATTGTAGGGAGAGGGAGAGAGAATCTCAAGCAGACTCCATGCTGAGCGCAGAGCCTGACTCCGGGCTCCATCCCATGACCTGAGATCATGACCTGAACAGAACTAAGAGTCTGATGCTTAATGGACTGAGCCACGCAGGCGCCTCTCCCCCCGCAATTCTTCTGTTGAAACTACCTCACACTTGATAGCATTTGGAGGTGAAGCCTTTGGGAGGGGATTAGGTCCTACAGCCTTCCTGAATGGGATTTCTGCCCTTACGGAAGGGCCCCCAGAGCTTTCTTGCCCAAGTGAAGACACAGAGAGAAAGCACCAGTCTGCACCTCAGAAGAGGACCCTGCCAGCACCTGACCACGCCGGCACCCTGATGTCGGATTTCCAGCCTCCAGAACCATGATAATTAAGTATCTGCTGCTCATAAGCCAGCTAGCCAGTGGTATTCTGTTATGGTCGCCCAAAGGGAGTGAGGGCATATTGCAGCTGATCTCCTCGTCCCCCACCTTCTGACCTTTGCAATTCTGTTTCCCACCTTGACCTGTTTTTATCTTTTCCTACTTGGAAAACTTTTCAAATCAGTCCATCAAGATCCAGCATAAACATTGTCTTCTCAGAATGGGGTTGGTCTTCCATTCACACATATGAATAGGGCTTCCCTGGGGCTAGGGGCTGTGTCAGCTGGTTGGGGAAAGGCCAAGGGCTCTTGGCTGGCTCAGACCACTGTGCTTATCTCTGTGCACTAAGGAAAACCCAGGGTCATGCCCCAGGGCTCTCTCTGTTCGCCCAGATCCTTTTGAAGAGAAAACATGTCTCCTCCTACCTATTTCCTTCAGGGTTGGAATAATGCCTGGCACGTGGTCTGTATTTATTAATACTGTACAATTAACTGCTGTATTAACAGCCTTCAGATCAGTTGTGTATCTTCAAGTTGCCTTTGCTTTGTGTATTTGCTTCCTTATCTGGTTTTGTTTGTAACGGGAGGGCTGAGCCAGGTATCTGTTGTAGATACCATTGTAGGGGGTGAAAGGACCTCCGTCCAACTTTTTTTAATTCAAATACCATTGTGTGCATAATAATTTATAATAAATAGGAACAAATTTATCTGCTGCCTATGTTCTTCAAGATAACATAAATGAAGTGGTTTGGGGTGGGGGGATCCTGCAAAAGAGGGTCAACCCCGCACGTCTTGGACCTCCTGTCTGTTCAGTTCCAAAAGCCAAATGCTAGTCACCATTATTTGGCCATAAATTAAGAGCTCTCCCCTTGAAAGCTGTGATTCCAGTGGTGTTTGGTGCGTGTTGCATAGTGTGAGATCCCAGATAGATCACATTTTCACACTTACCCATCTGTCACCGCCTGCCTCTCAAAGAGCCACTCAGTCATACTCTTTAGAGTCCTGGCAGCTGCAAGAATGTATTTTGAAAATGAAGTAGGAACAAAAGATGACTGAGCCCCCTCCCCAGCCTCCTCCAGGCAGGGTCAGAGGCAGAGGCGAGGCCAGGAGCTTTGGTCCGAGGCTGCCCTACCCCCCCCCCTCCCCACCACGCTCCCCGCCTGAGGATAATTTGGAACAACAACAACAACAAAAAAAACTTTGCTCCCACCCGGTTGCAGTGGAATCTACTCAGATTCTCTGAGAAAGAACCCTGACTGACTTGGGTGCCTCACATGAATTATCATTTTTTTGTTTCCACTTGGTTTCAGTAATTATGCCTTTGACCTCGCAACACATCATCTTGACATTGCACCTGCTTTGTTCTCCACAATAGGCAAGTGGTTCAGAGATGTTCCAGGAGGGGAACCGGGTTCCCAAGGAAGAGAAGGAGGGACACAGAACTCTCCGAAGGCGAAGGTGACGGACCGGGAAACGCAGGGGGTTCAAGCCCTGACTGTGACATCCGGCAACAAAGGAACAGGATGCAGGAATCCTGTGACTTCTGGGCTCCAGACCTCGGACCTCGTGTCTGACCAGGAGGCAGCTTTCGTTTGGACCTGGCGCTGAAATTACCTTTTATCCTAAATCAAAATCCACAGCCTGGTTTGTTGTTTTCTTGTCTTTCTTTCTTTTCTTTTTCTTTCCTTTGTCAGTTCATTTAATGCTGAAACAGGTAAGTAGAGAGCTAGCAAACAACCCCTTGCTGGGGCTCCCTCCCTCTCCTGTGCATCTGTCAGGCGTTTTGGTTGATGGAGAGAGAACAGAGGCTTGAGGCTTGGAGGTGAGCTCCAACCCTCACCCAGTCTTCTGCAAAGAAGCTGTGTGACCCGGGGCAAGTGGACTGTCCTTCCACGGCTTCTTTTTATTTGCTCATTAGTAAAATGGAGGTAATAAAGCTGCCTTCCTAGAGTTGTTGAGCTGATTAATGAGAGATCAGTAAAGTGTGTTTAGCACAGTGCCTCTCTCCTGTTTTCATGTGCATTCTCTCCACTTAGGTAGAAATAAAACGCATCCTGGCTCTAGTTTCTACAATCTGTTTAATTGAATATCAAAGGAGGAAAGTGGCTAATAATACACAACCTGACTACCCGTCGCCATTCCTCTCTCCTGGGCCAGGGGAGAATTAACAGAAAGGCCACATTCTCTCTTCCCAGGCCAGCCGGGTGTGTTTTCCTGACTCCTCTGCCCTCTGGCTTCCCTGCCAACTGGTCTACTGGGAGGTGCTGTTGGAAGATCAGAGGGTGAGAAGATGGGAGAAGGGAAAGCACATCTCCCCAATCTCTCTCTAGACATCTCCAGCCCCTGTGGTGTCTTGTACTGGCTCTGGTTCCAGTGGGTGGCCTTCTCTGGGCAGCCCCAGCTGTGGGCATCCCTCTGTCTAGCAGGCCTTCTCCACTCTCCGTCACATGTGTTCCTAGTTGTCGTATTAAACATCATCCTTCTGAGATGCCTGGCATGGGTCCTGCTTTCTTAACTAGATCTTGAATCTCATTGGAAAGGTGCATCTGTACTTGAACTTGAAACTGTCATGAGCTGAGGAAACTCTGCAGATGGGCCCCTTTTCCCTCCTAAGCCACATGATGTGCTTTTTGGCTGTAGGATCGCTCTTGCATTTTCACTTGGGTCTGCACATTTGTTTGGGACTTACCACCGGTTGAGAAACCTCAGAATTCTAGAGAAATTCAACATGGAGCCAGAGGTGTGTCCATGACCCAGGGGGTCTAATGATAGTCCATCCTGAATCTTTTTCTGGATCCAGTGTGGCTGGATTTGCTGAGCTGGTAAGTTGTCTATGCATAGGTTTTGTGTCTCCAACAGAGCCCTCTGTTCCCTCTGTGAAAGGTCCCCTGTGTGTTCTGATGTGGTGGCCATCAGAGTGGAGAGTGAGGCTGAATATTTAGCCCCACAACACAGAGCAGGAGATTACGCCTTAGACAGACTGGAGTCGGGTCCAACTTTGCTGCAACTTGCCCATTGGCCTTGGAAAAGTCATTGTCCAGTTTAGAAAGAGCAGAATGCTAGAGCAAGAAGAATGGAAGAAACTTCGGATTGCCCAAGAAGCACCATGGGTTGGTCACCAGCCCTTGTTCTGCTGTGGGAGCACAACGTCGGGATTATGTTTGTGACTCTGGTTTCTTGGGGCAACGTTTCACTACCACCTTGTCTCACAAGTGGAAATCACAAGATGTGACCGGGGCATTCTGACTGTAACGCATGACCGTGTGGTGACTATAATGTTGGAACCTGACCCTCAGAAGGGCGAGGGGATGGACTAACAGAGCTGCTGGGAAAGGAGTTGAGCCCAGAGCTGTCTACCTGTGAGCCTCAGCATCTTCTTAGTGCATCAAATCTCAGCATGCAACAGAGGACATTTCCCAGTTCCTAGAAAGCATTCAATGTTTGCAAAATGTGGGCAAAACTATTCCCTGGTAACAAGCCGCGAAACCTCATCGCTCTCTGGCTGAGCAACTGAGCCCAACACTGTTTGCAGGTCCCCTTTTTATTAAACACTGTTTGGGGCAGGTGGTACTCCCTTGAAAGGCTAGTGGAACAGTTAACCATGCTGCTCTAGCTGAACTTTACTCGGCAGTGTGGCTTTGGGCAAATCAATTAACCTGCATAAGGGTATAGTTTCCTACACTGGAATATGGGCCCAGTGAGGCCTAATCAGATTTGCTGGGAACATGTAACATAAAAGAGAGCATGCTTGCTATAAGGAATACAGTAAATGTTAAATAAATAGTGTCTGTTATTTCATAGGATAGATATTATTAATTGGAGACAGGCCACAGATATCACCCCTACCCCATTACAGCTGCATGCAGAATCCAGTAACTAGCCCCCCCAGTTTCCTCCTTCCTTCAGGAAGATTCTTTCCAGTTGAGAGTAAAGATGGGTAGGTCTACATTTGAAGGGCTGACAGATCTGAGAGGAAAGGGAAGGAGAAAAAAGAGCCACTTGGACGGGAGACAGAAGACAAAGTGCTCCTGTTCGTTTATTGTGTGGAGCTATGTTTAAAAAGAGCAGTCCTCTCTGGAGCAGAAATAAGAAAGGAGGATGGACACAAAGGCCTGAAGGTAATCCTTTCTGTGAACTACAACCAGATCTCTTTCAGCAGATTGCAAGAAAACGGAGTACATGATGGAAATTATTTTCATTACCCTTGTCTTTTAAACTTTTTGCACATAATAAGCCTCCACAACTGAACTACCTGTGCCCTGTCCCAATAGGGTGGTAACTAAAACCCATCACTTTCATTGCTAATAATGATCATTGCATACCCTTGGTTTTGCACCAGGGTACAAACTTACCGGAGAACCATTTATCTCAAAGACTAGCAGTTTTTCATTTGTCTTTTGTCCAAACAGATAGATTGATATAGAGAGAAATCCTCCCGTGGCTATAGATGAATAGCGATTGTCTCGTCCAGCCCAGGAAAGTAAGCAAACAAGCCATTCCACTCCAGCCACCCAACTGCAGTTACGTATGGAGCGGTCCTCAGCTGGGTGAGCTACTCATGTCTGGTCAGCTTCAGGGACGGGACAGAAAAAGAGAATTTTGAAGAAATGCATTTTAGTAAACAACATCTGGACAAAGCAAAGAAACGAGAATGCAGTTGGGCAACACCCAGGCAGGGACAGATTGCATCTTTAATAAGCAGGCACTTAATTAGACAAGTAATTTGTAAGAGACGTTAATGGAATGTGAGTATTCAACTTTGACCAATACACTTGCCTCAAAGTCTAGGCTCTGTCACATATTGAGGTTCATGTTTCAAACCTGATGATGCTCCCTGTCTGTGAGCAATTACTGTGTACTCATCACTGCGCCAGTTTTGCAGGAATAGTACAGAATATTTGCAGGCACTTCAGAGTTTACATCAGTCCACTTCCTTTTCCCCAGCAGAAGGCTGATCAAGAGATGAAGACAGAGTCTGGGGACTGAGGGAGGGGAGGGGTTCTTACCCACAGTCATGGTCTGTGCAGTTAGGAGATACATCACAGTCTTACCCCCAAGGAATTCCTAAGTGTTGCCACAAAAGGATGTTGAGATCACTTGTCAGTCAGGGGACAACATGAATTGCCAGCACCAAGGAAATGGAACAAAGCCCAGGCTGAGCTGAAATGAGAGGCCACAGGTCAAGACAGGAAGCTGGGTGATGGTCAGCATTCACTATGAACATAACTGGTGCCCAGTGGTGGAGAACATCATCCTCGCTCTGTCCCGTTAGGCTAGGGCAGGGCAGATCAACCAAGCCATAGTTCTCAACCCTGGTTACACAGTGCAGTATGACTTTCAAGAACACTGTAGCCAATACCCCACCCCAGACCAATTTGATGAGAAGCTCAGTCATTGAGTCCAGACTTTGTGTGTTTACTTTGTTTGTTTGAAGTTCCCCTAGGTGATTCAAATGTGCACGGAAGGTTGAAAACCATCAGATAAAAGTATCTGAGGATCCCATGGTGTGGAGAAGGGAAAGCAGCTGCAGAATCAGCCAGACCCAGTTTCATGCCCCACATCTATAAGAACATTTTTTGTTCATTTTTGCTTATAATACAAGGTAGAAAACTTTGGGCAAGTCTGCCTGAGCATTATTTCCTCATATGTAATACTAAAATAATATTTTCTGCTGAAGGCTTTTGCAAGGGTTAATTAGATATCGTATGCATAAGTCTGACACCTGTGATGTCACTCAGCCTACCCACTGCATTAATTCCATATATACTTACTAAACACTAACCATGTGCTTGGATATCCCGGGATGAGTAAGACACAACTGGTACTCATCCTCTAAGACAGTGGCTGTCAAAGTTAGAATCCATCAGAATCACCTGGAGGGCTTATCAAAACAAAGACTGCTGGTCCCCACCCCAGAGTATCTCAATCCATGGGTCAAGGGTGTGACCTGATCACTAACTTTTCTGGGAAGTCTCCCGGTGATTCTGATGCCGCTGGTGGGAGGACCCCACTTTGAAAACCATTGTTCAAGGAAGGGACAGGCTATTAGGAAGGACAGACAGTTGAATAGATAGTTTTGTAAAATGAGATTGGTGCTAGGAATGAATGTCTGGTGTTGGGGGTGGGAGCCTAAGGAGGAAAGAGGAGGGGATCTTGAAGTTATTTCAGGCAGTGGATGTCAGGAAGGGTTCCTGGAAAAAGGTAAGGATGAGAAGGGGTTAAGGGAGAGGATGAGGAAGAGTCTCCAGGTGGAGGGAATTGGCTTCATCAAGAACACGAGGGAGGAGTGTGCCTGGAGCGCATGGGGACGTGGAGAAGGTCGGTGAGTTTGGGTCATGGAGGGTGGGGGTGAGGGATGCCCAGGGCAGACAGATAAGGGTCGGAGCTGGGGAGGGGGCTTATATGCCATTTATGAGAAGGGCAGTCGAAGGCCATTGAAGAGCGCTAGGGAGGAGTGCAGACCACCAGGTTTGTGTTAGGAAGAATGTCCATCTGCCCCTCCTGGGGAATGGGATGGAAGGTGGAGACTAGAGGGTGCACTCACTCTGCTTGGGCTGGAGCTTGACTCAGACAATTAACTCTTATTTACAGAGACTGGCTTTGTATGAAAAATGAACACTCTGGCCCACCAGACAAGAAAACTTGGATATCCAAAGAGAGATTCCTTCTGAGTCTCAGGGCCTCACAAACTTCATGGATAAATTTTGAGACATTGGAGAGAAAAGCCAGGGAGGAAATCTGGAGGGAGCACATATTCAAGTGCCAAGCGAGGGGGCTGCATGAGCTTCCTGTGTCTGCTGTAACAAATTCCTGCAAACTCAGAGCCTAAGACAATGCAAAATTATTCTCTTACAGTTCTAGAGGTCAAGGTCCTAAAATCATGGTGTCACAGGACCACGTTTCTTCTGCAGGCTCTAAGGCACAATCCGTCCCCTTGACCTTTCCAACTTCTAGAGGATGCCCACATTCCTTGATGCAAGGTCTCCTTCTGGAAATGGCATCACTTTGACCTCTAACCCTGCTTCCAATGTCTTACCACCTCTCTTGTAAGGACTGTTGTCCACTAGATAATGAAAGATAATCTCCCCATCTGAGATTCTTAATTTAGACACATTTGCACAGTCCCTTTTGCTATGTAAAGTAACATGTTTATTTATAAGCTTCACGAATTAGGAGGTGGACACATCTGGGGACCTTTATTCTCCTTCCACAGTGGCAAGATGGCACATGGGCGATTGTTTGTGGGCACAATATGCAATAAAATTAAAGACAATAGGGTCAGAATGCTAAAGGTTAAGAAGAAAAGTTGTAAACTGAAATGAAGTCCCTTCTCTGAGCTAGCTTTGTGCCTTTCTCTTTAAAATAACTCAGGGATGGGTGGGGCACCTGGATGGCTCAGTGGGTTAAACAGCTGTCTTCAGCTCAGGTCACGATCCCGGAGTCCTGGGATCGAGTTCCGTATCGGGCTCCCCCTCAGCGGGGAGACTGCTTCTCCCACTCCCTCTGCCTGCCACTCTGCCTACTTGTGCTCTCTCTCTGCGTCAAATAAATAAAAAACCTTTAAAAAATAAAATAAAATAACTCAGTGGGAAGTTAGTAAGTCAAAGTCTCTGCAATGACAGATGGGATAATTTTATTTCTTCTTCATTTATTTAATGTTTAAAGCCCATCATTCCTTCCTTCCCTCCCTCCCTCCTTCCTTCCTTTTTTCCTTTCTTCCTTCCCTCCCTCTTTTCTTCCTTCCTTCCTTCCCTATCTCCTTCCTTCCTTCCCTCCTTCCTTCCATTCCTTTCTTCCTTCCTTCCATTCCTTTCTTCCTTCCTTCCATTCCTTTCTTCCTTCCTTCATTTTCAGATATGCTTTCAGTGGGCTCTGATTTCAAGACTTAGAAATAATACACCAATATCTATGAGACAGGCCCTGAAACAACAGACTTGTTTTACAATAACATAAATTTTTTTTTTTAAAGATTTTATTTATTTATTTGACAGAGAGAGACAGCGAGAGCAGGAACACAAGCAGGGGGAGTGGGAGAGGGAGAAGCAGGCTTGCCGCTGAGCAGGGAGCCCGATGTGGGACTCGATCCCAGGACCCTGGGATCATGACCTGAGCTGAAGGCAGATGCTTAACGACTGAGCCACCCAGGCGCCCTAACATAAATGTTTTAAAGCCCCTTGAATCCTCCTTTCACTTGCATTAAAAAAAGAAAAGAAAATTATGAATTGTATCTTTTCATTTCTTATCCTTACTGGTCTCTTATTTTTGAAGTTCACTTTCATGTAGTTTTAAAGGATTTATTTTCCCCGTTGGAAATTATCTCCCACATTTACTAAATAATTAGGATTAAAAAATATGTTTTGCTTGTTTTAGTGAGTCCATGCATTTTGAGTTGGAAAACAATCCTCCTCATGCAGTGCTCTGGTGAATCCCCATGGTTGACTTTTGTGATTTTCTAGTTCTAAAATAACTTGTTAAAGGAAATAGTACACTACTTTTTTTTTTCCTGTAATCCAACATAGGATAGGAATGTGGCAATGGAATACATCCTATTATTTTGTATCCTGTAAATTTTGAGGCAAGTATGTACACACTTGCATATGCACAATGTCCTTCTTTTGTACCAAGATCCTTCTGAGGTTACAGTGTATTTTGTCCATTTGTGAGCAGTTTAGGGATTTCAGTTCTTTGCAAGGTAAAGGGAAAGGATCTGGTGCTGGGAACATGGGATGATTTGAACAAATGTGAGTCTCTCAAGTAGAATGCACACCCAGACTGAGTAAACTCCACACTTAGCCATGTGCTAGTGGAAACAAGGTGGTTTAGAGACATTCATCTCACATACAGTGTCTTAGAGAACACACCACCCCCAGAATCTCACCAAAAATACACAAATAAACAGAAAATCTTAATGAGTATAATCTAGAAGCAAGATACAGGAAGTGAAATAGAAAAAGACAAGAAATAACAGAGGACAAAGAAATAGGTGATAAGTTATAATTATTGGCAGGAACAAAAGGATAATATAGTGGAAGCCTTCCTATCTACAGATTTAAGACTGATAGGCAAAAAAAAAAAAAAAGAGAGAGAGGAATAATAATAATAATGCATCAATACCACAAGGTTTTACTTTTTTTTTTTCTTTTTTTAAATTCCTTTTAAAGACTTATTTATTTATTTGAGCTGGGAGGGGCAGAGAGAAATAATCTTAAGCAGACTCTCTGCTGAGTGCAGAGCCTGACACAGGGCTCAATCTCATGACCCTGAGACCATGACCTGAGCTGAAATCAAATCAAGAGTCCAAAACTCAACTAACTGAGCCACCTAGGTGCCCCATGGTTTTACTTTTATTTAAAATAAATTTATTTTCACTTAAAAATTTTACCTAAAAAGGATTCATTTGTCAACTCTTCGGGTTAAGGCCTTTTATTCTGTGTATGCCTCGGCTGAAGATATTTCTGCATGTTATTTCTCACGCAAATCACACCTACTTTTCACTGCCAGTATTTTTTTTTTTTTACTTGAATTTCTTTTCATTAGAAGGAAAAATTAATTTGACAATAAATCTGAATGTAGACTCTTCCTAATATTTTATAAATGGTTTCATTCTTTTATATGTGTCTCACCTGCATTTAAAGACCTGGTGGGAACAGGAGAGCAGAGACCCACCAGGGAGTGGCTTTACTCAACTGCATGGGTCACCAGTCTGTAGACATTTTACAGCTCTGGTTAATCTGGCTACTCAGTCAAATGCAGGTCGTCTAAGAAAGCTTCTGCTATTCTAGTGTGGCAGAACTAGGGCTAATAATTATTGTTCAATGGCAGTGTTGTGCATTTAATAATAAGCTGAGGCTAAATTTCAGGAAACAATAGCACAGAAACAGAGGAGAGTGAGTGGAAGTAAAAGCAGACTAGAGTCTTCTTCAAGGACAAGGAGAGTGCAATGATAAATTAAGGCTTTTTCAGCAGGAAAAGTTAAATGTGGGTATTGACATACAAGAACAGCCATAAAAATGTCTCTCTAATAATAAAAGACTTGAAAAAAAAGTAATAGCAGGATAATAAGAAATAAAATTCTGTGACTTCCCTATGTCCAAATGCATATCAAGTACAATAAGCAAAAGCAGGTTACACTCACCTATTAAAAAGAGGGACTAAGATTTGATTTTTTGTTTAAAGCAACTATGTTTACAGTTAGATGCCACGGTGGCCTCTTGCTTATGTAAGAAATAATTCCTGTTTTTAAGAAATATGTACTGAATGACATAGAAGTGAAAGGATATGTCTAGGGTTTGCTTTAAATTATTTCAGTTAAGACAAACACAGAGGACTCAATGAAGTAAATGTGGTAAAATCTTGAAAACTGTTGAATCTGGGAGATGGGGACATGGAGAGTTGCACTATCACCTACTACTGGTATGTTTGCGTATTTTTACTAATAAAAATCTTGAGGGATTCAGCTATAGTGGTGTTCACAAGGAAATGTATACTGTAAAGCATTTATTAGAAAGCAAGGAAGATTGAAAATGAATGAGCTGAGGGGTGCCTGGCTGGCTCAGTCAGTGGAACGTATGACTCTTGATCTTGGGGTTGTAAGTTCAAGCCCCACATTGCATGTAGAGATGGCTTATAAATAAAATCTTAAAAAATAAAAATAAATAGGCTGAGTATTCAACTGTTTGGTCAGCTTTATTAAAATTCACGATTTAAGAGTGTAAACTGGTAAGTTTTAAGAAAATGCACAAAACTCAGTAACCACCACCAAAATCATGACATTGAATATAGAAGATTCAATATTAAAAAGATATTAGTTATCTCCCATTTAATCTATAAAGGTATGGTTTCATGCAATCCGATCAAAAGCGTGGTAGCATTTTTCAGGATATTGACTTAAAACTTCATATGGATGAGTAAATGTGCAATGTAGAAAATATAAATTCAAAAATTAAAATAAAAATAAATTTTGAAGTATGGATGAATTTTCTCTACCAGTTATCAAGGTGTATTATATGTTATGGAAATTAAAATGACAGAGTATTATCTGATAAATGCTAAACAGATCATTGGACCATAGTAATGAGTGAAGAGGCATACAATTGCCTCTGTGGAACTTAGCGTGTGATGGAGGAAGGATGACCAATTGGTGTATGTGGGAGAAACACTGCCAGATACTCATCAAATCATTTCACTTTTCTCCTGGGCACACAGGAAGTCAACGTTCCCCATTACTCCTTGTGTCCAAGAATGAGTTATCAGAATATAGATGAAAGTGACATATGGCTGGTCCTTAAAATGTCCCAAGTGATTATTCACATTTTCTTTACCCTGCAGGATTGGAAAGGAAGAACTCCCAGATGGTGGAAGTTCAAAATGGAATGTGACTTTGCATGAGGGAGAGCTTCCAGGGTGAGCAAGCTGACCTACGTTGAATTGTGAGTGAAACTGGATTTTGTAAGTCAAAGAAAAACAAGGATTATTACAACAGCTAGCATTTAACCCTTAATTAATACAGCAGGGGAAACAACTAGCAATTTAATGTATGGCTTGGGGGAAACGGTTACCCATTATAAAGAAAAAAAAAAAAATGTGCAATGTAATTAGTACTCTACTTCCTACCAGAGGGAAAAATAAATTCAAGAAGGAATAAATACCCAATCATTTAAAAATACACTTGAAAGTCTAATAGGAGAATGTTTTGTGACTTTATAATTAAGAAGACTTTCTTAAAGAAAATGTACAACAAAGTAAAACAAGAATCTTAAAGAAAAATTGAAATTTCACTATGTGAAAAATCCTAAAAAGAAATTTCATGCCAAAAAAATTTAATGAACAGAGTATGAGATACAATCGACACTAGGAAACATTTCCAACACAGAAAACAGTATAAAAATGAATGTTGAAAAGTCAAACCATGGAAAGGAAAATAAAGTTAAGAGCAGAAGAGGTAATTCAAATGGCCTGCATATTTTTGAAAGGATGCTCAGCTTCTTTAACAATCAGGTAATGCAAATTAATCAAGAGTGAGACACAATTTGTCACATGTCAGATTGACAAAGATGACACAGTTTGATAATTTCAGTGTTAGAAGCATCTTGGCGCACAATTCAGCATTTTCTGGGGCAGCGTGTGTACATCAACTATGGAGCAATACCAACTTTAGTGCAGGGATGGAGCTAGGGGAATAAAAATCCCAAATGGAGTCATTTTTTTTTTTTTCCAGAAGACTTGATAGAATTCCCATGTCCACTTCCTTTGTCTCCTTTCCTCCTCCCCCAAGCCTCTTTAAATTGGATAGTTGGCTATTCCTTGTTCTGATTTGTGATGAAATTTTCATTCTGGAAACTGAAAAATCAATGCTTTCCCAGTGCTTCATTCTGATCTGATATTCTTGCATCGCATTATAATGAAAGGACTGGGAGACAGAAATGTGGGGTCTTCTTATCTTACATCTGCTGCCCATTATAGACAAGAGAAATTGAGCAAATCATACATGCTTTCTGGACCTTGGTTCTCTCTCACCTCTAAAATAGGGGTTTTAACACCAATTGCAAAGTGTCTGTCCTTGGGAAGATCACGTAGCATGGCATGATCTCTCTGTTGTCTGAAGTAATGCTTCTCAGACTTTAAGGTGCATATGAATCATGCGGGGATCTTGTTAAAATCAGCATTCTGATTCACTGTACCTGGCGTAGAACCTGGATTCATCGTACCCAAGGTGCTGGGCCTCCCACAGTAAGATGTTAGACACCAGGAGGAAAGTGTCACATCCTGAAATAATGTTTAGGAAATTCCAAGGGTAAGCAGGTTTCTCTCCTGCAGGACTTCCCAATAGCACTGACCTGCTCACCATGGACAGACACTCCTCAGGGAGGTGTCCTGCACGCACAACAGAAGCTAAGAAAGGCTGATGAACAGAAAAGATCCCAAGCATGGGACTTAGAGACCTCTGTGATACAAAGCCTTCATACCTGGCCAGACTCAGAGAACTCAGAGCAGAGAGTAACGAATTCTCCATGCACTGAATAGATTTTGTTTAATAACCAAGCACTTAATTAAAAATAAGTAATTCATAAGAGTGATTAATATCGGGTGGCTAAGCAGGTTTGCTCAACACTCTTGGCATTTAAATAGAGGATGAAAATCAGAATTTCTTCTTTCAAAAAAAATTTCTGTAAGAAATGAGTCTCATTTGAGCAAATGTATGTTTTACTTAGTTTGAAGACAAATGGAATCCCCACACTAGATACTACAATTATTTTAGGCTACTCATAAACACATCCTTAAATAGAATATGTTTAAGGATTTACTTACTCAGTCAACACATACTTATTTAGGGTCTACTATGCTCCAGCCACTGGGTTGCACGCAAGTTACCCTGTGGCAAAGACTAGCCATAGCACATACTGCCGCCCTCAAGAAGCCAACAGTCTAGGGGCCAGACCGTCATATTTAAGTATTGGGGATAGAATAGGGGAAATAAAACAGGGCAACCAAACACAGTGACAGGGGAGAGGTGGCTGCTTCAGCAAGAAGGCCTCCCAGAGGAGGTGCCCTTCATGGGACACCTGCAGAATGAGGGATGGAGACTTCAAGGTAGAGGTACAGCCTGGAAAAGGTCAACAAGGCCAGAAACAGCTGAGTTGGTTAGTTTTAGGGAATAAAGAGGTGAGTGTCATTGCATGAGGTTGGAGAAGTACCTATGCAGAGACCAATTTCTGTATGCCTCACTCTTGTGTGTCATGACGAAGACCTAGGATTTTGTTCAGTGGAAAGCCATTGGAGTGTTTTCTTTTTCTAATGATTTACAGACTTAAAATTTCTCCTAGTTCTCTAAGGAGGATGGGCCAATCAGGAGCTGATCATGGAAGCAGAAAGACCAGTTGATAGGCCATTGCAATGAGCACAGCAAGAGGTGACGGTAATTTGGACCACCAACCAGGGTCATGGCTTTACCACTGGGGGGAGGTGGGGTATTGGACATGCAAGTGTGGTACTGGAGCCATTGGGAGCTACTACAGAATTGGACTGGAGTAGGTTGTTGAGAGAGAGGAAGCAGTCCAGAGACTCCTAGCTTCTGGCATTAACATGGGACAGGGGAGATGGAGGGAAGGGAAGGGAAGGCAGTTACCCATCCAGGGATGAGCAGGAAGAAGAATAGGTTTGGAATGGAAGGGGATTCATTTTGAACACTGCATCTTTGAAGTTCCTATCATCTATCCAAGTAGAGAGGTTGGAAGTCCAGAGCTCACTGAAGTCTGGGGTGTTAAGCAATATACATTTGGGAGCTGACAGCTTTTACATGCTATGTATAGCCACAAAAACACAAAACAAAAGCAAAAACAAAAAAACCAGCAAAATTGGAGAGAGAAGACAGAGAGAAAAAAGAAGAGGACCCAGAACTAACTGCTGAGGGCTCACCACATTCGGAGATTGAGGAGTGTCCCATAGGCAGGAGGAGCACTGAGAGATGATGACACCAAGATAATTTGATGAAGAGAGAGATTCATAGAAGAGGGACACATAAAGGCATTGGATATTCAGCCAAGGGGCTGAAAAACGGTCAAGCAGAATTGTGCCCCAGCCCTGGACCATGCTGAATGGTGAGCAAGATAGGACGGTCTCTGCCCCCAAAGGACTAACAGTCCAGAGGGGACCTTCTTGTCTATCAGTGATGAGTTTACATTGGCCAAGGGCAGTGATGAGGCACCTTCAGCCAGCCCTCTTGTGTTTGCTTCCCTCTTCGGTTTGGGGGGATGCCCTGTGATACATCTATTTCATTCTCTTTTACAGTTTTATTTGTTTATTTGGTTGTTGTTCCTCTAACTGTAGATTATCAACTCCCTGGTGCTGTCTGCAGAGCTCCAACAGAACGACCACTCAACGCATGCTCACTGAACTATGAATAAAATATGAGAAAACTCTCACAAAACTTTTTTTTAAAAAACACCATATACATACTGTTATTTTTATTATTGTTGTTGTGAGAATTAGTAAATTATCTTCTTAATTGGACCTAGCACTATATCTGAGAAAATATTACGATTGGAAGCAGGGCACAAGAACCACCCACCCACCCCACCCCCCCAAAAAAAATACAGAATATGAGGTAGGAAAGTAATGACACACTGAATCTTCTCCTCATCACAGACCCGTTCTTTCACTTTTGTTAATTCTTTCTCCAGTCTTCCTCCTCACCATTCCAAGGAAGAAGGAACTGGAAGAGACCATCAAAAATGGAACGTGGCAGGAGAAGTTTGCTGGAGACTCCGTGGGACATTGTATGACATTGAGGACTGAGGAATGAAATTAAAGAGACCAAGGGGACAGGAACCAGCAACCTTGAACCTCTCTTTCAAATTCTGCTTCCAGTCCAGACCTGCTCACTGTTTCACCAACACACCCTGATCTCCCTCCCACTGTACTCAGCCATTCCACGATCTAGGCAGCAATCAGAGTGGCCTCCAGTGATCTGAAGCTTCAAGTTGAAATAAGTTATATGGAGATGGAAATAATATTTCACTATAGAAGGTAAATCCAGCTACTTCTAAAGTACAAAACCAAACAGCCCTTCCCAAAGAAAATTCATCCTCGCTGCTCCAGTACACATGAAATCTCTGAGAACCAAAGAAATATAATTCCAAAGACGTTGGGACAACAGCAAACATTGTCACCAGCAACAAAGACCTAAGTAGGAAAGTGTCAAGATGGTCAGGTGGCTTGTTTATTTCAGACAAAGTGAGCAAGGGAGGGGCAGGTAACCAACAGCAATATCAGCAAAACATCATCTCTGCTCCACATATTGCAAAACTGAGTAAGAGTGAGAATACAGGTGAAAGCCATCTGAGGCTTCCCCTGACCTGGTCTGCCCTACCCCAGCCCATCCCAGGCTCCTGGCTCATACTATATTCTGGCTTCAGGGCAAGAGTGGGTGAGCATCAGTATCTCTCATGCTGGATACCATTTCTGCAGAAACAACACATGGAAGACACATATCCCAGGAGAAATGGGTGATTTGGAGTGGCTAAACCAAGGAGACTTATCAGAGATTACAGTGGAAGATGCTAAACACCGATCAGGTGTAATGGCAAGTTTGTTGTATGCACTACTGAGTTTAGAAGGAAATGGGAGCCGAGAGGGAACACTTGTGCACAAGCAGGCCAGTGGATTCCAGCAGCTTAGCACCCCTGCTTAAAGACCACCCGCACACTGTTTATAAGAGCCCACGGTTTCGGATTCCCTAGGCACTAGCCTTCTAGAAGCTGTAGGAGAGCTTCCATTGCCCTTCTTGCTTTGGTTCTCCTGTGTCTTTGCTCATACTGTTCCAGTCACTGGAATTCTGTGCCCTCTTATCCACCTTGCTAGCTCCTTCTCTTCCTGCTTAACCATCCAGCTCCTGTCGTGCTCCTCCGAAAAGCTGCCTGGGACCAGATGAGCTCAGTTATTTTGTCTGTCCCTCCACACCTACCTTGAATGGCCTTTAGGGCAGCACCTGTTCTCACCTCGGGTTGCTTCCAAGCACCTCCAGCTTCCAGGTGGTGTCCTCATCACTTTTGTGGCCGAGCCCAGAGCCTGGCATGGGATTCTGCTTCGGGAATATTTTTACACCCATTAATACATGAATAAGTGAGTGCTTGTGATGTCCCCTGAGTTTATGGGAGGTTGTAGGTTCCAGCTAGACCCTGCTATTCTTTTTCTTCCTCACCGCTGAGGCCAGAGGCAATATAGCAACACTGTTAAAAATGCAGCTTTGGGTATCAAATGTAACTGGATTGAAACCCCTATTGACAAGTAATTAGCTGAGAATTTTAGTTATTTAAATGATCTAAAACTTATCTGGAATGGATTTAGTACAAAGAGTCAATGAGGTCATGGATGTCAACCATTTATCACAGAGCTATAGTAGCAGTAGTTAGTAGTCCTACTCGTAGTAGTTAACTAAAAGTATTTAACTAATAACTTATAGTAACTGTAGTAGTGGTTATAGTGGTAGTAGTTACAGTTTTAGTAGTTAGTACTAGTCATAGTTAACTAAACTACTAATTAGTAGTTAGCTGAACTAACTATAATAGTTATAGTTGTCATTATAATGGTAGTAGTTATAGTAGTAGTAGTTAGTAGTACTAGTCATAGTAGTTAACCAAAAGTAGTTAACTAATAACTTATATAGTAGTTATAGTGGTAGTAGTTATAGTAGAAGTTAGTAGTAGTAGTCATAGTAGTTAATCAAAAGTAGCTAACTAATAACTTATAGTAGCTATAGTGGTAGTTATAGTAGAAATAGTAGGGGCAGCAGTACTAGTCATTGAAGTGGTGTAATGTTACTAGTTGTAGTGATAATAATGGCATTAAAGACAATAGTACCGGCAGGGGTGGGTGTAATAATAATTAAGTTAATGGTTTGCAAACCTCACATACTCTTCTAACTTATTTTACTATCTCCATAGACACAGTCATAGTTTTGGCAACTCAGGACATTATGCAACAGCTGGACTAACAAAAGGAATAGAAAGTAAATTTTTTAAAGGTATTTTCATTAGTTCATGCCAACCATTCAAAAAAAATCAGATTTAAAATTAAGAAATGTTGGGCGCCTGGGTGGCTCAGTTGGTTGGGTGACTGCCTTCGGCTCAGGTCATGATCCTGGAGTCCCGGGATCGAGTCCCGCATTGGGCTCCCTGCTCGGCGGGGAGTCTGCTTCTCCCTCTGACCCTCCTCCCTCTCGTGTTCTCTGTCTCTCATTCTCTCTGTCTCAAATAAATAAATAAAATCTTTAAAAAAAAAAAAAAATTAAGAAATGTTCATAGGGTTTTTCTACTCAAAAGTTCTAAGAACTATCAAAACCATGCGCCCGACATGGGAAACCAAATTTTCTACGGCAGGAAGAGCTGGGGCTGCTGGAGGAAGGCTGGCGGATTTGCGGTAGCTGCCCAACTTAGGTCTTAGCAAATCCCTGAGAAATTGGCTGTCCTGTGGGGCGCTGGTTTATCCTCGGAGTTGGACCTGAGAGAACGGAGATGTCCGCTGTGTCCGCAGCCTGTGCCCCTCCCTCTGCCTTTCTCACATGGATCGTGCACACAATCTCATTAATCCCTGGTCAAGTGCAAGCATGTAAAAGCAGGATGAAAGAGTGGAAGGATGGCTCTTGGACCAACAGGACATTAGTATTTCCAGGACGCCTTTCTTCCAACCTCAACACCAGCCAGCGAGCGCCCAACAGAGCTGCTGAGTGTGGAATTCATGGTCTTACTTTCTGGGCCCCTCTCCCACTGACTAGAACTTCAGGTTTGGAAAGAGCCTCTGGCATACTGATCTGATGTCATTAAGAGACCTCTGCTTTCTAATGCAGAATGCATTCGAAATTGCTTGTGACAGTGGTGCCTCCACCCCTAATTATTTAATTCTTCTGGTATGTGGAGAATTGGCAGGAGGCGCTGGACTGGGGTCCACAGCAAGCCAGCTTTCTTCTCTCTTACACAGGACATCTTCCCACCTGGAGTTGCGAGAAGGAGCCAAAAGTCCAGTGGAGAAGAGCTTGTTCATTCTGTTTGGAGCCGAAATCAGACTTGACTGACATGCTAAGTGCTATGATTTCTTCTGTCTACTTAGGAAACAATTAATGGACAGCTACCAAACTAAATGGGCCTGTGATCCCTTTTCTCTCTTCCTCTCTCTCCCTTTTTTTTTTAAAGATACTAAAACTGAAAAGCCAAATCCATTAAACAATTCATACTTTGATTTGCAAAAGACAACAAACATACCCTCTGAGCAAGGGAAGCATGTCTCTTCTTGCATCTGAGTTCAGGAACACTGAGTCTTTCCATTCAGGTCCTTCAAGGTACATCAAGTTGAAGGGTGATCTAATTGGCTTTCAAGGCAAAAGGAGTGTTCATTGTCCTCATGGTTCTATTCAATAATTTTTCCTCCAATGAACACACATAAACTGATCATTTAACCTTGATTCCTATATCTGCAAAATAAAGAATTAAAAATCCTGTTCACGGGACAAATACAGGGAAACCGGATGCTCCCAAGCACAAGACTTGACCCTGGGTAGATGTACAAAAATATCCGTTAAAGGAAAGAGTGAGTTTTGCTAACAGAACAAAACAATGAATCATAGAAGTAAGAGAGGAAAAGGAAGTAATATGAAATACAGTTTAGGGGGCACCTGGGCGGCTCAGTAAGTTGAGCATCCAACTCTTGATTACAGCTCAGTTCATAATCTTGGGGTCATGGGATTGAGCCCCATACTGGGCTCCGTACTCTGTAGAGAGTCTGCTTGGGAGTCTCTCTGTCCCTCTCCCTCTGCCCCCCCACCCCACACTCACATACATTCTCTCTGTCTCTCTCAAATAAATAAATAAATACTTAAAAAAAAAAAGAAAGAAATACAGTTTAGCATTCCCACTTCACCACTGAAGAACTAGGCCCACACAGGCATAGTAACTGACTCAGGGCCATACAACCATGCCATCACAGAGCAAGCGCTAGAGTGGGTTCTCCGGAAAACTAGGCCAGTGTTTCTTAAACTACAGGTCAATGGACAAAGTAGTTGCTCACTGCAAGACAGTTGGAAATCCCCCTTTCTCTGTCCCTCTCCTTTTTTTTTGTTTTTGTTTTTTTTTTTAATTTTTAGTGGTAGGAGCAATAATAGTATTAAGAGAGTAGTTCTCTTGACCAGTCCTTGGGTTTTTTTTTGTTTTGTTTTGTTTTGTTTTGTTACAATCCTTGAGAAATAATGATGTCAGTGGGACCAATAATGATACTGGACCAGCACACTGGACTGGCAGCCTCAGGATCCCTGGATAGCCCATCAGACTCCATGGGGATGGGACCCAGGAATCTGTATTTGAACAAATTCTCTGGGTGATCCCAATATATTACATTTTGAGGATCACTGATCTAGACCAAGGCAATCAGATGCCCGATACAGGTAAAAGTACCCATAGCCTTGAACGACACAGCTGGGGATCGTGGCAGGTGTTGTTAGTTGACTACTTACCCCCTTCTCCCTGGTCTGTCCTCTAGTACAGAGATCTAGAAAGTCAGGTGTCCTCTTTCCCCATATTGCACTTAGAGGTGGCCATGAAACTGAATTCTCACCAATGAGATGTATGTGGAGATGCCCTTCAAAGTTTGGGAAAGATATTTCTTTTCTGATCAGAAAAAAGTACATGAGGACAACCTCCGTGTCTGTGTCAATTTCCGTTCCTGACTCTGAATGCAGTGTGTGAGGATCTGATGCTTGGTGTTCTGCAGCCATCTTGAAGCCAAGAGGAAAATGTCGAGAGGACCACAAAGCTGCCGGCCGAGAGCAGCAACATCAGTGACACATTCAGCCACATTAGTACAGCCTCCACAGAGAGCAGCAATCATATTTCTACTTCCATATCTATTATTAAAGCGATCGGTTTGCCAAGAAGTTCTGCCTCCACAATAACCATGAGTAACTATTATGTAATAAAATGGAGTATAAATTTCTGCATAACTTGCATTAAAATGAAATGAAATCAACCCGTAGACTGAATGCTGGCATGTAGAAACAGTGATTATATAGCAAAAGGAGAAGAGGAAGAAAGCAGAGAACAGCAAGGCACGGTTTTCTTAAAGTCTGTGTTCGTTTCCTAGGGCTGCTATAACAAATTGGCACAAACTGAGTAGTTTCAAACAGCATCCATGCATTCTCTCGCGATCTGGAGGACAGAATTCAGAAATCAAGGTGTCAGCATGTTGGTCCCTTTTGAAGGCTCTGGCGGGGGGGAATCTGTTCCATGCCTACTGTCATGGGTTGAATTGTGTCCCCCTCAAAAGGTGTTAAAGTCCTGACCCCTAGTACCATGGATGAGACCTTATTTGGAAATAATAACTTGTACAGATGATAAAATTAAAATGAGGTCAGTAGGATAGGACCTCATCCAGTATGACTCCGTTCCTATAAAAAGGGCACATTTGGACACAGAGATAGATGTGCAGAGAGAAATGACAATGTGAAGACACAGGGATAGTGTCATCTACAAGCCAAGGGACATCAGAGTCTGCCAGAATCAAGGAGAGGGGCATGAAGCAGGTTCTCCACCATGGCCGTCAACCTCCCATGGCCCACCCCCTCTGTGTCTCTGTGCCTCCTATCTCCCTCTCTTGTCTGTTAAGGACACTTGCCATGAGATTTAAGGCCCACTTTAAATCCAGGATGATCTGATCTTGAGAGCCTTAATTTACCTGCAAGACCCTATTTATAAAAAGGTCACATTCATGAGTACCGGAGGTCAGAAATTGTTTATATCTTTTTGGGGAGATACAATTCAACCCACCAGAAGGCATTAATATTCTAGTGGGGGAAATATGACTTAATGATTAATACTGTAATAAACCTATAAAAGACATACTGTATACCGTATTATATACTCAATAACCACAGTATCAGGAATGGGGAAGGAGAGGAAGTAGTGGACTCTAAGCTTTTCCTTCAGCCTAGATTGCCCAGAAGGCGTCCAAGAAAAGGTACTAGTTCTAACTTGCTAGATTCAGGAAAAGTTTTCACATCTCTGTCTCTCCTTTTCCACTTTTTGGCTTTACTTAAAGCAGTCACTGGCCCTGAGTCTAGAAGGAGAAAAATCAGCACAACATGTGAATTTGCTAATTATTCTTCCTTGCTGTGGACATAGCCGGTTTCAGTTTTTGGTCCCATCCTAAGTACGACATCTCAGTGACAAATTAAATCAATTAAGCTGAGAGCTCCTAGAGGGTGAGTAATAGACTAGGATGAGGACACCAGGGTTATAGGAAAAGCTCCGCTTCTAATTAGCCATAGGAACTCCAGCAAGACCCCGCGCCGACAGGGGCTCTCGCTCCTTCATCTGTAAAAGGAGGGCCTGGCTCATCACTCCAATTCCTTCCACACCACGAATCTTTGCACACACTCCCTTTGGAATTTGGACAGGAGCTGAGTTGTGGTTTGTTTCTTCTATGCATATGATCAGTATGGAGATTTATGGAGACGCTTGCTTTCTAAAGAGGGAAACACACACACACACACACACACATTATACACAATGGCAGCAAGTAAACCTTTGCCAGCCTAAAACACATTTATACAGCAACAGCAGATACAGTGACACCAGACTGCAAGTAGGAAAAGTGACTCTGTCAATATTTACGGAGACAAAAATGGTAACACAGCCTGTTTTTTCTTCCTCCACTCAACAAACACGTGCGGAGGCCTCGGTCTCAGCCCTGTGTGCCAGGCGCTGGGTCCAGGCACTGGAGAGAGAACCAGAAAGAAGACCTGGGACCTGCCTCCGAGTGCTCGGGGTCCATCCGAGGGACGGATGAGATGGCACGGCAAGGTGGGCACGTGTGCTCCAGGCCGTCGCTGCTCCTGCAAGTGACAGCACGGACCCCAGCCCTGGGGACATTCAGAAAAGCCTCCAAGACGTGCTCCTGGGCCACACGCTGACAGATGTGGAGGAGGGTGAGGTGTGGGTGGCCCCTGTCGCTACCCCAAGTGGCAAAGTGATCTGAATTCTGCAGTTTCTCAACCTTTACATGAACCACAGCAAAGCAGGAAGCTTCTGATGTTTTCCTGCTGCTGGGTTAAACCTTTCTAGAGCTCAAGGTATAGGATGATCAGTTAATTCCACCGCTTATCTTTTTCAGCCACAGTCTGGATCCAGCCCCGTCACTCCTCCAAAATGGTCCAGGATACATCCCAGGCTGCAGAATGGCATTGTCAGCTGGGCCTTCCTGCTACTCAAGGCCCTTTGGTCCTCCATTGACCTTTTCAAGGTCATCTCGTACCACAGATCACGATAAAACGTGGCCCATATACCACGTGTGGAGGTAGCTTCTCCCACTCAAGGAGGAGGGGATGTCACAGGTATTCGGAAATTCGTATCAATCAGCCTGACTCACGTGGTTATGAATATTTATATGCAGGGAATTTATATGAGGAGGCACCCTGACCAATGGAGTCAAAAAGATTTTAGTCAACACCCTGCCTTGCTACCTAGAGACCTGAGCCAGCCTCCATTTCCCCATTTGGAAGCTGGAGCTGACAGTTCCCAGTCTGGCTGCCTCCTGGGAGTGAACACTGAGAAGCAATGTGGAGACTTGAGTGTAGAACCTTCATCAAGGCCAGGATTTCAGTGTAGAGCCTGAGGTTCGACCACCAGGTCAGGAGACCTGCATTCCAGTCAAGGGTTCCAGGCTTCTCACCTGCCCCAGCTTCTATTTCCCATCTAAAAACATATATGGTCTGGCTTAGATCTAGGTCCTTGATGATCTCTCAGGTTCCCGGGGCTTCCTGGGGAATCCTGTGAGTCTATCCATTTCTCTGCCATTAAGTACTAACACTTCCTCAGTGTAAGTGACTTTTGAGAGTGTGCTCACGCTGGAGAAATCATTCATCGTCCTGCCACTTGATCTGTGCATGCAGCTGGTCCTGGACTCCCAGCTTTCTCATGGCCTATGCCGGGCAGGGTGCCCAGAGGCTGCAGTAAATGCCCAGCAACAAGGACAGCCACTGCGTGGGCTGAGGGTGCTCATGTGGGTCAGTGTGCTGGGGTGTATAGTTCCCCTCTGCTCACCAGGGCAAATGGGCAGCCACGGGTAGACACAACACTGCATTCGTCCGAGACGAGACTCAGCATCCCAGCTTCACAGAGGTGTGCCTCGACTCTCTGTTCTTTGAGATCTAGCCCCTTGCAAAGCCAACTTGTGGTAGCCTCATGGAAGCAGTCCAGCCCGCACTGTGGAAATTGAATTTCTCCCTCAACGTAGGCATCCTCCTGGATCAAACATTTTGAGCAGACTAAACATCTCTGACAATGAGCCCAAAGTTTCATAGCAAAGCAATTTCACTTGGTAATTTGTTCAGGACTAAATGCTTTTAGTTCTTTTAGTTCATCTCTCACTAAATTATTTTCCCAGGATCATTCATTTTTAACATAATAAGGCTAGTGTGCCTACGCTATAATGGGACCTTTGCAACACGAGTGCATATGTTACAATGCCTTATTTTCTGTCACAGAGATTTAATCAAATTCACTAAGTTGGAAGACTATAATAGAGATTTTCAATAATATATGTTAAAAGGGTTTTTATATGATGTCTTGCAACTTGTGAATAAAATCTGATGGAGTGTGTGTTTGGTATTTCCACCAGATGATGAATGAACTGACCGCAGGGGGCGCGGGTAGCTTCTCCTGACACAGATCTTGTAAGCCGCCTTGGTCGGTAAAGGCTTATTTGATAAAGTTTCTAAACAGAAGTGCATCATGTCACAGGGCAGAAATATACATTTTCACTGGGTTCTCTAAAATCTAAAAAGAATATGAAATGAACACTGATCCCAACGAAGCTCTTCTAACAATCCACTCCACTGCTCGTTTTATCCCATGCCTTGGAACCTCCTTGTTTGTTGGTTCTTATTTTTTGGCAAGCTGTCATAATAATTCCTTCCGATTTAAAATACCTAACATGTATTCCGAAGATACTCACTTATTGAGTAGAAAATGGCCTGGCTCCTGCCTTTCAAATCGAAATGGTATTTTGCACTTGTTTTCCAGAACGGCCTGTTAGCTTTATGCAGCTCATCCCCCACAACATGCGTATTCATGTTCTCTGCCTATCATGGCTGTTTGTGTGCTGCAGTATCTTAAATATTAAAGTGATGCGAGGTAATGAGGCACTTTTATCTCCCTAAGGAGCAGAGAGGGACAGGAGCTCTGCAGTGATCTACTAAAAACACAGTGCGTAAGGAGGGTGACACTCTCTTCTCGTGCGTCTCCTCACTGCGGCCAAATTAACTCGCCAAGCTGTTTGCAATGGGACGGAGCAGAAATTGTCGGAAAACCGAACAAAACATTTTTAAAAGTTCAACGACACATATGCACACAATCCGTGTAATAAATGCAGCCCGTCTTGACCTCATAGGAATCACCTCCTTCAAAGTATCTAAAAGCACCATATCACTTTTTGTTCTTTACTGAAACCTTTTTATTACTGGCCTTTAAATTGCCATTATCCCCTTAGATTATCATGTTAAAGAATCAAAGAACCATGGACAATTCAGCTTTCTGGTATCTTCCCCTCAGCCGTTTCTTAAATATTGACTGGATTTATCTTCTGTGCCACAAGCTTCCAACACACTGGATTGGAATGATGACTCTAAGTTTCTTGGGGGCAATGATTCCCTCCCTTCCTGTTGAGCCCTGTGCCCAATGGATCTAAGGCTGTAGGAGGGGAACACTGACACGAAGACCTACAAACACCATTCTGGGTCTGCTTCTGGCTGATTCTGCTTCTGACACACCTTGTTGTTTTCCAAAACAGTGCACTGAACTCAATGACACTTGGTGTTCTCACCTGTGCATTGTTATAAATAATAATATGCACATCTCCGAAACAGAGAAGAAAATAAATTGGGTGGCGCTGGGGATATGTAAAATAATATTATGCAAAGCAGGAAGTACCACCATCACTACTTACCAGCTGGCCCAAAGAAAGGGTGTGGACCCATAAAAGAGCAGTTCGTGGAGAGAATAATTAGAATAAGAGACGTTATTGCATTGACAAATAACCAATTAATCTCCAGCACCAAGATGCAGCCTGTTTTGAAGGGAGAGACACAAACTATGTCATTATGAAGTCAATGATCACAAACTCTATTCTGATAGTGTGTTGGTGGGAATAGGAAACAGCCCCTGCCCTCAAGGGGTTTGCCATTTAGGAAAAGAGTCAGAGAAAACGTTCTTCCCAACCAGCTCCAGGTGCTAACCATTACTCTTTTGTTAATCAGTATTTATAAAAGATTTAGTATGTGCCAGGTACTGTTCTAGGCCTTAAAAAAACAGTAAAAGTAAGTCACAGTTTATACTATGTATATGTCCAGTGACAGAAAATCAACAATCACAGCCATAAATAAGCCTACCAGTGTCAGGAAGGTCACAACTAAGAGGCCACAAAGCCTGGGGACTAGTGATAGAGACTGATGTGCTCATGGACAGTTGAGGTTGAATGGTCAGCAAAGGCTTTATAGAGGAGACGACACCTATGTGACAAGAAGTGCCCAGGCGTTCATAGTGAGGGGTGGACGAGAGTAGAGTGTGCTGATCAACGTGGTGACAAATGCAATAGCCTCATGCAGCAGAGAGATGGGCGTGTTGTAAGAAATTTAAAAAAAAAAATCAGTTCAGTTGCAGCTTAGTAAGTGAGCAACCACTGGGGGAAGATGATATTAAGGTGTTGGAAGGAACGGGATGAGTGGAGCCCCCTTAGTAAGCAGTAATTGTCAAACATAATTTCAAACATAATTTTGCTAGAATTATCCAAAGCCTAAAGCAGGCTCGAGATCAGCAGATAGTTCCATCGATGAGACACGGCGTCAGCCAGATTCTACTGGATGGAATAACGTCCATATGCGGAGTAGTTCATCCTGCAAACCTGCCTATTCTGAGTGCATCAGGTGTGTATGAGAGCCACGTGTGACTTTAGACCAAAGTATTCAGCTACTCCATTCTCCGGTCCACATTTTGTTGACCTAGAAAGATGCTTTTTCATGTGCACACGTGGTTAAGTTCTTATATTCCAACTCCTGCCAGCCTTGATGTGCTCTTTGTGAAATGGACATAAAACTCTCCCATCAAGGTCAGCCTCACCTCAATCCTTCCCATAGCTAACACCTACCCATCTTTTAGACTGCACCCAAAAGAACTCCCCCTACCACTCTGCCTTGCTACCACCCTCCCCTTGCCCCCCCAACATAACCATATTTCCCAGCTGGACAGTCTCCTTTCCCCGGGCTCATATTGATTTAGGGGGTTACCTTTATTATTAGTGTAACATTTATTCCATTAGAAGGACATTATCCACATGAATTTTGGGTGGCTGTAAGTATCTTCTTCAGCTTGGAATAACACTAAGCATGTTTGCCCAACCAAACTGAACTCAATTTAGAAAATCTTCACCGCACATACTTTCAAAAATGGCAATTTGTACTTAAATCAGGTCTAGTGTGAGCCAAGAATGAGGACATAGTCATCGTGAATAGGTATGACAGATATAACCACTTCTTTTGAATATCATTCTTAAATATATGCCAGTATTTTAATTATAAGGTATTTAATGTACATGAATGTCTTCGTGTGCCTCATTTCATTAATAAAAAAAAAAGGACTTAGGATTAAATTGTATAGCTTGTACTTTTATTTCTCTAGAATAGATTTATAGATAGCTGCTCTGGTTTTTCTATTGTTCAGAATTTTTAATTCATTATGTCTGAGTGTACAAAAAAAAATCTGTAGTAAATATCTTGTTTGATTATATCTCCTTAATTGCATGAGATAATTCCTGCCTGGAACTCTAGGGATTTGTTGGGAAGAAGGCGGATCTTTAGCATCATTAATGGATTTAATGCAGTAAGGGATTTCTCTATGAAAAAAATGTCCTCGGAATAGAGTCCAACAGTCTTAATGTAGGTTTGTGTTTCTCCCAGATGTGAGCAGCTGTGTGAGGTCCCAGTACATCCTCACCAAGAGCACAGGAGTTTACCATGGTTTACACTGGAGAAAGGGATGAAATGAGTCAATCACTCTGGGTAAATGTGGGTCCCTGAAAGTGGAAATGTGAATCTGAACCCTCTAGGCACTGCCCTGCAGAGTGCTTATTCATAGTAAAACCTTGCCAAATAATTGTTAAAATAAGCAGAAAGCACCGGAACACTGGACACCGGGGCCATTCAGGGCAGAGGCAAATTTCCCCACTGCTCAAATGCAAACTTGCACTTCAGTGCCATAATTTGCCTTTATAAGACATGACTTAGAGACACTGTAGCAGTTATCTGTTGCCATAATAACTCTATGTAACAAATAGCCACCAACTCCCATTGGCATCCAATAATAAGCAGTGAATGTTTTTCAGGAATCTGGGTCCTGGGGGCCTGCACTGGGCTGGTTTCCCTCAGCTGGGCTGGAGCATAAATCCACGGCCATCCGGTGGGTACATCATGCGCTGGCTACTACAGATCACCTCAACCAGGACCGTCTCTGCTTCATGTGGTTTCTCACACTTGAGTAGGCTAAGCTGAGCTTGTCCTCCTGGCAATGGCGGGCGTCTGAGGGAGCAAGATAGCCCACAAAGCCTCTTAAAGTCTAAGCTCAGAACTGATCAGTAATCACTTCTGTTGTGTTCTGATGTCAAGGCACAGGCCAGTCCAAGTTAAGGGGATGGGAAGTGGATGCCACTTCCAGACACGAAGAGATGCCATCAAGTTGCAGAGGGTGTGGCCTGAGGCAGGGCAGAGAATTGGGCATTTTTGCAATCTGGAGCAGTCAAAGAAAAGTTGAGCTTATATTCTTCATGACATCTTTTGAGAACAGTGGACAGGTATTTAAAATATTTTAGGGAGCTTTTCATACAAATTGATGAAAGAAAGTTCAGTGTCTAAGCGTGGCCTCTCTAGAAAATTCAAGATGTGGAACAAGAAAATGTATTTTTAATGTAACCAAAGTAATGCATATTTTCTGTATCAAATTTGAAAATTCCTTAGAGGCACAAAGAAGGAAATAAAAACCACCCAATTCCCACTTCTCAGAGATTATGATGCTAACATCTTTGTTGATCATGAAAATGTTCAAACATGCACAAAAGCACCCACATGCCCTTTGTCCGGCTTCAACATTTATGGACAATTTTGCATCCTTGTTTCATTCCACTTACTCTCATTTGTTCCTCATGTTGGAATATTCTGAAGCAGATCTCAGACATCATGCCATGTCACCTGAAATATTTCTTATAGGTAAAGACAGAGCATATTTTTTAAAAAGATTTATTTATTTATCTGAGAGAGAGAGAGCGTGAGTGGGAGGTGCAGAGGAAGAAGGAGAGAGAATCCCAAGCAGACTCTGCGCTGAGCACAGAGCCCAACTTGGGGCTCCATCGCACGACCCTGAGATCATGACCTAAGCCAAAACCAAGAGTCAGACACTTAACTGACTGAGCCACCCAGGCGCCCCAGTAAGGACAGAGTGTATCAGATAAACATTCAATAGCATCACACTTAACAAATAAGCAAGAATTCCTTAACATCCTGGAATCGGTAATGCATGCAAAAACTAACCCATGTTCAGGTGTGTCCCTCATCTCAAACATGGGCATTTTTACAGGTGGTTCATTGGAATCAGGAGTCAAGCAAAACTCACACACTGAATGTGTATTAGTAGTAGTAGATGTACTATTATTATCTCGGCACAAATGACAAGCATTTATTCTCACGGCTCTACAGATTGGCCGAAGGTGGGCTGATGTGGCTCAGGTGCCCGCCACCAGTCATTGGGCCTCTCCTCCATCCGAAGTGGGATGCTGGACATGGTATTTGAGTTCTGGGTTTTCCTGTCCACCTGAGTCGGCACCCGGTGCGGGAATTTGGCGGAACCTGGGGTAGCCTGGGAGGCTTCCTTCCCATCATCTGCTATCTCTCTGGCAGGTCTGCGCCTCGACTCCACCACTCCCTTCTGCAGGCTGGCCTCCAGGTTTCGAGCCCCGGGGGCTTGGATGCTGTGTCCAAAATGGCTTTCTTCCTCAGAAAGGAGCTCGGGTTTTCGTGGGGCCAAGTCCAAGCTCAAGCTGACACAAGGAATTTGCCCTGAAGGAACAGCTCTGGGGTGGCTCCGACACATCCCCTTTCAGCCCAGAGTCTCGGCTCGAGCTGATGAGACGTGCCTGAGAGATTATTTGTGCATGGGCACAGTTTATGAGTCTAATGAGTAAAATAAGGCAAAGGCGCATTCTGCCAGTTCCCTGCCTCCTGGCGTCCGGAGGGTACAAACACCCGCCCCCCGGCGGGCACGTAGGCAGTGCCGCTCTGTCCACACCTTCGACGGTCCTGACGTTCTTTGTGGGGCTGCCAAAGAATGTTGCCGTATAATTAGTTCTGTTGGCAGGACCTGTGTCCCAGGCTTCTGTGCCTGCCTACTCTTGGCAGCTCGGAGCTTCCCCGGGTTAAAACAGGGCACCAGGAGACCCGGCTCACAAAAGCGCCCCAGCTGGGGAAGAAAGTGGACCCATGGGTGGTAGATGGTTTTGGTCCTTCAGTGACAAAAACTGCTCCATAGTGTTGTAATCTCCTGCTTATCAGGGATTCAAACGCTGGATTTCTTGTTCTATCTTATAATCTTCTCTGAATAGGCTCACAAGAGACTCAACTAATCTATTTATTTACTGCAAATGTGTTGAGTACCATCTTCCAGGACATGGGACTAAGAGCCTGAGACATCCCCTCAGCCTCCAAGAGCTCCCCAACTGTGGCGAGTGAGAGAAGCCATAAATTTCTCCAGAACACAGTAACAATAGGGTTTTGTAGGGGTTTGCAGCATGGCCTATGGGAACAGAGAGGAGAGACATACAACCTACAAAGGAAGACACAGAGGAGGCATCCCCGGGGAGGGAAAGCCTCACTCGAATTTTAAGAATAAGAAAAGTTATGGAGGCAAAGAGAAGAAAGCACAGCAGGACAGTTCAGAGCGAGGGGCAGGAGCCTACGGAGGCTCTGAGGGAGGGAAAAGTAACGTCATCCTCTTGTGAGAACTGAGAGCAGTCCGTCAATGCAGCATAATGTGAAGGGGGGGTTCCAGGGCTTACCTTGAGATGGAAGTGAGGACCGTCCCTGGAAAACATCTGAATTCACACCAATTTGGACTCTTGCTCTGTGGGCAAGTGGGCTAAGAGTCTATCGCACGGAGGAATGAACCAGATTTTCTATATAAAGTGGGTTCCCCAGTTTAATAGATGGGAAATGAAAAAGCAGAGAGCTGAAACTCTTCCTGACTTCGAGCGTCAAACTGATATTAAGTACGAGAGTCAGGATTTGAATATGGATTACCTCAAATGCAGAAGATTATGTAAGCAGAACCTCACCGACAGGATTAAATGCAACTGGGTAACCACCCAGTGGTGGAGGAAAGATCAAATTCATTCCTCAGCAACAAGGGGAAAATGGAAACAATGAGCCCCTAGTTAAGCCTGTGAAATTAACACGTAAAACAACAGGGTTCAGTGAATTGAATACTTTTATATGCTAGCAATGGCCAACATACTAGATGCCACCCTCCTGGAAAAGAGTTTGACAAAAGCATTAAGAGCCTTAAATACATTTATTCCTTGACTCTCAAGAAAATCTCGGAAGATGGTGGGGAGGGAGGAGAAAAACAATCTTTGAGCATAGAAGGCTCATTGCAATGTGATTTAGAGCATAAACTTGGAAAGCAAATTTTTTTAAATACAGGATAGATTAAGAAAGAGCCACGAGATGGAACAGTTTCCGGCTAATTTTGGTTGTGAACAGTTTTAATAAAGTTATACGGCAATAGGCTTCAGTATAATATAGACAACAAAGGCAGGATATAAAATTAGATGTAAAAGAAGTTCAAGGTTGTTCCAGGATGAATGGGAACTGGAAGTAAGCCGTTTTAAATAATCTGTCTGAAAAAGAAGAATGAAATGTTTATAGTTAATAATGGAGCAAAATAAATTCAATCGGCAATTTAAAGTATCATTATGAACGTGAACTCATTATGTGTTTTATATATGGTATAAATAGTTCACAATTATAAACCCGTGTACATCCGTAAGTGAACAAAGAGTGAAACAAAGCTTATTTGTTTTGCAACTTTTTTTTTTATAGAATGTTGATTGATAGCATGAGGCATAAGCTTCACATGGTACTCAACCTTTCGTAAGAAGTTTATAAAGAGGGTTTTTGCCAAAAAAAGTTTAAGATTTCTATCAGTTTTGCTAAGGGCTTCTCTTAATACTTTTGTATTCAAACCTTGCTCATTGGAAGCATGTGCCCATATTTGTCCATTTGAGTGCCTGTTGCGTCTTGGTCATTTTTCTGTGAGCTGGGGTGAAGGGGTGAACAGCAAGGAGCCCCACAGCAAACAGACTGAGCTCTCAGCCTGGGTAAAATTCTCGATGGGAAAGGAAGACACTAATTTATTGAATAAACATTGATTGAACATCTACTCCCTTCAGAGGCATGCTGCTAGGGGCTTGGAATGCATCAGGCAACAAGAAAGACAAAAAGTATCTGTTGTCATGGAATGTACATTTTAGTAGGGCTAAAACATATAAAGAAATGTAGCGGAATGGACAGCTTCGGGGGAAAAAGTAGAGTGGGATAAAGTAGTCTCTCCCCGCTCAGATTCTACACATGATTTGAGCAATTCTCCTACAGTCTCATTAACTTTAGGAAATCCTGCATCTTCTGCAAGACTTGCAAATGATGTGCTTTTCTGTTTTGAATTTATGGATTGTTCCAGAATTTCTCAGCTAGTGAGTCAGTATGTGTCTGATCAACAAGGACAGTGGCTGGACATTGTCAAGCTCTTAAATGAGAGGCATGTTTCAGTGAGGGTTATACTTTGATAAAGAATCATTCTATTAGTGAGACATTTTTATTTTACTGATGGTTTTGTTTTCTAAACCCACCTAGCAGGCCTAGGAAATAATATTATGAATGCTCCTTTGGGGGTCTTCTATGTATGTGCATGGAGAAAACATGACCCTCTAAATCATAACTAGGTGCCTCATGGATAGAAAGACTAAGGAAAATTGTACTCCATTGAGCTTGGGGTTTTCACCATAAATGTGTCAGATACATTTGAGTTACTCAGTGGTAAACAAATGAGACAAGTCTCACTATGCTTCTAGGGAAACCCTCCAAAACGCACTGGCTTCCTTCAAGGAGTCTTGATTTGGGTGATGACTGGCTGAACTTCTAATCTCCTAAAAGGGACCAAAAAGTTAAAAAGGCTCCTGTTTCCAAGGTATGGTCACATGTGAGTTCCAGCTTCAAAAGACATTCTGTTCAATCAATGAAGGAGGGAAATAAATCCAACTGCCTCTCTTCTTGGGGCTTCGGTGCATCCAAATAGGATGGATACATTCTCCACGCCCCTTCCAGGTGGAGATTTAGGCATTTCCAGTAAGCCTCAGGGGATTGTTGTGCAACTTTCTATTATTATTATTATTTTTTCGCTTGTAAAAATTTTAAGGTATGTATTTCTCTTCTGGGGATGGAAAGGGCAAACATTCCAGGATGTCTTAACTGGAGTTCTAAATAGGAAGGGAGATTAGAATACCCCCAGATCTGTCATTTTCATGTTTAAAGGAATTATAAAATTAACACTTTATACAACTGGTATTTTTGTGTGTGTTGGGGGGGGTTGTATTTTATTTTATTGATTTATTGATTTATTACTATTAGCTAAGATTTTTTTTTATTAAAGATTTTATTTATTTATTTGACGGACAGAGACACAGCGAGAGAGGGAACACAAGCAGGGGGAGTGGGTGAAGGAGAAGCAGGCTTCCCACGGAGTGGGGAGCCCGATGCAGGGCTCGATCCCAGGACCCTGGGATCATGACCTGAGCCGAAGGCAGACGCTTAACGACTGAGCCACCCAGGCGCCCCATTAGTTAAGATCTTTAGACCAGTTTCTAGTGCCCTGAAGTAAGGTCCTTTCAAGACGGGACCCTGCCCTGTGCTTGCAGATGGCCCCTTCTCACCAGAACCCCCACACCATCTGTGATGTCACATCTGGTCCGTTTGTCTGGAACCCCACTCCTGACAGCCGTAAGTAAGTTCCTCTCTCTCTTGCTTCTCTTCTCCAGCTCCTCTTTCCTCATGGCCCCATTCAAATGCCACTTAGATGTCAGTTTCCTATCCATTGCCCTCTAAAAATGCCCACTGGGACCCTCCTCTCTGTGTCTGGGACCCTCCTCTCTGTGTCTAGGACACTTTGCATGAATCGCTCAGGGGACCTGTGAATGCCTGGACTCTGACTAACTGGTGCATTCAGACTCCAGCTCCAAATCTGACTCGCTATGTAGCCTTGGGCCAATTGACTTAAACTCTCTGTACCTCAACATCCTCATCTGCAAAAGGCAGACAGTAATCGTTTATATCTCCTTGGATTGTTGGTATGAATATAAAACACGTTGATAGGTGTAAAGTGCTTAATACAATTCCTGGCACAAAGTAAGTCTTATGAAAGTGTTTGCTTTTAAACATAAATAAGGTGCTAACCCACAGGATTTCAAATGGATTTTTTTTTTTTCTTAGCATATACATAAGGAAGGAAACAGTAATCCTCAGTAGGCGTCCCGCTTTTGAACGTGGCTCCCAGAGGTACAGGGCTGCTCACAGCCTCTACGTATATAGATGTGAAGTGCTAATATAGCTACTTGGTGTTTCCTAGGACCCACTTCTGTGCAGGGAGAGACGGAAACTCTTTTGTAGCTTGGACCCCAATCAAGAAATGACTCTTCTCATCAATGTGAGTAGATCAAAACCAGACCATTGCAGCAACACATAAGCCCTGGGGCTCCCCTTCAGAGAGAACCCACTTGGTGGGAGGGGCTGATGCTCGGAGAGAAAACATCGGGCTCTCATTTATCAGAGGGAAGAAAAACCTCGCTCTTGTTCCCTTTCAGTGCAGACCCAGAGTCCAGCAGGGGATGATTTTTACGTGCCAACTTCAGCAAATCAATGCATCTGATGCTCTGAGATCACATGGAAAAAAAGCGGCTGGAATATTTACCCATGCCCACAGTGTAAGGAGACAGGAAGGAGTGATGGCATGGACTAATTGCCTGATAATGCAGCAACCATAACCTCATATGTAAAAAGCTTTGGAAAATATAGAAATGGCTGTGCTGTACATTGTGACCCTAAAACAACATGGGAGGAAAGCCAACAAGACGTTAGAGCCGGGGCCACGGGAAAGGTGGAGGGCAAGGGAGAAAGAGAAGAGCTTTGGGGAGTGAGAAGCAAGAAATACTGGAAGGTCCCATCCAATGTGATCACGGAATGCCACCGATAAGCAGAAGGCACTGATGAGGAAGACCCTAACTTGGAAGAGCTGCAGAAGCCTTCAGTGCTCAAGGACACTGCAGCCCAGCAGGCGTGCTTCCTATCCAATATCAGCATGCCATTTATATTCAAAAGAAGGCAGTTTCTCTCAATTCGGCCTCTACGGTGCTCTCCAGGAAACCCCAATGGCAGACTTTTCGTGGCCTCTGCGCAAGCCTCCTGAAACCATATTTAATCATAGACATAGAGGTCCTCATCCCGGGAGGTCAATCATTACACTAACAATTGCCCATGAGGAGAATCAGCATATCCCTTGTTTTTGCAGTGAAATATATGAAAAAATAAATAAAATGCATTAATATTTTATTAACAACTATTAAGATCTACTAGAATAGACTATATTACTCCAGTAATAAAAGTGATCATAACATTATGGCAACAGTAAAAGCAATTGCTCTCAAACATTGCTGGATTTCCACACACCGGGCCCTGTGGTGGCTCCCCTGTTAACCAACATGGTGTGGAAGTTGGTGCTCAGTGCCTTTTAGACACTCTTGATATTTGCAGAGGAATTTCTGGCCTTCTGTTACCCTCTTGCCTCCGGGAGAGCTCGGGATATTCACTTCCCTGCCTTTGCTACAGCCAAGTCCCAGACTTGCCATGGGTTCCTCCAGACGTGCCCATAGGTTGCTGTGATGGTTCATCTTATCTATCAACCTGATTGGATGACAGGATGCTCAGGTATTTGTCTAAACATTATTTCTGGGTGTATCTGTGTGTTTCTATATGAAATTAAAATTTGAATCGGTGGACCTCTGTATCCTGTGATATTCAAACCCTGTCCCCATTCAACACTAACTTCCCATTCCCCTTCCTCACAACCCCTGGTAAGCACCAATCTACTTTCCTTCTCTGTGAATTTGACTCCTCTAGGTACCTTAAGCATATCGCTCTCCTCAGCGTGGGTAGGCATCACCTAACCTGTTGAGGGCCTGAATAGATCACAAATGTGGAGGAAGAAAGATTTCTGTCCTTTCCTGCCTGATTATTTGAGCTGAGATACTGATCTTCTTTTGCCCTTATACTACCAGCATTCCTGGGTCTCTGGCTGATAGACGGAAGATCACTGGACTTCTTAGCTACCATAATTGCGTAAGCAAATTTCTTATAATAAATATGCTTTTATACAAGCAATAGGAAGCTCTTGGTTCTGTTTCTCTGGGGAAGCCTAACTAACACAGACGCTGAGATGGGCATTGAGAGACATGCAAAAGGGAGTGTTACGCCCACTGCATTTTGCCTGCAAGGCTGCTGGCTGAGACTAGGCTTTTGGAGAAGACGGCTGTTCCGAGGATGGCTGTCTGGTAAAGAAGTGGCCTCGTGGTGGCTGTACCAGCAAGTCCTATAGGGCGAGGTCCCTTGTCACTATGCAGCACAACATCAGAGCTGGCAGTGACCTTTTCCCATCAGTTCTGGAAACTTAATGTGGAATCTGGTTCCGCAGACTTCTCAGCTGTTCTACAAGATACTCAATAACCTTTCTCTTGTTTTGTTTTGTTTTTAACTGTTGCAAAATACACGTAACATAAAATTTTAATTTACCACCTTAACCATTTTTAAGCACACATCTCAGTGACACTAAGTACATTCACAGTGGTGATATATCATCACCACTGTCCACCCCCAGACCTCTGTGTCCTGTGATATTCAAACCCTGTCCCCATTCAACACTAACTTCCCATTCCGCTTCCTCACAACCCCTGGTAAGCACCAATCTACTTTCCTTCTCTGTGAATTTGACTCCTCTAGGTACCTCATGTAAATGAAATCATACAGTATTTGTTTTTTTGTGACCGGCTAATGTCACTTAGTATAATACCCTCAAGGCTCATCCATATTGTAATGTGTCAGAATTTCCAAAAGACTGAGTAATGTTCCATTGTATGGATATACCACATTTTGTTTATCCATTCATCTATTGACTACATTTAGCTTTACGTGTATAACAATGATCAAGCCAACCACAGTGGAAAATATTTGTGGTGGTTCATTTTATGCATTGATTTGAGCCACAGGGTACCCAGATATGTGGTCAAATATTATTCTGGGCGTTCCTAAGGGTGAGGATGTTTTGGATGAGATTAACATTTAAGTTGGTAGACTGACTAAAGCAAAAGGCCCTCTCTACTGTGGGTGGGCCTTGTCCAATCAGTTGAAGGCCTGCATAGAACACAAAGGTTGAACCTCCCCAGAGTAAAAGAGAATTCCTCCTGCCTTTGAGCTGGGACACTGGCTTTTTCCTGCCTTTAGACTCAAGCAGAGACATTAGTTCTTCCTGTGTCTCAAACCTTCTGGCCTCTGGCCAAAAGCTACAACATGGACTCTCCCAGTTCTTAGGTCCTACAGATTCAGACCATCTGCTTTCCTGGGTCTCTAGCCTGGGTCTCACCCCACAGATCTTGGGACTTGCCCATCTCCATAATCATGTGAGCTGATTCCACATATATACATATACGTACAAACATATAATATACAATGTAATATTAATTATATAATAGATAACTATAATTAAATTTATTATTTTTATAATTATATATAATAAAGTGTGTGTGTGCGTGTGTGCGTACTGCCTCTGTATGGCTTCTGTTTTTCTGGAGAACTCTGGCTAATACACCATCCCACTGTGTGGTTCAGACATAACACTTTTGTTAGACTCAAACTCTTGAGGTCAAGGGCCAGTGAGGTGAAGGAATCAGAGGCAGGTACATGGAAGTGAACCTTTTTGCAAAGTGGTGCTGCCAAGAGTCTGGTGAGTATCTCCCCTTAAAAACTCTTGTCCTTGTATCATATGACCTCACTGATATGAGGAATTCTTAATCGCAGGAAACAAACTGAGTGTTGTTGGAGTGGGGGGTGGGGTGGGAGTTATGGGGTGACTGGGTGATAGACACTGGGGGGGGGTATGTGCTCTGGTAAGCGCTGTGAATTGTGCAAGACTGTTGAATCTCAGATCTGTACCTCTGAAACAAATAATGCAATATATGTTAAGAAAAAAAAAAAAGAAGAAGAAGGTAGCGGGAGGGGAAGAATGAAGCAGGGGAAATCGGAGGGGAGGACAAACCATGAGAGACGATGGACTCTGAAAAACAAACAGGGTTCTAGAGGGGAGGGGGGGTGGGAGGATGGGTTAGCCTGGTGGTGGGTATTGAGGAGGGCACATTCTGCATGGAGCACTGGGTGTTATGCACAAACAATGAATCATGGAACACTTCATCTAAAACTAATGTTGTAATGTATGGGGATTAACATAAGAATAAAAAAAAAAAAAAAAAAAACCTCTTGTCTTGGGCGCCTGGGTGGCTCAGTTGATTAAGCATCTGCCTTTGGCTCAGGTCATGAGCCTGGGGTCCTGGGATCGGGTCCTTCATCGGGGTCCCAGCTCAGCGGGGATTCTACTTCTCCCTCTCCCTCTTCCACACCCCTTCCTGCTTGTGCTCTCTCCCTCTCTTTATTGCTCTCTCTCTCTCAAATAAAAAAATAAAATCTTAAAAAAAACAACTCTTGTTTTGGTGTATTAGTCTGCTAGCGCTGCTTTAACAAAGTACCACAGACTGAATGGCATAAACAGAAATGCGTCATCTTACAGCTCTGGAGGTCAGAACTCAGAAATCAAGCTGTCCTCCCTGGGGTTGATTTCTACTGAGGGCTGTGAGGGAGAATCTTCATGTTTCTCTCCTAGGTTCTGGTGGTTTTCTGGTGACCTCAGGTGTTACTTAGTTTGTAGAAACATTGCCCGATCTCTTCTGTCAACTTTCTGTCATGTTCTCCATGCATGCTTCTCTGTGTCCAAATGTCTCCCTCTTATAAGGACACCAGTCATATTGGATGAAGACCTGTTCTACTCCAGTATGACTCATCCTAACTTAACTATTACATCTCTGATGATCTTACTTCCAAATAAGGTCACATTCTGAGGTGCTAGGGGTTAGGACATCAATGTACAGATTTTTAGGGGACACAATTCAACCCATAACACCTTGGTGAGTATTGTTTGTCTCTGAGCATGTGACACCCAGCTATCTGGGCAAACTCCCATCCATTTGCACTTAAAGAGTCTCCCTTCCACCTGCCGAGTGCAGACATGACCTTGGCAAAGCCTGGAAATAACACAAGCTCCATCTCCCCATTCCTTTTGCTGGCCTGGGGTGGATGCAATGCTGTACATGCATTATTGATAGACCCCAAGCTTGCCAAGAAGTCTGGCTCTGTGTGTGTGTGTGTGTGTGTGTGTGTGTGTGTGGTAGAGAGAGAAAGGCAGACAAAAGACACGGACAAGGATGACACCTGGCACAGCGGGGGGTGGGGGAGTCCTGCTTTCATTAAGAACATGCTTTGCCTGTTTTCCAAGGGCACCCTTGGCAGTGGGTACAAAGCAGTGCAAGGTGGAGGTGGCTTAGAACTCTGGGGCATACCTGTGAAACGAAGAGTGTATGCTTCCTTGGTAATCTGCTTTCAAAGGCCCAGTTCAGCGGTGCCCTTCACACCCCCTCACTTGGCTCCACGTCACCTACACACAGCTTGGTGGCTCTGTGTCTTCATATCCCTCTCTCACTTCCTCCTACCCCCCCTCTTTTTTTCCCCTTAATGCTCACAGGTCCTCCTGGAAGACTCAACCACTTACAGTTGTTGAGTGATTAAATATTTATAATCAGGGCAATGAGTGAGGTGTTGAATAATAAATGCTAAGGTTGAAGCGGCCTTAGATAATTTCTGCAGATTTCTTCATCCATGGCTTCTTTGATTCTAAGGCAAAAAAAAAAAAAAATCCTTTAATTAACTTTTTCTTTTTTTTATTTTTTTGGGTACAGCTGTGACAGTCGATAGGCCTTCATCTCTGTTTTGTTCATGAACCGCTGCCCTGCCATAGGGCGTTTTCTGTCAAGCCCCCAGCCCCCCAGACATGTAGATCCCTCTTGGTGAGGTGGATCGTCCCTCATTTGTTTCTGAACACTCAAGGGGAATGCATTTTTTTTAAAAAACTCGGATCCCCAGACCACAAATTCATTGTAACCATATCTGGATGTGGAATAGTTTTTGAGGCTCGCTAGCAACGGGAATGGGCCTTCCTTTTCATGGAGCTCTACTGAGCGGTTCCTCTAACATCGTATGCACTGTTGCATTTAATTTCTACCCCAACTCCACGTGGGAGCTCCTAGCATCATTCTGACTTTTGCCATCAAGGAAGCGGAGACACAAAGAGTTTAAGTCATTTGCTCAAAGGCCCAGAGCTGGTAGACGTTGGGTCTCGGATTAGGGCGAGCACCCCTCCAAGGAAGAAGGATACAAAGAGGAACAGGGACGGAGCTCTCAGAGCCCCAGGGCAGAGGTGCCTGAGTGCAGAACAAACAGAGTGAGCCACTGTGAGAAAGGAAGACAGAAGAAAAACATCGGAATTGAAGAGCAAGTGGCTAGCTCTATGTGGATGGGCTGGGCAGGCTTCACAGAGAAGAAGATATGTGAGTCCCAGTGGAAAAAAAAATTGTGTAGAAGTTTGCCTGAGGATGAGCCGGGGACACACCGACTTTTCCATCTTTTGAATGATTCCAACCTGTCCATTTGAAATCCCTGCACAGGGAACATATGGTAAAGGACATTGCGGTCAAACCATCTTTTCCTCTCTAGATGCACGTTCTAGGGCTGTATTCTAAAAAGCACAGAATCAGAAGGTATTTGAAGATAGTTTACACATCTTCATTTTGACCAGTAGAAAACCTTTTTTTTACCTGCTGCAGACCGATTGCTTGTGTCTTCCCCAAATATCTGTGTTGAGTCCTGTCCCTAGTGTAATGGTTTTAGAAGGTGGGGCTTTGGAGAGGTAATTGGGTCATGAGGTCAGAGCCCACACAAAGAGGATCCCCGCCCTTATAAAAGAGCCGCCTTGTCCTTGCTGCCCTGTGAGGACACAGTAGATGTTGGCAGTCCACGAACCAGGAAGCAGGCTCTCAGCCGATGCCAAATCAGCCAGCATCTTGAGCTCATGCTTCCCACCTCCAGAACTGTGAGAAATAAATTTCTATTGTTTATAAGCCACCCAGCATAGGGTATTTTTTTGTAGCAGCCCAGGTGGACTAAGACATTATACAACCTCTATAGTGATAATATCAGAAATAATTTAATTTTTTTCCATGATTAGGGGCATTCTCCCTACAGAAAAGAATGCTGGGGGGTTTGGAGAGGGGAAATCATCTCCTCTGTAATGTAAAAGGAAAATTAAATTCACAACTGGAGCCAAAGACTTAGGGATACATATTTGTCTATTTGCTTTTATGTCTATTCTGATTTAAGGTGTGAAACCATAGTGTAGAGCCAGGATTTACCATGTTTGTAAGTGGATCCATAATCTACCGTCTGCCATATTCTATCAGGTTTTCATTTCTCTTCCCATCTTCCCTGGAGGACATTGGCCCATCTTTTGGGAAACTGAGATGTTATCCTGAGTAATGAATTGATAGGGGGACAACCTGCAGAGACACAGACTTTCATATCCTCAACATTTTCCTTCTTGTTGGGACTAGGACGTTACTCCTTTGGGCATTACAAAATACTTTTCTTTCCGTGCCCTTGATGCAGAACATCAAAAAGTTGTATTCTTGAATGTCATTGATGATTTTCTAAACAGAGAACTACCATAAATTCACATGCAAATCTTATTTATTGAGTGCTTCTCTGGGCAAAATCCTTTCTTAGAAGCATCTTATCCATTATAGTATTCAAAATTGTATAGGTGAGAAATCTGGATCTCAGAAAAAGTTCAGTGACAAGCCCAAGGTCACAACAGCGGAAATGGTAAAGGTCAAGATTTAACCTCAAGCTTCTGGGTCCAAATGTATCCCTGATGCTCAGAGCCTGCTTATGCCAATGATTCATTTATGTAAATTTAAGACCTAATAGGGTCAATGGAAACTTGAATGTGTTCCTTTTCAAAAATCTCAGTATGGAAACTCCTAATTCTCTAGAGCAGTATTTCCCTAAAACTAAGCTTGTAGAATATTCATTTTGCTATGAATTCCTGAAAAAAAAAAAGAGTTCTCTCAAACAAGTTTTGGAAATGTTGAATTAAACAAAGTTAAGTCAAAATCTTTGGGCCTGGCATTCAGAGAGCTTTTCATGCCCCGAGGTGTATCGTGGATTTCCGGGTGCATTTTCAGTGTTAAGTTTGTTTAACAAATACATAGGACTTTCAGGACAGTGATGGGGGCACTGGGATAAAATGGTAACTATGGTAGACCCTGTGGCCTATGCCCCAAAAGTTTCTACCAGGGCAGAGCAGACTTGAACTAGTAATTATACATCAGCTCCCTTCTGGTAGCTGTTCTAATTGCTTTTGACTTCTCCCTCAATCAATTTCTGTCCCAGACCAGCTACAGGCATTCAGGTCAAAAATTTTTTTTTTTTAAATAATTACTAAGATTTTAACCTCTCTGAGGCCAAGTGACTCCTTCTTTATACCTGTTCAACTCCTGAGTACCTATCACTTACAACCAGTAGACTATATATTAAATTTATTTGATGGCGACTTAAAATAGCAGTTAAGAGCCCAGGTTTGAATTACTGGTGTTACCACTCACTAGTCCTATCAGGCACATTATTTAATTTTCCTGAGTCTCAGTGTCTACTTCGTACAATGTGGATAAAAATATACATTAAATATTGCTGTTGGGAGTGCCTAGCATGTGCTTGAGATGTGGTTAGCAAAGGTCTCCTTAATGAGCCTCCCTAGACCTGCCGGCTTGAAATTGCAAGCCCCATACATCCCCTCCAGCACTTCCAAACCCCCAACACTGCTCTATTTTTTATTACAACTCTTATCACCTTCTAACATACTACATGATTTATTTCATTATTATGTCTGTTGTTCGTTGTCTGTCCCTCAACCCCCATTAGCACATTAGCAATAAGAAACAGAAGCCTCGGTCTGTTCTGTTTATTAATGTGTCCCGGGGATCAAGACAAGAGCCAGGCATAGAGGTGGTGCTCAAAGATATGTGCTGAATTAACCTGTGCAAATAGTAATTGTTCTCCAAACATAAAGAGAGCTGTTAGCTTGTAGACATCATACTAGGCATCCGGGAGGAGTAAGCAAAGGCCAGGGTAGGGCAGCACTGTGAGTGAATGTTCCCCAGGCCTTCAGGAGACTCCTATAGGAAGAACTGGTAACACTTAACCTACTGTGCTACTATCAGAAAGATACCACTGGGCCCTCACACAGGCTCTTGGTATTTGGCCGTTTAAGCGAACCTGTAGGAGATAATAAACCCAAGACGTCGCGCATGAAAAATCAATATTCAGGTCAGAGTCGTAGCTTGCTAGGGAAGAGCCATTCTTTTCAAGCACAGTTTGCCGGCCACATGGTGCTGTTTCTGAAGCCTTGCTCTTGCCCGTGGGTGCCCAGAGCAGTAGCCCATGCTCCCAGCTCACGGTGAGGCAGGGTGCACGTGCAGAAGGGCTCTGTGCTTCCAAGGTCTCTGTTTTATCCTCTTCCCCATGAGGGAAAGAGAGTAATTGCTAAGTTACCGAAGCCTGCGGAGATTTATCACCAGTTGCCAAAGCTTGCTGATAAGTTCAAGACATCCTGATCCTAACAGAGGCCACTGCAGAGCATTAAGCAGGAAGCCCAGGAAGGTAGGATGAGTGCAGGGTGGGAGCCGGCACCAGGTAAAGATGACAAATGCTTCTCTGGGAGATTAATCCTTCCTGTAGTCCACTGTTAAAGTAATAAAAGGTTTATGATTCATTTCTTCCTTGATAATGGAGGAGACAATCAGTAATTACTGGATTTATGGTATTTGTTGTGTTAACTCAACCAATGAAGTATCCAGCGAAATTGTGCTTTGAAACACCTTTGTTGTAGAATAATAGGATGAAAGCTTTAAAAAGAAAAAGCCGGCAGCTGCACCACGTGTCACATACGTCTACGGGTGGGGGGCGTGACAATGGCTGCCTGAGACCTACAGTTCTGAGTGTTGTCGCCCCTAGCTCCCCCATTCCATTCTCCCCAGAATTAACTCAGGGAAATAGGATCCAGCATCCAGTGCTGAAGCTGCTTTCTCAGGAGCGCCTTCACCCTCTTCCTCAGCACGTGAACCACTCTTCCAGCACCTCAGAACTTGAAGGGTACAGGGATTCATGCCATTGCTTGAGTGCTGCCTGTCCCACCTCAAGCTAGGACTGCCCTGAAGTCAGCGATGGGCCCCCCTGCCCTCCCCGTCTCCCAGCCCTGAGCACGGTAGAGGCACTTCGATGCCCATCAGGGATGTTTGTGGAATTAAGGGAGGTCTTAAAAAGACTCCACGGGCAAATGTTCTACCATCACAGTGAGTAAAGGTCCCACATCTTCAGAAATATTCAGGATGAATGCTTAAATTCAATGAGTATGACCGTGGGTGTTTAGGTACATGGGTGTATGACCATGGGTGTATGACCATGTGTGTATGACCATTTGTATATGCGTATGACCATGGATGCATGTAGTTTGGGGAAAACTCTCAAAATATCTGACAGTAGAATTGATTTTAGACAGATCACAGTGAATGTCGGGCCACATTAAAAATGTAATACACAGACACTGTAGAAATAGAGTCAAATTCTTACAAATTATGCTGAATGATTAAGATAGATAACAAAAATACCTATTTGGAATCTGTATACACATGGATTAGAACCAAATGCCTAGGCCAAGTGCTTGCATTACAATAGACACTTAATATTTCTGGAATGAATGTAAAAAAATACACAAAAATGAAAATTGGTATGAAGGTGGCAAAAATATGTGTGTATGAGTTTAATTAACATTTATATTGTAAAATAGGTTAATTAAAATCAAATGCTTAAATGAGTGGCATTTCCATGTGATACTTCATTATCTGTCTTCCTTCTTTTTTTTTTTTTCTTACACTAGAGCAAAACACAGGGTTCCCATACTTGAGAAGGTTAACATATAATTTGGTGGAAAGAAACTGAAAATGCTTGTCCCTTACTGTGTACTGTGGTTCCTGTGAGTTCACAGTTTCAGCCACACCACTGTCCCCACGTGGAGAAGGTCATCTCAGCATAATGTCACTCCTTGTTTTGTTCCCATTGTTGCAGGACAGTGGGCCTCGACAGCTCCCTAAGTTTTAGTATGCATAACCCCACATCCCAAATTTCACTCCCTCAAGACCCAAGTGAGAAACATAAACTTAGCTTAGAGCTTAGTGACTTTCCCAAGGTCAAGCCATCATAACGACACCCTTTGGGCATATCCGTTTTTGCTTTCATTGGCCCTGGAGATTCCAAATTTTTCAAAGTCAGGCTGAAGTAGCACTGTTCATTTGCAAGCAAAAACTGTGACCATTATCTTTGAAAACCCATGAGAATGGGACAACGGGAAATAAACAAGGAGCTTAAGCTGATTTATTGGATGTCAAACTCACCCAAAATGATGGTGACATAGTCCCCATCCTGATTTACATGGCTAAAGGCTGCTGTTTAAACAATCAACTTCCACGGGCCTTGGTTCACGTCCTCTGAGGCCCATGGATTGGCTGTTAAAGTCATTTCACACTAACTGTGACCTGCATGCTAAGTTCTGTTGGGCAACAACAGAAAAACACAGTAACAAACGTGTCTATCAGAAAGCTAGAGTCTACTCAAAACTAAAGCCTCAGTAAAATGTTGATCTCTTAGTAGGCTGCTATCCCAGTGTGGGTCCAAGAAAGTCGTGCTGGACTGAAGCTCAGAAGACGTACGTTTTATACATGAAGAGGCTTTACTTCTTCATAGTCATGTGACTTTGGGGCCCATTGCTTTGAGTCTGTAGGTCTCTGTTTACTCCTCATTCAGTGAACGTAATAAGGGGATCTGCCCTGTTTGTGGTATAAACGGGGACGATAAGGCTTTCATGTCCCAGAAATTCCACTTCTAGGTATTATTCCAAAGGAAATGAAATCACTATCCGTCACTAACTCAAAAAGATTTCTGTACCCCCACCTTCACTGCAGCATTGTTTACACCAGCCAAGAAATGGAAACAATCTACGTGCCATGGAGGAATCAATGGAAAAAGAAATTGTGAGACCCCCCCCACCCCCCCACCACACACACACACTGGATTATTACTCAGCCATGAACACAGGAGGAAATCCCGCCATTTGCAAAAACAGGGATGGCTTGAGTGCATTATGCTAAGTGAAACCAGTCAGACGGAGAAAGACAAATACTGAATAATCTCACTTACATGTAGACTCTAAAAACAGAAACCAAACCCACAGATGCAGAGAATAGGTTCGTGGTCGCTAGAGACAGGCAGACTGTAAGGGGCGGTGGGAGAAATGGGGGAAGGTGGTCAAAGGTACAAAAAAGAAAACAACAACAACAACAAAAAAAAAACCCTGAAAAGTGCTTTAAATGGTCCCAACACATAGTAATATTAGAGATGAATTTGGGCACTACATCTTTACTTTCCTGAATCCTCAGAGGCCTGCTTTGAAAAAAACGTTTTGCACATGAATCACTATAGTAGATTAACACATCTGTATCCTTAATATTTTTCAGTTGAGGAAACACAGCACAAAATATTCAGGTGACTGCAAAGTGTCTCTTTCCAAACAGAAACACAAGGGCATTTGTACCCAGCTCCAGACATCCCGAGGTCCTGGCGCTGATCTAGGCCAACATAAGCCCAGGAAGCTTAGGGAACTCCCTCCAGACCCGCAGGGCTTGCCCCCTGTCCTCACAGTCCCTGGCAGTCCTGTTTTATGCTGTCTGACCCCAGGCTCCAAACAGTCACTCTGCTTTGCTGGTGTAAATGCGGCTCGCAGCAAATCACAGTAATGGCTACAGAAGCTGCTAAGGGGAAAAGTTAAAAGCCAATTGTTTTTGTCTCTTTTGAAATTTTAATGTGCTAAAATGTGAAATTCACTGTCAGAAAAGTAACACTTTTATGGGGCCTCCAGCATCCAAACATCCTAGAAACAGTCCAGGGCAGGTAACTACGAACGCCCCACCCGCGGGCCTCCAGCACCTTTGTGCAAAAATCCGCACAGGTCCTCTCATGCTCAGGAGCACTCTTGGCCCCTCGGGAAGAGCGGGGAGGGCCACGTTGGCTTCTTGCTCATGCCGAGTTGAGGACCAGCAGACCCGAAAGTGCACAGCACGTGGGCAGAGGACCCGGAAGAGGGCTCCAGGAGGTGTGTGTCAGGTTGCGTCCTCTCACATCATCAACGTAACTCTCTCCCCTGAGCCCCATATATGAGGAAAGTAGTTCAAATGATGGATTTTCGTGTCGTTTTTTAAATCCAAATGAGAAAAACATCGCAAGCCCGATTTGGGGCGGGGGGGTGTAACAAGGAAGGACAAAGGCAATGACGCATAAGGGTGGAGTACAAGTTGACAGAGCCCATGAGATCCTCTCGGCTGTGATCTCCCCGCCAGGAGACAATGTAACAGATGAGGATTTGCTCCAATCACAAAAGTAGAAAATGATAAGATCAGGAATAAAATTAAACTACAATTTGCAAACCCAGTTGTATGTGACCCAAAGCTCTGTGCTATAATCACTATGTCATTGCTGAGTGCTTTGCATCACATTTTGGAACTAGAGAGGGCACGTCACAAAAAGTCACCTGGTCCAACTCTACAGAAACCCCCTTTCCAGTGTGGCTTTAGGGACATAATCCAGACAAAAAGAGGTGGTCCCTGCTTCATGGGTTTTCATCATTCGGTATTTCAAAGGAAAATGTTTCCTTTGAACCTAGGGAAGCATAGGAACGTACCTCCAGAATTCACAAATGTAACCTCTTGGGAGGTGGAGTAGGAGGTGACCAGCTGACTCTTCCCACCTGGCTCACAACGGATCTTGACCTTCCTTGTTTTGTTGTTCCTCCCGCTCTAGTGTGTCCCCGTGGGTGCCTCCCCTGCACCCCTCCCCGTGTCTGCCGGTGCTCAGCCTCTCCTCCTTGGGCTGTGCAATAGTCCTGAGGCAGTGGCCCCGTCCAGGCTCTGAAACTCTCTCCAGCTGTGTCGCACACTCACCACCTCTGTTGCACACTCACCAGCTGTGTTGCCTACCACCAGATGTACAGAATCACCCTTCGGCCGCACTGTCCCCTAATTGCAATCCTGGCCCCTAGCCCTCAGGACCTCCCGAAATAACTATGAATGGCCACTTCATTCAAGAATGTAATTTGTTTTGACATTTACCCTCACTGTAGTCCATGGGTGGGGTGCAGGGGTGGGGGCCGGGGGGGGGTTCTCAACATGAGCACAGGTCCAAGGTGAGATCCAAAAAAAGTAGACTACATGGTCTTCAGTGGGATAAGGAGTACAACTGTAGGGAAAGATAGCTCAGACGCCCCTGTGGGGTCGGCTGGAGAAAAGTCCAGTGAGAAGCATGAAGGAGCATGGACCCGCACTGTCAGCTGCAGAGGACAGGCTCAGCCCTCATGCTCCAGGAGGCAGTACCGTACAGAAGGAAGGGCACTATGTTGTCAAGCCAAGGCAGTTGAGTTAGATCCCTAATTCCTTCATGTCATAGCTGTGAGACCTCAACTAACTCATGACAACTGTTGTTATTTTCAGTGTCTGTAAGATGACCACAATTATTTGTTTCCCAGAGTTTGTTGAAAAGATGAAATAAGGCAATGTCTGTAAAATCTAGCTTTGTACCATCCATGGAAAGGACCTAGAGATAGTGATACCCAGGGGCAGTGAGTGCTCCCAGAACCCAGATTTTGGTTTCTAGATACCATTCTCCAGTAAAAGGAATCAGTGTGAAGAAATGGCTGATTCCAGGACTGGGACGAGAGAAGTTCAAGATGAGCCTAGATCATCTTGTGGAGACTTTGAATGGACATAGGAGCCAACTAGAGCTTTGTTCCAGTGGCCAAATCTGAGACTATTTAAACAATGAAATATATAGTGATAAAGATGGACTCTAACCACAGGACAAAATCAGAATCTATGAGTCCACACGGATATAAATATTCCAATAAATAAATAAATGGAAAAGAGGAAAATCTCTTCCTTATAGAGGAATTTCAATTTAGAAATGTATAAACAATAGTGTAAAACTTTTTATTTTATTTATTTTATTTTTTTCAAAGATTTCATTTCTTTATTTGAGAGAGAGAGTGAGAGACCACAGGACGGGGGGAGCAGGAGAGGGAGAGGGAGAAGCAGGTTCTCCACTGAGCAGGGAGACCGACGAGGGGCTCAATCCCAGGACCCTGAGATCATGACCTGAGCAGAAGGCAGATGTTTAAACAATTGAGGCACCCAGGCACCCCCATAGTGTAAAACTTTTTAAAAACACCTTTTGGCAGACACCACAGTAAAATTTATTTGATCAAGAATCCTTAATGGACGCTAAAACTAGTCGGTGAGAGAATGATGTAAGCAGCATATTTGCATAGTCTCAAAATGTGGGGCCATAAGAACTTCACTGATTATAAAGGAAAAAAATAGTAGCTTTCTAGACACCTAACAGACACTATTTCATCACTGTGATCAAGCGAACGTCGCCAGCAATGAGGCAGACGGACCTCGGGGACCCCTTGATACTGAGAAGAGCGCTAAATCACTTCTGTGATATTTCAGCAAAACATGCATAACTTTAATTTAATCTTGAGGGAACAGCAGACAAACCCAAACTGAGGTGTATTCTATAAAATAACTGACCAGTACTCTTCCAAAGTGTCGAGCTCATGAAAAACAGGGTAAGACTGAGGGAAAGCTCCAGATTAACGAAGACATGAACATGGCAACCAAATGCAGTCTGTGATCCAGAACCAGGTTTTGGATCAGAGAGATAGGGAGATGGGCAGGCTTGGAATGAAATCTGTACATCCATTAATAGTAATATGCGGATGTTGATTTGTAGTCTTTGATTGTGTTCCTGTGGATGCTGGGTAAATCATATATGAGAATTTTGTAGCTCTCTTTGCAACTCTTTAATAAATCTAAATTCTTACAAAATGAAAAGTTTAACATTTTTAGTTTAAAAGGAAAACAAGCTAGCTTCGTATTTGGCATATAAAAAAGAACTCGGCAAATCACATTCATCATGACTTTTAGCAGGAAGAATTGATTGCTGGAGGAATTTTTAACCTATTCTCCCTGAGAACACAAGGCTTGGCCCCACAAGGGCAGAGCAAGGAGGCAAAGCTGGTTTTATAACTGCTGCAAACTTCAAGGTTGCTGAGTGACTGTGTGGAGGAGAAAAATGTGCTGGATTCTGGGAAGAATGGTCCCTTTTCTTTTCACAGAAAAGAAGTACACGCAACAAAATTCAGAGAGACAATGAGTGTTCAACAGCCTGTTGCTCTCTGCCAAGCCATTGTTAAGGCCTGAGTGCTCAGGGCCACAGCCTGAAAAGAGATGCAGTTTCCCCACTTCCTGGGCAATTTGCTTGGAATCATGTTGTCTCTGTGAAAAGAAAAGTGTGGAGCCAGGGAAGGGCAGACCGAGGCACACACCTGCACAGGGGTATTCAAAACAGGGGCACCTCCACCCTGGCATCAGGATGGGGCCCAGAGCCAGCCAGAGCAGGAGATGCTTCTCACCTCTTCTGACTCCGAGGTGCATGAGATGACCTTCCCTTTGTTAAAGACAAGGTGGACTTCAAGAATGTCATCCTGATGTGATCATATATTTGATACTGGGATTCTGTGCCAAAAAGGATGGGGGAAGCTGGGAGTCATATTTCAGGGACCACCTTGGATTTTGTCTCCTGCCCTGCTCTAAACAATTGATTTTTCCCGTGCCCTGCCTCAAACAATTGATTGTCTCCTGGCAGCTCTCAGAATAAATTCTAAAGTACTTAGTGTGGCTCACAGGCACTTCTGATTCAGCCTCACCTCCTATCCTTCCCTCCTTGAATGTTACGCTCCAGGAATAAGGAACTGCTTACAGTTTTACGAGCACATCTTAAAATCCCATGGCCCCGTGACATTTCAGTTCAGAAACCACCTCTTCCTAGAAGTCTCTCTCAGTCCCTCATTCAACCACTCACAGAAGCATAACTCATCCCCTGCTCTGCAGGCACTTCCTTCTTTTAAGGATGTGGCACTTCAATTCATCTTTACATGTCTGTGTTCATCCCAGACTGTGAGGTCCTTGAAAGAAAGCACCTGGACCAAGTCTGCCCTTTGTCCCCAGTATCAAGAATAATCCTGGGGAGGGGCACCTGGTTGGCTCAGTTGACTGGGCATCCAACTCTTGATTTCAGCTCAGGCCTTGATCTCAGGGTCATGAGACCAAACCCCACATTGGGCTCCACGCTCAGCAGGGAGTCTGCTTGAGATTCTCTCTCTCCCTCTCCCTCTCCTCCTTCTCTCTCTCTCTAAAAATGGGTGGGGAGAAAAAATAGAGAATAAGAATAATCCCGGGGACTATAAATGTTTTCCAATTTGGATTGAAAATTGCATGACTATGGAATGCGTTGGAACTTAAGAATAGCAAGGTTTTTGTTTTGTTTTGTTTTGCATTGCTTGGGTTTTGGTGCATATATAAGTAGTTTAAAATGTATGTATTGATTAACTATAAATTAATATTTCCCCATGTCTTCAGTGATAAAGTGTTTCATAATGAAATGTTTGTAAAACATAATGAAAATATGACACATTATAAAGAAATGCCTAATAAAGAGGAAATATTTCACATATAAAGATATCATGTATTACTCTCCATAAACGTGTATCTGCTCAAATTGATTTCTCACTTTCACTGAACATCTTGCTAGATGCAATAGACTGCAATTTGATGTAATATTCTTACATCACAGGGTGGGCAGGACTGACATTACTGATTTCATAGACTTCCCCTTTCCATAAAGGAAGGTTAAGCTCTAATCAAACATGACAGGAGATGCGTGTCAATGTATAGCTACATTTACATATTTGTTTATTGATTTGAATTTTAGATCTTTTAATTATATTATCTATTAAGGTGGTTGAGAAAGCTTAGACTTTACCTAAATACAAATCTCCATGAAATTCTCATGTCAAAAAAAAAAAAAAATACTGTGCCCAAAGAATTTTATGCAGTCAACTTCATTTCGTGTGTGAAGCAAAATAAATATATTGTCAGATACACAAGGTCTCAGAACAAAAATAAGCCTCCACCTAATCCAAACCAAAAGAACTTCAGATGATGATAAGCAAAATCAACCAATTAAAATAGAAGCTCCCAGACAACAGAAATACATGTAAGTCCTCTGAAAGAGTAGAATGTGCATACCATTTATTACAAAAAACTAAAAAAAAAAACAAAACACTAGAGCCAACTAACAATTTATTAATATGATTATGGCATTTAATGCACATGTCAAAAATAGTTCTGGAAAGAGTGGTTATGCAATTTAAAACAATTTTCCATCTCATTAAATGGCATTTTCTTTTTTTTTTTTTTTTGAGATTTTACTTATTTATTTGACAGAGAGATAGAGAGAGAGCACAAGTAGGCAGAGAGGCAGGCAAAGGGAGAGGGAGAAGCAGACTCTCCACTGAGCAGGGAGCCCAATGCGTGGCTCGATCCCAGGACCCTGGGATCATGACCTGAGCGAAAGGCAGCCGCTTAACCGACTGAGCCACCCAGGCGCCCCTAAGTGGCATTTTCATCTCTTCATTTGCAACAGAGCTCTGGAAGTCACCCTCACCACCCCATCCAAATATTCACCAAGTCTTGTTTATATCACGTTTTACTTATGGTCCTTATCTATTGATTTCCTTCCATTCCTGCTGTCACCTCACCTGGCCAGCACTGTGTATCTGGTGGACTCCTACAGTTTCCCCAGGTGTCTCCCACCCTCACTCCCTGTGGCCAGATTGCTCTCTCCAAAGCAAATCTGTAACCCCCTCCTGTAAACCGTTCAGTGGCGTCACCTCACCCTTGGAGATAGGGGCACATTTTTACACGATCAGCCTCTTGCCTCCCAGCCCCACATTCATTCACCTGCTCATTCATTCCCTCATCCTTTGATGAACTCAACCAATGTGCATGCAATATTGTCTGTGTGCCAGAAACTATACCAGGCTCTGAAGCTTAGATGAGAGAAATAAAATGAATTCTTGCACTCGTCCATGACACAGTCTCATGAGGGGCCCAGGCCTGCAGGAACGTAAGTAGTTACTGATGTGATAAATACTATAAGGTATGCTTATGCTTTTGGCTGGGTAGTGCGAGGAGAGTGTATACTCTGGGAGGCTTTCTCATGGGTGGACAATGACGAGGCTTTGGGGAACTAGGAACCCTGTGTACTTGGAAAGGTAGGTTGACGCAGGAAGGTGAATTACAGAGGCAGGTGGGTACCAGCTTAAGTAAGATACTGAATACCATGCTAGAAGCGTGAACATTGTCTTGTCAACAATGATCCAACAGAAGTTTGGAATCAGGGGAACTATCATAATCAATTTACTCTTGAGCAACCCATAATTTCAAGGTCCTTTTTGTCAGTCGCTTGCTGAAACCTCTTTAGGGAAACTGAAATTTGTCTCTTTTACTAAAATTACTTCGGATTTAATCCCTGTTGACTTGCAACAGATTTTGAAGGTGCTCACCCCAAAATTAGTAAGGGTTGAACTAGTCCAGGGGCAGTTAAAGGAAACTGGGAAGAGGTGATATCCCAAAGTCACCTTGTCATTAGATTGTGTACAAGGTAATAAAGGAGGGTCCAGTAGAAATCCAAGCACTAAATTAGACTTGAAAAGGATTTTAGTGTTTCAAAGGGGAGTTTAGTGCTTCTTTTTACAGGAGCTGTGACTGCACGCCTTGACTGACCTAACATGTCACCGCTAGCGCCGCTTCCATGGTGAAGAAGGGACACTGCTCAATGTTTGATAACTGATCTAATAGCAAGTCAGACATTCTGCTGTTGCCCTGGGTTCATTATGCTCTATCACCTTAATAAACGCCCTCATCCTCTGCTTATTCAGCCGTGGCCTGGTTCTCTGACTTGAATTGTTTGGGACAGCCGGGTCTCTCATGAGTGACTTGTCGAGTTATATTATGGTACCTGACCTACTTTGTACAGGTCTTAGACTGCAGTGCAAGCACCACAAGCCCCATAAATGCCCTATGGACCTCTGGCTAGAGACAGCATGGACTCAGAGTCCCGGAAGAGACCTTTAGGATCAGCTACTCTAACTCTACCCACTCCACCTTCTGTACACGACAGTCAGCTGCCCTACCATTGAAGAGTGGCCAGCTGGCCAATACTTATACATCCCTGATAACAGGTAACTTCTATTCATCCACTCAACAAATATTTATTGGTCACCGGTTCTGTGGCAAACGTCGCCTTGGGAACCAGAGCTATAACAGGACAAGACAGACATTGTCAAGCAATACTCCATGTTGTATATCACACAATTGTGTAATCACAACTTTAAGGGGACAAAGTGGAGTATGATGGGGGTATGGAGAGTGGGACTATAGCTGGCCTGGGGGTTTCCTGGGGAGGGGACTCTAAAACTAGAAGCTAGGGGATAAGTTGGACTTAAGTAATGGGCTGGCGGGTGGGATATGCAGCAGAGGCAAAGATTATTGAACACTACATCTGAAACTAATGATGCACTATAAGTTGGCTAATTGAATTTATATATATATATATATATTTTTTTTAAAGATTTTATTTATTTATTCATGAGAGACAGAGAGAAACAGAGGGAGAAGCAGGCTCCCAAGGAGCGGGAAGCCCGATGCGGGACTCGATCCCAGGACCCTGGGATCATGACCTGAGCCGAAGGCAGATGCTTAACCATCTGAGCCACCCAGGCGCCCTATATTTTTTAAAGTGAGAAATCAGAGTGATTGAGGAAAACTTGTAAGACCAGGATGGTTGGATCAAAAAGTCAGAAGGTTGTGTGGTCTGGGTCCTACAGGGGCTTATGAAACCACATTAAAAACCTTGGTCTTTGTATTTATTTTTTATTTATTTTTATTTTATTATTATTTTTTTTTTATGTGAGAGAAAGAGAATGAGAGACAGAGAGCATGAGAGGGAGAAGCAGACTCCCTGCTGAGCAGGGAGCCCGATGCGGGACTCCATCCCGGGACTCCAGGATCATGACCTGAACCGAAGGCAGTCGCTTAACCAACTGAGCCACCCAGGCGCCCAGTCTTTGCATTTAGAACAATAAGAAAGGTTTTAAGCAGGAGAATGACATGACCAGAATGGTCTTTGATAAATATTTTGCCACATGACTAGAAAACAGTTCTTAGGTCTAATTGTTAGGGTATGCAATTTTTGTTTTCATTACTATTGCACAGACATCATGGTGTTTGGGGTCAGGCATTGCTATATCTGAATCCTACCGTGGTCTCTGAATAGATGAATGATCTGAGGCAAGTTCTCTGTAATTTCAGAACCTTGTTTTCCTTACTCATCAATTTATCAATTTAGCTTTATCTGATTGAGCCAATAATCATTCAGGTGAATCAAAACTTGCACAGTCACTGTTTTCCAAAGTCCAACTGGGCAAGTTCACTTGGATTCAACTACAAACAATTCCTGAACTCTTACTCTGTACCAAGCCCCCGGGATGGAAAATAAATAATACACCAGCTCTGCCCCCAGAACCTCACAGCGGTCACAAATGGGAGGCTAGTGGGCTAGATACACCAAGCACAGGTGTTCTGTTTGGCTGGTTCAGTGTTTGGAAAAAGGAAACAGTGAAGGTGAATTCCTTTAACAGGAATGTGTTATCTAGATCTGCACAGGCCTCCCATTCCTGCTGCCATGGTCCTTCCCAGATTGATGCCACAGATTTATGAGCTTTCTGGCCTGGGGAGGTGTTTGAGTCTATGACCCTGGATTGGTGAGCATTCACATAGAAGGAAGCACAGGTTGCTCTGCAAGCAGAAGAGAGAGGAAGAGAAAAGGTGCAGAGAAAAAAAAAGGGGGGGGGCAATAACATACCCAAAGAATTTGGATCTGCAAATGCATGGCTGTCATAAATTCACCAAGTCACAGCAGTGAGACGCCCAAGCTTGGCTTAGGTCAACTGGGCGGGGGGCAGGCAGCACAAAAGAGGAAGCAGATACCCCTGGGTACATGACAGTTCGGGCCAGGGGAGAAAACCTGTATCATGAAAAAGAGTTGAGAACAAGTTAAGGACAAAGTATGAACATGCCCCAGTTCAAGGTACAGGTGGCTTTACACTTAATTTTCATTTGTTTTAAGTTTTTATTTAAATTCTAGTTAGTTAACATATAGGGTAATATTGGTTTCAGGAGTAGAATTTAGTGATTCATCACTTACATACAGTACCCAGTGTTCCACCCTACAAGTGCCCTCCTTAATACTCATTCTCCATTTAGCGCATCCCTCACTCACCTCCCCTCCAACAACCCTCAGTTTGTTCCCTATAGTTAAGAGTCTCTTATGGTTTGCTTCTCTCTCTCTTTTTCCTTCCCCAATGTTCATCTGTTTTGTTTCTTAAATTTCACATATGAGTGAAATCACACGGTATTTGTTTTTCTCTGACTGACTTATTTCACTTAACATAATATACTCTTGCTCTATCTACATTGTGGCAAATGGCAAGATTTCATTCTTTTTGATGGCTGAGTAATATCCCATTATATATACATCTTTATCCATTCATCAGTCAATGGACATTTGGGCTCTTTCCATAATTTGGCAATTGTGGACATTGCTGCTATAAACATCAGGATGTGTGTGCCCCTTCAAATCAGTACTTTTGTATCCTTTGGGTAAATACCTAGTTGTGCAATTGCTGGCCATAGGGCAGTTCTATTTTTAACTTTTTGAAGAACCTCCATACTGTTTTCCAGAGTGGCTGCACCAGTTTGCATCCCCACGTGGGGATTCCCCTTTCTCCTTATCCTCACCAACATCTGTTTTTTCCTGTGTTATTAATGTTAGCCATTCCGACAGATGTGAGGTGTTATCTCATTGTGGCTTTGATTTGTATATCCATAATGAATGATGTTGAGCATCTTTCCATATGCCTGTTAGTCGTCTGTATGTATCCTTTGGAACATGTCTGTTCATGTCTTCTGCCCATTTCTTAACTGGATTACTTATTTTTTGGGTGTTGAGTTTGATATGTTCTTTATAGATTTTGGATCCTAGCCCTTTATTAGGTATGTCATTTGCAAATATCTTCTCTCATTCCGTGGGCTGCCTTTTAGTTTTGTTGGTTGTTTCCTTCACCGTGCAGAAGCTTTTTATCTTGATGAAGTCCCAATAGTTCATTTTTGCTCTTGTTTCCCTTGCCTCCAGAGACAGGAAACCATCAAAATCCTAGAGGATAACACAGGCAGCAATGTCTTTGACATGCGAGGTAGCTTTACACTTGATTTTAACCACCCCCAGCCACCTTTTTCTCCACCTACGGATCTAGTTCTTCAGATCTCAGCTTAGACTTAGATAGCACTCCATCCAGGTCACCCTCCACACACCCCCAAATGGGGTTGCAGCCTGCACTCCCTCTTCTCAGGTCTGACCGCTTGTTGACACATTTACCATGACTGGTAAATGCCTTTTTCTTCCTCTGCAGACATTGCTCATGGAAGACAGGGACAAAGTCATTTTTGTCACCATTGTTCCCTTTACTGATTAGCAAGGTGAGAACCACTATTATGTTGGATGTAACAGATCAGTGACAAGATTAGATGAAAGAAAGATGAATGGCACAGCCAATGCTTGCTATGAGGTAGAGCTATCACTTCCTAGAGTAAAAGCTGAAAAGAGCTCTCCTTTAACAAGATCATCTTGAATGAGACTAAAACTGGATTAGTGAATTGGCTCGTTCAACAAATATTTACTGATCAAGGTTTGTACCTTAAGAATGTACTATGGGAATGCAAAAACAGGTCACTGGGGCCAGGCCAGTGGGATGCAGAGGAGTTGGAGAACACAGGAAAAGGGACATAATATGGAAAGTCTTCCCACAGAAACTGATCCCATGGCTGAGTCTGTTAAAACCAACAGAAGCCATATATTAAAGGCTTTTTTAAAAGAGAAAACCAATAAAATTCATATTACAGTGTGAGGTAGTGAGCTAGCCACTCTTGCATAAGCAATCCCCTTGTAAGACAAATACTCTGCAGGACTCATATCCTACTGTATTTCTGCAAAAGATAATTTAGAAAAAAAAATGTGTGCAAATCACCTTGACTTCTAATTAGAAATGCATATTCCTGGGCCCGACGCACCAAGCTTCTTAGGCATAGTATCTGAGTCAAGCTCAGGACCTACTTTCAGGGGGCCATTGGAACTCACTTCTGGAGACAGCCGTAAAGACAATGAAGTCAAGCTTCCTCATTGCAGAAATGAGAAAACCGAGGCTCATGGACTATCTTAGTCTGTTTGGGCTGCTACCACAAAAATATCATAGATCAGGTGGGCTTCAGAACAACAGAAACATATTTCTCACAGTTCTGGAGGCTGGAAGTCCAAGATGCCAGCATGGTCAGATTCTGATAAGCGCCTGCTTCCTAATGGCAGGATAGAAGACTTGTCCCTGTAGCCTCACACGGCAGAGAGCAGAGAGAGAAAGCAAGCTCTCCCATGACTCTTAAAAGGGTTAATCCCATCAGGAGGATTCTACTCTCAAGACCTCATCTAATTCTACTTACCCTCCCAAAGGGCCCACCCCCTATCATTATCACATGGTGGGTAGGACTTCAACATATGAATTTTGGGGGGACACGCACATTCTGTCCATAATCATGGGGCATGGTATTTGTATAGGGGTGTCATGAATAAATGTAGAGCTCAGATGAATCGATGAGTTTCTGACCAGCAGTAAGTCTTAGGGATATAAACATGTGTTAGCTAAGCTAGAAGAGAAGGATTGGATGTTCATTGATGCCTGTTTCCAATGACTATAAAGACATGGGGCATGAAAGACCCACCAGCTGCGATCAAGTAATGGCAAATATCAAGGAAATGACCCTCGCCAAGCATAGAACATAGAGAATTTGAAACCTCACTACTTGAATGGTGGAGTTACTGGATGTAATGGTCAAAGAAAGCAAGATGGCAGAGTAGTTTACATGCAGGCAAGAACAAATGGTGCAGAGATAGATATATAGATGATAGATGATAGATATAGATAGATAGATAGATAGATAGATAGATAGATGATAGATAGATAGATAGATAGATAGATAGATAGATACTGAGGTATATTCCATAAGGTACCACATCTTTTGCTTCTATAGCCAGAATATAGCAGAATGTAGGCAAACAGCATTCCCTGATTAGAGTAATGATAGCACCTTAAAGTGTTGGTTTTTTTTTTAAAGATTTTATTTATTTATTTGAGAGAGAGAGAATGAGAGAGAGCACATGAGAGGGGGGACGGTCAGAGGGAGAAGCAGACTCCCTGCCAAGCAGGGAGCCCGATGTGGGACTCGATCCAGGGACTCCAGGATCATGACCTGAGCCGAAGGCAGTCGCTTAACCAACTGAGCCACCCAGGCGCCCTAAAGTGTTATTTTTAAAAGAATGTCACACAGCATTTCTTTTCTGTTTGGCTAATAACAATAATAATAATAACTGCAGCAATAATAATAATAAAATCATATAAAATGACTTGAGTACATGCTATGAGCCCTGCATAATACTGAAGACCATACATACATGACTTTATTTGATCCTCTCAACCCTAGCAAATAGATGTTGACCAACCCTTTCTTTTTTTTTTTTTTAAGATTTTATTTATTCATTTGAGAGAAAGGGAGGAGAGCATGAGCCGAGGGAGGGGCAGAGGGAGAGGGAGAAGCTGACTCCTGAGCAGGGAGCCCGATGTAGGGCTCGATCCCAGCACCCTGAGATCATGACCTGAGCTGAAGGCAGACGCTTAACTGACCGAACCACCCAGGTGCCCCTGACCAACCCCTTTCATTTGTTCCCAGATTCCCCTGCAGTTAGTTTGGGCCATGAGATTAATTTCTAGTCTTTGGCCATTAATATGGCTGAAAGTGACACATGTACACTCCCAGACTTGTGCTTTAAAACCAGCGTTGTGGTCCTCTGTGCCCCCTCACTTTGCATGCCAGCTGGCCAGATGACAAAGATCCAGGGGAAGACTCTGATGCTCTACAGCAGCATGCCAGAGCCACCAAGAGAGAACCCAGGTCACTCGATAGCTCCATGGGGCAGAATGTCTCCACTTCACTTGCTGCTCTGTTCACTCTCGTCATATTGTGACGTGAGCAAGAAATAAAATTGGTGTTATGAAGCCAGTGAGACCTGGGGCTCTGATACACAAGTTGTAGCAAGTATCATTTCCCTGAAGAGCAGAGTGTTATTAACCTTGTTTCCCCAGTAAGGACACTGATTTATTCAAGATCTTGCAGCCAGTATGTGCAGAACCCAGGCCTGATAGGCTCCGCACCCACGCTCATTCCAGCACGTTGAGCTGTACCTCCTTATACCTGTGTTGTCTGCATGTTGCAGATAAAATGACTGGGATCAAATTCTGCCATCCTGTCTAGGGGTCCCCCTGGAATTCTCAATGGCACAGAGGGAAGGAACTGATGTAAGCATTGTTGGGTTCCTATTTGTCCAAGGATATTATGAGCCAGTCCATGACCAGAATCTCCTTTCGCTGGCTTCCAGGCCAGGTAGTGAGTTGGTGAGTCTCAGCTGGATGCCAGCCACAGAACATTCCAGTGGCATTGGACGTGGCTCAGGGAAAGTCAGATGCCTGGCAACGAGATGTCACTGAACCACACAGACCAATTTCTTGGAAGGACATGCTGTGTTGTTTTCCAGGGATAGAAAAGGCTATTTGTGTATGTAACATCAATGTGTGTGTGTGATTTCTATATATATGCAAGTACTGATACATGTACATATGTGTGTATATATACAAACATACCCATGCAGGGGTGCACACACACATACACACACATACACACACGTACACACAATCAACCCGGCCCATAAGCATCATCATACATTTATATATGAATGTGTGTATGTGTGTGTAAATATTTTGTCCATGTCAGCTTGTCAATAAAATGCCTGCAATGTGTGTGTGTATGTACCCACATGCATATACTGTAGCTCGTAACATCCTTGGACAAATAGGAACCCAACAATGCTTAACATACACATACACATATACAAACACATAGAATCATGCACACCCACATATCTTTTTTTTTTTTTTTTTAAGATTTTATTTATTCATTCGACAGAGAGACACAGAGAGAGAGGGAACACAAGCGGGGAAGTGGGAGAGGGAGAAGCAGGCTTCCCACAGAGCAGGGAGCCCGATGCGGGGCCTGATCCCAGGACCCTGAGATCATGACCTGAGCAGAAGGCAGACACTTAACCGACTGAGCCACTCAGGCGCCCCAACACCCACATATCTTTATATACTTGTGTGTCCGTATGCTTCTACAAACATATACATCCAAGGTATTAAATGCTCCTCTAAGCGAATGGAAGCATGTCGTATTTCTCTCACAGCTTTGAGAACCACCAAAAATCCACATGAGAGTAGAGATTGGGGAATTCAAATAAACACAAATGTGCTGTTAATGTAGCTGCTGGTGTGAGAATTATTTAAAAAGCCGGTGACTCAACAGTATGTACCCTTAACTGGGAAGAACCAGGCAGGGGGTCCCTGTGGCCACCAGGAACAGCAGACTGCACCCGGCCAGCATTCCCTGACCACCCAAGCCTGCTCTCCGTGCAACTGATAGATATGTTTTGACAAGTTCTATTAAGTACAAAGACAGCCACCAGGGCAACATGTGGAGTTGATAGAGAGAGAGGCAGGAAGGCAAATCGCAGTGTGAGGCCTGCTGATGTTGACAGAATTTGCCAGAACAAAATGAGTCCGTGCTCCCCATCATCTATTACCAAATTTCAGTAAGGTCTTTGGCACCCACAATGCTTAGGAGGGCAAGCCTCTCCCCTCCTCGGTTTCCTATTTCTGTCTCCCGGTTGCCAGCAAATCAAGGACTTCTCAGAACTCTAACTGGGTGTCTTTCTTTATGCTGAGTCACCAGTGATGCCAAGGTGAGAGGTATGGAGTGGCTGAGGCTGGCACCAGCAGTGTGGAGCTCAGTCCCTTCCCACCTCCACCAGCCCCTCCCCATACCTGTTTTTAGAAGCTTCCTGGGGAGTCGAGTTGGCAAGCACACCTGGGCTGATTACCCGAGCCTCTCTCACCGTCTTGAGAACATCATTGTCATCCTCCAGAGCCCTCCTAAACAAGGTTTGGCAACGGCAAAAACAAACACTATTTTACAACATCTTTGGATGCACTTCCAAAATGCAAAAGCAATTAATCAGTAGTCTCCCTGAGACTCTGCTCAGTGAGGCTGGCTTTGACAAAGAGCTCAGCTTTGATGGGGGCCCGAGAAGCATGTGAGAGAGCCCAAAACGTGGGAACAGGCTTCAATTATTTATTTGTTTAGAAAACTGGGGAGTAGAACTTGAGCTGCGAGCACAGAGATAATCCATCTAAGGCCTTCCCAGCAGCGAAGTCTTTTACTCCCTGCCTGAGCATTGTGCTTGGAAAGGGATGGGTAGTTTCACCAGGCCTGGCATAGATCCAAAGGTTTCCTGTGTGTGCGCACATGTGCAGATGCGTGTGCGTGTGTGTGTGTTTGCATATTTCAGCGAGCTATATTTGGGGTATCTGAACATCATCAAGCCTTGTATAAAGACTGCTGTTTCTAATTACTACACACCCATGCTGCCCTGCTTGTTTCTAATGGGTGAGATTCCTGTGTGCTGGATTTTCATGTCATTTTATGGAAAATCAAGATTGTACATTCTCTGAGAGATTCTGTCATTTAGCAATGTATTCTCAAGACATGGTGTAATCATCTTAATAATTGATTGTAGGGAAGGAAGTCACTGGTAGCCTAAGTTATTCTCAGCCTTGAACTTTGTCCTCCACAGTTTATTTTACATGTGGAAACATCTTGATGGATCCATCATCCCAGGAAATTTACGACAGCAGTCACCCTGCCTTTAATAATCCACGGGTTGACAATTTGAGCAACGGTAGGTGCAGTTGCTCTCCCGAAAATACTGATGAGTGAAGGGAAATGTAACTAATGTCCAACTCCACATAGGATTTTCTTAAGAAATAAACTTTGTTCAGATAAAAGAGTGGGATTTTTTTGATCCAAGTCTCCATGGATCTCTGTATCTACCTTTCTTTCCCCTAAGACCTTTTTCACATGTTTATGTATCATGAGATTCTGTTCAAAATCTCTCTTTCACAAAATCTTGTACAATTTTTTTTTTTTTTTCTGTATGTGGTCTCCTCCTTCCATACCCGGGTTTTTTGCCATGTTCTCCTGAAGTACTTTTACTTGTTTGCATTGCTTAACACTTGTTCTGAACCATAAGTACTTTGACAGAAAAATCTAGGTTTTGCTGATCTTACTATTACTCAGTACAAATTGTTGCTTAGCGAATATTTGTTGGATGGATGGATAGATAAATACATAAATAAAAACTTCTATCGTCTGTCATCCTACATAAATACCAATATCCCAGAATAGTAACCTGATCTGATCTAGATTTTGGTATCTGCTTGTACTGGGTGGAAGAGTGCCTGCTCAAAGCTCATGCACATCTGGAACCTCATCATGTGACCTTACTTGGAAATAGTGTCTTTGCAAATGTAATTAAGATGAGGTCACACTGGAGTAGGTTGGCCCCTATATTTAACATGACTGGTGTCCCTATAAGTAGGGGAGATGATACACAAAGAGATATTTTGATGTGAACATGGAGGCAAAGAGTAGAGCCAAGGAAGACCAAGGATTGCAAACAACCACTAAGAGGTAAAGCAAGATCTTTCCTTAGAGACTTCAGAGGGAAGGTAGCCCTACCAACACCTTCATTTCAGACTACTGGCCTCCAAAAGTGGGAGAAAATACATTTGTGATGTTTTATGTCACCAAGTTTGTGATACTTTGTTAAAACAGCCCTAGGAAATGACCACACAGCTCAAGAAACTATCCTGCAGAGAAGAGACTAACTATGCCCTGCTGGACATTCACCAAGGAGGCAAAACCAAAGTGGGTTCCCCATGGCAAGGGAGCCTGCCATTGTAGTGAAGCCCAAGGACTCATGGAGATTTGCAGTAACCCTGAAGAGCTAATTCCCCCGCCTCCAATGAGGGAATGGCAGAGGGGAGGTCAATGAACACAATAGTAAATGTGGAGGAGACATGCTTAGGGCTGAGGTTCAGGCCCCAAGTCACAAGATAGGGACCATAGTGATAGGCTGAGGTCATACTGGCCAGACTCCACGGGCAGGGAATGGACAGGAGGAGTCCCATGAGTGCTTTGGACAGCCACAAGTTTTGACTCTCTCTGTAGTTGTTGGCTGGACATAAACCATGGGTGGGGTAGCCTTGATTAATGGGCCAAAGAGGAAGTGGAGAGAATCTTAAAACTGCCTAAAAGTCAAGTTCCACCTCAGCATTTTCCTTTCTAAGTATTTGGCCACCTCTTGCTTGTTCCCTGTTGTGCTTATTTTCAAATAAAACCTCAGTCAAGGCTACAATATTAGTCCTTTCACATAATCCTTAAGTGATGTACGATTTGGGAAAATGCCACCATGGGATTCACATTTCTTCGATTCATAAGTTCTGGGCAATGTGAATAAGACATTAAAGCACAGTGACCACAAAACCTCACTAATTCAGACAAATTATCTGGAGGATCTTCTGACTGAATGGTGAGAGATTGGATCTAGAAACCATTTTTTAAAGAAATCTTGTTTTATTTCCTTCAAGGACAAGCACTAACCAGAAGGAGTCTAACATACAGTTAAGTAGCTGCCCTCAGAGGATGAGGTTTAATGAATAGATAAGAATGGTTTGTAATTAGTCCATCATGTGTTTGTATGGCAAAGGGTGCTTGGGAAGTGCTTGAGGATGCTTGAAAACAGTGTGTGCTCTTAAGTACTTGGAATATTTCCCCAGAAATTTGTTTATACAACTAATTTGTTTAGTGAAGCCATTGCTTGAGCCTTCAGTCTACTTATCCCAATTTCCACATGAGAGATGGGCATAGCAATGAGGTCTCACTCGGTTTATAAATCAGCACAAGGAGACACAGGCAGGATGCTTCCCAGGGAAGAGCTCATTCTCCTCTGCCAGAGAGGCTGAGACATGGGGAGCTGGCCTTCCATGGACACCACGCCTCTCAGTGAATGGACCAGCAAGTGTCATGTTGGTTTGTGTCACTCACAGACACACATATTCAGTCTTCAACATCCCAACATCAGCATCCTCTCCAAAAGTGACTGTACTTTCTGCTTTTATCCTATGAAAAATGAATATGGAATTAGAAGTTAGAGGACTCAGTCTTGAATTTTAATCCCACTGTCAGAGTCATGTCTCTTGGCATATCATTTAATCCCTCTCTTCATTCCCTTTATTTAGATAGGAATATTTAATGAGATAATACATATGCTCTCTGGAAACCGTAAATCACACAAAAATGTAAGGAACTATTATGATCGATTCATTAACAAGAAGACCCACTAGAACTGAGTTTCAGTGATTCCAGGTTAAAGAATCTTTTTTTTTTTTTAAGTAGGCTCCTTGCCCAACATGGGGCTTGAACTCATGACCTTGAGATCAAGACCTGAGCTGAGATCAAGAGTCAGAGTCTTGACCGACTGAGTCACCCAGGTGCCCCAAATGTTGTGTTTTAAATTCCAAAGTTCAATGAAAAGTGTTTGCTTTATGGGTCAGACAGACCTGGTTTGAGGCCCAGTTATATTTCCTACTAATGGAGTTTTGGCCATGATGTTGAACTTCTTGACTTCTTAATTACACACAGGTCAAGTGGAAATGGAAAATATGTGTTTATAAGAGGTACACAGCACTTTACTCAGTGCCTGGCACATGGTAAGTGCTTAATAAATGCTAGTCAACACATTATAGCCCAAATAAATTCTTGAGGCCCATAAAGGGACAGGCACAAAGATGTCCATTGCATCATTATTTGTGGTGGTAAAGAGTTGGAGTCAATCTGGTGTCCATCTATGGTAAAATGGACAGTCAAGGGGTGGGGGGGGGACATAGACCATGGAGTACCATGAGGCAGTTAAAGTCAACACATCAGATGTGCACACGAAAGCACATCTTGAAACATTGGTGAAAAGAGTAAAAAATAGAATATCGTTTAAAACACAACATTTATGTGAATTAAAATGCATGCATAAAAAACAATGTATCCATGTTTCAATCACTCATTGAATTCATAATGATAATGATAATAAATGGAGAAGAATGAGAATGGAGTATGAGGATGAAAGAGAATGAATGGATGAATAAATGAATGAATGAATGAACTAGATTGAGTGAACAAATGAATGAGTGAGTGAATGAATGAGTAAATGAATGATGAATGAATGAATGACAAGGGGCAATGATGTGCCATAAACACATTATAGGGATTAATTAACACAGCCTTCCACCCTGAAAGCACAATTGAAACGTGAAATACAACAGGGTAAAGACATGCCAGTGCCAGTTATTTTTGTAGCTTCGGCTGAGTCCAGGTTCCCAGAAATACAACACCATCACCACCAACAAAGCCACTCCCTGTGTTAGTTTCCTGAGGCTGTTGCAGTAACTCACAAATGAGTTGCTTGAAACAACAGAAATGTATTCTCACAGTTCTGAAGACTGGAAGTGGTAAATCAGGTGTTGGCCGGCTGTGCTCCCCTGGAGGTCCTAGTGGATAGTGGAGTCTTCATTGTCATCCAGCTTCTGGTGACTGTGGCACTTCTTGACCTGTGGCCACATCACTCCCATCTCTGCCTCCCCGGTCATATTTCTTCCTTCTCTGTCTTAAATATCCTGGGCCTTTCTCTTCTAAGCACACTTGTTAGGATTCCAGGGCCATCTAAATAATCCAGGATCATCTCTTCATCTCAAAATCCTTAATTTCATCACATCTGCAAAGACACTTTTTTGAAATAAGGTCATATTCACAGGTTCTTAGAATAAGGACTTGGGCATATATTTTGAGGGCTGTCATTCAGCCCCACTATATTTCCTTATCAGGTCTCAGAAGGTAAGAAATCAAACCCACTCTGTACCCTGGAAGGTGATCCAATCTCTCCCTCCCATTTGGGGCAATCCTCTATGGGATGCTCAAGAAATCCCCAGAGGTGCTCATTCATTACTCAGAGCCAGCCTGGTTCTTCCCTCCTGCTCCTGAAGCAGAACAATCCAGGAATCCCTGACTGCCCCCTCAGTGTGCTGTTGGTCTGCCCATAGGGAAACCCAGGCCCTCCGGATTCACTGTGGCCCCAGCTAAGGCCACAGCACCTGCTGTCACCTCTAGCACCCCGATGACCTAAGAAGTCCCTAAAATACCCTGATTCCCATGGATGTTGTCCCTGGCACAATTTTTACTCTCTCATGGAGTCTTTTCTTAATGCTTACATTCGGGCCACCTTCCAGTGTACCTCCTTCCAGGAAAGGGGGAGGAAGGAAGGAAGGAAGGAATACAAACACATACATACACACATATATAAATATACATGCAATTGTTATATGTTGTTATACATCATATATGTAATATGTATATATGTAATATTCATGGGGCCCCCAGGTGGCTCAGGCCATTAAGCATCCAACTCTTGTTTTCAGCTCAGGTCATGATCTCAGGGTTGTGGGATCAAGCCCTGAGTCTGCCTCCATGCTCAGCAGGGAGTCTGCTCAAGATTCTCTCCCTCTGCATCTGCCTCTCCTCCCACTCATATGCACACACATCTGCACGCTCACACTCTAAAATAAATAAGTAAATCTTTAAAAAAATTTAAATGACTGAACCAATTACTTAACCTCAGTCTCAGTTTTCTTCCTCTGCAAAATGAGGGAATTTGATTAGATCAGAGGTTGTCAATCACTACAATGGCCAATTGTGTGCCCCAGATGCATTGGGCCTCCATTCAAATATATCTCTTCTTATACCTTGTAGGGATCTCATTACTATCTCTGGATGTCTTCTGTTAATGTCACTGGAGGAAGGTGGATATTCCCCAGCACTGAAGACTGGGGCAGTTAGCGAGTTGTTTCCCAAGTGCCACCTTCCAGAGGAATGATGCAATTCACTTCTACAAGAGCTATATTTCCTTCAGTCAAAATTGGGATCTCAACCCACTAACCAATTCAGTAAGTGCATCTGCAAGTATAGTCTTTCAAGTTGCAAATGAACTTTGTGGAAAATGGCCTACATGGGCTCAGAGTTCAAGATGGTCAATAGGTTAAAAGCTTGGAGCTTTCTACCTGGGATCTTAATCTTATCATTCTGGAAAATCCCTTTACCTCTATCCTGCATTGGATCTCACTTCCTAGATTCAACATATTCATCTTTCTTTGTTTATTTCATCATTTTAATGAAGTTCTCAAAAAGCTTCCTCTGAAAGATGCCTAAATTTATTCTACATTCATTTATTTGATAGCTTAACTGGGTATAGAGTTCTAAGTTTGTAATTATTTTCGCTTAGGGTTTTGAAATTATTTCTTCATTCTCTTTTTTTTTATCATATTATGTTAACACCATATATTACATCATTAGTTTTTGATGTAGTGTTCCATGATTCATTGTTTGCGTATAACACCCAGTGCTCCATTCAGTATGTGCCCTCTTTAATACCCATCACCAGGCTAACATCCCCCCCATGCAGAACCCTCAGTTTGTTTCTCAGAGTCCATAGTCTCTCATGGTTCGTCTCCCTCTCTGATTTCCCCCTTTCATTTTTCCCTTCCTACTAGCTTCTTTTTTGTTTTTAACGTATAATGTATTATTTGTTTCAGAGGTGCAGGTCTGTGATTCAACAGTCTTACACAATTCACAGCACTCACCATAGCACATACCCTCCCCACTGTCTATCACCCAGCCCCCCATCCCTCCCATCCCCCACCACTCCAGCAACCCTCGGTTTCCTGAAATTAAGAATTCCTCATATCAGTGAGATCATATGATACATGTCTTTGTCCGATTGACTTATTTTGCTTAGCATAATACCCTCTAGTTCTATCCACATCATTGCAAATTGCAAGATTTCATTTTTTTTTTCTTGGTGACTGCATAATATTCCATTGTGTATACACACACACACACACACACATATATATATACCACATCATTTTTTTTTTAAGATTTTATTTATTTGACAGAGAGAGCACAAGCAGAGGGAGAGAGAGGGAGAGGCAGGCTCCCTGCTGAGTAAGGAGCCCGATGTGGGACTTGATCCCAGGACCCTGGGATCATGACCTGGGCCAAAGGCAGCCGCTTAACCGACTGAGCCATCCAGGCGTCCCACACCACATCTTCTTTATCCATTCATTGCATAGACATGTTGATAGACATCTTGGCTCTTTCCATAGTTTGGCTATTGTGGACATTGCTGCTATAAACATTGGGGTGCACGTACCCCTTCAGATCACTACATTTGTATCTTTGGGGTAAATAGCCAGTAGTGCAATTGCTGGGTCATAGGGTAGCTCTATTTTCAACTTTCTGAATAACCTCCATACTGTTTTCCAGAGTGGCTGCACCAGCTTGCATTCCACCAACAGTGTAGGAGGGTTCCCCTTTCTCCGCATCCTCGCCAACATCTGTCATTTCTTGACTTGTTAATTTTAGCTATTCTGACTGGTGTGAGGTGGTATCTCATTGAGGTTTTGATTTGGATTTCCCTGATGCCGAGCGATGTTGAGCACTTATCATGTGTCTGTTGGCCATTTGGATGTCTTCTTTGGAAAAATATCTGTTCATGTCTTCTGCCCATTTCTTGATTGGATTATTTGTTCTTTGGGTGTTGAGTTTGATAAGTTCTTTATAGATTTTGGATACTAGCCCTTTATCTGATATGTCATTTGCAAATATCTTCTCCCATTCTGTTGGTTGTCTTTTGGTTTTGTTGACTGTTTCCTTTGCTGTGTTAAAGCTTTTTATCTTGATGAAGTCCCAATAGTTCATTTTTGCCCTTGCTTCCCCTGCCTTTGGCGATGTTTCTAGGAAGAAGTTGCTGTGGTTGAGGTCGAAGAGGTTGCTGCCTGTGTTCTCCTTTAGGATTTTGATGGACTCCTGTCTCACATTTAGGTCTTTCAACCATTTTGAGTCTATTTTTGTGTGTGGTGTAAGGAAATGGTCCAGTTTCCTGATGATGTCTTCATAATCGGACCTTGTTGGCTTGGTCCCTCAACTCTTGTGCTATAAAATAGACAGCCTCCTCTTCATTTTCTCTATCTTTAGCTTCCCTTGCATCCTCAATCTACTCTCTCAACCTCATTGAAATAATTTCTCTAAAACAAGACCCTCAATGGATCCTAAGGGTTCACAGTGGATCCCAAAGTGTGGTTTTGTATCAGAATCACCTGGGATAGGGGAAAGTCTCATAAAATGCAGTTTCCTTACTCCCTCTCCAGACCTATAAGAGCAGAATTTGGAGATGGGGCTTTGTGCCTGCATTAAAGATATGTGCATGTGCATGCACGCGCACACACACACACACAATCATACACAGTTTTCCATACATATTTCCATATACGTATATATATATATATATATAAATTTCTCAAATTTCCTTTTGTTAATGACTTCTAATTTCATTCCATTTTAGTCAGAGAACATGCTTTGTATTATTTCAATTTATATAAATTCATTGAGGTTTATGTAATGGCTTTATGTGTGCTTGAGAAGAGTATGTACTCTGCTGTTGTTGGGTGTGAGGTTCTGTAGAGAATTGTTAGTTCTAGTCAGTTTACACAGTACTTCAAGTCTTATGTCCCCTGCTGATCTCCTGCTCAGTTTGTTACACTACAGAAAATGGGGATGGAACTCTCCAACTTATTATCATTGTCTATTTCTCCCTTCAAATTTGTGGCAGTGTTGTTTCATGTATCTTGATGCTCTATTGTTAAGTGAATATATGTTTATAGCTGTTATGTATTCCTGATGATTTGACCTTGTCTTCATTGCAGAATGTCCTCCTTTGACTCTGGTAACTTATGTTTTACAGTCTATTTTGTTTGAGATCCATAGTCATTACAGATCTCTTCATTACTGTTTGCATTGCTTACCTTTTCCACCATTTCACTTTCAACATATTTGTGTCTTTGAATCTTAAGTGTACCTATTATAGACTTTTGGAAGAATCTTGAACTTTATTTCCCACCCTTCTATTCAATTACTCTTTTTATATTTTTTAAATATTTAAGAACTCCCTATTTCTGAATATATTTAGAGAAACAATAGTTTCTCTTAGGAAATTGATTATACTTTTATTTATAATGTATATGTTTACTGTGTTTTCTTCTGCTTGCTTTGTTTGCTCTGCTTTTTCCATCTCTCCTTTCCTTTAAGTTTTTTTTCTCTGTCTTTAACATTATAGAATTTCTTAAAATGTTTGGAGATCCTTGACAATTCATTAATATTTAAGAATGCATCACTGAAAAGTTCACTGAAATCTTTATGTGTGTGAGCAGGGCTTATCAAGTCTGGGCTTTCACTGTGGAGGGAATTGGAGAAATTCAAATGTCATTAACTACAACTTTATTCTCTCCAGCTGATCAGTTTTCCAAAGATTAATCCTCAAATTTCTTACCTAGGGTAGAGAAGCGGGATTTCGGTGGTCTGGGAATCAGACCGAGATATCATAGTTTTTGGGCAATCTTGCACTTACTACCTTCCCCCCTCAATCCCTGTGTCTGGAATTCCATAATCCCAGATTCCTCTGGTTCCACCTTTCTAAAGAATAAACTCGACTTCTCTGAGTACTGGTTGGAGATAATGGTCTGGTTATGTAGATGACAAGAAGATCTAGACATCTCACTATTATTCACTCAGTTATAATATCACTCCAACTTTCAGACCACTACACAGTCTTGCATTCAGAGCGCACTAGTTCTTCACATTTCTTTCCTTTCTCTTGCAGAAAGAATGTGCTTGCTTCTTTCTTGCAGAGAGTGAGGTTCTGCCTCTCTCTGCTTTATCACAACGGTGACCAGTTTTTCATTTGTCAGCCATCCTGCATATTTTAGCACATCTTATTTGCTGTGATTGACTTTCTAATGCTTTTTATCCTTTGAGTTTATTTATTTATTTTAAGAGAGAATGAGCATGCATGTACAAGTGAGGGAAGGAGGGACAGAGGGAAAGAATCTCAAGCAGATTCCATGCTGAGCATACAGCCCAACATGGGGCTTGATCCCAGAACCCTGAGATCATGACTTGAGCTGAAATCAAGAGTCAGATGCTCAACTGACTGAGCCACCCAGGCACCCCTTGACTTTATATTTTTAATGTTATTTTTTCTCTCTCATTTTTTGTTGTTGTTGTTTAGGAAAAAACAAAGAAGGAACGTTTAAACAGATTTCAGAAACAAAATCTGTACACTCATCAGCTCCATTCTTTTGAAAATGGAAAGAAGAAAGTTATTAAATAAGAGTCCCAAACAATAAACCACATAGTAGATCACAAAGAAATTTACCAGGTTTTAAAACAATAATCATGAAATATTTTTCAACTTATGAAGCCAAAGAAACATGCTTGTTATTCCAGTTTTTCAAAAAAATAAGTGTTTTTTATTCACAACATCTAAGATATAGAAACAGTGTAAATGTCGCTGACAGATGAATGGATAAAGAAAATGTGGTATACACATATGATGGAATATTACTCAGTCTTAAAAATAAGGAAATCCTACCATTTGGGACAACATGTACCTGGAGGACATTATACCAAGTGAAATAAGCTGGGCATAGAAACACAAACACTGCCTGATCCTACTTTTATGAGAAACCTAAAATAGTCAAACTCATAGAACCAGCGAGTAGAGGAGTGGTTACAAGAGCTCAAAGAAGGGACAGATGTGGAGGTGTCAGTCAAAAGTATGTTTCAGGTGCACAAGATCAATGTGTTCTGAATCTAACATATAGCATACATAAGTTCTATAGTGAACAATGCTGTCTTGCATACTTAAATATTTGCTGAGAGAGTAAATGTTATATTAAGTGTCCTTACTACATAGTAAAAAAATAATAACAGTAGAAAGTAAATTAATTTTTAAAAAGAAGGGGATGGGAGGAAACCTCTAGAGGTGATGGATACATTTACAGCTTTGATTGAGGCAGTGTATCAGGGGTATACACTTCTCTCCAAACTTGTCAAGCTGTGTACATTAAATATGTACAGTTTTTTGTACATCAACCATATCTCAAAAAAAGTGGTTAAAAAAAAGAATAGGTGCTCTGATAAATTAAGAAATGCATCTTACCCCTCAGGTTATCTTGGGTTATTTTGTTACCGTGAGTCATTTCAGTTCACCATGCAGAGATAACTACCAAAGAGTGGTAAACATATGTGTGTCTATCTATCCATCTATCTATCTCAATCCATCCACCCTTCTATCCATATATGTATATGCAGATATGTGTGTATATATACATATATATATGTGCATGTGTCTATGTGTGTATATATATGTATTTGTATATATACATGTATGTAAGTATATGTGTGTGTGCATAAACATGTTTATATTTGTATTTATACTTACATATTTTTTTTGGAAAGAAAAGCTTATTTTATGGAAAGAAAAGGACAAGAACAGTTTTGTGAAAGCCATGCTTATGCTCTGCTTCCCCAAAGTGAGTCCTAAGGGGGCAGAAGATTTATATGGAAAATGAGATTATTTGGTTATGGTCTGAATCTCGACCTTAGGTGTGCCAAGGCGTTTTGTATCTCACCACTCATATTCTTTTAGAAATGGAACCAGAGGATGTTAGGCAAGTTCGCAGGCCCTCTTTTTTTTTTTTTTTTTTTTTAAGATTTATTTATTTATTTTGGAGAGAAAAAGCATGAGCTCGAAGGGTGGAGGGAGAGGGAGCGAGAATCTCAAGCAGACTCTGGGCTGAGTGTAGAGCCCCACACAGGGCTCCATCTCACGACCCTGAGATCATGACCTGAGCCAAAACCAAGAGGCGGCACTTAACTGAATGCACCACCCAGGTGCCACACGCAGGCCCTCTTTTATTGACACTTGATGAAGAACTGGATTCTCTGACAACTCTTCAGCCCTTGGCCACTGAAGTCACTTGATGACAGAGTCCATTTCCAGGGGCTGACAGTGGAGTGAACCTGTAAGCATTTCTTTTCTGCCACAGCCTCTTTGTTCCCTTGAGACTCTCATAACAGCATGCCGGCTTCAGAGTTCCATCTCAAGTCACTGTTTAACAAATCCATTTTAGTGAACTTCTTATCAATTTTCCCATTTTATTCATTCATTCTTGCATGGTAACCCATAAAAGCCCTTCTTAGCTAAGCCATTTTTCTGATGGGAAACTAGTATTAAAAAAAAAAGGGTTCAATTAAAAACTTACACTTGATCAGAAAAGAGTTACCCACAGCAGCATTTCAAATACCTAACCTGGTCATTCTGATAACTTTTTAGCCAACACTGTCTTGTTCATGTATGCTTTAAGCAAGATGTCCTCTCTTCCTCCCTGCCCCCATACACACCTATGATACAAAATTTAAGTAGGGAGGTGTAGATTTAGAGAAAAAAATGGAAGAGATATATAGATATAGAATAAAAATTTTAAGGACATTCGAAATGGAAAATCCCTCTTTTTTATTCTCGACTGGGAAAAAAAAATATATCTATCTGCCCTAATTTCATCACCTGATTCTCTTACAGTATATTAGAGGTCTATAGGTGCCCTGATTTCATTAGAAGAAGGTGTTTCCATGATCCTTTAATAAAAGGATTTGGTCTAGCGTAATAACTACCCAGCATTTTATTTAAGTTGCTGGGTATGGTGTTTCTCAGTGTGAACAGCAATAACGGTCATGTGTTCCTATGAGGGGATTCATTCTGACATCTCTTGTTAGCTGACAGGTATGTAGTACACTTGCCTCCCAGCTTTGGGACTGGTTTCAAATGCAGCCTTTGTGAAAGCAAAGGAAATCCTCGTAACTCCATCCAGTGACAAGTAGCAGGAATTGGGTCAGACTGGGGATGTGTACTGCGATGTGAAAATGGGGCTGTAATAGGGCTGTCAGGAGGAGGCAGAGTGATCACTGATCGCATCTTGCTTCTGCCGTTCCTTCCCTCTCAAATAACCTTCTTTGCAACTACTGCAGGACCCACTACCGGGCAAGAGAAGGGCCACCTGGTCCCTGGATATGATTCAATCACCTTCATTCCCCAGAAGAAATGGTAGACAACTCATCCCCTTCCCTCACTCTTGAGGACAGATACCAGAGCTCTTCACCCTGGGGATTTTATCAAAGGGGTATCTATATATACAAGGTGAATTCACAGAGTTTTAAAAAAAATCATAAACTCTCAGAGTTTGCTTTCTGTCATTTGAAATAAGATGATCATACAAATATTTATTGGAAGATTTTAGTTAAATAAACTATGGTATGTCTATTCAGTGGACTAATTTGCTGTCATGGAGAGGGCTGATACATTTACACTGAAATTGAAGATTTCAATGTAATTTTGAAGGACAAAGCTGTTTATAAAATGGTGTTTAAAAATATAGTATGATTTCTTTTATATAAACAGAGAGACAAAAAAATATGCCTGCAAATATATTCAAAGCATTAAGGGCATACCTTTGGTTTTCAGGTAAATTTACTTTCTGTTTTTCCATATATTTGATTTTTGACATAAATACATATTCACTATAATCAGACAAAAGACAAAATAAAAGCTACTTATTGTATGGAAATACAAAAGATGGCACTAATTTGAATGACTCCTAGCATCATTTAACTCTCAGGGGCAATCATTTCACTAGTTAAGGTCCAACCTGAAAGGCTCCATTCCAAGAACCTTCATTTTCTACAACTGCGAACTGGAAATAACAGTAATGCCTATCTCTCAAGGATGAGTAGACAGTTGGAAAGCATTTGTGAAAACATGAGGTGCAAAATAATGAGGTGGTAAGAAGTGCAGGCTCCAGAGCCAGACTCCCTGGAAATGAATCCAGTGCAAATGTTTCCTGGTTGTGTGAACCTTGGGCAATCTACTTAAGCTCTCTAAGTATCAGCATCTGAATCTACAAATGAAAGTGCATGCACCGGAGCACCTGGGTGGCTCAGTCGTTAAGCGTCTGCCTTCGGCTCAGGTCATGATCCCGGGGTCCTGGGATCGAGCCCCACATCGGGCTCCCTGCTCAGCAGGGGGCCTGCTTCTCCCTCTCCCACTTCCCCTGCTTGTGTTCCTGCTCTCGCTGTCTCTCTCTGTCAAATAAATAAATAAAATTTTCAAAAAAAAAAAAAAAAAAAGAAAGTGCATGCACCCACCTCATGGCTGTGTGAGGAAGATTAATTCAGCTAACATTTATAAAGTGTTTACAAGAGTGCCAATTACATAATAAGCACTATCTGAATTTTTGATAAATAAGTAAAATGCCCTGTGATACACTCAGCTGTAGAATTTAGGTTCCAAACTGCTGAGGCAAAACCTTCTTTAAAGTATATCATGCCTGAATTACTACGCAGTCCTTTTTGCTCTGTCTTATATACATGTATGCACAATACAGCAAAGGTAACAATGAGGCCAAGGATGTAAAGATCATCATGGAAAAAAATGTGAGTGCAAAGTAATAATGGAGACAATTGCTTTGTTCTCTTTCTTTTTCAGACTATTCTACTAAGTAGGTCTGCTCAGATCAGTGCTGTAGTTTGAGTAATATTTCTGAACAAGGACAGATTTATATGTGAAGTATCTGGCCTGTTAATTGAAAGGTCTTTATGACTGGTTGTCCATTCCTGTTAGGGGCCATCTTGTAAACTAAGATGGCTGCCAGTTAAATCGAGAATCAATTAGACACATTAATAAAACAACCCTGTCAATTCCCATTAGACCAGGGCCAGACCTTCTTCTTCTCTATTAAGCAAGCAATGCTAATCACGATTTTTATCAATATCTCAGAAACATGATCTGTAATTTACTTCCAGTAAATGAATAATACCAGTTGGTTACTGACTCTAAGTTGAAAGCACTCTCCCGAGGGAGAAGGGAAGTCCATATTCTGTCACTTCCTGTTTGTAACTGGTAAGAGGCATTGGGGATTTGGAAGAAAACAAATGCAAGCATGATTTTCCAAGGCACAGAATATGCCCTAAGAAGTGAAAGAGAAAGTGATGAGAGAATTTTGAGAGGAACATTTGGTAATGTAAGTAAGAGAATGTTAAAAAGAGGCAGAGTTCGTTTGCACATTGTCAGCTCAGTTAAGAAGTTGAGTTTGGCTAAACTCAGGACACCCTCCCTGTGGAGTGCTAGAGAATCACCATGTGCGACAGCAGGCCTTTGAAATCCGGCATCTTATGTTCAAGGGTAATAGGTATTTAAAACAACAGTTATGTAAAGTGTGGTGAGGTGCTTTCATAGAAGATGTACCTACAGATCTTGGCAGATATGAAGAGAGTAAGCAGCCTGGGGAGAATTAATAAGACAAGGATTCATTCTTTCATTCTCCCTTTTTGTTTGAATTTGGCAGGGGGAGGCTGGATTGGCAGAAACTTTGGTCTTTGATGAACAGGTCACAGTTAGAAACGGTAGAGCAGATTATGTGGTCCATCCTTCTGCTCTTTCCATGGATCCCTTTTGAATCACAATTTTTTAACTAAAATCCTCTAGTGGCCCAGAGCACTCCACTTCTAGAAGCAGTCTGTGCCCACTTGAACAGTTCCAATACTTGTAGGATTCTTCTCTCTGTTGATTCATAAAACATCTCTCATGCTAGTTTCTGTGGTTCTAACATCAGCCTCAGAGGGTCTGGTCAGTTCGCTAATGTGGAAATGAGCTTGGAGTACAAAACCAGGGTGAATCTTAGTTTCACCACATAAAATGCTATGACTTGCAGTGTTATGCTTTCCTCATTGGGAAATTCTCACTGGGGAAATAATAACTGTATCATCTTTCATTGCCTACAGGGAAGTTATAATAGTCATATTATAGTGAGATAAGGTATATGAAAATAACTTTTTCATATTGTCAATGTTCTTGTTACCATCACTTTTTTTTCAATACAGGTTTCACCTTCTTCTCATTTCTCTTCTCAAGATCTCGATTTCTCTCACCTGTTCCCAAATGATGGTGAAATGTCTCAGTTTAGACATTTGTCTAAACTTTTTGTCTCAAATGAGCAGACCTAAGTACAAACATACCTCTGGTTTGTGCAGTTGTGATTTGGATTGTCTACCAGTTTTGTCAAAAAAGTACAATACAAGAAAATGGTTTAAGTGGCCCACTGCCAGAATCCACGGCCCCAGTGACCCCAAATCATGATTTTGTATTTAAAAAAATGGGAAAATCTTATCTCTGTGGAAGAGGCAAAATGGTGTGGTGGAAAGAAAATGGTCATTGGTACCAGTGCAATGAATTAATTCTGAAAAGCAGAGCTAGAAAGAGCCTTAGACATTGTCTAACCTAATGGTCTCACCTTGCATAAGGGGAAAGACTTTATGAGTTCTTTCAGACTTAGTGATAGCGGATACCAGGCTGCCCCTTATTAGTATTGGACTAATGCCCCCAAGATAAGGAGTGGGTTTTGAACAGAAATTTGGAAAATAGAAAGAAATGATTATAGTAGTGTTGCCAAATAAAATACAGAGCACCCATTTAAATTTGAGTCTCATATAAGCAATACATAATTAGTATAAGTATGTCTCATGCAATATTTGGGACATAACTTATGCTGAAAATTTGTTGATTGGTGAGTCAGAGAGCATATGCACTGTTAAACTTGCTAGATATTGCTAATGCTCTCAAAAGGGTTTATACCTGTTTACCCTTCCTACTAGCTATGCATGTAGATATATTAGCCTAAATGCAGAATATTTGCCAATCTGATGGGTAAAAAATGATATTATAGTATTGCTTACATCTTTGTTTCTCTAATTATGAGTAACTTGAGGATTTTTCATGTGTTTAAGAGCCACTGAATTTCCTTTGTTGAAAATTTTCTACTCATAAATTTTTTTGTCACCTCTCTTTATTGTTGTTGTTTTAAGTACATTGTTACTCTAACTTACAAATTTTTGGTTCTGGAAAATTAGTGCTTTATCTGTAATATGAATTGTATATATTTTTTTCCAGTTTTGTTACTTACCTTCTGATTTTCCTCTGATGTTTTTGGGCATGGACAAATATTTTGTTTTATTTTCAATGTGGTTGAGTTTATTAATTTTGTGTGTGTGCTTGGTTTGTGGATTTTAAGTCACAGGTGGGAAGATTTTCCAGACACGAAGATTACAAGGAAATCCATTTATTTTCTTTTGTCTTCTTATTTTTATACTTTTAAATCTTTGATGCATTTGGATTTTCTTCTGGTATATGGAGTGAGGTACAGATTCAATTTTTTTTTTCCAGATCAATACTCAGAAGTTGCAGAACATTATTATTTTCCTTATTCATTTGAGATTCCAACTTCATTATCTGTTAAATTTCTGAATATATTTGTGCCATTTTTGGCCTTTCAAATCTTTTCCTTTAGTCAATATATCCACTGATACACTAATGTCGTACATTTTATTTTTCTTTAGATTACAGTTTTATGCCTGGTAGGGCCCATCATCATACATGCTTTCCTTTTTAAAAAACACTTTTCTTGACTTTTTTCCACTTTTATCCACTTTCAGGTGGATAAATATGTGTATATGCTTATAGCTCTATATATCTAAATCTGTATCTATATAACTATCTATGCCTTTACTATGTTTATGTTTACCTCTATATCTATGGCCAAAGGAATATATTCATATCTATCTATAATTATCTATATCTATAATATTTCTATTCAGCATACTCATATTGAAGAAGGGCTTATCTATTATGAAATGTTGAAGATTTTAAATTTTTGTACTTTCTAGAGGATCAATTGATATATGATAAACTACACATGTTTAAAGTATAACATTTGATACATTTTGATATACACATGTACTATAAACACATTACCCCAATAAGATAATAAACATATCCATCACTCTTAAGCGTTTACTCAAGTACCTTTGTAATCCCTCCTTCTCAATACCCTTCCCTAAGCCATCAGTGCTTTCTGTCACTATAGATTAGTTTGTACTTTATAGAATTTTATAGGAAAAGAATCATACAGTATATGGTCTCATGTTGTTGTGTTGTGTTCATCTGTTGTTTAGTCCCTTTGATTGCTGAGAGCATGCCATTGTATGGATATACCACAATTGATTTGTTCATCCTACTCTTGATGGACAGACGGGAGCCCAGAAATAGACCTATGGAAATATAGTCAATAGATCTTGGACAAAGGAGCAAGGGCAATACAACAGAGTAAGGATAATCTTTGTGACAAATGTTGCCAGAACAGCTGGATATCCATATGCTACAATGCTGAGCATAGACACAGATCTTACATCCTTCACAAAAACTAACTCAAAATGGATCACAGACCTACAGGTAAAACACAAAACTGTACAACTCTCAGGGGAGGCTGGTTGGCTCAGTCAGTAAAGCATGCAACTCTTGATCTCAGGGTTGTGAGTTCAAGCTCTACACTGGATGTAGAGCCTACTTAGAAAAAGAAAAAAACTGTAAAACTCTTAGAAGATAACACAGGAGAAAACCTAGATGACACTGGGTTTTGCAGCAACTTCTAGATACAATCCATGGAAGAAATGATTTTTTAATCTGGAGTTCATTAAAACAAAAACTTCTCCTCTGCAAAAGACCATGTCAAGAGAATGAGAATGAGCTGAGCTATAGACTGAGAATATATTTGCAAAAGATGTATCTACTAAAGGACTGTTACTTAAAAATCAACAACAAAAACTACAAATAATCCAGTTAAGAAATCGGCCTTAACAGATACTTCATCAAAGATGGCAATAGGGACACCAGGGTGGCTCAGTCGGTTAAGCATCTGCCTTTGGCTCAGGTCATGATCCCAGGGTCCTAGGATTGAGTCCCACATCAGGTTCCTTGCTCAGCGGGAAGCTTGTTTATCTGTCTGCTTACCCCCCGCCACCTCCCCCGCTTGTGTGCTCTATCTCTGACAAATAAAATCTTAAAAAAAAAGATGGCAAATAATTATATGAAAAGATGTTCCATGCCATATACCATTGGGGAAATTAAAATTAATACAAGATACCACTACATACCTGTTAGAATGGCCCAAATCTGGACTCCTGACAACTCCAGCTGCTGGTAAGAATGTGGAGCAACTGAAACTCTCATTGCTGGTGGGAATACAACATGATATAGTCACGTTGGAAGATAATTTGGCAACTTCTATCAAAACTAAACATGCCTTTCCATATGATCCAGCAATTGCATTTCTTGGAATCTACCCAAAGAAATTGAAAACTTATGTTCACACAAAAACTTGCACAGAGATGCTTATATCAGCTTACCCATAATTGCTAAAACTTGGGGAGCAACCAAGATATCCTGTAGAACATGCAGACAATGGAATATTATTCAGCACTAAAAAGAAATATCTATCAAACCATGAAAAGACATGGAAAAATTAAATTACTATCACTAAGTGAAAGAAGCTGATCTGAAAAGGCAACATACTGTGTGATTCCAAGTATATGACATCCCAGGAAAAGGGGAAACTTTGGAGAGACTAAAAAGATCAATGGTTGCCAGAGGTTAGGAGTGGAGGGGAAGGATAAATAGGCAGAGAATTTTTAGGGCAGTGAAACTACTCTGTATGACATAATAGTGATAGATACATGTCATTATACATTTGTCCAAACCCGCACATCAAGAGTGAACCCTAGTGCAAACTATGGACTTTGGGTGATTATGCTGTGTTCATCAGTTGTAACAAATGTGCCACCCCTGGTGAGGGATGTTGATAATGAGGGAAACTGTGCATGTGTGGAGGCAGAGTATATATGGGAAATCTCTATACTTTCCCCCCAATGTTGCTATCAACCTAAAACTTTGCAAAAATAATAAATTCTTTTAAAATAATTTACATTCATATGTTCAATCTTATTCAATAAGGATTTATTAACTACCTACACATGACAAGGGACTATGATAAAATAAGACATGGTCCACTGCAGTTACAGATGGTAACTCAAATGAGAGAGGAAAAATCATCAATCCCTTCCCAATTGGCCATCCAATTATGATTTTTTCCTGTCTCTAATGACCATTGCAGTTGACAGCAGAACTAGATTATTTTTCTGGGATGGGTGGTCCCTTTGACCACACTGGTGTTTCAAACCCTCAAATCATTCCCTGTTCTACAATGAGACTGAGATGGTAGGTAAAGGTAGCATAATGAAAATTAGGTAGATTAATTTAATGCTAACTATTTGCCAGGAAATGTTTCTCAGCATTAACATTGATGAACACATTTAATCTTCACAACTACCTTATGAGGAAGGAAATATAATTCTCCCATTTTATACATGAAGAAACTGAGGCTCAGAGTTAGTAAGGTTGTTAAAAATTGTGAAGCATCTGAGATTTTGTTACCTACAAGTTAACAACCCAGGTTGTCACAATTTCACAGATGCTGGTAGAAGTCATGAGATGCCTAGGTCAAAGATAAAGAACAGTTTTTAAATCACAATTATAGTAATAGTAGGAGTATCAGCATTTCTTACACCTGCTCTCAGAGTCTCAATTCCCACACGGTGATACATAGTGTGCCAAGTGACACCTGGAGGACTCCCAGCCTAGGGAACCTGAATCTCTTATAATGGACAGTAAACCTGCCAGGCTTTTCCTCCGGAGGGGGATGCCATCTCTATCTTCCCAGGCTGTTTGTTAGTCCAGAACAAAGAGCAGTCAGTACCTCACCCATATGATGTGCAGAATCACAAGAAATTCATAAAGGATTTTTTCCCAACATAAGGCACTTACCCAAGGTCATGAGTGGTAAAACTTGAATTCAAACCGTTGCACTCCAGAGCCCCAATGCCTATCCACTAGACTCTACTTCCTCCCTAGGCTATCAGAACATCAGAAAGATATGGGTGGTTGAGATGGCGGGGAAGTGCTTTGGAGGTCCAGACGTCTAATCAAAGCAGGAGAGCTCTCTAAGGCCATGGTGTCTTGGGTCATGTATCTAAGCTGAAGCTCATTACCTGAGAGAATATAAGCAGGAGCAGGGGTCAGCTGGCTAGAGAAGGAGTCTGGAAGTGAGTTGGAATATGAAGAAATAGAAATTGAGATGAGGGAACATGAATGCAAGGCGTTGTGTCAGGGGAGAAAGAGAGAGCATCAGGGCAGAGCTGGACAAAAGCTTTGGCTGGAGTCCCCAACCCTGTGGTTCATCCTGACCTGCATGATTGGTGTGACCCTTGCATTACAAAAGTCACGTCTGGCATGGCCACGACGAATGAAGTACATGGCTGTTTAAAGGTGAAAACGTTCCTGCAGAACGACTCAGAGTAGAAGTTCAGCAGGCTTGGGAATTCAGGGCAGAGCCAGCCCCTCGCTGACCATTCCCTCCCTCAGTGAAACCCCAACCACAGTGACATTTGGTGGGGGCACATCTCAGGGGCTGGTTTCAATGGCAGAGGCTCTGTGTTTGACAAAGTTCTGATCTAGGTTAGGGCTCAATGCCGAGGGCTCTTTGGAGTAAAATCATCTCTTTATTAATGAGATCCAGCCCCATCTCTCTGATAGAAATGATGGGAAAAGCTGTCCCTTTGGTGCTATTCAAATGAACGGGAGAGAACAGTGGGTGTTTTTAAAACTCTCTCCCTATCATAGGAGGATGGAGCTCATTAGTGAGGGGAATGATTTTGCTGGGGAAAGGCTGTTATAATAAGAAAACATACCTACTCAAGATGAACCAGATCCAAGTCAATTAGGCTGGGAAAAAAAAAAAAAAAGGAGAGAGAGCAAGCAAGCTTCAAAAATACCACCTCTTTCCTTCCATTCATTTGAATAACAGCAAGGGGACATTTTGGTTTTTTAATCATTTTTTTTTTACTTGAATCAGTCTGGATCTCATTAATATAGGAATGATCTCACTTAAAAGTCTTAGTGTTAAACTCCTGTTCAACTGAGATTAACCAAATCAAACATGATTTGACCAAAAAAGAAAAGTCTAAAGTATTATACCTATTTCTAATACATTGCAACCTGCCTTTAAAAATAAAAAAGGGTACACATGATATTTCTTATTCAGCTTCTTTTGATGTATCTGGAATACATTTTCATAGGTAAACTTGTATTGAAATTGCAGTGAAATGCGGTTAGCCACATGAAGTTACTGAAAAAGAGTGGATTCAAATAATTTGCATGTGTATGAGGAGGAGGGTCTGGCAGGCAATGTCAACTCTGGAGGAAATGTGTCTTCTATGGGGGATATATTTCACTAGGATCTTCCAGGGATCCTCACTGTATTCATCTCACTGGGCTGCAATATCTGTATGTTTTCAGGTAAACACACTTAATTTGAAGGTTTCTCAATCTCAGTGCTATTGACTTTGGGGACCCAAATGTGTGGGGTCCTTTGTTCTGGGGCTGTCCTGTGCATTACTGATTGTTTAGTGGTATCCTTGGCCTCTACCCCAAGATACCAATAACCTTGTCCCACCTAAGTATGACGGCCAAAAACGTCTCCAGACATTGCCCAGTGCCCCATTGGGGGATAAACCACATTTTCCCCAATGATAACCATTCATTTAAAGTAATTCTGGCAAGAAAACAAAAGGAAGAGTAGTATATATAAGAATACTCACACTTAGGATGAATTTATCATCCTGGCTTTGTTCCAGAAGTTTCTCTTGAGTACCTTTATCTCCCTCCTTGTCCCAACCTGTATGCCGCACTAATTTGCTCTCTCCCCTCACTCCATGGTAATTTAACTAAAGGACTCTTTCCACCTTGCCTTGGTTAGGTACCTCCCAGTGAGGGGTGGGATGCATCCTGAGGTCACACATTCTCTGGAAGAAAACCACGTGTAGCAAAGAACAGAGCCCTTGGAAACCGCCAAAACACAATTTTATTCTTGGTTATGTTAGTTCTTAGGTATAAAGTCTTTGAAAAATTCTCAACCTTTTTGGTAGTAAATAAGAATGCTGGCAGACAGGGCGCCTGGGTGGCTCAGTTGGTTAAGCGACTGCCTTCGGCTCAGGTCATGATCCTGGAGTCCCGGGATCGAGTCCCGCATCGGGCTCCCTGCTCGGCGGGGAGCCTGCTTCTCCCTCTGACCCTCCCCCCTCTCATGTGCTTGCTCTCTCTCTTTCTCTCTCTCTCTCAAATAAATAAAATCTTTAAAAAAAAAAATTTTTTTAAAGGTGAAGACAAGCCACAGACTGGGAGAAGATATTCACGAAACCCAAGTCTGATGAAGGACTTGAATCCAAAATATATAAACAAATATTAAAAGTCAGCAGTAAATAACAACCCAGTCAACAAATGTGCAGAAGGGGCGCCTGGGTGGCTCAGTTGGTTAAGCGACTGCCTTCGGCTCAGGTCATGATCCTGGAGTCCCGGGATCGAGTCCCGCGTCGGGCTCCTTGCTTGGCAGGGAGTCTGTTTCTCCCTCTGACCCTCCCCCCTCTCATGCTCTCTCTATCTCATTCTCTCTCTCATATAAATAAATAGAATCTTTAAAAAAAAAAAAAAGAATGCTGGCAGACACATAACCATGGCAGAGAGATGGAGAGAGAAAGGAGGAGAAATATAGCCTGGTTTCTCCCCTGCACCTGCCTCTAGTTCTCTTGCTTGGGTCCCCAGTGGCCACACCCAGGCAGAAGCCAGCTGACAGGGCAGGAGGTGGAGAGGTGAGCCTTCCAGGAGAGAGAACAAAGTAGGCCAGGGTAAGGAGTGGGTCTGGGGTTAAATGGGGTTAGGATGGGCATCTATACCCAACAGCATGGGTAAGTTCATTATATGTTTAATTGCTTCTTTGTATGGTGGTTCTACTGGTTTTTCTGAGTTAGAAACCACTGTTGACAATTGAGTAAAATATATCAGGAACAAGCCTTGGCAGTCACTAGCATTATTTCTCACCGGCCTAAGCCATCCAGAACCAGAACCGGATTCAAGAGAGTCTCCTCTTATATCTCTATAGAAAGAGCTGTCTGTAATGGGAAAGGAGCCTTCCTGACATGAGGCCCTAGGACAGGGTTACCTAACTTTCTCTGTGTAGGAACAGTTAATAAATATTTTACACTTTGCAGGCTATATTGTGTCTGCCGTGACTAGGACTCAGTTCTACTGTTGCAGTTCAAAAGCCGCTGTAGACAATCTGTAACAAAATGGCTATAGCTGTGTTCCAATAAAACTTTATTTATAAAAGCAGTGGGCTGGACTTGGCACACGGGGTGTAGTTTGTCAGTCCCTACTTGTAGGGCTAAACAATGTGTCCCCATCTCTCCGAGGACAGTAGCTTAATTGGATGGCCCTATGTGCCTGAATTCATTAGTTTGCAGCCATTATTTGGGTGGGGCGGGGGGGGGGGCATTTGGAGTAATGAAGCACTTGTTTTTTTTAAAGATTTTATTTATTCATTTGAGAGAGAGACAGAGAGCAAGAGCAGGGGGAGGAGCAGAGGCAGAGGGAGAGAGACAAGCAGACTCCTCAGGGAGCGTGGAGCCTGACACAGGGCTCGATCCCAGGATCCTGAGATCATGACCTGAGCGGAAATCAGGAGTCTGAAGCTTAACGGACTGAGCCACCCAAGCGCTCCTGAAGCACTTTTTTTTCTAATGGTTCATGTTTAACGTAAACACAAGGGTTATATTATTCACACTTAAAAATATACCATTGGGGGCGCCTGGGTGGCTCAGTTGTTAAGCATCTGCCCTCGACTCAGGTCATGATCCCGGGGTCCTGGGATCGAGTCCCACATCGGGCTCCCTGCTCGGCGGGAAGCCTGCTTCTCCCTCTCCCACTCCCCCTGCTTGTGTTCCCTCTCTCACTGTGTCTCTCTCTCAAATAAAGAAATAAAATCTTTAAAAAAAATATATATATATATATATATTATATATATATATATATATTATATATATATATATACCATTGACCAGGAGATTATTAAAAGTTATTTACAGTGAGAGACAGACCTAATTGCAAAGGAAGAAAATAATTTTCCACAGGGTCTGTATTTCTTCTCTTGCAGAAAAGCGCATCAGTTTCCTTGGCAAATTCACAGCTCAGCTTTGTCCCACTCTTGATATTCATGCACGCTCCTAATGGATTTACAATTGCAAATCAGCCCTGTACCAGAGCGGGGATATTTTAGACGGTGTTTATTACGTCTCTGGTGTGCCTGCACACACGTGTGACGATCACTATTTCTTCTCCCAGAACAATTAGCAGTGGGCCGGCCTCCCATTGTTGGTATTAGTGTAGGATCTCTGGTGTGGAGAAGGAAATGGGCTCACTTCTCACTCTCCGTTCACAGTATCCCTTGTCTTCGCAGCGAGGAAGCAGCTTTCTCTCATGGGAGTACCTGAGGTGCAGTGTTCATTTACGTCTGTCTCCACTCAGGACGTTGAAGGAAATCTGACACACGCTTGCGCCGTGCACCAGCTGGTCTGAAAAGGTAAGAGGAGTCCACAGACGTGCCCGGGTTATGCGTGTCCTGTGTCCTGTTCCTACTTCACTCAGCCCCTGCTGGCTCCTGGCTCTGGGGAACCTCTCCTTCCTGCCCTCAAGCCTTCTGTGGGGCCCATCTCAGCTTCCCCTCGAGGACACGTCTGGGTGGCCACCCTGATGCTGTCTTACGTAGACAGGGCAACACAGTTTGGGGATTGCCACCATGAGTTTGGGCTTCAGACAGATCCAGGTTTGCATTGCGGCTCTGCACCAGCTCACTATGCTCCTTGAGGCAAGTCCCTGAGCTTTAGTGCATGTTTCCTCACTGGTAAAATGGTAGTAATGACTCCTCATATGAGCTGAATTGTATCCTCCTCAAACATTTATAAGTTAAAGCCCCAACCCCCAGAACCTCAGAATGTAAGGTCTTGGAAACAGGACCTTTCAAGAAGTAACTGGGTGAAAACGAGGCCATTAGGACAGGCTCTAATTCAATATGGCCGGGGCACCTGGCTGGCTCAGTCGTTAAGCCTCTGCCTTCAGCTCAGGTCATGATCTCAGGGTCCTGGGATCGAGCCCCGCATCGGGCTCCCCACCGGCTTGTGCTCTCTCTCTCTCTCTTTCAAATAAATAAATATAAAATCTTTACAAAAATGTTTTAAAAAATGTTAATTCAGTATGGCCGGTGTGCTTCTAAGAAGGGATTAGGACCCAGACACGCACAGAGAGATGCCAGTGTGAGTGCCCAGGGAGAAGGCAGCCGTCCACAAGCCAAGGAGAGAGGCCTCAGGAGAAACCAACCCTGCTGACACCTTGATTTCAGACCTCCAGCCTCCAGGACTGTGAGGAAACAGAATTTGTGTTTTTTAAGCTGCCCCATCTGTGGTGCTTTACCACGGGGCAGCTCTAGAGAATTAATGCAACACCCAGCTTACAGGACCGTCCTAAAGACTATTAGTATGTAATGCGTACATTGTGTGTGCCTGTTTTTCTTTTGTCTGCCTTTCACATGAAGGTACTTCCACAGTTTGAGAACATACCACATATGTAAGTCTTAGTGGGAAACAGGACCCAGCAGAGTGGTCACCCCCTTTCTGATAAAGGCCTCCAGAGATAGCACCCTTCCTTCCAGCAGTGTGGCCTTCCAATGTGAGCAGATTCCTCTGTTAGGGTTCCTTATTCACCCAAAGGACACTGATGCCCTGTACCTTTCTTCCACTGCCCCCACTTAGCCTTCAGGAAGTTCTAGAAGTTCTAAAACAAGTGAGATGGTTGAACATAACATATGTGCGCCTGAGTTTGCTTTCTTGAGGCTGAAGGAGGCCCCATTTGAACTGATCATCCTGTGATGGGGTGTCAGATGCCTCCACCTCTCTCTGCCACCACTGAGGGGTGCAGCCTTCTCTGCTAAAGCCGCCCACGGAGTCTGGTCCCAGCATCTACCCTTCATGCTCACAGACAACTATTTTGGTGGTTTTTTTGCACTTACGTACCAGACCTCACAAGGTACATCAAGATAGAAAAGATATTCTTTAATTAGGTTACTATTTTATTTATGTTGCTTTCACCCCCTGGTCATGTCTAACAGAGGTTCTATTTACAGTCTTGCCAAATACCACAGAATCAATCAACAGGACCTAAATTTACTTTTCCAAAAGATGCTATTTGAACGAGATTTACATTCGAAAGTTTGTGTTTGCATTTCCTTGCAGGCTCCCTCCCTGGATCATTCTCTCCAGACAACCCGCGACAAGAGTATCAGCTTACACAGGCTTCCCTGAGGTTTGAGGATGTTACTTTCTCTACCCCCTCTGCACAGATTAGTAGTTTAAAAAAAAAAAAAAAAAATGAGGAGCTCTGCGCCAGGGAAAATGACTGAACTACAAGTCAGTCAACTCATTCTTGCATACAGCCACGTGTCCCAAAGCTGATGATGCTACAGCGTGAAGGAGAGCCAGCATTTATGAAGGCCCTACTAAGTGCCAGGCATTGTGAAACCCTTCCCATTTCCTACCTATCAGCACAAAACAACCTCATGAGGCTATATGAGTCTGCTCTGTTATCAAGCATATTCCTGCAGCAAGAATTTGCTCCCATCCTTTAAGTAACTAGGGAATAGTGTCTGCATAATGCAGAAGAGGGGTCTGGTTCATATGAGATTTTTTTACCCCCGTATATTAAATTTCACACCACTAAGTGGATCACAGCAAGCTGGCAAAGGAAACAGTCCTGCATCACAGATATCTGCTCTCCCCACTGTTCTTTGTCTTGGCTCAGTTTCTCTACCCGCCCTTTCTTGAAAGTGCTTATTTTGTGGTCCCCCAGTCTGGATACATTTTGCCCTCAACCTTCCTCTACAACCCCTCTTCCATCAGGAACTTCTACCTTCTATTATAGGTAAAGAGCTATGGTTTTGATGGCATGATTTGATCTGTTAGAATTTAGCACACCTTTTGTAAAGGGCATCAATACTTTTACTCATATATTTTTAGGGGTCTGCTTGCAAACTTCCATACTCTTTGAGTTGTTAGCTCATCATGCCATTTATGCCATAGCCTTGTTATTTTTAGTGTGTGATTTTGCAGAACACAAGGTTTTTCCAGAGCACGTGTATCACATTATAGCAGGAAGCTATCTGAAAGACAAGGAAGCTGATGTGTGCAGAAGTCAGGTAACATTCACAGAGCCTCGTGTCTGTGTCTGGGAGGTTCATGGGCTTGATTCCAGCCAGGTACTTGTGTCTGCTTTGTAACTCTTAGGGCCAGACTCACTGGAAGATGTGGTTACTCTCTCCTGCCCTGTGTCCTCAGGTTGGAAGGTGTGGGACTCGGGAAACTACTCAATGCTTCAATCTTCTCTGGGGCCCCAAAACAAATTGTGGAAGAAAACAAAGGATATTACAAATATTTTAATAGAAAAATCAATAAAATAAAAATCAAATGATATTACATATCACACCTTTCCTCTTCCCAGATGCTGAATTTACTAGAAATAATATAGAAAAATGTGCTATTAGCAGAACCTGGCATTTAATAGATTCACAATAAAATGGTAACTAATATTTGGATCTAAGGAACTCTACCGATATTTAATGCTTGGAATATGAGGAAAATAAACATCATTAGTCAGAGTCCCCCACATTCTGTCTTGGCTTATCCAGTGAAAACTACCTCCCACAATACAGATTTCTTTATTTTAAGGCTAAAAATGATCAATGTAAACCTCCCCTGAATGCTGTGACCTTGGTTTGTGGAGGAAGCAAAATAACCTCAGGATGTATGGGACCCCTTAAATCAAGGGCTATTTTTTTTGTCTTAAAGAAAAGTGTTGTGTTAATAATGTAAGTGTGCCTATTTTTACATCGTGTATATAAGTGAAGTCACAGTATTTTCTCCTGTAGGTTGTTCCTTAGACCTCGTTCATCAAGCTAAAGGGGCATCTCAAAGAGAATGGTTGTGTCCCGCAAGATTTCGGTCCAGTGGGAAGTAGGACTTCTGGATATAAGGACTTAGATCAGCTGGCAGGTACTATTAGTGTTTACTGGGGCCAAATTCTGGCTTCACCTTTGTGCCAGACTTTTCACTCTGAGCACGTGATATCCCATCCCTCCTCAAAGACTCAGTTTCCCTCTCTCCACACAGAGGTTCTGGTCTCTACCCTGTGGCATTTTTTGTGGATTAGGTGAGTAACAGGATGGGACTGTGTTCCTTTGCTTATGAAGGGCTACTTGAACGTGAAGAAAAGCAATACTAATGACATAAACGACCCTTGTTTGCGGTGACCTGGCCATGGCAGAGGGACTGTGCTGCATGGTTTGTGAACATCATTCACTCACCTTTCTCCGCATTGGATGGTACACGCTGAAAGGGAGTGCCATCCCCTGTGTCCATGGAGTGTTATTCCTTACGAGTGACATGGACACACGTCAGTGCAAAAATTAATGTTCTCACCACAGCAGACTCCTCTAGCAGAAACAAGTGGTTATCTGCCAGTGTAACAGAGATGGCAGAGGGGTCCCAGCGGGAAGTGGGTGCCATCAATGGAGATACCAGCATCTCCCTGCACCCCGTTCCACTTGAAGAAGGACATGGTGAATCTCTCTTATTCCAGCAGCCCGAGGAGGCAGCGGGAATCCACCTGAAATGCAGCGCTGACACCAAGACAAATGCCCCAAATCAAAGGAAGCAATGAAGACACTCTGCCCCCTTCCCTAAATATACAGCAGGTCTCCTCTGAGGACTAATTCTCATCGGAAAGGCTGGGGTTAATAAATACTTTTAGAGTCACTGTGAGGATTTATTGGAAAATGTACATGGAGCATCCCAAACCACACACTCAGTGACGCGAAGTGGTGGTTGTGGGCATGGAGACCTGGTCAAGGCTACTCATCTCCACTGCCAGACACTTCCCTCTCTTTCCCAAACTCCCTGCTCTCTTTCATTCTGAGCTTCCTCAGCCTGCTTAGAGTGGGCTGGACCTTGGGCTGCTCCTTCCTGCCCTCTCAGACCCCATGACTTATTCAATGAGAATTAATCAGTGTGCCAGAACATCTCCTCCTGCTAACAGGTGATAATTGCTCTGTTTCTTGGAAGCCTACTATGAGCCAGGAAGTTTAGAGACGACTTAACATTAAATCCTCCTAAGCAATGCCATGAAGAAGACATTATCATCCCCATTCCACAGATAAGAAAACCAAGGCTTGGAGACAAAGCCCATGTTAAGGCTCAGGTCAAAAATGCATTCTTTATTCATGCATTTAATGCCCATTATTAGGTACCTACTATGTGCCAGAAACTGTTCTAGGTATAAAGAAGTCAGCTCCCCACCAGTTATGCTCACAACCCAGTGCACTGGCCTTTGATGTCCTTACGGCTCTCCAATGGCTGAGTGTTGCTTGGGTTAACATGCTCTGCCTCCCACGTGTCATGCTTGCCTCCAACATTTACTGGCCGGACAGCCAGGAACTTCTCCCGGAGGAGCTGACTCTAATAGAGAAATACCAGCCTTTGATTTAATCCAGAGGCTTATGAAATATTAGACTTGGAAGGAGACTTAGAAGTAATTCAATCCACAGTTTTTTTTGGTTCTCTCAAACTGTCTTGCTCCGAACCATCAGGGTTTCTCGGAGGCCCTCAGGGATCCTGAGTTTAAGTATGGCGGCAGTGCAACCAAGTCGGGGTTGGGCCAATGAGCAACAATACCCACAGACATGTCCCCACCTGCACGTCCTGTGTTTCAAGGAGCAGAGACCTGCCCTTCTATGGTCCCAGGGTTAGGCTATCATGATTGCTGTCTTTTAAACCAAGCTACCTACCCCCCACCAAAAAAAAGACAAAAACTTGATATCCCCTCATCTCCCCACCCTTTGTTCTACCGATGCTGCAGCCCAGGCCAGAGGTCCTGAGTGCCCTGCCCCATGCTGCACAGTGTGTTACTGCTCCAGCAGAAACATTTCCACTGCAAAGCATGATTCAAACCAGTGTAAGCTTCGGGAGTTATTACCAGCCCTCAAGTCATGCCACAGAGCACACAGCGGCCTTCCTTGGACCCAGAGGGCTGGGGCTTCTTCTGAGCTGTCTTGTTCTTGGCTAGTTGTAATAATTCTTTGGCACAGAGGGAGCCACAAGGACAATAGACTCCATCCAGTGGATGAGGTGGAGACACATTGCATGTGATGTCTTTCTTCTCCCTGGGAAAGATCAAAAACACCTAAAAAGTTTAGCACAAATCCAGAGGCTCAGTAATATTCCATTTCTTGTCCACTGGCCCTCTGGTCCACACCAGGTGTTATTCCAGGCACAAAATGAGCCCTCCAAGGTTTTTATTTGTTTGTTTGTTTTTTTAAAGATTTTTATTTATTTATTTGAGAGAGAGAATGAGAGACAGAGAGCACGAGAGGGAAGAGGGTCAGAGGGAGAAGCAGACCCCCTGCTGAGCAGGGAGCCCGATGCGGGACTCGATCCCGGGACTCCAGGATCATGACCTGAGCCGAAGGCAGTCGCTTAACCAACTGAGCCACCCAGGCGCCCGCCCTCCAAGGTTTTTATTCTCAAGGATCTCAGTATCTTCTGGAGGACCAGACTTGTCAACAGAAGACATTGCAGAGAGTGATGTTGACTCTTTTTTTTTTTTTTAAGATTTTATTTATTTGACAGAGAGAGACACAGTGAGAGAGGGAACACAAGCAGGGGGAGTGGGAGAGGGAGGAGCAGGCTTCCCGCGGAGCAGGGAGCCCGATGCGGGGCTCGATCCCAGGACCCTGGGACCATGACCTGGCCAAAGGCAGACGCTTAACGACTGAGCCACCCAGGTGCCCCGATGTTGACTCTTGAAGGGAGGGGGAACTGGGAGGTGTTTATGGAGAGCAAGCATCTTAGGTGGGTTTTCGTGTTAGAATAAAGTGAGGATAGTAAAGCATACAACATAAATTTTATTGTTCTTTGTTAAATTTTATGAAGTTGAGCTGTCTTTGCATTTGCATATTTAATTTAGGAATTGCAAAAACACAAGGATTGAGCAGGTCACCCACCAATTGGCTTACAGGTTCATTCCATACAGATGACCAAAGGTTCAGCATTCATAATTTTTGATGTCAAGGCCTGAAGTGTTTTCATTAGTTGTGAGTCTGGTGCACCCAGAATCCCAGTCTCTCAGGAGTAGGTGGAACCCAGAAGAGGTGAGCATCTTCTCCAGCCCAAGTGTTCCCTGGAGAAGCTGAGATTCTGTCCCAGGGAGCTGAGTCCCAAGAGGACTGAATTTATGGTCTGTTCCCATAAGAATCCAAGGGCCTCATCATCTGGAGTCAAACTTGTTGTGCTCCCTTTAAATTTCATTTTAAATAAACATTGTAGCATGAAAAAGTGTTGATTACCTGTTTCTGGGGGTTGCCAGAAGAGGGGAAGGAAAGGAAATGGAGCTTGTTGTTGAATGCATATAAAGTCACAGTTGTACCAGAAGAGTGAATTCCAGAGATCTGCTGTACAGCACAGTGCCTGTAATTAGAGACATAGTGCTGTGCACTTAAAGATTTGTTAAGGGGGTAGATCTCATGTTAAGTGTTTTTACCACCAGGAAGAAAGAAAGAAAGAAAAAGAAAGAAAAGAGAGAAAGAAAGAAAGAAAGAAAGAAAGAAAGAAAGAAAGAAAGAAAGAAAGAAAGAAAGAAGAAAGGAAGGAAGGAAGAAAGGAAGGAAGAAAGAAGAAAGAAAGAAGAAAGAAGAAAGAAAGGAAGAAAGAAAGGAAGGAAGAAAGAAAGAAAGAAAAAAGAAAGAAAGAAAGAAAGAAAGAAAGAAAGGAAGGAAGGAAGGAAGGAAGGAAGGAAGGAAGGAAGGAAGGAAGGAAGGAAGGAAGAAAGAAAAGAAAGAAAGAGAAAGAAAGAAAGAAGAAGAAGAAGAAGAAGAAGAAGAAAGAAAGATGAAAGAAAGAAAGAAAGAAAGAAAGAAAGAAAGAAAGAAAGAAAGAAAGAAAGAAAGAAAGAAAGAAAGAAAGAAAGAAAGAAAGAAAGAAAGAAGGAAAGAAAGAAAGAAGAAAGAAAGAAAAGGGAGAAGAAATCTTTGGTAGGTGATGGATATGTTTATTACCTCGATTGTGGTGATGGCATCATGGGTGTACGCATGTGTCCAAACTCCTCAAAATGTATGTATTAAATATGTGTAATTTTTTATATATGAAGTATATCTCAATAAAACAAAAATATTTTTAGTTTTGAAATTTCTAAATTAGCTGTTTATTCCCTCACAACATTTGACTTTGCAATTCAATAGTATTTGAGTAATTTCCAAACACAAGTACTGGTGGCCTCATTATTTCTTACGTCCCCACACCTCCTCTGGGAGGCAGAGAGTGTCCATTCCTTTAACAGACGTGGAGGCTGGGGCTCAGAAAGGCAATGCCTTGACTTGATGAGTCCCAGTATAACAAGCCATAGACGCCAAACCCCAAATCTTTGATTTGGAAGTTCATGCTCATGCCACTCTGCCATTAAAACAAACACACACACAACACACACAACACACACACACACACACACACACTGGAAAACTAGGAAGTAGTATACTTGGATGGAGTTTGTAGCTTCCTATAGCGGTTATACTGAAGGGTGACAGATATGTAGAGGGACAAGAACCAAAATATTCATTAAAAATAAGCATTAGTTGTATTACTCTACAGTCTCAGGGTATGTGGATTTCTTGTTGCAAGCAGTGACACCATGTGCAGAAAGGAGAGAGAAGGGCATAGCTTTCAGATACTTTAGGAAAAAAGAACAAGGAAAATTCTCCACAATTTTTCTTCTCTCTCTAAGAAGAGTTTACTCTTGACCCCATAATGTAGAATCTTCCAAAGAGGCATTGTCTGGCTCCAGCTAAAGTGAGCAGCCATGCTCTTCTCAAGAAGTCTGTTAAAGACAGATGTCTTGAACAATACCACTAGCCTAATGTGAGGAACAAGGCAGTGCTGTTGAAAGTTCATGGATGCTCAAGTCCCGAAGGGGGAGACACGTGGCATTCAGATAGAGCACAGACAAAAGTACCACCTGCTTAAGTCACCCATCTTAGGAAAGATTGCGTATGTGTGTGCGTGTCTGCGTGAAGTCTTATTTACTGTTTGTCACTGGATCCAAGACAGACAAAGAGTCCTCTCACAAGTGACATTGTCTACATCAGAAGGGGCTTCCCATCTCTCATTAAGTCAAGGCTTAAATATCACTTCCACTAGAAAGCCTTCACTGGCTCCTCAATTTATGTTTACATCTCTCCCTTAGATGTTCCTATATCACTCTGTTCTCCCCATGGTGGGACTTGACACAATGTAACATAATACATAATTAACATAATACCCATAATACTCCATAATACTGGCTCCACTGCCCATCAGGAAATTTTAAGCTTAACTGAAGACTAAAATCATGTGCCATATTCAGGATGGCATCCCCGGGAATCACCACAGTGTATGTAGTAAAGCTAAGCAACTTGTAGCTTTTTATTGAATAAATGGATGAACAAATGAATGAATTAATCAGCTCAGGTATACATGGTGAGCTGGAATATTTTAGCAACATTAGGGATGGACTTGGGTAAAAGAGACATAGTGAAGAATACAGTATTTTCATTAACCATGCATTACACTTGTGTCCATATTATACCCTTTCTGTAGATGAGGAAGAGTGACATGGATAAGTGATAAGGATAAAATCCTTAGCATTTTGGTGCACATCAACCCTGCTCCAGTTGTCAGCACTTCCCTTTCTTTGCTGAAAGATCCCTCTAACAATCAGAGCCCATCTTGTCTATGTGGACATCAGGCCAGAAGGGACAGCATGCAGCCAACACTCACTGGGCCTGGGTGAATCCACACCCCAGCTCCCTCGCTTCCTGTGGGATAACCTGGAAGGATTATGATCCTGTCTGCCTTGGTGGTAAGCTACTTGTTGACACCCTGTTCTTGGACTCATTTCCCCATTCTCCTGCAGGTGTTTCCCAGGATCACCACCCAACCAAACTGTGTTTGTACTATGGACATGTTCTCCCGTAAGCACAGAAGAAAGGAAAGTGGACAGCGCTGGTTGTGTGGAGCCCTACTCCAGGACCGAAAGTCTCTACTTGTTCTGAGAGCTGAAAAGCAACTTAAAGGAAGGCACGGTGACAGGCACCCTGTAGAAAGATGGCACTGGCCCCTGTGTGGAGTGGATGGGGTGAACATGGGGAGAGGGAGATGAATTAGGTAGGAAGCTAGGGAAATAAGCCGGGGCACACACAACCTGGGCCTGCACTTCTGAGGGAGCCTTTATTCACCATCTCATCAATAACATGCACACACACACCTGCACATACACACAGTTAAATCACGTTTCATTGGGGGAAGATGCCAGCTCTTCACCATGAGGCTAAACACACAGGGACACAGACTCTTCTTGAACATGGAAGCATAGTTCCTGTATTTCAGAAGTGATGTGGCCCCACATTTCATTACCTGGAAAGAGATGATCCCAGTCTCATCTGGGGCAAGCAGGCAGCATGTAAATTCAGCTCCTCTCTGCCTGCTCCTAAATTATAGTCATTCTCAGTCCTTCTCTGAAAAAAGTGGGACTTTTGAAAATGAATAATTGGAAAAATAGTGCTTCCCTGGAGGACTAGGACAAGGGCTGATTCATTCTGCCCCTGCATAAATCATATCTATATGGTGATGTCTATTCTTGCACTGTGGACTCTGAACACCAACTAGTGAAGCCACAGGACCATCCAGGGAAATGTAGAAGTACTATCAACAGAAACCTAATGAACGTCTTCATATGAACTTGCCTGCCTCCCTCATAAGGCTTTGGAACTCAAAGGAGAAAAACATGCAGTATCAATTTACTTCTCCTGATACTAATCAGACAGAGCAGGCTTCAGCTTCCAAAAATCAAGCCATGACGAACTCTTCCAAGAACAGCTGAAGATTGGACATGGACATTCCTTCCAAGTACACACATGCCCCCTTGGCCACCTGCCCCAGTTTGACACCAGATCTTTCCTAGAAGAGAGTTTCCTACCACAGCAACATTGGTGCTTTCTTCCTTAGGCACCTGCTTATAATGGGATGAGGACAAGATGAGAGGACAGACATTTATGTAAAGTCTGCCTTATCCTAGTCAACCACATTGATGTTTTTAACCTTCAAAATAGCCCGACTACTCACAGAATACAAATCTGAGAGTTTGAAAAGTTAACTCACTGGCTTAGGCTTAGACAACAATTAAGGCACAATGAAGCACTGTCCATCTCCAAACCAATTGCTCTGAGTGGTGTCAGGCACTCTGTGATGACACAGAGAATGTAACTTGGAGGACTCCAATTTATGCCTTATTGAAACGTTCTTATTTCAACTGTGTTTCTTGAAATGATCTATGCTAGCCCCTATGATTGATCAAACCAGCCAATTTATTCTCAGGGGCAATCAGAAAAATCTGAATTAAGCTTTTGGTGGGTCTGAACTTGAATTCCACATTTTGGTGAGAATGCAGCCAAAGGCATTCTCACCAAATGCAAGGAGGAGAAAACCACCTCCATAAATTTCTACACACATGCACACACACATGCACACACACACACAGGATAATGGACAAACTTACAGAATCAAGAACAAAAAGTGTGGTATGGCCATATAAGAGACTAGAAGCAGAAGTGGGGATGTTGCTGGAAGTCCAGCAGGCTCCCCTTCCTGACTTGGCTCTACTAAATAAATGTGCTCCATCCATCTCTTTCTTTTCAGATCAACCTTTAGCCAAGTGCGTGACACACAGGACAGCTATGGAGCCCCCAGGCTACATGTTTCCTTTTTAAAAAAAAAAAAAAATTAATTAATTATTTATTTAATTTTTTTTTTAAGTGGTCTTCACCCCCAATGTGGAACCCAACATGGGGCTCAAACTCATGACCCTTAGAGCAAAACCTGAGCTGAGATCAAGAGTCGGATGCTTAACACAGTGAGCCACCCAGGCACCCCAACGTGTTTCAATCCAAGCAACGAGGCCTGAACAAATAGTGTTTCTCAACCCCCCAAAGTAGCACTCTTTGCCTGTATATGTAGACATGTACATTATCTGACAAATGATTAGCTGAGCTCCAAAGCCAGAAAGAAATGATGCAAGGAATAGAAATGAAGAAGAAACCCAGAACCTTGAGCTTATGGTCTAAACTGGGGAATCTGGAGCAGAATTCTATACAAGCTAGCTTACTGGACACCACAGCACCTCTATGTATAAGAGTCTAAGACACAAGCCCAAGAGTAGCAATAAGACTGTAAACCTAAAGCAAAGAATTGCCCCTTCTGTAAAGTGAGACTAGACTATCATCTCAACCCACTGGCCAGAAGCTTGCTGCTGGGTCTGGTCATAGGTAAATCCAAAATTTCCCCAAAAAGACACCTCCACACCCCAGGCTATGCAGGGAAAAGAATGTTCACTGAAGATAATGCCCTTGGAAATGACCTAAAACATAAGAATTAAAAAATATATAATACCACAGATAATAGCCTACAAATTAAAAAATAGGAAATCTTAGTCCTATGGAACCATGTAAAGTTGTAAATTCTGAAAGGTACTTATAATAAAAATATTTAATACATTCAAAGATATCAAGGAACACTATCCATAAAGCAAGAAATAATAAAGGAAAACATGCAGGAGAAAAACAATTAGAAAGCCTAGATATCAAAAATACAATGTCATTGAAAAATTTATTTTTAATTTTAATAACTGAGTAATAAAATAGTAGGCTTGACACAGAAAATGAGAGAATTAGTGAATTGGAAGATAGAGGAATGTTAAAAGTATGTCTTTTAGAAGGATTAAGGGAGAGAAAATATGAAAAATAAGTTTAAAAATGTAGAAGCTCAAACTCCTCTATTTGAAGACCTAGGTGGAAAGAAGAAAGAATTGTGGAAAAGCAATTCCTGAATTGTATCTAGAAATGAACATGAGCCATGATTTGTTTGGAAGGGTCTGAGTCAATAGATGTCATTTTTTTCCCTTATATTTTCCATTGATTCTGCCTGGACTTTAAGAGAAGTCCAGAGGTCCACCACCATCTTGTGACTCTGAACTGACCTTCAGGTCATTGAAATAGAAGCGTAGCAGGAGGCCAGGTCCCTGAGTATATTGTGGGAGCTATCCCACAGGCCATGGTCTGCCTGATCCTGATTTTATTGTTGAATGAGAAAATTAAGCCCTGAATACTCCAAGCCACTGTTTTGAGGGACACTCTATTATTCATAGTTGACATTATTTTTATCAGATTCAGAAAATAGATATTCAGATCCGTAAAGACTAAGAGAATTTTATCCATGATCTTCATTGAAAGAGTCACTATAGGAGATACCTTAGTTCAGAAAATTAAGTCTAAAGAAAGGGGAAGCAAGAAATAATGATTATTAACACGTTGGTAACACCTATTGGAAATGCTAAACCAGAATTGACTTTGTATAATAATAATGGTGATATTTAATATAATTATTATAGCATATGATATATAATATAGTTATATAATGTATAATACTTATTATAATATATATAATATTGTTACTATTAATCATTTGGGCATAAAAATGGGTTAGAACTGAAATACTAGATAATAACTGGGATTTTGGGGAATGAGTGGGATTCAGAGTGAGTTAAAAGATTTTAAACTCTTCATCTTGTTTGGGGGAAGAATAGAGGTAGTGATTTGTTTTAGTTTTTGTTTTTTTAAAGATTTTATTTATTTATTTGAAAGAGAGAGAATGAGAGAGAGCACATGAGATGGGAGAGGGTCAGAGGGAGAAGCAGGCTCCCCGCTGAGCCAGGAGCCCGATGCGGGACTCGATCCAGGGACTCCAGGATCATGACCTGAGCCGAAGGCAGTCGCTTAACCAACTGAGCCACCCAGGCACCCAGAGGTAGTGATTTGTTTTGGACTTTGTTTAAAGATGTAAATTCAAAATGTAAGGGTAATTGCAGCAGAGGTGTCAGTGTTCTCCTTCTGTCCCTTCTCATCCTTGACTATTACCCTACACACCTGCGGAGATCCATTCAGGTGTGCACACCTAGTTCATACAGCACTGGCCAGAGAGCCGAACTACAGGGTAAAACCATGGTACCAGAGGCCCCCTCCTGAGATGGCCATGGGGACAGGGACTTGCAGAGAAGACAGTGACGGGGCAGCCAGCAGCTCTGAAGATGACCTTCACCGTCTGTGACCACAGGCAGTGAATTTCTTTATCACTGAAAAGTTGTGTGATTCTGGATAAGTCACATCACTTCTCTAAACCTTATTCCTATCCTTTATGCAATAGGGTTAGCTAACACCCCATTTCCCACTTGTAGGGTTGACTTGTTAAATGCAGTAACGAATGTAAACATTCCTTATAAAGAAGTGCTGTGCAAACTTTATGTGGTGTTGTTTTTTTATACCCCATTGCTCTTTGGGGGTCTTTTTCATCCCAGAAATGAGACTTCCTTCCAGAATAAAAGCCAACTGTTAACCTTTGTAGAGAATTTTGCACTTCCCTCTTGAGTGTCATGTATGATACCTAAGTAGATGCTCAATGAACTTTGGTGGAGCCATCCACACTTGTGATAATAGAGGGAAATGACTGACAGGGAATTGGTGGCTTCCTCCAAAGGAGAAAGGAAACTCAAGAACGCCTGAGGAAGACAATCATCTACTTCAGGCAGTGGGAGTGAATCACAGAAAAAAAGTGCAGGAAGCCCAGCTCCTGGCCAAGCGAGTGTTGGGTGTGGCTGTGGTTGGCATGCTGGTCCATGGTCTTGTGTCCTATGAGAAGAGGCACAGGGGAGCTTTCTTCTTTCTCTTTATTTTTCCTTCTGACACATCCCTTATTTAAAGTGACGTAAATTTTACTCACTGTTTTTGAGAATGATCTGAAAAAAACCCAGCTTGTTTTATTTTTTGTACTTTGAATCCTCCTAATTCACTCTCTCTTGGCTTGGAGCACCTTCTGGAACAGAAAAGGTGCCAGGAATTGGCTCTTGCTGGTGCTGCCTGAGTCTGCCATGGCGGCCGAATCTCTGAATCCCCCAGGGAGCCTTCCGGAAGGGTCCCTTCATGTCACCCAGCAACAGCAGCCTCGGTCAGCTCCTTGAACTCTTGGCTTCTGCTTTTGTGACTTAACCACCACAAGAACTTCAGTTTCTTCTCCCTGTGTGAGTTTGTTCAAGGCTCTCTCCTCCCAGTTCCCATTCATCCCCACCTAAGACTTTGCCAAGGTTTCGTCATTTCTTCCCTGACTTGGCTGCTCTTTCACAAATTGGATCACTGACTCAGTGCTTATCTCTTAGCTCCTCTGACAGAAAATGCTCATTGTTGCCACTCAATCTTTACAATAGCAACTCAAGGAGAAGAGGGTTCACATAGATTGGGCAGGAATTTTGTATCATCTTTCCTGTATGATGATTATTTCTAAACCTCCACACCTCCACAGCTGCATCATTCATGTTTCAGAAGTGAAAATGAGGGTGCCCTTTAAATGACAAGACCAGATTTCAAACAAGTCCAGCCCCAAAGTTCCCAACTGATTGGATTTCTAATGCCTCTCTTTGCATGGATTTTCTCTCTTCACCTGGATAGGAAAAACCTCAACCAATAGCCAACTCTAAGCTCATGGCCACTCTGTGCCAGGATTGCTCATAAACACTCTGTGCTAACCCACTTAACCCTTGATGAATAATAGAAGATTGGCACTTCTAGTCTCCCTACTGTAAAAATAGAAAAATTAAAACCCAGAGAGGTTAGGTTCTGAGGGCCTCAGAGCTAAGAAGGTGAACCCAAGCAGTTTAACCATCATGTCCGCCTTTTTGCCACATCTCTGCACAGACCCTCATCCTTTATAGTAAAGAACCAGGACTCAGCTCTCAGGTTCCAACACCTGCCTACATTCTGCTGGATCAGGTCAGTTTCTTCCATGTTTTTATTTAGATGTATTTGTAAAGTTCTGAGAGAGATGGGGAGAGATGAAGAGGAATTCCACACAGAAGGATGGCCCAGGAAATGTCTGAGGAGCTGGGTCCTAGTGTTGGGCATTCACCCCACACTATTCCTTCTCTCAGGGTCTACGAAAACACAGGTTTTACTTCCGATTGGCCCAAAAGCACAAGTGATCTCCAACATTTTATAAAATATTGGAATTTATTGGTGCAAGTGGAGAAAGAGGAGAATCAAGAGGCTCTTGCCTGGCAGAAGGGCTGTAGGGGGTCTATATCAAGGGGCTGGAGAAGATGACCAACTCCCAAGCCTCAGGAAGATTAAGACCAGGTGAGCTACCCAGGTGTTCTGGGAAACCCCCATTTACGCATGCATCTTTCTTTTTCTACCTAGATCACACACAAGTCCCACATGTCTATGTTCTTTCTCCCTTTGTGTGCATAGAGAATCACCAGTGTACCTTTGTAGAGTCAGGGACAACTTCCAGAAAAAGAGTGTGCATGGGAGTTAAGTGGGGGTGCTGCAGGGTGCCCTGAAGAGGCAGGAAGGAATGCACAGGCAATGGTCTAAAGAAAAGGGGAAGTAACCACATTTGGAAAACTCAAAACTGCAGATAAGTTAGAGGTCAGAGCACCAGCATAAGAGAAATGAGGAAAGAAGAGTCTGGGAATAAAAGTACCCAGTGATGGACGACATTAGATGCCATGATGGGAAGGGGTTTAAAATTGAATCTGAGGGTGATGGGAGCCACTGAAGATTTTGAAGCAAGGAGGTGTTAACAAGACTGAATCCATGATTTAAATATAGTGGCATGTGCTGGAAGAAAGCTATTCTGGCTGCTGGGAACCTGTGTGGGTACACACTTAAGTAGTCAAGGCTATAGATAAGGAAGCCCTAAACCAGGGCACAGGTGGTGGGGAAGGAGAGGAGGGTGGGTTTGAGAGGAGTTTTTGAGGGAACTTTGAATGTAGGGATGAAAATAGGTAGGGAATCCAGGATGATAGGTGCAGACAGGTACAGATCAGATACAGATGAGAATCTGATGAGCATCTGCCTTATGATAAAAATCTGAGAGTTGATCCTGATGATGAGAGATAACCTTTACTGAGCTCTGTTATGTGCCAAGAGCTTTCTGCATATAGCTCACATGTTTATAATTGTCATATTACAATAATGGAAGGGTTAAATAATTTGCCCAAGGCCTCATAGCTAGTAAGTGGCTAGGATTCAAACCCAGGCAGTTGGAGTTTCAAACTCATGCTCTTAATCACCATGATATCACTGCTATTAAGCTTAGCTTTGCACATGTTGGGTTTCAAGGGCTTGACAGGAATACAAAGAGTGATTCCCAATAGTCTGTCAGGTTGTGAGTACCATGTTTGGGAAGAAAGAAGAGGCAGCAAGAAGGATCTGCATGCTTTTCAACAATTACAAATGTAGAAGAGAGACCCAGTGGGATGAGGTCTTAGAGAAAGCCCAAGGATTTGGCAATAAAGAGTCTGCTCACTCATTTGTATACTAAATCACTTACTAATTCAGTTAAACTATTTACTGGATACCTCTTGTGGGACTAGCACTGCAGTTCCAGACCACATAGCAGGGACTTTATTTAATAGATCAGGAAGTTAATAAAGGAAATGTTGACTGTCATTAAGAATGTGTAAATTTATGTGCATTATATAATGTGTAACAAACACATGTGCCTACCTTCATGCTATACATTTATTAAATCCATTTTAAATGAGCCTGCACAGGGGGTAGTGAAAAACAACAAAACATCGGTTCCCCTGTGTGTTACAACAACCACCTACTTCTCTATAGTGCTGTAGTACAGTATGTTCTTCATCATAGCCCCCTCTTAAATCTGTAAGTTCACAAAGAATATGTATATGTAAAAGTAGGATGTATTCTTATATAAAGATAATTATTGATGTCATATGGGCTGGATTAATGCCTAATAAATATCTTTTAAAATAACCAGGTGAAGTCTAGAAGTGCCTTCTCCAGCAGTGTATAAGCCAAGAGACCATTTAATTATCTCTGCCGACCATTCTCATATGGACTCTGATGAGGAAAATGATCACATGTTTAATGCACCTAAGGGGATGTTACTTCTCAAATGAATTTTGTTTCTGCTTATATTATAACAGTTATCTCTTTGTCCTTGCACTGTGTTTTTGTGTGTGTGCTTTTCTTCCCCCCCCCCAACACCCCTTTTGATTTACAAGCTCCTTGAGGGTTGAGAGACTCTTTGAGGAAGGGAGATAACGTGAAAAGACATGAGCTGCTGAGGTAAATCCCACCTCAGCCACATGATACCAGTGTGATCTTGGGCCAATCACTTATCCTCTCAGGACCTCCATTTCCTAGTATGTAGGTAGGATCACCAGCACCCAACCAGAGGTGGGTGGTGAGGATTAAGGAAATCATGTGGGACAAAGGACCCAGAAGCATTTTGCTTTTTAATTTTCATTGGAATACAGCGGGATGTGAATTTAAATACTCAAAGTCAATGACAGGTTGACTGTAATTAGGTTAGTTCATTGTAGGGACCCTTGGGTGGGTTTTGGAACACTTACAAACTTTTTAAATTGTGGACAATGTGTTTATCAGTGGGCACACATGCTTTTTTCTTCTGGGGAAAGGGCTTGTAGCTCTCACCATTCTCGGGAGTGTATATGACTACCTGGTGAAGGAAAATATGGTAGTCCCAATGCTGCCTCTCTCAGATTCCCCTCGAGGCCCAGACCTACCACCCAGCTGCAGGGGCTGTGGTCTGTAAACAGCATCCAGTTGTCAGCTTCTTTGGGATCACCCCTACTGCAGAGAACTGTCCTGCCTGAGGTCAAGTCCTTGCCAAGGACACTGCACCTTGTGACTGAGCCAGGTGGGAATAAGGACCTGTCCATTTCTTCTTGGGACACTCTGACAGGCAATATTCCCCCCAGAGACACTGGGGTTACCTGAGGCATTGATGTACCTGCATCAAAGTTCACCTTCCCTGCACCCCTTCCCCTCACAGGTGTTGATCCCTAGTAAATTTCTTGCACCCTGGATTCATGCCACCATCTGCTTCTGGAGAACTCGCCCTCTGAGAGAAAAGAAACAATAAGAAAAACAGAATGTTAGATGGGAGTAGAAGCTTGTGAGAGAGTTCCAGGAGGGTGGCTATCAGTTTCAAATATAGCAGAAAGTTCAAGATAAGAGCAGGAGTGGTTCAGTAGGACTGGCAATTAGTCCTTAGAGCCCATGGAAGCCACAGTTTTGTGGGACTAATATGAAAGCTTTGGGAGAGATATTTGATAAGTCATCAGGGTATGACAAACAGGTGACAGCTAGTTAGAACCCTTCTTTTGAGGCAAGAATGCTGAGGGGAGTTGGGTCACAGGGTCAAGGAGAGACCTGAACATGTTGATCATCTGCAGAGATAATTCTTAAAAATCCTTTCTTACAAACCACATCTTCCCCTTTAGACATGTCTGAGTAACCGGGGTGAGAATAGCCTTCGAATCTCTCCCAAATTATTAAGTTAAGTAATGGGCTCTCATAATATAGGAAGTTCAAAAGGCTGTCAGGTTGGAGCCAGACATCTGAGGAATGTGCATGCCCCCAAGAGGAAGTGTGCATCCATTAAGACATATCAGGTGGCCCTTATCAGAGAGCCCCATCAGTCAGTCAAAGGACAGGTTATTATGTGTGCCAGGTCCCTCAGAAAAGACCCCTCCAAAGTTAACTGAGAGCAGTGGGCCCAACCCTCCTCTCCAAACCTTGTTCAAACAAGGCACAGAATTCTGTGGTTTGGTCAGGAAAAAAAGTATTGGAAGAAAATTCTACACTGCAACAGGGCAACTGGATCAACAAGTCACAAGAAGTCATACTCCTGGGCCATGGCTTTTCACACCACCTACAGAGCAGCCTTTCAGGGGAGAACACAGCCTCATCGGAATGACTCCTAGCCTGATCAGACATACCATCTTGCTTCAGTCCCTTTAGTGCAACTGAGATACGCCAGCTTTGTCTAAATCATGTCATGCCGAAGATCCGTGGCAAAACACAAAGATACCAATGGTGTATGCTGTAAGTTGTACAAAAATAATGAGACAGATGGTTGGCTAGTTATCTGCTGATAAGACTCTATTTCAGCTACAAAAGGCAGATACCACAGATAGAAACCATGGCTGCGTCCTCTTTGTCACTTTGCTTACCACCCTTTCCCATGGCCTCCAGCCACCATCTTGTCTGCCTGGGTGCCCAAGTGGTAGTCTATTGGACTTTGATGTTCTGCTCCAGAAAAAACACGATAACACATTAAGGCTCAAACTCTTTTTATAAAGCCCCCTCCCCTCAAGGCCTTCCCATTTAGTCTTCCCCTGGAAATGACCTTTGACACTGGGTAAATCCTATCTAGGATTCAAAACAGTGAGGTTGAACTCAATGACCTTTTGATCTTTTAAGGCTTGACAAATACTAACAATTCCCTGATTCCTGATGCAAATTGAGGCATCTGCATTTTATACAACTGATAATGGCAAGTTTACTACTCTAACACAGGTGCTTCCTTTGGTTAGGATATTTGGCAGAAAACCAACAACTGGTTGTCCTCTGAGAACCTATATAAGGATAACTTGCCTTGAGATAACGGTGGCATCTGTCTGGCCTTTCTGAATTCATGAAGTATTTTCACATTTGTTATTATCCTCATTCAATCCACATCTCTTCTACTTATTTCATAGGTTAGAAAACTGAGGGTTCCAGAAATGGATGTGAGCAGTCCTGCTTGGAACAGCAAGTCCATCAAGGGACCCACATTCATCCAAAATCTAGTCGTGGGCTACTATCAGAAAATCCACTCCTTCAGAGCTTCCCATGGAAGTATCATTGGCTAAGCAACCTTTGCAAATAGGTGAAAGAACCCCCACCAGTATGCATGCTTTCCATGATGTGAGTTTTCTTCTGTGCGAGGCTACTACTTTAAAATTCTCCCAGAGCTACCAAACGTCCACAGATAGGAATAAGCCAAGAGAAGAAATGAAAGGGCTCAGAAGGCTATTTTACAAATAGCTTCATTAGTGAGTGAGGGACTTTAGATCCTGGCAAAATGGATGCTTTGGAATGGGTTTCTCCCAGGAGTGCCCTGCCCAATTGCGTGGCCTGCACACACCAAAGCCACACAGCCCAGGGCACCCACTCAGGAATGCCACGATGGTTGGGTTTGTAATTTATAATGTGAGGCCAACCAACAAATTCTATTACTCAAATATGTGAAGCAAACCTAAGGAGAGGAGTACTTTAATCTTTTGCTCAGAAGCGACATTTGCAGCTCCTTTCACTTACTTTTCATTATTTCACCACAGGGGAACCGTTTCCAGGAATTATTATGTTAAGCAGTATATTAAAAAATGAGTCTTGCTTTTTTTTTACAATAAATAACTGTTCACATTTATTCTGAGAACAGAAATGCTCACCAGAACTTACTTACATTGTCTGCTTTCAGAAGCACCAAACTATTAGAAATGTATAAACTCACTTCTTAGAAATGTTAGCAATAACCCAAACCCTCAACTACTTGATGAGCACTTGCTGTATGCCAGTCCCTGGACAGGGCACAAGAGACACAGAGGTACATAAGGCACAGGGCTTCCCTTCTGCAAGAGCTTAGTGGGAGCTTGAAGAGGTGTCACCACAGAGTGAAGAGAGCAGTAGCTTTGGGATCAGAGAGATGTAAATTCAAATATTGGCTTTGTTGATTCAGCTGTGAGAACTTGGCCAAAGTGCACAACCATCCTTAGCCTCAGTTTCCTCCGAGGCAAACTGAAAATAGTAATATGTGTTGTTTAGGGTCTTGGGAATGTGGAAATAAATACAGACCACCCAACTGAGAACAACAGAGGCTATTGATTTAGAGCTTGCTATAAAGGAGGCAGCTACCATCACTTATGTTTGGCAGAACCTCAAGGACAGGTAAGGGAGGGGGAAGTGTGATAAGAGTTCCAAGGAAAGGTTTCAGGTATGTCCTGATGGGAGGCTGTTGGCCTGTGGATGCTGGAAGTGGCTGACTTGGGACAGGCATCTTATGTGACTTGTTTGGAAACCATATTTTGCTTTCTCTGGTTGGTCCTGAGTTGGAAGTAGGGGGCAGAAGTAGGAAAACTGACAGTCATTGACCAAGTTCTAACCAATTGTTCTGACCAGGTTCTGGGCCAATTGCTGTAGAGGCTGTAGTTTGGCTGCCTGGGCTGCAGAGGTTGTGGACAGAGTTCTGTTGACATATATAGTTTGACCATTGACCATTTGTATACTCAATCTCTCAGAGAGATGACAGATAGACACACACATACACACACACATACAGAATGAACTCATTATATGATGATTATTGTTATGTGACTCCAACAGAAAAGAAAGAAGCAAGTGTGAAATTAGAAGTACCAAGTCTTTTGAGAGTCCTAAAAAAGAACTTACTAACTGCTTAAGGGCTTCAAGGATTTGGGATTTTTGTCAGGGCTTTGTATTTATAAATAAGACTAAACAAAAAAGGAACTAAGGAAAAGACCTTCCTAACCAGATGGAGGACACATCATGGCCAAAGACAAAGAGGAAGGCAAGTGGGAAGAAAGCTACTGGTGGTGGCTGGAGCCCAGGTGCTCTAGGACTGATATGGAGGAAGCAAGTGGAAGAGAAAACAGAGTCAGATTGGGGGAGGGGTGAGGTTTGAATGCAAGCTTGGATTTTGCAGATATCACAACAAAATGGTCCTGGCCTAAACCAAGAAAGACCGTATCAAGGAAGGAGTCATAGTAAAGAATTCATCATTTTCTTACAGTCTCGCCAGACTGTAAGAGGGGTACTGGCCATGTACCCCTCATGGTCAGTTTCAGAGCCCCAAGCCTGTTGCTTAAAGAGGAATAAAGTCTGCCTTTCTCTGGTTGTGTCCCTGGGCCTCTGATATTCAGCAGATGGGCTCTGAGATACTATAGCTGACCCAGCCCTCTGCACTATGGGAGAATTATGGCATGAAAGACTCTTTCTTCTTCTTCCGAGTGGGTTATAGAAGTTGCAGAATCAGAGCTTTCAATTTAAAATTTTATTGACTTATTGTCTAAGTAGGATAAAGTTGAGTTACAAAGAACATTACATTTTCAAGCGAGCGTCAGTAGAGAGCATGTCATTGTGAAGCCAGGCATTTGATGAATTCCAAAGAAACTGTGCACACATACCTAAATCAAGGAGGAGGCCAAAGGTATACCTGGCATAGCTTGGCTCCCTTGGCATTCACGTTTCAACCATCTACTGCAGCAGGCTCCACATGAAAGAGGGTCTCCCGACTTTTGCTTCACACATGATTTGGTCCTGAGCCATTTATGTTGACCCATTTGTTCTCCACACACTGAACCCCTGGAGATTTCTCCAGCTTTTGACTTGATAGACTGCTTACTAACCCAATGTTCTGACTCAAGCTCACCAAATAACTTTCTGAGGATAAATTAGCACCCAAGCAGCTTATATGGAGAGTGAAATGTTCTGGTTGGAGGATTGTATTATCTAATGTCACTCGTTTACAGCAATATTTCTCATTTAAAGTTAATACACTTCTATCCAGGCTTATAGGTCATTCCCATGAGTAAGTTTGTTTCTGGAAGAGTGAATTTGCCATACCTATAAATTAGATTTCTAAGGACAACAGGATGGAACATTTACCAAGGCAATGTCACCTTGTGAGGACCTACCTGTCCATTCATGGTCTTCCCCAGTGGTCCTGTGATTGTGGACCCCTTCCTTGAAGGCTTCACCTCCCTTATATCACTCAGATTGTAGCATTTTGGATTCCAATCTGCCTCCTTCATTAGCCTATGAATACCTGGAAGGTATTCATTTTTTCCTTTCACAAATATCTATTGAGCAGTTCTAGGTGCTAAGAAAGAGCCATAAGAAGTCAGACATAGCACCATCTCTATGGATTTTATATGGGAGGGGAGTGGTAGGGAGATAAATGATAAACAAATCAGTAAACACAAACAATATCAAGAGTGATCAGTGTTATTGAAGAAAGCTACTGTACACCTGACAAGCAAGGAACACCTCTCTGAGAAGACTGTTCATGACATGAGAGAAAGGAGTCAAGAACGAGAAAATGAATTTGAGGACCATTCTAGCAAAGAAACCATCTGGAGGTGGGGCCCTGAGGCACCAAATACCCCAAGGATGAGAAGGAAGCTGTGGGCTGAAGACTCATGGGCAAGTGGGGGCCTGGTTTAAAAAGAGTTCAGAAAGTTGAGGGTGGGGAAGAACAAAGAGAATGAAGACCATATAAGTGTCTGTTGTTATTCTAAATGCAGTAGAAGCCACTGGTGGTCTTTAAGCAGGGGAATGTTATGATCTGAGTTATGTCTGAACAAAATTATTTGGTTAATAAATAAAGAAGATGTGATATATATTATGGATATTATTCAGTATAATATTATTCAATATAATGGAATATTATTCAGCCATAAAAAAGAATGCGGTCTTGCCATTTGCAATAGCATGGATGGAGCTAGAGAGTATTATGCTAAGTGAAATAAGTGAGTCAGAGAAAGAAATACCATATGATTTCACTTACATGTGGAATCTAAAATAAACCAAAAGAAATAAAGAAAAAAGCAGAAACAGACCCTAAATACAGAGAAATAACTCATGTTTGACAGAGGGGAGGGAGAAAAGGGGTGGGAAAGATACGTGAAGGGGAATTGGAGGTAGAGGCTTCCAGTTATGGAATGAATAAGTCCTGGGGATGAAAGCTGCAGCATAGGGAATATGGTCAATGATATTGTAATAGAATTATATGGAGACAAATGGTAGCTACACTATGGTGAGCATAGCATAATGTATGGAGATACTGAATCACTATGCTGTACATTTGAAACTAATGTAACATGTGTCAACTATATTTCAAGTAAAGAAAAAAAAGATTATTTAGTTTGTTGGGTAGAATATGGACAAGATCACCTTATGAAGGAAGATCATCTGGATGACAGTATTCACAGTGCAGGAAATGATGGGGGTCTGAGTAGGAAAGAGTAAGGAGGGTAGAGAGAAGTGGACAAGTTCAAGGCACATTTGGAAGATACAGGTGGACTGTCTTTTATTTATTTCTATGTAGCCGGGACTGTGCATCGAGTCACATATACATTAGGTGATCAATAAGTGAAAATTTATTTGGAATCATTGGACTGAATTAAATTTAAGAAAGATGCCTCGATTGAGTGAGTCAAAGCTGAGCATGTCTTTAACTTATGATTTAAATATGAAGCACTTTGGATAAAAGAGAAGCAACTCTTTTTCACTCTGCAGGAAGTTCAGATCTAAATCATATTCAAACCCCTCATATAAATATATATATCACAGCACTTATTGATCATAAAAAGGCTCTTTAAACAAAGCAATCCCAAAAGGAAGCTGCCAGTACTATAACTTCCATTTCCAGCCTATTCGTTTCAACTCTGGACAGAGACCAAGTCAGGAAAGAAAACTAAAAGAAAGCCCCAGGGCTGTATCGTTGCCTGATCCTCATGCCATGCAAGGTTCCAGAAAGGAGGGAACAGCCTACACTTGCAAAATCCCTTTTGTCCCTATTTCAGAGGCAAGGAAGCCCAAAAACAAAGCCATTGATGATGGCCTGGCCCTTGTCTTGACCTTGTTATAAATTGGCCAAATTACATTTGACGTTATATCCGGAATAGATGACATTAGGAAGAATTCAGCTAAGGAACTTAAGAATATCTGATTATAGGTTTCTAGACAGAGAGAAATATGCACAAAGGATTATGATAAAAGGCAAGCAAATGCTACTTGATTGGTGCCCAAGCTTAGACCCACAACTATATAGTACAGAGAACTCAGATCACTTAAGACAGGCCATATATAGCCTGTTTTCTAAACTAAGCCCTGGGCCAGGCACTATTATTTCATATTTGCTGAACCCTGGATTTGTTTCCACTTTACAGATGAAGAGACCAAGGAGAAAAGAATTTAATTGAATGGCATCTTAGAACAAGTGAATTACAAATTTAGGATTCAAACTCATGTCCAAAGCCTATATGCTCTTTCCACTTGATTACCCTACAGAAGTATTGTTGTTGCACCCAAAGTATTACCCGGACGGAGGGAGGATGGAGGGAGGGAAAAAGGGAAGGAAAAGAAAGAAGGAAAAAAGGGAAGGGGAGGGAGAAAAGAAGTGAGGAAAGAGGAAAAAGGAAGAACTTGACTTTGATCTACTCCAATATCCATTAAAAACCCATTTAACCCACATTGAGTGAGGGCCTAACCGATTGCAGCTCTTATGCCTGGTTGCCACCATGAGGAATTGCAGATGAAGCCACCCCAGAAAATCACACAGGAGGGGCTGGTGTAGTGCACCATTGTATCTGGAATGTTCTGCCTGAGATTGAGACTTGCAGCATATCTTTGTGCTGCTGATCATTTTTCATAAATCCCCATTATTTCATTTGCTCAATCCTAAAAACTTATTGTTCTTTGCCCCCCCCATCTAATAAAATAAAACTAATATCATGGTGTCATTTGAAAATATATTTATGTTTGTTTTCCCTATAAAAAGAGATAATAATGTTATGTTCCAATAATATTAAGTTGCAATGTTATTTGCAAGATTGCAGAGCTTTTAATTTTCTGATTATTTCCACAGTGGGAGTTTCAGCTCAATTTCGACAAAGACACTTCTATCTGTTTCGGTTATTTTTTTATTACAGCTAGAAGCAACAATAATTGCCTTTAGTGTAGGAAAACATTACGGAGGAGACAATTGTTGTCCCTAAAGAATAAGATCATCAGGGCAAATTCTGATATAAAAAATTTGTAAAGTAATTGCAGAGTCCTATAAATATTATATTTACTAAAATTGTGTTGGTTGCTGTCTTCAAAGAATTCATTTTTTTTTGTAATTCTTTTAAAGAAATAGATTTCTTAAGAGCCACACTAACAAAAGGTAAATGCAGCCATCCCAATATTAATAATTCATAGACACATGATATCCACAAGGATGGAGTTAATGTTGGTGGAAAGAAAAATCCCAGGCAACTGGATTTGAGTTGTGGTTCTCAAACTTTATACCTATTTGATCTTTACCTAGTTATATAAATATTCCCAAATCCACTTTCAAAAACTAAAAATTAAACTAAATAGTGTGGATGAAATTACCTATCATACAGTCTGACATAAAGTAGGCACTAAATAATTGGCAGTTGTAATGATGAAGATACTTAGGTGACCTTGCTTCATCCATTCAACACATACTGTGTGCCCACCATATGACTGCTCCAACCACTATTCCAGGCACTACAGGTTGGTTATGAAGATGATGATGATGATGACGAAGATCTCAATCATTATTGTTGCTATGTTTACACTGCCATGTGCTGGTCAGTCCTACCGCAGAAGTCCCAAAGTGGGCTTCTGTTATCATCTACCAAAAAATAATAATAATATCATGATTACACTTTTCATGTTCATGGCTTGAAAAGCGTTGTCTCATTAATACACAGTCCCATATCCCTTTGGCTGAGGTAGAGAAGTTGGAAAACATAAAACATTTTTCGCCCTTTCTTGATGACAGAGTCTACCAGGTGATCAAGTGTTGGTCCTTGAAATATAAGAATTTCTGGGGCGCCTGAATGGCTCAGTTGTTAAGCATCTGCCTTCGGCTCAGGTCATGATCCCAGAGTCCTGGGATCGAGCCCTGCATTGGGCTCCCTGCTCCACAGGTAGCCTGCTTCTCCCTCTCCCACTCCCCCTGCGTGTGTTCCCTCTCTCGCTGTCTCTCTCTGTCAAATAAATAAATAAAATCTTTAAAAAAAGAAATATAAGAATTTCTTATTTCTGTGGGGCTTTCACTTCCATTTTATACGGTCCACTTTTCCTGGTTTTCTCAACCCATATGACATTTGTGTGAGAGATGGAGAGGGACCAGAAGGCAGAAAGCAAGTATTATTCATACACATGTTACTGGGCCTAAGCTCTATACCTGATGCATAGTGGATACTAAGAAAACTGGAAGGAAGAAAAGAAGGAAGGAAGGAAGGAAGGAGGGAAGGAAGAGAGGGAGGGGGGAGGGAAGGGAAGGAAGGAAGGAAGGAAGGAAGGAAGGAAGGAAGGAAGGAAGGAAGAGAGGGAGGGGGAGGGAAGGGAAGGAAGGAAGGAAGGAAGGAAGGAAGGAAGAGAGGGAGGGGGGAGGGAAGGGAAGGGAAGGAAGGAAGGAAGGAAGGAAGGAAGGAAGGAAGGAAGGAAGGAAGGAAGGAAGGAAGGAAGGAAGGAAGGAAGGAAAGTAGGTCACCAGATACGGGACATAGATACAATCAAGACCTGACTCAACCAAACCAAACAAGCTTCTGTAAATTGCTGTCATCATCACTATCACCATTATCTTCATCCTTAGGATCATCATTTGTTGAGCAATTACCACAGTTATTCTCAACTGCTCGATAATATCTCTTCAAGAGAACATATAAAGTTTTGGTGGAGAAATGTTCTTTCCAAGCTCCACAGAGATTTCAAAAGTTTTATTTATACAAGCACAGGTAAAAACTGCTTTTATGAGAAAGATTACTTATGAGAATGAATCAGACATGATAATGATGCATGAGTAAGACAAATTATTGGAATAAATAAATAATGCAACTTGGTATAAGGGGATTCGTTTCTTCTTCTGAAGTCCTCCATAAACAAACTACCTCTGCCCCCAAGTTCATCACTGTTACATTTGGCATTTGTCTTTCTAGATGTTTTTCATTCATTTGCTTACTTGCAAGATGGCATCTGTGCAAATGCATCCATTTGTACAACTGAGAGAGGGCACATGTATGACAACCTCACATAAATAGTGTCATAGGTGACATGGTGACCTAAAAATTTCTTTTCTCATTTAATAAAATTATTAAAGCTCCTTCCCAATCTCTGCAGATGGTGCAATCTCACCAACTTTATCCAATGTATATGTTTCTGTTATGTGGATATACTTTGGTTAGATAAAACCTGCTCCTTCGTATTGGCAATAAGATAGCTCAACACCCATTCCAACCTAACATCTTACCAGCAGCTTTTCAAAGGGAGATGTTTCCCCATACTGCCATTAAAGTTAGATCCTCTTAACTTTTCCAATCTGATGGTTGAAGAAGAGTGTACCATTGTTACCTTAATTTAAATTTGCTTGCTGTTAATTTTATATAGAGTACCTATTTTCAATGACAATTGACCTTTCGTATTTACTCTACTCTTCCTTGGCAGCTCGTAAGTTTTGTCTTTTTTATTGTTATTACATTATTTATTTGCATGTGTTCTACATATATTTAAATACAACTTCTTTTTATTTTGTTACACCTGTCCACAGTATGTAGGTATTTTCTCCTGGATTATCACTTGCCTTTTAACATCTTTAATGAGCATTATTAAATGTTGACATATCCAGGTAGATCAATCTTTTCTTTAATAGCTTTTGATTTTGTGTCTTGCTAGAAAGACATGTCAACATAAAGGTCAAGAATACATTCACCTAAACTTCCTTGTAGTATAAATGAGAAGATGAGAATAATTCTTCTCAAAGGTATTTTTGTAAAGAGCTTGATAGGAACTGATGATACCTTTCAAAACATTGCCAGTTGACCCAATACCATAGATGAAATAGACTGTCTTTCTCTCAATTATTTAAAATGCTACCTGTAAGACATGCTAAATTCTCTTATCTATGTTAGTCTGCTTCTATACTCTTTGTTAGGTTTATAATATATTTTATCTTGTAGATATTTTTTTCTAAAATCATTCTAGGAAAAAAAAACAGTATTTTCCTTTTTTTTGAAAACAGTTTTGGCAAATTTTACACATTTATCATAGCAAATTCAGAATTATTTGTTAAGGTCCTTGGGTAAAACAATCCTTTTTGGATTTGAATGGATTGCATAAAAAATGATTGATTAATTTTAGACAAAAGTTGATATTGATTCTTCCCACTCATAACTATAGTGTTTAATTTAGTCAGAACCTTTTATGTTCCTTCTTAAAATGTTATAAATTTCTTCAAAAAGTTTCAACATATTTTTTAAGTTTGGTACTAGACACATTATAGATATTATGGAAACTAGGAAATATTTCAGTTATCTTTCCTAATTGATAATGATGTTTTACAAGAAAATGTAACATTTCAATATTAAACTGGTTCTGGTCACCTTGTTGAACTTATTTACTCATACCCGTGGTTAGCCAATTGATTTTTCAAGACTGTCACTCACAAATTAGAGCAGTATTGTTACTTTTTAAATAAAGGTAATGGACATTTCTTTTTGTTATATAACTTCCAAGTTTAGGACTTTGTTATGTATTGTGTTATATCTCTATAACTAGTAGGTATTTAATAAATATTCACTATAGGAATGGTAAAAGAATGCTATTGTTTGATAGTTTTATCATTAAGTATGATACGATGGAGATTTCTGATAATTGTACTTGAGAAAGTTTTCTATTATATCTAGTACTTTAGGATTTTTTTCTTTTTATTTAAGACTATATGTTGTTTTATTAAATTATTTTCATTGTCCACTGAGATTATAAGATGACTTGTATATCTATTAATATACTAATTATATAAATGGATTTTCAATATTGATTAATTCTTGCATTCTTCAAATAAACCCCATCTGGCAATGATACATCTTTTCATATATTGCTAGAATCTCTTTATTAAATTTTCTTTAGGGCTTTTGCTTTTATAGTCATTAATGATATTGGCCTATAATTTTCTATTACATTACTATCCATGTCAGTGTTTGATATCAGGTTATAGTGACACTGTAAATGAGGTGGTGTTTTTTTTCTATGTTACGTTAGTCACCACACAGTACATCATTAGTTTTTGATATAGTGTTCCATGATTCATTGTTTGTGTATACCCAGTGCTCCATGCAATACGTGCCCTCCTTAATACCCATCACTGGGCTAACCCATCCCCCCACCCCACTCCCCTCTAAAACCCTCAGTTTGTTTCCCAGAGTCCATAGTCTCTCATGGTTCATCTCCCCCTCCAATTTCCACCCCCTTCATTTTTCCCTTCCTTCTCCTAATGTCCTCCATGCTATTCCTTATGTTCCACAAATAAGTGAAACCATATGATAATTGACTTTCTCTGCTTGACCTATTTCACTTAGCATAATCTCCTCCAGTTCCAGCGATGTCGATGCAAAAGTTGGGTATTCAACCTTTCTGATGGCTGAATAATATTCCATTGTGTTTATGAACCACATCTTTTCTGATGGCTGAGTAATATTCCATTGTATATATGGACCATATCTTCTTTATACATTCGTCTGTTAAAGGACATCTTTGCTCTTTCCACAGTTTGGCTATTGCAGGCATTGCTGCTATGAACATTGGGGTGCATGTGGCCCTTCTTTTCACTACATCTGTATCTTTGGGGTAAGTGCCCAGTAGTGCAATTGCTGGGTCATAGGGTAGCTCTATTTTTAAATTTTTGAGGAACCTCCACACTGTTTTCCAAAGTGGCTGTACCAACTTGCATTCCCACCAACAGTGTAAGAGGGTTCCCCTTTCTCCACAACCTCTCCAACATTTGTTGTTTCTTGCCTTGTCAATTTTTGCCATTCTAACTGGTGTAAGGTGGTATCTCAAAGTGGTTTTGATTTGAATTTTCCTGATGGCTAATGATGATGAACATTTTTTCACACGTCTGTTAGTCATTTGTATGTCCTCCTTGGAGAAGTGTCTGTTCATGTCTTCTGCCCATTTTTTGACTTGGTTATTTGTTGTTTTGGTGTTGAGTTTGAGAAGTTCTTTATAGATCTTTGATATCAGCCCTTTATCTGTAGTGTCATTTGCAAATTTCTTCTCCCATTCCAGTGGATTGCCTCTGTTTTGTTGGCTATTTCCTTTGCTGTGGAGAAGCTTTTTATCTTGATGAAGTCCCAAAAGTTCATTTTTGCTTTTGTTTCCCTTGCCTTTGGAGACATGTCTTGAAAGAAGTTGCTGTGGCCTATGTCGAAGAGTTTACTGCCTATGCTCTCCTCTAGGATTTTGATGGATTCCTGTTTCACATTGGGTCTTTCATCCATTTAGAGTTTACCTTTTGTATGGTGTAAGAGAATGGTCGAGTTTCATTCTTCTGTATATAGCTGTCCAATTTTCCCAGCACCATTTATTGAAGAGACTGCCTTTTTTCCATTAGATATTTTTTCCTGTCTTGTTGAAGATTAATTGACCATAGAGTTGAAGGTCCATATCTGGGCTCTCTATTCTGTTCCATTGATCTATGTGTCTGTTTTTGTGCCAGTACCATGCTGTCTTGGTGATCACAGCTTTGTAATATAGCTTGAAATCAGGAAATATGATGCCTCCAGCTTTGTTTTTCTTTTTAAACATTTACTTAGTGATTCAGGGTCTTTTCTGGTTCCATACAAATTTTTAAGATTGTTTGTTAAGGCACTTTGAAAAATGCCATTGGTATTTTTATCGGGATGGCATTGAAAGTATAGATTGCTCTGGGCAGCATAGACATTTTAACAATGTTTATTCTTCCAATCCATGAGAATGGGATGTTTTTCCATTTTTTTTGTCTTCTTCAAAACATTTTATTTATTTATTTTTTTGTTTGTTTATTTTTATTCTGTTATGTTAGTCACCATACATTACATCATTAGTTTTTGATACAGTGTTCCATGATTCATTGTTTGCGTATAACACCCAGAGCTCCATGCAGAACGTGCCCTCTTTAATACCCACCACCAGGTTAACCCATCTTCCCACCCCCCTCCCCTCTAGAACCCTCAGTTTGTTTTTCAGAGTCCATCATCTCTCAATTTCCCCCGCTTCATTCTTCCCCTCCTGCTATCTTCTTCTTTTTTTTTTTAAGATATAATGTATTATTTGTTTCAGAGGTACAGATCTGTGATTCAACAGTCTTGCACAATTCACAGCACTCACCATAAACACATACCCTCCCCAATGTCTATCACCCAGCCACCCCATCCCTCCCACCCCCCCACCACTCTAGCAACACTCAGTTTATTTCCTGAGATTAAGACTTCCTCATATCAGTGAGGTCATATGATACATGTCTTTCTCTGATTGACTTATTTTGCTCAGCATAACACCCTCCAGTTCCATCCATGTCGTTGCAAATAGCAAGATTCCATTCCTTTTGATGGCTGCATAATATTCCATTGTATATATATACCACATCTTCTTTATCCATTCATCTGTTGATGGACATCTTGGCTCTTTCCACAGTTTGGCTATTGCGGACATTGCTGCTATAAACATCGGGGTACACATACCCCTTTGGATCCCTCCATTTGTATCTTTGGGGTAAATACCCAGCAGTGCAATTGCTGGATCATATGGTAGCTCTATTTTCAACTTTCTGAAGAACCTCCATATTGTTTTCCTGAGTGGCTGTGCCAACTTGCATTCCCACCAACAGTGTATGAGCGTTCCGCTTTCTCCGCATCCCTGCCAATATCTGTCACTTCCTGACTTGTTAATTTTAGCCATTCTGACTGGTGTGAGGTGGTATCTCACTGAAGTTTTGATTTGGATTTCCCTGATGCCGAGTGATGTTGAACACTTTTTCATGTGTCTGTTGGCCATTTGAATGTCTTCTTTGGAAAAATATCTGTTCATGTCTTCTGCCCATTTCTTGATTGGATCATTTGTTCTTTGGGTATTGAGTTTAAGAAGTTCTTTATAGATTTTGGATACTAGCCCTTTATCTGATATGTCATTTGCAAATATCTTCTCCCATTCTGTCGGTTGTCTTTTGGTTTTGTTGACTGTTTCTTTTGCTGTGCAAAAGCTTTTTATCTTGATGAGGTCCCAATAGTTCATTTTTGCCCCTGCTTCCCTTCGTTTGGCAATGTTTCTAGGAAGAAGTTGCTGCGGCTGAGGTCGAAGAGCTTGCCGCCTGTGTTCTCCTTTAGGATTTTGATGGACTCCTGTCTCACATTTAGGTCTTTCAACCATTTTGATTCTATTTTTGTGTGTGGTGTAAGGAAATGGTCCAGTTTCATTCTTCTGCATGGGGCTGTCCAATTTTCCCAACACCATTTGTTGAAGAGACTGTCTTTTTTCCATTGGACATTCTTTCCTGCTTTGTCAAAGATTAATTGACCATACAGTTGAGGGTCCACTTCTGAGCTGTCTATTCTGTTCCATTGATCTATGTGTCTGTTTTTGTGCCAGTACCATGCTGTCTTGATGATGACAGCTTTGTAATAGAGCTGGAAGTCTAGAATTGTGATGCCGCCAGCTTTGCTTTTCTTTTTCAACATTTCTCTGGCTATTCGGGGTCTTTTCTGGTTCCATACAAATTTTAGGATTATTTGTTCCATTTCTTTGAAAAATGTGGATGGTATTTGGATGGGAATTGCATTGAATGTGTAGATTGCTCTAGGTAGCATTGACATCTTCACAATATTTGTTCTTCCAATCCATGAGCATGGAATGTTTTTCCATTTCTTTGTGTCTTCCTCAATTTCTTTCATGAGTATTTTATAGTTTCTGAGTACATATTCTTTGCCTCTTTGGTTAGATTTATTCCTAGGTATCTTATGGTTTTGGGTGCAATTGTAAATGGGATCGACTCCTTAATTTCTCTTTCTTCTGTCTTGTTGTTGGTGTATAGGAATGCCACTGATTTCTGTGCATTGATTTTATATCCTGCCACTTTACTGAATTCCTGTATGAGTTCTAGCAGTTTTGGAGTGGAGTCTTTGGGGTTTTCCACATAAAGTATCATATCATCTGCAAAGAGTGAGAGTTTGACTTCTTCTTTGCCAATTTGGATGCCTTTTATTTCTTTTTGTTGTCTCATTGCTGTGGCTAGGACTTCTAATACTATGTTGAATAGCAGTGGTGATAGTGGACATCCCTGCCATGTTCCTGACCTTACGGGGAAAGCTCTCAGTTTTTCCCCATTGAGAATGATATTCGCTGTGGGTTTTTCATAGATGGCTTTTATGATATTGAGGTATGTACCCTCTATCCCTATACTCTGAAGAGTTTTGATCAAGAAAGGAGCTGTACTTTGTCAAAGGCTTTTTCTGCATCTATTGAGAGGATCATATGGTTCTTTTTCTTTCTTTTATTAATGTATTGTATCACATTGATTGATTTGCAGATATTGAACCAGCCTTGCAGCCCAGGGATAAATCCCACTTAGTCATAGTGAATAATCCTTTTAATGTACTGTTGGATCCTATTGGCTAGTATTTTGGTGAGAATTTTTGCATCCATGTTCATCAAGGATATTGGTCTGTAATTCTCCTTTTTGATGGGGTCTTTGTCTGGGTTGGGGATCAAGGTAATGGTGGCCTCATAAAATGAGTTTGGAAGTTTTCCTTCCATTTCTATTTTTTGGAACAGTTTCAGAAGAATAGGTATTAATTCTTCTTGAAATGTTTGGTAGAATTCCCCTGGGAAGCCATCTGGCCCTGGGCTTTTGTTTGTTGGGAGATTTTTGATGACTGCTTCAATTTCCTTAGTGGTTATAGGTCTGTTCAGGTTTTCTATTTCTTCCTGGTTCAGTTTTGGTAGTTGATACATCTCTAGGAATGCATCCATTTCTTCCAGGCTATCTAATTTGCTGGCATAGAGTTGCTCATAATATGTTCTTATAATTGTTTGTATTTCTTTGGTGTGGGTTGTGATCTCTCCTCTTTCATTCATGATTTTGTTGATTTGGGTCATTTCTCTTTTCTTTTTGATTAGTCTGGCCAGGGGCTTATCAATCTCGTTAATTCTTTCAAAGAACCAACTCCTAGTTTCGTTGATCTGTTCTACTGTTCTTTTGGTTTCTATTTCATTGATTTCTGCTCTGATCTTTATTATTTCTCTTCTCCTGCTGGGTTTAGGCTTTATTTGCTGTTCTTTCTCCAGCTCCTTTAGGTGGAGGGTTAGGTTGTGTACTTGAGACCTTTCTTGTTTCTTGAGAAAGGCTTGTATTGCTATATACTTTCCTCTTAGGACTGCCTTTGCTGCCTCCCAAAGATTTTGAACAGTTGTGTTTTCATTTTCATTTGTTTCCATGAATTTTTTTAATTCTTTAATTTCCTGGTTGACTCATTCATTCTTTAGTAGGATGCTCTTTAGTCTCCATGTATTTGAGTTCTTTCTGACTTTCCTCTTGTGATTGAGTTCTAGTTTCAAAGCACTGTGGTCTGAAAATAGGCAGGGAATGATCCCAGTCTTTTGGTACCGGTTGAGACCTGATTTGTGACCTAGGATGTGATCTATTCTAGAGAATGTTCCATGGGCACTAGAGAAGAATGTGTATTCCATTGCTTTGGGATGGAATGTTCTGAATATGTCTGTGAAGTCCATTTGGTCCAGTGTGTCATTTAAAGTCTTTATTTCCTTGTTGATCTTTTGTTTAGACGATCTGTCCATTTCAGTGAGGGGGCTGTTAAAGTCCCCCACTATTATTGTATTGTTGTCAATGTGTTTCTTTGCTTTTGTTATTAGTTGCCTTATATAATTGGCTGCTCCCATGTTAGGGGCATAGATATTTACAATTGTTAGTTCTTCTTGTTGGATAGACCCTTTAAGTATGATTTAGTGTCCTTCCTCATCTCTTATTACAGTCTTTGGTTTAAAATCTAATCTGTCTGATATAAGGATTGCCACCCCAACTTTCTTTTGGTGTCCATTAGCATGGTAAATGGTTTTCCACCCTCTCACTTTCAATCTGGGGGTGTCTTTGGGTCTAAAATGAGTCTCTTGCAGACAGCATATTGATGGGTCTTATTTTTTTTATCCAATCTGATAGCCTCTGTCTTTTGATTGGGGCATTTAGCCCATTTACATTCAGGGTAACTATTGAAAGATATGGATTTAGTGCCATTGTATTGCCTGTACAGTGACTGTTACTGTATATTGTCTGTGTTCCTTTCTGGTCTATGTTGCTTTTAGGCTCTCTCTTTGCTTAGAGGACCCCTTTCAAGATTTCTTGTAGGGGTGGTTTTGTGTTTGCAAATTCCTTTAGTTTTTGTTTCTCCTGGAAGCTTTTTATCTCTCCTTCTATTTTCAGTGACAGCTTAGCTGGATATAGTATTCTTGGCTGCATATCTTTCTCATTTAGTGCTCTGAATATATCCTGCCAGTCCTTTCTGGCCTGCCAGGTCTCTGTGGATAGGTCTGTTGCCAATCTAATGTTTCTACCATTGTAGGTTACAGATCTCTTCTCCCGAGCTGTTTTCAGGATTTTCTCTTTGTCTCTGAGACTCATAAGTTTTACAATTAGATGTCGGGGTGTTGACCTATTTTTATTGATTTTGAGAGGGGTTCTCTGTGCCTCCTGGATTTTGATGCCTGTTTCCTTCCCCAAATTAGGGAAGTTCTCTGCTATAATTTGCTCCAATATACCTTCTGCCCCCCTCTCTCTTCTTCTTCTGGGATCCCAATTATTCTAATGTTGTTTCATCTTACGGTATCGCTTATCTCTCGAATTCTGCCCTCGTGATCCAGTAGTTGTTTATCTCTCTTTTTCTCAGCTTCTTTTTTTTCCCATCGTTTGGTCTTCTATATCACTAATTCTCTCTTCTGCCCTCATTTATCCTAGCAGTTAGAGCCCCCATTTTTTATTGCACCTCATTAATAGCCTTTTTGATTCTGACTTGGTTAGATTTTAGTTCTTTTATTTTCCAGAAAGGGTTTCTCTAATAACTTCCATGCTTTTTTCAAGCCCAGCTAGTATCTTTGAAATCATCATTCTGAACTCTAGTTCTGACATCGTACTAATGTCTGTATTGAGTAGGTCCCTGGCAGTGGGTACTGCCTCTTGTTCTTTTTGTTGAGGTGATTTTTTTCCATCTTGTCATTTTGTCCAGAGGAGAATAGATGAATGAGAGAACAAAATGCTAACAGGGTAACAATGTCCCCAGAAAATATACTCTAAACAAATCAGAAAAGACCTGAAACCAGGGGAAAAGAAAGGGAAAGAAAGAAAAAAGAAAAAGAAAAAGATAAAAACAAACAAAAACAAAACAAAAAACCAGAATATGATCAAATATGATCAGGCTGGTGCATAGATCAGTGCCACACACTAGATATGGGGCGCATTTTGGTGTGTTAGAAGAAAGTGTCTCCCAAAATTTTAAAGAAAGAAAAACTTATATATGTACCAAAATAAAGGTTATATGATGAAGGGATGGAATATGACTATAAAGATGAAAATTATAAAAGACTTTATAAAAGGAATTGATAAGATAAGAAGTTGGTTGAAAAAAGAAAGAAGAGGATTTAAAAAAAAAGAAAAAAATGGAAAGAATGTGATCAGGCAGGAGACTAGAACAAAGCCATACACTAGAGATTTCGGGTATATTTTCGTGTGTTAGAAGAAACTGTATCTCAAAATTTTAAAGAGAAAATGACTTACATATATATACCAAAAATAAGGGTAACTGCTATGAAGGGATAGAATATGACTCTAATAATGAAAAATAAAAAATATTTTTTAAAAAAGGGATTGATAAGACGTTGGTTGAAAAAGAGAAAAAGAAAAATTAAAAAAAAAAAAAGACAGTTAAAAAAAATTAACTTTGAAAGACTAAAGAATCATGGTAAAAAACCCATGGATTCTATGTGCAGTATTCCCCTAGCTCTGGAGTTCTGCCGTTCTCATTGATCGGTAAACTTGGTCTTGGCTGGCTGTTGTCGCTGATCTTCTGGGGGAGGGGCCTGTTGCCATGGTTCCCAAATGTCTTTGCCAGAGGCGGAATTGCCCTACCCTTGCTGGGTCTGGGCTAAATAATCTGCTTGGGTTTGCTCTCAGGAGCTTTTGTTCTCTGCAAGCTTTCTGTACAGCTTTGGACGACGAGAATGAAAATGGTGGCCTCCCAATCTCTACCCCGGAGGAGCTGAGAACTCAGAGCCCCGCTCCTCTGTGAGCCCCCAGAGAAAAGCAATCAGTCACTCCCATCTCCCCGGTCTCCAGCCGCACTCCGTGCTCACCTGGCCTGTGACCAAGCGTTTCTATCTCTGGCACCCGACCCTGTGTGGAGTCTCCAAACCCAGCAGATCCCTGCAGTGCACTCCCGCGCCGCTCCTCCTGGGGGAGGAAGGGGAGTCTCCCCGGATCTGCCGCTTGTTGGGTCCCTGCTGGAGGAGCAGAGGCCCGACTCTACCACAGATCATGGTTTATGACAACCCCGAGCTGAGAGCCCGCGCCTCGGCCCCGTCTCTGCAGCCGGCTTCCCCGCTCCGATACCTGGGAGCTCTGCCGCACTCAGGCATCCCCGGTTTTTCTGTGACCCCAAGGGTCCTGAGACCACACTGTCCCTCGAGGTTTCCACCCACTGCTTAGCCACTGGAGTGACGTCCCTTGGAGGAGCCGGCTTCTAAAAGTTCCAATTTGGGGCTCCACTGCTCTATCATTTGCCAGAAGTGGCTGACAGAGGCCCCCTCCCCCGCCATCTATCCTCCCAAATATCGCCTCGGATTCACTTCTCTGCACATCCTACCTTCCAGAAAGCGGTTGCTTTTCTGTCATAGAGTTGTTGCTATTCTTTTCTTCAATCTCCTGTTGAGTTCGTAGGTGTTCAGAATGGTTTGATACCTATCCAGCTGAATTCCTGGGACCAGACGAAATCCAGGTCTCCTACTCCTCCTCCATCTTCCTCCACCCCAGAACATTTTATTTTTAAATAATCTCTATACCCAGTGGTATAGAGATATACCCAATGGCTTGAACTCATAACCCCAAGATCAAGAGTCAAATGCTCTATGATTGAGCCATACAGTTGCTCTGTAAAATAAGTTTTGACTCCCATCTGTGGAAATATATTAGACTATATGTAATCTAAAACTCCTCCCAAAACATGGGTGGCTCAGTCGGTTAAGCATTTGCCTTAGGCTCAGGTCATGATCTTGGGATCCTGGGATTGAGCCCCCCATTGGGCTCCCTTCTCAACTGGGAGTCTGCTTCTCCCTCTGTTCCCCCTGCATGTGCATTCTCTCTCTCTCTCTCTCTCTCTCTCTCTCTCTGTCAAATAAACAAATAAAATCTTTAACAAAATAAAATATAAAACTCCTCCCATTACAGAAGCATGTAAAAATGAAAGATACAATATAACAGGCATTCCTTAAATGCACAGATAAACTGCCAATAATGTAAAAAAAAATGACAACAAAAAACAAAAGGAAATAAAAATGCAAACAGTAAGAAAAGCTGGCTCTAAGCTACCAATGAAATTCCCACTTTTATATGTTAGTAACATCCACTGAATGACCGTGTAGAGATAGGGCGAAAATATTGGGCCTTTAAAATAAGAGTAATTGAGACTCAGGTGCCAGAAAAAGTTAGTTTCCTCAAAAAATAATTAGAAATAAATTCACCTATAGCTACAATGAGTCAACAATAAAGTTCTGTCTATTTCAAAGGAGGATCAGAGAAAGGTGAAATGTCACTTTTGAACATTTGTAAATATGATACCATATTAGATACTTTGAAGGAAGGCGGGAACCTCTTTGGAGGAATTGCCCTCATCCTGGGCCAAGCAATGCCTACAGTGAATCCTATAGAAGAGTTCACAGTCCAAAACTATAAAACACACAAAGTAACACTTTACCATGAATTGAAGAAAACACACCAAAACAGATAGCTTAACCACCTAGAGATTTGTATAATAGAATACCTAGAATGTGGAGATTATAAAATCAGTGCATTTTATATTTTAATTGGTTAAAGACATTACAAACAAACTAAAAACACACACACACAAAGAATAATGTGCTGTATTAGTCAGCTTGAGCTGCCATAACAAAATACCACACCAGATCTATTAAATAACAAAGTTATTTTCTCACAGTTCTGGGATGGATGTTATTCTGCCTACCACCCCTGAATAAGCAAACAAACAAAAAACATGCTTCAAGCCATGATGGTTTCATTGGCAAATTCCAAAAACATTAAGAAAAAATCTCACCCTCTTAGAGAATATATAGAAGAGAGGACTATTTCCCATCTTATTTATGAGATCAGAATAACTCTGATACCAAACTTGACTGTACAGTTTTTGAAATGTAAATTAGAGGCCTGTATTCTCATGAGCATAGATGCAAAACTCTCTAACACAATATTAGCAAATTGAACCTAGGAATATATAAAGAAAAAATAATATGTCCTAACTGTGAGATTTAGCCTAGTTCAGGTTAATATTTACCTATTTAAATTTGAAAAGCAATTAATATAATTCACCACATAAAAAATAAGAAGAAAAGAAATAAGGTTATTTCAATATATGCAGAAAGAATGTTTGATAAAATTCAACCTTCATTTATGGTAAAAATTCTTAGAAAACTAAGAATAAAAAAAAAAAAACTTCTTCAATCTGATAAAGGACACTAAGGAAAAGTCTACAGCTGCCATGCTATTCCATGGCAGAACATTAAACATTTTTCTCTTAAGATCAAAAGCAAGGTAAGGAAAGGATATGTCTGCTCTCATCAATAGTACAGTAAGGTAAGAAAATACTGGGAAAAAAAAAAGAAAATACTGGAAAGGTTTAAATATTAGGAAGGAATAAGTAAAGCCATCATTATTCACAGACAACATGATTGTCTACATGGAAAATCCTATGAATCTACACAAATATTACTAGAAATACAAGGTTAATATACAAACTCAATTGTATTTCCATAATCTAGCAAAACTAATTGAAAAAATGAAATTGAAAATGTATTACCATTTGGCGCCTGGGTGGCTCAGTCGTTAAGCATCTGCCTTCGGCTCAGGTCATGATCCCAGGGTCCTGGGATCGAGTCCCACATCTGGCTCCCTGCTCGGCAAGAAGCCTGCTTCTCCCTCTCCCATTCCCCCTGCTTGTGTTCCTGCTCTCGCTATTTCTCTCTCTGTCAAATAAATAAATAAAATCTTTAAAAAAAAAAAAAGAAAATGTATTACCATTTACACTATTATAAAAATATCAAATAGAGAATATATTTAACAAAAGATGTGTAACATTTCTACATTGAAAACTAAAAAAAAAATGCTGAGAAAAATTAAAGACGATTGGATTAATGGGGATTTACACTCCATGAACTGGGAGATTCAATATTGCTAAGATGGTAATTGCCCCCAAACTGATTTATAGACTCTCTATAATCCCAATGGGAACCTCAGCAGGCTATTTCTTTTTTAGAAAGTGACAGACTAATATAAATATTTACATAGAGACATAAAGGACCTAGAATAGCCCAAATTACCTTTGCCAGTTTCTTAGGAATTTAAATAAATACCTATCCTCCGACCCATAAAATCCACTCCTAATAATTTATCCAAAAATGAAACAAAATGTATGTTTGCATAAACTCTGGTACAAGAATGTTCACAGCAAGCTCATTCATAATATACAAAATTGTAAACAGTTCAAATACCTATCAACAGTTGAATAAATTAACAAGTTGTTATATAATAATAATACACTGGAACTCCACTCAACTAAACAAAAGAACACACTACTGATACTGATAAATGCAACAATGGGGATAAAGTTCAAAAATATCATATTGAGTGAAAGAAATTGGACACAGACCATATATACTGTATGATTCCATATATATGAGGCCTAGGAACAGGCAAAATTAATCTATGGTGTTAAAAATCAGAAAGCACCTGGGAGCAAGAGGAAACTCTCTGGGGCAAAGGAAATGTTGTCCACTGTGATTGTCTGTGTGTTTGGAGGGGCAGGGTGGTGGGGAGGAGGATAGTTACAAAAAGATGTATAAACATGTCAAAGGTCATCACACTGAATATTTATGATCTGTTCAGATCATCCTATTCTATGTAAAGTATACCTCCAAAATTCACACACAATTACATCACAATGAAACTAGACACCAAAGACGGGAGAAAGCCTTAAAAGAAACCAGAGAAAAAAGACAGATTTTCTGCATTGCACTGACAATCAGACTGTCAGTGGTACATCCAAATAGCAATATGATGTCAGGAAAATAGAAATCCCCCTTAGATGTGTATCATAAAAGAAATACAAATCTCAGCACATGATATCTGCTAGAAACAGATGTGATAGAGTCATCAGAAAAGGCTTCTAAATTTTTATTTATGCTGTCCTAAAACTCATTCAATCATGAGTTCAATCGGTTTTGAAAAAATACCATTAAGAGATTTTGTAAATAAGATCTCCGGTAATTGAAATAAAATACACAACAGAAATGTTATAAAGCAGACTGGATATGGATAAAGATTAAATAACGAAAGTTGGAAGCTTAATTTGAGAAATTTCCCCAGAACATAATACAAAGAGGTAGAAATTTGAAAGGAAAACTGTGTTTCATGTGGAATAAATCCAGAAATTTCAACATCCATCCATCTGAAACTCCAGTAGAATAAACATCATGTATAGACACAATGGCTCAGAGTTTTCCTTAAATTAAAGTAATTCATGATACCTCAGATGGAAGGAGTCCACCAATTATCCAGTAGAATTAAAGAACATAAATAGCCATATTTATAAGCTTTCTATTGAACCTATGCCAATCAAGTGAAAGAATGAGTATTTCAGACATCCAGACACCTCAGAGCTAGCCCTCAGGACAATACTTCAGAATTTTGCACAGTGTATAATAACTCCTCTGTCTTCATTCCTTTGCTCTAGGAGAGCTCTTTGCAAGATTATGAAGTTATTCTTGCAATTTCTCTTTTTAGTTTTCCAAATGCATTTCATTATGTCTTATTTTCAGGAGTTTTTTGAAATTAGTTTGCCTATGGTTGGTTATTATTTTAATAGAGATAAATTTATCTTTGTCCCTAAAGAGTTCACAATGTCTAGGGAATATCAACAATAGTTAGCCCCAAAGATTGGGAAAATGGGAAATAAACTCCCTATATCATTATATAATGTAATCAGATTCTAGGACTGCAACATGGATGACATTTCTCACTGTCCAAGAGATGCATTCAAAATTATGAAAATTCTTTCTTCTTCACATGTTGTCAACCTTGTTTCCAGAATCCTAGATGCTCTCCAAAGAAATATAAGAGATTTTCTGCTGGGCGCCTGGGTGGCTCAGTCGGTTAAGCATCTGCCTCTGGCTCAGGTCATGATCCCAGGATCCTGGGATCGACCCCCACATCGGGCTCCTGCTCAGTGGAGAGCGTGCTTCTTCTGCCGCTCTCCCCTGCTTGTGCTCTCTCTCTCTCTCTCTCTCTCTCTCTTTCTCTCCCTCTCTCTCTCTTTCTGTGTCAAATAAATAAAATATTTTTTTAAAAGAGAGAGAATTTCTGGATCCATTACTTCAAGATTTTGAATAAACTGTAAAAAGCCAGTGATACTGGGTTCATTAAGTGGCAAAAACTAAAAACCCTGAAATTTGGGCTTTGCATAGTCAAAACAACAGGTTGAGTGACTGAGTTTCACAGTCTTCAATCACAGCGCTGGACTCTCATAAACAGCCCAAGAAACCTGAAAGTCATTCACATATTAAGGAGCATGAGATGGTGGTCAAACTAGGTTTCAAGGTCATTACAGATTGCGTTTCAATTCTAAGCTCTACATATTTCTGGCAATGCAGTAGAAAAGATTAGCCTAACTTTTTACCCTCAGTTATTCTCATCTGCAAAATGGATACAATCAAACCTATTTTACACAATTTTTGCGGAGGATTAGCAGAAATAGATGGGGAGAGAGGCAGAGGGAGAAGGAGAGAGATAATCTCAAGTAGACACCCCGCTGAGGGTGGGGCCCAAATCAGGCCTGGATCCCAGGACCCTGAGAGCATGACCTGATCCGAAATCAAGAGTTCGTTGCTTAACCGACTGAGCCACCCAGGCGCCCTGAAACAGTATTTTAAAGGGCCACTTCTACTTGCAGAGATGGTCAGTGGGTCAGCAACACTTCTGCGTCATAAGTCAAGTGTCCAGAGTTTCCTCCTCTCAGATCCCAGGTCCTTCAGCAGGGGCTGGTACAAATACAAACCAGCTGTGTTTGCTTTAGATCAGCCATGCTTACCCTTCTTGACCAGTCTCTAACCTTACCATGGCTCCGCGTGCAGAAGTCATAATCTTGTCTCTTGAAATAAATCATGTGAGGGTTTAGTAATGTAAAATTTTAAAGCTGTTTTTTAGATTGCAAAGGTAAGCTGAACATTTCTCTCTCTCTCTCTTTTTTAAAGATGGTTCGAGATGCCAGAACAGGGAAATGTGTTGACTTGATGATGGACGTTTTTATTTTTAAGATCTAAAAATGAATTCTTCTGCTTCTCATTGCCAAGTTTGAGATTCTGCTCCACAGTAGCTCTGATTGTTGAGACTTTTCCAATGCCTGCTGAAAAGTGCTATGGGCTTCCACGGACCCATGGCCTGCATGGTCTGGGGGCAAAGCTGCCCTTTGAGATAGATGTTAGCACACCAGCTCTGAGAGCTTCTGAAACCCACTGAAAGACAGTTTGATTGGGCAATGACCCACCTATTACTAGCACAGAAAACAGAATGATTTATTTATAAGGACTGCTATTTTTTTGTTTGTTTGAGAGAGAGAGAGAGAGACAGAGAAGGGGGTGAGGGGTAGAAGGAGAGAATCCCAAGCAGACTCGCCACTGAGCACAGAGCCTGACGTGGTGCTCGATCCCACGACCCCGAGATCATGACCTGAGCTGAAATCAAGAGTTGGACACTTAACCGACTGAGCCACCCAGATGCCCCTATAAGGACTGCTTTTGAAGACAAAAGGAAAATGGAACTTGGGCACTTAACCCATGTTGAAAATGCATCACAGCTAAGCTTTTTTTGATATCAATAATTGGTACCTTCTCTCTTCCCCAAGATCCCATTGCACACAGCTTTATTTTGGTCACAAGCTTCTATCAGCTCCGTTTTCTTCTGTTTGGTTGTTTGTTGTTGCTGTTGTTTTTTTCTTGGTGGTGCATTTCCTCATGAGTTGGTCTCCCCAACCCAACCAGACTGTGAACTCTTTCAAAAAGGAGACAGAATTGAATTATTTCTGTTTCTCCAGCAACTATCCTAGGACCTGACACATTCTGTTTTAGTAATATATTTGTTAAATTACCCAAGTTCAAAAAACGGCCACATGTTAAGTCACCTCTAGGCCCTCCTCTGGGCTGTGTTCAGAGCTCTCTTCAGACGGAGAGACAAAGGGAGGAGATCTTTGGAGGATTTTACACCTTCTCAGCGAAGTTTCACCTCACTATTTTCCACTGACTAGTCCTTCCGCTGTACGTGTTGCCTCTTCGGTGGCATGAAAACAAGTGGCCACGACCAGCAGGAATTAAAGGCCCCGGAACCTTCTAGAACCAGTTCAGGCTTCAGTGAGGCTTGAAGCCCCAGGAAGAGCACATCACCTCCTTGAAGCCTGGGTTTCTCCACTTTTTCGATGGGGATCCTAGTCGAGGCCCTGCCTGCCCCACAGAGATAGTGTGATTATCCCATGAGTCAGGGTGAGAAATTTCACGGTGATGAGGGTGACGGTGGAGGTCCAGAGAATTCGCCACTTTGACAAACAGGCTCCATTTGCCGCTTAGACAACAGTGATGAAAAGCTTCCTTTGTAAATATTTTCGTTAATGTAACTTTACCCAATAAAGAAGCATCAATACTAAAAAAGCGTAAAGTGGTATCATGTCAAGTACACCAATGTGGCAAGACTATAAAGGTGGTGGATGGGCGACTGAAAGCTTGGCAAACTCCGCTCCGAGGGTTTTCATTAACTCCTCATGAGAACGTGAACTATAGACGTCACGGAACCCCTCGTTCAATAAGGGGATCCTATTCAGAGAGGTGAGAGACCACACAAGACTCTTGGGTGTTAAGACATGAAGTCAAAGGCGCTAATAATTGAATCCGGGGTTTCTAATGTTAGAACTGGCGTTGATGACCTCACCTCTCCGTAGACTGCTTTCATTCTCTTACATGTTTATTCATTCAGGAGTTCATTTGACTAACATCCCCTCGGTGCACGTAGATTCCCTTCGGTCACGCCAAGAATAAATCTATCTGACCCCACGTGAATTGTCACCTGCCTTGGCTCCCCTCGACCCTAGGAATTCTGCTTCAGGGTGACCACCTTTGTCTCTGGAAAAGGCAAGAGGTGCTTTCTGTTTGAGAAACCGCCGTCCCAGCCTCAAAAGTGGAGCCCTGAAAATTCCCCTCTGTACCGCTGAGAGTTAAGTCTCTATCTGGAGAAATGTCCATGTCCTCAGTTCAAAGAAAAACATATTCAAAACCAGGGACCGCTCCACACAGGGCAGGCAGCATCTTGAACATCAGATATCCCAAAAACTGAAATGCTGATCTGTGAGTAAAGAAATCAGAACCATATGGCTTTTCCCCCCTTAATAGACATATGGGCTTTACAAAATAGGGAGAAACATATTTGGCAAAACGCGTCTCAAATTTTACTCAAACCACAGAACTTTAAAAATATCTTAACATGTCTAATGAACCCAGAATGTGTCCTTGCTCACCCAAATTAATCTAACACCATTCTAGTAAACATTTATACCTACTATGTGCCAGGCATATAAACACACACACACACACACACACATGCACACGCATGCACACTGAGAGAAGACATGAATGCAAGTAAAAATATAATGCAATATAAGGCATTGATATGTCTTTGTGGGAAATGTGAAGGGAGTTCAGAGAGGAGAGCAGTGAACTGTGCCCCAGGGTAGGGTGCTGGTATCAGAAAGCTGCCAGGAGGAGGTGGGGTTTGCACCAGGCCTTTGCAGATCCGTAGGAGCCTTCCAGTCAAGAAAGGGAAGGAGAGAAGGTTGCAGGCCAAGAGAGCAGCGGGAATGAAGGTATCAAGTCCTGAACATGTAGGGTGGCCAAGGATCCAAGTCTTGCCCAATGGGCAGCAGCTCGGGGAGCCGGTGCTGGGGCTGCAGGCGGGGACTGGTGAGCGAGCCTGGTCAAAACACCAAAAGGAGCTTGGGCTCAAGCCGTTACATAGTGGAGAGCCTTGGGAAGCAACAACTTTTGCAATCATTCTAGAAAAAATATACATTCGTGGAATTTCCTTTAAAACAGGAGAGTGAAAAGTGGGGCCTAACTTGCAAGTGCCCCCGTCAGTCCTCACCTCCCAGCCTAACTTGAGTGGGGGAAAACAGCTTCCTGTGCATCTTTCTAGAAATGTTTGCACGTATCACAGAATACGTCTGTGTGTGGGTGTGTCTGCATGCATGTGTGCACTGAGATATAAATCTCTTTATATTTAACCTTGTGTCAGGGGAGGCTTAAGCAGGGAGCTGACAGAATCACAGCGGTACTTCAGAGAAATCTCAAGGACCTCAAAGGGCACTAAGCAAGCACCGCACGGGAGCTTGGGTGGAGAGGTATGTCCGGTTCTGGGCAGCTCCATCCCGGGATGCTTCTGAAATCTTTCTCAGACCCAGTGTTTTATGGAATGTGTCTCTTACTCATTTTTTTTTTCCTGCTGTGCTATTTACTTCCATTCATAGAGTAGCTTCAGTTCAATAAATGATGTGTTTGCCACCAGAACAATTTGATTCTCATTCTAATTATAGCAACAAGCTGCTTCCCCTAAGCATATTATGGGTGTTTCATTATTTTAAATTGTTATCTTCCATATTAATTACAGAAACAGTTGATCTTTTCTGATAAGCAGGCCTCTGCAAATTCCCTTTTTATGTCTCATTGTAATAGGTGAAGCATCAGGTAAAAATTAAATCAAACTCTAATACAAGTCATGATAGAGGCACATGTAGGTGGCAGCGCGCGGCCTCCACCGGGCTGGGACTTGCTGTTTTCCAGAAGCAGGGAGCTGCCTGGCTCAGCCCGCAGGTGGGGCACACCCTCCAACTCGCCCAGTGCTGCTGACCAAGGTCTTGTAAAAAGCCTCCTCCCGCAGGAAAATGAAGAATTGACACGGGAATAAATCAGCTCCCGAAATAGGGAAGGTCAGAGAGAGGGGTGACACCCAGCTCTGACCCATAATTAGGGCTGTCACTCACTGGAAGGAGGGGTCAAGGCGGTGGGACACAGGAGTTCTGGGAAAGCCTCTCCCTGCAGGGAGAGAGGCCAAAGGCTCAAGTGACTCACCTTTGATGTTCCTGATTACCATCAGGAGTGGGGACAGGTGGGGCCATCCCAGCTCAGAGCCCAGAAGCCTGAATATGCCCAGACAGGCCATCGAGCCCTCCCTTTCCTAATGCGGTTGGGTCACATGTCAGGGCCACACTCAGGGGCAAAGACAACATGACTCTGAAGGAGTGGCCTCCATTTGGTGTGACCAGTCCGACATAGGCTGAGCCAGCCCCAGCCCCAGCCCTCCACTGCTTCTCCCCAGGCCCGCAGGAGGCTGAGCCATTTACATGCGGTGGTTCATCTCCTCGTTCCCGTAGGTTGGTCAGAGGTGCTGAGGGAGGCATTTAAAATAAAGCAACAACAACAACAAAACTCAAAATAGGATGGGATGAAGACAAGACAAGGAGTGAAATAAAATCACACTGAGGAGCACCTGGGTCGCTCAGTCAGTTAAGCATCTGCCTTCAGCTCAGGTCATGATCCCGGGGTCCTGGGATCGAGTCCCACATCGGGCTCCCTGCTCAGCGAGGAGCCTGCTTCTCCCTCTCCCTTTGCCTGCTGGTCCCCCTGCTTGTGCTCTTTCTCTCTCTCTCCCAAATAAATAAATAAACTCGTTAAAAAAACAAAAAATAAAATCACAGTGAGAGAAGACTGAGAGATTAATAAAATAAATACAGGGGGAATTATTCGTAACAATGTACACCAGATGGTCCTTTACAATTGTTAAGGAGGAACTGGAAATTTAGTGCTGAGCTTCCCAGAAGGTAAAGCAAAGAAGGAAACATGGTTATAAGACCTGTAGTATCCAGAGATGAAAAACACAAGACAAGTCACTCAGGAGACCTCAAGCCTAAGGTAAATTTCTCCAGGATGCCCTCATGAAGAGAACACTACACTATCCCCACCAGCAATCCCAGGGTAAGCCTGTTTTTCAAATCCCTATCCCAAGTGGAGGTCACAACACCAAAGTTTACTTCCGTTAAAGTCCGTCTATGGGTGACAAAAGCCACAGTCTACATTAGTTTGATCTTGAATTTGGGTGAATTCCAGAATTTGGTTGTATAGCCCTTGCAATGCATCTGCTGCACAGAACCACCAGAATATGCAATGCAAGAGATTTATGGCAAAACTGAAATTTAGCATGTTTGGGAAGCAATGGGAGAAAACTTCTGGGATGTCAAGGTCAGTGTATAAGAAGGAAAGCGATGAAAAAAAATCCTTTTCCTGCATAATATTAGCAAGGTACAGTGTTTCACGGTCCACCTGCCACACTGTCCAGTGGAAACTTTTGGGGTGAGGGGAATGTGCTCTACCCACCCTGTCCAATCTGGCCACCAACACATGTGGCTATTGAGTACTTGAAATGTGGCCAGTGCAATGAGGAAACTGAATTTCTAATTTTGTTTAATTTTAACTAATTTAAACTTAAGTTTAACGAGCCCCACGTCACTGGTGGCCACCGTATTGGAGTCTCTGGTGTGTTCATTCACTTTCTCTGTCACACTGTGGCTCTTCACCCTCACAGCATCCCTTCCCATATTGGCAGGATTTATTCTTCTGTCCAAGGATGTCCCCTTGTGAAGGCACCCTGCAGCGGCCAAAAGAGCAAAGCCAGCAGAGCTTCAAACCTTGACTCTTAGAGGCCTTTGACATGGAACATAACTTCTCTGGTCGGGTTTCTCATTTCTAAAGAGGAAAATAACCTAATCCCCTAAAAGCACCTGGAGATACGGTTATAAATGGATGGCCACACAGAGTCACAGCTATACATGAGAGAATACGGAGAAATAGGTTTAAATGGAATGCCATCATGGTGAGAAGATGTACCTTGAACAAGGGGGCCTTCAGGGAAGACTGTCCTTGTCTTCTCTTTCTTAATGTCAGAAAGAAGACAGTAACTTAGGGTGCCTGACTGGCTCAGTCAGAAGAGCATGTGACTCTTGTTCTTGGGGTCGTGAGTACACACCCCACATTGAGTGTAGAGATTACTTAAATAAATAAATATTTTAAATAAAATGCAGCAACATTTATTTGTGAATTTTTAAAAGCTAATTTAAAAAAACCCAGCACAGACTTGTTTTAATTTTCATTTTCTGCCCCACATACTATCTGTCACTTGGGAGGAGGGGCTAGAATCATTCATTCATTCATTCATTCAATGAATGTTTACCTGCTTCCCACCATGCTCCTGGCCTCTGGGGTCCCTTGTTCTGGAGGGGCGCTCCACAAGGCCACTTTATACCTGCTTGTCAGGAAGACCTTTACCCCCACCCAGATAGCACCTCTGAGAAACAACCAGTCCAAACCCCTGAGTCCACATGGTCCACATTACTGAAGGGACACCTTCCACAAAATATGGTGGAAACATGGTGGATGGCTCAAAATGCCTTGACCCATCTTCACTTGAAACAATAGCTATCATCTCTTTACAAAACTCAAATTAACGCTGAAAGGCAATATTTTGCAATATGTTCAGTGTTAAATGCATAAAAGCTACTAAATAGATCTAAACAACCCAGAGTGGGGATGAGGGGACAGGCCAAGCACCTCTCAAGAGAAACCCAACTTCAAGCTGCCTGCTTTGTCCCCTCCTGTTTGCTGAACACCTGACAGTGTGAAAGCTTAAAAACTCTGCCTCAAGCCTAATTGTGTCATCCCTCTATTTTTAAGTCACACAAAGGCCCCCATGGGAGCACCCATAGGGGAAAATAAGAACTCTTCAATGTGACATTCAAGTTCTTTTACTTTGCCTTCTGCTCAGCAACTTCAGCATTATTTGCTGCCCCTGCTCCAGTCCACCTGCCGCCCTGAGGTTCCCGGGCATGCCTGGCTGCCTTCATCCATCCCTGCTGTCTGTCCTCTCTGGCCTTTCCCCATCAACAGCTCTGCTTCCAGATCACTGTCTCTGTTCAGCCCTGAGTCACTTGGGCTGAGCCAGCCCTGCCAGACCCACTCTCCAGTCTCTGCACACACTCCACTCACTTGTAAGGATCGATGTTCCTGGCCACCTTCCCATGAGACGAGGAGCTCTTTGGGTGGGAATGTAAAGATGCTGCTCACATGCATTAAGTCCTCTCTCTGCTTCCAGCACTTTTTTGGAATGCCCTCGGTCATGCACAACAATCCTCCCTCCATACAATGCAATCAGGCAGCCGCTGTGACAATCTCCACTTTTTCTGAAGAGGAGCCTGTAGTAGAGGCAGGTAACCCAGAGTTACCCAGTTCCTAAGTGCAGAGCTGTTGTCTGACTTCAGACAGCATCAGTTCAAAGTCCAAGTCTTGACATCTGTCTGCTTCCAGGACCAAGTCCAATGCTCACACATGGAGATCAACAAATAGTGGAGGATTGGACTCTATAAGCACAGAGGTAAGAAGCTGAGGACCCCACACCCAGGCCACTCGGTTGCTGGGCAACCCCCTACACCTCTACTCCATCTCTGCTTCACAGGTCCTCAGCCTAGCAGGATCAGGCTCAACATCCAACATGCCACCAGCCCCATCTCCAACGCTGTGCCCTATGACACAGACCCTGGACCTGTTCCCACCTTTCCACCTCACTCTTGCTCTGCGTGAGTCCAGTGATGTCCTGCTTCCTTAGTGATGTCTCCCAATTACCCTAGACCTCACGATTCCTCTCTTGCTCTTTCAGTTCCCATTCCACCTTTGTTGTCGCCATGGGCCACTCCCAGAGGCACTTCTCTGCATAGGATTCACTTAGTCCTCCCCCAAATCCTAGGAGAGAAGCAGTCAGTGTTGGAATCCTCATGTTGCAAAAGAAAAGTGAATCTCAGAAAGATTTATGTCATGCAGCAAAAGCATGGCAAGGTAGACATTCCAGTCCGTGCTTATGTTTCTCTTTCAAGATGCATGTGAGAGGCACAGGGGCTGGAGGCTAGTGTCAACCAATAAGTTAGACTGGGTAGGGCTTTCCCATCATTTTCCAGTTGTGCTTTTCTTTATGCATTTTTTCCTTATATTTGTTGTAGTTCTTGCAATATTTTATTTCATAATAAACTTGCAACACATACATCTTTTTCAATGTGTATATCATTCATGTAAGAATGGTCTTACTTTTTATACCATATGTTCTCTCTATTTCAAAAAAGTAAATTACTTTTTCTGAAATACTCTGCTAGTGTGTGGTATATTTCACTTTCCCCTTTGCTCTGGGTAGAATGGCAGTACACATTTGAGTAGAAGGATCATTGGAGCTGGCGAGACAGCAGGGAGTGGTGAGGACTATGGAAAACTAAAGACAGAACGCTCTATCCAAAGGACATATCTGATATTAAAAGCCAGTGGAGGGGCACCTGGGTGTCTCATTCAGTTAAGTGTCTGACTCTTGGTTTTGGCTCAGGTCATGATCTCAGGGTCAGGAGACCAACCCCCATCTCCGGCTCCGAGTTCAGCTGCTCAGTGCAGAGTCTTCTTGAAATTCTCTCCCTCTCCCCCTCCCCCCATGCACTCATGCTCTCTCTCAAAAAATAAATAAATCTTTAAAACATTTTTTTAAAATTTATTTATTTATTCATTTATCTTAAAAATATTTTTATGTATTTATTTGGGAGAAAGAGAGAGAACACGAGTGGAGAGCAGGGGTAAAAGGAGAAGGAGAAGCAAACTCCCCACTGATCAGGGAGCCCGAGGTGGGACTAGATCCCAGGACCCTGGGATCATGACCTGAGCTGAAGGCAGATGCTTAACTGACTGCGCCATCCAGGCGCCTTACTTTTAAAAAATTTAAAAAAAAATAAAAGCCAGTGGATTATGATCTTAGGATTTCCATATCTTCCCACTTTTAAAGAGAATCAGGCAATGAAGATTTTAAATGAAATCTAAGTCCAAAACCTTGGCAACTAATTCAAATGTTTTTTGGGTTTTGTTTTCATATGACATTTTTTTTTCTTTATTAAAAAAAAAGAAAACTTGCCCAAAGGGCCAAACATCTTAAAAATTAATAGCTTATAAATTGCTTTACAACATATGTGGCCATCTCCAACACCCTGACTCACCTGAATAATCTACCTGATCTACGTTATCAGTTAGCTCCTATTCTGCTAATTTCCTGACTCCAACTCAACCCTAAGCCCCTTGAGGGCAGGGACGTAGCCTGACATAGCTTTCAAAGCCCGCATGGTGCTTTCCACAAAACTGAGCTATGGACATTTTTCCTGATGCACTCTGATGAATTGATTTCACTCCCTCCACATGAACTATCAGAGCAGAGAAGAACCTATTTCCTAATTGTCTGCCAGGCAAGGATCTTTGTACAGATTATCAGATATACACATTATCAGATTTGATCGTAAAGCTTCCTAACAAGGCAGGCATAATCCCCATTTTAAAGATAAGAAAATTAAGGGGCAGAGGCACAGAGTCATCCCTGTGTCACATGTCAGCATGCAACCCGTGTCTGCTTAATTCTAAAAAGCACTTTTCTCCCACTACCTCATACCCACACAAAAGCCAACATTTTCCCAAGGATTTTATTTGAAAAGATGTGTTCCAGTTAAGCGACCTTTGAAAATGCAAACGTAGAAAGAATGAGTCAAGTACCGTCGCTGTGATTAGAGTTTGTGACTGCACAAAGCCAGCAGACTCCTCATAGACAGAGGGGCTGAGCTGATTGCTTTGTACACAAGTGAAAATGTCTCCCTTTAAAATGCTGAAAGGCAAATCAAACCCTTTTGGGATGATTTCAATTCAGAGACTCTTTAAAGGGAATTTCTCTCCACCAGCCAGGGCATGTCAAAGAGACAAGTGGAGAAGAAGTGACAAGTGCCAACCTGGCTGGTCAATTGAGCTTTGTCCCTCAAAAGTGTATGAATTAGGGTCACGGCAGGTCAAAAGGGAGTGCCCCAGAGCCTGTGACCTTCCCCTTCAAATCAACAACCGCCACACTCCTGAGCCCCACCTTGTAGCCCTCCAAAACAAGCTACCTTTCAACTAGGATTACTCCAGAAAACAAGCCAAGAATCCTAAGTCCTACTCCCAATAATGCTGTGTGGTGTTGAGTAAATCACTTAACCTCTCTGGACCTCTTTGTCATTAAAATAAAACCTGCACATGGCAGGGTCGGGAGGAAGCATGCTGTCTAAAGCTCCTTCCAGGGCGCCTGGGTGGCTCAGTCGTTAAGTGTCTGCCTTTGGCTCAGGTCATGGTCCCAGGGTCCTGGGATTGAGCCCCGCATCGGGCTCTCTGCTTGGCGGGAAGCCTGCTTCTCCCTCTCTCACTCTCCCTGCTTGTGTTCCCTCTCTCACTGTGTCTCTCTCTGTCAAATAAATAAAATCTTTAAAAAAATAAATAAATAAAGCTCCTTCCAGCTCTGATGGCTCCAGATCCCATTGAATTCTTCCCAGCCTCAAGTTCTGGTAGTGGCCTTGATTGCCTCTTCTGAATGGAGGTCTTTTTTGGCAGGTTGTTCCTCCTGGATACCCAGACATTGAAACCAGGGTCCCATTCTAAATGCTTTGCATCTATTAACTCATTTAATCTCCACAACAATTTTATAGAGTAGGTACTATGGGGAAACTGAGGTATGGCGCAGTCAAGCATCTTGTCTAAGGTTCACACAAGGATTGCCCAAAAATTCTAGTAAGCTAGAGCCTGGGAGTTGAAGACAGGTCTGTATGGCTTCAGAAATTTACTCTTTACTGCTAGATCAGTGGTCCCCAAGCTTATCTACACCTGAGCATCACTTAGGGAAGCTTGGAAAATTTCCAAAACTAAAGCCGTACCCCAGACCAATTGTCTGGGGGTGGGAAACAGGCATCAGTGTTTTGGGAAACTCCCCAGGTAATCCCAAAGTGCAGACAAGTTTGGGGGATGCTGTACCATCTGATAGTCTCCCTCCATCCTTGTGTGTGGGAGATGAGACCATGCAGCAACTAAAAGGGATGAGTTTGGTTCCTGGCTGTGTCACTTGCTAGGCATGTGAGCTCTCATGGGGCACCAGATTTTCCCGAGCCTATATTCCACCCTGGCCCAGCCCCACCACTGTTTGCTCTGTTGTTAGTTCAGTGATCACCTAATATTTCTGAGGCTCACTTTTCTCATCTTTAAAATGGCTTTCTAAATACCTATCCGACAGGGTTCTTACAAAGGCAAAGGAAACAAAAGCGCTTGAAAGCATAGTAACTGCTCAGAACAAAACAAAGTACAATGTATCTGAATATGAGGCTTAACCCCAGGGGTGCCAGATAAACACACACACACATACAAGCACACAGTTCAGACCACACGTACACCCAGTCCAGCAAGCGCAGACACACACATTCACACACAGCAATGGCATGAAGGTATGTCTAATTCAATTTCCATCTTAAAAAATCAATCTTCTCTAACAGCTTATTTTTTTATTTGCATTTTACGAAGATATCATCAGCATCCACCCCAAACCCCGTCCTCTTTTGTGCTTGCTAGCTGTTTGTCTTTAAGTGCAGAGAAGAAAAGGTGACATCAGCTGAAGGTGCTTTCCTGGCCGGACTGTCGGTGGTGGTGGTGGTGGTGAAGCCTTTTTCATAAATTTGAAAAATAAAAGTGTTTTCATTTTCTGGTTGCCGTAATAACCTTGCGAGAGCTAGAAATGAGAGTCTATTTTCTAACGGAAATTGTTTTCCTCAGTCGCAGGCTCTCTCTTCACACTTGTTGGCTATTATTGTAGGGTTGCTAATGAATGTTGACCTTCTGCTGAAGCTCCCAATAATGCACTCTTTTAAATACAACAGTGATATCTTAAGTTACACGGAGGTTTCAAAGAAGAGGATAATATATGTTTTACCTGGGTGGCGCCATTCATTAGAATTGTCTTTTTACCAATAGAGTTAATGGAATAATCTTCATTCAGGTTTCATATTGTATCAATGCCACATGCCAGAATATTGTCATTCACTGTTATAGTGGCTCCTTGCTCCCTGTCTATTGGTCACTTCATGCTGAAGAGTTATTCTTTTAGAAACCCCCAAAACCTCGATCCTGCTAAGTGATCATCTCTCTTAAGCTTCTTTTGTCTTGACTATTTCAATGACTGTCCAATCCATCCTCCCACTGCCGCCATAAGCATCCTTTCAAGCACAGATCCAATATCATCCTCCTGATTTAATACCTCTTCTGGCTCTCCATGTACACAAGAAAAAGCGCTGCGCATAGATCCCTTAGGGACCCGACTCTCCTTCAAGTCCCCACCAGGCTCCTTGAACTCCAGGCAATGAAACTTTTCAGCATTCTCTGAGAATGCCATGCTCTTCCGCATTCTGATGGCTTTGTTGCTGTAGTTTACTTGCTTACATTGAGAAAGGAGGGGTGTAAATTAATTTTGAGCAGCTATGACATGTGCGGTCTTGGTAGGTACTCTACACATATCAGCCCTTGCCTACCATCCTTATTCCAATGTGTCCCTCAGAATAAAATGCAAGTAGCCCTGCCTGGTGAAGCTTTCTTAGATGTCTTAAGAAGAGTAGCCCTCTCTTCTCCCTGCCCAAGATGCATGGAACTGTATTATAACATTGTGTCAGGTTTCCGAACTGCAAAGCCTGATGGGGAATTCTTTCACAGGTAATCTATTGAAGGAGAGCTCCCAGATAAAACCTATAAAGGAAGGGGGTCAATAAGGTGGTTCCTTATTAGGAAGATGTAGTTTCAGCTGAAGTCTAGCCTCAGCCTGATTCCATTTGGAGTTCTGGGGCATGAGTTGTCCCACAGTGAAGTCAGGGGCTAGGCTTTTATGCCCCGTATCAGCTATTCATTAGCTATAGGCCATGTCCTGATTAACAGGTGAGAGGAGGTCTAAAGCCTTAGGTATCATGGGGCAAGACCCGTCCATTGGCCATGATTATTTCCTGGAGAAGCATGACGCTGTGAGCCATTAGCAGCCAGGACTCATGGCAGCTGAGGACGGCTACACCAATCTGGTAGAATTCATCCGGTAGAAGTCTATCTACAGTCTGTTAAAAACTATGCTTCAAGTTTTTTTTTTCTTTTTTTTCATGGATCCCTTCCATTAGCCTGTAACACCCTTGAAAGTAGATCAGCTGAATGTGAATGTGTCTTCTTTATATAATCCTGAGAATCTAACCCAATATTTTTTTGAAATGCAGTAGGAACACTGTATTATTTTGAATGAATGGCCCATCTCTGGACTACCTACACTCATCAGAGAAAGGTTCTCGGTTCTAAGAATTTAATAAACTTCTAAACATGGTCCTAGATTCCCAGAGGCCTGCTGTCTATGTGGGGAGATGGGGCACATGCATGCTGAGGGCAGTCATGGCAAGTCTGTCGGAGGCTGTGTTAAAACAATGACATGTACAATATTGAGTTTCACCTATGGGCTAGGCACTGTGCCAGGTGTTTATCACACTGGGTATACACAAAAATTAGTGTATTCTTTGACCACAATTGTTGATAAATGATTAATGATGATGGTACCCACTCCCCTGATTTCTAAAGGAGAATATCCCTGCGTGCGAGGTGACTTCAAGGGCTCTTCTCTGTTATAAAGAATTTGGGAATTAGGCAAGAAGAGAGAATATGGAAAAAGCCACAAATGATCATGTGACAAAGAGCCGAGAGAGTGGATGGAGAAGAGAAACAGGTATGCTGTGTGGGTGATGTTTGGAACAAGCAGAAGAGTGAAAATGTTGAGAATTAGCTGTTGGGGATTGAAAATGTGATGTTGATGGGAGAAGTGGAATTTTTAGATATTTGATGTGTATTGGTTATGTATTGTTCCTCTTCCTTTGACATTTCCTTAAGAGGATGAATAAGATGTGAAGAACTTTCAGCTACGTTTTAGTTGCTGAAATCTGCCTGAATGTAACACCGTGCTGAGACACATCACAGGAGGCCCTGGGATTTGAGTTGTACACACAACATCTCAGTTAGTGGTTATTGAACTCATTTTAATGATAAAGTGACTGAGGCTCAGAGAGGTTAAATAACATGCCTAAAGTCATCCAGCTGGCAACTACTGATTTCAGGATTTGACTCCACATTCATCAGATTCCAAATCCGCAGTCTGGTCACTGTGCTACAAAGCATCCATAATAAAGAAGAAAGCTGATGCCAACCCCATGAACACCTGCTTGGGGGAAGCTCAAATGGACTTTAGGCCCTCACCGTCTTGAGGACATGGTGTCAGGTGGTCCAGAGGAGGGAGAGATCTCTGGGGCATGAAAGGAAAAGTCTTGTGAGCCCAACTAGAGCTTGCTCTGGGTCTGAGTCTGAACCCAAAATCTCCATCCAGGCGGGCTGATGGCAGAGACTGGGAACATGCCGCAGAGAGTCCTTCAACAATATATATTAAAAGCAAGAGAAAGACATTGCCCTGCGATTTCAAGTAAAAGTCCCTTGTTTTATAGACTCAGAATTAGATTGACTGACTTCTGTCCCAAAAAATTAATTCACTTCAAGAACTACTTAGATGTATTCTTTCTTATTTGCCTTGCATGACACCAAATAACTAGTGAGACAAGATGGTTTGACTCTCCTCTCTTTGGCTTTGAAGTTGTATTGATAGACCCATCAAGCTGTCATTCACAGACTCTGAAAGAAGCAGTGTTTTCCTTCCCTAAACTCTCCTGTTGTTAGAGATTCTACTCACCTGTTTCAACAGCTTAGAATCATGTCAAGAGCTAGATCCCACTTGGAAAAAAAAATGAAATTTCTTTATTCTTCAGTTGTGAGGAAAGCGTAAGGCATGATGGAATGACACAACCACCGAATTTGGAGTGAGATGGGGATATTTGTCAATTATATGACACTGGGCAGAGCATCTCGTTTCTCGCAGGCTTGGTTTCCTCCTCTGTAATGTGGGGGATGATTAATCCTTGCCCTTCCCACTTCATAAGATGGTTAAAAAGATGAAATTAAATAATGGGTAAGAGCAGTGCTTCCTATACGATGAACTGTTGTGCACATATAAGTGGTGATTATTAATTACAGTTTGGATTAGAGCATAAAGTGGTTTCCCAAAGCTTAAATAATAAGCACCTAAAGAATCAAGAGGAGAAATATTTATAGAAAAGATGTTTGCTTTCCCTTGCATGTATTATCAATTGCTCTCAACTGGTGTTTTAATTAATAAGGTGTGTGATTTTTTAATTTAAATAAGATTAAGTCTCTGGAAGAAATAATAGCAGAGGAACATGAATTATGTAATAAAAAAAAATTCCCAACAATGGTCGAGATGGAGTGGTTATCTAGAAACAGAAAGATTCTTGTTCAATTCTTGGAGGGCACTGCACTGATTAGCTCTATTGTTAAAGTGCATTTTTTTCCACTTTAGATAATATTCACTTATTTTCATATTCCTTTTTGGACTTTATTATGTCTTTTCCACATTCCTATGCATTTTTCTTAAACATTTTCCTACCATGTGCTATGGCGTAATCAGGAAGCAGATCAGGGAAACTGAAGTACTTGGCTTGTCCCAAGAAGGAGTCAGAAGAGTTCTTTGAGAATCCCACATAAGCTGGAGATGACTCACCAGGCCAATTAGGTCAGAAAACTGGGAATCACTTTTTACTCCTCACTCACTGTTTACCCCCGATCACAGAAGGAGTTCTAACTTCCTGATATTTCCACAGTCCCCTTCCTTCTCCCCATTCTGACTTTCCCAGCCTAATGCAAACCCTTGCAACCCTGTGAAGACATTTCAGTGGTCTCCAAGAGGATGTGCAGCCTCCGGCTTAACCATTCTAGTTCCTGCTACATGGTGCAGTTGGAGATATTTCAAAAACCACAAGGAAACACTTCCATTTCCAACAAGGAGTAACAGGGATCACATTTATTCCCTTACCTGAAACAACTAGGGGGGAAAAAAAGAAAAAAAAAACAGATAAAATACATGAGACAGTTTTAAGCACATCGACATAGGGCAAAAAAGCAGGCTTCCCTGAAATATGGTCAGCAAATGAAGTGAACCCCACAATTTCCCCAGCTTACCACTTAGACTTTCAGAAAATGGAGACACTGAGGCAGAGCCCGGTAGTCTTCCTCAGTGGAAGCAATGAAGCTGGGCGGTCAGGGGGGCCATGACTGCTGGAGTTTGCAGGGCACAGAAACAGGAAGGGGAGAATTGCGGAGAGGCAAATTCTGAGAAGGATGTCCCTCTAGTCTTGAGCAGAGTGCTGATCATTATACCCAATGCTGGAGAAAGAGCCACTGGAGAGGATTGGAGGGAACAGTCCTTAGAGCTTACTGGAAATGGCTTTTGTTCCCACCAGCCAGAGTGGAAAACTCATAATTCAGAGTGTCAGATAGAATATTCAGAACAGTTTTACCCCAGTGGGGCAATTAGCTCTAGACTAAATACTGCTCTGGACGCACCTAATAACGTTAAGAAGGTGCAAAGACCCATACTTTTCTTAAGTCACATAACCAGGTCCTAGAATAAAGTCCAAAAAGAGTTATTCAGATACAAAAATATTCAACACCTAATAGGGCCTGATTCACAATGTCTGGCACACAATAAAAATTACCAGGCATGCAAAAAAACAGGAAAATATAAATGATACTGAGAAAAATTAAACAAAATTGACCTGGAAATTATACATACATACATTATACATAAATAATAGAATTGGTAGACATGGATATTAAAAACAATTATAACTATATTTCTTACATTCAGAAAGTTAAGTAGAGACATAGAAATATAAAAGACCAGATCAGACTTTTGGAGATGAAAGCCACAGTGTCTTTGTGCCCTTTGACTCATGCACAGATTTCTGTTATGCCAGATGAGCAAGTCCTAGATCTCCAGCACAGCGCGTGCCTATAGATAATAATACCTACCATACTGCACACTTAGAACTATGCTAAGAGGGTAGATCTCATGGTAAGTGTTCTTATCACAAACAATAATAAATAAATAAATAAGATGAGAGAAAGTTCTTGGAGGTGTGATAGGCTTATGGCACAGACTGTGGTGCTAGCTTCACAGAGGCTTACTTATCTCCAAACTCATCAACTTGTCTAGATTACATATGTAGGTACAGCTTTTCATATGTCAATCATACCTCAGTAAAGTGATCTAAGTTTTACAAAGATGATATGGAAACCACACTGTCTAAACTAGCAAATACAGTGAACGGGATTAGCAAAAGATTAGATATCGCAGAAGGAAATATTACTAAACTTGAAATCAAAGTAATTGATAGTTTTGAAAATGAAACACAGAGAAAAAAGATTGGTGGTGAGGGGGGTAATGCAGCAAGCCTCAATGAGCTGCAGGATGGCTTCATCAGCCTAACATGTGTGCAAGGAGCGGGAAGAAAAGGGGAGGTGCTGTATTAGTACTTTATAGTTGTGTAAGCAATAACTCTGAAACTCAGCTTAAAATACATTTATTATCTCATGGAGTTTCCAAGGGTCAAGAATCCAGGCACACCTTAACTAGAAGTTTCAGGTCCAGGGTCTCTTATGAGGCTGCATTTAAGTCCAAGGCATCTGAAGCCTCCACTGAGGAAGGATTTGCTGAAAGCTCACTCATGCAGTTGTTGGCAGCCTCAGTTCCTCTCCACACAGGCCTCCCCTTTAGGGTGCTTGAGTGTCCTCACAATGTTGCTGCTCTCTTCTTCTAGATCAGAGAAAGAGAGAGCAAAACAGAATTCACAGGGTATTTTATAAATTAATCTTGGAAATGACATACCATCACACCTGCCATATTGTAGCTGTCCCTGGCAAAGCATGGGGAGAGACCATGGCAAGAATGTAAATATCAAGAGATGGTGATCGTTGGGGGCCATAAGGTCCAGAAAAATATTTGAAAAAATAGTGGTCAAATAATTTCAAATTTGATAAAACTATAAATCCACAGATCCAAAAGGCTCAATAAACCCCAAGCACAAGGAATATGACAAAAACCACTCCAAGGTCCATCATAAACACATTGCTTAAAATCAGTTATAAAAAAGGAAACCTTAAAAATAGCCAGAGAGAATCTTCTACACTCCAACATGGCTAAAATTTGTAAGACTGATCATACCAAGTATTAAATAAAATGTGGAGCAACTGGACCTCTCAGACATTGCCAATGGACTATGCAATGGTGCTAGCATTTTGAAAAATAGTTGGGCAGTTTCTTTAAAGGTGAAATATATACATATCATAGGACTCAGACTCATATTTACCCAAAAGAAGGAAAAGCATATGTAGATAGAGACTTCAACAGTGTTTTAACAGCTTTATTTGTCATGGTTAAAACCTGGAAACAACTCCAATGTCCATCAGTCAGTGAATAGATAAACACCAGGGTATGTCCAAAGAAATGGATTCCTACTCAGAAATGCAGAGATGAACTACTGATACATTCAACACCGTGGATAAATCTTGAAATAAATATGGCGAGTGGAAGAAGAAAAATACAGAAGAGTAAACTGGTCTGGTGATGGAAAGTACATCCGTTCTCATGGGGAGGTGGAGCCCAGGGGGATGTCGGAGGGAGAGACCACTTTGGGGAGTTATGGTGCAGATATTTTGATTATGATGATGGCTTCAGGAAGGATGCACAAATTTATCAAGTTGTACACTTAAAAAAATGTACAGTTTGCATGTCCATTAGACTTTAATAAAGTTGTCAAAAACAAAGACGACACCCAATATAGACCTACCCCTTCTGAGTTTGTCTGTTGAGTGGATTCCTATAGCCCTTCGGGGTCTGGGCTTTGGAGAGAGGTTGAGCCTCTTCTAGCTCCTGTTCCAACTGCCCTTCTCCTTATCTCCCCCATTTACTGTTTGAAACTCACTGCAGGTCTTGGACCATGACCTGCCTTTCATTCCACTATTCCCCATCACTCCTGCCCCAAGAGTGCTCTTTCTCCCCCGTCCCCCCCCCTCCAATAACTCATTCTCACCTAAAGACCCCACTCAGCTTTCCTCTGAAAGCCCTCTTCTTCTACCCCTGCCTTTGACTGTTGACAGCACCGTGTGCTCTACCTTCTCAAGCTTCCTGCAGCCTCCCCAGCTGCCCCTCCCACTGTGGGTCACTAGGGCTTTTGAGTCATTACTGCAATCATGGCTAGTGGTTGTCATAATGGCAGGAGTTCTTTCTGTTCCTGTGGTGCGTAACATGGCCTTGGATACACAATAGGAGCAAGGGATAGGTTCAAAATAATACATGAAAAAGATGATTTGGAGAGGTCCCACAGAATATGTCTGCAATAAAATAATGTCTGTGCCCCACTCCCAAATTTCATATGTTGACAGCCTAATCCCCGTTATGATGGTATTTGATGGTGGGCCCTTTGGGAGGTGATTAGGTCATGAGGGTAGAATTTTCATGAAGGGGATTAGCACCTTTCTGCAAGAGACCCCAGAGAGCTCCCTGGCCCTCTTTCCACCATGTGAGGATAGAGAAAAGTAAGCAGTCTGTAACCAGGAAGAGGGCCTCACAGAACCCGACCAACCTGGTCCCTGATCCCTGATGGCCCAGCCTCTGGAACTGTGAGAAAGCCATTCCCATTGCTTCTAAGCCACCCAGTCTTTGGCCCTCTGTTGTAGCAGCCCTAATGGACTAAGATAATGTCCAACCCGGAGAACCTCAGATGACAAGATCACATTTGGAGTCAGGCAGAGAACTTGACAGGACAGAGTATTTAAGTGCTACACTTCTCAATAGGATGGTGGATCAAGGTATTCTAGAGGTGGTGAGTCTTCACTTACGAGGGCAGGGAAAGGTCTGGGGGGTGGAAACAGAGAAAGAAGGGGAGCTGTCTTCTCAAGGTGGCTTGAAGCAAGCAATGCTTTTTAATCTTCCAAATAGCTGTCAGGTTAGGAAGATGCTATTTATACTCAAAATCTCTAGTTTTAGCCCCTAGTGGTGATGAAGACTGTGTTTATGTGATTCATAGCAGAACTTGCATATACTATCCCACGCCCATGCTCTTGTTTCATTTTGATGGGAACGAATGGGAAATTTCCTGGGTCTGGTTACTCAAGGAGGTCACAGTACTCATTCTCTTACCTTTTCTCTGTGCCAATGGACAGAGACACACATGTGAAATATTCAGGGGCCAATGTCTGCCTCTCCCCACTCCTCCACACCATTTGTCTCTTTTTCTCAGAGTTTAAATAATGAGCACAGTGTGAGGTAACATGTCTGTTGAGTCTCCTTTGAAATCTTTTCGTGGTTATGTTGTCTGCCCTCCAGCGAAGTAGACAACTCAGCCATCAAGAGTGAGGAAGACAGAATCCTGGGCAGCAGGTGCTAAGCATTTGTACCTGGGTGAGGAGAGATAAAGGACAGAGGCCAGAAAAGCCAAGGTTGGAGATGACCTTCACTTTCAAGAGGTTTATGGTTCATTGAGTCATTTAGCAATGAGCTTTCCTCCAAGACTCAACCTTTTCCAGAAAAGAAAAAGGAAAAAAAAAAAAGGGTGGGGGAGGGAAGGAGGGAAGGAGAGGGAGGGAAGGAGGGAGGGAGGGAAGGAGAGAAAAAGGAAGCAAGGAAGCAAGCAAGAAGCAAGCAAGCAAACAAACTTATCAGTTGGAATTCAAAGTAAATGCCGGGCAAATGGATAACAATACCCAGGCACTTAGATTCAAATCAAGCATGAGATGCATGATTTTTATTTTCTATAAGGAGATAGAAAGGAGAATTTTCAAAATGTTTTCTTACAGGGACACCTGGGTGGCTCAGTCGGTTAAGCGTCTGCCTTCAGCTCAGGTCATGATCCCAGGGTCCTGGGATCGAGTCCCGCATCGGGCTCCCCGGAGAGTGGGGAGCCTGCTTCTCCCTCTGCCTCTCTCTCTCTCTATCTCTCATGAATAAATAAATAAAATCTTTAAAAAAAAATGTTTTCTTACAGAAATGTTCAAACATATCTAGAAGTGGAGCAAAAAGGATAAAAATCCCCATTCATCCATCACTTAGTTTCAACCAATTTTATTCTTTAATCAGAGAGAATCAGGCAAAATCTACAGGCACACATGGGCATCAAGAGATTGGAGGTATAACAGTGTGGACAAAGCAACCCTGGGCTTTGGAGTCTAAGTCCTCTTCCCCTTCTGCAGGGTGCGACCAGGAGCCAGTTCCTTAACTTCTGGCCAGACCTCGCTCCAGCAAAACGTGGATGAGGATATCCACATGTCAGGATCATTGACAAATCAAGGGAAGCATGGAGCTGGTCCGGTAGCAGCTGTTCAGTAAATGGTGCAGTTTTGCTGTGGTTTCTGTATTCAAACACATCAGACAGTCATGCCCGGAAGACAAGCAAGAAATTATACCTCAGACCAAGTCAGGACAAAGGCCTGACTCTGACACATGTGGGATTTTCCCAATGTTTTCTTGGAAACAAGTAATCAATGGCAAAAAGCCTCAAGTCCATGCATGTTACAGATAAAGCAGATATATTTTGAATGGCAGGGAATGAGGAAGGCTTGCAATGAATTTTTTTTTTCTTTTTAATGCTGACTAATTTTATAGTGACCAGTTAACCATTTACTCTCCCTAGAGTGTTTATGGTGTTTCAGTGCTGAAATCCTAAAACACACCGCAGGCAATTGTAACCTCCAGGGGATACTTGGCAATGTCAAAATACATTTTTGGCTGGAGATATTCTTCGTTGTCATGATGGGGCAGGGGTGTTACTGGCATCTGGTGGGTAGGGGCCAGGGAACATCCTAGAATGCATAAAACAGCATCCCCACCCCCAGCAAAATACTACGTAAATCCATGTACTATTACTACCAAGGCTGACAACCTCTGAGTTAGCTCAAAACCGATCAAGTTTTGGGGTCTCACAGAATTATATTAAATCCCTGCTATGTGGTTTACCATCTCTACACCTTCCTATGAATGTCTCCGCTATGATTTGGGGAGGACGACACCCTCATTGCAGGTCTGTCTGCTTAATGGAAGATAATCCGGGGGGCAGGGGGAGTGTTGACCTCTGAGCCTGACACACAGAGGCACTCAATTAGTGGTGATCATTGCCATTGTTCATTGATTGCTGCAGTGTTCGACACTGAATAATAATCCTGGATTTCTTTTTTTTTTTTTTTTTTTTTAATTCTTGGTGAGCCAAGTGGAGAGCTAGATCCTGGGAGGAAACGAAAGATGGTCTCAAGTGAACCATGCCATCCTATCCTGAAAGCTGGGTATGAAGGATAAGAGACTGTCTAGGGAAGAACTGGAGGGTATTATGTTGAGTGAAATAAGTCAAACAGAGAAAGACATGTATCATATGATCTCACTGATAAGAGGAATTCTTAATTGCAGGAAACAAACTGAGGGTTGCTGGAGTGGAGGGTGGGGTGGGAGGGATGGGGGGACTGGGTGATAGACACTGGGGAGGGTATGTGCTCTGGTAAGTGCTGTGAATTGTGCAAGACTGTTGAATCTCAGATCTGTACCTCTGAAACAAATAATGCAATATATGTTAAGAAAAAAAAGAAGAAGAAGAAGAAGAAGGTAGTGGGAGGGGAAGAATGAAGCGGGGGAAATCGGAGGGGTAGACGAACCATGAGAGACGATGGACTCTGAAAAACAAACAGGGTTCTAGAGGGGAGGGGGGTGGGAGGATGGGTTAGCCTGGTGGTGGGTATTGAGGAGGGCACGTTCTGCATGGAGCACTGGGTGTTATGCACAAACAATGAATCATGGAACACTTCATCTAAAACTAATGATGTAATGTATGGGGATTAACATAAGAATAAAAATAAATAAATTAAATTAAATTAAAAAAAAAGAGAGACTGTCTAGGGAAAGTATGCTCACAAGCACACTGGATGGGGGGTTGGTTATAAGTAGATGGGACTCTACTGATTGGGAAATGGAAAAAGTAGATTTTTATCAACTGTGGGACTATTGATATTTGGGCCCAGATAATTCTTCTTTGATGCTGGACCCTGCAAGGATGTTCAGCAGCATCCCTGGCCCCTTGAGGCCAGTAGCCCCCCTGCCCCCACACCCTCAATGTCTCACCCCTCCAGAAACTGTTGAATGTTCCCCTGGGAGAGTTGGGAACTGATTTGGGCCCGTGATGGTGGCAGTGACCCTTCACTCTCCACTTTCAGGCCATTCCTAAAGCAGACGTCACTCATTAGGCATGGTCCTGTGCCGCTGAGTGCAGACCCAGACATCTTAACACGTGCCCACCAGACCGCCAGGACGGATCTGTTCCTTTGAATCTTCTTACCCATCCTAACCTGCACTCCCCTGTCTATGCCTTCATTTGCAACTCTGCAGTGTTTTAAATACCACCTGCCTCTCAGCAAAGTCTCCTGGGTGTTGCTGTTGTTTTTTTCTTGGATTCACAATTATCTCGGACATCCATGCTTGACATCCCATTGGTTCACCTGCGACAATCTTTCCATATGCTAGATATCATTAAGATGCTTTCTCAGAGATCCCTGAATTTCCCTCCTGTTCATTAAAATGCACGTTTCTCCAAGATGGAAGTACTAGCCATTATTTTTCAATATTAATGTTATTGTTTTTCTGAAGCTTCTGTTGTCCCGTAACTCAAGGACCCCTTGTCGAATCCCATATGTAGCATGTTTATTAGATGTAATATTTTATCTCTCGGACTCAGTGCCTGACACTATCATTTCCTTCTTATTTCAATAAAAATGATCTCCTTCCTTGCGGTTCTGACAGGAGCTAATGGTTTTCTTTATCACAGGAGAAAGTAAGAATGAGGCAGTGCTAAAAGACAAAATGAACTGTATATATTTGTGCCTTAATTCAATTTATAGCATAAACTCCAATCTTAATCAAGTAACTTCATAACTTCAGATATAAGAACAACAACAACAACAAAAAGCCACTGGCAGAGTCTAAGGGCCTCCAATTTTTCTGGATTTGCAGATTGTAGGTTTGAAAAACGATGTCCAAACATAACCTTATGGAAACAGAAGGCACCCGCCACAAATGCTCCCATGATTTTGGTATTCCTTCCTTCTTCCTATCTTTTTTTCTTTTTTTTTTTTTGGTGTGTATATTGCAGAGTGGGGGGCATTTCTATCGAAGTCATTTAATTAAGTGCTAATAGAATCTGGTACAACTATCACCAACAGAAGCACAATATTACCTGTTTGATGAGAATTCTTTGCTACATGTAAATTCCAGGCAGATTCTGCCCAGCTTTGTAGCTTTATTAGGAATGAAAAAAAAAAAAAAATAACATATTCAGTGCACAATTAGATCATGAACATTCCAGCAGGGAGCTGAGAGTTTAAGAGCAAATGCCAAACAATTGTGCAAATAAAGGCATTTAAAAAGCACCATCCAGATATCATATAGAGATGAAGATACGGGACAAATGTTGAAACCTTTGCAAGTATTGAGACTTGCATGGGTCCTGCTTGAAAAGACAACTGGACAACAGTAGATCACCCCCTGGTGTAAGTATCTGTCGGCATTTGTGTGGAGGATCAATGTTTTTGCCTGGTTCAGATCACACACTCTGAAAATAATCTGACAGGGTTCAGGATCCTGCATGCCACTGCCCAGCTGTGTAACCCTGACAAACACACCTTAACTCGGGCAAGTGTCAGATCCTATAAAATGAGGACACGAGAATGTAGCCCCTCAGCACACTGTCAAGATAAAATGACATGTCTGAACAGTGTTTAGCTTGTGCTTGGTACAGAGTAAGAACCCATACATGGCAATTCCATTCTTACTCTCTTATCTTGTTGCTATCTTTGGTCAACATTGTTACATTCAGCCCTGGGGGTTCTGACTTGGAGTGGACTGGAAGACTCCATTCAAATGTCAAATTCACCAGCACTTGTAAGGTGCCTACTGGGGCAGTGCCCTGTGGAAGGTGCTGTAGGGAATTCAAAGATGAGTTTGACATGATCCCTGACTCCCAGGGGCTCATTAACACGGAGGGGAAGTGTTTGCCAACACCAGCAGTTACATATTGATGGCATCTCTCTACAGTGACACTTGGTAAGTTGCTGCAGTCCTGCATGCTGTGGTTTAGGTAGAAGTGCTACTTCATAGAGTGTGAGCCCCTTTAGGGCAAGGCAGAGGCCGTTTCTGAATCACTTCTGAAAGCCCGAGTGTCCAGCCTGGATCACTCACTCATATGTTCCTTCAGCAAAATGGTTATTGAGGACCTGCCAGGTAGCAGTTGCTGGTGGGAATGCCAAGTGATGACCAAGGCATAGTTATGATCCTTGATCCTATAGACTCTGCATTCTACTCAGAGCAACAGACAATAAGTAACCAGGCTCTCCCATCATAGCTAGCAAGATATCTAGCACAAAACCTTGAAATCTAGTTGTCTCTCAAGAAGTACTTAGTGAATAAATGAAAATAAAGGGACACATGTATACAAAGTTATCTCAAGTAGACAATGACATGCAATATGGAAATGGGATGCTCTGAGATATAACAAGAGGACATGAATTGATGTTGGGAAAATGGAAGCTTCCAGAGGAAACGATGAGGCATGGGAATATTCTATTGTGTTGATACATAAGTCTTCCGGTAAAAACTTCCCTTCAGCAAAGCTGTGTTCTTCTAGCCTTCCTGGCTCATAATTTCCCCTTCTTGCATTACAAACTCTGTGTTTTGTTTGGGATGTCTGTCGTCTGGGTGTGCAGGCAGAAATATGAAGTAGGGCAGGGATTGAGAGTACAGATATTATCTATGCTTCTTTGAGGACCATACAGTTTGCTCCAGAGGGAGCTCTTGAGAGACCGATCCAGTGGGAATTCTGCCAGTGAGGTCACACTTGGAAATATTAACACATTCCATGCCTCTGCTCATTTATCCATGGGTTGCACAAGTAATAACTGTATTTCCCTTATGTGTCAAGCTCTGCTAGATCCTGAGCTACATGGTTAGGAAAAACAGACAGCTTCCATTGATTTCTTCCCTTGGCCAGCCTGAATACAGCCTTCTTGAAGGCAGTCTGCTCAGTAGGGCCTATGCTAAGTAGACTGAAACACAGTCTCTGCTTGTAGAGGGGTCCTGTCCAATGATGGAAATAGAGGCATTAGCATCTTAGTTCAATACCCCAAGATGGTTACAATTTTGCCACAATCTCTGGTTTGTGTCTCAGCAGAAGTGGCCAAGTTGGCTAGTGAGAAACAGAAGTGGGTGGGTCCTTTTCCATCATTATAAAAAAAAAAAAAAAAGGCAAGAGGGAGAAACAAGGATATTTATACACAGAGATATGTAAGAGCTGAGTGCCAGGTCCACAGAGCTGGTGGGTTGAGCATCACCTGATGTCCCTGCAGGAAACACAGCATAGCCTGACCATCAGCAGGACTCTCTGCAAATAGGATGGGATCCATTTTAACAAATGTCTGCTGAGTTCCAGTAAAGTTATCAAACTCAGTTCCAGGCTAATGATACACAAAGGAAATAAATTCAACATGACCTCAAGAAGCTTCTGAGCTGGTCCATCCACTGACCTCAGGTAAACTTACTCTCTGGTGCTTTCCATCTCCCAGTTTTGTTTTGTTATCTACAGTGTCTCATAGCAAGATCCCAGGGACAAAAATAGCAATGATTATCTCAAACAGCCATCATTTGTTGATACCTACAAGGTGCCTTGTCTTTCTATTTTCCTGCTTACAATCTTTAATCTGCATCTTCCTGGCTGAGTGAACTTGAGCATCTTACTGTCTCCCCTGCCCCTTAATTTATCCATCTGTATAATGGAGGAAATAATAGTTCCTACCAGGTAGAATTGTGAAGACATGCAAGATAATATAAGTGAAATTCTTAGCACGATGCCTGGGGCAGGTCACCACAAGTCCCTATGGATGAGGATAAGGCCCTATTAATGATACATCTTTTGTATTGAAAAAAATAAAACTATCAGAGACTGCTTTACTAGTACCAAACCAACAACAGAGAAGTTTCTAGAAAATTCCAGAAGGGCATGGGGAAAATTGAAATGGAGGAGAGAGGAGAACATACAGAAAGCTTGTTATTAAAATATATAGGAACTCAGTGGCTGCCCTGCATTTGAAAACTCCAATTCCATTTGTCTTGGTGGGGGTCTAAGCATCAGTATTTCTTTTAAAAAAGCTTTACAAAGAGGGCTAAAGCATCGGGTCTGCCTTTCAAGAAACAATTGTTGAAAGGTTGTACTGTTTATCTGTACTGTCTATTCTAGAATAAAACAAAAGAGGGAAAAAAACATAAGGGAGAGTGGTGGGGTGAAACAGGCATTAAAAAAGAAAAGAAATGGAACAAATAATCCTAAAATTTGTATGGAACCAGAAAAGACCCCCAATAGCCAGAGGAATGTTGAAAAAGAAAAGCAAAGCTGGAGGCATCACAATTCCGGACTTCCAGCTCTATTACAAAGCTGTCATCATCAAGACAGCATGGTACTGGCACAAAAACAGGCACACAGATCAATGGAACAGAATAGAGAGCCCAGAAATGGACCCTCAACTCTATGGTCAACTCATCTTTGACAAAGCAGGAAAGAATGTCCAATGGAAAAAAGACAGTCTCTTCAACAAATGGTGTTGGGAAAATTGGACAGCCCCATGCAGAAGAATGAAACTGGACCATTTCCTTACACCACACACAAAAATAGACTCAAAATGGTTGAAAGACCTCAATGTGAGACAGGAGTCCATCAAAATCTTAAAGGAAAACACAGTCAGCAACCTCTTCGACCTCAGCCACAGCAACTTCTTCCTAGAAACATCGCCAAAGGCAAGGGAAGCAAGGGCAAAAATGAACTATTGGGACCTCATCAAGATAAAAAGCTTTTGCACAGCAAAAAACAGGCAACAAAACCAAAAGACAACCGACAGAATGGGAGAAGATATTTGCAAATGACATATCAGATAAAGGGCTAGTATCCAAAATCTATAAAGGACTTATCAAACTCAACACCCAAAGAACAAATGATCCAATCAAGAAATGGGCAGAAGACATGAACAGACATTTTTCCAAAGAAGATATCCAAATGGCCAACAGACACATGAAAAAGTGTTCAACGTCGCTCAGCATCAGGGAAATCCAAATCAAAACCTCAATGAGACATCACCTCACACCAGTCAGAATGGCTAAAATTAACAAGTCAGGAAACGACAGATGTTGGCAGGGATGCGGAGAAAGGGGAACCCTCCTACACTGTTGGTGGGAATGCAAGCTGAGGCAGCCACTCTGGAAAACAGTATGGAGGTTCTTCAGAAAGTTGAAAATAGAGCTACCATATGATCCAGCAATTGCACTGCTGGGTATTTACCCCAAAGATACAAATGTAGGGATCCAAAGGTGTACGTGCACCCCAATGTTTATAGCAGCAATGTCCACAATAGCCAAACTATGGAAAGAGCCTAGATGTCCATCGACAGATGAATGGATAAAGAAGATGTGGTATATATATACAATGGAATATTATGCAGCCCTCAAAAGGAATGTAATCTTGCTATTTGCAATGACGTGGATGGACCTGGAGGGTGCTATGCTGAGCAAAATAAGTCAATCAGAGAAAGACATGTATCATATGACCTCACTGATATGAGGAATTCTTAATCTCAGGAAACAAACTGAGGGTTGCTGGAGTGGTGGGGGGGTGGGAGGAATGGGGTGGCTGGGTGATAGAGGGAGGGTAGTGCTATGGTGAGCGCTGTGAATTGTGTAAGACTGTTGAATCACAGACCTGTACCTCTGAAACAAATAAGACATTATATGTTAAAAAAAAAAAAAAGAAGAAGAAGAAGAAGATAGCAGGAAGGGAAGAATGAAGGGGGGGAAATCAGAGGGGGAGATGAACCATGAGAGACTGGATTCTGAGAAACAAACTGAGCGTTCTAGAGGGGAGGGGGCGGGGGGATGGGTTAGCCTGGTGACGGGTATTAGAGGGCACGTTCTGCATGGAGCACTGGGTGTTATACGCAAAAAATGAATCATGGAATACTACATCAAAAACTAATGATGTAATGTATGGTGATTAACATAATTAAAAAAATAAAAGAAAAAAGAAAAAAAAGAATAAAGTTTATGAAAAACCATTAGAGCCAATTCAATGCAATAATTTTCTTATTTAAAATACAGATATGTATAAACTGCCACTTTGTTACATTTCATCCCAGTGACCTTGGCATTATTCAGTCTTTGTCAAACAGTTCATAATAACTTTCACTGTATATTAATAAGACCAAAATATGTATTGTATGCAACAGGTTCTCTGTGTATATTTTATATAATTTTCCAACCCTTTATTTTTCCCTAAAATGTAGTGTGAGCAGAAAAAACTATCCATCCCTGTGATTATACTTCCATTTTCTTGTGGCCTAACCATATCAATAGAACCGACTGAAACATTCTTAAAAAATTATCATCCCAGCACCTTGATCATATTCCTAGGTGCATGTGACTCTTGGATTTATTTATTTATGGACTCTTTGAATTATACTGAAAGATGAATTGAATACTCAGTGTCCAATTTTTCTCTATTTTCAAATTTATGTTCAATGCAAAGCATAAACTGATTTATGTTCAAAACAATGTATAAACTGAAGACCTCATTTCCCCTAGAGTGTTCATGTATAAATTCATTAAAATAACTCCCTTCCCCCCACCCCAGTGATACTATTTATTACACACAAAAAAAGGAGCTCTCTTCTGCATTTTTCCCATCTTCATTGACTTGGTGCTTCATCATTTACCAAATGTCTGTGAGTTGAGCAGGAAGTGATGCGAAATCTGTCTTTTTTTTCCTCCTTCTTTTTTTTGCCTAGCCCAATCAACATAAGCACCAATGGAGAGAGGAAGAAAGAGAGATATAAACATGCAAGAGGCAAGAGGAGAAAGGAAAGAAGAAAAACAAGGGAGATGGGAGAGAGAGAGAGACCAAGGGGGAGAGAGAGAGCAAGCAGGCGTGCGCCAGGAAGGAAGACTCACCGCGGTAGTGATGGATAACTGAAGTGAAGGTGTCAGGATGGTATTATGTAAATTACCAAGACAGCCAAGCCATGCACTGATGATTATAGAGGATGTGAGCAATGTTGTGGTCCCCAGACACTCGTGTGCCTTGTTATTTTTCTTCCCTCCAACCACCCTTGGGGTGGATTCTTCCTGACCCTGGTCCTTGGGAAAAAAAAAAGAAAGAAAAGAAAGAAGAAAGAAGAAAGAAAGAAAGAAAGAAAGAAAGAAAGAAAGAAAGAAAGAAAGAAAGAAAGAAAGAAAGAAAGAAAGAAAGAAAGAAAGAAAGAAAGAAAGAAGGAAAGAAGGAAAGAAAGAAAGAAAGATCCTCCAAGAAATAACTTCCCCTTCACCAATACACATCTCTCAGCTCCCCCAGTCAAGAAAGGGGGGAGAAAAAGGAAAAGAAAGAAGAGTGGAGGGAAGGCTGTGACAAGTCTCTCCTAGGATTCCCCCCTACCCCCTGTATGCCAACCAGACGTTTTCAAACTGCCTTTTGTTTAGATCAGTGAAGCATTTGGCTTTATCAATTATCTTGATTGTGCCTCAGTTTCAAGGACAGCACCTAAAGGAGCCAATCTGGCAGCAAAGAGAGTGGTTCTGAACTCAGAAGATGATGAGAGGGATCATTTCATATATATATATCCCCATGGGAATGTGTATTTTTAATATGCTAATATTAGGCCATCCTCATTCTTATTAGGGGAGGAGAGATGGATTCCATCTATGGGACTTCCTTGATTGCAGGTGAGAGTTTACAGGCTTACAACTGAAAGTGTCCTATACAACTTTGCAATTTGTAGCCTCTCTCCAAATTAAAAATATATGTGGAATGAAAAAGAATAGCCCAACTAACGCTCAATATTACTTGGTTCTCATTCATTCATTTATATTCATGTGTGTAAAGTATTTATTGACTACTCATTGTGTACCAGGTCCTCCCTCCACAAATTGTTGGGACCACAAATATTAATACCAGATAGTTCTGGCCACTGAGGAATCATCAGCCTCTTGGGGAAGACAAACATGGAAAGAGATCATTACAGGACAGCATAATACTAGCTTTAGTGGAGACCATGGCTATCGGAAAAAGTGACTGTCCTCCCATGGAGGACATATTTGTCTGCCTTGTCTCTCCTCCTAGCCTATCAGTCCTTGGAGTGAGCCAATCATGCCTGGTCTCTTTAGTTCGGCCCCAGAGCCTACACCCATGGCAGAGTCATGGAACTTTAGCTTGTTTTACGATTATTTCAAAAAGTGATGTTAGGCTGTGGAACTTAAAAGCAAAATGTTTAATTTAAGTATCAGACTAGTTCAATTATTCTTCCTTTTCCTCAACCCACCTTCACTGAACCACTAATGTCTTCCAGATTCTGTGCTGTGAGGTGGGGACAGCATACTGAACAAAGCAGATGCCATCCCAGCCATCAGAAAGCTCGCTGCCCAGTGGAGGAAAGAGACATTCATTAAATAATCACACAAATTCACAAGTACACACTGTGATGAGATCTGGAAGGAAAAATAGGGTTTGCTAGGAAAGTCTCCTGAGACGTCATCTAATCTTACAGTCAAGGAAACTTTGAAGAAATAACGGTCCAGCTGAAATCTCAGCATGAGTAGGAGTTTATTTGGCAAATGGGAGAAAAGCAGGTGGGTCAGGCACCTAGGGCAGAGAGAGCACCATGGGCCAAGCCCTGAGGTGAGCAGGGACACCCTCAACTCTAGGGATTGAAAGAAAGCCAGTTGGCTGGAGCAGAAGGAGAGCAAGGGAGAGAGGAGAGGAGCAAGATGAGGCTGGACAGGTGGAAGGTGGCCCAGTCATAGAAGGCCTTGCATCTCACTAAGGGGAAGATACTGAAAGGTTTTAAGAGGTCATATATGTGGATCACAGATTGTAGGGTGAGGTGCCTGGGGGAGAAAACTCAATGTGCAAGACCAGTAACACCACTGTGACCTCATGACCATAAGGGTGGCCGATTCTACTATACTACTGGCAAGACAGAGAGAAGTAGATGGAGGCAGAGTAGTTTTTAGTGTGTGAAATTGACAGAAGCAAGGAAGTGAGTGAATTGGGGAGGGCCAGCTAGGGAGAAAGCAGTTCCAAGAATGAATGATGTTTTGATTCTGATATGCCCCATTGGATAAATGAGCCATTGATATAGCATGTCATGGAAGCATACTCATATATTGACTACGTAAGCCAGCCAATTACATTCCAGCTAGATCTTCAAACGGCCCCTTTGTATTTAGCAAACACTTGCCATACTTAACCATTTCAGGCACATTGCTAATTCTGTACAGAGTACCTGGTTTATTTGTAATGTAAGGAGGTGAGATTATGATTTTCATCTGTGCTGGCTTCATTCACTCAGGCTTCCAAGACTGTCAATGAGATGAAGAGGTCAACCTGCGCCATTTCTCAAAGCCCCAGTGGAAAAGAGAGTCCCTCATAGGACTCTAATGGACTGGGGAACTGTCAAACTAATGAACTGACTTGGGACATGGATTGTGCTTTGTATTTGGGGCTGGACGACCCCACTGACACCATCAAGGCCCCTAGCCAGCTGCATGTTGCAAGTTAAGAAGTATAGCCACAGAATTTCTTTGAAATTATGTGAATCTTTAACACCAGCACTGCCCTGCCACAAACCCCCGTTGTTGGCCCTACTCCTGGAGGTGAGGAACTTGTTCTCTTGAAGCGGAGGGCTCAGCCAGATGGTCCATTTTTTGGGTGCTCACCGGCTAATCCTTAGTTCTTTCGGATGGAGGGAAGGAACACATATGACAACACCATCCCACCTGTCCAACAGACTCTCAATTCGTCTTCGGACTGAAGATCTGATTTTAAGTATTGAGAAGGTCACTTACAGCTTCTAGCTGCTGTGATTTCTTTGAGTCCCTTTCTTGTGACTTCCCTTATGACAGAGCTCAAACTTAGGATTTTGAAACCCTGAAAATGCAATGTGAGTCCTCTGCACACTCACTCCAGAAAGTAACGTTGAGTGTATAAGCTTCTCAAGCTGGTTTCCACTTTGCTTCCAAGTGTCCCCCCCAAAGCTTCATTCATGAGTTCGTGCCAGAATCAAAGTTAAATGTTCTTCGTGAAGCATTTGTTTTTTAAATTGGTGGTTTTGTTTTGTGTGAGACCGTTGACTCTAAGTCCTCATCTGCTTCCAAGTCCCCCTCTTATCTCAGTGCCATAGTGCCAAGAGGGACAGGCGCCGTGTCCCTGCCTGGGGACACGTGACTATTAGTTTTCCTTTTTCTATCAGCAGAAGAAAAGAGCACATCCTCCAAAGTTTCAAAAACAAAAAGGCAACTATTACTATGACACCCATACCCCCATTCTCAAATGTACAAATGTAATATATCTTCTCTGAATAATGAGCCCCTAAAGCAGGAAGCAGAGATCCTATGGTATTTTTTGTTGGATCTCCAGCACCCAGTCTACCAACGGGCACATAGAACACGATCAAAGAATGCTATTTGAAATGGATGACAACAGTAATACCAACAAACTCCTGATACTAAATAACTGTTTAAGGAAAACGTATTTAGAAATTTTAAGAGTGGTTACCGTTATTACTAACTCTTTGTTATGTGCCACACACTAAATCCTGCATGGGCACTGGCTCATCTAATCACTAGAGTCCACTTACCAAGCAGGGTCCGTGATCAGCCCCATTTTCCAGATGGGGACTTTAATGCTCAGAGATATTAGATCATTCGCCCAAATTCACTGAGCCAGTTAAGTGGTACTGCCAAGATTCGAGGTCAGGTGTCCTTGCCTCCCACGTCCGAGAACTTAGTCATGATGTCACACCTGATTACCATCCTCTGTATTATCTCTTCTTAACATGGTACGTTAATTAGAATACAGCAACAATTTATATTAGTTACTATTGGCCATAGCCATATGCATAGCATTAAAATGCAAAACGTTCTCAAATGTGAAAAACTTCAGGGAAGATAGAATTGGAGTGGGCCTTTGAAAGAGTCAATGATGAAACCCAGTGAGGCAAAAATGAGTCAAAAGAATATATTCAGGAAAGAGTAAGCTCAAATAAAATTACTGGAAGTGAGTACTGAATCCATTTAAATAAAAAATTTCCACCAGACGTCTGGAAAAGTCGTGACAGCAGCAGGCATATCAACGAACCCTCAACAAAGTGTAAATGACCGTGCACCTAACAAAAAATTATGGAAGTTGGAGAAGAGCTGAGAAAGCTTAAGATGGTTGATTGTATCATCTATGGAGATGAATTAATCAATATTGCTTAAAACTGATAAATAGTTAAATAGAAAAAAAAGTGGTTCCAATATTTTAATATTTTGAGAGATCTATTCAAAGGAAATAATCTAAAAATAAATAAAATTTAAGTTCCCAGAGATTTTCATGGAAGTATTATTTTTAATAAAACACAGGGAATAAGGAAAATCTATACAAATAATCACAGAGCAAAGAATAATTAAATTCTGGTAGAGTGCAATGATAATTGTAAAAACTGAAAAGTGCTTATGTTAGTCACATAAAATGAGAAAAGCAGAAGGCCTAATTATGTGTCCACCATCTTTGAAAGGGTGTAAAAAGTACGCATAGAGAGGAAATTTTAAGGATCGCCCTCCTACCCCTCCTCCACACACATACACACACCAATAGCTTGTGGTGGCCTGCACTTTACTTTTTAAACTCCATTTTCTAAATGTCCTGGGCTGAGCTTGATAATACAAGCATCCACAGCACAGAGCAGGTTTTCAACAAGCATTTTGAACAAGTGAATAAATTAGTGGGTTCTTTGCTTCCCACTCACCCCACCCCCTGCCCGCCTGCCATCTTTTTAAACTGTCATGTTCTTGCCACATTGCCTGGTAAACCTAGAACCCAGTGGCTTTCTGATCTCCCTGTCAACATTTTTTGAACTTGCTCAGTGGTTCAATCCGTGAGTGTTTTGCTTTCCAAGACTGTGGCACAACTTCTCTAGCTGGAAAACAGGTCTTCGTCCAGGAAGTCAGTTTATGATCCTACAGGTCTCCATCCATGTATAACCATAGGAGTCAGATAGGAAGCCCATATGGACTCCTATCTTAATCTTGTTTGCTTTAGTGGTGTGAAGCCCCTGACCCTTGTGGAATCAGAAATAGGGAATCAAGGACATGAAAGATACAAGTTCTGTTCCTTAATCTAGCACCTTCATTTTTCCAGATGAGAAAACAGACGGAAGATGTTCAGTGATTCATCTACAGCAACATATTGTGTTGGTGAGTCATTCAAATATCCACTTTTTAGAGGGCCAAAGTCCTCTTGCAATGTTTGTTTGACAAAAAAAATAAATAAATAAATAAAAATAAGGTGCACTTCACAGTTAGCAGAGGAATAAGGTAGGTGCCCAATGGTAAGCATAGACGGTGCCAGGAGAGCATCCAGCGGCTGTGGGCTGAGCTCCTGAGTGATGGGGGAGAAAGGGAGGGAGAAGAAACCAACTGATTGCAAAGCCAGGATCCAGGTCAGCAAGAGAGTTCTTAAATCCGCATTGATTCCCTGTTCCTTTGGTGCCCACACTGCACCTACGGCGAGTAGATGCGAGCCAGCACAGTCCCCCACAGGAAGGGGCTCATGGTCCAGAGCAACCAAGTCAGGCCAGTCTCGGTCGTGCCAAGTGAAATGGAAGGTAAACCTGGAGTCTCTGATAACCAGAACCAGAGGTTGAGGGGCGCACCAGGCTCTCAGCTAGCCAGGCCTGGGAGAAAAGCAAGACAAGAGAAGACAGCCTCAAGTAACAGTGTCAACAGAGGAGACCCCGTTGTGTTTACCTCGCTATCCACCCACATTCTACATTATGGGCTCTTGCCAGAATTCTGGACTCCTGAACAGGGCATCCTTTCTCTAAAACCATTTTCAATTTTTTAAATGCTTACAGTACATGCTACCTTTTAATCTTGAAATGTCCTAGGTGGGTGTTTCTATGTATATGTCAGTGTGTTCACAATAAAATTAAAAAATAACACAAATGAGAAGAAAGATAGGAGAAATAAATCTGTTTGTTAGGGCCTAAACATCCGCTGGGGATGTGCAGTATATAAAATATTAACCTTATTGCTGGCTTTTATTTTAATAAGAATCTCTTGGACTAAATAATGCGAACCAAGTACAGTAATATACTTTCCAACAATGCTATGGGCAGCCCCCTGGGACTATCAGGCGGGACTTGGTAAGTGACACTTGAACAGGTTTAAATTTGAAATTGCATTTAATTTGTATGTCCTATTACTTAGTTGAAAACATGTACCTCTAAGGCAAATGCAGACGGAAATGGGCATCGAGCTAAAAATATTTGAGAGGCAATAATTTGCCTTAATGGCATCCACACCTAGATGGGGAAAGTAATGAAGCATCTCAGGGGAGGTATTTCTTTGGCTTAATTTGTTTTCACGCTGTTACCAAGTTGTCAACCTAAGGACTGTACTGAGAGCCTGCTCCTGAACTTTTCTTTGTTTCCACTTCTCTTGAGCACACACCATCCCATGCACTTTCTTCCATTTACTTGTGCAGCATCTAGCGTTTAGGGTGTGCTAGGCATTGTTCTAGAAATGGAGGGACACAGCAGCGAACCAGAGAGGCCCAATCATCTGTGGCCAAGCTGGGCCAAAGGTCTCATCCATATGGCATTACCTCATTCCCTTTCCCCATGGCCCTGGGGAAACTGGAGAGCAGACCTGGTCCCAGAGACTGTGGCTGGTAGTCGTGGTAACCAGAGGCAGTTAGAAATGGGGAAAACACATGGGGAGAGGCAAGGATTCACCCTTAGAAAGTGGCAAGGTTCAGGCCAGGGAAGGTGGATTCTCCAGTCAGGTGCAAGGGACAACAGGATTTTCCAATTTAGCTCTGCCATAGGATGTAACGAAGGCCCACAGGTCTGTATCGATGTCCTATTGTTCCCAGAACCAACCCCGAATTTCACCAACTTGTTTACTCATGCTCCCTCCCTTCCTGTCTACCAGCCCAAACCCTTTCTCACTAGTCACCCTGAGAGCCAAGTCTTCGGGGATGTGGTCCTCCCTGCTATGGGGACAGGCACAGGAGGTCCTAGGGCAAGGAAAGTGATATAAGACCCCAATACATGGGGTTCCTTCTCAGGAGCCCCTCTCCCCTACAGGTCCCATCCTCCAGCCTCCCATGAAATATGCCTTTCCTTTTACTTAAGCTAGTCAGTTGTGGCTTCTGTTGCTGGTGGCCCAGAACAGTACAGACCATAGACAAAGCAACGTCTTCATCATACTATGGCCATAGCCCATGCCCTTTGGAAGACACTTCAACACTCACTTTCTCACTGGCTGAGAAGAGAGATGCCACTCTACATATGTTGTGAGAGGGGCACCATACCTGATTTCCCACGTGTTCCCCAGAGGGTCAGAACCAAGCTTGACGTGAAACAGACACTGTAAGTTCGAAAGAATAAATAAATGCTTGCTGTCAATTTAATTAATATCACCTCCTGAGGAACATCAATTCCTAGGCTCTACGTGGAACAAAGGATGTAGAAAAGAGGTTCTCCCGTGGAAGGCAGGATGGCATCTCAGAATAACAGAGGATGGACTTTAATGAGAGACTCAGCTCCTAATCCAACTTCCATCACTTACGTGATAGAAGTAGCTGTGTGATCCAGGAAATTCACTGTAACTGAGTCTGGCTTTCTTCTATGTAAAACAAGGTTCATATTATTATCCACCCCATAGTGTTTTGGTGAAATTTAAATGAGATAATGCATGTTCAGCACTCAGCACTATGTCCAGCTTACAGTAAGTGGGTAGAAAAAAACAGCTATTATTAAGAGTGGCAGTAATCTATAATACCCAAACATATCCTCTAAATTTTATGAAGATAAAAGATAAGCTAGGCTTCCGAGATTGCTCTGGAGCAAGAGCATTGCATGGGAGGTTTGAAAGGGCCAGTCCTGGAAGACGCTCTCTTCACTTTGGCTCCCATCCCATTGGCCAAAATTCAGTTAGATAGCTATCCCTGACCACAAGGGAGGCTAGGGAATGCAGTAGAGTTATCTGGAATAAAGAGAAAAGGGGTTTGGTGAACATCAAGAAAGTCTCATCCACTTAGAATCAGCCCACTATTCTATAAAAATCAGGACTTGAACCCAAACCCACATTCTACATTATGGGCTCTTGCACAACCCTGCTCCTGCTGCCATCTCTGCAGAGAATGGGCTCCCCAGGAATGAAGGTGTCGAGGTAGATGCAGGGGTTTCCACACTGGTGGGATTATCTGGTCAGCCAGATAATCTGAAGAGCACCTTCCACCATGGATGATGTACTTTGGTTCTTCCAAGTGGGAGGGTTTTAGAGACATCATCACATGTCAGGGAATTGTAGGAGAAACTTTTACTAGAAACAATTACAGGTCTCGAGATCTTATGCAAATGACTTAATTTCCGATTTGTATTTTCCTCATCTGTAAAGCAGAATTGCCATCAGAGAAAGGAATTCTAATGTGTCTGGAATTGGCCTGATGGATAATAAGCACTTAAGAAATGAAATCATTGTTCTTGTGGTTCTATTTCAAACCAGGAGAAGGGAAAGACTTTTTCTTTCCCGCTGTTCGCTGCTGGTAGGGTCAGGGATTCAAGTATATTGGAACTCTGCATATCTGGGCCAAGCCTGTTCCTCACTCTGCCTGTAGCCAGGCACAGAAGCAAGCTATGTCTGGCCCCAACCCTTGCCCCTGGGTCTGAGGATTAAAGTTACCTCCTTGTGTTCAAATGCACTTCATTGGCTCCAAATCAGAACGCATATACCACACTCTTGACTCAACAAGTGTATTCATATCGGTTGCCTGTGGCTGCCTTCCACGGGTCCCTCAGATTTCAGCTGTTCCTAGTTGTGCATGCTGATTTTGAAGCAGGACTAAAATAGCCATTCCTGTTCCCCAGAACGAATCCATTTGCACCAAAGGTATAATGAGAACTGCAGATTTTGCTAAAGCTTTCATACCCAACAATACACTTTAAAAATCCCATCAAACATGTCCACTTGACAAAATCCCCTTTCTACATCATCAAAAGGATTCATTTCCCTACCCTTCCCTCATTACTCAGCTTTGATAGTTCCGGTCTCCTTCTGCTGCTACCTTCTCCTTAAGAATCCCAATTGGCCCACCTGCTTTTGTGAAGGAAAATCTAGCCTTTTCTCTGCTTCTGTCTTGATACTGCTAAATCCACACCTTCCTAAGAGTCTGTAGGCAACAAGGGGCTCACCAGTTTCCATGATCTACCCTCTTTAGAAGACACAGAGCGGCTAATAAGATTGTTCCGCATTGCATGCCTGCAGGGGAGCCAAGATTCAGAGAGATTTGGTGTATGAACCCAGGTCATGATTGACCTTGGTAAGAACCAAGGTCAAGTGTGAATCTCAAACTAAATGCCTTTTCTTTCTAAATCTCTTCTTCAACTAAATCATATGGTCCTTGCTTTGGAAGTCAGAACTATAGGGTCTACCTGTTCTGTCTAGTTCCATGCTATGGAGTTGGGTTGGTTGGATGCCGCATGCCCTCCTGGGTCTCATCACAGGGAGAGTTTGGTTTCCTCAGTCCAACGAGGTCTACAGCTTTTAACTTTCAACTATGGTTGAATTCATTCCCTGACAGCTTTTTTTTTTTTTTTTTGAAAACCAATCAATCAAAAAGAACACGTCTCTTAATGAAAGCACTTTAAAACATTTTAAACGCACACCTTCGGGTTCTGAAAGCCCACAGTGTACATTTTTAGTTCCAAGTGTTCCAGTTTGGATGGTTGAAATTTATTCCCCAAAGAAGTTTGCCCACATGGGAAAGTTTCATCCATGTGTTCTCTGAAAAAAAAAGCAAGTGAGTGAGTTGGTTGAAATGGTTGGAAATACGTATGGAAATGGAAGGATGTGTGTATTTATGTTGCCGTTTTCCTTAAATTGATAAATGTTGGGATATAATAGGTATAGAGAAACCAAAATTAAATCACTAAAAATGCTTATGTACAGAAGGTTATTGATGTGTTAAAATCCAAAGTTGGTTTGAAAATTCCCCAGCAATATAGTTGCCCTTATCTGAATATTATGGGAAAAAAATCTCAAAAAGTGAGATTTAAGATCTCCAAACTTTCATCTCTCGTTAGCTCATTGAAACCCTCAGCTGTCTAATTTAATTCTTGGAATGTTTATAAATTGAACATGGCAGCGGGCAGATAAAAATTTGCAGGATGCTTTGAAAAATGATTGTAAACTGAAATCAGTGATTCTAACATGTGGTCTGCAGATCCTGCAAGGGGGTGGGGGTCCTTGAAACTCTCTCAGTGGGTCTGTGATGTCAGGACTGTTTGAAATAATACCAAGATGTTCTTTGCTGCTTTTTTTTTTTTCTCTGTGTTGACATTTGCATTGATGTTGCAAAGCAATGGTGGGTAACACTCTTGGCACCTCAGCATTAGTCAAGCACCAAACAGCATTGGTGGTCATTATTTTGCTTCCAGGTTTATTTAAGAATACCCTTCAAGAAACTGTAACAATTATTCATTATTCCTGACCTGGAAGTACAGGAATTTATTAGTTTTCTACTGCTGCTATACAAATTGCCACCGTGACTTCAAAGCCACACAAATTTATTTGTATTATAATTGTGTAGGCCAGCAATCTAACATGGGTCCCACCAAGTGATTTTAATCAAGGCATCAGCAAGGATGTTTCCTTGCCTGGCAGGTGCAGGGAAGAATCTGTTTCCTGGTTTTCCCCAGCTTTAGAGGCTTCCTGCATTCCTTGTCTCATGGCCTCCTTCCGCCACGTTCAAAGTCAGCAGCACCACGTCTCTCTCTCTGTCTCCCTTTCATAGTCACATCTCCCTCTCTGCCTACAGCCAGAAGTTCTCCACTTACAGGACTGATGTGTTTAGGCGGGGCCTACCCAAAACATCCAGGATGATCTCCCCATTTCAAGATCCTTAATCACCTCTGCAAAATTCCTTTTGTCATGTAAAGCTAGTGAAAACATTCACAGCCTTTGGGGATTAGAATGTGGAGACTCAGAGGGGCCATGATTCTATCTAGCACAAAGCCTTTAATGATATTCTGACTGATGACACGGGAGGGATGCCGAAAGCACTTCTGCTACATAGCAAAATATGATGGCCATCTCAAGGAAAGACACCTGCGTGACAGAGCTGTGAGCTAAACCTATGTTTTCCTCATGGAATAACATTTTTACTTAAAGCAACAACTTACAAACTATGATTATTCAGATCTTGGGGCTTGATGGACACACTTTTTTGGAAATGAACAAAATGAGCTTGAAGTTTTTACTTCAACAGATTTGTTGCCAATAATAAAATTAGAGCTTTCAATTTAAAATTAGAACCTTGGGGGGACCTGGGTGGCTCAGTCGATTAAGGGTCCGACTCTTGATTCAGCTCTGGTCATGTTCTCAGGGTCAGCCCCCTGTGTTGGGCCCCGTGCTCCAAGCTCAGCAGGCAGTCTGCTTGAGATTCTCTCCCCCTCTCTCTGCCTCTCCCCCCATTCTCTCTCTCTCTCAAATAAATTAAATTAAATTAAATTAGAACTTTGGAAAACTTGTAGTTGCTATCATGAGCCTGATCCTTTCCCAATGTCAAAGAATTTTCTGATGAGCCCAGTGGTGATATTAACGAAGGTGATTTTTTGGTGATACATAAATGAATGTCAGTATTTGGAAGATGTGTATAACTCAGTGAACTCGTATTTTCCAAATGGCAGATTATGATGTTTCAAAGTCATTTATGAAATCTATCATTGATTACATTTAAAGTTCAAGACAGACCAATAGATTTTAATATGACAGGGCATGAAAAGCTCACTGATATGATTTCAGATTTTGCATTATAGCTAACTCTTTAAGAAACCACCACTTGTTGAGTTTTGGAGTAATATCAAAGAAGAATATCCCAGATTATCTGAAAAACTGTATATAAGTATCTAAAATACTCTTCTCTCTTTCCATGACACAAATATGTGAAGCTAGATTTTCTTCATATACTTCAATCAATAAAACCTATCACAAGATATTGAATATGGGAGCAGACATGAGAATCCAGCTGTCTTCTATTAAGCCAGACATCTAGAAGATTTACAGAAATATAAAATAATGTCACTCTTCTTGGTGATTTTTTTGGGAGAAACCTCATTATTTTTCATTACAAACATGCTATTTCCATTATCAAATAATGGATTTGTTATTATTATTTGAAAATGAATTAATAAATAGTTATCCTAAACATTTGTTTTAATTTCTAATATGGTAAATACTGACAGATATAACCCACATGAGCAAAGCTGTTCGGGCATTTAATGATTTTTAAGAGCGTAAAGCGAGACTCCAAATTTTAAAAACTATTCTATGTAGTAGTTAAGTAGAAATATCCAATGCATTGCTTCAACCAAGGAGATGAGGAGTTTATGTTTCAGCTTACTGGGGAATCCATTTACATGTAGAACCCAACTCAAGAAGTGATACTGCATACCACAAAAAATGGGAATGTGTTGCTTTCAATGGTCAGTGTAGCAGCTGAACTCTGATCCAGCCAGGAATGTTCCAGGTTTTTCTTCTCCAGATCATGTGCCAAGCCACAGCCACGTCAAGAGCAAACTCACTGGGATATGTACATTTTGGTCGCTGCAGGAAATGAAGCTCCTTCTTGGACTTCCCAGCCCTCGTAAGACAGAAATAAGAGGGCTAGAAATTGTATTTAGTGTCAGGTTGTTAACTCATATGGAGTAGATGGCACATAAACATCAAGGGTTTCGTGGCATTGAACCATGTCGAGGTAGCGACCAGGGCCAAATACCTGATAAGGTGCGTCAGTGGTGGTCAAGTGCCCATGGATAATCCTCAGTGAGTCTGCAAAGTGGTGTGCCTTGTGTATGTTTTCTGGGAAGTATTCATAGCAGTTTTCATCATTTTTCAAGTATTAATTGTATCATTCACCACATGCTTTTAGCTCATTTTTGCTGCAACAGCATTTTGTTTGTTGGTCTGTCACCACCGTTAACACACTCTGAAGAATGAACTGTGTTATAATTAATGAGTAAGCCTGACCCACTAGCCTGCGAGGTCAGAGACTGTGTCCCACTCATCACTAATCTCCTGTATTTACAAATATAATAGGTGCTCAATAAATTCTGTCAAATTAAGTTAAATTATCTCATTTACATTTAATCATATGTACATTCAAAATGATACATTTTTAAATAAGTCCTACACAAATGATATACACTCCTACAGAAATGTGTATGTATATACAAATCACTTTTATGTATGTAAAGCAACTGGCCCACATTTATTCATTATCTATTAACTGAGCCCATGTGTCAAGCCCTAGAGACAAGTAGCTAAAAAAGAAATCCTTTCTGCCCTTGATGAGCACACCATATAACTAAGGCTATAAGTGTAGGGATTCACAAGAATAATACATTGTAACCCAGGGATTTTGGGAAGCCAGGAGGACTTTAGGAAGGCAGGAGTAGAAGGTCACCCAGCCTGCAGATGAAAGAGATCACTGGAAGCTTCTAAAAGGGAAAAACCCTTAAAAAAAACTCACACGGGGAGGAGATATATAGAAAGAGGACCAATGGAGAAAGACCTTCAGGGAAGAGAAGTTTCGCATGCATTTGTAAAGAAACAACGGCATGAGAAATCCATGGTATACATTTACACACACACACACACACACACACAATCAAGCCAAAAGCCCCTAGCTTCAGAAGAACCATTGATTTGTGTTAAATTCTTGGACAAGTCCTTTCTACTAGTGGATCCTCAATTTTCCCATCTGTATAATTAGTGGAAAAAACTAGATCAGTGGTTCTCACACCTTGCTGAACATTAGACTCACCTGGAGCACTATTAAAAACAGTCTTGCTCAAGCCCCATGCTCAGAGATTGTGATTTATTGATCTGAATGGTGTCCAGGCATTGGATCTTTTAAAAGGCTCTATAAGTGATTCTATAGAGAACCACTGAAGTAGTTAGAATGTGATTTCCCTCCTGGCTTCATTCATTCACTTCACCACTCATTCTCTCACTTATTACTCTACCCACTAATCACAAAATCTTATGGAATACCAAGCCTTCTATGATATTTTTGAGATAGCAAACACAACAGGTCCATCACTGTGTTCATGGAATTCACAATTCAGCAGGCACTCAGATCAAAATGTCTCTCACTTCTCTTTGTCCCATTGCTTGATTTTTCCCATACCCTCACTACCACCACCTCAAAACCAACTTACTCTACATCCCTAAATACAGTTATCTAATCACATGAGCACCCATAGCTCAAAGTGGAGTTCTGACCAGATTATTTCTTATTAATTTGAAACCAAAGAAATGTTAATGTCCTATTTCAGTGTATATGTCAAATATTCCCTTTGAGGACTAATCTATTTGGTCTAAATTTATTTATTTATTTATACAATATTTTTTCTAAATGTTGTATAAATAACTTGAAACAACCAAACAGTGCAGCCTCCTGGCTTTGTGGTCATCAGGGTAGGTCACTTGGCCTCCCTGAATCACAGTTTTCTCATCAGTAAAATGGGTGTTGGAATCTTGGTACCACTTCTAACTCCGGCAGGCAGGGCCAAGTGAAATTTTGCATGTGGAAGAGCACTGTGCACTCTAGTGCATATAAAAGCATCAGTTACCAAAAAATATTAAGAGGTGCTATTGATCAAGCCCCATTAAGTACTGCATTACACACTTTACATGATTTATCAGATTAAAATCTTAACAACAAATTTGTGAGGTAGGTACCAAGATCCCCATGTTATTTATGAGGAAACCAGAATCCTTAGAGGCTGATTAACTTGCTGGTCAGGAGCAGAGCAAGGATTTCACTGTAGATGGTCTTGTTTGGGTGGCTTCATCAGCATACCATTCAGCTTCCCTAGAAAGTACTATTGTTCAACTAGAGTTGCTAATTTCTCCAGGACATATCAAAGTTTCATCATACTGCTTGGGACACCAAACTAAAGGGCCCTCCATAAAGGAAGAGGGCATTGCTCAAAAGCATACCCTTTGCACACAGCACCCCAGTTCTGATTGGAAGTGAAGGATATCAGGAGTTGGAGACATAGGCCACCTGATCAACGCGCCCACATGAGATTCCAGGCTTCCAGAGTGTCACTCCCCTGACGGCATCCTGGCCCCTGACTCTTATGGAGAGCAGAGCTAGCCAGTATGTGTCCTGCTAAGCTATGGCTTATCTGCCATTTCATGGAGAACTAGCCTTGCAGCTGAGGGTGCAGAAAGTCCAGGAGGGGTTGGGCTGTCAGGATATGGGGTGTAAATGTGAACCAGGGAGTGACCTGCCTATCCCGACCCACCCTAAATTACGCAAATTACGACCACTACCCCACGGTGGGTAGTTAGTGCTTCACTGCATGTTCCAGTGAAGAAAATTTGACATTGCACTTTTCCTTATTATACGTTGCTCCTTCATCCTGCTTGAAGATCAGCTGTGTAGAATTTTTAAGGTCATGTGAGCAAATATGTTTTAAGCTCCTGCTCTGTTTGATGCACCATCCCTAAACTTCTTTGCAATATTATCTCATTTAAACTTCAGAAAAAGCTTATGAAGTATATATGATATCCATAAGAAAACTGAGCTTTGGGGAGGTGACATAAAATTTCCAAGATTTCGACACTAGGAAGTTTCAGATTTGTGTCTGGAATTCAGATACATCTGAAGCAAATACCCATAGGCTCTTTCTATCATACTTATTTCAGTAACTTTGCCATCACTCAAAACAAGCTTGAAACATCTTTGGAATTCCTTTAGAGTCAATTTCCAAGCAAGCCATTACCTTATAAGCATACCTCACCTTTGATTAATAGCTGTATAACTAAGCTCCCATGTTCCAGCAATGGCAACCTTATCGAAATAAGTATATGGCTTCCCTCGGTGAATAGTTTGAAAGGCACAGATCCATTTAGATAAATGCAACCTAAGCCAACTCTGTCCTATAGAATTTTCTATGATGCTGGAAATGTTCAATGTCTGTGTTGTCCAACAGAGTAGCCATGAGTCACAGGTGACTAGTAAGCACTTAAAATGTGGCTAGCGTAAGAGACTCTAACTATAGGAAACAAACTACGGGTTGCTGGAGGAGAGGTGGGAGGGGGATGGGGTGTTGGGGGACTTGATGGGATGAGCATTGGGAATTGTATGCAACTGATGAGTCATTAAATTGTACCTCTGAAACTAATAGTACAGTATATGTTAATTAAAATGAATTTAAATAAATTTTTTTAAATATGGCTAGCAAAACCAAAGAACTGACTTTAAAATTTTATTTCATTTTAGTTAATTTAAAATTTAAATAGCTGCTTGTGGCTAGCGGCTACCCTATTGGCTAGGGCCATTGTAGGCTATGTGTTTATAACAGCTGCAACAACATTGAAAGCAACCAACCCTGCCATCTTGAAGTCACAGCCTATGTGTGCCATGAGAATAAGAAGTTAACTACTGGGCTTCCTGGTGCAGGCCAACTCTTTAGTTGGTTGAAATGCTCCTCTCGGGGGGAAACAGAGACCTTAATACTCCATTAGAATTGTTGGAAAGAACTATAGAGTTATGGCTGGAAAAAGCCGGTCCCAGTTTGGGTAAGTGACACCAGAAGTGACACAGATTTGCATTGGGCCATGTAGTGACTCAGGAGTCTGGGTTCCTTTTGAAGCCCAGGCTCCTAATCTTTGCTTGCCCTGTCTTAACACACTCCTAACTTCTCCTCCAGAAGCTGAATCAATAGGCCTATTGTCACTTCAAAAGTGTGACCTGAGATTCAACACTGAACCAGCCCACGTGTGGTCTTTGAGCTGAGCATCCAGGAACCAAAAGGAGACACCATGTTTCCCAGACAGAAAGGTACTGGTGATCCTACAGAAGAGAGTAAGTGAGGGTCAAGCCTGGGACAGCAATAACCTTTCCTCATAACCTGCCTGCACCCTTCCATGTTAACATACTGTGAACGGAACAGAAGTGACAAAACCAATCCATCACCCCAGAGCCAACACAAAGAGGAATAGAGAGGTTAACAGAAATTGATGACATCCCCGCTGGAATTTTACACTGATTCGGCCAGCCCTACGATTGAAATAGACAAAGATTTATAGTCCGAGCGAGGACGCTGGCTCCTCTTGATTGCCTTGATTTTTTTTACGCGCTCCTGCATATTTATTCCCAAGCTCATCACCGGCTTGTAGCATTAGAATGCTGATTTGATTTTACATTCCAAGAAGAGCAGGCATTATGCAGCCATCTGCATGATGTGAGAGAAATCACCAGAACGGTTTCTGATATCAGCGGCCAAAACGATCACTAATATTCACCTGCAAAAGCAGGATTGTGTAATATTTTTTTTTTAAATTCAGATTTCCTTTTGCTTCTCTTGGTATAAAAATAAAAAAGGGGAATTATTCCATATCCTGTGGATGAGAAATTGTATTTTGTCATGCCTCCAAGGGCTACAGCGGCACTGAGCTTTTATGAATTCGTTTGATATCAGGGCTATGCCTTTCGAGTTCCAACACAAATCCCCCCCCACGACATTATTACTGAAAGCTTTTATCAGTTCATTGTGACAGAAAATTGATTATTATCCTTGACATTTGATGGATAGCTTTCATAAAAGGACCTTTTTTGGATTTCATGTTGGCCTATAAAGTACCCCCCCCAACAACAACAACAAAAAACTTTCTTAAGACACGAAAAGAATTTCTCAGTTCTCTTGTAAGTCTTCCTCTAGGCATCTGCAGTGGGGGACCAAGAGCCTAAGGAAAGGAAGTTGAAGGGAAAGTCAGACCTGAACTTGCTGTTCTGTCTACCCTGCATCTGGCAAGGAGAGGTAGGGAGGACCCGAGAGACAGGCCCCTGGGACTCTCAGAAAAGGTTTTAAGGCTGATCCATTCCACAGTTTTATATTTTATCACCATGAGAATTCTACCTGTGACTGGAAATAAAAAAGCAAATGGAAGAGCACTGTTTAAACTCTAGTCTGCATTCAAAGAATGTTTAGGTAACGTTATCTTTGGCTGTATCAGGTCAACAAAGAGTCTATTAACGGGAGTGGGATAATCATGACCCATTGCGTTTGTGGAGCATACCTGCTCTCTGTTCATCTGTCATAACTTTATGAGAAAGACCGTCTTTTCACTTCTCTCCGGGAAAGCCCCTGAGGTCTGGAGAATGGAAGGATCTTGACAGAGGTGCCCCAGCTGAGGCATGGAAAAGACAGGCCTCGGACCCCATCGTTCTGACCTGAAATCCAGTGTGCATCCTCTACCTTGTGCCTCCTTCTCAATAGACTATTCTGAGAGAAACATAGCAGGCATCAGGAATATATTTTCAGCTCAATCATTCGCTCAAACAAAAGCACACAAGCACATACACACAAATAAAGGTCACACCCAAAAAGAGCAATCGAGTCACGGTGTATCTCAAACTCCGTGCTCTTGCTTCACTCTGTCATTTTTCTTGACTTGACGATCTTTTTCTGCTCTATTTCTGCCTCCCTACAGGCATCCAGGAACCTTCATGCTTTGTTCAAATTTGAGCAATGTCATATTAGCTTTTATTAGAGAATTTGGGGCAGAGCTGCCCAACAGTCTTCAAAGTCAGGAACCAGCATTTGGGGAGCAAAGGTTCTAATTTATGTAGCACCCTGGTTAATGCATAGCATGCTAGCAGATGTCCATTTCACCTGCACTCTTTGAGAGGAGAAATCCCAGCACCTTTTCGAAGACTGGGGCCTCTAGAATGTTCAGCAACTAGCTCAAAGTTTAACAGTGGCAGGAGCAGCAAAGAGCCAAACCCACCTCTTCCAGGATTCCTTCAGCAACCTCCAGTTCCTTTCTGTACAAACACATTGCAATTCACGCCCCTTTGGAGAACCTTTAGGTTTTGTTAGATATTTAAACCCCCCACCCCGAAAACGCTGGCATTTCTAATAAAGCAGGAAATCATTATGACGTAAAAGATCAACTTCTTCATCTGGGACTGTTGTGATATATACACAGGAACTTACCTACTTAGGGAAAAACACTTAGGTCACCAGGGAACTAGAAAGTCACCAATTTTCCTTATTTTCCCCATGACCTCACTTCATGCCTGTCGGAAAATGCACTTGTTCCTACAGTCCCTCAGGGGTGTTATAATGAGAGCTGATAGTGTATTAGAATTAATAGAAACAGTAGGTGTCTAAGGGAAGAGGAGACTTAAAATAGTTCATTAAGTGTAGGAGGTAGAAAACTTTATTTGATGAATCAAATGGTCTTCATTAAAAGTGAACTTTTCCTGGGAACTAGATGTGCCCTTAAAAATACATTTTTTTCTTATTAAGGAGAAATTAATATCTGATCATTATAGAAATTTTGGAACAAACAGAAGTGCACTCAATTAAAAAAAAACACACACACTTGTAACTTACAGCCCCCAAAATAACCACAATAAATGTGATTCCCGGCAGGATTTTTTTTCCCGTTTTTCCTAAGTGTGCCTCTGTGAATTACCAAATTAAGATCATATGGTAGGTATTGTGGTTTTTTTTTTATACTTTTAAAAGAATTTTACTCAGCTTTGCATCCAGAGTCTAGACACTTAATATTCTTTGAAAACCTGACTTTTAATGGCTATATAGTATCTAATCATTCGGCCATAACATGCAACATATTTTTACTTTATTTAAGTTACCCCCAGTATTAATTAACAATTAAGCTACTTCTATTTTTCATGTTGTTAATTAATGTTGTGGCATACTTTGATGCCTGGGCTGCATGAATCCCTGCATGAGGTAGGCTTTATTATTCCATTTTTCAGAGCGGGGAAATAGAAGTCAAATATGTGATTTTCCCAAAGCCACAGAGTAAGTGGTAAAAGGAGGGCCAGAACTCACACATGGTGATTTTCACTTCAGAGCCACACATTCCACAACCCAAGAGTTCAGTAATGCTACGTGGAGGAATTCTCAAAACAGTGGAAAATCATGAGCCTTGGAACCAGACATTCCAACCTGAACCCAAAGAGAAAACCTAGCGCGTGATTCCTTGTTTATCTCTTATCAGCTCTGTGCTCTCAAACAAAGGACTTCACTGGGGTCCCCTTTCATCACCTGTAAAACAGGTATTTTCACTCTCGTGGTATTGTTTTGTGGATTAAATAAAAGTATCACATATTTAAAAGTATATTGAAAACGTGAAAGTGCGGAGTAGGCTTTCAGTAAATGTCAGTTTTATTATCCTTACTAATTATTGTTTAAGATCGTCAGTAGCAAGTGGAGTATTATTTCCTCCTGAATGTCTGATAAGTGAAACTTGAAGTCTATCGAGCAATTTTTTTTCTCCTTAACCAAAAGCTTGAAGACTTGAAGAGACGGTAACATAACAGACGCCAAAAACTGAGCTCTCTACAAACCTTGGACGCTGAGCCCAGAGCAGCTGCAGAAAAGAAATGATCGGAATCGCAGAGATGGAGAGATTGAGATGAGCTTGCTCTAGGCCACCGGCAGAGAAAACGTTAAGAGTAGGATCCCCATTGAAGAAGTATCTACTTCTGAAATGACACTACAGTATGTGGAACGGAACTGCCTGGAAATAAGTAACTAAATGCTCAACAGCCCCCAAATCACCCCTTAAGGACACATCCTCAATCTCAGGCAAGTTTTAGAATTCTAATTCCTCTGGGCTGGCAAAAAAAAAAAAAAAAATCTATATTTGTATCTAGATTTATGCAGATATGTATTTATGTAGATATATAGATATATAGATAGCCTGATATCTAGAGCTGTACTCTCCAATGTGGTAGCCACTAGCCACAGTCACTTGCTGGCCATTGAAATATGTTGGCTCTAAACTGAGATGTTCTGTGCACATAAAATCCACACCAGACTTCTGAGTCTTATTTAGGACAAAGTGAATGTAAAATATTTCACGAATGCTTTTTATTTTGCTTGCATGTCAAAATGGTAATTTTTTGTGTTAAATACATGATTAAAGTTAATGTCACCTGTTTCTTTTACCTTTCTAAAGTGCTACCAGACAACATGTAATCACATAGGTATCTCACGTTTTATATCTATTGGGCAGCACTACCACTCTCTGTAGAGAGTATGTCATGTCTAAAGAATCTAGAATGCATTGTTCTTGTGTTTCTATTACACTGGATTCAGTGGATCCAGACTATCAGGGGGAGGAGGAGGGACAATGTTCTGAAGTAGCCCCCAGGTGAGTCCCTCTCCCTGCAACCCACTCACCTTCTGGGCAGAAAATTCTCTGGTCAGTCCTATAGTCTGAGTAGAAAATGATGTGTTTTTTTCCAAAAGTGGCGTTCAGAAAAGAAGGAATTGCTCTACGTATGGATTTTTAGGTATCTAGAAAAATCTCTCAATTATTTAGTGCAGAGCAAAACAAAAACAAAACATAGCTTCAGCCAATTTTTAGATACTTTGCCCATGTTTTAACCTCATTTGACGGTGGGTTCTTTCTTTACTTTTTGCTTCTTAACAGTGTGGTCAGTTATCTTTCAAAGTCACTATGAATTTTCTGAAGTGGAAGAGGTGTTTTTAACTATAATTATTCTAGGAAATGAAAATTTCTCTTTTTGAAAATCATTTTCATAGCATAAGTAGAAATCAGGAATTCTCAAGTTTCTTAAATGATTGCTTTCATTATCCAAAAAGTTGTTGTGTCTTAAAATCAGGGAGAGTAGAGAGGAATTCTTAAGATTTTTCAAAATACTAATTTTCTTTAAGAATTCTCAAGGGGATAGTTCTTGAGCTGAACTGCTAAGGTAAGTACTACTGATGTGACACCTTTTAAAAAATTATTGATTTTATAAAATTCAAAACAAACAAATTAAAACAAACAAACAAAAAAACCCCGGCAAATTGATAAAGTAATTGGTAAGCTTCAAGTAGTCTATGTTGAATTTATTTATTTTTAAGATTTAGTTAATTCACAATATTAATGTAAGTACTATGTTTTTCAGGTATTTTAGATAGGCATGTGTAAATCAATTAATGAAATAAATGTAAGTACACATTTGACTATTTCATCTTCATTCTAAAAAGTTCATATTTTCAAGCTTACTGAAACCTCTTATTTGGATCTCCTCATTGGGAAAAAGGAGGTATCAGGAGTTAACATTTTACCAGATGTTTGGGTGCATATGTAAATATACAAATACAGGCACATACATATATACATGTACTCATATACATATGCATATATAAGATACAGATATATATGTATTACATATGTGTGTATGTATATATATATCTATATATACATACACACACACATGCATATAAAGAGAGAGACAGAGATTTTAAGGAATTGGTTCATGAGATAATGGGGGCTGGCAAATCCAAATTTTGCAAGGCAGGTCAGCAGGCTGGAGACCCAGAGAAGAGCTGATGCTGTAGTCTTGACTCTGAAGACTGGAGATGCTCCCCCATTTCCTCTTTTAGGGGGATTTCAGTGTTTTTTTCTCTTAAGGCCTGTCCCACTTACGTGATGGAGGCAATTTGTTTTACTCAAAGTCCATCCATGTAAATGTTAATCTCACCTAAAAACATACTCACAGCAACATCCAAAATAATGTTTGACCAAATATCTGGGCAACATGCCCCAGCCAACTTGACACATAAAATTAACCATCGTAGGAATGATTCCTTTGAGATTTCCTTGAGACCCTATGTTGTGGGGTGTGGGGGTGAGAGAGGGGAACATGTGAAACACAGAAGTGTAAGGCTACTCTTCAACCTTTGTCCTAATAGAACTGTGGTAAGAGCAGCACTATTCTGAGTTATCAAAGCAGTGTGGTGTTCATGCCTATGAATTCCACTGCCCGGCGCTGCCCACCATTCAATCAGTGATACAGTCACAGAGAGGAAAGAGAGCAGGAAGAACAAAAGACTCTTCCTTGAGGTTCCAATTAGACATTTTGCCTCTAAAGAAAAGGCATCGTCTTGAATGTGTGTATTTTTTTGAGGTAAAAAGGGATTTCATAAATTAAAAAAAAAAGCTTATTTCTATATCAAGGACGATGGTAAAAGGTCTGAGTCTAGACATTTACTAGGAGCTGTTTGGTAGACGGTAGACGGTGGTATAGGATATGGCTTTGGGTCATCTGCTCTGTGACTAGGTCAGGAAATAAAACTTTGGCAAGGTTGAGGGGAACTGAGGTGAGTTGGATGAAAGGAGACCACAGTGAGAACATCACTCACAGTTGTTGAGGCTCCCAACCCCAAGCCTTTGTCTGAGATGAGGGAAACTCCCACAGAGATAACACAGACTTCAAGAAGGTGTCTGAAAATGCGGATTATGTGTCACTCCCCTTCTGCCTCGTCCAACACAGCACGTAGAAAAAAGAATGGTGGAAATTCAACAGTTGTATGAATAGTTTCGGTTAACTTAGTCATTGACCACTACATTATGGTTATAGGTTGTTCATTCTTCTATTCGCTCATTCGTTTTTTTTTCCAGGGCACATTTACCATTTACATAACAGCATCAGGCCCTGAGCAAGGGGTCAGGACACTGGATGTCGTAGCCCTTGTCCTTAAAGATTTCACACTGTAAAGGAATCCAAAAAATACACACGTGACACTCACTAACAGCCAGTATGCCCCTCTTCTTCGTGAGCACAGGGCTGGACTCCATGTGGTAAAGGAAGGCCAACCAGACAGAAGTGGGGAAGTAAAAATGGGTTTCCTCTCAGCTTCTCCTGTTTGGACTCATTTCACTTGGTTTTCCTAGGAATACTGAGAAAACATTCTCCCTACACCCCATCCATGCTTATGAACACGGTTGTGCTTCACATACATGAATTGCTGGGTCCTGTGGCCACCAGACCTTGAAATCGGTTACACGATGTATTATCAAATGCTTGTGCAAATTCATCGGAGGCCGCGGCTATCTATCCTCTCTCATCCACAGTCCTGTGGGAATGAAAGGGGAACAAAAGATTCATTTCACAAAAATCATCACATTTACATATTTTTATCATGAGCTCAACGAATGATTTTAATTAAACCGTTTTTAAAGAGGGTAGAGAGGAAGAAAGGCAAGATGGTAAATATTTAACACCTAATCAAGGGGAGAGAAGCGTGAAGCTGAAACCCTCATTAAGCTGCGTGGATGGAGGGTGGGCTTTGGAAGCAGCCTGGTTCGAGCCCCCACCCACCCTTATCGGGGGTCGACACTGGGCAAGCTGTCTCACTTCCTGCAGCCTTTTTCTCCCCATCTGGGAAAATGGGGAGGATGCCAACCTCATGGAATTATTGTCAGGAGAGCCTAATGATATTAGCAATAATAATGGACAACATTTCTGGAATGGAAACCGGGTCCAGACACCTCCCTCAGATTGCAGCACTGAATCTTTGTGTTGACTCTTTTTTTTTTTTAAGATTTATTTATTTATTTGAGAGAGCGAGAATGAGAGAGAGAGAGTACATGAGGGGGGGAGGGTTAGAGGGAGAAGCAGGCTCCTTGCTGAGCAGGGAGCCCGATGCGGGACTCGATCCAGGGACTCCAGGATCATGACCTGAGCCGAAGGCAGTCGCTTAACCAACTGAGCCACCCAGGCGCCCCCTTTGTGTTGACTCTTAAGGAAGCACCGTTTATGTCCTCAGCTTGCAGGAGAGTAAAATGAAGTTGAGGGAAATTAAGTATCTTGCCCATGGTCTCCCAGCCAGTAACTCGCTAGGCTGGCAGTTGGGAGTCCCGAGTGCACACTCTTAGCTATTATTTTATCTTGCCTAAACTCGAGTGCTTGGAACATAGATGCACACACTCTCCTGATTTCTGAAGTTCAAGTCAAAGAAAAACATGCGGGAATACTTTTCTAGTTATTTCTACTATGACTTCTACTACTGTCTATTTGTAGAGCATTTTACAAAGCATGCTTGCAAATATTTCCCACCAGAAACATCAAATAATCGGAGTTCAGAGAAGTCAGAGAGTTTGGCCAAAGGCTCCTTCCTTCTACACAAAGGCAGGCTCTGTGATACCAGGTCTCCGTTGTCCAGGGGCCTGCTTCAGAAATTCGTCTGCAAAGACCAAGGAGGATATGAAGGGCGAAAAGAAAGAACTCTAGACTCCAGCCCTCAGGCATTCCCCAATCATGGACATTTTCAGGAGGCAAAGCTTCCGTCTGCCTCATTCCAGGAGTGACTGGGTACAGGAAAGGAAGCCACAATGCAGGAGGAGGGGGAGGTAAATCAGACAGCACGGCCCTTCCCAGCACTGTTCTAAGCACTCTGCGGAGATAATTGTATGGCTGCTTCTGCAATCAGTTCTGAGAAAATTGCTCCTCCCAAATTAGCTTCCCCTTTGCAATAATTTTTAGTTGATGGCATTGAATTGCTGCAAAGAAACTATATATATGTATATATCTATCTATCTATCTATATAATCTTCAAATAATCAAATACTGGACAAATAACCTGAGTGTACATTATCAGAAGATGACACTTTGACACGTCTCAACTATTTCTGAATTACACTCCTTACGAATAACAAAGTTTTTCCTTCTCCCTCTCCTTTTTTCCTCCTTCTCCCTCCCTCCCTCCATTCCTCATCTATTCTCTTCATTCCTCTTCCTCCACTTTCCCCTGGTCTCCGCTGCTTACTTGATCACAATACTGTCTCAACTTCTCACTTATTGAATCAAAGGAAGATTCGATCCTCCAGGCAGAGATCTGCGAGAACAACCCTCATGAAACCTTTCATTTCAGTAACTGCTTGGCATTCACATGGGCATGACTATCATGCAGACCTTTCTCAAGAAAGTTCACCAATGTTCACAAGCGGTAAGGCAGGCCTCCCTGGGAATGAGCTAAGTGGAATCTCTCTCAAGATCGTCCACAAAGTCCCCGTGACCAGGGACACAAGAGGTCTCATTGGAAACATGTAGTTAGTTCCCAAGGATTGAGAAGGGCTTCCTAGATCCCACCAGAGCCCAGATGAAGAAGTGATTCACCCATGGCCATACAAATAAGGGCCTCAGAAACAGGTGTGGCCCGACCTTCAGAATCCGAACCCTGTGTGTCCTCACAATGCCAGAGGGCTTCATGCAATAAAACACAGCTTCACCTTGTAGTCAAACCCCCGGCATCTCTATTAGGGGTCAATCTGGCTTACAAGAGAGCGCACCTCAACTGCTTTGAGGGATATGGATGGGTAAAAGGGCAGTGTGTTGTTTACAAAAATTTCTCTTACTCTCGTACTTCCTTGGAGCTCATTTGAATACACCACTTACACTTACTGCTTGAAGGAGGCAGAGGATGAAAGCTAATGTCTCTTAGCAATCCAGGAAATAGTTAACAGGTTACCCCAAAGGAAAGTGCATAAGGTTTTAAACTGTGAAGTATGGGCCATCTTGGATGAGAGCCCCCAGCCAGAGGTGGGGGGTTTTCCAAGGGTGTGGAATTGCTGAATGAAATAGTTGTATTTGCATTACACTCAACAATTCTGCCTACACTGATTTATTTCCCATACGTGAGGTGTATCTCTATAAGTGTCCATTTCGGCTTCACCCAGGGAATAAGGGGAATATTTTTCTGGAGATACTGAGCAGGCCTATAAAATTAAAAAAAAAAAAAAAAGATATCATTTTAAATAAGGCATATTAGATATACATATAGTTGTCCTTATTTTCATAATACCTATTTTGCTAGACCTTCAGCCTATAAAACAGTATGTGTTTATGAGTGTCACTTAGATGGTAGACCTTCACAAATATCCTATCGATATCCCAAGGGTGTTCTCTGGGAAACTTCTCCTTGACCAAAGGCCTAATTTGTGACCAGATAGCAACATCTGCACCAGATGAAATATATCATCATCAGTTGTCCAACCCATTGGCTGTTGCCTAGCAACAGGTCAATCACACTGAGTATTCGCTGAAGTAGATTAGTAACATTGTTGCCATAACAACTACCTTTGTTAGTTAATTAAATTGCTTTGACTCAGAACTGGCATTGGGGAACTATGTATGTTGTATGAGGTAGTGATTGTCCTGATTCAACAACTGATTTCCACTACTGGGTTGGTATCATCTTCAAAGACGTGTTCTATCATTAGGTCCTTTTCATTCAGGCTATGAGGTCACTAAATCAACTCTTTCAATGATCTGGGAAGTTAGGCATTCTCTCTACTTTAATTCAATATCTTATTAACTTATTTAACGAATATTTATTGAGCTAAAAGAATATCTTAAAGTGAATTAATAATGGTAATAGAACAAAGGAGTTTCTTTGGAGTGATGGAGTAGTGCTCTATCCTGATTATGAAGGCGGGTACACAGATCTGTAGGAGGGATAAAATCCCATAGAACGAAACACCAAGAATAAATAAATGAGTGCATGCAAAAATTTGTTAAAAAAAAAAAAAAAAAAACGGAATAAACTCTGTAGTTTACTTACTACTGCACCACTGTCAATTTCTTGGTTCTGATCATTGAACAAAACTTAGTTAAGTAAGATGTTACCACCGGGGGAAAATGGATGAAGGGTGTGCAGAAAGTTCTCCATTGTCTCCTCCTTGGTGGCTTGCTGGAGATGAAGGGGAGAAAAGGAATTGGGGAGGAGGGGGTGGATGAAGACTAGTGTTAGGGGAACACAGGATATGGATACGGGCTGTAGAAGTGGGCAGGGCCAGTGTTTTAAGTACTTCAGAGTCGAATGGTCTGCAGACTACATCCCAAAGGCCAGCAGTTCCCCAATGTTCTCTGTACAAGAAGAGCGAATGAGTTCTAAATGCAGATTCCTGGGCCTGGGCTCCAGAGACTGTGATGGAGTAGGACTGCCACCAGTCTGCCAAGTGTCCTTTCTTCCACTGAGACATTATTAGCAGGTAACATTGTATAAGTTGAAGGTATACAGTGTGTTGACTTGATACATCGACACGTTGCAACTGATCACCACCACGCTTTAGCTCACGCCTCTATCTATCATGTCACATAATTATTGCTTCCCTAGTATGGTGGAACACTTAAGATCTCTTCTCTTAGCAATTCTGATGCATATCTACACACAGAAAAATGAAATTGGACCGCTATCTTATGCCACTAACAAAAATTTACTCAAAATGGTTTAAAGACTTAAACATAACACTTGATACCGAGCATCAGGTGGACACACAGCAATAGGAAACAGAGTTCTGGGGAAGGGCAGGGAGCAAGGAAGCCTCACAATCCCAACTGCATCTTGACAAAGTAACAAAGTTCACATCTCTGTTCTTCCTAATCATCACACGTTGCTGGTGTTGATGATTTGTGAAAACAAAAAAAGAAAAAGTAAATGGAGAATATTCATCCAAAGTCCCACCATTGAAAGTCTGACTCTTCACTTGTTCTGTGTGTGTAAAGACTCTACAACCAGGCCCAACCTCTCCTTTACAAGCAGCAGGCACCGCGTCCCTCGTACTTTCAGGGGCCTGGGGACTACATACCCGTAGAAGACAAGGTGTGCTAATACGAGGAGCTCTAGAAAAATCAGCATGGTGATATCCAGAAACTGAGCAAAGAATGCTCAGCTTATTATTTTTATTTCAGCCACAACTGTGAAATAACTCAAATATCCAACAATTAGGAATTGGTTGAGTAAAGTATGTGATGACCATACTGTAATCACTTAAAATTATGTTGCACACACACACAGGACTGCATTATGACTTTTGTGGGCCCTAAGCACTTTTGCCCTCATGGGTTCCTTCCCCCATAAAAATATCTTGTATACACACACATATATATAATATATTTATAGATCTACATTACATGTGTAATATATTATATGTTATTACATATATGATATAGATACATTGTATTATAAAATATATAAAATATCAAGAATATAAACATATATGAAGTATAAATGGGTGAAAGGTATTAAGGAGGACACTTTTTATGATGAGCCCTGGGTGTTGTATGTAAGTGATGAATCACTAAATTCTACTCCTGAAACCAGTATTACACTATATGTTAACTAACTAGAATTTAAATAAAAGTTTGAAACACAAGAATATAAACATACATGAAATATATATTTATATATTCTTATGCATTAAGTATTTAATATAATAAAATATATAATACATTTTATATAGCTATATGTAAGATATTAGTATATACAATATATAAAAATATAGTATAATAAACTAAAAATAAAATATAAATTAAATATAACAAATAAAATAAAATATAATAAACTTTATATAAAACATATTTTCATATATGTGAATAATGTATATTTCAGATAGAAAATATATATGCTGTGTATTTATATATTACATAGTATGTTTCATGTAAAAATATACAGGGATGCCTGGGCGGCTCAGTCAGTTGAACAACTGACTCTTGACTCTTGATTTCTGTGTGAGAGATTTCTGTGTGAGAGATTTCTGTGTGGGGCTCCCAGCTGGGCATGGAGCCTGCTTAAGATTCTCCTTCTCCCCCTCCCTCTGTCCCTTTCCGCCCCCTTCATGCTCTCTTTCTCAAATAAATAAAATCTTTAAAATATATATATATATTATATGTAATATAACAATTATAACTCACTTACAAAGTGTTATTAATATGTATCATTTATTATTCAAATTTATAATTTATGAATTTGTAGTAATTTTAAGTAATATCCTATAATAAATACTATTTCAATGTATAATATATATTAGTATATAATTATATTGACTAATTATATGTAATTATAATATATATTTAATTATAATTAAATTAATATAATATAATTAGATTAATATAGTATAATCACATGAAATTATAATATATATTATATATGTATACATTATATATATTGTTTTATGGAGGAAGGGGCTTCCCTCTGGCACGACTACTCAGCTCTGTCCTTGCAGTGGGAAAGCAGCTGTAGACAACTCTAAAGGGATCAGTGTGGCTGTGGTCCAATAAAACTTTGTTTATGGACGCTAAACTTTGCATTTCATTTAATTTTCCTATATGACAAAATATCCTTTTTAAAAATTTTTCTTCACCCACTGAAAAACATAGAAGCCACTCTTAGTGTCTGATCCACACACCACCAGGCAGTGGGTTGGGTTTGGCCCTGGAGCCTCAGGTTGGTAACCGCTGCTGCAGAGAATGTTTTCAAGGAGCCAAGCCTGAAGGTGGCCCCCAGGATTCCGCTCACTTTCCACTAGCTGGAACCCATCACATGGTCCCCCGCCTGCAGGGAGGGCAGGAAATGAGTGCAGGGTAGGTGCGGGCCCGGAAAGGAGTGGGAGTGGGTCTCGGGAGCTCTCACGTGAGGTTTACCCAGGGGCGACCAGTGAGAATGAGGTCCCGGGTTCTCCCGCAGTCCCTTTGACTTGGTCCCACTCCTGCCTCAACCTCTGGGCTGCATGCGCTTGGAAATCAGCCATGTGCCTTCATTTATCTCACTGCCCACCAGTCAGGCTGCCACTCAGCAAAATACACTAGCAAGTCTCAAAATAAGATTGCTTTATAACATGAATCTAGTTAAAGGGGGACGAGTAAAGCGCACCTTTCCGCGGGTGTGTTATCTCTCATTTCTCCTTTGCACCTGTCGGAGATCACATTCACCTGCCTGTGGCTCCGCGGAGGAGTCAGAGAACCGCATGGTGATAAAAAGTTGAAGGTCCCAAGGACCTGTACCCACAACCGATCTTGTAAATTAGTTGTGGCTGTTTCCCCTGATTGTCTAGAAACTTGTTTTCAGAAAGTCCTAATTACATTTTCTTGATAAAATATTAAATGAATTGCTTGGAATAATGTGCAGTTTCTCAGCCTGTGATTGATTTAAAACCCAAATATAGCGCACTGCATGAATCTGCAGCGAGCGAGGAGCTGGAGCCCTTTTAACAATGCCAGGAAAGACAGTAAACCTGATGACTAACTCAGAATAAAAGAAAACGGGAAACCAGGACCAAACATGATACTGAAATATAAAGAACTCTAAATTACAAGATACCATAGCATGGGCTGCTGAGTACTCTATAATTCAAGATGCTATCTCTAGAATGCTAATTCTGCCCACTCTAATGCTATCTAATCCTCTGTCCAGGAGAAAAAACAGCTATGCTTCTATCAATTTATTATTAATTTTTTTTCTATTTCAGAAAAATTTAACAGATGTTCAGTCTGTTAAATGTCTCAGGTATGAGTTACATTTCTTAAAATATCTTGCTAATCTTGGGGTGCCTGGGTGGCTCAGTCGGTTAAGTGTCTGACTTCAGCTCAGGTCATGATCTCAGGGTCCTAGGATGGAGCCCCGTGTTGGGCCCCCCACTCAGCAGAGAGTCTGCTTGTCTCTCTCCCTCTGTCCCTCCCCTGCTTATGCTCTCTCTCAAAAATAAAGAAATAAATCTTTAAAAATAATAATAAAGAAATAGATAAAATATCTTGCTAATCTTAACTATGTATGTGGAAGGCAGTTGGCACTATGTGAACAGTCGGAGAATAAATCTTATGTTGGAGACACAGGCTGGGAATCGTCCAAGTGAAGGAGGTACAGAGAGCCACGGACATAGAAGTCGAGGTGCAAGGATCAGTGATATCTCAAATATCCACCCTGAACTCCTTCTGATTGGCTGTCCACAAATGGCCCATGGGCTCCCAATGGCTCCAGCAGAGGTCTCCTGGATGAGTTTCTTCTCCTCCACCCCTACCCATCACATGCCAAAGGTGTAGACGTCCCTTTCTACCTCTTCACTATCTGCTGAACAAGTCTACTTTCATTTTCCTTCTCCGTACCCTGGTCTGAATGGCCGTCTTCTTGGTACATTTATTCTTGCTACCATCCAATCTGACAATGCTTTAGAACCAGAGATCACTTTAGAATGCAAATCTGATCAAGCCATTTCTTGGCTTTAAATGACTCCCTGTGTTCCTATTGCTCTTGGGATAAAGTGGGGTGACCAGACACCCCAGTTTGCCCAGTATAGTCTCAGTTTATGCCTGTTGTCCCGCCATAGATACTAACAACACCCACTTTTACTACCTCAAGTGTCCCTGTTCAAATGAGAAATGTTCTGATCATCCTAATTTGTGTCCAATATCCTTACTGTAGCTTACCTCTTCAGCCTCCCTGCTTGCTCTCTGCCCTACAGATCTCTGCCCTGTAGACACTCCGGTCTCCTGCAAGTGCTTTGAAAATTGTATGCACCTTCCTGACACGGTGTTGCTACCCCATCTGAAATGCAATGTGCCTCCCCACCCACCCTTTCCATATGCTTGCCTGACTCACAAGCAGCCCCCGGGGTAAAAATTCCTCTACCCCCTGGTTAGCTTCTCCTATTATAGGTTTAACTCATTGTACTGATTCTTAGCACTCACCACGCTTGACTAGCTACACTAGTTTTTTAGAAGTAGCCAGCATCTATCATTTTCTTCCCTGGAGGATAAGTTTGGTGAATGCAGAAATGCAGAAAACCACACAGATGTTGCTTATTGATGTCATTGGGTCTGGCACATAATAGATGCTCAGTAAATATTTACCAAATAGATGAATGAATGAGTGAATGAATGAATGAATGAATGCAGATATGAATGAATAGATGATTTCAGTAGGAGGTGAAAAAATATAACTACATGGCATCTATAAATGGATATAATTTCATGAAGACACAACTTGCCACCTTCAGGAAGGGAATGCTCAGGTGTATGTGTACAAAGGGGTTCATCTGAGAAAAAGAAATGTTAAGGGAAAGCTGGGAAGAGGAGGTGAGTGGCTGAGGGAGAGGGATGGCAGATCAGAGAGGAAAAGCAAAATCAAAAGTATGTCACACAAAATTTGTTTCCTTGCCTTTGCACAAAGATGATGCAATTTGACCACGCTTCAAAATAACCTTGGAATCAGGCACACAGCTAAGGAAATGTGAGGTGTTCCAGCCAGCGGTGGGCACCAAAACAATGAGAGAGGTACTGCTCATAGGGAATCCCCCATTTTTCCACCCTGTCCCCAAATCAGCCCCCTCCAAAGTTTATAATTTTAACTCAAATGAGACTAGAAAGGTAATTCAGAAGACAATAGAAAAGCTTCCACTGCTATGCTAAGCCAATGGAACTTTTGCTTATAAATGCCAATGATCACCCTGAATGCTGTTTGGAAGGTTCTCACTGTTTAGAAACTGGAACCCATAAATAAGTAGGGTTTAGGACAGCATTATCCAATAGAATTTTCTGTAGTGCTGAAATGATGATATGTTCTATATTTTCACTGTCCAATATGATAGCCATGAGCCACGTGTGGTCATTGAGCACTTGAAGTGTGGCCAGTATGGCTGAGGAACTGAGTACTGAATTCTATTTCATTTAAATTAATTTAGGCGTAAACAGTGGCTGCCATATTGAACAGGACAGGTTAGGAGGCAATAACTGGAGGCAAGAGTTGGAAAGGGAAGGTTCTGGAGTAAAGACAAACAATCTGAAGAAAAGGAGACACGTTCAGGCTGAGCTTCCAGACTAATTGAGCAGTGCTCAGGTGGAGGGGGCAGGGATCATGGGAGCAGAGAGAGGGGAGCAGGAAGATAAGGAAGGAGGACTTTTACTTTATCATCATCCCTTTTACTGGATAAATCAGCCCTGACAAGTGAAATCGGTTCAGTAGTAAAACCTGTGCTCCAGAATTTCCTCCAGTCGGTGGGATGGCTCTTAGGCAGGTCATCAGGTCAGAGAAAGGGTGAGGCCCTGTGGCCACAGGCCAGTGTAAATCAGAGGCCTGGCCATCAGGCTGAAAGGTTAAGACTTTGGGAGGCCAAGTGTTATTTTACTGGTTTGTGGGAGAATGTGTTAAGCCAGTTGGAAATTGCTTTAGTACCATTACGTAACCTCACGGGCTAGGGCAGGGATGCTTTCCAAGTTTATGATGCCGAGTTGAAGTCGGTTTTGTGAAAGCTGACAGATTAAGCAGGCTTCTGTTTTTGTCCTTATTTCTCTTTGAACTTCCAAGCCATCTATCTTTACACCTCTGTGTTGTCATCAATAAAATAGTTATAATAATGGCATTGACCTTGTAGTATTGTTATGACAATTAACTATGAATGTTCATTTCATACCTAATGCAGAGTACCTACTCACAAAGGTCTATGTGTGTGTTTTATATTTTCATTTAATGTCCTCTCATGAGCTTTGTCTTTTGCCATTACTCTACAAAGACACTAGCCACCCTCATAAAGCACAGATATAAAGACAGTGTTTCAAGATTATCAGCAAAAAGTAGCTTTTTAAACTTGGTCTGAGTGTAGTTGTTACAAAATAGGTCATTATTTCTTCTGCTGTATGACAGTAAAAGTTGCTAAAACAAACAGAAAGAATATGTAATAAATTGTTGATGCCTAAAATAATAATAGTATCACTAATTATTAACTATAACAGTAATCATCATAAAATAAAATAATAAATGGCCAAAGTAGATAAGATTCCATTTTCATATCCCTTGCAGGCTGAGGGAAGAAAGTGCAAAGATTATTCCATCTCTGATTCCCGCTGTGAATCAGACTCTGTCCCTTACAGGTGGCATCCCACTCCATCTTCCCCCAGCCTTCTGGGAATTTCTTAGAGCACAGAGGGTTCCCCAGGGTGTGGAAGGGAGAAGAAAACAAAGAAAGGCAAGGACAGGCCATGAAAGGCCAGTTAAGTAATGCTAAGGAGTTAGGACATTGTGAGAAGACAAGCATTGTATTTCTGCTACAAAATATTAAGTAAAGGAAATGGCTTGCTTGAACAGAGAAGGGCATGGAGGGAAGCTTCTGGAACTCAAGCGTCATGAAAGCCTATGTCTTTTGTCTTTTAGAAGTTGCACTCTCTTGTATGTTCATTTATGATCTCAAGTCATCTACATTCCACCACTTAGGCTGGGAAAAGAATGCAGGTGGGGAGAATGGCTGGAAGGTTGCTGGAACAGCCTACCCAAGAGCAGCTGAGGGCAGAGGGATTGGATCAGCAGGGGTGATGAGGAAAGCTGGACACATGAAGACCTTTGGAGAAAGACATAGAAATGCATCATCATGATTTCTACATTTATTCATTATGAGTTAAAATGAATAAAGAACAGAATTTCCTATTAATACATATTTGTACTACAAAAGATCACTCTAGGTTTAACAGTAATGACTGTTTCCTTCCCACTTACCAATTTTTTCTTATAGTTCAAGCCAATCTTCTTTTGGACTGGCACCATGGGTGATAGCTAGTTAGCCTTCTCTGAATTATGAAGATTCTACAGATCACTCTTCCCTTGCCTGTGTGAATTATTTGCTATCTCAGTAATTCAGAATCTTTCTTTTCTTTGGTTGGAACTGGGAGAATTAATCCTGAGCTCCAGAAATACCCACATGATGTGACTCTTGGCTGTCCTTTCTCATTCCCATCCTCAAGGTGACTTCCTCCCATCCAGTCATCCTTCATGGTAGCCATAACTAAGCTTTCCAGCTCACTTGAATTTCACTTTCTGTGATATAATAGCACATATAAGAAAGTTCTATATAATTTGTTTCTCAATTAGCATCTTACTTGGACTCAACCACTCCTTGAAGACTACCCTGGTCTATAATGTTTATGGAAACTAAAAGACTACACAAAAAGCTATAAACTGTCTTCCTAGAAAGAAATATATATTTGTACTCATCCACAAGATTATTTAAAAATTTTTAGGAGATTTCAAGACCCTCAAAACACAACTATGGATCCTTCACCAAGTCAAGACACCACATTTTTCCAACTTCCAATTGAATGCTTTTTCTTTGGATAGATTGTACCACATGTGTTGGGGTTACATCCCCAGTTGAACTTCTAAGCTCCCTGAAAACGATGAAAATGGCTTCTGCTACTTGGTATCTATGCCCAACGTTTTCCCTTCTTACTGATAGGATTTAAGGTGGTACTAGACCTGAGTTGGTATCCTAGATCCATCAAATATCAGCTGGGTAATCCTGAGCTCATTAATGAACTATTGTCAGGGTCAATTCCTACACCCGCCAATATGAGCAGTTGTGCCTAATATAGAAGGTGGCTTTGAAATTGTTTATTGATGGGCGCCTGGGTGGCTCAGTTGGTTAAGCGACTGCCTTCGGCTCAGGTCATGATCCTGGAGTCCCGGGATCGAGTCCCGCATCGGGCTCCCTGCTCGGCAGGAAGTCTGCTTCTCCCTCTGACCCTCCCCCCTCTCATGTGCTCTCTCTCTCTCTCAAATAAATAAATAAATAAAATCTTTAAAAAAAAAAAAAAAGAAATTGTTTATTGAAAACATCCAGCCATGCATGTGGCACACGGTAGAAAGTCCCTAAATGTTAGTTTCACTAACCTCAAGAAAACTTTTCAAATAAAGTAAGGCCTTGAAAGTGCTGCCAATGTCTATGAGACCAATCATGGAACAAACACAGAAATAAATAGAAGTGAAATGAATGTAAGTAGCATCATCCCTAGGGTTTGTATCTCACGTATAACTGTTAGCATTAAGTTTTAAAATAAGGTCTATGCCTAATAACAGGAAAAAATGTAGAGTTAATGTGTATATCAGACCTCAGTGTAACCTTCTGCAATAGTCCACACATCTTGAGCTAACTTTTCCCCAAAAGCTTGTATAAATAAATGAGGAATCTTCTTTTTTTTTTAAGATTTTTATTTATTTATTTATTTGAGAGAGAGAGAGAGAGAGCACAAGAGGGGGGAGCGGGAGAGGGAGAAGCAGACTCCCTGCCAAGCAGGGAGCCCGATGCAGGACTCGATCCAGGGACTCCAGGATCATGACCTGAGCCGAAGGCAGTCACTTAACCAACTGAGCCACCCAGGCGCCCTAAATGAGGAATCTTCTGTTGTAAATATAAGAACACTTTACCTGAACTGGCTGAACACAAAAAGGATTTATTGGCCAATAACCCAGGTAACCTGTTTAATTACAAACCAAATGAGGTTTTATCCTGGGCCTCAATGAATCATGTGACCAATAACCCGACTTCTTGATTCTCTTTCCCTCTTTCTCCCTTCATTTCTTCTCTCCTCCCTCACATCCCCTCCATTTGTAGGCTCTCCTTCCCCATTCTGCTCTTCCGTAGGTTATGTCTTTATAGTCCCACTGTGGCTGACAGCAAATCCCAGGGCTCTGTTTTCTTCCACATTTCCAGTGACAACAAAAGAATCTGCTTCCCACAAAGAGCAAATGGAATCAAGTCTCATTGACATTGTTTGGTGTGAGCAGGGTCATGTGACCCTGTAGGTGTGGATTAACCCTGGGGCCACAGGACAGGACATGTTGGTTATCTCAAGCCCAGTGACCCCACCTCTAGAACTGAGGGTGGAGTCTATGTGAGCCAAACCACATGACTATGACAAACGTGGCAATCTTAGGCTGGGGAAAAGATGTAGTAGGTTGAATGGTGGGCTCAGAACCTCAGAGTGTGACCTTATTTGAAATAAGGACCTTTGTAATTATAATTAAGGTAAGAATCATGAAGTGAGAACATTTTGGATTAGGGTGGGCCCTAAATCTCATGATAAGTTGTCCTTATAAGAGATAGAAAAGGAGAAGACACAGACACACAGATGAGAAGGCCACATAAAGTCAAAGCCAGAGATTACAGAGAGGCTGCCATAAGCCAAGGCCACCTGGAGCTACTGGAAATAGGAAAAGGCAAGAAAGGTCTCTCTCCTAGGGTCTTTGGAGGGAGAGTGACTCTGCCAACATCTTGATTTCAGATGCCTAGCCCCCAGAATTGTGAGAGAATAAATTTCTTTTATCTTTTAAGATTTTTTTTATTTATTGGGGGGGGGGGCAAAGGGAGAGAATCTCAGGCAGACTCCATGCTGAGCACAGATGCTGAGATCATGGCCTGAGCCAAAATCAAGACTCAAACAATTAACCAACTGAGCCACCCAGGCACCCCATGAGAGAATAAATTTCTCTTGGTGTAGACCATCCAATTTGTAAGAATTTATTGCAGCAACCCTAGGAAGTTAATTGGGGGGGGGGGGAGCAACAGAGGCTGCCAAGTATTCAGGAAGAATCTATTAATAGATGCCAACTACTGAGAACCAGTGAAGAAACAATTCACTTACCAAAGAGGCAGTTGAGTTCCAATATTGTGTCAATCACCATAATAGGTACTTGCAAGGAAGTAATGAACAGAACGAACTTCCTGTCTTCAAAGGGTCTGACATCTAAGGCTCAGGCAAACATTCAAAGAATGGAGAGCCCCCACACAAGGGGATGGTACCACAGGAGGGGTAAGCACAGACCCCCAAGCAAGCAGAGAGAAGGCTCTCCTGACCCAGCCTCGTGAGGGATGGGACAGTGGGACTGAGGGAAGGACAGTAGCCAAAGATGTAGGAAGGCAAGTCTAGGTCTGTATCTAGTAAGCTGAGAAAGAGTTAAATCAGCAAATAAGAGACAAAAAGAGGAAAGGGTTTGTTTCAGGTCCTACATTCTCTAGAGACTTTCTAAGTCCCCAAGGAGAAACTCAGCAAAGCTTTTGGACTCTCCAGGGAAGCATTCATCCCTCAGTTCTCCACTCCTTCATCACACACATTCAGGGCTCCTCCTGAGGGCACCCTCTGTCCCTGGAGCTTCTCCCACTTGGAGGTAAACATTCTCCTGGTACACCTCCCTTTTTCCCTGTATTTTCTGCACACCACCAATCTGAGAGTCTCCTTTTCTGACAACCAGATCCGTTAAGGCTGGTTGCCTCCATTTGCCTTGGACACATCTGCATATAGATTGATGAGTTTAATCAGCGAATCAGGAGAAAGCCTTGGGCATCAATCACTGTCAGTGTGCCTTCTTTCTAATTTCTGATTTGCTGCTTCCAGTTATGAAGGCAATAACACTGTTTCTCTTAAAGGTGAAGCTGAAATGGTCAAAGTTTTGAATTTGCATTTGGTAGGAAAGTTCGAATAACATCTTTCAGTTTTATCAGTCAGAGAAAGACAGAAAGAGAGAGCAAGAAATGGGGGGAGGGGAGGGAGAGAGAGAGGGTGGCCTCCTCTCGTACGTCAAGGTTCTCTGCAACCATCATGCTCCTGACCACATTACTCAAGACCAATCCAAGCAGAGGGAGAAGATCATGTTAACAGTTCATTTAGAATCTGAGGGAGCATGTGTCCTATTCCTTTCTTTCCACACTGACATCCTCTTATCTGTCATTCAGCTTTAGGAAGCACCCTGGCAAGACAGGGCAAATCTGTTGGGATAAAAGCCTGTGTTTCCACAAGTCTTTTTCAAAGAGAAGATAGCATGGTGCTACCCAGGGTCTATGGCCCCTGTGCTCCCAGCTGGGCTGTTAAGATAGTGTTCACTGGGTCTTATTGATTTCAGATGCATGGCCTCTAAAATCCCCCTGCCACACGGCCACCCTCGCCCCACCTGGGGAACAATCTGATGATGTTATTCTACAAAACCAGAAAATGGGTCTGATTTTGCAATAAGAGTTCAAAACCCTCCGCTGATATTTCTTCACTAATTCACTGGCTAATCCATGTAGTCAACAAACATGTATTAACTATTTAATATGTGGTAGACCCTGTTCTAGGTTCTGAACGAACAGCAATAAATAAAACTGCTCTGTGCTCACAGAGGTCATATTCTGATGTCATAGGCCCTCCATAATCTAGACCCAATATAATTTTGAAATAATTTATTGAGGCATAATTTACATTAAATAGGCAACTGTCTTAAGCACAGCTTATTGAGGTTGGAAAAACCACCACCACAATCATGAGAACATTCATTGCCCCCAAATTCTCTCATGCATCTTTTCAGTCGACCCACACTCAGCCTTAGGCCACCACTACTTAACTCTCTGCCACTCTAGATAGCTTTGCCTTTCTCCAGAATTCCGGATAATGGAGACATACAAGATATACCATCTGTCTGGCTTCTTTGACTTACATAATGTGTTTAGACTCTCCCTTGTGGCTTTAAGTATCAACACTTTGCTACTCTTTATTACTGAGTAATATTCCATTATATGGATAACATCCTTATTTGTTTACACATCCACCTGATGCAGGCATGGATTATTTCTGGGTTTCAGTTACTAAGAATAAATCTGTTATGGGTGTACTGAACATGGACAAATGTTTTCACTTTTCTTAGAAAAGTTCATAAAATAAGATTTGCTGATACATGTATATTTCAACTTTATAAGAAACTTGTATTGTCTGTCTTTTAAATTTAGGTCACCTTTGTGGATGTGTTGTAATGAATGTCTCCTTGTAGTTTTAATTTGTGTTTTCCTAATGGCTGTTAAGCTTCTTTTCATGAGAATACTGGATCTCTGTGTATCTTCATTTGTGAAATATCTGTACAAAACTTGTACTCATTTTTAAGGTGAGTTGGTCATTTTATCATAATTCAGTTGTGGGTGTTCTCCATATTATCTGGATACCAGTCCTTTGTCAGATATATGTATTATATGTACTTTCTCCCAGTGTCTACCTTACTTTTCACTTTCTCAATGATTTATTTCGAAGAACAGATGTTTCTAAGTCATCATTTTTTTTTCTTTTATGGTTTGTCAATGACATCTTTGCTTACCTCATTTGCAAATACTTTTTCTATATTTCTTCTAAAAGTTGTGTAGTTTCATAGTTTACATGGATTTCTAGAATCTAGGGCAATTTAATTTTTGTTTCTGGTGTGAGCTAAGCATCAAGGTTTTATTCCTTCCCAAATTCCAAAACTGTTCTAGTATCATTGGTTGAAAAGGCTACCCTTTGCCTGTTCAGTCCATTGTTGGAAATAATTTGATGAAGTATGTGGGGGTTTACTTCTGGTTTATCTGTTCTACTCCATTGATCTAGACATCTATCCTCACATCTTGATTTCACCTTCATTTTCTTTTCTATGGATATAGAACTTTGGGCTGATTTATTTTTCCTTTCAGCATTTAAATATGTCATTCAATTGTCTTTAGGCTTACATAATTTCTGACAAAAACTCTGATTATTTTAAAATTTGCCTCTTTGTATGTAAAGTGTTTTTATTCTCATGCAGCTTTTTAAAAATAGAACTCTAAAAAAATGAGAACAGTTTTAAATTTACAGAATTATTGCAAAGATAGTACAGAGTTTCTACATATCCCACACTTAGTGTTCCCTATCATTAACATCTTACATCAGTATGCTAAATTTGTCACAATAAATGAATGTGCCAATATTGATATATTATTAACTGAAGTCCTTACTTTATTTCTCATGTTTTCCTCATTTCCTTTTCATTTTTGTGTCCCAGGATCCTACCCAGTGTACCATATTACATTTAGTCTTCAAGTCTGTTTCAGCTACTCTAGACTGTGACAGTTTCTAAAAATTTTCTTGCTTTGATGACCTTGACAGTTTTGAGGGGTACTAGTCATGTATTTGTAAAATGTCTTGACCTGAGATTTGTCTTATGTTTTCCTCATTGTAACTATCAGTTATGGAAGAGCACAGAGAGAAAGTGTCATCCTTACCACATTATAACAAGAGAGGGTCCATGCTTTTAGCATCCCTGTTGATGTTGACCTTGCTTACCTGGTTGAGATAGAGTGTGTCAGGGATCACTCTGGCTTCTTGATAGTCCGTAAGTGTTGAGTCTGTTCCCATAGGTACTTCAGACACCCTGTGTCTCTCCAGGGCAGTTTTGGGGATGAGTGCATGTTGCTGCAGCTCTCTGTGTTTTTGGCATCCTACAGACCAGCCCTCCAAGAGGCCCTCATCCTCTCTATGTGCCATAGTCATCGAGGGGAGGCTTATTCACTTTCTGCTTGGAGTCCAAATACCATAGCATCTTCTGTGAAAAACAGCTGACCTCCTGTAAAAAAAAATCAAATCAAGATACTGCCCTACTTAAAATGTCTCAGTGTGCTTCCATTTAATTGAAGACAAAGTGCAGAATAATTAACCATAGCCTGCCAGGCCCAGCTTGGAGGTATCCCTGACTTTCTTACCTCACTTGTCCCCATTCTCTGTAGCACTTGCCTCTCCTGCAGGCCTGGAGTCACCACTGGGACAGGAAAATGACTGCTCTGCTTAGCTGTGAGCCTAGCACACTGCCTGCGACATAGTAGATTATGCTGGTTAGTAGGGCCCCTGTCTGCAGGTAATAAACAGTAGTTTAAGCCAAATGGAATTTACTTTTTATTTTTATTTTATTTTATTAATTACTATTTTATTATTTTTTAATTTTTTAATTTTTAATTTTTATTTTTTTAAATTTTATTTATTTACTTGATTATTTTTTTTATTTTATTTATTTACTTGAGAGAGAGAGAAAGACAGAAACAGAGTGGGGGGAGGAACAGAGAAAGAGAGGGAGATAGAGAATCTTAAGCAGACTCCACACTGAGCACAAAGCCCAATGTGGGGCTCAATCTCACAATCCTAAGATCATGAGCCAAAACCAAGAGTTGGATGTTCAACTGACTGAGCCATCCAGGCACCTCTATGTATTAGGAAATTTAAAGTTAAGTTATTCCAAGATTGGTAGGTCAACTCAGTGAAATCTCCAGGAACCCACTATGTTCCATCCCTCATCTCCACCATGCTTAGCATGATGGCTTTTCATGCTTAAGCTTGTTACTCAAGTTCCAAGATGGCTACACAGCTCTAAGTGTCATATCCCCACATAAGCACAGTCAGAGATGGAAAGGAAGGGCTGACTAGGGGACAGAATGGCTCTCCTCATGAGCCCCTCTCCTTTCATTAGGGAAGAATCCTCCTTTCCAAAAGCCATTCAATAGAATTCTCTTTGTCTTATTATCTATAATTGGGTAACTGGCCACTCCTAACGACAAGGGATGCTGGCGGTAAGTGAGGCAGAAGGGGTTGGGGATAAATGCAGGGCAACCAATCACCAAAGCCTGACATAGGTGTTCAGAAAATATGGGTTGAGTGAGCTATGCGTTTGTCTGAAGACACTAGTATTGTGCAAAATCTGTTGAGTCACTTCATGTCCAACATCGAGACCAATTCTTTATCCTGCATTGACATCTGAAGCTTAAAAAGGTCCAAAGTCACAGAATCAGTGAAGCTGATATCTGACCCAGGTCTGCCTGCTGTCAGAGTTGAAGCCATTTCTAATTTCATGAATACAGCATCCCTGTAAGAGACCTTAACAATCCAAGACTGAGATCTCATCATCAAGTTGAAACTCATTGTGATCAGACTCTCCCAGAGCTACCCACCTCTGCTGAAGCAAATGGACACTTGTGAGACAGAAATTCCAAGCTCTGCAACTGCTCAGAGTTTCAGTTCAGAGCTGCTTCTTTCATTATTATTAGTCAGTTATAACATATTTCTGGCACCAGCCAAGGACTTATTAAATGCAACTCACTGGGGTTGCTCGTGCAATTTATGTTTTTAATTTTGTAAATAGTGTCGAGTTGCTATGGTCAAAAGAGGAGTGTGGGTTTGTACATAAGCAAATATAGCCTTTGGTTGCGTCATGCCATAGTTGCAAAATATGGCTTTGTTCGTCAAATGATGGTGCGGACAGCTGCATTGCAATGGCCATTGAATTATATCCACTCACATAAAGGGAGAGATAAAAGACATCAGTAATGTGGGGCATATGACACACACACACACACACGTACACACACTCAGAAGGCACAAATGTGAGCCCCCTGACAAGCTCAGAGCCACACATTCCAATACAAATACACCCATGCCCAGAAATTTGGCTCCCTTATACTGCCTTGTGGAATTCCCTTTATTTCCTTTTTTTTCTACTACTGACAAGATTTTGGCTAGTATAATTTCAATTTGAATGCTGTCTTCCAAGCCAAAGATATAAGTAGTAAGACAATAAAGAAAGATACAAATTGTCTATTGTAACTACAAAAGAAAATGACAGCGCCTTTGATGTCTTTAGCCTTTATCACCTTGTAGATTTCCCATAGCGAAATGCTAGGGCTTGGCCCACTGTTGTAAGGTCAGGGGTGAAGGGAATTTGGGAGGGGTAGGGGGAAGGAACTTGTTTAATGTGACTGCGGTAGATTCTTTGCAACAATAGACACACTTTTTCCCTTCCTCAACAGTCTATGTGCTTTGCTATATAACTTTGCAGCACCCTCACATTCTTTGGATGGGATTGACTGCTCGACTCCTGGACTCAGGCTTCAGGACTTGTTTGTGACTCGTTTGGGACAGTGGGATGTTAGAAAATGAGAAGCAAGACCAGACTTTAAAAAAAAAAAGCTCTTGCCCACTTCTGCTTCCTCTCTTCCTCCTCTGCAATCACCATGAGATCATGGCCCGGCCAGCCTACTAGGGCAGAGCCAGGATGCCCCAGTTGTCCCGGCTGAGGCCAACCTAAACCAGCTGACAGCTGGCTGACCCCAACCTGCAGCTGACGGTCGATGCTTGAGTGAGCCCAGCTGAGACCCGGAGCCACCCAGCTGCCCCATAGAATTGAGAACAATAATAAATGTTATTTCAAGCCACCAAGTTTGGGGGTAAATTTGACCATCAATGACTGAGAAACATAGCTGGTTATAGATCTAGGCTTAATTACCCAAGCTCCTGATGTCAAAGAAGTGATTTCCCCCCAATACTGCAGTCTTACAGACGGAGACACCGAGGAGCAGTGAAATTGAGCCATTTAAAGCTATACAGGCAGGGGAAAGCGCCGTTACTCATTTTAAAGACTGACTTAATAATTTATCTTCAAGAATATATTCTAAGAATAGCACCTTCTTTTCAGCATGAGATGACAGGTACACAAGCTCTCCCTATGGCATGTGGGACTCAGGAAGAGCTTAATAAATCCATCTTTGCATGGATGGCAGTGTGACTTTGCCATCAGGACCTCTGCTGTACGGCATGGCTCCCCATCCAAAGCAGATCCTCCTCCCAAGCTCACTTTTCCCATCCCCACTGCCTGCTCTCTAAGGCAGTGACGAGGAGCCTCTGACCCCCCTCCTCCACCCCTAATATCAAGCCAGCCTTGCTGCCTCTCCCCAGTCATTCACCGCATCCTCCTTCAGCAATGTCTGAATAGAGACCCTGGATCCCTTCATCTGGGTTCCAACATGGGCAGGGTACTTGCCAGGCAGAGAAGTGAGAAAATGACACAACTTGTCCCTCATCCTTCTCAAGAATGCAGCGCACCATTCCGGCTGTGATGGTTCAGCCCTAACTCAGGTCTCAAGCCCACCCACCTCCTGTTAGTTTCCTTCTATACCTTGTGCATCAGGAAAGATCATTTTTAACTCCTAGACATAATCTAAATGCTAGACCTTGATACATGGCCTTCTTCACCCAAGGTCTCCTACTTATAACTGTCCACATCTAACCCATATTCCATCATCTACCTGCAAAACAGAAATGAATCCAGGATTTCTATATTTGCCCAGCGAACAATGTGCTTATGCTCCCCAAATTCTCCCCAAGGTGTTACTGGGACACCTTGGTGTATGCACCATTGTTTAGCACTTGTATCATTTGTTATTGTGATAATTGCACTTATATTATACTTGAGGGAACCAAGACTTGGAAGCCTTGTCTCTAGCCAGTATCAGGACCTGGCATTAGGTAGGGCTAGGACTTGAATTCTGAACTGCTGACATCCTAAGGCAGGGTCCTTAGCCCAGATCAGATCATTTTGCTGTTTGCAAATGACTTGACACCAGGCCACCTCCAGGAGTTTGAGTGAGAGTGGTCCTTACTGGGGTGAAGGAATACCTTTCCTGTGAGGTATGTGGCTAGACACTGAGCTTCTTGCAGCCATAGCCTGGCCAGGTCTCACCGGCTTTGCTCTTTTTTGATCACTGCCAGCCCTCCCCCCCCTGACTCTGAGGCCATTTCTATTCTCCGAAATCAAAATCAAAACAGAACGCAACGAAACAATGAACTTGTGTCTCTTACTTGACACTCTTTTCCCCCCTACCCTACATAGATCAAGTCACTGGTTCCCCAGAATCCAAGAAGAGATTTTATTTTGTTTACCTGCACTCTACATACGTAGCACATTTTAGCTGAGCCTCGACCACAGAGACTCACAGCTTCTGCGGGCATGCCAGCCTGGTGAGAGCACGTGCACATGGCACTCCAGGCAATGTATGTCACTGTTTGATGACATATACATTTAGAATGCCTAATATGCATATTAATTAACCCATAGATGGCAGTGACTCCATCCATTGTTTAAAAAGCATTTTTGAGAATTCTGAAGATAAATAACTATGACACATGCTTTCCTTTAATTCCATATGCTGGAAACAAACCCTGCCATATCACGGAATGGTGACTGTCCAGATTTCAGATCTGCATCGCATGAATGCAAAGCATCAGCCCTCTCACACAATGTCATTTTTATCTTGTGTCCTGATTTTTCAAGCACCCAGAGGCACAGACTTTTATATATTGAATTTAAGTTTAAGCAGATTTTAAGGCCAGGTTAGAAAACAAGGAGTTCTTGAACCCCAAACACAATACTAACCTCCCTCAAATACATTATATTTATTGCTCTTATTTAATTAAAAAAAAACTATGGGGAAGTTATTATATTCTCATTTTATTTATATAGGAACTGGGTTTCAGAAGTTTAAGTGAACTGCATAGAGCCATGTGGCTTGCTGGCAGAGTAGGCAGGATTCAAACACAGGACAATACAACTCTAAAGACCGTGTTGCTTCTACCCCAGTGAATTGACTATAATGAATACCTTTGAAAGAAAGATATCTTAAAGAGTGTGAATCCTGCAACTGCCAGAATTCTCCAGGGGAACAGAATCAATAGGACACACATACACAAAACACACACAACTCACACACACACAAACACACACATACTTACTCATTTCAAGAAACAGGTATGTACGATGATTAGGGCTGGCAAGTCTGAAATCGGTAAGGCAGGCTGACAGACTGGAAACTCAGGCATCACTCTCTTTGGGGAACCTTAGTTTTCCATCTTAAGGCCTTTGATGGATTAGATGAGGCCCACCTACATTAGCAGGGATAATCTCCTTTACTTAAAATCAACCAACTGCAGGTATCTGCACACATCTACAAAACATCTACATAGCAACACCTAGATTAGTGTTTGTATAAATAACTGGATGTTCTAGTCCAACCAAGTTAACACATAAAATTAACCAGGGCCCCAATGCCTGAGCCTAAATTCCTGACCCTCATAATAAGTTCCTGAAGCTTTATGATAAGCCCAGAAAGACCAAAATTCTATATGGTCGCCCTCTATGGAAACCATGCAAATACACATGTCCTAAACAGCATTATTTATACATCTAACTATTTTAATAAGGAATTTTTTTGAGTATCTATTTAGCACCTAGCACTGGTCTTGACGGAAAAAGGGAGGTCAGGGAATATAGAATCTAAAAATATTCTCTGCCTACAAATAAATCCGTTTAATTGGAGAGATAGGAAAACCAACTCGGAGGAAAGTGGCTTGTATATGTTTTTACTTGAGTATTATGGTCATATTCTCAGTAAATGAAATCTGTAATTTGCTTGCTTTTAAAAAAAAAATTTGGAGAGCTCTTATTACCTAGTACCTGTTCAAATACTGAGGGGGTTCACTGAGTGTTTTAAAAAATTATTTTAGGGGATGGGGCGCCTGGGTGGCTCAGTCGGTTAAGCGTCTGCCTTCGGCTCAGGTCATGATCCCAGGGTCCTGGGATCGAGCCCCGCATCGGGCTCCCTGCTCCGCGGGAAGCCTGCTTTACCCTCTCCCACTCCCCCTACTTGTGTTCCCTCTCTCGCTGTGTCTCTCTCTGTCAAATAAATAAATAAAATCTTAAAAAAAAAATTATTTTAGGGGTGCCTGGGTGGTTCAGTTGGTTAAGCGTCTGCCTTCAGCTCAGGTCATGACCTCAGGATCCTGCAATCGAGCCCCTTGTCAGGCTCCCTGCTCAGCAGGCAGTCTGCTTCTCCCTCTCCATTTGCCTCTCCCCACCCCCCAACCCTTCTCGTGTTCTTTCTCTCTCTCTCAAATAAGTAAAAACAATCTTTAACACATTTATTTTGATCTGTTGAATATATACATTCACAAGTATCTTGTATGTGTATCTATGTGTATATACACACATACATATACATTATATATATACATATACACACATACACATATATACATTATATAACTGCAGGTATTTGATGCAACATCTTAATTGTATTAATTAAATATTGCATTTCCATATTTAGTTGTCTCTACTTCTATATTTGAAAAATACTAGCATTTCCTACCATGATCATATATTTATCAATTTCTCCTTACATCCCAAACAGTATTGCTTTATATTTTTTGAACCTATACTTTTTGAACCTATTAGCTACATAAAATTTTATGCCCATTATATCTTCTTGGCATAGTGTATCTTTCACTTATAAGAAATAGCCCACTCTGGGGCACCTGGGTGGCTCAGTCGGCTAAGCGTCTGCCTTCGGCTCAGGTCATGATCTCAGCATCATGGGATCAAGCCCTGCATCGGGCTCTCTGCTCAACAGGGAGCCTGCTTCTCTCTCTCCTTCCACTGCTCCCCCTGCTTGTTCTCTCTTTATGTCTCTCTCTATTAAATAAATAAATAAATAAATAAATAAATAAATAAATAAATAAATAAAATCTTAAAAGAAATATGCCACTCTGTCCTTTTTTTTTTTTTTTAAGATTTTGTTTATTTATTTGACAGAGAGAGAGATAGCGAGAGCAGGAACACAAGCAGAGGGAGTGGGAGAGGGAGAAGCAGGCTTCCCGCGGAGCAGGGAGCCCGATATGGGACTCGATCCCAGGACCCTGGGATCATGACCTGAGCCGAAGGCAGACGCTTAACGACTGAGCCACCCAGGCACCCGCCACTCTGTCCTTTTCATAATTTTTCATCTTGAATATTTTAACCTATATTAATATTACTATAAAATACATTGTATTTTTATCTGGAATATGTTTTTCACACTTTTGAAACAACTTGTGCTCTTTTGTTTTTACTGCATTAAGTATAAGCAGTTAAGTCAGGCTTTCTTTTTGTGTTTCCTTTTTTTATTTTAACGCAGTCCCTGGCTCTTCCTTTCTACAGGTAAATTAAATTTATTCACATCTCTAGTCATAATTGATAGATTTGGAATTATTGCTCTATCTATTTTCTTTGCACTGCATTTAGTTGTTTCTTTTTGGTTTCCATTTCTTGTATTTTATGATTTTTCCTACATGTACATTTTTACACTCCTCTACAAAGAATCACTTATGATTGTATGGTACATACACACACACACACATACACAGGCATTTGCCTACATTTTGTGTGCATACTTACATTCTAGTGGAACAAATCATTCAGAGAAGAATAAGACATAAACCTTGAAGTTTGCTGGTCCCAATAGGACTGAGTTCCGTAAGTAAACTTAAAGACTGGTGAGTTCTCTGGAATTTGTGGGGTACCATTTACATTAATGGCCCAAATTCTTTGTCCTTTCTGTATTCATGCCCCTTGCAATGTGTCTTTTGAGGTCCTTCCATCAACAGTTGGGGTATCTTTCAGCCATGTGACTTATTTTGACTAATGGGATGTCAGCATTTGTGATACAAGCAGAAGTCTGAAAAAGGGCTTGTACATTTATGCTTCTTTTTTCTCCTCCCCCTTTATTGGGAGAACATGTCCAATCAAGTGTCCAATCCAATCTGATGAAGAATGAAACACCTGGAGCAGAGTTGTACTGTTTGTCCCAGATGAAGCTGTCCATAAGGAGCCAAGAGCCAGTGGCCCCTAGATGTTGAGAAGGCCTAGCCAAGACTAGAATAACTGTCCAAGACTGAGTCTTACAGAATAACTGGGGGTGGGGGCAGCATCAGCTAAGTAAATACTTATTTTATCAAACTAAGAGTGTTTGGAGTGGTTTGCCAACAGAGCATTTCTGTGGAAATTGATAACTGATGTAGCATGTATGTGAGAACGTGAATTTGTCATAAGCTTGTAAAAAGATCAATGTGTCTAAGGATATCAAAAAGAGTCATTCCAAATACCAAAAAATGAACTTAAGATAATATTATGGTTTCTTGAGATCAATTGTAAAAGTAAAGTGAGGCTTCTTTAAATACAAAGGGATGAGAATATCTTTTAATCTCCACAATGCCCCATATGGTTAAAATTCATAACCCAGTGTTTTCATTATGGGTTGTGCAAAGCAGATATTGTCTTTTATCTCAAAATAGCATGTATAGTGTTCACTTCAGCAGCACATATACTACAATCAAAATAGCATGTATATTTGAAATTTTAACTCACAAGTTAGTGTGGTCTTGGAAGGAAAATTTCTGATCTTAATTGCAGGAGTTACTTGCAAGTCATAACTTGGGAGTAAATTCAGGATTTCCACATCCTATCTATGCCGTACTTGATTCAGTAATCCTGAAGGAACCTCAGATAATGAATTATATATTTATCAATTCAATGAATAGTGAGACCCTATGAAGGATTGACAATTTCACTAATGTCAGGTTCTACCTTGATGTAAACTGTACCTTCTCCAAGTTTGGCCTAGAATTATGATTTTTTATGGGAAAAAATCTTAGCCAGTTGGGCCTAGAATTATGTGATTCAGGGAGAGCTGCATCTGGATTTACCCACTATTCCTGTCCAAGCCTTCTGTCTGGAGTCATCTTCTGCCTCCTTGAATTTGTAAGAGTTGCTACTTCATCCATGAAGACCTGTTCTACTATGTCTCAGAACACTGCTGATCTCTTTTCAAAACATCTTCAGTGGAAGCTTCTTGCTAATCACTTTCTCCTCTGGATTTCATCTATTCCTCACACATATTTTTATTGCTCAAATATCTTACTAACTAAACTTGTTGCTTTGCATGTATTTATCTACCACTAGTCTAATAGCTTCTTAGAGAAAGGTACTATAGAACGTTTGCCTTAAAATAAACAACAAAAAGTAGGTGTTCAATAAGTTTCCAATAAACTGAACATTTACCTCTGTGCACTGAACTATGAGATGTCGAATCTTCAAAACTTTCCCCCTACAACTAAACTTGTCTTCTGTTCCCTTAAAAAAATCATAGAGGGAAATCTGAGGAGGTAATATTAGGTCCCTTTCTCTAGATCCCAATCTAACCCCACCTAACCAGAGCCTGACAAACAGAAGCACCTACAGAAACAAAACATTGGGAGAGCATGCTCCTTAATTTCTAAGTAACAACAACAATAACAACGAATGTGGATTAGGGCAAAAGTATATGTATTAGGGGTGACTGGGAGGCTCAGTCAGTTAAGTGTCTGCCTTCGGCTCAGGTCATGATCCCAGGGTCCTGAGATTGAAACCCGCGTCGAGCTCCCTGCTGGCGGGGAAACTGCTTCTCCCTCTCCTCCCAGCTCAGTGTTCTCTCTCACTATCTCTCTCTCTCAAATAAATAAATAAAATATTTTTTTAAAAAAATTATATATACCACATCAAAAAGTAAGGATGTATTGTATGGTGACTAACATAACATGATAAAATAAAATTTAAAAAAAAATGAAAAAAATAAATAAAAATTTAAAAAGTATATATAGTCAGTGAGAGTAAATAATTCAGGATTTCTTAATTTATTAGAAAAATAAAGATAATAATAACAGAATAGACTAATAAAATGCTGTTCTGGGGGGAAAAAATGATGGGAATCCCCCAGTGACCCACAGTTAAGAGACAGAACCATGGCATTTCAGCACCACGGACAGTGGTACATTTGTTCTTGTGGTACTAGGACAGGAGGACAGGGAGAAGAACCATGAGAGACTATGGACTCCAAGAAATAAACTGAGGGTTTTAGAGGGGAGGGGGTTGGGGGGATGGGTTAGCCTGGTGATGGGTATTAAGGCGGGCACGTACTGCATGGAGCACTGGGTGTTATGCACAAACAATGAATCATGGATCACTACATCAAAAACTAATGATGTATTGTATGGTGACTAACCTAACATAATAAAATTAAATTTAATTTAAAAAATAATAAATAAATAAATAAATAAATAAATAAATAAATAAATAATTTTTTTTTTAAAAAAAAGGACTAAAGCATCTACAGCTTTAAGTTAAATATGCTGCTGTAGTGGAAGATGGCAGAATGGAGAGAAAGCCTTCACACAAGGGTTATTGGACTTCCATATCAAAGGCAGCATACCTCTAAAGCAGGGAATCTGAATCTACAGCAGACATCAGATTTTGTGTGCTGTGGCAGCCAAATGGCAAGGAAAACCCTATCATTTGCAGAATAACCCTATATATTTACATATACATACACACACACATACACACACATTGGGAATATATACATATTTTTTAAAATTTTTATTTTATGTTATTATGTTATATTAGTCACCATACAGTACATCATTAGTTTTTGATGTAGTGTTCCATGGAATATATACATATTAATAGGTATTGGTTAGCTATAAGGCTTACACTTAGACCTTAAAATAAGCAGTTGATTCAAAATAATATCAACACAATGAGTGAAGTGTTGGACAATATCCCTATGGAAGCAGTTGACTCAGTGAAAACCTAAGTCATAATGCGACTGTAGAAGAGTTCGGAAGAGGAAGAGAGAAACTGGAGCTGAAGTTCTGGGTGAAGGCTGAACAAATGAGAGGACATGAGCTGAGGGCCAATTCCTGAAGGTATGGCATTTGGGGGAGCCCAAGCCCATGCACATAACACATCCTACAGCATGTGGCACCACAGCAGGAGATGGAAGCAGAGGTGTTACCCCTTCGGCAAATGACTTACTCTACTTGGCACATCTTTTCCTTCATCTTAATTTGGCCTAAGTTCCTAAATTCTACCCCATGCTCATTCTCACCTCCCTGAATACCCCTCCCAGAACATGGGCTAGATTTACCCACTTCAATCTAATCAGCTTTCCTACTGCTGATCATCAGTTCATTCATGTAGGTACTCAACAAATGTTTATCTAGCACCCAATATATGCCAGAATCTCTTTCATTCCCTTAAAAACCTCTCAAACTACTAGACTGTCTTGTTCATTGTTTGTTCACTAATCCATTAACTCAATAATTGTTTAGTGAGCACTTGGGTTAAGTGCTATCTCAGGCCCAAGGTTACAAAAATGAAGGAGACATAAGCTCTGCCATCAAGGAGCTAACAGTTGAATAGGTGAGACAAGTATGGAAAAACCATCACACTACAATGTGATAAGTCATCCAATAAAGAAAGAATGCTATGGGAACACCAAGCAATTACCACCACTGAGGATTCTGGAAGGTGCTTCAACCTAAAACATATATTGAATATTTCACATGTGGTCAAAATTATGCTGGGCATGTTCACTCTTTAATCCTCACAGAGACCCTATGAGGTTGATGAAGAAAAGTGGAAACTGAGACACAAGTCCTTCCCAAGTCACAGAGACTGCAAGTGGCAAAGCTGGGATCCAACTCCATTGCATTTAGAGTCAGTCTTTTTCAACTCAGCCTGGCCCCCTTCCAAAAGACTCCAGAGGGGGTGGCATTTGAGTAAAGCCTTTGGAGAACAAGTGGGACTTTGTCATGGTGCCACCTGTGAAGTGGCAGAGACGACAAGGAAACCAAGCCAGGTGAGGAGCAGCCCCAGGCTGCCACGCTCAAGGGACGTCTTGCTGCTTCTGTGATTGAGGACCCATGTGCTCCAGGGCGGTTTCCGTGGCAGCATGAACCCCCCTGATACCCTGACCCATCTTTGCCTGTCTCATTCTTCTTCGTAATTGGACCGGCTGCTGCTCGCTGCTTACCTGATTAGTGGGTTCACTAACTCAGCAGAAATGGGATCTAAGAGGATTAAAACGTGAAAAAAAGATAATACAAATGGAAAACAGCAGCTTCTCCAGCCGAGCTTTAGATTAGAAGTTGAGAAAGTGAATCAGAAAATTAAAAAATGTGAAGGACAAGGTTAAAATGGTGATTGGGAAGAGTCCTTTTGTAGCCAAGTGTCCTTGCATGCCATTGTTTCTGTTTTGTGTAAGTTCTCCAGGGAAAAGTGCAAATGCCTTTGCCTGGCTTTCAGGGCCCTCCTAAGATCTAGGTACAGCCTTGCTTTCTGATCTTATTCCCCACCCCTCCCTTCCCTGTGTAGATCCCCTCATTTATTATCTTTGGGTCTTTGTTCCTACAGGCTTCTTTCCCCAAATTCATGTCTCTGCTATCAGTATTTCCCCTATCTCTTCTCTTCCCTCTCCTTGAAATGCAGCCTCCTTTCAAAGTCTTCCACCATCTCTCTACGGAAGCCATCTCTCCCTCCTGAAACCTGATGCACTTTTTCCATCCTGTCAATTACTTGGCACTTTTCTGCCTCCAAAGAGCATAATTTATGTATTTTCTCCCTTGGTGAACTATGAACACAGAGGGCTGGAACAACACCCTCCTCCATGAAAATGACCTTATACTGGTATTTACAAAAGTCTATTTTTATGAATGACTGGGTGAATGAGCCAGTGCATCAAGCACAACAGTGAACCCTCTAAGCATTGCTTTATTATGTTGCTCCCTGGCTTAAAGCCCCTCTGGGCACTCTGACCTCCAAGGAGGAGGCTGAGACACAGCATCCCTGAGAGAGTAGCCCCACCTCTCTCTCCCCACCTCCTGTGTCCCACCCCCTCCCCAGCCACCCTTCTCTGGGCTCTCCCAGGTCCCATGTGAGCATGCCACAAGCACTCCACATGTTTGATTCAGATCCTGCCAAACTCCACCTGAATCACATTTCCAGCCCGTCCTCTCCTCCTCTTTTCATGGAAAATTATACCCATTCTGTAAGATTCATTTTATCACATTTTTCCCTAAAGCGCCCCTGGATACCTCCATGGCTAGTAATCCCTTCTTCTGCCATGTTCTTTGCCCAGAAAGAGTAGTTTTAGTAGTTTAAGACAGCATTAGAGTCCCCGCTGCTTTGTTTTATGTGTTTTTGTGTTGTTTGCATTCTACACATCTGTTGCCCACACTAACAATGGACTCTTCCCGGGCAAAGGCTCAGTAATTTTCCATCATGGTGATGGTTAACATCGATTAAACTCTTACTGCACTCACACACATGATCTCATACAGTCACCATAGTAAGAATACTAGGGTGGTACCATGCACATGTGTGCGAATCCTCGCCCAGACCCATCTAGACCCACAGCTTGAGCTTGTAAGCACTGCATTGCACTTACTGCCTTTGTGGCTTTCACCAGAACAGACCTAGGGGATGTCCTTGCTGCCCACCACATACTTGCAGAGTTGAAAGAACAGGCATAATAAACTAATTCAACTCTTCTCAACACAATGCACCAAGTGCTCTGCCGAGGGGCTTACAAACCATACCACATGTAATCCCCATAACATCTCAGCAAGGAAAATGCTATTAATTCTGTCGTTTCAGAGAATAGGAAACCAGGGCTTGGAGGAAGCTAGTTAATTTGTCCAATGTCATGTGCTGTGAAAGAAAAAGTCCAGACCCAAACCCTAGTCTTCCCGACTTGAGAACTAAACTTTTTACCTCTTCATCAACCCAACTGAATTGCAGGGTTTTTTTGCCACATTTAAAAAAAAAAAATTCTAAATAAATATTTAAGAGATGTCATAAGACAATCCCAGTCTAATCTCAAATAAGGCCCCAGAAGCTCTGCTGATGCCTACCCAGACCATCCACCAGAGGCGAGGAGCCCCTGTCTCGGCCTGGATATCCCAACCCATTGCTAAGAGAACCTTCACCCAACAGAATAGGGTTTGCTCACATGCTCCCATCCCCAAGAGGAAGGCTGAGACTGCCTCTCTGCCTGGGTCTCCTGAGCAAATTCAAAGTACAGATACAGGCCAGGAGATACCATGCAGGCCTACAAACCTTCCCATGACATTATACTGAATATAAGCTATTCTCATCAGTTCAGAGATTATACCTGGGGGAAGACCTAGTGATTACTTTGCTTAACTTCACTTTAAGTTCTCCATACTCAGTTTTCCCATCTGTGTAATGGAGCTAACAAAAATATACCCTTATAAAGAATTTTATATGACTCAGACAATGCATGTGGAAGCATTTTCTGAGCCACCAAATGCTCTCCAAACCTTGTTCCTCTTATTTTTTTGGTCAAGGTTATTTTGCACTGGAGAAGAACCAGACCCCCAAATATCTGTCCTTTCAAAGCCACTGACTTCCCATAAAGACGTTTTTGAGAAAATTACTTTAGCCAAAAAAATCCAACAAGCCCAATGAGTTTGGTGTAATACAGATAGATGGCCAATGTGGCTGGACCCTAAGAAATAAAAAGAGAGAGAAAGAGGGAGAGATTTAGGGGAGAATGTCAGAGAAAGACTGGGGCTGGAATACATACAATCTCTCAGCCAAGGAAGGAACTTGGACTATATTTGACTTGAACGGGGATGTCATTAAGGGAAAGCAGGGGGTGTTGGGACACAATTTGGATGTTAGAGAACATCTTAGGGGCTATGAAGAGAAGGGACTGGAGGGTGTCAAGAGTGATGGCAGAGGGCTGCTTGGAGGCCAATGCATAATCTGGGTGAGGCAAGATGGTGGCCAGGAATAAGGATTTAACAGGGACATGGTGGGAAAGTGGTGAGATTCTGGATATATGTTGGAAGCAGGACCAACTACATTCCCCTCCTCAGCATACCCAGATGAAAGCTTAATTAATTCTCTCTGGAAAACCCAAGATTAAAGGATTACTGCCTTCTGCAGTGGTAGAAAGTGAGGCTCAGGCCCCTAGTCCCTGAAGAACTCATTTGGGGGCACAAACAACTTCAATATATATTGTTATATCTCAGAGTCATGGTGTGGAAAGGGCTTTGGAGATCACAGATCCAGTATCTTCATTTACTCCTTAGACATTTAAGGCCAAGTCCTGGGGGTAAGCTTTCCCACATGGCAGGGCAAAGACCAGTATGAGTCAGAAGGAGACCCCAGGTCTTCTAATTGCTGGCCCAATACTTGGTCTTTGATACCAACAAAGGGGGATGGACAATAACACTTATGAGCATCCCCAGTGTTCTAGACTCTGCACTGACCAAGTTATATATGCTCTTCACTCACTCCATACACTGAGCATCTACAATATACCTGCTCAGTTCCATGGTGAGCAGGACTGGCCTGGTTCCTGCCCTCAGTGAGTTTTCAGAGGAATGCCTGCTGCTTGATCAATGGGGTCATGCAGGATGGTTATTATGATCTTTGTTGTAATAGATGAGAAAGGACCACAGACACAAATCAATTCAGAAGCCTACCTGTTCTCTATGGTAGGTGGTGTCCAATTCTGGGCATCCAGTTCTGGGCCCCGAGCCAGGAACTGCTGTTAAGATCAAAGAAAATTTGTGCAAAGTACCTGGTCAGCTTCCGAGAGCTCTGTTGATGTAAGCAGAATAACAGGATTTTGAAAAATTCTATCCTGCCCCCAGCTTTGTGGTCTGGGGCAACTATGTCAGGCATAAGTTCTTCTGTGTTCAAATAGGAAGAAATCAGAATGACCTTGGATTTGCACTTAAGACCATTTAGGATGTCAAAGCACAGAAAGGCCAAAGGCTGAGTGGGTTGGGAGGAGGAGAGAGGCAAAGGAAGAAATGAGGGGGGCAGGACATGGGAGTACAAGAAAAAGAGAGCCGCATCAGTCAGAGAATGTACTCAAAGTGAAAAAGGAAGAAAGGTAATTTGAGAACCCCAGCCTCCATCTGCTCAGACTCTGAGGATAAAGGCAAAGGGGGATTAGTGACCTGAGGGGCCACAGCAGGGCCTCTTCCCCCCCACAAGTGCACACAGGATAGAAATACCATTTATTAGTCCCATGCACGGTAATTATATTTAATACTGACCCTGATTCCTTTTGTCCACAGGAAATCATGAAAGCTGCTCTGTTTGAATTTGAGGGCCTTAAGTGACCCATTAGCAGCTCCTACTTCTGTCTTAGACTGGCAGTTGAAATAGGACAAAGGAGAGCCACAGGCATGAGCGTTCAGGTTTTGCAAGAAATGTGTCTGAAATCACAGAATCCAGTGTGGAAAGAAGGTGTGCATAGAGCAGAGTCCTGGACAGGGACCCAGACCCTGATTCAGTCCTTCGATATCTAAGTGACCATGGGCAAGATTATAAATGCCCTGAACTTCTGCTTTCTCTCTGATGTTTCTAATGCAACACCCACCTCATTGGGTACTCAAGGGCTTTATTTATTTTTATTATGTTCAGTTAGCCACTGAATAGTACATCATTAGTTTTTGATGTAGTGTTCAATGATTCATTAGTTGCGTATAACACCCAGTGCTCATCACAACATGTGCCCTCCTTAGTACCCATCACCCTGTTACCCCATCCCTCACCCTCCTCCCCTCTGAAACCCTCAGTTTGCTTCCCTGGGGTCCATAGTCTCAAGAGCTTTAAATGAGACGTTGCATGGGAAACCAGCTAAAAAGATTCCTGGCATTGAAAAACCATCCATGACTCTCCAAATCCTTTACTGGAAACCCCTGGATGTTTAGACTTTAGGACTCTTCAGGTTTTGGGAAAGTAATGTGGTGTAGATATCCTCCATCATATGATAGCCTCTGTCAGGGTTCGAGAGAGCCCTTCTCTCCCAGTTACCTTACCATGCTTCTCTCCTCCTAGTACTTATCACCCACCGACATAAAACCACTTGTTTGCTTATGTGTCTGGTGGGAATGTGAGGCCACAGGGGCTGGGATTTTTGCCTCTTGCCCATCACTCTTTCCCCTGTGCCTAGACAGAGATTGGAACACAGAATGTGTTCCAGAAATATAGACCCACAGATCAATAATACATCTCAGCTCTAGCCCATCGTAAATTGAAAATACCATAAATTGAAAATGCATTTACTACACCTAACCTACCAAATGCCCTCGCTTAGCCAGGTGCACCTTAAGCTTGTTCAGAACACTGATGTTAGCCTACAACTGGGCAAAATGATCTAACACAAAGCCTATTTTATAATAAAGTGTTGACTTTCTAGTGTGATTTATTGAATACTTGCACAGAAAGTGACAGGGTAGGTTGTTGACCCTTGTTATCATGAGGCTGAGCGGGAGCTGGGGCTCGCTGCTGTTGTCCAGCATCACGAGAGAGATTGTACTGCATGTCGCTAGCCCGGGAAAAGATCAGAATTCAAAATCCAGAGTATGGCTTCTACTCTGTGTATCACTTCTGCACCGTTGTGAAGTCGAAAAATCTGAAGTTGAACTATCGTAAGTTGGGGACCCTCTGTATAGCATTCTTAAAATGACAAAATTACCAAGATGAAAAGCTTTGAGTGATTACCAGAGGTTAGAGACTGGGCAGATGGAAGCACAAGGAAGGTGGGTGTGAGTTATAGAAGTCAACTTGAGGGATACTTGTGGTGACGGCAACTCTGGTGGTGGATTTATAAATCTACACCTGCTATAAAATTGTATAGAATTAAATTCACACAAGATTGCCTACCAAACTGGAAAGATTTGAATAAGATGGGTGGACCATATTAATGTCAATATTCTGGTTGTTATATTATATGATAGTTTTGCAAAATATTGCCATGGTGGGGGTGAATCTGGATAAAGTCTACACCAGCTCTTTCTGTATTATTTTTCACAACTATTTATGAATCTGAAATTCTCCCAGTAAAAATTTTAATGACAAAGAAAAAATTAGAAAGATGAAGGAATATTAAACATTTTCACCCTCGGTGAAATTGATTTGGGTCCTTTGTTACAGCTCTGTGAACGTCAGAGGTCCCAAGGCATCTCCTCCAATGCATCTCTGCTGGCGGAAGAACAAGATGGGGTCATCTGTCTCCGAGTGCGAATCACCACAGCCAGGAACTCAGCAGCATTCAAAGGGTGAAGTCACAGTCTCCCCCTTTCTCTCCACCCCACTCATCCCAAGTGCTCACAACCTTGAATTTGAAGAGTTCTAACTTAAAAAAAAAAAAAAATGGCAATTTTGCTTCAATGTTTTCTAATTTTGCTGTAACTGCTACCAGCTGTGGGTTAATGTAGAACATATTCCATGAGGCATTCTGAGGCCTTTTCATGTTTTCAAGTTGCCCAAGAGTTGACATGGTTAAAGACGGGGTGGGGAGAACAGTGAAAGCCGAGCTGATTTTATGTGCCGGTTTTCAGAGCTGTTTGCTGTTTCTCATTCCGGCGTCTTCAGCCGCTGGAGGTGAGCAGGTTTCTGGCTCTGAGTCCGAAGCAGGAGGAAGGACTTGGCAGGACCCTGTTTTTTGCTGCCTCTGCAGTTAGCTGTAGGCGATATCCAGATTTGAGCTGTAGGAAACTTCCATCAGGCGCTCTCATTAACTTTGGTCAATCTTCCTGCATTAAGTCGGAAATGTGATAAACACACCAGGCCCACAGAGAATGAGAAGGAAAGGGAGAGAGATAGGGAAAGGACCCTGTTGTCCAAGAATCTCCAAAGGGGCACGTTCTACCTTGAAGCCAATTGCTCAAGCCACACCAGCAAGCCGCGGTGGGCCAGCTCTTCAGAGGTTCAGGCCTGCCTCCGGGGGCTTCTCGCTGGGCACTCACATTTTAAGGGCATATGCCCCTCCTCTCATGTGTCTTCTATTAACCTCCAATTAACATCGCAGACCGGGCCAGCCTCGTACAAATCAAACCGGTCTCTCCTGCCATTTCAACCACAGAGGTGCTTGGTGCCTTGCGTCTCCCAGGCCCCAGGGGGCCACAGATGCCTTCAACACCCATGCCTGCCCACAGTGGGCCAAGAGGAGGGCCGGCTGGTCTGCCCCGCTGCTCCCCTGGGCCTGGATCGCACCATGCATGCCATACCGTACCGACTGGGGCCCAGTGCAAGGTGTGAGTCAGGGGCTGGGAAGCAGGGTTAGGCAATAATGACACCATGGCAGGGACGAAGCAGGATGCGGCCCCACCCTCCTGCGATTTCTCCATCCCATCCTCCCTCCCTTTCCAAGTCCTGCTGGCCTCCTTCCATTCACAGCACCTCCACCCAGCTTGTGCTCCCTCTGCCTGTCCCTTCACTTCCCCCTCCTTCTCATTCAGCTCCCCCCACAACCCCAGTGCCCCTCTGCCTCTGTGTGGCCTCCCTCTTTTTTCTCTGTCTCCGACCTGGGGTCTGCCTCTATTCACAGTGTCAGCCCAGCCTCTCTCACTGCTCTTTGTCTGCATCTCTCCCCCCCCACACGCTCCCCTCCACAATGCCTTTCATCCACAGGAGCCTGACCTCTGCACAGTGTTGGCTTTGTCCTGGGGGTCCTGAGCCAAACAGAGATGGGCACGAGTGTTGCTCTGGGCCCAGCCTTGCCCTCTTCTCCTGACCCACATTGCTCTGATGCATCAGAGTCCAGCCCCCTCAATCCCCCAGCAGCCTCACCCAAATCCAATCAGCACTCACATCAGAGGGAGAACACAAACCAACAAACAGAATTGAGAGACACTGATCCTTCCTTTGTTCTGACTATTATTATTTTAAGGAATATCAAGTCCCTGCTACAGTATTTCTGAGAGGAGGATTGGCTGGACAATTCTCCCAAAGAACACGTGTCTTTGGAACATGCATAAAATGGACCACTAGATAATGTCCTGTTCAATTACACATTTCCTAATGAGTCAGACTCTGCGAGAAGGGAAATCATTGGCCTTAGCCCCAACTGTACAAGGTTAGTTATATTTATAAAATCAGTTGGAATGAAATAAAATAAATACTATATATGGGCCAGAGATGGTAGTGGAGAAAGTTGAAAACTGCAATTGTCAGAGAAGTATGGGATAGAACTTGATGGGGGTTTTAGGTACTGCTCTCCTTGGTCCATTCTGCTGACAGCTGGAGAAATGGGGTGATCCAAGACATCATGTCCTAATAGAGACTCCGGCAAAATGGAACATGCCCGGAGGAATGAGGCTAGGGGAAAAGGATTCTTTAATCACCGCCTTAGGAGAATCATCAATTGAACAAGGGCTATTCAGGCAGCTTAGAGGGGCCTAATGACAAATTATCTTAAGACCTAAGAAAGCACCATGAGGAAGTGAGAACAGGCTTTTTCCGGTAAGTCGATGAAGTCAATTCATCAACCCATTCTACAAATAGTTACTGGAAACTTTCTCCAGTTAAGCATGATGCTCTGCACTGGGGATTCAATGGAAGATAGAACACAAAGTCTTTGTCCTCATTCAGCTTCCAGCCTGCAGAGAAAGATCCCATGTGGAAATGCCAGCTCCTAGGAGCACAGGGAGCAATGGGACCTCATGGTAAGGATCAGAGATCAGAGGAAGACAGGTTTCACTCAGTCCAAGGAGGGCTGCTCTGAGAGTCAGAGGTCACCAAAGATTCAGGAAGCTGCCATGTGAAGCCTTGAGCTTTCCGTATCGGAGGTCTGTGTGCGTAGCTGCATCTTCCATGACAGAAGCCACTAAGGGGCTGTGAGCCCTAGGCACTGAGGTTGGACTTGACACCCTTAAAGATCCATTCCCATTCTGGTAATTTCTGAAAATCAGTGAGTAAAACTGCTAATAGTCATTGTATATGTTCTAATAAAATATCTGCCTTTAATAGTTCTTCTCAACTGAGCAGCATGGGTGAGTGGAACAAGGTCGCATCCAGCCTCAGACAGATCTTATGTGTTGTTCACTGGTCACTGCTGGCTCTGTGAATCTGGACAGATGCCTCAGCTTCTGTATCATCACTCGGGGAAGGCAATTATACCAATTTTGTGATAGTTAAACAAGACATAGATGCATGGAAAATCTCTTGGATGGTCCATAGCACATAATACATACTTGGTAATGGATGGCTATTAGGATTTATAATTAATATTAATACGATCCCAGTCATAGAGTCATAGTGTCACAAAAATATAGGGTTACAAACTGTTAAACTGATGTTACTATACATTGGAAAATAATGTAACAGAAAAAAATTTCCCATTCACAGTATGAAAATTATGTTAAAAAATCTCAGAGTAAAACTAATGTGAAATGTCCAAGAATTATATGTAGAAAACCAGACAGTTGTCTAGATTGTTAAAGAGAGAGATGCATAAATGGAGAGACCACAGTGTCTAGATGAGAAAACTTAATGGTGTAAGATGTCAAGACTCTCCAATTTAATCTACAAAAGCAATACAATCTCAATTAAAATCCCAATGGAATCTTTTATGGAACTTAACAAGATAACACTAAAATCCATCAGAAAAGAAAGTGTACAGGAATAGTCAGAGAAAAAAATTAATTAAGAATAATGGGAAAGGTAACCTGCCCTACCAATGACATAAACATGGCCATAAAGATGCAGTAATTAAAAGTACCATATTAGGGACGCCTGGGTGGCTCAGTTGATTAAGGGTCTACCTTCAGCTCAGGTCATGATCCCAGGGTCCTGGGATAGAGCCCTGCATCAGGCTCCCTGCTTAGTAGGGAGTCTGCTTCTCCCTCTCTCTGCCCTTCCTCCCACTCATGCTCTCTCTCTCTCTCTCAAATAAATAAATAAAATCTTAAAAAGGGAGAGAGAGAGGGGCGCCTGGGTGGCTCAGATGGTTAAGCATCTGCCTTCGGCTCAGGTCATGATCCCAGGGTCCTGGGATCGAGTCCCACATCGGGCTCCCTGCTCAGTGCAGAGCCTGCTTCTCCTTCTCCCTCTGCCATTCCCTCTGCTTGTGCTCTTCTATCTCTCTGTCAAATAAATAAATAAAATCTTTAAAAAAAAAATAAAAAGGGGAGAGAGAGAGAACATATCAAATCAATGGAAGAAGGAAGTCTTCTCCAAAGAATGAAGACATGTTTGGTTATCTATTTGGAGAAAAAAAAATAATTAAATGCCTTCTTCATAATATATCCCAAAATAAATAGTAGAAGGATTTGCTCACTTGCTTTAGAAATATTTATTCTGTTTCTATGTACTGAGGCCTTGCTAGGCACTTGGGTACAGAATGGTGAATGGGCCCATAAACAGACACATGCCCCCAAATTAATGGCTCTTTCAGCTGGGAGCTAGACAACAGAGAAGGTAATAAAGATGTCAGGACACTTGTGAGAAGTGCTAGGAAGGGAACAAACACATTTCTGTGACAACAAATGGGGGAAGGAGGGCACTTAATTCCATGTATCACCCAGAAAGGGTCTTTGAGCTGAAATGCAGGGTGGAAAAGGCATATGAAAGACCAAATGCAGGAAAGGGCTTGGTCTGTTCTAGAAACCGAAGGGAGCCAGCTGGCCTGAATATGGTGCCTAAAGGTAGGAAAGTCAGGAGATGAAGCTGAAGGCTAAGCAGTGTCAGAAATCTGCATGTCAAAGAAAAATACAGAGAAAACCTAGTTAACTGTTCCACTGAGAGGTAGGAAAGGGCTTTCTAGGAAGGATGTAAAACCTAAAACCACAAGAGATATTTTCTCCAGTAAAACAACTATTACTATTACCATGACTGCACTACTACTTTGATGATACTACTACTATACTCTGTCACAATACTCCTCCTATACTGCTATCACTGCTATGGCACTATTACTATGACAATACTGCTCTACTCTGTCACTCTACTACTGTTGCTATACTCCTCCTATGCTATTATCACGTTACTGCACTATTACTATGACAATACTACTCTACTCTGTCACTATACTACTATTGCTATACTCCTATACTGCTATCACTGTTACTGCACTATTACTATGAAAATACTACTATACTCTGTCACAATACTCCTCCTATACTGCTATCACTGCTACGGCACTATTACTATGACAATACTACTATACTCTGTCGCTCTACTACTGTTGCTATACTCCTCCTATACTACTATCACTGCTATGGCACTATTACTATGACAATACTACTCTACTCTGTCACTATACTACTGTTGCTATACTCCTCCTATGCTACGATCACTGTTACTGCACTATTACTATGACAATACTACTCTACTCTGTCACTATACTACTGTTGCTATACTCCTCCTATGCTACGATCACTGTTACTGCACTATTACTATGACAATACTACTCTACTCTGTCACTATACTACTGTTGTTATACTCCTCCTATGCTATGATCACTGTTACTGCACTATTACTATGACAATACTACTCTACTCTGTCACTATACTACTATTGCTATACTCCTATACTGCTATCACTGTTACTGCACTATTAATATGAAAATACTACTCTACTCTGTCACAATACTCCTCCTATACTGCTATCACTGCTACGGCACTATTACTATGACAATACTACTATACTCTGTCGCTCTACTACTGTTGCTATACTCCTCCTATGCTACGATCACTGCTACTGCACTATTACTATGACAATACTACTCTACTCTGTCACTATACTACTGTTGTTATACTCCTCCTATGCTATGATCACTGTTACTGCACTATTACTATGACAATACTACTCTACTCTGTCACTATACTACTATTGCTATACTCCTATACTGCTATCACTGTTACTGCACTATTAATATGAAAATACTACTCTACTCTGTCACTATACTACTATTGCTATACTCCTATACTGCTATCACTGTTACTGCACTATTAATATGAAAATACTACTCTACTCTGTCACAATACTCCTCCTATACTGCTATCACTGCTACGGCACTATTACTATGACAATACTACTATACTCTGTCGCTCTACTACTGTTGCTATACTCCTCCTATGCTACGATCACTGCTACTGCACTATTACTATGACAATACTACTCTACTCTGTCACTATACTACTGTTGTTATACTCCTCCTATGCTATGATCACTGTTACTGCACTATTACTATGACAATACTACTCTACTCTGTCACTATACTACTATTGCTATACTCCTATACTGCTATCACTGTTACTGCACTATTAATATGAAAATACTACTCTACTCTGTCACTATACTACTATTGCTATACTCCTATACTGCTATCACTGTTACTGCACTATTAATATGAAAATACTACTCTACTCTGTCACAATACTCCTCCTATACTGCTATCACTGCTACGGCACTATTACTATGACAATACTACTATACTCTGTCGCTCTACTACTGTTGCTATACTCCTCCTATGCTACGATCACTGCTACTGCACTATTACTATGACAATACTACTCTACTCTGTCACTATACTACTGTTGCTATACTCCTCCTATGCTATGATCACTGTTACTGCACTATTACTATGACAATACTGCTATCCTCTGACTATACACTGCTGCTATAATCCTCCTATACTATTATCACTGCTACTGCTACTGCACATCCGGATGACAGAATTCACCATAAACAAATTTGAAAAATGAGGAACATCTTTGCAACGTGTCATAACAATGATAGTATTAACAAATGCTGAGAATATGACAGGTGCTTTACAAAAGTTGACGAACTATAACTCCAAGGTGTAAACACTATTATTCCCCCATTGCACAGATGAGCAAATGGAACATCAGGCCAGGGAAGTAACTTGCCCAAGGTCATACAAGTGGGCAGACGAACCAGAACAGCCCAGGCTGTCTGGCTCCGGCCTCCATTCCAATCTCTGCCATGCTGTCACCATGCCAGCCTAACTCAAAACACATGTGGCTCAAGTACTCATCCAGCAAGACTGATGGGAAACCCAGCGTGACTCTCCCCTCCATGCTACTTTCATCAAACATGAACCCGCTCCTGGGAGATGGGGCAGAGCTCTGGGCCTCCATGCAGGATGGATGCTGCAGCCCAGTCCCTGGCTTCTCTGCATGGTCCAGTCCCACAGCAGGTGGCCTCTGGCTCACACCCTCCTGCTGTGCCAAGCAAGGGCTCAGGCCTCCCTGGCACCAAGACTGTCATCCCTCTCTCAGGTCTTCCCGTACCAGAGAGGCTGCTTTCTCTCCAGCTCACGTTCCCACCATAGAGGTGCCTGTAACCCTGTCCTAGGGGATTTTCCCTTTTCCTTCTCAAGTTGAGCTTTTCTCCTCTTCAGTTCTCAAAACATCAAACCTTTGATCCCCTGCCCCATCAGACAAATCCAGCTTAATTGCCTCAGTGGGCCCAGGCACAGAAATCAAAGACCTGTTTAGGGAGGGCATCCACCACCTGGCATGGTTTCCTCCCAGGGCCTCCCAGCCATAGGATTAGCGGGAGCCTGGCCGCCAAGAGAAAAACCTGGCGCTCTGCCTAGTGGAAGGAGGGGGTGGGGTGGGCACAGGATTTGGGGAAATACCTGTCATTTCCTTACGGAGCACCTATAGGTGAGAAAAATAAAAGAGTTATTGTCTCAACAGATTTTTTTTGCCACATTACAATCTCAGTAAATTGTAGGAACTCTTTATACACACATACAGAGTTAATAAAAAACAAGTAAGTGAAAGGGAGAAAACGTTCACAAGTTCTTAGTTAACCCAAGAAAAACAAACAGAAATAGCCAGCAAGGCCATAAAAAGATGTACAGGCTTATTATTGATCAGGGGAATGAAATACTTTAAATCGAGATACAATTTCTCTGATTGGTAAACCATTTTTAAGAATGCAACTGGAGGTGCGCCTGGGTGGCTCAATCAGTTAAGTGTTGGACTCTTGATTTCGGCTCGGGTCATGATCTCAGGATCCTGGGTTGGAGCCCCAGGCGAAGCTCTGCACTCAGTGGGGAGTCTGCTTCTCTGCCTCTTTCCCTCCCTATGCCCCTCCCCCGCTCTCTCCCTCTTTCTCTCGCTCTCTCTCAAATGAATAAATAAATCTTTAAAAAAAATGCAATTGGCAAAAGTGGTGAAGAGCAGGCATTTTCAACGAAAATTGATTGGAGTGAAAACTGATACCATTTTAAGAGAGCCATTTGGGTTTTCTATAGCAATTAAAAAGATACATACTTTTGACCCAGCAGGTATATTTGTAGGCCTCTATAGGTATTCATACATTTGAACAAGTACATATAAAAATAATATGCAACTTGTCACACAAGCATATAGCATAGAATATGTTATTTGGATGATAGCATTAGTAATGTTTGTCAAGTAGCAAAACTTAAATAGCTGGAGAACGGTTAATTCAATCTAAAGTAAGGAATCCTTCCCTGCCATTAAAAAGTGTGCTGCATGGCCATTCATGTAGAAAGAAGTCTATGTTATTAAGCGTGAAAAGCAATGTAAATGAAAATATATACAAGTGAGGAGCCCAATTTAACAATATATATACATATATATGTATATAGTTAAACACACAGAAACACACAAAGTATACAGTATATATTATATATTACATTAAAATGTGGATATATATCCATTCAATTGAAACACATGTACATATATGTTATGTTTATATGTTTGGACTAAATACAGGCCAGTTTAGATATAGAACTGCTCTCCAGATTAATACCTGTGGAAGGCTACCAAATTAGGGGGGTGGGCGGAGGTATAGTGGGGAAAAGTAGAAAAAGTCATGTAAAGCATTTATTCTGTTTCTCTCTTCTTTCATTTGTGCAATTGTTATATCTTTTTCTCTTTAAAAATGTTCCGGAAAGTCTATGCAGTTCACCTCGTTGGAGAGATGCCCACGTGCTTTTTCCCTCTCCGTGTCAATTCATCACACATCCATGCTGACACTCTGGCATCACTCAGTGGCCCCTTGAAGACCTCCAAGGGTCGAAGTCACATCCTCATGAGGCAGCCTTTTGTCTCACCCACTGCACTGCAAGCAAGTTCTTCCCTTTCAGCAGAGACGCTCGGTCTCCGGAAGCATGGCTCAAGGATGGTGAAGCAGGCTTCAGCTCAGGACAGCCTGCCCATGCTAACTTACTGTAGCGAGGATACAGTTCTCTCAGTTTGGGAAATTCCCACCAGAAGCTGGTCGTTTTGCTCCTGGAACTCTGCTCAGAAATTCTTAACCTACTCCATGTCTTGCCTTTGGGTGGGTGAGGATCATCCTGTGTGCGAAGACCCAGAGCTCCCTGCTCATCGGGTCTATTAGCACACCAGGCAGTCAGCCTCCCGAGTGACAATTGTGAAGCATGTCGCCATGAGCAGGGCTACTTAGCATGCTGCAGACAGCGGCTCTCCCTGCCCCATGTGGCTGCTGGGAGGATCTTTCCCAAACCGACAGCTCATCCCAATGCTACTCTCCCTGTTTGCCCAGTGCCTTCAAGAACAAAACTCCGCTCCCTCAGCTTGGCCTCCCATCGTGGTGCCTCTGCCCTTGTCCCCACCCTTGCCTTCAGCCACTGCTGCAAAGACAGCCCGACATCCAGGTAGGCAGACTCCTGCCTTGGAGTCTTTCTGCGTGCTGTCTTTCTGTCTGCAGCACCCAACGCCCACAGCTTCCCCCTCCACCCCCATCTGCTTGTTCTTTAACACTCAGCTTAAATTGTATCTCATGTACAAGCCTTCTCAAGCCCCAGCCTCCCCAGAGTGGGTTGGAGGCCCTCCCCTGTGGCCCCCTGCATCCTGTCATACCACCAGGCCATGTCAGTCTCAACCACAAGACTGAGCTCCATGAGGATGAAGCCCCATGGGCTTCTTCCCCCATCCAGCCTGGCAATCATGCCTGGCATACCTTTGTGGAATATATGAATGAATGAATGAATGAACTACGTCTTAAAAAAATACACATGAAGGTCAGAAACAAGCTATTGCAATCCTGGAGCACCTTTATAATACCAGACATCCCAAGCTTGCACACCACAGAGCAGAGGAAGCCGTAGGTAGAAAGCTGTCGCCGGGAAATATTAACCAAATTACTCCCTCTTCCTGCCCCAGTCCCTGTCACCTTCATTCTTTTCCTTTTCTTTTTTTTTTTTTAAGATTTTATTTATTCATTTGAGAGAGAGAGAGACAGAGAGCAGGGGAAGAGGGAGAGGGAGAAGCAGACTCCCCCCTGAGCTGGGAGCCCAACGTGGGGCTGGATCCCAGGATCTGGAGATCATGACCTGAGCCGAAGGCAGACGCTTAACCATCTGAGCCATGTAGGCGCCCCACCTTCATTCTTTTTCAAGTTTATTTCTTGGGGCCCCACTTTAACCAAGTCTCCAGCACCAACCTTACTCGAGACACTTGGGATCTTCCAAGAGTTTGTCAGTTCCAGTCTTGATGACATTTCTGCCTCTTCAGGTCCTGGATTAGCTGGGATGTGCTGGAACACTGTTGACTCTGAAACCAGCCCCCATGCCATCCCACCTATGGCCTGCGGTCCTGGAGCCAGCACACTCCACATTCCTCGGTTTGTTGAATGTATCTCACGTGGTTTCCTCCTGACAAAAGAAAGCAGAACAGAAAACCAGAAAATAAAACAAAACAAGAGATGCTGTCATGAGTCTCTATCTTCACGAAAATCACAGTGCATGGGGATCAAAGTCAAGGAAAGAGAAACAAGTGGACAAGGAGGCAGAGAGAACTCACTCCAACTTGGAAAAGCCACATGAGCTAGATCCTCATCACAAGGAGAAGGAAAAGAATCACAGGTGGAGGGAAGGGTCCACACAGCACAGAGGGGACAGAGACAGAGAGACATATAGAAGGGTGTGAAATGCTCAGGGCTACCAGGAAGCTCCATGTGGTTGCAGGGTGGAAAACATGGAATGACAAAAATGAGTCTGGAGAGGGGCCAGATGGAGGTAGGCATTGGGTGGTCACCTCCACGATATGGATTGTAACCTCTTTTTTTTTTTCCTTTGTAAACTCTTTTTAAAATAACCTGGAGGTGCCTGGGTGGCTCAGTTGTTAAGCGTCTGCCTTTGGCTCAGGTCATGATCGCAGGGTCCTGGGATCGAGCCCCGCATCGGGCTCCCTGCTCTGCAGGAAGCCTGCTTCTCCCTCTCCCACTCCCCCTGCTTGTGTTCCTTCTCTCATTGTATCTCTCTGTCAAATAAATAAATAAAATCTTTAAAAAATAAAATAAAATAAAATACCCTGGAGGGTTAGGGATGCCTGGGTGACTCAGTTAAGCGTCTGCCTTCAGCTCAGGTCAAGATCTCTGAGTGCTGGGATCAAGCCTCGCATCGAGGTCCCTGCTCAGTGGGGAGCCTGCCTCTCCCTCTGCCCCCACCCCCTACCACTCATGCTAGCTCTCTCTCTCAAATAAATAAAAATCTTAAAAATATAAACAATAAAATAAAATGACCTGGAAGGTTAGCCTACCTGAACATCATACAGTATTGGCAATGTGTTACTGTCAAATAATGGACATAATCCTGCATAGTTACTGGAGTAATAAAAAGGAATTCAGTGTCACAAAAAGTCAAAGACACATGCGAGAACATCTACACTAAGCTCCCAGTTGGCCCATATTTCTTGGCACAAGCTTTCATGACACATTTCAATAAGGGAATCCACCTTTTGAGATTCTGCACTTTAGAAGGAATATGGATTGTGACTCCAGGTGAAAGATGTCACCAAATTCCCTGTGATCATCATTAACCTGTGCATAAATATATACAGAGCACAAAATAATTCTCACATTGAGATGAATTTTTAAAGTCATGTTTCAGGTAAAATGACATAATCTTCACATCTTCTAGCCTATGACCTTTACTGCATTTGACTTTATGATTCTAAATTTCTATTTTTTTAGTGAATTGCTAAATTGCTTCTGTGAAGGGATTTTAAAACCTGAATTCGCAAAACATCAATTAAATCATCTCTAATAACTATCTCTTTCATATTTACAAATACATTTGTTTTTCTTTCCCCTGAATTCAGTCCCTGCTTCGGTAGACATCCAGCCTGATTAGTCTAGCAGGTACTCAGCACTAGAGTAAGATGTTATGTTAACACATAGGTGAACATATGTCTTGGAATACCCAGCTGATTACTCTTCTTTGCTGTACAAAGAAGAAATCATGGCATTCGATATGCAATAAAAATAAGTTTCATATAAATTATCATCCCAACATTCCATATTCACTAGAAACAAAAATGCATTTTGTTAAGCACTTTAAATTTCATTAACTGGGGGCACCTGGGTGGCTCAGTCGGTTAAGCATCTGACCCTTAATCTCAGCTCAGGTCTGGATCTCAAGGTCATGAGTTCAAGCCCTGCATTGGGCTGCATGCTGGGCATGGAGCCTACTTAAAAATAAAATAAAATAAAATAAAATAAATTTCACTACCTGGAGTATATAGTCTAGAAAGTCCAGTCCAACACAGGATTTACTTGAATTTATCAAAACAGTGTTTAAGAATTACTTTTTGTCACTTACAAGATAATTCTCCAGAAGAGCTGTTTGGCCAATAGCAGAGACAATGTACCTAAAAAGGGAAAGCTCTGCTGATAAAATTATAAGCCACAGCAGAGTTCAGATAAGTCTGTATCAACATGTAACTCTATCAAACTTTTCAATGAGGTGAGGCCCTGGGTCTTCACAGGAGTCCAGAAAGTGTCTCTTCTGAGATGGCTTCAGAGGATGCTAATATTCAGTCATGTGAGGGGAGGCTGCTGAAAAAAGCATCTGAATCACAAAAGCAGGAGCAAGAACTTCTCCAGGGCCAGACCCCCAAGTAGCCCAAACCCAAATGCTGAAGTGCCCAGAAATGAAGGCACATGTGCCCTGCTTTGGGCACATTCTGAGCAGTAATTCCTGGCTCCTGGACTTGTATCATGGTCTACTCAGCCAAGGGGGCTTCTCCATTTGCAGTACTAATGATCAGGTCTCTCAACAACCTAGCAACATACCAATGTGCTGAGGCTGAAAATACAAGAACCAGGAGCATCCCTGGAGAATGCCTCCCAGTTTCGGTGCCTTTCTGGGAAGGATGGCTCCCGGGGCCAGAAGTGACCCCGAAGTCTCCCCAACTTGAAGCTCAGCAGGGTGGCATTTGGGCTCACTGTCTAGCTAACCCATAATTTTTCTGAGCCTCGGTTTCCTTGTCTGTAAAACAAGAATGAGAACAACTTCTGGAGAGGGTTCTGATGAGTCACTTAAGAGAAGAAATGTTAGAAAATAAATTATAAAACACTGCCGAGATGCAAATGTCATGATTATTTATAAGGACCCAAGTGTTGTCCCAAGATGCATTTTCTGCATCTCAATGCTTCCATCTCTTCTTTGGGACCCCTTATCTCCCCCTAAATGCCTCCCATTGCTGGGAGACAGCCTCCCCTGCTGGCCTCTAAATTAGCGCATCTTCTTACCACTGCCCCTGAGATTTTCAATTCCTTTAATCCAATGAAATAAGAAGTTCAGGCCATCATCTTCAAAGAATAAGAATAAAATTTGGGGACCAAAATTATACCCATTGGGATTGCTTCTGCAGAAATACTTTGGAATTCCTTTTCATGCCCTATTAAATAATTTAAATGTTTCTTTTCTGCATTCAATGTTAGTTATTTAAACCCTAGTCCTAGGCTCCATTAGCAACCTTATTAGCACAAAACTTTCTTTGCCAATTGGATTAGTTTTATAGATTTTTGCATAGAAGGAATGCATGCATGGGCGCCTGGGTGGCTCAGTTGTTAAGCGTCTGCCTTCGGCTCAGGTTATGATCCCTGGGTCCTGGGATCGAGCCCCGCATCGGGCTCCCTGCTCCGCGGGAAACCTGCTTCTCCCTCTCCCACTCCCACTGCTTGTGTTCCTGCTCGTGCTGTGTCTCTCTCTGTCAAATAAATAAAATCTTAAAAAAAAAAAAAGAAGAAGGAATGCATGCAGACAAATACAAGTGTGTGGCTATGGTTAGCGTCCTACAGTCCTAGGAAATAGGTTAAATTTAAACTGACATGATTAATCTCACTCCACCTAATAGCTTATTAGCATAGATGCCCTCCATTTGTGTTAGGGGCAGTTAGCACATCAAACTCGTTTTTGTGGACTCCAGCAGATTTAAGTTGTACCCTAATCTACAATTCCATCCCAGAATGGAATTGAGAATGGATGCTTAATGTTAATGAGTTGGTATTTCATAATTAAGCATAAAAACAGATTTATAAAATGTTAAGACTGGAAGAGAATTGGGATCATCATCTGGATAACCCCAAAAGGCCCACACAGTAAGCCTGAGGATTCCAGCCATTTGCTTCAGGCTCTCTGCCCACTCCCTAACCACTCAGACTTCACATTCTGCTGTTTTTCCTCTGTGATAAACCTGGAGTGTGGGGCAGGAGGGGGGGGGGTGCGGCGGGGAGCTGCCCATAAAAGCCAAAAGTCAGGAGAAGTATCGGGAAAGGAGGGAAGACAACACAGAGCTCGTGAAGCCTGGTCTCAGGAGCCAGGTAGAACAGGGGACACCGGGATGCAGGTGCCCCATTCCTTGCCATAGGGCAGAACAAACCACATACCACCGGGACCACCATCCTGGAGGCTGGGGTGAGCAGGGCCCCTGCAGATACAGGCAGGATTGTCTGGGGGCCGCTATCATGAGATCTGAGCGTCGAGGACACAACAGGCCATCATCAGAGACAAGATAAAGGGCTGACCCTGCTCAGACCAGGCTGAGAAAGTCAAGAACAAGCAAAACGAGGGAGAATGGTCAACACAGAGCTTATGCAGCCCAGTGTTGTCTTCAAGACAACTCTGGGTTGCACAGAATTATCAGCAGCCCGCGCCTGCTCCTTAAGGAAGCCCAGGCTTTGATTTTCTACCTGAGAGAACCCTTGCCAAGGAGGCACCTCGCATCCCCCTGTTGGGTTTTATTACCACCATCAGCATCGTCTTGCTCCAGGGCATCATTGTGGAAGTAGGGCCCTAAATGCTCTTCATTTCAAGTTACATTAGTTTCTATGTCTCTGCTCAGCTCCTGCCCCATTCTTCCCGATTACACACATTTTCACGGAGGCCCTCTGCATGGGAGGAGGCGACTTCCGTTAAGGCAAATGGCAGCCTGAATAAAGGAAGAAAGAATCGCTACTGGTGTCTATGTCGTTGCTGGACCTAAAGCAAAGTGTGGACGAATAGGGCAGCTCTACACCGTCCAACATGTTCTCCCATTCCTGGGATGACCGAGGGACACACGGGACATGAGTGGGTGAGAAGGCAAGGGAATGTGGAGCCCGTGAGGTCTGGGCGGGGGTGCTGGCCAGGCTGCAGGCCCAGCTGAGAGTGGGGTGGGTGCCAGTGCATGACCAGGGGACTCAAGGGCCTCAGGGCAGACATGCACCAGGAGGAGGGAGGAACAGCAGGAGAGGCTTAGAAGTCATAGGCAGCATCTGGGGCGCCTGGGTGGCTCAGATGGTTAAGCGTCTGCCTTCGGCTCGGGTCATGATCCCAGGGTCCTGGGATCGAGCCCCACATCGGGCTCCCTGCTCCTTGGGAGCCTGCTTCTCCCTCTGCCTCTCTCTCTCTCTCTCATGAATAAATAAAAAAAAAAAAAAGAAGAAGAAGAAGAAGTCATAGGCAGCATCTGTTTACACTTGGGGACCCCAGAGGCAGAGCACCCATGAGACTGAGGGGGATGGAAGAGCTAAGCAGTGTGCGGCTGAAGCCAGGACAGGGAGGGAGCCCAAGGCCAAGCAGGAGAGGGACTGGGGCCAGGGCATGGTGTCAAGCTGTGACAGACAGCAGATGCCCCACCCATGTGCCCATAAGTGACTGTTTTCCTTGTACCAGTTTCTGGGAGTGAGCCCTTCAGGAATGGCCTCAGCTGCCAGGAGCCACGTCCCCCAAGGCTCCAGCTTTCTTGGGCTGATTCATAACCAATGGCCAGTCAAAGGGAAAGTAGTACAGGACACTCCAAGGGCCTTGCCAGGTTGAGAGCCTGTCCTGGGGTCCATGTGGGGGCTGGCACCTTCCCTCTGCTCATCCCTGCTTCCTTCCTTCCCCGCTAACTGTCTTCTTAGAGTCGCTTCCTGAAAGCCCAACCTGCAACAGATATAAAGAAGAAATGTGTTTTACCAGGGGTCCCCTGAGTGGTGGGCACCCTGCTAAGCACGTTCCGTACCTTGCCCTGGCCGTCTTTCCAGCAACCCTATGGACGGGCAGAGCTTTGGATCCTCTTACTAAGGAGGGAGCAGACACTGGTCAGACCCCTGGTGAGGGACGGAATAAGGGCAGTGGTTCCAGAGAAACTCCCAGAGGCCCACAAGTATGAACTGCGGACAGCTACTCAGGACAAGCTGGTGGCTTTGTAGGGTGCAGGTCTCCCTAATCTTACAGAGAAGTCCAGCATCTGACACTAGGGTGCTATCTGGAACCCTGGACTTGAATTCTAATTCTACCTGTGACTAACTGGGCAACCTTGTATGTGTGTTGCAGGGGGGAGGGTTGTTACTAAACCCTGCAGAGCCGTGCTTTTTCTGCTGATACAAAGGGGTTCAGATCTATGTTACAATGCTTTCTAAGGACTAAGCTTTAAGGAGCATTGAAGCATGCGGCGTGATGAAGAGTTCGTAACAGTGATGAATAAGTGGCAGCTTCCCATCTCTCCCTGTTTCCAACCCTCCGCCCAGGGCCTGCAGCTTGGTTGGGCCCTACGATGCCTGCCGGCAGCTGAGCAAGGCTGGACTGTCCCCGGGAGCCCCGCACCTGCCCTGGGTGTCGCGTCCTAGTTTCTTCCTAGAAGAGCACCCTGCCCCTGCCCACTCCCAGAAGGGAGCAAAAAGGATTTCCAGGCAGACCCACCTGACTCCCACCAGCCCCTCCCCTCATACACAATGGGCCACCCCACCTACTCCCAACTGTTGAGCCTCTCCCACCCAGAGACAAAGGCCCTGTCTCTGCAGCTGCCAGGGATGTCCCCTCCGCCTCCTTCTGCCTGGGCCTGGCTACAGGCCGCCCTGTGGACCTGTCAAGTCGTATGTACTGAAAGTTAATGCACCTTGAAAGAAAGGTGATTTCCTCCCCAGAGTGCAGCGGGGAGGGGAGGCCAGATGTGGGGAAGCGGCCAGCCTTCTGCGTCCTCTCCGGGGGACCCATGCCATGTTCAGAGCCAGATCCAAACTCCCTTGGGCGATGGCCAGGGTCGAGCCATCATCCACCCAGAGCATACTGGCACCAGGAATGAGGCTGGGTCCATTTGTTGTCTCTCCATCAGACGAGACCGTGTCCTCGGCAGGGGCAGCGTGGAAGGCAAACTGTGAATGGAAAGCCTGGAAGGGTCTGTGCTCCTTTTCTTAGACTCCTGTAGCTATTTCTCCAGGGCACAGAAGAACGCATGATGCTGGAAAGACCCCACAGCAAGTCCAGAACTGGAAAGCTCCTTGAGCCACCCTGGTGCCCCAGGGATAGGCAGGAAATGGAGGCAGGCCACAGAGCCCTGCTGTGGGCCTGGTGTCCTACAGGGAGCCAGACACAGGGGATTCCACTTAATTCTCTCATGGGCTCCATAAGCAGGTAACAAAGTGCCAGAGCAGGGAAGCGAGGCTCAGAGAGGACCCAGCTGGTAACCTGTCCAGTGATATCAGACCCCACGTGGCCACCCTTTCTGCCATATCCACTAACTTTTGCACAGAGCTCTGCAGGCTCCATAGGACTTTATTTAGTCAATGTCCAAATTACCTTGATCATATCCCTGCAGCAAATCCATTTTAGGGAGGACAAAACTGAGGCCCAGATTGCTCAGGAGACACCCTAACATCACACATGGGCAAACTGGCTCAAAGGCTGTGCTAGGGGATGCTGCTATGTGTGCTCTGAGTGGGGCCCCCTGGCTATTCCGCCTCTGCCAGCCCCCAGCCCCAGGGACCTGGCTTTGCATCACAAAGATGGGGCAGAAGGGGCAGGCCCTCCTGGCTGTCAGGCAGTCAATTGTCCTCCACAAGAAGAGCAAATGCATGTTCTCCCAGCCCTGGACCACTCCCCATGCTCAGTCATCTATATTATCTCCCTGGCCAACCCTTTCAGGTAAACACTAATCTTCTCCCACCTCACACAGAGGGGTCTGGAACCTAAGGCGCTCTGTCAGCCACCAGGTTCCTCAGCTACTTAGGGACAGAACAGGGATTCTTTTCCAGGTGGTCTGGCCCAGAGCTGGGGTCTTCATCACCAGCTTATAGCTCAGCTCTTCATTCATCCTGCTCCCTTTCTCTTCCTCCCTACCCCCTCCTTTCCCCTTCCCTTCCCTTTCCCCTCCCCTCCATCTCTCCCTACCCCTCTCCTTCTCTTCCCCACCCCCGCTACTTTCCCTGCCCTCCTTTCCTACCCCTCCTTTCCCTCCCTCCCTCCTTCCCCTCCCCTCCCCTCTCCTCCTCCTCCCTTCTTCTCCTGTATCTTCCTTCCTTCTCTCTCCCTTTTATTATAAGAAGAACGCTCTGTGTCTAAGGGAAATCATGAACCCCCCTGAGAACGGGCTATATTGGGATTGTTTTCTGTACCACAGGCTGTAACCCAAATGGATCTCTTTTTAATATCAGTGTGAAAAATTACGGAATGAAGTTGTTTACTGCAGGTTTATTGTACAGCACCAATCAGAGATAACTTTTGTGCTCTTGGGGTGCTCAATAAATTATTGTTTGAACGTGATGAAATATTATGTAGTGCTTAACAATAACGGCTACAATGTGTCTGTCAAAGGTGGTTTCCTCAAGGTTGTGAATTCTTAGAGATAGGTAGGTAGGGTTTGGTTTTTTGGGTTTGTTTGTTTTTTTTGACCTTTGCATTTTCCAAATTTCTCACAATAAGCATGCATGAATTTTGTAATGAGAAAAAAAGAAGCAATAAGCTGAAAATGTAATGTTTATGAAGCTTAGGTACGAACTCAGGAAAAAAAAAATGTTCCTATAAGAGACTGTTCTTAGAAAATGGGGCAAAATGTGGTCAGATGTGATGAGCTTCTGGCCACCTAGCAGAGCAGCAAGGGAACAGAGTTGGAGCTGACATGGAGCAGATGGACAAAAATCCAGCAGATGTAGAGGCTGGGACGGGCCCGCAGCCCCAGTCCCATCTCCCAGCCTAAGAAGCCAATGGAGAAGATGCTGCTTCCAGAACATTCCATTCCAGCCACTGCACCAAGGGTCTTCCAACACCACCAGCAATGCTCCTTGGCTGAAGGTGAGAGGCCACTGCATGTACTGGAAAGTGCTAACCAAGAATACCCTGGTTTTTAGAGATCATTGGCTGCAGATATTATTTGTGTAAAATACTTTTCTTGTTCAAATGTTCTCATGTCTGACTTTCAAGAAGGACCACCTTCACTGAAGAACAGGACTGCCCATAATGTTGTTATGGAAAGCCAAGATGGCGTGAGTTGTGGCATCTCCATTGACCTCCGTGTCCAGCTTCTCAGGGCAGGGAAGTCTTCGGGGCCCTGTTCCTGCTCACATTCTCCTGGTCCTCGGGCTCAGTTCTGTGTAGTGTTCTGTACTCACTCCCTTTGGGGACCCCTCTCTGCAGGAAGCCTCCTGGCCTCTACAGCCTCAGGTGTCCCATGGGTGCCCACACTTCCCTATGCATTCCCCTGGCAGAACCCTTGTCACAGAGCATTGGCACGTCACTCACCACCCCTGCTCACCCCCAAGAGTGGGATTCACAGGCATCCTCTCATTCAAGACAAGGTCTGGTCTAGAGCAGGTGCCAAGGAAGTAAATGAGCACATGAGTGAATGAATGAACAAATGCACATTTTTTCCCCCTGCAAGATATTTTAAGATTAGAACATTATTACCCAATCCAGGAACAGAAGCTTCTTTTGATGTTTGAGAAAGTATGTAGGATGGCACTTGAGTTAAATCTGTTATGTTTTATTTTACTCCCGCTTACAAGTCTTTGAGTTCACTAGAGGAGGGTCCTATTCCCAGTCACCCCGTGTCCTCCCAGCACATCGAAGGTCTCAGTGTGTTTTTGTAGCATGAATAAACGAACCAATGAATGTGTGAATGTCACTTCTCCTTTCCCTTCCTGTGAAAAGCTTGTAGATCTAAGGGCCTTCAAAGTAAAGCATCACAAGAGAATGTCACCGTTCAACAAACTGTGAACAACTTCGAAAAAAGAATAGTGATCAAGATACATGTAAGCACCTCCCAGCATAACGATGCGTGCTGAAATTAGTGATTGCCCTAAGTGAGCACTTTTATTATGGATCTCAAAGCCATGAACCCACCAGGGAATGAGCCAACATGCTGGGAATGAGAGTGAAGTCCTGCAGGGCCCAAGCGAGCACCTCAAGGTGTCTGGAAAACATGGGTCCATCCATAGGAAACCCGTCTATAATGTGGGAGTAACACTGGCAGAAACCCTTCCTTCAAATTCAGCCGCATCTATGAAGTGATGGTCTGATGCCCCCTGAGGCCATGTGACCTTGTGGACTTGTAGCTCCCTAACCTTGAAAGGGTACCTCAAACCCCTGCGACTCAGTCTGTACACCCAAAGAGTGAGTTAGCATAGTGGGAATAGCAGTGCCCGCCTTGCGGAGCTGCCATAGGTGTTAAATAAGATCATGAATGTGAAGCCAGTTAAGGGCGTGGTAGGTAGCAATCAGTCAACACACTTAAACACTTAAACTGGTTGGATGTTTTCATGATAATAACAATAAAACTAACATCAATACAAACCAGGCATTAACCAGGTGCTTACTTGTTTTATACTCACTTTTTACAACAGGGCCATACAGCAAATATCATTATTCCCATTTTACAGAGGAGAAAACCAAGACGGCGCAGTTTCGGCAGCTGAACTGGGGACTCGGAAGAAGTCACTCCTCTATGTTCACACAGTGAGTGGCAAAACCAAGATGTGACACACAGTGCAGCTGATGGAGAAACTCGGACACCATGCCCATCATTCCCAACTGGTTCCACTTGGGGTGGGGGAGATAGTCATTGCAAATAAAATGGTCAGTAATTATGGCTTAAAATGTACTCACTCCCTGTTCAACAACAGTCAGTGAACTAGAAGGCAAATATAAATGAGCCTGTAAGAAGCTCCCAGCCTCACATGGAAGGCAAGGCATGCTAATACTATTGGGCATAAATCACAAAGAAGGTGTCCAGAACACAGTGGGTGTGGTGGGGAGACATGAGCTTGACTCCGGGTGATGACTTCAGCAGCAGGCACGGGGAACTAGAGCCCAAAGGGTGGGTAGGGCTTTAAATGAGGTAAGAAAGGGGAGTCCAGGAGATGGAACACAAGAGTGCAGGGCCTGTGAAAGTCTGATGAGTGCTTTGCCCCCTGAGGGAGAGAGGAGGATGTTGAAGGAACAGAGTAGAGTCCGCAGACAGGGGCCTTTGAAAAGCTGGCTAAGTGGCTTGGATTCACTAAAGGTGACAGGGATCCCCTGCAGACCTGGGAATCATCCAGGCTTGGGTCTTGCTGGGGGCAGCAGAGACCAAGAAGCCAGGACAGAGATTCTCATGCAGGCTTCTTGAGCTGAACCGCCTGCTGGAGTGGAGAATCAGGGAAGGAGGAAGCCTTCTTGAAAGTCAGGAGCAGTAAGGAAACAATAAGATCCATCTGCTGATTATAATGAGCCTCTGAAATAGCCCTCACCACATCGGGAGTGGGCTCGGCCACCTGGGTGTCTCCATGCAGTATGGCATCTGGGTCTATTTGGGGAAACTGGACTTGTAGCTCCATGAGCTAGTAAGCAACCTGCAGCATGGGCAGCCACAAGGGCAAAATGTGGCCGGGCCTGGTGGTCTGAGGTTCTGTGGGCTACACAGCTGTGCACAGCCCAACAGGAAATGTCCCTGCAGGGACTCGTTCAGTGATGGTCATGCAGGCTCTGTGCATGGACTCAGCCATGCATGGCACACTTGTTGGCTTGTTCCTCCATCCATGTGTTCAGTACTCCTCCATCAGTCAGCTGCCGCTCACTTGTGATGTACTCACTCCCTCCTCATGCGCATGCTCACCGTCTCCTCCAGCTCCCCAGTCTTCCCTCAGTGACTCACTCACTTATCCATAAACTCATGGTTAAGGACATAGGCCCTGGGGCCTGGCTGCCTGGCTTCAAACCCCATCTTCGTCCCTTTGTACATGCAATTCATGTAGCAACTTAGGGGTGCCTGGTTTCCTCATCTGTAAAATGGGGATGGTGGTTGTCCTTGACTCATAGCTGCTATGACCATGAAATGAGATAAAACACGTAAACCACATGGCAGGCCCTCAGTAAACGTTAGCCTCATTATTCTCAGGTTCCTGCTCACAGCCCACTCTGAACGCCACTACTGTAGGGGAGAGAGGGATGAAACTCAGGTCGTGCCAAAGACAAGAGTCCAATCTGGTAGAGAAGGTGGACCAAGGAGCTAAATCATCACAGAGTGGCACAGAGAGCCCCCCCACCCCCCGCCAAGGAAAGAGGATGGGGAGAGGAGGCAGTGAGGAGGCAGAAGGCAGGAAGAGGCAGGTTCATGAACGTCAAGGAACAGGCGCTGGCTGAGGCCAGTGAACAAGGATGAGGACAGGGTTTGCAGCACCAGCTCTGGCACTGGATGAGGCCCAACTGAGATCAGACTGCAGAAAAGGGTAACGGATTTCCAGCAAAGCTAGAAGAAGAGAGGTTGAGTCAGTTGGCTGTTGCTGGATAATAAACACCCCCAAACTCAGAGTGGCCTGAAACAACAACCATTTATTACTCGTGATGCACGTCAGCTGACATTTTTGCTTATCTGAGCCAGGCTTGGCTGATGCTGGCTGGACTGGCTCATGGTTTAGTGGTCAGCCGACAGTCCAGCTAGGGTTTGGCTGGCCCAGAACAGTCTCTCTCACATGTCTGCTGGTGCCTGGCTGTGGGCTTGGACTATGGGCGTGCATGGGCAACCTGCCTCTCATCATCCAGCTGGCTAGCTTGAGCTGACTCCAAGAGAACAAGTGTAAACATGGAAGGCCCCTTGAATACCAGGCTCAGAACTAACATAGGGTCACTTCTGCTATATCCTACTGATCAGTGTGAATTACACAGCAGCCTGGTTTCCAGGGATGAAGGAATAGGCTCCTCATTTTGATGGAAGACGCTATAAAATCACATTGCACAAGGGCATGGATGCAGGGAAGGGACTAGTTAGAACCTTTTTACTAGCCGTCTAGTCCACGTGTCTTGGAGCCCTGAGTGGGGCTCAAGGATCATTGACTAAGTCTCATGAGGAAACTGAGTAAGTATGCTAGCTCAGGGCATGGTGTGCAGTCAGAGTCAGCAGATGTGGGCTACTCAAAGCCAAGGCGTTTAAAGCACCAAAGCCAGGAGCACAGTGCGCCAGGGTCAGAACAATACTTTTGTAACACCTCAAGGGCTGTGGACACCAACACCCACATTCCACAGCATCGGGTCTACAAAACCCAGGTTTTACCCCAAATGGCTTGGAGGTGCCTGTGCTTGATCTTGTAAGATGCATGGATGGGCAGGGCTAATAGTAGCCAGCAACAGGCCATGTAGCCTCAAGGGGTCCGTTGACCTGCAAGACCACAGCAGCAGGTAAGCAGTGAAAAAGGCTTCCTTGTGACACCTGTAAACATCCCCAGTGAAGCCTGGTATCACTGGGGAAGAAAAACCCTGAGCTTCCCACTGTTAAAGCAATGGTCACAGCTCTGAAGAGTTGATACATACATTCAAAGTTCCCTAAGTTGCACTCACAGGTCAGTGAAGTCTTGTGCATGGAACAGCACAGAAACTCGAGTGCTCCATGATGGGTATTTTTGAGGTCGCTGGTGTTAGGCATGTATCTCTCATATTTTGAGAATGCTTTTACGGGTAACACAATCCTTCCATCTGCCTATAGAGAGGCAGGCATCTGCAGGACTCAGGTTCATTTCACCTGCAGTTTTTCTAGCCATATTAATCCCATTTGTGAAATGAGAATGACATCCCTTAACTCTCCGGGCTGCAGTGAACCGAGTGGAGGAATGGTTTGGAAAGTGATGATTATTATCACTGAGGCTTTTTAGTTATATTACTATTATTAATATTATTTATTAATTCATAATCTTTCTCTAGCTGCAATTTTCCCTTGAAAGATGCTTTTGATGGTCCTATAGTAGAGAACAAAATAATATTCCAGTAGTTACAAGGTGCTCTGAGATCCTCTAGCAAATGCACCCCTTTGGTAATCGGAACTCAAGCAGATTTGCAGGGCTGAGAGTATGAAGGCACATAAAATTCCACAGTGGTTCTTCTGGTGTCACCCGCCATTCCCACGCCTAGTCATAAGCATTAGGACCTACAGCCATTAGCAGCAGCAACTCTCCCACAAAACCTGCACTGAAAATCTTCTTGATAAGTAAGATTCCATTATGAAGCGAAGTATTATTTAACCAACAGCAATCTGCTGTGTCTCCTTTCTTGTCCCATCCAGGCCAAAGGGTAGTTTGAAGAACAAATTATCAAGGACTTGCCATGCACCCCTAGTCCTCACACACCTAGCTTCAAGCCACTTTCCCACTAGTGTGTTACTAACATGGCAGGAGTCAGACCCACAGAGGCCCATAAATTGCTGTAAGGGCCTGGAGAGTGGGCAGGTAGGGAGACAGTGGGTGCAGAAGGATGGGAATTTCAAATGATGCTTCCCACACTGGCCCACAATCATGGGGTGTGGAACCTACATTCCAGTGTCTTAGACTTCCTCATTCACTCATTTGGACATGTAACATTGGGCACTCACTAAGGTCCAGGTAATCTTCAGAGTGATGGAGACCCAATTTTTGCCTCAAGGAGAACGCAGGGTGCGAAAGGAAGGCAGAGAGCCCTCCTCAAGTGCCAAGGAGCTGTCTGATTAATGGGGACATTTAAATGAGCCCCCTAGAAGTGAAAACATGAAAACCTCTGGTTCTGGCTACTCAGTGTCAGAGCTGGGAGCTCCCAGAGAGAGGGACCCTGGGGTGAAGGCCTGCTATTCTGTGGCTAGCAGACCTCCCTGGTCCTATCATTTGTGGGAGGGTGTAACTGAGGCTGCACATGAGGTCTGGCACAAGCCTTATCATTGTGGTTTTGTGGTCACACAGTGGCTGAGCATCACCCAGCACTCACCCTGCTCCCCACTTTCCCCCAGGAGGCCTGCTCTGAGAACACCAAGGGTCCATTTAAAAACCTGCAGGGCTGGGGTGCCTGGGTGGCTCAGTCGTTAAGCGTCTGCCTTCGGCTCAGGTCATGATCCCAGGGTCCTGGGATTGAGCCCCACGTCGGGCTCCCTGCTCAGCAGGAAGCCTGCTTCTCCCCCTCCTGCTCCCCCTGCTTGTGTTCCCTCTCTCGCTGTGCCTCTCTCTGTCAAATAAATAAATAAATAATCTTAAAAAAAAAAAAAAAAACCTGCAGGGCAATTATTGCCCAGATGTGGTGGGCAGTACACATTCCATGTTTTTATTTATTTTTTTTTAAGATTTTATTTATTTGGGCGCCTGCGTGGCTCCGTTGGTTAAGCAACTGCCTTTGGCTCAGCTCATGATTCTGGAGTCCCGGGATCGAGTCCCACATCGGGCTCCCTGCTCAGCGGGGAGTCTGCTTCTCCCTCTGACCCTCCCCCTCTCATGCTCTCTGTCTCCCATTCTCTCTCTCAGATAAATAAATAAAATCTTAAAAAAAAAAAAAGATTTTATTTATTTATTTGACAGAGAGAGACACAGCAAGAGAGGGAACACAAGCAGGGGGAGTGGGAGAGGGAGAAGCAGGCTTCCCGCCGAGCAGGGAGCCTGATGTGGGGCTTGATTCTAGGACCCTGGGATCATGACCTGAGCCGAAGGCAGACGCTTAATGATTGAGCCACCCAGGCGCCCCACATCCCATGTTTTTAAAGGAACGGAAGATTTCCTTTTCTGAAATCACATCCCATGTTGCCCAGCGAGGTCTGAATTGGAACCCTCCCTGACCCCATGCCATTGAGTTAGCAGTTTCATTCACCTCTCTGAATCTCAGCTTCCTAATCTGCAAAGTGATGATAGGACCATACAGGAGGCAAAACTGTTGTAGGGATTCACTGGAATACTACATGGAGAAAGACTGTAATATAGAAGGTTCTAGGAAATGAGTTCCCTTTTGTCGCTTTCCCTATTGGTGATTACTAGCCTAAATTACTCACAGAAGCTCCAAATTCTTTTTTTTCCTCCCAAAGAGGAGGCCAAATATTGATTCTAATGCTATCAGACCCTGAAAAGATTCTTTTTCTTTCAATGACATTTACCTCATCCTTGCACTTGACCCTACAGTTTAGCCACACCATTTCCTTATTGTTGAAGAGATTTCAGGACACTGTGATCTGTCCATTACTTTCTTAGCCCAATGCCTGGAATTTTTCACCTCCAGCCTGATCCAGCCACACGGGACTGTTCAGCGTCTTCCACGCACACCCTACTTGATGCTCAGAGCAGGTTCTCCCACACCATCTCACTATATCCTACACGACTCACTCCCACGCTTTTCATTCTCCACCCTGTCTGGATGATGGGCTTGTAGAGCCCACACCCAACTTTGATTCACTGAGAAAGACAGACTGCCTTCTTTCTCCTACTCTCATGGCTGCAGTTTTCTTGAAAATTAGCACTGTGTCTTATTCAATTTTTCCCATCTCCAAAGCCTAGAGATGCACATGGTGCATAGCAGATAGTAAATAAATACTTTTGTGTGAATAAATTAATAAAAATCAATGTAGATTTCCTTACCAACAAGTGTCATTGGAATTCCAATCACTATAATGTTTTTTTTGTCCTTCAAATTCCATGCCTCACCTGCCATGATCTGATAGCATCTAGTAGATTGTTTTTAATTTCTTTGCATTATGCACCAAAAACTGCTTAAAATCAGATACAGGTATCTTCTAATACCCTAGAAGAAAACAATGGAGTAAAGAATGCAAAACCAGTAGAACAAACAAGTTTTGGAAAGGAAAAGGAAACTGAAAAAAGCAGGGCAAATAGAAATTAAGAGCATTGATAAGTATAACAATGCCAATAATTACAATAAATGTGAATGGGTGAAATACCCCTATGAAAAGAAAGGGGTTTTCTGAATGGATTTTTTTAAAAAGAAAATTTAAGAAAAATCCAGCTATGCTATGTTTATGAGACATGCCCCTAAAACAAAATGACACAGGAAGCCTGAAAACAGACAGATGGAGAAAGAGAAACTAGCAAATGCTTAAATAAAAGAGGTGAAGAAAAATATATATCAGACAACATAATAATCCAAATCAAAAATATTAAATAGGACAAAATGGGATTTCAATATTATTAAATATTACACTCCATCAAGAAGAATATTCACACATTTAGTAACAAAACTCTAACTAAATAAAACAAAACCTGTTGGAAATGCAAAGAAAAACTAATAAACCCACCATCATAATAGAAGATTTTAACACATCCCTCTCAGATCAAATGTCACATCAAGCAAACAAAAATAACTAAAAATACAGAAAACTTGAACACACCATTAACATGCAGTGCCAAGCAGAAAATACAAGTCTTTTCAAACTCTTCTGACACAGACAACAAAAACTGAAGATGGAGGACGTAACAGATCAGATACTAATATCTTCACAGAAGCAGAAATGGGAAGAAAAATATCTGACCATAGTATTTCTTTTAAATAGCAATAGGAAAAAACAAACTAAAATGTTATCACATTTAATTTAAAAAACAACCCTTTATGTATCTCTTGAGTTAAAGAAGACATTAAAGCAAGACAAAAATTACATTTTAGAAATAAACAAAAATTTTTAAAACTGCATAACTCTGAAGAGATATGGTCAAAAAGATATATTCAAAATAAAAAAATGTCTAGCTATAACTGCACTTATTATAAAGACTGCAAAATAGTGAATTGAGGTTTTTTTTACTTAAAATGCTAAAAATATGATAAAATTCATCTAAATAAATTAGAAGTAAGGAATAAATCAATTTTACAGCAGGAAACAAACAGAAATGAGGGTATATATGTGTGTGTATATATATATGTACATATATATATCTAGATTATTTGAAAATACCAATAAAATACTAAATGTCTTATCTGGAAATCCAAAATAAAGAGAAAAGAAGATAGGGGGGTGGGACGATGGGTTAGCCTGGTGGTGGGTATTGAGGAGGGCACATTCTGCATGGAGCACTGGGTGTTATGCACAAACAATGAATCATGGAACATTTCATCTAAAACTAATGATGTAATGTATGGGGATTAACAGAAGAATAAAAAAATAAATAAAGAGAAAAGAAGATAAAAACAAGCAATATCAGGAATAAGAGATTGTACAGAATCAGAGAACACTTTTAAATGAGATTATATGCTAATTTATTTTAATGAATTTGAAAATCTTAAGGCAATGGATAATTACCAAGGAAAATACAAATTGCAAAATTAATTTAGGAAGTGAAATAAATTATCAAAAGAGTCAAAAAGTAGTAAAAAAAATACAATCTTTCATAGTTTATCTTTAATCAAAATTAAAACCCTTTTTTTCTCTTTGGAAAACAGTGAATGAAATGAAAAGGTAATTGACAGACTGGGAGAAAATATTCTCAATATACATATCTGATAAATGACTGGTATCCAGAATATACAAAGAATTTCTACCATTAACTATTAAATAGAAGACAAAAGACCCAGAAAAAGAGGAAGGCAAAAGATTTTTAAAAACGTTCAAAAAAGATCTATCAATGGGTTATAATAAATATATGCAAAGCATTGCAAAGTGTTGTTGCTCATCAAGGAAATTCAAGTGAAAACCACAATGGTATATCCCTACATACCTAACAAAATGTAAAACTGACTAGCATTATCAAGTATTGGTAAGAATGTGGAACAACTGGAATTTGCATGCATTGCTGATGGAAATGCAAAATGTGGAAAACTTTGAACAGTGTGGCAATTTCATATAAAGTAAAGTATGCACTTACTGTATGATCTAGCAATCCTACTCCTAGGAATTTGCCCCAAAGAAATTAAAACATATGTGCACAGAAAAACATACCAATATTTATAGAAGCTTTACTCATAATAACCTGAAACTGGCAACAACCCAAATGCCCATCAACAGGTAAATGGATAAACAAATTGTGCTATATCCATGCAGTGGAATAGTACTCAGCAATGAAAAGAAACAATCTATTGGTACAAGAAATAGCACTGATGAATTTCAAAAACATTATGCTAAGTGAAAGAAACCAGACATAAATGAATATATGTTTTATTATTTTATTTAAATGACATTCTTTAAAATGTAAAACTAAGCTATAAGGAGTGAGAACAGAACAGTGGATGAGAATGGCCAAGTGTTGGGAGGTTATCTACAAGGGGGTATGACAAAGACTTTCAGAGGGTAAGTTTTATTTTAATTTTTATCTTGATTGTATCTGTGTTTATAAAAGTACTTATGTATTTCAAGACTGAACAAAACACATTGTATATAAACTGGGCCTGATTAAGTTGATTAAAAAAATCACTAGGCCCAATGATCCTTGAGTAAATAGTTCCTATCCTCTAGAAAGGGATAGTTCCTGTGGTTTAATAATTATATCAAAACAAAGACAAAGATGGAACCATCCTAACTCATGCTATGAAGCAAACAGAGAATGTTGCATCAAAGTCAGATATGGAAAGTGACTACATGGAGAATTATGAAACTGTAGACTGATGTCACTTGCAAATCTATATGTGAATATTTAATATAACCCATGCCTATAGAAGAGTTACATGTGTGATAAAAACGGCATTTCAAATCAATAGTAAAACAACAGAAGTCAATAAATGGTTTAAGAATGATCACTACCCACTGAATAAACAATGTTAGATCACTGTCTACCTTATGCATGTAACAAATAATGTATTAGGAAGCCAAATGTGTGGGAATAAACTATAAAGCATTAGTAGGAAATAAATCATATTTTTGCAAGTCCAATAAGACCCGAAGGCTAGAATTCATAATGTAAAAATTGGCACATATAACTACATTAAACTGAAAATTTACTTAAAATAAAAGCATTTACAAAATTAAAAGCCAAATTTAAGAGTAAAAGAAATATTTGCAATAAAAATAGCGAATTATAAATACCCATAATATACAAATAGCTCCTATAAATCAATAAGAAAAGTAAAATATTCATTTCCATTCAGAAAGGCTATGATAATTAACATTCCCACCAATAGTGTAAAATAGTATCTACTTGACCACAAGATGATCAACAATGGATACCATCAGTCTTTTTTAAAATCACTAATCATATGGGCAAAACAAAACAAAACACACAACACATTATAATTTTTATTTTTATTTTCCTAATTACTATTTAACTAATCACATATTTTCATGTTTATGGACACTTGCAGGTCTTCTATTGCCATATAAAAATATGTTTATATCTTGTGTCCATTTTTTTTATGGGTATGTTTACTTCTTTCTATTGAGAAACAACAAACAGAAGCATGAACAATGAGGTGACCATCAAGAGAAGATATAAATGAATGATGGTACATCCATAAAGACTATGATGTAGTTGGTATAAATGACAGGTGGTAGACATTCACATGGAAAGATTAGTACTTAATTAGTAATAATTAAGGTAAAAAGATACAGTAAAATAATTAAAGGAGGGCCCAGTTTACATTTAAAAATCTCTGTTTTCATCAAATGTATTTGTGCAAAAGAATGGAAAAAATATGTAAAAGATTAATTATGAGAACTTACATTTATTAAGGACTTATGTGCCAAATGTGCTTCTAAATAATTTGTAATGTATCTAGTTCTGCCATCAATCCTGTGATGTGGCAAATAGTATGATCGCCATTTCCAGCTAAGGCAATCAAGTCCTGGGGTTGAGTGTCACCCTGGAGCAGGTGCACGGAGGAGTCTCTGAGCTGAGAAGTGGGCAGTCTCTGCTAGACTGGACCCTCTCCCAGCTCTTAAAAAGCTGACTTCTGGGACAGCAGACAGATTCATTCATCTAAGTTATTTGAATTTTTAGAATAGAAGTATATTTGTGAAATGGACACCTTTTAAAAAAAGACATCAAAATAAAAAAGGGGTGCCTGGTGGGCTGCAGAGGCCCAAGCATTCCTGAGGTCTAAGGAAAGGTGTCATATAACACTCCAGAGGAACAGAAACAGGTGAGAATGCCAGGTGTTAGGCCAGGAAAGAGGAGCTTCCGAGGGATATTAAAGCCATCTTAAAATGCATATGGAGCTGCATTTGGAAGAGCTCTTTGTAATCCCAGGTGTCAGAGTCAGGGCCACTGGTGGAAAGTCCAAAGAGTAGATGTCAGCATGACACAGGGCCAACCAGGTTTAGTTTGGACCTGTCAAAAATGCAAGTGTCTTCCTCTGGAGGAAATGTGAGCTACTGATTACCCAGAACCAGAAAAAAGGAAGTCACTTAGCGCAGAGCTGCCTGGAGGTCTGAGTTATCAAAAGATGGCTTCGGGAGACATGACTCCCAGGTCAGAAGTCTCTAGCCACCATGTGGGAAAATATTCTCTCCAACTACCACTTAATTCACATTCATGAGTAGTGGGTTCAGGGGCAAAATTCAAAATAACGGGGCCCCGGGGTGGCTCCGTCAGTTAAGCGTCTGCCTTCGGCTCAGGTCATAATCCCAGGGTCCTGGGATCGAGCCCCGCATCGGGCTCCCTGCTCAGCGGGCAGCCTGCCTCTCCCTCCCCCCTGCTCATACTTTCTCTCTCTCTCTCTCTCAAATAAATAAATAAAATCTTTAAAAAAAATTCAAACTAACTCTCTTCAATGGAATCCTGCAGATTGGTAAGAATCATCATACTTGTGAGACCTCAGCAGAGTTACTCCAAAAGCTGTCATGGCTACAGTCCATCACCTGGTGAGTATGATCAGGCACCCGGAGGCCGTGCCGTCCTGCAGTTTCTCTTCACAGCACCAGTGTTTATGTAACCACAGGCTGCTGACCTCATCAGGGCTCTCCACACATCACAGTCGTCAAGATGTAGTCCGATGATGATGGCAAAGCAATAGGTTTGTTCCGATGCTTACTCACTGGTCAGGGCAGATTGCCCAAATCTGTCTGAAGCCCTGACAGATTGCAAAAAGAAATAGTAGGCATTCTAAAATGACAAAACCTACCACTAATCCATGAGTCATGGCAGTGACTGAATTCTGAGGTTCTAAACAAGAAAGCACCAACAATGGCCATTTACAATTTAGCAAAACCAAACACTAGTATTTGCTTCCCAAATGTGGAAAGTTAAACAAATCCAGACTGGGGACGGAATGTCAATAGAGAAACAAACATCTGATTGTTTTGGGTGGATGTGACTCATGACATCCAACCTTGAGTGAAAACGTTTATAGCTGAGAATGTATTAGCAAAAACATAAAGTATTATTGAGACTGAATCAAATTCCTTCAACAAATGCTTACACATGAATTGTGTGGAATCCATATTTTTCAAGCTCTCCTATCCCCACCAGATTTTTCTCTGTGATTTTATTATGGACCCACTCACTCATTCACACATTTTCCCCTTCTCAATTCCTCCAAGATGGCCCTGGATAGCAGGGCCAGAAGTCCTTGAGGGGACAGGATCTTATTCAACTTTGCAATTACCCAGTTCTTTACATATAGTGGGTACTTAATAAATTTGTATTTGTAGAAATTTTAAAAAATATAATTAATAGGGGGACAGAAAGAAGAGAACAACAACATAAATCAGGGGTCTGAGTGAACCAGACTGAGCAAGAAGTTGTTTTTTTATCAAGACCTAATTTATGAGTCCATACACTCCCTCAAATAGATAAGCTGATTCCATCAGCTAAAGCTGGAAATTCAAACCAGATTAAAAAAAAAAGCAAAAACAAACTTCAACCTAACCAGTTATTTTGCCAGTGCATTTAGTCAAAATTGCTGAATCACCAGACTTCTATAAACAGTGCCTCCACCTCCAAGTCCCTCTGCAGATCCAGTGAGGAAAAAAAAAAATGTTATTCTTTTTTGGCTTGTGAAGTAACAATAAGTATCCGTGCTCTAGAGCTCCAGTGTTCCTTCTCATCCAGACTCTGTCACTTTCTGCCTGTGTGATCTTAGAAAAATCACTTAACTGTTTGTTCCTCAATATTAAAAAGGAAAAAAAAAAAAAGAGTGGCTGGCAATAAATATCCATTATATCTCAAAATGAAAGTCTTTTTAATAATGGCCCCCAAATAAGTGACTATTTTTAAAAAAATAATAAAACTCAATATCTCTCATACAGTCTTTCTTTCACGCACAAGAATTTATCAAGACTGACAATGGAGGAGCACCTGGGTGGCTCAGTTGGTTGAGCGTCTGCCTTCGGCTCAGGTCATGATCTTGGGGTCTTGGGATCGAGCCCCGCCTCGGGCTCTCTGCTCAGCGGGGAGCCTGCTTCCCCCTTTGCTGCTGCTCACCCTGCTTGTGCTCTCTCTCTCTCTCTCTCAAATAAATAAATAAAATCCTTAATAAAACAAAAAACTAAATTTAGGAAAAAAAAGTGACCGACAATGAACTGAAACATACATGAAAGCTAAAATTACAGAGCATATAGAAGAAAGCATAGGAAAGTATCTCTGACTTTGGAGTAAGCAATAATTCCTGAACTTACAAAAAGTAATAAAAATAAATAAATAAATAAATAAATAAATAAATAATAAATAATCTGGACTTGAACATAACCAAAAACTTCTATTCATCAAAAGACACCATTAAGCAAATGAATAACCAAGCCACGGACTAGAACATACCAGGTATGGTTATATTATGCAATACATGTATCTGAAAAAGCATCTGCACCCAGAAATATCAGGAAATTGTATAACTCAACAGGAGAAACTGAGCAAAAGACTTAAAGATACTTTTCACCAAAGAAGATACACAAGTGACCTGTAAGCACATGAAAAAGAGTTCAATGTTATTAGTCATCACAGAAATACAAATAAAAACCCCAGTGAGGTACTACTACATGCCCATTCGAATGGTAAAATTAAAAAGACTGACAAAACCAAAACTTAGTGAGGATGTGAAGCAAACAGAATGCTCATCCACCGTTGGGTGGGAGTGGAAAATGTCACACAATTTTGGAAAACTGCTTCTCAATTTCTTATAAATTGATCACATACTACCTGTCTGTCTGCTCAGGCTGCTGCAACGAATTACCATAGACTGGGGGTCTTAAGCAACAAGCATTTATTTCTCACAGGTCTGGAGGCTGGAAAGTCTAAGATCAAAGTGTCAGCTGCCCCAGCTTCCGATGAGTACTCACTTCCTGGTTTGCAAATAGTTGCTTTCTTGCTCTATCCTCACATAACAGAGGAGAGAGATGACCTCTCTGTGTCTCTTCTTATAAAGGCATTAATCCCCTAACCTAATTACCCCCCCCCCCCCGAGGGCCCCACCTCCAAATACCATCACAATGGGGATTAGGGTTTTTTGAATTGGGGGTGGGAGGACACAAACATTCCATTTGTAGCACTACCCAATAACGAAGCAACACCCCCCCTACATATTTACCTGACAGTGATTTACAGAGTGAATTGTATTCATCTTTATTCATAATAGCCAAAACTGTAAATAGCCAGTTTGGGAAACGTCCATCAACAGAAAAACAGATGAACAAATTATGCTATCCTAATGCAATGAATTATGACTCAGCAATAAGACAAAACAAACTCAACCATTGACACACGAGATGATGAATCCCAGAATCATTATACTGAGTGAAAGAATACAGACACAAAAGAGCACATACTGTATGATTCCATTTATTTGAAATTCTCCGTCAGGCAAATATTACCTATGCTGGAAGAAATCAAAACAGAGTTTGCTTCATCATATGGTAGTTGTATTCTTAATTGTTTTTAGGGAACCCCTGTACTATTTATCATAAAGTTTGTACTAATTTACATTCCCACCCACTGTGTACCAGGGTTCCCTTTTCTCCACATCCTTGCCAATACTTGTTACTTTTTGTCTTTTTTCTGTTTGTTTGTTTTGGAAATACAGTTGACACACAATGTTACATTAGTTTCAGGTGTACAACACTGTGATTCAACAGTCTGTATGTTAGGCTGTGCTCACCACCATAGCCATTCTGACAGGTGTAAGGTGGTACCTCAATGTGGCTTTGATTTTCATCTCCCTGGGGATGAGTGATGTTGAGTACTTTTTTCCTATTCTTACTGGCCATTTGTACATCTTCCTTTAAGAAATGTCTATTCAGGTCTTTTGCTTATTTTTATTTTTTTTAATTAATTAATTTATTTAAGAGGGAGAGAGAGAGCAAGTGGGGAGAGGACAGAGGAAGAGGGAAATCTCAAGCAGGCTCCCTGCTGAGTGAGGAGCCCAACACTGGACTCAATCCCAAGACCCCAAGATCATGATCTGAGCCAAAATCAAGAGTTGGATGCTTAACCAACTGAGCCACCCAGGTGCCCCAAGGTCTTTTGCTTATTTTTAAAATCAGGTTATTTGTTCCAAAGGAAATTAAATCAGTATCTCAAGGAGACATCTGCACGCCCATGTTCAGTGCAGCATTATTCACAGAAGTCAAGACATGGAAACAACCTAAGTGACCATCAACAGATGAATGGATAAAGAAAATGTGGTGTGTGTGTGTGTATGTTTGTGTGTGTGTATGATATATAATGGTATATATACATAAAGTGGAATACTATTCAGCCTTAAAAAAGAAAGAGATCCTGACATTTGCAACAAAATCTAGGATGGACCTAGTTGACATTATGTTAAGTGGAATGAGCCAGACACAGAAAGGTAAATTCTGCATGACCTCACTTCCATGTGGAATCTGAAATAATCAAACTCCTAAAAGCAGAGAGGAGAATGGTGGTTGCCAAGTGCTGAGGGAGGGAAAAATAGAGAGGTGTTGGTCAAAGGGTACCAGTTTTAGTTATGCAGGATAAATAAACTCTGGAAATCTGCAGCATGGCACGGTGACTATAGTTAACAACATTATGTGGTATACTTGAAATTTGCTCAGAGTGTAGATATCCAAGTATTCTCACAACACATACACGCATGCATACACACACAAAGGTAACTGTAAGCGGTGATGGATATGTTAATTAACTTGATTATGATAATAATTATACAAAGTAAATTTATATCAATGTACACATCTATATCAAACATCACATTGCATGCCTTAAATATAGCAATAGTATATAGTACCAATAATACCTCAGTAAAGATGAAAAATACAAATGGGATTTGCTGGGATGGAGGGGCTTAGCAGAATGACCTGGAAAGGTACATAAGGGAGTTTTCTGGGGAAATAAGAATATTTAATAACTCGCTAGTGATGTGGGTTGCACAAGCATGTCAGTTTGTCAAAACTCACAGATCTTTATATTTAAGATTTAGGCACGTCACGGTATGTAATTATATTCCACATTAAAAAAAAAAACTAAAACTCTTTTTAATGACCTACTTCTCAGTGTTGTTGAGAGAATAAAAAAAAAGAAAGAGAGAGATTCTTCCCATATATTAGGTAAGATAAGGGTGTTAAGCACACACTTCATGAATCAGGTCTTTCATACACTAGTGGAGCCTGATTAAGTAAATACAAAGTACAGTAGGCTATCTGTGGGAATGATAATTTTCAGCAAGTTTTATTCCACCTAAACACCATGATAAAGTCAGAACACCACAGCTTCTAGAATTTCGATTCAGCTACCAGTCCAGGCCTCATAAACTCAGTGCCAGTGTTCTGAGAATCCCAGGTGGGGACCAGGTGAGCAGCCTGTGGGGCTGGCTTAATTCAATTGTCCGAGTTATTAACTTTGTTTCTGAAGGGATTTGTGCAATTCAGTGCTGATGTAGCTCACTGGTAGCTCATTTCAGTTTGTAACTGGTTGAAAGTACGCGTCTGTTATTTCTCCATTTTGTAATATCAGAGAACCAGGGAGACTTTAATTAATCCTTTTCTGCCATCATGTCTAAAAGCTAAAAGACATTTTAATGAGAAGGCAGCAGCAGAAAAAAAAATCAGTAATAAAATAAATAAAAAATAAAATCATGAGGCTCATAAGCAGCCCCACAGATGGAGGCATTCAGCTCAATAAAATAAAAGATGAATTTATTTGACTAATGCAAATAGAGAGAAAATGAAGCACTTGCACAGTGCGTAGACCGACTATGAATGGATGAGTAATGTCAGAGTGTCAGACCTTCGGTCGTAAACTCCCAGGCGCCAACAATGGTCATGCCCAATTTAATGAAAAAACAAATGAAATGCTACATATTACTGTTTGCTTCCCCCGTCAAATGAGTTGTCTCAATATTTTATTCTGTAAGGAGTGTTTTATATATGAAAGATAATTAAATACTGTATAAAAGAAGTGGGTTACATGACGTTATGTTGGAGGGCAGTGGCAGGGCTGGGGAAAAAGGCAGGTTAGCTACTGTGCTTTCTACAGTGAAATTACAATTATGCCATAGAGCGACAGCTTCCCACGTGCCCAGCACTGTGCTAATTAATCCATCAAGGATGGGATTCAACTGCAGGCATTGTGGTGGGCACTGAGATGCACATAAAAATAGAGCTAGGTGCCAGGAGACATCACAGTCACAATGGGAAATTAAGACAATATAGAGCCTTGTGCACAACACGTTCTCAAAAGTGCCTATGAATAAGTGGTAAAATAAATATGTTAAGCCCTAGTATGACAGCATCAGATTCTTAGGAGCTACAGGATCATTCTCTGAGCTTAGGATATGCACAGTCAGATCTTGCAGTTTGGGGAAGGGGGGTTGGTAGAACAAAAAGAGGACAGGCTTTGGGTCAGGGTTTCCCAATCTCAGCACTATTGACATTTTGGGCTGAATGATTCTTTGTTGTGGGGGACTGACCTGCACATGGCAAGATGTTCAGCAGCGTCTCTGACCTCACTCACTAGACGCTGGTAGAACACCCCATCGCTGAGTGGTGACAACAAAAATGTCTCTAGACATCGCCAAATGTTAGGGTTCCCTAAGGGTGAAAATTGAGCCTGGCTGAGAACCACGGAGAGCGATAAACCCAGATCTTATTCCAGGTTCTATCGCTTATGAGCTTTTTGACATAGGCAAGTCACTTCATCTCTTCCAACTTCAATTTCTTCATCACTGTAATGAGCCAACTCTGTTTTTTTAAGTATAGTAGATTGAATTATTTACTCCAACCTTTCATCTTTCCCTGTATCCCCAACTCTTGACTTTGAGCTCAGTGATGTGACTTGTTTTGGCCAAGTAAGTCAACAAGGCATCTCATCTTCTCTCCACTGACTCTATCGTGCTCTGCCATCCTCATAACAGGAACGAGCCCCAGATAGCCTGCTGGTCTAAAAAGGATGAAAATTAAGTGAGGCAAACCCAGTCCTACAGAGCTGTAGCCTGAAGAAGAGTTACCTGAATGTACCTGCAGACAGATGGGAATATTTGTGATTTTATGCCGCTGGAGAACAGAACTTGTTATGCTGCATTATCATGGCAAGAGCTAACTGATACAGTAAGAAGAACTCTTACAGAACCAGGCCCTTTTCAGAGAATCAACACATGCCCACTTTCCACATCCTTTCAACTGCCGTCCAATATGAACGTGCCTGATTTCCCTCCGGCTGCATGTATGGCCCAGTATTATTGCAGGAATATTTCTTCCATTATTTGGAAGATGATTAAAATAACAATGACAATCACAACAACAAGCACATGACAATAAAAGCTAGAAATTGATTTCCTACCTCCTACAAGGCAACTGTACCTTGGCATGTACTCGTTGCTGAAAAGAAGACTTAATTCACAATGTGTTCAATCACTTAAAACAGATGCATGTTAGAAGAATGTGTTCTGTCCATGTTCAGGGTCCCAGTTGGAAATCAAAAGTGCATAGAATGTGAAGAAGCAGTCCATTCAACACTGAGCTGTGTGAACAATTGTGTCAACCCTACAGATGTTACATGGAAACAGTCCTTTTCCCCTGGATTTCTGAGGAGCTCCATGCCTCTGGTCCTTGTGGCATCCCAACTCTGGGAGAAACTCTGACTCCAACATTGCCATTACAGCTTTTTGCTAAGGTGGCCTCCTTGCCATCTATCCCCAGCTAGTGGTCCAAGACTGTTTTCTAACAGAAGAGGCTGTAGGATGTGACTGAGACTTCATTCATTCATCAAGCATTTGTGGGGACCTTGTCTATGACAATAGCTGTTATAGGCTCTGGAGGAGATGAGACAATGAATCACATGTTTTGCCTGCCTGCAAGATCTTAGGAGTCCATAGGAAGAAAGCCCAGGAAAATCACAACACAGTATGATGAAATGTTAAAGATGTCCATATTCTGATTCCTGGAACTTGTGACTATGGTAACGTACAGGGCAAAAGGGACTTTTCAGATGTGACTAAGTTAAAGTTATTGAGATGGGGAAATGATCTTGGATTACCTGGGTGGGGCCAGTGTAATCATGAGAGCTGTTAGAAGAGAGAGACAGGAGAGTCAGGGTCAGAAAAGAAGACTTGGCCACAGCTACAAAGGCTGGACTGATGCAGTCATGAGCCAAGGAGCACAGATCATCTCTAGAAGCTGGACAAGGCAAAGAACAGATTGTCTCCTAGAGCTTCCAGAAGAAACACAGCCCTCCCTCTTGACACCTTGAATTTTAGCACCCTAGAACCCATTTTGTACTTCTGGCCTCCAAAACTGTAAAGATAATAAATGTGTGAGGTTTCAAGCCACCAGGTTGGTGGTAATTTCTGACAGCAGCAATAAGGAATTAATACACAGGGGAAATACGTGGCATGATCCTAACATATACTGGAGGGGTTAGAGAGGGCTTCCTGCTGGAGATAATGAGGACACAGAAGGACATAAAAGAGACAGGAAAAGGGCATTTCAAACAGAGGGATTGGTATGGAAGAAAGCCTAGGGGAGGGGAAAATATTTTTAAAAACCTGATTTATTATGCCCAGGATTTGGCACAGGGCAACACTCAGTATTTATTGAATTACTTTATTTAGACATGTATATACCTATGTAACTCATAGTTATATAAGACTGGATGTGTACAGAAGAGAGCAATGCTAAATCCAAATTAAGGGGCCAGCAAAATGGGAGACCAGTACCCGAGCTGAACCATGGAAAATGAGGAAGGATTCAAGAAGTTGGCCTTTTATCCCATGAGAGGTGGGAAGCCTTGAAAGTTTTTAAAAGGGGTGTGACCCTGTGAAAGGTTGAGTCATGGAGTAGTCATACTGCAGTATGAAGACCAAAGAAAGGTAATGTCCAAAGCAGGTGACCAGTTAAGTGGTTGTTGTCACAGTGGGTAGAGAAGTCAAGGTTTCTCCTTCCTACCAAGGATGGGTCTGTCCACGCTACTATTTATTCAACGGTTCAAGTGTGTTCCTTGGGACACAGTGGCCTTTGTGGAATGGCCTCTTTCCACCTCCCACCCTTCCACACCCTCACACCCTACATTCCATGCCTGGGAGAGTTGAAGACTCATGTCTCTGTGCCAAAACAACCATTTACACACCAAATCAATTAAATATCTTACTATATTATAGAACCTATTCCCTTTTCTGTCTACCCAACCTCATAATGGGGTCTCTAAGAGAGGAATCTTATTGCTTTCATCTTGATAACCAGATTCTTTTTTTTTTAATAATTGACACATAACATTGTATTTGTTTAAGGTGGACAACATAACAATTTGATATATGCATTTTTTTAAGATTTTATTTATTTATTTGAGATAGAGCAAAAGTGAGAGAGATGACAGAGAGAGAGGGAGAAGCAGACTCACCACTGAGCGGAGACCCCGATGTGGGTCTCGATTCCGGGACCCTGGGATCATGACCTGAGCTGAAGGCAGACGCTTAACCAACTGAGCCACCCAGGAGCCCTGATATATGCATTTTTGTGAAATGATTGCATCATAGGTTTCATTAACACCCTCATCTCACACAGTTAAAATGCTTTTCTTGTGATAAGAACATTTAAGATTTACTTTACTAGCAACTTTCAAATATACAATACAGTATTATAAACTATATTCACCATGCTGTACATTACATCCCCAGATCTTATTTATCTTATAACTGGAAGTTTGTACCTTTTCACCCATTTTCCCCACCCCACACCCATTCTGGCAACCACCAATCTATTCTCTGGATCTATGACTTCATTTTTTTTTTTTTTTAGATTCCATGTATAACTGAGATCATACAGTATTTGCCTTTCTCTGTCTGACTAATTTCACTTAGCATAATGCTCTCAAGTTCCATGTATGTGGTCACAAATGGCAGGATTTTCTTCTTTGTTATGGCTAAATGTTTCATTCTATATATTAATACATATTTCATATAGAACATGTATTCACATATAATATATATACTGTAATGGAATATAATAATAATTATTATTATTATGTGATATATTTGTTGTGTGATTAAATTATTAATTAAAATTTTATATATAATATATAATTTATCCATTTATCCATCAATGGACACTTAAGTCATTTCCACATCTTGCCTATTATAAATCACACTGCAATGAACGTGGGCATGCAGATACCTCTTCATAAGAGCAGTTTTGTATCCTTCAGTATATACTCAGAAGTGGAATTGCTGGATCATAGGGTAGTTCTACTTTTAACTTTTTGAGGAACCTCCCTACTATTGTCCACAGTGGCTGCACCAGTGTGCATTCCCACCAACAGTGCATGGGCTCTCCCTTTACATGCTCACCAGCACTTGTTGTCTCTTATCTTTTTGATGACAGTCCTCCAGCCACATGTGTGGTGATATCTCACTGTAGTTTTGATTGGATAAGTAGAATCTCAACATCCTGAAATAATGATCTTATTGTTATCACTTACTGAAAATTTTCTATTTATCAGGCACAAACCTAGACAGTAAGTTTCAAGGGGGCAGGAGCTGCTTCTACCTCGTTAAATCTTTTATCCCCAGTCCCTGGCGTGGGGTTGGCATCAATCAACTACTTACATTCATGAGGATAGGCCAGACTATACCTTGGTTACGAACAAACCGCCACATCTCGTTGGCTTCACATGACAGAGATTAACATTTCACTCAGGTTGTATTCTCAACACAAACCAGTAGGTGTTATGGGTTAAATTTCGACCCCCAGAAAGTATGTCCCAGTCCTATCCCCGGTACCTCTGAAATAGGTATTATTTGGAAAGAGCCTTTGCAGGTATAATCAGGTTAAGATATGGTCATTAGGGTGGACCCTAATTCAACGTATCTGGAGTCCTTATAAGAAGAGGAGAGCACCACGTGAATACAGGGGCAGACCCTGGAGTGACGCCAGCCCCAGCTAGAAGCTCAGGGACCCCAAGGATGGCTGGCCACCCCCAGGAGCTGGGAAGAGATAAGGAAGGAGTCTACCAAGGGTCCCAGAGGAGCACGGCCCTACTGACACCTTGATTTCAGACTTCCAGCCTCCAGAACGGTAGGAGAGGACATTTCTCTTGTTTGAAGTCACCTGCCCTGTGCTACTTTGTTACGGAAAGCTTAGGAAACTAGTACAGCCTGGCTCCACACAGTGACACAGGGTAGACACACCATCTGGAAAAGGGGACCGCCCAGATTCCTGAGACGGACAGAAAGAGAGAGAGGACTCACTTCCTCTCTCACACCCTTATTTGCCAGAATCCTGGGGCAGGTCTCCAACTCACCTCCAAGTGTGATTGAGAAACAAAAAGATACATGGGGACCTGAACACAAATGGTCTCTGCCATGGTGTAAGGTACATATTTGTTGAGTAATTAAATATATCCCATTTCCATGCAGACCTCACACCAACCCTATTGTGATTGGACTCTCTACTTCCACATGCCATCGATGTGGAAACTATGACACAGAGAGATTAAGTGACTTCTCCCCTGTCACACAGCACACACTTGCCTAGTTGGGGTTCACGTTTAGGATGACCAACTCGGAAGTCTGTGTTCTGGCCTCTCAGTAAACGAGTCCTGAAGGAATCAAAACAGAGTCCTTAGCAGCAAATAAGCTTGTAGTACATCACTTACAGGTGTTCCCCAGGTAAATGACATAAATGTTTTGAAGTGTAGGAGGTTTTCCTTCCAATTAAGATGTGCCTTGTGCATAAAGCTCCCTTCTGTATGCTCAGAGATGGTCTCTTCACCATCATCTGAATTTAAAGCAAGCCATTTGGCACGCCTCCATTTTATTGCCATTAATCGAGTCATTTTGGAGGGAAAATCTATAGCCTTTGCGAAGAGCTGTATTTCTGACAGGGAAAGCAATGGGACTTGCAGGTCGGAGCCCCCAGTTCAGAGCCCCCAGTCCAGAGCCCGCAGTTCAGCCTCATCCTGGATCTCGGGAAAGTACTTGTCAAGTTCCATGTCGCTCGTTGGGCGAGATATTTTAATTCAAGTGGTGTGGGCCGATGTGAACGTCTCCTGGCCAGTGAAGAGCTGTCATCAGAATCTGGCGAAGGCACCACACTGCCACACTTTCTTTGACTTGACAAAAGAAAACCGGTCTGGTGGAGGCTGAAGAAACCAGGTTTGCAACTTCATGCTGATTTTGCCCAGAAGTAATTAGTTCATTAACTGTGAGCACATATAAGCTCATTAAAGGGGGAGGCGGATGATGCAAATCAGTGGACTGTGTAAGTCCATCAAAAATTAGGAGCTGGAAATGGCCTGGCTCAAACATCCTGTCCAACACCTTCATTAACCAAAGAGGTTCTGAAAGCCTGGAGTCCCTGGAGGTCAGTGGCATTTAAAGGTACCAGCTATGCTGGAAAGCAGGGAAGGTGGATGGAAAGAAGAAGGGTAGAGGGAACCATTTATGGAGTGCTTTCTAAGGAGTGAGCCTCATGCTAGGCATTTCTACTTTCAGGAGCTAGCATAATGCCCATAGCAGCAACCTCAGTGCTTTTTACACTGGGGATAGAGGCTCAGAATATTTATGAGTTGCCAAAGGTCTCAGGGAGTCGTTGGCAGAGCCGGCATCCAGATCTGTGTCCGTATGAACCCCGAAACCCATGCTCTTTCTATTACATTAATAAATTATCGAGCCCGACTTGGAGATTCATCACGTGATCAGCTCTGGTCCCTTTATCATCTAATCTCAGAACACATTTGGAAGCATTCCTGGTCAGTGCTATATTGAGCTGCAGTTTGCAAATGTTTATTTACAAGGGATTAATTAACTTTGCTATTTGCAAGAACTGAACTAAGGGAAAATTGGCTTTCGCTTAGAGTAGGTGCGGTGACATTCCAACAGCCCTCATCCCCATGCTCGAAATGTCAAAATTCTTCTAGGCCAAACGTCAAAGAAGAAATGGCACATGGTATGATGGGAAAAGAGAGTGGCCTGGGGGGCTCAGAAAATGTGGTTTCAGGTCTCTACTTGTCACTGATGACCAGGGGACCCTGGGCAAGACAGGTTACTTCTCTGAGCTCTGGTTCTCTTGGTAAGAGAAATAAGGAACACAATGGGGTCCTTGAAGTCCTGCTCATTCTGAGACTCCTTGAGAAAAGTCCAGGAGTCTGGTTCATCATCCACAGAGCAAGTCCAACTGGGTCTCTTGGTGGAAGATGATGGATCAAGTCAAGGAGTCAGGAAGGAGAGCCTCCTGTTCTAAGTCCCTAGCCCATGCACACCGACCTCAGAGGGAACACCCCAAAGGAGGAAGGGAGCAGAATGGCCCTATAAGGATACATCCCAGTACCTGGTGGCTTTGTTCCAAGATGGCCTAAAGGTGGCAGTGAGGCCAAGGAAAGAAAGCGTCCCTCTGCAATGAGAACAGGGTTCTTTCAGTCCTAAGAGGCTGGGCCCAGCTAGGAGAGAATGTGGGTGACCCAAGACACAGAAAGAGGACACAGAGGAAGGGGCAGATAGGATTCCAGTGCCAAGCACAATCCAAGAATGAACATGACACCTGCAGCACTTGCAGAATATGTATGGCTTCTTCCACCCACTCGTCTGTCCCTGCTTTCACTCATTCATTTATTCGTTCATTCACTCATTCACTCATCCATCCATTCATTCATTCAGCAGCTGATCTATATCAAGGTCTGTGTTAGGCTCAGGAGATACAATGGTGAGCAAGCAAAAGCACAGCATTGCCAGCATAGAAGTGAGATGGGGCCCAGTCTTCTCTCCAGAGAACACTGTCCCCAGAAAGAGTATTCAAGGGCTCAGCAAGATATTGGTTGAGGATAGAATCAGACCCGTCAAGCACTATGGTGAATATGATTCTAATCCCCCTCCCCTTCATCTGACTCCATGGAGTAGTTAAAAGACCCATGGGCCTGGAGCATTGAAACCTTAGGTTTGGTTTTGCCCCATTTTTAATTGAATTTGAGAACTCACTTACACTTATCTCTAAAATGTCGATGACAAGGACTTCCTAGTCTCTCATAGAGTGAGAAGGAACTGAGGAAAAGTCGGCAAAAGTTTATGAACCGTTAGTTTATGAGCCATGATGAACCCCCTGTGTGGCGGTTAAGTCTGGCATCATGACTGACTTGGGACTGCTCTTGGTATAACTTCCAGAACCTGTAGGACCCAGGGTGTCTGCTTCACTGTGGCTGGATAGCATCCCACATCTGCGTTTCTTCAGGTCAGGCATTGGCCAAGCAGCCCGCGGGGACAGATGCCGTGCAAAGAGACATCTCTCCACGCAGGAAAAGCAGTAGCAGGCAGCAGATCCCAAGGCCCATGAGAGGCCCGGATCCAAAGTCTGGGCACAGGGCCAGGTGCTGAAGATCCCATAACAAGTCAGAAAACACAGCTTGTGGGAGAAGTTTCTAAGGACCCATGGATCACCATGGACAGATTTAGAAGACCGGAAGCTACCCTGCCTGTGGGCTGCAGGCATGAATCAGGTTGGACTGGTGACTTCATAGCCAGATCTGGGTCAGAAGTCTTGGACTCTCTATCCCCAGTCACAGACTGCATGAGCAGTGACCGATAAGGCCATTTCCTGGTAAAAACCTTGTTAGTAGGGGCTGCAATTGGACATCCCACCCGGTGGGGTCCATTTTCCCAGATTCTGGGTGAGAGCTGAAGCCAAGTGAATTGCAAGAGATTCTGCACAGCCCACCTAAAGCCCACATTGCCTGTAACATGAGGGCTATATCCTGAAAAGCGCGGCAACCTGTGAGCGTCCCCTGGGCAAACATCAAGCTCCTTCGAGAAACTCTGTGAACAAGACTCAGGATGGCATTCTCTGAAAGCACAACTTTGCAGGGAAGGCTAGCCCCTGCCAACATCTTCCCAGACACTGGCTCTGCTTCCATCCTCATCGCTGGTCTGTGATGGTGTCTCTGCAGCCCCAAGATGTGAAAACAAAGAATTGCTGGCCATTTCTCTCTTCACTCTATTTCCCTCCAAGGACTCGGAGGAGTGATACATCTTTTCCTTACGGCCCTGGTCAGTGCAAAAAGAAAGACATAAAGAATAGATGACCCAACGCTTGGGGTGGAGGGGTGAATTATTTACGAAACATAGATAGAGCCTCCAGTTGAGTCTAGGGCTGGGCAAAGTGTTAGCGATTCTTTTGTTCTCGCAGCTGGCCTTTGGAATTCTACAGAGCCAGTGCGGTAAATAATACCGCTATTGTCTGCCTGTGTCAGAGACAGACAGAAGGTACATTTGGCCCGCGTCCAAACTCCGCAAGGGCCACTCATAGTCACAGTGTCCAATTACTGCTGGCTTGACTATAAAACGCACTTCTTTTTTTTTTTTGCTGAGCTAATTTAAGAATGGGCAGTCTTAATGGCCCCGGCACAAAGAGGGGTTTTGCTGCATCTTTCAATGGGGGAAAATAAAGTTATGTTCAGAAGAGAAACTGGCGTGGGGTAGAGACTGTCCAAATAGCAATGTATGGATAGAATGGTAAGCTGTGTTTGGGTTGCCCTTTCAGAAGAAGTAGAAAAACTAAAATTTGCTCAGTTCTGAGTTTTCTGGCAGGATATATTCAGGATGTCAAAGGGGATTTAATAAGGAGCAAGGAGGAATGAGAGAACGACAGCTCTGGACATTCCCACAGACAGCCACAGGACATGGGGGAAACGCTACACCATCTCTGAGTGAGTGTGGATGACGATGACAATAATGGCAGGAGGTAGTGTCTAATGCATTCTTAGGATTTGCCAGGCCCTGCAATAAGCACTTTTTCTCCTTTAATGTCTCCAACTTTCCTATAGGAGTTTACAGATATCTTACAAATGAGGGGCAACCGAGGTTCACGTCATTCAGATGACTCCCGTAGCATCATGCAGCTGGTGAGCCGGTTACAGGATTAGAGAATTTGTCTGACTTCACATTGTATTCTTCTTTGAGTACCTTAACATAATTTCTCGGGTTTCCACAGCCTCCCAGCTTTGCAGGCTACACGGAGTGTCCAAGGACATGTTTTTATGTCCTGCACAGGTCTGGACCCTACGATATTCACTGCCCGCCCGGTGATGGTCTGCAAATGGGAACATCCCTTAGAAAGAAGCTGCTGAGAATCCAGGCAGTGCCTCACGGTGAAGCAACACTAGCTCTCGAGAAGTAAGATTCATCCCGGCCTTTGTAGGCTGTGCTCGCCGGAGGCCACCATCTCCGCCTGGATCTGTCCTTAGAAATCCTCACATCTGGTGTCATCTACTTTCAGTGCTTCTAAGGTCAGTAATTTTCAACAATCTCCCTTGTCTACCATTTCTCCAACAGGGAAACATTAATTTGTGCTTTGGATAAAGAAAGGATGGGGGAGAGGGGACTATTGCATTAAAAAAGAGAAAAAGAGGAGGATCTTCAAAGACCTCTTTCTCCAGCACTAAACCTGACACTTGCACACTGAAATGTCAGAAAAATAAACCCAGGATTTATATCTGAGAATGCTGGAAAGCAGCACCCGACCTTGCTCTTTCTTTCCTTGCAGGGGAAAATCAGATGCATCTTTCAGATATAGTCCCTCCAAATTTCAGAGGGTTTTTAAATACACATGTTCCTGACACAGCAGAGTTATCAATCAAAATGTTAAATCCTTGATAGGCTTGGTGATGGGGAGTTCGAACACCATTCTTTTCATCTCACAGTGTCTCACCGAGGGCTTCATTTGGAGAGAGACCAAAAAGCCACATTGGGGTAACGAGGAGGGATAAAAAGGAAGAACCGTCTGTTCTCCAGCAACCTGGAGAACACAGCACATCGTCTGTCAAGGAAAATGAGGACATTTTTCCGGGCCTTTTTGAATCCTGAAAAAATACACATGCTTTGGGAAGAGAAAAGGGATGTCTCAATTCTTAAGGCAAACTTTTCAAAGAGCTGAAAGCTGGGTGGAGCCAGCACAAGTCCTTGTCAATTGCCACCTGTGGGCTGTCTGATATCTTAGAGCATGGGAGAAAGTTGAAGACATCAATCTTGTAAATGAGAGCTATGGATGGGCATCTGCACAGGGCAGTGCTCAGTGACTGATGGAGGGCTGAGGGTGCCATGCTGGTGAGCTACCTGAAAAGCTGGCCAGACTCACCGGGGGGCTTACTTTCCCCATTTCCCTGAAAGCACCAAGACCCATTTCTCCCTCTCCCTCATCTTATTATAACCCTAGAGGCTTTTCCAAAAGCCCCTGTAGGTTCAACTTGGGCCCTCTTGTGTTTATTTTAATTAATAATTCTTATCCACTGAGAGCCAGGAATATCCCTTAATTCTATGCAGAAGTAGGTCACAGTAACTTGGTTTGCCCTGAAGCACCCTTACATTTATCATTCCTTCAGCAAAATTCATTCCTTCTACAAAAGTATTGGGCACCCATGCCCTTGGTTCTGAGGATGCCCAGACCAAAAAGACAGGCATCTATCTCCTGGAAACTCCATGCAAAGAAGAGGGGTTATCATTTGAACAAGTGATAATATGCTCTCCGAAAGGATGGTGACAAGGTGCTCATCCCATCTGCAGGGACCAGAGGAAGCCTCCCAGAATCAGACTTGAAAGATAATGGGAAGTTACCCAAGGAGAATGCAGGGCTCATATGGATGAAGGTATATGTGTGTTGGGTAGGGTGGCACAGAAATGCATCCTATAAAATACTGTCTTTATTCTTTGTAAACATAGCTCTGATTATGTCACATCTGCCCACAGTGAGCTCATCTTGCCAATAAAATATTATAATTTAGACCCTTAGTTGTGCCATTCAAGGCCCAACCATGGTTTCTTCCTTTGCTCAATATCCCCCCAATACCACCCAGTGAATATCATGGCATGGTCTGGTCACACCAGAAGCCTCACCAGTCACAGAACCTGGCAGTGGTAGCCTGCTCCTAAACATTTCATATTCTGTTACTTTAGTCTGGAATGTTCTCTACACCCACTTCCCCTGCCCATCAACATCTTCCTGATTCACATGGGGTAGCCCTTTGCTTGAAACCTTCTTCAGGTCCTGGCTACAGAATAAATCTCCTGCTTATGAGGTGTGTATGTGTGCGTATAGATTTGTAGAAGAGTAGCCAATATGATACAAAAAGATCCCATAGACACTTCACCTAGTTTTCCCTATGATTGGGATCTTATATCACCATGATACAATTTCCATAAATAAGAAATCAACATTGGGACATTATTATTCATTAAACTCCATGCTTAATTCAGATTTCATTAGTTTTTCTGCCAATATCCTTTTTCTATCCCAGGAGCCAATGCAGGACATAACATTGCATTTAGCTGGCCTTGTGTTTTCATTGAATTTTGCTTGTATGACTTATTTAGCACTGGTCACAACCTGCTTTGTGTTAGGTTTGGTAATGAGAGTCCAAGAACTGCACAATGTGAAATTCTGGGATTCAGGAATGTCATCTCATGGTATTTTGTGAGGAGGGACATTTCTAATGACACTAAGTTCCTATCAATCTTTCAGAAGACATACTTTGGAGTTGCCAGTCAGTGTTGTGACCAAGGCTTTCAGAGAAAAGCAACATGGCAACCTGCCAACCATTCCATGAGCCACCCCATTTGGACACAGTCACAACGAGATTTAAAAAAAAAAAAGTATCACTAGTTGTTAGTTACCAAAGATGGACATGCTTGGCTATTACTCTGAGTGACCCCCAATAATGGTGTGCAACTGGCATCTTTTATATCAGGGTGAAATGCAAAGGTGATATAAAAAAGCTGGAAACAAGTCAAAGGAAAGACTTATCAGCATTGTGAGCTACAATCCTATTTATCAGTGTTATGAAGCAATTCTAACTCTGGCAAAAAGAACTCCTTTCCCTCTTTAAAGGAAAGGAACAACAAACCATGGGAATCTCTAAGATGGCATTGCTAAACCAAAATTACATGAGGTTGATAGCAATATATGCCTAAATTGTTTCTGGATCAACCCATTCAGCCTTCAAGAATGACAGCATGGTGATGGAGAGATTATTGACATCTGTGTTTGCAGGAGGAGAGCTTCTGAACCATCCCAGGACCTTGACTGAGGGATTAGTGGGTCTTGCAGGGACATTTGGCAGGAAGAAATCAGAACAAGACAAAATAGATACCGTCTCTTATACCCTATTGGTCAAATGCCTCTTGTATTATTTATTTATTCCAAATTTGGTGACTTAAAACAACAAATGTTTATTACCTCACCATTTCTGTAGTTCAGGAATCCAGGAGTGGTTCTGGAAGGTAGCTGGGAGGTTCTGACTCAGGATCTCTTGTGAGGTTTCAGGTAAGGGTCACCTAAGGCTGTGGTCATTTCAAGGTTTGAGTGGGATAGGATTCATTTCTAAGCAAACTCATGAGTTATTGGCAGGCCTCAGAAGGTCCACTTCCAATTACACTCATGTAGTTGTAGGCAGGACTCAGTTTCTCACATGTGCCTTTCTGTCAGCTACCTGAGTGTCCTTATGACACAGTGGATGGCTTCCCTGCCACCTGGACTACCTGTCCTATGGCAGGTGGCCTCTCCCATAACAAGGAAGGAGAGAAAGGGAGAGAGAACCTAAGGTGCATGCAATAGTCTTTTTATAACTTTGTAACATCCCATCATGTCTGATGCATTCTGTTTCATAGAAAGGAGTCACATCCCAGCCCGTACACAAAGGGAGGGAAAATATTCACCCCTTCAGGGGAAGAGTATCAAGAAACTCAAGGACACATCTTTAAAACCACCATGCTGCCCTTTGTGGTGTAGACAAACAAGATCCGTGTTTCATAAACGTGAATTAAGCATCTTCTGTATTCCAGGAATTATATCAAGAGAGGATCATGAGAGCTAGTGCAACAGTAGGACCAAATAAAGGTTTGAAGAATTAACTATAACCTTCCATTCATGTTAAATTAGAATGGTGAGAAAATAAAACCTTTTCCCAGAATTACACCAAAGCTATGTGAACTGAAAATGCTAATTCATGCCTATGTGGGGTCTACTGAGGTAACTCCAAGACATTTCCAATTCTAGACCAAAGGCTGGCAACCTTAGTCTTCAAGGGCCAGATAGTGAATATTTTCAGTTTTGTGGGCCATACAACCTCTGTCACAACTACCCAACTCTGCCGCTAAAGTGCAAAAGCAGCCACAGACAAAACATAAATGGAAGATTATGGTTGTCTTCCAATAAAGCTTTATTTACAAAAACAAATGGCTGCCATGTGTGTCATGGTTTTTTGCCACTGTTCTAGACTGTAAACTTCTCAAAACCATTAGATGGTAAACTCCTAGAAAGAGGGGGCTGTGTCTTTTCTTCAGCTTTGCATCCCTATATCTAGCATAGCACATGAATGAGTAAACAGACACAAATGTTGTGCAAGAATGAATTTGAATGAACTGATGCCCCAGGTAACATTAAAGGATAGATTCAATGTAAGAAAATCTTTATTTGAAACTGTGAAGCTATGTTTGATGTCTAAAGCACCTTCTGAACAACTTCAGTTCACTGACTCCTCTGTCAGTGCTCCCTACACAACCCACAGGCTACTCTGGCATGCTAAGGCCTCCTTGCAACAAAGACCTGTCATGTCTAAATTATTGACACAATAGACCATTGTAACTCCTTTGGATTCATTAGGCTTAATTATGTCAAGGTCTCGTTGAGGACTCTTTAAATCTGAAGATTCGTGGGATAATAAAATATAATAGCTCCTTCGGAGCCATAAAGGTCTCTTTATGTCATGGGCTATTTGGAGATTCAATATTCCATAAGATTAATATCACAATATTGTAAAAATGACAACAATTACCACACCCTCAATGTCTACCAAGTGTAATTTAATCATCAGGATTTAGATAGGCCCACTTCTCATTCACTCTTGGGGTCTTAGTCAAGGAGGAAAGGTGAAGGATTATGTGGCTTCACTATTAGCCACTATCCCATGACACCTGCTCTCTGGTACTCAGATCCTCCTGTTCTGGTACAGTTCCATCTTGATACAACCTGGTAAAAAGCTCCTCTGCTTCTCACCTGAGGGAAGCATGCTCAGGTGAGACTATTGTCTCTGTCATGCTGTCTCTCTGTGCATTTAGGTGCCAGACATGCAGTAGGTTAAAAGTCACTGTAAGAGAACCAATAACCTTAGATAAGAAATTATCAATAGTGGTCATGTTCATTTTCCAAAGTGAGCTCAGAAAATGCTGATACTAAACTATGACTGAATTAATGTGTTTTTGCAATGAAAGAAGCATAAAAGAGAACTACTGACATAATGGACAAATAATAAAATTCAAGGATAAATGATTGTTTACCCTTCAAAAATTACTGCATCCTTGAGAAAAGATATGTTTAATAATAGGTAGATTAGGGAGTAGATGGCTAACTATTGTATTTGAAAATTAAAGTATGTTCAATTATAAAAGGCATAGAAACCTTAAGATAAATAGTTAAAAAGAAGAAACAGGAAAGTCACCTGTAATGTCCCCACCCTAACAACAGTGTAGTTATTTGGTATGGTGGACAGATTGTAAGGTGGTCCTCATAACCCTGCCTTCTGTTTCACACCCTTGTATAATTCCCTCTGTTTGTCAAGTAGGTACAGGACTTGCAGCTTGCTACTTGCCAAGAGAATAAGACAAAGACAATATGGTATCACTCCCATAATTATGTTACATTACATGGTAAAAGCAAGGAGATGCCGCACGTATGATTACATCACAATATATGGCAAAGGTGATGGGATGTCATTCCTATTGTCACACTACATTATATAAGACTCTATTCTACTAGAATACTTATTTTAGAGTTTTTGTCTCCTTGCTGGCTTTAAAAATACAACCAGTTATGAGCCCTTCGGCAACAAGGCAATGAATGCTACCAATCAATAATCAGAGTGAGCTTTGAAGCAGATCCTTCTCCAGTTGAGCCTCCAGATGAGAATCTACCCCTGCCTAACACCCAGATTGCAGTCTTGCAGAGGACCAAGCTAATCTGTGCCTGGACTCCGGACCCACAGACCCAGTGAGATAATAAGTGTGTGTGATGTTTTAAGCCACTAAGTTTATAGTAATTTTTTACACTGCAATAAAAATATTAATATACCTAGATATTTTGGTTCCAATCATGTTTTCATCTGAAAATTAGAACCAGGGTGCTAGAACCTATTTCATGTATTGCTTTTTTATGCAATGTTAGATCCTATGATGTTACATTTTGCTTTAGAATATAAGTCCCAAGGGGACAAGGACTTTGTCTGTCTTGTGTACTATTATATCCAAATGCCTAGCACAATGCCTGGTACTTAACAAGTGAAAAATAAACATCCGTTTAGTTAGCAAATGAATAAATACAATTATTTTATAGCAGTGCTAATATTTCAAAATATTGATATACCATAGTTCACTTAGCTAATAAAGAGTTGTTTTGTTTCTAATTAATTTGGTAGTTATTTGTGACGTGATAAATGTATTCACTCATATAATATAAGCCACTTGGGTATTATTTCCTTAGGATATGTACCAAAAGTATTATTAAGTTCCATGAGAACAAAAATTGTTTCTGTAATCAGAGTTGTATCCCCAACATTTAACACAGTGCCTAATATGTGATAGATCCTAAAAAAAAAAATATGCTGAATGAATAAATAAATAAGATTTTCTTCTTGTTCTTAATTAACATGGCTCACTTGTTTTTAGTCTGCATTTATTTATACATTATTAAAATCATTTATCAGTGTCACAATCATTGTGTGAGAATGTAATTATACTCTATCTTTCCCACCACTGAGCATTAAAGTTAAAAAAATTAGTCATTTGGGGCACCTGGTTGGCTCAATTGGTTGATCATCTGCCTTCTGCTTAGGTCGTGATCCCAGGGTCCTGGGATTGAGTTCCGCATCAGGCTCCCTGCTGGGTGGGGAGTTTTCTTCTCCGTCTCCCTTTGCCTCTCCCCCTGCTTGTGCTTGCTCTCTCTGTATCAAATAAATCAATGAAATCTTTTTTTAAAAAATTAGTCAATTAATAAACAAAAAAATGCATGGTTATTTTACTTTGTATTTTTTGGTTACTGGGAAGGTTTAGCATTTATCCTTATGCTTCTTTATATAAAGTTAAATTTCCTCTTTGGTGAATGGTCTTCCATGTTTACTCATTTATATATTGAGATTTCAGTGTTTTACTTATTTATTAATTTTCATGAACTTTTTATGTAATACTGACATTTGTCATTGGTCTGCCATATTTGCCACAAACATATGTTTCTGGGCACTTAAAAGGATTTGGGTATTGACGATAGTATAGAATTTAAGGTTTAACTTCACTTAAAATATATGATTTTTTTAATTTCCTCCATATTGTATATGATCCTAGTAACAGAGCTTCAAAACACATGAATCAAAATCTCATAAAATTGAAAGTAGAAATGGATAAATCCATAATCACAGTTGGAGAAATTAACACTGATACCTCAGTAACAGATAAAATAAGTTGAAAAATCTTGATAAGCATATAGAAGATTTGAATAACACCACTATTTTGGTTTCATTAGCAATTATAGAACATTCCATTAAACAACAGCAGAATACATCATCCCCCCAGGTTATCATGAAACATTCACCAATATAGACTAAATATTGAGTCATAAAACAGGAATCCATAAATTTATAGATTGTTGTCTAATCATAAAGGAATCAAATTAAAAACATTACCAGAAAAAATATCTTAAACCATTCAAATAATTGAAAATTGAACAACACACTTTAAATAAACCTTGAGCCAAAAAAGAAATGATAATAATAATTAGAAAAGATTTTTAAAATACTAAAGTAAATTAAATAAAAACACAGCATATCAATACTTTTGGGATTCAGCTTAAAGAGTTCTTAGAGAAAAATCTATAGCATTACATACTTACATTAGAAAAAAAGATTTAAAATCAGTGTTCTAAGTTTCCATAGTAAGAAGGTAGAAAAAGAAAAAGCATTAGAAAGGAAATAATAAGGTGAGATGAGAAATGATAAAAAAGCAAGACCAATGAAATAAAAATAGAAAATAAATAAATCACAGAAACAAAAAAAAGTAATTTAAAAAAATCAATAAAAACTGAGAACATATCAGCTAGTTTTATCAAGAAAAAAAGAAGGCCCAAATGAAAAGGCAAATTTCAGGCATGAAAAATAACTTATTACAAATCCATCAGACATTAAAAAGATGATAAAAAATATTATGAACAATATTGCACCAATAAATTTGATGACTTAGATTAAATTGACAGATATCTTGAAAACACAAATTATCAATATTGACCCAAGATGAAATAGAAAATATAAATGGTCTTATATCTATTTAAAAATTTAAATTTATAATTAGAAACTATCCCACACACAGGATGTTGTGATCCAGATAGTTTCACTGATTAATTATATTATGCATATAGTGAAGAAATGGTGAAAACATATTTACCTTCCCCCAGAAAAATAAAGTAAGGGAGAATACATCCAAATTCATTTAATAGGGTTAGGTTAACTTTTTTACCACAAGCAGTCAAAAACAGATGTTACCACAAAACAAAACTATTGATCCCCTATCTCTTTGATTATACATAAAATAACCCTCCACAAAATATCAGCAAATTTGTTTACATACATACATCTGCACACATACACTAACATACATATAATATAATGCATGCAATGATATATAAAAATATACATATATAATAATATAATTATTTGATATTATTTCATTATATTGTATATACATAAATTAACTATATAAATCATGACAAAATACAGTAAATCCAAAGAATACAATGTTGGTTTAACATTAAAACCAAAGAGGGAAAATCACTATATTAATTGACTGAAAATTTAAATATGATCATCTTGTTAAATGCAGAAAAGTATTTGTGAAAATTCAATACCCATCCAGGATAAAAACTCTCAGAAAACTAGCCATAGAAGGGAATATTCTCAACTTGATAAAGGGCATCTATAACAAAGATTATACATAATTATATAAGATTGAATATTTTTACCCTATCATAAGAAACAAGGCAAAGATACCCACTCTCATTACTTCTAATAACATTTGTAGCCAGTGCAATAATGGAAGAAAAAGAAATAAAATGCATACAAATTAGAAAGGAAGACATTAAGTTGTCTTTATTTACACAAAACAGCATAGTGTACACAGAAATACAAAGGGATTGGCCAAAAATTATTTTTCCTAGGACTAATAAGGGAGTTCAGCAAGGTTAATATACAAAATTAATTTTTCTATATAATAACAATAAATAATTGGAAATTGAAATAAAAATATTAGTCTTGATAGCATTTCAAATCACAAAATAACTAGAAATAAATTTAACAAAACCCATGGAAAACCCACACACTAAAAACTAAAATACTGCTGAGAAAAAAGTAGAAATAAATAAATCTAAAACTACAGTATGCTGATGACAATGTCAGTTCTCTTCAAATTAATTTATAGACTCAGCACAAATCCAAACAAAATCTCAGCAGGCTATTTTACAGAAATTGACAAGCTACTTCTAATATTTACATGAAATACCACAAACCTAAAGCAGCCAACAAATTCTGAAAAAGAATAGTCAGATGACTGACATGCCTGATTTTAAGACTTGTTATAAAGATACACTAGTCACCCTTGGCCACAGCAACTTCTTGCAAGACACATCTCTAAAGGCAAAGGAAACAAAAGCAAAAATGAACTATTGGGACTTCATCAAGATAAAAAGCTGCTGCACATCAAGGGAAATAGTCAACAAAACTAAGAGTCAACCCACAAAATGGGAGAAGATATTTGCAAATGGCATAACAGATAAAAGGCTGGTATCTAAGATCTATAAAGAACTTATCAAACTCAACACCCTAAAAACGAATAGTCCAGTCAAGAAATGGACAGAAGACATGAACAGACACTTCTCCAAAGAAGACATACAAATGGCCAACAGACACATGAAAAAGTGCTTCACATCACTTGTCATCAGGGAAATACAAATCAAAACTACAATGAGATACTACTGTACACCAGTTAGAATGGCTAAAATTAACAAGACAGGGAGCAACAAATATTGGTGAGGATGTGGAGAAAGGGGAACCCTCTTACATTGTTGGTAGGAATGTAAGTTTGTACAGCCACTCTGGAAAACGGTATGGAGGTTCCTCAGGAAGTTAAAAATAGAGCTACCCTATGACCCAGCAATTGAACTACTGGGTATTTACCCCAAAGATACAGATGTAGTGAAAAGAAGGGGTACCTGTATCCCAATGTTCATAGCAACAATGCCCACAATAGCCAAAATGTGGAAGGAGCTGAGATGTCCTTCAACAGACAAATGGATAAAGAAGATGTGGTATATATATACAATGGAATATTACTCAGCCATTAGAAAGGATGAATACCTACCATTTACATCGACATGGATGGAACTGGAGGGTATTATGATAAGTGAAATAAGTCAATCAGAGAAAGAAAATTATCATATGGTTTTACTCATATGTGGAATATAAAGAAATAGTGCAGAAGATTATAGGGGAAGAGAGGGAAAACTGAATGGGAAGAAATCAGTGAGGGAGACAAATCATGAGAGACTCTTGACTCCAGGAAACAAACTGAGGGTTGTGGAAAGGGAGGTGGATGGGGGGATAGGGTAATTGAGTGATGGGCATTAAGGATATGATGAGCACTGGGTGTTATACCTAACTAACGAATCATTGAACACTATAACAAAAACTAATGATGTACTATATGTTGGCTAATTGAATTAAAAAAAAAAAGATACAGTAGTCAAGGGGTGCTTAGGTGGCTCAGTCAGTTAAGTGTCCAAATCTTGATTTGGGTTCAGGTCATGAGATTGAGCTCTGTGCTGGGTGTGGAGCCCTCTTAAAATTGTCTCTCTCTAGGCGCGCCTTGGTGGCTCAGTAGTTAAGCATCTGCCTTTGGCTCAGGTCATGATCCCAGGGGCCTGGGATTGAGCCCCACAGTGGGCTCCATGCTTGGCGGGAAGCCTGCTTCTCCCTCTCCCACTCCCCCTGCTTGTGTTCCTGCTCTCGCTATCTATCTCTCTGTCAAATAAATAAATAAAATTTTTTTAAAAATTGAAAAAAAGATTGTCTCTCTCCTTCTCCCTCTGCCCCTCCCCTTCCTCTCTCCCTCTTAAAAAAAACACACATATCAACAACAACAAAAAACGATGCAAAGTTTAAAAATATGCAGAAGATCTAAATAGACATTTCACTGAAGAAGATACACAAGCACAGGAAAATACACAAATATACAAAATACACAGATACACAAATAAGCATAAGAAAACAATGTTCAACATTATTAGTTATAAATTAAAACCGCATTAACACACTACTACGTACCCACTAAAATGTTAAAATTTAAATGATTTATTAATACCAAGTGTTGGTGAGTATATGGTGAGAACTGAAATTCTGACATATTGCTGATGAGAATATAAAATGTTGTGAATGCTTTGGGAAAAATTTTGAGTTTCGTATAAATTTTAAACTACTGTTATTATATGACCCTGAAATTCTTTTAGTTACTTATCCAAAAGAAAAGAAGACGTACGTCCACACAAGATCATATACAGAAATGGTCATAGCAGATTTATTCAACATAGCTCCAAACTTGAGTCAATTCAAATGTTCATTGCTGATGTATGGATAAATGTATTATGCTATGTGCACACAATGCAATACTACTCGGAAATGAAAAAGAGTAAATTACTAAGACATGTAGCAGTGTGAGTGTATCTTAAAATAATTTTGCTGAGCACAGATAAATAACAAGAGTCTCTATGACCCAGGCTCTGCTCTCAAAGAGCACAAGTTCTCATAGGGAAGATCAAGTTGTAGGTAGATGGAATACTAGTCCAAAATGGTGAACAATAAAACAGAGATATGGAGAATATTTATGAGAAAGGTACTAAGGTACTAATTTGACCTGTCATGCAGTTGGGTGTTGAGATGGGGAACTTTGTCAGCGAAGAAAAGAAGTTTGTCACATAGAGAGGAGCATAGAGACATGTCAGGGGTCTTTAATGATTCCCAGTCTCTGCCCACTTCCTTCACACTCCTTATCCCCATTGTTCACCACGCCAAAGGCACTCAAAGATGCCAAGAGCTTTCCTGCTTTCAGGCCTTCTTACCTACTGCTCATTCACTATCCAACAAACATGGAAGGAGAGCTTCCCATCAACCAAGTGCTGTCATCTCCATCTAAACTGGAATGGTTAGCAAAGGCTCCTGGTCTTATGAAGCTCATGTTTTGGTGGAGAAAGACAGAAAAATTATAAGTAAACAAATAAGCACAATAATTTCAAGTAGACATAAATGCCATGAAGAAAATAACAACAGGGTAGGCATTAGTAGGCATTACCTCCATGTGACTATTGAGCACTTCAGAAGTGGCGGTCTGAATTGAGACCTGCTAAAAGCAAAAAATACACACTAGATATCAAAGTCTTTGTATGAAAAGAATGAAAATATCTCATTAATATTTTATATTGATTACATGTTGAAATGATAACATTTTGGAAATATTGAGTCAAATAAAATATTAAAAATTAATTTCAACTATTTCTTTTTCTTCTTTTTTACCTGACTGTAGAAAATGTTTAATTATGTATGTGGATCATCTTCTATTTCTGTGGCACAGTGTGGTTCTAGAAGGATGGTTAGGAAAGACTTCTGACTAGACAGTATGCTCCCCCAGGCTTTTCCTAGCTAACTCCTACCTATCCTTCAGATTCATGCTCAAAAGAGATTAATTCATTGTCTACCTCTCCCATTATCAAGAACCTCTGGGCGCCTGGGTGGCTCAGTTGGTTAAGCGACTGCCTTCGGCTCAGGTCATGATCCTGGAGTCCCTGGATCGAGTCCCGCATCGGGCTCCCTGCTCGGCAGGGAGTCTGCTTCTCCCTCTCCCACTCCCCGTTTGTGTTCCCTCTCTCGCTGTGTCTTTCTCTGTCAAATAAATAAAAATCTTTAAAAAAAAAAAAAAAAAAAGAACCTCTGTGGACACAGGGACTGCTGGAGAGTGGGAGAACCATCTGGAAGTTCTGTGTACTTAGAGATTAGGCCAAGAGAAGACTGGCTTTCAAGGCCATAGGGATGTGAAACCAGATAGCAACAGGGAGAAATTGTAGGGTCGTCTGCAGGGGAACAGAATCAGCAGGGTACTGTCATAGAAAGAAAATGTTAATATATAATCATCATTAGAGTAGGGAAGGAATGGTAGCTGGGGGACCTCTTATGTTCTAATGGAGCCTCTTGGGTAACGGCAGGTTCTTCCTGCAACTGCTGTGCATCCTGGCTTGGAAAGTAGATGCCAATCAGAATTTGCCTCCGGAATTCCAAAGTATTCAGACTGTGTCTTAGAATCTACTTAGTGTTCACCTGTTATTAATGTTTCATTGTTTAAAAGAAAATAACAGTTGTTAGATATCCTTTGTATTTTTCTGAAGGTTTGAAATATTTCACAATAAAAGTGATATATAGGTAGATAGGTAAGATTAGATAGATGATAGATCAATAGATAGGTAGATGGTAGATAGATATAGATAGATAGGTAAATAGATGATAGATGATAGGTAGATAGATAGATAGATAGATAGATAGATAGATAGATAGATAGATAGATAGATATAGAGGATAGATAGACAGAAATAGATATAAATCTACAAAGGCTCTCTCAGAATGATAATTCTACCCCATGTGAGATGATCGCCCCGTATTATCATAAGCTCTCCCACTTGATGCATTAGGTCCTCATTGATTTTTCATGCACAATTTTCCTGGGGCTGCTTGCAAATGTAGAAATAATACAATAGTCCTTAAAATATGTAAAATTATGTTCAGGTGCCATGCTCCTGCTCTCACTCCCAACACTGGTGCACTTGAATCAATTATCTGTTATTCTTTTATGTTCACTCTCCAACTGGGAAACATCTGTATCCCAATCACCGATGGGTTGACCCATTTTCTGATCAAATTTGTCTTACTTATGGCACCATTAAGTAGGTAAAAAAAATCAACATCAGGATTTCACCTCCTCGCAATCTCCCACTCACATATTACAGGATATTTATATCTTGCGTCAGAAATAGCATAACCCAGATGTACTGGTTCTTTAATGCACACGGGAATTTCCGGAATGACATGATTGCATGGCTTTTCAGTATCTGTTTGAAGTGTTTCATTCCCTGTGTCAAATACAGGGAGAAAGTTTGGAGTTGCAACACCAGAGAAAGAATGTTAGGCCAACCCTAACCTTCCCATACTTAAAATCCTCTGCTTCCTTTCACCTAGCCAAGGAAAACCTATATACGTGATTGTCAGAAATCCACTGTGCTAAACCCTCTGCCCTCACAAACACTTTAACCTCCAACGGGAAAATTATACCTGTCCATAAGTGTACCTGAAAAACCCCTTTAATACTCATGCATCAGCTTAAATGTTGTGTGTGTGGTCTGAGAATTCTCCACTTCACAGGAGAAATGGTTGGCCACATCTGAATGTTTGTGTGATCATACAGTATTTGGTCTCTAAATCTTGTGCATTACTGCCAGGTTTCAAGGTTATTATTGTAATGGTTATGTGTAGCATGGACCATGGAGCCTGGACTCAGGATCCAGACTACACAGGTTCAAAGTCTGGCTCATCACACACTAGCCAGGAGATATCTGTAAGTTATAGAGCTGTTCTTTGTTTGCATTTCAAAGGTGTCAGCCTTGGGGTGCCTGGGTGGCTCAGTCATTAAGCGTCTGCCTTCAGCTCAGGTCATGATCCCAGCGTCCTGGGATCAAGCCCTGCATTGGGCTCCTCCTGCTCAGCAGGAAGCCTGCTTCTCCCTCTCCCACTCCCCCTGCTTTTGTTCCCTCTCTCCCTGTGTCTCTCTCTGTCAACATAAAATAAAATAAAGTCTTCAAAGGTGTCAGCCTTGCTGGGTTATTATGCAGATTAAATTAGTTAATATTTTAATGTTTGAAAAAATGCTGACAATAGGATGAGGACAATAGTTTTTAGCTAGACTTAAAAAAACTTACATGCTTCTATCTATTCCTACCCTGGGAAGCCTTTAAAGGTACAAGACATACCTTATCTAGTTCTGTCTCCTTCATACCTAGCACAGGGCCAGATGTGTACCAGAGCAGCAGTGGATGGGGGAAACAGGTGATGGGGATGAAGGAATGCACTTGTGATGAGCACTTGTGATGAGCACCGGGTATTGCATGGAAGTGATATATCACTATCTTGTACACCTGAAACTAATATTACACGGTATGTTAACTAACTGGAATTTGAATTTTAAAAAAAAAGTAGAAAGAGGGAATAATAATTTAAAAAGCACTTCTCTATCAGTTTCTATAATTGACTGCTGTATGCCCCAAATCAAGGGGACAAATCACTACGAAAAACTTTAAAAAGGTGATATACAAATAAAAAAATGTAATAAATAATGTAATAATAGCTAACAATTATAAGTGAGATTATTATAAGCCACACGGTTACATTTACAGTTGACCCTTGAACAATAATGGGGTTGAGGCACCAAGCCCCATGCAGTTGAAAATTCACGTATAATTTTGACTCCCCACAAATTTAACCATTAATAGCCTACTGTTGACTGGAAGCCTTACTGATAACAACATATTTTGTATGTTACACATATTATATACTGTATTCTTAACAAAAAGTAAGCTAGAGAAAAGAACGTGTTTTTAAGAAGATCATAAAGAGGAGAATATATATTTGCAGTTCAAAAAAAAAAAATCCAGAAATAAGGGGACCTATGCAGTTCAAACTTGTGTTGTTCAAGGGTCAACTGAACATAGTTTCCTCCTCACTTCCAGAAAGGTGTAGACATTATCCCCAGTACAAGGAGTCACAGGCACAGGCAGGTAAATGACCATCTGAATGCAAGACCCTTAATTCAGCCCTGCCCTTCTGCCTCCTTGCATGACTACACACATTGTAATTCCAGCCCAGTGGTATTCCCATTTCAACTCGGATTCCCAGGCCCCTCTTCAGGACTGTCTCCCCAACAGTCTCCTCTATTTCAACTTCAAATGGGATTGAGGTTGTGATTTTCCTTCTAGGCTCTGATGTTGTAGGCAGTTACCTGGCTGAACTTATGAGAGGGACAGACACAGGCATTCCCTACACTATCATTGTATTAATTTATTGAATTATATTTAGTGGCTTAAAACCACACTACTCTCATTTACCTCACAATTCTGTAGGTCAATTAGCAGTTTTCAGTCTGCAATGGCTCGCTGATCTGTCTAATGCTTCCCTGGTAGACTGGCAGGTTGGCTGGTGGTCGGATGACCTGGGATGGCCTTCTTCATGTGTCTGACAATTGGCAAGATGTCGGCAGGGGTCTGGCTGACTGCTGGCTGGGACATCTTGGCTCTCCTCAGTGTGGCCTCCCTCCTCCAGCACACCAGCTCAGACTCACACACACGGTGATCTCAGGGTTCCAGGTACATTGTATTAAACTACACAAATCATCCAGTCTTCTTCGTCAGAAGTGGCATTGGGCATGTCAAACCCATACTCTAGGTTGTTCATCTGTGAGTGTATTTTTCTTATTTGGAACACAGAATTCCAGGATTAAACTGGCATTTATTTCTTTTTGTCCTGCATGTGCCAATCCCTGACCCGACATTTCTGGGCTATGCCCGGGGTGGCAAGCTGGACATTGGAAACTGTGTTTTTGATGTATACCATGAAAGCTGAGATCTAAGTAGCTTAATAATAACGATACTACAGGCATTAATTGTCCCATGCAGATTTATGCAGATTTATGCAAATTTGCAGTGGCCTGCAGGCCTTGGCTTCCACACATTCCTGTCGTGGGCAAGCAGAGTTTTGAATAAGAAAGGAAAAGGTGTCTGAGTTACAAAGTCAGCCCCGTAATGCAGAATCCTCAAAAATACTCTTTCCCAAACAGTCACACTTGATGTCACCCAACCTTCATAGAACATTTCCAAGGAATTCATTATTTTTTTTTAAATTGTGGAAACTGAGGCTCTAATTGGTTATTGACTAAGATCACACAGCTGGAAGGCAACACATCTGCTTTGTTTCTCTAGAGTGTGAATTTCTGCACTAGATTTGACCTTCACTTCGCTCTATACCCACAGTACTCAGCAAAGTGATTTTGCTACAATAGAAATTTGTTAATTTGTTCAATAAATATTTATTGAGCATTTACCATGTACCAGATACATCACCATTTATAAGGAAATCAAACTAGCAGGCACATTTGTAAGAAGGAAGTCATATTACAATGTTATTTATAATAACAGAAAAGAAAAGCTGTCTAAAGGCACAATAGAGACGCAGTTAAATAAATTGTATTCACAGCCCGGAATATTGGTATGGCATATTGTATAGTATATTGAAGAAGATCTAATGACATAGAGCAGGGGTTGGAAAATTCACCCTACCGTTTGTTTTTTATATAAAGTTTTATGGAGTAGAGCCATGCTCATTCATTCATGACTCCTCACTCCTGCAATGGTAGAATCGAGTATTTGTGACACAGACCAAATAGCACACAAAATCCAAATTATTTACTATCTGCCAACCCCTGATATAGGTGTTCATAAGATGATGGGCAAGAAATGCAGAACACACAGAGGAAACATGCATACAGATGCTTTTACTGTCACCTCATTCCTGCTAGTTTTGATCCACCCACCAGGCTATTCAGATCCACGACTTCTCAGCACCAGGACTTCTTCCTGTGCCCCAGCAACTGCCTATGATCTGGACACTGAGGGCTAGAGCCGAATCAGCCAAACCTCCCTTCAAGGAGTTCACAGCCAAATCAGCTGCTGTAAAATATGATTTAGGAGAAAATGGAGTTGACACCAAATTCATTCAAAGGGAAGAGGAGAAACCAGAAAATCACAAAGAGCACACGTTACCATAAATATCTGCAAGAACGGAGTCTAATGACAAAATTATAAGGAGCAAGTATAAAATCAAAATTAGAGAATATTTTATGTGCCTCTATCAGAAAATAATAAACCAAGAGGACAAAAATAGTGAAGAAAAAGATGATTAGAACAAAATATAATATGCTTACAAGACTGTTTTTATGTAGATATAAATATAAATCTGTACACACGTGAATGCACATACATATATGCACACATGGGCTAAATATGTACACACACAAATAAATAACCCTATACCTATGCATAGAATGATAGAACATCCATTCTTTTCTAAATTATATGGAATGCTCATATATTGGTTACAAAGTAATATACAAAGTAATATATATGTATACTTTATATATATTATTTTATATGTATATACAATATACTATATATATTACTTTATATAAATTACTTTGTATATTATTACATGTGTATATATATGTGCATATATATGTACACTCATGTAGATTGGGTTACATATAATGCACATATATATCAACATACATGTATAAGAATATATACTAATATATTTTGAAGAATCGAAAAAATGCAGCCCAAATTCTCTGACTTCAATGCAATTAAACTTTAAAAATCAACAATTAAAGTAGAGTTAATGCCACTTTCCCCTACCATGCTTGAAAATACGACGGGCTAACAAGGGAAAGAGTTAAAATTATTTAAAATCTTCATATATTTAGAATGAGTTAGAAATAAATGTGCTGCATATCAAACCTCAAGTGATGAAGCTAAATCAATAGTTAGAGACAAACGTCTAGCTGAACTTATTTAAAACAATAAAAATTTAAAATACAATAAGATAATTAAAAATCTGTAAACTAATTATTACAATTAATAAGAGAATTAAGCAAAGTTGTTGGATAGAAGATCAACATTCAAGAAAATTGTGTTCTTATTTAGCAGTAATAACCAAACACTAAAATATCTAATAGATAAACACTATATTCACAGTATGAACAATTTCATTAGGTACAGTAATAATCTCAAAAAATGTGTCATATGGCTATAAAGACAAGTACCAAATGTCATTTAAGGTTAGAAGAAGACCCAAATTAGGGCACCTGGGTGGCTCAGTCAGTTAAGTCTCTGCCTTCAGCTCAGGTCATGATCCCAGGGCCCTGGGATCAAGCCCCATATCTTCGCAGGGAGCCTGCTTCTCCTTCTCCTTCTGCCACTCACCCTGCTTGTGCTCTCTCTCTCTCTCTCTCTGTCAAATAAATAAATAAAATCTTAAATAAAAGGAAGACCCAAATAAAATCTGGTCAGTCTCATAGAAGAATTAATATCAACAAAGATGCCAATTTCCTCCACGTTGTTCTGTTAACTCAATGCAGTTACAGCCCAAAGTGTTTACGTTGTCTGGGAACTTGCCTTGATGTTATAAAATTAACATGAAAGAACAAAGAATCAATACAAGTTGAGACAGTTCGGAAGAAAATAAGATTGGGTACCTGTCCTGCCAGGTATCAACATGTATTATAAACATCTGGTAATTAAGATTGTGTGGTCAATACAGGGGATAGAAAACAGACCAATAAATTAAAGCAGAAGGCCCCCAAACTGACCTATGTTAATACAGAAACCTGACATGGTAGAGGGTAGGCATTCAAAAGTAGCCTGGGAAAAAAAGGATCACACATTAAAGTTTCAGAGACAATTGTTCATCCATGTGGAAAATAAAATATCTGCCACCTACCTCATCATATCCTCAAAGCAGGAATTCTAGACATAATTAGTACTTCGATATCAAAAAGGAAACTCTAAAGCTTTAGGAGAACACATAAGAAGACTGATGCGATCAGGGTAGTGCAGAATTTTTTAAACAAGAAACCTAACCTAATAAGAAGCCAAAGCCAATGAAAGTGATTGGAAAATTCAACGCTATTATGTGTGAACATTTCTGCATAACAAAAGAAGGCATAACTACAAGAAAAAGTAAGGCCAGACTGAGAAAAGATGTTTATCAAGCATATAGCTAATGTAGGAAAAATATCCAGAATACAAAATGAACTACAAATTTATAAGGAAGAAAAAAGAGAGAGAAAGGAAGGAAGGAAGGAAGGAAGGAAGGAAGGAAGGAAGGAAGGGTGGGAGGGAGGGAGGGAAGAAAGGAGGGAGGGAAGGGGGTAAGAAATTTCTAAGACAATTCTAAAATTTATATGAAAAAGCAAAGGATCTAGAATAGTCAAAATAATTTTGAAAAAGAAGAGCATGTGTAAGTATTTATGCTCCCTGATTTTAACACATACCATAAAAGTACAATAATAAAGACAGTGTGATATTGGTATAAGAATCTATACATGAATTAAACAAAATGAAGAGTTCAAAAATAGACTCACATTTCTGTGGTTAATTCATTTTTGCCAAAAATGCTAAGGTAATCCAAGGCAATGATAGTCTTTCAACAACAGGAACTAGTAGATTACCTGTATAAAAAAAAAGTCAAGGGGCGCCTGGGTGGCTCAGTCGTTAAGCGTCTGCCTTCAGCTCAGGTCATGATCCCAGAGTCCTGGGATCAAGCCCTGCATTGGGCTCCTGCTCAGCAGGAAGCCTGCTTCTCCCTCTCCCACTCCCCCTGCCTGTGTTCCCTCTCTCGCTGTGTCTCTCTCTATCAGATAAATAAATAACATCTTAAAAAAAAAAAAAAGTCAACATCGACACTCATCTCACACCATGGAAAAACTAACCTGATATGGATATTAGATACTAAATCTGAGAGCTGAAACTGTTATGTATCTTAAAAAACCTAGAAGAAAATGTTCATGACAATGAGCTGGACAATGATTTCTTAAGCAGAAGAGCAAAAGCACAGCCCATGAATGAGAAAATTAAGGACATCTGAATCAAAATTAAAAATCTTTGGTGTCTGAAAGATACTGTTCAGAAAACGAGAAGCCATGCCACAGACTGGGATAAAGTATTTGCAAATCATATATATCTGACAAGGAACTTAATGCAGATTATATAGAGAAGTCTTACCACTCATTAACAAGAAGACAAATCAACGAAAAAGATGGGCAAAACATCTGAACAGGGATTTCACCAAAGAAGATATATGCATGATCAATAAGCACATAAAAAGTAGCTTAACATCGATAGTTATCATAAAAAGTAAAAATAATTGCAGGATGATTCTATTCATAACATTGAAAAACATATAAAGAATGCCACATATAAATTATATGAATGGAGTTACACACATATAGATTTCTACAAATATATTCGTACAAATACATGCCCATATATGTATATATTACTAATAACAGAATATTTGTGAATATTCACACTTGTATATACCATTATAGCATAATAACTTGTATGGACATAATAGATACCAATATTCAAAAATGGGGATCTTGAGTAGGAAAGAAGGAGAATGTTGGGATGGCAGAGTCATATATAGGACAAAGTATTTCTTTAATATTTCATTTCTTAAATTCTGTTCGAATTTGGTAGAGTAGAGAACACACTCTTAGGATATGCATATTAATACATACATATCCTATGGCTGAAATCTTTGAGGCAGATGTCTTCATAATTCTAAAGTTTTTTAGATTTCAGAAAAGTAATATGATCCATACTGTATATGCCTTAACAGCCCCAGCAGGATCTGGGGCAGCAACCTGTATTTAAACACATAAATATCCCTGCTACAAAGAGATGAATATTCACATGAAGAGAGCTATGGTAATGATTATAAATAATCTCGCTTCCATTCTTTTTATTTTTTAAGAGAGGTAGAGGTGGGGGGGTGCAGAGGGAGAGAGAATCTCAAGCAGACTTCCCCCTGAGGATGATGCCTGAGCCGGGTCTCGATCCAAAGCCCTGAGATCATGACCATCAAGAGCCAGGTGCCTAATTTGCTGAGCCACCAAAGCGCTCCTCCCTTCAGTCTTGATGAGGATCTCCTGCCAAATGAGTTGGCCCTCCACTATTTTGCAAATTGCCTTCTAGAACTTTTCGGATTTTGGTATGGTTGTTAAGGAATTGTGGCTCTCCAGTAGGTTGTCGTAGGCCTAATATATTAAAAATAATTATAAATAATGAGCAATTTGACCCTCAAGTTGGGTCCCTCCTCACTTTCCCACACACTTGGCTTAGGCACAAAAATAAACAATTATATGTTGAGCTGAGCTTTGTAACCATGTTTCCCGTTCTCCTCCCTCAATAGCTGCAGGGAACCCTCACCTGACACATTTTCTTTGCTGGGCTCAGGTTCAAGTTCAAGTTCAAGTGTGCGCTCTGTGTTCTCCCCACACCATTCTCACCTCTGGAGTGTTGGAACTCTGGCACTGCTTTCTCATTTAATGACCCATGCTTCTGAGTTCTTAGTCTTTACATCTGCAAATGCTCACAGCTAAATTTAAATTTAGCTTGTTCTGCTTCCTTCCAATATGCTCCGCAAAATACTGGCTGCCTATTCAACTCTTTAACTTAGAAGTGGCTTTTATCCGATGCCTGATGGGGCAGATTTCCCCATAACCTGCATGAGCTGCTCTGCTTAAAGTCTCTGTTGTCATCAACATAGGCTAGTTGCTGTGGTGATAAAGTGGGAATTGAAAGTCCCTTTCAGAGTAAAAGTCCCTTTCTGCATGGGGTCCAGGCTGAGAACATGTTCCCGGTTAGATGGGGTGATGATGCTTCCTATATAACATCATCAAATATCCCCCGGGGCAGGGGCAGTAGCAAAGGATCACCTCCTGCTCATTCTGTGTGGGTTAGTTGTTCTCAGATCTGGGCATTTCATAGGTCTGTAAAATTTCATGAAAAGTTGTCGAGTTTTTGTATTTTGAAAAGTTAGGCATTGACAAACTCATAACCTACCACCTCCTATCACCTTCATTCCCAGAGAGGAATACACATTCAGCTCTTTGGAATATACACCACATTGGCTTCATTTTTGTCCTTTCATCCCAGACCGATGAAAACTTTTCCATGAAAGGTCTTGGTACGTGGACTACGTTTATGGACCATTAGACTAATGCCCAGATAAATGTGGGTCAATCCATAGATTCATAGTTTTGCTCTGAAACAGCCATTAGATTTTCCCCTGCTAGTGGGCAATTCGTTGTCAAGTTAGAAAATATATAGCTAAAGACAAACATTTATAGAACATTCAACACCTTTTCCTGGTGAGGTGAAAAGTAGAAATAACATTCACACCAATGATCCGTGGTTTAAACAGCTCTGATTTCATTTCTGTAAACCTCCTTTTAGGCACTTAAAATCACCTTTCAGTAACAGGAGATAATCAGAGATGCAAGAAAAGATTTATATAAGGCTATTCCTTGCAATGACTTTCACACACACACACACACACGGCAGCTTTTTACATTGTCAAAATGGGTAAATAAATATTAGGATGTTTTATTATGGGAAATTCTGCAGCCACTAAAAATCATACCTTCAAGGCATATTTACTTATATAGGAAATGGTTATGACTGATATAAAGTGAGAAAAGCAGGACACAAAAATATATATATCGATTTCAGTGTGATAAGGTTTATACATATATGCACACAATTGATAGTGTGCCCTCTAAGGTATAATTAACACCTATATACTTTATTGTTTTTTTCCCAATTTTTCAAAAATTAACATGTATTACTTTTATAAACAGAAAAGATAAATTTATACTCACTTTTATCAAAGAATATAGTGATCAAATCTCTCTTTAAAATAAATAAAAACAAAATCTTAGAAAAAAGGGGGGGTGGCACCTGGGTGGCTCAGTTGGTTAAGTGTTTGCCTTCGGCTCAGGTCATAATCTCAGGGTCCTGGGATCGAGCCCCTCGTTGGGCTCTCTGCTCAGCGGGGAGTCTGCTTCTCCCTCTGTTCTCTCTCTCTCTCTCTGAACTAAATAAAGATAAAATCTTAAAAAAAAAATATATAGTGATAGGAAGCTACCTTCGCTGCCCCTTGAAATAAAGGTCCACTATCCCTAAATTACATCTCTATCCTATATGTCTTGTCCTCTTATCATCATAATCTCACCATATTATTCCATAATATTTGTGGTGCTGATGAAATGACAAACCAGCTAAAACCTAATTCTTTGAAAGCCACTTGTTAAAAAACTGAAAGAATGCAGATGGCTATTCACATTATTGTTCCTCTTTATAAGGGTTTGCTAAGCACATTAATAATGGTAAGTAAGAATCAATGAGGAGACATACTTAAGGCATTTTCTTCAAGTCCTGGCAGTCAATTCTGAAGCATAAAGTAATATTTTCATGGCATATGGTTCTTCTCAGTCCATTAAAATGGGTCCCCCCCATGGCAGCCTCCAGAAATGGCACTTTTTTAGCCAGTTCAAGAAGAAATATAATAAGTCCATGATCTCAGAGGTCAAACGATTAGGGTCTGAGTCTTGGTTCCGTGTCTTAGTGGCTATATCACTTTCACAAACGGGAATTTTCTGTCTTAATTTTTCATTTGTAAAAGGAAAAGCTCTCTGGTCGGGTTTTGTGAGATCATTCATTCATTTATTTGTAATCTAGAACAAAAATGTCCTGGACACTGTGCCAGTCACTAGATATGGAACAGTGAATGTGACAGATGGGTTTCTTGCCTTCATGGAACTCAGATTCCATTTGGAAAGAAATACAGTTAATCAGTAAGCAATGAACACTAGTTTGAAGTGCTGTAAAAAGTCTTAATGAAAAATACAACAGCATAAGGGAATGAGAACGGTGGGGTTGCCCACAGGTTTTAGATAAGCGGGTTAATGAAAGTGTCTCCAAGCGTGAACTGAGAGGAGAGTGTCCCTGAGAGCCACAGTAAAGGATGAGAAGAGAGGAGAGTTTAGGGAGTTTACACGCAGAGCAAGGAAGGAAGAGCATGGCAGCATGTGAGAGAGAGGAAGGGAGTATATATCCTAAGAGTTCGGGATGTATTTCAGCCCGAAGTTAAGCTCCTAGAAATATTGTAAGGTTGGTAAGATGAGTTCTTATTTGTGTTTTTAAAATAACTCCTTGGCTCCTGTGAGGAGAACAGGTCATAGAAGCGTAGGGGTGTCCACAGGGGAGCAGTTAGGAGTCTACTACAGTCATTCAGTCGTGCAATGGTGGCAGTTTGCTCAATGCAGATGTGCAGAAGGGGTCCAAGAGGGCATTGATTTAGATGCAGTTGGGGAGAGCGTTGATGGGATTTGCTCATGGGTTGGGAACACATGGTTGTCAGGAAAAGATGAGCAAGAAGATAAGGTCACGGTTTGGGGCTGAGCAATAGGGCAAATGGTGACACTCTAAGTGAGCATAGAAGATGGGTGGGAGCAGGTCTGAGAGGGAGTGAAGAGCTTGGTTCTGACCTTGTTAAGTTTGGGAGACACCTTTGGTAGCCCACCGGGGTAGAGCAGGCAGTTAGAGGTTTTTTCCCCGATCCAGGTACGTGTGGTAGTGAAAGTCATGAGATCAGATGAGTGACCTAGGACTTCCGTGCAGAAGCAAGCATGAGGGTCAGGGACATGTTTCCAGGGAGAGAAGATAGGAGTGGCCAAAATGGGAGACTGACAAGGAGCCGCCACCAAGGAAGCTTGGGAACCAGGGAGTATGGTGGCCCAGAAGTCAAGAAACAATGAGATATCATATACATTATAGAAACTGCTCCGTGTTTCTGAGAGTGCTCTGGGGCAAGTCACAGCCTCTCTGAGCTTTAGTTCCCCCAGCTGAAAAATGCTGATCAAGTCCCCTCATAGGGAGGTTTCATAGGAAGAATTCATGGAGGTAGAGGACATAAAGCATTTGGCACACCACCTGAACATATTATGTACTCATTAATTATTATGATATTGTAATATAATAATAACCAGAAGGAATTTTTTTAATTGTATGAAAGACACAACATTCATGGCCTGCCAGTTACCTGTCTCCAGGAGCCCAGGAGTCTGTTCTGGGATTAGTCTTTACCCTGATTCCCTCTATTTATTCATTTCCTCCCTCCCTCCCTCCTTCCTTCTTTCCTTGCTTCCTTCCTTCCTTGCTTCCTTCCTTCCTTTCTTCTTCCCTCACTCCCTCCCTCTTCCTTCTCTCCTACCTTCCTTCCTTCTTTCCTTCCTTTGTATTGGCCTCAGGCAACACATAACTGGAATAATTGTAATTTCGGTTCATGACACACTTTATTGCGTTTGTTCTATAGGTATTTTTAATAACATGCAATCCACCTTTCAGAATGAAAGCTAGGTCTCTGACAATAGCTACTTCTAACCATAAGTCCCCACACACCACCCCAGGCCCCGCACCTCTCACCCACAGTGATCAGTGTCCATAATTCTCAGCTCATCACTAACTTGCTTTCTTTTTTTTCATAGATGTATAGCACCTATGTGTATTCCTAAACAGTACTTTTAACTTACTGGTTTTAAACTTTATAGAAAGAGTGTCTTGCTGCTAAGTGTATTTGGGACTATTTCCATGTAATATATTGTTGATACTCAGCCTTTATCTCTGAATCATTGTAGTTAATTAACTTTGTCTGGTGTCTTGTATTCTGTTTTGTGACTATATCATAGTCCATTCTTTGACTCTCTTACTAACGGGCAATGTTGTTCCTAAATTTTTGCAATTGCAAGCAGTACACCTACGGCATGCTAATATATGTCTCCCACTGTATTTGTGTAAGAATTTCTTCCAAGAATATTCCTAGAAGCAGAACTACTAGGGCTACTGGCCTTATGAAAACTCAAATTTAGGAGGTAGTGACAAACTGTATTTGCATCCATTTTCCCTCCCACCAGTGATGTAGAGAAGATCCTATGGATCCTAGAACACCCAACATCGGAATCTTCAGAATTTAAAAATTTTGTCAATTTAAGCTATGTAAAATAATTTTTGTGGTCTTGGTTTAAATTTCCCTTTCACCAGGCATCTCGGACATTTCTTTATAGGTTTATTGGCTTTATTGTTCATATGTATTTTGTCCATTTTTCAAAATGATTATCTGATTTTTGTATCAATTCTTTCTTAAGAGTGTGTATTACAAACATCTACTAGTTTATAACTTGTCTTTTTACTTTATTTACAAGTGTTTTGGTTAGGGGCACCTGGCTGGCTTAGTCAATAGAGCACTTGACTCTTGATGTTGGGGTTGTGAGCTCAAGCCCCAGGTTGGTCATCGAGCTTACTTTAAAAAAAGGGGGGGATTTTGTTAATTTTAATAAGTTGAAATTTTCTACCCTTTATTTCATAGTCAGTACTTTTGTGTCTTGTTTAAAGGTCTATTCAATTCTGAAGATCTAAAGCATATTCCCATCTATTTGCTACAAAGATTTTTATTTAGTATTCTGTCTTATATTTGAGAACTTAATTTATCTACAATTAATTTTTATACATGGTGTGAGGTAGGGGTTCAATTTTTATTTTGACATATGGATAACAGTTTTTCCAATCTTCTTTTCTTAGATTCATTCTCTCTTCTGTCATCTCACATGCTACTCTGATATAAACACCCAAATCCCCCATACATGTAGATGGATTTCCCCCTTACATCCCATTGCTAAACATGTCTTTCTCTGTTCCATTTTCATACTACTGTGATGACTTTGTTTCATGAGAGATCCTAATATCTGGTATCACCCTTGCCTACTTTTCTCCTTCAGAAGTGTCCTGGCTAGACTTGCAGGTTTAATCCTTATTCTCTGGTACATATTTTAGAAATTGCTTTTCAAGCTCCATGACTATAACTGAATCAAATTGAAAGGTCTATTTCAGGTAAAATCAGTATCTTTTAATTTTAGGTTTTCTGTCTATGAACATAGTATATTTCTCCCTTTATTTATATATCCTGTGTTATTTCTTACTAAAATTTCTGTAGGGTGTTTCTTACAGCTATCTCTCTTCTTCTTCCCCTAATTCCTCCAGAGTGTTCTTAGGAAAGGGATTCATTCAGCAGTTATGTTCATTCAGAATTTTGGCCACAACCAAACCCAAAAGTCTTTCTATCATCCACCCTGCCTTTTTGCCTCTAATAATGATGCCTGTCAATGTCAGTACATAGCATGCAAGTTCGCACTTTATGTTGTTCCCTCTGTTTTTAATGCCCAGTGTTCTCTTCTCATCTTGGTTAACACCTACCTATTTCCTAACATCAGGCCTGGCATCACCTTTTCCATGAGAATTTTTCTGACCTTTCAGCCTGGGTGAGTTGTCCATAATTCTTGGTGTTTACATCTCACACAAGCCTTTCAAATTTTCAATTGAACTGATGTATGTGTTTGTCTTACCCATTACGCCTCGAGCACAGGAGAAGTATTTTTTGTCTTTGGTTTTCCAATGCCTAACATAGAGTCTTTTGTATACAAAATGTTCCTTTTAAATGTTTGTTCAATTAAGATGCAAAGTCATTTTTTTTAATTTTATTTTATTATGTTATGTTAGTCACCACACAGTACATCATTAGTTTTTGATGTAATCTTAATAATCTAGAGGTCATAGGACTGGGGTCTGGGCTAAGTCAATATCATTAAGTGAACAATGATTCCAAAAAAACAGCCAAGGAAACTGAATCTTAGTCCTTTCTCCTCCTTAAAAGAGTGGGAGACCATTGATGGGCATTTCTCTCTGAGCATCTATCTTTTCATTTACAACGGGGGCTTAATCCTGGCCTCCATATCTAGTTGAAAGCTTTTTGAATTTTAAAAAAGGGGGGAAATGTAGAAAGTGTTGAATGTTTTGAAAACACAAAGATGCATACTACACAGGGCTTTGTTTTTACTAATCCCACCACTACCTTCATTTAGAGAAGCATCAGGATGTATTTTGTAGCATTAATGTTCTTACTGGGACAAGAAGTTTTTTATATGCATAATGACATATAAGTGTTATTTATACAGAGACATATAAATGTCTCTCTCTATATATATGTATATATATTACACACACAGACACACACACACCCCCCTTAATTGTCAGGTAGTCTTTGCTGAAGAACCATTAAAAAGTGTTAAGATACAAAGACTGTCTCTTTTTTTAAGATTTTATTTATTTATTTGACAGAGAGAGACACAGTGAGAGAGGGAACACAAGCAGGGGGAGTGGGAGAGGGAGAAGCAGGCTCCCCGCCAAGCAGGGAGCCCGACCTGGGGCTCTATCTCAAGACCCTGGGATCATGAACTGAGCCAAAGGCAGACGCTTAACTGAGGGAGCCACCCAGGTGCCCCAAGACTGTCTTTTTTTATGTCAAGAATGTAGCAACTATTTTAACAGTAAATTAAAGATTCATTGTATTCTATTATTTAATAACATTTATAAAGACCTCTTTATATTGCTTCAATGAAACAACTTTTAAACTATACATTAAAGATTCAATTCTATTTTATCATGTCCTTAATCCCATTTTGGGGGTAAATTCCTTAACACTAAGCATCATTTAACATTTTTATGAAACACTTGGTTATTTTGACAAAGAAGGCAGCAGTGGCTATAACTACAATGATCACATTTTCCAAAGGGGGAGAGAATTCTTAACCTGGAGCAGTAGTTTGAAATTCAGTTCTGGGAAATCCTTGGGTCCTGAGGTGGTGACATGGGGTCACTGTGGGGAGTGAGGAGGGCTGTCCAGACAGGGGCGAAAGTGTGTGTGCTCCTTTAATAATTGCAAAGCACGCTTAGGGATGACTGGGTGGCTCAGTTGGTTAAACGTCCAACTCGGTTTCAGCTCAAGTCATGATCTCTGGGTCATGAGATCGAGCCCCACATCAGGCTCTGTACTCAAAGGGGAGTGTGCTGGAGATTATCTCCCTCTCCCTCTGCCCCTAACCCAACTCATGCATGTTTTCGCTCTCTCTATCTCTATCTCTCTCTCAAAACAAATAAATAAAGCTTTAAAAAAATAAAGTACACATAGAAATAAAGATATTAGGTTCACAAATGCCCATGTTTCTGCACCCCAATATAACAAATGAACCTATGCACCACCATGATTGCTTCTGACTCCTTCAAGCTAACACATTAGGGATAACATTGAGCTCCTCTTTGAAATTTCCTCATCCCCCTCTTTTCCCTAGAGGTCATCAGCGTTTTAAAGTTGTGTGTCCTTCTCATTAACACTTGTACTATATATCTTTTTACTTATAAGTAGTAAACTGTATTATTTGGTGTATATTTAAAATTCATATAAACGGTATCATGCTCTATGTCCTTCTGTAACACTGTTATTCACTCAAAATTATTTGTAAGATTTTATCCATGTTGATACACACAGACCCAGTTCGTTCATTTTAACAGCTGCGCATCTGTAATCATCAGGGGCCTTGGTTGCAAACAACAGAAAGTGACTCTCATTAAATTAAGCAGAAAAGGACTTAATGAGAAGGATGTTGAGGGATTGGCAGAAGCAGATAAAGAGTCTGAAGAAATAGGGCAGCTGGGGGAGAGATCAGGCAGCTGAAATCACAGTTAGAATCTTATCAAAGGAAGTACGGCCAGCTACCCTGTTGGCACCTCTGGACCGTGCATGTCACCAGAATGGCCAACACCGCAACACTGCATGTCACTCAAGCATGACACCATTGCTGGTATTGCAGAAGCATGTGAGTCCCCCCGAGCACGGCTTGCTGCTGACACGGCTGTACCATGCATACCACTCCCAGCATGCATGGCCATCTCTGGTGGCACGCAACACTGGACAGTGGATGCTGAGCTGCCCTGCCCCCATCCCTGGGGCTCACTGGGGCTCGCTGCTACTGTTCCCTCCATCTTCATTCTAGTATTCTATTTATTCTGTCATTTCTCAGGCATTTCTATGCCCTGAGAACAGAGCACTGAAGAAGACTAAGCGTTTATTCTCACAGGGCTTACACTCTGGAGGGAAGATAGAAAAAAAACAAACTATATTATATCTGCATCTGCTTGTGATGCGTGTCTGTGTAACCAGTGACACTTGCTCAGGACTCAAAGTCCCCAGCAGAAATTTGGTGGAACATGCGATTGTTCAAACTCAGATCTCATCAAGGCTATACCAGCCAGGAAGCCAGAAGAGGTACTATTTACACCCCATTCACAGCCTGGGGTAACTATGGTTTTTTCTACTGAAAGAGGGCATTGGGTCTTGGTATGGCCATCTTCTTCATTTTAGTCACTCCAACAGGAGTGCAATGACACCTAAGGTTGTTTTAACTTGCATTTCCCTGATCTGTAATGAGAAAGGCATTCACTGCCCACTAGGGTTTCCTCCTCTATAACTTGTTGTTCATATCTCTGCCTGCTTTTCTTCTGCTTTTCTGTCTCTTTCCTATGTCCAGAAATGCATATTCTGATCTAAATGTACTAATCCTGGATAGGTAAGTATGTTGAGAGTATATTCTCCCAGCCTTTGGCTTGTCTTTTAACAGGGTTTATGCTTTTAAAAAAAAAAAATCAGCTTTATTGAGTTATAATTTACAGAAAATCAAACTCACCAGTTTTAGTGTATAATTTAGTAAGTTTTAACAAATGTACATATTCACAATCATGGAATAGACTATATCCATCACCCCAGAAATTTCCCTCATACCTATTTTTACTCAGTCCTCTCTCCCATCCCCAACTCCAGGCAATTGTTTTATTCCTGCCCATATATAATTCTTTAAATTTCATACGAATGGAATCATACAGTATGTAGCCTTCGGTGTCTGGATTTCTCCATTTAACATATGCTTTTGAGATTCATTAATGTTATTATATATATCAGCAATATGTTCCTTTTTATTGCTGAGTAATATTCCATTGTGTGAACATACCACAATTTGTTTATCCAGGTACCAGGCAATGGATATTTGGGTTATTTCCAAGATTTTGCACTTATAAATAAAGTGAATATTCAAGTACAAATCTTTGTCTATAGATAGGTTTTTATTTATCTGGGGTATTCCAGGAATAGAATTAATGGTCATAAGTTAAGTATTTGTATAGCTCTATAAGAAACCACCAAAGTGCTTTTCAACTGGATGCATTTTGCGTTGCAACAAGCCGGGAATGAGAGTCATGGTTGATCCGCATCTTCACCAACACTTGATAGCGTGAGTCATTGGGAATTGAGCCATTCTAGTGGGTGTAAACATTTTTTAGTGACGTTTCATTTTTTTTCCTCTAAAGGCAAATGATTTTGAGTATTTTTCAATGTATTTGCTTGCCATCCCTGTATCTTCCTTGATGAAATGTTTGTACAACTCTTATACCCACAATTTCTTAAATCAGGTCATTTTTCTTTTTATTATTGAGTTGTACAAGTTCTTCATGTATTTGGAATACAAGCCCTTTGTCAGATAAATGTGTATATTTTCTCCCAGTCCGTGGCTTGCCTTGTCATTTCCTTAACTGTTTTTATGAAGAGCATTTTTTAAATTTTTACAAAGTTCCCTTTATTTTTTTCTTTTTATGATGCATGGTTTTTTTGTCCTATTTAAGAAATCTTTGCTTAGCTCAAGGTCACAACAATTTTTTTTCTACATTTTTATCTAGACATTTTACAGTTTTCACTGCTGTTATATTTAGGGGTATGATTCATTTCTAATTCACTGTTTATGTAGTGTAAGGTAAGGGTTGAGCTTCATTGTTTCCCATCTGGATGTCCAATTATTCAAGCACCATTTGTTGTAGAGACTATTCTTTCTCTTTTGAATTACTTTGGCAGCTTTGTTGAAATTCAATTGACCATATATTGAGGATGTATTTTTCCACTTTCCACTCTCTTCCATTGATCTATTATGTCTGTCTTTACACCAATAACACAATGCCTTGATTACTATAGCTTTATCATAGGCTTCAATTCAGGTACTGCAATTCCCCAAAAACCTAATTTTTTAAGTATTTTGAATTTCCATATAAATTTTAGCATCAGTTTGCCAATTTAAGAAATATTCTGCTATGATTTTGATTGGGATTTTTTAAATCTATAGTTGAATATGAAGATATTAAACTGAGTGATACTGAATCTTCTAATCCATAACATGTTTCATCTCTTCATTTATGTAAGTTTTTTTAAACTCAATTCAGCAGTGTATTGTAGGTTTTGGAGTACAGATCCTGCAAATACTCTGTTAGATTTGCCCTTGTGATTTTTACTTGTTCATTGCCAGTATGAGAAATACATTTGATTTTTGTATAATGACTGTGTCTTATGGCTTTGCTAAACTCATTTATGAGTTATAGAATTTTTTTTATATTTTTCTTAGAATTCTCTACATAGACAATTATGTTTCTGTGAATAAATATAGTTTCACTTCTTCTTTTCCAATCTGGATGCCTTTCATGTCTTTTTTTTCTTGCCTGATTGCACAAGCTAGGACCTCCAATGCAATATAAAATACAAATGGTGAGCGTGGACATCTGTGCCTTGTTTCTGATCTTTTGGGGAAAGCATTCAGTCTCTTGCCGTTAAGTATAATGTTAGTTCTAGGTTTTTGCTAGTCCCTTTACCAGGTGGAGGAAGTTTTTATTTTTGCAAAGAGTTTTTGTTTGTCTTTAAACTATGAATTAGTGTTAAATTTTAAAATATATTTCTGCATCTAAGATGATTTTTTTCTTTTAACCTGCCATTATAGTGAATTACATTGATTGATTTTAGTATGTCAGGTCAAATTTTTCACCACTAGGATAAACTTCTTTTGGTTTTGATGCATTACTACTTTTGTGTGTGTGTCATTGGATTTGATTTGAAAAAAGAATTCTTATGTATTTTTACCTCTATATTCTTAAGGGACATTGCTCTTTTGTTTTAGTATAATAAAGAGAAACAGGTCTAGTTTTAGTATGATGATGTAATGATGTATGATAATGGAATATGATGATGGAAGACTCAAAAAATGAGCTAAAAAGTATTCTCTCCTTTCATATATTCTGTAAGAGTTCCTGTAGAATTAGAGGTATTCTTTAAATATTTGGTGGAATTCACCAGTGAAATAGAAGGAGCCAGGAGTTGTTTACGTGTTTGATTTGTTTGAGGTTGTGAGTGTGTGTGCACAGAAAAGTTTTAAACTAAACATTTGATTTATGCAATAAATACAGCAATTTTTAGGTTATCGTCTTGAGTTAGTTTGATACTTTGTGTCTCTCTCTGTCTATTTTACCTAAATTGCTGTTTTTTCTCTTGCCATAAAGTTGTTTAAAATATTTCATTATTGCCCTTTTAATATTTCTACCATCATTTGGAATGTCACCTCTTTCATTCCTGTTAAGGGTCATTTGTGCCTTTTCTCTATTTTATCTTCATCAGCTTTTCTAAAGATTAATCAATTTAATTAACATTTCAAAGAATCAGATTTTGCTTCCACTATTTTTTTTCTATTGTTCTGTGTTCAATGTCATTTATTCCTTTTTTGTTTTAATTGTTTCTTCCAATTTTCTAGGTTTATTTTGCTCTTTTCTGTTTTAAGTTTCTTTTCTGGAAGATTTGAGACACTCTCTTTTCTACCACAAGCATTTAATCTTAAACATGTTCCTCTAAGAACTACTTTAACTGTATCCCATACATTAATACATATATATATAGTTTTCATTTTCATTTTCATTTTCTAGTTTTCCATGTAATTCTTTCTTGGAATGGTTATTGAGAAGTAGGTTGTTAAATTTACTGGTATTTAGGGTTTTCTAGATATTTTATATTATTGATTTTTACTTTAATTTTGGTATGGTTAGATAATTATATTATTTTATTGCATTATTTGAATCCTCAAATTTATGGAAACATTTTCATGCTCTGTATTGATAATAGACGCTCTCCTTCTTTTTTTGTATTTTCCTATTAGTTTATCAAAAGTGTTTATGATAAAGTTGTGCTGAATTTTATTAAATTGTTTTCTGTAGCCATTGAGATGATTATATATTTTTTCTCTTTTAATTTGTTGATACCATGGTCTATTTTTATAGACTTTATTATGTGAAACAAATCTTGAATTTTTTAGTAAGTCTGGTATATGGTATTTTTAAACATAACTGAGTTTGATTTGTTGATATTTTAACTCATGATTTCTTACCTTTATCTCAGTAAGAGTATAATTTTTCTCCTCTTACTCTGTCCTCCAGTTTTGGAATCAAGCTAATACCAGCATTATACAGTAAGTTGGATATCATTCTTTCTTTTTCTTTACTAGAAACATTTGTTAAAGTCATATTTAGTTTATTTGTTCACTGATGGCTTGGTAAAATTCATTCATAAAATAATCTAGACCCAGAGTCTTTCTAGAAGAGATACACTGATGCAATCTATATGCCAGAAAATTTATTTTGTAATACTAATTTGTCTATTCAAATATTTTATTTCATTCATTTCAATACTTGTCATTCACATTATTTCAAATGATCATCCATTTCATATAAATTGTCACATTTACTGTAACAAAGTTATTCACGAAATCTCTGTGTCTGGTATTAATCTTTTTTGTTCCTCATATATTTGTTTATAATTTTCTCCTTTTTCCCTCAGTTAATCCTATCAGAGATTTTTCTGTTTCAGTAGTTTTTTTTAAAGAGCTAACATTGATTTCATTGATTCTTTTTATTTTTTCTAATATTTGCTCTTATCTTTATTATATCTTTGCTTCTATTTTCTTTGGGTTTTTTCTATTGTTCTTTGTCTGACTTACTGAGTTAAGTACTTGCTTCACCAATTTTTAAACTTAGTATTTTTAAATATATACCATTAAAATTATACATTCCCATCAAACACTCCAATTTTACCTTCTATAGTTAGTGGCTTTGCTATTATTTAGTTTTAAATAATTTGTTACTTACATTATGTCTTATTTATTCCATGAATTATTGAGTTATCTTCTTTTTTAGTGTCTACATATATGGTGGGCTTAAGAAATATCATTATTTCGGGCACCTGGGTGGCTCAGTCATTAAGCGTCTGCCTTCGGCTCAGGTCATGATCCCAGGGTCCTGGGATCGAGTCCCACGTCGGGCTCCCTGCTCGGTGGGAAGCCTGCTTCTCCCTCTCCCACTCCCCCTGCTTGTGTTCCTGCTCTCGCTGTCTCTTTCTCTGTCAAATAAATAAATAAAATCTTTAAAAAAAAAAAAGAAATATCATTATTTCATTGATCTCTGATTTTCCTGCAATGTGTTTAGAAACAATGGTCTATTTGATATAACTTTTTTGGTATTGATTGAAACTTCCACTACAGATTTTTTTTGGCCAATGTTTGTAAAAAATACATGGATAATCTTAAAGAATTTGTATTCTGTGTTTTTCAGGATTTTTTGCATAACTTGAGCTTTAAAAGTATGTTGTTCAAATTTCTTATATTCTTGCTAAGTTTAAATCTTTTTTTAACAGTTTCAAAAGAAGGCTATTAAAATATCTCACTCTGATTCTGGACTTGCCTTATAATTCTGTAAACTTTCGCTTTATACAGATTATAGTTATATTGTTAGTTGCATTAAGATTCATGATTATTATATATTCCGATAAAGTGTTCCTTTTATTATAAGTAACAACCTTCCAAATCCCTAATGACAACTTTGACTTGATATTTATCTGATACTCATTTGGAATGCCTGATATATTCTTTTTCATTCTTTCACTTTCAAATTTCTGCATCATTTTATTTTTAAATGTGTTTCGTACAAAAAAACCTTTGATTTTCTGATTCCTCTGGTCCTCAATTTGCCATTTTGTTGCACCAACCAAAACATAGTTGTCCCCTTCATATAATTATCATTAAATCCACTTTAAAGGTGAGGAAATTCATGTTCAGTGAGGGATTTACTTGTTACAGGTGAAAGATCTAGAAAGTATCATTTTATTACGTCATGCCATGTCTTTTTAAAGGCATCTGTTATGGGCTTGTGTCCCCCCAAAATCTATATGATGAAACCCTAACCCCCAGTACTTCTGAATGTGGCCTTCTTTGGAATAAAGTTATTACAAATGTAGTTAACTGAGGTAAAGTTATTAAGGTGGGTCCTAATCCATTATGACTAATGTCCTCATAAAAAGAGGAAAAAGGGACACAGACAGGAACACAAGAAGAATGCCATGTGAACACAGGGTGATACTTCTATAAACCAAGGAATAGCAAAGATTACCAGCTTCCCACCTGGCTAGGAGAGAAGCATGGGACAGATTTTCCTACCCAGCCCTCAAAAGAAAGCAACCCTGCTGATATCTTGATCTTGGACTTCTAGACTCCAGATCTCTGAAACAATTATTTCCTACTGTTTAAGCCACTTAAATTGTGGTACTTTGTTACTGCAGCCCTAGCAAACTACTATAGCATCTTTATCATAACTAGAAAGCTTTTTGCTGACTGTTTTCTGCAAATAAGCACATACATATGTACCATCTTGCAGACATACCACGGGAAAGTCTGTCTAATACATGACATTGAGAAAAAAATCTCACCATCTGCTTGGAAGATCTTCTAGGTAGTGGAATATAAAAGGGTAGGACCCTGGGCTGGGTCAGGAAACTTGAGCTTGGTCATTAATTTAGACAAAAACATTTTCTGCTAGTTCTTGGTATAATTTACACATTGAGAAGGCTACCATAGTCCGACTTGACTAAACTTCACATCTTCAAAATATTTTGCCAACAAATCTGCCTTTGTGATGACATAATTAATTTGATTGCCCAATGTTTATTAATCAAAGACATATATAACAGGATATGCAATAAAATCACTTCTCCAAATTCCGATGAGGTCACCAGCAGCCAACCAGAGCTGAAGGGGCATTCTTGCGGATTCATCCTAAAGCCCCTGCACAGCTGGTCCAGATGAGTGGGGGCCTGGCAGGGCAGCCCTGTGCAGCCGGGGGGCCAACATCTGCCTGAAACACCCCGTGTGGCCTCGTGAGTCGAGCCTGTCCATAGGGAGGCTCTCCCATCTGGCCTGAGTATCAAGCGTTCCCTGAACACAGCGGGTGAGAATGGAATCCTATCCTCTCCCTGCTCCAGCCTGGGTGTGCATTCCCTTGGAGGGCCCAGGACAGGGGAAACAGAGCAGGTTCAGAGAAGCCAGTGGTTGTCTTGCCCACATGTAAGCATGAAATTCAAGTCCCCACCGAGGAACCGTGAAGAGACCCCAGGTGGGCCTGGATTAGTGCTGAGTGTGCAGTGACCTTTAGCACAGAGCCCATGGTGACTCCTCACCTCTGCACATCAGCAGGCCTGGGTATCAGGCCATCTCCAGCTGCCAAGCATCTTGTCCCTGGGAAAGTTGCTTAACTTCTCTGGATCTCAGTTTTGTTTTTTTTTTCCTTTGCTAAATAGAGATGGTAAGTCCCCGTGCTTCCTACCTCATCAGAGTATATGGAAAAAGTTGGTTTCGTATTCTGTAGTTCAGCAGACTTGTTCTAAGGATACCTAGTTGTCATTTGTTCAATCAGCAAAGACATACTGAGGGCTTACTATGTGCCAGGAAGCGAATCAGCTGCCAGAGGCTAGTGGGGAACAGAACCAACTGTGCGTGTTATCATAGGAACATGTGGAAAGAGCAAAGGGACCCTTCAGGATGCAAAATGCATCTTTCAACTTCTAGGTATTTAGGGGAAGCATCACCAAGGCAGGCACGTTGGCTTGATGTGGGGTTTGGGGGAGTAGAACAAGTTGTCTGGGAGGGTAAGGTGGCAATCCAGGCTGGGAGGACCCATGTGCAAAAGATGGAGGCCTGAGGAAACACAGCAGGTCCTAGGGAGGGCAGAGTTATGTGGCTAGCCAGAGTCAGGGCAAGCTGGAAAATTAGATTCTTTCCCTCAAGAGTTTACAGTCTAAATAGGAGATGGGAAGAAAAGGGCAATAAAGCAATACACTCGGGAAATCCCATTTCTGGAAATTAAAATAAAAAATAATTTTCCAGGGCCACATGAGAAATGGTATATTGAGCCTCTGGGCAGAGAGATTGCTCAGCGCCTGGGTGGGAGTAGGGATGCTCCAGATCTGGACTGCACAGTGGCTGAAGACTCTGAAAACAGCGAGATTGGGGTCTGCAAAGTAGGAGAAAGAGAGAAGCCTGGACAGGGGACCAAGGTCTGGAGAGAGTCCAGCCTGCTCAGGCAATGGGGAGCTGAGCTATCAGGTAAGTGACGGGCAGTCTGGGGGCCTGAATGTTGAGGGAAAGAGCTGTCAGAAATCCACTGAGGTAGAACTGTGCTCTCTCACTCGGCACAGTGCCTCCAAAAAGCATAGGGGTCAAGGGCATAGAAGCCCCAGTCCTGAGAGGACTGACCCAGTGGAGACCATCAGACCTGGCTTTGAACCTGGCCCCATCGCTCACTAGCTCAGGGACACTAAGAAAGCAGTTGCCTCTCATCCAGGTTTCCTCAACTGTAAAATGGCCATAATATTAATACCTAGCTCCCAGAGTGGCGGCAAGGCCTCAGGAGTTCTAGCCACATGCCCCTAGCTCAGCGTCCTGGAGGAGAGCAGGAGGGGATAGCTTCAGGGGCTGGCCAGCACCTTCCCTCAAGCCTCCGCCTCTGCCAAAAGCACCTTGCACAGAGACAAAGAGACAGAGCCCTGCCCCACGATGCCATCCCTGCTAGGTAGAGAGAGCGGTGGCCATTCATCCACGCTCTGCAGAGTACAAAACAGAACAACAACAATGAAAACGAAAGAAAAAAATAAATTTTAAAAATAATAAACTTCCATCATCATTTTTGTCAATTTTCCTCTGAGCTGCTAGCATTCAACTTTGGGATGTTTCTAGAAAGATGGAGAGAGAAGAGAAAAAAAAAAAAAAAACCGCTTGCACTTTCTGCTCAACTAGAGTTTTATGAGTTCATTTTCCTCTCCCTCTCGGTTCTGTAGCCACTGGTGCCCCAGGGCCCCAAAATGCCTCTCCCCAACTCCTCACTTTCTCCCTCTGACTATATCACTGTCTTTGGTTTCCCTTGTTCTACACCTACCTGGAAAAAGAGAGTGCAGATTCTGCAGCCTGATTCTCTCCAGGATCTGGATGCGCAACTGGATGTTTTTAATCCAACATGTATTGGCTTTTGAGCTGCAAAATCCCAATTTCCTGGGCAAGTGTATCCAGCTAGGGAAGCCCCTACAGAATGAATCTTCATCAAATGAGAAGATTGGGGTTTTCCCCACGACCTTCCTGGGAGCCCCAGGCAATTGAAGGGCACAATGATCCCAAGGAGAAGGACAGAATAAGGGGAAGACTCTCCGACATCCCGCTTCAGCTATGCTGAAATATCACCCCTTTGCATAGGATTCCATGGCTAGCCCTTCTCTGTCATCCCATGACCTCATTCCTACACCAGTAACATTGGCCCCATTTGACAGATGAAGAAAGTAAGAATGTGCGTAACGGGAGACAGGAGAAGCGTTTTCAGTCTGAGTAGACCGAGCTCCATCCAGGTTGGCCTGGGGCTCGCTTGCAGAGCTTTGCCTCAGAACATCACGTGCTGCTCACAATGCAGGGAAACCCCGGGTTCCTCCCAAGGGGTGGGACGGCTTGGCAGGGAGGCGGCCAACTGCTCAGTTGGTTGAGGAGATAATGATGCTTAGAGCTGTTTATCAACCATCTTTGAATGGCAGGCCCGGAATTCCTAATTAACTAGCATCCGTGGTCTGGTAACTCTTCTAAGAGTCCAGCCGTATCAGATCACTAACATTTCTGCATGGGTCTATCTCTCCCTAAAACCTGTGCTCAGCGCCTGATAAATAGAAGTTTCTGACGACAGTAATTAATGAATGGGAGGGAAGGAAGGGGAAGGCTTTGTGGCCTGCCCCAAATCCCTGGAGCTCCCAAGAATTAAAGTTGATTTTTCTGCCAAAAGGAGGCCTGTGTGGACAACGTGCCATGAGGAAAGGGCCAGGGATGCTCAGCTGTTCTGAATTTAGCCAGGAACGCAAAGGCCAAAGTCCTGGGCCACCTGGCACCCAGCTGTTCATAGCATCATGGCCCCAGAATCCTGCCCTGGTGGGGCCCGCAGAAACCAGCTCATATAGCCCTCATTATCCATACCTTGCTGGGGTCACCCAGCCCCTTAGCCACAGACACAGGACAGAGATCCAGGCCACCCTTGATGGGCCCGTGTCTCAAGTCCTATCCCCGCCCCCCTCCGCTCCAGTCACAGCGGACAATATTGATACCATCCTTTTTATACAGGCCACTATCCTTGCTCGCCCTGTTTCTCTTCCTCCCCTTCTCCTCCAGGAGAGTCCCAAATCTTCGGGAAGCCTTCCATGACTTGCTCCCTCTTGGTGCTGAGCTAGTCCCCGTCCTCCATGAAGCCTGCCTAGATTCATCACCTCCGTCGTGACACTTTCCAACTGCACTGACGGACTGTGTCTGAGCTGCACACTCAACCCCGAGCTTCTCAAAGTCACCTCTGGGGTCCTGTCCACTGCTGTCGCCCCAGAACCCAAGACAGGGCCTGGCGGGAAAGAATCAGTGCCCAGATCTTTTCTCATGCATGGAAGAATGGAGAATGAGTACAGTAATAAAGGAGTCTTTTCTTTTTTAGTAAGAATTTTTTCACTCTCTAAGGACAGGGATGCTGGTTTGGTCATAAAAAAATTACCCAGTAGGGCTTGTTCCTGAAATGAAGCAAGGAGGGAAGAGGTGTCCGGGGTACTCCTGATATGCTTAGGACAAACCCCACAATAACAAGGATGGCGCAGGGCCAGCCAGCCCAGCATGCGAGGCGGCACGCCCTGTCTGATGGCCGTGTATCTCTGAGCACTCAGATAGCCCAGCGAGCGCTCCCTGTCTGCAGCTGGCCAGGCAGATCCGACTCAGGCCTGAGAATGAGTATTTAGCACTCCCCTAGGAGCTCGGCCACCACGAGTCTTCTCCGCATCAACAAAGGTTTGCTGCTATGTCTGTTTCCACCAAAACAGAAAAGGAGACTCGTGTGACAAAGGGGACCCAGGCCTGGCTGGACCGGAAGGCTTTCAACCCCCACGGGAGATGATCATTGCTCTTGCTTAGATCCAGAGACACAGAAGTTCAGAGTCAAATGTGGAGTGTTTTTTAAGCGGTGTCATTTCACACTAATGGGCTGGGGACACTCAGACCACCCAAGCCTCAGCTTCCTCAGCTAAGAAACAGGGAGACAGTGTCTCCTGTGCAGAGGATGAGAGGCACATCATGCAGGGAAAGTGCTGGATGTCGTGTCTGGAGCCTCCCAGGGCTCAGTCCGTATCCTCTGCCTTTCTGCAGGCTGGGCTGGGGGAGGCAGGGAAGGCGCAAGGAGCCGCTCTCTCGCAGATACATCCCTTACGTGTTCTGTCCTGGGTGTGTTGCTGGCTCTTAGCTTCCACCTGCCTCGGCTCTCGGCTGCCATTAAAGGTTTTTCCTTGAAGAGTCCTATGGAAGATACTAAAACATCAGTCTCTATCAGCCTATACTGCACACATCCACAGGCCCGTCTATGGCCGGAGTTCCTGCCGTGGCCCACAGCCATCGGCGGGCTAGTTAGTAATTAAGTCCTACCCCTCACCCGGACATCCTGTGGCTTCCAAGCTCCGTGAGGACAGGAGCATTTCTCTTTGTTCATGACTGAATCCGGTGTTCACGATTGCCCAACACAGTGCCTGGAACACAGGGCCTCCCAGTACATTTTGTTGAGACAGCAAGAGACGGGTGCTGCAGGGAGAATGGGAGGCAGGAAGGGAAGCTCCCCCCATGTGACAACTCAGGCCACGGTCTTAGAATGCTGTTCTTGTCTCCTGGCAGCTCTTGCTCACGGGGCAAGAGGCGGCTGTGGATCCGCTGCACACTGCAGCCCCCCCCCCCCCGTGTCCTTGGGAAGTAGTGCTGGGGACCTCATCCATGCACCCCTGCATCCTGCCTCCTCTGGCACCACAAGGACCACCACCCCAGAGTGGCTCCTGGAGACATTTGTCAGGTAAGCTGCAGCCCCCCACCCCTGCCACACCCCTGCCTCCTCCACAGCGGTCCACTGCTCCTACGGCGTCTGCACACTGGGCATTGGTCACCCCAGTCACGGACATCTTTGGCCTGGTTTGTAATCCGCAGTTCACGCTCACCAGTGCCCCACATGGGCCCTCTCACCGGCTCAGGGTGGGGGCGCATACCAGGTGCCCAGGCTCTCGGCTTCGTGGGGGAGCCTTTCAAAGGTTGCAAGCTTTTGGAATGGCACACTTGGCTCCTAGTGGTCAAAACAGGATTTGAACTCAGGCACAAAAAGCAATTCCCGAGCCCCTGCAAAAGTACTGTGTTTGGAACTCACACAGTTTGATGCAAGAGCAGAAGACGTGTAAGTTTATTGATAATAGTAAGTCCAAGTAGCCACTTCACACAAAATGGAGGCCTCATTACATGGCGCTTGTTCCAAACCTTGCTTTCTTGGGTAAGTCATCCATTCATTCAGCCAGCATTTCTGAGGGGCCCTCTAGATGCAGGCTGTGTTCTAGCGTGGGGGCCCTTTGACAGGCAAGATGGAGAAAGTCCTTGCTTTCACAGAAAGTGAAGGGGACAAGAAATCAGCAAAGTCAAATCATTGTATCTGCAGCCAGGTAGTGAAGAATGCTGTGAAGGAACATCAAGGGGTTTTAGGGCAGAGGGAGGATCCTGAGCTTCTGCTTAGGCAGGCCCAGTTCGCCAAGCCTCTAAGGAGCTAACACTGGACCCCGAGATAAGTAAAGCTGTGAGCCACAGGCCAGGGGGTCAGGCATCCCAGACAGGGGCCACAGCAGGTGCAAAGGCCCAGTGGCAGGGCTGTGCTTGTGATGCGTGAAGAACAAGGGGCTGTAGCCATGGGCAGCCTGCAGGGGCAGCAGGGGCCAGTGGAAAGCGTTTTGGTTTTTATCAGAGAGCAAGCAGAGGGACTTGAATATCAGGGCCTTGGAAACCACCACAGTGAGTGCTTTGCCTCTACTCTGAGATCAGGAGCATCACAAGCAAGGAATGATATAATTTATCTTATATTCTGAAGGTATCGCTCAGTTGGGATAGAAAGGACTTGGAAAGCAGGCAAGACTGAGCCTGAAATCCCAGCGACACCACTGTGTCACTGCATCCAAAAAGAAGGTTTTCACAGGCTGTTGTGAGGATTTAGTACCCATGTAATACTCAGGTAACCTGCTGAGAGCACAGGAGAACCCGACAAACGCTCGTTTCCTTCCCAATGTATTTTCCCAAACCCAAGAATCCCCGTAGGCAAGCAGCTAACTGTGGGTTTCTGAACCATGGGCAGCTGACAGTGCTACGAAAAAGTAGTTCCTGTTTCTGAGAGGAGAGTCCTCCCCTGTGGGTGCTATTCAAACCCCGATATTGGGGCTGCAATATGTACTCTCTCTGTGCCTGACGCACAGCCAATGACAGGGGTCATTTAGGTCCATGTTCCTGCCCATACTTCCTTGTCCAGGCACACTGACACACCCCGTGAGCTTAATTTTGCTGGACACAGTTCACATGGCCCATGCCCTTACTCAAAAATCAGTAATAATAATAATAATTATGACCCAGCAATTGCACTCCTGGGTATTTACCCCCAAAGACACAGATGTAGTGAAAAGAAGGGCCATATGCACCTCAATGTTCATGGCAGCAATGTTCACAATAGCCAAACTGTAGAAAGAGCCGAGATATCCCTCAGCAGATGAATAGATAAAGAAGATGTGGTCCATATGTACAATGGAATATTACTCAGCCATCAGAAAGGATGAATACCCAACTTTTACATCAACATGGATGGGACTGGAGGAGACTATGCTGAGTGAAGTAAGTCAAGCAGAGAAAGTCAATTATCATATGGTTTCACTTATTTGTGGAACATAAGGAATAGCATGGAGGACATTAGGAGAAGGAAGGGAAAAATGAAGAGGGGCGGAAATCGGAGGGGGAGACGAACCATGAGAGACTACAGACTCCGAGAAACAAACTGAGGGTTTGGGGGGGGGGGATGGGTTAGCCCGGTGATGGGTATTAAAGAGGGCAGGTACTGAATGGAGCACTGGGTGCTATACACAACAATGAATCATGGATCACTACATCAAAAACTAATGATGTAATGTATGGTGATTAACATAACATAATAAAATTAAATTAAATTAAAAAATAAAATCAATAATAATAATAATAATACACAACAACCTGGATAGTTGCCAAGGCTTGCCCGATGTAATTTCCATGTGAAGTTGGTACAGGTTGTCTCTCTTCTTACTGTAGCTTCTCAGAATAAAAGTTTCGGACCAAAGAGACTCTGAAATGCGGGGGCAGGTGCACACCCATTCACCTTCAAGGCGGCAATGCCCACCCTTCCCTCTGCCTCAGACCTGGTTCCGAAATTGACTTTGCAAGTCTAATGCACTTAATTGAGGCAGTGGAGAGGAGTGTTTTAAAAGATTATAGAAGAAGGTGGGGCGTTTGTCCAATTCGTGCGACTTTCAGGGGCCCTCCTTTGTCCTTGGAGGAGAGCCAGTCCTGTGGCCGTGGTATCTACATCTGTTTTTCCTCCGAGTCAAACGCCTTTTGTCGAAACCGCTGACTTGGGAGCACAAATGTGTTGACCTTCACAGACCATTCTCAAACTTGAGACAAAAGAAGCTCATTGCTTTTTTTTTTTTTTAAAGAATAAAGTCAGAGGTTTGTTTTTTTTCTCCCCCTCCCTTACCCTCCTCCGCCCCCCTTGTCCGAGATGCCCATCGGAGGCAATTGCTAGTAAGACAGACCTAATTCAGCAGAGGCATCTGGCTGGAGCTGCACAAAAGCTCAGACTGCCCTTTTGAGGGTGTTATCAATAGTTCATTCTACTGCTGTTCACCCTGTGCATGACAGGCCTTCGACTTGCCAGCTTGGCAGGCAACTTGGGGGTCTGCTCGAGGGCCTTCCACGAAGCGTCACCATAGCTACTGCTCAGCGAGCGCCCACGATGTGTCAGGTGCTGCCTCTGAGTTTTGTCCAAATCCAGAAATACTCCTGGGAGGGTTTTTAGCCCTCGGAGGAAACTGAGGCTCCAGAGATAGGAAGTTGCCTAGGATCGCGGCTAGCACGTGTCCACGCCGAGACGGGAGCCCAGACGCCTGCGACCTCCCCACTTCGCTCATGCTGCCGGTCACAGGACACACATGTTGTGTCCTCCTCCTTGCCAGGACTGTGCCAACTGCAGGGACATCTGAGATCAAGCAGACACGCCGGAGCCCTCGGAAACTCAGGCTGAGTTTGAGTTCCCGCAGAAGCACACGTGAGACGGGGTTAGCAAGCAGGCAGTTCGTTTTTGTTATGTTCTTTATTTCTGGCAAAAAAAAAAAAGAGGCAATAAAACAAGTCACTTGAGAGAAATTGGTATTACGGTTGTGACTCCACAGCAGCTATGAACAAATCTGGGCTTAACCCCACCGGGGACTCTGGGAGACAATACACAACACCCCCGGAAATTACCCACTCCCAGACCAGGGACGAGGGATCCCGGGTATTTACCCACCATCCACCGTCTCACCATCCACTGTTGGCCGAGGGATGCCTCAAGGGCATTCACCATCAGGCGTTTTCAACTTCTCACCCAGGTGAGCAGAGCGTGCTCCTCCCGCCAGGAAGGAGGGCTGTCGGGCACGTGTTAGCTGCGGAGGGCCACGGGAAGGCACAGGGCTGGCATGTTTTGAACATCTCTGTGCCAGGCATGGGGCATCTATCTCCCTACCTCATACAGAGAGAGGCAATGCATAATTATGATAAGGAGTGCAGATATCTGGAGTCCACATTTATAATCTAGATGATCTTGAACAAATCACTAAATATTTCTAATGTCTGCAGTCAGATGAGAATGGTTATCATGCCCACCACGTAGAATGAAACACGGATTGAAAGAGATGAAGTGTGCAAAGCAGTCAGCCTAGTATCTAGTGAGTTCCCAAAGCCAGTTAACATATGAGTAAACCATAATATCCTTAGCTCATTAAATGCCCATACTGACTTGTGATGGAGCCGAATCTACCAGGGTTAAACTGGTGCCTGGTGTCCTCCAGGCATCAGACAGCAGAAGAAGATCTTGATCTAAGTCTGTGAGACACCAGCTCGTGGAGGGAAGCGGGGGTTGTAAGGACCCATGTCATGATGAAAATCAGAACGTGAGCTCTCCGTCCTCCCTTTGTGTGCCTTCTTCCCACTCCGAGGAGCACGCGTGGCTCAAAGTAGAATGAGCTCCTTACCCCGCTGCCTCAGAAGCGTGAATACTGGAAGCGATGAACTCTGTAGCTATGTTTCTTTCCAGATTTATAATAGATCCATTCCCCCAAGTGCTTGACATGGATGCGATGGAGATTTGAAGGTGCTCTCTAAAGCTCAATATTTCTGTGATTAATGTTTTATCGGATGGTGGGCAACAGAAATGCTATCCAGACTCAAAAGAAATAATTCAAATAGGGGACATTGTCTGTTGCATAAAACCTCCATTTAAAGGTTTGTCTTTCTTTCTTTCTTTCTTTCTTTCTTTCTTTCTTTCTTTCTTTCTTTCTTTCTTTCTTTCTTTCTTTCTTTCTTTCTTTCTTCTTTCTTTCTTTCTTTCTTAAGTGACTTTGGAAGGAAGCTTCAACCTGAGGAGAAGGATCAAAAGTAAAATTGATGGCTTCAGGGTGAGATTTTTCCCTTCGGTAATTTAACCGTCCTGATAGAGATAATGATGTCCACCTGTCAAGGTGAGCAGGCAGGAGAGCTGCAGAGAATGACAGCAGGAACGTTCAAGAGCCTGCACAGCTCTGAGGGCTCTGTGAAGGCACTGGGAGGAAAGAGCAATTTGCCCTCCCTCCTGGCCTGGCACTGCCCTCTTTCTCCAAACTGGAGAAAGGATTTAAAGGGCACTGCCATCCCCCGGAAGCTGATGAGGACAAGTGGCTCACAGTTCTGCATGACTTGTTAATCAGCATTTCCTCCTGTGTGTCCTACGGTGCAAGACACCCTACCTAAATTAGCAGACAAAGCTTCCCGATGACCCTGTGAGGGTTGGTGTCCGCATTCCTAATTTACAGATGGGGAAACAGAGGGCCCGAGAACTCAGCATTAGGCAGAGGCTGGGCCAGTTTGAGCTCCTACCCACCGTGTCACACTGCCCACGTTCCCTGTGACCCCAAGCACAGTGCTGCTAGAGGTCAAGTTTTCAGCTCATTTCGGAGTGAGTTGATCAAGAACCAGAGAGGGGAAATGACTTGTCCAAGGTCACACAGCAGGTGCATGGTACAGCTGGGGCTTGAACCACAGTGATCTGACTGCAGGCTGTATCTCAGCTGGTGGAGGTCTGGAGGACCTTTATCTGGTCGGTTTTCCTTAATGGCTCATCTTAGTTATTGAACCAGGCACCTTAATAGTTTTTGTTATAATTCGCTTATGCTTTGTGCTACTGTATCAATAAAGAGTAAAGTATACTTGAAATTTGTGTTGATTTTGTCCTTTTCTCCTGGAATAAAAGAATGTATAAACAAATCTGTATGTTTGTCTAAACTCATACACAAGCATTACTACAGACATGTTTCATGTGTACAAATATGTTACATATGCATGAATTAATACACACACATGAATTAATACACCTCTCTTTGTATTGTTTAGAATTATTGATAGTCATTGAATATGCTTATCTCTGACACTACTCCACCTGAACATGGGGTTGACCTCATAATAGGCAGGTTTGATCTTGTTGCAAAGCAAGACCGGAATGAAGGTCAAAGATTTGTCCTTGTGACTTGCAGTGTGGAGCTCATCCTTGGAACCACTGTTCATCTTCTTGGTCCACAGCATCTTCATACTATAATCTATCTTTCCTGAGAGGCCATCATATACACCTCTCATCAAACCTCAAGGTCAACTCGAGCTGCCTGCCTCTCTTGGAAAGGCCACCAGGGTCCCCAAAGTGAACATTACACATGCCATAGAGTACAAGTTTTATATCTGGCCATCCCAAAGTCAGTGTGCAGAAATCTGTCTGGCCATTTTTGTTTGATGTGATGACAAAGGAAAAAAAAATGTTAAATTTATTTTATGGTTTTGTGTATACTTCAATTTATTCTGCAAAGTATCAAAGGTGGTGTAAGTAATATGTAGATCTAGATGGCCAATAAATCATCTCTATTCCAGAGGGCTTCATATTTCACTCAGTTTGAAACTGAACATGATCAGGTCATTATGTAAATAACAAAATGTGATGTGTAATTTTTTTAAAGAATATCTGATAAATTATCTGTGATCATTTTGGTATTGATTAAGTTAATATAATAAGCACTTACCTTCCTATGAACCCCTCATGGTAATAATCTGCCTGAAAATATAAACCAGGGTCTGTAAAAGGTCAGAACTGGCAGAACAGGCGTGTGAGTACATGCTGACCTCAGCTTTACTTCTCAATATACAAGAGACTGAGAAGCTACCCAGCCTCAGAGCCCCCATTCTTTCCTTTCTTTCCTTCTTTCTTCCTTCCTTCCCTCCTTCCTTCTTTTGTTTAGAGAGAGAGAGAATGAGAGCAAGCACAAGTGGGAGGGGCAGAGGGAGAAGGAGAGAGAATCTCCAGCAGACTCCATGCTGAGCATGGAGCTGGACACGGGACTTGATCCCAGGACCCTGAGATTATGAACTGAGCTGAAATCAAGAGTCGACGCTTAACCGACTGAGCCACCCAGGAGCCCCCCCACCACCCCATTCTTTTCTAAACAGGAAGTCCGTTCCCTACCATTCTTACCAACTCAATGTAATTGTCTTTGAAGCCCAAGCTGATATCATAATGACCTTGCAGCAAGTCATAAGTAAGTCTGACTATAGTCTCTAGTCACACTTCAGTCTCAGGTCTACCCCTTAAAGAGGCTATTCTCCTTGCTTTTTCTTAGAACTTGTGTTTCTGAATAAGTTTGAAACCCCTCACCTGTGCTTGAAGTGTGAGATTTTCTTCTTATTTTCCATGTGTGTGGCTAATTTGAATGGTTAGCTTCTGTCTCTCAAAGCCATGATCTGAGTCAACATTTGGTTTGTCTTGAGTCAAAGACAGTAGCTTCATTCATTCCCTCTGAATCATTTGATTCAGAGAAGTTTCACAGTGGAAGCAACATGAAGATCATTACATCAAACTCTTGTTTTTAGACAGTCTATCTGAAGACCAGGAAAGGAAAGTGAATTAGCTAAGGTCACACAGCAAGTTGATGGCAGAGTTGGGGATAGATCCAAGCAGTCTGAGAGTAGCATAATCATTCACTCCACCACACTGCTTCACCCCAACTCAGAAACATTCACATTTTATGAAAAGGGGATTGTCCCATGTCCTGCTTGTCTGTCCCAGTCTTTGGCTGTGGGTCCATCTTGCCTGGTGTGCCTGTCCACCCTTTCACCCTCCCCCACAAAATGTATCCATTGCTCACTGTTACAAATGCTGTTCAGATAGCCCACTGCCACCCAGTTTCCACTATGTCCATGTCAGGAAGGGCTGCCAAATCAAACTCCATCTCAGAGGAGAGTCTGTACTTTATGTCAGCAGGTCCTACCAGGAGGGACCTGGGTGTAGCTCATATAAGAGTAAATAATTACAAAGGGAAAAATAGATCCTAGTGGGCATTGTCTTCAAATATCTAAATTTGTGGTACACGTGAGGAGTTAAAATTGTATCCACAGAGTGCCATTCAAGTGGCTGTTCCCTTTATTAACTAACTGAAGACCTTCTGTCCATGTCGGTTGGCCAAAAAATAAATGTGTTGCCTTGTGAGGAAAAAAGTTGCCCAACCTAAGAAGAACAAGGTAGCCCTTCACAGTGACCAAGGTAGGTCTGGGTTTATGTCTTAGCTCTGACATACAAACAATGAGACTTTGTAACTCCACACAATGGTGAACATGCCAAAGATGATGTTGATGGTGATGATTATGGTGGTGATGATGATGATGGTGATGGTTATGGTGGTGATGATAGTGATGGTGATGGAGATGATGATGGTGATGATGATGATGGTGACAGTGATGATGGTGGTGATGATGATGATGATGGTGATGATGATGTTGATAGTGATGATGATGGTGATGATGATGGTGATGATGACGATGACAATGATGATGGTGGTGATGATGATGATGGTGATGATGATGGTGACAATGATGAGAAAAACAGTGATAAGGAAGACAAGGTGATAAAAATGTAAATAATGCCTGCTGCTGTGAAAAATGTTGAGTAGGCAATCCTTGCATTGGTGGGAAGTGGAGAAGTCAGATGGCTTCTAAGATTCCCCACTTCCCTCATGATTTCATGACTCTTAAGTAATAGAATAGAAACAAAAGAGTTTTAGAGTCAGACCAACAACTGGTCAGATTCTCTAAGTATGAATTACATGATCTTGATCAAATTATTTATGTTCTTTGAGCCCTTTCGTTTTTTAACCCTGGAATGTGGTGATAAAATATCCATCATGCAGAGTGGTGGACAGAATTAATGTTGTTTAATTTTGTAAAGTACCTTGTCACAACTCCAAGTATCTCAGAGTCACCCAGTGAATATTAATCAATCTTTGATGAAAGATGGAAGGAAAAGGGGGTGTTGACCTAGAGTACCGATGGCTAAAGAGCCAAAATGACTGGACTGATGTTTATCAGGGACTTGATGAGAACCGAGTTCAGTAGCCATGCCTTGTGCCTTTAGAAAACCAAATAACAGGGAACATCTCTATGTTGTCCTGATAAGATGCCAGGTGGGCTTAAGTCTGAGAATCGTCCCCCTCATATGCCTGGACTGTGTTAGACAAGGTTGGCAATCAAGGGTAGGTCCCTGTCTCCCCCAGGACCCAAGGATACAGAGACAGGTCTGCGCAACCGGACCCCTTGTGGCCCCTGGCACTGGAGTCCTGGCACTGGCGGTCACTAAGTTTCTGAGCAGACCACCTCCTGCATGCCCAGGAGCATCTGCAGCTTCATGGATAGGCCCCCATCCCCTGAAAGAGCAGTCAGCATGCCATCTGGGATAGCAGAAGATTCACAACCGCACTGCTGTTCACTATCACTCTGTTCCGGCAAGCAGGAAGATACACAGGAACCAGTGGAGACAAGTGAGACTCTAAGTGGAGCTTCTCAGACATAATGAGGACAGCCTCTGTGGACATCATGTCAGAAGAAAGAGCAGAAGTTAGAAAAGTCAGAGGACAAGGGCCTCCCTGATTTCTCTGGTCCCACAGCAGTAAGAACCCACAGGCGGCAGCTAAAGTCTGCTGTGCACCATGCCTGCTTATTATCATTCGGAACGTTGCCCCATTAGCTGTGGATGAGCATAACTGAGGTCACAGTGAGCTTTCAGGGAGTGCCTCCTGAGTGTCCACCTGGGCCAGGTGCTTCATACACTGAGCACCAATCCTCCAAACAAACTGGAAAGTTGAGCCCCATCTCTCAGAAAGAACCACAGGTTCAAAGAGGTGGGATTATGTGTCTATGGTCAGCTTGGTAGTGAAGGCCAAAGTCATAAGCCCTTCACTGCCTCACTCTCTTATCTTCCCCCTGTGCTTGTAGAAGTCAAATAAAAGAGGCAATTTCAACTGTCGGATTAGAAACACCGCTGGTCCCGTCTTCTGCAATATGAAGTGGATAACCCATTTAGTCAATGTGCACTGCATTGAAATTTGCCTGTCCATGTGTTTGTTTCATTTCAACGAGGCCCTGAGATGGGATGGAACCCCATTATAAGCCTGTGTGATCCGTTGAGGGTGCTAGGAGATTTGGCATATTTGCAAGGTCTAGGGCATGGGAGAGAATCTAATGCCTAAAGAGATGTTTCTGGGGACACCCAAGAGCCACACAAGTATTAATCTGGGTCCTGGGCATAGCAGGGTTTTGTTTAACAACAGGAGGAATACACATAAGCCCACTAGTCAGAACACGGAGTGTATGTTGCAGAGGGACCCTCGGAGGGTCCACTGCTGGGAAACACCTCAACAGAAAGGTACTCTGGAGTTAGGATTTGGTGAAGGGGCAGATGTTTGAAATGCAGAGATGGGGGGCTTCCCAGTAGGGTCACCGCATGAGCAAAGGCAAGGAGGTTTGTTCTGGGAAAACAAGCATCTCAGCAAACATTGTGGGAGCACCTGTGGGTGCAAACCCTGCATGCAGCTCCAGGAGACAGGGAGGGATGAGACACCAGCTTGTCCTGCCCTCCCCAGCCTCCCAGCTCTCCTGGCCAAGCTAACAGGCTTCTCTCACACAGGGATCAAGACAAAAGGCAAAAGAGACTACAGATCAGGATTGGAGGCAGAGCCGAGTAGGAGCTCTGGGGTCCCACAGGTCAGGTTTGTGCTCTGGAGACTCCTTCCAACCAGCAAGGTTTCTGAGGAAGAAGCCATCACATCACCCTATTCTCCAGTGCAAACAAACAAAAACATCAACACCTTCTGAGCACATGTACTGGGGAGAAGGGCCACTGGGCATCCACATTTGAAATGCCATCCACTGCCTTCCTGTACTGGGGAGAAGAGCCACTGGGCAACCACATTTCAAATGCCATCCGCTGCCTTCCTGGAGTGGTCCTGGCTTGACTGTCCCTCACCTTCCCTCTGTGGACACCAGGCAGATGGAGCCCTGAGATCTCAGAGCCCACTATATCCCAAGGATTGGCTCTTCTGGAGAAGCTCATTTAGCCAGCTGTCATCAACATCCATGTAAAAGTAGGGGAGCTTGAAGAAGAACAACATGGATATGGGGTATTTTATTGGGGATGATGAAGTTTCAATCAAATGCTGTGTTGTCACCTGTTACTGATTTCCCTCTGTGTTTGGGGATGGATATTTAAACGAAGTGAGGGGAGCAGACTCTGAGCTCTTCAAGCTGGAAGGGTGTGGGCACATGGGGATGGCCAGGTGATAGCAGAGGATGGAGAGGGAGATCGGGACTTACTTGTCATCAAATGCCATCGGCTCCGTGCTTCTCCTTCCTTGCTCTCTCCAGGCGTTCCCGATGTCCAAATCTCTGTTTCCCACCTTGAAGCCTGTCCCTGAGCTCTGAACCTACAGCTTACCCTCTTGTCTTCTAGAGGCACACCCAGCAACTCCAAACCAGAAGCTCTCACTTCCTGAGACTTTGTGCCTCTGCCGGGTGGCTCAAGATGGGAATCAGGCCACCCCTCTCTCTCCTGCCTTTGGAGCATCCTAAAGATTTTATCTCCTGGAGTTTTCCCGATTTGGCCTCTTTTCTGCCTCACTGCAATTACTACTCACCCTCAGGTCACCCTGCCCCTAGAGGACCCTGTCCCAGGTCCTTGGCAAAACTTAGAATGTCCTTCCCAATCTCTTCTGGGCCTTCTGTGGGCCCCTTCTCTGTGTCTCAAGTCCTGCAGTGCCAAAGAACTTGCATTTCCCGGCTTAGGCTGTACACCATGTGATTTCCTACTTCCCACTTGCTGGATTCGTCCATGTCCTTGATGACTCATAGCAGGTTTGAGCATCTCCAGAAAGTCTTGGCTGATCCCTCCAGGCTGGATTGGGTACCATTTTCCCCCATGGCTACAGCTCCCTGGCCCCTTGCTCTATGCTTCAGCACTTGTGAAATCTTTGCTATGTATTACCTGTGTCTCTGTTGGCCCCCTGCACTGTATGCTCCTTGGGTTGAGACTTTCTTTTTTCCAGCACCAAACTTCAATCCACACAGCTGTTGGTGTTCACAAAGTATGTGTCCAATGGGCGTACAATTCATTTGCTTTCTCTGGAGAACAGAGCTGCACTTATAGCTCTAGAATTGCTCCCTGTGGGGTGTCACAACCAGAGGGAAACTTCTCCCACCCCCTATTTCACCGATGTGGAAACTGAGGCCCGGGGTGGGGGGCAGAGCTCTTGTGGAGTCCACACGTGGACTGGCCTGGGATCCCAACACTGGTCCAGGATGCCTGGCTAACTACAGGTCTTCTTTGTCACTCTCTTCTCTGCCGATGCTGACCGTGATGACCCTCATCACACCCAGCCTACTCTGAATCAGCTTCAGTTACCCAGGAATCTACCTCAGATGGAGGCAGGAATCAGTATTATTGGGCTAGAAATGGCAGGGAGAGAATATATCCCCAGCTTCCCCAGGCTCTCGCTGTCAGTGGCTTCTCAAGGCCAAAGACACTAATGAGAGTCTGGCTGAATTCTGAGCTCCCATTCTAGCATGTTCTTGTCAAATTCCCCTTCTGTTCTGTGTGTAGACGCATCCTTGACTCACCTGCTAGACCATAGGATCCTGTAGGGCAGCCCTGGGGGTCTCATTCATCTTCCTTTCAGCACCCCTCCCCCTCGAGTCAAAAGTCAGACAAACAGTAGGTGCTCAGGAGAGAGTGGTTGAAAGAATTTTGTTCTCCTGGCTTTGGGAACAGGGCATGTGCGATCATCCCGGGCAGATTTTGCTTTAGCAGGTAGGAAGCATTAACAATCGTGCCGTGGTTATGTGCCTGGCATGGGGCTGTGCTTTATGTCCACAGCCTCGTTCAATTCTCAGTCCAGCCCAGGAGGTAGTCCATTATAGTTCCCATTTTAGCCATGAGGAGGTGGGGGCTGTGTCACCTGCCTAAGATCACCCAGTCGTAAATTTAACCCTAACTTCACTTGACCCTGAGGCCTGAAATCCTATTGGCATTAGTCCATCGGGATGTGCTCATGCTGCCAACAATTTGTCATTTTCCAGGTGTGCCCTGGAGAAATAGAGCCCCATCAACTTCAATCCCATGGACTTATTTCCCTCAATTAAACAAAAAAAATTAAAAAAAGAAAGAAAAGGTGGGGATTCATCCTTTCTGATGGCTGAGTAATATTCCATTGTATATACGGACCATACCTTCTCTATCCATTCATCTGTTGAAGGGCATCTCGGCTCTTTCCACAGTTTGGCTATTGCAGACATTGCCGCTATGAACACTGGGGTGCATATGGCCCTTCTTTTCACTACATCTGTGTCTTTGGGGTAAATACCCATGGACTGGAGGAGATTATGCTAAGTGAAATAAGTCAAGCAGAAAAAGTCAATTATCATATGGTTTCACTTATTTGTGGAACATAAGGAATAGCATGGAGGACATTAGGAGAAGGAAGGGAAAAATGAAGGGGGGCGGAAATCAGAGGGGGGGACGAACCATGAGAGACTATGGACTCCAAGAAACAAACTGAGGGTTCTAGAGGGGAGGGGGCTGGGGGGATGGATTAGCCCGGTGATGGATATTAAGGCGGGCACGTACTGCATGGAGCACTGGGTGTTATACACAAACAGTGAATCACGGAACACTACGTCAAAAACTAATGTTGTAATGTATGGGGATTAACATAACAATAAAAAAATTAAAAAAAGAACTAATGATGTATTGTATGGTGACTAACAAAGCATAATAAAAATAAATTAAATTTAAAAAAAAGAAAGAAAGAAAAGAACAACACCTGGAAGGCAAGAAAGCCACTGTCATCACCACCCAAGTGGGGAGCGAGCCAGAAGCCAAGGGCTGGTGGCCCAAGACACATTACACTTAACACAAGTTCCTTTTTTTTTTTTTTAAAGATTTTATTTATTTATTTGAGAGAGAGAGAATGAGAGGGAGGAGGGTCAGAGGGAGAAGCAGACCCCCTGCCGAGCAGGCTGCCCGACGCGGGACTCGATCCCGGGACTCCAGGATCATGACCTGAGCCGAAGGCAGTCGCTTAACCAACTGAGCCACCCAGGCGCCCAACACAAGTTCCTTTTTGTTTATACTTTTTTTTGTTTCGTCGTGGCTGCACTATTGACTTGTGCTGTCTAAAAAGAAAATAGTTAATTGGTTTATTTAGCCAACTATAGATGTATCCAGTATTATTCTTCATCGTGTGAATTAAATTAAATAGTTTATTTACCCCCATGTAATTCATTCAGTTCATTTAATTTGATTTCATAGTTATAACATGGGGAACAAACTAACTAGATTTCTCCCTTTGGGATGGAAATGGGCAAATATTTTGGTTCTGAATTAACAAGCAGCAAAGCTGATATTTATAATAAATCATCCATTGTTAGCCATCCTGATAATTATTCCGTGAATAGTCTAAAACAGACATGGGCATGGAATAGACGTATTGTTGGCTTTTACTGCCATTTAGATCTTTGTGTTAATGCACATGTGGAACTGAAAATCAGAGGTGCCTCCAGAGCAGATTGCTTTGTTTCATAGGGATGGACCGAGCACCTACTACGTGCCTGGACCAAGCACCTACTACGTGCCTGGCCCTATGACAGAGGTTAAACATCACAGCAGCCCTGCCCAAAACGTGCCTACACCTTTCATCTCCTCCGAGAAGACCCCCAAGCCCCTTACGAGGCTGTGGGTCCCTGCAACCTGGCTGCACTCACCTCTCTCCCTCAGCTCCTGGCTTTCCCTCCTTGTACCCCACTTGCCCCCCCCCCAATTTGCAAAAAAGATTAGCAAAGCTGAACTGTGTGCAGTTGTATGAACATGCTGAGCTGCACCAGGACTGTGGGTCTGTGCTCCTTCTGCCCTCTCCCTGGTGAAACCTGATCCAGCATTCAAAATTCAGTGTACCTTCTCCCCAGCTCTAGGCAGCCTGACGTAAAATGTCACCAAGCATGGTGAGCATCACATCCTAATGCAAGTGACCTATTACCAGCTGTAAGAGTGTTGTTTTGCCATCCCCCGAATAGAGAAGGAGCCCATCTATACCTCTTCCTTTCTCACCCAAAACCCCCAATTCCATGAAGTGGGCTAATTATAATACCTTCATGGTATTATTGTTTGTTTTGAGGATTAAATGACATTACGGTATATAAAGGATTAAATGACAATGTATGTAAGAGTAAGCCTCTAATAAATATTAATTCTCACTATTTGTTTATATATCACACTTTCTACTAGAGTGTGAGTTGGTGGAAAACCAAGACTTTGTCTTGTATTGTCTCACAATTCCCAGGAAATAGCACAGTGTTTCAACCAGAACTTTTCTTCTTCAATAAATGCATACATCATAATCTGTGAAGACAGTCAGAATTTCAGGAAACAAGACGTATCTGGGCAGTGGAAAAGGAGAGAAGGAAAGAGATGAGACATATTTGTGGGACAACAAATATTGCAAACAAAAGCTCCCCACTCTTTGGTAGATTTTGGACCCTCTCATGGAGGACAGGTGGGATTTGGGGCATGGGCTGATTTCAGGAGTATGCAGAGAACCTGCAGCCTTCAAATGACATCCATTGAGAAGCTTTTAAGCAGAAGGGTAAGTTCCCACTAAAAACAATGCAGTTCTTAGGGACGTCTGGGTGGCTCAGTCGGTTAAGCGTCTGCCTCGGCTCAGGTCATGATTCTGGAGTCCTGGGACTGAGTCCCGCATCGGGCTCCCTGCTCAGCAGGGAGTCTGCTTCTCCCTCTGTCCCTCACCCAACTCCTGATATCTCTCTCTCCCTCTAGCTCTCTCTCTCTCAAATAAATAAATAAAATCATAAAAAAAAAAAACCCACACAAAATGCAGTTCTTGAGTCCTTCTTCACCTGATAAGGATAAGCTCCTAAGGAATCTTTGCAGAAAAAAAGGCCAGAATCCTAAAAGAGTCCTAGGAGATGTCTTCTTGAAAGGAGGGGAGCAGATCCAGAAAGAAAAAAAAAAAAAAAAAAAAAAAACCAAAGACTGACAGGGCCACTTGTCATCTCAGTGTTACCTGTTATGAGGTATGTTGCCTGTTATGAGATGAGGCATGACCCTGGGGCTGAAGATCCCTCACCGGAGAAAGGGGTAGACGAGGGCAGGAGAATGAGGGTGCTGGTGAGCTCATGTGGGGAAGAGGTCTGGGAGAAAGTAGGAGAAGGCGTGCAAGTGGTCCTGGGGGTGTGATGCCCAGCCCTGCAACTCTGACTCTCCTGCCCTGCGCTGTGCATATCAGCTAGTCCCAGGCCTTAAAGCTGAATGCAATTAGTTCTAGAATGTGCTGCCATCCCTGCTGCATTCCAGTAAAATCAAGTCATGAAATTGGGACCTGATGAAGGAGTTCTGACAAAGTGAAGGCAGACCTGAGTCAGCTGTCCATGGGCCCTTCATACCAGGGTCTAGTCCTGGACTCCTGAGCCTAGTGAGGACCTGAGGATGTCCTTTGTGTGCTCTGCAGAGGGGAGGCATATGGGCCTGCTGAGTTACACCCTGACCCAGGAGACTGCACTGCATGGCGGGGGGTGGATTGCACATGGTGGGGGGGGGAAGGAAGGAAGGAGGAAAGCAGGAAGGAGGGAGGGAGGGAGGAAGGGGGGGCAGGAAGGAAGGGGGAAAGAAGGAAGGAGGGAGGGAGGGAGGAAGGGAGGGAAGAAGGTAGGAGGGAGGAAATGAGGGGGTGGGAAAGAAAGGAGGGAGGGAGGGAAAGAAGGAAGGAAGGGAGGAAGGAAGGAAGGAAGGAAGGAAGGAAGGAAGGAAGGAAGGAAGGAAGGAAGGAAGGAAGGGAGGGAGGGAGGGAGGGAGGGAGGGAGGGAGGGAGGGAGGAAGGAAGGAGGGAGGGAGGAAGAAAAGGCAAGACAAAAAATGTGCCTGCTGACTCAAAGCCCATCAAACTAGACTTGCCTACATCCTATCTGCAAAAATGTTGGGAAACATGATTTCTTACAACATTTTTTATGTGGTAAAAGATACAGAACATAAAATTTACCATTTTAATCATTTTAAACATACAATTCAGCAGCATTAAGTGCATTCACATTGTGCCACCATCACCACCATCCATCTCCAGAACTTTACCATCAGCCCAAAACAAAAAACTGTGTGCCCATTTAACAATAATTCCCCATTCCCTCCACCCCCAGCCCCTGGCACTTATTATCCTACTTTCTGTCTCTAAATTTGCTTATTCTTGGCACCTCATGTAAGTGGAGTCATACGGTGTCTGTCCTCTTGGGTCTGAGTACTTCAATCCGCATAATATCCTTAAGGTTCAACCATGCTACATCATAGATCAGAAGTTCATCCTTTTTTTAAGGCTGACTAATATTTCATTTTTTAAATGCACCATATGGTGTGTACCTTCATCTTTTGATGGACATTTGGGTTGTTTCCACATTTCGGCTGTCGTGAATAATGCTGCTGTAAACGCTGGTGTACAAATATGTGTTCAAGTCACTGCTTTCAATTATTTGGGGCAAATAGCCAGAGGTAGAATTGCTGCATCGTATGGTAATTCCATATCTAATTTTTTGAGGAACTGCCATTCGGTTTTCCACAACGACTGCACCATTTTACAAACCCATCCTCAAAGTACAAGGGTTCCAGTTTCCCCAGATCCCCACCAACACTTCCTGTTTTCTGTTTTTCAGGGAAAAATATCATTTCTAAGTTAGATGCATTGCTCCTTCCAACAACATAGAGGTTCTACTGGTAAGGAAGGAATGGGGAGTGAATCTTGGGAGGAAAGAAACTTTTTTTACCCTAGCACCTAATAATATAACTCCCCAAATACAGAAAACAAAAACTTGAATGAACTGCCAGGAGATTAAAAAAAAAAAAAAAAGATAAATTCCCAACCCACATGAGTGTCTCTAACACACGTAGGTCAAAAGATGATAGGACAGATATAACACAAGTAAAAGGTTAATTTCACTACTGAAACTGTAGCACGGAGCAGGCCCTATGTGTCTATGTGTGGGATAGCTGCTAGATACAACATAAAATGGGTACACCAACACACAGGGAATGGACGTGACAAAAATGTACTCAGTCTAAGTCTCCTCCCTCCACCCAAAATAAACATCATGCAAACTAGGGTCACAGTACAATTAGAAACCAGAAGGATAACCAAGAAGCAAGAAATCTGCACTTCAGAGTGAAGAAAGATGCAGCCTGAAGGCAGGCACCAGACCTGGATGGAGCAGAGGTGGGACCCCGAGGCGGCCAGCACCCACCGCCCCACACCATCCCTTTCCAGAGACGCTTCATTCCTTGACCACCTCTAGGCTTCTATCTTGGATTTGTCCTTGTTCACAAATGACCAAGGAGGACTTGTGTCTAAAAATTTCAGCGGGGGAAATCTTTATCCTGGGAATTAGAAGGTAGAAGGTAGAAGTGCAAGGGACATTTGTTTGTCCCCGTGCATCATGTGAAGCACCTGTCTATGAGCCAATCTCAGGTTGGGACCTCCCAACTGAACACCCACGTCAGGACTGTACTCAGAGGGCTGAGCATCTCCCCCTCCCCTGCCTTCCTGCCAGGCGCCCACTTTCTCCCACTTTTCTTTCTTTCTAGAGATTGAAGACTCTATGACCAAAGCAGTCACCACCTTGTCACATCCAGGCCACCAGACTATTTCTGTGAGTCTTACAGAGCCAAAATGTTTCAATACTTTTAGCAGGTACCACAAGTTCTTAACCTACACCTGGTCTTCTCACCACTAGCATCTTCTTCTTTGTCCTTTCGTCCCTTTGAATTCCCTCTTTCTGAGATTAACATTGACACACCTGTTTATTTTTTTAGGTGAGGTGTTTGCCTGGAGGTCTCTTTCCACCTGTTCTCAACCCTTTGAGTAATTTGTTCTGCTGTGTCCCTCCCACACAGCATTTCCTCCTATTTTAGTAGGTCCATTTTAGGTGAGTTTAGCTTGTTTTATGCTGGAATTGCTCCAATGTTGGGCTTATTTCCGCCTTCTTGTTTCATGTTTCTACTTACGATACTTCTTACTTTCTTATTTTTCCCTCCTCTCCTTCTGTTAGATGATTAAAGTTTCTTTTAATCCTTTTGCTTAGCACCAGTATACTGATTTGCAAATCATAATTCCCTTTATTTTTTAATGTCTCTCAAAAAAATTAACCTACATATTTAGAGATCTTTTCTCTAAAAGACATAAATATCATTAGTACCTCCATTTACCTAAACAGACAATCTGCACAGAGCATTTACTTCCTTCCAAAAACTCTACTCTGTGACATTGCTGGAAATTTAGTTGCAGTTTGTTTTCACACATTTTAATTTTTTTAAGTAATAATTACTATGTCATGGTTTATTTAGATCCTCAAAATATTTGTTGATTGTCTGGTTTGCTTTCATCTCTTGCATCCAATTCCGTTTATCAGGGTTCATGTTTCTTCCTAATGTACATCCTTTTGGTTGGCAAACATTTCTGTAATGGCCCAGATTCTAAACAATTTAGGCTTTGAGGACCCTGTGGTCTCTGTCACAATGACTCAGCTCTGTCCTTGTGTCTTGAAAGCAGCCCTGGGGCGCCTGGGTGGCTCAGTTGGTTAAAGCGACTGCCTTCGGCTCAGGTCGTGATCCTGGAGTCCCTGGATTGAGTCCCGCATCGGGCTCCCTGCTCGGCGGGGAGTCTGCTTCGTCCTCTGACCCTCCCCCCTCTCATGCTCTCTCTCTCTCTCATTCTCTCTCTCAAATAAATAAATAAAATCTTTAAAAAAAAAAAAAAAAGAAAGAAAGAAAGCAGCCCTGGACGCTGTGTAGCAAATGGGCTTGGTTGTGTTCCAGTAAAACTTTATTTATGGGCACTGAAATTTGAATTTCGTATCATTTTCATGTGTCAAAAATTGTGTTCTTCTTTTATTTCTTTTCGATCATTTAAAAGGGTAAAATCCATTCTTGTTGTGGGAATCTCCTTTGTATGTGTTATGTTTGGGTTTTTTCTAGATGACATCAGCCAGTTTTTAGAATGTCCCATACAGCACATCTTCAAATATTCCTTAAATGTGTCCTGAGCTCTGTTCTGTCCATTCTCTTCTAGAACCCCATATGTTGTGGTTTCTGGATGGGTCATCATCTATGTCTCAGTGTTTCCAGATAGTTCTCTCTTTGCACTGCTGTGGTCTTGGAGGTTTCCTCTGTCAAGAACATCTTTGAAGGTACTTTCTTTTCTTTTTTTTTTTTAACTTTTTATTCTAATCACCCAGTGCTTATCATTACAATACACTCCATAACCCCTGTCATATAAGGTACTTTATTTTCAAAAAAAAAATTTACTTTTATATATGGAAATTATCATTGCTTTTCTTAACTCCTTGTTAATGTTTCAAAATTTCCTTTTCCCCACAGCCTTCTTTCCTTCTCTCCTGTCTATTCTCCCTCCTTTGTTTCTTTCTGGACATTAAAATATTGTAAATTTCCTTTTAGATTCCTTAGTGATCTTTTCATTTCATCATGTGAATAATCTTCTACTCCCTGCATTCTTGTTTGTCTTCCATGGGCTTCATCTTCCTTCAGTGTTCTGTGAGTCTTGGTTATGAGGTCAGCATCGTCTTGGGGGATTTCTCCTCTTTGGATCCTAGGAAGTCCCAGGGTGCATCCTCATGGCTCCTAATCACGGGTTCTGCATATGTCTCAGTCTGGATCCCACCCCACACGTGGGACTTCTCTGAAGACAGGCCCTGCTCTTTGGTGACTTCAGGCCCTGCAGTGGGCAGAAGGCACAGCTCAAGTCCATGGGCCAAGTCCTAAGCCACACCTCTGGGTAGACAGACACAGGGCAGTGCAGACTCTAGAAATGGGGCTCAGGGAGCCGATTTCTAGCCTCACTGCAAATTCACAGCCTTAGTGCAGTCCTCAGCCATGCCCAGACTCCCAGATGCAGTTCCAGCCCTTCCTAGGACTCAGTGCCCTTGGCCCAGCCTCATGCTTGGGGCCAGGCTCTCCCCAACATCCCCTTGGGCTTCAGGGACTCAGACCCTGCCAAGCACCACAGGTGCCTTTTTCTTAGGAAATATTGTCCTTCTTGATATTTAGAGAGTCTCCATTCCTATTTAAGAGCACTTCTATGTGTTTAATATACCTTACTAATATTTTCCCCACCTTCCTGATGTGTTCAGGAAAGTGAGGGAAGGTTGCAACATTTATTCTGTGCACCATCTTGCACTGAAATTCTCATTGCCATGTGAATACAATGAAGTAGCCGAATCATATCCTGTCTCTCAGGGTCATTTTAAAACCAAGCGAGGTAAACACTTTGGAAACCACAAAGTGTCTAAAATGTAACAAATAGTCATGATTCTTTTTTTTTTTTTTTTACATTGAAGCTAAACCCCACAGATTCAGTGCCAATGAGAAAGAATAAGATTAAGTGGGAGAAGCATTGATTTCTGTAGATACCGGTGTGATGATAAAGGGGTCCTGGGGTGAAATACTTTGGGAAAGGCAGCAAATTGTAGCACCTTCCTGGAGGTTCCAAATGCCCACCTGTGTATGACAGGTTGTGCAAAGTCCCACTGTAGACTCTGACCCCATTTCATTTTGTCTCAAATTTCAAAATCATTGATCATGAAAGCCTTTTACCTAGAATAACTAAGATGGGCAAGAATGCATGAATCAGGGTGCTCTTTGAGGAGTCTTGATTTTGTGAAAACACTGAATTACAAGACCCTGAATGAGACTTTACTAATATTAGGCACAGAGTAAGCAAGCAACCTCATTGTAAGTACCAAAAGCTCATAAGTAGTGATATATTGCAATCCAAAATAGACTTACCTCATTTAATAATGTATCATAAATAGGGGGTCCTAGATGGCTCAGTCAGTTAAGTATCCAATGCTTGATTTTGGCTCAGGTCATGATCTCAGGGCCCTGGGATCAAGCCCCGTGTCGGGCTCTGCGCTCATCAAGGAGTCTGCTTGAGATTCTCTCTCTCCCTCTCCCTCTGCTCCTCCCCCACTCTCTTAAAAAAATATGTAAATCTTTTAAAAAAATAATGTATCATAAATAACAATTTGTATCACACATCAGAATTACCTGAAGGACAAATAAGTTGAAGGTCTACTTTGGGGATGCTTAATAAGATTGGGGCCCTTTTAAGAAGAATGGGCTCATGTCATATATATGAGTTTGAATGTTAATTTCAACCTCATGTAGCCTCAGTGTTATCTTCTACATAATGGGAATGATCTCAACCACAAAGTTATGTTGCAAACATGCAAAACACAGGGACCACAGAATAAACACACATTTTCTTCTGCTGTAGCCGCTGCACCCTGCAGGTGAAGAGGATATTAAATGGGAGCCACGTGCATCATCCTGCAAAGTTGTAACTCTTAGTGCTGAAAGGATCTCTCTTGTTTTCTAGTCCTGCATTATGTCTTAAATAGTAGCTGATAGATCATGGAATTTTACAGCTAGAAAAGGTCGGAGAAGTCATTTAATTAAAGCATCTCCGTGTTTAGATAAAGAGGCTGAGGTTCGGAGGCAAGCCGTGACTTGTCCGAAGTTAGTGGCAGGTGGCAATTAGAACCTTGTCTCCCTGGCTTCCCGCCCAGCGATCTTCCAGGACGCCGTGAAACAAAAGTTTATCCAAGTTCAGACAAGAAACCCAGTGCTTGAAAGAGGCAAAAATTTCAAAACTTCTTATTTCTTTCAGCAGATCTTCAAACACAAAAGAAGGGGATGAATCACCTTCTCCTTTCCTTTAAGTCACGTTCCTCCTTCCGACTTCTACAAATAACTAGAGTTCTGCAGGGTTTCGAGTGGCCAGCAGACAGGGTGAACTTTTGCTCTGTGTCAGTACCCCCGCCACTTTACCGGCCTCTCCTGGGGAAGCCTGAACCTGGAGTTGCTCACGTTGGTCCCCAGGAGGGGCACACGCTTGCATTGTATTTCTGTCACCTGGAAGGCAATCATCAAAGCCAGCCATGTATGCACGTAAAATGCCTCTGTGTATTTTTAGAAAGTTTTTAGGAGAGAGACAGCCAAAATATTTTTACAGCACAGCAGGTACTGTTTCATGTTGGAGTGTTGGAAAGAAAAAGAAAAAGAAAAGAAAAGGAGGAGAACGGCTAAGACTGGCTCACAGATTGCAATGGTTAATGGCCTCCATGGGCCTGGAGAGCAGTCACGGAGCTGAGAAAGCTGCATCCCAGTCTCCGTGTCCAATGCCCCCCCCACAGATTCCAGGAACCTCACGAGGGAGGCATGTTCCACCATGTGCTTTGTGCCACCTGAGTATGAACCTTGATGATCAGGTAGGACTCAAGTGCGAGAGGACACAAGAAGACAGTGGGTGAGAACAGAGCGGTGTGTGGAGGCAGGTCAGGTAGAGAATCCCAAGGAATGAGGTCAAGGAGAAAATGGGGCCCACCGGGGACAGCCTGCAAAACAGGCTCTGGGGTGTGGACGCCACCCCGTGAACAAAAGAGTTACGAAAGAATCCCATACTTGGAGGAGCTCTCCGCAGCTCGGAGTTTATTTTCACCCCTCACAGCGGCTGGGCCTCCAATAACCTCTAGGTTTGCACCCGAGTATCTGCCTAGCACAGGGTCAGGGGCATGTAGCTCATCAACAGTGGCATTGGGATTTGGATCCAGATTTTCTCAGATCACCTCCGGGGAGCTTTTCTTACACTCAAAGGTGTTTTAAAGATTTTTGAGCAGGGTGGTGATAAGAGGTGCTGGGTTGGGTGGGGATGGGGCCCATGGAGCTAGGCAAAAAAACAATTATGTTACAAGGTGAAGAGTGGTCTACGGCAAGAGTCAGCACGTGGGATCTGAAAAACGCCAGATTATAGATAGTTTTTAGGCTTTGTGGGCTTTGCTGCATGTTCTTCTTTATTTTTATTATTTGTTTGGTTTGTTTAAAAGTGTAAAACTATTCTTAGCTAAAAATAGGCCCAGGGCCAGATTGGGTCACTGGTCTAGAGTCTGCATGTAGAAAGCCATTCAGAAGGCTGCTAAATTATCCCGGTGAGACATGGGGAGGTCCTGGGCCTGATGGCGAAGAAAAATCAGGACCCAGCTCTACGAAGAGTCTACAAGACGTAGGGACTAGGGAAGGACAGACAGCAGGAGAGGGGGCAGCTTGAGGACCTGGTTCCTTCCAAAGTGCTTACAGCAGGTGGACGTCCTGAGGCCAGTCTCTCACCAAGCTTGCTCCCTCCACACCTTTCTAACCAAGGCATGGAAGCCACAGCCAAACGCCCATGGCCATCGGTGGGATCTGGAGCCAAATAACCCCAGCAGGACCGTACATCTGACAAAGGCAATGGCCAGGCTGGAGCGAAAGAGAGGTGTCTGCCAGACTGCACAAGCAGGGACAAAGCCACCATTTACATTCAGCCACCACGGCAAAGGGACACATCCAATGAAGGCCCAAGTACCACCTTAACCCGACATGAAACAACACATCCTCACATTTCTGTGGCCAGGTGCTATGCTAGGTATTTACCTGCTTGGCCTTGCTTAATTTTCCACTCTATCCCCACGTGGTACTACCAACTCTAATCACCCCATTTCTGCTAACATAAGTAACAAGGACTTAGAAAACTCAGCCATGGTGGTCATGATGACAGTCCCAGGCCAGACTCCACTATCCCAAGGCCATTTCCCAGCAGTGGGCTCTGGGGCATCAGGCTTACTTCAGTCTGCCTCAATTTTCTCACCTGCGACATAAAGATCATGATCATAAGGTTGGAGGAAGGGAAGATGTGACCAAACCCTTAGCAAGTGAGGATGTCTTCAGGGATGGTGTGAGAGTGGTTCCCACATCATCACACAGCCAGTGAGTGGCAGAGTCAAGATCTGAATCCAAATAGCTCGCCAGTTGATTATAGGAAAGAACTGACAATCCTAAGTCTCTAAATTTCCTTCCATGGAAAATGAAGTTAAGTGTCATGTCAATTTTGGGAAAAGTGTGAAATGAGATAAAAGTTTGTTGGAGTTCTTTACCGAAGCAAGGAGCGCTACTGCCTGGTTCAACGATGACAATGACATGTATCTATAATGCGGTGGCAGGAGTGACTTCGCTGCCAGAGCAGGGCTGGCCTTCGGGATGCCCAGGAATGACGTGCAGTTTGCAGAGGGGGGAGGGGAGGGCCACTATGTGACATCCCCGGGAGGCCTCCCTGTGTCCAGACTTTTACTCATCTCACTTCTCCTCCAGGCAAGCATCCTACTTATTTGTTGTTGTTGTTGTTGTTGCTGCTGTTTTTCTACGGAAGAAAATCTGAATTCCAGAGAGGTGAAGAAATGTCTCCAGGGTCATGTAATCGGCAGAGGATGGCAGTTGACAACCCCTGATCTTTGTGCTACACCAAAGATCTAAGCAGCTGTTCAAAAGAACAGTGGAAGAGATGTCATGGATGGACATATCCCTGAGAGGAAGTGAGATTTCATAGATAAACACTGGCCTTGTCCATTTGTCTCTTCCATCCCCATAACTTCGGATAACGGGGTTGTTATTGTCGGCGAGGCTCATGCATGTGCCTGAGCAGAGTAATCTATGTGGCAGACCCCCCGGGATAGGAAATAGAAAGTGTGCTCATGCTGACAGCTCTAGAAAATTCTCCACTTTTTGTGAAACATGTGCTTGTCAAGTGATCAGGAGACAGCTGGAAATCTGAGCCCTGCCATAAGGGCAGAGAACCTGAGGAGGGAGAGGCTCCCTAGGGCATCTTGAGAGCTTGTGCCTTGTCCACACACTGCCTTATCCGGCAGCCCTGTCTCTCCGCCTGCCTGCGTCAAGAGCAGGGATTCTTCTCCTATTCCATGGGCAACCATATTCCATCTCTGCTGTGCTTATGAATCACTGGTGAAGCTCCTTAAAAATATAAACTTACAGAACCCACTTCCTGGAATTCTGATTCCGTGTGAGGACCCCCCAAAATTAGCATTTGTCACGTGATTGCTCCCCGGGCGATCCAAGCCATCCACAAAGAGGCACTCACCCAGAGCTTCACTGCATTCTGATTAAATGATCACGCGTGTGCCAAGAGCTTACAAAGAAGAACCCGGGATGGTGCAGGAGCGTAGACCTAGGGTAGGCGGTTACAGACGCATCCCAGAGAAAGTCCACGTGTCAGCTGAGACCTGAGCCTGAGCGGGGGAATAGGGACCAGGTCAGAGGGAATGGCTGGGCGTCTAGGGAGATCACAGCATAGTGGAGAACCACAAGGAATGTCAGCAGGTCTAGCACAGAAAGGGAGGAAGACAGGAGCTGGAAACATGGCGGGCGCGTAGGCAGAGTCTGAGCAGGCAGGACATTCTAAGCCATATAAAGACGTTGGGCTGTATGCTAAAATCCAGGGGAGTCGTGGAACAATTTTAAGCTGGAGAATCACATGACCAGACTTGCATACTTAAAGTTACTCCTGCTGCTCTGGGGGAGATGGTTGGGAGAAACACAAGGTTCCAGTGAAGTGTTGTCTGTGGTGGCATCTGGGTGACAGGTGAGAGTGGTTTTAAATAGGATGGAGGCTGCCGATACAGAGGGAAGCAGACAAGAAGGGTACTTAGGAAGTGAATCCACAGGGCAAGGCGGAGGTTTGCATGCAGAGAAGGGAAGGCATCTAAGTGGACTCCCAGATACTCGACCTGGGCCACCGGTACATTGTTGGTGACACTTACCAGGAGAGGGGCTCTGAAGGCCAACCCAGGTGGGAGCTCCACAAGCTCGGGACCTGTCCAACTCCCCCTGCTGCCTCCTCAGTACCCTGCACACAGCCTGGCGCACGTCAGAGGCTGGAAGGAATTGCCCAAACAGTGAAGAAGGATGAAGAAACGTGTCTGGGAAATGTTGAGTCTGAGACACCTTAGTGGAATGTCAGGTGGAGGCTCTCTCTCTAGATATGGATACCTGGAATCCAGAGGAGAGGGCTGGGACATCATTTGGGACCACAGGCACATGGACCTAGTAACTGAAACCAGAGAATTTAAGATCATTAGGGAGTGCACACTGAGAGAAAGGCAGGGAGGGAGGAAAGGCAAAGGGAAGGGAGAGAGGAGGGACCAGGGAAGGGAGAGAGGGAAGCAGGAGGGGGAGAGGAGAAAAGGGCATAGAATCAGGGTAGAGAAATTTCAACACTTAAAATGTGGTCTGAGGGGCGCCTGGGTGGCTCAGTCGTTAAGCGTCTGCCTTCAGCTCAGGTCATGATCCCAGGGTCCTGGGATCGAGCCCTGCATCGGGCCCCCTGCTCCGTGGGGAGCCTGCTTCTCCCTCTCCCACTCCCCCTACTTGTGTTCCCTCTCTTGCTGTGTCTCTCTCTGTCAAATAAATACATAAAATCTTTAAAAAAATAAATGTGGTCTGAGTTGGAGGAACAGGCTTGAGAGAGTCTTGTGCTGAGAGGTGGATGGGAGGATCGTAAACAAATGGAAGTTCAAGGTGACACTAGATCTTGGGGCCAAGAGAAAACCAATTGTCAGAAGTGGACTCTATATCAAGATACACTGCACAAAGGCTTCAGTCAGGCTTTGCTTCTGGAGGAAGCTAGTATTTATTTTGGAGCATGATCTACATGGTCCCTTAAATTAGCACCTTTAAAAGCACTAAGAGTAATTCATAAAAGACCTATATTGTGCATGAACCTTATACATATTGACCATAAAAATAAAACCGCATCAAGTGCTTTCCATCAGCAAGACACCAAGCTAACTGCACATAGTTCATCTCACTCAGTCCAAACAGCAACGCTAGGGGGTAGGTATTATGTGCAATTCTCAGATAAGGATGTGAAATGTCAGATCATGTAAGAGATGCCCAAGCTCACACAGCCGAGCAGTCAGGCAGGGATTCGAACCTGGCTCTCAGCTTCCTCACTGTGATGCCTGTCTTTGAAAAGACTTACGAGCAACAGAAAAATGTAAATTCCCAGTGAATGTAGACGGGAGAGAAAAATTCAGCTATGCAAAGTCAAAAGTGTTCATTCCTTTGAGGCTGGATAAATGGGGTCTTTGAAAACTGGTCCTTCTCCCCACACGTTGAGCAGATCCTGGCCTGCCAGGACCCCCCACGCTCACTCGTGGCCTCTGCTGAGGGCAGCAAAATGCTGCATCGGCTACCTGAGAGCTTTCTCAGCCTGATTTATGGGTGTGTTTGTTGTGCCAAGATCATAAATCTCCACACACACACCCCCCCTCAGGACATTTCACTTCTGGTATTTATTGACCAAAGACAATTTGTGTTAAAAAATGTTTTGAGATTTTGCCAGATAATCACTACGGAATATTTGAGAAAACACGCTGTCCTCGGGTAAATGAGATCTGCAAGTCGTTGATTTTGCTACTGGGGCAAATACCTTCCCTCTCTACTATTCCATTGCCTTTTGTTTTGTTTTGTTTTCATCGAAGAGGCAGGTTCTTCATACGTGTCTCTTTACCAGCTCATCATGGGTTCACCGAGGGGAGACTGGAAAGAGGGATTATCAAAGACATTTCCCTCAGGGTCCAGAAGAGTTTTGATTCTTTTGAACAAGAACTTTTGGCCAAGTGCATCTCAGAAGCACTCAGGTGGCAAAAACACCTGGAAGAGAGCTGTGACATATAGATGACTTCGATATTAAAAACCAGAGATAGAAATGCAAGCTAAATCTGACCCCGATGCCAGATTCTAGTATAGACAAGCTTAAGACTTCCGAGAACAGTTTTGGAGAAAAAGTCAAGAAAACTTCCAATAATTAGCTTTGTTTAGCGCAAGGACATGTGTGCCCTCATCCATGGCTGTGTGAGTTTGGAAAATAGTGTCAATGACCGATATGAATGGTGGTGAGCCACCAATCAATATCCAGTTAAAAGAAGGATAATGTTCCCAGCTGGAACGTAGTAAACCACAGTTTGAGAGAAGGAGCCCAAAGATTCTAAAGTCTACAAGGCTCAACAAGTCAGAGGATGGAGAAGAGTCAACCCAGGACTCCAGACGGCAGGTGTTTTCCTTAAAGGAAATGTCCACTCTTGGATCCTGGCCACCGTGGCTGTGTTGGGATGTGAAACCAACCTTTGTCAGATCTTTAGGTCTCTCAACAGAACCTGGAAATTCTGACTTAAGGGTGTCAAATCCAAGTTTTAAATGTTTATGGCTTCTTTATGGGGCGCCTGGCTTGCTCAGGCAGAAGAGCATGTGACTCTTGATCTTGGGGTTGTGAGTTGGAGCCCCATGTTTTGTGTAGAGATTACTTTAAAATAAAATCTTTAAGGGCGCCTGGGTGGCTCAGTTGGTTAAGCAACTGCCTTCGGCTCAGGTCATGATCCTGGAGTCCCGGGATCGAGTCCCGCATCGGGCTCCCTGCTCGGCAGGGAGTCTGCTTCTCTCTCTGACCCTCCTCCCTCTCATGCTCTGTCTCTCATTCTCTCTGTCTCAAATAAATAAATAAAATCTTTAAAAATAATAATAATAAATAAATAAAATAAATAAAATCTTTAAAATAAATACATAAGTAACTAAATGTTCGTTGCTCATTAAAACAAACAAACAAAAATAACTGAGGGGCACCTGGGTGGCTCAGTCAATTAAGGACTCGATTCTTGATTTCAGCTCAGGTCATGATCTCAGGGTCGTGGGATCAAACCCTACATTGGGCTCTGCGATCAGCACGGAGTCTGTTTGTCCCTCTCCTTCTGCCCTTCCCCCCACTCACTTGTATGCACACGCATGCTCTCTTTCTCTAAAATAAATAAATAAAATCTTTATAAATAAATAAATAATAAATTTATTTTTTTTTAATGAAACCATGTGGGGGCCAAGCCAAACAAAACACACCAGCAAGCCAGACATGACAAGTGCTGCTGGCTGTGGCTGTGGCCAAGAGTAGACTAGCCCTATAAATCCAGAACCAGGGGACAATTTAACAATGGCTTCTCCTTGGATTTCTATAATTGTGCAGATTGGGTGTTCGGTTATTGAGCCCAGAAATCTGGCCCAAGCCCCAGCCTCCTGCCACTGCCCACTTGCTTGTTCTTTCTCCCATTGCCGTTTGACATCAGACCATTCCCCGAATGTTGCCCCTGCCTTTGGCCCCACTTAGGTAATTGAGTTTGATATCTGCTCTCCTGGTAGAAATAATAATGACACTAATATCAGTGGCTACCTGCCACATGTGAGTTGTCACGTTCAACTGTGTGCCCCATGGTCTCATTCAGCCTGGGCTCTGAGGTAGATGCTATCATCACCGCAGTCCCCAGACCAGAGGCTCAGGAAGCTGACACGCATGCCCAGGTAAGGACAGACCCGGGATTCAAACCCAGCTTTATCTCTCTTCGGAGCCCATGCTCGAGCCTGGCTATACTGTCTGTCTCCACACAGAGCCGTGCTCCTTGTAACCAGCTCCCACGGCCCCTGCCGGGACTTGAAGTTTTCCTGAAGCCCACCTGGGCTGCATGCACTCCTGCTCTCTAATCTCAATGGCTGCCATCGTTCTTAGCCTCTAGTTTTCTGCCCCAGCATTGACAGCTTGCATCAGCCTTGCTCTCAATGGCATGAGGGTCTCCCCACCCCCATGTGCTACATCTCCACTTGGGGGAGAGAAGGAAGAGTCCTTGAATTGCCTTTCAGAGTTGAGCAGACTGAGGCTGGCTCTCTGAGCACTTGTATGAAGTTTTGTACCAGCTGTCTTGGCGAATTCACCACCATCCATCCGTTAACAGCCCTGGAAGTCACATTTACACAACACTGGGTCCCTGCCCCTGTCTCCAATCTAATTAACGCCCAAACCCTGTGGGTTTCTGCTCAAACATCTCTGAGATCCACCTGCTTTTCTCCATTGCCTCTTCCACCATGCAGCCCAAGCTCACATCCCTCTCACCTGGAACCTCAGAGTCTAGTCTGCTCATTGGATCTTTTTTATTTTTTATTTTTTTTAGTTTTTATTTAAATTCAATTTAATTAATATATGGTGTATTATTAGTTTCAGAGGTAGAATTTAGTGATTCATCAGTTGTATAAACACCCAGTACTCATGATTTCAAGTGCTCTTCTTAATGCTGGTCACCCAATTACCCCATCTCCCTTCCTACCTCCCCTCCAACAACCCTCAGTTTGTTCTCTATAGTTAAGAGTCTCTTATGGTTTGCCTCCCTCTCTGTTTTTGTGTTGTTTTATTTTTCTTTCCCTTCCCCTATGATCCTCTGCCTTGTTTCTTAAATTCCACATATCAGTGAGATCATATGATAATTGTCTTTCTCTGACTGACTTATTTCGCTTAGCATAACACACTCTAGCTCCATCCACATCATTGCAAATAGCAAGATTTCATTTTTGATGGCTGAGTAATATTCCATTGTATATATATACCACATCTTCTTTATCCATTCATCTGTCAATGGACATCTGGGCTCTTTCCATAGTTTGGCTATTGTGGACATTGCTGCTATAAACATTGCGGTGCATGTACCCCTTCAGATCACTATATCTATATCTTCGGGGTAAATACCCAGTAGAGCAATTGCTAGGTCATATGGTAGCTCTATTTTCAACTTTTTGAGGAACCTCCATACTGTTTTCCAGAGTGGCTGCACCAGCTTGCATTCCCACCAACAGTGTAGGAGGGTTCCCCTTTCTCCACATCCTCACCAACATCTGTTGTTTTCTGAGTTGTTAATTTTAGCCATTCTGACAGGTGTGAGGTGGTATCTCATTATGGTTTTGATTTGTATTTCCCTGATGCTGAGCGATGTTGAGCAAAGACACACAAATGACCAACAGACATATAAAAAAATGCTCATCGGATCTTGACCACTTCTGACACATTTTTCTCCCTGAAGCCAGTGTGATCCTTGAGGTTTGGTCTGCTCTGCTTCAAGTATTTCTTCTTTTTTTTAAGATTTTATTTATTTGTGAGAGAGAGAATGAGAGACAGAGAGCATGAGAGGGAGGAGGGTCAGAGGGAGAAGCAGACTCCCCACCGAGCAGGGAGCCCGACGTGGGACTCGATCCCGGGACTCCAGGATCATGACCTGAGCCGAAGGCAGTCGCTTAACCAACTGAGCCACCCAGGCGCCCTCTGCTTCAAGTATTTCAATGGCTCCCTCCTGGCATTCAGATAAAACTTGCAGCTTCCTGCTCTCTGCAGGAACCAATCTCTGCTTGCCTCTCCTGACTCATTTAAATGCTAGTTCAAAGGGCACTTTTTGTACCCCCACTCACCATCCTCCCCCCTTCTTACATACTACAAAAGTTCCTTGATTTGTTCTTTGTAGCATCTACTATGATTTTTAAGAAATAACTAATTGTATAACTGAGATAATGTCTGCCTTGTTCTTTCTCCCATTACCGTTTGACATCAGACCATTCCCTGAATGTTGCCCCTGCCTTTGGCCCCACTTAGGTATTGAGTTTGATATTTGCTCTCCTGGTAGAAATAATAATGACATTAATATTAGTGGCTACCTGCCACATGTAAGTTGTCACATTCAACTCCTTCCTTGGAGTATTAAGGAAGACAAAAAGTCGATTGATGGCCAAGTGAATTGCTTTGGCTGGAAACTCACTGACTCAACCAAGATTGATCTTGGGGGGAGGAGCAAGATGGCCCAGGAGTAGGAGACCTAAATTTCGTCCAGTCCCAGGAATTCAGCTGGATAGGGATCAAAGCATTCTGAACACCTACGAACTCAACAGGAAATCGAAGAAAAAAAGAGCAGCAACTCTCTGAACAGAAAAGCGACCACTTTCTGGAAGGTAGGACATGCGGAGAAGTGAATCCGAGGCAATATTCGGGAAGATAGATGGCAGGGGAGGGGGCCTCCGTCAGCCACTACTGGCAAGTGATAGAGACCAGAGAACAAAATTGGAACATTTAGAAGTCAGCTCTGCTGGGGGCGGCTGGGTGGCTCAGTCGTTAGGCGTCTGCCTTCAGCTCAGGTCATGATCCCAGGGTCCTGGGATCGAGCCCTGCATCGGGCTCCCTGCTCAGCAGGAGGCCTGCTTCTCCCTCTCCCACTCCCCCTGCTTGTGTTCCCTCTCTCGCTGTCTCTCTCTCTCTGTCAAATAAATAAATAAATAAATAAATAAATAAATAAATAAATAAAAAGAAGTCAGCTCCACTGAGGGACATCGCTCCAGTGGCTAAGCGGGGTGTGGAACCCTCACTGGGACAGTGTGGTCTCAGGTCCCTCAGGGTCACAGAAAGGCCAGGGGTGCCTGAGTGCGGCAGAGTTCCCAGGTAACTGAGCGGGGAAACCGGCTGCAGAGATGGAGCCGAGGCGTGGGCCCTCAGCTCGGGGTTGCCATAAACCGTGATCCGGGGCACAGTTGGGCCACTGCTCCTCCAGCAGGGACCCAAGAAGCGGCTTCCTCCCCCAGGAGGAGCGGTGCGGGAGCGCACAGCAGGGATCTGCTGGGTTTGGAGACTCCACACGGGGTGGGGTGTCAGAGATAGAAACGCTCAGTCACAGGCCGGGTGAGCACGAAGTGTGGCCAGAGACCAGGGAGAGCAGAGTGATTGACTGCTTTTCTCTGAGGGCTCACTGAGGAGTGGGGCCCCGAGCTCTCGGCTCCTCTGTGCAGAGATTGGGAGGCTGCCATTTTCACTCTCAGCCTCCAAACCTGTGCAGAAAGCTTGCAGGGAACAAAAGCTCCCGAGAGCAAACCCAAGCAGATTACTTAGCCGGGACATGGCAAGGGCGGGGCAATTCCACCTCCGGCAAAGACATTTGGGAACCACAGCCACAGGCCCCTCCCCCAGAAGATCAGCGAGAACAGGCAGCCAAGACCAAGTTTACCAATCAATGAGAATGGCAGAACTCCAGTGCTAGGGGAATACTACACATAGAATCCATGGCTTTTTTACTATGATTTTTTAGTCTTTCAAAGTTAATTTTTTTAATTCTTTTCTCTTTTTTTTGATTTTTTCTTTTTCCCTTTTTCAACCAACATCTTATCAAACCCTTTTTTAAAAATCTTTTTTATTTTTCATTTTTAGAGTCATATTCTATCCCTTCATAGTAGTTAACCTTATTTTTGGTAAATATATAAGTTGTTCTCTCTTTAAAATTTTGGGATACAGTTTCTTCTAACAGACCAAAAAAACCCTAAATCTCTAGTGAATGGCTTTGTTCTAGTCTCCTGCCTGATCACATTCTCTCCTGTTTTTTTTTTAATTCCTCTTCTTTCTTTTTTCAACCAACTTCTTATCATAAATTCCTTTTATAAAATCTTTTATAATTTTCATCTTTACAGTCATATTCCATCCCTTCATTATATTTACCCTTATTTTTGTACATATATAAGTTTTTCTTTCTTTAAAATTTTGGGAAGCACTTTCTTCTAACAGGCCAAAATATGCCCAAAATCTAGTGTGTGGCACTGATCTATGCACCAGCCTGATCATATTTGATCATGCTCTTTTTTTTTTATCTTTTTCTTTTTTTTTTTTCTTTTTTCTTTCTTTCCTTTTCTTTTCACCTAATTTCAGGTCTCTTCTGATTTGTTTAGTGTATATTTTTCTAGGGTTGTTGTTACCTTGTTAGCATTTTGTTCTCTCATTCATCTATTGTCCTCTGGACAAAATGACAAGATGGAAAAAATCACCTCAAAATAAAGAACAAGAGGCAGTACCGACTGCTAGGGACCTAATCAATATGGACATTAGTAAGATGTCAGAACTAGAGTTCAGAATGACTATTTTAAAGATACTAGCTGGGCTTGAAAAAAGCATGGAAGATATTAGAGAAACCCTCTCTGAAGAAGTAAAAGAACTAAAATCTAACCAAGTAGAAATCAAAAAAGCTATTAATGAGGTGCAATCAAAAATGGGGGCTCTAACTGCTAGGATAAATAAGGCAGAAGAGAGAACTAGTGATATAGAAGACCAATGATGGAAAATAAAAAAGCTGAGAAAAAGAGAGATAAACAACTACTGGATCACGAGGGCAGAATTCGAGAGATAAGCGATACCATAAGACGAAACAACATTAGAAAAATTGGGATCCCAGAAGAAGAAGAAAGAGAGAGAGGGGCAGAAGGTATATTGGAGCAAATTATAGCAGAGAACTTCCCTAATTTGGGGAAGGAAACAGGCATCAAAATCCAGGAGGCACAGAGAACCCCTCTCAAAATCAATAAAAATAGGTCAACACCCTGACATCTAATAGTAAAACTTATGAGTCTCAGAGACAAAGAGAAAATCCTGAAAGCAGCTCGGGAGAAGAGATCTGTAACCTACAATGGTAGAAACACTAGATTGGCAACAGACCTATCCACAGAGACCTGGCAGGCCAGAAAGGACTGGCATGATATATTCAGAGCACTAAATGAGAAAGATATGCAGCCAAGAATACTATATCCAGCTAGGCTGTCATTGAAAATAGAAGGAGAGATTAAAAGCTTCCAGGACAAACAAAAACTAAAGGAATTTGCAAACACAAAACCAGCCCTACAAGAAATATTGAAAGGGGTGCTCTAAGCAAAGAGAGAGCCTAAAAGCAACATAGACCAGAAAGGAACACAGAAAATATACAGTAAGAGTCACCTTACAGGCAATACAATGGCACTAAATTCATATCTTTCAATAGTTACCCTGAATGTAAATGGGCTAAATGCCCCAATCAAAAGACACAGGGTACCAGATTGGATTAAAAAAAACAAGACCCATCGATATGCTGTCTGCAAGAGACTCATTTTAGACCCAAAGACACCCCCAGATTGAAAGTGAGAGGGTGGAAAACCATTTACCATGCTAATGGACACCAAAAGAAAGCTGGGGTGGCAATCCTTATATCAGACAAGTTAGATTTTAAACCAAAGACTATAATAAGAGATGAGGAAAGACACTACATCATACTGAAAGGGTTTGTCCAACAAGAAGGTCTAACAGTTGTAAATATCTATGCCCCTAACATGGGAACAGCCAATTATATAAGCCAATTAATAACAAAAGCAAAGAAACACATCAACAACAATACAACAATAGTAGGGGACTTTAACACCCCCCTCATTGAAATGGACAGATCATCTAAGCAAAAGATCAACAAGGAAATAAAGACTTTAAATGACACACTGGGCCAAATGGACTTCACAGATACATTCAGAACATTCCATCCCAAAGCAACGGAATACACATTCTTCTCTAGTGCCCATGGAACATTCTCCAGAATAGATCACATCCTAGGTCACAAATCAGGTCTCAACTGGTACCAAAAGTTTGGGATCATTCCCTGCATATTTTCAGACCACAATGCTTTGAAACTAAAACTCAATCACAGGAGGAAAGTCCAAAAGAATTCAAATACATGGAGGCTAAAAAGCATCCGACTAAAGAATGAATGGGTCAACCAGGAAATTAAAGAAGAATTAAAAAAATACATGGAAACCAATGAAAATGAAAACACAACTGTTCAAAATCTTTGGATGCAGCAAAGGCAGTCCTAAGAGGGAAGTATATAGCAATACAAGCCTTTCTCAAGAAACAAGAAAGGTCTCAAGTACACAACCTAACCCTACACCTAAAGGAGCTGGAGAAAGAACAGCAAATAAAGCCTAAACCCAGCAGGAGAAGAGAAATAATAAAGATCAGAGCAGAAATCAATGAAATAGAAACCAAAAGAACAGTAGAACAGGTAAATGGGACTAGGAGCTGGTTCTTTGAAAGAATTAACAAGATTGATAAACCCTTGGCCAGACTAATCAAAAAGAAAAGAGAAAGGATCCAAATAAATAAAATCATGAATAAAAAAGGAGAGATCACAACCAACACCAAAGAAATACAAACAATTATAAGAACATATTATGAGCAACTATGTGCCAGCAAATTAGATAATTTGGAAGAAATGGATGCATTCCTAGAGATGTATCAACTACCAAACGGGAAACAGAAAGAAGTAGAAAACCTGAACAGACCTATAACCACTAAGGAAATTGAAGCAGTCATCAAAAATCTCCCAACAAACAAAAGCCCAGGGCCAGATGGCTTCCCAGGGGAATTCTACCAAACATTTCAAGAAGAATTAATACCTATTCTTCGGAAACTGTTCCAAAAAATAGAAATGGAAGGAAAACTTCCAAACTCATTTTATGAGGCCAACATTACCTTGATCCCCAAACCAGACAAAGACCCCATCAAAAAGGAGAATTACAGACCAATACCCTTGATGAACATGGATGCAAAAATTCTCACCAAAATACTAGCCAATAGATTCCAACAGTACATTAAAAGGATTATTCACCACGACAAAGTGGGATTTATCCCTGGGCTGTAAGATTGGTTCAACATCTAAAAATCAATCAATGGATACAATACATTAATAAAAGAAAGAAAAAGAACCATATGATCCTCTCAATAGATGCAGAAAAAGCTTTTGACAAAGTATAGCATCCTTTCTTGATCAAAACTCTTCAGACTATAGGGATAGAGGATACATACCTCAATATCATAAAAGCCTATGAAAAACCCACGGCAAATATCATTCTCAATAGGGAAAAACTGAGAGCTTTCCCCCTAAGGTCAGGAACATGGCAGGGATGTCCACTATCACCACTGCCATTCAACATAGTATTGGAAGTCCTAGCCACAGCAATCAGACAACAAAAAGAAATAAAGGCATTCAAATAGGCAAAGAAGAAGTCAAACTCTCACTCTTTGCAGATGATATGATACTTTATGTGGAAAACCCAAAAGACTCCACCCCAAAACTGCTAGAACTCATACAGGAATTCAGTAAAGCGGCAGGATATAAAATCAATGCACAGAAATCAGTGGCAATCCTATACACCAACAAGACAGAAGAAAGAGAAATTAAGGAGTTGATGCCATTTACAATTGCACCCAAAACCATAAGATACCTAGGAATAAATCTAACCAAAGAGGCAAAGAACATGTACTCAGAAAACTATAAAACACTCATGAAAGAAATTGAGGAAGACACAAAGAAATGGAAAAACGTTCCAAGCTCATGGATTGGAAGAACAAATATTGTGAAGATGTCAATGCTACCTAGAGAAATCTACACATTCAATGCAATCCGCATCAAAATACCATCCACTTTTTTCAAAGAAATGGAACACATAATCCTAAAATTTGTATGGAACCAGAAAAGACCCCAAATAGCTAGAGGAATGTTGAAAAAGAAAAGCAAAGCTGGCAGCATCACAGTTCCAGACTTCCAGCTCTATTACAAAGCTGTCATCATCAAGACAGCATGGTACTGGCACAAAAACAGGCACACAGATCAATGGAACAGAACAGAGAGCCCAGAAATGGACCCTCAACTCTATGGTCAACTAATCTTTGACAAAGCAGGAAAGAATGTCCAGTGGAAAAAAGACAGTCTTTTCAACAAATGGTGTTGGGAAAATTGGACAGCCCCATGCAGAAGAATGAAACTGGACCATTTCCTTACACCACACACAGAAATAGACTCCAAATGGTTGAAAGACCTAAATGTGAGACAGGAATCCATCAACATCCTAAAGGAGAACACAGGCAGCAACCTCTTCGACCTCAGCTGCAGCAACTTCTTCCTAGAAACATCGCCAAAGGCAAGGGAAGCAAGGGCAAAAATGAACTATTGGGACTTCATCAAGATAAAAAGCTTTTGCACAGCAAAAGAAACAGTCAACAAAACCAAAAGACAACTGACAGAATGGGAGAAGATATTTGCAAATGACATATCAGATAAAGGGCTAGTATCTAAAAATCTATAAAGAACTTATCACACTCAACACCCAAAGTACAAATCGTCCAATCAAGAAATGGGCAAAAGACCTGAACATTTTTCCAAAGAAGACATCCAAATGGCCAATAGACACATGAAAAAGTGCTCAACATCGCTCGGCATCAGGGAAATCCGAATCAAAACCTCAATGAGATACCACCTCACACCAGTCAGAATGGCTAAAATTAACAAGTCAGGAAACGACAGATGTTGGTGGGGATGCAGAGAAAGGGGAACCCTCCTACACTGTTGGTGGGAATGCAAGCTGGTGCGGCCACTCTGGAAAACAGTATGGAGGTTCCTCAAAAAGTTGAAAACAGAGCTGCCCTATGACCCAGCAATTGCACTATTGGGTATTTACCCCAAAGATACAGATGTAGTGATCCGAAAGGGTATATGCACACTGATGTTTATAGCAGCAATGTCCACAATAGCCAAACTATGGAAAGAGCCAAGATGTCCATCGACAGATAAATGGATAAAGAAGATGTGGTATATAGATACATGGAATATTATGCAACCATCAAAAGGAATGACATCTTGCCATTTGCAATGACATAGATGGAACTAGAGGGTGTTATGCTAAGCGAAATAAGTCAATCAGAGAAAGACATGTATCATATGACCTCACTGATATGAGGAATTCTTAATCTCAGGAAACAAACTGAGGGTTGCTGGACTGGTCGGGGGTGGGCGGGATGGGGTGACTGGTTGATAGACATTGGGGAGGGCGTGTGCTATGGTGAGTGCTGTGAATTGTGTAAGACTGTTGAATCACAGACCTGTACCTCTGAAACAAATAATACATTATATGTTAAAAAAAAAAGAAGGTAATAGGAAGGGAGAAATGAAGGGGGAGAAATCGGTGGGGGAGACAAACCATGAGAGACTATGGACTCTGAGAAACAAACTAATGGTTCTAGAGGGGAGGGGGTGGGGTGATGGGTTAGCCTGGTGATGGGTATTAAAGAGGGAAGGTACTGAATGGAGCACTGGGTGTTATACACAAACAATGAATCATGGATCACTACATCAAAAACTAATGATGTAATGTATGGTGATTAACATAACATAATAAAAAAATAAATAAATAAATAAAACTAATGATGTAATGTATGGTGATTAACATAACATAATGATAAAAAAAAAAAAGATCGATCTTGCTGTTCTCTTTGAGAGTTTAACAGTTTCATCACATCTGTAGTCCCTTGTCCAGGGTCCTCTCCCAGCCGAACTCCAGTGACCTTTTGAGATTTGGAATCTTCATCTTTGGAAGGTAAGATCAGTTCCTTCATCTGAGGATTCTGTGTTATTTTATTTGCTGGCATCATCAAATCTACTCCCCCTGAAGATGACGACAGAGTCCTTCAGTTGTAACTCAACACTGCCTGGAACACATCCATCACGGGTGTCAGAAAGAACCACAAGACAGCTGTGTGATATCAACCACCGCCCCCACCCACCCACCCACCCACTGCACCATGGACCAGTGCATGCTCCACTTTGCCAGGCTTTCTTAAAATTAGTAAATTAATTCAGATAATTTGCATAAGAAGAGTTCGGTCTTACAGAAATATGGGATCGAAGGCTTCTCAATCTTTATCCCAAATCCCATTTCTGGGAACTCAGAGTTGCAATGATGTAAGAGCAATTGACTTGAGGATTACAGAGGAGGGCCCAAACATATTCTCTGTCCACATGCTTGTGGCTCATGTGATAAAGAGCACCATCCTCTTTCACTCTGTAGATGTCACAGCTTTGATAGGTTTGTTCAGGAGGAGAACTGGAAAAGAGTGTTGCTTACTGCCAAGGGCTGGGAGTGCAGGGAGGGAGACCAGGCTGCTCATCACCCAGAAAGTGTGCACACATAGGCTCTGCCATTACTGGGAGATGTGTATAATTATCACACGAGGAGAGGTCTCTGACTGAAACCCACAAATAAAACTCTCCAGCTCCCAGTCAAGCCAGCTCGATCCTTCTCCAGAGGAAACAATGCATCTGAGTAACCTTTTAACGCATCTTTTTCTCTCGCTGATACGCTGGATAATTATTTATTTTGTTGTCTAGTTAGTTAATTAGGCTGGCATTGTGTTTTAAGTCGAAAATCCTGTTGTTTAGGTACTAGAAAATGGCTTTTTGTTTGTTTGGGGGGTTTTTGCAGGGTAATGGAGACTTATTAATTGAGTGGCTGGCTCTGGATGAAGCTGCTCAGGGACGCAGTGTGGATTTTCTGGGAGTAAATTGACGCATTAGCAGTGGAAGGCTGTGTTCAAAACAAGAGCGCTTGGGTGCAGGCGAAGTCTTGGTGGACAGTTTTCCTTGTCATTTCATTTCCTCAGGTTTATAGGGCAATTTAGAGTTTGCAAAGCCCATTCACTTGAAATAACTCATTTAGTCCTAACGAAAGAGCCTTTGGAATGCTTTTTATTACCCTTAATTTACAAATGGGGCAGCTGAGGGTCTAGACAGTTGGCTGCTGGCTCATGGCCCTCACTGTCCTGCTACATAAGCCGTCTGTTCTCTAGGGTTGTAAAGACGAAATAAATAAACAGGGATGAGCTCCACAATGGAATATCCTAGGTTTGAATCCAAATTCCTCCACTTTTTAAATTTCATCCAACATTCAGCAAATGTCTGTCTAGTCCCAGGCACTGAGGCAAAGCACAAGGAACTCGGGCTCCCTCACTGCCGGGGATGGGCTTGCACGCCTGACACATGGCAGGACTTTGGCAACCTCTCTGTGCAATGGGGACACACTACTGATTGTGAAAGATGGATCAGAGATGGGACCTGTTAGCCTGAAACACAGCCTCTGGCACCCAGTAAGTACTTAAGGTTGGGAGCTATTCTTGCTCTGACTCAAGATGCCTTGCTCACCACAGTCCCCCACTCCTCCCTTTACTTGGGGTTACAGTGACTCTCAGACCCCAGAACCACCTTCTTTTCTTCTGATAACTTGGTCTCATGTGGCAGGCCTTGTGCTAGGTGATTGACCTCCTGGCCTTCATATTGCTTCCTTATTTTCACACAGTTCTATAAAGAGGTTGTATTAGTTTTATAATGATTTACCACAAACTGAGTGACTTCAACAATGGAAATGGATTGTCCCACAGTCATGGAGACCAGAAGTCCGAGATCTAGGTGCCGGTGGTGGGGCTGATTCCTTCTGAGGCTGGAAGAACCCCCTCCAGGCCTCTCCCCTAGCTGCTGGGGGTTGCTGGTGATCTCTGGCATCCTTGGCTGTAGAAGCATCACCCAGATCTCTGCCTTTGTCTTCACAGTGCGTTCTCCCTGTGTGCCTGTCTGTGCCCAGATGTCCCCTTCTTGGAAGGACATGGGTCATATTGGATTAGGGGCCCACCCTAGTCCAGCATGACCTCATTGTAACTGATTACATCTGCAAGGACCCTATTCCCACAAAAGGTCACCTTCTGAGGTACTGGGGGTTAGGAATTCAATGTATGGATTTGAGGCGACAAAATCGAACCCATGACAGTGGATATTATTTCTTCTATTTCTCAGGGAAGGAAGAAAGCCGCACAACACAGACAATTCCAAACCAAGTCTCTCTGACTGCTCCAGGGATCAGAGTCCTTTTCAACAAGTGACCTCTGGAGAAACGAGAGAGGCAAGGCAGGCCTCAGTCTAGAGATGAGGAGGCTTTAATTTTCACGTGACTGATGGCTGGTGTCCCTGCCACAGATTACCACTGGCAGAGTTGCTGTTTGGACATCCGCGAGGTCCTCTGAAGGGCAAAGAGGCTAGTATCACTTCAGTGACGCCTGGTCAGGACTCCAAAGTCCAGGGACCAGCCGCGTGCCTGGACACCCACCACCTCACACAGGTGCGTGCTCACTTGGCATCCGGTAGCATCGTAGCAGAGCTTACCTCTCAGAGCCAGCTAAATGCCACCTCCCCTCCTTAGAGGTGCCTGTCCCCTACACCCACAGTCAGAAGTCACCCTTCCTTCAGCTTGCATTTTTGCTAAAACATTCCTTTGTTTCACTCTCTCCACATATTCCATTGAAACCATTTGCCCATCTTCTTGCTTCCAACTGTAGATGTGTCGTAGATTGACTTAGAGCTTTCAGTCCCTTCTGGTCCATCCACCTCCACCTTCCCAGCGCCAGGCATAGGAGGTCTTGCAAACAGAAGGTGCTAAATAGATGTCACTAGAGAACTGTTGTGCCCATAACTGGGTACTGACTGTCTAGAGTTTAAAAAAAAAAAATGGATCTGACCTGATTATCGGTGATCTAAAATCTGGTCAAATCTGATGGAAATCCAAATCTGTGTTATCAAAACCATAAAGAGAGAGAATTCCTCCTCAAAGTTGAGGAAGGACAGTTGAAAAGACCACCATAGTTTCGCTAAAGGAAGAGGTGATTCCAAGGGCCCAAGACACTGGTTTCAGATGAGAAAGACAAAAGGAGTGGACATGACCCTGTGTTCTGGGGGCAACAATAGGACATATCCACAGGACCAAGGGGAACCAGGTTTTAGTTCAACATGGGGGAGAATGTCCTCTCAGAACTGTCAAAAATATAAACAAAATTGATAAAGTAAAATAGCATAAGTAATAAAATAGAACAGGAAAGCTGTGCTTCCCCAGTCTAGAATGACTTCTCCTATCTAGGGCATTGGTTCTCAACCAGGGGCCATTTTTCCCCCCAAGGGACATGAGGCAATGTCTGGTTGTCCCCCTAGGGGCACAGAGGTTGCCACTGGCATCTAGTGGGGAGAGGCAGGGCTGCTGAGAAGAAGCCCATGGTGAACAGAGTAGCCCCACAACACAGAATCCTTTGGCCCCAAACTTCAATAGTAAGAAGATGAAGAAACTGCCAGAAACTGTCACAGGGGTAATGACAGCCAAGCCAGACAATGTCTTGGGATTAAAGACAAGGCAATAGAGTTGCTCAAGCCCAAGAATCACCAGGTAAACTGGTTAAAATACATGCCCATGGGTCCCAGAGCCCACCAATGTTATTTTAGGGGTCCTGTGGCAGGCTTGGGAATGGGTTTCATGTTAACAGACACCCCTTGTAATCCCAAGTAGGAATTTGCAGCCCACACTCTGAGAAACATCCCACCAGACAATCCTTGAGGTCCCTCCACCCCATAATCTCATGACCCCAAGCAAGAGGCAGCAGAAAGATAAACAAACATTTACCTCATCACCCACCTTTGGAAAATACTGGTGGAGCGAATGACCCAATTAATTAGTATTTTATAAAGAACTTGGAGATCTATTTTTTTAATAAGAAAATGAACATAAGTGTAAAGCATCATGACTACTCATTATTTAATTTAATGATTTGTGAAGATTCTGTTGTCATGGTGACTGAGCACTATTTATAAAAATTAAGAACATAAATTATAAATAATAATATTATTACAAGCAGAAGGGACTCGAACTTCTCAATCAGAAAGGAATAATTTCCAGATGGGGGAAAAAAAAAAACATTGCTTGCATCACATGTGGGGAAGGATGCTGGTGAATTTGCATTTCCACAGTGTTCTGCAGGGAAGAATCGGGTCAAGGGGGAGATTTTATTCATTTGCATTACAGTCTGTCTTGGGTTTCAGGAGAGCAAGGATGAGGCTGACAATGATGTCAAAGAGAGCAGGAAGCAGGGGTGGGATGTCCACTCTGAGATATTAGAGTCGCCCCATCGCCACGCCCACCCCCACTCACCCCATGGTACATGCCAGCTTCCCAGTGGTTCCTAAACTCTGAAGGAGTCAGACCAGAACGCCCCCATCCAGTGATGGGCAGGGAGTTGGTGCTCAATCCCACTGGACTCACTTTGATTTAATCAATGTGTTTGAGCCCTGTGCCATAAGGAAGTGGAGGCTGGGGGAAGCTAGGCAGCCAAGGATACTGAGCTAGGGGTCAGTGGGATGAGATTTCTGCAGCCAGACTCTACCGGTCATGCTGTTTAGTGTGGGATCCCCAAGCTGTCAATCACTTCCACCAAGAAGAATTGAGTCCAAGTGCTCAGCAAGATCCCACACACAAGCTGGTGGCAGAGCCAGGACCAAAATCCAGAGATCCCGCCTCCCAAACTAAGACTCTCTCCTTGGTCACGCTCCACCCATCACCATCTTCCCAAGGTCCTGGGCAGAGTAGCTACTGCCAACTGTAAGTGGCACTCCTGTCACTATCCTGGGGCTGTCCTGACAATCATCTACAAATTCTGGTTAGAATCAGCCTGGATTGCGGGGCGCCTGGGTGGCTCAGTCGTTAAGCGTCTGCCTTCGGCTCAGGTTATGATCCCAGGGTCCTGGGATCGAGCCCCACGTCGGGCTCCCTGCTCCACAGGAAGCCTGCTTCTCCCTCTCCCACTCCCCCTGCTTGTGTTCCCTCTCTCTCTCTGTGTCTCTCTCTGTCAAATAAATAAATAAAATCTTAAAAAAAAAAAAAAAGAATCAGCCTGGATTACCTGAAGAGATTAAGGGGCCCGGGAAAGAGGACAATACAGTGCTGTATCTAGTTAAACCACTTGCTTGCTAAAAGAGGTGACTGGATTACTAGTTGCGTTTATACTAAGGATGTGCACTTAAATGCTATTCTCCTTACCTAGTGCCTGTCCAAACCCCGTCCATCCACAAGGACTAAACCAAATCACTGTGACTCCAGGAATCCTTCCCTGATTGGGGGCAACGTATTGAAAAGCAGAGAACAGGAATGAACCAGCTCTGACGGGTTGTCAGCATGAGCCCCAAAAGAGTGGACCCCAATACAATCCCCTCGTCTGTTGAATTACTTCAAATTAGGGTGTTTTTAAGGATTCAGGGTTAGCCAGGATATATTCTATGCGTTGATAGCAAATGGAATGTTTACAGAATATAATTGTCTTTCCTCACCAGGACAAAAAGAATGAGGTCTCTACAAGGCCGAAGCTAAGGCAAATGAATACTTGAACACAGCCAGGACCACGAGACGAAGCAGGCAAAGCAAGTGTGTATGAAGGGAGACAATGTCAAAGCACCAGAACTCCTACATAACTATACTCAATAAAAAAAAAAATTATCTTCTTAAAAAAAACAAAAAACAAAGTTTGCTAGCTGTGAAATTGTGATAATACTCTCCAATTAAAAACCTAGCAAACATTTTTTTACCATATGGGTAGGGTGGTTCCCATAACCATTTGACTCAGAAGGAAAAGGAGAAGAGGGCTCCAGAATTGGCGAGATGGGCTTTTTTCCAAAAGTCATGTCGTGCAGATGGGCCTGGTGCCTCTCCTGGTGCCCCCAGAGCTCAGGGGCGCCGCATACCGCATTTGAGGAGGAGGAACCTTCCTGGTTCTCTGGTTGCAAAGGTCATAAAGGATACTACTCTGGATCCAGATAATCTCCTTGAGGCTTCAGTGGTTATTCTCTCTCATATCTCAATACAGTACTTCTTTTTGAGGAGAGAGGAGGATAAAAGTGGGGATCATCCACACCATTTCATAAATGGTGGAGCATGGCATCCAGAAAGGTCAGAATTACATAGAATGCAGTGAGCCTGGCTGTGTCCACAGTGACCTACTAGCTGGAACTGCCGATGCTCCTCAACCAGACCTCCATTCCCAAAGTGGGACAGCCTTCAGCAAAGCCAACATAGCACCTGTCACTGCCTCCTGCTTTGCAAGCTGCCTCCCCACCTGCTATATTTATCTCTTCACCTCTCACCTGACCAATGGCCTGACGATGTTCTCCCGCTTCTTTCTGAGGCTGACGAGAAACATAGCCCTCCCTGCCTGCACAGATCATGGGGTCCCAGGCCTACCATCTACATTCACCCCTGAAAATGCGCCATCTCCCCATGCTCCCTCCAGACCAGTCCTAACGCCGTCTTGCTGTCACAACTCTCCCTGGTCCTCAGCTGGGTCTAACCCCAAGATACAACAACCAGACCAGTGGTTCCAGGTCTGCTTAAACCTGCATGGGGAACAGGGCTCCCTAAGGATCTCCACATCAGTGCGGCCTGGAGGTTCCGTGTCTACACCCTAGGAATCTCAGATGGAAGAGTTCTCTGGCATTTGATCACTCCACCACTCTTCCTCTCTTCTCAAATATCTGAGTAATTTATGCTTAGTGATCAGAAACATTTTTTGATGTTGATTATTTCTTCCAAATGAGAAAAGGTGGAGGTAAAAAAAAAAAATCAAGGCATTTGATATTTGACTAGTTCTAGGGACAAGCTCTAGGGCAGGCACAGATATCTTTCTTCTAGGACACCCACAGGCTCGATGCTGGGAGGATGCCCCCACAACAAGGCATGTGAGAAGAGGCACAGACCCTGCCCATTTTTTTCACAGGTCTGGCCTGAGTCCGTATCTCCACAGGGCTTTGTTTATTGACACTGAAGCTGCCACAACCTGAACACTTGTGTTTTAGGATCTGGCTTGGATGGACAGTGGGAAATATGTTTTGTTTTGTTTTTCCTCAAGGGGAAGGGGGTGGAAGGGGATGGGAAGAGGAGGGTAGATTTATTGGCTTGTTTGACTCCCATAAATAATAATTCATCAAAGGTTAGAAAATGATTTGTTTTCCATGGAGACACTGCAGGCTCCCTGCCCAGCATTCAGATAAACATTTATTTAGGCAGATAGTTTATGAATTATACAGTGCTTTTTAAAATGGGATGGTGGGGGAAAACTATAGCATCCAGAAGTGCTTCCATGGGTTCCATGAGAACCGAATGAGGAATTCCCATCAAGGAGGAACCCTTCAGCCACCTCACAGACCACACATGGCCACCCTCGGCTTCCATGGTGGCAGTTGGAAACTCCTGGAGGGACCAAGTAGCAGAACTGAAATGGGATAATTTAAGAACGTGAGGACTCCTATGGGCCCTCCCCTGGGAAATCCATACCCATGGTTTTCATCATTTCCAATGTGCACATGCTACTAAAGCCTGCCAAGAACACCCTAAAGGTCCTTGGACCCAGATAAGGAGTTCTGATGCAGCCAATGCCTTATTTGATGGATGTGAGAATGAGGCTAGGCCAGGAAGGAGCAGGTCTGGTGGCAAGTCTGTGACCCAACCAGACGTACCCTGAGTTGGAGCCTTTCCAACTCTTGATCCTGTTCCACAAAGAAAACAGGAGAATCAGAACCAGCAGGCAGAGGCATAGGTTAATAGGCATGGAGATGTCTGAGACAGCTTCACCTTCACCCAGAGCTCTCTGACTGAGAATCTGAATGCTCAAGGTGCTCCAGTGGTTGTTATGAGACCAGAAACATCTTAGCATGCTCAGTGCTTAATGCAATACCTGCTGTGATCTTTTGTGTAACATTAGTTGAATTAATTCAACAAAAATAAGCTAATTTCTACTCTGCTCTAGGAGTTAAGGATGCAAAGATGAACAACACACAGTCTGGAGAAGAAGTCAGAAGAAGTAAAACAGAACAAAACAAAACCACTGCACTCCACATGGTTTGGAATAAAATAGACCTATGTTGACTAGAGGACAGGGCAGGAAATGGGGGGGCGGAGACAATAGTTTCTTCTGGAGAGGCCAAAGACAGTTTCAGTTAGGAAATAAGATTTAACCTGAGTCTTGAAATACAATTAAAAGGTCCCCGTATTGATTAAGGTCCAAAATGAATTAATATCAGGAGAGGAAAAAGAAGAGGGTTGGAAGGGAGGATCCAATCAGGGAAACAGAACCTACACCATGTTCTTCAACTTGAGAGAGTCCGACACTTGGAACTGATTGTATGGCTACAGGAGAGCTGAGGATCCAAAAAGAGAATAGTGAGAACCCAAGGATTGGTGACAGCTGGAATCCACCATGAAGAAATGAGGTGGTGCTTGCAGAACCCAGAAGCTGGAGTACAACTGGATCAGGGAAACTCAGAGCCTGAGTGGATCCATTCCTTACAAGGACCTAGGGAGGCAGCTTCCAGCACTGCCCCCACCATCAGATGAAGATGCTCTGACTTAGAGCCCTGAGCCCCTTGCCCAAGGTAAATAGCTGGTGAGACATGAGTAGGGTCTCTTTCCCCAGAGACTTTGCCCTTAACCATTCATAACCAGACTGTGTCACAATACTGAGCCTTCACTAAATACATTGCTCATTATCCAGTTTTCAAAGTGCTTCCACATAATTCCTATTTTCCAAATCAGATTTATTTCCCTACCAAGCTTTCTGGTGTCTTTGTTCTAGTCCCAGAATCTATCCATTGGCAACTAATTGCTTCTGGAAGTATGACAAAATTTTATTCTTTTTGTAACAAATTAATAACAATTATTATTTGTGATACCTTGATTCAGATAACTGAGTGAAAATAATTTCTATCTTAAGTAATAGATTTTATCTTTATTATGAGAATTACATTTCTAGCACCAAAAGCAGAGGTTTTATGAGATCCCAGGATTGGTGGTCTTCAGGAAGCATTTAAGGTTGGTGACCCCATACTGAAAATGTGAGACTCCATGCTAATCTAAGATGCTTTCTATTGACAAGAGTTTAGCCATTACTAGCACCCCAAATCCAGATTGTTCCAAGCCCCTTTGGCAAAATAGGTGCCTGTGTTACAGGCAATTTGTGCTCCAAGATTTCATCTTGGTCATTACTGCTTCTGCAGCTGATTTAAATATTTTAATGAATGATGTTATTGTCTCTGTGCCTGGGGGTCTTTTCAGCAGAGGTCGCAATTTGAAGGAGGGAAAAAAATACAGAAAAGTAGCTCTAAATAAGTCAGTGACAATGGATGACTCACATTGGATGTGTAGTGAAACCCAAGCATGAGGCTCCTGTGCTGAGGAAGGATGCCCCTGCCCGTCTCACAGAGGAGGGTTTTCAGAGGTACAGAGGTGAGTCATTGGAAGAACTAGGACCATCTTCCAAGAGCATCATCACCAGATTGTACTATCCACCAAAACTAAGAGACCGGATGGAGGTGACTTGCAAAGAGCCCATATGGTGCAGTGACATCATGTGCAAAATCATTACAAGCACCCAGGGTTAGAGGTGGGGGGGTGGGAAGAGGAGAAAGTGAATCATTGAAATAGTCTGGAGAATTCTATTATTCTACTCAAAGAGAATATGGCCCAATATGAACATGACTTGGGAAGTGTGACTTCTGGATTCTTATACTAAATAGGTCCCAGTTCCAAATGTGTGAACATCTCACCACGGAGGGTGTGATTCCAGTGTTTAAAGATGGGTATTTCTCATGCAACATGGATCTAACATTTGGGTCTGGTCCCACCTCTGACGTTCTACTGAAGCAGCATGTTCCATAATAAAGGAAGAACTAGGGGTAAGGGGATGATTCACATGACAACCTCCAAAGGGATTTCAAGAGAGTTTGGCCCTGTGCAATCTTCATTTTCCATGCTGACCTTGGACCCTCATGGTCACAGTACCCATTCATCCATTTGACCATGTATTTAATAGATGTGTACTGAGCGCTTTCTCTGTTCTGGGCAGAGATCTGAGGATGCTGGAAATACAGTGACGAGGAAGGAGAGGAGATGGAGACAGACAATAAGAAAGAACACAATCAATAAATAGCCTAACTTCAGATAGAGATCAGTTATAGAGAACAATGAAGCACAATAAAGAGGTTGGACAGGAGTTATAATTTGGGATATCAGGGACCTAGGGTCAGTGAGTACTTCTCTGAGGAGGTAACAATTGAGCAGGTATGAAGGAATGTGAAGGGACATTATGCACAGATCCAAAGAAAGAGAATTCCAGGGGAGAAGGCCTTCAGTGAAAGGAGCTGGGCATGTTTGAGAAATAGCTCACATCACTACTCACTCATCTGTGTGATCCTCACAAAAACAATGGGGTGGCAGGTAAGATGCAATTAATCCCATTTTGGGGGCCAAGAGCCTGGGAGTCATGAGGCTTCTGTCCAAGGTACGGCCATGCCCAGCAGAAGAAACAGATGTGGGCATGACAAGGAAGACATTTCTGGGTAGAACCCAGCATCAGAGCTGACAAAAAAGCAATCCAATGGAGACGAGGCCAGAGAGCCAGGATCTGTGGTCAGCCAAGGGTCAGGCCACAGTCATGAACACAGTTCCCAAGATAGGCCCAGGGTTGGAGGCCACTTGCCAGGGATTGGTCAGTACCAAGGGGTCTCTATGTGGACGACACAGTGTCTGGGGTCAAGAGTTGGTCAAAGCACAAGGATAGGGTGTAAAGTCTTTCTCAAGAGCCTTTTAGGAGTCTAGCTTCCTGAGAGTTGATCTTGCCACTTCTATACATAATAGCTGATGACTTTTAGATACACATCAAATTAATTTGTTAAAATAATGCTTGACAAAGAGTGATCAGAGGTCATTTGGAAAAGGGGAAAGAGAAGTCCATGGAGGCTCTTAGATGAAATGATAGCCAAGGCCAGGGTTATATTGAGAATCACTATGTGATAAGAACACAGGGAAATCTCTCAGGAGAGGATTATCTGGCTCCCAATTTATTTTTTGGGTCCTCAAGTAAGGGATATCTTTCTCAACAGAATCTTTATAGACCAGCTTCTAGTGGAAAGGTATGATATATCTTGTGTGCATTTGTCAACTATCACTCCAAAAAATTCCAGGGTGTGGGTAGGGTGCTGGCCTGTTTTTGAGCCCCACCTGTGTGAGAATCCTGCCTGTTTGCCAGCTGCCAATTCTCCCCTCAACAACTCCCAGCGCATAGCCAGACAGGGCGGCAGCCTCCACTGCCTTGGAGCCCTTAGGCTTGCTGTGGCCAGTGGAGACACGGAGAACCCAGGAGTCCACAAGTGAGGCATCACCCACCGCCAACACCCTCGAGAATTGTCACAGAGATTCTCTGCCTTGGGGATCTCATCTTAAATAATGCAAACAGTGTGAGTCCATCATAATTAAAGTTTTTAAGATTTCTGCTTCAGTGATGTTGTTCAAAAAAGCATAATCTCTTGGAGATTAAAATGATGAAACTAGTATTTACAAAGACTGAATGGACTCAATCCCTGGGCCTTAGTGGGGCAGCTTGGGAAGGAGAAGGTGGGGGAGGAAGTACAGGGGAAGGACAGGAAATGCTTTCTTCCCTGAGAAAGTTCTGGCAGCCAGCCCTCTGCTGCTAACACGAGCTTTGGAAGGTTTACTCTATGGCCCTCCACCCCAGCCATCATGCCGCCATATTCCCTTCCGGGCTAATCCAGATCGTGATCCAGTGAAAAGGTTTAGAAATCTCACTTCCATTTTCAGACATCCTTGCTTCTTCAAGAAACTCTCCTCTTCACGATCTCTCACCTGAAATAGGTATGTTTACCTGCAAACATTCACATCACGTCAAGAAAAGACCAGCATGGTTGAGATGAGTATGTTCTTCCCAGAACTAATGGGGAATGTGTTCAAAAAAATCACATGCTTAAAAATCCATAATGATTAGATGGAGGGGATGCTCAGACAAATTCAATTCAATTTAATAAACTTTGATCGAGTATGTGCTATGGAATAAACCCCACGCAAGACAGTACACTAAGTTCTAGCAAAAATAACCAATAACTTCTGTGAAGCTACAATTTAATAAACCTTTCACAACCATTGTCTCATGGATTTATGCCAGAAGCTTGTGAGATTCTAATTATTAATGTTGTTTGAGGCTCGGAGACACCAAGTAACTTTCTCAGGGTCACACTTAACTAAAGAGGTAGAAATAGAGCTGGAAGCCGTTTTCAGCCTTTGAATAGTGTGTTCCCTTCCTTTACTTTGGGCTGCCAGTGTGGATACAGAGACATCAAAGAATTGAAAGATTCATACTTTGTTTTAAATATGATGGATTGGGGCGCCTGGGTGGCTCAGTTGGTTAAGCGACTGCCTTCGGCTCAGGTCATGATCCTGGAGTCCCGGGATCGAGTCCCTCATCGGGCTCCCTGCTCGGCAGGGAGTCTGCTTCTCCCTCTGACCCTCCCGACCCCCCCTCTCATGTGCTCTCTCTCTCTCAGTCTCTCTCTCTCAAATAAATAAATAAATAAAATCTTTAATAAATAAATAAATAAATATGATGGATTTTTTTTTTTTTTTATTAATTCAGACTAGTCCGTATTGGTCTCAGACAACTCATTTTCCAACAGGGTTGTAGCTCTTAAAATTGGCCAACAAAATTACCCGTGTACGTTGCTATAATCACATACACACACAGGCACACACTGTTACAGACCTCTGCTAAACTCTTTACAGAGAACACCTATGTGACCTGCATGCAATACTATAATGTAGCCTGTCCACCTTCCTTACTTTGCAGAGGCTTGAAGAAATGAACTTGTCCACACACACATTGTGAGGATCTACGAACTTGAACCTTGGTTGTTCTCCAGAGTTCCACTTATTCATATGACACTATTTGTATCTGTATTCATTTTCTGTGGCTGCCATAACAAAGTACCTCAAACTGGGGGACCTGAAACAACAGAAATTTATTCTCACAGTTCTGATGGCCAGAAGTCCCCGATCAAGTATCAGCAGGACCACACTTCCTGGGAAGGCTCCTTCTTTGCGTCTCTCGGCTTCTGGCAGCTCCCTGCATCCTTGGTTTGTGTAGCCAGAACTTCAGTCTCTGCCTCTGTCCTCACACGGTCATCTCTCCTCTGTGTGTGTCTGTGTCCTAATCTCCTCTTCTTAGGACAACCCTTATATTGGACTGGAACCCACCCTAAGTCAGTATGACCTCATCTTAACTTGGTTACATCTGCAAAGGCTCTTAATTCCAAATAAGGCCACATTCACATATACCAGGGATTAGGATTTTATAAATCTTTTGCAGGGACCCAATTCAAGCCATACACTTCCCATTGTCTTCTTCCTCATTCTCAGTCCAGTTTCCCTCTGTGTCCCTTCAAATAAAAGCCATTTTTTTCAGATGAGAATTATAGTGTTCAGAGATGTTAGGAGGGGAATTTGATCCCCAGAGAAAGATCCCAGAGTGTCAGGACTCCATTCTGAACCTGCTCCCCTTCCCCCAATCCACCAATTTTGACAAATTTTTTCCAGCACTTAATGAGTTTTATCTTCCAAATTGTGACGTACTGATGAAAAATGGAATTAAGCATGACTAAATCTTTGCTAAAGCTGACTTCTAAAGCTTCCTTCTTAAAAAAAAAAAAATACATCAAGGAAATATTTATTTTGTAAGCTGACAAAAAAGAAAAATCTTACATTTACTCAGCACACATAACTTCCGTGGTCCTAAAAATGATTAAGTCTTGTATCCAGTATTTTTTGTGATTAACAGAGTTGTCTTCCATTCTAAATGTTGCTGTTCTTCTTGTCTGAGATTGTATTAGTTAGAGTCATCATATGGAAAGCCAATATCCTGATATAAATGTTGAGAAAAGCATTCACTTTATCCCCTTCATGGCTATTTAAGTATCTTGCACTGATAAGTTTGTATAAAATCTCAAAGTGTGCACAGCCCAAATGATATTAATATTCAGAAGTAAGTCAGCATCAAGCTACTCAAAATCTACGCTGCCCAGGCAGAAGCCTGTATTTCTAAAACAAATTACTTGTAAAACGCAATGTCTCGATGAAATATTCAAGTTTAAACCCATTTGTATTCGCAATTTTAAATACAGACACAAACTTATGCTGTAGCTTCTCGGCCATATCTGAAAGTGAGCAGGTACCTTGAATCAATCAGCTGGAGTCGGCAGAGGAAAAAATAATCCCCCCATCCAAAGTAAACTGCAGAAATCCATAAATAAAAAACAGAGCTACAGAAAAATCTTGGCTACACAGGAAAAGTCTGTACCTGTGCATATAAAGACTTAACTTCTTTTTCCCCTCAGCTTGGAGATTTAAGGGTCCTGTTTTAATAAGCAAATATGTATGAACTTGACGTTCACCAAAACCCTGCCTACAGTTGTACCCAAACGTCTGTAGTTTTTAACCAGAGTTACACTTGGGAGCAGAAAATTATTTACAGAGCAACAAGAGAGGAATTAAAAAATCTTGTTGAATCAGGATTAGCTGGGCCTGTGAGCAAAAGGAAGAGAAAACCCATTTCCATAAGCTCTTGCCTCCTCTCCTGGGAAGCCATCCATCTCCCTGGTCCTTGGGATGTGTGCAGATCCAACAAAGGAGGGAAAACCTAAACAGCAAACCACCCCCGGCATGGGAGTCCCACTGATCTGGTGTCACCTGGTGACTTACTTCCCAACTTGGGGAGTGGAGGATGGGAGCGTCTTGCCCAAGACCTCTGGGTGCCAGAGCTCCACCAAGCCATTTTCAGCTGGCTTTCCTCCCGGAAGATTCCCACCCCGTCGGATCTGAATGACGCAGCTCCTCAGGAGTCTCACTCTGATCGGCACATAAACCTTCCCACACATTGGCGATGCATTGCTGCTGTGCCCTTGGATTCTCCCAGGACGACCCTGCCACTCCTGTAGAGTAACCCTGGCTCATCACTCAGTATCTGAGACTCCGTGTTTTCACTTTTTTGTTGTTGTTTTTTTAAAAGACTTTATTTATTTGAGAGAGAGAGAGCACATGAGATGGGGGAGAGTCAGAGGGAGAAGCGGGCTTCCCGCCGAGCAGGGAGCCCGATGCAGGACTCGATCCCGGGACTCCAGCATCATGACCTGAGCAGAAGGCAGTCGCTTAACCGAGCCACCCAGGCACCCCTGTGTTTTCACTTTAAAACGGGCTTTATAAACCTTCCTCTGACTACAACAAAGCAGCGTGCAAATATAAACAACAAGTTTTACAAAGTGCTGTAAATAGAATCAATTCCATGCAGCCAGAACAGAGCATGAGACCCTTTGCTTCCTGTTTTCTCCTGATTTGCTAATCCACACTAACAATAATGGCAACCCTGTGTATTAGGCACTATTGGCCTATTTTTTTCTAGTTTTTGTGATGGTCTTCCTTTGGTTTTTCTCTTCTTCATTTCCTATTTATTTCATTCTTGTCCTCTTGCTTGTATTTCGGATGCACGGGTCTCATAATTTCCAGCTCCAGTCCAGAAGCAGTGGTTTAGTTCTCGGACATTCTGAGCCATGAAGCAGTTTAGGTAGAAGGAACCAGCCAGAGGGGGCAGCCTAGGCTAGGGAGGCCGTGAAAGTCCTAGGTTGGGATGCAAGGGAGAACGAGGGGCTGGCCAAGTTCTTAATAGGGTCTCCAGTCTCCCCTCATTCCTCAAGCCCCTCACCCTCCAGACACGCTAAAACCAAGTCAACAGGCCATCTTTCTGGACAGCATCTGTTGTGGATGCTCTCGGGGTCAAGGGTATGGCTGCCGATCCACAACCCCCAACCAATCCCGTTCTCCCCCTTCCCGGAAAGGGCCCCCTTGTTAGCTCGTTTGCAATAACCAGAAAGGAGATGTCTGAAGGGAAACTCCAGAATGGGAGAGAGGGTGAGGGCAATGAAGTTTAGCCCACAAAGCAGACACAGCATGTGAGGATTCCAACCCAGGGATCTGATCTGGTTTTATTTCAGACACACAGACACACACACACACACACATACACACGTTCACCCCTCTTTCTAGATTGGAACTTATGTGAGTGTGAAGTCATAACTCTTTTCTGAATGTATGTCTGTGTGTACATGTTTATATATCAGAGAGAGAAATGGGGGAGAGACCACATAGTTTATTTTGTACCTGATCCCATGGAATAGCCATGTCTATTTTTAACACCCCAGATTCCTTACCACCTTGTTAAATTTTAGGTGTTAGACAGTGAAAAAAAATGAATGCTTTGCCCCCCATATGCCCACCTTGGGTGAGATACCTCTTCTGAGTCTCCCAGAACATCAACTTACTTCTAGCCCAGGGTCTACCAAATTAATCTGGCTGTCTTTTTTTTTAAGATTTATTTTTTTATTTTAGAGAGAAGCAGAGAGAGAGAGAGAGAGAGCACAAGTGGGGGAGGGGCAGAGGGAGAGAGAGAATCTTTAAGTAGGTTCCCCGGTGAGTGCAGAGCCCGACGTGGGGCTCGATCTCAGGACCCTGAAATCACGACCTGAGCCAAAATCAGGAGTCAGATGCTTAACCAACTGAGACACACAGGCACCCCAATCTGGCAGTCTTTTCACCTCTTCTCCTCCCATCTAGACCATAGATGCCTTGATGACAGGGACCATATCTTGATTTCTCTGTCCTCGGCATTCTGCCCAGAAACTGGCAAAAACAGAAGTTCAAAATATCTACTGAATAATGGGCATGAATGTGTACAAGACCCCAACTACACTATTTTGCTCTATAAAGCCATAAAATCCCTCTTCTGTTATTGTTTTTAACTGTGTTCTTGGTTGAGAGGAGCCTTGTTCTAGCTGGTCAGACACTGGAGCAGGGGGTCCTTCCAGACCGTTCCCACTGCATCCGTATTCCAGAGATGGGTCCCGTCAGCCCCGGCCTGACCAGATATGACCGACCCAGCAGGATGAAGACCACAACACACTCCCAAGGGCACCTGTGAGGGGTGAGGTGAGCAGAGCCCCTGCTGCTGCCCTTGGTGGGTGATTTTTAATCTCCAAATGTAATGTGGTAAGATGTTGTTAGCAAACACACCACACAGGGAAACAAATCACTCCTCCCAACTGCTGTCATACTTGCATCAGATGCTTGAAAGGCAAGGAAGAGACGTGATCCCTTTCAACTGAACCACTTTTTTAAAGCTAAATGAATATTTTTAAAATGCTAAATGATGCTACTGGCTGGAGAGTTTTAGCTTTTTTCTCAGAAGAGTCAACAGCAGCTCTTTAATATTTTTCAGGTACATTTTTTAAAAAAGAGAAGAAAGAAGAAAGAAAAAAAGAAAGAAAGAAGAAAAGAAAGAAAGAAAGAGAAAGAAGAAAGAAAAGAAAGAAAGAAAGAAAGAAAGAAAGAAAGAAAGAAAGAAAGAAAGAAAGAAAGAAAGAGAAAGAAAGAAAGAGAAAGAAGAAAGAGAAAGAGGGAGGGAGGGAGGGAGGAAAGGAAAGGAAAGGGAAGGGAAGGGAAGGGAAGGGAAGGGAAGAGAAGGGAAGAGAAGGGAAGAGAAGGGAAGAGAAGAAGGAACATCAAAAGCTAGTTGTTTTCATGAGATGTCCTAAAAAAGATCCCTAGTTCAAGTCCTTCTCCAGGATGGGACTGAACTCTTTTGCCTCCAGTTTTATGAACATTAAAATAAAAAAGTCAGACCAGTTCTGACTTCCTTTTTCTCTGAAGCCCCTCAAGCGTCTCTTAGGCCAAACATACAAGGTAACAGGTCATAACAATCTTTGCAAATACAGTCCAATTAGCAACAAATGGGGGAAAAAATAAGTCAAAACTATGAAAGGATGGGAAAACAAACAGTGCTCTTGCCACACTCGAATGTTAGCTTTATTTATTTAATCACAATGCTCCCACTGAGAGAAACCCCAATTTTTAAAGCCCTTCTAATGAGCAAGAGCTTAATTTCTTCTGGCAAATTTCATCATAAAATAGTCCTATCTCCTTTAGCCTTAGCCAACTAAAACCAAAATTCAGCAAGCAACCCCGTTCATTAACCCCAGTCTGGAAGGGAACAAAAAAGCACCCAGACTTAATTTTGACAAAGAAGCAGGCTCAAGTGACCTATCAAGGTCACCCAAAGTCACAAGGTCATCCAGTTCAGGGCTTTGCCGCTGCAGCATCTGCTGCTCTCAGAAGTTTTTGTTTGTCTGTTTTAAATGAAGCTCCCCACTCTTAAATCTTGAGTGTCAATTTGATACCACCAAGACTGTAGGGCTCTGAGTCCACTGAGGTGTTTCCTACCCAAAATGCATATGCAGCTCACCCTGGAGATCAAAACAATGTTCAGGGCCAGAAGGGGTCACCTTGAGCTTCCACACCCCTCCTTCCAGCAAATGTAACCCACAGTTTTCTCCAGCCAACCGACCACACTTCTGTTGAATCTAGGCACCAAACTCAAGGTTGCCATTTTCAGTTGGGTCTAAATGGATCTATCAGAACACCACTCAGGGTACTTTGACTAAAGACTTTATGAATACAGCAAAAGGGTTGATTATGAATAAGTGAGCTCATTCTGGAGTGTTTACCCCATGAAGGTCACCAATGTCAACCTAATGTCACCCCAATGTCAACTTAACCGAGAAGTAGACCACAGACCCCAAAGAAGTTCTTCCAGCTTGTCCTCCTTGAGCTCCTTCTTCAACGGGGATCTGCTGTAAGGTAATCAAACTTTCTGCATCTCTTCTGGGAGCTGTCGATGATCTTGTTCCATGCCTTCTGTGCTGACATGCCCTTATCCTTGGGTCAGGGGCCTCAATCTGTTCTGCAAGACAGTCTGGGAATCATTTGGGTCCACCAATGTTGGAATTCCCTTTCAGCATTCTGTCCTGGGTGGTTGTTTTCTCCAGAGGCTTCTCTCCACTTTACAGTCTACAAAAGTCTACTTGAAGGCTAACTGAGGGACAGCTCCTGTCTGTCATGTCAGGACCCTTTGCCCTTGTCCTTGACCCCAGCTTGCTTCTATAGAGGGAGGGATACCATAGATGCTTGCAATGCAGAAAAGTTATGAGGGCTCAAGCCCACCAACAACAGGAGATCATATACCCTCATACCCATCATTCCTGGCCACACAGAACATGACATGGATGGCCTGACACTTGCTGCCTAAGAATCTGAATCCCCTCCCCGCACCTGCCTGATTAGGGAATGATCTCAGTGCCCTGTTCCATACAGGCTTCATATTCCAAAACAGACCAGGATCTAGCAGAACACTTTGTCCTGTATTCCTCCACAAGTGTCTTGGGAAGCCTCCACTTGGAAAGGTAGGCAGAGAAGACCAGAGATAGCCAGGGGCCACAGTAAAGCTGGGGTTACCCACATTCTTGCTCCTTGAAGGCCCACAGCCCCAGTGTGAAACCTTTGAGCCCGTGACCCCAGACTGGAGTCAGTCCTGGCACCTCATCCATTAATCCACTCCCTGTCCTGCAGTACAAAACATTTAACAAATGTTAGTCTCCCTTATGGGAATGAACCTCCCATCCTGCCCATTTGGGAGTCTTTCCCTAGTCTAACACACGCCAAGATAACCACTCCATGTCCATGTTTCCATCCCCATGCCTCCACCACACTACGTACACACCCTAGAGGTTCCTACTTGCCCCTGTCCTGTTGATTGTCCACACGTGAATTCCATGTGGTCTCCCTCTCTCCTTCCTTCTTTCTCCACTTCCTTTCTTTCATTCAGTTATTCAGTAAATAAAGGCAGATTGCTCTGCTACCACATGCTAGGCACTCTTTTGGATGTTGGAATAGAGTGGAGAAAAAAGCAGATGGGCTCTGCCCTCATGGAACCAATATTTAGCAGATGGGAGAGCAGTGTATGGAGACTGAACTATGGACTCAGAAAAATATAAATGTAAATGCAATTCCTAATTCCACGATTTCCCCAAAGCAACACTGGGTGAATTACATAACATCCTTCTTTCTTAGATCCCTGATAAACTAAAAATGTGCCTCTCTGTAGGGTTATGATGATTAAATTGAATAATGCTTGTAAAGCAACTGGCACATAGCAGGTGGTCATTAAATGTAACTATTTTTATCATTATGTCCATTGTCTTAAACAGTGGCATCGAAATGTTTTTTGGAAATAATAGGTATGCTTTCCCAATATATGCCTATGAATATATAAGTCATGTTATAAATTACACATGTAAGTATTAAAAGATATGTATATTGCTTTAATAAAATTTAACTTCCCCTTGTATTTTCAGATAAAATAAAAATATATAAATAGAAGTTCTAACATGTTTGCCCATACCACAATAAAGAATTCTGTGTACCCCTATGAGCAAACACCCCACTTTGAAGATCATTGGTCAAAAATGTTTGAGGTTACTTATGAGTATAATTTAACAGGAAAAAGACTATCTCCCAAAGCCCATGCTTTCCATAACTCCCTCAAGACTGTCTTGTTAATAAAAGTATTGCCCAATTCACAGAGGAGAGACTGAAACAGAATGGCCAATAAACATTTGAAAAGCTCAATCTCATTAGAAATCAGGGAAAATGCAAATTAAAACTATAAGATATTCTTTCTCAATCATCAGATTGGCAAGTATGACAAAGTCCTGAAATACCAAGTCTTGGCAAGGAAGCAGGAAATGGGCATTCCCATGGATTGCTCATGGGTGTGACAAATGAATGATAACATCTTTTATGAGAACCTTTGTCCGTTTCTACTAAAGCTGAAATTGTGAACACCATGTGCCCTAGAAATTATATTGTCAGGAGAAGGGCATATTCAATTGACAATCTCATGATGTGTAGGTATTTAGTATATAGAGAGAGACTAATATATTGCAATATATGTATAAGTAATATATAGTAATATATGTATTATATATAATAAGTATAATATATGTAAGTATAATATATAATTATATATAAGTAAAGTATAATATAATTAATATAAATTATGTGTTTTATATTATATATCTATAAAATATTATATTTATTATGTAATATTATGTTATAGTGTGTATAATAAATATTTACAAGGATTGCCAAGAAAACCAATTATATTGAAAACATCCATAAATGTTTAAAAAACAAATTTTTGAAATTATAATCTATGTGTTCTTTTTAAACTCATTACAATAAAAATCTAGTAATATTCCCATAATCCTGTAATTTTGAAGTGCTGATGCTCATCAATGATATTTTGATGAGCCTTCATCAACTGTAATGTGATCTGAAATTGTGCTTCCCATTGGCATCAAAGTCAGAACATTGCTGATGTTATTCGAGTTTGTGGTCTACATTCACATTTGAAGGAAATGTTAAAGGTCAGTAAATATAAAGATGAACCTTTTTTCTCTTTCAAGTCCCAAACACCTTAATTCTATAACTTGCCCTGTAGAAAGTCCTCCCACACATTTACAAGAAGATGTAGTCAAGGACGTGCATTCCCTGACTGTTGGTTATACCTAAAAATGAAAAATAACGGGTGCCTGGGTGGCTCAGTCAGTTGAACATCTGACTCTGGGTTTTTGTTCAGGTGGTTTTTGCTCAGGTCATGATCTCAGAGTCATGAGATCGTGTCCCGAGTCAGGCTCTGCACTGGGCACGGAGTCTTCTTAAGAGGCTCTCTCTCCCTCTGCCCCTCCCCCTGCTCAAGCTCTCTCTCTCTCTTTCCCTCCTTCTCTGTCTCTCTCTAGAATAAAGAAATAAATCTTTAAAAAATGAAAAATAAAAGAAGAGTGGAAAAATAGCATACAGTATATTCATAAAATGGGATGTTACAAAGCAAGTAAAAGAGATTAAGGGTATGCAGAACTCTCAAACATACTACTGAGTATATAAAGCAACGTGCAGACAAAGTCACAGTGTTATTCCATTTATATACATTTTAAGATATGGCACAAAACAATTCTGTTTACTGTTTACTGTAAAAAAAATGTTACCATGGATTTACATGTAATAGCATGATAAAGCATGGGCTAAAAGAACTCACAGAAAATGCCTGATAATTGTTACTTTGGGGGAGAGAGGGGGGAAAATGGAGCAATGCAGGATAAAAACATGACCTCAACTTGTATACTTGTATGTCTTTCATATGATAGATAGATGGATAGATAGATAGAGAAATAGAAAAATAGATGAGAGAAAGAGAGATGGGATAAAGATAGAATTATAGATGTGTTTTTTAACCATTTGACCATTTGCCATTTTACCAAAAATTTTACCATTTTCAAAATGTGAAATATATGTGTGTGTGTTTATATGTGTATGTGTGTATAAATATGTAGATGTGTACATGTATTTCTGTACTTCAGGAGTTCCAAGAAGATCATCCCTTTTGGCAATAATTTCTCAATTTTAAGATTGTACTTAAGCCGTGGTTTTTTATTTTTATGTTTTTGTTTTTGTTTTTTTGTTTTTTTAAAATATATATTTATTTATTTGTTTATTTATTTGACAGAGAGAGACACAGCGAGAGAGGGAACACAAGCAGGGGCAGTGGAAGAGGGAGAAGCAGGCTTCCCGCGGAGCGGAGAGCCAGATGCGGGGCTCGATCCCAGGACCCTGGAATCATGACCTGAGCCGAAGGCAGACACCTAACGACTGAGCCACCCAGGCGCCCCAAGCCGTAGCTTTTTAAATTCCACAATCAATCATAAACGAAGAAAAGAAAATGAAAATAAATCTGCACATTTGATTAGTTTGCCATTCTGTTTCTCAATAGTCCTGAAATAATTTTTGGAAGAATATTAGAAACCAGAATTATTGGAAACAACGTTTCACCAGGTTTAATTTTATCGCTCTATGATAAGTTAGTTGCATCGTTAATAAAAATCGTTGCTATATGGCAGGCTGTGAAGATTCAAGTTAGGAGGAAAATAAAAGACCTTCCTATAGGGCGGTGCATCAGAAGTGACAGATTCGGGTCTTATTAAGAATTTATTTGTAATTTTGTAAATAGCATCAACCTTGGGAGATGGTGTGGCGAGTCCCCTGGTCTATCACTGCCACAGTGCAAGGCAGTGCCTTCCTTTGAATTGTTCTCATTACTTTGCTTCAAAGCAGAACTGGGTGCCTGCTGTTGCAAGGTTGATCACAAATATCTCGGAGACCACGCAAGATAATGCAGGTGAGGGATAAATCTTTGGAATGAGACAACGTGCGGAGATTATGTAAAAGCTATTTCCAGTCCTGAAAAAAAAAATCAGTCTGAATAGAGAGAGCTGGCTGTGGGTGGAGCATTACACTCAGTGCCCAGGCTGCAGGTATAAGACATTCCAGTGGGCTTTAAAATTATGACTGTAGCCAGCTGGGTCAGTCTTTTGCAATGAACCGGTTCACAAAATCCCAGTGTCAGAGGAGGTCTTAGATATCACATAATCCTTTCCCTGCCTCCAACACTCAAATTAAGTCCATGATGATGATGATGGTGATGATGACAATAATTAAAATTGCAATAAAAGTGCCAGGCACTATTGAAAGTGCCTTCCGCTCCTTCAGTGACCTGGCCAAGAGACCATTTAGTCTGTCCTTGCTTATCTTCAATGACAGGAAGCTCATCATCTCCAATTCCTCGTTGGAGAGCTATGGCTGGACTGCTCTATATCAAACTGCAAAGGGTGTCCCTTGGTTTCCACCCACTGGCCCTAGTTCTGTCCCTAAAAATGGAAACCCTCCTGCATGATGCCTCTTAACATATCTGAAGGCAGCTCTCACGTCTTCTCCAAGACCTCGCTCCACACCGACTATCCCCAGCGATGATGCTGGTGCTTGCACCACCTTCCCTATAGGTCCTATCGCTACCTCCTGACTCGCCAGTGCACTGAAACGGGCTACATCTCTTAGAGTACCCACGCCGAAGGCAATAATTCTGATGTGCTCTGTTCAACAGGACAATCACTGTATTTACATCCACGCAGCCTGACCTCAGTTTTGTGTTCTTGGAGACATAGAAGTTTCCATCAATATGTAGAGGTCACATGAAAGAAAATGATGGGTCAGACACTGGAAAATGCAGTTAAAGGCTCCTGAGATGCCAACCTAGCTTGTCTGGACGTGACCCTAGAGGCACAGAGCTCCACTGCCTTTCATGACCGGAGAGGGACAGTGGCATCAATATCATCTGCCCATCGATCTTAGGAAGAGTGCAAAGGAGGCCTGGATCATTTAGGGTGGGAGCAAGAAGACAGGTGAGTCACCAGGGTGATATAACTGAAAACAAGAAGGGCTTAGACCCACTCTGAGGAGGAGTCGGGAGAAAGAGCACACTCGGGGTGCTAATAGACCCTCCCCTAGATTTCCCAAGGGGGCACAAGCCTCTGAGTCCTGAGAACCCGGGCCCCTGAGACACAGGAAGAGGAGCTGACAGGACCCACGGTGAAGGGGCTCAGGGATAAAGGAGGTGAAAGCTTGCAGATGAAGCCAGAGCATCTGCCCCTGGAAACCGGACAGGAGAGGCTGTTAATTCAAGCACTAAGGAGGAGAAATAGGGTTGAGGCGGCAGAGAGAAAATGATTTTCCTTTTTCCATGCTGAGTTTGTGGGGTGTGCAGGACTTCCATGCTGAGACATCCAGCAGATGTTTAGAAAATGAAGCTGGTACTCAGCTAGGTGAGATCTATTTTGGGGTGAATTTTTTTCAAATCTATAAAATCCAACCTGTATTTTTTGTATGTAAATTTAAAATAACGTCTTTGAACTATTTAAATCCAAATTCTCAATTGGGATGAAGGTTAAAAAAAATAACAAAACACCTGTTTAAGTCAGATGCTAAAAGGACTAATATAAACTCACTTTTGAGCTTAAACTTCTAAATAACTTTCTATTTAAAAAAAAAAAAAAAAAAAAAACTCCTTCCAGGAGCGCAAGTGCTTATACACAATAGGCAGTCGGTGATAGCGGGCATTGAAATATCAACGTGTTTTTTCACAGGTGCTGAAAAATAAATACAAGTCATGAGAAAAGTAATGAATCAACTTGAAAACCCAGTGGGATGTTAACCTCCCGGAGTAATAATAGCACATTCTCTGTCAGGGCAGACTGCACGTCAGAAAGGTATTTGCACCCAACTTTGTTCCCGTGAAAAGCCTAGAAGTACCCAGCAATAAGAGCTACTGGCAGGATCCTGACAATCTTTAAAAATATCTACCCTCTGAAAGAGCTTGTCACACCAGACTTATCTCTTCTACAGACAGCCGTTGAAAACGCCGATGGGCGCGGGTTGTACAGAGGAGAAACTCAGAGCGATCCAGAGGCAAGTGGTGTGGGAAGAGGGTGGTAATCACAGCTGAGGCTGACCTCCAAACACAGAGTCCAATGGGCCAACACTGTAATTTCTATGATTTAGAGACAAGAGCACTTTGGGCTTTTCATTTTTGTTTGCTCTGAAGAAAGATGCAAAGATATGTTTCTGGGTGGGACAGGTGGTATCAAAAGTTTTGGGAGTGATCTGAAATTTGTCACTCCCTTTTACAAGACAGCACGTCATGCACTTGAGTCCCCAAGGATTCTTTTTTGCTGCTGGCCACATCAGGTCTATGGGGTCTCCCCCTAGATGGTGGGACCTGAACCTTGTAAATCTCCACATCCACGACACCTAACATGGGGTCTGGCACAGAGTAGCGGTACAGGAAATGTCTGTTGGATGGATGGATGGATGGATGGATGGATGGATGGATGGATGGATGGATGGATGGATGGGTGGATGGATGGATGAATGGATGGATGGATGGATGGATGGGTGGATGGATGGATGGATGGATGGATGGATGGATGGATGGGTGGATGGATGGATGAATGGATGGATGGATGGATGAAATGAGCTGCCTTAGAAAATATGCCCAGAATGGCCAAAGTGCTCAAAATGTAGGAAAGGGTTGAGTTCACTGAGGAGCAGCCTGACATGAAGGAGGTGAGCAAGGACAGTCACTGGATCCAGGGACCGTACAAGCAAGACAGGCAATGGTGCCTGGAGTGACAACTGTCAAAGGTTTTGATGTTGCCCAAGTATGCTATTTGCACCCCTGTCAGATTCCCCCTCAACTTCCTACTACAATAATTCTAAACACAGAAAATAATGCTAAGGTCAATAAATGAGTCCGAGCAATAAGGGCTTTTTTACCGTATAGTAAAGGCTTGGCACAATTTTTATTTAGTTCTCGCAACTGTCAAGGTTACTAGTTCACAGAAGAGAAATCAGAGGATCAGAAAGACAGAGAACAAAAGTTCAGTGAATCATCAGTTTCAACTAGGCTTGACCATAAGCCCATGCAAACATCTGGCCAGAACAAACCTGGTGCATAGCTCAGGGGATAGGACTGAAGATGAACCTCCCCAGCCTGCCCTTGCTCTACCACTGCTCAGAGAGTGGGAGGTTAGGGAAGAAGACCTGCAGCCACCCTCGGGGGGTCTCTGGGACAGAAATGCAAGATGTGGCCAACACAGAGAGCTAGCCACCTCTCTGGTCTTAACACCCGCACAGCTTAGAGTGATAACCTCACCACTGTCTCCTCCATCAGCATCCTTGCTCTCTAGGGGTTAGAGGTGTTCGGACAGTGGCCTCTGACTCTGTTTTTAGCTGTAAAATGGGAACGTTAACAAATAGCAACCCCTCACTCCTAGGGGTTTTGCGAGTCATTGTGGATTGACACAGATAATCCGTACTGTTCACATAGTACAGAGCACATCATAGACCCAAAATAGGTCAGGTATCCTCCTTGCTACTGCTTGTCTTACTTTTTTCTAGTTCTTATGAGACTGTAACACTCAGAAAACAAGTGAGTCAAAAGTCAAGGGTAGGGGTGCCTGGGTGGCTCAGTCATTAAGCGTCTCCCTTCAGCTCAGGTCATGATCCCAGAGTCCTGGGATCAAGCCCCACACAGGGATCCCTGCTCAGCAGGGAGTCTGTTTCTCCCTCTCCCACTCCCCCTGTTTGTGTTCCCTCTCTTGTTATCTCTCTCTCTCTCTGTCAAATAAATAAATAAATCTTTAAAAAAAAAAAATCAAGGGTACCCAGTGGCCGCATGACAGGTCCTGGAAGGCGTGGTCTCCGTATTTGGCAGAAGCGGACTGGATGGTCCTGGTAGGCATTCATCTTGGAAATGGTAGTTTTGCACTCATCCTGTGTCCTCGCAGAGTCTGAGCCTGATCTGGGGACTATGAAAGGGGTGTTTTTGATGCACAGAGCCTCCTTCTATGACCCTACCAAATCCATCCCATATGCTGTGGACTAAAGGCCGGATTCTGCAGCCTTGAGCTGCTGGGCAACCTCCACTTTGCCACCCTGCAATGTCCTCATTTGCAAAATGCACTGCAGTAGATAACGCACACCTGGCAGATCATTGGGGAAAGAAAACAAGCTCATGTATTTAAGGCACTCAGCATATTGACTGCCATGTCCTTGAAAAAGTCCATGAAATAGTCCATGCAAAAAACACGACAAAGAGAATGATGTAGTGCCGAATTAAGAAAGAGAGAGAGAGAGAGAGAGAGAGAGAGAAAGAAAGAAAGAAAGAAAGAAAGAAAGAAAGAAAGAAAGAAAGAAAGAAAGAAAGAAAGAAAGAAAGAAAGAAAGAAAGAAAGAAAGAAAGAAAAAAGAAAGAAAGAAAGAAAGAAAGAAAGAAAGAAAGAAAGAAAGAAAGAAAAAAGAAAGAAAGAAAGAAAGAAAGAAAGAAAGAAAGAAAGAAAGAAAGAAAGAAAGAAAGAAAGAAAGAAAGAAAGAAAGAAGAAAGAAAGAAAGAAGAAAGAAAGAAAGTAAGAAGAAAGAAAGAAAGAAAGAGAAAGAAAAGAAAGAAAGAAAGAAAGAAAGGAAGAAAGAAAGAAAGGAAGAAAGAAAGGAAGGAAGGAAGGAAGGAAGGAAGGAAGGAAGGAAGGAAGGAAGGAAGGAAGGAAGGAAGGAAGGAAAGGAGAAAAGAAAAGGAAAAAAAGAAAATTGTCTGGATTATTGGGCATGTTCAATGGGGGCCAGCTGGAAACCAGGCATAGTAAAAAGTCAAAGTCAAAAGGCATGTAAATGAGAAGAAAGGGGCTGGATGTGGTGGGGAAGGAGAGTATGAGCACCAGAGACACCTTGGGTCTACATAGGAGACATTAAGGAGCTGCGCTGACACAGAAAAAAAATAGCATCAGTGACACCGAGCAAATGTGACTAGGTCTCTCAGAATTGGAGCAAAAAAAAAAAAAAGCAAAAAGCCCACAAAGAACTGAAAATAATTAGGGAGAAGAGGAGAGAAGGTAATGAGAACAGTAAAAATGTCGAATATGTTAAGGAAAGGTGGTCATGAGTAAGAAGCGAGAATAACCGGAACAGAAGTTAACAACCAATTTCCAAGAGCCCAGGGCAGTAATCAGAAAGGCTGGATGTATGTAGGGGAGAAAAAAATCAAAGAAAAGAGAAGCAAATACTAGCAAAATTGACAAATTACAAGAAGAAGGAAAAAAATAAGTCCTACAAGTATCTAAGCATATAATACAGATCACTTAAGAAAGAATAAAATTCAGGATAGCATCAAACTTCTTTGGGATTTGATGATGGGGGATCTTGAAGCAACTGCTCCAGAAGTTTGGGAGTAAGAAGAGAATCAGACCTAGCAAAATTATTCTCCGCTGGACGAGAGGTCAGAACAAATATTGATACAAACAGTCTCCAAAAATTTAGTTGAATAAGTAAGAAAAATTAATCATGGAAAGGAATCAAAATTAGGAACTGAATGATGTTATTTAAGAACTGGCAACGAGCATGAAATCCAATAAAACTTAGAGTGACATCCAAACTGCTTCTGATTTTTGGTGAGTTCTCTCACTACTGAAAATTTTATGAATTGAGACATTTTTTGAGAAAAACAGTTTGGCAATGTATGTCACAAGTCTTAAAATATTTATACACATTGACTTGATTAGTCTAATCTAAAACCTCATTTTAAGGACATAACTAACTTTGCCCTAAAAGATTTGGTTGTAAAAATTTATTTTCTCTTGTTTTTAATATTAAAAGGTTAAGTATTACCAAAAAAAAGTCCAACAAGATAAGAATGATTTAATGAATTATACAGTCATACAGTGAAAATTTAAGTTCCTTTAAAAAGTATCAAACATAGAATATGCTTATGATATAATGCTAGGTGGAAAATAATTAAGAAGTAAAACTGTTCTAATATTACTGTTTCCTTTTTGAAAATATACTGATGTTTGTATGATTAATTGGTAGGTCACTATTCAGATAAATGCAGAGGAAAAAATTGAAAAAATTATCAAAATATTAACTATGTTAATCCCCTTCTACTGGAATAGGGGTAATTTTTTTTCTATACATGCTCATTTTTAAAAAATTCCTACAGCAAATTAGGATAAGTAGAAATTTTCTACACATTACACAAAGAAAAAAAATATATTTTTTTTTAAGGCAAGAGAGCACAGTAGTCTTATCTTCAAAATGTATAGGAAAAAAGCAGCTAGGAAGGGTCTACCTTACCTCTTACCTGCATTCATCCAACCATCTATGTACCCATCCACTCATTCACCAAAAACGCATGGATCCCTAACTCCTGCCAGGGTCTACCTAGACCTTGGGAACACAGAGGTGAAAATTCCAGATAAGACTCTGGTCTTCATGGAGTTTACAAACATGCATCCTGCTCTACAACTGTCACGGGGCAAATAAACACAAATGAGGTTGGAGGTAATAGTCGGGAGGGTGAAGGACAACATCCATGGGTTTGTGAAGAAAGATGAAGCTACCTTGCATGGACCTGGGGTAGTACCTGGAGACATAGCAAAAGGAAGCCCCAACAGACCCCAGGTGCATGGGCAGCATGAGGGACTTTTTTCATTATGATAAGCGTATTTTTAATTCCCATCGCCTATTTCACCCATCCCCCTGCCTCTCGATAACCATCCATTTGTTCTCTATAGTTAAGAATCTGTTTCTTGGTTTGTCGATAGATTTTTGAAGCATTTTCAAGTCTGATACTGCATCGCTTCCTTTCTGACATCGAGTAGGGGAGTAAGAGGTTGTAGACAGTGAGACAGGGATCTACTTACTACAGACGGGGAAACCAGTGGGAATGAGCTTAACTATTTCCCCTACATGTTCAAGACAACTCTTCAGGGCAAGTGGAGCTAGAAACCAGGTCTGCAATCCTATGACCCTGACCACTCTCCACCAAAATAGCCTTCTGCTTCTTCCGTCCCTTCTACCAAGATCCAACTCAAATGCCTTTTCCAAATACCCCATGCATGCTGATAGTTATCCCTCTGGGTTCTCAGAGGACTGACTTCTAATTATATACTCTTCACATCGAACTATATTATCTTTTATCCAACAAATAGTTTGGCAGGAAACTCCTATGACTATCTGCCAGCTACAGTGGGAGATCACTAGGTCCAGGACTGGATTTTTCCCTCTTTGTTTGTATTTTGTTCTCTCCTATAACCATGTGTCCAGGCCATGATAAAGACCCTGATAAATAGGTCCAAGTTCAGTTGGAAATCAGTGGAATTAGGGGTGAGAATAACACCTGTATGACTCTGCAGTTTGTCCATGGATTATTCATAATTACACAGAGTAACAGACATATTCTGGGTGTCCTAATCCTGAAACCAACAGAAAGACTCACAGACAAATCATCCCTCCCAAGGCAGGTGACCAGAGAGATAGCAGATCTCAAACAACCATGCAGGCAGACACAGGCCCTGCCCTCCCAAACCAATCACATATCCGTCCTTCTCCACAGGACCAGATACAGGCTCTACCTCCCTACATCAGTCATAAATCTGTCCTTTGGCACATCCATCAGCTGCCTTTATTCCTTTTATGCAATATACAATCTACAAAATTTTATGTAGACATTACACCTGGGGCCACAGGACGGGACCCAGCTCAATACATCAGGGGTTTCACCTCTTCTGTTGGGAGAAAAGAGACCCATCCACCCACATGCTCACCCACTGTCATGCACAGAGCCCTTGAAAGCTGACTGAAGGGATCCTCTGTCCACATGCACACCTTTCATTCCTGCACACAGCTTCCTTCTTCACTTTCTAATGCCTCTTCCACACAGGTAAGTTGGGCTCAAAGGGGTATCCAGTCTCCTTAACTGCTCCCTTTTTGAAAGTTCTGCCTCCCTGATCCTCCCTCTAGAATCTTCTTGGATCCCTAGATCCAAAAGTACTTCCCAGAATGGGTGAAGACAAGAATGGATGTTGACTAAATGCCTACCAAATACTGGGCATTGACATCTTACCACCGTGCTGGGATGGAAAAGAAACTTTCCTTTATTTAAGAACAGTGACAACCACAAAAAGCTTAGAGACTTGAAATAATCTATCCTATGTCACACACTAGTAAGGAGAAGCAAACCTGGGATTAAAAAGCCAGGGCTGCCTGTTTCCAAATCTTATGTGCTTTCCATCATGCACGACCTCCCAAGGAAGAGGAACCCCCAGCTCCACGCTGCGTCCCTCACTCGGTGTGTTAATAAAAAGGAAGTTGCAAAGAAATGAGGGGAAAGGAGAGAAAGAATTTTTATAACATGCCCATTCCTCCCACCAGGGCACCCCCCACCCCAGCAATAACCAGACACCTAGGATGGGCGGGCTCTGACTCCTCTCTGCCCCCCGAGAGGGGCCCAGTTCCGCACCCTCTCTGTTTCCCCATTTCTGTTGTATTTCTCTTGCCAGGGCCCTCCCTGAGAGTGGGGTGGGTGGGGGTGCTGAGAAAAGCAGGGTGTGGAGTCACCCGGAGTGCCTGAGGGAGTCCTTCCCACCACACACCTGCGAGCCCTTCAGCCTCCTCCAATGACATCTGCTTTAGACCTTCAACTTTCACAGAAGACTATTTCTGCTGAACTTGCACTAAACAAAGACCTGGAAACACGGGTCAACAAAATCCAAACATTCATCTCCTTCATGAAGTTGTCTGAGGAGCTCCAACCCTTCTGTGAAAACAGCATTAGTAATACCAGCAAAGAGAAAACCATGTCTCATCCTGGATGCAACCAGTCCGCCAGCCCCCTTGACCTCAGATAAAGCTGGAATGCCTCACCTTAATTTGCCAGGCCCTGTGTGCTCTTGTCCTTGAGGCACTCCTGCCTCACTGCCATTCATCCTGTGCAAACCTTTAGTGCATTTTCCTTCTCCATAAATATTGAGTGCGTATTCACTCCTGGGTGCTGTGGAGACACAGTTTCCAAGGCAAACAGGCTCAACGCTCTCCCTCCGTTCCACATCCTCATGTCTATAGTCCCTTCCCACAGAATGCCCATATCTACTCTACCTGGATAAAACCTTATCATCCTTTAAGTTGGAAATGAAATGCTAGTTTTGTCTTTTTTTAAGAAGCCTTCCCTACTTCCTACCATCCCTCATCCAGTTGGGGTCAGGTGCCCCTCCACGGTTCTCTCTTCCTCTGCATTCCATGGCACTGCTCATCTCTGGTGTGACCCTCTGCTTACTCACCTGCATCCTCAACTAAACTGCAAGGTTCTTAAAGATGAGGGCAAAGGCTGACTACCTCCTTGGAATCCCTGCTGGGTCAGCTGGCAGTGGATTCAAACTCAGATTCTCTAAGACAAACACATCTGCCCTTCCAAACCGACATCCCTGGTTTTCCGTAGGTGCCCCAGAATAGTCACCGAAGCTAAAACTCAGAGGTCAAGCTTGAGGTTTCCTTCTTCACTCCCCATGTACAGCTAGCCACTGAATAACATTGATTCTGGCACCTACATACATCTATCCACATCTCTGCCTCTGCAAGGCCACTCTCTTCCACATTCCCATCCCATGGTGTCTCCAGGGCTTATGAAACGGCCTCCTGATTAGTCCTCCTGCTTCAGCCTTGCCTCCTGACAATCCATTGTCTACAATGCAGCCTGAGCAATCTTCTAAGACATAAACCAGATGATGTCACTTGCTAGCTTAAAACCTATGAAGGCCTTCCCACCGCCCTGAGGATAATGTCTAAATTCCACAATGGAGTCAACAAGGCCACTCAGGCCTGGCTCTACTTTCTGGGCTTACTCATTCCTGGTCACTCCCCCGTCACAGTCTCTGACTAGACTCAGCCTTTGATGAATGAACCCCCTGTTGTCCGTGGCCCCCAGGCTGTGATGGAAGAAGCTTCTCTGCCTGGAATATTCTTCCCCCTCCTCATTGCGAGACTGGGTGTGAATGTCACCTCATTATTGCACACCAATCAAACTTACCAGGCAGTACAGTGACAGAGACTCCTTCTCAAGTCCTTGTGGCCCCACGGAAGCCTCGAGTGCCATGAAGTGGCTTCTGTGGGCCCACCACAGCCCAGATGTTCCCCGAGATCCCCAGCGGGAATGCCTGCTACACCTCATTATCACTGTCCCAGGAAATAACAGCAGTACTGACACCAGCTTGCAAAACCAACACATGCATATTTGATCTGTATAAACAGTGCATATAATATGACATTTCCTTTCAAAACTCCCTTACCACTTGGAGATTCAAATGAGAGCCTGTACTACCCTTGGACTGGAGACTAATGAGGGCATCATAAATATTTGATTAAAGCCAGGCCAAATTCTGGGGGTTTTGCCTCAAAAATTTTCAGAAGCAAGTGCTCAAAGATTTCTTGACTATCATAAGGACTTTTGGGGGGCAGGAAGAGGTGGCTTCCCTCTCAAGGAATTTTCCACCTGTGTATGCTCTTATACAGGCTGCCGGATACTCTTTCTCTTGGATATTGACAGACGTTTGGATCTCTCTTAGCTTTAAAATCACCTTCCACTTTCGACCCCTGGTCAATGAGCTTGTGTTCACCACTATCAGACAGGGGCATAAGAACAGAATGTTATGCTGCCTCTCAGCCAGCCCAATCTGTGGCTCCGTCACTTTGGGAAGAGGGGTTGAGCATCCTTTAGTCTCAGTGTTTTCTTCTGCAGATGATGAGAAAATAAATGGTTTCCAAAATGAGGACCATTTTTGCATACTAGAAATTGTGAAGAAAATGTAAGAGATGGGAAATAGTAGCTAGCTAGCTAGGCTGGAGGCCGAGTCACCTCGGGAAATTCCTTTTGTTGAGATTCTCCATCAATGCCATGCTCAGATTACAAAATGGGTATTAACTTACCCCTTTGCAAAAGCACCTGTATTAAAATATTTAATAATATCCATAACTTTGGCCCTACCGATCACACTTTTAATAGGAGTGAAATAATGCAAACTATGAAGAAAATACTTATTGAAAACAGAATGTTTTTAATTGCAGTGTACTCTAATATAGGAAATATTCTGAAGCAATCTATACATCCAGTAATAGGGTAAAATAAATTATGATATAGTCACCTAATAAATTATTGTGTAGAAAATAAAGTCATTATAAAAATGTCTTAATAATAAGGATGCATGCTTAATATGTTAATTGTGTATATTGAGTACAAAGTCAAATAGTCAATACAGTTCAGGTGAAATGAAGAATATAGCGTTTTTTAAAAAATCAAACTCTCAAAAATTTAAAAGAAATAACTGAACATTTATCTAATCTCTGAATAAGGAAAGGATTCTTAAGATTTAAAACAAAAGAGAGATCACCAAAAATAGTAAAAATTATTTTCAGTACATAAAAATTTTAAAATTCTGAAGTAAAGTATACCATAGATAAAGTTCAAAGAAAATGTAGCAAATATGATAAAGATACCACTCTTCTTAATTAAAAAAAAAACTCATACAAATTGATAACTATGTTATTATTCCAATAGATAATTAGGTGAAGAATATGGACAAATCATTCAAGCACACAAATGGAAAAAAAAAATTAGTTTTGAAATAATCAAACACATAGGTTAATTAATTAATTAATTAATTAAATGAACTATGGTATTTGTCAAATGATCAAGCGCTTTTAAAAAAAAATGGAACTTGGGCGCGTGGGTGGCTCAGTCGGTTAAGCGACTGCCTTAGGCTCAGGTCATGATCCTGGAGTCCCGGGATCGAGTCCGGCATCGGGGTCCCCGCTCAGCGGGGAGTCTGCTTCTCCCTCTGACCCTCCTCCCTCTCGTGCTCTCTGTCTCTCATTCTCTCTCTCACAAATAAATAAATAAAATCTTTAAAAAAAAAATAAATAAAATAAAATAAAATAAATGGAACTGGCCAATGTTGGGGGAGGAAAATTATGGAGTGTGGGCATCCTGATATATTGTTGAAAAATGGGAAAGAAAAATTTATAAATAGCAATTTTTAAATATAAATCAGGAGCCTTAAAAATGTTCATATCCTTTCCCATTAATTTCATTTATAGATATCGGCCCTCAAATAAACAATCCCATAAGCAGATAAACTTTACACCCTAAGTGGTATCACAGAGTTATTTAAAGTACAGAAACTGAAACATTGTGAATTAGTGCAACAATAATTAAACACTGGAAGGACATTATCAATTTTAAAAGATGGAGTAGATGTGCTTCAGATCCCATACTACTTATGAAATGACACAACACAAGGGGGATGGAAAAAAAAAACTCTCTTCCGTGAAACCAAGAAAGATATTTTTAAGTGAAAATTAAACTAGCATTACTGAATTTATTGAAACAGGTTATCCAGTATGGCAAAGATAGGAGACCACAGATTCTTCAAAGAATAAGGAACTGAAGGCATGGCAGAGACTCTCCATGGACAATAGATCAGCACTCAGACTTTCTCCCTACCCCAAGCTGCCTTCCTGACCTTTTTCTCTTGTATAGTTCAGCAGCATATAGCTCACCCAGAAGGAGCTCCCCCATTCAAAGACAATGGGAAACCAAAACCCAATAAGGCACCTCCACCAAAATCCTGGAAAAGAAACATGGTAAAATAAAAAGAAACAATGAATATAGCCTCAGAAAAATGTTGGTATTCAGTAAGTAAGACAGTAATAGTGTGCCTTCACATTGTCCCATTGAAAGGAATAGGAACTTCTACAAAATAGGAAATCAGAGCAGAAATATAAGGACCCAATTATTAAGAAGAAGACAGAATAACATAAATAAATTGGCAAAAATCGAGTAAAAGCATAAGAAAAATAAAGTCATCCAATAAGTAAAGATCATTTTGGAAGAAATCAGTAAGAAATAGGATCTGCCACAGTAATGCTCAGGGACGTAGAGGACTGGTTTGACAAAACCTGAGCAGAATAAAATAGAAAAAAAATAACACAAAGTTTAAAATTATAGAACAGAAAATGATGGCTAGAAAGATGACAAAGGAGATCCAATGTATGCAGAATTGGTGCCTGGGATTAATGAGCAAAATAAATACAACATACAAATTACCCAAAGATGTAAGATAAGGAAAATGCTTTTGAGATAAATATTTGAATATACAGTTGGAAAGGGCCAGCAGTTCCCAGACAAGCTGAGAGAGGTCCATGAGCAGATGGTATATTTTATGAGTCATGACACCTCAAAAATAAAGAAGAAATCATATAGCCAGGAAGAAAAGTCAATTCATTTTTCAGGGAAAAAAATCCACCTGTCTTTATACTTCTCCCTAAAACATGGAGTGCTAGAGTACAATGGAAGAATGCCTTCAGTGTCCTCAGAGAAAATATGAAGCAATAATTTTATAGCCAGCCAAGATGCCCTTTTAGAATAAAGCAACAAATAGCTCTTTTTTTAAAAGATTCCATTGATTTATTTATTTGAGAGAGAGAGAGAGAGAGCATGAGTGAGGGGTAGGGCAGAGGGAAAGAGAGAGAGACCTGAGTGGAAACCAAGAGTCAGATGCTTAACTGACTGAGCCACCCAGCTCCCCAACAAATAGCTCTTTTTTAAAATTTTTTTATTATGTTATGTTAGTCACCATACAGTACTTCATTAGTTTTTGATATAGTGTTCCATGATTCATTATTTGTATATAACACCCAGTGCACATTGCAATATGTGCCCTCCTTAATACCCATCACCAAGCTAAAACATCCCCCCCACTCTCCTCCCCTCTGAAACCTTCAGTTTGTTTCCCGAGTCCATAGTCTCTCATGGTTCACCTCTCCCTCTGATTCCCCCCTTCATTTTTCCCTTCCTTCTCCTAATGTCCTCCATGCTATTCCTTATGTTCCACAAATAAGTGAAACCATATGATAATTGACTTTCTCTGCTTGACCTATTTCACTTAGCATAATCTCCTCCAGTTCCAGCGATGTCGATGCAAAAGTTGGGTATTCAACCTTTCTGATGGCTGAATAATATTCCATTGTGTTTATGAACCACATCTTCTTTATCCATTCATCTGTTGAAGGGCATCTCGACTCTTTCCCCAATTTGGCTATTGTGGACATTGCTGCTATGAACATTGAGGTGCATGTGCCCCTTCTTTTCACTATATCTGTATCCTTGGGGTAAATACCCAGTAGTGCAATTGCTGGGTCATAGGGTAGCTCTATTTTTAACTTTTTGAGGAACCTCCATACTGTTTTCCAAATAGCTCTTTTTTAAAAAAATTAACATCTCAAAGAAAAGTTTCCATGATCTCATCTTAAACGAGCTATGAATAGTTGTTCTGTTGCCAATCCAGAAATAAAAGAAGATACTGTAAAATAATTGGTGACTATTATATTAATTTAAAAAAAACTAATTGAAACAAATATTGCACAGCTGTGGGAAAACATCACTGTCAAATAGAATGCATGGTCTATTAACCACGATGTTGAAGCTATCAAACAACATAAGAGGAAGAAGGAAAGAGAAAGTTACTTCATGAATACTTCATCATCTTCTGTTGTGAGAGTTGAAGGTCAATACCCATAATGTCTAAAACAAATAAAATATATAAGTATATTATTTGAATGTGTGAAGCATTCACTTGAAGAAATAAAAATAACAATGTAAGTAACCAAAATCTGGTGATATGGAGAGGACAGAGGGAACCCAGGTAAAGGAAATCAATAAATACTGTCTGATGAAATAAAAATTATGTATATTCTATAAATTTATAGCTATAAATATAACTACTAGAAGAAGTGAAAGTGAGCTCACAATAGAGCTTCCAAAGTGTTAGAAAACAGAAACACATACACAAACACACACACACTCCAAAGTACATACTGACCTTAAAATATCAGGCAAGGATTTGGCTGGCACAGATGGTTAAGTGGCCAACTCTTGATTTCAGGTCAGGTCATCATCTCAGGGTCATGAGATTGAGCCCTGTGTCTGGCTCTGCACTGAGCATGGAGCTGCTTGAGATTTTCTTCCTCTCCCTCTGCCCCGCCCCCTCCTCTGCACACACACAGGCACTCTCTCAAAGAAAGAAAGAAAGAAAGAAAGAAAGAAAGAAAGAAAGAAAGAAAGAAAGAAAGAAAGAAAGAAAGAAAAAGAAAAGAAAAAAGAAGAAAAGAAAAATGTCAGGCAAGGATAAATTCAAGGCAGAGAGATTTAAAGGAAATACATATGACCAGTTTTAATGAGTAAACAAGCCACAATGGAGATGTTCCACTCTTTAATATTTATACAACAATGAAAACAACAGCAAAAGTAAAGTCCAAAAATGTAGTAAACATAAGAAAAAACAGAATAAAATAACAATGTTATGAAATTTTAATGTACCTCCCTCATCCCATGAAACCAATAATTTAAGTGAAATAAAATGAATGAAACAAAGATGTGAATCTACAATAATCTCAAAATAAAAAGGTTTTAGAAAGCTAAAAACAATAAATAAAGTCAAGACATAGACAACCTAAATAGCATAAGGTAGAACTAACATATGGATCTTTAATACATTATATACATAACTGCATAATATATAGAATTGATTTTTATTCTTATGTAACAGGGCTCAAAGTTGCACCACAGAAGCTGCGTCTGGGTGATTAATCACAAAAGGAATTCATTCAAAGATGATCATCATTCACAGAACTGTGAGCTAGTCCGAGGAAGCACAGCAGGTGACATGCCTGCAGGAAAATTCCCAAAATCATTATTCTAAAGTGGGCTGATGAGGACTTTTCCTTCACTGCCACTTCAAACTCCACAAGCAGCAAAGCCCCTTCTGTCCCAGAAACTTGACCCTGCTCCACTTGCTGGTTTTAAATCCCCCAATCTGCTGAATTCAGGTTTTATCCTTCACATTTCTCCAGACGCTCACTTCCAAATGCAAGCATCACTGGGATGAGTCTGCTTGGTGGAGTCTGAGCTGGATGCCTGAGTTTTAGCTGCAAAAGGAGCTGGGAGAGCTAATTTTAGGAGCCACACAACTGGTGGGCTTGACTCAGAGGGCTTAGCACACCCCAAACATAGCAAAGGTGTCCTAAAATGTCTTGGCAGCCAAAACACCTGGCAGACATCTGCCCCAGTGGACTACAAGCCTATCCTTGGGAAGAGGGACCATGCCTTCTTTTCAAAGTCCCGTGGAATGTGTACTGAAAAAGTTAATAACCAATAGACCGCAAAGAAAATGTCACCAAATGTTCTCAGATAGCTACAGCTCAGGTAGTTTCCAAACACAAGGTCATAGAAATAAAAATGGAAGCATGGAAAGGATCCCACCCAATCTGGAAGTTGAGCAAGTAAAACACACACACATACACACACACACTCAAACTTCCTCTTAAAAGAGGAAGTTTCCTTCATGGTAGATCATCTTTCTAACATAATTACAGTTATACAAACACTAAGCACCTAACCAAGTCTATTGTTAAAGCCACATTCATCATGAAATGTCTTAAAATAATTATAAAAATTTTATATTACTAAAATACAGGAAGCATTAAAAACTAATGATAATAATATGTTGGTTAATTGAACATAATAAAAAAGAGCATTGTAAATGATCAGGAAAGGCAAATTAACATAAATTATTCAAAATTAAAAATATATATATAGGAAGCATTCAACCAAAGAAGAAAAAGATCAGCGCAAGAAATGGGAGAGGAATAAACTCAGACAAAAGGAAAGAAAATTATAAAAACAGAGAGTAATGAATTTGAAACAGAAAATGGTAGGAAGAATAAATAAACCCAAGAAAGGAGTTTGACAGCAACAAAGGAAAAAAAAAACTTAAGTAAGCTAATCAAGGATAAAAACCTTTGAGAGTACAAATACCTAAATAAAATATATTAGAATTCAAAAAATAACCAGAAAAAAAATGGAAAATGAGTGATTAATTTGCTTAAAGCAAATAAACTTCACATTCTTGATGACATGGATGATTTTCTAAGAAATCATAAATGAGGAAGTTGACCCCAGATGGATAGACAGTCTCGTGGAAATAACGACGAAGAAGAAACTGAAGATTTTTTTAGTAAGCCGTTCTTCCGAAAGAGACAGTGTTACAGGTGAGCTCCTTCAGATCTTTAAGGAATGGATTATTTCTACATGCCTTCGTTCCTCGGGAGCATGGGGAAGGAAGAGAGGCTTCTAAATTCCTTTTGTGAAGCCAGCCTAACATGGATTTTTAAACCTGACAGAGAAGATAAAATAAAACTACAGACCAATCCCGCATATGAATATTGATGGAAAATCCTAAATAAAATATTAGCAAATAGAATCCGGCAGCACATTAAACTGGTTTGAAGATGGGAATCTGAGCACAAACTGAGCCCCCCTCTCCCTGCACCTGATCCATAGAAATGATAGTAAAGCTATTTTTAAAACAAACAAATAAACGCATGCACAGGGAAATAAAACAGGGTGCTCTCAGAATGCCAGAGCAGTGAGAACCCCCTACAGCAGATGCAGCTTCAACATGGTGGCTTGAACATGTTGCTTCCTGAAATGCCGCTCACTCAGATGACAGTGAAATAAGCCTCCAAGTCTCATGACTCAACACAAAAGAAGTTTATTTCTCAATCGTGAAAAGTGCTACCTGTGACAGTGGGAGACTCCAATCCCAGACCTCCAGGGACCAAGGCTGCTGGGGGCTCCGCGGAGTCACATGACCCCCCAGGTGGTCCCAGGCTTCGGCACCCAGGGGGCAGATGAGGGACGAGAGAAGGGGACATGCTGTGAGCCAGCCACAGAGTGAGAATACCTCTGCCCACACTGGACTGCTGGTTACTCAGCCCCAGCATCCCAGCCACCTGCAGGGAAGGCTGGAAACACATGTGCACGCAGGTAAGTGTGTGAATACCTGCTGAGTCCCCAGCATACTCCACCTTTCCGGTCAGCAAACACCAACCTCACATTTCCTTGCTTACCCAAAATACACTCAGCCACACTCCCAGGAGAGCAGCCCCAAATGCAGTGCGCCCAGTCGAACCACTGCACTGAACCTAGAGTCCAGGGTGTATGGTTGGGGCTCAGTGTCCCCCATCATCAGGTTCAGACATGAGAGGCTGCAGAGAGCCGGAAACACACTAGTTCATGCAGCAGAGGCCCCAGAAAGGTGGCGAAGCCATCTTAAAGCCATGACTCAGGGAAGGATAAGAGCAGAGATTAAAAGTCCGCACTCAAGAAGAGCTAACAGATTAAATTCCAAGCCACATGAGGAAAGCTTGCATCATAAAAGTTATATAAATACAACTAAGGGAAGGCGGATTTTGTTGTAAGGGAATGGAAATAAAATGGGCAATTGTGAAAAGACTCTAAATCTGACGATAAAGTTCTCAAAGTGACACACGAATGAATAGTATACACAAAGCAAGACAGGAGGCTACTTTAAAAAATAGGTGGATATCAATTACTAATAGGTATATATTAAATTAATTAATAGATAGCTATTAAACCAGAAAGCCTGAAATTATAAAATACAGGACTGTGACCCAAACTCAATATTTAAGCTGTACATGGGACACACTCAAAGATTGACCTTGCAAAACAGAGTAAGAGCCTGAGTAATTCAACCAGAATGCAGTCCAGAGAGATGAAGAGCTCAAAAATATTAATGGGGATTTAAAATCCTTGGAGAAAAACTGAAGACAGGGCTGGCACATGGTAGGTCTTCAGTAAATTCTTTTTTTTTTTTTAATTTTTTTTTTTATTTATTTATTCATGAGAGTCAGAGAGAGAGAGAGAGAGGCAGAGGCAGAGAGAGAAGCAGGCTCCCCGCCTAGCAGGGAGCCCGATGCGGGACTCGATCCCAGGACCCCGGGATCATGACCTGAGCCGAAGGCAGACGCTTAACCATCTGAGCCCCCCAGGCGCCCAATCTTCAGTAAATTCTTGATGCATAAATGAGTGAGTTGTAATGTTCTGTTCACATGCTGACTGTCTCTGCCAAACAGTAAGTACCTGCAGAGTAGAACCCGCATCCTGTGTGCGTTTGCATCCCTGTCACCCGGTACACACAACAGGGTGTCAGGGAAGTGTGTTGGGTTCACGAGAAGTGGGACATGTATTTATTTCTGGAGATTAAAATGCATACAGAGAGGTAGAACCCATAAATAGCTAGCATGGCCTCCTAGCCTCCCAGCTCCACAGTGCTAATATAGATGGCATTTACAGAGAGCTTCCACTGTGTCAGGCAGTGTCCCACATGCTCTTACACATGTTAGCTCACTGGCGTTTTTGTTTTGTTTTGTTTTGTTTTGTTTTGTTAAGGTAAGAACACTCAACACGAGAGCCACCTTCTTAGCTTTTTAAGCTCACCGTGCAGTACCGTTGTCCACGGGCATACTGCTCTACAGCACCTCACTAATTATTTTAACAACCCCAAAAGGCAGAGCTAACATCCCCACTTTATTTTTTTTTTAAGATTTTATTTATTTATTTATTTGAGAGAGGAAGAGTGCACAGAGGGAGAGTGAGAGGGAGAAGCAGACTCTCCGCTGAGCAAGGACCCAGACATGGGGCTCGATCCCAGGACCTTGGAAGCTCCTCCCTGTGTGTCCCCACGTATGTCCTCCTGGGTCCCTCTCTCACTACATTCCCATCACCCTGCCAGAGAGCTCCTGCTTTCACTCTGTCAAAAATCCTGCTTTTGACCACTACCCATAGATCTGTCGCCATAGATTGCTTTATCTGCTTAATATTACTTACTGACATATGACATAGTATATGAGCAGAAGGCAGACGTTTAACCGACTGAGCCACCCAAGCGCCCCATCATCCCCACTTTAGAGATAAGAACAGCAAGGCGCAGAGAGATTGAATAAATGCCTCCTCGAGCAAGAAGTTTAGGGCAGACATTGAATCCAGACCCGTCCTCAGCAGGCTCTTGGGAGCTGGATATCCACGTTGCCAAGCTGAGCTAACCACCACCAAGAAAAAGATCTCTGCGGGCGCCTGGGTGGCTCAGTTGGTTAAGCAACTGCCTTCGGCTCAAGTCATGATCCTGGAGTCCCGGGATCGAGTCCCGCATCGGGCTCCCTGCTCGGCAGGGAGTCTGCTTCTCCCTCTGATCCTCCATCTCATGCTCTCTCTCTCTGTCTCATTCTCTCTCTCAAATAAATAAATAAAATCTTTAAAAAAGAAAAAAAGAAAAAGATCTCTTCTTAAATTCTGTTCACTTTAGAACTACACCGCCCAATACCACTAGTCATATGTGATATTCACATTTAAGTTAATTACCATTGAATAGATTTTTAAATCCAGTTCCTCAGTGGCACCAACCACGTGTCCCCTCAATAGCCACACACACTACTAGCCACCGTACCAGATGGCGCAGATAGAGAACTTCTTTGTCACGCAAAGTCCACTTGGGCAGTGCCGCCTCAGAACATAGATCCTTCAAGGGCAAAGATCATATCACACATATATCCTAATTTTTCTGGTGAGATGAAAGTGTCAGCACCAATAATTAGCACGGTAGAAACCCTTCATAAATATCACACATACATTGGGGACGCATGTCCCTGCGTCTTAATGGCAGACTGGGATAGCTTGTGGCTATAAGCAAGCACTCAGATAAAGCAAATATCCACTGCTTGCTGAGGAAAAGGCTCCATCCTGTTGTACCACACAGAGAGCCAGCGTCCTTTATCTGCCTATTCTACTCCTAATTGAGTATATTTATTGTGTTCTTTGTTTATATGGATTTTTCCTCAATAGATATATTTGATGATTTAATAGTTCTGAACTTTCAAAACCCTGCAGAGAAAGCTTGAAGTCAGGATCTATTAAAGATGTTTGCAACACTCAAAGCAAAGTTTTCCAAGACTGTGATTTTATTTTGTTTAGTTTTTTTTTTTTTTCAGTAGCTGTTTTCAAATCCCATAACATTCTGATGGATTTCCAGAAGCATGTTAATCAAGACCTTCTGCTTCATTGGCAAAAGCCAGAGAAATTTCAACAGTCCATACAAATGATGTATATGAAGGTCCTACTATGTGCCTGCCCTGGGGGAGGCACTGGGGATTTAGAAGGTTCCTACTATGTCTCTGGTCTTGGGCTAAGAACTGGGCATCTGGAGGTGGTCCCTGGATATCCAGGGGCCCTCCAGCTTATGGAAAAGAGGGCCTACAAATACCCTTTCGTTCCTTCGTTTGTTCATTCTACCAATATTTATTAGGTACCAACTCAATGCCAGGTACTGTGCTAGGCCGTGGGATACTGGGGGGATCCAAACAGCTCAAATTCCTGCCTTTGTGAGAACACAGTCCATAAACAAACAATATATTAATATATAATATGTCATATGTCAATAAGTAATATTAAGCAGATAAAGCAATCTATGGCGACAGATCTATGGGTAGTGGTCAAAAGCAGGATTTTTGACAGAGTGAAAGCAGGAGCTCTCTGGCAGGGTGATGGGAATGTAGTGAGGGAGGAACCCAGGAGGACATACGTGGGGACACACAAGGAGGAGTTTCCAGGGGAGAAGTCCTGAGGAGCCAACAGCCTTGCAGTGGGGGCAGGGAAGGGGGGTTCGGCATGGGGTGGAGGAGGAATGGAAAGAGCAAGGAGAGGGGAGAACAGCAGGGCGTAAGGTCACAGATGCAATGAGGCAAAGTGAGAGAGGAGTTTATGGATATTGGAAGAACTCTGGAATTCATTCCAAGGGTTCTTGGCAGAGTTGTGACCTCATCAGACTCACACTTTAGAGAAACTTCTCTGAACAAAGACAGACATAAGCAGTCAGGGATGGAAACAAAAATATTGGTTGGAAGACAACCACAATCACCTAAGGGAGGAGTGGCTGTGTCTCGGGCCAGGGTGATGGGAGCCCCATGGTTTGCTGCCGTGAGGTAAGGGAGGAGGACCAAGGAGGGGGGTGGGGCAGGATAAATCCAGGACCGGGAGGGAGTGCTGGTATGGGAGTGCACAGATGTCAGACACACAGAGGGAGGACATCTGACAAGGGTGTCCAGGGTCTCAGGGAAATGTGAATTTCTGATGAACAACACACTTTTCTAGTATAAGTATGTCCCATGCAATATTTGGGACATACACTAAAAAAATATTTGTTATTCATCTGAAATTTAAATTCAGCAGAGTGTTCTGTGTTTTGTCCTGCAATCTGAGCGACCTAGGGCACAAGAGCAGGGCTGCTGGGAACACCTAAGCTAGAAGAACAGGCAGGTCTTGGCCATGTGAGTAAGGATGAAAGGAGTCCCAGGTGAAGAGAATCACACCCACCCCTTCTCTGAATTTCTGTGGGAATTCCAGACAGCAGGAGCCGATCATCTGAGGAAGGGTACCAGCAACACACAACCCACCTCCAGTGACTCTAGAAGTCAGAGGTCAGATCAAGGACCAAAGATCAAGGGAGGCAGCTTTACTGTAGTTTCAGAAAGAGTTTTCTCTCAAAACCTGCAGGGTATAACGTTCATGTTCATTGCTCACGGACGAGAGGCCAAGATGTCCATCCCCTTTCTCTTCCCATCTAAAAATCTGCTTGTATAACCTGAACTGGAACTTGAGAAGTTAGAGGTTCATCAATAATCATGCTCATTCATGCACACTCAGTAAGGGTCCACCATGTTTCCAGGGCTGCATTCAATGTCTCGTTCAAGTTCCCCAGACCTGCCCAGCTTCAGACCTCCCCACCTGCCTCTCCCTACACTGTCTCTCCCCAACCCTAATCCCCCACCCCCACCCCCAGAAAATGGCACCAACAAAGTGAGAAGGAAAGAGCTTGTTGAGCTGTACAAATTACCTGAACAAATGTGCAAAGATAGAAATGCATGTTGTGATCCAGGGGACAATGAAGAAATCAGTCTGATGTGAAAAGAATACAGGAGAGAATTGGAACCATTGAGCGCTGGGCTCCCACCTGTCTGCTGCAATGGGAACTTTGGAAGACCTTGAGGTGGGAGAAATAGAACAGCAGGGAGGAAAGCCAGAGAAACATTCTGCTTTCCAGAGCCTATTCACAGAGGTAGCCAGGGGTGGGAATGAGAAAACACCCTGCCTTCATGAGATTTTTATTAAGAAGCAGAAGAAGACGTTAAATAACGGCTTATTTGAGTGCACATCCTCGGCAGGGAAGCAACCAATGATTGCAGAGAACTATATTATTACTTTGTGTTTGCTTATCTTTTTCTCTCCTTACCTGATAATCATCTGTAGCTCTATCTGTCTTTTTAAGGACATGTAAGAAAGTAGAGAAGGTTACAGAGGACAGTCAAAGAATTGCATATTATTACCTGGCTTTCCAGAGCTGACTGTGCAATTGTTTGTTTTTGATGAGATAACAATGAAGATAGAATTGTTCAAAGCAAATGCTGCTCACATTTCATCAAGCCATACCTCACTGCCCCACTCTCACATACGGCTGCCCCTCCCCCCACCAAAGGCTCTCAGGGACACCAGAGCCACTGCCAATGGAGCGACTGGTAAGAGGTAAAATCTTTTCTTTTTGACCTCCATGCCCACTGGGACTAGTGAAATTCCTGTATTATTGGGGTGGTGCTAATTTCTAGGCACCAGGTCCTTACATAGGGTTCCCCCGAAAGCCCTGTTGCTGCACCCCTCCATACCTTAAGTATGCTGGTCCTTCCCAATGAAACACCCTCCTGCCTCCCCCCCAATCCACCTGCATTCCTTAAACATCCTTTCCTCTCTGTGATGCTTTCTTCTATCACCCCAAGCATATTTTTTCATTGCCCCCTTTGTTCCATGGATACAACACATTTCACACACACAAGGAAAGTTTCCACTTCTTTGTTTCCGGGTCTTCCTTCCATTAGCCCATGAGCTCCCTGGGGCAGGCATCATAGTGTCTGTATTTCTGGAGGCACAGAGTCACCCCTCCTTGGATTTTTGTCCAATAAATAAATGAATAGCAAAAAATAAGAGTTTACCAACAGTAGAGGAAGAGTATTATTTTAGGAGTTCTCTACATGCTATGTCACAGGCTCTCCGTCTTATCCCTATGATGCTACTGGATTCCTTTACATTTCAAAGAGACTCCTATTGATTCATTTTGAGCCAGATTGCAGAGGAGAAACCTTTACCATTGCTGTAATGAAGGGAACATCTCTGCATGAGATTGGCCCTCTATATTGTCTTCAGTCTCACCTGGAACGTAGTACAGCCTAGTGTGAAAGACTGTGGGCTATGGAGTCCAAACACTCTGTATTCAAGCACAAGCCCTCTCGCTACAGTCCCGTGCAACCCTGGAGAAGTAGGTTTCACATCTATGAGCCTCAGGTTCTTTGTCTGTAAGAAGAGGAAAATCAAAGTATCAACTTTACAGGAGACTAAGGTGAGCTAACACAGGTAAGGCTTAGCACAGCACCTGCCGTAGCAGTGTTAAAATACTAGACGTTATAACTTGTGCCATCTTTTATTTCCATCTATGCATTCTCTGTTGATCAATTCATCTCTTCAGCAAAACAGCAGATCTAGCTTCATACTACATGGCAGTCATCAAATGCAGAATGGTTTTTATAAACCCATGAAAAGTTCTTGGGTTCCATCTAGAACCTCTCTCTTTTATAGATATATGAATATGGATAATCTTTTGGAATATAGATAATCTTCTGGAAGTGATCTGCCGTAGTTTATTTATAGTTGGGTTAATGGGTGTGGGGGAGGTGGAATGTGGTGTATGTATATCAGATGCTGGCTAGACACCGATCCAGTTACTCACCGTTGTGTAACAAACAGTTCCAAAACTCACTGGATTAAAACAACAATTTATTGTTTTTAGAACTCATGGTTCTCTGGGTCAAGAATTTAGAATATATTTAGAATATGGAGAGAATATTATATATGCAATATTATCATAATATCTCTTTAGGTCAAAGTCTTACCTCCAGAAATTGTAATTAGATTAGGGAGGAAAAGAAATCTTAACTCAGATTATATTAATTAACATGTAGAAATGGATTCTTGACTTAGCAACAACACCCATCACCAGCTAACATGTATATCAATAACCAGATTTGTACATCAGATTATGCAGAGTTGCTCCAGAAACCAACCCTGCATTATTCAAGGAATCCAGAAAGAATAGGCAATGGAATTATGCTGATTTTTAAATATAATTTTCCAGCAGTTTAAGAAGAATAAGTTTTTCATTTAAAAAGCCAGCAGGATCAGCAGGCAACAAAGTTCTGTTTTAGCTGGAAATCAGTGGGTGGGAATATAAAGCCACTTTTTTTTTTTTAATGGAACTAGAGGAGCAGCAGATCTAACAAGTTGTAATCAGCCAAATTTCTTTTTTTTTTTTTTTTTTTACAAATATATGAATAAAAACTTGGGGCTTTCTTTTCACATTATATTTTTTAATTCAACATAACAGTAGCAAAGGTGATTACCTTTGCTAATCTCAGTTCCTTTTCCTGCATAAAAAATCTTTATTTGGACGAGATCAAAAGGAACTCATCTGAAATCCCATGAACCCTGGGAAATCAGGGATTTAGGAGGACAAAATAGCCCATGGCCATTTGCATATGAAAGTTAAGGGGTATGATTATCTACTGGTGTCTCACCTGTGGAGCAACAGTTCCCTGGGCTGAGGCTGCGGAAGCTGTCAAGCCAGGGATGGGTAAAATGTGGTTGGTTACAGTAAGTGGCTGAGAGTGGACTGAGCCGGGGTGAAGTATAACAAGGCAGCTGGGGCTCAGGGCCAGATAAACAGTGTCACCCAGTGGCTGCAGAATAAGGACTGGAAAGGGTCACATTAGCCTATGCCCCTCACTAGCCACTATCCCTGGACCAATGACTAGACCAATTTCTTCACCTACAAAATAGGGCTTACAATGCCTACATATTGTTTGACAATCAAGTGAGAAAAATGCCTGTGAAGGGCTTGGTTGAATACCTGGCACGTAGGATTGTCCAGTAAATGATCTAAGGGGCAGTGGCCGGTCTGAAATTGGTCAATGAACCAATAGCTCAAGATCTAGCTAAATGCCCTGCCAGGGCAGGAAGACTAAAGCAAACTGGAGTGTTTCTAACACGCTGTTGCTGTTGTAGGGTCGGGGGTTGGGCTGTCACACCCAACAGCACAACGGCATCAAATACAAAGGTGCCTTCTTCGATGTCACAGATCTCTTCTCCCTATAGCTTGTGTGTGTGTCCATTTTTGTGTGTATGTGTTCGTGCATGCGTGCGTGCGTGCATCTGGCAGGGGAACCATTTAATAAATCTTATCATAAATTCACTAAGGTGGTTTGCCATAGAAACCCTGAAGTGAATCCTTCTGAGAAGGAAAGAATCTTCTGGCCAAGTAAGTACTCAAAGTTTACTTTTTCTGCGGTGCACCTTTCACTGGTGTGCTTACTTTTACGACAAGGCAGTAAAAAACATGTAGACACTCATGTCAGAGTATGAGGATGAAAATATGGCTCTTTAACTCTTTAACTTAGTTAAGGCAAATGCCGTAACCACCCCAAGGCTCGGTTTCCTCATTTTTGAATGGGGATTACGCCAGCTCCTATATTACCGTGTTTTTATTAGGATCAAATCCCTTTCTACCACCTTTCATAAAATTTGTCACCAAGTCCTGTAGATTCTACAGCCACCATGTGTGAGAAGCTGTGCTTCCTCCCTGTCTCTCACTGCCCCTGTCCTGCTTCAGGCTGTCTTGATGCCTGCAACTATCTGCTGAGAGAGATGGGACCCATGGACATCCTGCTAGTAATCCATCATACTTTAGTTGGACATTCAAGTCTTTCTATTGTCCCACCTTAATTTACCTTGTCAGTGGCATTTTCTACATGTATTCACTAGCACCTAATAGTCTGGTCAAGCTGGATAATCATTGCATTTGTATCTACCCATCACCCTTCTTTTTTTATTTTTTATAGCTTTGCACTTTGCACATGTTAGGAGCTCAAGCAGGGCATACTGATCATGCTGAATATAATTGAATTGTCTGGACAGGCTTTTTTGCATGCTGTGCTTTCAGTGACAGCTCCCGCATGACTTCCTTACCACCATCTCTGCTCCAACCACAGGGAACCCCAAACACCATCCAGAGCTAGTGTGTAAGCCTTCTGCAGCTCCCCAAGGCCAGACCTGACCTGGCACCATTTTGCCTCATCTCTGTCCCTCCAGAGTTCCACAAAAGCCGTATACACAGATCTTCTCACTGCCACCCACCCATCCAAAGTACACATGCTCTTTCTGGTTACTCACACAGTGTGCTTTGCACTTTAAAAAATGAGTGGTTTATATCCATTACACCAAACACACCAAGGCTGTCTGGGACTAGCATCTTTTCTAGTTCTGTATTTCAATCTGCCTAGCTAAATTTTGCACCTAGTAGGTGCATAATATATGCACATTAAGTGATAAAGAGGAAAACCCAAGTCACTCTAAAGGACAAACATCTTGGTGCAAATTCCAGATTTCTTGAGTTGAGAGTTACTCATCCAAGAATCTCCCAGGGAGAGATAAGCAAGCCCTACTCCTTGAGTTGTCTATAATTAGACTATGACAAATAGGTTCAGAGCATGTCATAAAGAGTAATCTCTTTGTGAGCAGAAGTTCTCTTGTCCTTGAGGTACTTTCTGTGTCACTCTAATCTTATATTCTAAAAGCTTGGATATATTTCTGTCAAACGTAGGCAACTCTTGATTTCCTTTGCTGTGGGTGGAAATAGAGATGTGAGTAGTCCCAAACATCAGAAAAACCCACAATTATATATGTTCAGCTATCTGACAATTCAATTATATTCAGCATGATCAGTATGCCCTGCTTGAGCTCCTAACATGTGCAAAGTGCAAAGCTATAAAAAATAAAAAAAAGAAGGGTGATGGGTAGATACAAATGCAATGATTATCCAGCTTGACCAGACTATTAGGTGCTAGTGAATACATGTAGAAAATGCCACTGACAAGGTAAATTAAGGTGGGACAATAGAAAGACTTGAATGTCCAACTAAAGTATGATGGATTACTAGCAGGATGTCCATGGGTCCCATCTCTCTCAGCAGATAGTTGCAGGCATCATGCTTTTGCAGTGTGACCTCTGCTGTGTTACACAAGACTCAAGGCTTAAAAGAAGTTGTGTTCAGGTCTCCACTTTCCTTCTGTCCTGAGATGGAATGATCACAGATCAGGTTCTTCCCAGCTCCGTGGTTTGGAGAAAATACTGGCATCTGAAGGAGTTGACCTTGGATCCCGGGTTCTGAGAAGCACTTCAAATCCTCCAAGGGTAGAAGCCCTGGGGGTTCTTGTGGAGCAAGAGTGAGAAAGATCAAGAAGCTGCTGGCGCCTGGTTCAGTCAACAAACACAGGGTGCACTAGGAAGAGACCTCAATTTGCAACACAGACATTGACTCAAACTGTGGCTGCCAGTTTTTTGCTTTGTGGCTTTGGATGCATCATTAACTCTCTGTGCCTCTAATTACTCATCTATAAAATGGGGGAAAACAACATTCCTGGCTTAATGGATATTTTTTCCCAAAAATGGTGCCTTAAAAGAACTTAATTCCATTTTACCAATGATCAGTTTTTCAAAAAACAAAAAAGAAGGTAAATCTGAACTCAGGATCTACCGCTACAATTTCCACCCAGACGAACATACACAGTAGATCCAGGCTAGGAAACACCCATGGGGAGACAATCAGGGCCCCACTAGACCAGGATAACTGTGTACTATGAAGAGAGTGTTGCTTAACTCCTGGTCTTACCACCTTACAGAACACATCAAGGCTGCTGAATGAGGGAAGCACCAGAGGGCTCACTGAGGTTTGAGATTACAGGACTGATCCATGCACAACTGCTTAGTATTCCGCATAGTCCCGTATACTCTGAGTGACTGATCATCATTATTGTTATCCAGAGTTTAGTCCCTGGGGAAGCATATGACTATGGCCCCTCTTCCAATTTTCTCATCTATATATTTATGAATACTTGTTTACCTAAGCCCTATATATTGCTAGAGAGGACTGAAGGCATTTAAAACAAATAGAGTGATGGCACATTCAGAAAATAAAATGAAACTGAAAATAGGAACAAGAAGAAAGGAAAATGCCATTATTTGCAGTATGTGTTCATACAGCTTCTGGGCCAAAACCTCCTGGAAGCCAAGGCAAAGAGGAGAACATGAGCAATCCCTTACTTTTGTTACCAGAACAGAAGCTGGCCATTCTTTGGTGACTCTTTTCCTGATGCTAAACTCTGAAAGGAACGTTTGCAGGGATTCCAGGAGCCCAGAAGAGCCATTGGGCCTGGGAGGGGGAACGTTGCAGGTGGTAGGAAGAACTTTCTGAGGAATGGTGAGCTCAGGGTCATGTTGAGGATGACCAGAAGTAGATCAGGAGAGAAGGACATCCAGGAAGGGAACCAGCAGGTGCAGACACCCAAGGGTGAGAACACATGCTACCTGTCTGCAGAAAGGGATCACGCTCAGTCACCGTGTCAGCCTGCTAAGTTCATTTGCACACGGGGGTACCCATAAATATCTGTCTGATGGAGAAAGCCAACGTGAATATGAATAAGCCAGTCAGAAAATAAAACCAAAGGACTTGTTAGCTCAGAAATTCCACCAGGCTAACATGTCTGTTGCTGCAATGAGTCCGGGTTATTGAATAATGTGATGTTCATAGACTTGAAGCTAAAACACTCTTTGTCTTTCCCTTGCTACAATCTTTGTCTAAATAGTGCCAGGCAATATGCCTCCTCCTGGAATATCCCAGCACCTAATGCTTCCCCAGCAGGCATTGATATCAGTGAACTCTCAGAGGGGAGGTGACAGAAGATTCCCTCGCAGGTGACAAATCCAAGCTGACTTTTTGAATAAGAGAAACTGAAAAACTCCCCAAAGCACCTTGTTGATTAGCTAACACTGAGTCGCAGTAACTGAGTTTGGCCAACTTCTTTTTTGCAACTTGATGGTGCCTCAGGTTAATCCTGGGGTAGCTAGGTTAGTAATAACTAATAGTTAAGAACGCAGTTGCTGTTCATTTAACAAGCCAGGAAAGCTGCATACCAGGTCACGTGGCCTCTAGGGATCCGAGTGACAGTGTCCACAGCTCTCAACCCCTCTCTGCCCATTGTCCTCGCTCATCCCAGGTGGCTCTTTGCTCATTCTCTCTCTCTAGCTCTCCCCCATCTCTTTCTCTCTTCCTCTATCTCTTCTTCTCTCTGCTCTTCCTCCCCCTCATTCCCTCTCTCTCAAAACACTTAGGATACGTGCTTCACCCTCAGTGTTTCAAATATTGCACTGGCATGTCTAGGAGGAAGTCGTTTTTCACTCATTCTGCTCCTACCAGGAAAGCATGTTCGACCCAATTATTCACATATTCTTTCAGCCCTGGGGGAAAAAAATCACTTATTATGTTTTTGATAATTTCTTCCCCATCTGTTTTTCCTTTTCTCTCAATAAATTGTGTGTTGGGCATGGTAGGCAGAATAATGGTCCTCCAAAGATGTTTACCTCCTAATTCCCAGCACCTGTGACCCATAGCTGTCAGGTGCCAGCCAGGTAGCTCTGCAAACTAGTTCTCAAACTAAGGGAACTGCCAAGAGGACGTGTATTTCGTGAGCAAATACTAGCACCCCTGCAAGCTTGTCCAACGGTATCCTGGGCCTTTGCAGCACTTGGCGACAGGTTGGTGCATCTCTAGGAGCCAGAACTCTGAATTTCATTTAGCATTTAATTAACTGGAATAGACCAAGGACTCCATGGCAGCCCTCTGATTGCAATCTGTGGATGGATGGGCATTTTTATCTGAAAATGATGACCAGCTTATCTTCTGTCGTGCAGCTATCACACGTGATATGTATCTCTCGTTATCCCAGCCAATCAAACACAGAAAGTTTATTAAGATTCTATCATCCGAAGTTATCACCAATGATAGGATTTTTCATCTGAATGTGTTTGTGTGCAATACCATATTTTGTCTAAGACATCCTCAGGGAGAACGAGAGAGTGCAATGCATCTACAGTCAATGACCAAGTCATTTAAGGAGTGTGGCCACCCAGAGAATTCTAATAACCAGATCACTTAAAAAGAAGTTTGTAACTCCCCTTTAAAAAAAAAGAATTGACATGGCTACAGAATATCGTAAACAGAGGAAGAAATCAGAGTGATCCTACAGTAAGAAGTGGAAAAAAATCTGTTGCTTAGGTAAGTAACTGGAAAGGTAAGCCATATGGTTCTATATTTTGCTACCAATGGGTTCTGAGCATCGTACAAGCCATAGAGAAAGAGAAATGTGACCAACTCTAAGATTTTAGGGGCCCATGAAATGCACATAATCCTTTATTTATGAGAAGCCAGTTTTCATTTAAGTAAGTGATTTGTAAACAGGAAATTTGGAGAAGAACCCATTCACTCAAACACTGGAGTATTAATTCATACAATCAGCAAACGCCTCTTGAATTCTCACTTATGCTGGCCATCATGTTGGTGCTTGGTTTTCAGTGCTAAATCAAACTTACCTCTTCTCCTGGTGTGAATGAGCCCCTCTTGTGACAAGCAGACAGTGAGGCAATCACAGTAAAATGTGAGGGCAATTCCATGGAGGTGTGCCCAGCATCCACTGAGGACCCAAAGGGGAGACTGATCTTCCTATCTTTGTGCAATTGGGGAACTTTTTCATGGACAAGACAGAAATTTAAAGAGAGACGTTCATCTAGGTGATGAGGAAGATGACCAAGTGAAGGCAGGCACTGAGATTAAAAACAATTATCCATCATGACTGAGGTCCAAACAAGAGGATATTGGTAAATATTAGCCTCCCTTCCATGCTGAAACCTCCTTGAGACCACTTCTGGCTTTGTTCTCTAACATCAGACTCTCAGCATGGACTCTGGCATGCTGTGGATGCCAAGCACATTTCTAATGAAAGAATGAAAGAAACAAGCGATGTGCTGAGGAAATCCTTGGTGATCTGGAGATGTGACAGATGTTGTTGGTGCTTGGACAACCAGTGTCCTCTGTTTATCTTAAGATTTCACCTAAATAAATTCGGCAGCACTGTTCTTCCAAGGCTGTTCAAAAGATCACACAGATTTCATCAGTTTTCCAGAGACCTCTGGAGTTTACAAGATCATTTCACATCCTTGATCTTAGTGATGCCTACAAACATCTGGTAGAGGAAATAACAACCTGGTGGGATATGAGGCTAGAGAAAAGACCAGGGGCAATAATGCTGCTCTAATTCCTTCCACATTACATTGTTGTTGAGGTGTATGTGTATCTCCCAACTTACACTGGAAGCTCTGATCCAAGGACCACATCTGCATTTTCAAGACAAATTCCAAAAACCTTGGGTTGTACCACCTGGGAACTGTGTCAGCCTTGGGCAAATAAATAATTAAAACTCTCTGAATTTTAAATCATTCCTCAGTCAAATGTGGAAAGAATGAAATTTGCCCATGTGCAACTCAAACCAGTTGCAATCCGTTGTTCCCAAACTCAATGTGGCCAACCTCACTTTCTCAAAGTCTTCCATCACCCCCTCTCCATCCTTCCTACTAATTTGGGAGCGGTTTTGAAGGACTCTGTTCTCCCCATTCCCATTCATTTCCCCTTGTTCCTGGGAAAGTAAGAGCAGCGAGCCTCCCAGCGGGCTCTCCACTTTAGCCTCTCACATCTCTCCAGCACCGCAGACTCCTATCGTTTCTTCATCTTCTTTGTTGTCCTAACTTTTTACCTAGTTTGGGGACCTATCCCCTGGATTTGTCTACTCTTTATTTCTAAAGCCGTGGGGGCCACGTGGAATGCTTCTGGCTTGCATCCTGGTTCCATAACTCTTTACTATTACCTCGACACCTCTGACAACAACCCCTCCTCGGAACTCATTAGCGTGGTTTCCCCGTTAATTCATTAGCACTCGGGAGCCCCAGCGATGATCTTTCTCTTCCTCCCACGGTCTCTGCCCTTACAAATTTCATTTCTGAGGTTTCTCTCACATTCCGTTTATTGTGACATCATTTACGAAGTTCTCCCTCGACAGGAGAGGAGTCAAAAATAACTATATATCATTTTAAATTGCTCTGGTTGGTAACTCTACATTTTAAGAATATCGAGGAAAAAAATTGTCTAATGACAGGGCTACAAGTGGATAAAGAGCTGACAGGGTAATTGCATTACCAGATGCTCCCATACACCAGTTAGTTGCTTGCCTGGCCTATTTGAAGCAATGGGTGTCAGGTCAGTAATGAGGCTCTCACAGACAAACTGGAAGTGCCATTTGATCTCCTCTGAACACCCCCATCACTCTCACTTATGCCAAGTTTAATATGAAACACACCGTCACCATCCTCTTCCCTCAAGGCTGCCGAAAGTTCCCAGGGACATCTCCCCCCTCACTCCCACATGAGTTAATGAAGTCAATGCTTCCCCTGCAAGTCAGAGAACTTGTTCCCAGGATGGCAGTATTTTGGTGGCCGTCAACAACAAAAATACCCGATAGCAGCCTTGACTCCACTTTTTGATTCTTTTCTTCCTACTGTAGTCTGGCTGACATTTTCACACTGAGGGCTTCTTTGTGTTAATTTCTTTGTTTGATTTCCCAGTGCAATCTTTAGAACAATGCAAAGGGCACAAGAGCCTGGAGAACTGAATTTAAGTCCACAAGAGCCATTAACTTGCTGTAGGGCCCTAGTTAAGATCTGATGTCAGCTGGACATGTCCACGTTCATTGACCCAAGGTGGAGTCCATGGGGAAAGAATGGGAGTAGGGCCAGACTAAGTCATGGGACAGTGGAGTACTGGGAAGTTATCCAGCCCACCATTCATAAAGAAGCAGCAATAGCAGGTAATGGCCCAGGTGAGCCATCTCTTTTAGAAGGAGGGTGTTGAACTATCTGAAAGTAGCAGAGGTGAACAAGTCATCTTTGAAAGTGTTTGAGAGTGCGCCTGGGTGGCTTAGTCATTAAGGGTCTGCCTTCGGCCCAGGTCTTGGTCCTAGGGTCCTGGGATTGAGCCCCACATCAGGCTCCCTGTTTGGTGGGAAGCCTGCTTCTCCCTCTCCCACTCGCCTGCTTGTGTTCCTTCTCTCACTATCTCTCTCTCTGTCAAATAAATAAATAAAATCTTTAAAAAAAAAAAAAAGAAAGAAAGTGTTTGAGAGCAGTCATCCTTGAAGAAGTCCATTAGTAGACTTCAGAGCTGGCCACCAGGCCAAGGGTAGTCAGGGACAGGATGTCAATCAGGATACAGAGGAGCAGGAAAGTCATCTTGGACATCTGCAAGTGTTGCCCACCCAAACTAGATTACCCTTTTTTCTGATAATAGGCATGCTGGTTTCCTTTTGAGAAATTTCATTTTTTCATTATCAGCCCCTGTGGTTAAGTGAAGTTGACTTACCCCATTCCCAGACACTAAGGGATGAGTGTGATCCCCACTTTGGCCCAACAGAGAAAGACTTGGAATGATTAAGGAAAGGATGCTTTCCTTCTGGTGAAGCTACTAAACTCAGGATTTTCTGGGGGCCACCAGAAGGAGAGATATCACTTAAAAAATAAAACCAATATGGAAGAGAGATGGAGAGGGCCCAAGCCTGAGTGGCAGCATGCAGCTCCCAGATGCAGCCATGCCTGAAAGAAGAAACACTGTTGGACTTCCCAGCTAGAGGATTCAACTAATCTCTTTTTATTCGGTTTAAACCAGGTACAGTTGAGTTTCATTCCCTGACAAAGGAATGATCCTAAATAATAGTATTGGATAGAACTCAGCCCTGGAAGAATTGGGTACTGGTCAGCTCTATAAGAAAGGTTCCCTTGGGGAGCATTCAACTGTCAAAGCTAAATATGAGTGTGGGTGCCAGAAAAAAGTGAAACACAGTTACCCAAACTAAGGTAAAAAAAGAGTGTCAGGGTCTTTAAATGTCTCCCGCTCAGGCCAAGACAGGATGGATCTCCTGGTTGGGCTTGGAGTCCAGTTACAAGGGGGCATGTGCTGGTTTCCATATTCACACTGACCCAGGAACTTTGGACAGGCCATTTGCTTCCCTGGGTCCTGGGTTTCCCCAACTATAAAATGAAGAGGTTAGATCATCTGCCTTTTTGATGCCCCTCCAGCCCCTGAAAACTATAATCTCCTTCTCCCACTTAGCCCCTGTGTATAGCAGTGGTGTAAACAGAAGATACGAAGCGCAGGATGGCTAAAAGAGTCTCAGAACAATGGTTCCCAGGACTTGAATAAAGAATGCTTGAGAGAAAGGAGCCTGATTTCTACCCTCATTATGGGGAGTTTTCTGTCTTTCTTTTGTCTTCCAGTCGACCTTCTACATAGCTGTCCAGGAGAGGCTCCAATGAGATCTTGTTTTCCTGGCTAAAATTTTCAGCGGCTACAAAATACGTTAAGTCTCTGTGAAGACCACGCTTGGCCAAAAATAGCAATTGGAAGATATAAAGTTAGAACATTCTGTCCACTGAAAATTCGGAATTTTATGAAACTCATTATAATACTTTTTTATATTCTTTAAAACAAAGACGTAAGTGGTATCTATAAGTGTTACATGCCATGATTTTCTATGGTGTGAATTTTATTATCTTGTTTTTGTTTAATGCTTCTATAAAATCAGAAGAGAAAGAATGGACATGGAAAGATAGGATATGTGCTGGGAATATGTGTCAAGATGTGGGTCTAAATGCACGACGGCCTCTGACTGTTAGAATACAGTATCACTGCCTCAGCCCAGTCCCACACTGGATATGCTATGTTGAATCAAGTTTTTAACAGTAATGAAAGAGGTTACTTGGCTTCTTAATCATTTGGAATTTGAACAAAGAAGCATCTTTGATGTCAGCTAAGTACTGGTTCCTAAACATGGTTTCCCACAGAAAACTTTTGGGCTTTTGCTTTGGGGGTGGAACCCTGAAAACCATGAGCAGACCCTGTATGGAGTAACTTCGGCCAAGGCTCAGGAGTCACCAGGAAGACAGGTTCCCTTTTCCACCACTCTTTCATGACGAGGCCATTTTTCAAAGAGTGTTCTATAAACATTAGCTTTTCATGATGTCCTGTAGGAAACATGCTCTAGACAATAGTTTTTGCCAGTCTCTAAGCTGGAGACTGAGGATGCAAGGGGAAGCTTTGTGAGGTAGAAACTCAAGAAATACCTCAGGAGGACAGAACCACACATAAGCCATTTCAATATGATACAGTGAATGCAGAGGTACCCCCAGAGTACCAGGGGAGGACACATTGAAAATACAATTTCAAGATGGTGGAGTAGGTATTTCTGGCAGGAGGATGAGGGAACCAAGTGTTTGAGAATGACCCAATGCAACATGCCATGTTGAATTTAAGCAGAAGATTTTCTCAATGGAGTCACTAGTTTCCATGACTCAGGCTACCAGTCACCAATGGGGGAGGTTCTGCTCATCTTGTGGGAATAGTCACACACACACACAAAAATAGTCTTACCAAAAAAAATCTTCAAAATATCTTAAACACTTGTATTTTTAAACAAATACAAAAGACCATGGTGTATGTATCACTGCACAGCAATGACACATCCACCATGCCTGGGAGTGGGACATAGACCACCGCGGGCAGAAACCTACGAACCCACAGAAGGATGGAGATTAATACACGGGAGGAGGTGTGGAGGCAGTTCATTTGTTCCTCCTAACCAGGTGATGAATTATGCCCTCTGCCAGAGCTGGACATAGCAAGAGGAAGCAAGGGATTGGGAGATGTACCGTGAGAAAGTAAGCAAATTGCAAGATTACGACTGAGACTTTCAGGATAGTCCCTCTCATCGTTTTATTTGCAACGCCTGAATGAGTCCAAAGATCAGATTTACAAAGTCTATGAAGCTGCTTCTCTTCAGCCTGGTGCAGAACATATCAGTTGGGAATAGACTAAACTCTTGAGCCAGTTAACAATAGCTATAAATGTACAAGGAAGACTCCCTTTCCTATCCAAGCACCTCTTAGGAATCCCCACTAAGGATGCATGGATGGCTCAGTCAGTTGAGCATCTGACTTTTGATTTCAGCTCAGGCCATGGTCTCCCAGTAGTGGGATCGAGCCCAGCATCGGGCTCTGTGCTGGGCATGGAGCCTGCTCAGGATTCTCTCTCTCCTTCTCCCCTCTAAAAAAAAAAAAAAAAAAAAAGAATCCCCACTAGAAGCCAGTTAATGAACAGATGCTAATAATGGGTGAACCAGAAGAAGAGTAGCCAGGCAGGGCCTGATGCCAAAGAGCCATGAGGGGTTATTAACATAGCCACTGAAAATTAAACACAATAAAAGGGACATAAAGAAAAAAAGAATTACAAGAGTTCACTGTAATATCTAATATCTTCAAATTTTATTTTTAGACCTAACACATAGCACACAGAGAAAAGAAGGGAGGGGCATGCGTTGACTCACTTGATTTTGAATACAATCTCAGGGGTTTACCAGTCAGTCACCTAGGCTTCCAGATTCTGTTTCCTCTTTCCTCTCTGGTAAAATGGGGTTAACATGCATCACCTCACAGGGTTGTTGTTCAAATTAGAATTGAAGTAATCAAAGCAGCTGGCCAAGTGTCTAGACCAGAGTCAACATTCAATCAACAATAGTCAGGGGCACCTAGGTGGCTCAGTTAGGTGTCCAACTCTTGGTTTTGGCTTTGGTCATGATCTGGGGTTGTGATCTCGGGGTTATGAGACTGAGCCCTGTATCGGGCTATGTGCTCAGTGGGAGTCTGCTTAGGATTCTCTTTCTGCCCCTCCTCCGCTCACATGCTCTCTAAATAAATAAATAAAATCTTTAAAAAAATCAGCAGTAGTCAATATTATCACTGTTCTGCTCAAGTCCCTTTTGGTAAAACTTAGACCACAAAGTAAATACTGAACCTCTAATTCATTGGCTTTCAGCCCAAATTCTTAAGATAAATTCTTTTGTTTCACCAATTAAAATTTAGAGATATAAAGGCCCTGGATTTTCATCCCTTTTAATCTGAGGGTCACAGGAATTGTTCACCTGAAGATGGTAGAGAAAACACATTTTTTGTTTTACTCAACTCTCAAACCCTACTAAAAATAGCAATCTTAAAAAAAAGGGAGCGAGAATAAGAGAGAAAATATACCATCTGCAAATGATATAATGGAATTACCACTATCTCAAACCATAAACTATGGAACACACCTTCCAAATACCACATGATCTAAACCTAGGTGGTGGAGGGTACCAAGCAAAGACACACTCCACTTTTGATCTCGAGCAGAGTCCCTAAAACGTCAACATTTTGAGCAGTGTTGTCAATAGCTTATTTGATTAGGATCTAGGGTTGTATATAAAATACAGGAGAGGTGAACAATGCCCTTTTAGACATCCCATCCAAGAACACAGATTGCCTGAAGAATAAGCCCCGGGATAGATCATGTCTCCAAGCTGATGAATAACGGAAGAGGTCAGACAGGGTTCCAAAAGGGAAAGGAGGCAGCAAATTCAAGAGTGTAGCACAGAGACTCTGTGGCCTTTCTATTAGCCCCAGCAACAACTCAGATGTTGAAAACTGAAGCAAGACATCCCCTGGGATGAAAGAAATAATAGATCACGTGACTTGAATGAAAGATTTCCCTGTTTGCCCAGAGCTGAGGCTTCCGTTGGTCCCAGCTCACTCCTGCCCTGTCTTCTTTATAAAATTTGTCTGTAGGTGGCCTGAAAAAATTTAGCCATTAAAAAATGTTAACAATACCAAAAAAGAGAGAGAAGAAAAGAGATATAAACAAAAGATATGTATGTGTATTGCAAGAGGAGTTGCCCATATTGATGGGAAAAGAGCTCAGAAAAATAATTCTATATAATTTGGAAGGGATTTTTCTCTGCATAAGTGAATTAAATGAAGCTTTACAGTGGTTCAAAGAGATTATCAGACACACACACACACACAGTTAATCTAGAAAAGAAAGGAATGAAAAAGAAAATGATATGAGAGATGAAAGCCATTTTAGAAGCAAGACAATGGATAAACACAATTGATAAAGAAAAACTGGAGAATAATTTTAAAGAAATCACACAAAATAAAAGAAAAGCAACAAAAATGATTATACATAGGCTAATGTATATAAAAGAGCCAATGTATGTATAATTGGTGCTTCTGGGGCAGGGGAGGGGGAGGTGGGAACAAAAGCTATTCAAAGACATCTTAAAAGACAATTTTCTTAGATGCAGACTAAGATCTGTAGCTAGTGATACATTATACCTCAAGAAAAAAAATGGTACAACACGATCAACATTACACTAAATGACTGACCCTCAAGGCTAAAGAAAAAAAATCATGAAGCTATCTAAACAGGAGAAGCAAGTTACCCAGAGTTGACTTCAGTATTCAAGGACAGAAGAGAATGACTATTATAAACAAATTTCCAAGGGAAACAGTGTAACCCCCAAATTGCATACAAAGTCACGGTAACCCTCAGCCACAGAAGTAATAGATACCACCAAGGCTGCCACAACTGAGGGACTATAGCAGCCAGGAGTCATTCTGTAAAAACACACTGCACCATAAACTCAGTCAACAATGCTAGAAATAAAAATACTGAGCTCAGGACGAGAGTAGCTGTGTTGAGACTAGAGGAAGTTGAGTCCATCCAATGTAGAAACAAGATGAAGCCGCCCTAAAAAATATTATTAAAGAACGTATTTTTTTTTTACTAAAACATAAACTGTAAAAAGGATGTAACAAAGATAAAATGCAAAAGTAAAAGTAATATAACAACAAAAACCAGGGAATGGAGAATGTTAATGAGAGGAAGAAGTATGGACATGCTCACTTTTTCATCAGGAGATACTCTTTAAAGCTGAGATATTCTTCTTAAAAAATCTTCAAGTTTTTCCCATATCTTTTACTTTATTTTTAACTGAGAAATATTTATCTAAAGATCAAGTTGCTCTTTACTTTTGTATGGATGTTGTAATTAAGTAAAACAAATGCATTTGACTTTTATTAAAATCATACTTATATTTTTTTAAAAAAATACTTCCTCTTTCTAGCTATATTTTAATTTGTTCTATTATATACATAAAGGTGCCCAGAATAATGATTACCAAATTTTGACAATTGTTACTTCTGAGCAATTTAAAATTAGGGGTTTTTTGAAGATTTATTTATTTATTTTAGAGAAAGAGAGGGAGAGAGAGCACATGCAAGTACGGGGAAGGGCAGAAGGAGAGGGAGAGAGAATCTCAAGCAGACTCCATGCTGAGTGTGGAGCCCAATGTGGGGCTTGATCCCACAACCCCTGAGATCATGACCTGAGGTGAAATCAAGAGCTGAACGCTTAACCGACTGAGCTATCCAGGTACCCCTAAAATTAGGACTTTTTTTTTACAACTTTTCAATTCTCTTAATTGTTAGCATTTCTTCATAATCATCAGGGTTTTTAAATAAAAGAACAAATATTTATCCTTATAACAAAACTTAGCATCAGACAAGAGCCAGTGAGGGAATGGAGCGAGACCAGTGGCCACCCCCCATCTTCTCATGGTTTCTCAGGCCAAGTTACATGAGAGCCCTGTAAGTGACCATCTAATGCTCTACATGTGCTTATTGGTCAAAAACAATCCTCCCCACACCATCCTTCCTCAAGCCACACTGCTCATTTGAGATCTCCGATGCTCTGGAGCACCAGGCCGTGGGGAGAGAGGCGGGTGAAGGACCATCTTGGAATGGAGGCCTCTCGGCTGTCAGGTCACCTCTGCAATACTGTCCAGTTCTTCCCACTGCACTGAGGGAAAACCTAAAGTCCTTTCCATGTCACACAGAACCCCGTGATATCTGTCCACAACCACCTCACTGCCACCACCGACTTTGTCCCGCATTGTTCTCTGTTCCTGAGTGCTCCAGGAGTATTCCCAGCATAGGTCCTTTGCTCTTCCTTTGCTTTGGAATACACCTTCCCCTACCCCACCCCACCCCCAGCTTCACAGCATCTCCTCCAGGTGTCACCTCACCATCCCAGTAATGCCTCCCTCATAAACCACCCTAAAGCCCTTTACCACTTATCTTTACCTGAAACCATCCCATGCATGCATTCCTTACTGGTTTATTATATGTTCCCCCCCAGTAGGCTTCAGGAGACAAAGAACCACCTCTGGCTTATTCACTGCTGAGTCCCCAGTGCCTAGAACTACTCCTGACATACAGTAATAGTGGTACAGCATACAACTACTCCTGGAGCTCCATGCCAGGTCCTAGGATGAATACCTGGGATCCAACACACATAAGTAAAAACCTGGACAACAAGGACTGGCTTCATGTGCTTCATGGGCAGGTGACCCATGTAGTTGCACATATCCACAAGTTCAGAAGTGTTCTGCACTTGAATTAATGCTCTGCTGTTATTAATATAATGCATTAATGAACCTCAATAATTTTTGGAGAAAGGTCTCGGATTTCCACTGTGTATTGGTCCCCACAAATTATGTAGTTGGTCCTGTGTGGAATGAACAAGTGAAAGAATGAATGATACCATTAGGCCAATTGCTTCAGCCTCAAAACCTGTTCCCTGCAAGGTGGGGAGGATACCTCCTCCCCTGCCTGATTGTAAGTGCACTGTAGGATCTCAACAAAGAGTGTGCAGAAAGCACAGCCAAAGGAGACTCTTCAAGACATACCCCACCTAACACACAACTCATCCACACAACTGATCACACCCAGTCTACACTTCTGCAGGACTAGGCAACTTTTTTTTTTTTTTAAACTTCAAAGGCCTCTTTGCTTATACAGTTTCTCTGTTTGCAATGCCCACCCTATTGTCTGCCTGGCTAGCTGCTCATGACCATCAAGGCAAAGAGAGGGTATTTTCTGCTCCAGAGAGCCTTCCCACCACAGCAGATGAGTGGATCCACCTCTAAACTCTCAAATCTTTTGCTTGTTTTTATCCTAGCACTGTCTACCCTGGGAGGCAGGGGCTGTCACTTCTTCCTTTCGCAAATCTCTCCTGCTTTTCCATTCCATGCCAGGTCCTTTCATTGACACCTAGGATCCAGAGCTATTTGAGGCTCCATCTGGCAGGGCAGACACACAAGCCTTCCACCTTTTCTCCCACCTCTGCTGAGCCCACAAAAGGTGCTTGGTAATTGTTTGCAAAATGACTGAATGACTCAGAGTTAGGGTTAGGATCTAAGGGATCTGTTTTCTTACCAAGTCTTCACCATGAATATGCAGCAGGACCTTGGAAACTCATTGCCCATGAGCGGTTTTCCCATCTGCAAAATGGGATGAGGGGAGGGCCAGAATAGATAGGCTCTCTCTTGTCTTCCCTCTTGCCCAGACCCATGAGTTACAAATAGTCAATTAAAATACCAGCAGAAAGCCAGTATCTCTTAGGCACATCTTGGGAACTGGGCACTTTGAATAGCACCTCCCCCAGTCCTCACAACAACCACATAAAGTAGACGACTACCCCAGTGTCTCAGAGGAGGAATGTGTGTGACTTAGAGAACTTCAGTACATCTGGCCTACTCGCGCACAATTGCTACATGATCATTCCAGGATGAGTACTTACCCACCTGACCCAAACCTTATATTTGTCTATGCTCCAAACCATTGCACCACTGCCCATGCTTCCAGCCTCATCTTGTCTACCATCCCAAGACCCCAACCGGTCCAAAAACAGAAAGCCAGATGCCCTCAGGAATAGGGAGTATAAGATTCTGCACATTCCGTGTGGTTTTTTCCACTGGCCACCCTCCAGTTCGCCAGGGTTGAAAAGCTGGACATTCCCTTCCTCTAGCTGGCATGAAGGCCCCCTTCAAGTTCATGGAGGCCAACTGCAAGGGGCTTCTATAAATCACACCCACAGCACACAAAGCCTGTTGTTCACACCCATCTGGGTCCAACAGAAGAGACGGCCTACCCCCAGAGGCTGGATCCCAAGTCCCCCTTCCACGGATGCAAGGCCGCCTGTCGGGTGCTTGAGCTGATGACAAGGGGTCCGGAGCAGCTGTGAGGAAGGCGATCATGTGACAGATCCTCCGCGTCAGCTCCAGCGCTTTCTCCAGGCTCACCCTCTGACAGTTATTACTGCTGCAATAAATTCTTCAGTAAAACAAACAGGCACGCCGTAAATTTATTAGCCCGGGCACTCTGTGTTACTTAACGTAACAGCTAGTCTTAAACAGGTAACTACTGCAGTAAATAAACCAGTTTATTTAGGCACTGTCAGCCCTAAGTGTTCACAGGGGCCTGGAGAAATGGCATTGGCCTTTATAAGCATGATATATGCCTGCATAAATTACACTTGCCCACTCAGATATTTGACGGCAAGTAACCACCTGGGAAGAGTGTGGTACCTAGGACATATCTGTGAACTTCAGAGAGTCCATGTATAGGAGACATGGAACCAAAAAGGTAAGCATATATGTAGGTAGAGTTTGTGGATGTGGTCTCCGTGTGAATCAAACCAGTGCCCCAAACTCACATACTATGGCGACGCATGTAAAGTCGACTGAGATTTTTCTGCCAAGCTGTTTGCAGAGAACTAACAATTACTGACCCGGGTCCTTAGAAGCTGGGTGGCCTGACTTCATCATCTTCATACCCTCCAAGCCTTGTGCATCTCCAGATACAGAGCATAGACAAATATAAATACTGGGTCTCTGTTAGATTCTCAAGTGGGCTCTTTGTAGGAAATGTTTATTCTCTCACATTTCTGGTGGCTGAAAGTCTGAAATCAAGGTATCGGCAGGGCCATGCTCCTGCTGAGACTGTGGATGGAATTTCCTAAGTCTCTCCCAGCTCCCTGTGGCAGCAAGCAGCCCATGGCATTCCTTGGCTTGGGGCTGCTTCACTGCGGCCTCGGCTTCTGTCTTCATATGGTCTTCACCATTGGATGTGTGTCTTCTCTTATGAGAACACCAGTCATATGGGATCAAGGGCCCACCCTACTCTAGTATGACCTCATTTTAACTGTAATTACATCTGCAATGATCCCAATCATCACACAAGGTCACATTCTGAGGTTCTGGGAAGGACATGAATTTGGGGGTACTCTGCCCCAAATTCTGAGCGCAACACCTCATTTTACTTTTGCAGCACTTTGTTGGGTAAAAATGTCTATGCCCATTTTACAGATGAGGACATTAAGTTCAGGGGAAGTCCAATAACTTCCTGATTAGGGTCCCAGAGCTGATAATTGATGAAGTCAGGACTCCAGTACAGCTGTGATATCAAAATCCTCATTTTCCCCAGGGCACTGAGAAACAATTCTCTGGCCAGTGCTCAAATCACGTGCAGATTCCTTTAGAGCCCTCTCTTTTTAAAGAAGCATCATGGATGCAAGCGTGCATGTGTATCTATGTGTTTAATGACATTCATCTCATTGGAAAACATAGTTTGGATTGTTTGAGGGCCAATCGCAAAAGCGGAAAGAGCCAGGGCTAGGAGAAGAAGACAGTAATATAATGGAACTGAAACTTTCTTCAGACCATATTTGGATTCAATTGCCTGTTACCCAGAGCCCTGAAAATAAATGCACCGATAAATAATTATTTCCTGCCCCACACATTACCAAATATGACTGTGCCCGGTCTAGTGGCCAAGGAGCCAACCCATTGTTCAAATGCCTGGCCCCACCCCCACCCCCTTGGCTGCAAAAAATGTGGCTTTACTTTCCTGTGAATCCTAACTTAAAAAATAGAATGGCACACAGTCAGCAAATGCCTCATGTTGGCTCTCCACTGACAGCCCTGGGATCAATTAGATAAATAAGGAGCAATGGGGCTTCCTCCGAATATGGTCAGGAACACAGTCTCCTTAGGATCTGGTGATTCCAGCACCTTCTGCCCAGAGTCCTGCACTCACACGCTATCCCTGCTCAGAGCCACCTTTCTCCAAAGGTGTGACCACGGGAAGGCAGACTGTGAAAAACTCTCCTGCATTTTGCTTTGGGGTAAATTCTAGGGGAGGTGAGGTCAGTGCGTATCAGCTGACCCCACTCAGGATGGCAAGTGCCGCCGTAGCATGCAATAAGACATGGGGTTTGGACACAAATCAGCCGTGATTGGAAATTACTCCACTACCCATTGGCCTTGTGACCTTAGACAAGTCCTTTTACCTCCTTGGTCTGTACTTCCTTCCGTGAAGTGAATCATACTTACTTATGCATAGATAAAACAAGCTAACAGAAAAAAATCCTGGTCCAGAGGAAGCCTTATGCATCCCTTCATCTCCTTCTCCACAAATGGGGAAACCAAGGTGGGCGTTGGTCGTTACAATCTTGATTAGTGGAGTTGAGATTCCAGCCCAGATCTCCATTACAGTCAAGGTTATCACGTTGAGGATTCCACAGGGGATGCTGCCTTAAAAAGGTGTGTTTCTGCCCCAGTGTCTATACTCTAGCAAGATCTTTATCCGAGACACCAGAACTATCTATCTGCATGTGCATCTGCCTCACTATAGTAACGTGTACTCCTTGAGAACGTAGGGCATGTATCATTCATCTCAATACATCAAGTACCTCAAAGGTGGTCTGGAACATTGAAGGCTTTAATGTATATTCGTTGAATAATTGAAAGGGGTAAAAGCCCTCCCCTGTGCCTCCATTACACTTCCACATCTCCTGCCATGGACTGGGCCATTCTGGGAGCTATTGCTTCTGTGCATGTGTTCCTTCCTCAGAAGATTGCAAGGTCCATGTCGGCAGTGTCTAAGACCGGCTCAATCACATGCCCATGGCCTAGTGCAATGCCCAGTACATAATAAGTGCTCAATAAACCATTGTTGAAAAGAGATTAAGAGATTTTTAATAGGACACTGGAGGAAATAAAGGGGAGAGTACATTTAATTGCATAGAACACCTACCATATGCCAGATACTTTACTTGGTACCTTCCTTCCTATTAATCATCACACACACACACACACACACACACACACACACACACTGCAGTTTTACCCCCATTTTTACGAATGAGCAAAACTGAGGTTGCAATGAGCCAACTTGTCCAAGACCACACAGCCAGTGAATACCAGGGCACACATGAAGCTCAAGTCTGTCTGCAAATCCCCTGCTACATCACATTGTTTCTTCGAAATCCGAAGAAAACATTGCCTACTTTGTCATTTTATCTAGAACCATCTGGGAGCCCCTCCCTGTTGACCTCCTGCCATCCCTGGTGTGAGGGACCCACTGTGGGAGCCAGCCTGGCTGAACAGTGAGCTGTGCTGGCTGTGGGTAGAGGTGAAGGGCTAGACCTTCTGAGAAACACACCTTTAGCAACCCAGAACCTTATCGTGCACGAGCCTGGGGCCATCAGATCTCACAGTCATGGGGTGGTGGAGACCCTCCTCCCTGAGCTCTGTGGGAGACCGATCACACCAGCGTGAGCTGAGCCGAGCACATGTCCCTGTGGCCAGCCACCACCTACCAGGGGATGGAATGCTGCTTGTGGTGGCCATGGTTTTCTCAGGCATGTGGGAGGCCACTTCACAGCATGAAATCGAGCCCTCCATGTCTGCCTTGCTCACCGATGAGCCGCCTGGCAGAAGCAGGGGGGTACTGTTGGACAGGAGTATTGGGAATTTTGGGAGAGGAGCTGCGCATCTCAGAGGCATGGACAACTTCCTCCTGAATGGAGGAAAAGGTAGCAGCAGTTAGAGAATCAAACAATGATGGAGTGCAGCTGACCCTAAACCAGGCTCCGTATTCTGCTAATGCCATTCAGTCCTCAAGACAATGTCTTGGTGGCCATTTTGCAGATGGAAACACTGAGGCTCATCAGACATTAAGAAAAGGAAGAAGTGATGGAGTGAAGTGCTTCTATTCCACCCTAATATTCAATCCGAGAGCAAGAAGCCAGAATTCGAATCTGGAGATTTCCTGAGCACGTCAAGAAGACAACAAGGAACTATGCCAATCTCTTCCTTTATAAGAAGCCCACCATGGCGAAAGTGTTCTCAGATGTGGATTGCTCATTTGAGTTCCCTTCTTTATCCATTCTAAAGGGTACTGGCAAACCTCATCTTGTGCTCTGACATGTTCCCTTTGGGGCTAAACGGGTAGTGTTTTAAAGGTTGTATGTATCTGTCCATCTGCGGAATTTGATCCCAGGCTTTGGTGTCTGCAAAGCACATGGCCATACATGCGCTCCCATTTTTGTGAAGTTGAGCCACACCCAACTAATGGTGAGGAAAGAAGTCTCCAAAAGCCAGGGCAACTGCCCACCGCAGATGAGCCGCAGAGGGCAGACTCAGCACTGCCCCCTCCAAGCTGCTTTACACCAAGTGATATGCATTGTGTGGCCCACGGGAGCCCTTCAGAGAATCCCCTGAGGCCTGCGGTCTCCAATCCCCCCATGTGCCCCCTTCCAGATTCCTCCATAGACACGACTGGAGCAAACTAGACCCCCCACACCTCATCTCCAGCACACTGGACACATCAGCCTGACATGTCTTTCCAATTAGGCCAGTCCTGAGCTGCAGAGAAACAGGAAACCGCTCGCAACCTCAGACCCATCCAGACGCAGGAAACCGGGCAGAGACGGAGCGGCCCCAGCAGCGGCGTCAGCCCCGAGCCAGGGCACGATGCAGCCAGCCCCTGCCTGCCAGACACTGCCCACCCCTCCCGCTGCAGGCCAACGGCCTTGCCTAAGGAACAGAGATGGAAGAGCATGCCCCATCACTTTGCAGCCGGGAAATCTTGAGCAGATTTCTCTGTCTCTCCAAAGCTCCCGAGAGACTCCAGCATGCGCTGGAACCCCTCCCTTAAAGGACACATACCATGAGATGATGTTTGCAAACCCTCAGCACAGCACCAGGCACATAGTAAGTGCTCATTCATGCCAAGGAATGGGCAGGCCCTTTACACAAGCCATCCCATTGGTTCCTTGTAGCTTCTCTGGGAGGAGAGTCTTTGGAGTCCCATTTGACAGATGGGGAAACTGAGTCAGGGTCATGTAAACTGCCGTAGAAGAGCATGTGGTTTAGAATCCCAAAGGGACACAACCTCCAAACTCAGCCCAGCCATTTGTTAGTTCGGGACTGGCTATGTGACTGTCCAGTCCACACCAGCCACTGTGTTGGAGCATATCATCTCCAAGTCCAGTCTTTCATCTTGCGGATGGTGTCCGCAGCTCCGCTGTATCACAGAGGCATCTGAGGTCCAAAGAGCTTACCTCATATGCCTGCAGTCCCACCCCAGAGTGACGGAGCTGACATTTAGCATTGCGGCAGATCTCTGTTGCTTTCCAAGCCTCGCGCCTCCAGTTAACGCATCCAATAATCTCTGTGCAGGCACTGGCAGAGGACCGAGTAACGGCACTCCGGAACACTTACATGGAACTAAAACAAAATGTTGGAGTAGCTGGGGTCTGCACTGAATCAGCAATTTCCACGACAGATGGCTTAACGCCCCACCAAGCCTCACGAGCCTCCCTTTGCCCCTGAAGGGCCAGGTGTTGTTCTGTGAAGATCTACACAACACAGCCATCCGCATGTCCCAGCCCAAGACTCAAAAGTTGGCAGTTCCTCAAAAAATGAAACATGAAATTGCCATATGATCCAGCAATTCCACTTTTAGGTAAACAACCAAAAAAATTAAAAGCAGGGACTTAGGTATGTGTACACTTATGTTCATAGCAGCACGACTCACAACAGCCAAAACACGGGAACAACCCAGATGTCCTCTGAGGGACGAATGGATAAGCAAAATGTGGTCTATCCATACAGCAGAATATTATTCAGCCTTAAACAAGGAAGGATATTCTGACACATGTTCCAACATGAGTGAACCTTGAGGACATGATGCTGAGTGAAACAAGCCAGTCCCTCAAAGACAAATAATATTATATAATCCCACTTATGTGAGACACCTAAAGTTGGCAAATTCATAGAGATAGAACATAGAATAAAGGTTAGCAAGGGCTGGGGGAGGAGGGAAACAGGGAGTTAGACTTTGATGAGGACAGAGTTTCTGCTTGAAATGATGAAGTTCTAGAGATGGATCGTAGTAAAATTTGCCCAACATTGTCAATATACTTAATGTCACTGAACTGTACACCTGAAAAGGGTCAAACAGTAAATCATATGTATATCTTACCACAATAAAAAATAAAGAAAAGAAAAAAGTCAGCTAAATGCATTCAGTGGGGATCCGCCTCCCAAAAGTTCAATTCAGCAACTGCATGATTTGGCTGAGATGCCCCCAGATGTGGAGCCAACAGAAGGCAGGTGGTTTTTCTCATAGGGATTCTTCAGTAAAGCCCCGTGATTTGGGGCCAAGCACCCTTCACCTCGGCAGACACCTAGCACCCAGCACTGTCCATGTGGATGGGTGTGGGGAGACCCCACGGGAGCCAGGGTATAAAGAAACAGGGCCATTTTTAGTAGGAGAAATGAACTTTCCAACAAAGATAGACAGGGTGTTTCAGATCTTTTCAGAAGGTGGGGGGAAGGGTTAACGAGAAAAAGAAAGATCAATGTTTCTCCCTGAAATTTTACAGTCACAGATTTTAATGCAAAGAAGCTGTTGAGCGTGAGCTGTGAATCTTTGATGAAAACTAATACAGCAAGTCAAATGCCTTCCACATTGTCTGCACTCCCAGGGAGCACCCCAGCCCTCTGCAAAAGGCTTGTTCGCTGCTCAGAGAAGGACTTCACGGGCCAGGCCTGGCATTCCCCTAGCTCCTTTATTTTTAACTAACATATTTTTCTTTTATTTGGGGGGAAAAAAACTCTACTAAAATAAAGTAAAATAAAAAGACTACCAAATAACAAAAGGTACCAAACCTAATGTGTTTAAACCTTGATGAGAAACAAACTCTTCCAAGTGAAGAAGAATGCTCAGAACACAGGACATCAACCTCTCCCTGCACCCCACCTTTGCTCGTAGGAGATCATTTGCAAACTCAGTGTGTGTGTGTGCATGTGCGCTTATTACAGATTTCAGTCAGTTGGATTCTGGCTTCGTTTCAAATCGCTATAGAATGTATTTAATGAAATTTAGGTCTTTGGCGTTTCATTTAGGAATTGTGTGTGTGCACATGTGCGTGTGTTTATGTGTGCGTGCGTGTGTGCACCCGTGTGTGCACATGTGCGTGTGTTTATGTGTGCGTGCGTGTGTGCACCCGTGTGTGCGTGTGCGTGTGTGTGTGTGTGTGTGTGGTCACCGCACCAGCACATCGGCCAGACGTTCACATTCAAGATCCACGTCTTTCCCACAGCTGGAAGGAACCAGAACTCTCTAGCTCAGTATATGTTTCCGGAGGGAAACCGAGCCCCTGGGAGTTCACTAACTTGTCCAAACTCATTTACAGAGCCTTCCTGCTTCCACATCCAGTGCCCCTGGCCCCACACACCAAACCTCCGCTCAGAGAGTGACTCGAACCTGGGAATTAGCCCCAGTGAGCTGCCCACAGCTCCAGACAGGCTTCTGAATATTTATCTAAAATATTACACTGTTGGGGCGCCTGGGTGGCTCAGTCGTTGAGCGTCTGCCTTCGGCTCAGGTCATGATCCCGGGGTCCTGGGATCGAGCCCCGCGTCGGGCTCCCCGCTCGGCGGGAAGCCTGCTTCTCCCTCTCCCACTCCCCCTGCTTGTGTTCCCTCTCTCGCTGTATCTCTCTCTGTCAAATAAATAAAATCTTTAAAAAAAATAAAATAAAATATTACACTGTTTAAGTGGAGGCATTTGAAATAGCAATTGTGTCCCTCAGACTGTATCTTCTAGAAATAAGTCAGCACCTCACTATGGCATTTGTTACAAAGCAACGATCGTTTCACTCAGTATTCCGCTCATAATTGTTTCTTGGACATCATTAATTTTTGAATCGTAATACTCCCTCCATTGTTTCTAACCAGAGTCCTGCTCCAAGGATTCCACACCCTATCATTATTGCATAATTTTTCTGCCATTATTTTCTTTAAAAAAAAATCAATAAATTGTTCGTGATTCCTCTAATTGACACCACATGCCTATAGTGTAGAAATTCAACATTTACCTTAAACAGTAAATCTATTCTGTCAGATACAATGATGTGGGAATTGTCAGGAAAAGATAATGATCTTATTCCAGGCACAGGCATGTAGACACACACACGCACACGCGCGCACACACATGCACACAGGCACACATACGCTCACACCCCAGAAGTTAAAACCGAAGTTTCAGAGAGAAGACATCCAGCGTATTGCGGCTTTCACAGGCTCTCTGTAGGACACCTTGTGCAGCTCACGCTTCCACACCGGTATCTGTGTTGCTCGTGCAAGTTACCTGGGTATGGAATCCTGCTTAATGGTCATTGGTGTGGCAAGAAGGGGATTGAATGAGGAGTCAAGAAATCCAGGTTCTAGCCCACATCTTCCAACAACAACCATTTTGTGGCTATTTCTGCAGGCGTGTCATATATATATATTTCCAAGAGCCCCCACTGCCCCATTTTATAGGGTACAAACAGAGCTTAGGGCCAGTGCCCAGGGTTACCAGCTGGGCAGTTGCCGCCATCAGCCTGCTCCGTACCCCATGCCACCCTCGATGTTGGTAGGCCTAAGGGAGCTCTTTTAGCATCTCTGACCCTCAGTTTCTTCATTTGTAAAATGAGAAGGTTGGACAAAAATGATTGTAAAAGCCCTTCCAAGCTCAGAACTGTAATGTGCTGCTTTGGGTCACAGCATCACCACCTAAAATGGCTACATTGCAATCTCTCTGCATCCCAATGCGTCTTTGTGAGCAGGGTCTAAGGAAGCTCAGTTCACAGGAAGCCCATGGCCCTTGATGAGCAACCAGGCTGTCGTCGGTGGACCACAAAGATGGCCCCAACTACTCCCCTACCATATGCACAACATTTGCACTGTGACCTTGCAACACCTCCCATTTCCCACCTTTCACAGGAAGCCCATGGCCCTTGATGAGCAACCAGGCTGTCGTTGGTGGACCACAAAGATGGCCCCAACTACTCCCCTACCATATGCACAACATTTGCACTGTGACCTTGCAACACCTCCCATTTCCCACCTTTGACTCTGGGCTGGCTGAGATGACCTTCAAGCTTGCTGTGTGGCTAGCTTGGGATTTCTCACATGTCTTCTCCTCCCCAGAGAACAAGGACTGTGACTCCTTGACCTCTGTCTGCCTCAAACAATGCCATCTCCTGGCTGCATGCTGGCTGCCTTATTTCATCACCCTGATGTGAGGATTTCTCCCTGAGACAAAGCCCCATCCTCAGGGTTGCTACCCAGGGGTCCCTCCTCTGGCCTCTGGGGTGGGTCAGACAACTTCCAGCAAGACCTTTCTGAGGAGAAGAACATGATCCTGCCTTCACCTTCAGCAATCTAAAGAGTTCCCTAGACTATCCTTCCATGGCAGTCCCATCCAAGCTTTCCACCATCCTCCTGGAGGTCTAGGGATGTCTCCTTAAACAGGGCACCTAGAGCTGAGTGAGACTCTCAGGAGAAATCTGAAGTAAGCCTGGCATACAAGCCTATCACCTCACTCATTCTAAGAATCATACTTCTGTTCATGCAGGCAAAACTGCGTTATCCTTCTAGACATCCATGCAGGTAGCATGGGATTTTGTGAAGCCCGTGCATCGAACACCTTCAAGGTCCCAAGGAAAAATGCTGAATATGCTATTTCTCCCCCCTTCCTCATCTTGGAAAGTTGTTTTCTTCTAGACCCCACATCAGAAACTTACCTCCCTCCTGTTAAAGAGAAGATAGCCCCATTTGACAAAATGAGCATAACGTTCGGAGCCACAGAGCCAGACTCATGTCAAGGCTCCAACCTTTGTCACTGGGTGCGTGTAGGTGGGGTACCCTCTTGTCCACACTGAGCCTCTGTTTCGAAATCTAGAAAGTGAGAGCAGCAGTGCCCACTCTCTTTCCAGCAGCTGCACAGAAGCATTTTGCAGAGAAGCGCAAAGTCTGACCCATATGGTTCCAAATAAATGGAAGCCATTATTAATAACAGTGCTAATAATTATGAAAATGGAAACAGTCAAATCCCAATGTATTTCATGATGTCTCCAAATTCTGATGAATGGGGATCATTTAGATCCTCATCACACCATCCAGGATATTTTCACAACCCAGCTTCTCGTCCACCACAAATTCCATAACACTGTCAACATTCTCAAGTGACTTATTAAAAGAACCTTTGAATCAGACAAGGAGGACGATGAAGCCGCGAGGACTCTATTGCATCTACGAACCGGCATCTGTCATGGATAGTTTTTAAAATCATTTTTTTATCTCCCTAATTTTACCATCACTGTGCCCATATTTCTCCATCATGGCTGCATAATTAAAAATCAAAGTAAAATATTTAGCTCTTAAATTCCTTAAGGCTGTCACTTTACTTTCTGCTTCTATCCCTGGAGCATCCTTCATCTTCCTACTCAGCTCCCCCACCAGCAACTTCAAACGAGTGCAATCTTTCCATTACCTCCCCCTCCCCAAATCTCAACTTGACACCCTCTGCTTGGCCTGCCCTCTTTGTTGGAATATGTTCAATTCCTATTGTCTGGAAGATAGGGAATTTTTAAAAGTTGCTTTGTTAATAAATGCCTCAGTTTAAAAAGTTTGCTCAGCAGCGTGTGTCTCTTAATATGTGTCAACTTCTGTTTGGATCAATTGACGTGGGATGCTATATTAATTATTCATTTTTGCAGAATGGAAATTAATTATTGTGCATGAGATTCTAAACACATATGGCAACAGTGCCGACTGGACGGGCCCCCCTGCCAGGATTTCAGAGACTCAGATTCAGAGGTAATATGTTGTTTTGCAAAGCCAAGACCTCCTAAGGATTCCAAGATAGAAGAACTGAAAAACTGACATGTTTCTGTCTGTGGTCCAAATCCTGCCCTCCTTGGATGCACCCCTGACTTCCCTGCCATGTCTTCTGGAATCTGTGCTGCTGAGGGGCAACATCTGAGTCTATTGCTAAAGTTACAACCACCTAAAGCCTTGGGTCTTTGTCCTTACCTCCAAATCTGTGTTTCTGCAGTGGGTGGCACTGCCAGCCTCTTTGTCCTGAATCCTTCCAAACGAATCCTCCTAGAGAGGATGGCTAGGTCTGCGGTGTTTGCTTTGCATTCCATCCTACATTGTCATTTTGTTTCTCACATTGTAATGGGATTGTTTGTTCAACTAGCTCACCATTTGGTGAGAACTTTGTGGGTAGGAATTACATCTCATTCTTTCTCGTAGCTCCTCATGTCCACTGAAGATGGGTAGCTTATTAGATTGAGTTGGACCAATTAATTTCATGATGGAGGGAGTAGGGGAGCTCACAGAAATACCTATCCCCATTGAGGAAAATGAAGAAGGGCATGCACCAGACATGGTGATAATAAATAATAGCCATTGCAGTCCACTGCTGATGACTGGTATGGGCCAAGCATCACGCTACACATGTCACATGGACTCTCTCCTTAGACTCTCAATAATCCTACCAAAGAGGATTCCATCCTCCTTGCACATGTCAGAAATGTATGGCACCAAGAAGCTGAGCAATCTGCCAAAGATCTCACGTCCACTGGCAGGCTAGAGCTTTGATCCCAAAGACTGTAAGCTCATGCTCTTCATTTCCTCCTGTGTGGCCCCTCCCAGGGGCACCCAGCCTGCAGCACCTCAGGAAACCTCCCCGTCCCCTATGTCCGTGAGCACATGGAAGGTGTCAGGGAAGGCATCTCAGAAGATGTTGGTGATTGAGCAGGCGTTGTCCAGGCAGAGAATGATGCACAGAAATGCCATGAAGAGGTCGTACAGCTCAGAGTAGGGTTCCTGAGCTTGAGTCCTTATGCTGCCCCTTGCCAGTTTCATCATCCTATTCTCCCTGTGCCAGTTTCCTATCTGTAAAACAGAGATAATAATAATTCTTACTTTTGTGGGGTTGTTGTAAAAATGAAATGATCAAATACTCAGCAAGCACTTAGAACAATGTTCGGCACACAGGAGTGAATAGATGTTTCCTGTCACGGCTCTAATTCTGGGTAGTGGGAAAGTAAGGAGCAAGAGGAAGCCAAGCTGCATGCCATTCCAGAGAAAGAGCAGATATTTGGTTTTGGTGAGGGGCGATGCTGGGGGCAGGGGTTAACAAGAGATGGAGTTGAGAAGAGGACCCAGGGTGGATGTCAAAGGACCACATGTCCCAAGGCCAAGAGTATGAGCAAAGGCAAGTTCTTGGCAAGGATTCAGCAAAAAGAGGCAGGATATGCTCTAACCTACAGCATTACCTCTCTTAGACACACACCTTTAGTTCTTGGTTCTTGGTAATTTTCACAGTCCAGTTTTGACCTTGACCTCTGTGGACACACAGACAGAACCTAATCTTCTTTAAAAACCATGATGTCCTTGTCATCAGATAATCCCATGCCTTCCCCCAGAAGCTGTTTATTTCTGAAATAACCCACGTGTTGCCCTCACTCTCATAAACTTGGTGTCAAGGCTCCTCTCTGCCCTTGCTTGCCTCTCCCCATCCCTCCCTCCTTCTCCCTCCCTCCTTCCCCCTCCCTCCCTCTCTCCTACATCTCCCCATCCCTCTCTCCTTCCTCCCTCCCCTTTCCTCCTCCCTCCCTTCCTCCTCTCCCTTTCTCTCTCCTTTTCTGTCTCTTTGCCCCCCGCCCCAACCATGAAGCACCAGTTTTCCTCCATCTCTTTTACGATATGAACATGGGGAGAGTAAAAGAGAGGTTCTCAACAAAGGTTATCTTTATCAAGAGAAAATATATGATAGAAATTATAAAATCAGCTCCATAGAAAGGGGAAGAGGGCAATCATGAGAGCTCATTCGGTTGATTTCATATCAAAGTTGGACCAGAGTTTCCTGATGGCCATGGCAAAAAGGAAAATACAATCGTTAACACCTCGTATTATCAGACTAGAGGAAGCATCGCAACTTGTCAGTATGTGGATGTGAGAAGCTATGGGGAGGTGGGGGACCAAGAAATCCCGGACACTAAATCGTGAAAGATACTGGGCATGTAGAGGCATTGGGGAACAAATTACACAGTGTGCCTTCAGAAGATTTTTTTTATGAACTCTTATTTGTGAGTAATTTTAGATTCACAGGATGTTTACAAAGATAGCACAAAGAACCCCCATATACTCTTACCCAGTTTCCCTATTGTCAACATCACACATTACCATGATGTATTTGTAAAAACTAAGAAACCAACATCAGTACATTAATATTAAGTAGCTCCACATTTTACCTGGATTTCGACAGTTTCCCCATTAATGTCCTCTTACTAATCCACCGCATTTGGTCCCACATCTCCCTCGTCTCCTCTGGTCTGCCAGTTTCTCAGCATGCCCTTGTCTTTGACAACCTTAACATTGTTGAAGAGTACTGACCAGGTACCTTGTAGAACCTCCCCCGACTGGGTTTGTCTGATGCTTTTCTCATGATTCAAACTGGGATATTGGAGTTTTGGAAATAATGACACAACAATTAAATGTCTTTCTTATCACATCACATCAGGAGGTTCATGATATCCACATAATTTTATTACAAAAACAGAAAATCCTTTAATTCACCCTTTTTTTATTTATTCATTTATTTCTTTATTTATTTTGAAATTTTTTATTTTTAAGTAACCCTACACCCAATGTGGGGCTTGAACTTACAACCCCGAGATCAAGAGTCACATGCTCCACCAACTGAGCCAGCCAAGTGCCCCGATTTATTTTTAAATGGATGACCAGTGGTCCATGGAAGATAATTTGTGTTTTTTAAATCAGAAAACATGGATTCAAGGGTCAATGCCTAAGAGTTTGCCATGGTTCTATTTTTAACAGTATCTGATAAATTCTTTTTTTCAAAGTTTGAGAGCAATCGTCCTCTAGAAGATTACACCTCCACGTTTTAGATCATTCAGAGTCTGCTCAATAGAAAGGTATGGTAGCTGCTTATACTTGTTGATAAGACTGGGTACACGCAGGAGTCTGTTGCAGTTCTTGACCACAACAGCTTGTAACAGGATTGAAGGTGAAATTCCTAAATACATGGAACACCCTCCTCTGAATGTATAAGGTCAAAGCTTAATGTATAAGGTCAAAGCTGATGACTCCCAAAAGTAGTTGATTTCATTGTCATTAAAGTAATGACATACCTTAGGCCAACGGAAGTTGAGTATCTCTGAAAGCACTGATAATTTTAGTCTCACAATTTCGTATATTTCCTCAAAATTAAGGAAGATGTTTTTGTTTGTAACAGTCAAAGTTTTGCAAAGTTCATTCTTAAGAGTCCCAGTGAACCGTTCGCCCTTGTCACTGGAGAAATGGATTAGATCTCCCCATATCAGAAACAATGTTTCACTAACCGGAACAATGGAACAAATGTTTCACTAACATCAGAGCCTTCCCGCTGCAAAAAAAGCCTCACCGAATCCTGTGAATAAGCAAACAATGACCAAAAGATATTGCCCAATTGTCAGGGTGAAGTGGGTTGGGGATATTCAAAGGGGCTTCGAGGCTTTGATTCCTGTCCGTATCCCATCTTTACAGTCTTGCCAGGATTATGTTGTTGGCAAGTAAGACATAGTCTGGAAACATCCTTGGCGGCACTCTTAAATTACCCAGCCAATGACAATTCACTACCAGGGCCAATTTAGGTATGTTGTTATGGGTAGAATAATGAAGTATTTTTCCTCAACTCCAGGAGATTTTGTATGACCAGACCACGGTTTTTCGAGCACCACCAATATCTTCAGTCAGTATGCATTCTGACCTCCCCAGTGTTTTTCTCTAAATCAGGGGCTTATCTTTGACAATGAACACTGGTCTCTTTGAATCACTCCAAGGCTTTCCTCTTTGAGTGGTATGGGAAAGCAAGTCATGCTTTTGTTAAATGCAGATTTCTCTTAAAACAACCAAAATTCACTTTTTATTTTATTTCTGTTTTATCAGAAGTGTCCTGATTTTGAGGGATGCCTGGGTGGCTCAGTCGGTTAAGCGTCTGCCTTCGGCTCAGGTCATGATCCCAGGGTTCCAGGATCGAGTTCCACAGCAGGCTCCTTGCTCAGGGGAGAGCCTGCTTCTCCCTTTGCCTGCCGCTCCCCCTGCTTGTGCACGCGCTCGCTCGCTCTCTCTCTGACAAATAAAGAAATAAAATCTTAAAAAAAAAAGAAGTGTCTTGATATTGAATCTGATCAATCTTTTACAGTCAAGAAATAATCCCTCAGTCTTTTCCTCATTAAACTTGTTATACACCCTCATCCCATATTTCTGTACCTGTTTTTTTTTCTTTTTTTTTTCTGTCCTGTTTTTGTCTTTTGTTCTGTTTGTTTTTAATAAATACAAAAATGTATCTTTTCCCTGTTTGGTTAATTTTCACCTCCTTGGGTCCACCAAGTTGCTCTAGTCTATCTACATCTTCCTGGATTCTTTCAGCCAGTATTTTAATTTTCTCTCCAACCCTGGTGTTCTTCCCAAATTACCCCCTGTTCTTATTCACACAGGTGATAAAATTATTGAAGAACACAGTGCTAAGGACTGAGCAGACCAGAGGGAGACCAGGCTCAAAGAAAGATCTACAACTTTGAACTTTGCTTTGGACCCACTGATGGCCAGAGGATATAGTAGAAATGCAATATCTCTTCCATTTAACATCCTTTGCTTTGCTTGACTTTGTTTCCCTTAGCTGCCCCAAATGGTACTTCCCAGCCCCAAACATCAGTTACAAGGGCTAGAGGCAGAAGTACATAATTATCAACACGTGCCTGAAATCATTTTTCTTAGCCTTAGTGTTTTGAGTGAATTTGCACCTGAGTTTCTAGTTTTGAAGAATTACATTCATCCTACAAACATTTACTGAATAACTACTTTGGGTCCAATTTGCCTTTTTTTTTTTTCTTTAATTCATTCACAACTTAGAATCAGAAACATCTTCAGCTGGGAAAGTGGGAGGGGACCTTCAGTCTCAAGAAGTTGGATAAAAATGGACCCAGGAGTGAGGGACTGGGTGTACTTCCAATGCCATCCTCCGTTCACTGGGAGTTACCTGAAAACCCTCGTCCATTCACTTGGAGAGGGAATGACCAGATGATATCTAAAACATTTTTTAGCTCTGGCAGTCTAAGTAGGGAGGATTTGGGGAAAGAGAGGAAGAGAGAGAGAGAGAGAAAGAAAGCATAGTGCTAACAATAGGCTAGGACCTTTGTTTGTTACCTGATCTTATTCTCCAAATTGCTGCATTGCTGTGAGTTGGAAACTGCCATCCACATCTCACAGGGAAGGAGACTGAGGTCACGAAGTGTGCTGTGGCAGTTTCACCATTAGAACAGGACAGAGCCGGAATTTGAATGTAGGTTTATGACTTTAATGTCCACGGTATTCCGTCGACTGCAAAAAAATTTTTTTTTCTTGCTCATTTTCATGCTATCTCCCTTAGATTCCACGTAGTGAAAAATGTACTCAGGTGTCAGAGAGCTGAAAGCCTTTCTGAAAGCTGGTTCCATTATAAAATTACTGAAAAAGATGTCATATCTACTCCTCTGAAAATCCAACTGCTGCTTTAGCACTTTCTTCCTAAATGGGAAACTGTAAAGATCCTGGAAACAGGTGTGCCTTGGCAGATCCAGAGCCATGGGTTTACAGGCTCGAAGATGATGGCCAAGGGCATCAGTCAGTTGACCTGGTTCACACGTCTTCACTGGGAATGATGGAGTTAGGGATTTGACACTGAAGAAACCAGTGATATGATAGTCTATTTATTAAATATGACATATGGAAAAAGAAGTGCTGTGCTGAGCCTGGCACTGATCTGAATGCTGAATGATTTCTCAGGCACGGTCCCCAGACTTGATGGGTTTAAATGTAGAAAGACTGGGGAAGAGAAAAACCATGGAAGGAAACACAAGAAATGTTGGTAATATCACCTGGATGATTTTTTTTTTTTCAAAAGCTCCTGGTGAACACAACTTGCTCAAAGGATGGTATTGGGCACACAGGAGATTAATAACAGCTGTAGTTGATGTATTGAGGGGCTGCAGTGTGCTGGCGCTGGGCTCACTGTGTTGGAGGCATTCTCTCTGCTCTCCATTAAAAACCCTCTTTATGAAGTAGGCTCTATTTCCCTAGCTTAAAGATTCAGAGACAGAAGCTCAGAGAGATTAAATAGCTTGTCCAAAGTCACACCTAATAAGTGGTGTTAAAATTGCATTTGGGGGGCACCTGGGTGACTCAGTCGGTTACGCATCTGCCTTCAGCTCATGTCATGATCCTGGGGTCCGGGGATCAACCCCAAGTCAGGCTCCCTGCTCAGCGGGGAGCCTGCTTCTCCCTCTGCCCCTCCCCCTACTCATGCTCTCTCGCTCCTTCTCTCTCTCTCAAATAAATAAATAAAATCTTTTTTAAAATAAAAAAATAAATAAAATAAAATTACATTCAGATACTGAATGCATGATATTTCCACTGGTCATTGTGAATGCTGTGTTGCCCAAATGGTATGAAGAAAATGTTCTGGTTCATAAGGACCATGTGTACACCCCCCCACACACACACACACACATACACACACACCCGCACACAGTAAACTGCCAAGACATGTATGATTAAAAATGTTAAAGGGCCATCAAAATCACCTTTTAAACATAAGGATAAGAGTTTACCACCAAGGTACCAAAGAAATGTATCAACAACGTACTTCATTGAGAAGGAAAAGCAGACAGCAGTGAGGTCTGACGTGCAAGAAGGAATGTGCACAAGACTGGAAACAGAACCACAAATTTAAACACCGATTGCATGCAACAGTAGCAATGCTAATTTATAGAACTAAAACCACAGAACTAACTTTCCAGAAAATAGGAAAGTAGGGTAGCCTCTCCCCACCCGGGGCTGTTACCTTCCTAAATATCCTCCTGGTAGCAAAACTCGAAGTTGAGAGGCTCAAGATTTTACGGGGAAGCAACAGCGCCCTCAAGTCAGTCATGAGTTGCAGAAAACCTTTCTATGTATTTTTACTTTATGCAGAGACTTTGTCTTGTTCACTGTGTCCCAGCTCCTAGCGAAGATCTAGCCAAGCCCGTGCTGGAGAGATATTTGTGCATTAATAGACGTTCAATATTTATCAATGTCGGAGTCTCCTGAGAAGATACATCTCCTAGAGTGTTCTGTGTGGAAGTTCACTCTGGTCCAACGTGCTGGCACTGTCATTGACTCACTAACTCAAATAAAGTAATGTTTCCTTTTAAACCGATTGGTCTGGCAAGAACAATCATTCAGGTGCCAAGGGAGGAGCTGATTCACATAGCTCCTCCCCTGCAAAATAGAAGGAAGTGTTTGTCGCTATCCTTGGTGTTCTTTTCCCAAAGACCGATCAAACACGGTCATCTGCGGTGAGCAGATGCTTAGAAAGTATTTGCTGGCAGACAAAGAGGTGACTTTTCGAAGATGTCCATGATTGGGTATCATTAATCGGATACTGATGCAATGTCTGGCATAGCCATATTCTCCCATGCGGCCAGAAGTGTTTGTGTTTTCTGTCCAACAGATATTGAAGAGCTGTGAGTATTTCTCCTTTCTCCTGTTTTTCTATATGAATACCTATTGACCTCCTGGTGACCAGAACGGTGCCCATGAGCAAGAGGGGAAGGCCTGAGGGCCAGCCTGTTTGACACTTTAGTACGTGAATCTGGGGAAACGCGCTCCCTGACGTTTCCCCTACCTGCGCCACGGCGCTTCCACTCAAGATGTCGAACATCCTCAGCAGGGCTGGCCAGCGATGGCTTCGTGGGTGCGTGCGGCTTGCACAGCGGACAGGGCCCTGTGCTCACAAGGGCCCCGCACTTGGTCTAATGTCCTTCATCTTTGAACAGATACCCCACCTTTTCACTTTTCGCTGGGCTCAGCGAATGATCCTGGGCCTGTCGCTATCCTTGGTGTTCTTTTCCCAAAGACCGATCAAGCACGGTCATCTGCGGTGAGCAGATGCTCAGAAAGTATTTGCTGGCAGACAAAGAGGTGACTTTTCAAAGATGTCCATGATTGGGTATCATTAATCGGATACTGATGCAATGTCTGGCATAGCCATATTCTCCCATGCGGCCAGATAGGTTTCATGGAACAGGCGCATGTGGGGCGTCCACTGGTGGGGTTTAGGGTCCTGCTGTCTGGGGTGCGGGATCCAGAGTGCTTCCTTCTCTATGTTTGATCTGGTCAAAGACCCCACCGTCTAGTCTGTGACTCCGACACGTGAACTTATGGTACAGAAACAGCAGTTAAACTCTCCCCCACCCTTCATTCCCCTCAATTGGTCCTACAGGTGGTACTTCCCTGATGTCCCTACTCACCCCCTGCCTGTGGCCACTGACTCAGGTCAGACATCCTCACTGCACGCAGGCCGGACCAGCTTCCTGACCGGCTTCCCACCTGCGGACAGCTACCCCAATCAGGCACGTGCCCTTGGCTTTCTGGCATTATGCGTGTGGTCCCCTTTGCTTGGATTAACTCCTCCATTCCCTCAACCACATCCCTCCCCCGTCAGCCGGCTACACTTTGGGGCCAGCAGGAGCCAGCTCAATGGTCTATTTCCCCTAGGATGCCTTCCCTGACTCCCACAGTCTGCTGAAATTGCCCCTTTCTGGTCTCCCACCAAGCCCCCTGCTTTCCCTGGGTTCACTGCACTTCCATTTCCTGCAGTGGCACTCAGGGCATGTACCTGTCCTCCCCACCTGATTCTGAGCTTCTGCACATGAGGACTCTGTCTTTTCTTCTGTGAACCCTGGTGCCCAGCTGGGGGACTGGCATACGCAGAGAGTTCAGTCATCATGGAGTAAAGGAGCGGGCAGGACTCTTTGGCAGGCCCCATCGTATGGGCCATAACAAGAGAGAGAACCACACAGGGATGCACTTTGCTTTGAGGTCTGGTCATCATTAGCTGACCTCTACTTGCCCCAGAAGGGAAACGATCTCTGCAGACCTTCTTGTATCTTTTAGCATCATGATTTCCCCGCCTGCACCCCATCCTGGAGTCCATTTCTCAAAGCCCTTCCTCTGCTGCCGGGGAGCCCGGACTCCTCACTGCCATCTTGGCCACACACAGGCTTTTTGGCCCTGTTTTTCCCCAAAGGAAAGCTGGCTCCTGAAACGGGGACCTCCTCTGTCTTCTGTATAACCCAACGTACACTTTGAAAGCTCTCAGAAATGCCATTAATTATAATAATAGTGACACTTTGTACTTTTATAGCCTCTTTCATCCAAAGATCTCGGAGTACTTAAAAAATATTATCTCATTAATCCTCACAACACCCTGATGAGACAGCTGGCTGGTAAGCCGATCCCAGTTTATCAGGAAGGGGAATGAGGACAGAAAGATGGTGCTCAGAGAAGGGACCAGATCAAACATAGAGAAGGAAGCACTCTGGATCCCGCACCCCAGACAGCAGGACCCTAAACCCCACCAGTGGACGCCCCACATGCGCCTGTTCCATGAAACCTATCTGGCCGCATGGGAGAATATGGCTATGCCAGACATTGCATCAGTATCCGATTAATGATACCCAATCATGGACATCTTTGAAAAGTCACCTCTTTGTCTGCCAGCAAATACTTTCTGAGCATCTGCTCACCGCCGACTCCCACTGGTGATACAGTTGGCCACAGCTTATCAATAGTGTTTGTGAATCCTTCTTCCCAAATCCATCTGAGGGCTAATGAAACTCCCAGCGAGGAGGAAAGAGTATAATCATGTATGAATCCCAAGCCTCTTTCAAAATCTTGTTCAGCTCCAAGTGAGGAATGTCAACCGTGGCTCAGTGGGATGAGAGTCCCAATTCCTCTGTAAAAGACATAATTAATATTTTTTCTCAGGGGCACCTGTCATCCCATCTCCTACTGTCGGACTTGATTCCACTTGCATCCCTCCTATAAGGGCGCTTGTGGGTGCATTGGGTTCACCTGGAAAACCCTCGTCAGGACCCTTAAGTTGATCATATCTGCAAAGGTCCCTTTTACCATATAAGGTAATGTTTGCAGGTTCCAGGGATTTGAGGGATGCAAGTGGAATCAAGTCCCACCATAGGCGATGTGATGACAGGTGCACCTGAGAAAAAATATTAATTATGTCTTTTACTGAGGAATTGGGACTCTCATCCCACTGAGCCACCATTGACATTCCTCACTTGGAGCTGAACAAGATTTTGAAGGTGTTTGGTTCAACCCTTTCATTTTGCAGATGAGAAGGAGGCACAGGGAGGCTGGGGCTCTCTTCCTGGCTCACGCAATAAGGGGAAGGCAGAAGCAGTGTGAATGGCCTTTGCTTCACTTTCCCGAACATTTGTACTTCTCAACACAAGCACCCAAAGAGCATGTTTGAGAGCATTAGAGCAAGTTCTGGTAAGCACAATCCTTTTATTTTTACTTCCAAGGAGAGCTGTGGGTGTCAGGTGGGGGCGGGGCAGGCAGATGGGTGGATGGGAGGGAGCAGTGCAGGGAGGGGCCGGGAAGGAGGCTTCATGGGAGGATCAGCTCAAGCCCTCAGTGAAAGGCTGGGTCCTTGGACCCAGACCGGGCGACAAGGAGTGAAACAAGTCTATGAGCTTCTACTGCATGCATGATATATAATAGATACCTGTCTGATACAATTAATTGTATTTTTCCTAAATTTAACATTGCCCAAAGGGGAAAATCTTTTCGCTTGGTAAAACCCCTCCCGCCATACAGTGTCTACAAGTCGGCCAGCTTTAATTGCTGCAGTAGAAACCACAAGAAAGACCAGGTTCCCACTCAATCTATAACCACATCTACTGAAAAATAGCTTTAATCACCTTTAAAAGGGTGACCACAAGATAATTAAAGAGGAAGGGTGCTCAGTGGGAATTATCCAGAAATATTGAATCTCCGTTTATCACAGAGTCCGACTTAAAATGTCTTGGCATAGCTTTGCTCCCACAAACTCCATTCTGTTTTAAGCTAAACCCTTGGATTTCCATTATTTAGGGTGGAGAGAACGGGTCTGTGGCACTAGTCTGCGTCCACTGCCAGGCTGAGAGGTAGAAGGGGATAATTGTCTGCTGCGCAGAACACAGGGTTTGGAGTGCACCGTACAGAGACTGGAATCCTTTCTTCCTTCCTCGGCTACCTGCCCGTGTGACCTTGGCAGGTGACCAAACATCTCTGAACATCCTCCCAAAAATGAGGACCATGGTGGTTATTCCGCAAGATTATTCCAGCTGAATGCTCCGATCATTTGCACTCCTTCCCTTCTGAAGAATGCCTGCCCTTTTCCAGAAACCAAACAAAAAGGAACCAAGGCCTGAAATTAATGGAGCAGATTCTTTGAGCAGCCATGACAGAGTGGAGAAGTGGAAAGGGAGTTGGAGGCCAGGATGTGACAGCGGAGGGTGGCCTTCCTGAGCCTGATTTATGTTCTCCCTCTGTTCCATGTTGCTCAGGGCAGGGCTCTGAGGGCCAGGCGCAGAACCAGTGGGGTGACGTTCTTGGCACCCCAGCAAGCCGGCTTTGTTCCAGGCCCACATTCCCAGACCTACTCTCAAAGTGAAAGTCCCTGCTCACCTCTCCCACCGGCCAGAGGCAAGCACAGGCTCAGTTTCCTTGTCTAAACCCGTAGGAACAGACAGACTCACCCCAGCCCCTGAACCCCTAGCCTCCCCTCACAGGCAGGTGCAGAGGGGAGGAGGGAGACAACTGGTTTTCCCTCTCATCAGGAAGGAGGGGCACCTGGTAGGAATCCTAATTTGTATATTCATTCCTTTCTCCATCCATTGTGACCCAGGGGTCCCCTACCCCACCAGTCACTGAAAGACCTGAAGGTTGAGCCTGACCCAACTTGACCCAAACTGCGGTTCCAGGTTTGTGGGTCACAGTCCTGGACTCATGACCTCTTTTTTCTTTCTGCATCTCACTTCCTGCCTCCTCCGCCTTTGAAGGCCTACGTCCAAACATAGTGCCTACCTCTGCCCCACCCCCAGCTGCTCCCTGTCTTTTTTCAATAATCCACTAACCTCTCATGTGGCAGACTGAGTAATTCCCCTCCCAAAGAAATTCAGGTCCTGACCCCTGGAACCTGCAAACGTTACCCTATATGGTAAAAGGGACTTTGCAGATACGATCAAGTTAAGGGTCCTGACAAGGGTTTTCCAGGTGAACCCAATGCACCCACAAGCGCCCTTATAGGAGGGATGCAAGTGGAATCAAGTCCGACAGTAGGAGATGGGATGACAGGTGCAAAGACTGGGGGTAAGGCGGGGAGGGAGGGAGCCAAGGAATGTGGGTGCCTCTAGAAGCTGAGGAAGGCAAGGAAAAGGATTCTTTCCTGAAGCTTCCCTAAGGAAACTGCCTTGCAAACACTTTGATGTTTGACTTCTGACCTCCAGGACTGTGAGAGAATAAATGTGTGTTGTTTTAAGCCACCAAGTCTGTGGTGATGTGTTACAGCAATAGACTATGAATTCGTCTCCAAAATGTGGGAAGCTATACTATCATGTCACATCCTGGGGACTTGTGCTTTTTGCAAACACCCTTCCCCCCTGCCATGCCCTTCCCGACTTTTTCCCCAAAGGCATAAGTTGGAAGTATTTTTGGTGGCAGACAAGGCAATATCTGACCCCTGATACCTTATCTTCCCCAGGTAACCAGAGGGTGGAGGTCAAGGTAGGCATGGCATCATGGTGGTTCTGGAAACTCTTCACTCCAGGTGCCAAGGAAGCTGCTATGCCGTGACTCTACAGATCATATTTACACCTGGGCTAAAAGAAGGGATTGGGCACCATGCCAGATGGGTCAGTCCCTTTTATCGTAAAGGTGAAAGTCTTCCCAGAAGCCTCCAGAGCTGTCTTACCTTTTGGTGTCATTGGCTAGAACCGGGTCCCACGACCCGCCCTGGTCTTCAAGGGATACTGGGAGATACGGGAACAGGATTGTAGTCATTTGCTTGGGCCAGATAGGGTCCATTGCCTTGACACGCTGGTGTTGCAAACAAAACCAGGCTACCTTCACAAGGGAAACAAGGTGCTGGTGGGCCAGTGGAGTAGGAGCATCCCTGCCTCCGCGATAGCCCCTCTCCCCTCAGTGCCCAACAGCCCAACCTCCAGCTGCCTGTTCCTGGCTTCTGCCTCTGCTTGTTTTCCTTTGCCTGAGGAAGGAAGAAGTTGGGAGTGCTGAGGCAGTGCCCCGCCAGTGATAGATGGGAGATGGCGGATAAATCCCCAGCTTCCTTCCCTCCCCATGTGAGACAACCCTGAGGCGTGTTCCCTCGCAAGGCTGGACTCCAACTGCCCACAGTGGTAACTGTTTAACAGTGAACTTTTCCTCGGCCGTCTCCATAGGCTGCCCTGTGTCCCTGCTGTTCCTACATTTCCTCCTGGGTCGCGTCCCAAATAATCCACATGCGCACAATTCCTTGTCTCAGGCTCTGCTTCTGGGAGACCCAAATTACAAGAGCCAGTGAGACAATTTGTCAGCTTGTTCCAGCCCCATTCTCAATCAGAAACAGAGGGTCTCAATGCCCACGCCCAACATGTCCTTTACAAGGAAACTTCTCAGCAGAGGCAAGAGTTTGGTTACAAGGACTTCTTACACAGGTGTTTAAAAGTCCCAGCTCTTTCTACGTCATCACGCATGCATCCATTTATCAAGGATTGCGGAGGGTCAACAGGACCAGACTCTGGTTCGTTGGCCGGGTGTGCTAAGATAAATCAGATACACCCCCCACATCCTCAAGAAGCAGCCAACCTCAAAAGAAGGGGAGATGAGGAGGCCAGACAGCGCAGAAAATTTTCCTGAAAATTTGGTCTGAAAGATTGAGCGCAGGTGAAGTTGGGTGAAGAGGGGTTATTTAAGCCCAAGGCACAGAGTAGAAAGAGTCAAAAGAATGACCAAGAGAACACATCTGGGGGCCTGGTGAGCCATGTAGAGAAGTTGGGTGGAGAGGGGACACATTGGGGAATTTCAAGAGGGGATGCCCTGAGGAGGAAGGCAGAGCTGAAGAGGGAACATCCATTTGGAGACACAACCCACCCACCTCCCAGGGTGTCATTCTTCTACTGAGTTCCAAATCCTAGGGTTCACGAAACCAACCCCTCTCTGGGTGAAGTGGACATTACTAACCCCTTTCACTTATACAACCCTTGACAAGGGGCTGTAACATAGAGATTCATGAAAAATCTTCACCACGAACTTTTCCTCGCATTTTACCCTCCCTTTACCAGAGGGTAAAGAAGGCTCAAAATAAGAAAGGGTCTTTTCTGAGTGCATACGGAGAACAGGTGGACCACCCAGGAATTGAACGGAAGCCTCGCTTACTCTCTAAGGGACTCTAACCACCCTGCTTTCAACAGAGAAAACAGAGGGACAGACAGATGTGGAGTCCATTCGCCTAACAAACCTGGTTCCATTAGTGGCAAGACTCCATGTTATGAAAGATCATTTTATCTTTTGTCAGGTACTTCAAATTCCCCTGGCCATTAGAAATAAAAGGCAAGGCACTTATATGTACATATATTTTAATTTTCTGGTGGCACACCTTTAAAGGAGTAAAATGAAATAAATGCAATGATTTAATTTAATTAAATATTTGATATAATTTATTTAATTAATATACCCAAAATATGATCATTTCAACATGTAATCAATATAAAATATATATATAAATATATGTAAATATATAAAAAATTAAGATATTTACATTCTTTTGTTTTTAGGGAGTCATCACAATCTGGGTATAGTTTATACTTATAACACAGCTCGGTTCGAAGCAGCCACACGTGACAGTGACCACCGCATTGGCCAGGGCAGCTCTGAAATGACGTGCTTTGAGCCCTGACTTGAAGTTGTAAGGTCTGCCCTGGATTTTTCTAACTCCATTTCAAGTCACATTTTCTCTGCTGCTCTGTACTTCCCAGCAGAGAAAATGTACATGGCCAGGCCATGTGGATTCACAGACTGAATGGTAGATAAGAGGCCAAGTTGGGTGAAGAGGGGTTATTTAAGCCCAAGGCACAGAGTAGAAAGAGTCAAAAGTGGTTCAAGGCTCAGCAAACTCTATCCCACCCATGGGCCCAAATCAGCCCAGTCCGTTTTAATTCAGGGTGTGAGCTATGAAAGGTCTCTACATTTTCAAAGGTAATAAACCCACAAACAAGTAAGAAGAATAGCTAATAGCAACAGTCTGCAAAGCTTTTACAGAAAATATTTGCTGATCCCTGGTCTAGTTCGTTCTTTTATTTTATTTTTTGTTAATGTGAACAGGGTTTATAGATAGCATTTAGATGCCATTCTGTAACCACAACTCCTACAAGTTTTTACTACCCACTTACTGTCTCTGTAGTTTCAGCACTCACCATCAGTCCCTTCCCCGTGGCTTCTCCATCTCTGAGGTCTTCGTTAAATTCGTTGCTTGATTAGCTGAAGTTCGCTGTCAATTTTGTTTTCAGGAAAGTCATTTACATGCTCTATTATCTGAGATCCTATGTGATTGATAGCCCAGTTTTGTCTGCTTGTGTCAATATACTGAAGGAGAAAAATCAGACTCAGCCCTTCCTTGCAAGTGCTCAGTCTAGCTGTGAAATCTAGGCATGGAAGTCATTTCCTTCCCCCAGAATGGGATGCACCATCCCTCTGTCTTCGGGCATGGGCTGCCACACACACATTCTTACCACCACCTCCCACTCCTCCTCCGGATCTGCTGGACTCAGACTTAGGGCACTGCTCTCCCCAGGATCCCCCAGGCCCCACTGCCTAACTCCCTCCATGCTTCAGCATCCATGCCAGCTTCACTCATACCTGAAACACAACCTGTCCGGGCATAGGATTCACGCCTCACCTCCTTCAGGACTTCATAGCCACTGTTCCTGTCTTGGGGTGGGACGTGTTGCTGGAGGGAAAACCTGAAACTTGATGTTTCAGGACACTTGTGTTTTCTGCTCAGATTATCTGAAGAACCCCACTTGCCTCTGATGGTCAGTAAATTAAGCAAGGATGTGTCTTGGTACGAAATGCTCTTTATCAACTTTCTATGAAACAGCGTGAACTTTTCATGTGAAGGGTTTTCTTCCTTCTCTTCAGGGAAATTTCCCTTTAGCTGTGTCAATGAACAAAAGTCCTCTCTATTGGTTTCAGTATTTGGGGACCACGGATTCGTCCTGTAGTGCATTATCGTAGTCTACCCCCCGTATCTGTTATCCTCTGGCTGATTTACTCTCTCACCTTTCTCCTCTGCATGTATTTATTTATTTATTTATTTATTTATTTATTGAACTATCACAAGCACTTCCTTAACAGTAGCAACTCAGTATCAGCTGCTGTTTCCGGCCTCAGGTTATTTTCACTTGGAATACCACTTCTCATGTTGTGATGTTACTGACTCTCCTCTGAGTTCCTGTTTCACCCAACTCATGGTCATACCATCTTCTTCTATAGCACAAAGCTGGGGATTGTCTTCAGTTCCTGGGGGTTATGTCTTCTTCAGGACTAGGTTCTTCATCTGTGTTTTATACAGAATGTTCTTTAAACTCTGTATACTCAGCTCTTGATGTGGTGTAGCTGCGTGGCTACCAAGCTATTTCTTTCCATCTACCTTACCCTAGATAAGGGCAGCTCTGTCCAGACCTGTTTTCTCTGATGGAGAACTTGCTGTGAGATTGGGATTAGCCCCAACCTCCAAGATCCCGGCACACGCCCTGTACCATGGGCCACTCCACCTGGCAAGAGCTGTGTTCCTTTTGGGTGACAAAGCTGTCCACCCCAGGCGGGAACATGGTTCATAATGTCAGAAAGAGCTTAGGGAGCAGCAAGTCCAGCTCCAGTCTGTCCCACATCTGCCTCGACAGATACAGGCAGGTGGTGCATGAGGACAACTCAATGTATTCTCCTCAACTTTTCCTAAGGTTTCCTACTCCTAGTGAGATGAAGAGCAGGGCACAAGCTCAGTTCATGGTTGTTAAATGAGTTAAAATGGTGCTCAGCAGAAAATGGCCCACCTAATGTCAATGTGAATTAAGGAAAGCGCAAAGGGATGTGAAGTAGAGCTCAAGCAGAAGGCTTAGAGCCCGCAACAAATCCCATCGTGATGAACACCATCAAAACAAGGCAGTCTGAGTGGCAGTTAGATTTCTAGCTGGACCAGATAGTCCATTTGTTTATAACATGTTCTTCTCGATAACACAGGTGATAACAATGATGCGGACTGACAACCATACTTATGTGCCATTCAGTTGTCAAAGTGCCTTCTTATTTATCGTCCCATCTGATCCTCAGAACAACCTGGGGAAGCTGATCTTTTCAATCCAACTTTACGGATGAGGAAAGGGAGGTGTACATGTGCTGAGTACCTCATCCCAAGTCATGTAATTGGTGGGCAGCAGAGTCCTCACCAGGCCACGTCTGTCTGCTTGCCCCACAACATCTGACAAGCTTCTCTAATCAATACTCCTCCCTGCTCATAGATGGCAGGTCCCACAGGTTGTAGAGGTTGTTGACTGCACAAAAGCATCTGGATGAGGAGCCAAGTGGGAAGGAAAAACCAGTCCATGATCCTCTTGTCAAGCTCCATGTCCTGGCACAAGGCTACACGTGCTTAGAAGGATCCCCTGTTTTCCAATTCACACACAGACTAGCAGGGAGCTAATTGTAGGGATCCTGTTTGCTAAGTTCTCCCTCTCCAAAGACCTCTGAACACAGCACACAGCAGGTATTCATAAATTGCTCATTGAATGAGCATATTCTCACTTACAAAGCTCATTTTCATAAACTACTTCATCCAGTTCCCATAAAAAATTCCAAAACAGACAAAATTCTGAGAAACGTCAAGGATTTCTGAAGGAGTTCCTGGCCCTTCTAATGGTGGAATTTGACCAAAAGGTTTCAGGAGGAGTCCAGAATCACTGCAAAGTCAAGGAAGGAGAGCGTGTTCTTCCGTAGCACTAGAGGAGAGCAGAAAGGGAAAATGTCCCATATCTAATCCAACCCTAGATGTGGGCAATGTGTTCCATGATCTTTTAAGGGTAGGTTTCCCAAATTTTTTCTATCATCTGTGTGAGGGGAAACCAGGAAATGAATGGGTCGGTGTCTCCATGTAATTAGATGTGTATGACTTTTCTAAAAACGCTGCAGATACGTGGGTCCGGCCATTGGGACACTGGGGTCAGCAGGAGAACCTGAGTGAACTGCAGTGTGGGGGGCATGTGACAGAGAGGAGGAATTTAAGAAACTAAGGAGCAGATGGGCTTCCTGGGATGCTCATGGGAAGGAGTCATTGAGAGAGGGGTCAGGAGAGGAGAACGGTAACAAAGGGGAAGTAGGTGGTGTCCACACAGCTGGGTTACTCTGGGTTTTTGATGGATCAAGAATCTCTGCACTGGGTCTCACTTTGACCATCTGGGGAAATACCTCTGCTCTTTCAAGCCATAAACCCCACTGTTGGAAGAGTAAAGACTGTCTCACATATCATGCATGCACGCATTGAACACACACGTTCCCGGTCCCCTTGGCGCCGGAGGTCCTTGGTTCAGGAGGTCCAGACATGATCCCAGCCGTTAGGAGTTTCTATCTCGGTGAGGCAGACAGGCATGGCCCTGGCTCCACTGGGAGATGTTAGGAATGGTCAGCTCAACCAGAGAGGGGAGGAGAAAGACCTACAGAAGTTGAGAAGAAGGGACAGTTGATGCAGCATGAAGAAGCTCCACAAGGCAGTGTTCTCCTGAGGCCCTGGGTGAGCACAGCCTGATGGTCTCCAAGCAGCACAGAGGGGCTCCTATCTTTGCTTTGCTCTCCCTGGTCTCCAAGGCCCATGCCACTCCATTCTCTGGTTGGCAGATCACATCATAAACTCCAGGTGCCCCATTGCAATAGGGAGGGGAAGGAGGAGCACACTGAGACACCCAGTGCTCCACAACCCCTCACACCCTGCTGTGTACATATGGTCACAACAGCGGTAGCTCCACCCATAGCTGAGCACCAGGCATGGCGCTAAGTCTTCCCTGCATCCTATCATTGGATGTCCACAGAAGCACAGAGGACACATGAGCTGCCCCACGCCTGGACAGCAGCTGGATGAAGTCGGGGGTGCCCCAGAAGCATCTGAGGAGAGATCCCATGCAGGTGCAGGGGTGAGTGCAGAGGCTCCGAGCATATATGGAGATCCCAGGCAGTGCAAGGATGAGTGCAGAGGCTCCGAGCACATATGGAGATCCCAGGCAGTGCAAGGGTGAGTGCAGAGGCTCAGACAATATATGGAGATCCCAAGCAGGTGCAGGGGTGAGTGCAGAGGCTCGGAGCATATATGGAGATCCCAGGGAGGTGCAGGGAGGTGGAGGGGTGAGTGCAGAGGCTCAGAGCATATATGGAGAGTGGATGGGTCAGAGCAACAGCAGGGGCTCAGTCCTCATGGCGGAACCTGCCAGGCCTGTGCAAGGACTCTGGCAATGACTCTGAGCCAGCCAGGAAGCCCCTGAGAGAATCTGACAAGAAAAGTGACATGATTTTATCTATACATTAAAGGGATTGCTATCTATGCATTTATACCTCAAAAACTTTCTTTAAAGGATTCCTTTGCTGTGTTGTGAACAGACTTGCAGCAGGGAAATGAAGGTGAGGGCAGTAACTGAGAAACCAGTTAGCAGCCCTTGTAAAGTAAAAGCATCGCGTAGGGCACAGAGTGGGGGGCCCTCAGAAGAGGATGCTATAACTAGGTTCCCACTCAGCCCCATGTAATGCACAGAAGACTGAGGCCTAGGCCCTGCCAGGGCCTCCAAATGGTTCAGCATAGTTTCCTTTGCTAAGCGTTTGTCAGTGAAGGAAGGAGTCACCCTTGTGCTGTTCCCAGGTCTGGTGGGGAGAACAACAGGGCAACAACTGAGACACAGCGAGATGGCCATTATGGCAAAGAGTTACACCAAGGGTCCCAGAGGAAAGAAGAGCTTTTTCTGGGGAGATGAGTGGGATGCGAGCTAAGGCTTCACTGTGGCAGTGACTCTGAGCTGGGCATTGAAGAGTGCATAGGAGTTTTCCATGCAGATGGGGACACCATGGCCACATAAGGAAAGGTAAGCATTAACAAGTGCTCAGAGACTAGAAGTATATACAATGTTCATGAACTCATGAAAGTCTTCTGTACCCAGAACACAGTAGGTGCTCAGTAGATACTTGTCTCGTGAAGGAATGATTGCTGTAGGAGTCATTGAAGGCCAGGCTGTGAGGACAGCATGGGGCACGTGTGGACGTCTCCTGGAAGCACTGAGGAGGTGCTAAATCGGTTATAGATGTGAATGTGATGGGTCCTTTAAACGAATCCCTGGAGGGCAAGAATTGCATGCTTGTTACCCCTGAGTTCAAAACGCAGAAATAGGGCCTGGGATAGGGTCAAAGATATTCATAATAGCCGGGCTTTTCTATGCCCAGCCTCAACCTCTCTCCCTGAGGCCAAGCTCTCATATCCTCGTGCACTTATCCCCTTGGACACTGACTATCCAACACATACAAGGGAAAACCCTTCATGTCCCATCCCAGACATACTCCTCTCCTGCAGTGGTGATACTGCAGGAACTCACGGAGAGCTAGGTCCCCTCCACATCTTGCCACTCGGATTGCCTCCCCTTCCCAGGTCCCCTGCAGGTAGGCAAGGTGGTGACGCGGGCTGGGAACAGAGGAGACACGTGTACCTTCTCAACTAGAGCACAGGAGAGAAGGCATGGCTTCCCCGTGCCCTCCCTCGCCCCGGGGCCATGACGGAGGAGGGCCCAGACTCCAGACGGTGCAGCTCTGAGGTGGTGGCTTTGTACCCACTGGCACCGGACACATGCCATGAACAAAAAATAAACTCTTATTGTACTAATGCATTGAGATGCAGGGGGGTGGGGAGGTGTTTTCACAGCATAACCTTCTCACGTGGACTCATGCACCGACCTTAATTAATAATACCGCTCACTTAGACCAAAAACCGATGATGCTTTTCTTTCTTTTCTTACCCTCCGACACACACACATCTAATCCCTTGTTAAATCCCATGAGACCTACCTCTAAAATATTTCTGGAAGTGATAGCTTATCACCACCTCCATTCCATCCACTTTGTTCAAACCACCAGAAACCTTGGAAGGAATGTAGCCACTGCCTCGCTGAGCTCTGTCACTCCCATCTTGTCTGCTCCCCACAGAGCAGGAAAGACTTTTACCATTGCTATTATTTCTTTGCTTACAAAGACCCACTTTCTTGAGAATATATCCAAATTCTGTAGTGTGGCTTACAATGTCCTATACGACTCAGGCCCACGTTCTTTCTCTAATCCAGCTGTGACCATTAGGCCCTTTTCTGACTCTGCCCCAGCACCCTAGCCTGCTTAATGTCCCTCCCACCCCCAGGGCCTTTGCACCAGCCACTCCTATCAGCAACACTCTTTCCCCCAGCTTTTCCCACACTTAGCAACTTATCCTCTCTTCTCAGATAATCTACCACCTCCTCAAAGAGGCCTTCCCTGATCTCCCTTTGTAACACCCACCATCCCCTCTCCACATCATATTACCCTGTTCCCGTATCTTTGCAAAACTTACCTCTAACTCAAGCTACCTTTTCTTGTGCATGCTTGTGTTCTGACTATCTCTTTCTCCCAGAATACTGTGTCCACTAGACCCCTAACACCTAGGAAAAGTCTCAGTACATAGCAATTTCTCAGAATATAGTCAGTGAATTACTGAATAAAGGAACGAGCACATTACACGTAATTTTAGCCATCAAGAGAAACCAATGAGGTGACGGCAAACAATATTGAGAACGGTGATGCCTTGGGCCCAGCATCATGTTACCATTCTACTCCTTAATCCAAAACAGAAATGGAAGAGAAGGAGAGAGAGTGAGAGAGAGTGAAAAGACGTGCTCACCCTCCTGTTCAGGGTGCCTCTCAGGCCTGACAAATGATGACTTAGAGAGAGATCAGAACACCCAAGACCAAAACAGTCATTAGCCACCACTCCCCCCAGACCCCTCCCAGAACCTGCCGGCTGCCAGAGCCGGCCCAGACAGTCCAGCCAGGAAACAAAAAGATGGAACAGAAAGGCCCCTTTGAGCAGCCTGGTTATTAAGAGCTCTAGACAGGGAGAGGGAGTGTGTGCAGCTTAACTCAAACATTCGTGCTGAAAATGTAAAAAACAATTATGACATTCAATTATTCCATTAAGTGAAATTAACCATTCTTCTCGTTCTTTGAAAAGACCAAAAGAAAGCACAGATCTGAATAATTAGGTCAGTGAAGAATTGTGAAGAAAGGATGTCTAGACTTTTATTTTCATTTGAAAGTAGGAGGAGGGTTTTGCATTTGGGCTGCGTGTGTGCGTGTGCGTGTGCATGTGTGTGTGTGTGTGAGAGTGTCTCCCCACTTGCTCTAAGAACGCCTTTGAATTCCCGGGGTGGTCACATCCGTGGCTCTGCCGCGGCAGGTACGGCCAAGTCCGGATCAAGGAGTGGCATTCCCACTTTGATGTTGACTGTCACACTCCGGTGTTTGACAATCTCTTTGGCTGCCTGCAAGTCTGTTGTCCTGGGCGACCAGGTAAACCCACCCAGGAGCGCAGCCCCTGATTCCCATCCTCCCTGGCACCACTTGCAGAGGAGAGAAAGAGAGAGAGAGAGAGACGTGTAGGTAGGGACGTCCCCCAGCTCTCTTCAGTTCCCAAGAGGGATTTGGGCCGTTGATCATTATCTATTGAGGTTGTGTTCCCCGGTGGCAGATCCACAGATGACCCAAGAATAAAGCTGTACGCTCACAAGCATGCCCAGATGCACTCACCCACATGACTCCATTGTGAAGAGAAGAAGTGGAAAGACAAGGGCCACCTCTGAGCCCCTGGTAGGTCGTTCCTCTCTCTCTCTCAAGCCCCCGGGCTCTCAGCCACAAATGAAAATAATCCACCTGAGCAGGTGTCTGTGGGTAGTATGGGAGCTGCCATATTTCAACCTCCCAACCCAGCATCTGACTTCCCTGGTCCAACGTGGCACAATTTCTCCAACACACTAATATTTCTTATTTCAGTCCATGACTCAGAAGCCTGCAAATATTAAGTATCAATGCTATCCGGGGGATTTTTTGTTTGTTTGTTTTGTATATTTGCATTCACCCGTCAAGTGATCCATGTCTCCAAGGATGCTTGGAACATCAAACCTGCTTCTTTGTGATAAGGGCCTCTGTAGTTTACTCTAAAAGTTCACTCCATGCCAGGTCCAAAAGTAAAACATTAAACTATGCCCTGAACATTCTTTTAAAATAGCTTTTAAAAATTTGTTCATCTTTTTAAATTGTGATAAAATGCACATATAAAATTTACATCTTCACCATTTTCAAGTGTATATTTCAGTGGCATTAAATGCATTCGTGTTGTACGACCATCCCTACCATCCATCCCCAGGACTGTTTTCATCTTGCAAAACTGAAACTCTGTCCCAAGACACTCTAACCCCCCTCTCCCTCCCCTCCATTCCCAGCAGGCACCATTCTACTTTGTGTCTCTGTGAGTTTGACGCCTCTAGGAACCTCAGATAAGCAGAGTCCCACAATATCTGTTCTGTTGTGTATGGCTTATTTCAGTCAGCATCATGTCCTAAAGGTTCATTCATGTTGTAGCAGGTGTCAGAAAGTCCTTCCTTTTTATGGTTAAATAATATTCAATTGTATGTAAATAGTATATTTTGTTTTTCCATTCATCCACTGACGAATACCTGAGTTGCTTCACCTTTTGGTTTTTATGAATAATGCTGCTTAAACATGAGTGTGCAAATATCCCTTCTGGTCTCTGCTCTCAATCTTTTTGCATATTAAAATAACTTTAAAAAAGTAAAAGCATTTTTTTTCTACTCCTGGAAAGCTAGATTCTGTTCAATGTATTGAGCTCTTGCTGCATCATAGAAAGTACACATTCTTTGCATTCGAACAGAGCCTGAATTAAAATTTTGGTTGTAACACTTAAAAGTACTGTCAATTTAGATAGACCAACTTCTCCGAGATTTACTTTCTTGACAAGCAAAATAGGAAAAAATAGTCCTTTCCAACCAGGAAATGTGGTTGTGAGGACTGGGTGGATGAAGAGCATCTTCAAGAAGGCAGGGAAGGAATCAGCCTCCCTCGACACCATGTCTTCGGGGTCAAACATCATGCCTGATGCAAAGAGAGCCCTTCATAAAAACCACTCGCATGTCTGTGTCTGAGTCTATGCGGAAATGACCGACCCTTGGGTGGGTGGACCGTGGATCCGGGCAAGGAGGCTGAGGTGGACAGGGCAGCCCTCGGGGACTTCAGAGACTAGCTACTTACCAAGTAGTTTTGTTGAGAAGTATTTCGGGATTTTAGCAGCCAGGATAGAGTTACTTCTGCCCAAATACTGATTATCAGCCCTATTTTTATGGGGTATGTGTTAGGAGTACCCTTATGTGCCTCAGGAGCCCAGACATCCATGTAGCATTGAATCCTGAAATTCCAAAGTGCAGGGACGCAGCCCAAGCCAGCGGAGCCTCAAGCCCCTGACATTGAAATTCAGCTCCATTTCACCTCCTGGGCCAGGTGCAATCCAGGGCAAATAACTCTGTGATGGGAGGGAAGCGGCAGGTACCGTCCGAGGGACCCCAAGGTCAGCACAGCCATCAAAGAGCTCTTAGTAGGAAGGGTTGTAATGATCAGAGTATAAATGAATCAGACATATGCCGGTCACATTTCCCCCGGAAGAAGCATGCACACACGCACGTGCGGGCACTCTCACTCACACACACACACACACATTTCTTCACACTCATACGCATCCGCACCACACATCCATGCTCATTCATACACACCAAGCCATTCACGAACACCCCCTTGCACACTCACACACACTGGCTGTCTGAGGGTCCTATTACTGTTGTGACAAACTGCCACAAACTCTGTGACTTAATCCAACACAAATTTACTCTCTTACAATTCTGGAACCCAGAAGTGCGACATGGGTTTCATCAGGCTGAAGTCAGGGTGTCAGCAGGGCTGTGTGTCTTCTGGAGGCTTTAGCAGGGGCTGCTTTGTGTCTCTTCCAGCTCCTGGAGGCACCTGCACCCCTTGGCTCTCAGCCCTTCCTCCACCCTCAGCACCGACAGGGGCAGGCAGCTCCCTCTCGCGCAGGGTCCCCCCACCTCCTCCCCTGCCCCTCTCACTGCTAGGGCCCTGTGATCACCTGGGTCCACCAGGACAGCCTCCCAAACTTAGGGTCAGCGGTCGGGACCTCTGCGGTCTTCACCGCCCCTGCCGGGAGCGAGGAGCACCCTCACAGTGTCAGAGGATTAGGTGTGGAATCTGTGGGGCCATTATTCTGCTGACCACACACATACACCCCACACTCACTCACACACACCGCACTCACACCACACTCACACACCACACACACACATGCACGCACACCACACTCACTCACACACCACACTCACACTCACACACACCACACTCACACATGCACACACATCACACACATGCACACACCACACTTACACATGCACACACACTGCGCTCACACACACCACACTCACACACACACCACACTCACACGTGCACGCACATCACACTCACACGTGCACACACCACACTCACACGTGCACTCACACCGCACTCACACATGCACACACACCACACTTACACATGCACACACACTGCGCTCACACACACACCACACTCACACTCACACACACCGCACTCACACATGCACGCACATCACACTCACACGTGCACGCACATCACACTCACACGTGCACACACCACACTCACACGTGCACGCACCGCACTCACACACACACCGCACTCACACATGCACACCCCCACACTCACACACCACACACACACCACACTCACACGTGCACGCACACCGCACTCACACATGCACACACACCACACTTACACACGCACACACACTGTGCTCACACACACACCACACTCACACTCACACACACCCCACTCATACATGCACACACATCACACTCACACATGCACGCACATCACACTCACATGCACGCACATCACACTCACACGTGCACACACCACACTCACACGTGCACACACACCACATGCACACACCATACGCACACACACCACACTTACACACGCACACACACTGCACTTACACACTCACACACACTGCACTCTCACACACACCACACTCACACACACACACACACCACACTCACACATGCATGCACATCACACTCACACACTGCAGTCACACATGCACACCCCCACACTCACACACCACACACACACCACACTTACACACGCACACACACCACACTCACACGTGCACGCACACCACACTCACACACTGCAGTCACACATGCATGCACATCACACTCACACACTGCAGTCACACATGCATACCCCCACACTCACACACCACACACACACCACACTTACACATGCACACACACCACACACACACACACACTGCACTCACACACACACACCCCGCACTCATACATGCACACACATCACACTCACACGTGCACAAACACCACACTCACACACACCACACTTGCACACACACCACATACACCACACTTACACACACACCTTTCAAAAAATGTAAAGTCAAACACTTGGATAAGTTTCCTCTGGGTTTTGCTGGTTCCAAAGCATTTGGCCATAAATGGTGGTATCTGATCCACCCACCACCACACCCTCCATCCACCATCAGTTCTCTTTCCTTTCAGGGATACAAACAACAGCAGAATCAAAAAAACATGCCCTTGTGGTCTACACTGGGCAGGCGGTGTTAGAGGGCTCCACCAGGGGGGTCAGAGCCAGCGGGAAAGGAGCCTGGAGCAGCCTGTCTCCTCGCTGTGGCCCCTGGTTCATACAATTATCATGAACTTAACACATTTTAACTGTTCAAAGGCACCTCTGACTCGCCCACATTGGATGTGCTTGCATCCACACAGCTGGGTGTGGTGTGACCGACGACTTACGACAGGGGCTGGAAAGCTAGAATCCAGAGTGGCGGGGGTGGGGGCAGCCGCTGTGGACGCAGTGTGGTGGTCCTCCAGGAAGTTGAACATCGAATTACCATGTAATCCAGCAAGTCCATTCCTAGGCACACACCCAAAAGAATTGCATCAGGAACTCGAACAGGGATCTGTGCACCCATGTTCCTAACAACATTATTCATAGTAACCAAAAGGCAGAAACAACCCAAATGTCCATGGACAGATGACTGGATCAACAAATGTGAGATATCCATACATTAGAATACTATTCGGCCTGAAAAAGGAAGGATAATCATTGAGAACATTATGCTAAGTGAAGGAAGGCAGACACAAAGACAAATGCTATATGATTCCACGTATATGGGTATCTAGAATAGATAAATTCACAGAGACAGAAAGGAGAATGACAGCTCCCAGGGACTGGGGCAGGGGAAGGGGGTAGTTATGGTTTAATGAGCTTATTGCATCTGTTTATGATGAAAAAAAACAACTCTGGGTTTGGATGGTGGTAATGGTTTCACAACAATGTGAATGTGCTTAATGCCATTGAATTGTACATGAAAAATGGTTACTATGGTAAATTTTATGCTATGTTTATTTTACCACAAGAAAAGATTTTTTTTTTCAGATTTCATTTATTTACTTGAGACAGAAAGAGAGAGAATGAGGGGTGGGGAGGGGCAGAGGGAGAGGGAAAAGCAGACTACCCACTGAGCAAGGAGCCCAACGTGGGGCTTGATCCCAGGACCCTGAGACCATGACATGAACTGAAAGCAGACGCTTAACCGACAAAACCACCCAGGTGCACCTGAAAGATTTTATTTTAAAAAAGGGGGGAAATGTCTGCTAACACAGAGTGCGTCTGCCCAGTAGTAAAGCAAGGACCAGTCAGAGTGACAACTTTTCCTCCATGGGAGAGGTGGTGGGCAGAAGGGGCAGAGAAGTGCCCTCCCCACAGAGGTAAGAACCAAGAGGGTGCAAAAGAAAGAGTGGGACCCTTCACCCTCACCCAGCATCATCCATCCAGAGCCTTTACAGGAGAAATGGCAAACCGTGCATAAGAACTCAGGTGGGCATCCCAACATCTACTCGCCATAACATGGGGTCATAACTCAAGGTGCCACGTTGTCTCCCTCATCCACACACTCACTCAGGTGGTTCTCTCTTCCAGAAATGCCAGCCCTTCTCTTGTTCAACAGAGCAGATTCACCCAGGTGCTGCTGAGCCCCACCCATGGCCCCTCGTTCTCATCTCCATCATTCCACTCACCACACCAGACTCTACATAACCATTTCCTCATCAGGATCTCCAACAAAAACAACAGTTTCTTAAGGTTGGGGTCCCTCATTCACTCAGGGCTTCTGGGTAAAGGAGTGAATGAACAAATGCATCATCGCAAAAGCAGCTCCCATAAGAGGACACAGCACTCTGCATGTCACACATGTCTGGCCATTTAATGCTCACAGCAACTCAGCAAAGGGGCTCTGTTGTTGCTCTAATTTACAAACAAGAAAGGTCAGATTCTAAAAGTAAAAGAACTCGCCTCTTGGCCAGAGATGGAGGCACATTTATGGGTTAAAGGATACACAAGTGCCTTCTAATTGGTCCTGCTTTACTTCCCACTGTCTCTTTGGAGGTTTAGAGACCTCTCCCACCCGAGCTCCCTAGTGCTTATGTTGGGTTCCCACCAGAAACTGCCTCTACTTGTTTTCAATTCAAAAATTAATAGCATTAAGTTTAGAGCCACACAGATCTAAACTATAATTCTGGTCTTCCCATTTGCTGGGCTAAGTCAATCCCTTAGAGACTCACTTTCTTCATCTGTCAAGTAGTGATGCATGAGGATCAGAAGACGCCACACACCTGAAGCGCTTTGCACACGGATGACCGGTAATACGTGGCATGCTTATCATTGGTGGGGATGGAACTGGGGTTCCCGGGGCTTGTGCATTGGCTGCCCATTCCTCTGAGCCTGATCAAGAAGGGATGGCAAACAAAGACATGTGCTGGAGACAGGACTGAGATCAAGGCAGGAGGGTGGGTGGGTCCCTGGCACGTTTCCAGCCTGGGATGCAGGAGACAAGATTCAGTTCCAAGGTTAGGAGTCAAATGGGGCTGGAGAGTCAGAAGAGAAAGTCAGAGCCAGAGAGTGTGGGCGAAGAAGACTACAGATTCCAGAGACAAGAGGTCGTGCCCAAAGCCGGGCTGTTTCTTTTTCTTTCTTTTTCTATTTCTTTTTCTTTTCTGAGTTCCAGTACACAAGTGCATGGGTGGGCTGGTCCCTCTTAGAGGGGCCTGTGACAGGAAGGACAATTTTCCCCACAGCTGGAGACTCTTGGCATGCTGGAATTCAATCCCCTGTTGAATGGGTGGTCTGCTTTTCCCTCTCCTTTCCCCCTGTCTTCCTATGTTGGAATATGTCTTTGCAGCCCTGGATTCAGTCAACATAGAACATTTTCCTTGCTGCTTAAATTAGCACATGAGAAATAACTAGAGATAGAAATCACAGTTCACTTAACACTAATTATTTCCCTGGAAATGGAGATTAATATTGAACTTGTTACTTGCAGTGAGAAGAGTAAACACACACAGGCACACACCCTCCAAGTAAATGTGCAGATATAATCCTTCAATTGCCTCAGACCAAGCAGCCCTGGAGGCCAAATGTTTCCAAGTTGGTTGTTATGATCAAATCCAGGAATTTGGGGATGTTCAAGGCTGGTCCCAGGGGTTGAGGCACAGCACAGAGGAGACGGGAGTCCCAAGGTAACTGGTGAGTTCTGGGGCAGCTCCATCAGAAGCTCTGGTTATAGACATCTTGTTCAGACCACGGGGCAGTGAGTGAACGCACAAGTAGACGCATGAATGGGTGAGTGAATTCACAGTGAGACACAATGAGAAACTGAGTGTAAAGGAAGCAGCTCACCCGGCACCACAGAACAAGCAGAGGCAGGACCAGGAGCCCGAAGTCCTGATGCCTCGTCCAAACTTCTGTCCAGAACTCCAAGTACAGGCAGCGATCCAGGTAGGCTTCACAGAGGAAGCAGCATCTAAAAATAAGCAGCCTTTGAAGGAGAGAAGTGTATTTCAGCCGAAGAGTCAATAGAAGCTGAGATTTGAAAGAAGGAAAGTTGGAGGCAAAGATGGAAGAGCAAGAGGTAGGTATGTGGTGTGTGTGTATATATGTGTAGGTGTGTGGAAGTGTGTGGGGCATTTGTGTGTGTATGTTTGGGGGTGTGTGTGTGGTATATGCGTTAGGAAGCATGTATGCGTGTGTGTGTTGGGGTGGGGCGTGATATGTGCATATGTATGTGTGTGATGCATGCGATGTGTGTGTATGTGGTGTGTGTGTGTGTGTATGAAGTGTGTGTGTCTTCCCTCTGGCAGGACCAGGAAGGATACTATCAGCCACATGGCGCGGTCAGCTCTGGGGTCTACAGGGCGCTTCATGCGGTCACCGTGCAGCATCCTCACAGCAGTTCTGCACGGCGGTGTTTGCCGCCCTGCAGACCAGGGAACCTGACCCGCCTGTGGGAGGGGGCTAAGAGCCATGGGGACAGAGAGTAAGGGTGCAGGGATGTGAACCCCAGCCTCCCAAGTCCAAGCCAGGAGCTGTCCCCACTGCCTGTGCCTTAGGGAGAAGAGAGGGGCTGCCTCTCTTCTCCCTATATAATTAGCTTGCCCCAGTGCCTGGAGAGGGCGCCCAGGCCACTGTCTCTGCTGTGTGGGCGACAGTCACACTCAGTGCTCAGCTGCCCAGAGCGGCTCACCTCGTGGGAACATCTGCGGGTGTTCAGTGGCCCAGGTGGGAAGACGAGAGCCAGATCCTGGGTCCTCTGTCATCCACTGCACATTATCTAATCCTCAGAGTAGCCATGCCTTGTTCCCCAAAACTTAGGCATTTGTGCACCCCCCAGTTATCATTCCAAACTGCCAAACCTTAGTGTCACCGGGACAGTAGGTGTGATTCAAACCCAGGTACCGACTAAAGATGGTACAGCTGTCTCCCCCTCCTTCCCCTGCCCAGCAAAGTCACCACAGGTCCCAATGGACACCTGTGACTGTCCCCCACCCATGCCTCAGGAAGAGGGTGGTCCCTGGAAGTTAGTGATCTGAGTAGTAACCCATGAGCAAAGCTGAAGGAAAGCTAAACAGTAAGGCTATTGCTCGTCACCTGGGTGTGAGCCCAGCGTGGGCATCTGGAGGGACTTCGGAGCCAGGGCTTGACACCTGCTAGCTCAGGTCCTGCCGGCTCAGAGACCACGGGACAGTCTGGAGCCACACAGAGGCAGGGTGAGATCTCAGCTCCCCCAGGGTCCGGTGGGGTGGCTCTGGGCCAGTTCCTTAACCTGTCAGCCTCAGCGGCTTATCTGTCACAGGGTGGTCATTCCACCTGGCGGAGGCGTCGTGGGCAGGGGCGAGTCCCACGGAACATGCCCGGCACACTGCATGTGCCCAGGAAACGCCAGTCCCTGTCTTTGGCAGACAATTTCATCTGTCTCAGAGACGCTTAGTATCTAGGCAGGGGCCCTCAGTAGGACCAAAAATGACATGCATTAAGTTCGTAAGGTTTAGAGGACTGGATTCAAGACACCCCATTCTAAGGCTGGTCACGTATAGATTACTTATGAGGGACTTTGAGTGCTTTCTCGTCACACCTAGAGGATCCCATCTGATTCTCTCATTGCCTTTGAGAAATGGGAGAAGGAATGTTATTTCTTCCATCTGATGGGCAAGACCCCAGACATGGGGACTGGGTGTGAGTTTCTTGAGGGAGGGATGGTGACAAAGGCTGCGTGAGCCCTGGGAGATGCTGTGGCCAGCAGGGCACATCCTGACACCTGCTTAACCCTCCGCCACCTACATGAATCCTCTTGATGTCCCCACCTAGGATTAATGTGGCCTCTGCTTGCACACTCAGCTGGGGGTCTCACTATCACTCAGTGAGTCACTCCATCCTTGGACAGGTGGCCATTAGAGCTGGTACTTAGTTGGGAAAGATGGGAACAAATGTTTGAGACGGGATAGTAGGCCAATAAAAACCGCCTATTAAAATTAATATTCATGGATGTCAGTATAGATATATACATAGCAAAGTGACAACAATGATATCGAGAAATAGTGCATTTTCAACTAGTGAGGGATACCTATAAGCTTCTTGATCTTTGCCATACTTTCCAATTTTTCCAGAACGAATTTCTATTTACTTTTATAATCAAGAGAAAAATAAGCATTATTCAAAAGAAGCTATTGCTTGCATCAGGCGGATATAGCTCAACATCCTTCTAAAACCCAGGCTTCTTGACTGCGAGCCCCGTGCTCTTGTCAATAAAAGGTAACGGTAGATATTAAATGGAAGGCGTTGTGAGCTAGCTGTGCTCCACCAAGCTGATGCACAATATAATTAGCTTGCAAGCTTCAACACACAATTAAGGGTGACCCTTCTCAACGTGGAGAGATTCTTTATATAAGGAATTGTCCGAGGTACATTAGGTTGGCACAGGGAGTCGGTGGTCACAGATCGATAAAGGAGAGAGCTAGGGCTTGGTAGGACCAGAACAGTGTTGAAGGGTACAGCTTTGGCGGTTGGTCACTTCACCACCTGGTGCCTCGGTTTTCTCACGTAAGGAGATTAAGTCAGACTACACGATTCCTAAAGGACCTGTCTGCATTCTTAGGGGCGACCAGAGGAAAGACATTTTTAAAAGCCGACATCAAAACAGCCAAAGCTTTTGACGAATGGACATTCCATCCCTAAGAATCCCCACCTACAGATCCAAACATCTAGGCCAAGCACCCCGAAACAAAAACAAAACAAAAAAGAAAGAAACTGGGGCGCCTGGGTAGCTCAGATAGTTAAGTGTCTGCCTCCGGCTCAGGTCATGATCCCAGGGTCCTGGGATCGAGCCCCGCATCGGGCTCCTGGCTCAGCGGGGAGCCTGCTTCTCCCTCTCCCTCTGCCTCTCTCCCTGCTCATGCTCTCTCTCTCTCTGTATCTCTGTGTCTCAAATGAATAAATAAAATCTTTAAAAAAAAAAAAAGAAAGAAACTAACATACATGAAAATTGAAATTGGTGAACACAATACAAAACCCCAACATTTCAGAACCATCGCCCCCAGAAGATCAGATAAAAACAAAGACAAGACAGCTCTAAAATGTTAATAAGAGATGCAGAAAAGTAGACTTGCAATTGTAAAAAACGCACGCACACTCATACACACACAAACACACCACTCAAATATGGCATAAGAAGCTTCACCTACTGATGCAGAGCATCCAATTATTAAATAAGAGCAGAAAATCATGGCACTGCAAGGGTCTTCAGAGATCACCCAGCCACTCACTGCTAGTCGGTGTTTCTTTTAATCCACAAAACCCTTCTCCAAGTGAAGCCTCACACAGAATTATGGAAAGCACAGCCATTCTGGCTGAACACAGGTGTGCAGAGATAGTTGCCTGCATGTGGCGTTTAGAAACCGGGACCCAGAGAGGCAACACGACTTGCCTAATGTCACACAGCAAGCTGGGGGCAGATCAAGGACTGGCCCAGGCTCCTTCCACAGCGCCGTGCTACCTCCAGACCCAAGCCGTATGACCTGAGGGCAGCTTTACGTGTTCTCCCTGTTCTCCCAGAGTGTCAGACCTCCCTCCCTGACACGCCTGAAAGAGAATGGTCCTGGACTGGCCACACCTGGAAGTCTTCCCGGGTCCAGCTCAACCTTCCCATCCCACACTGTGTTGACTCCCTCCTCCATCAATATTGGCTTTAAGGGAAGCCCAGACTTAAGCCTATACCTCAAGACAGCTCAGCCCCCCTGCTCTGCCCACCTCCAGGGCTGATCCAAGGCCTCTTTGTTAAAAGGAGCCCAGACTCTTGGTGGCCCCCAAGGACCCAGCCACATGACCATACACAAGTCTCAGGAAACACAGACTCTTCCCTGAGGCCAACAGCGGACTCAGTTCCTCTGTGAAGTACTTACAACGGCCATAACTTCCTTGAAAATAATGTCATTTCTTTTTTTAAATCCTTTTTTTTTTTTAATTGTCATGATGTTTTGTTTTTTGTTAAAGGATGAACGATAGCTCCCAGTGAACCTGGTGACCCCTGGATCTGTCTCCATATCTCAGCAATCTGTTCCACGGTCCATCAAAGAAATGGTGACGCAATAATGATGCTTTTATTAGCAACCTTTACACTTTGTCAAAATTAAAATGAAAACGCAACATTCATATGTAAATCCAGTTACCTTCTGGGTTCCTCGTATCCTTTATCCCTTTCACGAAATTACAGATTATTAAGAAATGTTTGAAGAGTGGGAGACAGGCTTCAGGGAGTGTGAGGGAGGCAGAGCGAGACAAAAGGGTAGAGAAGGCGAGGTGCTTTGACCTTGACCTTCTCTTTCATGCTCAGAAGCATCACAGCCTGTGGTTTTATTGCTCATTCATTGTCCGAGACATCCCGCCCCTGGCAGAGCCCGCCTTGCAGGTGACTCATGCACCAAGGCTCACCAGGACCCAGAGCCCGGAAAAGGACAGCAGAAAGGTGTGATGGGCAGGAGCTCCTGTTGACAAATACTTCTCCTTGATGATGAACTATTTATAGCAGAAGATGACCATGAATACTGATTGCAGAAGGCCTTGTTTAAAATTACAAAGCCAAATTTGAGATATGTGAGTTGAAAAAAAAAATGAATCCACACGGGGAGAGCTCTCTCTGAACTCCTTCCACATATCTTTCTCAGACATGAACCGAGAGTGGCCAGTTCACGCTAATGAACAACACATTGCCACGGAAAGCCCTGAAAGATGGGGAATTCATCCTCCCCAGGGTCATCCGAGACGGTTTCAGAGAGGAGGCGCATTTTGGATAGGACTGTGGTGGACCGACTCTTCAGGTTGCCTGTGTGACGCCCACCTCCTGCTGCTCACACCCTGAGTGCTGCTGGGACCGCGGCTTTCTTCTGGAGGAGAGAATACGGCCGAGATGATGGGAAGCAGGGAGTGTATGCATGTGTGTGTGTGTGTGTGTGTGACTTCATGATTGTGTTACATAAGACCGCAGTGCCCTTCTTCCTGGAGTCTTTCTCCCTCACTTGCTGGCTGAGGAAGCAAACAGCCACGTCGGGAGCTCTGTAAAGAAGTACAGGAAGCCTCCAGAAACTAAAGACAACCTCCAGCTGATAGTCAGCAAAAAGCAGAAGCTCTCAGCCCTACAAGTGCAAGGAACTAAGTGTCGCCAACAGTGCGTGAGCGGAGAGGTGGATTCCATGTCCAGGAGACCCCTGTCCTGATCAATGCCTCAGCTGACCCTGGACCGACCCTCAGACCAGGCATGCCATCTTCTGACTCACCAAGCTGTATGATAATCAATACGCAGGGTGTTGTTCTAAGCCACTATACCTCTAGTTGTTTCTTACAGAGCAGGATAACACTAATGCAGGGATGCTGGCAAAGGGGTAGGAATTTGCAAATTACAGGAGGAGGAGAAAATTTCAAAGGGAGTAGCATGTGCTATTACCATAGAGCAATGACATAGTGTTAAGAAAGTGTATGTTTTGCTCCAAGAAAGGTATGGATTCAGGCATCCTAGAGTGGGAAGGTGGGTGGGAGACAGAAGATAAGAGAGGAACTCAAAGAAGAAGAAGAAAAACATTAACCTCAAGGCCAAAGTTTCCTCACCTCTAATCCACCCGGGAAGTTGTGTTGAACCTAACCTCCCCCGCCACCCCTGCCTCCAGAGAGCCTTCCTCGTCACATGTGGAACGGGGCAGAGGTACCTGCAGCTCTGTGGTGTCCCAGGATTCTGGTGCAGTCAGTCCACAGCACAGGATCGGGGACCACTTCTTCCTCATCACCCCACATCCCACAAGAAGTCAATATGAGAGTGACTTAAGTTTGTTTTCCTCAGGATTAGCCCAAAGGCAGTCTACAGGATGGTCTGCTACAGAGAGAGGGGCTCAAGACTACAGCCTGGGGTCAGCTGAAAGACCACAACAAGAACAGCAGTCTGCACTGGGACATGGCCATGAGCTGGAGAGAACTGTATATGGGAGAGGGGGAGGGAGGGGCCCTGGCAGAATCCGGTGATGAGCCAGGTGTAAGCAGTCAAGGAAGGTGAAATATAAGAAGGAGGGAAGGAAGGAAGGAAGGAAGGAAGGAAGGAAGGAAGGAAGGAAGGAAGGAAGGAAGGAAGGAGGGAGGGAGGGAGGTGGGAGGGAAAAAGAAAAGAGGGAGGAAGAGAGGTGTCAGGATGGTAGGAAGCTCTGCTTCAGTGAGCTGAGTACTGCAAGCTGGATCTTCATTGACCTGCGAGGTCCTGCTAACTGGGCCTCTGGAGCTTTGCATGTTGACTTTGGCTCCCACTGTGCTGGAATAGCCAATTGTCCAGACTCCAAATTTCCAGAACGGACAATCCTCTCCACATGGAGGCCATTTACAGAGAAAACTGTTAAACCCCGATAATCCTTGCTGGTGGGACAGTGGTTATTTAGCAATTTCAGACCTACAGTTGCCACTGTGTTCAACTTCAGAAGTGATGGAGTAGGACAGTGTCAAGGAACCCAGAACAGGGGTGGCCCTCCCCGCCCCCATGAGCTGCTAGTCTAGGCAGCGAGTTCTTGGACCCTGCCCCTGGAGACTGATGGCATCACAAGGCTTGGAGTTCAAGAATGTCTTCACTCAGTCAGCATTGGCTGAGTGCACATGGAATGTCCAGCACTGGTCCAGGCCTGGGGCTACTGCACTGAACAAGACAGAGGGGTCCTCACTGGATGGAGCTCCCCACTCTTTCTCTCCCATGAGAGTAGTCTCCAGGGGTGGGGGAGGCTGTAGGAGGTGAAGTTAGCACCTCCCTGGTCCTCACAGCATCAGTTCCATCCAGACTGCCCGTCCTGCTGGGGCTGTGTTTTCCAAAGTGGGTTCTATGGAACCCTATTTCTGTGGGGTACAAGTAAAGATCGGACCTCCAAAGAGGAAGCTCAAAGACAGTGGATAACATATATGCAGCATTCACCATATGTCAGGCACTGCTCTAAGCACATGACGACATCAACCTAAAGGATCCTGACAACTGGCATGATCCTTACTTTATACATGGGGAGACTGAGGCATAGAGGGATAACCTGCAGCTAAAGCTGAGTGATAGACTGATATTCAAACCCAGGGATCGAGATTGAATGTGAGCCTTCACCACTATGCATTGCCAGGTCTACACTGGCTAAATGAGCCAGGAAAACCCTGGTTTTAAAAAACTAAGAGTCACATCCCACATGTCCCTGCTAAGCATATTTTCAAGTGCTTATTGACTACTTGGTAGTCTTCGTTTGTAAAGAATCTGCTCAAATATTTTGCACGTTTTTCGTTGGGTTGTTTGTCTTTTTACTATTGATTCATGGGGGATCTTTATATATGCTGGTAACCATCCCTTTGCAGATATTATATGTACTGCAAATATTTTTCCCCCAGTTGGTGGCTTGTCTGTTCATTTTCTTGATGAGTAGAAGTATTTCATTTTGATGAAGACCAACTTATCAATTTTTTAAAGGAGTTAATACTTTCTGTGTCCTCTTAAAAAATATATTTCTCTGGCCCAGAGGTCAGAAAAATGATCTTCTATATTTTCTTTATAGTTCTTACCTTTTACATTTAGAGCTATGATCCACCTTGAATTATTTCCCATATATGGTGTAAGGTAAGGGCCAAGATACATTATTTTCCACGTGGGTATCCAACAGTTTCAGCACCATTTTTTAAAAAAGACTTTTCTCTGTTGAATTGCTCTGGTGTCTCTGTTGCAGATCAGTTGACCTTATCCGTGTGCATCTATTTCTAAGTTCCCTATTCTGTTCATTCTTACATGTGTCTGTCTTCATATCAACACCACAGTTTCGATTGCTGTAGCTTTTACTACTCATCAAAGAAATTAACATTAATACCATGATGAGACACAGCTATACATCCACAAGAATGGCTAAAACTAAAAAAACTGACAAAGATGTTGCATAACCAGAATCATATTCATTGCTGGTGGGAAGGTAAAACGGCAAAACCACTTTAGAAAACTGTGTGGTAGTTGCATATAAATTTAAGGTTACAGTTCCCCCAAGACCCAGCAATTCTACTCTTAGATGTAGAAATAAAATATTAGGCTCATGAATGTTCACCGCTGCTTCACTTGTCATAGCAAATCTGGAAACAACCCAAATGTCCCTCACCAGGTAAATGGATAAACTGTGCTAAGCCCATACAATAGAATTCTATCCCTTAATAAGAAGGAACAAACTATGGATAAATACCACACCATGGTGAACCTCAAAGACATCATGCTGTGTGAAAGAAAACAGACACAACAGAGTGCCTATACAATTCCATTATAGAAAGTTCTAGGATGGGCCACGTTAATCTATGGTGAAAGAAAAATTGTTGGCAGTGGTTGTTTCTTAGGAGGGATGACTGGCCAGGGACACGAAGAACTCCCTGAAAGGATGGAATTGTCTCTAGCTTCATGAAATATGGGTTACGCAGATTTTTGCCTCTGTAAGAAATTATCAAGTTCTGCATTTTACCACAATAAAAAAATTAGAATAAAATGGAAGTCGAAAACATTTAAAATGTGCAGGGGAAAGTATGAAATGAGTTTCTTTTCTTTTCTCTCTTGCATGGCATTCAGGTACGCCAAAGCAAGCTGTGAATCCCCAGAAAGGGCTGAAGTCTGCAGAGTGTTCCAAGTTTCATTTTGGCCTTTGTTCTGCATTGAATTGTATCTCCCCAAATTCATACATTGACGTCCTAACTCCCCACCTGGTATCTCGAAGAGTGATCTTACTTGGAGGTAGGGTCATTGCAAATATAATTATTTAAGATGAAGTCATACTGAGGTAGAGCAGACCCCTGATCCAAGGTGACCGGTGTCCTGACAAAAAGAGGAAATTTGGACACAGACGCACACGCAGGGAGAACACCATGGGAAGATCGGCGGTAAGCTGCCATGAGCAAAGAGACCACCAGGAGCTGGGAAAGAGACCTGGAACACACCCTTTCCTAGAGTCTATAGCCTTCGGAGTGAGCATGGCCCTACGGACACCTCAATCCCAGGCTTCCAGGCACCAGAACCATGAGAGAACACGTGTTCTGTTGTTTAAGCCACTTGGTCTGTCATACTTTGTTACCGCATGCAGCCCAAGCAAACTGGACCACCAGAGAACCGTTTTTTCCCCCCCACCTTGGCGTGTCTATGGTCACAGACTCTAGATAATGTCCCTTGTTCTAGGAAATAACTCCTTTACTTATGTTTCTTTTTCTTTCTTTTTTTTTTTTAAAGATTTTTTATTTATTTATTCATGAGAGACAGAGAGGGAGAGAGAGAGAGAGAGAGAGAGAAGCAGGCTCCCAAGGAGCAGAGAGCCCGATGTGGGACTCGATCCCAGGACCCTGGGATCATGACCTGAGCCGAAGGCAGACGCTTAACCATCTGAGCTACCCAGGCGCCCCACTTATGTTTCTTTTTCTAAGGGATCCTGGCATCTATTGTGACAGGAGCCACTGCATACAAATGATAAGGCCCCCTGACCTGTCTCCAGCATAAACAAAGGATGATGTTCCAGTGAACTTTTTCATCTTATCTGCAAAGTCTAGAAGCCAGATTCACTGCTCCCATTTTGCAGATGAGGTAAATCAGACAGCGGTGGCCCCGGCATACGCAGCTCTTGTTCATAGCTGACATCAGGCCATCTCTCTTCTAGGTTCCCCGGGGCCACTCCTGGCTGCTGAACTAGGGCTCATCCTGGCGGGAAGGGGGAAAGATGGGGAGCTAGCCTCAGGAGCACCTGCTCTCCTGACGTGCTCCTGGAGCCAGGGATGGGGCAGGCCCAACGGTGTGGGAATTCCTACCCTGCTGGTCACTCACCGTTGCTGGCAACTTCAGCCAAGCAAACTGTTCTTTCTCCGCGAGTTGTCACAAGCCCTAAGCCACAGGTTCCAGGGAGGTCCAGGGGACAAGGACCCCCGTCGAGGTACAGGCAATGGAAACTGCTCCTTTGTTGTGGTCTCCTGAAGTCTCTCCTCTCCCACCGCGGCCTCACCCCTGGACAATGCTGAGCGGCTCCCACACTGGGGTGGCCCAGAGCTGGGTTTGGAAAACGAAAGGCCACTTCATAATCTTTTCCAAGATGGGTTAAACAGCATGATCTCTCATTAGCCATTGACGGAAATGGGAAACGTGGAATAACTAGTTTCAGCCGATGCTGATTTGTGATGTATCTCCTTTTTAGCGGAGATAACAAAGAAGCATGCATTCAGGAAGCTTAGTAAAGAAGGCGCAGATTAACACCACAGTCAGATGACTTTTGAAGCAAAGCTTCTATTAAAGTCGCTGCCAAAAAGTCACTTTATCTCCCCTCCGATGCATTTCAGATTTTATCTACCCTTTTATTCTTTTTGTCCTTAATTTTAAATCCTTTTTATTATTATTTTTTCCCATGTAAGCACCAAGGGAGTTGTTTGGGACTCATTCTTTTGGAAGCAATTATCCACAAGAGAGGCGTTCACTTCATTTGGGCTGCATTTTATATCTAAACCATGATAAAAAGGCACAAAATTGACTTTGCCTGTGTAGCTCAGACACTGGGAAGTCCTTCAGTGTGAATTTCAATTCAGCTGCCTGTTGACCAAGCCCGCCTTGGAAGGCAGACCAGGTGAGTGGTGATCTCTTATACCACATGCTCTCTTGCAGCCTAATAGGACAAATACAACATTTCTATTCAATTGTCTGTTAATTCAGAACTGGCCGACCCCACACTGTCTGCAAATTTGAAAAGAGAGTATTCTCTCTTGGTCTAAAAAAGAATATCTCGGGGCACCTGTGTGGCTCAGATGGTTAAGCGTCTGCCTTCGGCTCAGGTCATGATCCCAGGATCCTGGGATCGAGTCCCGCATCGGGCTCCCTGCTAGGCAGGGAGCCTGCTTCTCCCTCTGCCTCTGCCTCTGCCTCTCTCTCTCTCTGACTCTCATGAATAAATAAATAAAAAACATTTTTTTAAAATAAATAAATAAATAAAAATAAAAAAGAATATCTCTTGGGGCTCCTGGTCGGTTAAGCATCCGACTCTTGGTTTCGGCTTAGGTCATGATCTCAGGGTCATGGGATCGAGCCCCGCATTGGGCTCCACACTCAGTGCAGAGGCTGCTTATCCCTCTCCCTCTGCTCCTCCCCCCATCTCTCTCTTTCTCTCTCTAAAAAAATGAATAAATAAAATCTTCAAAAAAGAATATCTCTTACCCATACATTTGCAAAATCTTCTTACCTCAAAGCCTTCACGTTTTTTCAAAGATGAGTCCCTCACGCCTAAGGCAGGGGTGGGATCAGGGTCATTTGGTACCCCAGCCCTACAGAATCTATTACAAACACAAAATTTCTGCACGAAGTCTCATATATCTTAAAATGTCATGTGAATATTGCATTCCACTGTATAACATGTCTGTGTTTGATTTTAATATAATGATGTTTTAAATTAATTACCATCTGTATTAAAAAAAACAAAAAAAAGTGCCTATCTGTCTTGTAGTTATTAAGCAAGACACAATTGAATTGATTTTTATCAATTTTATGAAATGTGGCTGAATCAGCGAGAATTTGCATCCATTTTGTGCATCCATATTGGCATCTAGGCAACTTCTCCTCTGTCTGCTTCAGTCCCTGTTTAAAAATCCCAACCAGGGGCACCTGGCTGGCTCAGTCGGTTGGTCTTCTGCCTTTGGCTCAGGTCATGATCTCGGAGTCCTGGGATCAAGCCCCACATTGGGCTTCCCATTCAGCAGGGAGTCTGCTTCTCCTTCTCGCTCCGCCCCTCTTGCCCTTTCTCCCCTCCTCCCCACTTCTGCTCTTTTCTCTCTCTCTCAAATAAATAAATAAAAACCCCAACCATGTGCGTATGTGGATAGAAACATTATCAACTCTTTGGCTGCTTCATGAGCTCCCTCCAAGCACTGGCCAAAAGGATGGAACCAAATAAGATAAAGGGGGACAGGGCTCCTCCCTGCTGGTGACTCTTGGTGACCATGATTCTGTCTTCTCACTAAGTGGTGAACTTGCCTGTGTCTGACCTCTGATCTATTAGCCAAATTATTTACTGTGACGGGAAAATATTTGTCAATGGACTTTCTTACTAGGAAAGTGACTGGTGGTGTACTTTATCTTCCCATTAATGCTATGATTTCATCCCAAGTAAATCAACTCATCTCGGGGGACCCACCGCACCCTTTGCCTCTCTCCACCCCGCCCTGGAACGTCACCCATCATGAGGCCCTCAAACTGGGCACCTTTTAACATGAAGGCAGATGCAGCTCCCCTGCAAGTTGTGGCCATGAACACTCAGACACAGGAGAAAATAGCTTCTAAATAAGCAAACTCCATGAGCTCTATTTGCGATTCATGAGAACAATTCCTTATTCAATTTATTTGAGTTTTGCCTTTTGTCCTGGAGGTTTTTCCCTCCATGAAGAAAAACAACACTGCACCTCCTGACCGCACCCTCTGCCCCGGGGAGTCCGTCTGCAGCGGTGGAGACAGCGAGCTTTGAAAGCACTTTCCGTTTCATCACAAACAGAAAACTAAGTACTCAGGTCCCCGTGGCTCACTAAAGCAGTTGCTGTGCATCACCCCCTTCCACCACCTCTTGGAAGGTGACTGCTTATAAAAGAGTCTAGGCTGCTGGAAGCTTCCGGGTGAGCAGGCAGAATCCCACCCCCAGGACCTTCATGCCACAATGGGAGCTGCCCCCTTCTGCCTTTCAATCTGGCACATCCTGCCTCTTGTGGGCCTTCACCAGCTTTCTCCCCTCCTCCGGAATACCTTTCATTCTCCCACTGAATCTAAAAATAGCCCCCCGCCAGGCCCCCCGCCAAAAAAAAATACAGGGAGGGAGGGGGGCCTGGGTGGCTCAGTCGTTAGCGTCTGCCTTCGGCTCAGGTCATGATCCCAGGGTCCTGGGATCGAGCCCCGCATCGGGCTCCCTGCTCGGCGGGGAGTCTGCTTCTCCCTCTCCCACTCCCCCTGCCTGTGTTCCCTCTCTCGCTGTGTCTCTCTCTGTCAAAAAATTAAATAAACTCTTTAAAAATTTTTTAAAAAATAATATGGGGAGGGAGACCCTGGTCACCTCTTGACTTAAATCATCTCAAATTACCTCCCGCCTGTAGACTGACGCCTGCTGTGCTCATCTGCTACGTTTGTGTGTGTCCGTGTGTGTGCATGTGTCTGTGAGCATGTGGTATATGCATGTGCGTGTGTGTATGCATGCGTGTGGTGTGTGTGAACCAACCAAGGCTGGTTCATAGCCTTGAACAGAGGGGTTGGAAGGAAGAACACGTGGTTAGCTACAAAAGGATTTCAGTTACAGTCCTGGACTTAGCACCAGGCACCAGTGTTTTCCACTGTTCACACAGTATGTGCCTTTCTTACATGATATCATCTGTGCATGCGACTGAATTTGTAAACCTTTTCCAAATAAGGTCCGCTCCTGACCTAAATCCAGGTCCTCCTCAAGGCACCCTTAGGGGATGACAGGGGCGAATGGACCCCCACCGTCGTTTCAGTGTTGGTTAGTTTTTCATATTGTTGTTTTTCTTGCATTATCCCACTTCACCCAGGGATGCAAGGCGGGGGATAATTAGTCCAACTGACCTGTTGAAGGTCACTTGTCTGCCCCTTGGCAAAGGCGAGAGGGGCCACTTAATTGTCAGACCGTCCGATAACACATCCAGGAGTGTCCTACCCCCCAAAGAAGTCAGGGTGCTGGTGCCAAAGAAGTTAATGACAAATCCCTCCAATAAGAGGGCGCGGCAGATCCTCAAGCCCCGGGGGCTGTCATGGGCGTTTGAGCTGTGCTCATAATTCCAACCTACCCTGCTGTTGAGAGAATGCGCATTCTCCTCCATCGCCACAACCTCCTCATCAAAAACGAGATGCTCCCTCCCTGTGAAATATTGCAGGTGAGCAGATGCTGTTTCCTTAAATCAGGACATTTGTCAAAGAGCTTTGACAGGTCCTTGTCAATAAAGACAAAAAACGCGGAACATGTGACCGCACCGTGTTGAGTGGGGGGGAGTGACAACACGTGTTTTTCTTTCCACTCAACGTTTCTCTTGAAGTGAAATACTTTTTCCTTATTACTCAGAATTTATGAGGCTCCTCAATATTTAATCTTCTGCTTCAACTTTGATCTAGAACCAAACTTCCTTTAAGGGGCATACCCAAATCAGAAAGAATCCAAATCAAAAGCAGGAAACATCCAATGCTTAGTGTGGCGGAAGAGCTTTGCTATCAGACAGAACTGGTTTCTGAACCCCACCCTGCCGTTTGCTGGCTCCATGACATCGGGCAAGTATTCCAGGCCTCACCTTCCCCATCTGTAAGGTGGGAGTACAATGGTACCCATGTTATCTGGGTACATTACTGTGAAGGTTCCACCTGATAACGCCTAGTGGTCATTACCCACCAAGCCCCTCCTCCGTGGTACTTAACAAACTGCCATTAGCTGAGTGAACGCTATGCACTAGGCTTCTATGACAATATTTCTATGCCTTATAATGACTTCTCATGGTTGTTTAATCCTCATTTAACAGATGAGCAAACTGAGGTTCAGAGAAATCATGGCACCCCCTGACATTTCTAAAGCTGGAAAGCTCCTCCAGGTCCCGAGGGCTACCCAAGCAGTTGGAGATAACATCAGCTGCTGCGAGCTTTCCAGGACGTGCAGCACAGGTGGGTCTCAAAGGGCCAGAGGTGCGGCTTCCCGCAGCCAGGTAGAGCCGAGAGCTGGCGGAACCCCAGCCGGTCACCCGATGTGCCCAAAGACTGTTGCTGTGATCGTTCTCCGCGGTGTGAACACGTTTTCACTGTGGGAACGCATCAAGCCAGAATGCTGAGAAAGTCCCAAAAGGTGAAATGGGGGCTGGATTATTTCGGGGCTCCAGCTCATTGAGTCATCAGGAAGCCTGACCACCAGTGCTCATCAGTGGCTTCTCCAAGACTGTCCCCACATGCCACCTGGGGACTCCTGTCTGCTTTTCAAAAGAACAAACGTCCAGGCAGCCCACGCCCGCTTCCCCTGCAAGATTGGACAGCTTACATCTAGACGCGGGAAATGAAAGAGACCAGGAGAGGGGAAGAAGGTTATCGGGGTGGAGAAGGTGAAAGAATTTCAATATCCCCATCTCGTTCCTTATTCGGGCAAAATGAAAAGTCCTCATTATTAAATCACAAAGCAATTAAAAAATTAAAAATTTCATAAGACCCTACATAAAAGAAATACAAGTGTTTAATGATGGATTAGAAAGTAGAAGTTGGGGGGGGAGAGAAAAAGTAAAAGCCCGCTCGTCTCAGGGGGTTCCCTCTCAGCGGCGGCGGCAGAAGTGGTTTCTGCCTACACCCTCATGCCAGTCGCAAGAACTAATAAATTCTGGGCTCCCCTGCCTAGAAGCCAAGGCCGATTAATATCTGCCTACCTTGTTACCTAATTCATTATGGAATAGCAGTTAATTTGATTTGATATTATTTTAATAAAATTCTGTAATATATTAGATTGTTTCAGGCTATCAAAATAATTTTCCAATTATTACGGTTACTCAAGCAAGTCTTTTTTTTTCCCCCTTCATGAGCGGCAGTTGGTCTGACTCAGAATATATTAGCTCCTACAGCTTCATCCTGGCCGGGGGAGCAGGGGATCCATGCATGGTTACCCAGAAGAGCTCCTGCCAAGAACAGTCGCCCGCAGTTCACAGCAAAATGTCCGTGCCACGGACTGACGTGGATTTATGGCCTCAGGACTCTGACCACGAGGCCCCCACCCCCACCCTTTGACCACTGGGTTAAATTTTAAGGGAACATTGAGATAAATTTGTATCAAAAATAACCACTGGGGCGCCTGGGTGGCTCAGTTGGTTAAGCGACTGCCTTTGGCTCAGGTCATGATCTCAGGGTCCTGGGATCGAGCCCCGCATCGGGCTCCCTGCTCGGCGGGAAGCCTGCTTCTCTCTCTCCCTCTTCCACTCCCCCTGCTTGTGTTCCCTCTCTCGCTGTCTCTCTCTGTGTCAAGTAAATAAATAAAATCTTTAAAAAATAATAATAATAACCATTGAAACCAGTGAGTGCAGGAGTGTCAATGCTTGAAAGCTGGGTTATCAATAACTCCTGGTGGAGAAAATGTGTGCTTTGAAAGTTCAAAGGCCTGCTCTCTTGGCATCTGACCTTCCTGGACATTTAGTTCATTGTGTACAAAACAGAGAAGGTTTACCTGATTCACAGCATGGTGTGAGACACCAAACATGATCACTTTTGTCAAAGTGGTGAGTGCCAAAATATAGCTGGCATCGAGAAATCAATCCCCTTGACTCTAGAGAACAAACTGAGGGTTGATGGAGGATGGGCATTAAGGAGGGCACTTGGGGTGAGCACTGGGAGTTGCATGTAAGTGATGAATCACTAAATTCTACTCCTGAAACTAATATTACTCTATATGTTAACTAACTAGAATTTAAATAAAAATTTGAAACAAACAAAAAAAAGAAAAAAGAAAGAAATTAATCCCCTTGAGAGCACTGGGGAGGAGGCAATTTAGGGAAAGATGCTGGGCCTGCATCAGGAAGCCTGGTGTGCGTTCATGATGTGTATAGCTCCCTGTGACGCTGGGTGACACAGACCCCCAGTGTCTCTATCAGAACTGGAGACTCAGGCTTCTGGACTTTGTCATCTGGCCTGGGTAGAGCCTCCCCAGGGTGCTGAGATAGTCAGTGCGCTCAGCCGTTCATTTACTCATTCAGCAAACGCTTACTGAGCCACGAAAAGGAGGAGGGAAGGGTGCTCCAGGTGGAGCAATCTGCATAAGCAAAGGCCCTGGGGTGGGACTGGCAGAGGGTTTCAGGGGACAGAAAGAGGGCTGCCATCAGGGAATGGAAGGGGTTTGGTAGGTGCAGGCCAGGTTCCTGAGGCACCAGGCTCAAGGATACATTAAGGTCAGGGGGCTTGACCCCATGAGCCACAGGACACAGTGAGAGCCCAAGCTTGGGAACATGAGCTCAGGCCTGTATTCCTTTTTCTTTTTTTTTTTTTTTTTAATTTTATTAGGTTATGTTAGTCACCATACATCATTAGTTTTTGATGAGGTCTGTATTCTTAAAAGCTTGTTCCACGCAATGTGGAGAATTAATTGACACAGTCAAGAGCAGGTGTGGATGACCATCAAACAACTGTGACAGGTGCCCAGGAAAAAGGTGAGAACAGAGCAGATATCAAGGTCAGACTCTGTGAGTTCCAGGGATCACTCACACCTGCGTATCAGGGATGCTCTGAGCAGGACTGCCCAAGTGCAAGGCCACCTAGTGCTGTGACCAGGCCGGCCATCCTCGGCCTTACCCCAGGACCCAGTGCAGCCACAGCTCCAGACCTCGGATCTCCTCGGCTCCCGGTGCATGCCAAGCTGCCCTTGGTCCTCACCGGGCTTGCAGTCGGCCAGCTCTGATCTGAGCCGATGCTTCCCCACCAAGACCCAGAATCCACCTTGCAGTTTCCTACTTTGTCCTGCCAGGCCAGACAGGGGAGAAATGGCCACCTCCCTTCTGAGGAGGTGGAATGACCCACATATGTGGGCTCAGGAGCTGCACCTCCGGCTGGCTCATGGTTTGTCTCTCTTCACCTCTCTGCCCTTAGAGACTCATGATTGCAATAAGGCTTCCAAGTACAATAGAAGAATTGTAACTGGGTCTCAGCTTACAAGAACTTATGGTACCTTTGGGGCTGGGGAGAGGGATGTTAAGGGAGGAAGTTGATAAAATTATAGACCCTGATCAGCAAGGGGCAGGGGTAGAGGCTGAAGAGGGCACAGGCCCACCTGGGAAGTGGACTGCAGGACCCTTTGGGTTCCTGAGTCTCAGTCCAGACCTGGAGGGGATACAGTCAGAAGTGGTGTCACCTGGATGACGTCCACTAGGTGTGGGTGGATGGGGGACTGGAAATATGTAGACCCTCTGGGGGGACCACAGGCTGCAGGGTTCTGAGACCCCATGAGTATTTCCATCTACCCTTCCCAGGCCTCCATAAATCATGCTGAAATCCAAGGAGCCTGGCCTCAGCTGTGTGCAGATTAGATGGGGTCCCTGGGCCACACCTGGGCTTAAGCTTTAAAGGGGGATCAGGGAGGAGCTGCTCCCTGGTGCTGCCTCAGGACCCAGGCCATGGGAGCTCTGAAGCCTGGGAGACAGCATGCTCCATTCACCCACCAGACCTGTGCTCAGCTTCCCTTGTGCCAAGTTCTGGCCACATGCTGGACACCCAGAACTAACAACTCCAGACCTCAGTTCACAAAGGACTTCGTTGGAGAATGGTACCAGGACCACAGGGGTAAGGAAGCACAAGGACAGGCCGTGGAGGAGAAACTCGATCACAAGTGCCTTCTAGAGAAAGGAGTGTGCACAAATTGCAGAATGGTGAGGAAGGGAGACGGAGGCAGGTAGCCTTAGGGACTCCCAGGAAAGACCTGTCACAGGGCCTTTGCACAGGGTCGAGCAGACGCATGCCAGAGACCAGCTGAGGAACACAGTAGCTGGCCTGGTGAGCTGGATGAAGGCTGAGAGATGCAGGGGGCCGGAAGGCTCTGGGCTTCTGGGTGAACAAGGGGGTAATGCCCACCTGAGAGAGCCCATGGGAGAGCGACTTATGAGGTGGTCTTGAGCACTCTGTGGCGCCTGGGCGGGGAGCCCATCGGCTTTCAAATGTGAATCTGAGTCTCAGCTCTGAGCCATTCGATGTCATTTAACTAACATGTCTGGAGAGCCTTCCATGTGCCTGCCGTCCCGTGTACCTCACACATAAGAGACCCCTGGGGACCTGGGGAATGACATAGTCTCCAGGCTCCTCCGATCTCCACGTCTGCCTCCTTTCTTGCATCCCAGACATTTGTCACATGAGTGATGTCCCCGGACCCCCACAACGCTTGCCCCATAGTCTTCAGCTGCTTTGCTTCTTTGAGAAACCCCAGCACCCAGAATATGTGCACTCACTCTCCAACACACGTGTGGCTGGATTTCCGCACTGATGGGCCGCTTTGTTCTCTCCTCTACCTGGCTGTCATTAGGTGAAGGAGACCCTGCCGCTGACAGGTCCCCAGCTGACGGGTATAAGGAAATGAAGTGTCCCTGTTTTCAAAGCACCACTGTCCTATCAAACCCCGGAGGAGGGGGCAATTTTTGTCTGCACGTTAATGTTATTTTCATTAAATTCCCATGGCTTATATTGTCTACCAGAAAGCTCTGTAGTGAGACGTAACAAAAAAGAAAAGTGAGTGCTTCATGTGTCCCCTTGAAATAACACAGCAGGATGGCTCAGAAGGTCATCCTTCAGAGGTAAGCTACCTTTGGTCAGAATGAGGTCTTAATTTTTCAGATACCTAGTGTAGTGGGTAGAATGGTGGCCCCTCGGAGGATAGGTCCACTGGGAAGCTGTGAATGTGACCTTATTTGGAAAAAGGGTCTCTACAGATAAAATTAAATTAAAGATCTTTAAATGAGACCATCCTTGATTGACTAGGCAGACCCAATTTCATGACAAGTGTCCTTATAAAAGAAAGGCAAAAGGAGCTTTGAGACACAAATGAAAACACAGAGATCAGAGTGCTATAGCCACAAGTCAAAGAAATCCTGGTGCCACCGGACGCCGGGAGAAGCCAGAAATGGACTCTCCTCTAGAGCCTCCAAAGGAAGCACAGCCCTGCACCTTGATCCCCGACTTCTGGCCTTCAAACCTGTGAAAGAATATATTTTTGTTGCTTTAAGCCTCCTGGTTTGCCGTCTTGTGTCATGGCAGCCCTGGGAGCTCATCCACCTAGGTTGTATAAATAGACCTTCCTTAGGATCAGAAAGCAAAACCAGTGAGGGTTTTAAATAAAAACAGTTACTAACCCCAATTCCCGGGAGATAAGCTCAAGCATTATATAGGACATACGTGTTCAAGGATTTTATCAAATGATATCAGTTGAAGTCAATGTTAACAAAAGTCTGAGTTGTCCTACAGACATGATAAAGCTATTCCTCTCGTGGTGCTTCTACTCAGAACCGCGAAGATACCATGGTCTCGTTGTCATGCAGAGAAACTGAGGCCCTAGAAGGCGGAGTTCTGTAGCCTCACAGCTCAGGAGTAGCCAGTGCCTGATGGACCCCCAGGCCTCCCAACTCAACAGCCTCTTTCGAAATTACAGGAGCCGCCTCCGACCAGCATGACTTTTACAGTGGTTGTAAATAGCTTATACTTACAAGATGGTCTCTCTGAGAGAGGCAGTATCTGGTCAGAGGAAATCGGTCTTGTCCACCAAGGTGAATGTCCACTCCTTCCAAGCAAATCCAGTTTCTGAGTCCAAACTTTGAAACCCAGAAGCTCTGTAGCCGCCTTTCTATCTTGTCCACATGAGACCAAAGGTTAGGGCTTCTTTCAGAGACCTGTTTAATGCATAATCAGCTAAAATGATGGCAGAGCCTCGAAATTGCTACAAGATGGTTATAAAGTCTTTGTGTGGACAACTTTTCCATTTGGTGGTAAAACTGGAAGGCTTTATCACTCTTTTATAACTTTCCATATAATTTTTATGAAACCAAAGAGCCAACATCAAAGACTATGGGCTGAAATTGTTCCTGTGATCCAAACCAAGTGACAGACTCCAGTCCTGAAGATGTGAAGGCTCACATCTGGTTCATGGCCTGCCCAGAGGACTTGGCCGGAGAACATAGCCTGGGAGCAAGCAGATGCAGGAGGAGGCTCAAATTTAATAATCACGCTCCGTTACTGCATGCAGCCATAAAGACAGAGGCAATGAAATGTACACCCGGTGTCCTCGCTCATCATGTACCAGTGGGCCAGGAGATATCATGAAGGGGAAACGGAACTGGGAGGCAGGATGGTCTACACCGGGGGTCAGCAAGCAGGTCAACCTTGTTGAGCAGTGACAAATGCTGACACCCCAACTGAACAGCAAACTACATAGAGGTCGGAAGAGAGAGCCCAAAGTCCGGAGTTAGCCGATGCAGGGTCCAAACTCACACTTGGCCTCTTACCAGCTGTGTTACGGCAAGCAAGACATATTGCCTTCACAAACTCACGGATCTCAACTGCACAAAGGGGATGGTAATACCATCATCCAGGGTTGATATAAAGGTCAGAAAAAAATCTATGGAAAATACCAGCGACTATAAACAATGGCTGTGATTATTAGAAACGTGGAATGAGGGGAAACCATCTCTCTGACAGTTAGAGCATGGGTTTTGAAGTCAGATAGACCCAAAGTGACTTCCAGCTCTGTCACTAAGTGTTAAATCTAGAACAACTTATTTTGCTCTTCTCAACCTCAGGTGTCCTATCTGTGAGGTGGGAGGATATTCAGTACCTACCTGTAGTGGGTTGAATGGTAGCCCCTCCTCCCCAGATGGTGTGTCCATCCAGAACCTAAGAATATGATCTCATTGGGGAAAAAAAAAAAAAAAAAGGTCTTTGCGGATGCAATCAAGGATCTCCAGATGAGATCCTCGTGGATTATCCCAATGGGCCCTAAATCCACAACAAGTGTCCAACTAGAAAAAAGGCCAAGGGAGGATGCCCACAGACACCCACAAAGGAGAAGGCCACGTGAAGACACGTGAGTGATGTGTCTCAATCCAAGGATCCAAGATGGCCAGAGCCACCAGCAGCGACAACAGAGGCATAGACCAGAGTCTCCCTCAGGATGGTGAGAAAGCAAATTTCTGTTTCTTTAAGCTCCCCAGTTTGTGGTGATTTGTTAGTACAGCTCTGGGAACCTAAGACACTCCCTTAGCACAGCACCTTATTTCAGGAATAAGGCAAATATACATATATTGTGCTTTCTCAACCACACATTGCCTCCTGCCTACATGGCCTAGAAAGGTCTTCCTTGTCTGCACCCCATGACATGTCAGGCGGAGTCAACAGATTCATCCCCATTTTGTGGGAGAAGGTGTTAAGGCAGTGTGGAAAATCGCACATAAACAGTAGAGATGAATGCAACCTTCTCTCTCCTGATTACCAAATGAGTGGGTTTGGTCTTGTTTTTGCATTGTTTTGCTTAGATTGAAGGGATGTGTGTGTGTGTTTGTGTGTGTAAGTATTATGCAGAAATAGTCTGTCCTTCAGACAAACCCCCAAGACCTGTCTTACATCACCCCGGTTTTGCAACATGGCTGGAGTTGTCTAGAGGTGGGTCATGAAGTGATAGTTTCATAATACTCCTAACGAAAAGCTAACCGTACCTTGGTTGAATGGGTAGAGAAAGTAAAATGTGTACACACAGGTCTACAATTGCTGAGAAAGCAATCAAGTTCTAAACATGTGCCTGCACACACACACACACACACACGCAATGCGCACAACACCACACCAAAGTTAGGGGTGGAGTATCAGACACCAATCTTCGAGCTGCAAATTTAAAAATGCAAGAGGGCAGAACCAGACGTGGGGCAGCCTGAAACCAGTGTGTCTGAATGATGGCAGAAGCTCTCGGCTCCTCATCTAGAGGACTTCCCACAACTGTAAAGATCCCAGAGCTGTTTCAGAATGACACATAAAGTGTGTCTCCCGTCAAGGGGAGGATCCACCAGCTTTGTACCCCACCTCTCAAAAGTATGCGCCTCTGGGTCACCCTGTGAGGATGCAGACAGACTCCCCCTGCGCCCCATGCCTCTGTAACTACACACAGGAGGCCAGGGTGCAGGCCACTCTGTTACCCCAAATAGAGCTCATGACCTTATAAGAGGGAGGGAACAAGACCAAAGAAACCCAGGCCGGCGGAGCACAAGGGTCTGCTGGCACCTTGTGGATGGAGCCACGGGGTCACGACTATCACAGAGATCATGGGTGAGAGGTTGAGAGGCCACCTCCCCAGCCAGCCACATGTACCCCGGGCAACCAGTCCGACCTTACTGATCAATTCTGCTGTGGATTGTAGGGAGCTTTTTGCCAACACCTCTGAACCCACAGCTGGTTTTCTGTACCCACTTGTCATATCTAGGCCCCGTGTGGTGCTTCTTTTTCCGGTTTGCTGGAGAAACACCCAGAGAAAGACCCTGGCCTGGCCTCTCTGTGTTTCTCCCAGGCCTTCCCACCTCCGAGAAGGGAGTGGAGTGCCCCCAGCTGCCGCTGTGGGACAGACCAGACTTCCTCAGCCTATAGAGGACTCCCAACCCCAGGCCAGATGCCAGACCCACCAAGCTCTCTGTCCTCACTGCCCTGCATCCTGTCCTGGAAAGTTTCCTCTTCCTCCACCTTCTCCTCCCAAACATGCCTTGGAAGGAATGTGGGTAAGTTCACTACTGCACAATAATTTTCCACAAAGAAAGCCAGAGGCACGTATGCCGTGCCTGCCTGCCCGGGGATTGCAGCACCTTGTACCCAGGCCCAGTCACACTTTCTCTCCAGCTGGTCACATTGTGACCCAGCCACGGCCCTTGGGCTCCGCAGGTGGACTCTGGAGCACCCCCAGTGTCCTCACGTGGGAGGCCGTGCCAGGGCGGTGAGCGCGGCCAGGCATAGGGACCCCTGCTCCCTGCCATCCACACCCGGCCTTCCCCACCAGGAGCGTCACCGTTTTGTTCTGATTTTTTCTTTTCTTGGGCATTTCACTCCCTCCTGCCGCCCGTGGCCAGAGCACCTTGTTCTGAGGGACAGAATGGTGTCTTGGAGACATCTGGGTTTGACACCACCTCTGCTGTGTCCCAGCTGTGTGATCCTGGGTAAGTCACTTTCTTCTCTGTGCTTCCATTTCTCCCTCAGTGAAGTGGGCAAAACATGGTCACCTTGAAGCGTCACTGGGAAGATGAGTAACCCAGCAAATACAACAAAACTTCTGCCTACGGAGGCCCTAATGCAGACATGCGAGGCAGTTTTCCATCTGGTCGAACTCACGTCAACACGCTTCCAGCATCTCTGCTGGAGAGACAAACAGTGGTTCTAGAGGGGAACATGGCGGCCCACGGTGCAAGCTGCTCACAAGCTGGGAAGGGCCTATGGGAACTACAGAGGATTTACAGGTGCAGAGTGTAACTGACCCTCTAAGAACACAAGTCCTGGAACAAGGCAGTCTGAGGTTTGAGGCCCAGCTGGACCTCATCCTGCTCCATGACCTTGGGTGGCTTACGCAACAGCAGATGGCCCTTTCCTTCTGCCTGCCGGTCAGGAGAATGAGAGGCTGCCCAGTAACCACCCTGGGCAGCTGCGAGAGCTGACCTGCTCTGCCTGGACCCCTGTGCCCAGGATCCACAGACATCCTTCCTCAGTGCATTGGAACTTCATACGCAACCCTCTGAGAGGACCAGGCTGTCATCCGTGTTCACAAAAGGCCGGGGGGCATCACAGAGGAGTGTCTTGAAAAAGCATCTTCCCTGTATTTATTAGCATTATCTTGATGGAATGCCAGGAAAATATAAAGTATACCCCAAAGGGGGAAACTACTTCTCACATTACCCAATAATAACTATTACAATCGCCAGTGTTTAAAAAGCAGAGGGATCAAAGACAGAGGAGAAGACAGAGATCATGCTCTCTGGAAGGGTTTTAGTAACAGCGTCTGATGAAGGACCCCTCGGGGTCCACATCCACCTCAAGGTTGAGCTTGAGAAGGGAGGGTGGGTGTGGAAAGGGTCTCTGGAATTGTGCATTCAAGCCCAGAGTCACCCACTTGTACTGTGGGCCCCTGAACCAGCCATTCTCCTCTCTGAGCCTCAGTGTCCATGTAGGGGATGGTCCCTCTAACAGTCCTTCCTGCTGTCTCAGTGAATGATGGATGTGCCTAAGGAGATGGGAAGCCAAGGCAAGGTGTCACAAACATCATGAAGGGTGGTGAAAGCTCAGGGGTCTACAGGAGCTCAAAATGGGGCACCACCTCCCCTGAGGCAGATTTGGCTGAGCGGTATATGGGATCCCCTGCTTCTCCCCACCTCTCCAGAATCTCCTCGGATGTCACCTCTGGAGCCAGCTGGCTCACACCAGACTCAGGGAAGGTGAGAAGGTGTCCCACCCTGGTCTTTAAGAGCATCTGGAGTCCCCCACCTATATTTCCTAAGCTTCTGGTGTCCCGACTCCTGGCTCCATTGACTCCTGCACTATCTTCGTCTGCTCAGGCCACAGAGACTGGGCAACAGACATTTATTTCTCACAGTGTGGAGGCTGGGAGCAAGATCAAGGCGCTGGCAGATCTGGAGTCTGACGAGAGATATCTCCTGGTATGTAGACGCCTCTTGCTCACTGTATCCTCACATGGCAGAGAAAGAGGTGTGGGTGGAGGTGGGAGGGGAGAATGAGAAAGCTCTCATGTCCTTTCAGTAGGGGCACTAATCCTATCCTGAGGGCTTCACCCAAATGACCTCATCTAATCGCAGTTAATTCCCAAAGACCCCATCGCTGAAAATCATCACACCAGAGATTAGAGTTTCAACATATGAACTTTGCAGGGACACAAACATTCAGTCTCCGCAGAACACATACTGCTGGTCTGTGTCCTGCCCTCCATCTGGTCTCCCTTTGCTTTCTGCTCCTTTACTTCTGCTCCTCATAAAGAGCCATCTTGGGCATTGCCACCTGGGAAAGCCCTACTACTGCCCTCTAAGACCTTCTCATTGGGGCGCTTACCAAGGAGAAGTAGCATTTCAATCAGCAGGCCAGACCCAGCCCACAGATAGACTTCATTGATTTTGCAGAGTGTTTAGAATTCTTTGAGGTGTTCATCATTAAGAATCAGATTTCGGGGCGGAGCAAGATGGCGGAGGAGTAGGAGACCTGGATTTCGTCTCCTCTCAGGAATTCAGCTGGATAGGGATCAAACCATTCTGAACACCTACAAACCCAACAGGAGATCGAAGAAAAGAAGAGCAACAACTCTCTCATCAGAAAAGCGACCACTTTCTGGAAGGTAGGACGTGCGGAAAAGTGAATTCGAGGCGATATTCGGGAGGATAGACGGCGGGGGAGGGGCCTCCGTCGGCGCTTCTGGCAAGTGATAGAGCCGCGGGGCACAAAATCGGAACTTTTAAAAGTCTGCTCCGCCGAGGGACGTCACTCTGGTGGCTAAGCGGGGGGTGGAACCCTCGGGACAGTGTGGTCTCAGGACCCTCGGGGTCACAGAAAGACCGGGGGTGCCTGAGTATGGCAGAGCTCCCAGGTAATGGAGCAGGGAAGCCGGCTGCAGAGGGGAGCCCAGGCGCGGGCTCTCAGCTCGGGGTGGCCATAAACCGTGATCCGCGGCACAGTCGGGCCCCTGCTCCTCCAGCAGGGACCCAACCAGCGGCAGATCCGGGGAGACTCACCTTCCTCCCCGGGGAGGAGCCGCGTGGGAGTGCACCGCAGGGATCTGCTGGGTTTGGAGACTCCACCCGGGGTCGGGGCCAGAGATAGAAACGCGTGGTCACAGGCCGGGTGAGCACGGAGTGTGGCCGGAGAGCGGGGACACGGGAGTGACTGACGGCTTTTCTCTGGGGGCTCACTGAGGAGCGGGCCCCAAGTTCTCGGCTCCTCCGGGGCAGAGATTGGGAGGCCGCCATTTTCACTCTCCGCCTCCAAAGCTGGACGGAAAGCTCGCAGGGAACAAAAGCCCCGGAGAGCAAACCCGAGCAGATTACTTAGGCGGGAGGGGGCAAGGGCGGGGCAATACCACCTCCGGCAGAGACATTTGGAAACCATGGCAACAGGCCCCTCCCCAGAAGATCAGCGAGAACAGCCAGCCAAGCCCAAGTTTACCGATCAATGAGGACGGCAGAACTCCAGCGCTAGGGGAATACTGCACATAGAATTCACGGCTTTTTTACCATGATTCCTTAGTCTTTTAAAGTTAATTTTTTTTTTAACTGTCTTTTTGTCTTTTTATTTCTTTTTGAATTTTTCTTTTTCCCTTTTTCAAACAACATCTTATCAATCCCTTTTTTTAAAAAAAAACATTTTTATTTTTCATTTTTAGAGTCATATTCTATCCCTTCATAGTAGTTACCCATATTTTTGGCTTATATATATAAGTTGTTCTCTCTTTAAAATTTTGAGATAGTTTCTTCTAACAGATTAAAATATACCCTAAATCTCTAGTATATGGTGTTTTCTATTCCCCTGCCTGATCACATCCTCTCCCTTTTTTTTTCTTTTTCTTTTTTCTTTTTTTAAATCCTCTTTCTTTTTTCAAACAACTTCTTATCAATTCCTTTTATAAAATTTTTTATAATTTCCATCTTTACAGTCATTTTCCATCCCTTCATCATATCAACCCTTATTTTTGTACATATATAAGTTTTTCTTTCTTTAAAATCTTGGGAGACACTTTCTTCTAAAAGACCAAAACACACCCCAAATCTAGTGTGTGGCACTGATCTATATACCATATAGATAATATTTGATCACATTCTGTTTTTTCTTTTGTTCTTGTTGTTTTGTTTTGTTTGTTTTTGTTTTTATCTTTATCTTTTTCTTTTTTTTTTTTTCTTTTTTCTCTCTTTCCCCTTCTTATCCCACTGTTTCAGGTCTTTTCTGATTTGTTTAGAGTATATTTTCTGGGGACGTGGTTACTCTGCTAGCATTTTGTTCTCTCATTAATCTATTCTCCTCTGCACAAAATGACGAGACGGAAAAAATCACCTCAACAAAAAGAACAAGAGGCAGTACCGACTGCCAGGGACCTACTCAATACGGACATTAGTACGATGTCAGATCTAGAGTTCAGAATCATCACTTTAAAGATACTAGCTGGGCTTGAAAAAAATATGGAAGTTATTAGAGAAACTCTTTCTGGAGAAGTAAAAGAGCTAAAATCCAACCAAGTAGAAATCAAAAAGGCTATTAATGAGGTGCAATCAAAAATGGGGGCGCTAACTGCTAGAATAAATGAGGCAGAAGAGAGAATCAGTAATATAGAAGATGAAATGCTGGAAAATAAAGAAGCTGAGAAAAAGAGAGATAAACAACTACTGGATCATGAGGGCAGAATTCGAGAGATAAGCGATACCATAAGACGAAACAACATTAGAATAATTGGGATCCCAGAAGAAGAAGAAAGAGAGAGAGGGGCAGAAGGTATAATGGAGCAAATTATAGCAGAGAACTTCCCTAATTTGGGGAAAGAAACAGGCATGAAAATCCAGGAAGCACAGAGAACCCCTCTCAAAATCAATAAAAATAGGTCAACTCCCCGACATCTAATAGTAAAACTTACGAGTCTCATAGACAAAGAGAAAATCCTGAAAACAGCTCGGGAGAAGAGATATGTAACCTACAATGGTAGAAACATTAGATTGGCAACAGACCTATCCACAGAGACCTGGCAGGCCAGAAAGGACTGGCAGGATATATTCAGAGCACTAAATGAGAAAAATATGCAGCCAAGAATACTCTATCCAGCTAGGCTGTCATTGAAAATCGAAGGAGAGATAAAAAGCTTCCAGGACAAACAAAAACTAAAGGAATTTGCAAACACAAAACCAGCCCTACAGGAAATCTTGAAAGGGGTCCTCTAAGCAAAGAGAGACCCTAAAAGCAACATAGACCAGAAAGGAACACAGACAATATACGGTAACAGTCACCTTACAGGCAATACAATGGCACTAAATTTCTATCTTTCAATAGTTACCTTGAATGTAAATGGGCTAAATGCCCCAATCAAAAGACACAGGCTAACAGACTGGATTAAAAAACAAGATCCATCGATATGCTGTCTGCAAGAGACTCATTTTAGACCCAAAGACACCCCCAGATTGAAAGTGAGGGGGTGGAAAACCATTTACCATGCTAATGGACACCAAAAGAAAGCTGGGGTGGCAATCCTTATATCAGACAAATTAGATTTTAAACCAAAGACTGTAATAAGAGATGAGGAAGGACACTATATCATACTTAAAGGATCTATCCAACAAGAAGATCTAACAATTGTAAATATCTATGCCCCTAACATGGGAGCAGCCAATTATATAAGGCAATTAATAACAAAAGCAAAGAAACACATCAACAACAATACAATAATAGTGGGGGACTTTAACATCCCCCTCACTGAAATGGACAGATCATCTAAGCAAAAGATCAACAAGGAAATAAAGACTTTAAATGACACACTGGACCAAATGGACTTCACAGACATATTCAGAACATTCCACCCCAAAGCAACGGAATACACATTCTTCTCTAGTGCCCATGGAACATTCTCCAGAATCGATCACATCCTAGGTCATAAATCAGGTCTCAACCGGTACCAAAAGATTGGGATCATTCCCTGCCTATTTTCAGACCACAATGCTTTGAAACTAGAACTCAATCCCAAGAGGAAAGTCGGAAAGAACTCAAATACATGGAGGCTAAAGAGCATCCTACTGAAGAATGAATGGGTCAACCAGGAAATTAAAGAAGAATTAAAAAAATACATGGAAACCAATGAAAATGAAAACACAACTGTTCAAAATCTTTGGGATGCAGCAAAGGCAGTCCTAAGAGGAAAGTATATAGCAATACAAGCCTTTCTCAAGAAACAAGAAAGGTCTCAAGTACACAACCTAACCCTCCACCTAAAGGAGCTGGAGAAAGAACAGCAAATAAAGCCTAAACGCAGCAGGAGAAGAGAAATCATAAAGATCAGAGCAGAAATCAATGAAATAGAAACTAAAAGAACAGTAGAACAGATCAACGAAACTAGGAGCTGGTTCTTTGAAAGAATTAACAAGATTGATAAACCCCTGGCCAGACTTATCAAAAAGAAAAGAGAAATGACCCAAATCAACAAAATCATGAATGAAAGAGGAGAGATCACAACCAACACCAAAGAAATACAAACAATTATAAGAACATATTATGAGCAACTCTATGCCAGCAAATTAGATAACCTGGAAGAGATGGATGCATTCCTAGAGATGTATCAACTACCAAAACTGAACCAGGATGAAATAGAAAACCTGAACAGACCTCTAACCACTAAGGAAATTGAAGCAGTCATCAAAAATCTCCCAAAAAACAAAAGCCCAGGGCCAGATGGCTTCCCAGGGGAATTCTACCAAACATTTCAAGAAGAATTAATACCTATTCTTCGGAAACTGTTCCAAAAAATCGAAACGGAAGGAAAACTTCCAAACTAATTTTATGAGGCCAGCATTACCTTGATCCCCAAACCAGACAAAGACCCCATCAAAAAGGAGAATTACAGACCAATATCCCTGATGAACATGGATGCAAAAATTCTCACCAAAATACTAGCCAATAGGATCCAACAGTACATTAAAAGGATTATTCACCATGACCAAGTGGGATTTATCCCTGGGCTGCAAGGTTGGTTCAACAACCGCAAATCAATCAATGTGATACAGTACATTAACAAAGGAAAGAACAAGAATCATATGATCCTCTCAATAGATGCAGAAAAAGCTTTTGACAAAGTACAGCATCCTTTCTTGATCAAAACTCTTCAGAGTATAGGGATAGAGGGTACATACCTCAATATCATAAAAGCCATCTATGAAAAACCTACAGCAAATATTATTCTCAATGGGGAAAAACTGAGAGCTTTCCCCCTAAGGTCAGGAACACGGCAGGGATGTCCACTATCACCACTGCTATTCAACATAGTATTGGAAGTCCTAGCCACAGCAATCAGACAACAAAAAGAAATCAAAGGCATCCAAATTGGCAAAGAAGAAGTCAAACTCTCACTCTTTGCAGATGATATGATACTTTATGTGGAAAACCCAAAAGACTCCACCCCAAAACTGCTAGAACTCATACAGGAATTCAGTAAAGTGGCAGGATATAAAATCAATGCACAGAAGTCAGTGGCATTCCTATACACCAACAACAAGACAGAAGAAAGAGAAATTAAGGAGTCGATCCCATTTACAATTGCACCCAAAACCATAAGATACCTAGGAATAAATCTAACCAAAGAGACAAAGGATCTGTACTCAGAAAACTATAAAATACTCATGAAAGAAATTGAGGAAGACACAAAGAAATGGAAAAACGTTCCATGCTCATGGATTGGAAGAACAAATATTGTGAAGATGTCAATGCTACCTAGAGCAATCTACACATTCAATGCAATCCCCATCAAAATACCATCCACTTTTTTCAAAGAAATGGAACAAATAATCCTAAAATTTGTATGGAACCAGAAAAGACCCCGCATAGCCAGAGGAATATTGAAAAAGAAAAGCAAAGCCGGTGGCATCACAATTCCGGACTTCAAGCTCTATTACAAAGCTGTCATCATCAAGACAGCATGGTACTGGCACAAAAACAGACACATAGATCAATGGAACAGAATAGAGAGCCCAGAAATGGACCCTGAACTCTATGGTCAACTAATCTTCGACAAAGCAGGAAAGAATGTCCAATGGAACAAAGACAGTCTCTTCAACAAATGGTGTTGGGAAAATTGGATAGACACATGCAGAAGAATGAAACTGGACCACTTCCTTACACCACACACAAAAATAGACTCCAAATGGTTGAAAGACCTCAATGTGAGACAGGAGTCCATCAAAATCCTAAAGGAGAACACAGGCAACACCCTCTTTGACCTCAGCCAAAGCAACTTCTTCCTAGAAACATCGCCAAAGGCAAGGGAAGCAAGGGCAAAAATGAACTATTGGGACTTCATCAAGATAAAAAGCTTTTGCAAAGCAAAGGAAACAGTTAACAAAACCAAAAGACAACCGACAGAATGGGAGAAGATATTTGCAAATGACATATCAGATAAAGGGCTAGTATCCAAAATCTATAAAGAACTCATCAAACTCAACACCCAAAGAACAAAGAATCCAATTAAGAAATGGGCAGAAGACATGAACAGACATTTTTCCAAAGAAGACATCCAAATGGCCAACAGACACATGAAAAAGTGCTCAACATCGCTCGGCATCAGGGAAATCCAAATCAAAACCTCAATGAGATATCACCTCACACCAGTCAGAATGGCTAAAATTAACAAGTCAGGAAACAACAGATGTTGGCGGGGATGCGGAGAAAGGGGAACCCTCCTACACTGTTGGTGGGAATGCAAACTGGTGCAGCCACTCTGGAAAACTGTATGGAGGTTCCTCAAAAAGTTGAAAATAGAGCTACCATATGATCCAGCAATTGCACTACTGGGTATTTACCCCAAAGATACAAAAGTAGGGATCCGAAGGGGTACATGCACCCCGATGTTTATAGCAGCAATGTCCACAATAGCCAAACTGTGGAAAGAGCCAAGATGTCCATCGACAGATGAATGGATAAAGAAGATGTGGTATATATATACAATGGAATATTATGCAGCCATCAAAAGGAATGAGATCTTGCCATTTGCAACGACGTGGATGGAACTGGAGGGTATTATGTTGAGTGAAATAAGTCAAACAGAGAAAGACATGTATCATATGATCTCACTGATATGAGGAATTCTTAATCGCAGGAAACAAACTGAGTATTGTTGGAGTGGGGGGTGGGGTGGGAGGGATGGGGGGACTGGGTGATAGACACTGGGGAGTGTATGTGCTCTGGTAAGCGCTGTGAATTGTGCAAGACTGTTGAATCTCAGATCTGTACCTCTGAAACAAATAATGCAATATATGTTAAGAAAAAAAAAAAGAAGAAGAAGAAGAAGAAGGTAGCGGGAGGGGAAGAATGAAGCGGGGGAAATCGGAGGGGTAGATGAACCATGAGAGACGATGGACTCTGAAAAACAAACAGGGTTCTAGAGGGGAGGGGGGTGGGAGGATGGGTTAGCCTGGTGGTGGGTATTTAGGAGGGCACATTCTGCATGGAGCACTGGGTGTTGTGCACAAACAATGAATCATGGAACACTTCATCTAAAACTAATGTTGTAATGTAAGGGGATTAACATAAGAATAAAAAAAAATTAAAAAAAAAAAAGAATCAGATTTCATGGGGCACCTGGGTGACTCAGTTGGTTGGGCGTCCAACTCTTGATGTCAGCTCAGGTCTTGATCTTAGGGTCATGAGTTCAGACCCCACACTGGGCTCCATGCTGAATGTGGAGCCTACTTAAAAAAAAAAAAAAAGAATCAGATTTCACTTAAGCTCTGATACCGCAGGATCTGCCCAACTGCATGACTGCAGTCAACCAAAGTTAAGCAGTGGTCACCCCACTTCAGACAGGATATGTCCTCTTCAGTTAGGCATTGTCCCTTCCCTACCCTACTCTGGTCAGCTTCAGCCCATCTGCCTCGTTCCTGTAGACATTTGAATTTGCAACTTCTGGGACCAGAGACTTCAGTGACATCATTAACCAATCTCTGCTTGTTTTATGTGGAAGGGTTTTTTTTCTTTATTGTTGTTGTTTTTAACATGAGCAGTTTTTGTTTTTGTTTTTTTTTTACAACATGAGCATTCTACAGGAAAACACCCCAGAAATCCCTGAATCCCACTTCCCATTGTACAGAAGGAAACACAATAGCCAGGAAGGCAAAGGGGCTTGGTCTGCTTTCCATAGTCACTTTGTATTTAACAGAATGGCACAGAGCCTCAACCAAGTAGGTACTGGTCTCCTCACTTCAAAATAGCCCAAGCATGGTTTTGAGAAGTTGGAAGACTTGCCCAAGGTCACCTGGCCAGTGAGAGTCAGAGCTTGCACTGAACTCAGGAGTTCTGACTCTGTGTTCAGTGCTTTCCCCACCACACACAAGGGCTGCCTCCCATGTAGCAGGAGGAACTGGAAACCCAGGAAGCCCAAAACCACAGAGGGTCCAATGTCACCCAGCCATCAACAATAGAGTGGTCAGCTGATGCTCAGATGCTTTTCAACTGTTCCATAAGCATGTATCTGAAACCCCACAAGTTAAAGTAGAGAATGTAGGACAAATTTCTCTTACACACACACACACACACACACACACACACACACGCTACCATAGTCTCTGGTGTCTGGCTCATTTGTTAGAACACACTGGACCATCACCAGCCCCTGTAGCCCAGAGACAGCCTGGCAAGCATCAGTCCTGGGTCACCAAAGGGACTTTTGTTTCCCATTAAGCCAATCTGGTCTAGATCAGGAGATAAGGAGGGATAAGTTCTTCAAATGAAAAAGCAAAATCTTTGAACAGACTCTCTTAACAGTAATGAAGGCCTGGGGGTCTGAGGCCATGACATGTGCAGGCATTCTGTCACAGTAGGCAGGAGAGAAAATTTCAGAGTGAAAGTTGTGACCCATCAGGATCACCTCAGATCTCAAGAAAGCTGTCCTCTCTGTGGCAATGGCAGAATGAGTGAATCATTCATCTGCCATTGGGCTGTCAGGTGGTGAAAGCTGATGAAGACAAAGCCCCTCCCTGTAGGCACTCCTGGTCTATCAAGGAGGAAAACACAGAAATTAGGGATTACAGAACTCGTAAAGATGCTATAATAACTACTCCTTCAAAATGCATCCTCCCCAGTTGTGCCACCTCATTAAACAGCCCAAACATCCACCTACGTGAGCAAGTCCAACACCCATGTCACACCTGAATCTTGCATCTCTGGCATCTTCCACTTGCAAGCAGGAAAACAGGCATCCAGACGACCTCCAGAGCAGATTCCCACTCCCATCAACAGCCAGATTCCCCACCCTCTCCCCCCGCCGCCCACTGACCCCTCAGTCTCTAACCCTTCAGTGATTTCCCAACACTCTCAGAATAAAATGGAAATCCTCACACACAGGTGATCGAAATGACTCTCCCCAACCAGGCTGATGGCTGTCCCACTCACTAGGCTCAGTCGTCTACAAGACTCAATCCTGCCAGGTCTTCTTACCACACAGGCCAGTGTCTGGGCTTTGGGTGCCCTTTCTGAGCTCTCCAATTTGCCTGACTCCTTCTGATCTACCAGACCTCCATCAATTGCCTGCTCCTCCGAGAAGCCTTCCTTGTCACCAACATGAGGAAAATATTCACCATAGCAGCTTTAGGACACATCACATTTTTGGGTGTGTGTGTGTGTGTCTTCCTCACTAAACGAGAAGCTCCTTGAGGGCAGGAACAAGGTCTGATTTTAGGTTCCAGGGGTGTTTTAGAATGTTAATAGTAACAATCTTTGAACTGAAAAAGAAATCACCATGAAGTATAAGACTCCCCTCTGTAGCCTCAAAGAGGCAGCCAGTCGTGCATCATGTTTGGTTGCCTCCCGTGATGGGGAACCTACATTTCCTTAGGCAGCTGATCCCATCCTTGAATGACTTTATTAAGAAGGTCTTTCTCATATGGAGCCAAATTTACCATGCTTCAGCTTCTGCTCCCTAGTTCTCACTCTGTCCTTTAGGGCCTCTCAGAATAAGTTACTTCCCTATCCCCTTGATGGCACTCCAGATATTTGAAGACAGTGGTCTGGTTCCTCCTAAGTTTTCTCAAGGATGGTATCTTAGGTTCTCTGACTCCTTCTCATACAACTTCCTTTGGAATTCTTGGACAACCATGACCCCCTTCCACTGAACCTACTATGCTTCCTTAAAATGTTCTAATCGACATTTTAACCAACCAACCCCAGAACTCCTGTCATGGTCTGAGCAGCATAAAGTAGAATTTTCACCTCCCTTGTCCTAGTACTATACCCCTGTTGATGCAACCAAAGCATACACTGCTTTGGCAGATGTCTGGGACCAGGTTTCCCAGAAGTTGACCCTGAGGTGAAGATTTATGGGCTAGGGATTTCTTATAAATGTTCTCCCAGGGGAAACTAGTAAGAGAGAGGAGGAAGAAACCCAGCAAGTCTGTGAAGCTCCCTGAAGAGCAGATCCAAACTGACCCTGCATGGGAGCTCTTGACTCCTTCACCAGTCAGTCATTGCATTGGCTAAGGAAACCCCAGGGGTTACAACCTTGAAAGACAGTTCCTCTTCTCTTTCTGGGATGGCAAGGCAGCCCCAAAAGCCTGAAGGTAGTCCCCAAAGAGAGGTACGTGTGCCATAGGTGAGAAGTCAAAGCACATGGAAGCCAAGGGAAGGGTATGCCTGGGGAATGTGGACGGAGCACCAACGAGGTCCATCAAGAGGACCCCTCTCAACTCCAATTCTCCCAGCTGGGTACCCAAACCCTCCCATTTCCTCTCCCAGTTCCTCTAAGCTCTGCCTCTTGAGTTTGTTCTTGCGCCTTTTTCATTTTAGACACAAGTATAAGACTACATGTTCATCCGTGTTTGCACAGCACAGCACTTGGCCTTCCTTCCATTTTTTACATTTTTATTTGTGACGCAACCCTCCCATTTTCCCACCGAGTCCATGGAAACATTGCCCTTTGTACTTGTGACCGCAGTTGATCCAAACTCAGGCACCCAGGAGAGGAGACGACTCAGGCCCAGAACACAACACAAAGGAATCTTGAGGAATCAGTAAAGGATGCATTGACCCAGCACCATCTGTAAAATAAAGATGTTACTTATTCCAGTGGTCCTCAGAGGCCGTAGGAAGTGGGACCTCTCTCCAAGGGGAGCGGCCTGAGAAAATGGCATTTCAACAGTCAGAGGAGAGGTAGACATGCTGTCCGCCAACTCTCAACCACAATTTTTCCATCTATAAAGTGAGGATAAGAGTAATCATGCCCACTTCATAGGGTTATCCTGAAGATTAGATGAGTTAATTGTTTTGAGAGGCGCTGTGTGTGCACAGCAGACAGGGATAGGATGCACCTGACACTTCCACCCTCTACCTGGTCACCGGCTCTCCTACTCTGATTTTAAATTCCTTTCTTGAGGCCAATTTTCAAAAAAAAAAAAAAAGTCCCCTAATAATTGGGTCAGAATTCAAATAAGAGAAAGGAAAAAAGCGGATAAATTTAGACAAAAAAAAAAAAAAAAGATTAACTCTGGATTGCAATCATCAAATTGTTAAACAAATCCCTTACCGTAGACTCTGACAGACCCCACGTTAATTTTTAAGGTCAATGTTGAAAACAACAACTTTCTAATGAGGTAAAAAACATGTAATAATTCTCCAGGCAATTAAATGAATATCATCTGCTTTACCTCACCCTGAATTTGTCATTTTCAACATTTCTCCTAAAGGGTAGAGGAGCTCCAACAGACCCAATAATGTTTTCCCCTGATTGGATGGTATCCGAAAGTCACAGGACCATAGACTCTCAGTTCCAGTGAGGACAGAAAATGTCATCTAGTGTGAATCTCATTTCAAGATGAAGCGTCTCCGCTGTAACGAGGGGAGAGGCCTGCCTGTGGCCAGTTAGTGGTGGAGCCAGAACTAGAACCCACAGACATGCCATCACAGATCTCTGACGACTGAAAAAGGCACTGACCTGGTTAAGCACAGGGTTTAATGTTCTTTTGAGCCATTTCAAAAGTTCTCTGGGCAGGGCACTTGGCCCTTTGTAGGCTTGTGAGTCAAAAGGAAGCCGGCACCAAAACAACCTCAAAAAAGAACAAAGTAGAAGGATGCACACTTGCCGATTTCAGAACTCACTGCAAAGTTATAGCAAGTGAGGCACTGTGGAGCTGGCATGAGGACAAAGTATAGATCAGTGGAGTAGAAATGGGAATCCCAAAATAAACTCTCACATTTATGGTCAATTGACTCTTGACAAGGGTGTCAAGACAATAAAATTGAGAGAGAACAATCTTTCCAGCAAATGATGCCACGACAACTGGGCATCCACATGCAAAAGAGTGAAGCTGGATGCCCCTACTTCACACATATACAAAAATTAACTCAAAAGGGGTGCTTGGGTAGCTCAGTCGGTTAAGCATCTGACTCTTGATCTCAGCTCAGGTCTTGATCTCAGGGTCGTGAGTTCAAGCCCCACGTTGGGCTCCACGCTGGGTATAGAGCCTACTTAAAAAAAAAAAAATCAACTCAAGAGGATCAAGCACCTAAATACAAGGGCTAAAATTATAAACCTCTCAGAAGAAAATGTAGGAGTGAGTCTTTGTGAGCTTAGGTAAAGCAGTGTTTTCATAGATATGACAAAAGCACAAGCAACAAAAGAGAAAAAAAAAACACATAAATTGTGCTTTGTCTAAATTTAAAACTTTTATGCTTCCTAGGACATCATCAAGAAATTAAAAAGACAGCCCACAGAATAGGAAACAATATTTGCCAATCATAGACCCATAAGGGATTTGTATCCAGAATATACAACACACTTTTACTCCATAGTAAAAATATACATAACCTAGTTTAAAAATGGGCACAGGATGTGAATAGACATTTCTCCAAAGAAAATATATCAATGACCAATAAGGACATGATAAGATGCTCAACATCATTGGTCATCAGGAAGATGTAACTCAACACCAGAATGGGACCTCACTTCACACCCACTAGGATGACTAGAAACACAAAGGTGGACAAAAACAACCATGGTGAGGATGCAGGGAACTCCCACCACCTGGCGGGAATGTGCAACGGTGCAGCAACCATGTGTGGGAAACAGGTCGGCAGTCCCTCAAAATGTTCAATACGGTGTTACAGGATGACCCAGCAATGCCACCCCTAACTGTACACCCAAGAGAAATAAAAGCATATGTTCTCACAAAGCTTGTGCACAAATGTTCAAGCAGCATTATTCATTGTCTGCTTTCCCCAGTAAATCAAGAGTGGAAACAACCCAAATGTCCATCCCCTGGTGAATGGGTGAATAAAATGTGGTCTATCCACGAAATGGAATGTTATCTGGGAACAAAAAAGGAATGGAGTTCAGACACAGACTACATCACAGATGAACCTGGAAAACATGATGCCAAGTGAAGGAAGCCAGGCATGAAAGACCACATATTGCATGATTCCATCGATCTGAAATGGCCACAACAGGCAAATCCTTGCAGACACAAGCAGATTAATAGTTGCGTAGGGCTGGGGACAGGATGTGCAGGGAATGGAGAAAGCTGTTCATGATGAGCACAGGGTTTCTTTTTGGAGTGATGAAAGTGTTCCAAAATTAGATTGCAGTGGTTGCACAACTTTGCAGATACACTAAAAATCATTGAACTGTACACTTCAAATGGGTGAACTTTATACATGCAAATTATAACTCTGTAAAGCTCTTTTTTAAAAGGGAAGGGATAAATTTAAACATCCATTTATTTATGTTTCAACATTCATTGAATGACTACTGTGTTCTAGGTTCTGGGATACAGTAATGAATGCAGCCCATCATGTTTTGTAAATAAAGTTTTATTGACACACAGCTCCACTCATCCATTTACAAAGCATCTGTGGATGTTCTCCCACCAAAAGGGCAGGAATAAGTAGTTCTAATAGAGACCGTATAGCCTGCAAAGCTGAAGGTATTTACTCTCTGTCCCTTTATAGAAAGTTTGCCAATCCCAGTAATAGAGGGTCAGGTAATGATGAGTCACAAGTCCAAGTAGAACAGGGTAAATAACAGCAAGTGGTAGGAGCTACGATCTCAGGTATGTGAAGAGAGAAGGCCTTTCTGAGAAGGGAACATTGGAGACCCTAGAGAGAGGTCATGTGACCCTCTAGATGAAAATGTTCCAGGAAGAGGGAACAGAAAGCAAAACCCTGGGAGCCAGCAGGGCAAGACTGCGTCCCGGGGGCCAATGGGGCTGGGAGAGGGTCTCAACAGGAGCAGCGGTTCCCGGATGGCCAAGGTCACAGCCCCAACACAAGCCAGGAGATCACACATAATTTCAGGAACTCCTGGGTGAGCAGACACCAGAATCCATGGGGGAGGAGAGACCGTAAACCAAAGGCTCACCAAAAGCCATTGATGAGAAGTCCATTAGATAAAGCTATGCTTTAAAAAAGAAATGCCAAGGTCATCAGCACTGGTCTCTTGGGCTTGTGAAAACTGTTGCAGGCCATACAAGGAGTTCTGGGGGTGAGGGGCAGCAACAGCCATGGACGACCAAGACTGGAAATGTAACCTGTCACTTACAGGGTGTGTGATGCAGCAATTGATTTATTTACATATACCTTTTTTTTTTTACGTATGTCTTTATAATAAACTTATTATCTTATTCTCTCAGGTGAGGCACCTTCGCTGTCTGATGTGAATGGTGGTAATGTCCACCTCCCAAAATGTACAACTGCCCACCCTCACATGGGGCCTGATGCTTCCTGGGCTGCACCGTTGAAGCTGAAAGGGACTGATCGTCAGGGGTAGCCAACAGTTTACACTCTTGAAGGTCAGCCCCACTTGGAGTGCCCCAAGTCTCCGAGCTCAGCTGACAAATAAACACGCCAAGTACAGTCATGGGCACACTCTACTGCCTAATCCAGGATAAGAAAAACAAATATCACCGCTTCACATCTGCAAGCCTCCAAAAAATCAAAATAAATTAACAGTCTATAAGATACATGAAAACTCCAATTGCATTTGTCTGCAAGGTCAGTTTGGACACAATGTCCAAAATGTTTTGGAAATACATCAGGATCCCAGTTTTATTTCATGGTATGACAGGAGAATTCCTTTCTGTTCATCTTTCTGTTCATTTTTCTATTTATCTGTTCAACAGTACCTAAGCTAAGGGGCATCATTGTCTTCCAAACAATTTTATTTACAAAAATAAATGATAATTTCCGCACCCATTGTTCATAGCCACATTATTCACAACAGCCGAAGGTGAAAGCACTTCAAGTGTCCCTAGGAGGATGATAAACAAAATGAGGTATATCCATGCAATGGAATATTATTCAGCCTTAAATAGGAAGGACATTCGGACACACGTAACAGTCTGGATGAACCTTGAGGACATGATGCTGAGTGAAACAAGCCAGTCACAGAAGGACGAATACTGCATGATCCCACTTACATGAAGTACCTGGAGTAGTCAGACTCACAAAGACAGAAAGTAGAATTGGGGAGGAGGGGGTTACCAGATCTGCAGGTGTAGGAGAGAACTGAGAGTTAGTATTTAAAGGGCACGGAGTACCAGTTTTGTGAGATGAGAAGTTTCTCGAGATGGATGGTGCTGTACAACAGTGTGGATGTGCTTAGTACCACTGAACTGTACACCTAAACGTGGTTAAGATGGAAATTTTATGTTGTGAGTTTTTTACAACAATAAAAAAATAACAACAACAACAAAAAAAAACCACGCAATGGGCCAGATTTGCCAGTCCCTGTGACTGTTCAAGCTACTTGCTTTAGGACAGAAAGGTGATGAGACCACAGGAAAGAGGGATAACAGCTGTCAGGGTGGGGGGGGGTGGCCACTGACCCCTAAAGTGACTGCCATCCATTGAACTGAGAAGCCAGTTGTGGGTTGGGTGAAGTCAGACAGTAACTTGTCATCCACCTGGAGCCATCCACTTTGAGTCAGATTACAACTGGCAGTTTCCACAGGGTGACAGAGGGGTCAGGATGCACGCTTGGTGTTGGACCAATGAAGGTTTCCGTCCAAGAACTCAATGGCTGCGTGCATCCGGGCAAGGATTTAGCTCTCTGAGCCTCAGTTTCCCCATCTAGAAAATTGTTTTGTATCATATGATCTCTTCAATTAAATAATGAAACCTGTTATGCCAGGTTATGCTAATATTTATTTTATAAAAATACCTGCAAAGGAAAAAAAAATGTGCAAAGTACCAACTGTATGTTAAAAATGCATTAAGTCCTTTCTGTTTCTGGACCTTAAATTAACAATAACTGAAAAGCAAAGGATTCCCTGAAGGGAAAGAGAAAAACACTTAAAAATAAATTAAAAGGCAAGAGAATTACCAAGGGGTTGCCACAGCTGCAAGACAGAGCCTTCTGTGGTCATAGGGAGCCATGACGAGCCAGATGCTGGTTGTTATCAGTGAAAGCACAGCCATGAACATTTCTCCTTGAGGGGGCAATAAAAGTCCAGCTCAAAGAAGAGGTCGGTCAAAGGAGAGAAGTTTCAGTTTAAGAATCTGCCTGCTCCTTTTTAGTATGGACTGAGTATTTGTGCTCCCCACCCCCCAGATTCCTGTGTTGAAGTCCTAGCCCCCAGTGTGATGGCATTTGGAGGTGGGGCTGTCATGACTGGGTCAGTGGCTTTATAAGCAGCAGAAGGGAGAGATCGCTCTGCATAAGGAGACAGCAGGAAGGTGGCCCTCCACAAGCCGGAAAGAGAGCTCTCACCAGAACCCCACCATGCTGGCTCCCTAAACTCAGACTTCCAGCCTCCAGAACGGGGAGAAAATTAATTTCTGTGATATAAGCCACCTGGTCTATGGCATTTTGTCGTATCAGCCTGAGCAGATGAAGACCTCTTCCCAGGCCCAGAGTTTTTAAAAAGCATACCTTGATGGCCAGTTCTGGGGGTCTCTGAAGTGTATTTCAGTTCCCTTCAGCTACAGAGACTTAGAGGTAAGGGATGGACAAACGTGGAATCCAGGGGGCATCAGAGCATCTCTGCCACAAGCCAGCTGCCAGAGCGGGAGCATCTCAGGTCGGGTTGCCCCGGGAGCAGACCCAGTAGGAGAGAGAAGTGAGACAGGGAGGCAAAGACATCCATGAAAAGGTTTGCTATGAGGTCAGTTACCGTGGAGGACAACTGGCATGTAATTCCCCTGGAGCACTTGGAGCTCCCCAGCCAGCTCCCTCTCCAGAGCCGGGGTATTGATGCACCAACCATGACAGGCACTGTGGAGGCCAGTGGGCTCCAGCGTCTGCTACAGTGAAGCAGTGTGTTGTCTCCTATTTCTTTTTGAAACATTCCAACAGGGGAAGATCTTCTCCTCAAACTTAGGAGACCAAACATTCCTAAGGACAAGACAATGAGTCAACTAACTATGAATTCATTTCAGTGATTACCTGCAGAACCCACCTATTACTCGAAGACTGGGCTCACCCTGGACTTGTCGGTCAGCTCCAGGAATTGTGCATCCGACCCCCTTCTTTCCTTTCCCAGCCACTGCTCCCTCCCCACCCTCGTGGACCTTGGCCAATCCTAACCAGTCTCCCTCCCATCTGCCTCCCTATCTCTACATTGCGGCCACCAGAGAGATCTTTCAAAATCATGCACGTTATCAGTCATTCCGTTCGTTCCGTTGCTTCACACTTGCTGATGGGTTTGCAGGATGACGTCCCCCTGACCCCCAGGCTGCGTCTCCAGCTCATCTCCCCCACCCAGCCCCCGACCCTGCCTCTTGTTCTAGCCGCACAGGCTGTGTGTGACCCCCACCCCTGAGTCTTTCACCCCTCCGTATGGCTTGCTTGTGCTGTGCCTTCTGTCTGGACTTTCTTCTCTCTTCTTGTCTCCTCTCTCTACTGGTCCCAGGCATCGTCTCCTCCAGGAAGGCCCTCAGAGCTCCCACGGTCTCTGTGCCCCCATAGCCCTTGTGCTGTGTCTAGCACAGCACTTGGGAAACCCTGCTGTGACCATTCTGCAAAAGGCCGCTCTTCCTCTGCCACATTGCAGCAGCCAGGCTTCCCTGCCTGAATGCCAGCCTCCAGCCCGAAGTGTGACTCACAGCAGAGGCCCCATCCCTGTGCCTTTGAAATAGTACCTGTCCCTTCATTCTAGCTTCATTTCCTCCCTTTCCTTGCTGAGAGTGGAAGAAGGGACTGTCTCTTTGGAACGGGATAAAAGAAGAGACACATATTCACTGGGCACCTCTCTGAATGCTACTGTGGTACTTTGAACGGAAATGATTCTGTTCTTGGCTAAATGTGAGATTAAGAAACTTCACTGACCCTCAGTGACCGCCAGAGCTGGGCTGACCAAACCAGACCCAGCTCTGAGCACATCCAGCCCAGGGCTGGTGGGGGCGGCTCGAGCAGGCCTGCACACCACAGAGGCCACCGCGGGCCGCAGGGCCGTGTGTAAACATGCACGTGTCAGGACAGCTACTACAGTGGAGGCAGGCCCGACCTCCCCTGGGGCTCTGCCTTCCAAACCTGCAAAGCCACAGTGCTCATCCCTGCATAGACTCAACCAGACAGCAGGCCCCGCTCTGCCCACATCCTGGGGGATGGAGGTACCAAGGAACGGAGCTCCCCCCACACACTTCCTTCTTTTCTTTCCTCCCTCCTTTCATCAATATAAATATTTAGCCAGCCCAGCCTTGGTAGCCCCTAGGACACAGCAAAATGTGATGATCCCATAAATAATTTCCTTTCACTGTTCCTGGATAACACGAATCCCGCCAAGCCCTGTTTCAGACTCGGGGGTGTACCGGTGAGAAGGGCAGATGCTCTCAGCCCTTGTGGAATGTTAGTGACAGACCAGGCCAGACAATAGTCAAATAATTCCACAAATCAACATGTAAGAACAACGCTGGTGCGTGCCAACAAGGACAGGGGGTAAAGCTAAGGGAAGCAACAAGAACACTACTAATAATGGTCAGAGGTATACAGTCTCACCACGTGCCGGGCACTGTTTCAAAAGCTTTATGTGTATTCCTCACTGTCACACCAAGAACTAGCCTCCTGCATCGTCCACGTTTCAGAACAGAAGCACAGACAGGGTGAGTAAACTGCCCAAGCTCACCCAGACAAAGCAGTGGGGCAGGATTCATCAAACCCAGAAAGGCTCACTGAGGATAGACGTTTGAGCAGAGAACAGAAGGAAGAGAGGTTAACTGGGAAGAACCCAGGGTGGGGCATTCCAGGCAGAGGAAAGCACAGGCAAAGGCCCTGTGGCAGGCACCAATGTAGGAAGGAAGTACTATGCTTGAGCCAATTAAACAAAATGATTGGGTTCTTTCTGCTGATCCTGCACCCCCAGCCAATAGGGGCCTCTGCTGGTCCTTACATCATTGCACTGTGAGGTGTCATGAGTTTGTCCATCTAGCTCCCCTCCAGTGGCTGAGCTCCTTATTTGTTTTGGGTGGAGAGAGAAGAGATAGGACCTTCTCATTTTACTTTGGATTGTCAGAGCCTAGCACACGCCTGACAAATAGAAAGTGCACAAGAAAGGCTTATTGGGAAAGTGCATTTCTGAGTGAATGGGGCATGACTTCCATCCTCCACAGTGTGGGCAGTGATCGCAGATGAACGGGTACAAAGATGTGGCACCTGATGTATTGAGCAGCTATCCTCCACCTCCCTCAAGGAGCTCATGCTTGAGGAGGGGGCAAGATCTATGATAATAAAATGCCACATGGTACGCAGGATTGGATCAGAAAAGGGACATTAATGGAGAAACCAGAACATCCAATAAAATCTGTAGTTTAATTCATGGTAATGCTGGTTTCTTAGCTATGACAAAGGTACCAGGGTGATGCAAGATGAGCACGTCGGAGGGAACAGAAACTGGGTGAGTGGTTTACGGGATTTTCCATTAATCTGAAAATAATCCAGTCCAAAAAAATGTATTTCATAAAACTGTGAGGTTATTGGGAAAACTTGAACACGGGACAGGTGATACTATTAAGCATCCCTTGTTAGCTTTGAGCCACATTTGATCATTGTATTAAGGTTCTGCTTCTCATTACACTCTTGTCTGGTAGAAAGACATACAGAAGTATTTGCTGATGTAATTATTTCCCTTCGAATAATCCCAAGGGGGTTAGGGTGGGGTACAGTGACGGGGGTTGGCAGAAAGTTAACAATTATTGTAGCAGAAATGGGGATGGGGGGATTCATCTGCTTTTGTGTGGGTTTGAAATTTCCTACAGTAAAAACAATTTTATTTTAATGTGAACTGTCTTGGGTAAATAACCAGAAGTGAGACTGCTGGATCACATGGTAGGTCATGACGTCAGAATGTCAGAGACACTCGCACTCCAGTGTGCACCCGGGCAGCATTCATGGCAGCCGAGATGTCCATCCACAGACCTCAATAAAGAAGATGGGGAAAGAAGACGAGGTATATACATTCTGTGGAATATTATTTGGCCCTAAAAACAAAGGCAACCCTGCCTCAGGTAACAACATGGATGAACTTGGAGGATGAGATATCACTTAGACGATGGATCTAGAATAGTCAAACTCTTACAGGACAAGCAGAGAATGGTGGTCCCCCAGGGCCTGGGCACGGGAAAGCAAGAGTTGTTCAATGGGCCTCCAGTTTCAGTTATGCAAGATGAGTAAGTTCTAGAAAGCCACTGGCAGCGTCCTGCCTATAGACAGCAAGACTATATTGCGCACTTAGAAATCTGTAAAGAGGGCAGATCTCATGTTAAGTGTGCTTACCAAATAAAATAGAATAAAATAATAATTTAAAGTGTGAACTCTAGACCCATGCGTCACGGTGCAAAGTCTAGTTTACTGGCAACCATCTTCAACCTGCCTGAGGCTCTCTCTTTCTGGTTGCCTCTGGTGCAGAACAGAGTCACTGTAATACTGTCCCACGGGGCACAGTGGGAAGTCAGCCCCCGCCTGGCGGGTGCCCAGAGCTCGACAGATATTAGCTCCTGTGCCTGAAGTGAGCATAGGGGTGAGTTGTTGTGCCGTGCCATGATGCTCATTATGCTCCTTCGGGAAGCCTCTGTGGAGTTCCTATTCCGGGGTAGTGGAGAGTCATGGGGAAGCACTGGCTGAGGGTACTTTTATAGAGCAGTGGAGATACACGGGGCGGGGCGGGGCACAGGGGGAGGCACTCTTATGGAGCGCCAGCAGAGGAGAAGTGGGGACCGGACCCCAGAGCTGCAAGCTTGGAGACCAGACATCCTCCCAGGACAGAAGAGGGAGTTGAAGGAACAGGACAGAGCAGGGAAAAAGGGGGCAGAAGATAAATATGGGTGGGCTTTGGTCCCCTGAGGGGACTAGGGGAGGAGTAGAGGCCAAAGGTCCCATTGGAGAGGAAAGACAGGATGGAAGACGCTGGGAGAGGACAAGCTAGCCAGCGGTGGACAGGGACAGCCAGGCCCGGGATGTTCCCGAAAGGCTGTGGGGCCAGCAGGCTGAGGAAGGGCCCTGGCCAGAGGAGGTGGGCTGCAGGCTGAGCTCTGAAGGGACCCTTCCTGGTGAGCAGGGAGCCAAGGATGAGGGATGCAGGCAGTGAGCTGGAAGGCAGACAGGAACAGACCAGGTGAGCAAGGCCTGAAGGTGAGAGCAAGAGGGTGACCAGGGGCAGATGCCACCTGGTGAGAGAAGGCAGCAGGTAGTGGGGGTGGACAGTGTCTGTGGGATGGGAGAGGCCATGACTGGGACCAGGGCCTGCCCCCTGCTGCTGGTGGGGATGGGCAAGCCACTGTGCCCCACAGGGCTGCCCTTTCCTCCTCTGGGCTGGAAATGGGAAAGAAAGCAATCTGCACTTTAAGAAAAAAAGATTTGGGAGCCATTGCATCATTTCAAGCATCAACTCATCTGTTAGCCCCCCACCCCCCATGGTCACTGGATGCAGTGGGAAGACGGAGCAATAGACCTATCATCAGGAGACAAAAGGTGTTGGCATCGGCCTTTGGATTTGGAAGCTGGGCGGCCTGATTTCAAATCACGGCTGTGTGACCTGGGGCAAATTACTTAACCCCTCTGTGCCCACCCCATACTTGTGACTTGGATGCAGCAGTGGAGACCAACATCTGAGGTTTATGCGGATACCTGAGCGACAAGAAGACAGGGGAAGAACATTCCAGACGCAGGGAACCACAGAGCCCCACAACCCAAGGCATGAGTAAGACCTGTGTGGCCGGAGCATGGTGAGAAAGGGCAGAGAATGCGCTCAGAGGATGCTTCAGTCAGCCTTTGCTGCGTAACAAATCCGCCTAAAGCTTAGTGGCTTCAGACCGCAATACCCTACCATTTCTCCTGACCCTCTGGGTCAGCTGGGCAGTTCCCATGCTGATGTCATCCGTGGACACACCTGTAGTCACATTTCTCTGGAAGATGGCTTAGGCTGAGATGGCCAAGGCAGCATCACTCACACACCTGGCCGTCGGCTCTGTGTTGGCCAGGACGCCTCAGCCTTGACAGGCAACCAACCTCGCTCCTCCTGCCCACCGCCAGCCCTCCCCTCTCCTCTGCATCTGAAGCTCTTCCTAGTGAAATAGATCCTTGAGGGCAGACTTCAGGAACACTACGGACAGCCCTTCAAGCGCAGCCCCTCTGACCATTTGCCCCGTTGGCATAAACGTGTGTGCCAGAATGCAGAGCCTCATGGTGGTGCCACCACAGCTAAGCCATGACCGAATGTTGGCAGGCAAGCAGAGACCTCTCTCTCCAGGACAGGACCGGCATTGGGAGCGAGAAGCTCCCACAGGGGCCACGTCTGGCAGCCCTCAAGTGTCCTGGTCCTGAGATGATCCCACACCACGGCAGTTTGGGGGTCCCTGAGCCCAGCCTGCGGTAAGCTGTTTAGAGTGGGATGGTCCAGGGGAAGGCATGTGGGGCAGAAGTGACACCGTTTAAGAGCGACTGCAGAAGGGTGCAAAGCACCTCTCTGACCCTCAGGCTTCTCTTCTCTAAGACGAGAGAACAAACAAAGGAGGTGGTGTGTTTGGTGCACCTCAAAGTACCGTGTTAAGCATCCTTTGTGCTGAGCCCATGGAGAGAGGATTATCCTCAGGACCTTCTTGATGGGGAAGTCTTTGGTCTACCAGCCAACATTCACAAAAGTCAGGTCCATGTCGCTCTGCCAATGAAAACTTGAGTCCAAGACGCACGAGAGAGAAAAACCACAACGACACTGAGCAACGAGAGGCTGCAGCGTTCCATCCCAAGCACTGGGGTTTGTTTGCATTTTCAGGGGATGGCGTGGAAATCTCTCCTTCCGCACATACTTGAGAAAGCCAACAGGAAAATCTCCCGACAGCACCACGCTCTGGGATTTCACTGGGGCGCTCAACGGAACACTTCAGTTGCAAAGTAACAATTTCTATTGTTCTGAGTTGCCACGACTCCTCTTTTACTGATGTCATAAAGTAGGTATTTATGAGATGAGGTTATTAAGATCAATAGAATAAATGGAACGCCTAATTCTGCCTTTTTCCGAGCGGCACAAAGCATTCTGCTGGCACAATCCCAATGAATAAAGGGACCAGGGCGCTGTCACTTAGGCCTAATCCCAAAGCAAAGAGCTCACCCTATTAACGGTGACTCACTTTTTACATGCTTCTTTGAGTCCAAAATTCTTTTGGCCCCGAGTAGCCTTTATTGAAGGAAAAAAAAAAATTTTTTTTTTTAAATTAAAAGTACAGATTGGAATTCATCGTGCAACTGGATTTACCACATTTATAACCAGGTTAGCCACCCAGCCTTTCATTTCAGCAGCAGAAGAAAAAAAATAAATAACAGAGAGAGGAAAGAGCCCTCTGTTTTTAAAGTCATTTGAAAACATGCAACTGGTTTACCTAATACCCCTTTCAAGGGAAAAATATTCCAGTGCAGGGAAAAGTTGGCTCCTGAATGGACACTAGTGGCCGAGGGAAGCCAGGGCCTCCACTGAGACTGCTCGGTTCCTGAGTGAGTGCATTGTTGATCTGTTTTTGCACCAGAACGAATGCTTCTAGGGGCAATTATCAAATGCCAGTATTTAGGTGGACCCTGCCCATCCTGATATAATAGCGCAGGCTCATATTTGCCAAACATGTTTTCCAAGGAAGAAAGCAACCCAGCAACCCATGCTCGGTATATTTGCTCAATTTAAGGCGACCCAGTAAATAGGGAGCAGAGTGACCACGCTTTCCGTGGGGGCTTCTGGAACCCAATCTTGTTGTGCCCCAGCTCCCGTGAGGCGGCTTGCATCAGGCAGAACTGGGGAGGATAAGAACAGGGCACCTGCTGCCCCCAGCATGTGCGCTCCACAGTCCTGCGTGGAGCCCCACTGGGGCCAGTCCCGTCACAGTAGCTACGGCCTGGAACACCCCCGTGGTCAGGCTGTCCGTCCCAGCCTCTACTCAGCTCCTGTTCTCCACATACCCTACGAGCAGGTGAAAGCAATTACTCAGTGTTTCTTTTTCACCCCTTGGCCTTGATTCATAGGGACCTCCTCCAAGTCCCCTTTCCTTTTCACATGTGTGTCCCTATCTTATCCCTGGATTCATCGCCATCCTCATCCATGAAAAGATCAGCACATAACACAATGTCGAGCTCCTACACAGGTACACTCCTGGGCATCAGGGCCATGGTGGGAAGAGGCGATGCCCTTCATGAGCCTCAGGACCCCGTCCCTCCCTGCAAGCAAGACAATGCCAACAGACGTGGCTGGTGAGGACAGACAGCAGAAACTCACAAGGCATGCAGGGATTTCAGAACAAGAAGAGGAAGTACCCACCTACCCAACCCTGCTGGTTACCAGGCATTTCCAGTGGTCAGGAACACATCTTTGATGCAGACATCTGCAATGTGAGCCCGGCAAGGGCATTTTCAAGTATAAGGGGTCTAAATGCCTGGGGCGATGGGTCATTTCCTAATGACGTGGCCAGCTCCTGTGGCAGGTGCTCTGAGCTCATGGAGAAGCCAAGGTGCGATCAGAGAACGTGGATGTCCAGAGCAAGACTTCTCTCCTGCTTATTTCACAGGTGAAGACAAAATGACCAGAGTGAGTGCACTGTTGAAGCAACTCACCCAATCTCAGGACACACTAGTGCCTGTGTTCAGTCGTTCATTCACCAAACCTGTATGAAACATGTCTTCTGCCAGGCCCCCTGCTAGACACTGGGGGTGGAAATGTGATTAATAAGATTGAACACCCTCCCCCAAGGAACTCACCATCTGTCCAGCGGAGCATGAAATTGTCCTCTGGGGTTGGGAATTACTGACCACCAAATCCAGAGGGCCCAGACTTGAAGGCAGATGGAAGAAACAAGGGAAGCCAACAAGATGCATCAGCCCGACAGTGTATTAGTCAGGGTAAGGTGGGTTGTGCTGCATAACAGCCATCCCTGTGGCCGTGAACACTCACCCCATGCTTCAGATTGGCAGAGGAGGCCTGGCCTCATGCAATCACTCGCCACGGTGACACCACCTTGCAGCTACACTTCATCAGAGCACTTCATGCTGCCTTGGAGGTGAGAATAACAACCCCCTTACCACCACAGGAGGCTTCCACGAACGACAAAGGGCTTTGGAGGTGGTCTCTCACTAGACCACTACAGAGCTCTGATGGATGGGATCATTCCCCAAGAGCTCTCGTTCACCAGAAAGACTCACACAAGACAGATGACATGACTGGCTAGCGGCAAACCTAGGAGTCCAGTTCTGCTCTCTGACCTTTAAGGACAATATTCGCACCACTGTCCAAACTTCAAAAGTAAACTTTGAAAATGAGGACTCTTGTGAGCCAGGAAAGAAAAAGTGTGTGATATCCTGGTCACGCATTCACTTGTTCACCCAAGAATGAAGGCCAGGCATGTTATATATTTTATACGTAAACAAACAAACAACAAAAACAGCCACAATAGCAGTTTCAGACTCAGAAATGTTACAATTCTCGATTCACAGAAGAAGAAACCCAGAGGCTCCTGTTCACGCAGGTAAGAGTAGTGAGGTAACCGGGTGTGGAAGCAGAGATCTGCCTGGGTGTTGTGCACTTGAGTTTCCAGAACTCGATTAACCCTTCACACTTACTGATATCCCAACTCAAGCAAAAGAGAGAAAAGGAGGAGTCACCACCCTTGACAGCTGCTGGGCCTTAATCTCTACCAGGTGTAATTCCAAGGGTTGACTTGTTTTAACAACTCTGTTTACATACTATAAAATCCACTCATGGATTTAAAGTGTAGACTCATCTAAGTGTACGATCCAGTGATATTTAGTAGATTTTCAGAGTTGTGCAACCATCACCACAGTCCAATTTTAGAACATGTGTATCACACCAGAAAGATCCCTTGAGCCCATTTGCCATCCCTGCTCCCCACCCACCACCAACAACCATTAATCTACTTCCTCTCTCTCTGCATTTCCCTCTTCTGCATGTTTCATGTAAATGGAATCGAAGCATATGTGGTCTTTGGTGACTGGCTTCTCTCACTCGGCATCAGGTGTTTGAAGCCTATGCTTTCTGTAGTATGTATCAATACTTTGTTCCTTCTTATTGCCAAAGAATATTCCACTGATGGGTATAACGTATGTCATTTGTGACGAATATTTCGTTTGTGTCCACTCTGGAGGTATAGTGCTATGAACATTCACATGCAAGTTCTTCTGCAGACATATGTTTTTATTTCTTCTGGATAGATAGATATCAAGTAGTGGAATTGCTGTCTTATATGATATATGTATGTCTTTTAAAGAACTGCCACAGTATTTTCCAAAATGGCTGCACCGTATTTTTTTATATTCCCACCAGCAATGGATGAGGGTTCTGGTTTCTCTACACCTTGACCAACAGTTCTTTCTGTCTTTTCTATGATAGCCATGTGATTTGCTTCATGAAGAACTTGTGGAATCTGACAGATACCCCAGAGATGGGCTGTCATCACTCCCATTCAACAGATGGCAAAACCGAGGCTCAGGAAGAGTAAAGCAACTTGCCCAAGGTCAGGAGCAGTGTTAGAGCTTGACCCATGTCTGCACCTCACTGAGACAGGTCTGCCTCTCACCACCCTCCTCTCCTGCCCCATATGACATGAGGCACCACACTGGCCTTTCCCTGTCATCCATCCGTTAACCAACACTTACCAGAAACCAGCACCGATGGGGCCTCAAAGAGCTCACACACTTGTATAATGTCATGCTTCACACACATAAGCCTCACCATTAATTTTTTAAACTTATTTAAATTCAATTAGTTATCACATAGTGTATTATTAGTTTCAGATGTAGAGCTCAATTATCCATTATTATATAACACCCAGTGCTCATTACATCACATGCCCTCCTTAATGCCCATCACCCAGTTACCCCCGCCCCCACCCCTCTCCCCTCTGGCAAACCTCAGTTTGTTTCCTAGAGCTAAGGGTCTCTTATGGTTTTTCTCCTTCTCCGATTTCATCTTATTTTACTCTTCCCTTCCTTCCCCTATGATCCTGTTTTGTTTCGTAATTCCACACATGAGTGAAATCATATGATAATTGTCTTTCTCTGATTTACTTATTTCACTTAGCATAATGCCCTCTAGTTCCATCCACTTCATTGCAAATGGCAAGATTTCATTCCTTTTTATGGCTGAGTAATATTCCATTGTGTATATACACCGCCTCTTCTTTATCCATTCATCTGTCAATGGGCATTTGGGCTCTTTCCTTGGTTTGGCCATTGTGGACGTTGCTGCTATAAACATTGGCTCACCACTAATTTTTTACTGAGCAAACTGAGATTCAGGAGAAGTAACCATCCTCCCGGGGATAGGCAAACTTTCTCTATAGGGGTTAGAGAGTAAATATTTTAGGCTTTGCAGGCCCGACAGCCCCTGTTCCCGCTATTCACCTCTGCCTTTGCAGTGCACTGACACGTGATGCACACGTGAATGGGCGTGACCACGTGCAGGCCGACCTTGTGTACTGCAAGCAACAGCAGGCGGGCCTTGGCCCACAGGCCGACCCCTGATGTACCCACCGTCACACAGCTAACAAGCACAGGGGTCAAGATTTGAAGCTGGTCAGCCTGACATCTTGGAGTGCATGCCCTCTCCACTCCTTGTTGCCCGGCACACATCCACCTCCCATATTGATTTCAGGGTACTCGTTCCAATTTGGGTGCGTGACTCCTTCCTCTCCATAATTGCTCATGATGGACTGGAGCCATGAAGTCACATAAAATACAGCTCAACCACTGGCAAGTTCCTTGCGCCCCAGGCTCACGCAGGGTAACAAGAGCACAAACACTGGCACCAAACACCTGCTTCAGGTCCCAGCTCCACACTGCAGGCGCTCTCTGAGCCTCACTGTTCTTATCCACAAAATGGGGCAGTAATAGTACCTACTTCATGGGTTGGTGGTGGTCATTAAATGAATTATTATAGGAACATCACTTTCAGACAGGGCCTGGCACAAACTAGGCTCTCAACAGTGGATAGCTCCTGCCATGTAGCCCCCACCCTCAAGGAAATGGAATTAATTTCGTATCTGCACATTATTCAGTATCTCACTGGGGAGAGCAAAAAAATACATTGTGGTTACAAGTTCCTGTATAATTATTGCTGGCTGCACCGGGTGGTGCCAAGTAGTTTTGCAGAAAGCAGAACAGCCCTGAGGACAAAACTGTAATATGGTAGTAGTAATAATAATGATAATCATAATAGTAATAATAATAGTTCCCATTTATTAGGCACTTAGTAAAGCAACATGCTAAGTGCTTTGCAAACACACTCTCATAATAGCCAGCACCTGGACAGCCCTTTGGAGCTGAGAAAGCATTTTCCTGACTTCGATCTCACATGTGCCTCTCATCCATCCACAAAGGTGGCCTCCGTGGCCTCTCTAGTTCACAGACGAGGACGCTGAGGTGACTCACCTGAGTTGCCACCTGGAAAGTGGCCAGGCTGGACCCTTACGTGGAGCTCTGCATCCCAGAGCAGCTCCCTTCTCTCCGTGTGCCTTGGGCTGCACCTCGCCCTGGCCCAGGCTCCAGCCCAGTGCTTCTCTCTGCCTGTCCTTATGGCTGCAGGAAACACCTACTGGCATCATCCATACTCAGTCTCCAAGACTTACCTCTCCCACAGAGCCACCTGCTTTAATGGCCCGTGGGGAGGGGCAAAGCTTAACCCCACATAAGTCTAACCCTCCTGTGGCCATCCCCACTCTTCCTCTCCAGGATCTCTGCAGTCCCGCTTCCCTTCCTTCGGCGCTGGTGGCATTTCCAGCATCCTCCAGGAGCGGCCTGCATCTCCCCCGGCCACTCTCATTGGTGGCACAGACCAACCTTGACCACTTGCTGTCTCTGAGGACGGATTTCCTCACCTATAAGATGGAGATGATGGGCCTCACAGTGTGGCTAGGTCAGTCAGAGGAGGTGGATGTAAAGTGGTGTCTGGGTAAGGCTTGTGACATGTAGCTTTCCTGGGAAGCCTGAAACTGGACACCATGACCCATGGCCATGCTCTCCTCACCACGCCCCTCGTAAGTACATTCTCAAACATTGGATGATATGAACTTTGATTAAATGAAATCACAAGGGTATTTTTAAGATTTTATTTATTTTTATACATAGAGAGAGCAGGGGGAGAATCAGAGGGAGAGAAAGAATCTCAAGCAGACTCCCCACTGAGCACAGATCCCGACGCAGGGCTCAATCTCACAACCCTGAGATCATGACCTGAGCCAAAAATCAAGAGTCGGACGCTTGACTGACTGTGCCACCCAGGGGCTGCATAAAAATCACAGGTTTTGATTTAAAAACGCAGCAAACAATCTTCATGGCAAATACCAGGACCCCCAAAATTGTGTTTAATCCATCATTCTGTCCCGGTTCTGGCTGTCAGGATGGGGCAGAAGTGGACCTGCTCCCAAGGGGGGAAATGTTTGAGGGATTCCAAGGAGGGAGGTGCCTGATCCCTTCAGAGCCTCCCATGGCCTCCACCCAAGCCCAGCGTCACTGGACAGAACCCTGCACCTGCCCCCAGGGTCCCTTCAACTAGAAGGCTGTCTGCCCCTCCTGCCCTCGCATCCTAAAGCATCGCTTCTTCTCTGGAATTCTCCCTGGCTCTCCCAGGCAGTGGGAATGTTACCGCTTTCCAAGCCCCAGCACACGATTTGGTGCCCCTTGCACAGTGGTCACTGTGCAGTGTGATGCATGAGTCTGTCCCGCACTGTGCCCTCCCCTGGATTATTGTTACAGTAACGACTGACAGCCGCAGTTAGATGAGCATTTACTGAACGCCAGGCCCTGTGCCGGCTGATTCACAGCCCTCCGCTCCATCCGTGGCCAGAGGGACCCCTGTGTCCCCAGCCGCCAGCACAGGGCCTGACGCCTCCTACAAGCTCAGCTGGTGCTGGCTGTGCACGTTGAGTGAATGAGGGAGTAAGTGACCAAGAGAATGAATGAAATTAGCCAGACCTGGATGTGCGTCCCAGCCCCAAGCCCTCAGTGCACAGGCATGTGCTTCCGACCCAGAGAGCCACGGACGGCCCTCTCGGGAGGAAAAAAAAAAATGTCAGCCGTTGTTTGACAGTGATAGGGCCTCCCAGGTCCCTCATTTACTGGGGAGCCAGATGGCAGCTGGAGCCATGGTTCCTGATCCATGGCACCTAAGAAGGTGTCCTTCACCCTCCCGGGAAACGGCCTTTCCTCGGACTGCATCAGCTCCCCTTCCCCTGGGGGACGACTTGATCTAATGACCTTAGCAAACTGGGGCCGAGGGCCAAAGTCAGCCCCTGACCCTCTCCTCATCTCTCCCACACCCCCACCACGTCCGTCCTTCTTTCCTTTTGTTTCTTTTCTTTTCTTTCCCCTTTCCCTCCTGCCCCCTTTCTCCCATCCCTGAAACCCTTTCTTTCTCAGTCACTGGCAGCCACCACCCGGCTCTGGACTGCGTCCCGGGGCCACAGGAGAACTGGGATCCACCCCTGCCCTCAGGGCGCCCAGAGCCCGCTGGGTGTCAGCTGCCATGTCTCCTGGGCTGAGACGAGCTGCAGGTGCTGGGGGCAGATGTGTGTCCAGGGCATGGGGCAGGCATGGAGGGGAGAAGAGTTGGATCGCCCCAGGGACTAAGGCACTCCAGGAAGGCTTCTCAGAGGAGGAGGAGTCCCCAGCTCTTTGCCCCGATGGCCTGCATTCTGTGGCCTCCCTGACTCAGAAGGACCATGTGCTGTGGCCCCGTGAGCTGGCAAGCACACCATCCTGCTGCCTCTCACCTTGTAGCATCCACCTCCTAGGGCCTTGCTCTTCTCTACACAAGAGCCACTCACAGCCAGACCCCCATGGCCCCCTGCCCAGCTACCGCCACCGTCCCCAGTCTGCTTCCCGCTTCCCACCCCTCATCATCCTGCTGCCTGTCCTCCATGGCACACACTGGCTGCCTGCACCACCTGCCCAATGCACCAGGCTCATGGCGTGCCTGCCCACAGCCTCTATGGATTCCCTTCCTCAGCAGACCTGCATGTGAGCCCCAGCACCATATGCTCTGTCCTGCACTGAGCCCCCAGCCCCATCTCCCACCGTGTGGGAGCCTTCCCTCCCATTCACGCAGCCTTCCCTCAGTGAGCCTAGGTGGGGTCCTCCCTTGCACCTCTCCCCGCCGCCCCCTCCCCAGCCTATATGCCACTTCAAGGCATTCCCTGCACAGCCCCCATGCAGCCTGTTGTACCTGCTCAGGAAATCCTACAGACGGAACTAAAAGACAGCAGCGCCCAGGGGCTGCCAGCAAGGAGCAGAAGAAGCATCTGATCCCAGGCGCTCAGTGAGACTCCACGCAAGACCCCTTTGAGCAGAGCTTGGTGCCATAAGGAGGATATAAACAGAGCTGGGGGGAGGGCTGCCAGCAGGTAGATGTGCCCGCACGGTGGGAAGACCCCAGGGCATCCCCCAGGCGACTTGGGGCTGCCAAGGGGACAGGACTCAGTCCATCAGAGGAGGGTTGCAAAATTCCCCCCTCCTTCCCCAAACTAGAGGTCAGAGGTCTGAGACCGCAAGCCTGCTTTGAGTTGAGCAGCACAGAGCTTTAAAGGTAGATTTAAATCCGCTATCAATATTTAGTCACTGGAGACTGTAAATTAAAATCTGGACTTCTGCCTTTTCTCAAAAAAATTTTAAAAAGCGCAGCCACACTGGGGCCCCTCACTGTCAGCCTGATCAGAGTCAGCTGCCACCCTGGACTGCCCCACCCCCAACCCGGAGCCTGGTTCCTGCAGGTCACCACAGTCCCTGGCATTCCCTATTGACACCCACAAGCACACCCAGGGGGCCTGCCTTCCCCTTGTATCATGGCATAGCAGCCTCACTGGGGGTTCCTGCCCGGCCCCGAAGACATTTGGGTTAACCCAACCTCAAATGCCACCTGGCAGGGGGAGGCTTTATCTCTCTTTGCTGGACTCCCTGCTGGCCCTGACATTTTGATCTGGAATATGCTACATCTTTTTTTTTTAATTTAAATTCAATTAATCAGCATATAAAGTATTATTTGTTTCAGGGGTACAGGTCTGTGATTCATCAGTCTTATATAACATCCAGTACTCATTACATCATATGCCCTCCCCAATGTCCATCATCCAGTTACCCCCTCCCCCCAGCCCCCTCCCCTCCAGCAACCCTCAGTTTGTTTCCTATGATTAAGAGTTTCTTATGGTTTGTCTCCCTCTCTGGTTTCATCTTGTTTCATCTTTTTCCTCTCTTCCCCTATGATACTCTGCCTTGTTTCTTAAATTCCACATATGAGTGAGATCTTATGATAATTATCTTTCTCTGACTGACTTATTTCGCTCAGCATAATACCCTTAGTTCCATCCACCCCCCGTTGCAAATGACAAGATTTCATTTTTTTTTGATGGCTGAGTAATATTCCATTGTATATATATAAATAAATATACCACATCTTCTTTATCCATTCATCTGTCAATGGACATCTGGGCTCTTTCCATAGTTTGGCTATTGTGGACGTTGCTGCTATAAACATTGGGATGCAGGTGCCCCTCAGATCCCTACATTTGTATCTTTGGGGTAAATACCCATGGAATATGCTCCATCTTTACACATTCTCCCCAAATACAGCCACACTCGCCTCCCCTTGGAGCTGAGGGTCCATACTTGAAGCCTGACTTGGATGGAATCTAAGGCTGCCTCCCAGACACCAAGCATCACCGGCCACCCCACTCTAATGTGAGTTTGCCTTGCCAGGAACAGAGCTTGACAACTCCCTCCTTGACCAGGTACACCAGCAGGACCACAGTCCTCAAAGGACATTTTGCATTTTTGGCCCTGGCCTCTTCTCCCTCCTACGCCCCACCCAGCCCCACCATTTCACTTCTTTCTCCCATGAACTCCCAGCCCCAGAAGTATTTGGTTGAGTTGACACTTGGCACCAGAGTCCTGAGCCTTAAGGCAAACATTTGTCCTAGAATTGCTAGAAATCACTTGGCCTCTCTTAGCAGGACAATGGCAAAACCAAACAGCAACTCCCTTCCCTGCTCCTTGCCACCACCCCCTCTCTCCCACTCCACCCCACCCCCAAGCACCTTGACAAACTGGGGGCTCCTAGGATTTCCCTGGGCAAGACATGAGAACCTCTCCAGACACACCACTCCACAAAGTCCTGGAAAGCTCGGGAGTCATTGGCCAGGCCTGCAGATAACGTGGGGTGCCCACCCTTGTCCTTCACAGCCTTTGCTGGACCAGTGCCCCCTGCAGAAGTTAGGGGTGGGTTTTCACGCACTGGCCGTGCTTGGTTCTGGGGGGGCCTGGCCTGGGCCTGAGGAGCTCAGTAATGACAGAAGGTGTCCACTCACTCACTGACCAGTTCATTCATTCATCCACTGTCTTCTTTCTCCATTTACTGCAGCTTAAATTATTTCTCCTTCACTGGGGCATTCGCTCTGACTTGTACTAGTTTATAGAGAAATGCAGACACAGGCAAAGATACATAGAGACAGAGCGCCTTGTTTAATTGCTCGCTTATTAATTCCCCCACCATCCACATGCCCGCTCATCTGTTTGTCCGTGCCTCCAACCACCTATTTCTCCACGGAGCCTGCCCTCCCTCCCACTCCCCTGGCCTTCCCTCCATCTCAGGATTGAGCCTGCAGGCTTCTGGGGACCACCTGCCCTCCAGTCCCCTTCCCACAGGACTCTGAGGTTCAGGACGGAAGTAGAAGTCAGGATAGAAAGGAGGTAACTGGACCAAGTCAAAGAGGGAGGGGAGGGGAGGGCGGCCAGGTACGCAGTGTCTCCTCAGGTGGAAAACTCAGCTGGAAACTCCGCGGGAGAACAGCTAACTCCGTATGGCCAGGGTGCTAGGTTCTGAAACCCTATACATTTTTTTAAATCTATAATTATGTGGCACACACCTAATTAAAATGGACTATAATTGTTGAAATATTTTATTGAAGTCATTTTTTTTTTTCCAAACGACAGGTTTAACAGATGATAAAACTTGTCTTGTGGTTAACTGGGGCTGCCAAGAACCCCAGGCAGAGTACAGGGGTGGGGCTGTCCGACGGCGGACAGTCAACCCATCTGAATGCCAGCATTCTTTGCTAAGCACTCCTTCTGAAGGCTTCTCTCGGGCCCCGTGCCAAGCGCTCGGGACGGAGATAAATAGCCTGGGTGGGTGTTTTGTGCACAAAGATGACTGAGGTTTGCTTGAGCTCCACGGAGATCCTTTGAAATTGTGCTCCTGGGGAGTGAGGGCAGCTAAGATCAGAGGGAACTGTTTATTCAAAAGCACAAGGAGAGGAGTGTGATCTTTACCCCACTGGCAAGCAGCACCCTCCTCCAAAAATCCCAATGGCCAACCCGTAACAGACCTCGGCGGCTCGGGGGCAGCTGTGTCCTCACTTCCTCCAGGGAAGGGATAGATGCTTCTCAAATAATACCTCCGACAGCAGCTGCAGTTGCTGACGGTCTCCCAGGTGCTCCGAGTTTTATATGCTTTGTTTCTAATATTTACTGCCCACCTTATAGACGACGAAACTGAGTCATAGATTAAGCGAGTGGTTTCGGGGCTCCGCATAGTGTAGGCATGGCCTGGGTCCTAACCCCAGCTCTGTCTAACCTGGAAGCCTGGGTTTTTGTGTTCTGACTCAGACCTTGACTCAAAGTAGCATCTTCATTGTTAAAAAGACTGAATCAGTCTGGGGGGAGGGAAGGGCAAGAAACACACTCCAGGATCCAGGGGTTCCTGTCTGCGGGCAGTGTGGGGAGCAGGCGCGCTACAAGACGAGGGCCCCCGCCCCCACATCCAAGGGACTGGAACAAGAGCTGGGCTGGCGACCAAGGGAAGAGTCTCTTCTGTGCCCTAGCTAAGAACCCATCCTGTCACCCAGGACTGATCCCAGTCAGAGAGTGAGCAGAGCGAAGCAAGTGAGCCAAACGCTCTTCTCAAGATTGACAATCTGCTTTATCCTGTGTTCCTGTCCCAACCCAGCGATCGGCACCCCCAGGTTACAAGTGACAAATGAGTCAAGAGGTGAGTGTGATCTGATGGGACACTGCTAAAACAAAGCTCCAAAATTACCAGGAAGGGAAAAAAAAAAATCTTGGAGTTTCTCCATTTTTATGGTTATTTTTTCTTTAAAAAAGGAAAAAAAAAAGTTTATTCCTTCTTATTCCTCTTATTACCTTTGTTCTGCATTTGTTGTCTGCTTTCCCTCAACTCCATTCTTCATCTTCATGGAGCTCATTTGTTGAATAGACCCCGTGCCAGATGTCTGTCTGTCCTTTGCTCACGCACAGAGGCCCGAGAAGCTGTGGACTTCCAGAACATCTCTGTGCTCCCTGAGAAAAGCCCTGACTCAAGGCTGCAGTGTGGACCTGTGGACGCAGGGAACAGAGTCAGGTGGGGCTTGGCTCGGGGCCTGCGAGCCCTCCCATCCGGGCCACCCCGCCGGCTGTGGGGGAGGACAGGGCGCTCTGTGCAGGATTCACTCTGACAGCTGTCAGGGAAGGGGGGTTGTTTGTACAAAGCAGACTGACTGTGTCTAAATCCCTCCCTGGGGCACTGGTTCCAAGTTAAAATGTGGCAGGTTTGATCCCCACCACCCTACCCGCCCTACAGGACTTCCCCTCTCCCCCAGTCCCATCCCAGGGTTACCACCCTGATGAGCACTTCCAACTGCTCCTAAACGGCTGGTTACCCAACCGTCCCTCCCTCTCCTCCGTCGTCCCTCCTCCTCCTTGACTCCTGCCCCACCTGTTGGATCTGTCCATTTCCATTTGGTGTGGGGAGGAGTGGGCGGTGCCCTGCCTTCCAGCCCTCAACCCCGGGAGAGCCGCAAGGGCATAATTACTTCATGGAATTAATTAATCAACGGAGCGCCCCCTGCCAACTGCCTGGTATCACTGCCTCATCAGCCCTGAGAAATAGGTGTCTCATTATGCCCATTTAACAGATGAGGAAATTGGAGGTCAAGGAGGTCACTGCTCAAGGTGACAAATGGCCCAGCTCGGGGTGGGGTGGAATTCACACTTGGAGCCTCTTATCCTATTTACAGTAAGAACAGCTGCCTTTCGGAATGTGTCTTCTGGCCTCGCTGAACACTGCGTACAGGAGCTTCTCACTCGAAGGACCCACAAGGTAGGCAGCCTTGCCCCGCCTTCTGCACTGGGCACAGACGTCGGGAGGTGGGAGACCTCCCACTGTGGCCTGAGACCCTGGCAGGCACTCAGCTGTGAGCCAGGACTCCATGGCTCTGCACCCCTCTCTCTTTGCCCGCCTTGGGAGACCCAGGTAAGGAGGAAAGGCTGGTGGCCTGACAGCAGGGATCCTCAGCCTGGCGCTTGGACATCTGGGGTTGGGCAGTGCAAGAGGCTGTCCTGTGCCCTGTAGGATGTTTAACAGCGTCCCCAGCTTCCAGTCACCACCTCCTGACCAGAAAGTACTGACACCCAAAAATATCTCGAGACATTGCTAAATGTTACCCATTCCCCACACCCGACTGAGGACCACTGCCTTATAGTTCTGTTTTCCTTGAAGGAGGGACATGCTATTTCTCTCAAGGACATATAGAAATTCAGAATAGGTAGTGCCCAAAAACTAAGCAGCCCAGAGTGTGGCACAAGAAACACCAGCCAAGTGTGGTGGTAATATTATTATTATTATTATCATCATTATTATTATTATTCTGTGACTTGTAGGTGAGAACGAATCTCCACTAGCTGGCAATGGAGTCCTGGAGGGTGGGTAATGGGACCTGACAGTCCGAATCCTGTGGCTGACGCAGTAGATGCGTTGAACAAGTCTGTTTACCCTTTGGGAACTCTGTGTTCCCATATTTAAAATGGGAAGTCCGAAGGATATGACTTCTAATACTAAATCTAGTATTTCCAGGTTTTCCAGATTCCGACATCCTGGAACAAAGTCGTCACTCAGCCCTGAGGTGCAAGGGCTCTGGGCTCTGTCCCCCTGGGCTCAGTCCATGGTCTGAGCACTTACCAGCTGGGTGGCCTCAGGCAGGTCACCTACTCTCTCCATGGGTCTGTCTCTTTATCTATAAAACTCAGAGATCATCTCTGCCTCACACAGTTGTCACCAGTATGAACTGAGGTGATGCATACACCCCAAAAGTGCCTGGCACTCAGCCCCATAAGAATTAGTTATCACCATCAGAAACACCCTGGCAGTATTTAAAAAACATGACCCTCAGTCCCGATCACAGGCCCATTGAACCAGATCTTCCAAAGTGAAAGTGTGTGTGCATATTTTTTAAATTCTCTCCCAAATGATTCTGAAGTAGTGGGTCATTGGCCCGGAATTTAAGAACCACTAGAAGTTGTATGAAACTCTCTGATGTTAGGAATGTTTCATTAATGTCTGGAGTGCCACTGGAGGGGAGGGGGGCTGAGCGGTACAAAGATAAGAAATATACTCTGTCCACAGGGAGCTACCCCCTAATCAGGCAAGACCAACTCATAGGCCAAATACATAGCTCAAGTGGGCCTCTGTGGCCAAGGCCACAAAGAAGTTTGGGATATGTGCTCAGACATGGCAGAAGAGGGGGTGTGCCCAACAGGACTGCCCATTACAATTGTGTTGGTTGTTGACTATACGAAAGTACCCAAGAGGTGACTTCATCTAATTCAACAAAAGCTACATAGGACCAGTGGAAGGCCTGGGGGTCATTGTTCACACAAACCACATTGGAGGCACTGATATGCCCATAAATACCAGTTTCCCTGCCCCCTTCTCTGGGGGACTTTTTCCAGGACCCCACAAAAGTAACTGACCGCTGTGCCATGCTCTATTAGAGTCTTGCCTTTCCCACACTCACACTGCATTTGAGTTTGCGTCAATGCCTCGCCAAGAGATTATGAGCCCTTTGAGGGTAGGTACTGGATCTTATTTTATTTTATTTTTATTTTTATTTGTTTGTCGATTTGTTGGTTGGTGTTTCCAGCTTTGAACACAAAGCCTGTACAGAGTAGGTGCTAAGCAGATGCTAGTTGAATGAGTGGATGGATGGACGAATAGATAATTAGTAAACACATGAATTCCAACTGATTTAGAGGGCCTTAGTGAGCACTGTGGGAAAGAACTACAGTGCAAATCAAGAGAGCTGGGTGCAAGCTGAGGGGCCTTCTTGGAGGAGGAGGAAATGTGCCTTGAAGGATAGACTTGGTTATGGTGGGCACAGACACAGTGTGGAGGAAGTGGAGGGAACATTCTTCAGCAATCTCCTGCACAGAAAGTGAGATGGAAGAAGTAGAAGATGTGGCAAGTTGTTAATGAAGGGTTCAAGAAAAACATGGCTTGAGGCATGGTTTTACCGTGGCAACATGCTCTTCGTTTGGTATGGAAGGACAAAGTCAACATTTTCATGGAATCAACAAGAGAGTAAGAAGACCCATGTTGCAGCATCTGGATTCGGTGATTTCGCCCAGTCTCCCATAAGCGTTGAGCACATGGAGGATCATGTGCACAAGAGACAGAAGAGTCATGGGTACCATTGGGGGCCCAAACCTCACTGTTTTGCAGGTGTGTTGTGCTAGTGATGTTCCTTCCCAACCTGACAGAGCTGGGCTCTGACTCTTCTCGCTGCAAGAACCTGGACGAGTTGGATTCACCTCAGCACCTCACGGATATAATATAAGGCAATATAACATAATAATTATAATACAAATCCCCATCCCTCAGGACTCAACGGTCCCTTGAATCAAATGCAATACAATTGACTTTGTGGGCCATTAATCCATGCTGGGTCTCTTTCCCCAGAATGTTCCTTTAATGTCCACTCAGCTGAGTTCAGGAGTCCATCTCCCAAACCTCAGAGATAACCATGTGCATTAAAATTGATGGAATCTCCTTTGAACCAATAATCCTATCAAGGGAACCTGCCTTTGGGTTTATCCAAAAGGCAAAATGTGTGCCCAGCAATCTTCATTGCAGTGATGTTCTAATGGTAAATGCAAACCACGTAGGCAATAGTGGGGTACATAAGAGGAACACCCACAGTAGAGACTATTCCGTAGAATGGAAGAGTATGAGGCAAAGGGGTTTTAATAACGCAGGGAAAGTACACCGTAGATGTCACCGGGAAGCTTTCAACAGAATTCATGATCAATTTCATCTTTGGGTTGTTCTCTTGACTATCCAGATTTTTGTCTTATTTTGTGTCGACAGCATCAGGATGGAACACCTGGGACAACTTCCTCCTTCAATCCCAAAGCAGACCCAGCTCCCAGGTGCCCTATACCAAAGTTGTCAAGAGCGCACTCCCAGCGGGACGCCGCAAGGGTGACAAGTGTGGCCCCCGATTTTGTCACACTGAGGTAGGGCCAAGTTCAGTCTCCCTGGCGCCCTGAGCAGCAGTTTCACCCCCAGCCTCGTGCCCAGTGCTATGGGGAAGTGGGGACAGCAGGTGTGCCCTGGCCAGAAGCAGCTCCCACTGCAGTGAGAGAAGAGGCAGTGATGTGGAGAAGCCACCAGCTCTTGAGCGGACCCTCCCTGCATCCTGCCTCTCCCTCGCCTGAGTTTAAGTCTCATCCCAGAAACTCGGACCCTAGTGCCAGGCTGCCTAAGAGGGAAGCCCCATGCTGCCAGGACCTGTTGGGTGAGCCCGGGCAAGTGACACCACCTCTCTGTGTTTTGGTGTCCTCATCTGGGAAAGGTGGGTGGTGGCGGTACCCTCCTCACAGGCAGGTTGGGTTCCTTGGTCTAGAAAGCTCTTGGAGCATGACCCTTGGCAAGTGCTGTAGGAGGGCTTTCTATTACTATGGGTTCAAATGCAGCTGAAATAAGACTGTCTGACTCCAAATCACACAATCTTCCCCCTCGACCTCACAGCAGGATGTCCACAAATAAGGATGTCCTGAACTAAGTCCCTCAGAAGGGCTGCAAGAGAGGGTGAAACAGGACACTCTCATGCTTGCCCCCTGGGGGCGAGGACAACAGGAATGCTGGAGTTTGAGAGCTTTGGGGTCAAGTTCTGCTGCTACCGCGCATGATGGTCTAACCCTCCTGCCCCATCCATCTGCATCTCGGCCTCTGTGCCTGTAAGCTAGGTCTAGCTTCCACCCGCTCACCGGGACGTTTCCATCAGCAATAAGCATGCATCACATAAAGTGCAAGAACGGTGTTATTAAACCCACACCAAGACACCACAGGTACTGTGGGACGATCAGGTGAGAGTACACACGTGCCCCGTGAGGGCATCACCCAGCAGGTAAAGCCGAGTCTCTCAGCCGTGAAAGACTCAGAGGGGAAAGAGCCAAAACCGTTCCCCGGAGAAGCAGGGGTTCTAGCCGGCATTGAAAGCAAACAGGACGTTGGGCCGCCAGAGACGAGGGGCAGGGTCCCTCTAAGCAGCAGCGGGGCAGCTTGGGCAATGAGCAGTTCCACAGAGGATCTTCAGATGGTCCTATTACTAACAGAGCTCCCCGCACATGTCTGGGATAGAGAAGACGGAAGCAGGGAAGGAGGGAGAGGAACAGAGGGAGAAGGAAGGATGGAGGGAGAAGGGAGTCTGGGAAATGTTTGCATCCAGCTGGCCATCTGTGACCAGCACGATGCTGATTTGGCGCCCCCCCCTCCGCCTGACCCCACACAGAAGGCCCCTTGTTCCACAGTCTGCCCCACATGATCTCTGGGGAACATGATTACAAACCTCGACACTCCATTTCACCCTTTCAAAGGGCACTGTCCCCAGTCAGGCGTCTGCTTCCCTCCCCTTGGAGACATGATGCACCCTGCTCACCACTGAGAGATTTAGTGCCCCCCCACCCACCCTGAAAAGAAAAATGTAGCTTGAGACTTTAATTCCTATTCATGTCATTTTACAATAGCTTCATTCATTCCTACTAGCTGTATGATTTTTTTTTTCTTTTTAATTTGTGGAGTACATTTGTAATGTATGAATTAGGGAAAGGAAATGTTCTTAGAAAGGTCCCAGGGAGTGAGCTGTCTCATGTCTGAGGACTGAAATGTAAGTGTCAAGGAAAAAAGAGTGACATGGGGGCAAAGGGAGATGTGCTCTGGCCCAAACTGGCCCCCAAACTGCTGTGTGGCTTTGGGCAAAGGACTTAACCTTTCTGGGCTATGTGAATGTCTAAGGGGTGGCTTCCCAATCTCATTAAATAGTGTCTCCGTCAACCATTATGGCAGCCCTGTGGGTTAGGTGGTCACTGGGTCACTGTCACGATTAATGTGGGAAGCACCCTTTGGGGGAACTGACCCCAGACCCTACCCCCTCATAAGCTCCGGCTGGGAAGAGAGCGAGGCTGAGCACCCCCTCCTGCCCCCACCCCATTGTCCAGCTTCAGCTGCCAGGGCCCCTCATGGGCAGAAACATAAGTGAAGAAATCCAGTAAGCCTGGGGAGGCCAAAGTTTTGGCCTCATAAAGCCCTTTTCCTAAGCAGCTGGCCACAGCTGTCCAGAGCTAAGTCTTACAGTAAATTGGCCTGCAGCCCTGAAAACCGAGGGGCTGGGGCATGGGGACCCGAGTGGGGGGAGGGAACAAAGGCGTTCCTGGGAGAATGGAAAGAAGCCGCCCATCCTGCCGCTCACTGGCTGCAAGGCCTTTTCTCTCAAGCCTCAGTTTCCCCAAGAGTAAAGTACGGGTAACCCCTCCCCCACCATTGCACAGTGATGGTGAGGATGAGACTGTGGACGTCAGACCTCCCAGGCCAAGGTCTGGCCAGGGGTGCGTCCTCAGTGGGCTCCCCCCAAATGCCCAGCGTGGACTGCCCTCCCCGCTCCCGCTCTTGTAAAAATCATCCCCACCCACCCCACCCAGTCCCCAAGGACATGCACACCTGTCTCCCTTCTGTTTCTGTCCTCGGAGACAAAGTCCCGGCTAGTGGCTAGTGGCAGCTCTGACAACGGCCACCCAGAGGGCCGGTCGCCCAAGAGGGCCACTCAGAAAGGTGGATGCTTTTCCTGGTTTGCTGTAGGTGGGTTTTAGCCTGACGTCACTTCCCTAAACTCCCACCACAGTTCGCAGCAGAGGAACAAGAACGGTGTGGCTGGTCTAAATGTGCCCACAGGCCAAGTCTCGGGATGCAGAAGGAGCTGATTTAGTCCTTCCTGCAGATGGCAGAAAACCATCCGTCTGTGATGACTCCGTGTCCTCTGATTTAAATAGGCACTTTGGGAAAGAACCCAGTCTAATCAGGGTTTTCCCCATTCCTTCTCTCCAGGAAAGGTCTGAGGGGCTAAGAGGGAGAGGTCATTCTGGCTTCAGGGGAGACTAAGCCCTGTATACAACTGTCTCCAGGGTGCCCATTGGCCTTGGTGAGCCTTTGCAGTTCTCATAGCCTGTCTCTGAGGCCCAGGGTTGCCTTGCCCTCTGTTCATCACAAGGTCCTCTTGTCCTGGGTCTGGGCTCTCCTGGGTCCTGCAGCCCTCCATCGGCCACCCCCACACCACAGGGGGCTCAGGTCCTACCAGAAGCTCCCCAGACAGGTGCCACGCAGGGGTGTGTGGGACTGAGGCCAAGAGATCCCTCGTGCAGCCTCCCCATGCTCTGCGGCCTGTGGGGCCTCCTCCATCCAGATCACGAGCAGAGAAGCAAGTCATGGCTTCTCTCAGCCGGCGCCTCACATTTATCTGGAACTGCTCTCTGCTCCCACCCATAGCTGATCTCTCCCCAAAGAGGTGGAGTGTCCTCTGGGTGGACATGCACCCAACTGAAGTCAGGATCTGTAATACCATGCAAGAAAGACAAAATGTCGATCTACCACAGTGGCCTTATAAAGGAGACAATCTCTCGTAAAGAAGACATCCTTCGTCACCCAGAAGACATAATGAAGCCCTGCAAGGTGGAACAATTTGTCCTTGCTCACACAGTCAACAGGTGGGACAACGAGGGCTCTCCTCAAATCCTGTCACTTCCTGTGTCATGGCCACTGCATATCCACGCCAGTGTCCCCAACATGGCAGTGACAACATGGCCCAAACCTTCACTGGGTCCCCCTCCTCCACGGACACAGCCCCCTCCTTCTCCCGCGCTGCAAACCCCCTGTTTTGTCAGAGTTAGCAGAGAGTGACCCAAATGGAACCGCACACACCCTATGGGCAGAAAATGAGATGTAAAATCCTATCAGTCCCTCTGACAGTTAAAGTAAAATTTTATGTGAGCAATATACTCTCGCTCTGATTACCATGCCATCTAATTTTATTCCGGTTTTTCTGGGCCCGCTGAACCCCTGCTCTTTTAAGTGTTCAAATGCTCTGTGCGCCAAGATAAATGATTATAATTGACAGGGCATTGTCAATCTATAGCGAAGCCGATTTCATTAAGCATGCCAAGGGCCAGCTCTAGGGGCAGGTAGCTAAGCGGAGAGGGGTTTTGATCTCACCCTCTCCCTGTACTACAGTCCACACTGGTACCAAAGGCTGGAGGGCAAGAGAACAAAGGGAATGTTATGTCTCTGAATTCAAATCTTTCCCTTTGAAATGAGGCATCCAGAATGGCCAATGAAACTGTGGAAATGGATTTCTGGCTGCATTTGATGTTAAGCCTTTAGTGTCAAGAGCCAGGTCTGTTGGTTGCCTTTCTATTCCCCTTTCCCCTCTTGCCTCCTTTGGCTCCCCTTGGATCCCCCCATCTCTGGACGCCTTGTGGGGACTTTGTCCTTTCATAAACAGTGTCTTGGAGTTGGTAGAGAGGCAGCGGCGTCTCATTTCTGCTTTGACATGAGAAGAGCAAATTAAGTCCTAACAGAATAGAGAGTTGTTCTTGTGTCTGTAAGAGAATTCGTCTTGTATAGGTTAATTAAGACCCAGACTTCTCCTGCTTCAGTCTTAAATACTGTGTATCAAGGCATCTCCATGTGTAGAGTTGCCCTCCTTTGCCCTGGAGTCATCATATCCCACATCCCATCCATCCTTTTCTACCTGGAGAAGAGGTTTGGGAGAAAATCCAAGGTTCAGAGCCTCCTCCCTAAGCCTGTGTGACCAGATATCCGTGACAGGGGGATGAGCTTGCACCTAGAGCAGTTAGCCTAGTCCGTGATTGGGAGAGAAGGACACAGCGTCCGTGGCGACATCCTGGCTGTCATCTTGATCTGTTCTTGGGCTGAGGGGCACAGTGTGAAAAAGGGCTCTGAGTACCCAGGCCTACAGTCAGTTTGGGGAACCCCGGTGAAACTAGTCTGCAGCCCCACCCAGCCTGGTTATGTCCTTAAGCCGGATCTAATTAATTGACCCCATTTACATAGTGATTTGTGGCTCCTGGTAAGAGAAAGGACCTGTGAAGAGAACAGCAAATACGATATGGAATCCAAAAACCAGTTTCCAGTCCTGTCGCTGCCCCAACCAGGGGATCTTGGGTTACTTTCTTCACCCTGCAGCTCAGACATCTACCTGTAAAATCAGGGGAGTAATTGCTCCCCTGTCCTGAGTTCTAAATGAGCTGACTGCAAGAGCATTGTTTAAGCTCCAAACCATGGAGTTTAAATGAGAGCTAGCATCATTGCAAGAATATCATATATGTTAAAGTCAACCCATCTCCATAATACGTTATTGCAGAAAGGATTATTTCCTTCTATTCTTGGAGCGAGGAAACTGAGGCACAGAGCCCCTTGTAGCAGCCACAGAGCCAGCCAACAGCAGAGTTCTGTTCACAGAAATAGAGCCAGCCAGGCATGCTGGAAACTATGAAAAACTCCAGATATAACATATAAAACATGTTCTTAAATGCTTTAACAGCTGGCAAGGCAGTGGGAAATTAGGTCGAAGTCTAAATGGGAGTGGGAGGAGGAAAAGGATCTGTGCCACCACTTTTGCCTGGAGGACATCTGGTATACCTGCAGAACTTGATCTTGCATTTTTAGAGCCTTGGAGGGGACAAGGCACATAAAGCAAAACCCAGAGCCTACTCAAGGTGGGGAGTCCAAGAGAAGACGTTTGTTATGAAAAATCAAAGTCTCAAAGTGGGTTAGGACAAAGTAGATGGAAACACACACACATAGACAGAGAGCAAGAGAGAACAAAGCCCTGATGTTGAACAGAGAAGTCCTTAGATTGTCAACCAGGGACCTGTAATACAGCCCAGCCTCCCTCTCTAGCCTCATCTTCCTTTACTGTATGATTCCTCATCAACCCCTGAGCTGTTCTGATACACTTCCCCAGCTCAGCTGTCCATTTCCCACCTTTCTCCTGCTACATCTCCCTCTGGCTGAATACTCATTGGCTAGAGTTTCCATCAGATACTCCTCTCCACACCCATCCCTCCTTAGCCACACACCTCAGCTTCACTCTACATCAGTCCCTCCCCATATCAGTTAAATTCCTTCTAAACAGACCCTGGAAGGGAAATCAACCTTTTCTGCTTAGGTGTTAGGCTTCTATCAGTAAACCAATTGATCATAGGCACGTCTTTGAGAAATAGCTTGTTCATGGACTCTAACTGTGTCTGGGAGATAGGACTAATCATACATGCCAGTGGGGAGGCATCCTCATCTGGGGACACCAGCTCCTGGCCCCAACTTCTGTCTTTGCTGGCCCTGGCATTGTGATGGTCCTTTTCTCAGACACTCTGGTGACTCTTCTCCTTTCATAGAGAGCTGAGCCTCAGATGCTGAGAAAGGAAAGATGGCCCGGCCCATCCCCTGGGTGCTGCGTTGACCTCAGCCAGGCCCAGAGCAGCAGAAGCAGGGCCCTGTGGGGTCCCAGTCCCCCAATATGCAGCCAGTGCCCCCAGCCACATCACACCAGTCCAGTGGGAGGGCCTGTCCCACCCTTTGTGCTTGTTTGCACGCAGTAACTTTTTGCTCTAGTGGCAGCCCTGGAAGGCAGCAGGGCAACCTTTACTCTGTCCATTTACAGATGAGGACAAAGGCAGGCAGGGAAGTCACCCAGCCAGTGCAGGAGAGAGCTGGTAAGAGGACAAAGGCAGATATGACAAGTCATGCTTGGACTTCAGAGAAGGGCAATCACAATAAGTTGGCCTTTAAACTGACTTCTGCCAGTGGAGCTCTGCTTCCCACACTTAAATCCATCAGTGTCTGGAGCAGGTGGACCACAGCTTCCGTAAAGTGAGGTGAGTTGGGTGTCCCCTCCCTGCCGCTGGATGGATGGGGCACTCAATGGGGACAGGAAAGGGATGGAGGCCAGGAATGAAGAAGTGCTTTATGCTTCAGCCTGGATGGAAAATTGGTCCTGGATCTTTAAAACGTCGTCTAGGGTTGGAGGGGTCTGTAATTTCAATCCTCAGACTGACCTGTTGTTTGCTTTTAAGATGTAAGGGCTTGAATTTACCATTGTAAAAAGAAGATATACTTTTGTGTTGTAAAAAAATAAAATAAAATAAAAATACCAAATAGGTTCTTTTGGGTCTAAAGCAGAAGCTTGCAGCTGATATCTGTGAACCGCACTATTCTATATCCAATTCAACATGCATTTATTGAGCACCTACTGTGTACTAGACACTGTTCTAGGCTCTGGGATGCAGAAATGGGTAAAACACACAAAAATTCTCACCCTCATGGAGAACACAGATGACAAATATAGGTAAGTACGTTTTATGGTATATATTGGGTATAAAATGCTATGGAGAAAAACAAAACAAGGAAGGAAGTGAGGGAGAGCTAGGAGGTATATGAATTAAAGTATAATAATCAGAGAAGGTCTGTTGACAAGGGGACATTTGAACAAAGACTTAAAGAATATGAAAGAGAAACCCTTCAAATAAAGGGCATTCCAGGCATACAGAATGGCCAGTGCGAAGGCCCTGTGGTAATGGAGGGAAAGAGAGAACTAGGAGATGAGGTTAAGAGGTGGGGCCTTGAAGAGGTAAAATAACTTTAGAGGAAGGAATCTACATAGTGAAAGGATGAGAGTCTAAATCCAGGACTTGGCATAAAGTGCTTGCAAGCCTAACTACCTCAAGAGGACCTGGTAAGGCAGATTGGGAGTGGATGCTGCATGCATGCATGTTAGTCAAGTATGAATAGTGAAAATACTCCCAGACAAGTAGGTATGGATGGGCTTGCCCTCAAAAAGCAGGGAGGCCATTCTTAAGAGGGGTGGGATTTGGGCACCTGGGTAAGCAAGGAAGCCCCAATCCAGAACATTCAGAGAGAGAGAGATGGTGAGCCTAGGAAGTCCTGACAGGCTCAGGACCAGGAACATCAAGTACAAGAAGGCAGGAGTGGGAAGTGGGGTCGAAAATAACTCATGGATCCAGACCCTTATTTGCCTATCCCACACACACAGAAAGAAGGGGCCCATATCTACTTCCATTAAAAAAAAAAAAAAGTGGATTGGGGCGCCTGGGTGATTCAGTCAGCTAGGTGTCTGACTCTTGATTTCAGCTCAGGTCATGATCTCAGGGTCATGGGATCAAGCCCTGCCTTGGACTCCGTGCTCAGTGGGGAATCTACTTAAGATTCTCTCTCTCTCCTTCTCCCTCTGCCTCTCCCTGCTTCCCCCAACTCTCATGCGCACATGCACACTCTCTCTAAAAAAAAAGGTGGATAGTTTTTCTTTAAAAAAATGAAAGGGGAAAAACTAGGAATGTTCATATAAGCCAACCACATGCCTTTGTATGTAGTTGAAGGAATACAAAATGTATAGATATGTGACTGAAGTTTACAAAGGCAACTAAGAAAGCAACTAAAAGATTATGCGTGTGAGTGTGTGTGTGTTTATATATAAAATGTGTCGGAGGGAAAATGTGTGGATGCTGGTCCAAATGAACAGATTATCCCTTACAGAAGGGGTTTGATACATGACATCCTAATTTGATCAATCAAAAATAACAGTACTAATACATTTAACATATGTAGACATGGAATTTATCACCAAGACAAACAAAAACAATCAAAAAGAATTAACAGAATTAAAAGTGGTTGATTCAGGACTAATGTGAAGGGGTGATGTGACCAAAGGCTATTACTTTTCATTAGAAACATGCCTCTGCTCTTTGGTTTGATTAATCATACACAGGTATTTAATATGTACTTTTAGATAACATTTTTAAGTAGGTTTGACTTCATGTTGCAGTCAGAGGCGACTTGAGATTGGGATGTGCCAATTATGATTCTTGAGATGTTATCAGCTGGTTGCTGCTGATGGATTTGTCACTTTTGTGTAGAAATGATTTTACACTAAAATCTAGATTTCTCTGTTTCACTCTACTCACAGATCACACCCAGAAAGCAAGATTTACAGAGAAAAATAAGTCAAATGCAGTTTGAAAACACATTTTGTGGTATGAATACCCCCATTAAAATTCTACCACCTAAGGAGTCATTCATCTAACTAACCATCAGTTTTTGGGTGCCTACAAAGAACAAGGATATTTTCGATACAGACTCCATTTCAGGGACACATGGGTTTTCTTTCCCAAAGGAAGGATACAAAGGAAAGATGTAGAGTCTAGAAACCCTTCTGAAGCATACCCTCACCCACACGTTGGTTTTAATCCACTGTCAACGGAAAGGACTGAAATCAAGGTGTTGGGAATTTTAGACCCAGCTGTGTTTCATTTTTGCTAGCTGTTATCACCTAGGAAAGTCACCTCTCTGATCTGGACTTCAGTTCTTTCAAAATATATTTGAACAACAGGGTTTGGAACAGTTGGAATCTGAAACATCAGCCCTTGTTACCTTGAGCTAACTGGTCAACCCAACACAGAGGAGGGCAGAGCTATCTAACTCTGAAGGCAGAAGAGGCAAAAGGTGTTATGACAGAGGACTGTTTAGGCCTCCAAGTACAACCTGCAGGATGCACCGAGGAGGCAGCTGGCTGCCTGTGAGGCAATCCCATGTGGTGGAAAGATCGCAGGCCTGGGGGTCTAGAGACCCAGGGTTTAGTTCCAGCTCTGCCAAAGCTTCACTGGATGATCCTGAACAAGTCATTACAGCTCCATGGCCCTCAGTGTCCTCACCTGGAAGATTAAAAGGTTCAACTAGACAATGCCCGAAGTCCCTTCCAGCTCTAACATGCTCTCATTCCATGATTGCGTGACCACCAAATTAAATTAAAATCAGAGCTTTTGCATCACCCCGTGTGTTGGCGAAGACAGGGAACACGCCCATGTGTACATGAAAAAGCCTCCGACACTGGGTCTCTCAGCTTGTTGTTGTTGTTGGGGTTTTGTTTTTTTTTTTTTCATCCTTTCCTGAGCTTATCTGCCCAGGATCAAGGGCTTCTTCTCCAATGCAGGTGCTTATCTGCCTGCTGAGGCCAAGGGCACACCTTAGTAACCCGAAATTTGTGAGGCAATGCCCGCGTCTCTGCCACTGCTAAGCCACCACCTCTGGCTACAACAAGGCGTTCCCCGATAAACAGATTTGCTATATACATGTCTTCCTGGGAACACTGCCTGCCAGCCCACTCCTGCCAAGGTCTGCACACAGCCATCTACAGGGAGGGTCTGAGCACAGGGAGACGTTGGGGCAATCCAAGATGCTGCCAGACTTGGGGACAGAATGGGTGGGAGATACAGCTCCTGTGGAGAGGGGCTTCCTAGGCACCTGGGCTAGAGGGCAGGACAGAGACCTACAAGCTGTGGGAGGAGGGGGCTTCCTGGAATGCCAAGGCTGGGCTTGGTATCAACGCATCAGGGAGAAATGGCCTACAGATCTGGATATTTCTAAATCCCAGAATTGCTCATTCTTTCAAGGAAATTTTCCTGAGATCTGATATTCACTGGGCATTGAGGAAAACAGGTGAATCCCGATATCTAGGTCATTCCCATCAGAGTCCCCAGTCTGTATCCTTTGGATAAATACCTAGTAGTGCAATTGCTGGGTCATAAGGTAGCTCTATTTTTAACTTTTTGAGGAACCTCCATACTATTTTCCAGATGAATCACTGAACTCTACCTCTGAAATGAATACACTATATGTTAATTAATTTATTTAAATTGAATTTAAATAAAATAAAACAAAACATGATGATGAAGTTCAGAATAAAACCTTACTTTTTAAAACAAGAAAAAGAGTCCCCAGTCTGGTCGTGAGGGAAAAGGATACATAAAGCAAACAATCACAGTACATTTTATTCTTGCCCTTATCCAGTGAATATAAAATGAATGCCCAGTGAGTGCAGTTATCATTCTTGGTACTAGGGGAATTCAAGCTAATGACCATAGTTGGCTGAGGGCTTCCTACGGCCAGGGCACTTCACTGGAGTTCTGCATTTGTTAGCACCGGTCACCCTAGTGGTAGTTATCGCCAAGAGTGATTACAGCTCTTCCTAGTTCATGTCCAAGGAGACTGAGGTCAGAAGGGTTGGGGCTTTGCCTGAAATGACCCTGAGAGTAGATGACACTGGACCCAGGTCTGCTGGTCTCCCCAGCCTAGCTTCCTTTTACCAATTTGTTCTGCTACAGCTCAGTCTTCCCAGATCCAGAAATGTCATTTTCCCTGCTCTTGTTCTCAGCTTGCTCTTCCTCTCTATCCCCTTGTCCAGGGAATGGCCTCACCTTTGGTCAGTACAGGGCAGGTTGTAGTGCAGTAACAAATAACTCTAAATATCCATGGCTGAAGGCAACACGGATTTTACTTCCCACTGACACTCTGGTGCCATGGGTCTGCTTGACACCATCACTCAGGTATCCAGGTTGATGGAATTTACATCTCGGTGCATATCCCCTGTCACCGGGCAGGAACTGTATAGGCTGGAGGGCCTCCCATCAGCCTGTGAAGTGCTCTAGCCCAAAGGTGACGTATGTCACTCCCAGCCCATCAGCCAGAACTAGCCACGTGGCCACACCAAACCTCATGCAAGGAGACTGGACGCTGGTAAGCAGTAAGGAAGGCTGCCAACAAATATATGTTAAGAAAAAAAAAAGAAGAAGAAGAAGGTAGCGGGAGGGGAAGAATGAAGCGGGGGAAATCGGAGGGGTAGACGAACCATGAGAGACGATGGACTCTGAAAAACAAACTGAGGGTTCTAGAGGGGAGGGGGGTGGGAGGATGGGTTAGCCTGGTGGTGGGTATTGAGGAGGGCACGTTCTGCATGGAGCACTGGGTGTTATGCACAAACAATGAATCATGGAACACGTCATCTAAAACTAATGATGTAATGTATGGGGATTAACATAAGAATAAATAAATAAATAAATAAATAAATAAATAAATAAATAAATAAATAAATAAATAGGGGAAAAAAAAAAAAGGAAGGCTGCCAACATCACTATTCACCCAGGTTCCTGAGGGGGAAGCCCTAGTCTTCTGGGATTGCTGAAGGCTTTTCCTCCCTTAGCCAGGAAGTAGGGGAACATACCTGACTCTGGAATTCGCTCAGACTTGCAGGACTTGGCGGGGTGTGGGCTTTTACTGAACTTCTGTGAGTCTCTGTTGTCTTATCTGTAAAATGGTGGCAATAATGCTTCTATCACAAAGTTACGGTGACAATTTACAAGCTGATGAGTGTAGACCATGCTTGGTAACTGTTAGGTTCCCTGCTTCCCTTCCTTCCCACCCCTACCGCCATCTCCCTTAGAGGTCTTCCATCCTCTGTTCTCAGCCCTGCACCCAGCATCTCTCACTGGCACTCCTGCAACATCTGCTGATCCCCCTACCTTGAACTGCATTCTGCCCTTCACGCTGTGTCTGCCTGCTGATCTCCCTGAGCCACAAATCTCATTGCATTGCCTCCATGCTCTTAATTCTCTTATGGTCCCTTGCAGCATTCATGATACAGTCATAACACAATGGATCCTTCCAGGTTTCCAATTTTCCCACATCTTTCCCATCTTCCATATGAACCATTCCCATTCCCTGATTCTTCCATGACTTTTTATACCTGCACATCTGTTCGGAGTGACCTTTTCCCTACCTCATCTGGAAAACTCCTATTCATACTTCAAAACTCAGCTCAGGTGTCACCTCTCATAGGAAGGCTTTCACAGCTACCCCAGCAGAGTTCATAACCTTTCACCTGCTGTTGGTCTCTTATTGTTACCTGAAATTGCATTATCAGCAGTCCACTCCCTTGAGCTAAAGTTTCTCCACTCAGTCCTCTTTCATAATGGCAGAGTGCAAATAGCCCACAAACAGCAGACCAAGCCCTAAGTTTGACCCCAGGGCTTTTCCAAACCTTGTTCAGTAATCTTAGAAAAGTCATCTCCTGCTTGCAGCTAACCCAGAGTGGAGTGGCTATGGAAATATCTCACCCTCTGCATGGCCAACACCTGGCTGGAGCTCTTCCCATCTTAGGATCCATCTGTTCCCAAGGTGACAGACCCTGGGAATGACTTCACCCTGCAGGAGAGAGTCCTCCTTCTCCACTCCTTGGGGTGACCTCCCTATTGCAGACCTAGGATATCCTGAGGTATTGCAGAGTGCAGAATTCCCATGGCAAAACTTAACACACATTAATGGAGCAATACAAGGTCAGAAGGGGGTAGTTATTCAGTCCCAAACAAGCCCAATGATGGGAACAAGAGCTTCTGTCCTTATACTCTTAGATGTAGAGGCAGCCAGAGCTATGGCAAGACGTCGCATCTGTCCACATAATTCTTTGGCAACTTGTCTTCACCAAGATAAGGAAACAGGCACAGATGTGATGTGGCTCACTCAGGGTCCTCCTGTCATTTCAGGTCTGGGCAGAAACAAATCACAAAAGTCCTTCTGACTTTAGGGCTTTTTACTCAGAAGCCCACTGACAGGCAAGCCAGGCAGCTTGATGATAACCCACGAGGATGCGGGTAGCTAAGAAGTGGCAGGATCATGCAAAAGAATCTGCTCAGCCACGGAGGGAAATGAACCGGATTTAGATCCATCCACACAAACAGATCTCCAGAAATACATCAGTGGGGGAAATAGAAGTCGGTTGCTGATGGTTCTGCACAGTATGATATATGATCTGCTTATATAAATATGTAAATGTTTAATCACAGAGTAATACATATTTTGGGGGGAGATGTGCATAGTTTTAAGTGGCTTGGAAGGAGAACATCAAACTCCTAATAACGGCTACTTCTGTGGAAGAGGAAATGGACCAAGATGGGAATCTTGCTGGGGATGGGGGGACGCAGCTGCAGATTTATCTGTATGGTCCTTGTAGTTGTTAAAGTGTCTATTGTCTTCATACATGACTTGCAGAATAGTGTAACCATACACATAGAAAAATAACTGAAACAAATATGAAAAAAAAGGGTAAATAGTTAATTCTGGGTGCTAGGAATATGAGGTGATTATCATTATTTTTCTTTTTTTCAAATTTCAAAAAAAAATACTATGTAAAAAATACTGGCTTCAGACCCCATTTCTACTGCTAACAAGCTATGAGACTCTCAGCAATCCCCCTTCCCTCTGTGCCTCAGTTTCCCCACTGGTGACTGCAAGCATGGGGTCAGACACATACCCAGGGAGCTCCTGGTTCTCAGCTCTATGAGCTCCACACACTGGTGGGCCAGATCTCTCTAACCAGGTGATATTTCCCAGCTGGATCAACCAGATGTTTTACACAGAAAAGGTATTGATAGTGCACAGACTAGTTGCTGAAGGCAAGAAAGGAAGGAAAGAGAGATGGAAGAACAATCTACTTAAGGTCCATGTTGAGAAGCAGCTGTAGAGTCTTGCCAACACAGGACTCAACTCTACCTCTCTTCTGCCTGCCAGTGGGTGCGTGCATGCGCACACACACACACACACACACACACACACACACCACAGCAAGGCTGTAGAAGTGATAACTCAGACTTCAAGCCTATGTCCACTGAATGGCCTCCAACAAGTTCCATGATGTCTCAATCCAGGAACCAGCTCAGCCTATCAGCAAGTACCTTCTTCTACGTTCACCACGCCATCCCTAGCTGCTCTTCCCCAGGGTACATATGCAGAGCAGGTCACGTTTCCCCATCTAGCAGAGTCAAGACAATGTAAGCCACTACTAGGTATCTGTCCCCACACCACTACATGATCCTCATACCCCCCATCTTGCCATGTGAAACACTCCAAGATAGTCAGAGTCTGACTTGATCCCAGTGGCCACCAGCCAGGGAGGAAGGAAAGAATGTGGCCCCCTTATTCCCAGAATAATGAAAATCAGCTCCCTGCCCTGCACGGCTGGCACTGGGCTGAGCACACCACGTGCTTTTGCTCACTGGTCCTCCCAACACCAGAGGTCACGTGCAGAAATCTAGAGCTCAGGAGTGCTCTGTCCAATCCTACACTCTGCCAGGCCAGGCTGGGAACCTGGCCCCAGTTCAAGGCTTTTGCCCTGGACAAAGTGGCCACATTCATGCCATTTCCATCCGTGTTCCAGTCTCAACATCCTGAGGCACTAAGCAGCAATCATTCAGCCATGCCAATGTTTGTAGGAGAAGAAAGTGTGCTCTGGAATCATCGAGCCAGCTTTTGCAATGTCCTGCCTTCTGTGTCTATAGAATGGCACAAGGATGCCCCCCGACAGTGTTCTGGAGAGAATCAAGTGAGAAAGCAGAGGGGATAACTCCCCAGAACGAGAAGGTGCTCAGCCAATTCCTCCCCCTTCGGGACAGGCCGAAAACCGTCACAGCTGCCCCTGCCCCGTTCTCTCCCGGCGGCCCAGACAGACCTGTAGGTTCCAATGAGAAGCAAACTTAACGTTCCGCCACCGGCCGCCTCGGGTCTAGCCCTGCCTGCGGAGTTGCAGGATGTGGTCAGCTAGAACAGCAAGGCACGTATAAAAGAGCTTCCCAGAGGCCTTTGCAGCAAAGCCACAAGTTGGGGAGATAATTTGTTGCCTTTGCTCTCTTTTCATAATGCACTCTTAAGGCTACCAAAAGGGGAAAAAAAAGGCATTTTCTTCCAAAATACTCTTCCTTCTCATGAAAGGGTAAGCATGGAAATTATTAGGCCTAAGAGGCGATCTGCTGTGCCAGTTTTGAAATCTCACCAGGACATCGGACAGTCTGCACTTAGAAAAGAATCTGAACTCCTTTATGAGCGCACAAGGCAGTCGGCTAGTATTAGTAAAGTGGAAATCATTCGGGCAAGGAGAAAAAACAGAGCAGCTTACGATGGCTGTTCAGACAAAAGAGCACTTTGATGAGCTTCACATAAATGAATCCAAAACATTTTTTAGTGCTTTTTTTTTAAAAGATTTTATTCATTTATTTGAGAGAGAATGAGATAGAGCATGAGAGGGGGGAGGGTCAGAGGGAGAAGCAGACGCCCTGCTGAGCAGGGAGCCCGATGCGGGACTCGATCCCGGGACTCCAGGATCATGACCTGAGCCGAAGGCAGTCGCTTAACCAACTGAGCCACCCAGGCGCCCTCCAAAACATTTTTTAAAGGTCCCTCAAAACATAGGGAATTAGCAGAGGGGTGTCCTTTAAAAAAAAAACATACTTGGGGCTTTACCAAACCCAAACGTTTGAAAAACATTTGTAACTCTGGTCTGGCAGCCCAGCCGTTAACTCTCCAGCTGAAAGTGGTCTCTGGGGGCCTATAGGAGAAGCTCCCACACCCCAGTGGTGAAGCCCTCCTGGCGGGGCCCACCCATCTACATAGATAGCGCTAGAAGGGGAAGTGGCTCGAACACCACCTCTCGTACTCACTCTCTCCTTCATGTCAAGCAGGGTGACTCTGGGGAGAAAGCAATTCCTTTGTGGCAGGAGGGCAGTTTCCTGCGCATGAACTTTATGGAGCCTCTTCCCTGCATGCACTCCAACAGCAAGCGCATGCCTTCTCTCCTTCCCCATTTGTCCTGCAAGACCAGGATTCATCCTGTAGCTGGATGACCAGGCAGGAGATGCTGGAGCCCAGGGCTCTTGAAAAGTAGTACAAGTCAGTGATAGGAACCGGCCCAGGGACGGAGGTGACGAGGAGGGAGGCACAGAATCCAGCACCCACCCCCACCCCTGCAGGGAGTCAGGACAGTGAACAGGGCCCCTGTCAGGAAGCAGAGACCTTGTATTCAGAGACTAATGCAAGAGGGAAGTGAAGGGGACAAGAGCTCCAAACCTGACTGTGAGCACAGGCCCAGTCCCCGGGGCAGTCGACCGTAAGAGCCTGAGGGTTGCACATAGATTTGTTGAGGAGTGTTCCGGAGAGCCACCTGTCAGGAGGGTGGCAGAGGAATTGAGGAAAGCTGAGCTGTGAATCAGGTGCGAGAGGAGGGCCAGCTGATGCTACAGGAAGCCCTGGGTCTGGGCTGGATCATCGGGAACGTCACACCTGCAGGCGAAGGGGCTGGGCTTCCGTCCCTGGCATTCACCAGACATCTCCCTGGATGAGGGCGTGTGACCTTGGGCAAGGAAGCTTCTTTTGGCTGAGGGCAATGTCCAGAAACCATCTAACCATCAAGCCAGGCACCGGAGCAATGGAGTGCCCCCGCCCTGCAGTGGACGCTGAAACCGCTCACCGCCATAGCAACTACGCTTCACCTCTCGTGCCGCCTGGACCATTAGCTTCAGATACTCAGCTCGCTCTCCCTGGGAACAGCTGTTCCAGGATCCGGGCTGGTCTCTGTTCCCTGGGAAAACGTATAAGAGGAAGGTCAGTCGGCCAGACTATAGCCATTGCGGCTGCCCCAGCATCCTGGCTGTGTGTCATGCTCATCAGCGCCCCCTCGGCTACCCATTCTGTGCTGCTCTTACTGTTGGCTGGGTCTCTACCAGTCCGGGCGGCTGCCCTGCAATGAAACACCCCATTTCTCCAAGAGTAAAATGTAGCTTAAGGAAGCAAGGGAAGCAGGGCTGGGCAGAGGGAGATGCTGAGCTATGATGAGCCCTGCTCCTTCCTAATTAGGGATCAGACCCTGGCATCACTGACCTGCAGGCTTTGAGAATTCAACGTCTTCTGGAATACTCTGCTGATCTTCTAATTAAGACTTGGGCCTGATCTTCAACTTTTCTGCCCTCCAGGAGGATGAGTCTCCTTATATGCTGCCCTCTGGCCCTCACACTTAGCCTTTAATTGGTATTTAATCACCCTTAGCCTTGCATTGTCTCTGTAATGCATGGGTTGCCCCCAGCAACAAGCATCCAATTCCATTATACTTCTAGTGACTACCCCCTCCCTCCTCACCTGAGAAATCTCACCTGCCAGGGCATCCCTTCCTCCAACATCCCACCCCATGTCCCCGCCAGCAAAAGGTTTAACAGTTGCTTTGCTACAGCATTCCAGTGTCCATCCATATGGCACCAACTACCAGTGATGGGGTTTTCATTGCCAGTCGGTCAGCAGGTAATCTGGCTCTAAAATCCTATTCTATTTTTTTTTAAGATTTTATTTATTTATTCATGAGAGAGAGAGAGAGAGGCAGAGGGAGGAGCAGGCTCCCAAGGAGCAGGGAGCCCGACGTGGGACTCGATCCCAGGACCCTGAGATCATGACCTGAGCCGAAGGCAGATGCTTAACCATCTGAGCCACCCAGGCGCCCTCTAAAATCCTATTCTAGAGCCTGTGTCCTAGGACATCTCCATCAACACTGGTTGCTTGATGGATTCCCAGGTAATAGCCTACGGAATGAAATGGACATGCGAGAGGTTTGCTAAGGTGAGCTCATGGGATCTACACCTGTAAGGGAGCAAGGGGAGAAGGACTGAGCAGAGGGCAGTCACAATAAAGGTGTTAGCCTGTCCCCTGGGGAGCTCCCAATCTGGGAAAAACCATCAGATGCCCTGAAGAGACATGAGGGTGCCAGGCCTTCATATCCCGGCATGCTAGAGTCACTACATATGGGATACCTCTGGGGAGGTGGGGATTTCAGAGGAGGTGGCTTCCTTTAGCCAAGAGATTCCCAGAAAAGGACACAGCTCTGAGCCAACCCTGGCCAACAGCCCCAGTAGCTGGGAAATGAGTTCCTTGCTCCTAAAAGAGTTTATGTGTCATAAACCACAGTGTCCCCTACAATGTCCATCTTCCCCAGCAGATAAGACAAAATCCATCACATAGCCACACAAGTAAGTAGGTAATTGCAAACCCTGTGAGGTGCAAAAAGGTACACAGAGCCCCAAAAGCCCAGCAGTGAGTGACTCCGACTTCATCTGGAGGGTCAAAGAAAGCTTCCGATGAACAGAATTTGAGCTGGCCGATCCCTGAGGAATGAGTAGGCAAGACACCAGTGAATAGAGGAGGGGAGAAGGCCATCCAGCAGAGGACCACGAGGCATGAGTCAAAGTCAAGGTGTAGGAAGGAGCAAGATATCCTTGAAGAATAACAAGAGGGCCCAGGTAGCTGGACATGGAGCAAGGGAGACCCTGGCCTCAGATGAGGCTGGACAAAAATGAGAGAGAACCACATCATGCAGGCCCTGGGGTGCCATGGTGGGGATTCTGGTCTTTATCTAAAGAGCTACCAGGGATTAATTTCAGAGGAGCACCAGCCTATGGGCATGGCACACAGGTCACTTATTTGGGGTCTCTAGAGTATCTGCCACTATTGACTTCAGCACTTGGAAATGTGGATCCGTGCACTGGTCACCACTGTCTACTCCAGAGGTGACCTGAGGTGATAGTCAGTGAGAACACCGGTTAGGTAAGCACCCTGGAGGAAGACCAGCCCGAGTCCTAGAGGAACAGGAGGAGGACAGAGGAGCAATCACCACTGAAGTCAGGCTTGGGTGTGGCTGCTTGCGGGGAGAAGAGGCCTCCGGGAAAGGCACAGGGGGCTCGGGGGCCACCATGGCCATGGAGAAATGCACTGGATGACCAGAGGGCGCCACGTGGACCGCCAAGTCCCAGCAAGCAAGTGGATTCTGTAGAGGAAGGAGAACGAGACTGGTGGGGACCAGATCACAGAGCATGCCATGCACCAGGCTGAGAAGGCTGCCCCTCACCACATGGGAGATGAGATCTGAGAGCGCTGCATGGCCCGATGTGGCATTAGAGGTGGTAGCTGCGGGCATCCTACTGGAGTCTTACGTTTGGCAGAATAAAGTCCCCTAAAGATGCCACATCCTACTCCCCAGTACCGGTGAACCTGTTACTGTAGATGGAAAAAGGGACTTTACTGATAGTGTTGAAGCCCTTGAGATGGGGAGATTATCCTGGTTTACCCGGGTGGCCCAAAGCAAGAGTCAGATTCTGAAAGAGATTTGCAGATGCTGTCTGTGCTGCTGGTTTTGAAGATGGGAAACGACACTGGTGGCTTCTAGAAAACAGAGAAGTCAAGAAGGTGGACTCTCCCCCAGAGCCTCCCTAATTCTAGAAAACAGAGAAGTCAAGAAGGTGGACTCTCCCCCAGAGCCTCCCTAAGGAACAAAGCCCACTGCAGACACCCAGCACGATTCTCGGTCTCTGCTGGCAGACATCGACACAGAGAGGAGGGGAAGACCTCAGAAGGCGCCGCACGTGCACTCTCCCCCACATCTCCTTTGGGACCTCTGAGGCCTTTGGGCACGATTAACCCGTGTGGCTCATTCAACACTCTCAACGCTTTCCCCTTACCTGAGCTGGGTGAACGCAGGAGCGAAGGAAGAAAATTACAAGTCCTAACACAAAACTTTACCCACAGGATATAAAAGGACCCTTTTGCTGAGAAGTCGCGGCCCTTCGGGATGTCAGCACCCTGGTGCTCAGAGCCCCGACTGTCCCCGCGGTGAGGGACGGAGGGAGGGAGAGAGAGAGCGCCAGCCACAGACTGAGCTTGCGCCTTACAAAGCTTCCAGCAATGGAAAGGCTGAGAAGCAAAGAGGCTAAGTGCAGGCCAGTGACCTCACCACTCGGCCCCACGACCCCGGGTTGGGGGCCCCCTGCTTAGGCACCTTCTCCGTTCAGGTAGGGCCTCCCTCCGACAAGGGCTGGCGGAGTCGGCTCGGCTGGCATCACAGCTCCTCATTAGGCTGTGCCAAAGTCAGCTTCCCTGGTGATGTGCCTCCTCCTCGCCCTCCAGCCCTCCTGACTCGGGCAGCCCCCGAGAGCCACGGGCACTACCATACGGCAAAATTCTTTGGTGAACCGTGCTCCCCTGCCTTCCTTCGGTCATGCCCACCCATATGTGTGACCAGAGGTCAGCCTCTCCCCAGCCCCCCTCATCGCCTTCCTGTAACTGTCCTCCAATTTGCTTTTCTTTTCGGTGCACCGGCTCCGCACTCTGAAGTGAGCACGATGCCTGCGGCGTAGGGAACAATGCAGAGCAGAGCACGCTTCCCTCTCCCTCAATCCAAGCTCTAAACCCCTTGTAACGCAGCCTCAGATCCCATTAGCTTTTGATGAACTGTCATATCATCCTGTTGACCTATATTGAGGAAGATCCCCCTGGCACCTGCCTCCCGTCACTACGAAGCTGACTCGCCCCATCCTGACCTTGCACTCTGGTTATTTGAACCCACGTGTAGAGCACTGCATTTACCCAGCCTCCGCAGCACGCAGGGTTTTGTGGTCATAGGCTGTTGCTCTGCCTTCCCCCCGGAAGGCCTGGGTTCCTCCAGAGCAGCAGTCCTGTCTTGTGCAGGTCTGAAATGAAACACTGGCCATAAAAAATTAGGGGTTTGGGGGAGCCTGGGTGGCTCAGTCAGTTAAGTGTCCAACTCTTGATTTCAGCTCAGGTCATGATCTCAGGGTCGTGGAATCGAGCCCCTCATTGGGATCTGAGCTCAGCACAGAGTCTCCTGGAGATCTAGAGATTCTCTCCCTCTGACCCTCCCACCCCCCTAATAAAATAAATAAATAATCTTTAAAAAAAAATAGGGGCTTGGCTATAGCCAATGAAAAAGGGGAAAGAAGAGAAAGAATGGGGACAGGAAGAAGGGATGCCAGGAAGGGCTGCAAAGGCAGGAGGACGTGGAGGGTTGTGGAGAGAATAGAGGAGGGGACCCAGGGAAGGTGTCACACCTGGGCAGGCTCAGGTAGGTCTAAAGCATGCTGGGAGAAAGCCAAGGGGAGAGGGAACATGCAGAAACAGACATGGCTGAGGGCATCAGGTGGGCTCAGGACCATGGAAGTCCAGGGCTGGGTCAGGCGGAAGTGTCCCTTGGGGGGTCTAGACAGCAAGGTGAGGCAGGGGAGAGGTGCAAAGACCACATGACACACAGGTGAGGGGTGCTCTGGGCAGCACTGTGGTTCAAGGCCATGCTGTCCGGTCTGTCCAGTCTCCCGGGAAGACACCAGGGCTTCTCTCTGATGCCGGGGACATTGAGTCTCTGGGCTGCAAAAGTCTAGGTTCAGCCCCAGGGGGGGCTGGGGGGCCCCCTTTCTATAGGGTCCATGCAAGGAGAAGCTGTAGGGAACCCAGGAGCTGAGGAAACGGAGGCCAGGGTGTGGCAAAGAAGGGAAGAACAGGCACTGGAGAATCCAACGAGATGATCTGTATAAAGCCATCAACATGGTGCCCAGCACTCAGTAAATACTCACTAAGTGGTGACAGTGACGGTGGTGGGGAGAAGGAGGGAAATCAGGAAAAAGAAGCAGAAAAGAAATAACCAGGTATCTACTGAGTCTGCCATATGCCCTCGGCACCTTCAGGCTGCCTTCACCTTCTGTATTTACATTAACCCTGCTCAGCGACTTTATGGGATGGACAGACAGACTTACCTTCATTTTACTGATGGGGAAACCAAGGCACAAAGGGTGAAGACATTGCCCAGCTAAAAATAGGCAGGGCAGGAGTCAAGGTCTCTGTGATTCTAAAGCTCCTGCCTTCCAGTGAGGAGGAGAGATACAGAAAGGGTAGGATAAACAGCCCCAGAGTGGACCAGGCTAGACACAGAAAACCCAAACATGAATTCTGGCCCTGGGGAGCTTCCAAGGGTGCAAGGTGGAGGCAAGAGGTGGTCGGAACAAGAATCCCATCAAATGCAGTCCATGCCACAATAGAGAATACACAGCATCCCGGGAACACAGAGGAGATGGGGAGAGAGGACTTCCTGGAGGAGGTAACATTTGAACTGAGCCATGAAATGACCGTCCATTTTTCCAGAAGATGGAGGCAAATGTGGTTTAAGGCAGCATTTGAAAATTGGCAGCTCTCTGACAATCTTTTCTGTCCTCCGCCCTGCCCCTAATTCACCCACTTCCCACAGCAGAGTCCAAATCAACAGTGGACCCCAGAGTGCCTCCAAAAGTACCCACCTTCCTCAGTCTTTGTTCTTCCTTCTATCCAAGAAACTTTCAGACTCCATCATCTCTACCCGAGGACATTCAGTCTCTGGCTGGGAAAAGGGCTGTTTTCGCCAAGCCAGCTACTGGCAAAGGACCTCCCCCAGAGGACGGAGGGCTTCCTAGGTTTGAGCGAGGGCACACATCGATCCACCGAGCACAAGAAGAATAGAATATATCTCACCCAAATCAGTTACGTAATTTTTAAAAGGCAGCTCTCAAATAGGAAGAGCATTTATCTATTATGACCATTTTCCATTTTTAGTGGTAATTGAAGTTTTTCATTGGCAGCTCATGCTAAAAGCACCAACACATTGTGATCTTCCCCGCCCGTTCGAATGCAATTAGAGAGTTTAATCAAACTCCACAGCAAATGCAGTGCCAGCCAGGCTATTTTTGAATTTTTCAATCTAGAATCATTTGAGGACTTTTTAATTGTTAGTTGGGTTTATTTATTGAACTCAGGCTTAAAAGAAAAATAAACAGCAAGGAGGCAAGAAGTGGCTGGAAATGCAAGAAAAACCCAATCCGTGCAATTTAATAAAGTCTGTCCTTGTTAGCTCCAGCGGTTGCTAAACTCCAATGAATTCAAATTCCAACCAGGTCTCTAAACATCACATTATTTACATCTTTCATCTATTATGATATTTCAAATAAGATTGTTATAAAATTGCCCCAACTTTGGGCAACTGTAGATCATAAAATAGGAACATTATTGCATTAAAGGAGAGGAACTGTATCTCATTTAAAACACATAAGCACATAATTTCATAGATGTATATCTGTAGCTGGATATATATCTATGAACAATGAAACTGCCCCAAAATTAAAAGCCTTCTGGCTATATATTTGTAAACACAATCAGATCACAATCCAATAAAGGGGCCCTCTTGAATTAATGTGCATCACATGGTCTTCCCAGCATTACATTTATAACTTTCCTTTTGAACAGCTCACTGCCTTCTCTTTGTCTCCATAAAAATGCAAGGGCTTGTGCGTGTGTTTTCCTGTTTTCTTTGGCTAATGGTATATGTAACCATTCTTGTTTTTAAGGCAAGAAAATTGGATCATAATTGTGGAAAATACTGAAAGAAAGAAAGAAAGTCACCCTTTTATACCTGCATAGAAGGAGAATCTCCATCTAATTTCTCATAACTTCTGGCATAAAACACTTTGCATTTTAAAAAGAAACTGTCATTTCACTCATTTTTATGATTCTGATAATGAGAATGGGACTTACATTGTTAAGCAGGGAAGTGCAGTGATTTTATATGCACATTAAAAGGGACAGACCATTCCTTTAATTTAGATCATTTAAAACAAAACTTTCCAAGTGACAACCTTTTAGCTCTAATTCATTCATCTATTGTAGTTCAGTACTCATGGGAAAGTCATTCCTGAGACACAGGGTTCAAAATGAGCACATCTTCCTCTTTCACAAACTAAGTCACATCTAGAGGGGACTGAAATGCTATGTGAGTTTATTACAAGGCATCCCAGAGAGTCTGATGGAAGGAGTCTACACTAAGAGTCAGAAGATCTAGTTACCACCTCTGCTCTGCCTCGTGTTGTGTTTCCAAGTACATAAGGGTCATTCTGCCTCAAGTGTCCAAAAGCCAACTCAATAAAATTTAAAAAAGGGGACTCAGGGTCTTATGATCATCAAAGTCCATGGTGAACAGATTCAGGCATGGCTGGATCCAGGAGCTTCAGCAACACAATGGAAACCTAGTCCCTAGTCTATCTCCAGTTCTCTGCTCTTTTTCCTCTGTGTTGGCTTTATTCTTGGGACTCCTGTAGTGGTCCTTAGGAGGTAGAGGCTTCCATCACTCTTGCTGCTGTTACACTCACAGATAATAAAGTCCCTCTTTACTTGTCACACCAGAAAAAGCCCCAGTGTTCACTCCCATGGACCATCAAGAGCCGTCACCCATCCCTGAACTAATAATCATGGTGCCCAGGGCAATGAATGCACTATGAGCCCATGTCCAGGTCACGTGCACAATCTTTGATTAGTGGAATAAAGTAGACCCCATCTAAATGACATGGATGGAGAGAGGGGCTATGACATATCCTCAAATGTGTCAGGGCTTCATAAAGTAAAAAACCACTAACTTAGGAAATAAATTCTAAAGTCCATTCCTAACATCCTGGTTCCCACTCATTCATCTACAAGTTAGGATCTTGGTTCAGATTTCTGACTTGAAGGTTAAACTCCTTTGTAAGTCTTTTGAGCCTCTGCTTCTTCATCTGTAAAATAAGTGTGACACTACTTCTCCCACAGATGGTTATTGAGATCATGCATATGAAGGTATTTACTGAGTGCAAATAAACAATATTCTATAATACTAAACTTAAATTGCACATTATTATTACGGGATACTGTGGGAAATGAATCCACAGATGACACTAAATCATTATCTAAATGAGTCACAACAGATGCATTTATTTTAATTGTACCTGCCTCCATGTCTGACAATTACCAAGGAAAGTGGTATCAGGGTCTTTATGGTCATCTCACCATCATTAAATAAATGCATCTTTCATTATTAACTTATGGTGTACACTTGTCCTTTACTCCTGTGTATGACTCCATTTCCTTTAGACTTAACCTGAATTGTAAAGCACTTCAGATATTCCTGGGAAAAGATGCTGGGGATAGGTAAAGTCAATTTACAGCCATGATTAGGATTTGAGTCCAGAGAATGGGCGTCTGCATAGGCAACTCCCTCTTAGAAAGATGATAAAAAAAAAAAAAAAATTAGCTTTGCCTTTTCTTCCATTATGATAACTTCATTTACTTTTTTGGAATATTGGCCTTATTCACTTAATAAATTTAACATATGATCATTGTGAAAATACCCAGCAAAGCAAAAAAAAAAAAAAATTACAAAAGAGCCAGTGGGGAAAAAATTATCCAAAATTCCACTACTCAGAAGCAATGGTCATCAATATTTGGTAAACATCATCCCAGTCATTATTCTATGTATAAAGATAGATAAAAGGGAAGGGAGATAGTAAAATAAAAGAAAGGTAAGTGGATAAAAATGGGAATATATTATGCACACTATTTTTAATATTTAAAAGTATTAAATTCTCTTTTATTTGAATTTAACAGAAGAAAAAAGAAGGTAAAGTAAAATGGGAAAACTCCATTTTCTTCCCTACATAGCATATGATCTCCCTTCTAAAAGATCCCTCTAAACTAAGAAAAGAGATTATAGCACTCATTGAGCTGGAGTTATCTTTAAATTACATTTTAATTTTAGATTATTAACTCCCTGTTATGAACGAGGAGGAAATTAACATCATACACTTCCCCTTTCCCTACTGCTCAACTTCTGTTAGCTGTGTACCTGTTATTTAGCTTTCTGACATTTATTTTTTGTTCAGTGAACAAGATTTCAGTTGGTCAGTCTCAGTCCTGTATTTAATGACGATGTTCTCCATGTACCCATGACATCATCATTCCTGCATTACTTATTGTAGTTCATCTTTATGTCGTCTCAATTTAAAGTACAAAACAAATCGGAGGGTTCTACTGGGGAACTGAACTGTTTATTTTCCCCGAAAGGCTTATAGGTATTTCAGTCTGCAAGTTTGTGTGTGCTTGTCAATATTTCCAAAACCTTTACATCTGAAGGATGTATATAACTTGGCTTAAAATTTGTGGAGTACACCTTTTATTCCTATCTTCACCACGTTGTAGGTATTCATCTTCTGGCACTGACTATAGCTGTGGAACATTCTAAAGTAACCCTCCCTATTTTTCTCCTTTTTGCCTTAAAATTTGCATTTTCTCCTAGAAACCAACAGAGTTCTTTCCTTACTCAGGAAATTTAGTATTTTCACAAAGGTATACACTGGTGTTGCTCATTCCATGTCATGTTTTCCTGGGACATGGTGTACCTTCTGAGCAGTCCATTACTTATTTCAGTAAAGTTTTCTTCAATTATATCACTTAACATTTTTCTGTGTCACTTGTTCTGTGGCCTCTTCCTAATGAGAGATGAGTTTATGCATTTGTCATATTTCTCTTGTCTGCCTATCTATTATAAAGATATGCCATTTTTATAATCATTTAATATCCTTATGCTTTGAAAATGGGGGGTGTTTTGGTTGACACAATAATTAGGGGGGCATAACTGGCATTTGAGGGATGAGTATTAAAAATCCTAAATATCCTTCAACATACAGAGTCTTGTCCCATGATGAATGTCCTGCTCAAAATGCCAATAGGGTCTATTAGAATTAGTGCCTTGATGATGATTTCCATGATGTTGATTCTAATTTTTAAAGATTCTAACAAGACTTTAATTTGTGTTACATTTTTCTTCTGCACATCATTTTTTTCCTTGAGTTCTGCTCACTTTTCATCCTCTTTTATTGTTTTATAATTTCTCCTTTGTGGTCTACCTTAAAAAATCATACTTTCTATATATTGTTAATATTTATTGATTAGTTGTTATTATTAATTTTTACTATTAATTAGTTTGTGTCTACATTTTCCCACCTACTTTCTTGGGACAATTAATGTTACATATTCCTTTTATCTGCCTTTTGATGAGGGATTTCTATTCCTCCATTATATAGTTATTTTATTTTTATAGTATGATATAGGTCAAAGGCTGGTTCCTCTATGTACCTTTTTGGACTGAATGGAGCTAGTCATGTGCTGACCTGGGCAGAGGGGAGAAGGTAATGAAATGAGACATTTCAGATGTGGACACAGACTGCTGTGCAGAACTCTTCTGTTCTTACATGTGATTTCCTTTACCCTGAGGTATGTCTCTACCCTTTTTGGCTTTCAAGAGGGGCTTTCCTTTACCATGGGAGGTCTCTGCATTTGACTTTGCATTTCCTGCCTTTCTGTCCTCCTCCAAATTGCTTTATATCCAGCACTTTCCTAAACTAGGAGCTTTGGTCCAGGGTACTAAAAACGGCATATTGGGTTGGTTTCTCCTGTACTTCCACCACCCATCACTGCATGATGTCCAGCTGAGTCCGCAGGGGGACATGGCCTTCCCATGCCCTAGATGGTGCTGTTGTAACTATGGGTCACTGGTTATGTCTTTTACCCCTGGGTCACTTACTCAGGGAAATGTGTGTCCTGCTCAAGGTCCAAGGAAGTGGGTGTCAGCTCTGGACTCCCTCCTGGTATTCTGTATTTTACAGGTTTTGAAAGGTATGCAATATGTTCTATGGTTTGGGACTGTGACTTTTCCTTGTTTTTAAGAAAGCAAAAAGTTGTTTCATTCTATCCTTTGTTGTGTGGGATACATTTCGAGGGATAGTAATAGAGAAAAATGTCCTATACCAACTTTGTTAAAAGCTTGGTTTGAGTCTTGTGTAGAAAAAAAAGGGGGGGGATTCCAATTGCAAAGCGCCTTCATGATCTTAGATCCATTTTCCTTGTTGCATGACCTCAATCCTCAGTTTCTTAACTTTATCTCAGATTTATCTGTAAAATACAAATAGTAATCCTTCCTGAACCTCACCTAGTTGTTCTGAAAAGGAAGTAGATGAATTCATGGAAAGAGCTCAGCAGAGCCCATGACAGCCAGCAAGCCCTCAATAATATCTCCTAATATCATTACTATTACCCTCACAAGTCCACAAGGTCACTGTCGCTGTCCTCCTGTTGCAGATGTGAACACTGACATTCAGGTTAAGTGACTGTCCCAAGCTTTCACAGTACATCAGAGGCAAACTAGTTTTGAAAACCCACACCCAGATTCTACTATGTCCCCAAAGTCGCAAAGATGACCTGGACAACACTCTTCACCCAACACTTTCAGATTCACTAGAACTTTGAATCAAAATGTACCCATTTTGTGGATGAGAGAAACTAAAAGCTAAGTTGCCTAAGTAAGTCACAGAGTCAGGACTAAACCACTGACCTTCAGTAATCCAGTGCACACCACACAAAAAAATGCAAGTGCACTAGCTGATGTATGCCCAGCATGTAATCTGTACCTAGACATGGGGACAGAGAGGGAGAGGAGAAAGGAGGTGACAGGAAGGGAAGTGGGTCCTACCCATCGGTGTGACCACAGAGGAGTCATTTCACCTCAGAGAGGTGCCTCCTATTATCCTCATTTTCCATGCCTCAGTGGAAAATGGGAATAATAGCTGTGTTGTAAATTTATATGAACAATCTTATAAAACAGAATCTACTCTCAGGCACCTGGGTGGCTCAGTCGGTTAAGCATCTATCTTCAGCTCAGGTCATGATCCCAGGGTCCTGGGATCCGAGTCCCACGTCAGGCTCTTTGTTCGGTGGAGAGCCTGCTTCTCCCTCTCCCTCTGCCTGCCACTCCCCCTGCTTGTGCTCTCTCTCTGTCAAATAAATAAATAAAATCTTCCAAAAAAAAAAACAGAACCTCCTCTCTTATCTCAGTTTTGTTTCGAAAAAATGTGTATCCATCAGAATGCACATCTATAAGGTCATCTCTCCTCCTCAAATCTATCTACTTACCTGTCTAAACATCGGGAGAATGTAAACAAAACATACTTACGTGTGTTTTTCTGAGTGGCAAGAATACAGGTGATTTTAATTTTCTCTACACATTTCAAACTTCCCTGTAAAGAAAAGAACATGTGTTATTTATATTACCAGGGAAAACACAAGTCTACAAAAATATTGATCTTGGAGGATTGTTGTAGGATGACTGAGACAATGAGGGAACGTGAAGGTGCCAGTGTCCTGCAGTCTGGCAGACATGAATTCATTTCCCTGTCGCTGGCCTGTGACCTGGGCACATGCCTGCCATCCGTCCATGAGCTTCCGGTTTCTAGCAAGCTGAATGGGATGATGTGGATTCTTGCTTTGCATGAGGGTTGAATGGGATTCCCTACTTAAATGTCTCACATGAGGCCAGGCACACGGTAGTCATTCCCCAAATGTCAGTTCCTTTGCCTTCGCCGAAAATTCCAGCTGGATCGTCTGCAAGCCTTCAAGACGTACGGGCCAAAACTGCAGCCAAGAACTCCTGAACAATACTGTTTATTTATACAGTAGGAAGATTGAAATCGTTATGCTTTGACTGGCAGGAGCTATTTATAGGCCTTGTTCCCAGCGAGCTGTTGGGATCAGGGCACTCCTCAACAAATTTACCAACTCCCCGGCTTGGCCATAAAACTGCATGGATATCTGTGTGGGCCTCTGCTTCCCAACCACATGAAAGCGGATTTCCCTCCCTATTCCATTAAGCTAAAATCACTGCCTGCAGTAAACAAGGCATGAGAGGGAAGGGGCCAGAGCAAACCCTCCAAAAATGAGGGGTAGAGCTGAGCAGTGGGAGCAAACGCCAACATCTTTCTGCTCAGCCCCACATGTGGAGTCCAAAGGGGGACAACTGTGGATTTCATCAGAGTCCTGGATTTGGAGAAGGCCAATCTCTCCATGAGTCCATCGGCATCTCTCCCAGGTGTTGACGGAGCACAGATCCTGGGCAAAGCCCTGGAGTGAAGATTGTGGGTGTGAATGGATAAGATTGGACAGTTAGAGACTGAGAAAGGGCGCACTGGGTCGAGGAGTCAGAGCGGGCACTGGTGGAAAGCCTGGAACAGGGAGCTGCTCAGTCGGAGAGAGCAGGAATAAGACGAACGAACACTAAGACCTTCATGGAGTCCACCAGGAATACTGATGCACCAGAGATGCTCTGTAGATGTTGATTGGCTGGATATTGATATTCTTCGGGCCAAATTAGGATGGAAGGGGGTTTCTGGAAGAGAGGAAGTCAAAGCTTTATTTCTGTCCTCAAACCTTTGGCCTCTTCAGCGCGCTGAGCTGCGCAAAGCCACGCTGGGTCCAGTCCTGGGGCAATTTGGGATTCACTCAAGTCCTTGCTGCCTCCAGGCCAACTGAAGACATTTCCGGAGAGCCTGGGAGCCCCCATTTGGAGCCTGTACTCTAGCAAATACCTTATGCCTGTTTTTCAAAGTCAGGGCATTGAGGAAAACCCAGACTGCTTCTCTAAAATTTTTCCTTCCTCTTTCTTTCTTTCTTTTCTTTTTCTTTCTTCCTTTCTTTCTTTCTCTCTTTCTTTCTCTTTCTTTCTCTTCTTCCTTCCTTCTTTCCTTCCTTTCTTCCTTTCCTCCTTCCTTCCTTCCTTCCTTCCTTTCTTTCTTTCTTCCTTTCTTCCTTTCTAACTTTCCTTTAAGTTCAATGTGCGCTTGCATTCAGGGGAAACCCAGACCACATGTTTTTAATCCATCAACCCTTAAATCATCAAAATATTGTAGGCCAATGGTGTAGAGGCCAACAGGAATAGCAGAGCCTTTTAAAAATGTTCTTCTTTTTCTTGAGCAATCAGGAAGTAACCTTTTTCCAAGAGGAAACCAAATTTTGACTCCAACAGGGCTGCCGACTTCAGCTCCAAGCTCAGTATCCTCAAAAGCCAAGCAGACTCAGAATTTTGGCACAAGCGTGGATGTGATTGTGGAGCAGAAGGTATTTGTGGTGTGGGAGGCCCTGTCTCTTCTCCTGCCCCGTTTCTCTGAAGACCCGAAAGAGAAAGATGGGAAAAGGGAGAGGAGGAGCCCCTCAATTGAGGAGACAGGACCAGTGAGTGGGGTCTCCAGGACCTCTGGAGAGGGAAAAGCAGATTCTGGTTTCACCTGTGTGACCTGGGGTGGGTCACTCAGTCTCCATGTCATCCTTGGGCGAGTGGAAATCAATATCAAGTCCGTGAGACAGTGGGAAGGAGGAATTATTAAAAAAAAAAGGGGGGGGAATAAAATGAAATAAGATGAAACAAAGAAAAATGCATGTCAATGTACATCAGGAAACACACTCGGCCAGAGAGAATTTCATTCCCTTTTGCCCACGCTCAGAACCAAAATCTTGGGGCGCCTGGGTGGCTCAGTCGGTTAAGCGGCTGCCTTGGGCTCAGGTCATGTTCCCTGGGTCCTGGGATCGAGCCCCACGTCCGGCTCCCTGCTCAGTGGAGAGCCTGCTTCTCCCTCTCTCTCTGCCTGCCTCTCTGCCTACTTGTGCTTTCTCTCTCTGTGTCAAATAAATAAATAAATCTTTAAAAAAAAAAAAGAACCAAAATCTTGCCCCCAGTAGTCATGGTACCTCCAGTCCACATACCCACCCATCTGCTCTCTGGCTCGCTGTCTGGCTCGCTGTCTGGGACAACATCAGCAGGGATTCCACAACCAGGCCACGACAGGGCGAATGGATAAAGATCAAAGGCCACCGTGGCCTGAGGACAACAGTTGACTGTGTCATGAACATAACTACCTACCCCCGGTGCTGGCATCTAGAACCAGAGCTCCTCGCTAGGTAGCAACAACAGCAACAACAACAAACAGTGGTCCGTCCCCATCCGCCTCAGGTTTATTTTGTGGACCTCGTCCCTTGTGCCCCATTCTGCCATTTCCCCAGGACAGAGGTCTGAGTATGTGCCCTGATGACAGATGCACTGCTTACCTGCCCTCCTGCCCCCCTGGCCTGAGACGGACCGACCCCAGCTCATGATCATGCCCACGGGTACATGCTGGGGAGAGGAGAGGTCTAGATGTGAATATCCCCATGTGCCCCCCAGTCAACATCTCCCTGTCCCCAGCAGCTACAAAAGTCTGGGAGAGCCTGTCCCTATTAAGTAATTTGCGGTCTGAAAAAATTGGATAGAAGCACAGACCCTGGAGTCAGACTATTTAGGTTGGATTCCTGGCTTTCATCTGAGCTGTGTGAACTTGATCAGGTTGCTTAACATCTGTGTGCCTCAGAACCCTCTACCGTGAAACTGGATACCAAGAGTCCCCACTCGATGACGGCTACAAACATTAAATTAGTTAGTCCATGCGGAGTGCTGAGAGCAATCCTCAGCACACAGTGCCCCCCAGGTGGGTTTGCTAGCAGCAGAAGCATCATCATCATTGGCCCAGAGTGACAAAATCTGTAGGCACAAAACAAGCTTATGACACAGAGAGGAAGCTCTCAACAAACATTGCCTCCTTCCCCCTGCTGCTCATCCTCCCCACCAGCAGCAACTCCAATGATCCGGGGAAGCCTGAGATCCTGGAATCTGAATGCTAGGAGCGGGTGAGTTTGTGGGTCCTGTCCAAATACGGCCTTTGGGATATTTCACCTCTTTCTTCTTTTTAGTTCCCATCAACAGTTGAGTCTCCAATGCTTTGAAATCTCCTAAGAAGATTTTCCCACGTATGTCAGTGGCCCATCGCCCCAGAGATGGAGATGCAGAGAGAACATGTTCTCAACAACTTGGACCACCCACAACAGCATCCTTGACCAAGCAGCCCCTCCCATCTGCTAATTGGGGCTTGAAGAGGAGGCCAGAGGAAGGTGGGTGGGGTAGGTAAGCAAGAAAGGGAAGGAGATGGGGAGATAAAAGGGGAGTCGAGCCAGCAGAAGCTGCAAACCTTAATCTTTTAGTTCTGCTGTCCTGTCCAGAAATGAATCATCACTATCTGGTTAAAAAATGTCCTGAGGGGCGCCTGGGTGGCTCAGTTGGTTAAGCGACTGCCTTCAGCTCAGGTCATGATCCCAGGGTCCTGGGATCAAGCCCCGCATCGGGCTCCCTGCTCCGCGGGAAGCCTGCTTCTCCCTCTCTCACTCCCCCTGCTTGTGTTCCCTCTCTCGCTGTGTCTCTCTCTGTCAAATAAATAAATAAAATCTTTAAAAAAAAATGTCTTAAAAACCTAGAAGAAATTTTACGTTAAAACAACAGGTCTTACAGCCAGAGGAAAGGATGAGCAGCCCCATATCTTGTCCCCTAGCATCAGAGTCAGTCAAAGGGATCTCACGGGAGCCAAAAATTTCCCTGCATTCAAAATCTTTTAAAAATTTTTAGAAAGTGTTGCAATGGGCATTATATTGGGAGCAGTATGTCACCCTGACAGTTGGGAACAACTTTGACCAAAGAAAGAGAAGTGAGGGCAATTAGCATGGATCTCATCTTTCCTGTTGTGGTGGTGGAGGTGAGTGCAAGTGCTGACGGGCCGGCTAATTTGTATAGAGATGAACAATCGCCTCCTCCTATTGCTTCGTCCTCATGCAACAGGGCAGGTCTCAACATCAGGGTGAGCCAGGCGGGCAAGGGCTAACCAGGCTGCTCAGGTGGTCAGCCAGAAATAGAAGAAGCAACCCAAGCAAACCCGATGTCCAAGCTCACACGCTCAGAGTGTCCCTGGTCCCATGGAGGAGCCAGGAGGACATGGAGGACTGGGCACACTAAGACCAGCAGCAGTCAGTGGTGTGTGGGCATCACTGGTTCCCAGGGGCACTGGCCTCTGGGTCCTCCCTGGGGAAATGAGGACAGTGATGTACCCCTGTGCGGAGGTGTCATGAGGGACAGAGTCTACCTCAGCCCAGGGCCAAGGCAGCAACCCAAACAAGTATGTGTTCAGCTGAGTCTGAGCAGTTCCCTCTTCAGCGTCTTGAGCCCTGTTTCCCAGAGTCCATGCTCTCTGGTGACTTGGAAGAGAAAGAGGGAAGGGGAGAGAGATAGACAGAGACAGAGAGATGGGGAGATGGAGAAAGGAAAGACCAAAAGAAATGGAGAGGACAGGAAAGATGGGGAGGGGACAAGAAAAGAAGGGAAGGGGAAGGAGCGGGGGAGGAAGAGGGAAGGGAGAGAGGGGGAATGGGGGGAGGGGGTGGGAGGGGAAGGAAAAACCAAAGAAAGACAGGGCTTTGTGTGGTCAGACATGTTGGGGAGCTGGAGGGTCAGACAAAGCTCCATGCACTGTTATGCTGCAGACCTTCTCTGTGCCCTTAAGATGCTGGCTCTCCTCATAAATCTCCAAAAGGAGGCGACATCTACAATGCCCAGCAGAGCACTTCCCAACGCACAACCTTCAAGGCACACACTGAAAGGCACTGTCACGGCCCCAGGTGCCCCAATGGGCCCCTGTCCACCTATTGGGTGAACCTCAGCCCCAGAGGGGCAGGAGAAGGCCTGATCCTATTGCTGGGCAGACCTGACATGCCATCCTGGCTGGGCCACTTTGAGCCAGGCCATCTTGAACATTCGGGCTGGGTCACTGTGGACAAGATGCTTAGCTTCTCTCTGGGCCTCACTTTACTCATCAGAACAGATGGAATAACAAAATCCTGCCCCTCACGTGGCCTGAAAGGGGAAGAACTGAGCTAGTGGACATGAATATAAGTAAGGAGCTTGCCCCCTTACACAAATTTGTCCCCTCTTAGGGCCTCCCCCGTGCCTTGGTGGTCCGTGGAAGGGTGCCAGACAGTGATAAAGAGGAGCCACTTCACCAGGACTCCCACCTCCTTCTTTCTAGAAAGACCAAGGCAGATATGGACCCAAGAAACCAAAACTTGTCTCACCTGGGTTTCTCCATCTGTCAAATGGGTCTACAGAGTCCTCCCTCCAGGGCCACAGAGATGAAGAGGACAGGAAATGAGAGCTCAGTCTGTCAGCTGCAGAGAGTCAAAGGGTTCAGGAAGGAAATGGGCATTTTCTGAGGGGCGGTTCTGGGAGCCTTGCAGGTACCTCATGTCCCACCTGTAGGCACCTTTGTTCAGGGTACCCATGGACCCTCAGAGCAGTCACCCTGAGGCCAGGCAAAGGGGACAATTCAAGGACAGAGACCATCATGCATGAGGGGATAAATGAGAGGGGAAGGTGGTCTTACAAACACAAACAGATGACTAATCAATCAATCCAGAAATGAGGCCAGGATTTATGGCAAAGTCCTTTCTCTCCACCTGGAAAATCTTCCATATTTTATAATTCGGCATGTCCTCAGAGCCCTCCAGATGGAACCAGAAACAGATTCAGTCCTGAGCAGCATGGCCCCACAGCTTACACACAGCAAGATCCACCCTCTGCTGGGACAGCCACCCTGAGCCCTGCAGGTAACCGAAGGAGGCCACAAAGGACAATGGGAATGAATTACAACAATAAGTTCAAATCCAAGCTCCACAGCTTAGAAGCTAAAGCCTCAGTTTCCTCACCATCAAGAAGGTGTTGTCAGCTTGACAGGAGGTAAGTGCAGGAGCGCCCAGCATGGTCGCCTCCCCCAGCTTGGAATCCAAGGGCTCAAATCCGGGTGCTGAGCCTCCCAGGAAAGCTCGATGGGCCCCATCAAAGGGCTTGGCAAACCACTTAGGCGTTTCCAGGAAAAAAGGGAGCCCAGCTTGAGGCCATGGAAAGCACGGTCCCCAATGTTGAGTCAGCCTTGAGTCATGAGCTAAAAACACGCTTTTGTCAATTACAGCTCTCGGCAGCCATAATTAATCCAGGGCTGATGAAAACTGTGTTTTTCACTCAACAGAGGAGGGTATTTCAGGTAATTAGGCATAACCTCATGTATTTGTAATTTGCCTTTCACATGAGCTCTGGCCGCCATGTCCAGGCGCTACCTTCAAAAAAAACTTACATCAACATTAACCAACAAGATGTGTCTGATTTCAAAAGATTACCCTTCGTCCTTAAGTATGTTGAGTGCAAAATGCTAAATACACAAACCATTAACTGGTTTTTTCCAACCCACCTACGGGAGCTTCTCTCTCTAAGAGAACCTCTGCACATGGGGAATGCAGTCACATTACATTTGCTGATAATTCTGTTCTGAGCTGATCCTGGAGCAACACATTCTATTGGCTGGAGAAAGGTGGAAATGTTGTATTTTGATCCATCATTCATTCATGTATTTTCTCACTACACCACTACAGGGAACCACTATGCACTGGGCTCTGGGCTGAATAAGGAACTGGGAACCTAGCTTAAGAAATTACAGCTGGAGATGGTGGTAGTGACCAAGACCAATCACTTCCTTTTACAGATGGGAACCCTAAGGCCTAGATGTGCCCAAGTTCACCAGGAAGTTGATGGCAGAGCGAGGAAGAAAAGCCAGGTCCGTGCCTCCCAGTGAGCTTGGGAGGTCACAGAAGTCCTGGCTGTGCCTCCCCCTCTCGTGGGAAGCAAGGGCAGCCCCTCCAGCTTCCTCTGGGCACAGGGAGATCTCCAGGTGTGTCTCAAGGTAGGCCAGGTGGCTACTTGCAGAACACAGTCTTCCCTGCCAGGCCCTGCCCAACTGCAGGACACTCCCAGGAGAGGTTCCCCTGGTTCCCATGACTCAGGTGGCTCTCCCAGGACAGCTCCACTCTTCACACTGGGCTGATGTTGCAATGCCCAGCCAGATGAGGCAAGCAGGACCTTTGGTGTCTGCTCAACATTTCCTGAGAGCCCAGGGGAAATTGCCAACAGCCAGAATTCCTAGCAGCTGACTCCCAGCTACCCCAGGTCCCTACCCCTCTGTGAACACAAACACCATACTGTGAGCCTGAAGGCAGAAGGGGGAGCCTGCAAGCCCCTTCCCAGCCCTGGACCCATGGCTCTCTCCTGTGATCGAGGGCCCTGGGTAAGAGTGATCACTTGTGTCCTTTCCACTTTTACCATATTATGGTTCTAAAATTCTTTTTTTTTTTTTAAAGATTTTATTTATTTATTTGAGAGAGAGAGAATGAGAGACAGAGAGCATGAGAGGGAGGAGGGTCAGAGGGAGAAGCAGACTCCCTGCCGAGCAGGGAGCCCGATGCAGGACTCGATCCTGTGACTCCAGGATCATGACCTGAGCCGAAGGCAGTCGCTTAACCAACTGAGCCACCCAGGCGCCCTGGTTCTAAAATTCTAAAGTTGTTTTTAAGTTACTTATTTCCTGATTTAATAGGCCAGAGGTATAAATGTATTCACTTCCCCCTCTCAAAAAAAAGACAGCAGGAAATCTTTTACTGAGCACCTATGATATGCCTGAAAAAATATTCAGTATGTCTTAGATAAATCCTTTCATTCACTTCTCTAATTTGTGCATTCCCTCACAAATAAGTGAATCTATGGGTGGGTGGGTGGATGGATGGATGGATTGGTGGGTGGATGGAAGGACTGATGGATGGAAGGATGGATGGATGGATGGATGGATGGATGGATGGATGGATGGTTGGATGGACAGACGGAGGGATGGATGGATGGATTGGTGGATGGATGAAAGGACTGATGGAAGGATGGATGGATGGATGGCAGCTGCATGTCCTATGCCCACAGCATGGCATAAGATGTGCACCCTGCATCAGGCACACAGATCCCCAGGTGGCACTCTCACAACCACAGGGCACCACCACTGGCTCTCACCCTTGAGCAAGTCTATGAAGGTCTCTGAACCTTCATTTCCCTCTTTATTAAATGGAGCCACTGCTGCCCATTTCAACCAGGTAGCTGTGCAGATTCAAAGGGCATGCCTGGCATGTAAATACACAGAAACTGCCACCATTATTGTTTATTTTATCATAAATAGCTATAATTTACAACAGAGGGTGAGCACATGTCAGAGAAGGCTAGACAAAGCATGGTGGTGACCAAAGAAAACGACCTCCACCCTTGCTTTTGGGGGGAGTGGGGAGCATTTGAGCACAGTCTGCTTCGGGTGGGACTCATAGGTGTAGCTGCAAGAGTAGGGTCTTTCGGGATGGGGGCAGCAGGAAGGACAAATGGCGGGGAGAAATTGGGGGTCAGGACAGGAGAGGCTGCATCCCCTATTCCCTTCACCAAGGGGAACATGGACGGCTCAGGCCACCCTGTGCTTGCCCGCATGACCGAGGGGAGCCGCTGAAGTGGGAGACATTTACCCCTCGGTAGGAAGTGGACAGCCCAATCATGCAGAGATGTGAATCCCAAGGTAAGAAGCCGGCATTACTTTGTTAGCCAGGGGAGCCATGAAGGATTTTGACCAGGAAAGTGTACTCGTGAAGATAAGCTTTACAAAGAAACATTTCACAGTTGTATAAGCACAAAATTTGATCCAGGAGGGACCTGGAGAGAGGAGCAGGAGGGTGCAGGATTCCTGGTAAGAGAAGGAAGGAGCACAGACGCCATGGTTGTAGAAGGAATGCAGGGATGAAAAAGTGACTATGGGCATGAACCAAAGAGGCCCGCTGTGGGGCGGCGGGCAGGAGACCACCGAGCACTGACCGAGGCCGGGCTCCAGGCCTGCAAAGGAGGATCTGGGTGGGGAGGCAGACGCTGAGCTCAGGGTGGACACATGTTATGAGCTGCAGGTGAGACACCCAGGTGTCTTATTCTCACCAACAGTGGAATGTGGGACAATACCCCAGATGGAGATGAAGGCTGGAGACGGTGGGGGCTGCCATGTGCCTGCCCAGAGCTGGGAGTTGGCATCATCAGCATCCCTGGGGCAGGAGTCAAGGTAGCCCAGGTTTGGGGGGAGACGGGCCTCAGGGAAGCAACCAGGCATTGGTCAGGGAAGCAACATTCAACCTTGACTTGGACACTAACCAGCCTTTCCTTCAATCTCTAAAATAACAATATTTTATTTTATAATAAAAATGGTGTGTGTGTGTGTGTGTGTATGTGTTATGTACTACTTTTGAGACCCTCTGGAGACCTTGTGTTCTGGTTGCAAAAAAAGGGACATCTATGGTTTCCTTCATATCAGGGCTTCTCAGCCTCAGCAACGCTGCTGATTTGAACCAGATAATTCTTTGGGCGAGGCGTGGCATCCTGTGAGCTGCAGGGCATTCAGCAGCCCCCCTACCGCTCTACTAGATGCCAGAAACCACCCCTTCCCCAAGTGTGACAACCAAAGAAGTCTCTGGACATTGCCAAAGTTTCCCAAGGGGGACAAAATCACCTCCAGTTAAAAACCACTGTTCTATAGTAAGAGACACTTTCAAATTCAGGCCCTCAAGCTTCGCATCTAACACACATAAGATTTTTAAGAATTAAGAATAACAGGGGCACCTGGGTGGTGCCATGGTTAAGCATCAACTCTTAGTTTCGGCTCAGGTAGTGATCTCAGGTCATGAAATCAAGCCCTACATCCCAGTCTGCATTCAGTGCAGAATCTGTTTGAGATTCTCTCTGCCCCTCCTCCCCCATCCTCGGCATGCATACACTCTTTTTCTCTCAAAAATAAATAAATCACAAGAAGAAAGAAAGAAAGAAAGAAAGAAAGAAAGAAAGAAAGAAAGAAAGAAAGAAAGAAAGAAAGAGAGAGAGAGAGAGAGAGAGAAAGAAAGAAAGAAAGAAAGAAAGAAAGAAAGAAGAGAGAGAAAGAAATAAGGGAGAAAGAAATAAGGGAGAAAGAAAAGAGAGAAAGAAAGAAAAAGAAAAAGAAAAGAAAGAAAGAAAGAAAGAAAGAGAGAGAGAGAGGAAGGAAGGAAGGAAGGCAGGCAGGCAATAATCAATAATCTCAGTAAGGGCTTTGCAGTCAGACCCCCGGACAGAGCTGCTCTGTGCTCCCCAGCCGGGAGGCCTTTGGCAAGTGGCTGCACCTTTCCTCTGCCTCAGGGTGTTCATCTGTAGAATGGGAAGGAGGAGGACAAAATGTCCCAGGGGAGGGACTCCCACCCACACAACCGGTCAGAAAGCTCCAAGGCCTTCCCCAGGAGGGTCTGGGTCATGGAGCTGCTACTGTTTTCTGGCTGGAGTGCCTGGTGACTCAACTGGCAGGGATGCAGCCGCTTACAAAAGCAGGTGGATCTGGGTGAAGCAAGAGCTGAAACCTGAATGAAACGCAGGGAGGTGATCCGAGCCCTGGACTGACTGACGGAGGAGCCTCACTTTCTAGAAATCTGCCTTCCCCAGAACAGTTGCATCATGTGTGTTAAGAGGGCTTAGGGGCTTCAGTGTGCCTGGGTTTCGCTTGTCTGGTGGCAGCCAGCAGGGAGGGCAGAGGGCCAGCGAGCTTCCAGGCTTTTCGGTGGAGCTCAGCCAGGCCCCGCGAGGCCTCAGGCGGGCGGCAATCCGGGGCCATCACAGCCCTTCTTGGGAAATTGCTTGGCCAAGTGCACGTTGTCCAAGGGAGGTATTTTCAGGCGGATGGGAGTGGGTGTTGGCAGGAAGAAGCTGACCGGCAAGAGAGTCATAGGATTGCAACATGAGGAGGCTCCTGAGCCACCGTCCCTTCAATAGGTGGCCAACCTCGGGCCCGGACACGGCGTGGAATCCTGGCAACCCCCGGGGAGCCCGCGTCATGCTCCCATGAGGAAGCAGAGACCAGAGAGGCAGAGTCACTCCCCTGCGAGCTCAACCAGTCAAGGATGCACTTGAAATCTGCACCCATGTCTTCTTGACTTCTGAACCAGTACCAGCTCCCTGGCATCTCTTTCCACCTGGCTTTATGGGAGAGATTTGGCTGGAGCCATCCCTGAGCTCGCACAGAGTCCCAGGTTAAAGCTTCTTTGACTAAAAGCCCAATCCTGTAATCCCAGCTGGTATCCGACCACCTTCCACCGGGCGATGCACAAGGGAAAGAGGTGCTTGGTAGCATGGCCAATGAGCCCGGTCGAGACGCAAGGCACATTAGAGTCATTAAAAATCATTAGGATGGTTGGGCTCTGAGGTCAGCAAAGCAGGGTAAACACACTCGGGAGGAACGAGTTCTGCCCTTCCCTGCAGCAGCTCCCACTCATCCAAGCCCGGCACCCAGACAGCCAGGCTCCCGAGAACCTGCCCCTGGGCTCTGGCGCCCCTCTGCTGCCTCTCCAGCAACATCTTCAAAAGCACGTTGGAGATCTGCTTGGTTTTCGGTTGTCTTTTTTACAAACGGACCACCCAAAGGGCCACCCAAAGAAGCGTCCTTGGGTCAGCTTCCTCTGAAGAGCCCCCGGGCCCACTTCCCATCTCTTGCACCCGGATGCAGGAGGAGAGATGCGCTTTCACTCCTCTGTGTATCAGCCCATCTGCTGTCACCCGAAGACACCATCAGTCACTGGAGGGTGGGAAACACATCTCAGTAACAATGGCGGCTCCCATTCACTCCGTGCACCAAGCATCTTGTAGTCTCGTATGTGGGATCTTTAATCCCCACCAATAATCCTGCAAGGGAAATATTATCCTGATTATGCAAATGGCACTCCTGGGGGCTGCAGAGTGGTAATGACTTGCCCAAGGTCACTGTTAGTAAACTGCAGGGACCCGAGTTTGCCCCTCCCACAACTCCAAGCCCCCTCCCTACACCATCCCTCACACAGAGTGGGTATTGACTACTTGGTTGCAGAATAAGTGAAGGAGTGAGTAAATGAATCAAATAAATTTGAAAACTTGAATTGCTTTATTTGCATTCTCAAAAAGGAGTACATCAGGGCGGCTGTGAGGAAGCAGACTGTTGATTAAATAGTCCCCTGGATTTCTGAACTCAGTGAAAACAATCTCGAAATAATTTTGCGACTTTTGGCCCATTCTTAACACAACAAAAACGTTTTAATTAAAGTTGATTCCTAAGCCAACTTTCCTTTCCTAAGAGATGGAGAAGTCATGTTCACTGAGCGTCTTACTAGTGGTACACACAACACTCTGTACATCAACACACTGGATCTTCACGGCTGCAGGGCAAATGGGCATTGTTACCAATTTCCAGAGGAGGAGACTGAGGGTCAGAGTGGCTATGTGTCTCACCTGAGGCCACACAGGGAGGTGAAGCCAGGAAGGTCAAAGGCCAGGACTGTGTGTGGGTCCACACCTGACCCTCAACCCTGCCCACAAATACCCTGTTGCTCCAACCGAGCTTTGTCTCCTAACTTGGCAGTTTGCAAGCGGGACATTTCCAGCATCACCCCTCAGCCAGTGGGCCTTCTACATGTGTGCTCAGGACACCAGAGAAGCAGAGACTCCTGAAATAAATGGAAACAACCAAAAAGTCTAGAAAGAAGCTGTTTAGTTTTCAGCCTTCAGGAACAGTTAGTGTTACGAGAAAAAAAAAGTCTCTTGTGGTTTTAGTGTCGACTTCTGAATGGCAGGTGGAGGGTGGGGAGGAGACTTAAAACTCTGTGGTATTTAGGGCTGCTATAGTCAGCCTTGCCTCTCCCAACAAAGGGGTCCTCCCCCACAGAGAAGTTTCCAGTGGAGGAAGGGAGCCCCTGACACAGTTCTTGCAGGAGGCTCTGTCTGTCTGTCCGTCTTGGATCTGTGCACTCAAGCACAACCGCCCCCGTGAACCCAATCCAGGCGATCCCGACCCTGTGCCGCCCCCACTCCCGCACCAGGACCTGCAAAGGCAGGCCACGGAGCCCGGACGCCAGCCCCCGAGGCCAGCGCTGTGGCCCATCAGGGGAGTCCTCGGCAAGCAGCCATCCCGGCGGCTACTGGGACCTGGCTACTCCCTCCCGGGCACTTGGAGTCACTGAGCGAATTCCCGGCCCTGGAACCAGGCAGACAATCCCTTGTGTCTTGCCACCTTCCTACCGTGGCTGCCAGGCGCGGCCCAGACTCTGAGATGCTGAATAGCCCATTTGTTGTGAGATCAAAGGGCCACCTGTGTGAAGCGCCCCACTGCCTGGGAAGCGCCCCACCGCCTGGAGCAGACCCCGGCGCCCCAGGCCGCGTCCTGCCCCCAGAGCCCGCCTCCCTGCCTGCCAGACCCCAGGCTCTCCCACCTGGGCCAGGGCATCTCTCCACCCCCACCTCCTATTCATGTTGCCCTTTCTAACAACGCCTAACCGCCTTCCTCAAATGCCACGTTCTCACAGGTCTCCACGCTTCCCCGTTTGCTGTTGCCATTGGACATGCCCTTCCTTGCCTTCTGGGCCCAGATAAGGCTCAGGCACCATCTCAGGCAGGATTCGTCCCCAGATCCTCAGGGTGGTTCAGGGCTCCGAGAGTGCAGGGCACGTTCCATCATCACTGCCCGGTGCCCCTGGCCTTGCTGGGAGGCCCGGAGGGCTCCCCAGTCTGTGAGTAGCCCCAAAGGCCTGCGTACAGCCCTCATGCAGTTGACACCAAACACCAACGGACTGAAGCGGTGGCAGAGAATAGCATGAGCATGTTCTCCTCCAGGCAGAGAGAGTGAGCAAAGAGAGAGGGAATGGGCACCACTTGCAAACATATCTGGAAACAAATTTAGATGCAACATGGGGCGCCTGGGTGGCTCAGTCGCTTGAGCACCTGACTCTTGCTTTTGTCTGGGGTCATGACCTTGGGGTCACAGGATCGATCGAGCCCCATGTCAGGCTCCGAACTCAGGAGGGAGCCTGCTTGTCCCTCTCACTCTGCTCCTCCCCGCTCCCTGCTCGTGTGTGTGTGTGCCCTCTCTCTCTCTCTCTCTTCCCCCCACCTCCCCTGGTCAAATAAATAAATAAATAATTTTTTTTTTTTTAATTTAGATGCAACATTTAGAACAGAACTCCACCTGCTCCCGCCCAGTCCGGCCACAGTCTTCCTGGCGAGGCCCCCTGCCCACCAGGCTACTACTGCTGGTGCCCCTCCAGTCCTCCCAGAAGGCACGTCATCCGGCAGAACGCCAGTCTGGTCACGTCATCCACCCCCAGGGAAAACATGGCAGAGTCCCTCCCCAGTGCTTTTGAGGAACACACAGAATCTCTACCTTGGCCCCAAAACCTGAAATCCAGCAATCCTAATCCCCATCTTTTTGGCATTGAGGCACAGGACGCTTTTCCTACTTTTCTATCTTCTTTCTCACTTTCTCTCGTGAGTCACTGATGCCTTCCCGTGATATCGCCGAGCCTCTGGCAGTCACAACAAGCCCGGCCTCACCCTTTCATAACTGTCAGGTGGGGAGAGAGTATGGACAGGTGGTGAGTGGGCATTTGGCCTGGGATGACTTGTGTGCTGGATAATTTCCCTCAGCCAGGGTCACACCTCTCTGGCCCCCACGCTCTCCACACCAGCCACAAAGCCCTCCTTCCGTGTTCCTGCCACAGGCCCTTTGCACATGCTGTTCTCTCCTCTAGGAATGTTCCCACTCAACTTTGTCTTCTTACCTTCAAAGCTTTGCATGTGACTTTCCCTAGCAGGAAAGGCCTACAATTATTGGCATCCCCAGCTCTTACATGCTTTGATAAATGACTGGTTCCCTCACTGGAATGAAAACTCCTTGGGGACAGCACTTAAACTATCTGCAATGTTAGGCACATAGAGCTGCTTAATGCCCCCACGTGCATGAATTGCTACCCCACCTTACAGACCATCTCTGTGGAGTCAACTCTCAGAGATTCTAGAAGGCTTTAATGCACTGATCATCCCCATCTTGTCTGTCTCTTTCACCCGTGATCTCCCAGGGATAGGGAGCATGACTTATCCACCCACTTCCCTGCAGCCCAGAGCATGAAGCTTCACCCCCTGGAGATGCTCCCTGAGCTTGTTCTTGAACAACTGGAAAAGCAGTGACTGCTGTGCCGAAGGAGTCCTCACAGCCCTGACCCTCCATCCTTGTGCAGCGCCCAGGATCCCCCTCCCCCAGCAGATCTGGCCCTTCCTGCCTCCTTTCATTTTCCTTTGGCCCTGCCCCCACCCCCCCAACCTCACCCCACCCCCCCCACCCCCGCTTGGGCTTTTCCTGCCCCACCTTTTCAGAAAGTGCAAAATCTCAACTAAGTCGGAAGTGAATTGTGGCTGGTCAGGCCCCGGAGGGATGGAGACCCTCTCTCCCACATGGAAAATATGTTTGCCTCTTGGCAGAGATGCAACCCTCCTCGTATTAGTCATCTCCCTTCACCCCCCTCCCGCTGGCCCCCCAGCCCCAGCCCCCACCCTGCAAGATGGAGAGCATGGCTTTAAGAATGAGACATCAAATCCCATGTCAAAGGCCGCCTGCTCCTGGAAGGGCTTTGGGATCCCCGGAGGAAAGAGCAGGTTGCCCTGGGCCCCTCTCCCCTCGGTGTATCATCACTAATTCCTGCCCCATTGTGTTGGACACTGTGCTGTGTCATAGGCCAATAGCCCTGCACCCACGCTTGCTCCTTCAGCAGGGAGCGTGATCTCTTTCTCTTTATGTCCATCTGTTCATTTAACAAAGCTGGCCTTTACTCTGTGCCATGTCCTGGGCTGGAACTGCAGACACAGAGGTGAATAAGATTGGAGTCGTCTAGTAGCTGATGATGAACGAGAAGTCCGGCAACCACCCCTTACCACACAACACAGCAGGGGCTCTGATGGTGCTGGCCCTGGGCTGTGAAAGCAGAGAAGCTACTGAGCCAGCCAGGAGGGACACACAGGTTGGGAAACAATTCTTAGAGGAAGTAACATCTGAGTGGGGTTTTGAAGGATGTGTAGGAGTCTGTGGAGCCATTAAGAAGGGAAAATGCAGACCAAGATTAGGAAAAGATGCCAAGTAGTTCAGTCTAGCTGACTATAAGCAGCCTGGGGCAGCCCCATCACATGAGGAGTCACGTCAGGAAATAGGTTTTTTATTGTTTACATTTCCAAGGCTCCAGAGTAGGTCCGAGCCAATGCCCAAGACACAGAGTGTGTTGGGGAAGTAGACATGTGCTGTCCATTTCAGTTGGCTCTTCTCCCTGCTGTCCACTGTTAGAGTATAAGCTTCTGCTTCCCAAGGTCCATACACGTGTGCATGGCCCTACAGCATTTTTGCGTGGCCCTACAGCAATTTACAGCATTGTGTGACACGTAAGAGACGCTCACTCAATATGTGCCTTCACCAACAATTGCATGACACTGGGTTTGGCGAAAAGTACTTGTGATAATTGTGGTAACAGGTAGCTTTCCCCTGCCTGGAACTTAGTAACCTAGTAATGTGCTGAGCACGCTGCAGGCATTCCTCACCTGACACCATCTGATGTAACAACAGGTGACCCGGGTGGGCATTGCCATCTCTCTTTGGCAGATGAAGAACCCGGGGGTCAGGGCAACTTACAGGTCTGTCTGACGTGTGACATTACACCTCTACATCGGTTCCCATATCACGGTTTGGGCAAGCTGAGGTCACATGCCTTGCCCCAGTAGAGAACAGTTAGTTCAGAAAAATCCCCAAGGCATGAAGATCTGGTTTACTTGGCAGTGTTTCCAGCTGAAGAGGGCTACCTCAAAGCTTATGCCCTCTAGGAACTGCCCCTTGGTCACTTATGAGCACTTGATACAAGTTAGAGCCAGCCCCATCATCTAGCTCAGAGAGCCACCCTCTGTCCCTCTGGCTCACCTTCCATCTGCCCCTCCTGATCCATTTCAGTCTCCTCCTGTGATGGCAGGAGGCTGATCTGCGGCGACTGACAGGCCCTCTGGCCCCCCAGATCCCTCCCCGGGACTCACCACAGGCCACTGCACCCCCTCCCCTACCCTCACCCTCAGGTCTCCTCCTCCCCGCCCCCGCACACACAGCTGCAGTCTGTTATGCCTAAGGCACAACATCCCTCTGCCCTGTTCACCCCTTTGTAAGATGCTACATCTGTTAAAGACCCCTCTGATGACCCAGTTTGAGGGGGCCCTGTTTCCTTCCAGGGCCTAACCAATGCACATCCTGCATCCAAACAGCCTTGTTAAAATGGCCTTGTCAAACGGACCATCTAAATTGTCCTGCCTCTCTTGGGTACATAGTGCCATTTCTCCATCCAGCTCCTGGGGCACCACCTCCCTAGAGAAATAATTTCCTAGGCCCCCAAGAAATCCAGGTGTGACCTCAGCTTCTGGGGAAGCCAGAAGCCTCCACAGTCTGCAAGCAGGAAAGCAAGGTTGGCCCAGTGCGACTGGGGACATTGAAGCTGGTACCCTAGCAAAGCCAGGGATCTGTGAGGGTCCCCAACGCAATGCTAACCCCTAGAAAACACTTGTGCAGACCCCTCGAATGGTGGAAGGGGAGCCCAGCGGGGAGGTAGAAGAGGAAAAGGGCAGAGGTAAGAGTGTCCCTGACACGTCCCCAGGCCCCTGTGGGCAGACAGACACCTGAGGGGCTGGACCAGACCCCCCCCCCCACCACCACCTACCCACTCAGCACCTCAAGGGAGCCGCAGGAAATGTGAATGTTTCCAAAGCTCCCCAGGTGATTCTGATAAGCAGCCAGGCTGGGTGAATAAATGACTTGAAATTCCTACCAACTCAGAGTATACAGCTCTATGATCTAAGAATAATCAGATTCAAAGAGGATTCCAAGTTCTGATTCCACTCTGGTCCTTGGAACAGCCCAGAGGAATTTGACAGGAGCATGTCATAACCACCTAAAACCCTCTCCTTGGTTTTCCCAGCCACTGTGCACTCAGAAGATGCTTGCCCCAAACTCAGACTTCATAAAAATCAAAAGATCCCTGCGTTCAGGTTCCAGAGAGGCACAGACCTAATTGCGACACCCGACCCATCTCAGGCATAAATCCCTTTTAAGTTCTATGAAACAATAAATACATGTTTGAATTAATACCAATATTTATTGGGGTTTAGCAAGAATCCACACTGGTGTATATCTCTGAGTTTTATCTACATGTCCCTTAGAGAGTTATTAAAACACCAAAATATAATTTTAATAATCAGTGGGATTTTAATTAACGCACAATAATGATTCCCATTCAGTTGGACTCCTCACTTTCAGAAAGTAATTACTCATTCACGACACTTAATTTGAAGTGTTACCACAGATTTGTATCTCCTGAAGCCACAAGAAGTTAGATCATAATATTTCTTGTTAGAACTTATAAGGCAAGTTCACTTCAGAGAGAGAATGAAGACCAGGTTCCAAGGGAGGAGGAAAAAATTGGAAAGAGCCGGGAACCAGTTGGGTGGCCTCGGAAGAAGACGAGTGTGGTCTCAGGAGTGAGAACACCACCCTGGCTTTCACCAGCACAACAGATTTCGGCAGCACGGCCCAGCATGCTCCCCTGCACCATGCCCAGGGGTCCCTCGTGTTGAACACTTCCAGGGATGGAGCGCTCATTTCCAGAGAAAGAAAGGTGTCCTGTATGACCTTGGAGAATCCCTTCTCCTCTCCAAACCTCCATTTTCCCACCTACCAAATGGGAGGAATAGAGTCTGGTCAGCCTGCCTCCTTGTTGCCACGAGTCTCAGTGAGCAGCTGGGTGGGAGCTTGTCTCCACAGACACAGGTCTATTCAGACAGTCGAGGTGTTGAAGATTCATCTTGGAAATGTTCTAGCGCCACAATTCCCAAGGACATTGACAGGGGCCCCCCGGGCACGAGGTCCATGGAAAGAGGCAGACACTCTGATGACTGGGGCACGTCTGGAGGTCAGACCATGGGCAAGAATGCCTTCAGGATCCCTGGGCTGCCTCCACCCTCCCACCACCCCCACCTCAGAGGCATCTCCTGCTGGCTCTGTAGGGCACCCCTCCCAACCACAACCCAGTGTCAAGAAACGTGGTGGCTCTAGGTGCAGAATGAACAGAATGCTGAGCCTCTGGTCTTTCCAAGGTGGAGTCACACCAGAACTAAAGGAGAAAGCCCGCTTCCCTTAGAAACATGAGCAGGTGTACAAAGGAGAGCTGGACAGGGGATGGCCACTGCAGGAGGGCTCAGGATAGCAAGCAGGCACTCAAGTCCACCACACCCCCAGCAGTCAGAGAATAGTCCCACTTTAAATTTGCTACCTCCAACTCCAGGGAAGATGAATATTTTTTTTTTTTTAAGATTTATTTATTTATTTGAGAGGTCAGGGGTGGGGGTGGGCAGAGGGAGAAAGAAAGGGAGAACCTTAAGTAGATTCCCCGCTGAGTATGGAGCCCGATGCGGAGCTTGATCCCAGGACCCTGAGATCATGACCTGAGTTGAAATCAAGAGTCGGCCGCTTAACTGACTGAGCCACCCAGGCGCCCCGGAAAATGAATATTTTAAATGAGGTATAGATCACTCCAATGAATCTTTTCCACCTGTACAAAAAGCATCCCCACACTGTCCACTTGGGGCCAAGGTCCAGAGGGGCACCTTACTTGCTCAGAAGCAACCCCGGGGATGATTTTGGCCCCCAAGGCACATTTGATCCATGTATGAGACATTTTGGGGTACACCTCGGGGTACCACCGGCATCTACTGGCAAAGGCAGCAATGTTGCTAAACATCCCACAAAGCACAGTACACCTTCTTGTCCCCAACAAATACCTGGCCCATCCAAAACATCAGGGGGGCTGAGATGGAGAAGCCTTAGTCTGGATCCATACCTGTTCCCCATTTTGTCAGTGAATAGAACAGATACGGCAGACATTGTTCATATGTGATCCAATTTGGTTTTGCCCCATTATTGTCTCCATTCTATAGATGAGGAAGCTGAGGCCCCGAGAGTCAATTGCTCGTCAGCAGTTGCACAGACAGTGGCAGAGGCAGACTAATTCCTGATCTGTCTGCCTCCTGAGACCTTCAGAAGACACGGCGCCACATCCCAAGGCCAGACGCAGAAGGCATCGCGCACCCCAAGGCTCTCCCTTAGAGCTAGAACCTCTAGCTCAGGGCATACTTAAAGCCAAATAAATCCAGGCAATATCTTGTGTGACTTCAGGTTTCACTGTAAACACAAACCTCAGGCCACTGTGGGTTGAACATTTTCTTGAGATTTGCCGTGCTGAACCCATTTGCAACGGAATCTGGTTTCCCCTAGTTTTGACTCCCTGCAAAGAGGACAAACCCTGTATGTTCCACCAATTATCATTGTTGAGAAACTCACACTGAGCACACATGAGAAAGCCCGCTCCTGGGAGGCTCCCTGGAAGTGGACGATCCCTGTGAATTCCAGCAGGTGAATTTGGCTATGAGGTACAAGAAAATTTTATACTGTTTATCTTCAAGGGTTTGCCCAAAACCAGATGCCTCGGGGCATACATTTTTCTTATATTCTTCAGTTTTGAAGAGCCCAAGGAAAGAAAGTAAACATATTCATTAAGAACTGATTATCATTTCACTAACTGAAAGAGCTATCCTCCAACATACCCACGGGGTACATGGAAGGGGCCTGGTCTTTGCCTGTTTGTATTGCAGGTGAGATGACTGAGGCACAGAGAGAAAGGATTCACTCCAGGTGCTCAGTGGGCTACGGCAGACCCCTGATTCCCAGGACATTCCGGAGCAACACTACTCTGATACAAGGTGCATCCTAGCATATTCTTACAGGAATTTTTTCTGGCCCAAAATAATATCTGGCACTAAATAATATCATGACCAGGTAGTGTTTCCAACTGAGGAGAGAGAAGGGAGTGGAGACAAGTATGGAAAAGTATTCCCTTTCCACAGCAATTTCAAGGATACTCTCCAGACTAATGGTGCTAAAAGGGCCTCAAAGGGTGTCCACTCCAATTCCCATCCATTCATCTTGCAGCTGGGAAGAGTGAAATCAAGAACGGTAAAGTTTGGGGGCACCTGGGTGGCTCAGTCTGTTAAGCGTCCAACTCTTGATTTCAGCTTAGATCATGATCTCAGGGTCCTGGGATCGAGCCCCGTGTCGGGCTCTGTGTTCAGCAGGGAGTCTACTTGAGATTCTCTCTTTCCCTCTCCTTCTGCCCCTGCCCCTACTTTCTCTCTCTCTCTCTCTCTCACACACACACACAAATAAATAAATAAATAAATCTTAAAAAAAAAGAACGGTAAAGTTTCTTGAGCAGATACATGGTCATGATCAAATGCCATGTTCCCCAAAAGGAAATATTCATAGGTAAACACAGGGGAGGTGAAAGAGAAAGAGAAGAACTAAACTGATAGTATAGAAAACCAAATCAGTGAAACAGAGCATTGGCTGGGGAAATCACCCCATCACTCAAGAAAAGGATCAATAGACAATATAATGAGCAAAATGATAGAAGGCAAGAAAACTCTATCATGGTGACACAGTATTTATATGCAACAGGAATTCCAGACGGCCCAGGTCAGACAGAAGGTCAGCGCTAACTTGAGGACTAAGAGAAAAACGATTTTCCTGAGGTGAATATCTCTCTTTGTGTTGAGTTTTTGTGTTCTAAGTACTAGACAAAATTAAAGAGCCCAATGCCTTAGTGATTTCTTTTTTAATCTAAAGGATGAAAAGAAAAAAAAATTTACTAGCATCCTCACGGAGGAAACAATGATTTGGCACCAGAACTTTCCTCCACATTCCCAAATAACAGAACACATCAGAGCATTCTTCATAAAATAAGAAAAACAGTTAGTGACCCAAGAATCTACCCCTGCCAAGATGAATGAGGAAAAGCGATTTCCAAAAAGCAAGGACGTTGAAGGTTTATCCCTCACGTGTCTTTGGAGAAGGAAAAAAATGACCTTGAAAGAAATTCTCTAGATAACTGAAAACTCTATCAAAATGAACAAAAGCCATTAGTAACATTGATGTTAAAGATAGATGATAGGGGCGGCTGGGTGGCTCAGTTGGTTAAGCGACTGCCTTCGGCTCAGGTCATGATCCCGGAGTCCTGGGATCGAGTCCCGCATCGGGCTCCCTGCTCAGTGGGGAGTCTGCTTCTCCCTCTGACCCTCCCCCCTCTCATGTGCTCTCTCTCTCTCTCATTCTCTCTCTCAAATAAATAAATAAAATCTTAAAAAAAAAGATAGATGATAGATAGATAGATGATAGATAGATAATAGATCTATTGATGATAGATGATGATGATAGATAAATAATAGATAGATGATAGATAGATAGATGATAGATAATAGATCTACTGATGATAGATGATGATAGATAGATAAATAATAGATAGATGATAGACAGATAGATAGATAGATAGATAGATAGATAGATAGATAGATAGATACATAGATTTAACCTCACTGGTAAACAAGGAAATGCAAATGAAAATAAATGGGCCTCATGTTTGCCTAGCAAGTTGCTATAAATTGTTTACTATAGATTCAAATTTACTTATCTTACACCTCTGAGACCAGATATGTTCCCAAATTTAGAAATTTTCAGATTCTAGAAAGGAACTTTGTTGCACGTGGGGTACATCAGAAGCCCTCCTGCTATGGTCTGAATGTTTGTATCCCACAGAGCTGCAAGCGCCTTTTGCCCTGTGAGGGTACAACAAGAAGTCCGCACCCCAGAACCTCATCTAGCAGCACAGGCAGGCTGACCTCAGACTTCCATCCTTCCACCTTTGTGAGAAAAAAAGGTTTGTTGCTTATACATCACCCAGTCTGTGGTATTTGTTATAGCAGCCTGAATGGACTAAGACACTCCCCTCCCAAAAAAAAAAAAAAAAAAAAAAATGTCTAGAGCAATACTTCAAAATCTAATACCATCTACAGCTGAGAGAAAGGAGGAGCAAGGTGGCTCAGATCAGGTGGCTAGGACTTAACCCTGAGGCAGCCCGACTTCAAAGATTCTTCCCATGGCCCAGGCTTTGACTGTGTGTGTTCTTTGTGGGTTCTCACCCTAAGTTCTATCTTTGAGAAATCAGGTGGGCTGAAGTGTGAATACCTGGACTGCTCAAATAAGTAAAAATCACCATCAGGGGGAAAATGACCAGAAAGCATAAAGGTTGTTGGCCTAGTTTCATTCTGCTGACCAAATTACATATGCAATGCCTTGGGACTTCAGCCGAGCTGAGGGGATGTTGCCATCCCCCTGGAGGACAAGAAAAATGTCACCTGTGAGGAAACCAACCATGGCCATCATGTGCCAAGAGGACAGAAAGCTCTAACCCAGTTTCTGCAAATCTAGTTTTTTCTACAGAACACAAAAGATGGACTTGGCTTTATGCTACATAGAAGCCTAAAACTTTTCATTGGGGCATAAAAGATATTAATTTTATGATTGCAAAAGTATTTGTTCATCACCACTGGTTCAACGAGGGGCTGTGTTCTCAAGGTAAAAGAAAAATCTCTTCTTCTCCCTGATTAAGTTAATCTTGCTAGTGATAAATCACCATCCCTCACATACTGTCCTTTGGTTTACTCATCACTCGGGCTTTCAGGATGGAGCATCAGCCACATTGGCTCCTGTCTCAGTGGACTGCTGGGTACAGGACAGATTCCTCTATGCTCTTGTAAAATATTCCACACAAAAGAAATAATTCTAAATCCTGCCCCCTACACATACACACAGCCCCTTAGAGCCTTGGGGAGCAGGGGAAAGGGAATTGTTTGCAGATTTGTGGAGACTTTGAGACTGTCCTTCAAGGAATGAAGGCAAAATAATGCCTTTCAGACACACAAAAGCTAAAAGAATTCAGCACCAGCAGACCTGCACTACAAGAACTATTAAAAGAAGTTGTTCGTGCACAAGGAAAATGATACTAAATGAAAATCAAGGTCCACACAAAGGAATGAAGAGGGCCAGATATGGTAACTCCATGGATAAATATAAAGATGCCTTTCTTATTCAAAACTCTTTCAAAGATAATTGACTGCTTAAAGGAAAAATAAAAATGTATTGTGGGATTTATAGCATAAGTAGAAGTACAATGTATAACAACAATAACACAAAGGGCAGGAGACAGGAAATGGAAGTATATTGTTGCAAGTTTCTTATACCATTACATGAAATGGAATAATGTCACTTGAAGGCCATGATAAGTTAAAAATGCATATTATAAACCCTCAAGCAACTATTAAGATAACTCAACCAAAAGTTAAGGCTAATACACCAATAAAGGAGACAAAATAGAATCATAATCAAAATATTCTGTCCAAAGGAAGGCAGAAAAGAAGGCAGGGGGGAAATCAAAGAACAAATGAGACCAACAGAAGACGAATAACAAGATGATAGATTTAAACCTCATCATATCAATAGTGGCATTAAAATTCATGATCCAAACATCACAATTAAAAGGCAGAGTTTGGGCGCCTGGGTGGCTCAGTCGGTTAAGCAACTGCCTTCAGCTCAGGTCATGATGCTGGAGTCCCGGGATCGAGTCCCGCATCGGGCTCCCTGCTCGGCGGGGAGTCTGCTTCTCCCTCTGACCCTCCTCCCTCTCATGCTCTCTGTCTCTCACTCTCTCTCTCAAATAAATAAATAAAATCTTTAAAAAAAATAAAAATAAAAAATAAATAAAAGGCAGAGTTTGTCAGATTGAATTAAAAATAAGACAAAACAAAACAACTCTGTGAAATCTCTATGCTGCCTACAAAAAAAAAAAAATACTTTAAATATAAAGACACAGGTTAAAGTAAAACCCATGGGGAAAAAATATACAATACTAACAGTAAACAAAAGAAAGTGGGTGTGGCTACATTAATATCAGACAAAGTAGATTTCAGAATAACAAAGGGAAAACAAAGGTAATCTCATAACCAAGGGGGTTAATTCATCAAAAGTACATTCTAATCCTAAATGTTTATGCATTTAGCAACGAAATTTCAAAGTACATGGAGCAAATTGTTAAAACTGCTTGGAGAAAGAAACAAATTCACAGTTTTATTTGAAGATCTCAATACCCTCTTTTCAATAATTGACAGAACAAGTAGACAGAAAATCATTAATAATACTTGAACACTACCAAGCAACTTGATCAAATTGACATTTACAGAGCACTTTGCCCAACAATACCAGCAGAATACACATTCCTTTCCAGTGCAAATGAAACAGTCCCCAGAATAGAACATATTCTGGGCCATCAAACAAGTCTCAATAACCCAAGTCCTACAAAGTATAATCACTGACCACAATGGAATCAAATTGAAAATCAGTAACACAAGGATATCTAGAGAATCTACAAGAATTTGGAAACTAAGTAACACACGTCTAATAACTCATGGGTCAAAGGAGAAACCAAAAGGAAAATTAGAAAGTAGTATAAACTGAATAAAAATGAAAATAATCAAAATTTGTAGGATGCTATTACACACCACGCAGGGTGAAATGTGCAGCTTTAAATGCCTATATTTGAAAAGAAGAAAGTCCTCAACTCAATAATCTCAGCTTCTGCCATTAAAAAAAAAAAACTGAAGAACAAATAAACCAAAATTAAGCAGACAAAAAGGAAATAAAAACAATCAGAGGAGAAATCAAAGAAATAGCAAAACAATAGAAAAAATTTGATAAAACCAAAAACTGGTTCTTTGGAAAGATCAATACAATTGATGAAACTCTAGCCAGACTGACTAGGAAAAATAGAAGAAACAAATTACCAATATCAGAAATGAGTGATGACATCACTACAAATTCTACAGATATTAAAAGGATAATTAGGAAACATTATTAAAAATGTTATTGATGTGATAAAAAATATTCTGTCTTGACTGTGGCAGTGGGTACATAACTATATTGTTTTTCAAAATTCATATAGAACGATACACCTATAAAAGGTAAACTTTAGTATCTATACCTCATGACTTAAAAAAATAAAAAGCATTGTGCTGAGTGAAAAAGCTGGATACAAAAGAGTGAATACTATATGATTCCATTATATGATGTTCCGGAAAAGTCAAACCGCAAGTACAGAAAACAGATCAGTGGTTGTCAGAGGTTTGGTTTGAGAAGATTAGCTACAAAGGACCATGAAAGAACGTTTGTAGTGATGAATTTACCCTTATTTTGCTTGTGTATTTTGGTTCTGTATTTTGGTAGAGGTTACACAATTTTATACATTTTTCAAAACACATCAACTATACACTTAATAAAGCTGAATTTTTATTGTGCAAATTATACCTCAATAAATGAATGAAAGAAATGAAAAAAAAAAGTTATGCCAACAGAATCAACAATTTAGATGAAATGGACAAACTGCCAACTTACACAAGAAGAAATAAGTTACCCAAAAAGTGCTTTAAATTTTAAGGACATTGAAATTCTACTCAAAAACTTTCCCAGTAGAAATCACCAGGCCCAGATGTCTTTACTGGTGAATCCTACTTGAACATTTCAGAAAGCAATAATATCAAACTCTTCCAGAAAACAGAAGAGGAAGGAACATTTCTCAGTGCATTCTATGAATCCAGCACAACCCTGATACCAAAATAAGATTAAGATATTACAAGAGAAGAAAACTATAGTACAATAACCCATATGAAAACAAATGCAAAACTTCTTTTTAAAAATGTAGTAAACTGAGTCCAATAACATCATGGCCAAGTGTGTTTTCTCCTGGGGAATAAAGGACTGGGTTAATTTCTGAAAATCAATCAATATCATTATCATATTAACAGACAGAAAATGAAAAAAAATGATCATCCTATTAGACATAATGTCGAAAATTAAAAAGACTTACCATACCAAATGTTGGTGAAGGTATGGAGCCCTATAACTCTCATGCATTGCTGGTGGGAATGTAAAGTGGTACAATCACTTTGGAAAACAGTCCTGCAGTTTCTAAAATGTTAAACATACACCTCCAATGTGATCAAACCATTCCACTCCCAGGTATTTACCCAAGAGAAAAGAAAATATATGTCCACACAAAGACTTGTACATGAATGCTCATAACAACTTTATTTGTAAGAACCCGTAACTGGAAACAATCTGAATGTCCGTACCAGGTGAACTGATTAACAAATTGCAGCATAGTCATCCAGTGGAATACCACTCCACAATAAAAAGGAATTATTCCAGCTAGTAACTGCATCAGTGAATCTCAAAGTAATCATGCTGAGTAAAAGAAGCCAGATGTAGAAGACTACAAAGGGTACCATTTCATTTAAATAAAACTCTAGAAAACACAAACCAATCTATGGAACAGAAAGCAGACCAGTGGCTGCCTGAGGATGGAGGGGCAGAGGTGCAATAAGTGAGGAGGGGCAGGAGGGAGTGATTGCAGAGGGGCAAGAAGAAATGTTTGGGGGTGATGGATATGTTTCCTATCTGTTTTGTGGTGATGGTTTCATAGGTGCATTTGTATGTCAAGACTTATGCAAATGTGCACTCTAAACCTGTGTGGTTTATTGCTTGTCAATTAAACCTCAATAAAGCTGTCAAAGATTATGATGCACACGAGCTTTCTGGACCCACAGCCCCCACCCTTTTACCTGAATTACCAACCTGGGTCTTGCACCGGTGGGAAGTTTCTAATGAATGAACCTCTCCATGTTTCTGCCAGTCATCCTGTAGCACAAGTTGAAAAGAGATCCTCCTAACTGCCAGGTGTTCTTGTAGCTGGTCTGACATTTCCTCTATGGTCCTGGATTTGTATCTGGACTGTCCGCCCAAATAGCTCTAGAAGCTGCTTCAGAACCTGGGACTCAGACACAATTGCAGCTCCAGGCTTGCACACAGCATGTGCACTGAGCTTCTGTAAGCTCACAAAGAATAGTGCCCCTGCCTCCACCCAAGGTCAGATTTCCAGCCCTGTCAATGGGCAGGATGGTGGTGTGCAAAGTTGGTACCAAAATGCAAGCATGCACACTCATGTATGTGTCCCCATAAGAGTCCTTCCATTTCTCTCTTCAAGTCTTAGTTCCAGCTCTGTCTTAATAATCTTGCTGTCTTACCTTTTTGTTCATGGATTAAACCTAAGGCAATGTCTTATAGATGTTTGGTTTTATTTGTTTGTTTTTTTCCAACCCACAGTAGATTCTGGGGTAGGGGAGGGTTTCTGAGAGAAATGCTGGCCAGCTAGGAGGGTTTCAGCATCACTGAGCTACAAGGGATCTAAAATGATGATTGAGGACAGTCCACACATTTTCCAGGTGAGGTGCCCACCACCAGAAAAGAGGCGCTAATCTCCCCAGGTCACACAGTAAGATAGTGGCCATGATGGGACTTGCATTCCAAATCTTGCAAGTCTCCTGTCAGGCTCATGCTTTTATGCAACAGTTTGAGGAAGAGACAGAATAACTACAAAAAGCAAACAGAAAACACGTTAAAGAACAGAAATCTGGGGCCATTTAGTGTTAACAAATAACAATAGTCCATGTCAAAGCCACTACAAAGACAGACAGACAGACAGAGACAGAGAAGCTTCCTTTGCTGTTTGAGGTATTCAGAATCTTCAAGATAGCAAATTGGTTTTCACAGTGCACATGCAGGAGGTGTGATATCGAAGTTTGAGTATAGAGCACAGCAATGCTTACAAACTGCCTGCTAACAGGGACATGAAGCTGTATTTGTGAATCAGCATCAGAAGGAAGGAAGGAAGGAAGGAAGGAAGGAAGGAAGGAAGGAAGGAAGGAAGGAAGGAAGGAAGGAGGCAAACAGACATTGCAAAAAGCCATCAGCATTTTGACAAACTAAATAGGAGAGGAGTGACTTTTTACCCTTGTCTACCTTGAAGACCAAACGGAAAGGACTATGGTGATGCCATATAAGACAAATATGGATTCTGAGAACATGGTGGCTTCACTGTGAGGGTACAAAACAGCACAATGTCTTCAGGGTCAGGGAGATCCAGATCCGGTGGCGACCTGGCCCTGGGCTGAGGCTCGCTGGGCAGAGGGATTAGGGCAGAACCTCTGGGTTCCAGGTCTTGGTTAGTCCACTCAGGCTGCCCCTCGGCACCACCTGCTGTCCCCCCACGGAGTTCACCACCATAGGTAGCTTATGGGTTAGATTATTTGTTAAGCTCAATCTCCCTTCCTGGTCCAGAAGCTCCGGGGGGGGGGGGGGGGCAGGGCTGGTTATAGCTCATCCCCAGAGCCTGGCACATGGTACAGGGCTCAAGAAAGATCCAGAATGGATGGCTCTCGAAGCAGAGGCTGCAGTCAAACCAGGATAATGGACAATGATGATGATAATGACGACAAAGATATTTTATTGAGCATCTATTCTACATCAAATACTCCTGTAGGTACTTTAGCCGCTGATTCCTAGCAAAAGCGCTTCAAAGTAAGGATTGATTGCCTCATTCCATATGAGGAAATGGAAGCCCAGATTGCAGAGTGAATTTCCCCTGGCCTTTTTTTTTTTTTTTCCCCCTGGCCTTTTGGGTAACTAATAACAGAGCCAGGGCTGAAACCCGGTTCACTCCCCTGCCCCCAACTGTCTTGATGGTCCTGTGTGGACCAGGTGATCAGAGACACAGCCACAGGGGAGGGCGCATTCTTGCAGACTCAGCACTTCACTGCCCAAGTCAGCGGGTTCCACAGGCCTGGCCTCACCCGCAGCTGTAGATCTCCCCCGACCAGCCAATCAGCCTGCAGCAGAAAGCTCCTTCTGCTACTCCTCCCCCTTATCTCCTGGTAGGGCTGCTCTGCAAGGTCATGATCATAGCACTTTATCATAACATCTTCACCTCCTGGGGACACAGCCCAGCCAGCTCAGCACAGCCATTTCCTTTAGCTTTTCCCCCAGAAGCCCCCATCAAGGCATCACAAATTAAAACCAGAAACCCCAAACTGAAACTTGAGGGAGACTTCCCATCTAGGGCCTGGCCTGGAGCAGGGGTTACAGAGAAATATCCGTAGTGGAACTTTTCCTTCTCCCGCATCTGGCTCCTGACTACCCCATAGAACCGCAGCTCAAATGGCCTTCCCCCTGGAAGACTTACTGATGCCTCCCAACCCACAGCTGTAGTAGTCAATCCTCAGACAATGCCATGTCCACTTGTCTCCCTGGATTGTAATTATTTGGTTTTGTGTCTGTCTCACCCACCAGACCATATAACCTGGAGGGTATAAACTTCCTCCTGATGCAAATATAGGTTAACCACTCAGAATGAATTTAAGATTTAATCACAGTTGATCAAGTTACTAGCTCTGTGACCTTGGTCGAGACTGCCTTTCTGAACCAGTTAGTTCATCTGTACAGAGGAGATAGAGGAGGTTTCTCTGTCACTGTGGGAATTAATCATTTCAACTGTTGGATATATAGCAGCTACTTGACAAACATTAGGACTGCCCTCCACCTTCCACTTTCCCATGCCAGTGCTAAACCTAGCACGTTGAGATTCTCACTCAGGTTCATTTAAAGAAACCTCTACGTGGATGGAATTAAATGAAATGCTGAGGTTTTACTCAATACACGATCCTTAGAAGAATGAAGAAAAATCCAACTCAAAGGAAGAGCCTCCAGTGCCCTGCCAAAGAAATGTTTCCTACCTCTCCTGCTTCCTCTTCTTGGACTCACAGAAAGACTACATGTCCCAACATCCCTTGCAGTTATGGTGGGGCCCTGTGACTAAGTTCTGGGCAATCGATGTGGGCCAGCCTAATGGGCACCTTTCTATGCTCTAAATGGCTCCACATGGGTCCTCCATGGTTGCCTTCCATCCCTTTCACCTCTATGCTCGTGGCTGGAGGTAAAGGACTCTGAAATAATGGAGCCACATAATTGAAGGAGCCCAGTTTCACGAGTCAATGCTAGAAGGAGCCAGCAACTCTCAGTGGATGCTACAAGTAAAAAACAAACTTTTACTATGTTAAGTCATTGAAATGCCAGGTTGTTGGTTATAGCAGCTAGTGCTACCTATCCTGACTATTAAAGAAAGAGAGGACAAACAGGGTTGAACATCTTTTAAAATTCTAAAAAAAATGGCATCGGCTTATCGGTCACACGACGGGAAGTGAAGAAACAGATATATTAAGATGGACATCTAGGTTATGCAGGGCAAGCATTTTCTAAGACTGTTGTCTGTGATAATTCGGAGGGCAGAGCCTCTGCCTCCTCAACTTATAGCTCTGGGGAAGAAGTCTGAAAACAGAGCATTAATAATCTGTGTGTATCAGATTACAGTTGGGTGCAACTGGGAAAATATTACAAAGGGGTAAAGTCAGAAAAGAATTGCCCAATTGGCAAGCTGACTAGAAGGGGAATAGAAAGCCCAGAAATGTGGGGCTTTACCAAGTTAAAAAAAAAAAATTTAAAAAGGAGCCAACGGCTTCTAGTCCCAAACAGAAATGGAATTTTAAAATTGGAGGGGCGACGGTCCAGTAAATCCTCTGCATTGGATAAAGTGACTTAAAGCACAGATCAGATTAAGGGTGGGGCCTTTCTGCTTGAGCTTGGGAGGGACCTTGGGTGTGGTTACTGGAACACAGAACTAGAGCAAGGCAAGCTGCGCAGAAGCTTCTAGGTTCTTGAGGGTGAGACAGTGCCAAAGAAATCAAAAGTGAATGTTAAAAGACTTTCACTAGCCAAGACTTAAGACACGTTTTGTTTTAGAAAAAAAATAGGGGAAGGTCTTCATGACCTCGGGCTAGGTAATGATGTCTTAGATGCAGTACCAAAAGTGCAATCCTAAAAGAAAAACTTTATAGACTTCCTCAAAATTATAACCTCTGCTCCTCAAGGTAAGAAACAACACACAAGCCAAGGACTGGCAGAAAATATCTGCAAATTATGTTATCTGATAAAGAATGCTCACAACTTGAAATAAGGAAACAACTCAACAACGCAATGGACCAAAGATCTGAAGAGACGTATCACTGAAGAAGACACATGGATGGCAAATAGACACATGTAAAGATGCTCAATATCATCTGTTGTTAGGGAAATGCAAACTACACACCTAATTAGAATGGCAAAAATCAAAAAGACAAAATACTGAGTGCTGGTAAAAAAAAAAAAAAAGAAGAAGAAGAAGAAGAAGAAGAAGAAGACCCCTGATACCCTGCACATTGCTGGTGGGGATGCAAAATAGCATGGCTGCTTTGGAAAACAGTTTGGCAGCTTCTCACAAAATGAAACACACCCTTAGCATCTGACCCAGTAATTCCGTAAATTTATGTATTTACCTAAATGGATGAATCCTTAGGTTCACATAAAAACCTACATGAAAATGTTTATAGTAGCTTTATTCATGTTTCCAGCCCAAAGCTGGAATCAATGTGAAATCCTTCAATATCACATTCATACAATGGAATGCTACTGGGCAATAAAAAAGAGTGAACTCTTGGTCACAAAACAACCTGGATGCATCTCAGGGCATTGTGCTGGGCAAGTGAGGCTTGGCTCAAAAGCTGCAGACTGTATGATTCCAAAACAAATCACAGGTTTCCTGGGGGTTAGCCAGAGGGGTTGACTACAAAGAATGAGGGGAGTTTGGGGGTGATGGAACTATTCTAAATCTCAATTGTGATAGTTGTTACATGATTATAGGTTTACCAAAACTAATATAATAGCTGTCCACTAAAAGGTGAATTGTACCATACTTAAATTATACCTCAATTTTATAATGCAATATATGTTAAGAAAAAAAAAAAGAAGAAGAAGAAGAAGAAGGTAGCGGGAGGGGAAGAATGAAGCGGGGGAAATCGGAAGGGGAGACGAACCATGAGAGACGATGGACTCTGAAAAACAAACAGGGTTCTAGAGGGGAGGGGGGTGGGATGGGTTAGCCTGGTGGTGGGTATTGAGGAGGGCACATTCTGCATGGAGCACTGGGTGTTGTGCACAAACAATGAATCATGGAACATTTCATCTAAAACTAATGATGTAATGTATGGGGATTAACATAAGAATAAAAAAATTATACCTCAATTTTAAAAATATTTTTTAAAAAGCTCACGGTGGGGCGCCTGGGTGGCTCAGTTGGTTGAGTGACTGCCTTCGGCTCAGGTCATGATCCTGGAGTCCCTGGATCGAGTCCCGCATTGGGCTCCCTGCTCGGCGGGGAGTCTGCTTCTCCCTCTGACCCTCCCCCCTCTCATGTACTCGCTCTGTCTCATTCTCTCACTCTCAAATAAATAAATAAAATCTTTAAAAAAAAAAAAAAAAAGCTCACGGTGGATAATGGATGAATTGCTTAGCATTAAACACACACACACACACGTGCGCACGCACATTTAAGCCCCCAACATTTCCTTCAGCAGGCGGTGGGTTTCAAGACGGTCCCCAAAGAGGGCATTATCCCCCAACAGCCACTTCAGATGAGGTCAAGGAGAGGGATGGACAAGTGAGGGCCCCTAGGGCAGGGAGCCAGGAGCCACAGAGATGCCCAGACTGGGGAGTCTCTCCTGGAGACCAGCACTGAGCCCTAGCCAAGGACAGTCTGCAGTCCCCAGTGCAAGGACCCTTCACAGTGTCCACAGGACGTGAAGATTGCAGACTTGCTGCTAGTCAGGAATGCTATCATCTCTCCATCACCCATTTTCCTATAGGAAGAGTTCTTTGCAATGATACCACCCTGGTCCCAGCACTGTGTGTTGGACACAAGGGGGACACACAGCTTGTCTTTTTAGTTCATAGCTCATACCTGGAGAGGACCTGTCCAGGAGAGGCCTCCCACTCTCAGCAGATGATGACATGAGCAAGAAATCAACTCTCATTTTCTTAAGCTCCCGAGAGCTGCTGTGGACCAGTGCTGTTATTTCTACCTACTGACTGATACACATGGTCATATTTAAGGAAGTAGGTGATGAGCTGGGCATGAGTGCATCCAACATTTGAGCCAAGTCAGAAGGCTGCATGATATCCAAGGAGCTTGTCTAACTTCTGCAGGAGCACAGGTGGTGTGGAAATGGCCAGAGGTCAGCGTGAGTGTGGTCAATAAGAGCGCCTGTGTGCAGAGGTCACCTTTCTCTAGCGGCGGCAGTTTGAACAGATAGGTGGATCCCAGAACAACCCATTCCATAAAATACCCAGTCCCACTGCAGAGGAGCAGGCATGTGGGAGCCCAGGGACAGGGGTCCAGGAACAGGTGGGCAACATCTGTCTAGACTGTTGTTCATTGATTGACCAGAGCCAGGATCCAATTTCTGGGGGAAGTTGCTACCAGCACAAGGCAGGGCCCAGCCTGAAGGGCCTGGAATGACCTGGGTCGCCAGGAAGCACCTGCTGTAGAGAAACCTGATTCCCAAACCTTGGACCCACTTAGGAAACCAGGACCTAGGACAAGGCCAAAACCCAGAGGCCAAATGACTCACAAGGGCAGGCGTGGATTAACCCCACAGAGAGGCAATGCTGAGCAACAAGAGTGGAATGCATCTTGCTCCCAGCCCGCACCAGCTAGGTGACACTGTTTCTAGAGGACAGCATTGGGGTTAAGCAGAAGAATAGGGGTAAAGTGATCTCAGCTGGAAGGAGAGGAGCTCAGGAGACACAGGAGGCCAGCAGGACCTGCTATTTAAACTTTCTTTGTCAGTGCTTTATCCTGCAAATTAAAGTTCCCTAATTAGTAACAAGGGGTGTGAGTGCCTTGGTGGGAGCTCTTTGGTAAGTGGGAAATCTAAAGATTAAAACCAATCAAAGGAAATATTGCTTTCAAGAATAGCCTACCATATAGACTGAGCTATAAATGGTTACCTATGACAGGATAGGAACTAGATCATGAGTTCGGTGAAAATGAGACCATGAGTCTTTCTGTTCATGCGTCTTGCTCACTGCTTCGCTCCTGGGTTGTAGGGACAGGTAAGTGTTTACTGCGAAAGCAGAGGTTACAGAAAACACATTTTATTATTTGAAGGATTAAATAGCTCTTCATGTCCCTACAGAGTGGTGAAGTTTATAAGGTGCATTCATGACTACTGTCTCATAGGGTTTTCCCAAAGCCCTTAGAGGCAGATGTTCCTTCTCTCTGGGTGGCTGATGCAGGAAGGGAGGCTCAGCTTGGTGGAGTGAGCAGAAAGCTAGCCTCTCGGGGGCAGGGTTTCTCCCTCTCCTCACTCCTGACATTTGGGGCCAGGTAATTCCCTGCCGTGGAGGATGGCCCATGTGTTATAGGATGTTTAGCAGCATCCCTGGCCTCTCTCTCGTAGATGCCAGTGGCAGCACCCCTATACAAGCTGTGATTATCCAAAATGTCTCCAGACATTGGCAGATATGCCCTGAAGGGAGGGGTGGGGTGTAAACTCTCTGATTGAGGATCACTGCTGTAGGTGGATTAACTCACATCCTTGAGGAAGGTGCTGGGCCACAGTCCCTTATCTCAAACCCCTGGGGCCTGACGTAGTTTAAAATCCATAAGATTCTGGATTTTAGAAAGATAAATACATAATATCCCAGTGGATTCTGGGGCAGCCTCCCTTCATCCCAGACATTACTATTTCTACAGCAAAATGAGTGAATATCCGCATTAAGTAGGATAAATGAAGATTACAAATAGTCTCACATCAGTTCGGGTCAGGTTTTGCCGCCAAAATGAGTTTGCTATAAACCCGTAAAAGAACTGACTTTTGGAGCTGTTTGGATTTCAGAACTGGAGTATAATCCACAAGCAGCAGGCACTCAGAGGTCAAGCAAGCGGCGGGGGTCACATGACTGTTACCATGGACAGCGGTTGTCTCCTGACAGCGGGTACCCCCCACCGAGGCGCTCACCCACCTCTCCTAACTGCCCCTAAGCTGCCGGGCCCCATGCTGGTGCACGCAGGTCCTTGGCCCTTGGTCATGTCCCACCTGCTCCCGTCACATCCAGCATCCTTGGGGACCCTGCCTTGATTTCACTGGTCATCGTCTTATTCTATTTCAGATTGTCTCAGGGTGCGATCACGCTTTCCACAAGATGTAAGATTACAGAGCCAAAGACTGAGGAAACAGAGGGGGGAAAAAAGGGAAAAAGGCAAAGAGGGAGATGTCTTGCAGCCAGAGTCCGGCTGGAAATCAGCTTCAGGAGCTTTCCACGCAGGTCTGACGCTGCTCTCGGCAGGGAGCTGTGATGCCCCTCCACTGGCCCAAGCTACCCTCACTCTGTCCTGTCGGTGAGACCCTATTCTGAAACAAGCCTTACAAGGTCAGGTCTGTTTACTCAAATATTTGTCCCCCAAAACCGAGCTGTGAAAACCATCAACCTCACCCAAGGCTGGGGACGCGGACTTGCCTCCAGCTGGAGAAGCGAGTCCTCTGCCTTTGCCACAGGGACCAATCAGAGGATGAGATAGCCCATGAGGTGCGAGCATCCATGGTATCTGGCTATCTGGGGGCCCCCGCTTCTCTCGGCCAGCTGTGGAGGCAAGGGAGATTTTTTTTCCAGAGCTTGGTGGAGCTCCATATGGTCGAGATCAAAGGTGTTGCTGGGTGCATGGTTCTGCTTTATTTCCAAGCACTGCTGTTAATTAGAAAACAAGATCAGAGGCAGTATTAAAATCCAATTAAATTGATATGAACAGATTGCCAAGTGATGTTCACTAATGTATAATTGAGCACCATGCAAATTTCGGTGGCTGGCTTTTGTGTTTTTCCCCCACACTCTGGAATGAATGATGAGGCTATGAAGTTTCTCTTCATTGTAAAAAACAAACAAGTTAATGCATTGATCTAGGGGGTATTGCCCTGGTGATTGATGGAAATGAGAGAAGAATAGTAAAGTGTGACTTTTTGAAGGAAGGGGCAAGCTTTCTTTGATTCTCTTTTTCCCGCCTTTAGTTCCATATCCATTTCTTATGCTGGGGGTCAGGCCAGCTTTCCACCTGCATCCCATCTTCAACAATCCAGAGAAAGTTCCTCTGGATTTCAAAGATGGATGGGAAACAAATTTTGGAAGTTTGAAGGACAACACAACAGATTTTTAAAAAGGATCTGTGTGCGGATTTTCTTTTAGCATGAATTGTTTGTTTGTGCCTTTGTGTATTAAAAAGAGGGAAGTTGTCCTGATTTGGGCTCATGAGCAAAACCCCCCAGAATATAGAATCTGGGAGAAGATGGGGTGGGAAGGCCAGTCTTACCAACAGAGGGGAGAGGGCTACCTTCTGAAAAGAAGCCCTTAGCACAACGTGCATCAGGAATTGCCTGTTAATGTTGCACATTGTTTGCTCACTGTGGATATGGATACAGCAGGTTCAAGAGCATGCTGTCAGTGCTAATGTTAAAAAAAATAAAGTATCACCAAGGAATGGAAAAAACACAACTGTGGATGGCAGTGTCCACATATTCATGATATGCCTGTAGCATTTGGGGTTTTGTTTTAACTCCCTAAAAAGAAAGGAAAATCTAAACAGCTCACTCCCAGGATGGCAGTTGGTGAGTGAGGCAAAGAGGAAGGCTCGAAGATAAGCAAGAGCCCGGCCTTGACCTTCAGGCATCCAGAAAGGGGCAGGAAGCACGAGACACAGGGGGAAGGTGAGACCACTTCTCGGCAGCCTTCCCCCCAGACCTGAGCTTGCTCAGAGACCACCTGCCCACACTGCTGGTGAGCCCAGTATAGACAGTTCATTTTTCCCAGAATGGTGGATACACTGCAGAAGACCAGCTCAGTGGCTATCGTTTCACTTCTTGATGCCTGCCCGCTCTACCGACACTTCCACAGCATGCTTACCTTAGACTTGCTTTGACAACTCCCTGAAATTCCAAGCGCTGTGGGTCTGACATTCTGTGTCCGTGGGGCACCGTGGGGCCACCATGAAGGATACATGTGAATATAGCTGGGGATGGGGACACATTTTGCAGATCTCTGCTCCCAGACATGCTCCATTGTCCCGCTGGATGCCGCTTACGAGTTCAAAGATAAAATCATTGCCAATTTCAAGACAGCCAGAGCATAGCATTAAACCAAGCACGGGGCCCTCGTGAGCATGAGCCCTGTGCACCTGCCTGTGTCACATGCCTGTGAAGCCAGCCCTGGACTTGGTGCTCCTGTCTCAGCCGCTTCTCACGGCCAAGCCATCCAACCTAAGGCCTGGAACCCCAGGGCACCCCAAACGGGTCCATCTCTCCAATGGACAGTGAAGTCCCATGGCTCATGCTGCACTCTAGTCAATGCCAAACAACTTGATTTTAAAGATCCATATTTCTTCCAGATGTTTGATCATTTCAAACGCCAGGGCTAAACTGTTCTGCACCCAGCCTCATTCCAAACATGTTCTAAATTGATCTACCAAAATATGTTTAGTAAGATAAAAATAAATAAAAAATTAACTCAGGAGACATGAAAGGACATGACCACTATCAATACCATGGCCTTTATCTGCTACCAGATGATAAGATGGTGTCTGAAGCAATTTTATTTTCAGCAGAATCGATAGCCCTGCATTGAAAACAGCTGGTGCCTAGTAATTGTAGAATGACTAAATGAAATGTGCATTTGACTAAAGAACACACCTTTCAATGGACAGCTCATTTTGAATAAATGAGGAGTACTTGAGAAAATTTATAGTTCCTTTAAGCTACAAAGCTTTTTCATGTGCTTATCTCGTGTGATGTTCAAAATAAATTTTCAGTGTAAGCTATTTTAGACCTCCTGGCCTAGGAAAGCCTGCGAAGGGGAATGACTTGCCCATCATAGCATGTAAGAGACAGAACAGGTTTCAAACCCAGTTCTTTTTAGCTCCAGGATTTTCCATGACATCAGCCTTTGAGGTTATGAAGTAATCAATCACTTCAGGCCAGAAGAATGTCTAAAAAGGAAGAAAATTATCTGTGATTCCTCAGAGTACGAATCAGCGAGTCCCTCTGGCCAGAGCTCCATGAAGGACAGGAGGGTCTGACGGGCCAGCAGGGAGCAGAATTATCAGACAGCCCAGCCCAGATCCTGAATCAGGACCACAGTGCTGCCCCATAAAGTGGACCAATATTTTAATTACAGTGAGGTGTACTTGCCACATGCAGAAAGGAAAACACATTTGGAATCAACCAGGCTTCCAGACAAACCCTCTAAAAAACACAGGCTTCCCTCTTTATCAATGCCAGGCAACAGAGACAGAGGGCAAATCTGACCTGAGTTGCTTTACTGGACTTGGCATACACCGAGGCCTGGAGACGCCAGTTGGAGCTGGTGGCCTTTGCAGTCCAGCGTCATGTGTGTTGAATAACTAAAGCCTGGGCAGTCCAGACAGCAGGGCTCTCTCAGACCCTTCCCTGCAGGTCACGGGGATTCAGACTTCACAAGGAGGCCAATGGCTTCTTCCCGCTGGTGAAGCCCCAGGTCAATTCTTGGACCCGGGTTGCACCCCTGGAGCATCTCTTCACCTTCCACTGACAGTCACAGGTCATGACAGGGAGAGCCCACTGGTGTCCTTGTCTACGGAGGTCTTATCACATGTCCCAACGGGAATATCACGACGGGAGCAGCACATGCTCAGAATGTGGGCAAGCCAGAGAACCCAAGGTTTTCCTCCCAACCACCATCCTGGGAAGCCTGGTGTCTGCTTTCTTTTCCCCTCCAGCTCTTCCTTCACTCCTCAAGCATCCACTCATAAATTACATGCAAAACATTCGGCCAAGTTCTGGGGCACAAACTGTCTCCAGGAGCTCAGAGCCCCATGGGGTGAATCAGGAGAGGAAAGCCGTGTAGGGCAGGCATGTATGTAGAAAGAGGGCTACCAGACGCTGCAGATCTCAGGGCCCAGTGCACTCCTGCAGGAGTGTGGGGTTCTGTGCCCCCTTCATCAGCCCTGCCCACCCCGTGTCCCACACTCCTATCTCTCAGGGGGCCTGGCTCTTGTCAGGAGTGGGCAGGGCACTTGGGAGGAGCAGAGAACAACCTCAGAGGGCTGGTGGCCAATTCCAAGGCCTGATGAATCATCATGTCCTTGGGCTCCTTGCTCAAGCCAGAGATCAGCATGGAACCCAGACATCCAACATTCAATTTGTGATACCCAAACAGCCCTCCTGACTCTAGGGTATGGCCAGCTAAAACCTGTGGAAAAATGGTCTTAGCTCATCAGCTTGTTCTCTCCTCACAGGGATTGGAGAAGCTGTCCTCCATTTGTCCCTCTCTGTGGGACTCCAGCTGTCATGCTTCCGGAGTGAGCAACAGCTTTGTCATGGAAGCTGCCCACAGAAAGTGCACATGTCAGACCTAACGCCCACTGGGCCATTCGTGTGGCTCTCTCTGAGCCTCAGTTTTTAAAACCATAAATTGGGAACACCAGCTTGGCTATTCTGGGGTATGATGGCTTTGAGGAGCAGAACCCTACTGGATTAGCTCAAACAAACAGGGACAAAGGGGTGAGGGCATGATTAGAGGAAGAGGTCACCATGAAGGTACAACAGGAAATTTCAGGACAGAAAGAAAAAGTGTGGCTGAAAATCTTGGGGCCTGGTCTGGAAAACAGAAAGTCTGTGTCTCCATAGCTTTGCCTCCCCCTTCCCAACTCACACAGGCTCCTTTCCCTCTTTCCCTGAGGCCTCCTGATCTCCCATCTCTGCTTCTTCCCCCCTTGCCCCTGTCTTCTCTCTAGAGACGGCTTTATCTGCCGGTCCATGAGCCACCAAAGGCACCTCTCAAAGGCTTTCAACCCCTCCCGGGCCAAATTCACGGAGATACCAAATTCAGCCTCTTTGTGTCTTGATTCCAAGAGTAATTCCCAAGAAGAAAACCAAAACAAAACCTGCAGTCAGATGTGGTGTCCACCCAGCCCCGGCAACTGTGGCCAGAGGAGAATGGCCATGTGCCCAAGGGCTGCTCCTTTGGCTCTGTGAGCAAGTTGGTGCAGGGCCCCCAGGGTGGAGCATGGGTGGGGTGGCCTTTCAGGTGCATGACTAGGCCGGGTGAAGGGCCAATATGGACATGACACAGTCACAGGTTTGGTGCATGTCAGGTCGTTCACCCACCATTGCCAAAATGCCCATGGCAATGGAGCTCAGTTATTGGGAGCCCTTCTGAGCTGGTTCCTGCAGACGTCAGTTCCTTCCTTGCCATTCCGCATCTGCCTATGTGCAGACTTTCGCCTCTAAATCCACCACCACCTGCGTAGCGCTGCTCTCCTGGTTTCCTGGGCTTGGGTCCTGGCTCCCTTATGGGATGGTTGACTCCTCTGCTCGTGGGTCCAGGCTCAAATTCTTGTTTTGCATTCCGCATGGGCAGCGGACCTACACACAGACGTGAGCTGAGTGCAAGAATAAGGAGAGCATAGGGGCGTCACACTGCAGAGGCCATCCCCCACTTCCTGGCCCTTGATCTCCCCACTCCCCCTTTTACAGCTGAGGAAACTGAAGCCAGGGCAGCCAGCTGAGCCGCCCGAGGTCCCCGAGCTCAGCGCATTTCCCAGCACATCACTGTCTCCTCAGAGCTACGACATGACACATTTCTGTGGCCCTTTCTTATCAGCAGACAGAGCACCTTTCATACTCACGACCTCACTGGAGCCCCATGACCTTGTGAGTCAGCGTGCAGCAGTACCAGCTTACAGATAAGCAGACTGTGCCCGGAGATGCTCACGGGCTTGCCCAAGGTCACACGGCCAGGCAGGGGTAGCACCAGGCTTCAGACCATGACTGTCCGGCCCCACAGGCCCTATTTTCTGTCGACACCACACCACCTCCACAGAGACACCGGAGAACCACGAAGCTGCGGATTCTTTCTGTAGGTTGGGAAATCAATGACCTACATTTCCAAGGATCCATTTAATACCGCACACCTGAAGACCCTGGTGGTATTTGGGATAAGATTAATTGCTAATGTGTGCGTGGTGCTTTGCAGGTTATAAAGTGCCCTCTCGTATATTATGTCAGAGCACACCCACTCCTTCGTCGACTTGATCTGCAAATGCCCCCCTGATGCGTGGGGGGAGGCACTCTTGTGGCTGTTAGGGGAGAGAGCAGGGATTCCCACCCCAACCCTGTGTCAGGCGCCGTTCACACAGAACCTCGTCTCATTCTACCCAAACCCCTGAGGTCTGTGGCCTTAGGGCCATTGCATGGAGGAAGCACTGAGGCTCAGGAAGGGGCTCATGCACCCCCGGGAGAGGGCCACTGATGCAAAAGGCCCCAGGGAGGGAAAGGATGCTCAGAGCACTTGGAAACTTCTCAGTTGTTGTCTGCTGACATTGCCAACGTATGTTCACCTGCTCCCCTCCCCTTTTTTGGCAGCAAAGGGGGAACCGTCAAGCTTAAAATGTCACTGGGAGCCAGGATAAAAATGTCCCCCACACCCCAAAAAAATCACACACTACCACATTGAAAAGGCTGTTTTGCCACTGGGGTGGAGGTTTTGCCCTTTATTCACTCCAGAACTGAAGACGAATAGGATAAGGGCTGGGGAGTAAGATAAAGCAGGGAAGGTGGCCCCCAACTGGGATCCCGGCTGCACCGCAGGCTGAAGTAGCTGAAGCTTCAGGGGAAAACATAAGCTGAAAGGAGAGACAGCCTCACGGCCAGCTCAGCTCCAACAACAATGCACTAGAGTGGCAGGCCACTGCCTTGTCATCAGACCCTTCTCCACCCCTGCTCTTCCTAGCCCTGTGCCCGACACGGGACTGACTGCAGAGTTCAGCTTTCAGACATTGCCAGTTTGGTGGCATTTGGCTCCATCCTTAGAAATGCAGCCTCATTGGATCTTTAGAACCTTTCAGCATGCACTAACAGGACAGGGGAAAGCAGAGGGCAAGCGGGACCACCCAGGCAGGGCCCGGTGGGGAGGGGCTCAGGTCGGGGAGAGAGGGGCCACGGCATGAGGCTCAGGACCTGAAGCCGGGGTCGCCCCCTCCCCGCCCCCGGAGTTCCAGCAAGTCAGAAATAAAATCAAGATGCGTGGCAGGGTTCTGGCTTGAAGGAAGGGGGCAGGGAAAGTGTGATTCCTCTGGAAGGAGAGCCCCCGGCTCTCAGGGAAGGCCGTTTACCCCAGACAGGCTGCAGGGCATGAGACAAGCTGCAAGGTAGCACAAGCACTTTGTTCAGAGGGTGAGGAGAGGCACAAACAAATCTGCATTGCCAAGTGGAAATCATGGCTGTTACATAAAACAATTACATAAGTTACATAAAACAATACATGGTCTGCTCCAGGGTCTACACCACAGACCAAGGTGTGATCCTCAGGTGCCATCAGGCTGATGCTCATGGTCATTCAAGAGAGGTAAGCGGTGGGTTGCACAAAGTGAGACATGTTTCTCTGCTGCAGGACTTCTCAGGGCCTTTACTGGGTGAATTTCCACTGTGACTCTCCAAGGAGGCATACAAAATACAGGGAGTCCCAGATTTACCTGGCCATCAAATTCTTCTCTCCTGGTCCTGGAAAGGCCATGAGTGAAGGATGTGGAAGCCTGAGCGCCGCCCCCCAAGCTGGATGGCATGGGGGCCTTGGCAGGACACCCGGGGGACCTCCACTTGAGGAAGATAGCTCCTGCTCAGGAGTGGCTGGGACACCTTGTCCTTGGTGGGTGTTGGGAGAAGGCATGGCCCAAAGGCCCCACAGTGTGTCTGGCCCAGCCACACGCTCTGCAGCCTCAGACCCTCAAACCCCCCCAGACGGCCATCATGCAGACGGAGCAGGCACTGACCCACCCACACTCAGACAACATTCGGGGAAGAAAAACAGTTGCAGGATATGATTGAGCAACTACCTAAGAGGAAAAAATAAGCAAATTCCAAGATTACACAAAACTGTCCTTCTTCATCAACCAAATAAATACAAAGTAAAACAATGTTCTTTTTTTTTTTTCTTCTTATCAACTTAGAAAAGTTTTTTGTTTTTGTTTTTGTTTTTTTAAGATTACAGCTTTGGTCATGGAGCAGCAAAATGGGGGTCCCAAAAACTGTTCATGGAAGCCCAATTTGGTCTTCCCCTTCTGGAAGTCAATTTAATAATATGGATCAACAGGCCGGGAAGGTACATGCCCCTCTCAAGAAATGTATCCTAAGGACCTGGCAAAATAGAAAAAGATTCATCTGTAAGAATGTGCTTTGCAGTATTATTAATTATAGAAACACACTAAAATCATCAAAAGATCAAATAATTAGAAATTAGATGTAAGTAATATGTACTATATTCATACAAAAGGACATTCTGAAAAAGGCGTGAAAGACTCATGATTGGAAATGTATTTGCGATGTACAGTTCATCAGAGGGGGTGGCAAATAAACATTTGTCACAGAGGGACCCATTTAAAAAAAAACAAAAACCATGTCACTTCACTGAAAACCTGTACCCCAGTCTCAGAGCTGTGTCCCACCAAGAGGGACCCAATGTGGGATTTTCTGTTATTGCTCACATCCCATCTCCCTCCAACACTGAAGAAGATTCAAGTTCACAGGCATGTTTAGAATCTGATGTCTGCCTCTAGCTCCCCCATCTCTAATCCCTGGGACCCTACCAAAATGCTCTTTGTCGTGCCATCTGGACCCTCCCCCCATGCTCTCTCTGCTCCAAGCCCAGCCCTGCACGAAGTGCTCCCAACATGCTCACCAAGGGTACAGGTCTCCTTCTGCTCAGACCTCCCTCCCCCTTGAGGCCTCCACAAGGGCACCACTTCAGGGATCTAACTCCAAGATCTGAGGATGACCTTCACCATCCATGTCACCCACTAACCCTTGACATGCAAGGCTTGGTTTCACTTCCTACTCACCAGCTAGCTTGAGGATAAACCCTAGTTTGCTCATCTGCAAAATGGGAACAACACGATCTGCCTCATTGGGAGACTTTCGGAGACCTGTGACAGCACCTGGATCATGGTCATCACTGATGTGCATCAGTTCCCTATCTCTGGTCCCCTCTTGGTCAATGTCCACACCTTGAGAATCAAGAGTCAGACCAAACTACTCAGAAAGCATAAGCAATGGAAGGAGTATCCTCTGAATTAGATGCTCTGGGGACCCAGAGGAGGTTCCACATCACAGCAGAGGTTCCAGGTCAATGAGTCACATTCATAGATGGTCTCAGATCTGGGGGGAGGCCTCAGAAAGACATGGTCCACCCTCCCCGCACTTAACAGCCTGACTTCCAACTATGGCCCCACCACCATGCAAGTGACTTACCTGCTCTGTGATGTGGTCCTGGTCCACAAAGTAGGGATACGAAGAGCACACACCTCACAGGACTGGGGCCTTGAGGACCCAATTTAACAATGCTAGTAAAGATTTAAGATCACCCCGAGATATCACCACACACCCTCAAAAATGGTTAAGACTAATAGCCCCAAAGGTCGGCACGGCTGCCAAAGGACTACATCTTTCACACGTGGCTGGTGGGGATGCAGAATGGTACAACTACTTGGGAAAATAGTTTAGCATTTTCTTATTAAGTTAAATATATACTACTATCACATGACCCAACAATTCCGCTTCTTGGTATTTACCCAAAATATTTGTACACATGTTTATAATAGTTATATATATATATATATAAACAATTCAAATATTCATCAATGTGAGAATGAATAAAGAAGCTGGGGAGTCAGTCACTCACAGCCTGGATTAATTCACACAATGGAACACTGTCCAACAGTACAAAGAAACAGATCATGGATGCATGTGACAATGTGCGTGAATCTCCCAGGCACGTGCTAAGTGAGAGAAACTAAATGCACAAGACAAACTGTATGAGTCTATCTACTGGAAGTTCTAGAAGAAAAACTAATCTCTGATGAAAGAAAACGGAATGGTGGTTGCCTGTGGCTCCCGGCAGGAGGGAGGGGATAGATCAATAAGGGACCAGCAGGGACCTTGTGGGTGTGGCAACGCTCTGTATCTTCACTGGATTGTTTCAGGAATATACACATTTGTCAAAACTCACCAACCTGTGCACTTAAGATCTTGAGGATCTTCAATGCCCAATTATACCTCAATAAAAAATAATAGTGGCCCTGATACACAGCAAGCAGTCTGTAACTACATTATTGTCATTAACGATGACTGTTCTAACTCCACCAACTCACAGGACATCAGCGTTTGCAGGAGCCTTGGAAATCCCTAGCCAGGCGTCGTGCCATGGACCTTCGGACAGGTGCGGAATGCCTAGAGCCCTTTCTCAGAATATAGTTTGCCTGCATGAAATAAAATACATATGACGACAAAGGAAACCAATTATTTTGAAAGTTATCAAATATTAAAAACGAATTTGTGATCTAGGAGTGTATGTGCTTCTTTATTAATGCATTAAATAACAAGCCCTACCAGAGGGTCTAATAACTATCATAATTTCAAAGTAGCGAGGAGTGTAAAATGGCATTTTGAAATTTCCTCCAACTGCAATGGAAAATGAAAATATCCAGGATTCCTCTTGGTAACAAAGTCACAGGCGCTGCGAATCCTGTGACTCCATGACACCATCTCCTACCGACAAAGGGGCTTCATTCCAGTTGGAGGGTGGTGAAAACAGAGGCGCGATGCTATTTTCTCAGCCAAGTTCAGAGACCTGGCCACAGACCCTTGCCTCCCTGGTGACCCTGCCCTAGTCCAACACTCTGTGCACAGGCGGGATGGGGACCATGGGGGGAGTCATTAAGCCAACGCTATACAAAGTTTGCACTCAGAACCGGGTGTCCTGCGTCCTGATTTCCAGGACGGCCCTTTGTCCAATAGAGATAAAATACATAAAATTTACCCCAGAGTCTGACATGGCAGTGTCTCCCATTAAAGAGAAGGATGGTGTGATTGGTTGGTGCCGGGGCCAGCAGAGAAGGTGATGCAAATGCTCGAACGCATGCACGCGCACACACACACACACACACACACACACACACACACACACATGCTCTCACTCAATATTCTCTGGCCCTGCCTGATTCAGTAGTGCAGGGCTCAGCCCGGGGAGCTCCCCTGGACCGCAGCCCCTGCCAGGCCCTGGCCCAGAACATGGGTGACCCCCCGCTGCAGCCACAGCCAGCAGGCCCCGTCCACCCCAGGCTGGCGGGCTGGCAGTCAGCGGGCACCCACCGAGCACAGGGCCTCTGCCCGTGTTAACTCCCTGCTGGGATAATTCTTCTCCAGCCTTTTTTTTTTTCCGGCCACCAAGTGGGCCTGCCACCACACTGCTGTTTTTTCCTCTTGTTAATTGAGTCATTTAATTCGTTAAAAGGTGAAACTTCATCAGGGTTTATGTGTCAAGTGTGAGAAGGTGTATTGAATGATACATCAAATGGCCACAGCCTCAGGTGCCTCTATATTTAGAGACGGTGCAGCAAGGGGGGCGGTGTGGGGGAGGGCAGGATGCGGCCGATCCTGTACAATTCAATTCTGCTGATTTTTAAAAATAGCCACAAGCTGGATGGTCACCGTTGGCTTCAAGGTGCTCTCAGAAATGCCCACAATGGCCAGGAGCTTGAGAGTTGCCCCCAAAGCATCCCTGTGGCTCTGTCCTTCTCTCCTGGGCACTGGGGCCTGAGCCTGGGGCATCTCCCTTTGCTCCTGACTCCCTGCACCCCAACGCCCAGTGTCCAACACCATTCAGGTGAGAGATCAGTGGGCCCCACCCACTCCTGCTGCACTCTGTCCCTGACACCGTCCCCTCCCCGGCCACCCAGCTCTCTCACCTCATCCTGACAACCAGCACCCATCCTGCATCAGAGGCCCCGCAGAAGAGCTCAGCTGGCTCTTCCCCACCAAGAGCTTCAGTGTCCTTCTTCCCCTAACACCTTTGGGTAAAGGCCAAGCCCCCAGAGCCAGTGTCCAAAGCCTTCTTGATCTGGCCATGACTCTCCAGCCCCAACGTTCCCCAGCCCCACCCTCTCTGCTTGCATCCCAGCCGGGCTCGGCACTGCCCTGGAACTGCAGCCTCCCCATCCTCCTCACCCTAAGGTAGTGCTTCTCAACCCACTAGAATCACTCAGGGAACTTTTTAAAATACCAATGCCTCAGTCCCACCCAAGACCAACTGAATCAGGCTCTTGGGGCTCTGGGTCCCCAGGTGACTCTATGTGCAGCCAGAGGTGAGAAACTTCACTTCACATCCTGTTCACCCCTCAAGAGCAGGTCTCCTGCAGGAAGCCTTTCAGGCTTCAGTCCCCAAGTCTCTTGCCACCCGAGAGTGAGTGAGGCCCCTCCCCTGGGCCCCAGGTCTGCTTGTGCTCTCTGAACCCAAATGTTACAGTTATCACAGGACTTCCTGTGTGGAGCACTCTTGAGGTCCAGGAATGGTGGGAGTGGCCCAGAGCCTAGCCAGGGAGGGTGCTCCATCAACAGTCTGCATGGTATGGACACACCCCAGGGCCCCACAATGATGTGCCACCAAGGACAGCTCCTATCAAAGATGCCAGTCGGGGAGACCAGACCTCCGACCTGCCCTGGCAACTCTAGCCAGTCTGCTGGATGGGAGGAGGGGACAGGATGAGCGATGGTAGTGGGGCTGGGAGCAGCCAGCCAGCCTGTGGAACAGGGAAACATCTTATAGATCGACAGGAAATTGCAAGACAAGGTTGAAAGAGCCAAGACCCCAGAGTTCCACCCAACCCTGCCACGTCCCAGCGGGATGACCTTAGCTGGCTCATTCAACCTCTCTGAGCCTGTTCCTCACCCAGAAAGTGGGAATAGCAGGCCCCTAGCCCCGGGGGAGAGGGGGAATACTTGGCAGCAGGATCTATGTGACGTGTAGGCACAAAGCCTGGCAGCTTGCAGCTTCAGAGATGATAATGTCTTTGTGATCCCAACCTTCCTTTCATGGGCCCTGCTCCTTCTTTCTTCTTTAGATGATGGTACAGAGGCTCAGGCCACCAGCACGCTGCAGGCGGGCAGGAACCCACGAGGGACATCAGCCACTTTGTTGTTATGAATGTCCAGAAGACTGAGAAGCTTCCCTGTCCTTCTGCCCTGAAGTTTTTCTCTAGAAAGCACCGTGCAACTCCTGGGCTGTAGGCCATCCCTGTCTGATCAGCAGGTTTCTCCCTAATTCCATTCCAACACACATTGATTAAGCACCAGCAGTTTGCCAGAGCCCATGTGAGGGGGCCAGGAGGCCACAAGGAGTGCATGCCTTTTCATGGCTGGGTGTTGGCAGTCTGTCTCCTGGATGAACCGGCGCCCAGGTCCCACGTTCTCTCTGGATCCCATGCCTGACGCACCTGCACACAGTGAACTCACAGTCACTAGGCCCACAACACAGCCCAGGAGCACATAGGCCAAACCCGCAAGCCACATCACCCACCAAGTCTCCCCTCAGAACGAAAACCCGAAGGCCAAAGACACGTTGGCAATGATTTTAACGAGGGCTCTACCTTCTCCATACGCCAGCCATACGCATCGTGGGAGTCTTCAAAGAACATGTCCACGCTCCCCTGTTTCTTGTGTGTGTGTCTTGCTGATTTCCGAAATGTCCATGGACAGGGTGGGCTTTACCTCCAAGGGGACCCATGAAACAACTCCCAGTGGAGGGTTCAAGCAGGCCTGGCAGTGGGGGAGCACAACTACCCTCAGCCAAGTGTCCTGTGTACAGACCCTGCTCGTCTTGCCTGGGCCTGACACGGAAGGAGTGTCTGCATCCACATAAGAGCCACACCGAATAGCAAGCAAACCCCACGAGCTGGAGGGTCCTGTTGACCCTCACATCTACTCCCTCCCCCTGCCTGCCCTGCAGAGCCATCAGCAGGATCCCAGTTTCCTGCTGGTTCTACCCTGGAGGCACCTGTACAAGAACAGAGGCAAGAGGGTCACAAAGGCAGGGACCTATTCCTCCCACAGCTGCCCTGTTGGATCGCCACCAGTCGGCTGCACCCTCTCCAGAAAGGGCCACAGATTCCCCTCCCCCCACTCCTCCCTCCAGGTGGAGTGGTGGCCCCCTGTGACCTTCAGACCCTGGGGCTAATGGCTCCCAGCTGACACTAGTCTGGGACACTGCCTTATCCTTGCAAACAGTTCAGGAGCCCTTTGTCAAACTACGCTGTCACCAGCTCAAATGAGCCACTTGCTTCCTGCTACAGGATTCAGTTACCCACCTTCCTGGCCATCCTCCCATGAGCAGGAGTCCCTGCTGGGTACTAGGATTGACCTCTGTCAGCCCCCAATGCTACTCTCTGTGCTGTCAGAGTGATTAAGAAAATCATCACTAGGTTATTCCCCACTCCCTGCCCTCACAACACACACACACACACACACACTCACTCATTCGCTCGCTCACTCACACTCATACACCCTGCTGAGGTCTGGTCAATGGAGCCCCATCTCTCCACACACTCAACCCTGTCTGCACCACACAGCCTCGCCTCCCAGATGGTGCAACACTCTGTGAGGGCTGAGGGGCAGATCTGGAAGAGGGGGCTGTGAGTCCTGCCCCCACCCCCTACAGACAGTGATGGTTAATTTTACATGTCACCTTGGTTGGACCACAGGATGCCCAGATGGCTGATAAAACATTGTTTCTGGGTGTGTCTGTGAGGATGTTTCTGGAAGAGATTAGCATTGGAATTCGTAGACAGTAAAGAAGATCACCCTCCTCAATGTGGGTGGGCATCATCCAATCTGTTGAGGGCCTGAATACAACAAAAAGGTGGGGGAAGGGCAAATTTGTTCTCTCTGCTTGAGCTGGGACATCATCCTCTCCTGTCTTTGGACACCAATGCTCCTGGTTCTCAGGTCTTCAGACTCGAACGAAATCACACCACTGAATTTCCTGGTCCTACAGATTGCAGATGGCACATCATGGGACTTCTCAGCCTCCATAACCACATGGGCCAATTCCTACAATAAATTTCCTCTAATCTATATATCTGTACTTAGATAGAGATATATCCTATTGGTTCTGCTTCCCTGGAGAAGCCTGGCTAATACACTGACCATGTGACCCAGGGCAAGCTTTGTTCAAGTTCACCTCTCTTTGCCTCAATCTCCACATCCAAACATGGGATTTCCACCTCACTGAGATGTCCTGGGGGATCGACACCAATAATAGACATACAACCCTTGAAATGAGGCCTGGCATATGGTGCACAGTTATGAGTGTGAACCACTTAAACTCTTCCCGGTTCTTTCCCATCCTTCTGACACTTGCAGTTTGCTGAACACCAAATGGGCCCGTTCAGAAAAGGCCTCTCAATTGTCAGACAAGTTCTCCATCTCCTTAAAATATCTTTCCCCTTTTCTTCCTCTCACAACCCCTATGCTGTCTCTCCTTGGGGTCCCCTCCTCCAAGAAGCCTTCCCAGGCTGCCATGTGGCTGAGGCTGTGGCTTCTGAGTTTCCGTCAACCCTGGACTGCAATCAGCTGGCTATCTCCTAAACCAGACTGTGGGTTACTTAAGAGCAGGAACGGTCTATTTTCTGTCTCCCTGTCTCCTCCACGCCTGGTTTAGTACTTGGGCAAGCAGACCCTCAATACACATTTTCTAAAGAAAGAGGGGAGGGAGGAAGGAACCTGTCAGCCTTTGGACAAGGCACCTCAGTGTTCCCAAAATATCAAACCACTTCATCAACAGAAGCCCTCCCAGCTATCCCTTGCACTTGGCTGATGCCCTCTGGACACACGGCAGGTTCTCTCCTCCCTCCTGATGAGACCCTCAACCCTAGAACACTCAGGGATCCGCATCGCCCTGGAGCAGCCCATCAAGAATCACTTAGGTGGTTTTTGTACTCTCTCCCAGAACTAAAATAAAGGTCAATAGGCAACATCAGCCCTGGAAGGGATGCCAAGACCTGACACGTGGGTAAAGCCCAGCCATGGGGGGAATCTCAAGGCTCCCTGGCCAACACTTCCCAGGCACTGGTGGAGAGGCTGGGCTCCCCAGGGCTCGTGGTCTCAGGGTGTGGGTAGAGGAGGCCTGCAAGGCTGGATCTGCACACCACAGCACAGCAACACCTGAACCCAGGTGTCTCTGTTCTCAGGAGTAGCATCAGTGATCACAGCTATTCCCAGCTACTGAGTGCCAGTCACGTGCAGCAGTTCTCATCTTCCCAGTACCTGACCGTGGGGACCTTCATTACCCCCATCTCACAGAGAAGTAAACCGATGTTTCAAAAGGGAATCTGGTGTGTTTTCAGCCACCAAGTATTAGTGCTTCCTGCACAGCACAGAAGCAGCGACACGCACTTGACATGCAACGCCTTCTCTAATCCCCACACTGGCTCTGCCAGGGAAGGATATTAACCCATCCCACAGATGAGGAAAGGATCATCCTGTTTCACACAGCTGGAAAGTGGCAGCATCGAAACTCAAACCCAGGTCTGCTGAACTCCCCAGAAAAGCCCTCACAGCAGGCGACTGCATGGGACACCAGCTTGTGGAAAGTGAGGGAAGGGAGGCGGCCAGAAGGGTCTTTGCCCCAGTCTCAGACCACCCCTCACTGCCCCACTGCCTTTCTCAGGCAGGGCAGCTCTCCTTTCCTAGGATTGAGTTTCAGGATCCTTCCAAGCCAGGACTGCTCGTGAACACCATTCACAGACTCTTGCATTCCCCATGACCACATGCAGGTGTGACACCAACTTCACAACCATCATGAAGACCTTATGAGCTTCCTGTGGCTGTGTGACAAATGACAAATGTGGGGATGAGCTTGATGGTTTAAAACAATATATATTTATTATCCTGGAGTCAAGAAGTGAAAAATCAAGGTGTCAGGTGGGCTGTGCTCCTGCCGAAGTCTCCAGGGCAAAATCTTTCCTGGCCTCTTCCAGCTTCTGGTGGCCCCTGGCATTGCTTAGCTTCTGACTGCTTTGCTCCAATCTCTGCCTCTGGAGCCACATTGCCTCCTTTTCTACATCTGTCTGTCTTCTCTTTTCTGTCTCTTTTAAGAATGCCCATCTTTGGATTTAGGACCCACCTTAATCCAGGATGATCCCATCTTGAGATCCTTACCTTAATTACATCTGCCTGGGCCAATACTGCAAATATGCTCACATTCTAATGTTCCAAACAGGCATATCTTTTGAAGAGGGTTGGCCACTTGATCTGCTACAATGATCTTAATTCATTTTCTCCTCACTTCCAGCACTCCACCCGGCTCCCCATTGCCCACCCCCTCACGTAGGAGGGGGGTTGTTAGTGGGAAGAGCATGGGTTCTGTGTCCACTCAAACCCACTTTGAATCTTGGCTTTGCCACTGGGCCAGCTGCAGGACCCACACAGGCCACCTGACCTCTCCACACACCCCTATCTTCACCTCTCAAATGAGCAAACTCCACCTCCTCAGTTTAGGAGAATTATATCATCTAGTAAATGTAACCTGTTTGGTTTTTAACAAACAGAGGATACCCCTTGTGCCCCTCTACTTTTGTAAATACCCAGGAGATCAGACTAGTAAGGGGTTCTTTGAGAGGGCCACACAACCAGTCGAGGTCTATGAAGATTGGGATTTTATAAGCAGCTGCAATATTCATCTTCCAAAGACTCTGTTGGCCATCACTAACGAGTATGAGGACAAACCTTACACCAATATGTGAACTCACGCACATATTGGAAATCTACGCGCTTGGGGAGAAACTGAGGTAAGGTGACTTGCCCAGTGTTACAGCAGGACTTGAAGCCATGGCTTTAGAAAGTATCTCCTCCAGTGTTTCCCAAGACACCTTAGCTCTTGACAGTGATACAAAAAGCCTGCCTGTCCACAGCATTCCATCTGCCTAGATCTGGAGGATCTTCAGAATGCCCTTTCCACTTGACACTCCTATTTGTCCTTCAGGATCAATGCAAAGTTCCCCTCCACTGGCCCTCCTGTGGGCTCCCACACCATCCAGCTCACTTGTCCCCCTAAGCCCTATTCCTCATGTTGAATATAGCTGTTTGTGTGTTTGCCTTGCCCAGAACACTGTGGGCTCTTTGTGGGTGTGGACCCATGCGTGATCCACCCCTGCATCTCTGCCATCTAACTCAGGCATGACACCTAGTAGGACCTTGTCATACCCTAAGGCCACACCAACAAACTCAAGACCTAAGTTTCTTTGTCATTTGCAACATGATTGTTGTTCACAGGAGAAGGAAAAATAAAAGGGGACATTTGTGGTCAAATTGGTGGGAACCACTGAGCTAGTTGAAACCCTTCATTTTCCATAGAAGAAACCAGAGGGCTTGATGGGAAATATCTTGCCCAAGATCATAAAAGAAGGTGGTGACATACCAAGAAATGTGATCCAGAAAAATGATTCATAGTCCCCACTCCACTTCCTTGCTTGAGAGTAGGGAGAAGAGGGAAGGTGGTTACAAACAAGGGGAGATGACTCTTTCTGGGAACATTGGTTCTGCAATTAGCTGGGGGTCCGGGGCCAAGTCATTCTGGCTCCAAGACCATATTTAAATCTTCCACCTGTGTTAATTAAAAAAACTTTCTCAGAAGTACCTGGGTCAATCTCTGCTGAGAACTGAGTTGCCTCTGCCTCCATGGACACAAACAGTACATTTCACCACATGCTGGCTGCTCTGTGGGCTGCACCTGCATAGGGGCTTAGAGAATTCAAGAGTCATTGAAGGGGTACCTGTGGAAGGGAAGTGCCAGCTAGGCCAAGAAGGCTGAATTTGAAAGTCAGTTGAGTTAACTAAAAACAACAAGGTGGGGAAGAGTATGAAGGAAGAGGAAAAAGAAAGCAAGGGGTGGGGGTGACAGACAACAAGATGAGGGAAGCAGGCTCTGGGTCACAGTCTTACAGAGTTTGCTCTTAACACCATCACCAAAGGTCTAAGCAAAGGAGGAGCATATCAAGTTTCTTTTGTTTTGTTTTCTTTTCTTTTTTAGAGATCAAGCAGGTTGCACTAAAAAGAATTTCAGAGTTAGAAGGAAGAGTCCACAGGACTGCCCTCACTTCCAACACCAGTTAAAAGTTTGGGGATCTCCAAGGCCATCCATCAATAACATACTAAAAAGACTCAGAGAAGCTGATGAAAGCTGTGAAACTTGTGGTTACAGTTTATTACAGCTAAAGGATGCAGACTAAAATCAGACAAAAGAATTGTAGAGGCCAGAGGTTCCAAAGGCAGAGTTTCCAGTTGTCCTCTGCCTGTGGAGTCATGGACAGCAAAACTTTCCCAGTGTCAGTATGTGACAATATGCATGGAGTACTGCCAACCATGAAGCTCACCCAAGCCTTGATATTCAATCTTTACTCAGGCTCATTCTCATAAACCTGTTTGGCTGCCAATGTGGTTGACCTGTCCCCATTCCCTCTAGAGGTCAAGCTGATGCCTCATGACCCAAAGCCCCCCACCCCAAATCACATTGTTGGTATAGCCCAAAGTCCCCAGGGAAACAAAGATACTCCTATCAGGAATAACATTCCAAGCGCTTAAACATTTCTTTCAAAGAGCTGAGGGCAAAGGCCAGGCCTCTCTTTGAGCAAGGCGAAATGCTCTACTACATAGGAATGGATTAGAGAGGGGCTGAGGTAGAGACTGGACGACCCTATAGAAGTGATTGCAGAATCCAAGTAAACGATGGTAGTGGAGGGGATGCTGATGGTGGAGAGGAAGACATACTCAAGAGAGGTCTGATCAGTTTCTTTGGAGATGTAAGAAATTCTGAGAATTTCCACTCCAACAAAGATGGGATAGCAGGAACTGGATTTACTATGCTGAGTGAAACAAACAAAATAACCGGGGGAAGGGGGGAATATATATATAATTTTTTTGAGAGAGGGAGAAAAGAGGGGGAGGTGCAGAGGGAGAGGGAGACAGAATCCCAAGCAGGCTCCATGCCCAGCATGGAGCCCAACAGAGGGCTCAATCTCCCAACTGTGAGATCATGAGCTGAGCCAAAATCAAGAGTCAGACCCTGAACTGACTGAGCCACCCAGGCACATTTATATATATATATATTATAATATATATATATGTATAAAATACATGTCTTGATAGATACAGATAGATATACATATGCATATATGTATATATCAAGAGTTTTCAGGATGATGAAGCACAATAGGCAATGGAGGGCAATGATCCCAGTGAGATAAGAAACAAATGGGGTGAGGTGTCACAATTGTCCCAGTTTACTGCTTTGAGAGTTTCCAGGAAAAGTTGAAGACGTGGAGCTGAGAACAAGAGAAAATAAAGCACTGGAGAGAAAGCTGCAGAGAGAAGGACAGACAGACATACAGAGAAAGAGAACTCCAGAGATCTGCAGAGTGTTCCCAGAGCATCCAGCTGAGTTTGGACCACAGCATATGTGTGAGGAAACTATGCAAGGCTAATGAAAGAACCATCCAATGGTCCCCATCCAAGGGACAAGTGCTGGGGCTCACACAGAGCCAAGAGTAGTCCCCTGTTGCTAGACCCACAAGACGACTGGAGAAGGAGCCTCCAACTGGAGCATGCCCTCACCACTGAAACAAGTGGACAGCGGAAAATAATTAGCCTTAGATTGAATACTACTCTTATTCTGCCTAAAAAAACTTAAAAGCAAAACCCGAAAAGAGCCACTTATTTTCAAGTATATTAATTACCCCACATAACAAAACTCAAAAATATAAAAATATAAAACTATCCAATACCTAACAAGGTAAAATTCACAACGTGTGGCATTCAAGCAAAAAGTAATAGACATTCAAAGAAGCAGAAAAAATATGATCAATAAAAAGACCAAAATAAAACTTCTAGAGATGAAAACTATAATGCCTGAGATAGGAAATTCACTATATGGGACTAATAGCAGATTAGGCCTTGAAGAAGAAAAAATTAACAGTTTGAAGACATAAAATAGAAACTATCCAAAATGAAGCAGAAACAGGAAAAAAAAAAACAGTTTAATGAACAGAGCATTAAATGCACCTGTGAGCTGTGTGACAACTTCAAGTGGCCTAAAATATATGAAATTGAGTCCCAGAAGATGAGGAGAGGTATGACCAAAAAATTTTTTTTAAATAATGGCTGAAATGTTTTTCCAGATTGGATGAAAACTCTGTTTTACAGATCCAAGGGGCTCAATGAACCACAAGAACAAGAAACATGAGTAAAACTCTATCAAAGCATATCTTCAAAAAAAAAAAAAAAGCATATCTTCAAATTATTCAAAACCAGTAGTAAAGAGAAAATCTTAAAAGCAGTAAGAGGAAGAAAAGTCACAACATACAGAGGAATAAATGTAAAAATTACAACACATTTCTTTTCAGAATAATGGGGCTGGGAAACAGTGGAGTGGCTTCCTTAAACTACTGGATAGAAAAACAAACAGCCAACCTCAAGTTCTATAACCAGCAAAAATATCTCCCAAGACAAAGGGGAAACCAAGACTTTGAAAAACATGCAAAAGTCAAAAAAAAATTATCTTTATTAGATAGAAGGAAAAATATTCCAGATGGAAATATTTCAAACAAAGAAGAAAGAGCACCCAAATGGTAAATATACATGGGCAAACACATTAGATGTTTTTCTTACTATTCAAATTTCTTTAAAGGTAGTTGGTCATTTGAACAAAAATAATAACAATGTAGCATGGGATTTATAAGATATAAAAAGTAAAATATGGGGCAACAATAACACAAAGGGCAGGAAGGAAGAAATGGGAGTATGTTATTATAAAGTTCTTATTCTATACTTATATAGATGATATTCAGAAGAAATAAAACATCACTTCAAGTTAGACTGATAAGTTAAAGCAACCACTAGAGTTATCAAATCAATAGTTATGGCTAATAATCCAATGAAAGAGATACACTGTAATCATAAAAATACTCAAATGATGAACATTAAGGAGGGCACTTGTTGTAATGAGCATTGGGTGTTATATGCAACTGATGAATCACTAAATTCTACCCCTGAAATTAATAATACATTATATGTTAACTAACTGGAATTTAAAAAAAAAAAACAAAAAAATACTCACATATTTCAAAATTAGGAAGAACAAAAGGAAAACAAGAACAACAGATTGGACAAATAGAAAAATAAAACAGCAAGACAGTAGATTTAAATCTATATCAATAATCACATTAAATATAAATGGTCTAAACATCACCAATTGGGTGATTTTTTTAAAAAAACATAATACAATAAATGATGCTGGAATAACTGGATATCTACATGGGGGGGGGGATTACCTCAATCCATACCCCACACCATATTCAAAAACTAACTCAAAATGGATTATGGATCTAAATTGTACCTAAAATTACAAATCTTCTGGGAGAAAACATAGAAATCCATCTTCATAACTTCATTTTTCTTCCTCTGGACATTTTCTCAGGCCATTCTCTCTACCTGGAGTACCCTTTCCTTCACTTCTGTGTATCAAGATGTTATATGAACAACAGTTCTTTCAAATCCATACTTTTTCAGGATGCACATCAAATATGATCTCTTCCACATTCTCTGAATCCTTCCAGGTAGAATTAATCTCTCATGTTTTGTAATTTTCCAACCTGTTCTGGTTTTGTCAGTATTTCTCACTGACTATCTAGAATTCTTGAGATATATAGATATCCTAATTTTCCTACAAGACAGGAAGCTCCTTGAAGGCAGAGATCAGATCTAATTTATATTCTAATTTCTCCCAGTGCTTAGCAAGGTACTTGGCACCGAGTAGGCATTACCAACATTTGCCAAGACCTTGCCGTATGCCAAGAGTGATGGAGGTGACAGCTCAGAGCCAGCCCATGTGTCCTGCTGCTGGGATTCTAAGAGCTGGAAGCATACCTGTTAATTGAGCCTGTTCATTGCCTTCGTGATCACTGCAAACATCAAACATTAGAACCACCATTATACTGTAAGTACTAAACAGTATAAATTTGGGTAGTTCAATATCTTTACCCGACATGTCCAGTTCAGGGGCTAATGCATATGTGTAATAGAATCTCTTGATCACTCAAGAATTGCATTGGTCACTTTCAGTAATAATTTCTTGTTTTTTGAATGCTATTTCTTTTTTTGAGACAGAGAGAGAGAGAGAGAGCGTGTGTGTGCACAGGCAGCAGGAGAGGGAGAGAGAATCTTAAGCAGGATCCTCGCTCAGAACTTGATCTCACAACCCTGAGATCATGACCTGAGCCTAAATCAAGAGTCAGACACTTAACAGACACTCAATGAGGGGCGCCTTGAATGTTATTTCTATTTGGTGCCATTATATCACTGAAACAGGGACTTGGCCTCAATTTTAGCACTGCTGGGAAAAAAATGTAGATTTTATTATAAATTTACATCCAAAGACGTGGGCTTGCAGGACCAGGGAGGATTTTTCCGGATAAGAGTCTCCCAAGGAGGCTGGACCCATTCTCAACCAGATCTGCAATTAGCAGGAAGAAACTGGCATCCGTGATCTAGCTCATTAAATGAATAGTTGAATGTGCTGGCGTCTGCATGGGGTGCCGAAAATGCTGTCCCAAACACTGCCTCTCCCTCAAGACAATTTCATTGCAAGGAATGTACGAAAGCCATGGTAATTCCAGCGACTCTGGGCACACAGAGGAAAGGCACTTAGCTCAGACCTGGGGGAAAGAGTGGCAGCTTCCTGGAAGAGAAGTCATCAAGACAGACTGAAGGAAGTCTACGATCTAACCAGAAACAGGTTGACTCATGCAGAGTTTTCTGGGCAACGCCCAGATACCGCAGAGCAAAGGGCCACTCGGGGCCCTTGGGAGAAGGGTGGGTGAAGCCAACGGGTGAGAGGTATGAGTAGGGATGGGCTGGAGCAGGAGGTAGAGCCAGATCACGAAGGACAAAGGGCCCAGAGTGCAGAGCTCAGTATTTGGGATCTACTTTGAAGGCAGTGGGGGTTAATGAGAAGTTCAAATACACAGGAGAGGGCATGTGATTGGTTGCCCTAGTGGGCGGAGCTTGAAGGACCCCAAAGAGACTGGTGCAGCCTGCTTCAGAAGAGGGGAGGCCATGTTGAACGGGTGGTGCCGGCCGAAGTGCCCGGAGAATAATCAAATCCCGGAGAAATAAGCGTTAAGTCACAAACTGAGTAAATGGGAGGAAGCCTAGTCACAGGGTGCTATGAGGGCCTCAGGAGGTCAGGAAAGGCTCCCCAAAGAAGTGACATTTAGGTGGAGACCAAAGAGGTGAGAAAAGTCGATGAGACATGAGAAAGCCTCCAGGCACAGGGGCACAGCGTGTGCTAAGGCCCTGAGGCAGGCAGAGCAGCTCTGGCCTCTTCTAGGCTTTCCACACCCATCTTCCATGAATCCCCCACTCCAGTCACCCTGAGCATATCCAGTGCTTTCCCATCTTCCTGTCGGTGTTGCTCGTCCTTTCCCTGGGGGCCCTGGGGCCGATTCCAGGGGCACCTCCTCTGTGAAGTCCTCAGTAGCTTGCCTGGCACTTGGCCACTCACTGCAACATGTAAATGCATCTCCTCTCTGGGGTTTATCATTTCTGAAAATATTTACACATTTGGCTTTCCCACTAAATTGCAAGCATCCTGGTCCAGAGACTGTGCTTTGTTTTGTCTTGTTTTCCTCTCTGGCTTTCCCCATGGTCTGGCACACGGAAGTCCCTCCATGAGCGGGGACTTTTACATTAAGAGATTCATCCAGGTTACTTAACCCTCAGCACTGTTGACATTTGGGGCCGATACTTCTTTGTTGTGGGGACTGTTCCCTATGCAGGAGGATGTTTAGCAGCAGCCCTTGTCCTGCCCTTTAGATGCCAGCGACATCCTCCACCCCAAACTGTGATCACTAAAAATGTCCCCAGATATTGCCAAATGTCCCCTGGGGGTAGAAGTTGCTCCCAGTTGAGAACCACTGGATTAGTCCAATGCAGGCTCTCACTTTTCCAGCAGGGAAACAGGGGATGGAGGTTGTCTGCCAGCCAGGCTTCCCTCCCTGGAGGACTTCCCGTCAACAAGCACACGTCAGGAGGGAACTGAAAGTAAAGAAAGGGGGAAAGAAACAGGTCTCCAAACACACAGATTTCCTTATCTTAGCTCTTCGGCCAAAATCAACTATTTGACCACGGAGTTGATCCCCATCTTATAAACAAGAAGGGAAGCGTCTGGAAAGACAACACCCTCCCTCGCAGGCACTGAGAAGGGCTGGCCCCCCTCCAGGCCCCGGGAGGTGGCCACGCGGAGTCTCCACAGGACACACAGCCCGGGAAAGGACAGCCCAGGTCCAGCCCCAGAAGCCTGGCCTGGGGCTGTAAAGTGACAGACTGAGCAGGGAACAAGTGAGGAAAGCAGCCCGATGGGATCAAACACAGGAACGTACACAGTGGGGAAGTTGTTCTCACACTAGAGATTTCCCAACCAGAACCAGAGTCGGTGTAAAGGCTGAGAGTGACGATGTGGGGGCCAGATCACGCAGCCTTGGATTCTGGCTCTGCCACCTCCTGAAAGCATTATACTGGCTAAATTATGCAGCTTCCTCGCCTGGAAAATGGGCATCATCATCGCCCAGTGAGGAGAACTCACCGAGCACAGGGTAAGCACCTGCATGTGTCTCCTACTACCATCGTCTATGCACACACACCAGGTCAAGGAAGCAGGTTTTCCCTGAGAGATTTTAAATTAAGAATGGTAAGGAAGCTCTGTGACATCTGACGGGGGGTGACAGGAGAGGAAAAGTCCCGATCTGCCATGTAACCTACCTTCTCATTTCAGTGTCCTCGTTGATGGAAAAGAAGACAGTGAAACTGCTCCTACTTTCTTGTCAAAGCTGTAGTGAGGGTCAAATCAGATCTCACCGTTTTCCTAACATTTTTGACTATGACCCACAATAAGAAATATACAGTAAGATCTAGAACACACACACACACAACTGAAACAAAAATTTCATGAAACAATGATTTCCTTTACTGTGTATAATGCACTCTAATAAATTCTATTCTATTTGATTTAAATTTTTGCAATCCACGCAAGTGATCTCAGGATCCGCTAATGAGTCATGACCCTCCATTAGAAAAACACGAAGCTTTACAATAAATGGAAGAGAAATGGAAGAGTCATTGATAAAGCTGCAGAGTGATGGTCAACCCTAAGTTGGGAGATTAGTGTTATGGGTGGAGTTCCGGTTAAATATCCCTGCACATCAAGCAACCCTACATATAGTGGCTTATACCAATAATTTATTATTAATTCTCACAGCTGGGAGGATTACATGAGCTTGCATGCATCCGGCTGGGACTGTAGTCATCTGAAAGCTCAGCTGGGCTGGACATCCAAGATGGTGCACTCCAAGGGCTAAAAAAGTGGATGCTGGTGGTCAGCTAGGAGGTCAGCTGAGGCGGTCACCTGGAACACTGGCTTCTCCAGGTGACATGGACTTCTCCCATTATGACAGCTGAGTTCAGAAAGAAAGCGAACCAAGAGTAAAGTTTCCAAGAAGCCAGAAGCAAAAGCCTCCGGGCCATTAAAGGCTACGGCTGGAAGTGGTCAAAGCAGTCACAGCATCATCTCAGATTCAAGAGGGAAGAAACAGACTTCACCCTTGAGAGGAAGGACAGAAAGTCCACATCGCAGAAGACCTTGTGGAATGGGAGACATGGCTGCATCCACCCGTGGAAAATACAATCTGCTGCAATGGCTAATTGGGTAATCCTTTCTCCCTCGGCTCACTCTGGGATTGCGAGTAGACTGCTTCATCTGCTCTGGGCTCCATTTCTCATCAATAGAAAACAGGAATTAATTAAATATGTCAAAAGACTTTCCAACTCCAAACTTCTGTGTTCAGGATAAAGTTGGGGGACACATACACCACCTTAGATTTTGTGTATTTGACATAGGCAAAAATCACCCCTCTAACTCACCCCGATTCTTGCTTTGTGTTTGCCAAGCCCTGAAACGCTCCCGTGGTTTTCATATCAGAAAAGACACCTCTTTTCCCTCCTACCAGCCTGGCAAAGTCATGCTGACAAGAACCTCATGGGCTGTCCTTAGTTTTCACTCCTCAAACCGATCAAGACATGAACAAGGTTCTCCGAAGTACCCATTTGGTGAGAACGGATCAGTGGCACGATGAATACTTGCAGCAGGCAGGGAACCTCGTTCTCCCATCAGTCCTACACAAGCCACACAGGAAAGAAGCAAAAACCGCTAGGATTTGATGAAGCATCACCTTGTCAGGCTTAGAGGACGTAGAAAATAAATGCACAGCCAGAACTACAAAAAGAACATGTCTGCCAGACTTCAAGATCAATTCCAGGATAAACCAAAATGACTGCTTTTCAGGGGGAATCGTATTTCTTGTCCACTGCATCAAGAAGCTATAGGCACTTAAAGTATTTGAATCTGTTCTTCTTCTCTTTGGATACAATCACTAATCTTTCTTCCTTGCCTTTTTTCTTTCTTTTTTTTTTTTTTTCCCCCTGGGGAGGCAACCTACTCACCTGGCACATAAAATACTCATATTATGACACGCAGGCTTTAGAGATTTACATGAGAATCAGCAAACCTTATTTTAGCCCAATATAGAGAATGTGTGATGCATGGAGGGAACTCTGGGCTTATTCCCCAGATAAGTCATTTATTTCTTTCCTCAAAGAAAAATCCAATATCCTGAGATCAGATGCATATTGAAGCTTTGGTGGGAAAGAAGCAGACGGGGCTGGATTAACATGTTCACATCGGCCTCTCCCCGTAGAGTGATGTGTGAAGATGCAGGGAGCCTCTGTGGAGGAATGTCCCATGCTGGGCAAGGGCAGTGCTTCTGACCTGGTCGTTGGCCACACCGTCCTGGAACGGGTTAGCGTCCACCTCACCTGAGCAATTCTGGAAGCACTTTCTGATTTACCAACTCATGAGGGAGGCATGTTTACTCTCCTTGCTTCAAGAGACTCTTTAACAGCAAGCAGAAGACAGCAAGCCTGGCCTTCACGCCTCTTCAGGTCCTCCTTCCTACCCACTGGTGCTGCATGCCCAGCTACACCGCTCAGGTCACGCTGTTGCAGGGGTCAGGGCTTGGCACATGCTGCTCCCTCTGCCTATGACGCCCTTCCCTGCCCCGTCCCTGCTTAGAAGCACCTACTCATTTGGGGGTCTTCAGCCCAGGGCCGCCCACGGTCGACCCTCCATGGAGTTTGCCTCTCCCACCCCTGCCCCCCACTCCCCAGAGCTCCCTGAACGGACTTCGATTGTGTGCTTTAACAAGCCACCGCCTCCCTCACCAGCATGCCAGTTTCTTAAAGACAGAAACTCATATTTTTGTGTAGCTGGAACCCCAATCAGCGCCTCATACAGAGAAACACTGGTACATTTTAATCGAATAACCAGACAGACAGCAGAAAGAATGACCAATCAGCCACCAACTAGGTTGCAGACCTTATATCCCCAACATCATCTTTCAGGCTGATTATTTGGAACCAGCCTCAAAAAATGGCACCATCCTCCATGGTAGATCCTCACAGCAGGAACCCAGGAGTCTTTCCCGGTCCCTGCCTCTTCCTCACACCACACCTCCTTCCCATCCCCAAGTCCTGCCCACGCCACCTCTAAAACAGGTCTTACAAGCCCACCCACCTCTCTCCTTCCTCAAGGTCCTGCCATCTCTCACCCAGATCCCCTTAAACAAAGGATTTGTTGCCCCAGCCAACAGCCCCGAGCCAGTCACCCCCTTCACCCAATAGCATGTGCTTCCCAGAGCAACCCCCAGCCAGAGACTAACAGGAGTCTGAAGACCGGGCCATTTCACCAACACGGACCATCAATGCTCACCGTGGGGTAGACAGAGGGGCTGTCAGCCCGCATCCCAGCTGGACTCCCTCCTCCACACAGCCCTGCTGCCTCCCCTGACCTCCCACAGGAGTGAATCCCTAATTAACGCCCTGCCCGTCGCATTCCTATCTGCTTCCTGAGACGCTGACCTGCCATTCGTGTGGAGGTGGGTAGGATTCCATCCGAGCACCTGCACTTACTTCTAGTGTAGATACCGGGGCGCTGTAGAGGCCATTCGGGCTGCTCTCACAAAACACAAACATTTATTTCTTACGGTTCTGGAAGTCCAAGGTCAAGGTGCCTGCAGACTCAGTGTCCGGTGAGAACCTGCTTCCTGGTTCATAGGCAGCACCTTCTCGCTCTGTCCTCACCTGGCAGAAAGCACGAGGAAGCACGCTGGGGTCTCTTTTATAAGGACACTAATCCCATTCACCTCCCAAAGACCCTACTTCCTAGGATTCGGGATTAGAGCTTCACCATATGGATCTGGGGGACACAAACATGCAGTCCGCTGCACGTGCCATGTCAAGCTGCATTCTTAAAAGGGGTCCACTGCTGAAAATCAGAAAATTATGAAAGCTTTTGCACCCCGCAGCACTTCCTCCTCAATGCAGCATTCCCAAAGATAGCTGATCAAAAGCAAGAAGAAAAGAAAGACAAGGAGGAAAGAAAGAGGGAAAAGAAGGAGGAAGACATCTGGGGCTTCCAACACAGTACAGGACCCTATGTGATGCTCTGCCCTTTCTCCTACCTGTCACACACACACACACACACACATTCACACAAATTTTCTGCATCAAGCTCATCTCCCCACTAGACTGGAGCCCCTTGAGGGCAGGGAGAGTGCCCACCCTTCTGTGTAGTGCACATCCAAGTCCCAGACAAGACAATCATGTGCCATAAGCTTGCAAGTAGTTTGTGCTCACTCCTCATCAACCTTATGGATCTACATTTCTTTTGTAGCTAACATTACTGTAGCTATAGAGTAAGTCTTGAAGTCAGGTAAAATGACTTCTCCCAGTTTACTCTTCTTTTTCAAAGTTATTTTAACTATTCTAGTTCCTTTCCATATAAATTTTAGAGTAAGTCTGCCGCTATCTACAAAATCATGTTTTGATAGGCCTTCTATTAAACCCCTTTGTCAACTTGGAGAGATTCTCTATCATACTGACTCTCCCAGCATGAACACAGCATGTCTCTCCATTCGCGTGACTTTCTTTGATTTCTTCCATCAGTATTTTGTAGTTTTCAGCATCTGAGCTCTGTTAAGAGTTTGCTTAGATTTATACCCAAGTATTGTTTGAGTGTTTATAAACAGTACTGTTTTTTTTTATTTCGATTTCCATGTGCTCATTGCTGGTATGTAGAGATAAAATCGTTTTTTTGTATGTTTATCTTGTATCCTACGACTTTGCTGAGCTCACTTATTAGTTCTAGGAGCATTTTTTTGTAGATTCCTTGCGATTTTCCACATAGACCATCGTGTCATATGCAGGTGTATATTTGTTTTGATTACTGCCTTCTATTTCTAGTACATGATCCTAATTTCCCATTTATAATGGTAGTCTAATGTCTCCATTTTAAACAAGTTTATGTAGAAAAAAATGAACTGATTTACACGAAGATAGTAAATAAGTAGTAGTAAAGGAAGTGCATACGTGGGGCCAAAGTTGTAATCTCCTCACGCTGTTGAGGAACCTTGCATTATATCATGTAATGCTCACACCAGCCCCACCCCGCCAGCTGGGGCCCACCTGGGCTACAAGGAGTGCTAGCAGGGAGCAGACAGGAGCAGAAGGTATTATTTTTGCCAAGTTTTTGCCAGCATCTGTATGGCACTAGCTCCATGCTCCTTAAAAACTCAGAATATCAGGGCGCCTGGGTTGCTCAGTCGTTAAGCGTCTGCCTTCGGCTCAGGTCATGATCCCAGGGTCCTGGGATCGAGCCACGCATCGGGCTCCCCGCTCAGCGGAGAGCCTGCTTCTCCCTCTCCCACTCCCCCTGCTTGTGTTCCCTCTCTCTCTGTGTCTCTGTCAAAAAAATAAATAAAATCTTAAAAAAAAAAAAAAACATGCATTTAAAAAAAAAAAACTCAGAATATCAGTCAGTTAGGTCAGCTGTAGGTAAAACTTCTGAATGAAGGCTTTCCACGTTGAGTTGCATAACCCAGAGAATCTTCGCCAGCGTGTCTGGTAGACCAGAACCCTCCTAACACACTCACCCGAGCTCCGCTCTCCCGTCGGCCACCCTAATTAGCTTTTGTGCAAACAGCCTCATCAGATCTAATAAAAATCTCTCCCTCCGAACAAGACGTTTCATGACATCACTCCCCTTGGGGAAGCTGGGAAGATGACCTTCCATTTGATGAAAGAGGAGGATTCGTTTTTATGGTCTGCCCCTGCTAATGTGTATTTAGACAGAGCAGGACGATCAATACTGAGGAGAGGATGCTGATTTGACTCACCGGAGTTGAGAAAAGGACGTTGCTTCCCCATCCATTTTTATAAATCACTTTAAAGGCCTATCGATCTGTCCCTGGGCACCGAGGGGCACTAACCCCTAGGGCAGCAGCTCGTCAAGCCCCTTAACCCTTTCTGGTATCCCGCTCCCAGCAAGAGCCATTGGCTTGCCGACACAGGCTGATGCTCCCTCCTGGGCCCGGAGCCTGGCTGAACCAGTTCTCCAAGTGTGACTTTCAAGGCATTTGGGAAATAAAGAGGTGCCCTTCACCCCTACCTACGCACATGCACGAGTGCACGCACGCTTGCACACATCATCTCAAGTACACCTATGGAGACCCCTGCAAACCCAGCACTGAAATAAAGCAAAAGCATGAGGGGCATATACAAGCAATAGGTCTGTAAACCACCTCTGAGCACCATGACAAAGGGGCCATTCGCTGTCTCTCCAACTCTATTTTGTCCCAGTCTCACCACTTGGGAAGGTGGGACAATGGTATGCAATGGAGTTCCTTCTGGGCCACCCCAAGTTGCAGGGACAACTCTGATCTGAGCCTCTCCTTCCCCCCGGCTCAGAGATGTCACCCACACATGTAACTAACGGTTCTCATCCACAGCACTACCAAGCACAGATGCACCATGGAGATAGCTCTTGAGATGTCCCAAGTTGTTATTAAAAATAGTCACTTAGGTGGCACCTGGGTGGCTCAGTCGGTTAAGTGTCTGCCTTCCGCTCGGTCATAATCCCCACATCGGGCTCCCTGCTCAGCGGGAGGCCTGCTTCTCCCTCTCGCTCTGCCATTCCCCCTGCTTGTGCTCTCTCTCTCTCTCTCTCTCTGTCAAATAAATAAATAAGATCTTAAAAAAAATAGTCACTTAAAAGAGAGCTTTGGGATAGTTTTATAACTTAGACGAGAGCTCATCCCTGGAGTAGCATTACTATGGAGCATTTGAATCCCAGCCTGTCCTCCTGGGTCTGTGATTTCTCCCCGCAGTGGCTTGATGTGCCTCTGCCTCAGCCACCCCCGGTGGCCCTTCATCTTTGCGGGGGGATTGTATGACACTGTGTGTCACTGGGGTTGGGTCTGCACAGGACTGTGAAGGGATGGGGTCCAGCCAGCAGCTAGAGCCCATGTGGGGCTCGGGGTGCAGGTGAACCATGCGAGTTGGGGTGCTGGGTGCCTTGAGCAGCAGTGACGGGGCACCTCCATTGTCCTCAGTGATGGCCAGTCTTGAGGGCCTCTGATAGGGCATCTGTTGACGCAGGGTTTAGTGGACCCTTCTCAGGGGTTGGGGCTCAGGGCTTCCCAGGGAACACGAAACAGGAAGTGGGCATCAAGTGCAGGGGCGGCAGGGAAGGAAGGGGGACCTGCTCTGCCCTCGCACTAACCTTGAGGATGCCTCCTTTACCTTAATCACAAAAAAGCTCCAGCTCCATTAACTAAAACCAAAACTTCCAGCAGGGACAGGAAATAGATATTGCCGACCGCATAAGGAAAGAGAACTGAGGGGAACCGAGGATTCGTTTTTGCCTGAGCCTCCTCCATTCCTTAGCCCCTTGCCCCCCGTTGTTACTCCTGCTCCTGCCTTGGTCCCTCCGGGCCACCCTCTTCCAATTTGGCAAGCAGGGTGGCCTTCCCAAGGCACCAAGAGACAGGTCACCTCCCACTTAACCCTCAGTCTCCTGCAGTGAAGGGGATAAAATCAGACCTTTTTCTTGATGTTCAAGGTCCTTTGGAGTCTGGTCGCGGGGTGATCCTTGCTGCAGACCCGGCCTGCCCGTGGCCACGAACCCCATCCAGACACCAGAACCTCAGGGTCTCCCCATGGTGCGCCCCGCACCTCCTCTCCTTCATTCACGCTCCTGCCTCATCAGCCCCAACTTCAGGTGGAGAAACCAAGGTTTGGAGAGACTACGTTGCTTGCCCAAGGTCGCACACTGGGATGTGCCCAGACCCGAAGCCCACACCCTTTCTCCCACAGGAAAAGGGTCAGATGGTGAGGCCTTGCCCGTCTTCTCTGCCCGTTTGTACCCCAGATGGCGCAGAAGCAGCATGGCCTGCAGTTCCTGGTGGCCCTGGTTTGAGGCCCAGCTCCTCCCTCCTTCCCAGGGTGACCTTTGCTGGGTCACTGAAGGCCTCAGGCTCTTATTCTGGGTGGAACGAGACACAACCTGGAAGGCTTACTGTGGCATCCTGGGTCTTTCATAAAAGTGCAGTGGCCTTCGGCAGGCAGAGTCCCCATTGCCAGGCTTCTCCCCACTTGGGAAAGTGGACAAGCATTCGGGGGAGGACTGGGGCTCACTTGGTGCCCCCTCAAGTTTCAGGGATAACTCTGATCTGCAAGTCCCCAGGGACATGACTGACCGTCCACCCCGTAGGATCAGAAAAAGTGCATGAAAGCACACTTGGAGCAAATGGGGAGATTACGGTGACCAACGCCTGGCTGCCTGGCTGGGGGTGGGGGGAGAGAGTGGGGGTTAGTGAAAGGGAAAGAGGCAAGGCTGGGAAGGAGCTGGAAAATGGTCTTATGGGCTGGACTCCCCCAGAGAAGTGCTGATCTGCAGAATCCTTTGTTCATAGAAGACTTTATTTGCCCATACCTTGCTGTGTGATCCTGAGTATGTTCCCGAACTTCTCTGAACCCCTTCCCTACAGCTGTAAAATCAGAACATTGGGCTAGCCTTTTAGATCTTTCCAGGCATTAAAAGCATCACCCATGTTCCCCCAAGTCTATGCCATAAGGCACAGTCACTGCCCTCCTGGGAGGTGTCAATGCTCCCATATTCAACCGAGGCTCTGAGAACCACGTTGTTGCTCCCAAGGTTGCAGAACGAGATGGGGGCTGGGCCAGGAGCAGAACCGGCTCCATCTGCCTCCAGGGCGGTGCCCTCCCTCCTTGCAGGCGCTGGCCTGAACCGGCTGGCCGGCCCCCCAAGCCTCCCATGCTGGTGGGAGGGCCGCCAGGAACAGCCAGTGTGTCCTCCGTGGTGGCCCATGCCAAGCAGCCCTGCCCAGACCGCACGAGGAGCTGGCCGTGGCCTGCCAGCCTGTTTCTCATTTAGAGCAAGCCCCGGCTGCAGCCCAGACATTCCAGAGGGGACATGCAGACGCCAATCCCGCCCATGGCTTGGGAAACCGGGCTGCAGGCAGCCCCGTGGTCAGAAAGTGCCACAGTGTTTTCCCTTCCCCGTCGACATTTTAAAAGTTGCTTAACCCCTCAAGGAGTTTGGGCCACTCGTTTTGGGCCCTGACCCTGGCATTCAAGGCCCCCATGGCCAGGAATACAAGTGAGTCTGCAGAGCAGGCCAGACTCCTCTCGCCCCCCGCGCGCTTCTGCATCGGGCCCCTCTGGGTCTGTGCGCACAGGCGGGTCTCCACGTCTCAGGCAGCCTCACCCCCAGCTGGGAGTCCAGAGGCTCCCTGCCTTGAACAATACAATGACACTAATTATGTATCAGCACTGGCTGGAGTGAGGTCCCTACCTCCTCCCGGGAAGGTGCAGGTGGGATCACTCTAGCTGTCCCTGGAAGGATCCTACCCTTCACACATCCTTGAGTGAGTTAATTATAGATTGCCTCCTAATGATATAAGTAGTGCTCCCGAATTCTGCCGAAGTGACAATTTGCCATCAACCTAAAGCCGCTGCCCGTGTTGCTAGCCAGCTGGGCATCTGGGCTCGAGGCTCGGAGTTCTTCCTGGCCGTCCCCCTCCACCTGCTGCCCAGCACCTAGATTATGCTTGCTTCGTCTGCTAGTCAAAACGAATTCTTTCTCCCGCCAGGGTGCCATTTCAGCCCCCAAAGGTAGGGCTTTTTCTTCTTTTCCCTTATCTGTTTTGTCCCCCCTCTGATTTATAAACCCTTGCTACTGAGACCAGGGGCTTTTAGAAGTGGTTCCCACGATATGGTGGTTCCTTAAAAAATTAAAAATGGAACTATCATGAGGTCTAGCAAGTCCACCTCTGGGTATACCGTCAGAAGAACTGAGAGCAGGGTCTTGAATAGATATTTGTATACAGATTCATCACAGCATTATTCCCAATAGCCAAAGTGTGGAAGCAGCCCTAGTGTCTCCCTGAGGATGAATGGATAAGCCACACGTGGTCCATCCAGACAATGGAATATTATTCAGCCTTAAAAGGGAAAGAGAATCTGACACCAGCCCCAACGTGGCTGGACCTCATGTCACTGTGCTGGGTGACATAAGCCAGTCACAGAAGGGCAAATACTGAGTGATTCCACTCAGTGCAAGGTCAAAATCATAGAGACAGAGGAATGGGGGATGCCAGGAGCTGGGGGAGGGGGAATGGAGAGTTAGTGTTTAATGGGACAGAGTTCAGTTTTGCAGGATGAAAAGTATTCGGGGGATGGACGGAGGTGAAGGTTGTACGACAGTGTGAACGTACTTGGTACCACTCAGCTGTACACTTGAAAATGGTGAAGACGATCATTTTTATGTCATGTGTATTTTACCACAATAAAAAAAAAATTGGTTATAAAGAAAACAACAGGGGCGTCCGGGTGGCTCAGTCAGTTAAGCGTCTGCCTTCGGCTCGGGTCATGACCCCAGGGTCCTGGGATCGAGCCCCACATTGGGCTCCCTGCTCCGCGGGGAGTCTTCTTCTCCCTCTCCCTCTGTCTGCTATTCCACCCTCTTGTGCTCTCTCTCTCTTTCTCTCAGTCAAATAAATAAATAAAATCTTAAAAAAAAAAAAAAATAACAGCTCTCCAGCCTCCCCAGATTGGTGGCCTTAGGCTGATAGGATGACAAGTCACTCTGATGCTGCAGAAATCAGCGTCTCTACAGGGCAGAGCATCTTGCATGTGCAGACGCCATGCCAGCCAGGGTCAAACTCAGACCTCAGGGAGAGGGAGGGAAGTGAATGGCCCAGGGACACACACCGTGCAGAAACGAGATTGAGGGCAGGAATCTGGCCCTGAACCACACAGCACTCTCTCTGCGGGACAAAAAAAACATTCTGGGTAAAGCAGGATGCACACTCCCCTCCAGGAGACGGCCCTTCAGTGAGGCAGCTGGGAAGGATGCAAGTGCCTTTTTCCAGTGCCATTCTATCCTTCCCTGCCCCAAACACGGCCAGGCCATGGGTCATGACCCTCCTGACCAGCTTCCTTCCATCACCCCAGAGGCAGACCACCCTGGGAGTGCACAGACATTGCCAGGGATATACATGTGTCTTCCTCTGACCACCTGCCCTTCTCCTTATCCAGCTCCCAGTTACGGGCTTCGCCCAAGACCGGCCCACCCCCAACTCCAAGGATGGACACGTGACCCAGCCTGGCCAGTCAGAACACTGGAACCCCTACCACCAACCACAGGATATATATGTGACCCAAATGGACCAATCAGAGTGGACTTCAGGCCTTACTCTAAAATGGTTGAGGTAAATACCATCTCTTTCCCCAAAGATAAAGGAGCTGCTAAGTTCGGAGCTGCTACTGATCATCTTTGCCACCTTAGAGAACATGAAGTCAACATAAAGAAAAACAGGGAAGAGAAAGAGAGCTTGCCACCATGTCTGAGCACCTAGATCTAGCCATACCTGATGCTTCTTTATCCCCAACCCTTTAATAAATTCTATTTTCTTCTTAAGCCATTTTGAATAGGGTTTCTGTCCCAAAAGAAAATTCAACTGGATACAGAAACAGACCCTCAGATTTAATCCCTGCCAGCTTCCACCCACTCTTTTCCCTCTCCCCGTGCTGCTAGCTGCCATAACACACCACCTGAAAACCTAAGTGGTTTAACACAACCAAGGTTTATTTCTGACTCACGTCCTGGTTCACCACAGAAGAAGGGAGGTGACTGGGGGGCTGGCCTGGCTCCAGGCAGCTTTCTGGGGACCCAGGTTCCTTCCAACAAGTGGACCACCACTTTGGGCCTCAGAGCATCCACTGGGGTACATGTCTGCCCCCAGTGAATGAGGGGCCAGAGCATCAAGAGAGGACACAGCTGCTCTTAGCAGCCCAGTCCAGAGGGAACAGTTGCCCCTGCTCGTCCTCCACGAGTGAGAGCCTGGCCCAGAGAAAAGAGGCCGCACACAGCACCCATGGCTGTCTACCCTGCCCTCCCTGGTCCCTCTACCCACACCCTGCCCCCGTTTGAAGCTGTTCCTCACAGCCGGATTCACAGTGTTTGCCCACCTCCCCACCACCTTCCACCCTCCTCAGCTCATCTACGGTTCCAGTGTGATGATCCCGAAAGGCTTTGCCCTCCCTGAAGGCCCGGTATGATTGACACTGCGGGCCTGGCACCATGAGCCCCACAGCCACCCTTAAAAGGAGAGGTGGAACGGGAGGGCGCTGGGCAAAGGCCAGGAGAGGGGTGGATACAAAACAATGCCCTTGGCACCCGGAATGCCTGTTTTGCTCTGATGGCTTCTGTCTCTCCTCTCCCCCATCGTCCGTCCCTCCGTCGCTGCCCGGACAGGACCCTCCAATGGAGACCTGGAGAGGACTTGCAGAATGTGTCCCAAACCCAGCTCATTTTACAGACGGGTAGTATGTGAGTTACAGGGTGGAGCCCAGATGCACATCCCATGGGCCCTGTCCAGGGCTGGACCTCTGGGCCAGCTCCCAAGCCCAGACCCAGGAGAGGACAGACAACAGGAAAGACCCTGCATTTACAGACCCCCTGCTGAGTGCCCCAGCCTGTGGAAGTTGCTTTTTGTATAACAGACTCTATTTCCATAATTAGTTCCTGATTCTGCCAGACAGGTAACAGGGCAGGCTCCTCGGAGAGGGGGCTGTGTGCACTCAGGAGGTGAGGAGGGCAGCCAGTCCACGGAGGAGCAGGGCTGAAGGCCGGACAGCGGGGGCTCTGTGCTGCCTGTCACTCACCTCCAGGTCCTACCTGGATCCCCGGAGCTGATCCCAGAGCTCCTCCCCGGTCCCTTGGCTGCCAGCAAGACAAGCGCGAGCTGGGCTGGTGCAGGACAGGGCCAGGGGGACAGGGACAGGGCCAGGACCAGGGGGACAGGGCCAGGGCCAGGGGGACGGGGACAGGGACAAGGAGACATCACGCATCAGCTCAGCCGCCAAAAGGGAGGAAAGGGAGGGAGAGAGAAAGAGAAACGTGGCCAAAATGAAGGCACTGGGAAAGAAAAGCCAAGAACAAAGCCCACTAATATTACTAGTTAAAGACCCGTTTCTCTGTAAACTTTAATTCATCCACTAAATGTCAAGCACCGTTGGCTGGAGCACCTTCTCCACACTTCCCCTGGTTATTAATGCGTACTTAGCGGCAGCGGGAATTAGAAGCTCCGTAATAATACCCTTTCCAAAACACTGCAGATGAACATTTCTGTTTGAAATCTAAGGAGAATTCTATTACGGCTGCAACACATTATGTGACAGGCCGGCGTTGGCGGGCTTTCGCTTCTGCCGCCCCCCACACCCGTGGCTGGAACTCCCAAAACAGGACCCATGCCTGTGGAATGTGGCCACGTGCGGTCGGGGGCAGGGGACACAGCCAACGTGGCCTGTGGAATTCTGCTCCCCCGCGAGGCCTCGACAGCCTTCCCCGAGCTCCGTCCTCCTTACCGGAGGCATGCGGAGGGGCGCCCGCAGGGTGTCTGGGGACCCCCCCAAACCCGCACCTCTTGCTCCAGCCCCAACCAACTCAGTGTCAGGAGGCCCCCTGGCCTGGGAGCTCAGAGTGTGAAAAATAAAGTCTGCTCTTTTGTCTAACTGACCTTCTTACGCCAAGACTGGGGTGTTGGTCACCCGTGTGTGTTTTCACTTCCGCCCACACTGTGAAGGAGGTGACACGATTAGGTCCTGTTACACCTCCCTGTGTCCTTCAAGCTCTCTGTCATCGCTCACCAGGACCCAGAACTGGCCGGCCTGCCTACAGTCTCTCCCCTCCTATCCAAGTCAGAACATCTCCTAAAGCCCTCGTGGCACCCCGTATCTCTTCAGCCCAGTTCCTTAGCGGAAAACCTAAGATCCTGCCAACGTCGGCCCATCCTGGCCTTCCCTGCCCCCATCTCACTCGTCCAGAGCTTCACCCCTCCACGCTCTGGCAGGATTGTGTGGCTCATGCTTCAGCATTGTGTGCGCTTCCTCAGGACCTTTGCATATGTTATCTCTGGAACACCCCTCCTCCTCTGCCTGGCTGACCCCTCCATCCTTCAGGCAGCCCCTCCTCCAGGAAGCCTCTGCGGCTCTCCCACCACTCTGCAGGCTGGTTCAGTGCCCCTCTGTGAGCCCACAGCCCCATATAATCTCCACGATAACCTCTGCCTGGTCCTGAGCCTGTCCCTCTCACCATGCAGGTGCTTAGGGCAGAGACTGGGTTCCAACCATCTCTGTGTTGCCAGTCCCCGGCACTGGTCCTGGCACATAGTAGATGCCTAACAAAAAAAAACTTGCCCAGTGAATGAAATTTGCTGAACTAGACACAATCCCTCCTTCTGGGTGTTCAAGTTTACCAGACCAGTGGGGTGACTTTGTGACGCACAGGATTGGCTAGGCGGGGCTATGCCTCCCAGATTTCACTCCCCACAGCCCTCCAGTTTGGAGGGGCCCCACACACACCCTCAAAGGATGCTTGGACGGTGGGGTGAAGTGGCAACCACTCTTGTACTTCAAGCTCAGCACCCTGGGCGAGCACTTCTGTAGCTCACACCCAATGCCCATCTGCTGGCTTGCCTCAGCATGAGGCGAGGCTGCAACTGCCCCGTCATCACCCGCACACTCCTTCGGCTCTCCAGCCCTGGGCCGCCGTGCCTTTCACTTCTCGGTGCAGGGCTCCAGCTCCTTCAGGCAGGACAGCCTGGAGGACATGATCAGCGCTGGGGGCAGCAACGTCCGTCCCCAAACACGGCAGCACTATGACTCCACTTGACTCCTGACGTCCCCACCTCCCACCTCATACCCTGCTGCCCTTCCCAACCCTTTGCTTTGCAGACTGGGAGCTCCAGCGTCAGAAGTTAAGCCAACAGATGCCCAGGGACTGCTTGCACAGCTCCCACAGCGGTGTGAAGCCAAGTGCCTGCAGCAGACGATGCACTTGCTGGTGGTCCTGCTCCTCTGACCCAACCCTGATGGTAGAAGAAGATGGCCCTGCACTGGCTCAACAACCAGACTGAAACATGACGAGAAGCTCCGATATGGGAACACCGAAGCATCGTGGGGCAGAGATGCCAGGGGAAGCTCCAGAGAGGAGTGTCCTCCGAGCTCAGCCTTGAAGATCAGGAGCATCTGATGGAGGCAGCCTGTGGTCCCTAGGCTGAGGAAGGAGGCCCCGTCAGAGCCAGGCCTCTGCCGTGTGGGAGGACGGTCACCCAAGGGTCCCCAGCTCCAGCGCCCAAGCCTGAGGGGTCATGCTAACCCAGACTGGGGCTGCTTGGCCTTCCCCTGTGCCCGAGGTCCTCATCATCGGAGAATGAAGGTTAATCAATCCCAGGAGAAAACTGCTCGAACCAAACATGAAGTCAGAGAGTTGGGTGCTGGCATTTTTTATGGAAAAGAGAGCCGAGTCCGGGGGGAGACGTGGAGGTGGAGTTCGGCCAGTCTGAGGACAGAGTGGAGCTCTGCCTTGCTTCCAAGAGAGCACGGGATATGGCAAGCCCACGTCATCGCCCCCACCAGCAGTGTGCCCAGAAGTAGGGATGTGGCCACAGAGAGCTCTCGGGGGCCTAGGAAGATGCTCCCAGGCCTCCCTGCCGGTCTGCAAGCAGCTAGAAGACCACCATGAAAAGGCAAGGGACATGCAAGGGACCACATAGAGTAGAGAGATGGACAGGCAATGATCACAGGTGGCCCACACATGCTCCCCTTAGAAGGTGGACTCGACCCCAGAGCGAGGGGCCCCCCTAAACTAAGATACATTTCTGTCATTTGGAATTAAGCTCGGTCATAAGACCTTCAAGGAGGTCCTTGGCACCCCCGCAGATAGTGGCCTGAGATTTGCACAGAAACCAATCTCCAAGTTTGTATTTCAAGACGACTCCCATGCGTTCACCAGCACTGGAAATGCGGCCGCCGCCAGAGGGGCCAACGGCCGTGGGCCGAGGATTTCCAGCAGCAGTGGAAAAAGCCAGGGCAAGATTTAAAGCTAACCAACAAAACCAACTGGAAACAGGAGGAGAATTTGCTGTGAACATTGGTTTCAAGCTCACCCCATCCATAATTACTCACTTTGAAAGTGTCACGATTCTCCTGCCAAAATTATGGCTTCCCTCCCCTTATTAAGCCCCTTTCACGCCACTCCTTCTTCGCTCTGCAAAAATGGATTTCACTCAAAAAAGAAATTAGAAAAATAATTGATGTAATAAGCATAACCTTGAAAATACTTCTGCCAGAATTTAAGAGCAGAAGGGAAAGGAGGCCCAAAATAAAGGCATCTCTCTGGAAATCAGAAATCTAAATTAGTTCTAAGCACTGGCTACACCCACTTCCCCGCCAACTCCCTGAAGGTGAACATGAGCGATCCTGCTCCTGTTACACAGGAGACAGGACCGTGCGCTGCCTCGGGATGCATGGTGCCCGCCGGTCCTGCCTCCTGCTTGAACAGATGGGCAAACCGAGGCACACAGCTATGTCGGTTCTCTTCCCAGAATGCGGCTCCTCACCTCCTTTGAAGTTAGGTGTGGCCATATGCCTGGCTTTGGCCAACGAACCAGGAGTAGAAACAACGTGTGCCATTTCTGGTGGAAGCTCTAAGAGTCTCGGGGTGACTCCCCAGTCTCCCCCTTGCGCTGCTTCAGTGATCATGAGGGCCCGTGTGGAGGTGATTCTGCATCAGCCTGCACTTCGGAGCCCTCCCGCTGACCGGCGTTAGACACGTAGCAAGAGCCCAAGTCCAGCTTCGTTGTTTTTAAGCCGCAGCGTGTGGGGGTGTCTGTGACCGCAGCGTACTTGCTTCACCCTCACAGACACACAGCTCCGTGGTGCTGCTACGGATTCGCCGCTCTCGTTTTTCTGAGAATGGTCCCTAATGACAGGATCCATGTTTCATGTTGACTACCAGGCAATGCATGATGCGTGACCAAAACCTAGCATGTCGCCGGGCTTAGAATGTCTGTTCAACGACAGAATGAAAACTCCACGAGGAAATGAGTCCAAAAAAACAATGTAAATGATGGATCTTGAACTGGGGAGATAAATCTGACCCGTGAGCGGATAATGACAGTCCGCCCTCTGGGGGTGGATGAACAGGGCACACAGGCTCTTAACTCGTAACCCAAAAACCCACCCAAGTAACTATGAACTATTGCTTCTTAAAGGCAAGGCAAAGAGGTCCAGAGCACTTAGGTGAATCACCCAAGGTCACAGCCAACCTGACTCCAAAGCCAGGGATGGTTCCCTGCCTGCCCGGGCGCTCGCACTCCAGTGCAGGAGCCCCAGGGGGAAGCCCATGCCCTCGCTGCTCACCTGCCCCTCCCGGTCAAGCACGCTCAGGCAAAAGCCCAAAGGTGAGACGAGCAAACACGTACCAAATGTCAATATAGCGTCGGCCTTCAGATGCCTTTTTGAGAATGTGGAAGCCAAAGGCATCAGGAAGCCTGCAGTAAAAAGAGCGCTGAGCTGGAGCACTGAGCAGGTTACAGGGAGTCCTACGCTCCAATCCTGCCAACTGATCACCTCTCTGCGCCTCAGTTTCTCCTGTTGGTATAGCAGACAGGCTGGACAAATTCACCCTTAGGACCTGTTCCAGCTCTGAAGTTCTACAGTTCCTGTAAACATACCTCTGGCTGATAAAGGAAAGAAAGTCGAACCCTTTTAAGAAAATCGCTAAAGCCCTAAAATTACGCGAGAGCCTTTGAGATCCGTGAAAGAAAAGCATTTGCTAAATCCCCTCTATTATTTCCAAAGGATATTTTCTATTATTATTATTTACCAAAGGAATTTCTGGACAGAGTTTAAGTGCCTCAGAGCCTACTAAATAACCATCTCTTCGAAACATAACAAAAGGTTCTGAATATTCTTGGCTGATGACTTTTTCTTTGAAACATGTTCTCCACTGAACAAAAGATTTTCTTCTTTTTCCCAATTTTTCTGAATTTAAGTGAAACACACACACAAAACCTCATCATGATTACCAACTTAAAATACTTTTTAAGTTAGCCAAAGAGCCTAAGAACACATTTATAATATCGATGATTCTCATTTCGGACATTCTCAGTATGATCCACTATCCTAGGAACTGGTTATTAGGAAGAAGACAAAAATGGGATGCATTTATCCAGAATGATGAGCCAGGCTCTGTGCCAAGAGCTTCACATTCATTCTCTTACTTAGACCTCTGCATAACCCAGGGAGATGGGGAAACTGAGTCTAAGAGACATTTAGTCTAGGCTGATCTAAGATCAGGCAGCTGGTAGGAGCTGAAGTTGGGTTCAAACAGGGGTCTCACGGACTCCAGAGTCCATGCTTTTAACCATCAGGCTATGTTCACTCCCATGCAATGTCTCATTGAATCCTGACGCTCAGCCTACAAGGCAAGGAGCCCCATTTTACAGATGAGGAAACTGGGAATGGGCCAGATCAAGTCACTGGTCCATTGTCACTCAGAGTGAGTGTCTATCAGGGAAGCCAGGATTCAAATTCTAGTCCATCAAAGTGGACAGCCCTTTGCCTGACTCCACACTCTTTCTGGGTAACACAAGCCTCAAGACGCATGTTCTTCTTGGCTGGGCCTACCTTGTGGCCCAAACACTGCTAATGCCAACTCCCAGAACTTCCAAGTCTTCAATGAATCGAAGAAAAAAGGAATTCTTTGCAATGCCAGTAAACATGTGTGGCCAAAGGAACTTTTAAATATCTGGAGCCAAGGTGGAGAGCTCTGCATTTGGTGGGCATTGCAGCAATGCCTACTTTTGCCCAGAGACCTAGGCCCTATCAATAATTCCACTGTGGGCAGCTGCTCGCAAAAGTTAACAACTCGACCCATAAAAACGTACGGCAAGTTGCAACTTGGCACTAGCCGCCTCAGACTGGGAGAGAAGCTAGCGTTTGCAAAATATGGTTCAAATAATCCCGCCTCCCCCCTTTTTTTTCTTCTTTAGTTTTAAGAGTGCAAGAAACATAGAAGTTTTGTGGTTTCACACTGGTCTTTTTATGGTTCAAAAGACTCCAAAACAGAGTTGATTAAAAAAATGCCTCTGCATAATGCCGACCATTGTGTGGGCATTTCCAAGGAAGCATGCCATCCGGTGCTGGGACTTTGGAGACTTGGATGTTCTTCATTGGCTTAAATAAAAGGTTTTGTTCTCAAACAAAAGGGACATCCTGACTCAACAACTGTTTGTGTTTTGACCTCTGCACCCAAATCCCAAATCTGCCCACAAGAGGCAATTTGATACAAGAGAATGAGCATGGACTTTGGATCCAGCCAGGAAAACTTAATGCCTAGCTCAGTTTCTTCCTAGCATTAGGACTCTGTGAATCTTAGGAATCTCAGAGGATCCTCTCTCCTCATCTCTATAATGGACACAGTAAGTTCTACCTTAGGGTTGTTGAAAAACTTGAAAGAGATGATGTATGTAAAGTACAAAGTAGATTCACCCATGCCTTCAAAAAATAATTGTTGAGTACCTACTAAGTGCCAAGCATTATTTTTAATATTGGAAAATCAACAGTGAACAAGGCAGACCCAGATGCTGCCCTAATATAGCTCACATTCTTGTTGGTGTGAGACCATAAATGAGTAAAGACATAAATGAGATCATATTTGATAATGAAGGCTTAAAGAGCTGAGGGTACTGCAGTAGAGAGTGATGGGGGGAGGGGCTGGGCTACTTCAGCAAGGGTAACCAGTGAGGGCCTCTCTGAGGAGTTGGCACTTGAACTGAAGCTGAGCGGTATGAAAGAGACATCCATGGAAAGATGGCTGGGGCAAAGTATTTCAGATGAAAGGATCAGCATGTGCAAAGGCCCTGGGGCAGAATGAGATGTCCAGGCTAGAACATGTGAGCTAGCAAGGAGTAGAGGAGGAGAGGCTACAAGGGAACACAACAGCCAGATCAGGGGATGCCTTGAAGGTCACAACAAGAGGTTGTTTTGGGCTTTATTCTAAGTTCAATGGGAAGCCATCTGTAGGTTTTAAGCAGTGAAATTACAGGATTAATTTCCATCCTGACTCTGCTAGATGGGGACAGAATCACAGTAAGATATTCAGGAAAAGAAGAAGACCAGCCAAGACACTTTCTCAGTCTAGCCAAAGATAATGAACTACCATGGCCACAATGGAGATGGAGAGAAGCATATTAATCTGGGAATACAACTTGTCGATGAAATTAGATGGAATCTGGAGAAAAGAAGTTTAACCTTTACAAGCTGGATAAAGGAGTGTGGGAAGTGTGGCCAGTGAGATGGGAAGAAACCAGGAGAGTGCAATGTCCTGGAAACATAGCAGAGAAAGAATTTGGTAAAGAAGGGAAAGCCAGCTGAGCCAAGTGAGCAAGAAGAGGACAGAGAACAGCCTATTGGATTTGGCCAGATGAAGATCACATGGGTGACTTTGATTGATACACACCATTTCTGTGAAGGAGTTGGGAAGGCAGAGACTGAAAATAAGTTCAATACATGCAAGGTATTTTTAAAATTCCTCCTTTAGGAATGGAAATTGGGCACCTCATACCTTATCTATGGAGACTTAGACATTTCTTTCATGATAATAAAAATATCCATAATAATAGCAACTCATGAGCCTCAGATGTCCAGTCAGTATGGTAGACTGAGCAGACACTGGAAGACTATCCACCCCACCTACCCCCAGTCCAAACAAATAAAAATGTTGGATACAGTGTAACAATAAATTATTTAAGTACAAAATTAATTTCAAAAGTACAGAAAGGAAAATCTCCAGGAGCTCAAAATGAAAATAAAACCCAAACCAGAGTAGTTGATAAAAGCTGAAGACAAAAATCTCACAAGATATTGGAAGTGGTTATAGGAGCTAAAGTCTAGGGGAAGAACAAGACTTCAGGCTTAAGTGAGGAGAGTATGCCTCTGAGTCCCTTCATAAAGCCAGGAGCCATGAAGCATGACATGCCCATGAAACTCCAAGCTGAAATGTTATAAAAATTTGTCCAGAACCGATAAAACTCACAGGATCCTGAGTAGCTCCCCATGTGAATCTACTCAGAAGGGATCCCTCCAAAACTCAAGAGAACAAGACTCCTATGAAAGCCTCGCCCCTTCAAGATGAGCTCACAACAAAAAATTACAATCCACAGGAACAAAAAAACCACCCTGAGGTCTAGTAACAATCAAAAGACATAGCAAATGAGAGAAATTCACCTTAAGAACTAGAAATAAAAGAAAAAATAAAAGAACTGAGGGTTTTAGAGGGGAGGGGGGTGGGGGGATGAGTTAGCCCGGTGATGGGTATTAAGGAGGGCACGTATTGAATGGAGCACTGAGTGTTATACACAAACAAGGAATCATGGAACACTACGTCAAAAACTAATGATGTAATGTATGGTGACTAACATAACATAATAAAATAAAATTTAAAAAAAGAAACTTTAAACACATGTAAAATCTTCAAAGAGAAATAGGAAAAAATACATACAAAAACAAGATTGAATGTCAAAGCAAAGGCACATCTGAAAAGAACTAAATGGAGATTCTAAAAATGAAAAATACACTCATTAAGGTAGAAAAGATAAATAGGTTAAGTAGAAGAATAGATACACTGAAGCAAAAATACTGAACTCTAAAACAGACATTTGGAAATCACACAGAATGCAGAAAAAATAAATAAGTGGATAATATGAAAGAGTAATTTAAGATCTGCCTAACAGAAAGGGAGCTCCTGTGCTCACTCTGGCAGCACATAGACTAAAATTAGAATGATACAGAGAAGATTAACATGGCCCCTACACAAGGATGAGATGCAAATTCATGAAGTGTTTCATATTTTTAAAAAAAGAAAAAAAGAGTAGCTCCAATATAGTAAGTTGAACTCTCTTTGTAGGTCTAAAATGGTTGACTATCAGCAATTTCATACAGTTTTACCTACAGTGTCTAATATAAGTGGTGGAAAGGAAAACAATAAAGAATGTGGGAGGGGCTCCTGGGTGGCTCAGTCAGTTAAGCATCCCAACTCTTGGTTTCGGCTCAGGTCATGGTCTCGGGGTCTTGAGATCAAGCCCCACATTGGGCTCTACGCTGGGTGAAGAGTTTGCTTGAGATTCTTTCCCCTCCCTCTCCCATCTCCTCTGTTCCTCCCTCTGCTTGCACTCTCTCTCTCTCCAAAAATAAATAAAATAAAATCTTAAAAAAAAAAAAAAGAATGTGGGAAAGAGACAATGTTTAGAGAGCTGACAGCTGAGAATTTTGCAGAATTAAAAAAACATGAGTCCTCATATTGACTCAAAACAATAGAAATAAAGTGTAGTGGACCTATCAAACATCAAAGACAAAGGAGGAAAGCTTAAAAATGACTAGAGAGAAAAGAAAGGAAGGACTGAATGATAGTTGAATGATAGCAGACCTCTTCCCATTCCTTTTCAAGTCCAGAAGACAATGAAACAATCTTATAAAGACTTACAGAAAATGATAAGCCCACCACTCAAGTGAGAGCTGTAAAGGACATATTCAGATACACACGGAAAAGGACAAACACATCACCCACAGACTCTTAACTAAGAAAAGTGCTACAACGAGAAAGCGAAGTCAGAAAGAAGGAGGGGAGTGCACAAAGCAGTGTGAGTCTACAAATTGGTAAATAGTTGGAAATCCAAATAAATATCAACTGAAAGGAAGTGAGAATGACTAAAGGAAGAGTAAAAATAGGGTAGAACTAAAATATTAAACAACACTAATATTCTTTAAAAAAGGGAAGAGTTCAGAATTTAAAGCATTTTCTAAGGTCACTGAGTAGTTAAGGCAGACGATACAGAGACCTGCAGATTTTGCTAAATATTCACCTTAAAATTTGAGGACAACTGCTAAAAATATAAATGTAGAATGTATTTCTTCGAAACCTGTAGTTACAAAAAATAAGATCAACCCTACAGACAGGGCTAGACACTTTTTCTATAAAGGGCCAGATAGTAAATATTTTCAACTTTGTACGGTTCCTGTCAAAACAATTCGACTCTGCAGCCATGGACCATCTGTAAGTCAATGAGCATAACTCTGCAGCCATGGACCATCTGTAAGTCAATGAGCATAACTATGTTCCAATAAAGTTTTATTTACAAAACAGGTGACAGGCCAGGTTTGATTTGAAGACCATAATTTGCCACCTTTGCAAATGAAAGGACAAAAGAGAATAATCAAGAAAATGTATATATGTAAAAAACAAAAAAAAATAAGTCCATGAGGAATCACAATAAAAGTAAATGCATTAAATTTATCTATTAGAATATCCACATTGCAGAATGATACAGTGTGATGCCATGTATATACAGGTTTAAAACAGAACAACACCATCTACCATTTACGGATACACTCATGTGTAGTAAAGGAAAGAAAGGATGCATCCAATTCCAGAGAGTGTTGCCTCAGGCAGGAAGTGAGAAAAATAGATTTGGAGAAGGGTACAATGGAGAGTCAATATAACTGTCAAAGATTTTGTTTCCAGGGGGCGCCTGGGTGGCTCAGTCGTTAAGCGTCTGCCTTCGGCTCAGGTCATGATCCCAGGGTCCTGGGATCGAGCCCCGCATCGGGCTCCCTGCTTGGCGGGAAGCCTGCTTCTCTCTCTCGCACTCTCTCTGCTTGTGTTCCTGCTCTCGCTATCTCTCTCTGTCAAATAAATTAATAAATTAATAAATTAAATAAAAATCTTTAATAAAAAAATAAAAATAATTTTAAAAATAATTAAAAAAAAGATTGTGTTTCCAAAACAAACCAAAAAGCCAAAGCCAGTTTAGCAAAACATTAATATTTGTTAATTCTAGGTAGTGGGTACATGGGCATTACATTACTCTTCATATTTTTAAGTTCGAAAAGTGTCTTTTTTAAGCACTCATATCTCATTCAAACCATAGCAATCATTAGGAGAAGAGTATTACAAACTATATTTCCAGATGAGGAATTTGAAGTTCCACACAGGCCCAGAGACTTGGAAAAAATGAGACCATAATCTTCCAAATCAATTAAATGCACTCTAGATACTGCATGACATTTCTGGGAACTTGAAGACATCTATTTTGCAAACACCCTGTCTCTATGATCCCTGGGACCCCCATCTTTACCAGATACTTATTCTCTTCCAACCAATGCTCCTGCCTCACCCCCTTCCCACCCATCCTCTGCTCTCTAGACATTTATGGTGCGAAAATGCAGCTTGAATCATACCACACTCCACCTCTTCAGTGTCAGTTGTGGGCCTGAGGATATGAAAACAAAGAAGACATAGTTCTCTGTGTGATAATTTCCAACTCAACATCTACCTGGGCAAGCATTAACTTCTCTAAGCCTCCATTTCTTCATCTTTAAAATGGGCATCACCAACCCTACCATACAAGTTACCTAAGGTTTTTTCAAGAATAAAATGAAATCATCTAGTAGATATCTGTCCTTACAGAAAAATACCAAACTCCTGAGCACAGGGCCTCATAGGCTTACCCAGATCACACAGGTCACATTTGAAAAAAAAAAAAAAATGGTGTATTGTCCTGCACACACGTGGCCATCCCCAGAACACCCTAAGCCAATCACACACCCTCTGCAGGCCTCTGCTTCCCAGTCATTAAAGAACAGGTTGGTCCAGACAGTCTCTAAGAATACCTTCAGCTCTGCCATCTTGGGTCACCCACTTGGTTCCCCTGGGACCCATAAAAGCAGAACCTTCAAGGCTTGTCCTATGCAAACATCAGCCCCAGCCATGGTGAAGAACATGGCATCATTAGTATTGCTCATGATAAGTGGGATGTTGAGTTCCTAGAAATGAAAAGGCTTATTTATAGAGGTGTGGGAAAGGGAGCCAGCATTCCTGCTGCTATTACTCCAGCTGCCCACCACATGGGCCCCTGTCAGTTCCTGAATAGGCCAAGTTCCTCCCACCACTGGGCCTTTGCACACACACTGTCCTCTCTTTGTGGAATACTCTTCTCCACCCTTTCACCTAGTTAACGCCTACTCTGCTCTGCCACCAGGTCTCAGCTCAGTCTTCGTTTCGTCAGGAAAGCCCTCCTGGACTTTCCAGACTAGTCAAATTCACTGATTACACATTCTCATGGAGCTCCCTGTATCGGGTCATGTATTACCATGATAATGCTGTGGAACAAAACCTCCCCTAAGCTTCACACAATCACTGCATATTATTCCTATAAGTCTATAAGTCAGCAGGACTGTTCTACCAATCTGAGCCAGACTCAACTGCTCTCAGGTGGGTTCACACTTATATCTGGGGTCAGCTGGTGAGTCAAAGTTGGAGGCTGGTTCAGCTGGTATGACACTGCCATGCTCCACATGGCCTCTCATCCACAACAAGCTCACCTGGGCATGTGCTCATGGTGGTGGCAAGAAGCATGTAAGGCCTCTTGACACATAGATTTGGAATTGGTACAGCATCCCTCTCACTGCACTCCATTGGCCATAGTAAGTCACTGGCCATCCCATAGGCACGGGGTGGAGAAATAGCTTCCACCTCTTAATGGGAGGAAATGAAAAGTCACATTGCACAGGGAAGGTGGGGAGCTGGGACTATTTTTGCAATCAGTGTATCACACTCCATTTTGAAGTACACATCACAATCGTAATTTTCCCTTTTATTCATGTGACTAAACTGTGTAGTGTAAGCAACAAACCTTGGTTGTATTAAACCATTGAGATATTAGGACTATTTGTTATACAACATAACTAACCTATCCTGACTGATACAAATGTTTACAGCTGCCCACAGACCCCAAACCTCCAGCTCTATTCCTAGCCTATAAAGTCAATAGAAATGCATGTTGCTGTGGTTGTTTGGAGGTTAACACTCTGGCCCTAATTGAGATTCTTAGTAGAGTGGGCACTTTTATGTGTCCTGAGCATCTATGGTGTAATTGTATTTCTTCCACACAGAGAGGGTTCTCTAGAAACAGACAGAGGGTAGTGGGAGGGGGATCAGGACTTGGCACAAAAGAATCTTTCACTTGATGGTTTAAGTTCCACACCAGCTATTCATCTCAACAATCATTAACATTCACCTACTATTCCAGGCCTGTGCCAAACCCTAGGCATAGAAAGGGGAGATGCTCACTTAGTGAATAATTGAGTCCAACTCCCTGATTAAACAGATGTTGAGCACAAGACTTTATACCATTTGCTGGGGCAGAGTCATTGACCAGTAATGGCTCCCCCAAAATATGTCCAAATTAAGGATAAATCCACCCAGCCTCCACTGACACAACCATCCATCCATTCATTCAATATCTTGAGCACCTGCTATATGCTATTCCAGAACACCCTGTACTAGTTACTGAGGATATATTGGAGAACAAGAGAAGCCAGAACCCTGCCCTGTGAAGCATTCATTCTGGTGAGGAGTGGACAGAAGTAGACAAGGTTATCCATGATGGTAGACATCAGAATCACTACAAGTGCTTTGGGCCACCCTTCTGCATTTGCATCAGTATCTGTAGGAAGTTATCCAGAAGCTGGTCCCATAGCAGTGTTTAGAAGCACTTAAGGAGTCCTGAGCACCCCTCCCAGAGGAGGAGACCAGCCTCCAAGCCAATATCAAATGTGGTAGGACCCACAAGTCTCAGATGAGCTCCAAGGGGACTACACAGTCTTGCCATGAAGAGACGCTCACCATGTGTTCCCTGTCCCAGCCACGTGCCAACCTACAGGAAAGAAGAGAGCGATGCTGGGATCCCACCACCCTTGGGGGCTCTACCCAAGCCTTCCACGTAGACCACAGTGAGGAGCTTCTAATAGCATGTTGTAGCTGGTGCGCTCAAGTAGCCACTTGGCTTGAAAAATAAATCAACAGTATTTGTTGCCAGAAAAGCCACAGCAGCCAACCCCTCTTTGAGGTTTGAGGGCCACACATGCTTGAGGCTTCCAGTGCTCGGGAACCAACAGGTCCATACTGTCAGAGGGAGGGCCCTCCAGAAGCATCACTAACAGCCTTGGTTGGCACAGAGCTTTGGATTACTCAGCCGACCTTCTAAAGGCCACCTCTCCAACCAGAGCCCACTTCGGTGTGCTGCCCATCCTCAGCCATCCTGCAGGCCGTGAACGTGGGCTCGGGTGGGTGCAGCAAGGAGATCACACTGGTGGCTTTGGCAAACTCCTGGGGTTCCGCTTGCCAATGCCATGCCCCACCCTAAGCCTTGGTTTTCGTATGTACAAAATAAAGATGTAATAACAACCTCCCCCAACCGCCAGGGTAATTGTGATTTTTTTAAGTGAGATACATGGATATAGCTCCTACCATAGAATCAGAATATTTGCTGACTTACAATATTAATGCCTTCATATTAGAGCATGCACTGAGTTCTTGCCATGAGCTGGGCATGGGGCACAGCTGTCTTCATGCATCACTCGTTTAATCACTTAACTGTACGGGTGGGCATCTTTATTATACCCGTTTCATAAACACTGAGGCTCAGAGAGATTACTTGTGGGCACGTGGTTAGAAACAGGGCTTAAGCTCTGAGTGTGTTCGAGCCTCTTACTGAGGCTGCAGAAAGAGGCAAATGGGCACACCTCAGGGGCAGGCTCCACCTTCACTCTTGCCCTTGACCCTGTCTTCTCTTTTCTTGTTTCAGTGGCCTGGGCAGTGGCCTGGGCACACACCTTCCCTTCCAAAGTGCGCCAGAAGTGTGGGTCTCAAGACAGTGGGACCCCAAATCCAATGCGCCCAGGCCTATCAAAGAAAAAACATGCAAATGTATTAAGCAGGGTGGGAATGGATTTTTATGATTCTACCAAATGTCTGATAGTGGGAACATCGCCCACGACAAGTATGTATCAGCTCAAGAGAGGCAGGGAGCATTTTAGGACACCGTGTGCACCCGGCCTGTGAGTGGCAGCTTCGGGGGTGGATGACAAAGCAGCCCAGAGGCTTCTCTCTCATGGAGGCTGGTGCCTGACTCCGAAGGGGGCGAGGGGCACCGGCTAGGTGTGGCTGGTCTCACAGCCAGCCTTGGCCACATGCTTGAATGTCTTCTGCCTCCCAATTCACTGCCCATTCCTGTCGCCCTGCCTGAGTCAGCTCCTTTCAAATCCCCATGCTACAGATCCAGAAACTGAGGTTTGCGGAGGTGACATGACCAGGGACACACAGTTCATAAGGACTTGGCCCCAGGACTTGGCCCAGGTCACAGACTCCAGGCTTAGCCCCTCACCCTGCCTACCTTCAACTTCCCCCATGAGGCCTAAGCAGGGAACGAGGCAACACACAGGTGGAATAGCTGATTCCAGTTGGCGGGGTTGAGACACACTTCAAACGATGGGCTCCGTGGAGCTAGGACGGCTCTGCCACAGGCATGCCATGTGCCCCTGCAGCAGACATGCACCTTGGCAACCCTCAGTCCCACATTCGTAAGTGGAGGGCCCATGAGCTCCTGGGAGGCTCAGGTTAGGCCGTGGTGGTAAGAATGCCCTGCAGCCTGCAGACAATCTCAGACATCAACCGGCATCTGCAGAGCATGCGCCGCAGGCCAAGAGCTACAGGAAACCCTCCATTCACATGATCTCATGGTCCTTGCCTTTCTGGTGATGCTCATTTTTACACGCACAGCAGAAAACCAGTTCTAGAAGATCTCCAGAAGAGCAGAGCTACCTTTCCTGCACAAACTATTTCCATGAAATAATATGGGTTCTAAACCCCAGAGACTCAGACACTTTGTCTCCCTCTTCTGTGAAACTCACCATATACAACCTCCCCAGCTTCCCAAGACTTTTTGAGGCATCTTACGCTGGCACACTCACACTCTAAGATAGCCAACAAAATTGGAAATGCCGACCAGAACGCAGACTTCTCGGAGGGAGAGATGTCACCTCTCCACCCGCTTCTTTATCCCCGGGGTTTGAGTATTCCTGGTGCATAGTAAGTGCTCAATAAATATTTCTTGAATGAACAAATGCCTGAGCTAACAATAATGGGCATTTGAATAAAGCATTACAAGGCACATTCGAAGGCAAGTGTCCAGACATTGTCTTGTCCAGTCTTGATGAGAGGTGGTTGTTACGTTCCCACTTCGCAGATGAAGCAATGGACACTGACAGAGAACAGGAATCTCTTCACTTGAATGGCAAACCAAACCCTCTTTGCTTACCGAATTCCTTTTCATCCATCAAGGCTGAGATCCCATGCCACCTCCTCTGTGAAGCTTTCCCAGTCTTCCCCTATCTCCCAGAGCTCTTCATCAAAACACTATTACTTTTGTTCCCACTCTGGTGATACTAGGATTTGCTGTACACATACCCATCTTCCTCCTACTGGCCATGTCTTACACTTCTCACCTCCCCAGAAGTAACACAATGCTCAACACACAGTAGGTCCTCAAGCAAGGTATGCTGACTTAAATATGTCCTCAATAATCAACTTGTGGCTAAAATGTCAGAGCCGGAAAAGACTTTAAAGATCATCTATCGTCCCCCAATTTAGTAGTCTTGCTTGTGCTATCCAGAGAGTTAACAGCAAACAAGTCTCCTGCCTCCTTCCCAACCACCAGGCCCCCACCGACACCTAGATTTACCCTCCTGTGCCAACTCCAGTGGATTAGCAACAGTTGTCCCTGGCTCAAGCGGATAGCATGCCACAGTCAGTTAGCAACGTCTACCCCTGACACAAGATGGGGATATGGTAGAGGGTTGTCAGCTGACTGTGACATTAGACCATACTATTCACATCTATTAACATTATTGTTTATTGATAGATCCTGCCACCAGGACAAAATTTTAAAGTGATCCATTCCACATCCTTGCCAAATTTTCCGTACCCAGCCCTTCTCTCCTGCTCTGCCTGTTTTTCTCTCCAATTAGTTTGGAGTGTTCTTCAAGGGCAAGTTTTGAGTTTGGTTAATTTCTGCACTCCCACCACCTGCACATAATACAAGGTCCTATGAGTGTGTGTGGGGGGAAATAAGTAAATTAAACTTGGTTCAACAATGATGGGTCCAGAAGGTAAGTGGGTGGACATGCAAATGGACAGTAGACTCTCAGATAACACTTCTCTAAATGTCCCATCTGCATCAGCCTCACCAGGCAGGGTACAGAGAGAGCCTGGTTCCCTGGGGTTCCTGGATACAGGACTCTCACCCACCACTTTACGCGTGAGCTCACATTTCGGGGGTGTGGAAAGTGCATGCCCATCTTTCCAGCTGTGGGTTGGCACATTAGCAAAATATCCACAAAATATAGGTTTGGGGAAATCATCCTATAAAACAGAATGAACCATTTTCCAAAATAGAAAATTGCCCAATCGTTAAAGGGTTGGTTTGTTTTGTTTTGTTTTGTTTTTAACCATTCAAATATCCATGGCCTTTATTCCCAGTAGTCCTGTACCTGCTGTGTTACAGAGAAAGGGAAATGTGGATTTATTTGCTTTTTATATCCCTACTTTCTGTATGAGGCTCACATGCCAGCTATGTGTGAAGAAATATAAATATTCCAATTCACTTATAAAAGGATGTAGAGTTAGAATTCTGAACCTCCTGATTTCAATTGTTTACAAATTCTTTCTCCATGCTGCGATTTGTTCAAGGTATTTAATAAGCAAACGAGTCTATAAAAAGACAAAAAGCATATTGTTTTTCATTAAAGATGACCCTATGATCTCAAGCCTTTAAAAATATATTCTGCTTTTGCCTTTCCTAGAAGAAAGGAAACACTTTGATTTTTAGGAGGGAGGAAGGACAAAATGAAGTTGCATAAATTATAATAAAGAACCCCAAACAGAACAAAATATTTTTTAATTTAGTCTGTTTCAGTTCTAGAAGCTACTAAAAGTTGCCTCTCACAGCTCCATTTGTCCCTGTGTCTGAGAACCACAGAAATGGGTGGTAACTCATCCTGGGATATAGAACTCATGTTTGTCGGATGGGATGCTTGTCAGAACAAGAGCTGGTTGCGGCTGGGACCCCAGGGCCAGGCACTGGCTTCAGGTTTTCTTGCGATCAGCTTTATCTTATTTGGGGAAATTCACATTTCCATGTTCCCTTAGGTGTGTTCAATCAAGCATCCACTCCTTATTCCAAATCATGGGCAAAGTACCTATTTGGTGCAAGGAACTGGGCTGGGCTGTGGGAACCCAGAAATGGATGAGATCAGTTCTTGCCCTCCAGACGCTGACAGCCAAAAGCAGATGCCCCCAACTCTACTGAGTACAATCCAAGGGGCCCAGTAGCAGGCTGGTGGAAGCTGGGTTGAGGATGGGAGGTGATACTGTGATCTATTATAAGAAATATATATTTGGTCTCTGTCCCTATTTCTGGCACAGGGCTACTAAAACCCTTGGAATTTCCTAAGTGATAAGAGCCATAAAAGTGTCTTAATATTCATAACAAACTCCTTGCAACCATGCCTAAGTTTATGTTAATGATGACTTTTGGAATTTTGGGAAGCACCTAAGGATGGGGGCTGGTTGTCAGGGGAACAAGCCATGTGACTGGAGGTTTCAGTGCCACCCAATCTTGACCTCCGGGGAAGAAGAGAGGAGTTGGAATTTAAATCCTTCATGAATGGCCAGCGATTTTATCAGTCACACCTATGTAACAAAATCCAACCCTCCATAGAAACCCAAAAGGATGGTTTTGTAGTGCTTCTGAGTTGATAAACATGTGAAGATGTGGGGAGGGTGGCATGCTCAGAGAGGGTGGGGAAGCCCCAAGACCCTTCCTGCACTCTTTGCCTTGTGCGTCTCTTCCATCTTGCTGTTCCTGAGTTATATCTTTTTATGATAAACTGGTAACCTATTAAGCAAGATGTTTCTCTGAGTTCTGTGAGCCAAGCTAGCAAATCCATAGTGCCCAGGGAGGGAGTCATCATAATCTTCGATCAATAGCTGGTGGGTCAGAAGTACAAGAGACAACCTGGACTTGCAATTGGCATCTGAAGTGGGGGGCAAGGCAGGCTTGTAGGACTGAGCCTTTAACCGGTGGGGTCTGATGCTGTCTCCAGATAGATGGTGTCAGAATTGAGTTGAATTATGTCTGGTGTCAGACAACTGCTTGGTGTAGGGAAAACCTCACATATTGTAACCGGTGACCAGAAACCTAAGGATCTGGAGACCTGGGAAACAGACACAAAAAGTCACTTTCTTTCTCAGAGGCCTTCAAAGATATCTTTGTAAAGCTGATGGTGATTTTTTTAAAAATTCAGGGAGGCAGGCCAAGATGTGGCATAGGAAGACGCTGAACTCACGTCCTCCTGTGGAAATCTACAGCTGCAATACGGAATAATTTCCACTGGAAAAGAGCTGAGAACTAACTGAATAATTCCCTCCACAACAAGGGGATAAAGGACCACATCAAGATGGGTAGGAGAGTCAGAGAGGCGGTTTTGCCAAAAATCCCACCCCCAGTATGGCAGCCCACACTAGGGAGGGATCTCACAGGTCCAGAGCCTCTCCCAGAGGAGTGAGGGGTTCATGACCCACATCAGGCACCCCACCCTTGGGACCTGCACCAGACAGATTAGACTTCAAAAATGTCTGGCTTTGGAAACCAATGGAGCTTATATCCAGGGGACCGCAGGGGCTGTGGGGATCTGAGATACTCCTTTCAAGGGGGCTCACACACTAACTCGCCAATCCTGGGACCCAGCTCAAAAGCAGCAGTTTGAAAGTGGTTAGATTATATATGGAGGATACGCTTTGCTAAACTTAAAGCATCTGCCGGAAGGGTAGACACCAGTTGAGGCTCTCTTGGGGTACAAGACGCTGACATGTGCCATTTTTGCGCTCTCCCTCTACCTTGCTAGCACAGACACAAACGTGCAAACACAACCTCGCTAAAGCTACAGATGTGTCCCGCCCCAGTGCTGCTCTTCCCTGGCTCCAGTGAGGTCACAGCATGCACTGCCCCCAGCACTCTCCCACAGCCTCACTAAGGTTGGCAGATGAATACAGTCCTCATAGGAGACATCCCTGGGTCCCCTGGCCATGGTGGCCAGAGGGGTTTGCATTTCTGGACTCCATGGGACTGTAACAATCAGAAAGACAACTCCTGGAAGCCTACTACACCCGGAAGACTGCACAGACAGCAGTCTTTCAGCAGTCTGCTGTGAGAAAGGCCCATCTTCTTACCCTAGAGCTTCAACCTGAGGTACAGGCTTCAGGTTCATTACACATCTAGAGGTTACAGAGGCACTCTCAGGGAATATAGGCAGGGAGAAACCACCTCTGAGCCCTCCTTCAGGCTAAGGGGAAGCTAAATGACACCTTAGACCAGATCGACTTAATAGATATATATAGAATATCCCATCCAAAAGCAGCAGAATACACATTCTTCTTCAAGTGCATATGGAACATTCCCCAGGATAGATCACATGTTGGGTCACAAAACAAGTCCCAATAAAGTTCAGAGGACTAAAATCATATCAAGCGTCTTCTCCAACCACAATGGTATGAAACTAGAGATCAATTACAAGAAGAAAAACTGGGAAAATGACAAATATGTGGAGATTAAACAATATGCTACTGAATAACCAATAGGTCAATTAAGAAATCAAAGGGGAAATAAAAAAAAAATACCTTGAGACAAACAAAAATGGAAGCACAACAGTTTAAAATCTATGGGGTGTAGCAAAGGCAGTTTTAAGGGGAATTTCACAGAGACACAGGCCCACCTCAAGAAATAAGAAAAATCTCAAACAGCAATCTAACTTTACACCTATAGGAACTATAAAAAGAAAAACAAAAGAAGCCCAAAGTTAGTAGAAGGAAGGAAAAGATAAAGAGTGAATAGAGACCAAAAAGGTAGAAATGATCCCTGAATCTAAGAGCTGGTTCTTTGAAAAGATAAACAAAATTGACAAACTTTTAACTAGATTCACCAAGAAGTAAGAAAGAAGTCTCAAATAAATAAAATCAGAAATGAAAGAGAAGTCACAGCTGATACCACAAAAATGCAAAGGATCACAAGAGACTACTATGAACAATTATATGCCAACAAATTGCACAACATAGAAGAAATAGACAAATTCCTAGAAACATACAATCTTCCAAGCCTGAATCATGAAGAAACAGAAAATCTAAATAGATGATCACTAGCAAGGAGATTAAATCAGTAATCAAAAACCTCTCAATAAACCAAAGTCCAGACCCAGACAGTATCACTGGTTAATTCCACCAAACATTCAAAGATTTAATAGCTTGGGGCACTTGGGTGTTCAGTGGGTTAAGCATCCAACCCTTGATCTCAAGGTCTTGTTCTCAGAGTTCGAGCCCCACATTGGGGCCTACTTAAAAATATATATTTGTATATATACACACACACACATTTGATAACTATCCTTCTCAAACTCTTCTAAATAATCAAAAAGGAGGAAACACTTCCAAACTCATTTTATGAGGCCAGCATTACCTGATACCAAAGCTAGACAAGGATACCACAATGAAAGACTACAAGCCAGTATCCCTGATTAACATACATGCAAAAATCCTCAGCAACAAAAATATTAGCAGACCGAATTCAACAACACATTAAAAAAATCATACACCATGATCAAGTGAGGATTTATTCCAGGAATGCAAGGATGGTTCAACATCTGTAATCAATCACTGTGGTACACCACATTAACAAAACGAAAGATAAAAATCATATGATCTTCTCAATAGATGCAGAAAAAAAGCATTTAACAGAAATCAACACCTATTTATGATAAAAATTCTCAACAAAATTGGTATAGAGAGAACATGCCTCAACATAATAAGGTCCATATATGATAAGCGAACAGCTAACATCATGCTCAATGGTGAAAAGCTGAAAGTTTTTCCTCTAAAATCAGGAAAACGACAAGGATGCCCACTCTCACCACTTTTATTCAACATAGTATTGGAAATCCTAGCCACAACAAATAAGTGGAAAAAAAGAAGCATCCATATGGGAAAGAAAGAAGTAAAACTGTCACTATTCTCAGATGACATGATATACTACATATAGGAAACCCTAAAGACAACTATTAAAAAACTGTTAGAACTGATAAATGAATTGAGTAAAGTTGCAGGATACAAAAATCAATATACAGAAATCTGTTGCATTTCTCTACACCAATAACAACCTATCAGGAAAGAATTAAAAAACAATCCCATTTACAATTACATCAAAAAGAATAAAATACCTAGGAATACATTTAACCAGTGAAGTGAAGGACCTGTATTCTGAAAACTGTAAGACATTGATGAAAGAAATTAAAGATGACACAAATAAATGGAAAGATATTCTGTGCTCATGGATTGGAAGAACTAATATTGTTAAAATGTCCATACTACCCAAAACAATCTGCAAATTCAGTGCAATCCCTATCAAAATTCCAATGGCATTTTTCACAAAACTAGACCAAACAATTCTAAAATTTGTGTGGAAAGACCCCAAGTTGTCAAAGCAATCTCTAGAAAGAATAACAAAACTGAAGATATCATGTTCCCTGTTTTCAAACTATACTACAAAGCTACAGTAATCAAAACAGCATAATTGACCTAAAAACAGACACGGAGATCAATGGAACAGAATACAGAGCCCAGAAATAAACCCATATATGTGGTCAATTAATTTATGACAGTCAATAATTGTGTTGGGAAACTGGACAGCCACATGCATAAGATTGTAACTAGATCATTTCTTACACCACACACAAAAATTAACTCAAAATGGATTAAAGACTTGAATGCAAGACCTGAAACCATGAAACTCTTAGAAGGCACATAGGCAGTAAGCTCCATTGGTCTCGTGTTGAATTTTTGGTTCTGACTCCAAAAACAAAGGCAACAAAAGCAAAACTATACAATGTTTGGGACCACATCAAACTAAAAAGCTTCTTCGCAGCAAAGGAAACCATCAACAACACGAGAAGGCAACCTACTGAATGGGAGAAAATATTTGCAAATCATGTATCTGATAAGGGGTTAAAACCCAAAATATATAAAGAACTCAACTAAACAATAAACAAAACATCCAGGTAAAAAATGGGCAGGGGTGCCTGGGTGGCTCAGTCAGTTAAGCAGCCAACTCTTGATTTCGGCTCAGGTCGTCATCTCAGGGTCATGAAATGGAGCCCCACGTCAGGGTCCATGCTCAGCGGGGAGTCTGTTTGTCCTTCTCCCTTTCCCCCTACCCCTTCCCCCACTCTCTCTATCTAAAATAAATAAATACATCTTTTTAAAAAAAAACGGGTAGAGGATCTAGATAGACATTTTTCCAAAGAAGACATACAGATGATTAACAGGTACCTGAAAAGATGTTCAACATTACTAATTATCAAGGAAATACAAATCAAAACCAAAATGAGATATCACCTCATACCTGTTAGAACGGCTACTAACAAAAAAACAAGAAATAACAAGTGTTGGAGAGGATGTGGAAAAAGAGAACCCTCGTATACTGTTAGTCGGAATATAAACTAGTGCAACCACTCTGGAAAACAGTATGGAAGTTCCTCAAAAAAATTAAAAATAGAACTACCTTATGATCCAATTCTACATCTGGATATTTATCCAAAGAAAATGACAACACTAATTCAGAAAGATTTTGCCACTCTCCGTTCATGGCAGCATTATTTACAATAGCCAAGACAGGGAAACAACCTACGTGTCCATCAGTGGGGAGGTGGATAAAGAGGATGTGGTGTGTATATACAATGGAGTATTACTCAAGCCACTTGCAACAACATGGATGAACCTTGACAGTATTATGCTACATGAAATAAATCAGAGAGAGAAAAGCAAATACCATATGATTTCACTTATATGTGGAATCTAAAACACAAAACAAATGAGCAAAACAGAACTCATAGATACAGAGAACAGATTGGTGGTCATCAGAGGGGAAGAGTGTTGGGGTGGACACAATGAGTAAAGGAGGTCAATTGTGTGGCGACAGATGGTAACCAGACTTATTGAGGTGATCACTTTATAGTGTATACAAAAATCAAATTTTTATGCTATATGCCTGAAACTAATATCATGTTATATGCCAATTTTACCTTAATAAAGGTAAAATTAAAAAAGTGACGACCCCATGACAAGCCCCACACTGGGTGCTCCTCAGATGCTAGCTCATTTTATCATTTACTCTCAAGAGACTGACCCTCTAGGATGTGAGTAAATTTCTCAAGACCTGGAACCTGTATGTAGCTGACCAAGATCCAACCCAGCACTTCCAGCTCCAGACCCTGGGATGCTCTCTTCCCTGCACCACATTCTGCCTTAAGAGATGAATCCGGGGCATCTTTAAATGCCCAGCTGATTTCCAGACTTCAAATGAATCAACATGTCTGCAGAGTGTGTATTGGAAAGAACCCAGGAACTAGCTGAGTGATCCAATCACTTTATCTTGCAAGAGAGGAAATAGGGCCCAGGGAGGGGAATTGCCCTGCCCAGAGTCACACAGCCCTTAGAATCCAGGTCTTCCAACTCAGGGCTCCGCGTGCAACTCCATGCCACACGCATGCTCTCCCTTCCCTCCCTCCATCTTTTAATGACGTTTGGATACCAAGTCAAAAACTATCTCAGTGGAATCCCTGCAAATATTTTCCATTTGGTTTGCAGGTTAGAGAGACTCCTGCCTCGTGGTTTTAGACAATTTACGCTTCCATTCTCAAAACAGATTTTTCTCCTAATAAAGGCTTTTATTACTATTATCCACCTGTCATTACCAGGCATTAGACAATTATAGAGCACAGACTGGCTCTCCCACCATGAACCTTCCCCTCTGCTTTCGGCAGGGGGAGGGGCACACATAAACAGAACATTTCATTAAAAAAATAGAGATGAATCTTTATTTTTTTTTTTAAGCACTGCCAAGACTGCTACCTACGCTTTTTAAAACTTTGTTATGAAAAGTCATTGGCGTGAGTGAGAGGGGGATAAAAAAAAAGTGTGGGCTAGAAGCCGTCTCCAGCCCCATTTTGATTGCCAGACGATTGACAAAATAATTTGTACCCGTCGATGCTCATGAAGGGAATTTTTACAATGGATTTGCCAAGCAGATTTTTAATTTTAATCAGTAATGAAAAAATGACAACACGGATCACAACAAGACATCAGCTGCTGAGCGGGCTTTGCAGTCCCTGTCAGGCAGCCTCCATCAGGGACCCGCACCTCCGTGAACATCAATCACCAGTTTCAAACTCCTGTACATCTTCAGGATTTAATTAGACATTTAAGTTCTGTACCCGCAATTTGCAAAATTGTCACTTACCAAAAGTGCAAGACACTAAAAAATGTTCCGCATGAGTCCCGGGAGCCTGTTTGTTTACCTCCCGCCCTGGGGAGGACTGCAAGGTATCGGACACTCTCTCTCCCGGTTGCGGCTGCTGACCCACAGCTACAGATCATTTTCAAAAAGCAAACACTTAAAGGTTGATGATTATGGTAAAAAGCAGCCCAAACCATTGTGGAAGGACACGGGAGAGGAGGAATGGATGTGACCATGGTTTGTTCTCTTTGCGCAAGCTTATTCTGAAACCATCTCGGTCATGATGACTGGCCCTGGTCTGGAAAACAGAAGGGCTTTAGAAGCAGGTTGGTGTCCTGGCTCCATCGCGAACCAGCTGTGTGGCCCTGAGCCAGTCGCTACTCCTCTCTGAGCCTCGGCTTCCAATAAGCCCAGAAATAGATATGTAAAAATAAAGAAATAAGCAGCCTTCATTAATGAACTGCAAGAACCTACATAAAGTTCCTGTAGCATGCTTTATAGAGGTTAATTCCACCTTGCTTAGGGGATCAGGAAATGTCCCACCCATCTGAAGAGGGATGTACCATGCAGGTCATGCGAGTGAGAGACAGCTCAGCATTCCTACCTATTGTGGCCAAGAGGAAGGCTCCTGACAGCCAGCCTGGCTGGCCCGCCCTGTGACCGCCTGTCCAGGATCGCTGGCCAGCAGCCATGACCAAAGACATGCACGACATAGAGTATATTTTGCCATCTGGGGCTTTCATCTTCCACCTTCAAAAGCCCCTAAAGCTGGGTTGCTTTGAAATCTTTGGAGCTTGGGGTTTTTCATTCTGTTTGGTTTTCTGGTCTAGATAAAACGAGTTATTCTTGGTTTAATTTTTCACTGATGGGAGAGTAGGTTGGAGGATGAAACTCCCAAGGTTCACTGAGGCTCTTAGCTCAGGTGCAGCGCTCAGGAAGCAGATTGGAAAATAAGCAGCACCTTCTCCTTTAAGAGAACCTTGGCTTAGGGAGGTGCATTATTGAAAAGAACATAAAAGGTGGATTGTGAAAGCCTATTACTCACAGATAAGAAATGCACCCCAGGCGAAGCTGAGGAGCACAGACTTCTTTTCTAGCTGAAGTTTCTTTCAAGTGATGGTTGGCCCCCACCCCTAAGAGTGGAGGGACGGGAGGGATGTTCTCACCTTGCACTCCAGTCTCCAAGTACGATGGACAAGCGCCCCAAACTACAAGTGTTAAACCAATTTACTAGTCAAAACTGACAAAATGTGCTTTACAGTTTCACCCCTACCAAGATTACCTGTCCTCACCTGGGCGAATCCCCGCTGCTTTCCTGAAGGAGACAGACAAGGCGCTGTCTCATTCCCCACTAGCCATCGTGGCAATCTTGTCTTCGGAGCGACCACGAGGGCCTTTCCCACGAAGATGCAGTCTGTCCCGTCTGCACTGCGGACTCACAGAACCCACAGCCCATGAATCAATGTCGGCAGGAACTGAGCCTTGGCAAGTCCAGGCTGGGGCTCTGAGGCCGGCGGCTCTAACCCCACTCAGGTGCCAAACCACTGTGTGACAGAGGCAAGCCACTGCCCCCCTCTGGGCCTCAGTTTCCCCATCTGAAAATCAAAGGTGCTGTTAGGATGACCACTAAAATTCCTTCCACCCCACAATGAGCCCTGATTCTGTGAAGCCATGACACTAATCTAGGGAGAAACAAACTAACACAAGTTTAGAATCTGTAGATCTAGCTTTGAATTCTAACTCTGCCATGAGTTTCTGCCTCTGTGTGTGTGAGCGTGTGCGTGCGCAACAAAGGTGTTGCCTCCTCCGAGAAGCCCTCCCTGATTTCTCTTCCCTGGGCTCCCGGGGGAAGGGCCTCTCAGGAGTGCCTGACCCAGATCCACCTGTACCATCTCACAGCTTTGCCACAGCTCCTTCCTGGGGTGTTAGTGGGAGCCATGCTGGGGGCTTTCACTTCATAATGTCACTGTCTATTGACCTGTCCTTCCCTCGTCGGGTCTTGGGCCCTTTCATCTCTTTTATGGGCCCAGGTCCCCAGGATCCTCCTTGCATTTTTGTGTGTGTTCTCCTCTGGTTCCATCAATTTTGCCTCTATCAGCCTGCACCTGCAACACCCTTTAGGGGACGGGTCTGGGCTACCTGAGCTGCCTCATCTGCATTCAGAAAGTCTAAGCGCCCAGAAGTTTACCAGTCCCTTGGAAAGTCTTTGGCTGGTGCCTGGCCCAGCTCCCTGGCCTTCGGTCCTATGAGCTCAGAGGTACAACTTGTGCTCCAAAGCGCCCCTGTGGGATCAGGCTGAGAGGGGGGTTTGCCCGAAATCACGCCCTCGCTGAGCTTCTCCCCTGTCCTCTTCTCATCCCTACCCCTGCCTCTTACCAGCTTCTCCTGGGAGCACTTCCTTAACACATGGTTCTTGTGTGTGGATCTGTTTCTGAGCAGCCAAAGCTAAAACATCCCCATTGCTAAGGAAGGGTGTGGCACACAGTAGGTGCCCCTCAACAAATGTTTGTTGAATGAATGAGTGTATATCTCCCCGGACTCAGTAAGTGTTGGCTGGACACGTGAATTATTTCATAGAGATGGAAAGCCAGGTTAGGCCAGAGGAGGCCTTCCAGAAGAAGTCTACCTTGGAATATAAGCCCCACGAGAGTGGAGATTTGTATCAGGTTTCATCGCATCCACAGAGCCTGGCCCATCATGGGCTCTCAACAAATATTTATTGACTGGAAGAGCGAATGTGGTTCGCCCCTTTGCTGCCGACAAGTGCAGCATCCTCCAGTTAAACATCTTCTCTGTTTGAAAAGAACCCTGGGACTTGGCTTTCCACCCTGATGCTGAACAGAGCCTGGGCCCCTTCTTTCCAGACTCCTCCCTCCCACCGGAGCCATGGGCTATGACCAGGACCAAGCAGGGCTGCTGGACAGCTAGGCCCATCTCAGCAAAAGTGTGTTCATGGCCCACACCCAGAAAAGACGCCCCTGGGCAGCATCACCCTGGGTGACCTGCCTGGAACTGAGGGAACAATGGCTGGGCAGAGCGATGCCAGCCCTCCGTGGGCCGAGGCGGGCTGGGGCGGCAGGTTCACACACTTCAGACATGTGTGTGAGCGCCCTTCATAATAGGGCTTTGTCCGGGCCCCAGTGAGCCAGCGTCTGCAAAGCCCTGGGAGGGTGCAGGCGGCAGCCCACATACACAACGCCACCCTCCAGCTCTGGGAGGCTTGGTCCAGAGTCTGCAAACACGAGGACTTCCAGGGAGTGGACGAGCTGATCCTAGGACCCCGCCTGCCAACACTTCTCTGTGGGGCTAGAAGTATACAAGGACTTACTCCCCGACAGTTTGGAAACAAGTCTTACTCCCTGGCCATTTGAAAAGAAGGACATGATGTGGACCATAAGGAAGAGGGAGGAAATCTCCAACCACTGAACACTAACTGGATACCAGGCCCTGTGCTATGTAGTCTATCTTCCTTTATCTCATCTCACCTCTGTGAGTGAGGAGGGCATCATCATAACTGGTATACAGATGAGCAAACGAGGCTCTGAGCCGGAGAGGGACTTGTCCACCCTCACCAGGACCCCAGGTGTCTCCCTCTCCAAGGCCTGTGCTCTTGCCCCTCCCCCACACAGATGTGCAGAGGCCTCCTCCTCCCTCCCTAAACATCCGCCACCCCTCACCTCTGTCAGAGCAGTCCCAGCTGGGTGGATGGTGCACATGGACTTGGCAGGGCATCCAAAATGTGATTTATATTTTATTAAAGTCTGAGGACTAAAAACAGAGATTCTTTACCAAAAGAAAGACAACAGAAAGCATGATAGGAGAGCTACAGGAGAAGGGGAGAAGGGTGGTGTGATGGCGGCCTGAGTGTTAGAAGCAGAAAGACCTGGGCTCAAGTGACAGCTCCACCACGTCCAAGCTGTGTGACCTAGGAGGAGTTCCTTAACCTCCTGAGCCTCTGCCCCATCACCTGTGTTTTGGGCAGAGAATCATGCCCTCCTACTACACCTAAGAGCATCACAAGAATGGTCTTGTCATATGACAAATACCCGATGAAGGTTTCCTATTAATATTACTATTGACCATCATCCTTCTCCTCATGTTTCTAGACCCAGTTCTGCCACTTATTGGCTGGGGAATTTAGACAAGGGGGTGAGTGTCTCTAGGTCTCAGTTTCTTCATCTACAAAATGGGAATATAGGTCTCCACCATGGAAGGCCATGAGGGTTAAGTGAGGTCATGTGCATTAATACTCTTAGTGTGGCGCCCAATGGACACACGCGTCAGCAAATCGTACCATCAAAACCCTACCAGTTTTCATTTGGCAGATCAACTGACTATGGCCAGTCCTCAAAGGTAGCAATGACAGTCACCTCAAGTGCACGTTGTGTCCACCTCCAGGGGCATCCATGTCCTGGGGAGGTATCTTACAGCAGCTCCCAGAAGCCGACTGGTCATCTAGTCCTACCTCGGCGTTCAGTAGCATCCTTTGGTAGCTTGAAATTGTCTGGGGTAGAAGTATTGACACCATGGAAATTGGCAAATTGCTGCAAATCAGGAATTTCCCCCCAAAACGCTGGTTGTTACACATTAACAGCACACCACACCACTGATTATTTCACTTCCTCTGACAACCTCAAGATAACGTATAACAACCAGACAGCACAGACCCGTCCTGCTGGAATGCACAAGAGATTTGAGACCACAGCCGAGATCCCAGCCTTGGGTCCGAGAGGTCCATTTCACAAATGAGGAAATGCAGGGCCAGACCCCATTTCTCAACACACTCTTGAGTCCTCAGGGGAATGACACCAGGCCATTAAAATCACAGGAACCATCAGAAGGTGCTTAGCAAGGATGCACAAACTGCCAGTTGAAGGATCACAACCCCTACACTGTCAGAGGCAGAGCCGGGGCCAGCGTCCAGAGGGCACTGTACCTTGGGAAGCAGCCAAACCCTGATCCATCCCACTCAGACAGCCAAGGGGGAAAGGTCAGTCTCCCAGTGATCGATTATCTGCAGGAACTATCCCCGTGCACACACCAGAAATGTAGACGCTGAGCCAAGGAAGCAGCCTTGCCCTTGGTCCAAAAAGCTGTCTGCCGGCCACAGGAAGGGAGAACGTGCTAGGAGAGAGAGACGTGAACGCCAAGGCGTAGCTCTAGTCGCTGTAGGACATGCTGCCCCTGCTGGCTTCAGCCCTGCCCGCCAGTCTTCCCAGTGCTGGGGCTAGCCCTCCCGGACCCCCTGCCTCTCACAGCAGCCTCTCCTTTTATTAAAATATTTTATTTATTTATTTGACAGAGAGAGTGAATGGAAGGGAGAGGGAGAGAGAATCTGAAGCAGACTCCTCACTGAGCATGGAGCCCGACTTGGGGCTTGATCCCACAACCCTGAGATCATGACCTGAGCTGAAATCAATAGTCGGTGCTTAACCCACTGAGCCTCCCAGGTGCCCCTGCAGCCTCTCCTTTGTCCTCCTTTGAGGTAGCTCATGTTTACTGAACACTTGGCTATATGACAGGCCCAAAGTGAGTGCTTCTGTGCATCCCAACACCTCATCCTCCCAGTGCCCAGGAGGTAGGCACTGCCAAGTCCTCGTTCTGCAGCTGAGAAAGCAAGGCTCAGAGAGTTTGAATAACTCAGCCAACATCACTCAGCTAGGTGACTTTGATAGTCAACAATAGAAACTCCAGGGCCCAAGGAAAAAGCCAACCAGTAAATATCTGTCAAGCTAGTGAATGAGTGACTAAAGGTAAGAGTTTTTTAAACTGTGAATTTTTTAAAACACAAATTTGATCTTGTTCCTGCCTTGCATAAAGCCCTTCCAAGCCACCATGACCTTCAGACTGAGCCCAAGCTCCTCGCCTGGCATTCGGAGCTCCCGTGGCTGCCCCACACACCTGCAGCATTCTCTGCCACTGCCCAGGCAGCATTGGAGGCCCCCAAGGGTGCTACCAGCGCCCTCCCAGGCCACCATGCTTCATGAGCTCCCAGAGAACACCCTCCACAGCACCTGCCTTGGCAATCCACAAAACCCTGGTTGGCCATTCACTCCCACCTATGTATGGCCTCCTATGAAGGCTTCCAGACCCTCCCAAGCAGACTCAGCAACTATTTCTCCGCTTCCAAGATACCTTGGTCCAGCTCCTAAATGGTTGTCCATGGCCTTCCCGCCTTCCCACTGGGCCTTAGGGTCCCAATGTCTGGGGTTGAAATATGTCCCTCCAAAATTCCTATGTTGGAGGCCCAACACCCAGTACCTCAGCACATGATCATAGTTGGAAAGAGAGCCTTTACAGAGTTAAAGTGAAGTTTTCAAGTTAAAATGAAGTCATCAGAGTCGGCTCTAATCCAATATGATGGGCGTCCTTCTGAGAAGGGAACATTTAGACACAGAGAGACACACAGGGAGATCACCACGTGAACATGAAGACAGCATTGACAAACAAAGGAGCGAGATCAGAATAGATTTTTCCTCAACCCACGGAAGGAACCAACCCTGGGGGCACCTTGATCTTGGACTTCTGGCTTCCAGAACCATGAGACAACCCATCTCTGTTGGTTTTACTCACCCAGGCCATAGTACTTTGTCATGGCAACCCCCAGAAACTAACCCAACTGGAGCCAGCACTGGACTCTCAAGCTTGTACCCCACACCCACCTCAGTGCCCGAGTCTGAGGAGTGGACATTCGGGTAAGCAAAGGGACAGGTGAGTACGATGTTTTGAGGTCAAAATAATAGACTTTTTACCAAATTAACTGATAACTGAGGCTTTTTTTCCTTCTGCTGGCCAGGCAATTTTCAAATAATACACCCTGGTAAAAAGAAATGGGGCATGAAGCAGGGGGCTTCATTCATCCAAGAGGATTTATTGAGCACCTGCTATATACCTAGGCCAGGCTTCCATATGTGCCTAATGCTCTGGAGCAAAATCAAAGAGTTCCACTGCAGTAGAAGACTTTTTCCACCCCACCTTCTCTCTCTCTCTCTCTCCCTCTCTCTCTCTCTCTCACACACACACACACACACACACACCATCAATGAGCAGAATTTTCTCAGTTTCAAGTTCTTCCTGTCCTAAATTTCTCTTAAACTTTTGACTCTTTGTGCTAGTAGAAGATATCACCTATCATACTTCAAACTATACTTAGTGTATTTCATCATTTTAGGCTTAAAATGCCAACAATGTTTCACGACATTCTGCAAAGTACATCACGACCCTTTCTATTTTTAACTTGACAACCTCAGTTAAACTGTTTTTTAACTGCCGTTAAAAAAAAAATTTTGTTTGTTTTGAGGGGCTAAGTTGGAGTTTATATATCCATCAGCAATTCAAGAAACATTGGTCAGTCCTACTATGTGCCAGGCACACGTGAGTGCCGGGCACAGAGCAGGTGAGGCTACTGAGAGGAGAGGTCGTGTCTCCACTAAGACCTCCCAGGCCCACTGCATGAGGGGCCAGTGTGGGCACTAAGGGGAGGACAGTTGCATGAGACCGTCCTTGTCCTAGATCTACCTGCGCTCTGCCCATCAGTCCAGCAAAGTTCTGATTCCTGGACAGTTGAGGGGCAGGTGGTCAGGCCAAGCGGGGGGATGAGCTTTAGCTGCCCTGTGCTGCCAAAATAGGGAATTCAAACCTCATATGAGCACATCAGTCAGGAAGTGACCAGGAAAGGTCCAAAGCTGGTAAGGCCAGGCCTGTTGGATAGGAAGGCAGGAGATCAGAGAGGCTGCCCCGATGTATCTCCAAATCCTCACGAAACTGCAATTCATTATGGGCACGTCTATCTGCCCGCTTACACTGTGAGCCATTTGAGAACTCTGCCTGCATCCCTGACCTACCCTGGCCCCAGGTGAGCTCTTGGCAAATGCTGCTGGGACTGAACTATTTCCAGCTAGGGTCACAGCAGGACAACAAGGTGGGGTGTGGCTCACCCTGAGCTCTTGGGACTCTGCCTCTCCCAACCCAGTGCTCCCCAGCCCACCCAGCACAGGACCTGGCCCCTTTCCCTAGGGGCCCAAGTTGGAGGAGATGAAACCAATAGGTCCTGAGCAAGCTCTGTGCGCACGCACTCACTGGGGGCCTCCTGTCTGCTGCGAGACGGCAAGACCTCACACACCTGTGCATGCTACACACTCACAATTCTCACACCGCAAGTCTGTCTAGCTCCAGTCGGAAACTTCCGGCTGTGCCAGGCTCCATCACTCACGAGCCAGACGGTGATAGTGATTACCGTGACGACAGAAAGCCTGAGATGGCACACTCTCCATGAGCCTGGCACTGTCCTCTCCAACCACCCCTGAGGGAAATGTCGTTATACCCATTTGACAGTCGAGTGCACCGAGGCACAGAAAGGATGAAGACCTTGCTGGAAGTCTTGCAGCTGGTAGATGGCCAGGCCATCTCCCCCCAGTCCTCCCCCCAGGACTCTGACCCCCTCTGCAAACCTTTCAGCAACACTTGCCCCCCGTGTGCTGTGGGCTGTTGGGAGCCAGACAGCTTTGCCCTGTGGGTCCTGTGGGAGCCCCCCTCACGCAGGCCCTTTGCTGTGAAGCACCTCGTGGGGGAGCTCGGACTCCCGGGGCCAGGAGCTCACGGAACAGGGATTCCCATGTCAGGCAGAGCAGATGAAGGTGGTTGGAGGTCAGTGGGCCTTGTCAGGAGGTTGGATCCATTTTGTAGAAGAGTCACTCAGATGCAGAGACCAGAACCTGCTGGAAGGGGGCGAAGGACAAAGAGTTTTCATCGACCTCCCAGCCAGCTAAATACATACCTCCCACACACGCCTGTCAAAAGGCAAAGGAGGGGCTCCTGCACCCTGGCCTAGCTAAAGGAGCGCAAGTTTTGGAGACTGGTCCAAACCCAGTTCCTGCCATTTGTGAGCTGTGTGATCCATAGAACATCATGGAACCTCTCTGAGCCTTATATGCTGCAAAGAACAGAGGTGGAAATATTTTCAAGGCTTATGTGTAATTGAAAAACATTTTCTCCCACAGTACTGAGTAGTTTGTAGGAAAGGCAAATTCTCTTTTGTCTGGAAGGAAGGTAGAGCCTTCAACTAGTTCTTTTCCTCCCCTCCCCACCCCTCCTATCTTCAGTGGACCAGGCCCCTCCAGCTAATCCTGCTGTGTTGAATCCATGGGGAGGATGCTGAAATGGGTGACCTGAGTCAGGGCTTCCTGGGTCCCCCAGGAGTCCCAGCTGCTGGGCCCTGACTTGCCCCTTGGCCTCTGGGAGGAAAGGGAAAGAAGCACAGTCCTCCACCGCACCCCTGGCTCCGGACCCTTTACCTGCCTCGGGGACCCTCCACGCAAGTCTCCAAAGACACTGTTCTTCCATTTTACGGATGAGGAAACCAAGGCTTAGATTGTTGAAATCAACCATGGACACATCAGGATCCAAATCTAACGCAGTAGAACCCCAACACCCAGCCACACACCCTGGGATCCGCGAGCAGCCCAATCTCACGGCACCTTCACTGTGCTCGCACCAGGGCCGGAAGTGAGATGCGCTCCTCGGCTGGAAACAGGCAAGAGCCGCCCGAGCCCTGCCAATCATCCGGCAGAACATATGCATCTCAAGGATGGAACAGTTGTATGCTCTTTTTTCCCCAAACTTAATATTTTGCATGTTCCTCTCTCAAACACCACAAACCTTCCTGCCGCCATGTTGCATAAGCCGCAGAGAGATTTTCTTTCTTATGTTTTACCCCACACAGCGGCTGTCTTCTGAGAAAAGAGATCGACCAAGGGACAAAATCTTGTAAATATTCCAGCCATTCACTTATCCAGCATAATTACCATGCAAGGAGCAACATTCGGGCCTCAACTCACTAGCAGATAACTCACTTCATTATGCAATTAGCCAACACCCAGTTAGCGGGGTTTCAAAGCATGCAAGCTCACGGGGGCAGCACAGGGTTCCAGGAGACCCTGTGTACCGGGACAGACACAACAAAGTGCTACCTGCCCCGGGGAAGATGCCTAGAGAAGGTTCATTTGGAAAAATGAAGGTGAGCTCCTAAAATCTTGGAATCCACCTCCTCCTCTCCATCCAATCTGCTTCCACAGGCCCCGGGACTTAGCTCGGGTTGCTCTAACAATGCAGACGGGATGTTCTAACTGACAGACGCTTATTTCTATTTATTCTGGAGGCTGGGAAGTCCAAGATCAAGATGCCAGCTGACTCAGTTCCTGCCAAGGTCCCTCTTCCTGTAGACAGCCGCCTTCCTACTGTGTCTTCCTGTGGTGGGAGAGAGCGCTTGGGTGTCTCTTCCTCCTCTAATAAGGGCACCAGCCCTAATGATTTAGGGCCTCACCCTTATGACCTTCTTTCACCTTCATCACCTCCCTAACTCCAAATACAGTCACACTGGGGATTAGGACTTCAATCTATGAATTTGGGGTGGACACAAACTTCAGTCCACTTGGGGGCTGAGTCTACTCCTCACCACTTGTAAATGTAGAACGAAAGCAGAGGTATGTGCATGAACCCGTAATTCTTCCAGCCACCCTCTAAGGCGGACGTTCTCCTGGCTCACTTTACAGCAGGGCAAAGTGAAGCTTGGAGAGGTTGGAGGTCTTGCATTGGGTCGTACCAGCTTCAAACCCACCACTGAAAAGCACCAGAGTGCATGCCCATGCTTCTCAAACCTCCTGCACCGAAACCACTCAGAATGACTTAAAAATAAAGATTCCAGGACCTACCCCAGATGGACTGAATCAGAATCTCTGGAGCTTTGGCTAAGGAATCTGGATTTTTTTTTTTAAACACGCCTCCTGAATGATTTGTATAGACAGTGAAGTTTGGGAATCACTGAACGGCATGCCATCTGATGAGTTAGTCCAGGAAAGAGTGCACCTGCCAGGTTTTCAGCACCCATTTCCCAAGCCCAGCGCTCCACCTCTGCTGTCACACTGCTGGTGTTTTGCTTGCTGTTTAGGACAATATGCATTCAACACACTTCTAAGAGCCAGCCCACACCCTTCGTCCACTCCTCCCAAAGAATCCTTTCCCTCCAGTTCTGACTGAGCGTGTCGTTCTGTTCAGAGCTGGTGTGCAGTCTTTTTCTTGATGACACCAGCAGGAATGAGGCATCTTCTCTGCCAAATTAATTACGTCCATCATCACTAAAAGAAACCCACTTAGCCCCGTAAGCCTAGCAGGTGATGGGGATGCCCAGGCCATACGCCCACATCAGCAACAGAAACTGACTGCAGGGGAAGGGGTAGAGGAGAGGCTCCAGGACTTGATGTCATCAGCCAAGGATGAGGAGCAACCTGGACTCAGGAAAACCCAGGTTCAAGTTCTGTCTGCCTTTTGCAAGCCTTTTGCAAGCTCCCAGCTCAGCGGGGAGTCTACTTCTTACTTCTCCCTCTCCCTCTGCCTGCTGCTCTCCCCTCCCCCCTGCTCATGCTCTCTCTCCCTCCCTCTCCCGCTCTCTCTCAAATAAATAAGTAAAATCTTAAAAAAATAAAATAAAAAAGACAAAGTGAGGAACTAGGCATATACATTGCTTCCAAACATGCCAGGTAGATGCAAGCATTTGGATTTATTTTGCACTCCAGAGTAGAGCTTCTTTGTTTTTAGAGGAAGAGGGAAACAAAGAAGGTGGGGAAGAAATGATTGTTTAAAAACAATGTACAGTCTTTCGAGGTGTATTAAAAAATGGTAAGATACTGGGGCGCCTGGGTGGCTCAGTTGGTTAAGCGACTGCCTTCGGCTCAGGTCATGATCCTGGAGTCCCTGGATCGAGTCCCGCATCGGGCTCCCTGCTCGGCAGGGAGTCTGCTTCTCCCTCTGACCCTCCCCCCTCTCATGTGCTTGCTCTCTCTCATTCTCTCTCTCTAAAATAAATAAATAAAATCTTTAAAAAAAATAAAATAAAATAAAATAAAAAATGGTAAGATATTGAGAGAAAGGAGAGAAGGACAGGGTGTTTCCCGAATCCCCACAGGCTGCTGTCACTGTGATCTAAGGCTGACTGATTTCACCATGACCGGCAGGGTCACGGGCATCTGGCCCTTCCCCTCCTCCACTCACCTGTGCTGGTCACAGCCCAGACCCCCAAACTCCTACTTCCTCTCCCAATACTTACACACACACACCCCAGGCGGGGTCTTTGCCATGCTGTTCCATCTGCCTGATGCTTTTCCCACAAAGAGCTGCCTGCTCACCCCCTCCTCCCTCCAGGCTCTGCTGAAATCTCATCAGCCAGGAGCTGCTAGACCGATGCCCCACCTGCCCCATGTACAGGGACCACCGTCTGGCACCTAGTGTGCTAACTTGTCTCCTCGCCAACATCCACTTCTGCCCCGTGAGCACCCGGACTTAGTGTATTCACACCCCCAGCAACCTGAACACTGCCTGGACACTCAATAAATACTTGATCAATATTGTCTCGTTAATTAATCAGTCACGGGCTTTATCTCATTTTATCTCCACGTCCCTTCTGACAGGTGGGTGTCCTTGTACCGCTTTTGTAAATAACAAAAATGAGGCTCAGAGAAACTGAGCAACTGGCTGAGGCCCCACAGCCAGCACGTGGCAGCAGGGGGTGCCAAGAATTCAAATCCAGGTTTGTCGGGATGCAATGCACAAACCTCACCATTTCACCCACAGCCTAGAGGGGAAGGTACAGAATCGATGAGCTATGTGTCTGAGGACATACTAGACTAATCAGAAGACCAATGAAACCCCTTTCTGAGCTTTCGATCTGGACATAAACCACAGGGAATAAACCTTTGGCTTCGCACTTCACTACCTACAGCAAGAGAGCCCCCTTCCCAGGGTTGTGGGATGTGAGGAATCAGAACACTCTGGGGTCCCCAGGGTTGAGCTCGGAGTATGGGAGAGGGGAAGGCCCTCTCTGTAAAGTCACCAGACGAGACAGAAACCTCACAGGTCCGCACTGAGGGTTTGGGAAGGTGGGGGAGCAGATCTTTGCTGAGGATCTGCTCTACCCAGGCTCGCAGAGCCCCTTCCCTTCCCTTCCACCCCTCTTCTTGCCCTCTCAACGGCTGTGAATGGCAGAGGTCATTGACTCTGTCCACACCTCCAAGGGGCACCATTCATGTGGTCGACTCTGTGGGAGGTGCTCCTGTAGTGTGCGTGTGCCATGGCCACCCTGGACATCATTCCACTTTAGAGACAGGAAAACAAGGGCTCAGAGATGGGTCCTGCCTTATTTAAGGTTCCCAGTTGAACCACTGAGGCAGGATCCAAACCCACGCACACAGCCCACACTTAGCCCATCACCACCACACCCCCCTATGCTCCCCACTCAAGCATATTATTTCACTAGGTCTTTGCCGTGACCCACGGAAAGTTGTGTTATAAAGGAGCAAACTCCCCAAATCAAAGGACTGTGACAGGGACAGCCTCCAATGTGACTCTCAACCTAATGAACCCACTATTTTACTGTAATCACAGCAATCTCAAAGGAAAGGTAAGACTTGCTGCAGTTTACCCTCAAACACTGTACAAGTCGGCAGCAACCCACCAGACATACCAGGACCAGAAGAAGGGAGAACTATCTAGAGTAGGTAGAAAGGCCCCCACTCTCACCCCACACCCTTGTCAGTCAGGCTCTGAGTGACCGAGTCCACCGGCATGTGGTCGGCTTGCCCACAGCTCAGAAGTGGTGAAATCAGAGCCAGAATCCAAGCCCTCCTGACACCACACCAGGCTGTTTGCCCCATACTTCCCTGCCCACTGGTGTCTCATTTATGCACACAGTGACCCGCCCACCAACTCCCAGGGCATTTTCCAGAACAGCCACAGTATTTCCCATCAGAGCCTTGCCTCTCCTCCATTAAGGGCTGCAGTCCATGTCCCCGCCCCTTGCCCCTGGTGGCCCTGGAGAGTGTCTAACAATGGAGGACTGCGTAAGTACAGCTGCGTGACCTCTGAGGCTCAGTCGTAGAGGGCAAGGCAACATCCTCGGGTCTCACAGGACACTCACCCTGAGAACCCAGCCACTATGAGGATGCCTTCAAGTGGCCCAGACAGCCAGCATCTGACCACAACCCCTGGCACGTCCTGAGCGAGAACCGCCCAGCTGAGCCCAGCCACCCCCACAGTCAGGAGAGGCGATGATGATAAATGAGTATTGGTTTATCCCCCCAAGCGTGGGGTGGTTTGCTGCAGCAACAGACAACCAAAACACTCACCTTATAAAGGAGGAACAGCCTCAGAGTCATGCTGTGACACGTCCAAAGGGAGAGGTCAAACCACGCTGCGTGTCTGACCCTTGGCTCCTTCCTGGGAGCAGGTAGGAGGTAGAGGCCACTGCTTTGCCCCTTCTTCACTCCATTGCTTGTGTTCCTTCAGCTTATTAAACCACAGGGGCTTCTTATACTCAGCAAAGTAAAGGAGGGATGTTTGCTAACATCATTTCTGCACAGTTAGATGAATACAATATATCATGTTCTGTAATGACCATTCAGATAAAAATTATGTTCTCCTTACGAAGAGTCTCTCTCCCTTTTTCTCTCTCCCAAATCAACCCAAACTGCAAGAACTATGAAAAGTACAGCCTCTGAGATGTTACTCAATCTGTCAGATTTGCAGCCCATCATTGTAAGCATAATCATAATAAATAAAACATAAGCCTTGGTGTAACCAAGTTCATCACTGAAAGGTGCAAACCCGCCAGCCCGTCTGCCTATGATGCCTGCCGGACCATGTGGGGGATGTTGGGGGAACATAAAACCTTAGGAGGTGGTTAAATGCCCCCCATCAGCTGGGGAACTCTGGGAGCTCACCAGAACTAGTGCAACAACCCAGGCTGAGGCTGAGCAAGTTCCTTCCCACACACTCTGGTTTCTTCTCAAACTTCTCCAAGGCAACAGATTTTCACTTCCTTCTAAGATTTCCTTTTGCTCAGGGAAAGAAAGAGAATAGCACATACTGAGTTCTTACAACACGAGGCACTATGCTAGCCATACACAGAGTATCTCCAAGCTTCATAACCACCCTGGGAGGTGGGTATTAGGACCGATGGCAGAGCGTGGACTACGGTATCCAGACTGAAATGAGTTTGAATCCCTTCTGTGACTCTTGGTAGTTGTATAAACTCAATACTCAATAAATGAATACTTACTGGATGAAAAAGCATATTTTATATCATTTAATAAAGGATGCTGCTCATTATACTCTGAGCCTCAGTTTCCTAGTCTATAAAATAAGAATAATATTACCTGGCTAATGGTGTACAAGATTAAGTGAGATAATATATGTATAGGGTCTATGCATCTATAACAATCAATATATGGTCAATTAAGTCCAGCAAATATTTAATCACCATCATCATTGTTATTAGCTCTCATATATTTAGCATCTGCTAAATGCTAGAGGCTTTCTAAGCTTCCTGATCCTCATAATAATCCTTCAAGGTGGATAGTACAGTTGCCTTTATTATGTAATCTTTATGAGAGCTTAAGAAGTAAAAAGGTTAGTACAGAAAAATACAAGAACTTCCACTCTGGGAGTACAGCAGATCAAGTCCTCCAAGGTACTCTGTCATGTCAAAACAAGACTATCCTGAATAACATGCACTTCTGACACACTGCTGGGCTGGCAAGGCATATGGGGTCTCCAAATCCCCCACCCCATTCTTTCCCCAAATGTGAGCTAGACCTGTGAAGCAGGGATGAGGTAGCAATGCACGGAAAGCAGGAGTTCGCTTGCCTTGAAGATGAGCACCAATAAGAGTACTGTAATTTGCATTCTGACCCTTCAGCCAAAGTCAAAGCAGAGGAGCTGAGCCTAGTGATTCCTTGCAGATCTGGGATGCTCAAAGGTAATAGAAGTGTCTCCAGGTCTTTGGTGGCCCTGAATCACAACAGAACCAGTTAGAAATCTCTGGAGGAAAGCATCCCCAATTTAGGCTTACAAGCATCCACAGGTTAAAGATAAGCAATGAAAAGTAACAGAAATAGAAGGAGGCAAGTGTCCATGAGAGGCAGTGACAACAAACAACAGATGTAAACATCCAAAGATGGCAGATATTGAATAGTCTGATACATAATATATAACATCAAGTATGAAACATATAAGGACAGAAAGGAAGGAATTACAAAGATGAACAGCCAACAAAAGATTATCAGGAATGACCAAATAGGTTTGAAAAATAACCAAATATAAGTTCTAAAAGTGAACTTTTTGATTGATTTTTAAAAACCTCAAAGGATGATTGTTTATACACAACTAAAAATAAAATTTATGAGCCCAAGAATAAGAGTCTGATTAAATTACCAAAATGCAGTAACAAGAGACGGGGAAATAGAAAACATAAAGGGAAACGTAGGAGATACGAAAATAGAATGAGAAGTGCTAACATATATCTAATCAGAGTCCCAGAAGGAGAGTGCAGAGACAGGCCATATTTGAAGAGATAATAGCTAAGAACTTTCTAGAACAGATGGGAAATATAAATCCAAGATTCAGGAATCACAATATATTCCAAGTAAGATTAAATATTTTAAATCCCCTCAAACGTCCTATGGTGAATCTTTAAAATACCAAAGACAAAAATATTTTTAAAGCAGTCAGATAAAAAGAAGAGATAATCTTCAAAAGTATGACAATAAGACTGAGGGAAAATTTTTGGCTCCAACAATGCAGCCAGAAGGCATATGTGAGTGCCTTCCACATGTGGAGATGCATTTAGTGTCAATCTAGAATTGTGTACTTCACAAAACTGTGTACCCAGCAAGAGCAAAAATGAAATGAAGATATATTCAGACACATGTGGTTGGTGGTAAACCAGCAAATCTTCCCTAAGGAAGGAAAACAAATGATCACAAAAAGAGCAGTGTGAGATGCAAGAGGGAATAACTGACAGACATGTATATAAAATTAACAAAAGTGTGTGTCTAAAATACTAATAGTCTAATTTATAAAGTTAAAGAAAATAACAGAATTAAAATATTAGACAACAGTAATATGTAAGTCAAGAAGGTGGTGATTTAATTTTGGATATTCCTTTTATTATTCAAAAGATATTACAATAATGCTTTATTTCATGGGTTGTTAATTTAAATATGCATGGTTTAGTGTCCAAGACGATCAGAAAAATAATAACAAGAAAGAATAAATTTCAAAGCAGTAGAGGGAAGAGAAAAATGGAATAAGAAGAAAAAGCAAATGGATAACTTTTTTAAAAACTCAAAAGGCAAGAAGGAAGAAAAGGGAATCATAGGAAAAAGAGAAATCACAAAGATAATAGAAACAATAAAAAATAAATCAGTAATCTAGATAAACATAAATGGACTAAACTAACCAATTCAAGACTGTCCAAATGGTTTTTGTTTTTTTAACTCAAGAAACACCCAGGTGTGAGCACCTGGTTGGCTCAGTCATTAAGTGTCTGCCTTCAGCTCAGGTCATGATCCCAGGGTCCTGGGATCGAGCCCCGCATCGGGCTCCCTGCTCCACGGGAAGCCTGCTTCTCCCTCTCCCTCTCCCCCTGCTTGTGTTCCCTCCCTCGCTGTGTCTCTCTCTGTCAAATAAATAAATAAAATCTTAAAAAAAAAAAAAAAAGAAAGAAACACCCAGGTGTACCCACCACCTCATTTAAGAAGTAAAACATTATCAGCAAAATTGACACTTCTATGTACTCCTCCCTGATCATAAACCCATCCTCCCACCAGAAAGAAAATGAGTATCCAATTCAGGGCCTATTATAACCATCAATTCCCATATATTTTACTACAAATGTAAGTATTACTACACACAAAAAAAATCACACATTTTTTGACACATCACATTTTAATCAATATTATGTTCATGAGGTTTGTCCATTTTGATACATGTAACTTTAATTCATTAATTTTCACTGCTGTATTATTTGTATAAGACTATGCCACAATTGATTTCTCCATTTCCCCTGCTGGTTGGCATTGTTATTATAAAAACTGTTTACATTTGCAAAAGTTTCTCTCTAGGGTAAATATTCTTAGGTGTAGAATTTCTGGGTCATGGAATGTAAGTACCTTCAATTCTCTTAGATATTGACAAATTGAAAGTAGTTGTACCAGATTACCACATTTCTGGCAATGGCAGACTAATAATTAAGGCCAACTTCACCACTGTAAAACCTAGAAAATATGGATAAACTTTTAAATTAAAAATTAAATGCCTGAAGGCATTGGAGAGTTATCAAGATAGTGAAGAATTACGGCCAAGATTCAGGAGAAGGAAACTCAATGAGACAAGCTCAACATTTGGACAGCTTTTCCCCTAAAGGTGCCCACTGATTCTGGAAGGAGAGGCTGAGAGGCTGAAATTTTGATAAATTCATATAATTAGAGGGACAAAAATTAAAATTCAGGGACCATTAATAAGGGGGACTTAGTAAACCACTGACACCAAAATGGTATCCATTTTTCTTATGATTTTCTTTTCTTTTCTTTTTTCCTTGCCTTTTATGGAAGAATTGATTGGGTTTTGTTTTTTAACTGACTTTAGAGGGATCCACCCTATAATATGCTGTCCTTCAAAAGGAATGAGCCCAGTCTAAAACATCTCCACCCCAATTGTATTAAACACATCTGGCTTTGCTAGTAGCCTATGCCAGAATCAAGCATTAAGCCCAACATTCAATTTATCTCTACACATTTCCCAGTGCTCAATCTAAACCAGGCATACAAGGAAACAAAATTACATGGCTGAAAACAAAGAGACACTACGTAATATGGAAATTTCCCACAGGACCTCCTGGAAATGGAAGTATCAGACCCAGAGTTTTAAATTAACTAGCTTATTATGTTCAAGGAAATAAAAGATTGAGGATTACATCAGAGAACCTATAAAATGGATCAAATGTAAATTCTAGGACTGAAAAATTGAATAACTGAAATTTAAAAATCAGTGGATAGGTTTAATAACAAGATACAGCTAAAGGAATAATCAGTAAACTGAAAGATCTGTCAGAAGAAAATATCTAAAATGATGCATGGAGAAACATGAAGATAGGGGAAAAATGTAAGAGACATATGAGAAACTACCAAAAATCTAACATACGAAACTGGAGTCCCAGAAGAACAGAAGAGTGAGGAAGAAGCAATATCTAAAGAGATAATGGCTGAGAATTTTCAAAAAGTGGTAAATTATATTTGCAAAGATTCAAGAGGCACTATGAACCCCCATGCAAAATAAACACAAAGGGAACCACACCTAGACAGATCATACTAAAGCGATTAAACACCAAAGACAAAGAGAAAATCTTAAAAATCAGAGAGAAGAAAAAAAGAAGCACTACCTTCAAAAGAGCAAGAATAATACTAACATCTGACTTCTCTGCAGAACAAAAAAGCCAGAAGACAATAGAGCACTATCTACAAAGTACTGGAAACAAAATTTGTCAACACAAAATTCCCCAGCAAAAAAATGTCTTTCAATAATAAAGGTGAAATAATGACATTTTCAGATTGGGAAAAGTATATTTTCAGGCTGAGAAAATCCACACTAGCAGCCCACAAGAAAGGAAATACTGAAAGGCACTCTTGAGCAGAAAGCTTGGACACAGGCGACAATGACAAAATGATGGAAAGTTGAATGTGTGGGTAGATGTAAATGAATATCAACTGTATGGAAGTTAGTAATAATGACTTGTGGGGCATGGAATAGAGAAATAAAATGCAAGTAAACTATCATTTATAAGTAGATAAGTGGGGGAGTAAATAAGTTAAAGCCTTCTAAAACCCTTGCCAAGAAATGGGGAAAGTCCTGTTTCATATTAGATAGGAAAAAAAAAAAATCAAAGATTTCCATTGTAATCTCTGGGGCAGCAGTTATCAAAATGTGGTTAATAGAGCCCTAAGAGTTCCAGAGGGGTCTTCAAGGTCAAAACTATTTTCATAAAAATACTAAGGCATTATTTGCACTTTTTTTATCTTGTCGACATATGCACTGATATTGTAAAAGCTACAGTGGATAAAAATGCTGCTGCCTTAGCACAAATCATGAGAGTGCAAGAAACCACAGTACCAGTCATTGTAGTCTACACTACAATAGACTTGCAGGGAAAAGGTGGGATGCGGGGAGCCGATTTTATTCGACTATCCTTGATAGAATAGTTTTTTTTAAAGCATTAATTTCTATTAAATCATGACCCTTGACCACATATTTTTAACATTCCATGTGATGAAATGGGACATGGGCAAAAAGCACAGCTACTGCATCATGAAATAAAATGGTTGTCTCAAGGAAGAGCACTTGTGTGATTAAGTTGCAAGGTGAACTAACCACTTTTAATCCAACACCATTTCAGTTGGAAAGAAGAGCTAACAGACTATGGTTATTCCAACTTGGATATTTGGTAGTCCTCCTCTCAAAAATTAACAAAGTTAACATGTCACTTTAAGGAAAACAATTTATGGTGTGTATTACCCATGATATAATTTGAGTTTTCAAATTAGAAATTAGAAGTTAATATTTTGGAAAACTTTTTATTAGCCATCATGAACTTAGTGGTTCCCCAAATATTTAAAGACTTTTCTGGTAAGATTAATGCTGATATAAATAAGTGTAATTTTTATGTCACGTAATCAAATATGTCAACATTTGGAAGACTTGCATAAGTCAAAGAAATAATATTTTTCAAATAATCAATATAGTGTTACAAAATTATGCAGGAGTAATGACCTATTCCAATTGCAAGAGAAACCAATGGATTTTAATGAAACAAAATATTAAAAGTTCATTGATATAGTCTCAATTCAAATTATAATTCAAATTCAAAATTATAACTAACCTTTAAGAAACTACCATTTGTGAAGTTTTGATATCAGATAAAAGAAGAAAATAGACAATATTCTGAAAAAGCTATTAAAATACTCCTCTTTTAAGGAAATAGGGAAAATAAATTGAGACTTAAAAAAAAGAAAAGATCAATGAAACCAAGAACTGGTTCTTTGAAAAGATAAACAAAATTGATAAACCTTTAGCCAGACTCACCAAGGAAAAAAGACAGAGAAAACAAATAAATAAAATCGTAAATAAAGGTTGAGAAATAACAACCAACACCACAGAAATACAACGAATTAAAGAGAATACTATGAAAAATTAAATGCCAATAAATTGGACCATCTAAAAGAGATGGATAAATGCTTAGAATCATACAGTCTTCCAAAACTGAGTCAGGAAAAAATAAAAAACTTGAACAGACCAATTATTAATAGCAAAATTGAATCAGTAATAAAAAATATATATATATCCCAACAAACAAAAGTCCAGGATCAATGGCTTCACAGGTCAATTCTACCAAACATTTAAAGAAGAGTTAATATTCTTCCCAAACTATTTCAAAAAATTAAGAGGAAGGAAAACTTCCAAATTCATTCTACAAGGCCAGCATTACCCTGATACTAAACAAAGACATTACAAAAGCCACAGGACCATGTCCCTGATGAACATAAATGCAAAAATCCTCAACAAAATTTTAGCGAACTGAACTCAATAATGCATTAAAAAGATCATTCACGGGTGCCAGGGTGGCTCAGTCAGTTATATGTCTGCCTTAGGCTCACGTCATGATCCAGGGGTCCTAGGATCGAGCCCCATGTCGGTCTCCCTGCTCAGTGGGGAGCCTGTTTCTCCCTCTCCCTCTGCTCCTCCCCCTCTTTGTGCACTCGCTCACTCTCTCTCAAATAAAAAAATAAAATTTTTAAATAAATAAATGGATCATTCACCATGATCAAGTGGGATTTATTCCAAGAGTGCAAGGGTAGTTCAATATTCATAAATCAATCAATGTGATGCATCACATTAACAAGAGAAAAGATAAAAAACATATTATCATCTCAATAGAGGCAGAAAAAAAACATTTGACAAAATGCAACATCCACTCGTGATGAAAATCTCAACAAAGTGGGTTTAGAGGGAACATACCTCAACATAATAAAAGCCATATATGAAAAACCTACAGCTAACTTCATACTTAATGGTGAAAACCTGAAAGCTTTTTCTCTAAGGTTAGGAAGAAGACAAGGATGTCCACTCCCACCACTTTGATTCAACATAGTACTGGAAGTCCTAGCCATAGCTATTAGATAGGAGAAAAAATAAATAAATAAAAGGCATCCAAATTGGTAAGGAAGAATTAAAACTATCACTATTCACAGATGGCATGATATTATATATAGAAAACCCTAAAGACTCAACCAAAAAAAACCTATTTTAATACTAATAAATGAATTCAGTAAAGTTTTAGGGTACAAAAAATCAATATATAGATATCTGTTGTGTTTCTATACACTAATAATGAACTATCAGAAAGAGAAATTAAGAAAATATTCCCATTTACAATTGCATCAAAAGAATAAAATACCTTGGAATAAATTTAATCAGGGAGGTGAAAGATCTATACTCTGAAAATTACATTGATTAAAGAAATTGAAGATGACACAAACAAATGGAAAAATACACCATGTCTATGGATTGAAAAAATTTTATATTGTTAAAATGTCCATACAACACAAAGCAATCTATAGATTCAATGTAAATTTTATAAAGATACCAATAGTATTTTTCATAGAACTAGAACAAATAATCCAAAAATTTGTATGGAACCACAAAAGACCTCGAATAACTAAAGCAATCTGGAGAAAGAAGAGCAAAGTTGGAGGTATCACAATCTCAGACTGTAAGATATACTACAAAGCTATAGGATCAAAACAGTCTTGTACTGGCATAAAAATAGACACATACATCAATAAAACAAGATAGAGAGTCCAGAAATAAACCCACACCTATTTGGTCACTTAATCTATGATAAAGGAGGCAAGAATATACAATGGGGAAAAGATAATCTTTTCAATAAATGATTTTGGAAAAACTGGACAATTAAATGCAAAAGAATGAAACTGGACCTCTTTCTTACACCACACACAAAAATAAAGTCAAAATGGATTAAAGACTTAAATGTGAGACCTAAAACCATAAAACTCCTAAAATAAAACATAGGCAGTAATCTCTTAGACATTAGCCTTAGCAACATATTTATGGATATGTCTCCTCAGGCAAAGGAAACAAAAGCAAAAATAAAAAATTGGGACTACACACACACACACACACACACACACATCCCAAAAAAAAGCTTTTGCACAGCAAAGGAATCCAACAACAAAACAAAAAGGCAATCTACTAAATGGGAAAAGATACTTGCAAATAATATATATGATAAGGGATTAATATCCAAACTACATAAAGAACTCATACAACAACACCAAAACAACAAAAAATCTGATTAAAAAATGGGCAGAAAACCTAAACAGACATTTTTCCAAAGACATACAGATAGGCCAACAGACACATGAGAAGATACTCAACATCACTAATCATCAGGGAAATGCAAATAAAAACCATAATGAGATATCACCTCACACCAGTGAGAATGGCTATTATCAAAAAGACAAGAAATAACAAGTGTTGGCAAGATTGTGGAGAAAAGGGAACTCTCATACATTGTTGATGGGTTATAAACTGGTACAATCACAATGGCAAACAGTAGGGAGTTTCTGCAAAAAATTAAGAATAGAACTACCATATAATCCAGTACTTTCACTACTGGGTATTTACCCAAAGAAAATAAAAATACTAATTTGAAAAAATATATGTACCTCCGAGTTTATTGCAGCATTATTTATAATTGCCAAGATATGAAGCAACCGAAGTGTCCATTGATAGATAAATGGGTAAGAAAGAGATGGCATATATTTACATTGGAATAGTACTCAGCTATAAAAAATAATGAAATCTTGTCATTTGCAACAACATAGATGAACCTAAAGGGTATTATGCTAAGTGAAGTAAGTCAGAGAAGGACAAATACCATATGATTTCACTTATATGTGGAACCTAAAAAACAAAACAAAGTAACTAATGAACAAACAAACAGACTCTCAAACACAGAAAATAAACTGATGATTGCCAGAGGGGAAGTGGATGGGGGATGAATAGGTGAAGGGAAATAAGAGGTACAAACTTCCAGTTATAAAATAAATAAGCCACAAAGATGGAAAGTACAGCATAGAAAATGTAGTCAATAATATTGTAATTATGTTGTAATGGTGACTATATTTATTGTGGTAAGCACTGAGTAATGTACAGAATTGTGAAATCACCTGCTGTACACCTGAAAGCAATAGAAAATTGTATGTCAACTATACTTCAATTTTAAAAAGTAAGATAAAATAAAACCCTCCTCTTTTTTTCCAACTACATATCTGAATTAGGCCAAGTTTTCTTTATGTATCTTACCATCACAACAAACTGAATGCAGAAGTAGAAATGAAGATAACAGCTGTCTTCTACTAAGCTATATATTGAAGAAATATACCAAAATAGAAAACAATGCCATCTTCTCAATTTTATGTTTCAGAAAAGACAGCTATTTTTCAAAAATAAGTTATTTCTATTCACTGGTATGTATTATTGTTACTTTTAAATTAATTAATAAGTATTTTAATTTTTTTAGTTTTCAATTATAACACAATAAAATATTAATAGATGTAAGTGAGATAAATAATTTGGGGGTTCTCAACAATTTTTAAGAGTAGAAAGGAGTCCTGAGATCCCATAGTTTGAGAATCATTGTTCTAGAGTAACCATTAAAAGAATGTATAAATACTGTGAAGGGAGGGGAAAAAAGAATTAAAAAAAAAAAAAAAAGACTCAGTGAATCCAAAAGGCAAGAAAGGAAGAAGAAACAGCACACAGCATAGACTATATCAATCATTACATCAAGTATAAATGGACAAAGCCTGTAAGACATGATTTAAGAAAAAAACATATGCCTAACTATATGCCATTTACAAGATACACACTTTAAAATATAAGGGATACAGAGAGGTTAAAAGTAAAAGGATGGTATGATATCTCAATGCAAATACTAAGGAAGAGAAAGCTGGTCAAGCTACATTCATATTAGACAAGGAAGACACCAAGGAAGAAAATGTAACTGGCTATAAAGAGGGATATTTTGTAAAATACAAACTCCAATTAGCTAGGAAGATGTAATAATTGTAAATATGCATGCACCTAGTAATATAACCTCAAAATATATAAAACAAAAACTGATAGGGCTAAAAGGAGAAATAAACAAAATCATTATCACAGTGAGAGATTTTAGCACATCTTTCAGTAACTAATCAAACAAGTGGACCAGTTTTGAATAACATAATAACCAATTTGACTTGACATTTCTAGAACACTGCACCCAGCAACTATAGAGTATACCTTGTAAACATTTACCAAAATTGACCCTATGCTGAGCCACAAATCAAGTTTCAACACATTGGAAAGGATTAAAATACCACAGAGCATGTTCTCTGATCAGAGTGGAATTCAGGTAGGCATCAGTAGCAAAATAAGTAGAATGCTTTGGAAAATTAAGAATTCGGAGGAATTAAGAAATACACTTCCAATAAATACTCTGGACCAAACAAAAAATCACAATGGAAATTACAAAATATCTTAACTGAATGATAATGAAACATCTTTATGATCCATGTGACAACATAGGATGGTAATTTGTGGACTGCACAAAAGCCGTGCTTACAGAGAAATTGGTAGCGTCTTAAATGTATATATTAGAGAGGAATAAAGGCTGAAAGGCAATAATCCAAACTTCCATCTCAAGAAGTGGGAGAGGAAAATAGGAAATCAAACCCAAAGAAAGTGACAGGAGTGGATGCTGAAGGTTCTGGAGTCTGTCCTCTCCTGGGGTCTGCAGAGGGGCACTGCCTTGGGAAGGCTGTATGGGGCTGGGGGGGTGGGGGGGGTGCAGGTAGTCTGCCCAGCAAGCCTGCTGCCTCAAATGTCAGCTCCAGCCACCTTCTGTCGTCTGCCCATTATCCTTTTCTGCCAGGTAGTCTCGCTAACCTAGTACATACGGTTTTAATTTACATTTCCCTGATTTCTAAGAAGGTTGAGACTCTCTTCCTAGGTTGGAGCCTCATGCAGTTTCTCTTCCATGAATTCAAGTTCAGATCTTTTCCCCATTTTTCTACTCATGGTCTTTCTTTTTCTTTTTTTCTTTTCTTCTTTTTTTTTTTTTTTTTTGAGAGAGAGAGCAAGTGGGGCAGGGGAGGGGCAGAGGGAGAAGGAGAGAGAGAGAGAAAATCTTAAGCAGGCTCCACACCCAGCACAGACCCAACCCAGGGCTCCATCTCATGACCCTGAGATCAAGACCTGAGCCAAAATCAATAGTTGGAAGCTTAACCAACAGAGCCACCCAAGTGCCCCATTCATAGTCTTTTCTTACTCTTCTATTGTATGTATTGTTATATGTATTGCAAATACCTTCTGCCAGTTTGTAGCCTATCTTTTCACTTCTCTTAGGGTATCTTTCACTGAACAGAAGACCTTCATTTTCAGGTGGTCAAAGTTATGAGTATTTTCCTGGGGTTTTTCTTGTGGGTTTCTTTTAAAAGTTCTTCAGTATCCCCAAAGTCATGAAGATACTCTATCATAGTTTCTTCTAAATGTGTTAAAGTTTCTCTTTTCCCATGTAGCTCATAATCCTCCTGGAAATTATTTGGGGGGTCATGTGAGGCTGATTCCATTTTTATAGTAGATGAAATTAAGGCTCAGACTGGTGAATGGACTTTTCAGGCTGTAAATGGCAGAGCCTGGAATCAATATTTGATTGACACATGGCCTTTCTCCTCCACCCCACTGCGCCCTTCCAGAAGCCTCCAGTCTGAGCTGTACTCAGTTCCTGATCCTGAAGTGGGTGCTGGGAACACAGACTTTAGTTGGACCCAGGACTGTCTTGGAAAAGCTCAGTGTGATGGGGCCAGGATATATATGCAGTGTATCACAGGGAATGCCTGGATTATGTGTTCCAGAAGGCCAAGAGCTGCAGAAGCAAGCATAGGGCCAATTCAAAGCCCAGAGGCGAGGCTGGGGAAACCCTGCCCCAAAAGCCAAGACAGCACAAAGAAAGTGCTTATTTCCTAGTTACAAGCAAGCAAAACAACCTTGGAAAGTCAAAGGAACCAGCCCAGAGTTATATACATGGAGGAAAGGAGCAAAAGTGAAATTAGAAGTCAGGCCGGTGGAAATGAAGTCTGATCTCTCTTGCTCTTTTGGCATCACTGTGCAGAGAGAAAGAAGAAAGCAGCAGGGACACTGGGCAGCAGCTGTAGGCGGCCCATCCACCCCAGCTGCTGGACCCCCATCCCCAGCTTGGGGCCTCTGTGGCTGGAGCTTCTGGGTCCCACGGTACCCTGCAGCCATGCAGGGGTTCTGGAGTTTCCCAGTAATGTCCGGCCACACCAGCTGTAGCCAGGTGTTTCCAGCAGCCCACCCCCAACACACACACACACACACACACACACTCCCGCGTGTGCACACGCATGCCCTGCCCTGATGCCTGGTGCTGGAGCCCCATCCTCCAGCAGGACGTCTGCTCTAGGGCCCTGCACACCAAGCTCAAATTTCTGAATCTTTGCCCCTCAGCTCATCCTTCTGCCCCACTGTCAGGGCTGCTCTGTGGCCCGTGCTGGGTGACCCCAGAGGCAGACCAGACATGTGCCCGGGGCTCTGGGGACACACACCAAGCTCAACTTCAGAAGGCTTATCAGAAATTTGCAATTAGAAAACCTAACAAGAAGTATTTCTAAATCTCACCATCCGTCTAAGCTCTGTGTCAGTATGCAAAATCAAACGTGAATTTGGATGACACGGGCTGATGGCACTCATTCTCTTGGCTCAGCCTAGATCTCAGTAGGAGCTGCACTTTGCACTCACGGTGGCTCAGCCCACGGGGAAGTTTCCCCACCTCAATTCTGGCATGTTCTCTTTCTCTTTTTCTCTGACCCTTCCTTTCTGTATCTTCCTTCCTGTCTCTCTCCTTCTCTCTCATCCCTTTCCACTCTGAACTACACATAATCATCTCCAACCCTTACAGCACTTCACATTTGGTGAAAAGCACTTCAGTTTCAAAGTGATTAGAGGTTGAAGATCCGTCGTTTAAAATTTAAATTAAACCAATTAAAATTACAGGAGCACTTCACATGTTTTAAGCAAATAATTATTTTTTACAAACAGATCCGAGAGGTTGGGCCGAGCCAGGTACTAAACAGGATCGAGACAGCACCAGCACTGACCTCCAGGGCCCAAATGCTAGGCCCTGCTCAGGTCTCCCATGGCAGCTCCCCCAAATTCTAGAAGAAGACAGGGCCTCACTCACCGTCCCCCCCCCAGCCGTACTCCTTCTGACTCCTGCAACCAGTCAGGACGCTAGGCCTTCCCTTCAAGGTCCCCCAAAGAGTGGAACTTTAAGCACTTCTTTGGGACCTCCAGCACATGGAGGTGGGCCCCAGCAGAGGGGAAGTAGACCTCGGGGTCACCAGAATGCAAAGAGGACCTCATATTTATCTAGCACGTTTTGTGTGTGGACACAAGAATGAATCAGCAACGTCCCTGCCCTTGAGGAGCTCAGCCCAACAGAGGAGTAAAAATATAAATGGCAGGAGAGGGCTGTAAATAATACAGAAAACTGTAGGAGGTACTGGAATAGAACAAAGATGGGAGCGATTAACCTTTGGGGTCCTCTGGGCTGGCCTCACAGAGAAAGGGCTATGTAATCCGGGGTTTGCAGGATGAATAGGAGTTTTCAGGCGGACAAAGAGCACAAAGACATTCTGTTGAACAGATTAACACTGCCAAGGCCCATGACATGGTGTTCCTGCTACAGGATGACAAAACGTAGCATGAGACGCTCAAGTTACCTTCTCTTACCAAGTTGGAAACTCAGTCTGAAGGGTTTGAAGCTCCTGTCTGAGGTGACACAGCTAGAAGATAGAAGATTCAAGTCCAAGGCTGATGCTAATGTCCCAGGTACTTTCCTTTCCCTCTTTGTTGATATCTGAGGCCAGAAATCAGTGTTTTGTGTCTTTTGTTTCTTCTTCTTCGTTATTTCTGGCCAAACTGCAGCTTGGGATCAAAAACCGACAAACCCACCCTCCGACCTGCCCCTGCCGGACAGCGCTGCATCCTGCCACCCCAGACCCATGCCCAGCGCGGGGGAGGGGAGGGGAGATGCCTGCCGGGCCTGGGAAGCAGCTGGAACAAAGCACGAGAGAAAATAGTTCACGGTCTGTGTGGCAAGGGGAGACGGGCCGCCCAGCTGCGGCCAGCAGAGCCAGGAGGCCAAGCCCAGCCCAGACATTTCAAAAACAAACCTGGATCCAGTTTTCCATCTCCCCGGGCGGGCCCCACCCTCCAGAAGGAAGGTAACTCAAGCCGCCCAGGTTCCTGTCTTTGGGAACCCTTGGTTTGTAGTTTCCCTTTCTCCTAATTAGGTTTCCGAGACCAGAACCCGGGCAGCTTCCTGTGCTCGGCCTGGTTGGATGTGTGCTGTGGGTGTTTATTTAGAAATATTCCCAAAAAGGGGTAGTGGCTGGGGACAGGCAGGGGGGAAGCATTTGGTAAATAAGAACTTTCCCTGGGGCTGGGGGCTGGGGGGTGATGGGGAGCAATTATGCATGGTCTGAGTTTCTGTTGGGGGTGGTGAAGAAGTTTTAGGTGATCACACAATGGTGTGACTGGATTGAATGTTACTGAATTGTATACTTAGGAATGGTTGAAATGATGAATATTATGTTATGGATGTTTTACCACAGTAACAATTAGCTCCTGTGATGTCTTGTGAATGGATGAGAAATAAAGACAAATAATAATAATTTAAAAAAAGACGATTATCTTCAGTGATAATTATTTTACCAGTGGGGACAAAGGGGGAGAAAACGCATCTGTGCTTTAGGAAGGTTATTGATTTATTGGCCCATTGGGGAATGGAAGCAAGTAGCTATTTGGACAGTTTGGGGGGTGTCGTGAAGCCGTGCTGTCTCTGGAACACCTGCACGCTCTGGGGACATGCATTCAACCTGGAGGTCAGCGGGGCTGTTTCTTTTCTTTCAAGGAACAGACTGATTATCTGTGTCCAAGTGGGGAGGACCTGAGCTCCTGGGCCCTTCCTTAGAGCCGTGTCCCTGGCCACAGATCAGAGCGGAGGTTGTAGAAGGCTCCACTTGGTCACAGTGCCACAGGGTAGTGGCGTGGGCCCAGCTGCGGCCAGAGGGAAGCCCTCATTCCAATCCCAGCCCCATCATGGTCTGATCTTGCAGGGGCCCCTTTCTCTCCCACGACCTCGGCACCCTCATCTTGTGAACATGACCAAAATCCTTGCATGGTATAAGCCAACACGTGTGTGTGTGTCCCTGGCACATAGTAGGTGTTCAAGAAGGGCTGCTTCTCTCTCGGTGTTGCTCCTATGAGGAGCCCCGTGCCCAACTGAGCCACAGTTTATTCCTGGGGACCCAAAGGGACTCTCCCTGAAGTCACAGCTGGCAAGAGTCACTGGCAGAATGGAAGCCTTGTGCTCTCCATCCAATGAGTTGTGTGATTTTGCGCCCAGGATGGGGTGCAGACGGGAGGAGAAGGAGACTTGATATCAAGAACAAACCACTGCTAGAAAAAAAAATTTTTTTGAGTAAAAATAAAGTAAAATAATTTTTAAATTTTTTTTTAATTAAAAAAAAAAGAAAAGAGCAAGCCACCACTGTGGAGCCCTGGGCAGTGAAGGGCTAGTGCATCTTTCTGGAGCACGAGGCTTTGATCGAGAGTGGGGTGGTCGACCAGCAGGCTGGCAGGCTCTTCTCCTGCAGCCCTTTCTCTTCTGTACATAGAGACTGTGGGTTCAGGAGGATGATTGTCTGTCCTGCCCAGTTCAGAGTGTGCCAGAGTCGAGGGTCACATTACCAGGAAGACCCCCCTCTTCTACCCATACCCCCAAACAAGCTAACTCTTTTATTTTTAAAGATTGTATTTATCATTTGAGACAGAGAGATACAGAAAGAGAGAGCATGAGCAGGGGGAGAGGCAGAAGCAGGCTCCCTGCCAAGCCAGGAGCCAGACGTGGGGCTCGATCCGAGGACCCCGGGATCACGACCTGAGCCGAAAGCAGACACTTAACCATCTGAGCCACCCAGGCCCCCACAAGCTAGCTCTTTTTCAGCCAAGACCACTTCCCTTACTTAAAGAGAGAAGACAGGGACCATTTTGGAAATTCACAGCAGAGGTTTCTCAGACACTGTCACCCTCCGCTCTCTGCACATCAGCCTGTGGGGAGCCTCTGAGTGAGAGAGTCCTGAGAGAGGCTACCCCCTGCAGACTGTTTCTCAACCTCATGTAGGTTAGGACACTTTTTACACATGGTGTCTTGTGGGACTCATGTTCTAGGGACATATTTTGGGAACTGTGGCCTTCCTATTCCCTAAGAAGTTTTCTAACTTCTTCTGTAGGTATGAGCAGCCTTGACAACTGAAGTTCTTGGAGCCTCAGTTTTAACATCTATAAAATGGGCATCATACTTAGTGTCCACATAGACCACTGCTGCTGGGATAAAGGAAAATATTTCTTGGAACATGCAGGACTGGGTTGCCCATAGCTCCCTGGGAAATAACAAAGCACCACCTTTGTTTTACCCATTACATACTGCTCTTACTTACTTATGCGCACATTCGACAAACATTTACTACCTGACAGACCGAGAAATTTGTAATTACCCCCTTTCTATTGTCACTGCTGTTTGGTTTGGGATGCTATTTGTGAGGATGGAGCTGAGCTTGCCTAGGTAGCCCACAGCTATCGGTTCCAGTGCCAGGATCAGAACCCCCGTCCATCTGAGCCCAAATGCAGTTGTTCTCCACCACACCAGCTGGCATGGGCTCCCACAGCCGGTCATGCAGTGCCGTGAGGAAGACAGCACCGGAGAAATCGAAGTTCCTTCTCCAAGGAAGTCACAGCTCCATGGAGGCATAGAAATCTCTGTGGGAGCCTGGGAAGGGCCAAGCCAGGTGGACAGGGAGGTTTGGAAAGCCCAGAAGCAAAGGGGTTCCTCCAGGGACAAAAATGTGAGTAAAGGGTGCACATGGGTGGCTCAGTCAGTTAAGCGTCTGCCTTCAGCTCAGGTCATGATCCCAGAGTCCTGGGATCAGGTCCCGTATCGGGCTCCCTTCTCATTGGGGAGCCTGCTTCTCTCTCTCTCCCTCTGCCCCTCCCCTCACCTCCCACTAGTTCTCTCTCTCTCAAATAAATAAATAAAATCTTCTTTTTTTTTTTTTTTTTAATGTGAGTAAGGAAGGAAGGGAAGTGGGGGAGGCACGGCCGGAAGCTCCAGCTAGTCCACACCATGAGGGGCAAGGATGAGGCTGGATGCTGCAGGCACCAGGCTTTGTAAATCTCTGATTCTGGCTGTTGGATGTCCTGGGAGTACAGAACAACTCATCTGAATACTGTGTGGAGAACCATCATACACTAGCAGTAGGAATGTTAAAAATGGTGCGGCCGCTTTGGAAAACAGTCTGGCAGCTCCTCAAACAATTAAACAAAGACTTACCATATGATCCAACAATTCTACTTCTAGGTATATACCCAAGAGAAATGAAAACATACGTCCACAAAAACGTGTGCGCGAATGTTAATAGAAGCATCATTCATCATAGCCAAAAAGTGGAAACAACCCAATGTCCATCACCCGATGACTGGTGAATACAATATGGTCTATCCATACGCTGGAGTATTCCTCAGCCATACAAAGGAATGGAGTTCGGACACAGGCTACAGCATGGACGAACTTTGAAAACATCGTGCTGAAAGAAGCCAGCCACGAAAGACCGCATACATGATTCCATTTATACGAAAAAGTCCAGAATAGGGAAATCTATAAAAAGAAAGTAGATGAATGGTTGCCAGGGGCTGGGAGAAGAGGAAGATAGGAGTGGGTGATCGTGGGATGGAATATCCTACAATGGGCGGTGCTGATGGTTGTACTTACCTGGTGATATACCTAAAGCCATTAAATTGTAAACTTTAAATGGCTACATTGTATGGCATGTGAATTATACTTCAATAAAGCTGTTTAAGAAGAACTTACAGAACCATCCAATACTTTGTAGCTTAGCTTAGTTAAACCTGACCTCGACAAGGGGAGGTTTACTTTATTTCCCATTTTACAAGTGAGAAGAAGGAGGTTCAGAGAGGGTAAGTGACTTGACCACAGTCAGGGCTAGTGAGCGGTCACTCCAGTCCAGCCCATGCTCCAAAGTCCAAGCTTCTCCCAGGACGCTCACTGCGGTACCGTGGGGCTGTTCCATCCAGCCGGCTTCCCCACCCACTGAAGGCCGAGGCTGGTATGCTTCACCGCACGCCCCCAAATCCCTTCAATCGCTCTGTCTGCCTGGAGGCTCCACTCTCCTGCTGCTCATCCCCCCCCACCCCTGTCAGCGTTTCCCACTGTGGGCGACACGGCCAGGGCGGGCTCTGCTTCTAGCCCAATCTTTATCTTCAAAGGCAATTTCCGCTCCAAATATTTATGGCAAAATACAAGAGAGCGCCTTCTCTCACTGGGGACTGTGTTTGAAGCTGTTTTCCCAGCGCACATATATTTGATAGTCAGATCTTTCCGAGAGCACATTAAGATCTTGCGGCTGCTGGCGCCCCACCCCGGCACCCACCCACCCACACAGGTCGCCAAGAGTCCCAGCAACATTCACGTGGTAGCCCTTCCATGAGCTTCTGAGGTGCCACGCCCAGCGTGTTCAGGCTCTGACTCTGTCCGCTGAGTCCAGGGGCACCACGGTAGGGTCCCAGGCAAGGCATCCTCTCCATGATGGACACCCCTCTTTGGGTGAGACCGATTCGGGGGCAGCCACTGGAGATCCAGCACCACCACGTACTAGCTGTGCGACCTTGAGCAGATCACCTCCCATCACTAAGGCTGTTCCTTTAACTGGAAAGTGGGAACAGTAACAGTAACCTCTGGGTTTTACAAGGTCATTTTGTAAGGGGCTTAGAGCTTAGGCTAGCACACGGTGAGAACTCAAGAAATATTAACATTAGTAAACACAGAATTCTGCAAATAAAAAGAGCTACACAGTTTTACTACATACCCAGTCATCCACATGAGGACTTCCGCTCCTCAGAGGACCCTGCAGCTTAGGCGTTCTTAGCACCCTCATTAGAGAGAAAACTAAGGCTCAGAGAGGGGCAGTCGATTGCCCAAGGTCACATAGCTCAACACAGGTCGGCTGATTTGGAAGCCCAAGCTCATTCACTATGGCCCTGCCGTCTCCAAAGGCAACCACAGTAAGTCGGACTTAAAAGTAACCATGGTGCACGAAGGATCGATCAATCCTCTGAGTCTTGGAACATATTTAAATTGTGAACTGCCAATGAGGGATTGGGGGACGCTAAAATCAGGACTGTCAGCACATTCCTGTGGTGGGGGAAGTCAGCCCCCGCGGATGACACAGCTAAGCACGGCCCCACCCTGCTCCCCACCCACCCCAGCTCACCAACATGGCCAGGTCAGGTCAGGCGGAACCAGGCCAGTGCCTCAGGGGCCCCTGGCAGGAGCATCCAACCCCAAAGGATTCTTCAGGCAAGGTGGCCCCGGTCCAAGGAATTGACCAAGGGCCCCTCCTCAGCCTCTGCTCATTCAAGATTGCATTTTTTGAGGACTGGTCAGGACAAGGTTGGAGGAGCAGTGCCAGCTCCCCCTGGGCTTTGGGCACGCAATGGAAAGAAAGCTCTCAGGCCCTGGAGGGCAGGGGTGGGACCTCTCGTGTATGAAGAAGATTCCCAGCACCCAGCCGGGCGGTGAGCCCTACAGGTGTGCTGTTCAGGCAGGGAGCCAGCCCGTCCTTCTACCAGGGCCAAGCCCTGAGGACAAAGGCTCCAAAGGGGACAGCAGAATATCCCAGAACAGAGGCGCAATCACGCAATTTGGAGTCAGACCCCGCTGTTAAGTTTGACTCCGCCGCATAGGAACTCTGTTAGGAACTTGACCTCTGAGACCGGGTCCCTTCCCCAATAGGAAGGGGTCAGTGATGACCACTCCCCTTCCACCCAGCCCTGGGCTTGTTCTGGGGAAAGGAGACCATCCACTCATTCAACCTTCTGTCCCATGGCTTTACCACGGGCTGGGGATACTCCACGCAATGCTGGGAAAATGGCTTACTTACTCAGGCACTTCATACTTGATTTAAGAACCACCTACTCTGCCCGGCTCACTTTCCCTGCAGCCGAAAATTCACCTGCTCACCCATTCGCTCACTCGGAAAGTTACTCCTTCTCTCGTGTTCGACGTTTATTGAAATGCCCAGGCCCAGCATGACGTTCACTCCCCCTAGACTCCACTCAGTTATTCACTCATGCATTTATTCATTTATCTGTTCATTCAACAGACATATTAAATGCCCAAGTGTTTTAGGCAAAAGCATCTCTCAACCCGGAATTTCCTTAAATGAATGAATTACAAGCTAAGGGAAAATTGGAACTATACTTTTTCCTACATATATCTCAGCAAATGAAACAGTAGTGGGCTGAGGTGGGTGAATTTTGAACTCGTAAATTCTGACTTTAGGAGGTCTTGTTACACCCAAACTTCCGCTATGATTCTGCCTCTTGACACAGTGGCCCTGGATTGCCGCCTTCTCTTCCCAAACAGGGACCCACATAAGAAATTGTACTTGAACTGCCATCAGCATGTCCCGTTTACGGGTACAACTGGAATGAGGACACATTGAGGATGATTGCTCTCAAGAAGACGTGTTGCCCCCAAGTAACTGAATGTTTGCAATGAGTGGGAGCAAACAAGATCCTCATGTCTTAAAAAAGTTTTTAAATCATCATAATAATCCCATTCACCACCTGTATCTGAGTCAACACACCCAATTCTAAAGTCAGACGCTGTGGCCTGAAGGCCCAAGGATCCAGTTCTATAAATACAGACAGAAGCTGCAAAGTCAAAAGGCCAGACCATCCCAATCTGTCACCCTTTCCATGCTGATAAATTATGTACACCCCTTGGACAGATATGCCCAGAGGCCTGAGGTCCTGAGAGTCGGATCCTTACCAGTCAACCTGGGGCCCCGCTCTCGCAGCCATCCACCGCCCCCCCCCCCCCCACAGCTCAGCCAGCCCCTCCCTACCTGCTGTCTCCTTTGGGCAGACCAGGTGTGCTCCGTGATGGATTGCCCGACGGGCCCCTCCGTCCTGGAGGCAGATGAATCCGGGTGGCGGGAAGCATCTACCAGGACTTTGACGTACGGCAGGCAGGTCAAAACTGGAAATGAGCCTGTCTTGGGGGGACGTGCGTTTTATTTGAGTGCAGGGGCTCCTTCCCAGCTTCTTCCCTGACCACACCCTGCTCCCCCACCCTCTCATTCCTCCTCACCCCTGTTCCTACCTCCTTGGGGCCCTGAGTGCATGGGGCACATGAATGAGAGCCACGTTTTAGCCAAAGGGCAATAGGAAAGAACCAAGTTTCCTCCCATTTCAGAAGAGTTCTCTGTGATGTGAAGATGAAATCAGAAGGATGCCATGTCTGTAAGTAGCTTCTTATAATTCAGAAAGACAGTTGCAAGTCATTTAAAAGGAGACACAGAATCTTTAATAAATTTAATCCACGTCTGATTACAAAGGAAGAAAGTGTGCACTTGCTCTCTCTCTCTCTCCCTCTCTCTCTCTCTCATCTTACAGGGCTGGAATATGGCAATAACTGTTCCATCTGATTTTTTAAAAAATAAGATTTGCTAAAGGTCAATGTATCTCCTGGCCACATATGCAGCAACATTCAAATTTCCCCAGCCCAAGAATAAAAAGATTCTGTCATTAAAAATAAAAGCGTAAGGACATCTCCCGAGCCCATGGGGGATTTTAGAAAGAGGAGACATTTCGTTATCAACGCGCAATCATGAGATTTTTTTTTAAGCGGTATCTATAATCTGCCTCCCCCTCCTACCCCCCCCCCGCCCACCCACCCACCCCCTCCTCCCCTCACACCCCCCCCTCTTCACAGCAAGGTCTTTTTATCCTTCCAATTTTGCATCTAAAGATGAGGTGAATACCATTAGCTCAATTCAACCTCAAGTGTAGTCAGATGGGCCTGTGATTTCTGAAAAGCGCTCGCTAAGGTCACATTAAAATGTATAAGAGCATTCGATTCCTGAGAAGGGGGCTTATTATCCACCCGTGGTGTAAAAGAGGAATGTCAGTGGCCGCAGACTTGGGTGAAAACAAAAGAGATACCAGGATTTCAGTCTTTTGTGAGCAAGCTTCTCTGGTTTCTTTTCACGGGTCTCTGGCTCTCCCGCACTCCCACCAGCCCAGCAGATAGCTCTGCAGACTGCAAACTCAGGCCTCTTGCAAAAAAAAAAGAAAGAAAGAAAGAAAGAAAGAAAACTTAAAAAAAAAAAAGAAAGAAAGAAAACAAGTTTAACTGGCTTCCCCTCTGCCCGCTTTTATTTAACCCTTCCAGCTTGAGTCAGCCAAGTCCCTGGCTTTTAAGTTACAAATGAATATTTCCTTGAGAGAGAGCATTTGGTCTTGTGGCCTTATTTGTTTGTTTGTTTGTTTGTGTTTTGTCTGTCCTTTCAGTAGACAGAGTCAGCATATAGTTAGAAAAGCGTGCATGTTGGGGTCAGACCTACCAGGGTAAGGAGCGCAGTTTTGCCATCACGAGCCATGCGACCATGGGCACCCACCCGTTCACTTATTCAGCAGATATCTGTTGATCATCTACTACATGCCGATCATGGCTCTGGGTTTTAGGAATACCCAGGCGAACCAGACAGGCTGAGATTTGCACTCTCGCAGGGGCAGGACTTCTCTAAAGAAAGGTAAAGCATCGAGACAGGTGGGAATGATAATGGGAAATAAACAGTGTTGGGAAGGAGGGAACTTGAAGAAGGCCAATGATACATGGGGGTAATTGAGGAGACCCTACGAGGAAAGGGATTGGAGATGAGTTGAAAGTTCGGACCAAGCCAGCAATTCAAAGGGCATCCCCGGGTGCTGGGTACCGGAAGGGAAAGTGTTTCTGTCATGGATATCTGTTATTTTGCTCACCAAGCACCCGCACCCACTTCTCCTCCTCCCATCAGCCGGGCCACACTTCCATGGCACACTCTTGGGAGGGGAAAGGGCATGAACAGCCAGGGTGCCCTGACCTCAACCAGCAAGAAAACGATATGTGACCCAAGAAAGGCTGTCAGACCCTCAGTCAGAGCTCACCTCTGACCTGCAAGTGGAGGGACATAAGGTGGAGAACAGTGGCAGGTGATGCACCCTTTTGGTGGTGCCCCAATGAGAAGGCTACTTGGCCCTGCCTCTTCCATCCTTAGAATCTCTCTGGTTCCTTATTGTTTCCAATTTTGATTCTTCAGCTTTCCATCTGATGCTGTGAGCCTCTTGGTCTCCCATTAAATGTTCTTTTTTTTTTTTTAAGATTTTATTTATTTTCAACAGAACCACACAGGGGCCCCTCTCACTAAATGTTCTTTTTGCTCAAGTTAGTCAGAATTTGATATGTGATTTGAAAACAAAGAACCATAACCATCATAAAAATCAATAGCAGAGAATGAGTCTCCAGGAACCTCTCAGGAGAACGTAGGTCATATGGAAGTAGCTATCCGATCAAGGGGACTCAGATTTATATTCAGAGCCGGAACCTAGTAACCAATGGCACGTGGAACTGAAACAGCTGATTAGGTTACCAGCTTCAGGACTCTCTAAGAGAAGCCACCAGAGTGAAGGTCTAGCATGAAACAGATTGAATTAGAACCAGAAGCGTTGGTCTGAATGCATAGTTTTCAATATACAAGGAGAGGTAGAACTATAGGCATGAATGTGTGTTTGAGTGTGTCCCCTGAGAGAACCTGCAGGCAGTTACACCCGGTAGCAATGAACACACTTAGTGTCAGATCTTGGTTTCTAAATACCATTCTCCACTCAAAGGAACAGAGATGGTATGAGATCTGTATGATTCCAGGGGTGGGACAGTGAAAGTACAAGATGTACCTGGAATATCTTCTGCCAAAAAGTGAGTAAGTGCTCAAGGAATGATGGGAACATGCAAGAACAGACACCAGCTTGAAGAGGCACATACTGACCAACTTTGTGGAATTTGAAAATTATTTTTATTCTGATTTAACTTATATCCAACAAAATGCACCTATTTTAATTACAGTTCAATGAGTTCTGACAAATATATGCATGTGTATAACCGTGTGACCCTCATTTTAATCAAGATACAGAACATTCCCACCACCCCAAAAATACTGTCAAGCTCGTTCTTTATTCATCCCTCCCCAGAAGCAACACTGATAGGATTTGTGTCACTATAGATTAATTTTGCCTTTTCTAGAACTTCATATAAGTGGAAACAAAAAGTATGTGTTCTTTGGTGTCTGCCTTCTAACATAACACTAACATAAAGTGGGATTCATCCATGTTGCTGTGCATATCAGGAAGTTGTTCATTTTTAGTGTGGAGTAATTTCCAATTTATGAAAAATACAACTGGTTTATCCACTCACCTATTGATGAACATGTATGTTGTGGCCAGTTTCCAGATATTACGAATAAAGCTTGTTTGAATATTCATATGCAAGTTGTGGGGATATAGGTATTTCTTTCTCTGAGGTAATATATAGGAATGGAATTCCTGGGTTGCACGGTAAGATTATATTTAACTTTATAATATATTTTTGCAGTTTTCCAAAATGATTGTACCATTTCACATTCCCACCAGCAAAGTACGAAGAGTCTCAGTTCTTCTGCATCCTCTCCAATATTTGTTATGTTTGACCTTTTTCATTTTAGCTATTCTAGTAGGTATATAGTGGAACCTTATGGTGGTTTTAATTTTAGTTTCCTATTGGCTAATGGTGTTGAGTATCTTTTCATGACCTTATTGGCTATACATATAGCTTTTTTGTATAATGCTTGTTGAAATTTTTGCACATATGTATTGGGCTTGCCCATATGTTTGTCTTATTGAGTTGTGAGAGCCTTTCTGGATACAAAGTTATTTGCCACATACACGTGTTGCAAATATTTTCTGCCATTTATAGTATGCTTTTCATTTTCTTTTTTTTTTTTTTTAAGATTTTATTTATTTATTTGAGAGAGAGAAAGAGCACAAGAGGGGGGAGCGGGAGAGGGAGAAGCAGACTCCCTGCCGAGCAGGGAGCCCGATGCGGGACTCGATCCCGGGACTCCAGGAACATGACCTGAGCCAAAGGCAGTCGCTTAACCAACTGAGCCACCCGGGCACCCTGCTTTTCATTTTCTTAATGGTGTCTTTTGAAAATCAGAATTTAAATTTTCTTGAAGTTCATTTTATCAAATTTTATTTGACTATTTGTGCTCTTTGTGTTCCAAGCACCCACTGCCAACTTCAAGGTCAGAAATACATCGTCGTTTTTTTCTTCAGAAGTTTTATAATTTCAGACTTTGTGCTAAAGCATATGATCTATTTGGGGTTCACCACTGCAAGTGTTGTGAGATGGAATCAAGCTTTATTTTTTCCATTTCAATATTCAGTTGTTCTAAGATCATTTGCTGAAAAGATTATAGTCCCATGAAATTACCTTTGGCCCCTGATTAAAAATCAAATAATCATATACGTATGATTGTGTCCCATTAATCTATATTTTTCATCTAACACTGACTTGACTATTGTAGTTTTGTAATACGAATATTGAAATTAGGTAGTTTAGGCTGTCCAAATTTGCTCTTTTTAAAAGTTACTTTGGCTACACTAGGTCTTTTGTATTTCCATATAAATTTTATAATCAGTTCGTCAATTTCTTTCAGAAACCTACTGATACATTGACTAGAATTACACTAAATCTATAAATTCACTTAGGTAAAAATGATACTGTGGTGTAACAAGAAGTATATTTGTTCTCTGTTCCTGATTTCTGGCACAGAGCTTCTAAACCCTTAGAATTTCCTGAGTGATAGAAGTGTCTTTTAGTATTTATAACAAACCCCTTTCGATCACACCTGAGTTTATGCTAATGAATTAACTCAGGGTGGGCCCCCTAGGGGCCCTATTCCTCAGGATGGAACTGGTTATCAGAAAGACCAAGTATTACAAGGCTGGAACTTCCAGCCCTACTCACTGACCTCGGAGGATGCGAGGATGGGGTGAGGCTGGAGATTGAGCTCCATAAAAACTCTTGAACAAGGAGATTTGGAAAGCTTTCCGGTTGGTGAGAGCATCAATGTGTGAGGAAGGTAGTACACCTGGAGAGGGCATGGAAGCTCTACATACCTCCCCCATACCTTACCCTCTGCATCTTTTCCATTTGACTGTTCCTGAGTTGTATCCTTTATAATAAACCAGTAAACCTAAGTGTTTTCCTAAGTTCTGTGGGCCATCTAGCAAATTATCACATCTGAGGAGAACTCAAGGGAACTCCCAAATTTGTAGTCAGCCAAGCGGAAATGTGAGTAGCCTGGGGACCCCAGTTGTGGCTGGCATTTGAAGTGGGAGCATGGGACTGCACCTTTAACCTGTGGGATCTGCACTAACTCCAGGAGTGGGTGTCAGAATGGAATTGAGTTGTTGAATACCCAGCTGGTATCAGAGAATTGGAGAATTGCTGTGGGGAACCACCACACATTTAGTGTCAGAAGTGTTGAGGCAAAAACCTTTCAAATATTTTAACAACGCTGAGTTTTCCAGTGTATATCTCCTATTTAGTATATTTCTTCATATATTTAGGTCTCCTTCAGAAGTGTTTTGTAGTTTTCAGTCTGTATCACTTTTGTTGAATTTTTCCTGTTTCATGTTGCCAATTTTTCTTGCTAGTATACAGAAAAACAATAGACTTTTGCATATTGACCTTGTATCAAACATCCTTGAAAAATTATTTACTTTGTAGCATTTTTTTGCAGATTCGTTAGGATCTCCTATGCCCATAATTATATCACCTGCAAATAAAGATGGTTTTATTTCTTTGTCTCCCATCTTTATGCCTTTTATTTCTTTTTCTTAATTTATTGCAGGGGCCAGGACCTCTAGCTAGTGAAAAGAAATGGTGAGAATGGTCATCTTTGCTTTTTCCTGACCTTAGAGGAAAAGCATTTAGTCCTTTACTATTAAATATGGTTGTCAGCTGAATGTTTTTCACAGATGCTTTTTATTATGTTGAGAAAGCTTCTTTCTATTCTGATAGAAATAGTTTTCTGATAGTTTTTATAATCTATGCTTGACAAATATTGTCAAATCATTTTTATGCATCTATTGAGATAATCATATGATTTTCCTCCTTCTTACCTGTAAGATTGTGATTTTTTTTGAATGTCAAATCAAACTTTCATATTAATAGTATGTGGTGAATATTTCTGGACTTGATAATGCATTGTTAAGGATTTTCTCCCTCAATATTTGTAAGGTAAACTAGTCCGTACTTTTCTCATATTATCTTTGTATCATGGCATCACAGCATCAGTTAAGAAATGTTAACTTTTCCTCCATTTTCTGAAAAAATTAACATAATATTGGTATTATTATTCCTTCATCAGATGTTTGATAGAATTTACCAAACCATCTGGGCATGAAGTGCCACTGTGGGAAGGTCTTAATTATTAATTCAATTTTAATAGATATAGGATTATTAATATTTTCTATTTTCTCTTGTGTCTATTTTGATAAGTTGTGTCTTTCAAAGAATTTGTCCACTTGATTTAAGTTATTGAAATTATTGGCATAATAATTTTCATGGTAGTTCCTTATTATACTTTTAATGTCTGCAGAATCTGTAATGATACCTCCTATTTTATTCCTAATATTAGTAAGCATTCATAGACACCCTTATTTGATCAATCAACCCAGAGATTTATCAAACTATCAAGTTCTGTGAAGAATAAACTTTGGGTTTCATCAATTTCATCATTGTCTTTCCATTTGCTATCTCATTGATCGTTGCTCTTCCCTTTTTATTTCCCTCTTTCTACTTATTTTTGGTTTTAATTTCCCTTCTTTTCCTAATTTTTTAAGATGGAAACTTAGATCATTTATTTTAAAACTTTCTTGTTTTCTAATATAAGCATTTAAGATAAACATTTTTGGGATGCCTGGGGGGCTCAATCAGTTAAGTGTCCAACTCTTGATTTCCACTCAGGTCATGATCTCAGGGTTGTGAGATCAAGCCCTGCATTGGGCTCTGCACTGGGCATGGAGCCTGCTTCAGATTCTCTCTTTCCCTCTCCCTCTGCGCCTCCCCCACTCCCTTTCAAAAAAAAAAGATAAACATCTTCATCTAAGAAACACGAACATCACAAATTTTAATATGTTTGTTTTCATTTTATTTCCATACAAAATATTGCCTAATTTCCTTTATGATTCTCTTTTGACCTATGTGTTATTTAAAAGTGTGTTTTTAATTTGCAAATATTTGGAGATTTTCCAGATTTATTTTTATAATTATGTTCTCATTTAGTGTCATTGTGGTCAGAGAATATACTCTGTTGATTGCAATCTTTTTAGACCTTATTCAGACTTATTTTACAGCCCAGCATATGGGCCATCATGATGAATGATCCACTTAAAAATAACGTATTTTCTTTTCTCCAGTTGTGTGGAGTAGTCTATAAGTGTCAATTAGGTCAAGTAGGTTGATGGCACTGTTCAAGTTTTTTTTTTTCTTACTGATTTATTTTTCATCCTATCAATTACTAAGAGTGTTGAAAATCTTCAACTAAACTTAAAGATGTGTCTGTTTCTCATTTTGATTCTGTCCATTTCTCCTTATGTACTTGGAAGTTCTATTATTAGGTCCATACACATTTAAAACTGTTATATCTTCTTGATAAATTGGACATTTATAATTTACAAATGCCCCTCCTTATCTTTGGTAATATATCTTTTCTTGACATCTAGTTTGTCTGATATTAATATAGCTCCTCCAGCTCTCTTGCCATTGTTGACACACATTTCACTTCTATATACAAGTCCCACAGTATATTGTTATTTTTATTTAAACAATCATCTTTTTGGAACACATGGGTGACTCAGTCGGTTAAGTGACCAACTCGGTTTCAGCTCAGGTCATGATCTCATTGGTCGTGAGACTGAGCCCTGCCTTGGCCTCCAGTCTCAGCAGGGAGTCTGCTTGAGATTCTCTCCCTCTGCCCCCACTCTCTCAAATAAATAAATAAATAAATCTTTAAACAATCATCTTTTTTTTTTTTAAGATTTTATTTATTTATTTGACAGAGAGAGACACAGCAAGAGAGGGAACACAAGCAGGGGGAGTGGGAGAGGGAGAAGCAGGCTTCCCGCCGAGCAGGGAGCCCGATGCGGGGCTCGATCCTCAGGACCCTGGGATCACGACCTGAGCCGAAGTCAGACGCTTAACGACTGAGCCACCCAGGCTCCCCAACAATTATCTTTTCTTAAAAATATAAATGAGAACAAATAAACAGGCCCACACATACACATATATTTGGCATTTCTGACACTCTTCACTCTTTTCTATAGATTTGTGCTTCCATGTAGAATCATTTTCCTTCAAACTGAAAAACTTGATTTAATATTTACTGTAGTTACTATAGGTCTCCTGGTGTCAATATTTCTCAGCTTTTGTCTGTTTAAAATTACCTTTATTTCACCTTTACTTTTGAAGGATATTTTTGCTGGATATAAAATTGTAGGTGTCAGGGGTTTGTGGGCTTTTTCTTTCAACACTTTAAAGATGTCATTATAGGGGCACCTGGCTAGCTCAGTCAGTAGAGCATGTGACTCTTGATCTCAGGGTTGTGAGTTCAAGCCCTACACTCAGCATGGGGCCTACTTAAAAAATAAAATAAAATAAATATATCACTGTTGTATCACCTGGATTATACTGTTTCTGAGAGAAGCTAGAGGCTATTTTTTAACTCTGTTAGCTATATGTAATATGTCTTTTATCTCTGGAGGCTTTTAGGATTTTTCTCTTTGTCACTGGTTTTGAGAAATTTGATTATAATGTGACTTGATGTGTTTCTTTTTTTATTTATCTTTCTTGGTAGTCACTGAGATTTATTGATACATGGATTCATATTTTTCACAAAATTTGGGAAAAAATTGATTCTTATTTTCACAAATAATTTTTTCTGCACCATTGTCTCTTCTCTTTCTGGGACTACAATTATGCATATATTAGACTGTGTACTATTGTATCATGGCTCACTGACACTGCTCATTTTTTCAGTCTTAATTTTTGTTCTTCATTTGGGATTGTTCATATGACTCTTCAATCTTTTCTTCTGAAGCTTCTAATATACTTTTAATATGATTTTTTTAATACATAGATTGTATTTTTGAGGTCTAGAAGATCCATTTGCTTCTTTTTTTATATAGTTTCTATTTCTCTTTTCCTTATGTTGATGTTTCCCTTAAATTCTTGAGCATATTGTAAAAGCTATATCGTGCTTGCTTCATATTTCCACAGTCTACATAATTTTTAGTCTGACTTTATTAATTTTCTTTCTCTGTGTTTGGGCCACATTTTTCCTGCTTTTTCACCTGGCTAGTAATTTTAAACTTGATGCTGGACATTGTGACTGTTACATTGTAGAGCAGGTGGTTTTTGTTTTCTTTCATCAGAGAGTGTTGAGTTTTGTTCTCAGGCAGATAATTCACTTACAAATGAGCATTACCCTCTAGAAATGTGTTAGAAAAACATGTTAGAGTGAGTCTAGAGTGGATTTAATGCTATGGTTCATGTAGCCGTATTCTTAAGTCATGGCTTTTCTGGAATATCTAATGAATTACCCCAGTATTAAACAAGATCCCTCCACTCTGGTTGGTTGTAAGTTGAATGACTCACAATTTCATGTGTGCTGTGGTCATTTTTTGGCTTAGCACTCCACACAGGTTGCTTTTCCTCCCATGGTTTTCTTTGTCCAGACTCATAGAGTCTCACCCTGTGTATATGTAGATCAGCATTCAGTCAAAGACTTATGAAACTCCTGAAGACTTCTGGAGATCATTCTCTATGCAGCTACCTTTTCTCTTGTACTCTGCTCCACAAATTCTCTCCATAAACTCTGACTTCTGTTGCTTTACCTCACCAAATCTGTTGCTCTCAGCTTGAGTTCCCCTCTCCTGCATCAGGGTCATAAAATTCATCCAGGAAGAAAACTAAGGTAATTACAGGGTTCATATTGTTTGTTTCATTTCTTCTAATGATCACAATCCTGTTCTGCCTGTTGTCAAATATCTGAAACTGTTGTTCTATATGTTTTGCCTAGTGTTCTAGTTGTTTATGCTGAAAGAACAAGTCCAGTACCATTTACTACTTTGTGGAAAGACCAAATAAGAGACCATTTGAGAACGAATTAAAAAAAAATGATGCTAACAGATTATATCCATTGAATAAAATAGAATCCATGAGTTTATTCTCCTGTAAATAAAAAATAAGTGAGGAGAAAGGAAAGCTCTTTCTTAAAGTAGCATGCCAACTAATATATGTACAAGGAATGATAGAATTAGAAAATACCCATTTGGCAGCCATCATAGTAATAATTAATTCAGCCAAGAAACATCAGTAGATAATAAGACTTGTAATAAATATTTGATGAAAAGTGGGACATTTACATAGTTTCCAATACTTCTTCCCAAAATACTTATTAATTACAAAAGAAATATCATTAAATATTTGACAGATACAGATATGATAATCCTTATCACACCCATATTCAATTCTACTGTTTCAATCAATGCAAAACTCTGACAAATTTGGAGAGCACAATGGATCTAAGCTTAACCAAATGTACATCTTGTCATTTTTACAGGAGACTATTGGAGGGGGTATTCTTTTTGTTTCTTAAACTGTACCCTCAACTCATGTATTTTTGGAATCTTCTGTTTCCTAATAAGTGTACATGAGACTATTAATTTTCCTTTAAATATGACTTTATCTGCATCTTCTATGTTATTATATATAGCGATTTCATTAAAATTCATGTCTACATATTTTATCATTTCCCTTATGATTTTTCTGTTTAACTCATGGATTATTTAGAACTTTGATTTTTTTATTCACTGCTTCCAAATGTATGGGAAATAATTTTATTTTTATTGCTGATATTTCATTTTATCTCATTTTGATCAGAGGATGTGGTTTGAATCATGAGTATTACTTGGAATGTGTTGTGACTTCCTTAATGGTCTAAAATATTATCATCTTCTGACAAATATTCAATGTGTGCTTGGAATTAATCTATGTTCTCTGAAGAGCAAGTTTCTATATATTTTCTACCAGATCAAGATTATCTTTGAATATCTGTATGTATTGCTTGTTTGTCTGATCAATCCATTTCTGGGAGATGGGTATAAACCTTTTATCACTATCACAAATCTTATCAATTACTCCCTCCTGTTTTGACATTTGTTACTCTTTGTATTTTGAGGCTGTATAGCTAGGTACATACAAATTAATGATTGTTGTGTCATCTTGGTGGGTTGTTCTTTTATCAATATGAAATATCCCTCCAATTTAAAAATTCCTTCTAATGTTATTCATACTAAATTCTATTCTGTCCATTAGTAAGAACACTATGCTACCTTCCTTTTGGTCAGTAAATGCCTAGTATATCTTCTCTATACCCCTTAATTTTCAAGCATCTGAATTTTTTAAGTATGTCTATTATAATCATCATATGCTTGTATATTTTTAATCTAATCTGAAGTCTCTTTTAATTGCAAGTTTAACCTATGTACATTTATTGTGGTTAGTAATGCATATGGACTTATTTCTACCTTCTTGCTTCCTTTTTGCCTTTTTTGTTTTTTCTCCTTTCATATCTTTTGTTCAGTTAATTAAATTTTCTATATTTCTTTTATTTTCCACTACTGGCTCAGAAGTCATGCACTCTATCATTCTAGTGTTTACCATTCAATTTTAGTATTGTTTATCTTGCATCCCACTCCTTCCTTCTGAAATATTTTTTCTTGTTTAGTAATTTATTTAATAGTTATGTTAGAGAGCATCCACAGTATTCATTTCTATTCTATGTTCTGATTTTTCTAAAAATATCTTTGTCATCCTTGCTCTTAAATTATAGTTTGGGTTGGTATAGAATTATAGGTTCATAATTATTATCTCTCAACTTCAAAGATATTCCATTTCTTTCTGGCATATGGTGCTGTTCATGAGAATTTGGATAACAATCTGATGGTTGTTCTGTTGAAGGTAATCTGTATTTTATTCCTTGGTGGCCTTTAGGATTTTCTCTCTCTTTGATATTCCTTAGGTTTCACTATGAAGTGTCTAAGTGTGGAGCTTAATGGGTCTTCCTGCACTTCTGAAAATTTTTCAGTAATTATTATTTTAAATACCACCTTGCTGTCCTTTATCCCAGTCTCTCCCTCTTGCCATATGTTGGAGCTTCATTTTCTATCTTCTATGACCCTTAAGTTCTCTTTCATCCTTTCTGTTTCGATAATTTGCATCCAATTAAATGATATTTGTGTTGAAGCTTCTCATTCTATAGTCCATGTCTCTTCATTCCTCTCCTAATTTCTGTTGCTTTCACACCTGCCATCTCTTCCATATTTTTCATTGTATAACGCGTTCCTTTCTCATCCATTGACAATCATTCTAAAATATATGATATAAAATACATAGTATATAATTTTGGGTAGTTTATGATTATGGGCAAGTAGGCCATGGCAGTGATTGCCTAGATGAGCTTTAATCTCACTTCTGAATCCTGAGAACTTTATTTTCCAGCCTCCTTTGTGGTTAAGTCAGGGTCCTTTGAGTACTTCTCGTCACTGAAATTTGGGTGGAAGTGATGCAAGGTAAAACTGTATGTGAGAGGAAAAGCGTATGTGGGGATGTTGGGCTGACAGGGTAGAGACAGTAGTGAACATCACTTGTTTTTGCCTGCACACCTGCCTGTCTGGCATTCATCCCCCCCTTAATATGATGACATTCTTCCAATAATGCTTTAGAAAATTACCTAATCACCATTGTATGCAATCTTGATAGGACTGTCAATCAAAGAGTGTTGCATTCACCTAACTAATGCAGAACTGGCTACATAATTTGTGAGGTGTCTTGTTAAAAAAAACTGAAGAATTTCAATATGGCAGCCGAGGATCATGAGACCAACTGTAGAGCTCTTCTAAGGGCAGGGCTCTATGAGACTGCCCAGGTTGAACACCCAGGAAAGTCACCCAACCTAAACCAATTAGACTCTCCCTCCCCAAAATTTAAATCTTCACCACAATGACATAGGTTTGGGGAAATTAGTTCCAGACCATTGGAACTAATTAGTTCCAAACCAAACCATTGGTTTCTGCTACAGTATCTTCGAGGAATTCCTGATTCCTGTCTTCTCCAAATCTGTATCATTTGCTTCAATTCCATCAGCCCCTACTCCATCCTCTTACAATTAAGCCTTTGGCTTAATTTAAGTCTGGTTAATTTCTGATGGCACATCCAAGAACTCTAAATGAAACAATAAGTAATTCCATTTGAGTACCCTGAACCTCAGTTTTCTATCTGTAAAATAGGAATGATGGCATATACATCCAAGGAGTTTAGCTATAATTTTAACAGATGAATGAATGAAGTGTACGGTACAATCCCTTGTGTGTACTAGGAGCTTATTAAGCACAAGTTTTCTCTCTTCACCTCCATCCCTTGCCAGAGGCAACAAAATGCCAGTCTGTCCAATGATTCAGACAGAACATTATTCATCTCAGACCTAAGTCTAGAAGGCAAGTTTCTCAAAGCCATCAGGTATTGTGAGAACATCTCTTGGGTGGACCGAGTGGGGACCTGGCTAGGACCTCTACCAAAGAAGTGAAAAGAAGAGCCAGTAGTGAGTGCAGTGGATTCTCAATATATTCCATTGCCCCATATCTAGTCCCCCCTCCCTGAAAGCATCTCAGATTTTTGGAGAAAGTTATCTCTGATAGTAATTCAAGAACAAGTCTCCCACTTTGGAAGCCTAGAGGACCAGATTCTGACTCTCCCTGCCCCTGGTAAATGAGGGAGTGGGCAATAAGACTTAAGGTCAGCCGATCAGCCTGCCTTCCAAGATTTGAACCTTGAATCATCACATCAGAGCGATGTGAAGAGAGAAGGGGAGGGATGTTGTTTGTTGCTGCTGTAGCAGCAAAAAAAGAAGTGGTGTTGTGTTCCTGGCCAGGCTGCTCCAATCACCAGATTGTATCTGGATTTCATGCTTCCTGCCCCTTGTCTCCTTGAGTGCTCTTGGTTTCTGCCCATTCCCAGTCTGGTCTCAGGGCTTCTGTTCCATTTCAGGAGTTCCTCCATACCCCCATACACATATACCCCATGACATCCTTCCACCAAATTTGCTTAGATTAACCAAGTATGTTTCTATTTCTTACAATCAAAACTCCAAACTACTACAGGGAGTCTAACTCTGTGTCCCCTGGAAAAGCCAATCTTGGGGAACCAAGATTAGGTGGAGACTCCAAAAAGATAAAGAGGGTCAGGGTCAGAGGCTGGTGGGACTGAATCAGACCTCAAGTAGAGAAAATCCGTAGCCCCAGCCAGGTACTTTGTGGAGGTGAGCTCACTGCATCCCACTGGAGTAGATAGTATGATCTTATTTTTTTTCAGAAAAGGAAACTAGACCTCATAGAGTCATGGGATGTGCCAATAGGTAGGAAAATTGGGATTTGAACCCAAAACCCTATACGATGTTACTGTGCCCATTTTTACAGCTAAAGGGCCCATGTTTCCAGATGAAGGATAACTCAGATTTATTAAGCAACAGCCAAGTGCCAGGTGCCACCCTTGGGCAAGTAGTTTCCATGCGTGGTGTCATCTAATTCAAATAACTCAAGCTCTGTTTTTCTGTTTTCTGATCACTATGATATTGTTGTTATATTTCAAATCTACTGTTTAAATACGAGAATACATAGGGCACCGGGTGGCTCAGTCAGTTAAGCGTCTGCCTTCAGCTCAGGTCATGATCCCAGGGTCCTGGGATCGAGTCCTGCATCGGGCTCCCTGCTCTGCGGGAAGCCTGTTTCTCCCTCTCCCTCTGCCCCTCCCCTCCGCTCATGCTCTCTCTCTTTCACATTCTCTCTCTCTCTCTCAAAATAAACAAATAAAATCTTTTTTAAAAATAAATAAATAAATAAATATGAGAACATATAATACCATAGGGTGCCCAAAGCAAGCTTGAATGTTTCCATGCTGTTGGGAACTCACTGCCCAAATACCTGCATGTAGTTGAGTCCACTCATCGCAAGCTAGGGGTTGACAGCCTAACTTCCATACAGGATACGATAGATATTGAATGATACATAAGAAAAATATGTGAATTTGAAGCTGAAAGAGATAGTTAGACTCACCATTAAATGCAGCAATTGTTTCTAAAAAAAAAAAAAAAAAGAATATTTCGGGGAGGAGTATTCTATCACTGACAGTTTGGAATTGTCAGTGCACCGTGATAATAAAGAGCCAACTCAGTTTTAGTTGGTTCTATTTGTTTGTTTAAATTCCCTGCAGACAATGTGTCCCCTTCTTGCCTGCCTCCCCCAGCCCTGCTCTTGGTACATCATTTCATTTTGCAGATACAGAAAGTGGGCTTTGGAGAGCTTCAGCAATGTGAAGTCACTGAGACAGAGTGAAGGCAGAATTCAAAGTCAAGGCTGTAAGGATGCCAAGTTCACCTTCTTGCCACTCTGCTGGGCTGCCTACATGCCCAAAGGTGCCAAAGCAGAGGCTTCTTCCTTTGTGTGGGAGATGAACGCCTCTGCCACCTCCCTTACCCTCCCCTTGTTTCCTTTGAGAGGGGTGCTCAGTGGACACCCCCCCCCCCCGCCCCGCCAAGAATGCACACTTCTCCTGGAAGAGAGACAAGCTTCAAGAACCCAGCCATGGAAGAGCTGGGTTCAAGTCCCAGCCCTGCTGTGATGTCTTTTCGAGGTTCCCCCACAGGAGCTCCTGCCTGCACCCCACCTCCCACATTGTGCCACGAGACCACAGGTGGGAGAGCAAGTTGTAAGCGGTGGCCCCACAAGAGTCCGAGGGACCACCCTGTCTCCAACCTGAGTGTCAGCATCCACATCCCATGTCTTGAAGGATTCTGATGCCTGCCATCTGGAGGGAGAAAGCCGGACCTGGGGCGACAGGCCAAGAAAAGCGTTGTTGCTGGAGGCTCCCGGGAGCCAAGCGGCACCATGTGTCTGAGCATTATCATTTACACTGAGGAACCGGGTATTTAGAAAACAGGGCTGGTACCAAGCACGCCATCTGTGGCCAAGCTTTCCCGGCCCACCGCACCATATTGTGGAAGACGCCGGCTGAAGGAAACAGCGTCCCGTGTCGAGCAGTGTTTGTTTGGTTTGGGGCTTTTGTTGTTTTTTGTTTTTTGTTTTTTCAACAAATTCAAATGTGGCTTCCTCACTTCGCAAAGCAGGCTGAATGGCCCCACAAGTCAGAGTCGCTGGAGGGAGAGAAGCATTTGACGGGGTGTGGGATTTGTACTCTGGCTCTGGGAGAGGTAAAAAAATGATCCCACCGGCACGCACTGAGGGCTTAGTCCCTGTCAGGCCCTTGGCTAAGTGTGATATATATGTATATTGATCTATTTTATGTGTATAAATAATTCCTTTGATCTGCACAAGAGCCTCAACTGCTAGGTGTTATTACCATACCATTATGTGGACTTGGGAACCAGAGCCCAGAGAGGCTGAGTAACTCGCCCATGACCACACAGCTAGAGAAAGAGGGAGCCCAAGCAGGGAGCCAGGTTTAGTCCACATGTACCCCGGCTGTCCTCCAGGGCCTTTCTAACTCTAAGACACACAGAAGTGGCTTCCAGGTCTTTCTAGCAGCTTCCACACTCCATTGTATCCCTCTCTTCCACGTGGTCCTGTTGTATTTTCCTCCGTGAGCCAACCACATCTGAAACCACCTTCCTTATGAACTATTGTCTCTGTCCCCCTCACCAGATCATGAGTTCCTTGCAGGTCAGGCTCCCGGCTGTGTTCATCACCGTATTCCCAGCAATGGGGTTGCAGGGGGCAGGACACTCGTCACTCCAAACATCGACTTCTTATCTATAAGGTGAGTGTAATACCCACCTCCATGCCTGGCCTTCCTCATCTGTAACATGGAGATCAAATACCTGTCTTCAGGACGGTGTGAGGGTTCCTGGGAAAGGTGTGAAGTGCCAGGGTGGGGCCTTGCCTTTGAGCTCCCCTAACCCTGCATGTCCAGTCTCCTGGCACGCGTCACGGGGCATCCAAGTATTCTATGCGCCTGGCTGTCCTTCACCCCGGCCGTCTCCCTTCTCCTCTGCTACTCTGCACATGACAGGTGCTCAAGACACTATCACTGAAGAGTAAAGAGCCTTCGATTCCGCTCCCTCCGCTCAGCCTCAGTTTTCCCATCTGGAACATGGTCCCCTGGCCTCTGAAGTCCTGTCCAGTTCTGACAGCCGTTGGCACAACTCCTCCAGTCCCGCGAGAGCCCTGGGCCAGCGCGGGAGCCCCGCACGAGGCAAAGGTGAGGAGAAGACAGAGTCTGCTGTCGAGTAATGCGGGTCCCGAGGTGCGGCCTCCCCAGCACTTGCCAGGCAAGCCCGGCCCTCGCGGCAGGCGGCCACCCTCAGGGGGAGCGGCCCATTAAGGAGCGATGATCCCACCACTGCTAAGTGGCTGCAGGAGCGATCGGGTTTGGAGAGTGGCAGGCAGGCTCTGCTTCTGGAGCACATGGTAAAATTTGGTGCAATTAGCAGCGAGGGAACACACATTACTACTATTATTATGTTCTCTTGGCACGCTGGCCCTGTTGCAGGCTGCCTTCTTTCTTCAATTTCTTTTTTTTTTTTTTTTTAAGAAGAAAAAAAAAAGTCTCTTTGGGAACTGAAGCAAAATAAAAATGCCAAGAATTAAAAATGCAAATTCATCCAAGATGTTTTCTGCCCAAGACGGCAATGGCCACATGGCTCGATAACATTTTAAATGTTAAAAAATGGGTAATTTTCAGTAAAAATCAAATTTGCCAGAGCCCAAGTCTAAACGAATCCCATATAGCACTCGGGCACCTGGCCAACATTCACGAACAAGTCCCCTCAGAAGGTGATGCACTATTAAAATGAGGAGAAAACACAAACTTTGCGTATATAGCGCTGGTCCTTGGGACCAGAAAATGCAGTTGGATGGACAGGGATCTGGCTCAGCCTTGGCCCCTAGCAGGAGATTTCCCTCCCTGCATTTGGTTGCCCCATCCATAAAATGGCCATAAATAAAACCCACCTTTGGGCTTTTATTAGTAGTAATAGTGTTATAAAGAATAATAAAGGTTTTCTGAATAAACATTGAACAAATATCTTACCCATCAGGAAATCTTGTTAAACGGAAACATTTAAGGACAGGGACTGGGTCTGAGTCGCACTTCCCACCCCACCCCCCAACTGCCTCGGTGCCCAGTAAAGGGTCTGGCTCCTAATAGATGCTCAGTAAAAGCTTTGGCAGTGACGGGCCTGGAGAGAGTTGGGTGCCCACCTGCATTCAGCCCGCAACCCCCTTGGTTCAAGGATGAATAGAGACCCGTCTACCCAGGGGTTCAGGGCTCAGGGACAAAAACATACTCCTCCCCCTCCTTCACTTCTGAGTTCAGTTAGCTGCACAGGGCAGGAGGTGGCGGGCACCGGTCTTCCCATCAAGCACACCTGTTCTCAAAACCTCTTTCAATCGTACTGGCCATGAGACCTTGGGTAAGGCATTAAACCTCTGCGTGCCTCAGTCTTCCAGTCTTTAGAATGGGGATAACAGTGGACCCACCACTGGCGCTCCTGTAACAACGATTCACATAAAGCTCTGAACACCTGCTTGGCCCATGTGAGTGCTCAAGGAAGGGAAGCTGTTTTAGTCATTGTGCTAATGTCCTTCCCTGAAGTAGCCGCTGCCCCAGCGTCCCTTGGTCTCCAATGAATCCTCCACTTGACCAAGATGCTCTCCCTTCAACCACAAGGTTGCCTGGGGCATCAGCCTGTCAGCCAGTCAGGACCGAGTGGGAGACACAGTACCTCCCCACTCATCAGGATTTTTCTCACCCCAGATTAGCTCACCCCTCTGCCTAGAACCCACCACCCATCATGTCAACTCATCCAGAGCCAAAACCAACCCTTACCTCGGCCTTCAAGGCCCCGTGTGTTGGCTCACCACCAGCCTCCCCATCCTATTAGCTCCTGACCTCACCTCCCACCAGCTTCCCAGCCCCTGCTCCGTCTCCAGCACCTCAGCGCTCATCCACCTCCAGGCGGTGGCCTTACATCCTTCGCTGGAAGCCATTCCCCCAGGTATTCACCTTTGCACCACCTCCTGGAAGGGGCTTCCCTTGCAACAGTCCCACATGCTCTTGTCAACAGTTGGCCTAGTACGGAACAACACTCGCTGGGTGCCTGGTTCCCTTCTCCCCACTAGTGTGAGCTGCAGAGGGCAAGGTCTCAGCCAACTAGGTTTCTCTGAAGCCCGAGGGTCATGGGAGAGAAGGGAAAAGTGATCAGCACCAAGTGGGGCGTTGGAGCCTTCCAGACACGGGGACATGCCTCATCTCTCAGATGGGAAATGCAGGTTCAGAGGAGGGAAGGGGTGCGTTCGGGGCCATGGGTGAGTCATGCAGAGTCTACCTCTTTCCCTTTGGCTTGTTTATGAGCTGATCTATCTGGCAAGCAGGAGTCATGGGGCATAACCGCAGGAGCTTTACTTTGCCTCCTACTGTCCCTTTAAAACGTATTCAATGGGAGAAGCTCATCCCCGCCCCCGGATGATCCTCAGAAGGCCTCATGACTTTGCAGGTCATGCAGGCAATAAAAGTGCTATTGTCACTCTAAGTCACCAAATGCTGTGTCACTTTAGCAATTAAAAGTACCTTGTGTGCCTTGTTGTAATCGGGACTTCAGAAGGGATTTAAAGTGAAATCTTGTCTCCCCCAGGGCAGGGCCTGCTGCCCCTGAGATACTGCTTCTCTCTTCCCTCTCCCTACACGCCCATCCCTGCTTCTGCCCCTCCCTGCATGATCTGGGACTTTGGCATCGAGAGGGTTGTAAGAGGATAGGAGACAGAGGCACTATTGCAAGCTGGCTTCTCGCGCTTGGCCCCGAACAGGTGCACAGCCAACTCCCTGCAGGGGCAGAGACCCCCAGGGTCCCCATGACGGGCCGGTGTGCTCTGCCTGCCAGTCACTCCCCTTTCCACGTCTCCGGGAACCCTCAGCTTCTCCTCACCGACTGTGCTTTAGCGGACCTGTAGCTCTGCTGGGCAGCACCCAGCCCCTCAAGGCGGGCCCCTCCCTGTGCGTGTGGGAGACACGCATGCGCCTCCCTGGCTCTGGTCTCTGCAAGTGCAGGCCAGCCTCAGTACAGCCAGCCTCCAGCCCGCTCTTACTTCGCTTGGACAGGGGCTGGACAGGGGGTCCTGCGTGTCCTCTCGGCGAGGGACACACATGAGGTGCCTCTCACTAAACTTGAAGGGGGATCTCCTCATGCCCCTCCCTGGGGTAGGGGGAGGGCTGGGCACAGCTCCTTCCAAGGAATCTTCCCCCAAAATGTCTCCCTTTATTCCCCAAGCCCATCTTATACTCTCAGTGGGAGGGAAGAGTGTTTAAACCCAGATCAATTTTCCTTTGGAAATTTGCCTCTTGTTCTGGGACTTCACTGGGGAGGGTGATATCTATTAGATGTTGATACTTCCAATTTAACAACCTGTCACAGTTTTCTGTTGGTTGGTTGGTGTGTTTCTCTGGGAGAAAAAAAGTAGCTGATGAGAATGTTTATGACACTAACAGAACAGATGATTTTTGCAAATTTTCTGAAGTTAAATAAAATATGACACATTGGAGATGGGGCCTGAACCAGAGCATCCAAAAAGCCTCTCTGGTCTCCGTCTATGAAACCGTATCTTCCCTTGAGGGAGACACAACAGCCTCAGCAAGGCCCCTCCATCCCCCTCCTCCTACCCACCCTCAACTGGAGAGCTGCCGTGAAGGCAGTGGCCATATCTTGGACACCACTGTGGGGCAGTGATTGATTTGTACACCGTCCCTTTATGGGTCACTATAATTATTCTCATCTTACAGATGAGGGAACTAAAATAGTAGAAACTGCTTTCTTGAGGTTGCACAGCTATTTAGTGGAGGAGCTAGGATTTGAACCCACAGCTATGGGGTCCAGGAGACTGTGTCTTTTGCCCTTCTCCAACTCTGCCTCTGGGGAGAGGGCCAACAGACCAAGAGCACGCTGTAAGGAGATCCCTATCTTCTCGTGGGTGTACCCAGGCCTCCAGGCCCATGGGCGATGTCTCACCGGGAGACGTGTGATAGAAGGAGCTGCTGAGAGCAAGCACCACCCAGCTGAGCTTCCTGCCCACACCCTACTATGGGCACCCCCATTCTGTCAACCAGCCCTCTTGGCCCTTCACTGAGCAGTCCCTGGCCAGGCTGCAGGAATCCTGAGAAGGACAAACTGTGCTCCTAGCCTTAAGGAGCCACATTCTAATGGGGACAACGGACAAGTAAACCCATAAGGCCAGCTGGTAAGAACACTGCCACACTGGTCACCGCTGAGGCTGTGGATTGTCAGGGCAGGCTTTACAGCAAAGAGCAGGTCTGAGCTGCAGTGAGCAAAAAGGGGAAGTAAGGCTTGCCAGATGGTGAAGGCAGGAATGGACCTTCCAGCAGGGGGACAGCACCTCCAAACTTGACCAGCAGAGCCCCTTTAATAGCAGAGGAAGGCAGCCCCCAGGATCTGGGGATGTAACTCAAGGTGGGCCACACCCTCAGGAAAGTGCCCCCAACTCCCTCCCATACTTGTGCTTGTTTTACTGTAAAAACAATGCTTTAAAGGCCCGAGGTTTGGGGGTCTGTATGTTGCTGGGCCCGGCCAGGCTAAGAGCACAGGGACAGCCAGGGAGAGGTTTCAGGCGGGGGAACAACATGGTCACACCTGCGCTTCAGAAAAAAAAGCCTTTCTGACCACAGTGAGTCCAGGGAGACACTGAGACAATGAGTCAGGGAGAGCGACGAGGAGGCTGTTGCCAGGGTCTGATGCAGGCCCTGGGCATGGACCTGGGAGTGAAAGCCCAGGTGTGCCCAGGAGGAGTGGGGGTGGAGAGGAGGCCACCTGCCGTGCTGCCTGGGCACCCTGATATCAGGACCTGCGCCATTGCTTCTCCCTCCTGCTCCTCCACCAAGCCCCCAGCCCAGGCCTCACTGCCAGAGGAGCCTGCAGGAGCTCCCACCCAGGCCAGCCCTCCTTGGTACAGGCTTTCCTGGTGCCATGTTCCTCTGCCTCCCAGCTCCGATCAGAAGGACGTTTCACATCTACTCCTGGCACTTTTGAGTGAAGATCTCTCCCCAACAAGAATGGTGGACTTCATTGTCTGTCGGTTGTTTGGTCATTCAGTCTGTTAGTTGATTCGTTGGTTGGTAAGTTTGTTGGTAGACTGCACAGTGACTTGGATGGCCAACTTCTTGGTAAGTTGGTTGGTAAGTTGGTTGGTAGGTTGGTGGTTGTTTGGCTCATTGGTAGGATGGTTGGTGTGTTACTGATTCATTGGTTGGTAGGGTGGTTGGTAGGTAGTTTGGTTGGTTGCTTGGTAGGATGGTTGGTTGGTTGGTTGGTTGATTCGCTGGTTGGTAAACTGGTCAGTAGGGTGGTTGGTTGGCTGGTTGGTAGGGTAGTTGGTGTGTTGGTTGGTTGGATGGGTTGGTGGGGGCTTAGTATTTTGGTTGGTTGGTTGTTTTTCTTTGAATCACCATCATTTATTTAACAGTGTCATGTGCATAGTAAGCCCACAATAAATATCCTTTGTGTACTCTCACATCCACACTATCTCATTTGATTCTTAACAATATCTTGGTCCTGTTGGTAGGGGAGGAAGTGACAACTTTGAGATTACAGATGTGTAGGTTGTGAATTCAGCCAGACCAGCCTGGGTTCAAAACCAGCAAGTCAGAGGCAGAGCCAGGCCCTGTGGAGGTCTGACTGTCATAGAGCTCTTACTTCTGATGAATGAGAGAAAATCCTTCATGGCAATGTCAAGAAAAAAATTAGGGAAAATAGCATGTTTGTTCCTTACAACTAATCGTGCGGCCTCTGGGTTTTCTTAGTCTGTATTTTTGGTCCACTGGTTTTACATAAGCACATTACCCTCACACCACTCTGCAAATTCAGTTAGCTGGCCCTCTCTTATGTGTCCTTACCACACACCACTACTGTGTAGTGTGAATAGCTAGCACTGAAAGTCCATCCATTTCAAATGAGTGTGCCTCTATCTATTCATTGATTACCTCTTGCAACAAGGAGCTCCCTACCACCCCTGTCAGCTGGAAGGGTGCCTCTCAGTCCCTACCTTCCATTTATTGGGGTAGAGCAAGGCTCAAAGCCTGCTGATCACTGTCTTCCCCTTGGACCGCAACATGAAGATAGTGAGTGTTCCCAGGCGGGACCCTACAGGAAGGGGAGACCACCGCTGCTCCCACAGGAGACCTTACTGGCCTCAGTGAGCTCCAGTCCCTGCTCTTCCACCAGGTAGTCCAACAGTTTGAGCAAGTTATTTGACCCACACCACCCTCATGGGACTAATCTTAGGCTGCCCTTCACAGCATGTTGTAGAGAATGCCTGGAACCGGCCATATGGCAGTAATAATAGCCAACACTTACTAGGGCTGACCAGACACCAGACACCTCTCTAAGCACTCTCCATTCATTATTCTTTGCATTATCCATCACATAGTCCTTACAGCCTTCTGTTGGTGGTTAACACCACCATCCCCGTTTTTCAGGTGGGAAACTGAGACACAAAGAATGAAGTCACTTGCCCAGATTTCCCAACTGGTGAGTGAAGGATCAGGCTCGTGGTCACTGCACCACTGGCCCAGAAAACAGAGACACTGAACATGGCCACTGTCGTTAATACTACTAAGTTGGTTTACCTACCGAGTGGTAGCCTTCAGTCATGCTTTGGTATCTTTGAGTCTGAGTGTGATGATGGTGTCGGGCTCCCCCTCCTTGAGCAAGTCGGAGTCTCTCTCTGGCACACTGCCTTGGAAGCACGATTGACGAGTGAAAGGAAAGAGAAACCTGAGCTTACAAAGTCAACCTTAAGAACACCGCTTCCCAAAGTGGAAACGATCAACAAAGACCTCCAGTGATGTGTTGCTCCTGCTGCCAGGCCCTGCCAAGCCCAGCCACCCAGCTAGCAAGGAGCGCACATGCTCGCACACTCCGTCGCTGTTCCAACTTGCCCTCCAGCTTCCCTCCCCTCTACCCTGTTACAGGATAGGAAAGTAATCCTCACCTCCTCCTTCCCAGCACGAGGGCTAGGAACGCCAGGGCTGCTCAAGGAGGGGGAATTCGCTAACTCAAGCCAGTTCCAAGATAAACAGAAAGCTACTGGCCGCCAGGCTCCCATGGCTTGTGAAAACGAGACACACTTTCTCGTTCACATCGTGTTTGTGAGAATGTGTGTGCACGTGTGTGATCGTCAGTGTGTATGAGTGTGCTTGTGACAGTGGGAGTGGGTGTGAGTGTGCATTCTTAGTGTGTGATGGTGTGTGTGTATGTGAGTGGGAGGGGCGGGACCTGTTGGACCAGGAGCCCCCATCTGGAACATCATTGCTAAGAACGGTGAGCTCAGGTCTAAACCTCAGCTTCTTCGAGTGTATCCCTGGGGAAATTCCCTCTCCTCTTCTCACTTCCTTCTGTCTATACCCACACCCCTTGCAGAGGAAAAACCTGAATCCCTCCCAGTTGTTTGGTGCTAAAGGTGGAGAATGTTAATGTGCAGAAATACAGAGAATAAGTTCTCTCAATTAAGGTAAAGACAGTGCCCTAGACTGGCTGAATCGATCCAGCAAATGCTTTGAGGTCATTCAAATCACTCAACATCAGGGCTGGAAAGAGCTGGAGAGCCCAAGCCAACCCATTTTACAGATGAGGGGGAGAGGGAAAGGAAAACCCAACACAGCCTGGGGACCACCTTTACACCTGCCCTCTTCCTGAATCCTGTGACAGACAGTCCTTTAAGACAAGAGGCCAAGCTAGCCTCCAAGAGTGAAACTACCGGTCTTGAAAGTCACAATCAGAACTGAGAGGGGGCAGATACGGAGTCAGGTCTCCTTCGCCACATGGAAGGAGATGCTTCTTTTTACCAATAGGGTTGGAAAAATTAAAGAAGATATTATCAGCATCCAGCCTAGGAAGGGAAGCAGAGGGGTGCAGGCTCCCATGTTACTCATGGGATAGGAGAGTACAGACAGTGGTTTTAGACCCTCCCTTGTGCCTGGTGATGGCACACAGTAATAACTGAAGGGGGTAACAACAAATAATCTTTTCATAAGTGAGTATCACAGTGAGATTATTTTCAATCATTATTAAAATGAATATTATAACAAGATCTTTTCAATTGTTATTTTAAAAAATCTTATGTTATACTTACTGTGTCATTCGCTGCCTTAAGCACAGGAAGGTCAAGCAATTTGTCCAGAGACACACAGCTAATGAGAAGCAGAGCTGGGATTCAAGCAGATAAATTAAAGTAGATAAAACTACTACATAAAAGTAGGTAAAATATATAAAGCATTTTTCTAAGTATATATAATATTAACATATATATAATATAACATATAAAAACATACAGCATGTATGTAACATATAACGTCTAACAATTGATGCTTTGTATACGATATATAATTTGCATATAATTTATATGTAACATATACAAATCTGTGAGCATTTTACGTGTATGTAATGTATGTGTATATAAATAATTTTATATGCATATAAATTTATAAATATTTATATATAAAATATTTCCAGCATATAAAATGTGCAAATGAGAATGCTATAACAATATAAACTGGCTGGAATATGTCTCTGACTACCTCAGAATGTAATGAGTTCCCCATCCTGGGAAGCATGCAGGCAGAGGCTAAAATCTGTCCCTTGCACAAAGGAGAGCCTTGTTGGGGAGAGGGAGGAGCACAGAACTGTGCGCCGATGAGCCTGATTCTCAGTCTTGGTGGCTGGCCTGCTGGGATGGGCTGGGGAGGCAGGGAACCCCACTGGAGCATCCCCTTGAAAGATAGGTGAGTCTGAGCCCAGGGCAGATGGAGGAGAGCAGAGGAAACGTCAGGAGCAGCCAGCCTTGCCTTCCACTTCTAAGTCTGGCCAGGACAGTGCCAGTGGGGGATGGTCAGCCTTGCTGCAGTCACCCTGCAGGGAGGAAGCAGCTGACAGTGACCCCAGATGGGAGCCCTCTCTGTCAACTTCACCGGCATCCCCATACCAAGCTCCCCACTCTATAGCACCAGCAGCAGAGAATGAGTTCATCCCCACAGAATCGGCAGAACACCAGAAGAGAAAGGCGTATAGAAAAGAAGCCAGCTCCAGCATACAGCAGGCTCGCTGGATACCAGCGCTTGTGGGAGAAGGTGCTAGGAACTGCCAGTTCCTCATTCTCCGTGGTCTGACGCCCAGCGCATCAGAGCCCGAAAGACTTGGTTCTAGATCCCAGCCATGCATTTACTGGTCTGAGTAAGTCACTTGCGATGACTGAGCCTTCCTTTTCTCCTCTATAAAATGGGATAATACTAGACCCTTTCTCCTGGGATTCTTGGGCACGTACACTGAAATTCTGTTTATAAAGTGGCTTATTCAAAGCCTGACACACTGCGGGTGCCCAACAAATGTGAGGTTCCTTCCCCTCTTCCTGGAGACGTGTGAAATGTATGAATATGATGGCTCTGAAAACAGGCCAGAATCAGAAGATGTGGTTCTAATCCTAGGCCCATCTCTGTCTGCTTCACAGAGTCTCTCCAGGCCTCTCTTCCCCTCTGAGAAATGAAGGGCCTAGACCTCAGGGCTTTCCACAGACCACCCCATCAGAGTGAGTCTGTGATGAAAGAAGGGTCTCTGGGCTTTGGAATCAGCCGCTTAAAAAGCGGCTCGGGGGATCGGACTCACATCAGTATCTGAGATGCACTACCCAAGATGATGCCTCATGTAATGATCTTTCTTCCTTTTCCCCACAGCAATCCTGAGAGGCAAGGGGGCTCTGGGCTTATTCCCTATTAAAAATAGGGAAGCAGATAGCCCAGGGAGATTGCATCACTCCAGGTGGTAGGAACCTCCTCTCTTGGCTCCAGCTCGGTGCATTCCCCACCCCCTTTCCCCAGAAACATAAAATCAAATCATCATCATAAGGCCGTGACTCAGACACCTCTCTCGCCTCCAGCCACAGGGGCAGGGTCACAGCACCTCTCCAATCCTCAGCTCTGTAATCCCATCCCAGAAGTCTTGTGGTCACGGTCCTTACTCCACTCCGGGTGTTTCTGAGAGTGACAGAGGAAGACAGAGCTCCTGTACCATGGAGTCCCCCTCCCTTGCCACAGTCAGAAATAAAAGCCCTTACTCATTTTTTGTAAGACAGAGCCAAGGCGGGGAGTCACAGTTGGGTGGGGGTGGGGACCAGCATGGTTTTGGAAGGGGGGGGCAAGAGAGATGTAAGCGCTGTGAAACCACCCTCTGTATTTTGCTTGCTCCCTATGTCTCCTCCCAAGGCAGTTCCTTATTTGGGGAGCATCTGACTATGATCACGGTTCCATTTGCATGAGAAGTTCTTGGGAGGGAAGAAGGACTTGTCACATTTCTCCCACAAGAGTGTGTTCACACCAAGAACAAGGGAGACGCCAACAGTGGCCTTTGCCGTCACCAGAAGTGGCAGCTGAGTTGAAGAATTTCTTCCTCTGGGCACATTTTCCCCTGTCTCCCTATGAACTGACTTCTCTGTAGGGAAAGTGGATCTCGCTGTCACCAGCGCAGCCTCCAGCCCGCCCGCCCCGCTCAGCACTCTGGTTAAAATCATGTCCTGTCTCTGCTACAGGTTTATGAGGCCCTGTTTCAAGGATGACAGTCTCTTCTCCGGGTGAGAACAGGAGAGCTGGGGCCAACTGTTACAAAACAGGCTTGTTGGAAGGAAGCCGGCGGGGATGGGGAGGGAGACCCACAGTCAAACTAGGACAGCATTTCCCAAGAGGAGCCAAGCAAGACTCCACATGATTTCAATCAGGGAAGGACACCCGGCTGTTAGCCACTCCACCTCCCAACCAGAGCCAGACGCATCCAGATGTCTGCACAACATCCTGTCTCCCCCAGGTGCCGAGCCTCCTTGCGCTGCTAGCCTTTCCTTGCCCCTGCGGGGCACACCTGGAATGCGCTCCGGCGCTCACTGCTCTCCAAGGCCGGTCATAATTGCTCAGATCACTCACACATGGGTGTAGTTTACAGCGTATTTTACAGCTCTCGCAGCGTTGGACAAGAGGTGACAAAACTGCCCAGGCCCTGAGCTGCTCTCGGGCTGCTGCTCCTGGGGGGACGTTTCAGGGTGTCACACAGGAAGTGGTATGGCGGCCCTGGTTGTACTCCGTGGGGGATGTGTTTCCGGGCGGAACTCCTGGCAGGAAATGAAGTAAGCGTCTCTTCCGTTTGAGGTAGAGTGTAGAGGCCGCTGCCTCCAGGACAATAGGAAGGAGTCCCTGAGGCGGGGAGGGGCTCGGCTGAAATGCCGCCGTGCACCAGGGGCCTGGGGCACAGAGGCAGGCCATGGGCCGACCCAGGCTGGGGGCCCGAGGCCAGAGCCGCAGAGGTGACGCGAGGGGCCCAGGGCGGTTTCGCCAGCCCCTCGGGAAGCACAGAGAGGAGGCCTTGACCGAGTCCCCTGAACCCCTCTCAGAGCCCGTCGTGACCGCAGGGAGTTCTGGAGTGCGGGTTCCGTCAAGGGCCGGCCCACTTGGGCCAGTCTCGCCACCCCCCAGCTGGTAGCCCATCCAGGACTGCGGCCCACGCACGCCCGGACCCGGGGCTCCTGCCTGGCCGGCCATGATCCGCACCCCACCGGCAAAGCCGGCAGGCAGCCCCCCGGAGAGCTCCAGCGCGCGACTCGCGTGGCGCACCGCGGCATCCACCACCGGGTCCGAGCGCCTGACCGTGCTGCGCACGGAGGGCCTCCCCGGGGAGCGCCGGCGGCGTGCTTCCCTTGGCGGGCCGCGTCCCCCTCCCGGCCCCCACTGTCCGTGCCGGGTCCAGAGCAGCTCGCCAGATGACGTCGGGGCCCGTCTTTATCGTAAGAACCCCAAGACCCTGCCCTCCCGAGTTCAGCTCCCGACGGGTCAGTTCAAGACTCGGTCTCAGAGGAAAGCCTAAGGATAAAGCAAGGTCAGGGCGGCGTGGGTTCAGGCCTTTGTCCCCAGGCAAAAGCGCCGTGCGTTGTCCACCTTCAGCCTCTCACACGGGAGGAAGCCTCAGTTCTCTCCCCTCTCCTGCCTGCCCTCATTCTGCCTGCTCGTGTCCTCCCTCAGAGGTCGTCTTGCACGGCCTTGGCCATGGGAGTCCCTTCCACTCCAGAATGAGATGGGCCTCAAAGGTCAAAGAGGATGTCAACGGGGGACAGGTGGAGCCTGAAGCTTTCAGACCAGAACCGTTGGCCTGAGGACTGTGGACAGTTTCAGAAGAGACAAGGGTCCCCGTGAGTCATTGTGCCTGAGTACGTTTTCCTGGGGGGCTTTCGTCAAGTTCTCAAAGTGTTCTGTGACCCAGAAAAGGCTCAAAACCAAAGCAGAAAAAGGGAGCAGGAGGAAGCCGGGAGTGTTCATCTGCTACTCAGCCAACCATTCAGACCTACTTCTGGAGGGCCTGCTGTGCACCAGGCCCTGTGCTGGGCACTGGGGATCCAGTGGTGATTAAGAACTGCCCTTGTGGGGCGCCTGGGTGGCTCAGTTGGTTAAGCGACTGCCTTCGGCTCAGGTCGTGATCCTGGAGTCCCGGGATCGAGTCCCGCATCGGGCTCCCTGCTCGGCAGGGAGCCTGCTTCTCCCTCTGGCCCTCCCCCCTCTCATGTGCTCTCTCTCTCTATCTCATTCTCTCTCTCAAATAAATAAATAAAATCTTTAAAAAAAAAGAACTGTCCTTGTGGGGCGCCTGGGTGGCTCAGTCAGTAAGGCATGTGACTCTTGATCTCATGGCTGTAAGTTTGAGCCCTATGTTGTGTGTGTAGAGATTACTTAAAAATAAAATCTTTAGGGGCGCCTGGGTGGCTCAGTCGGTTAAGCGACTGCCTTCGGCTCAGGTCATGATCCTGGAGTCCCGGGATCGAGTCCCGCATCGGGCTCCCTGCTCGGCGGGGAGTCTGCTTCTCCCTCTGACCCTCCTCCCTCTCGTGCTCTCTGTCTCTCATTCTCTCTTGCAAATAAATAAATAAAATCTTTAAAAAAAAAAAAAAAGAACTGTCCTTGTGGACTTAGAGTCTCTGGCGGGGACAAATGACAACCAAAAGCATACATAAACGTGAAAAAGCAACTCTGCCAAGAAGAGGCCCACGGATGAGCCCAGGAAGTGGTGAGCAGCCTGCTGTGATGGGGGTAGAGGTTCAGAGGCTTGGAGACAGGCTGCTGCCAAATCCCAGGACCCTGGAGTTGCCAGTTCAGAGCCTGGCCTTCAGGCAGCTTGCTGTAAGGAGAGAGAGGCAGAGAGCCAGCTGGAAGGCCATGGCAAGAAACCCTGTGGGGGCAGGGATGAGTGGCTCCGTTTGACAGATGGAGGTATGTGGATTTAGGCAACTGGAGAAGGTCGCTTGGGGTCCTCTTGCCACCTCACAAGAACCTCCATCTTCCAGGGACCCCACAGGGGAGATCTACAGGAAAGCCCAGGCACCCTCAAAACCTTCTCCTCCAGCCAAATGTTGGGTCTGTGAGCTCCTCAGAGATGGGGCTTGTCTAGCAGAGTGCCACGCATATAATAGACAATGGAGAGTTGCCTGCATGAAAAGATCCACAGGGTGGGGGGAAAGTAGCTGTGGTCCCATCAGTGACACCACAGGCCCCCTCCTCACCTGAGGGCTGGAGGGTGACAGAGGAGTCAAGGGAGCAGGTTCTGTATCTCAGACCAAACCCAGGCCCAAAACCACAGGATGGAAAAATCAATACGGAACCAGACAAATTAATAGTCAAGGGGTGGAGCATTAAAACCCGTAGCCGTGCTCGCATAGCTGTTGCTAATGGGAAGAGCCTGGAAGCACTGCGTTTTCGTTCAGAAAACATGGCCCCCATCAGTTGCTGGAGAGTAATTACCCATTAGAGCCACAAAATGCCAATGCACTGCTCTCCCCACGTGGAACAAGCAAACTTTTAAGATTTGGAGAGAGGAATCAATTGCTTTAAGCACGACACGTACAAAGAGCTGTTCTCTGCCAGAATGCCCTGACGAACCCATTTTAAATAAACACCTATAGGGCATTAGAATGGGCTCAAGGAAATGCCTCATCCAAGGGATTAAAGGCCAGCAGTCCGTGCTGGGAAAGCTTCCCCTCCATCCTGACCCCTTCCTCGCCCTTCTCCCAGCCAACAAAGCCAGGTCTTCACAGTGGATTTTCCCTCTTTCATCTTCCCCACCTCCGTCGGCTTGTACATCACCATCTCTCTGCTGGACTGTTGAGCAGGGTCCTCATGGGCCTCCCTGCCTCTGGACTCTCCCCTCTGCTCCAGCCTCCTCCTGGCTACCACAGTGAACACAGGCATATCCAGCCTAACACTCCTAGCTCAAAACCCACCAATGCCTCCTTAGTGCCTTCAAGATCAAGGCCACAGTATTTCGTCCAAGGCTGAACTAGTGAGAGCAGCACCCACCTGCTCTCAAACCTTTGGCTGCAGCCCCAGCTCCTCCAGCCTCTCATTCTGAGCATCACACAATTTACTGCTTCTTGGGCATCACCACTGGGCAGTCCCCAGATTCCTCAAACTCAGTTTGGCCAGGACAAAACGTGTCACCTCAGCCCCACCTAACCCAGATGGCCCTCTTCTCATGGTCCAGTAAACAAACAGTTCCCCTTCCAGATGTGTATACACACACACACACACACACACACACAGGAATATTACTCAGCCATAAAAAAGGATGAGATCGGGCTATTTGCAACAACATGGATGGACCTAGATGGTATTATGCTAAGTAAAATAAGTCAGGCTGAGAAAAACAAATACCATATGATCTCACTCATATGTGGATTCTAAAAAAACCCAATGAACAAACAAATAAAAAGCAGAATCAGACCTATAAATACAGAAAACAAACGGATGGATGCCAGGGGGGAGGGGGTGGGGAGGATGAGCAAAATGGGTGAAAGGGATTGGGAGGGACAGGCTTCCAATTATGGAGTGAGTAAGTCATGGGAATAAAAGGCCCAGCATCGGGCACATGGTCAGTGGTACCGTAATAGTGATGCATGGTGACAGATGGGAGGTATGCTCGTGGCGAGCACAGCATAACATACAGAGAAGTTCAATCACTATGTTGTACACCTGAAACTGATGTAATGTTGTGTCAACCATACTCAGATAAAAAGAAAACACAGTCCCCCTCCTAGCCAGCCAGGACCACATCTAAGTGGGCAGTCCAGGACCCGCTGGTCTTACTCCCTGAACTTCTCCTACCCCCTCTCAACCCCTCCCTCCACCAGTCTAAAGCTTGCTTCTCACCATTCCTCCCACCCCACAACCTCAAATGATTTTTCTGTCCTTAACTGACCCGCTTCTCCCCCCAAGGCAATCCTAGCTGCTGCCATAACGAAAAACCACAATTTCAAAGGTTTAACATAATAGAACTTTACTTCTCAGTTATGCAAGGGTCCGATACAGGTGCTCCTGGTCGCAGTGGGTACTCTTCCTGCAGGTGGTGAGTCAGAAACTCCAGTTCCTTCCATTCTGTGTCTCTGCCAGGCCCCGAGGCCTCGGGCTTCTCTGCAGACAGTGGAAGAGCTCTCTGAGGAAAAGTAATGAAGCTTCTGTTCTGTAGAGGCCCAGCTTTACCTCCAGCATCTCACTGATGGATTGAGAGCTAGTCATCAGGCTACACCTGGATGCAGGGGCTTCTGGGAAATGTAGTTCTCCCGTGCTAGCCTGGCCTGAGCCCTGACACCACACCCTGGGAGAGCGAGCATGAGTTGCTCCGCGGACCTCGGAACCTCTCTCCGCACCATTCTCTCCTGTGCACGGTAAGGCTAGTCCAGCATCCTTGGAACATGCCTAAGGCGTTCTCTGAACAGGTGTGGCCTGCTCCCCAGCCTCGTCTTCCCCCACGGGTTTGCCCCGTGCTCCCAGCAGGCTGAATGCCTTGAAGGTCTCTCTCTGAACGCGCTGGGCTTCTCGGCATGCCTTTGCTCCCACGGTCCCTCTGCAGGTACCAGGGTGGAAATGTCAACTGACAGTGAGGAAAGCGACCATGAACCTTCAGACTGCAGATGTGGCTGCTCCAAGCAGAACTTGGACCCGGAGGAAGCTGGAGTCCAGGGCACAGCCCACTATGCTTAGCTGTACTCCAGGCTGTGGACGGGACATTTATACACCTCACTTCACTGGAACCTTCCAGCAAGCCTGGAGGAGGGTACAGTCACCACATCCCCTTTGCAGTTTAGGAAACAGAAGCGCTGGAGGGCAGGGGGACAGACGTTCTCTAGGTGGTTCTGATGTGCTACGCGGTGAGAACACAGGGACTGTCGGGCTGGGCACGGTCACCCTGTGCCACCACCTCAGGGCTCAGCACAGAGCCCTGATCCCAGGCCCCTTGTCCCAAGGCAGCCTTTCCAGCCTCTGCCACAGGGCCTCTGGGCTGGTAAAGGACAATCTACCCAGCTAACTGCCACCGTCCCCACCCCCATGGTTCCAGAAGAGCTGTGTCCCCTACCTGCTCCCTGAAACCCTGGGGCTGCATCCTGGGGCCACAAAGAGGAGGGAGGGCCACACACAGGTGGCCTGGAGAGAATCGGGGTTGGGGGGCACTGAAGAGGGGCAGGAGTTAAAGTTTACGTGGAGGCATGAAGGCTAAGCCTGAGGAGAGATGGACAGAGGAAGGTGTTCTAGATGGAATGATTAGAATGAAGAGAGCGCAGAGTGGGGCAGGATGCAGGATGACGTGCTGAGGCGGCCCAGGGAGGCTGGGGGGCGGGAGGCTAGGCCTCAGAGCAGTGGGCACATTAGCAGCCCCAGAGCAGGAAAAGCCTCAAGTAAGTCTGGTTATGGCTAGTGTCACCTTTCTAGAGCCGGCCACGGGGCTTTGGCCAGAGCAACAGTGGGTAGTACAAACAGGCTTGTGGAAGAGAACAAACCAGGGTACAGCTGGCCCCCCAGAGCCCCCAGCCCACCCGGCACCAATCAATTCCCAAACCCCCAACCTCCAGAAAGAAGCCTGGGCTTGCTTGGAACAATCCCAAATCAATAATACATCTTAATCAAATAGTAGCAAATCTTTAATTGAAACCAATCATGGAACTGCATTCTCCTCCCAAAGAGCTGTGCTTTTGATTAAACAGAAGGTAGACGGCATAATATCCCACCCAGGGACTCAGGGTCCTGCCCCAGGCCCCCTTCCCTGCTCCCCGGCTGCAGAAGATAAGCCAGCGGGGAGGACTGCAGACTCCCAGATAGGCCTGGGGTCCAGGGCTGGCTGTGCTGTGGGTTTCCCTGTGTGGTCCCCAGAGGGCAGAATGCTCTTGGGGGCACTCCTGTTATGAGAAGAGGCTCCCTGATGGCAGGAGCTGTCCCCCCAGGCCTGGGCTGGGTGTTACTGTCCTTGTACGAATGAATGAATGAGTGAATGAATGAATGAATATCCCAGGGCCTGGAGGTGCCGGGAGGGCCTCCCTGTGGGAGCCTGCAAGTGGCCAAGAAATGGGGCCTGGGAACCCCAGCCTCTGGATCTCAGGCCACTGTCACCTCTTCCTCCCACCCCAGCCTTGAGCACCCCACATGCTGGGGGGTACAGCTCCCAGTCATCTTTCCATGAGAGGTGAGTGGGGTAGACTGAGTCGTCTACCCTTTTACCAGAGACCGTTGCGACCAAGCATCCCTTTGGCCCTGCTCTAGTGAGGCCCCCCAAGCCCCTGTTCCTGCCCAGCCTCAGTCCAGGGCTCACCGTCCCCACCCCCATGGGGAGCCTCCTGGGGCCAGGTGTGGCATGTATAACTACATTGTGCCACTTCGTGGAAATAGGTCTGCTAGGATCCTGCTAGGTGTCCTGCTCACCTAGGGCCGCCCTCAGGACCTCTGAATCTTGTCTCAACAATCAGGGAGCCCACCTGGGCCCAAGGAGTAAACCCTGTTATCTAGCACTGTGTCTACATCCATCCTTCCCCCTTCCTCTCCTTGGCTTTCCTTGACTCCCCAACTCCATATGGTACCAGTGGGACCATTAGTCATGCGTCCTGTTTCCCCATCCACCCCGGGGGCCAGGTGTTCAGGGCTGGATAGATGAGGCAGGTGAGGCCAATCACAGGCTTGTGTCAAGATTGCTAAGCTTGGAGGATGTCACTGAGGGATACCAGCACCATATTACCTGCTGGATGAAGCCAAGAAGCGGACGGCAGGACCAGGAGATGCATGAGGGAGTGGGGAAACTTGACAGCATGGCCTGTGGCCCTGGACCCAGCTGCGCCTAAAAGTTCAAATGGATATCTCAATTACATGGGACAATAAATTCTTTTTGTACAAACCCATATGAGTTGGGTTCTGTCACTGTCATCATAGGTCTCCTACCCGATATGCCATCGAGGGGCTCCTCGCCTGATCTTAATAGAAGCATCATGGAGATGTGTGTGCCTCACAGAGCCCAAATGCTGGACTAAGAATGGCCCAACATTGCTATGCTCGTGGTGACGTCCAGCCCCAACCCTGTTGAGGATGAGGACTGCTTTATAATGCTCAAAAAATCTCGCAAAGCCCCATAAAAAACACTGGCACTTTCAGTATCCCTAGTGAGATGGAGAAAAAAACACAAAGAATTCAGTAAACCCTTTAAGTGAATTTCTGTTTTCTCTCTATGAACAGTACCCACTTACATCAGAGAAAATTCATCACACAGACACATGTGAGAATGTTAATTTTCAGTCCTGAGAAATGCCTGGTGGCATGTGGACTTGGGAGGGAAGTCTGCGCACGTCCCCGCCGCTCTCACAGTGAGCCTGAAGCTAAATTTCCCAGCTCCTTCCAGGCGAGGTTGCCAATGTCTGGGAAACTAGGGAATCACACCACTCTTCTCCCTATTCTGACACAGGCCCAGCACTCACATCCATATAAGGCCCTTCTTTAGGGTTCCTGTCTTCAGTTGGTTCCTGGGGTGCCCTCCCCCTCTCAACACGCTTGACACCAATGCTACTCGGCCTTAGCATGCATCAGATCCCCTGAGAGATCACAGAAATCCAGAATCCCACACTGGGACTCTCTGGGTCCGGGTGGAGCCCCCTAACAAGCATCTGGCTGTGCCTTAACCATGAGCGCTTGCAGTTCCTCCCATGTCCTGGCTTCCTCGGCGCCCTCGGGGCCCCACCCACTGCTGTAAGAGGGACACTTGAGGTAGAGAAAATCATCCCTGGTTGGAGCTTCCATGGCACAGCAGCTTCCGGTGACACTTCAACCTTCCCCAGAGAACGGTTCGACCACTTCCCGCCCAACACCGTAAGCAAAGGCAACCAGGCTGCCGGGATCCCTCCTGCCCACCCCCAAGGCCTCGTCTCTACTCCTGTACTCGGACAAACTTACTTAGCCAGGCCTCAAACACTTGCAATTCCTCTGTCAGCTGGGGTGGTGAATTTTTCCCCTCTTTGCTCTGGCAAATAGGAAGATCAGAGCCAAATTTCCAGCAAGCCACATGGTGGCATCTCATGGACTAAGCTCAGCCCTGCTTTCATCTTCTTTCTCCTCTATCTTCTTATCCTGAATTCCTCCTTACGAATTCTTTTCTCTTGTAGTATTTATCGCATACCTCTAGGGGCAGGAGGTAAATAACCAAATAGTGATACAGCAAATATGCCAGGAGGAGGATCAGAGTGTCCCCTCAGGAACCCCACTCTGGAGCTCCTCAACATCTTGAACATCCCTCGCCCTTGAGGAGCTTTTGATCACAGGGGTCTTCTGGACCAAACCCTAGAGAACTTTCCAAGGTTGTGTCACCATCCTCATTTCATTTTTCTCAAACTTTGGAAATGTCTCTGAAACCTGATCAAACATTTCCCCAGCCCACAGCACACAAAAAACAAAAACCTCCCAGCCATCAATTTTGCCAGTTATTCGGGAAGAACAAGGAGAGCTCAACAGAAAGAACAGAAGTACATTTCATTACCCTAAGAAGACACCAAGAACGGAATATGATTCACAGAGGTCACTGAGTTCTGACAGGCACATTTTGCTAAACAATTACCTGTTTTGTGCATTGTCGTCAACTACCGCATCTTCCATAAAATGTCCAAATGTTACCGAGGGTGGAATTGGACCTCGGGGCCCTATTTCCTGCCACATTACAAGGCGGTAATTAACTCAGCTCAGAGGTCCTGTTCTTCCCCTGGCACCTCCAAGTTTCGCCTTTTACAGCGCTCCTTTCAATAACACCGTACAGATTCAGAGCTTGAAGACCTTGTCTATAAAATGCTCTGCACCTTTCCAAACAACACACCGCCAGGCAGGCTGGTGCACCTTAATTAACCCCCACCCGATGGATCACCCACATGGCCAAGGTTCTCAAAGGTGCCATTAAAGGAACACACATTGATATTCCCGAGGAAATCCTGTTCTCCTGGCAACATTGGGCCCTAGTTCCGTATGCCTCTGGGAGCCAGTCAATGGCTAGGGAGCCACTAAGCATGAATCCCATCGCCTAGGAGAAGTGCCCAGGGTCTTCCATGACATGATTGCTTCCCCGTTCCCCATCTTCTTCCACATGCTCCCCACATCCCAGCCTCATACAAGCACCAGGCAGTTCTCTGAAGGTGCCACATCCTTGAGGTCTCTGTGCCTTTATCCTTGCTGTCCCATCTCCCACATCTTCTCTTGACAAACCCCACTCATCCTTCATGAATCTATTCCATCATTACCTCCTTCAACAGCCTTGCTCCAACCACCCTCTGCAAACACTAGCCAGGTTCTTCTGTCTCTCTTGGCCGCTAGAACTCCACCAAGCTGAGTCCCGGCTGAAGGCAATGAAGACCAATTCTAAGCTCCAGCTCGTGGAAGGAGGCAGTGAGGCATGGTGGAAAGGACCCTTTCATCCCCAGTCACATCACAGAGTTATCCTTGGTAAACACCATAAACAATCACACAACACATGTCTACTAATAAATCACACTTTTATCTATTTAAGCTAGATATGGGGTTCCATGTCAGCTTTCATTTAAAAAAAATAAGAATAGGGGCACCTGGGTGGCTCAGCTGGTTACGCGTCTGCCTTCGGCTCAGGTCATGATCCTGGGGTCCTGGGATCCAGCCCCACGTCGGGCTCCCTGCTCAGCGGGGAGCCTGCGTCTCCCTCTGCCCTTCCCCCTCCCCTGCTCATGCTTGTGTGCTCTCTGTCTCTGAAATAAATAAAGTCTTAAAGAAATAAAATTAAAAATTAAAAAATAATAATAAAGTTCCTTTGTGCTTTAAAAAAAAAAGTTACTCTATGAATTTGACACTGGCTTCCATGAGGCATGGAATAAAGGTACAGACCATGCTGTGGGAGGGGCTCAGCCGGGCTGCCTGGGGAAAATGCAAAGGGCATTCAGAGCAAGGGGAACAGCATGTGCAAAGGCCTCAGTGCAGCCTATCCGTTCTGCCCGTGGCCATCAGACAGCCCCTGGCTCTCTGCCCCTTCTCCAGCTCCCAGTAACCACCCCTCCAAACCCTGCCCTCTCATCACCTGTGCTACCCCAGGGATCTCACGAGACGTTGCTGGTTTCATTTACCCCCCGCCCACAACTTTTCAACATCCTTTACTTAAACTCTGTCCAGTCACCGTAAAACTTCTGTGTTACAAGTGTCACTGGTCCCTTCTAGAGAGAAGGAGACTAAGGCATAGAAAGGTGGAATAGCTGGTCTGGAATAGTACAGCATTTTTTCTTTCGATCTTAGAGGGATCTTTGCTAAACGCCCATCTCTCACTGTGAAGCACCATGACAAAGAACCACCCAGCGTTCTATCTGATTTATGTACCAGGAGATTCCTGAATGTGAATGATGCTTATTGTGGGGGAAGGCGGTGACAAAATTTGCGGTGTTTGTGATTTTTTTTTCTTTTTGTCTTTGTCCTTTTATATATTGCTTACATGTTTTTAAATAATGAACATCCATCATGTATAAAAATAATAATGATTCTAAGAAGTTTAAAAATGGGAGTTTCTTAAAGTGCACGGAAAATATAAAGTCCACGAGGAGCACATAAGTATTTCCCTGTCACAACAGCAAGGCTGGAAATGAAAGTACGATGTCCAGCAGCACTTGGATATCAGACACTGGTCCACCCCTCCCATTAAAACAGGCAAGTGGGCTGCAAGCATTTATCTTCATCCTACTCATAGGCAACTTCAGAAAAATACTTAGGAACTAATAATTTGTGATCTAGAGATTTACTGGTATCACACACTACAGTCATATGACTTGCTAGTGAAAGTGTTTCTGGTCTATATTTTAGGCAGGAAGTGAATCGGCATTTCCTGGTAAGCCACAAAGAGCCCTGTGACAACTAGATGGGAAGCCCTTCCCCCCAGAATATACTTGAACCCCCCTGGAGGAGGTCATGTCCAAGGCCCCATCCATCCGGAAGTGTCAGGATTCTGTGCAGTAGAAAGCGAGCCTGATGATCTCATCTTTCAGGCTAAATCCAATAAAGGGTTGTGGCTGCCAGACACAAACCAAGGAGAATTTGAAGTTACAGTCAGGTTCATGGGGAAAAGAGCAATGGTTGATCGGTCAGGTCTGCCATGGTCATGAGAGGCACTGGGACAATAAGAATGCTGGGAATTTCTCATCTGGTTCCATGTCCTCAGACTCAAGAAACTTAACCAAAACCTTTGTTATATTAATTCCTCCAAACAATTAAAATTGCTCAGAATATGCAGAATATGCTCAGAATATGCAGAATGGCATACCCCTCCCCAATTCACCTTTCCTGCTCTCCTGCGAGCAGATGAAATTCAGTTTAAGCATTTTTGTTTTCAATCAGGTTTAGTGAAGTATAATTTATATACAATAAAACTCACCAACTTTAAATGTACAATTTGGTAAGTTTTGACAAACTTTAACAACAGTGTAACCATCACTGTGGTTGAGTTAGATGATAGAGAACGCTATCACTTCTAAAGTTCCCTCATGCCCTTCCTCCCACCCTCCTATTCATCGTTCTGCTCCCTATCACTGTGACTTTGCCTGTTCTAGAATTTTCCGTAGACTAAAATAATGCACATAGAATCTTTAGCTTCTTCCACTTAGTGTCTCTCATTTAACGTAATGCAGTTGAGATTCATCCATGTTCTTACATGTATGAGTAGTTCATTACTTTTTATTGCTGACTACTATCCCATTGTTTGCTTACCCATTCCATCACTGGTGAACATTCGAGTGGTTTCCAGGTTTTCTGGTTATTATGAGTAAATTTAAGGGAAAACCTTTGTGTGAACTTATGGTTGTACTTCCTTTAGGTAAATGTCAAGGAACACAATTGTTGGGTCCTACAGGAAGGGCGTGTTTAACTTCGTAAGAAGCTGCCAAACTCTTTTCCAAAGCTAGGAATTGTTTTTGCATTCCCCGAGCAACATATGAGAGTTCCAGTTGCTCTTCATCCTTGTCAGCACTGTTATTATCAGTCTTTTTCAATTTTTTAGCAATTATAATTAGCAGATAGTGGTAGCCTGTTCTGGCTTTACTTTGTATTTCCCGAATGACGATGACATTGAGCACCTTTTCCTGTGCTTACTTGACATTCATATATATTCTTTAGCGTAGAGTTCTTTCAAGTATTTTGCCTATTTTTATCATTGAGTAGTAAGAGTTCTTCTGTATCCTGGATACCAGTTCTTTATTAGTTGTGCGTTTTATAAATATCATCTCCTCATCTGTGGCTTGCCTTTTTATTTTCTCAATGAGTTCTTTTGAAGAGCAAAGGTTTTACACTTGAAGTCCCCTGACTCTTTCTTGGGTTTTTGATTTTTTGTTTGTTTGTTTTAGTTTCTGTATGTTGTGATTTATTTTTAAAATCTTTCCCTAATTAATACAAGGTCATGAAGATTTTCTCCTACATTTTCTTTAGAGGTTTTACAATTTAAGCTCTTTTTTTTAATTTTTTGTATTATTATGTTATGTTAATCACCATACATTACATCATTAGTTTTTGATGTAGTGTTCCATGATTCATTATTTGCGTATAACACCCAGTGCTCCATGCAGAACGTGCCCTCTTGAATACCCACCACCAGGCTAACGCATCCTCCCACCCCTCTCCCTTCTAGAACCCTCAGTTTGTTTTACAGAGTCCATCGTCTCTCATGGTTCATCTCCCCCTCCGATTTCCCCCCTTCATTCTTCCCCTCCTGCTATCTTCTTCTTCTTCTTCTTTTTACAATTTAAGCTCTTGCATTTAAGCCTGTGAACCATTTTGAGCTAATTTTTCTGAGGTGGGAAGTAAAGGTTGAGGTTTATTTCTTTGCATATGAATATCCAGTTGTTCATTGAATTGTCTTGGGACCACAGTTAAAACCCAAGTGAACATGTATGTCTGGGTCTGTTTCTGGACTCTATATTCTAATCCATCGATCTATAAATCTATCTTTATGCCAATACCAACAATCTTGCTTACTGCAACTTTATAGTGAGTCTTGAAATCAGGTCATGTGAATACTCCCATTGTTTTTTAGTTATCTAGGCTAATCTAGATCCTTGTTATTTCTACCTAAACTTTAGAATCAGCTTATAAATTTCTACTTTTAAAAATCCTGCTGGTGGGGGTGGCACCTGGGTGGCTCAGTTGGCTAAGTGTCAGACTCTTGGTTTCGGCTCAGATCATGATCTCAGAGTCCTGAGATCGAGCCCTGCATCAGGCTCAGGCTTGCTCTACCAAGTGTCAAGAGAGGAATATTAAAATCTCCGGCTGTAATTGTTTTTAATTTTATCAGCTTTTTGCTGCCTAGAGCTTAAAGTTCTATTCGTAACATATGCATTTAGGATTATTATAGCCCAAGTATACATTAGTGTAGGTATGCAGTTGAAGCTTATAACAGTCTTTTTTATAAGTGATTCTCAACTCTTGTCTGAAGCTCAGTTAGGTGGAGCAAATGATCCTGCAGTTCACTACCCTACCTATTCCAGTTTTCCAAAGCAATTACCAAGAAAAAAAAAAAAAGGATTAATCAAATTAAAACCTAAAAATTATTCTACCAATAATTTACCAATATAAGGCTAGAAAACACTGAAAACCACATGAATTCAAGACCACATTGATACTTCACTAATAACAAAGTTTCCTTCCCTCAAATGCAGGAAATTTCAACTGCTTGTCTACCTATTTGATCTACAGGATTTTGCAGTATTGGCAGGAAATCAGACTTCCTGATGGAATGAATGGTACAGTAAAATCCTTAGTAAACTCCACTAATGCATCACATTTAATTTATAAGGACTATATTTGGTAACTTTTAATAATTGAATGAATTACTGCTAAGGGAACATCAATCACACATAACAAAAATAAATGGGATTGTGCATCATTCACCACTAAGAACTGGATTCAGAATGTGCATTTTTAATCAGCTTGTGACTGCTGGGGAGTCCTTTTCCTCCCACCAGTGGGTCGTGGATGACACATTGAGAAACACAACTCCATACGGGAATCCATTAGAGAAACTGTTTTCAGATTAAGGTGCCTGGAAGCACCCGGTTTCCCCTCAAGTACTATGGTTCTTTCCATACTCACATGATACCCATTGTATCCCTTTTCTCTTTGACAGCCAGGAAGCTCAGAGCCAAACTTGCCAATCATACTTTGGAACCTTATACCTTGAGTATTTTCATTCTCACTTCTTCTATTTAAATTGGCATTGGCTTTAATTGTGTTATTCATACTGTTCTAGTTTATTAAATGTATTTCTTATCAGCTATCTCTTTCTTTTTCTTATCTGTGTGTATGTGGAACAAGGCACTGGCGTAAATAAATAAATGCATGACTGTGAGTCATATTCCCACCGTCCATGCATGCTAAATTCCTCGTCCATAGCTTTGCATTCCATGAGACCACTCAGGACCCTTCCAAGCGGCTAAAAATACCATTGCATACTTACAAAGCTGACTCTTAAATTAGAAGAGAAAAGAAGTCAGCTTCCCATCAGCCTTCTGACATAAGAACACCTGGGGACTGCAGCCCCAGCCAGGGCCTGGTGGGCACAAGGTGAGTGAGAAAATGAGAAGCAATCCTGATGGCACCACACCACAGTAGAACCCGGCTGCTGGGAGATGTCTTGTGCATTCTACTAGAGCAGTTACCAGGGTCTGGAGTCCCAGCGAACATGACATTGTAATCTCAGTTATGTTTTATTTATGGGGAGTAGTGGCACGGCTAGGGTGTGTTAACAAACAAAGATGATTGCTTCTGAGCCACTCTCTCGTCCTGAGGTAATTAACACAAAGTAATGCACCAGTTGGGGGATTCAAAGAGCCAACAACCTTTTCCATAGGAAAATGATGGGCAACACCCAGGCCGAAAGGGTAGAATCTGGAGAAAAAAGGACGTGTTTTATCTTTGGTTAAAGGTGCATCATTAAAAGGCACTGGCATAAATTATTCTTCCTTTTTAAAAAATCCATATAACATTAAGAAAACTGCGGAGTACAAAATGTCAGGGGCAAAGATGTGTGGATTTGCAGCTGTTAGCAAAGTGGGCCGGGGGCTCCCTGTGTATCTCGGACGGCATAAATTAAAAATATTGACTGCAACCAAAATAGCATTTGCAATCAGTTCAATGTTGCAATGTGTTATACAGACCATTGGCTTTTAAAAAAATTAAAATGTGAATCAAACTTGGATGACAAAGAAGTTCAACTTCTCAGGAAAAACCAAATACATCATCAAAAGGTCACAATTCATAGACAAATTGCTGTTAAAATTTATTACTTGTTTGCAAAATGTACTGTTGATCATTGGTAACTGCTAAATGCCTGGGCGCCTCTGACTAAATAAATAAATAAATAAATAAATAAAGCATTCTGCATTCATTGGGGGGGGTGGCGGCGGGGGGGAATATATGAAAAAGTACCTGGAATGCCAGAACCTACCTGAAGGAGGATAGGGAAGGCAAAGCAGATGAGAAAAGACCCAGGGAGCTGAGAATCAAAAAGAGAGAGAGAGAGAGAAATAAGCATCAGCCAAGCTGACTCATTAACGCTCCTTGGGAAAACCTGAGATGACCAATAATCTATAAAGCACAAAAGTCAGAGCATCTCAACATTAACCAGCAAGGTTCCTGAACAGGCTCGGAGATCCTATGCAATTCAGCTAAGCTTCCCGAGGGCCGCGCCTCCCACCCTCATCTGGGCCAGGTGACATCACTCTACCTAGCTCCAAACTCCCTGGCAGCAGAGACCAGGCTCAGGTCCGACCCGCGCCTCCAGGGCCCAGCAGAGAGCCCGGCGCTGAGCTGGGCATCTGTGGTTTCTCCCCAGCACCCCTCCCATCCCTCCTGCACTGGACAGCGTCATCCCCTGTGGAGGCGGGGCATGGCCCCATTTCATCTCCAGTTCTAGGCCTCCTGCCACCTGATTGGTTTGGAAAACCAGGATGAAGCCAATTGGCTCACGGCTTTCTTCTGGCCGAAGAATTGGTTCAGGAATAGCCATGTGATCCGTTTCAAGGTGATGGGCTGTGAGGGAAGTTGGCTAGGGAATTCTAGGAAAGGGGCCTTCTTGCTCTACCGAGGGGACGGGCCAGGGGGGAGAGCTGCTGGAAACCAGTGCCTCTCTCCTTCAGGACCAAGTGGGGTGGGGGGTTCAGGGGGTGGGGTGGGGCTGGGAAATGCAAGAGAAAGAGCCATCAGTCAAGTGTGGCTTTCGAGCTCTTGAAGTGTGGCTAGTGTTAAGGGAGGAACTGAACTTGTAGTTGCATTGATTTTCTAATTAATTTAAGCTTAACTAGTTGGCAGCCACTACGTTGGCCGCCACAGCTCTAGAAGACGGTGGGAGCACACGACGGAGGGGGCTGCAGCCCCGAGGCGCCACAGAGAAAGCTGCCCGCCATCCACTTTGTGGGCCTGGGACGTCAGCGAGAAATAAACCTTTGCTGCACCGAGTTGCTGCGGTGCTGAGATTGGAGAGTCCTACTCTGCACACGGAGCTAAGAACTTTGCAGACCGTGTCCTACTGAATCATCTCAAGAGTGAAGGAGGTAGGTGCTCCTACTATTATCCACATTTTGTGCAGGAGGAAACGAGGCACCGAGTGGTCACACATATAGGAAACGGTTGATCGGGGCCCCAACCCAAGGCGGTCTGGCTCCAGAGCCCATCTGAGGCTAAAAGCAAGGGATGCTCTTGTAGGAACCCAGAATGAAGGCAGTGGCTAGATCGGAGGTGAACCCCAAAGACTTTTACCAGCTGAGAGGGCTCAGAGAAGGTAGGCCCCATGGCAAAAGAATTAGAGGTGCCAGGCCGCCTGCGCGGGGTTCTTGCTCCTGACAGTAACTCCTTCCTGCCACGCTGCTCCTAGAAGTGCTGTTGTGGGGCCGAGCCGCGGCCCCCCGGGGTTCTGTAGCCCCTCAGGTGGGGCTTCCCTCCACCCAGCACAGCGAAGGGACACCTTCTCGACTCCTCCTCCTTCCCCAGCGCATAGCCCTCTGGGACCCATCATGCTAAAGGCCAGACGGGACTGGGCCAGGCCAATGTGCCCTGGGGGCTCGAGAAGCTGGGAGATGGGCCCTTGGAGCATCGGGCTGGCGTGGGAGAGCCTGTATGGGAGAGGGATTCCCCCGACGGAGGGGACAGCGGGTGGAAAAGCAGGATGTCTGGGGAGAGCTTGCAGTGTTCCTGGAGCAGGGGCTTCATCTGAGGGATGCTTCACAAACGAAGAGGCAGATGAGGGGAGTGCCACCATTTATTTGGCTGTTTACTTAACACATCCATCACTGTCCCATGCGTGTCCAGGGACATAGGTCTTTGGAGGCTTTCCTCATGCATCACCTCATTAATCTTCCCAGCCACGCTGTGGGGAGGACTCATCCAGCCCAGTTTGCTGAGAAGGAAACAGACCGAGAAGTGGCGGGGAGTGTCCAAGGCGAGGCCTCAGAGAGAGTGGACAGGGGGCCGGGAGGCTCAAGCGGACATGGCTCGGGCAGGGGAATGGTGGGCTCCGCAGGCCAGCATTCATGTGACCTGCACGGGCCTCCTTGCGTGTGGCCTAGAAAGCCCTGCCTCTCCATCTCTCGGGATTCGGGTTTAAAATGCATTTCCCAGGCCCCTCCCCAGACGCACGGACTCAGGGCCTCTGAGCAGAGTGGACTGAGAACATGTATTTTAACGAGCTTCGTGGATGGTTCTTCCACTAGTTGCAGTGTGAGAACTAACCAGCTATTAAGCTTTGGGGGCTCCACATCTTCAGGGAGCCTGTGGGGCATTCCCCAGGGGGTGGCTGGCCTCTGGATAAACCCACTGCTCCCCAGGGCCCTCAGAATGGCCCCGGGTGGGTGCTGGCCAGGGAGAGGCAGCCTCTTTGCCCAGAGACGTGCTCACAGGGGCGGATGCACCGGGTCCCCAGTGCAGGGAGGGAGGAGCAGACATCAGAAACAGAAGGAGAGCCGGGGAAGGGACCAGAGAAGCACGCCAGAGACAGAGGAAAGGGAGAGTCGGAGACAGACAGACGGACAGATCAAGACAGTGGGCTTGGGGGGGTGGCGGGGAATACCAGAGCGAGATTAGGAGAAGTGAGTCGCTCCCATCTCCTGGGCCTTCTGAGCCCTCCCTCGAGTGAGGGGCAGCCCAGGCCGGATCAGCACCCCACCTCCGGAGCCGGCCCCCTCCCGTGCACCAGCCACCCCCTGCCCAGCTGCCAGGCGCTCAGGGCTGTGCCTAGTGGGTGTCCCTGTGACTGCGCCAGGCAAGGCTCCCCGGAGGCACACACATGGTGGGGGGGCGGGATCCAGGGCGCCTTCACGAGTGCGACACCCAGAGCAGGCGAGAAGGGCCTCTGCAGAGTGTGGGGGAGCCGGGGGTGGGAGACAGCCCGCAGAGAGGCTGGAGCGGGGGTGCGGGAGGGTCAGAGGCTGGCTCGGAACTCGGGACCACAACTGGAAAACAAAAGGGAAAGCGAATGGAATTTTGTTGGCACCTTCCATGTATCGGTACCTTATCTGCATTTGCCTGTTTGAGCCTCCAAACAGCTGTGCGGTGTAGAGACCTTGTCCCCGTGTTACAGATAAGGGACAGAGACTAAGGGATTACAGACCCCAGGCATTTAGCTGGTACGAGGCAGACCTGAGTTTCCTACTCAGCCTCAAGTGTGTCTAATTCTAAAAAATATGGGTTTCTGTCCACGACACTGAAGTTTCCAAGTTGATCAGAAGACAGAGAACAACACACAAGATTTTTAAACCGCACAATTTAGTGACACCAGAGCTGCCACAAGGCAGTCGGGATGGACCCTAGACCGGGAGCTGCAGATACAACAGGGGGCAGGACAGAAGCAGAGGGGTGTGGGCAGGGTGTCCTGGGACGGCTTCAGGGGCGAAGGGAGTTACCTCTTTAATTCCCTGCCCTACCGCCTTCTGTAAGGTGTTGAGGAGGTTACAGTAAGACCACATATACTGCCAAAATAGAAAATCAAAAACATATAGGAGGAGGAATTGTGTGTGTGTGTGTGTGTGTGTGTAGGGATGCTGTGATCGAACATTAAGTTTAACATTGAGCTTCCTGGCAGTTGTGGCGAAAAGGGAAACACAAGTTACATGATTCAAACACAGAAGTCCGCCTTATCAGCAGCAGATACGTCCTGAGACCCCAGTGGATGCTTGAAACCATGCATAGTACCGAACCCTGTATACACACTGTTTTTTCTATACATACATGCCTACGATAAAGTTTAATTTATAAATTAAGCACAGTACAAGATTAACCACAGTAATAATAAACCAGAACAATTATAACAATTTACTGTAATAAAAGTTCTGAATGTGGTCTCTCTCTCCCAAAATATCTTCCTGTGCCGTATTCTCCCTTCTTGTGATGATGTATGATGAGAAAATGCCCGCGTGGCGAGGTGAGGTGAGTGATGTGGGTGCTGTGACATAGCGTTAAGCTACCACCGACCTCCCGACCTTACGTCAGAAGGAGGCACATCTGCTTCTGGGCTGAAGTTGCCTGAAGGTAACTGAAACCACAGATAGAAAAAGGGCAGAGGAGAGGGACTCCAGTACAGGATGAAACATCCTGACTTAGCAAGAGAGGTATTTATTTCCCAATGTCTAGAAATCATAGAAAAGGCTTCCAGATGAATAAAATGTCACAAACTCTTATCTTATTATATTGTTATACACACATTTATATAACTATATATAACATATGGTCATAACAATATAATTGTATATATATAACAATATAGTTACAAGCTATGTAACTCTCTTTCTCTCTGTCTCTCATGAATAAATAAATAAAATCTTAAAAAAAAAATCCCTGTGATGTGCTTAAAATCTAACATTTCATCACAAACATCCTTCCGGTGCCATTTAAATTGCTCCGGTAGTATTGTTTTTGATATCTGCATAATGTGCTTTTTTTTTTTTTTTTAAGATTTTATTTATTTGACAGAGAGAGACACAGCGAGAGAGGGAACACAAGCAGGGGGAGTGGGAGAGGGAGAAGCAGGCTTCCCGTGGAGCAGGGAGCCCGATGCGGGGCTCGATTCTAGGACCCTGTGGTCATGACCTGAGCTGAAGGCAGGCACTTAATGACTGAGCCACCCAGGTGCCCCTGCATAATGTGCTTTATTTCCAGTCTTTGCTATAGTAAATACAGCTACAGTGAACATCTTTGTGGTTGAATCTGTGGCTGAATTACAGCTTGCTTGGGATAATTTTCTAGAAGAGACACTATTTAATCAAAAACTTTTTGATTATTTAGGGGTGCCTGGGTGGCTCAGTCAGTTAAGCATCTGTCTCTTGGATTTGGGTCAGGTCGTGATCTCCTGGCTCATGAGATAGAGCCCTGAATCAGGCTCCCCACTCAGCGGGACTCTGCTTGGACAGTCTCTCCCTCTGTCATGCGCGCGCACGCGTGCATGTTATCTCTCAAGTAAATAAATCTTAAAAAAAAAAAAAAAAACCTTTTTGATTACTTAATCAAAAAAGGCAAGTTTGCTTCTGCTGTGATTAGTGCCAGGTTATGGGACGTACAGGCATTTCCACATTGTCCAGTGGTGATTCTGTACAGAGTCTTTGTGTGTCTTGGAAAATGACTAGCTGGAGCCAAAGGCTCCAAGAGACAGCAGATGCTGGTGAGACATCTGCCAGGGCCCAACTCACAATATTCGCTTGAATATTGTCAGTTGCAAAAGCAACAGGACAGACCTCCTGAAACTTTGGGAAATGTAGGAGGAAGACCTTTCTGATGAGGCTTTCCTTCCAGCACCCCCATGTAATAGACACCACCACCCGCATCCCCTTTAGGGCCATCCTGTGGAGTCAGAGCACGTGCATATTCTCCATTCTTTTGAAAGTTTACATTACCTCATACACAGTTTTCCTACTATTACCAAAGTCTTCAACTGCTTCATTCTAGGGGGATATACACATACCATTAGGGACCTTCTCGTTCACTCACTCCTTTACTGTTGAGCAGAGAGGCTGCTTGGAAAACGTTGCTATTATGTGTGTCCTTTGCTGGGGAGTTTTCTCCTGGTGAATCATAAGCGGGATACTTATGTTTCTTTTTTCCCTTTGGCTCCCAAGAAGCTTAGACTCAAATATATGGTTTCAATGTAGCAACATATAGCCTGTTTCAATCTCGGCTATATTCTTACACAGGTGGACACAATTTACTCCTGTCTTTTCATCTCTCTGGTCCTGATGTTTTACTGGGCTTTTTAAAAATACTTTATTATGTTTCCCACTGGCATTCTCACAGCTTTGTGGGATGAGGAGGGATGGAAATTATTAATAAAGAATTTAACAAAATGTTGAGACAAAGGCAACCATCTATAGGTCCATAGCTCTTCCTCGCTCCAGAAATCTCTAACTAGTATACTTAGAGTTTCTGAGAATGACATCACCAGATCAGATAGAACACCATTAGACCTTCAACACAACTACTCCAGAGCTTCTGAGAGAAAACAGGGGAATATAGTTGCAACACAGTATAAGTAACAAATCCGAAATCTCCATTGTGCCTCCAAACAAAGGCGAAAGGGCTCGTCATGCGAAAAGCCAAAGGGAAAGGGGGCCTGGGGTGCCATCTACAGCTTTCCTCTTAATTTCTTCCACTTCCCAGCTCTTTGGTTCTGCACCCCCGCTTCCACCCTGTAGCATAGGATGTGGAGTAGAAGCTTACTACAACCTTGTCGATGGAAAGGAGGAGGAAGGGTGAGGGAGAAGCACTGTTTCTGACACCCCAGTAGCTCCTTGCTTTGGGGCACAGCATAGGCCCTTGATGAATGTTTATTTCATGAGCAACTTGTGATTGGATGGATGGATGAATGGATGGATGGATGAGTGGATGGATGAGTGGATGGATGCACAGATGGATGGATAGATGGATGGATGGATGGATGGATGGATGGATGGATGGATGCACAGATGGATGGATAGATGGATGGATGGATGGATGGATGGATGGATGGATGGATGGATGGATGGATGGATGGATGAGTGGATGGATGGATGGATGGATGGATGGATGGATGGATGGATGGATGGATGAGTGGATGGATGGATGGATGATTGGATGGATGGATGGATGGATGGATGAGTGGATGGATGGATGGATGGATGGATGGATGGATGGATGGATGGATAGATGGATGGATGCACAGATGGATGGATAGATGGATGGATGGATGGATGGATGGATGGATGGAAGGAGGGAGAGAGGAATGAGTAGATGGATGGGTGGATGGATGGACGGATGGATGAGTGGAGGGAGGGAGGGAGGGAGGGATGGGTATGCTATACTTTAGGGTTTCAGAGAAGATTCCTATGTGAGATTGGAATATACCCAGATGACTTGTAAGGGTCCCAACTATAAGATTCTGCTTGTCCATGGGCTTCACTGTACTTTCCCACTATCCATGCATCGTCCCCAGTCATACCCTCTGCAAGACATGCCTTTTCCCCCTCATGTCCTCATCTTCCTGGTGAACCCTTACTCATCTTCCGAGGAGCAGCACAGCTTCACTAATCCCCCCCCTCCCCAGCAGATCAGCTGCTCCTTCTCCCGGGCTCCTCTCACTGCCCACATTACCCCATCCTGCAGTCTGGTTTCATAATCCATTTTTTTTCATTGAACAAGGAGTACCTTAAGAGCAAAGACCAGGCCCAAGACCTCCCTCTGTAACTAGGCCTGACATCCAGCTCAGTCTTTGCTTGGGGGCTAAATAGACTTCTGAGCTCAACCAGTTTTAACTTCTGTAGAGCATCCTAGATGGTCTGTAACCAGAATCCTATAAAAATCGTTTTGAAGGTTATGCAATGCAGGCAGCTGGTAACTCAGACTTTACCTGCACATGAGGTCAGAGTATTTTTCTCCCTGGCTTGAAAGTTATGTAAGCTTCATTATGTATATTATGACATTAACATGTTTTAAAGTTCTATTCATCTAGTTTTCTCTCCAAGGCAGAAGGGAATTTCTAACTTTAATGGCTGAACTTCAGCTCAAGAGCAAGGTGTTTAGCAGCCTGTTCTGATGCCCCAACTGGGACTGGGACTGCTTGGAAAATGTGCAAACCCTGAGACTTGCAAGGTGGCTGAGGACTTGTTGCAACCAGCAAAAATGCGGGGTTTTCTATGCTCAAAAACCCATTCTCACCCTGATTTGTGCAATCGGGATGGGGAACATTTCTGACCCTAACATGCCCACAGAATACTGTTACTCTGTGTGCACAAGACACTCTGGTCAGGATCCAACCATTCAAAGGCAACAATGGGTCCTTCCAGGTCACCTTAACTCTCCATTTTATAGGTGGGGAAACTGAGACCCAGAAAAGAGAAAGGACTGACCCAAGGTCACAGAGCTACTGATGAGACAATACTGAGAATGGAGTTGAGCCTTTCCTCTGCACCACTGATAACCCACAAATTTGGTCTTCTTAGAAGGGCTGAGGGAGAGGACGGGCTGCAAGAAAGCAACTGAGCCTTTCAGTTCTGCCAGTTGCCCAGTTTTCTGAGTGGAAAACACACAAAGGCTCAGATACCTGTGTGTTAAAGCCAGCTGCGGAAAAGACTTGGAGCCCAGGCCTAGGAAAAAAAGAGAGTTCCTCTGTGGAAATTCTTGTTCCTTAAGCCTCTAGAGAGCAGGGCAGGTCTTCTCCTGAATGGCTGCCTACTCCCTGCTTGGTGCTGGGGTTCAAATCCCACTTCTTTTCCTCCAGTGCTTAGGCACGGCCTTGGGGGAATGGTGACCTGTTTGGGGTGAAAAGAGGACACAGAAGAACACGCTGCCTTATTTCTCCTATCATCTCTGTGGGCAGAACCCACAAAGCATCTTAGCAAGCATGGCTTGGCGTGTGTTCATTTTTTGCAGTGTCCTTGCCAAGATTCTTGGGCTGCCTAGGTTGGGACCTGGTTCATGGTTGCAGAAATGGACTTGAGTGGAATGTTCTTTGTGTATCTAAGAGCAGGAAATGTAAGAAGAGCAGTCAAGAAGGACCCAGTGGGTCTTTGATCCCTTTGCACTCAGGGATGGGCTCTGACTCTCACTCACAAGGAGGAAACCAAAGGTAACCTTGTGCCTAACTGGCTGAAAGCCAGCAAATGCCTTCTTCCATCTCCATCCTGACTGCTCCAGGCCCAGCACTGGGAAAGGCCAAGTTAAAGGCTAGTTCCTTCTGAAAGACCTTGTTTCCTCTTCTGGATCTGGGTGATTATCCCTAAAGAACATTTCCTCAAGTCTGTTAACATCTAGCCCGTGGGAGGGGAAGTGAGTCCTCCTAGGTGATTTTGTTAAGAGTCACAGAGAGTCAGAGATGCTATCCAGTCCAACAACCTCACTTCACTGATGGGAGACCTGGGGGACCTGACCAAGGCCACAGAGCCATCTGGGTGCTTACAGAAGGGCTTCTGTCTCTCTCTGGTCCCTGGGTGCCTCACCCAGTGGCTCCCACTGGGTGTTCAGAAAATGTGAGCAGAATTAAACTAGACCCGGGCCTTGTCATTCCCAGACAAGTACCTTCTCTTCTAAACCACTTGTTCTCCAATGGGGCCGTCTACGAGAATCACCTGGATCACTTTCAAAAATACTGATGTCTGGATCCCACCTCCACAGATTCTGGTAGAGATCGGTTCGGGTGGGGCCTGGGCACTGGAACTTTCAAACCCTCCCGGGTGACTCCAATGTGCAACCAGGACTGAGAACCACGGATCTAAATCGTGCTGCTTTACGAGAGTAAAGAAAGAGAACTGCCGGTCTCTTGGGCCATTGTTCCCAGTCTTCCCAGATACGGGCGCCAGGGGTGTGGGTCAAGAGGAAAATGGAGAAGACCTTCAATTCGCCCTTGGAAATGAGCTGTCCATCCCCCACCCTTGAAAGACACAGAAAAGGACAAGGTTTGGAGATCAAGTTAAATGTCCAATTTATTTTTATAACTTGAAACCAGAACAAACTTGGTTTTGAACAAGCGTACAAATGGAATGGCAGACACATGCTGAACTCAACATTGTGACATTAAGGGAAAAAAGAGGCCCAAAATCTTGTACAGAGAATAAAAGGAACAATAAATATTTTACTAAGCCATATTGAAATGACCTCCTGTCATCTCAACATTTTATCCATAATAAAAAAAAAAAAAGTGCCCGTTTCTTAAACAGAGCACAAATACCAAGCAATAATAAATAGTTCCAAACTTGTAGTAAAAGACAGAACCTCCAAGTAAACAACAAAAGCTCATACAATAAGTAATAGAAAAGGTAATAAAAATATTTCACCTTGCCAGTACAAATGCAAACAACTTAAATCAATGTAACTTTGCTTTGCAGGGTTGAGATACAAAGAGCACCAAAATCACGGATTTGCCTGCGCGCAACAAAACCTTCGCTACGGACCGGGATGAAAGGCTGACTTCCTTACTTTTCACATTTTGCTTAGAGTAGTTCAGCCTCCTCCTCTCCCCATGAAAGACCCTCTAATGGCAAGTGGCAGGTTCCAGTTTGGGGCAACTTTGAACAAAGTTGTGGCAGTATGGAAACCAGCCTGAGGTCGGCTGGGTCACCCAGGCTCGGGGCCTCTCTCACTGGGTCATCTGCTCCAGTGTTGGCTTTTTAAACATGAAAGAGAAGCATAATGCTCTTTTCTCTGCAGTCGACAGAGACACAATCTTTGTGCTTTAGGATGGCTTAGTCCTGGCATTCTGGTGACTTTGTGGAAGCTGGTGAGGGCTGGCTAGCTTTCGCAACTACAGGAGGATCACCTTGGAGGCTCAAGTACCTTAACAGGGCATCCGAAGGAAAGGGCAGCCCCTGGGTCTTCAGGTCGGGCAGGTAGGAAACTGACATCTCAGCTTCCTCTCCCCTCCTCCCCCTTTCTGCTCCCTTTGCAAAGGTCAGTGGCAAGGAGGGAAGGGTGTACTGAACAGAAAAGCTCCCAGAAGAAAGACTTCTGCGTTTGGTAAAGAATTGCCCCAAAAGATGCTTGGTTATACTTTCATAACCTGAAATAATGGTTTTACAGTTCCTGAAATAAAAAATGGCTTCCTGATATAGGGTTTGTTTTTTTTTTTAATGTATTATTCCCTCATCCAAAAAACCACCACTTCATTATCTTAAAGCTACTTGGCTTTACAAAAAAAAAAAAAAAAAAAAGGAAAAAAGAAAGAACGAACGGGGGGGGCTACAGAGAGGGAGAAAGAAATGCAATTGGGTAAAAATGAAAAGGACAAAATAAAGGGCTGACAGAGGCTGGAGGATGGAGAGGAAACACAGAGGAAGGAGAGAGAGAGATATGGAAAGGCACCGAATTCATCCCAGGCCCTCGGCACTCGGAAACTGACGGAATGTAGGTTTCAGCGAGAAAAGCAGCAGAGCAGGTAAGAAAGACAACAGGCCAACACTCTCCATGGAATGAAAGGCCCTGGTTGTGACGGGGACTCCTTCCTGAAATCCAATCTGCGCTGGTCTCAACAGCAGCTCACGTCACCTGTGCCTAGCTGATTCACCAGCTCCTTTCACTACATCTTTTGTCTGTCTGTTTCATGTTTTCTCAAGGACTAAAGAAAGCTCCGTTTGCATTCCTTTCTGCTCCTAAGGGCGGGAGACGTGGTGACCCGCCACAGTGGTGACAGTAGAGAAGGAAGATGCTCTCTCGCTCTCTCCTCTAACACCTGACATCTTACAGATGGCCTCTTAGAGAACGAGAGGACTCTGAAATACACCGACATCTTTACAAAAACTGGCTTCTCCACTCAACACGAATAAAGAATTTCCCATCCGGTCTGCTGTGGCCACACCAGGGAGCCTTGATGCAAGGTTCGGGGCATTCCGAGAGAAGCCCTGCTCGAACAGTCCTTTGTATAGGCCAATTCTGACAAAAATATATACAACTAAAATGATTTGTGAACCAAAGCATTTAACGACTTCCTTTTGTTTCTTTTCCTCAAAGGTTGTCAAACAACCCCTTTTCTCCTGTACAATAGGACTAAACATACAAATTTTTTTTTGCAATATTTTATCCTGCCAAATTAAAAAAATATATTATGGCAGCCTGTTTGTTTTTGTTTTTTTTTTTTTTTCTTTTTATTTCCAAATTCACTAACAAAAAGGTACATTAAATCCCTTTAAAAGGACAAGCTTACAGTTAAAAAATTACAAGCTCCAGTAAAAATACAGCAAGTGCCTACATCATATGAACCAACCAATATATCCATTCCAGAGGGGGCAGGGAGAGAAAAATAAGTAAAGGTCAGAAATGTGATTTTTTTTCTGCAAAGCAATAACAATATTAAGCACTTTTTTTTCTACATACTTTTTCTACATGGTGTAGCAATCCCCTTTTAATCCCCAAATACAAGTTTCTATACATTTTTTTTTGAAATAAAAATTCAACACCCAAGGCAGAAAAGAATTTACTAAAACTCCGACTTTACAGTTACTGTGACAAGAACAAATTTATAGACCCACCATTTAAATTTTACTGCAACATTTTCAAGGAAAAGAAAAGGGTTTTTTTTTTTTTTCTTGTTTTGTAAAATGCCCAGGCATTCTCGATTATTACAAATACTGGTCCACTTGTACAGTAATCAAGAAATTTTAATATATATAATATATACTAAAACCCCGTCACCAAAAAGAAAACAATATACACGCAGCCAACTGTGGCATTTTTTTATAACCTAGTAAGCAAACTTGGAAAAAAAAATCGCTCCAACACACATACACACAATTTTTTTTTACCCTTGTATGTATCCAATACTGTAAACGTATTTTTAAGACAGAGTGCACTAAATTTAACTTTAGAAAAAAAATTAGCCGTTGTTCCTGAATTGTTTGTGTTTTGTTTTTCATTCAACGATATCAACGTGTAACTTGTGTCACTTGAGTTTTAATTCAGCAGTAAATCACCTCCACGCCAAATCTAAGCAGCGTTGTCCCACAAACAAAGGGGGTTGAGGATAATTCAGCTAAGATGTCCATGGTTGTGCTGGGCTTATCTCTTCATTTGATTGGGTCTTATGGCATTTTCATGTCCTCTATCTTCAACCAGGATTTTTAAAAATTTAATTAAAAGTAAATGTGGCTTTGTTTGTGTCTAAAGAATGTACTTTTCTTGTTTTACTCTTTCAAAAAGTCTTTTCATTTCCAAAAAAAAAAAAAAAAAAAGTTTTGCATTTGTCTCAAGAGACTCAAATAGGAAGATCAGTTTCCAAGGCACTCACATCAAATTGAATGGCAGTAGAAAAACCGTCCAATAAATTATTTTATTTTGTTCTTTATAGTGCCAGTATTGTGAATGCCAAGCTTAGCAACACTGACACTCAATCTCAGCCGTCCCTTACAGGTTAACCCACCTCTGGGCCAAAGAGAAGAATATGCTGCAATTTCTTGTTTAGAAGCCATTTAATTTAAATGCAAACAAAAGCTTTAAAGTGCGGGTCAACAGAATTCAAATGTCTAATCTTAACAGTCCAATGTTTAGTACCTTCCAACCTAATGGGATAGGAAAAAAAAAAAAAAATTGGGAAGTAGCGCTGGGCACCTTCGGATGGAATGCTTTCCCTGCTTATCCAGTAAAAGGGAACAGAAATTCGCAAGATTCGCCCACCCGTCCGCACAATGTCATCAGTGTGCATTAAATGAGAGAAAACTACCTTCTCTCAGTTCCCCTCATTGGGGCACTTGTCTGCTTGAGACATGGTCAATTATCACTGGTAGCAACATGCGACTTGGGATTTCTGTGGTGGGGGGTGATGAAAAGAGAGAGAGAGACAGAGACAGAGAGAGAGAGAAGCCATCAAGCCAGAAGAAGCCTGAAAGAACATGGCTGGTTCCTTCTTTTCTGTGTCACCGCAGGTCACCGCCAGCTACCCAAAAGAGTACCCTCAGCCCATTTTATTTACCCTCATCTACAGCAAAGAGCAAAGACGGCATCCCAGGGCAGGCGGACACTCCAAGAAAAGGACCGTATCTGCTGGTGATGCACAACTGCAGGATGCTCTCGGGCCACCTCCCCAGCAGCTCTCAAAAACCCCTATTTCTCTGGCAGTGCTGAGTCTTCCGGGGGAGGAGGGACCTCTGACTCCCCCTCACCACTAAAACTATCTAAATTCCTTAGATAATGTAAAGGTTGAAAACACAGGAAAGGCCTCTGTTACTCAGGACATCATCAGTGCTACATCTCAATTCCAATTCTGAAACAAAGTGCTACAACTTTAAAGATTGTTATCCGCTGTACATCCAACCCTCCCCCCCCCCCAAAAAAACAGCATGCCACTTTTTATTTCAGGACCAAAGAAAAAAAAGAAGGAATTAAAAAAAAGTAAACAACTTTAAAAGTCATTTAAGTGTTGGCTTCTTGACAAGAAATTACACATGCTTAGCTTAAATCTCAAAAAAGCAGCGCCCTCCCCCCCCCAAATTATAATTTAAAAGATAAGCTTCCCTTCTATATCGCTTGGGAGTCATTGCTCAGGCTGCTACTGGGTTAAAAAAGAAAACAACAAAAACAACAGCAACAAAAAAAGGAAAACGAAGAAGGGATGGATACCCAACAAAATCTCTTAAAAGAATTTAACAGAAAGAATAATAATAAAAAGTATCTGCACATGCCAAAAAATTACAAAACCCAATAAATACAGAAATTATTGCACAGTTAAAGGCTCCACAATAGTTTACTGCCTCAATCAACCCTCGGGTTTCCCTAGGACTTCGGAGACACGGGTTAGGTTGGAGGGCCGCCTCCCCGGGGACCGCGCGCCGAGGGGGACCCGCGCGCGGAGCGGGGCGAGGGGGCGCAGACACGGGGGCGAGCGTCGGGCGAGCACTCCGGCGCTGGCGAAGGGCCGCGGGACCGGGGCGGGCGCGGCGCCCGCTTAGCTCCTCTCGGCCTGCTCGATTTTGACGTCGTTAGTCAGCAAGTGCTCGCCGTGCCACTTTTTCATGTGCTTCTCCAGGGTGCTGTAGACGCTGAAGGGCATCTGGCAGATGTCGCAGCGGTACACCTCCTTGCCGATCTGCCCGTGCGTCTTCATGTGGCGCGTGAGCTTGCTGCTCTGCGCGCACGCGTAGTTGCACAGCTCGCACTTGTACGGCCGCTCGCCGGTGTGGCTGCGCCGGTGCACCGTCAGGTTGCTGCAGTTCTTGAACACCTTGCCGCAGTACTCGCACGTGTCGCTGCGCCGGCCCTCCTTGGAGCTCGGCCGCCCGGGGCCCGGGCCGCCCAGGTGCGGCGTGCTGCCGCCGCTGGCCGTGCCGCTGCGGCCCGACAGGCCGCCGTCCAGCAGGTCCCCGGGCGGCGTGGAGAAGCGCAGGCTGCCGTTCTCGGACGAGTGCTCGGACGACGTGGCGAAGGGCGACTGGCGCGCGTCCGTGAAGCCCAGGAAGGGGTCCTTCATGAAGTGGCGCGACGCCGCGTAGCCCACGAGCCACTGCGAGTACACGTTCTCGGACGGGATGAGCGCGGCGGGCGGCAGCTCCAGGTCCTTCTCCACCTTGATGCGCTTGGCGGCGCTGTTGAGCCCGGGGCTGGGCAGCGGCGCCGGCTTGCGCGGGAAGAGGCCCGGGAAGGGCTCGGCGCCCGGCGCGAAGCCGCCGCCGCGCCCGTTGACCGCGCCGCCCGGGCCCGCGTCCCCGCAGCCGCCGGCGTCGTCGTCGTCGCCCGCGTCGCCGCCGCCCGGCGCGCGCTTCAGGAAGGCGCCGCGCTTGGGCTTGTCGGCCAGCAGCTCGCCGTACGGCGGCAGCGCGCCCAGCCCCACGTTCTCCATGACCTTGCCCAGCACGAGCGCCTTCTCGTCGGCCAGCGCCTTGGCCGCGCCGCCCGCGCCGCCCGCGCCCGCCACCCCGGCCACCCCGCCGCCGCCGCCGTTCTCGCGGTTGCGGCTCAGCTCCGAGTCCATGCTGAAGCTCGACTCGGGCCGGCTCTCGTTCTCCAGCAGCAGCTCCTCCTCCTCCTCCTCCTCGTCCTCGTCCTCCTCCTCGGGCTCGTGGCCCAGCGACGGGTCGCTCTCGTGGTGGCGGAAGTCGCCGTCGGCCGCCTTGAGGCCCTCGCCGGCCAGCTCGCTGGTGCCGGGCTCCGGGGAGCTGGCGGCCGAGAGCCCGTCGTCGGAGCGGCCGGCCAGCGAGCCGGCCTTGTGCATGTGCGTCTTCATGTGGCGCTTGAGCTTGCTCGCCTGCGAGCACGCGTGGTCGCACAGCTGGCACTTGTAGGGCTTCTCGCCCGTGTGGCTGCGCCGGTGCACGATGAGATTGCTCTGGAACTTGAACGTCTTGCCGCAGAACTCGCACGACTTGCTCTTGGCGGGCGGCTGCGGCGGCGGCGTGCCGCCGGGGGGCATGGGCGGCAGCGGCGGCGTGCTCAGGAACGGGGACTTGGGGCTGGGCTGGAAGGGGTTCAGGAGCCGGTGCATAGGGTTGCCGCGGCCCGGCGACACGGGCGGCGGCGTGGAGCTGTTGCCCGCCAGCTCGCGGAGCCGCCGCGAGAAGTCCATGGCGGGCGAGTCGATGGCCATGGGGTTGAGGCGCATGACTCGGTCAAAGGCACTGGGGTGCTGGGCGACGAGCCCCATCTCCTCGGCGCTGAGGCGGTGCGGGTCCAGGTGGTGGCGCGGCGGCGGGCTGAAGAGCGGCGGCGTGCCGGGCAGGCGGCCCTCGCCGAAGCCCGGGTGGTCCCGCAGGATGGGGCCCGTCATGCGCAGCAGGTTGAAGGGGTTGCTGTCGCCCAGGAAATTCATGAGCGGGGACTGGGCCACGGCCTCGGGTCCGAGCGGCGGCGGGATGGTGAGCCGCGGCGTGAGCGAGCTGCTGGCCGGCCCGGGCTCCAGGTAGATGCGGAAGCCGTGCGTGTTCTGCGCGTGCTGCAGCAGGAACCACGCGCTGTTGAAGGGCTGCTTGCATGTTGTGCAAATGTAGCTGGAAGGCTCATCTTTACCTGGGGAGACACACGGACAGAAAGGCAGAGAGAGCGTGAGAAGCAGACGGGGCGCGCGCACGGCGGGGCCACTGACCTGAAGGCGCGCGCGGGGGGGGGGGGGGCGGGCATGAAGCGAGTCCTGGATCCGCGCGGCTCCGGAAGGTGGCCCTGGAAGGCGGCCCCGAGGCGGGGGGGGGGGGCGCCCTTCGGAGCGGGCCAGGGCCGGCGACGTGTCGGACCCTCCGGCGGGCCAAGACCCCACCCGACTGGAGAGCTGAAGAAGCTGGCTCTGTGGGCAGGTGGCCCCGGCAAAGCCCAGATCGGCCACACGACCTCAGCAAGCACCCCCAATTCCTAGACCTCGGCTTGCTCCCCTAAAGAAAAGTTGCTCTTATCCCCATCATCTCAGAAGCCAAATGAGGCGGTGTTGTGAGAATGCGTGATGTCAACGACAGAACAGCCGGGACACCTGCAACCATGACAGACCAAGGTTTGTCAACCAAGGCACTACTGACATTTGGACCAGGAGGATTCTGGGGTGCGGGTGGGGGGGTCCTGTGCTTTGTAGAATGTTCAGCAGCATCCCTGGCCTCTACCCAGTACAAGCCAGTAGCACTCCCTCCCCCAGTTAGGAGGGTCGCAAATCTCTCCAGGCCCAACCAAATGTCCCCTGGGGGGCAAAACCGCAGCTCACGGCTCCCCCTCAGCTTCAGAACCAGTGATTAGGCAATATTTGATCCAAGGGGGTTCTAAAAAACACAAGTCAAACCCAATTGCCTGGCAAACATTTTTTTAAAGAGAAATGGCTGATACCTCTGCATCATTTGGGATTTCAGCTATAGGAAATACGAGGGTTTCACACACCAGCATACATGCCGAAAGTACTGTCAAATTTACACATGAACATATAGGAGCAGAAGGAATTTAGCATGTTAGGAAGCCCACTGCCCTCCGATGCCCCCTCTGGCCTCACACACACCCCTACCCACCCCATGGAATCTGGCCTCCGCAGGCCCCTGGGCGGGAGGGAGCGGGGGCCACTGACAAGCATGAAGACCTTTGCCGGAATGCTACCTGAATGGGAGAATGTCAAATCTGACGGGGCGGTCGAATGAACGGTGGCAAGTGTGGATCTGTTACATGCTGGCTCTGGTGACATCGGGACCAAATCTTAGTGGACACTTGTGGCACTGAGCCAAAAACGTTAGTCTTTGTCCATCATTGAGGCAGTCAGAAAATGGAGGCTGAACGTTTCATCCAGAACCTGTCTCGGGGCCGCCCTCCTCAACCTCCGGGGGCAGCCTGCTGCTTTTCCAGTCTGGGTTGCTCCTAATGCTCTCTATAAAGGGGCAGGTGCGGGCAGGCCCTGCTTTCTGCCATGAGATTCGCTTGCTAGCCAGGGAGGGAACAGAGAACAAGACATCACAGCCCAGATCTTGAAAAACCCCTTTTGTTTTTTCAAACTTTCCTGTACCTGGAAGGTTTTAATGCTGATGAAGTATGGTAGCCGCAGACTCCCTGGTGAAGCCAAAGCTGCAAATTAATTTCCAGACCCCAAATCAGAAGGTGACCTGAGAATACAGCAGGGTGCAGAGTGGAGAAGACCGCCCCCATCTCAGCCTCTCCCCAAAAGACCTTCCGAAATCCTGCACAGAGATTTATTTTTTGTTTTCCGTACACAAGTTATGTTTCCGGGGGCTTCACATTTAGCTGTAAAAACCAAATGACCGAAGGATCCAATGTTCACAGGCTCGGCTGGACAGCTTCAGAGGGCAGAGACCTCCCCGCCCCACTCAGGGCCTGAGGTGTCACAGAAAGGGACCAGCCCGTCCAGCAGGCAGGGTGGAGATCCTACCCAGACCCCAGAACCAACTGGGCCAGAACACCCACCTCCTTTGGAAACCAAGACAGGCTTTAGGAGTGTGGTGCCCCATAGTGATCCGTTCACTCCCGGCTCCTAGTCTGTGTCTGCGTGTTTGGTGGTAAGGAGACCAGTGGGCAGGGGGGGGAAGGACAGAGAGGAAAAAAGAATTGTGAGGTTCGGCTTCACTCTGCTTTTGCTAACAGCTCAAGGAGAACTTCTGAGGCAATTTTCTTTCTCCGGTGTACCCAGTCCGTCTGGGCAATTCAGTTCCCCACGCTGGAGTCCCCGAGGGGAATTTTCCCCGCCTGGAAAACGACAGGGAGGCCTCCCAAGGCCCTGGGCCGCCGTGTTTCGCATGGGGCGCCCGCTGTACGGTGGTACCAACCGTGGGCCTTCCCTTCCGGCACACCCCTCAGCTGGCAGAGAAAACACCTCCTGCCTAGCTGATTAGTTAATGGACTTGGGCGAACGGAGCCCTCTGCCTCAGACTGCCGCACAAGAGAGCTGGCCAGAAACCACAATATTTAGAGTCCTCTTGAAATCCTCTTCTAGAGCAAGGCAGAATAAATATGTAATAAATAACAAGAGGATAAATAAAATGTCCCTTTCTGACACGGAGCTAATAACACAAATGAAGTGCCACATCCTACAAGGTCGTAGATCTTCGAATTAAAGAGCGTTTCGGTACCCTTCACCTTGGCTTTTGGAAACTCTAATTAATCGATTTATGGTACACAGATGCTCTGGTTCTTCATTTTTTAAGTGGGACCCCACCCCCTTTTCCCCGATCTCTTTGTTCTTCATCTTCATCTCCTTGGGCTTCAACTCCAGAGCATTTCCTGTTTCTTGTTCTGCTGGCCACATATTTTCTAGAAAGTTCTACTGCTGGTGAGGAATGCAGATATCAGAAGAAAATGCAGAATTCCCCGGCAGGCCAGGAATAAAGAATCCTCTTCAGCCGAAATGGCCGATTAAAACATTTTTTTAACTCAAAATGGCAGCTGCTGGGAAGCCTGTAGCTACATGTTCTAAAGAGCTCAGATGTTTCCACTTCTTGTTTAAAAAAAAAAAAGAAGAAGGAAAAAATGAAAAAAAAAAAAAAGACACTTCTAAAACTCTGGAGCAGCCAACGGAGGAAGTTACCTGTCCGTAATTCACCCTCAGGTGGGGAAGAGCTATGTGTCCATCAAATAGGATCTCAGAGCCACTGCTCATGCCGGGGTGAGCTCTTTCTTTTCCCACACCCCCGAACTGCTTTGGTTCCCAAACTGTCCTCGCACGATGGCCAGATTCACTGCAGGCGACGGCCTTCCCAGGATCTGACAGCTTCTGACTTTTTTTAAATCTCACAGCCCTCAAAGGCCCTCCCTAGACAACTCTCTTTCCACTCTCCCCCAGCTTTTTCTTTTTTTTCCCTTAATAAAATGTTCATTTCCATATTACCACTTCATGGTTCTCTCTTGCCTAGAAGTAGCCTTGAGCACTAGGGCTGCTCACTTTTAACAAGTGAACAATGTCAGAAGTCTTTGAAGAGCCACTCAGAACATTTTTCTATTCAAAAACTCACTAAATATTTTACACTCACAGCACACCATTCACGGACAGCTCATTTTTAAATGCAATGGAAGACCCCTGGCGAGAGGGTTGGCCCCCTCCCCGTCCCAGGACCGGACGTGACCCCCTCCTCAAGCTCAGGGCCACCTGCCCAGAGGTAAGCTGGCAGCTCCACGAGACCACTTAGCCAGCGACCCAGACAGGATCCACTCCCACCACGCGCCCCGCGTGGCTGCTGAGGTGCCACGTGATCGGTGGATGCCTATAATATTTTGAAGTGACGTACCAGCAACATCAAACCCAGCCTACAGACCTAGAAATGTCAGCTGCGCTTCGATCACGAAATCAGGCTTGGCAGCTCAGAACCCAGGGCCCGTGTCTGTCTTTGCTTGCTTGCTTCCTTCCTCAGACGCTTTTACTCTCAGTTGGCAGAAACCCAGACTGGATCTTCTTTGCTCTCCTGGCTCTAAAGGGAGTTCTTACGATTTTCTCAACCTGGAAACCCTCCCTGCCGTCTCTAGTTACGAGGGCCTGGGCGACCCTACCTCTGCCTTGATGTTCCCAGCACGGTGAGGTCACTCAAATCACAACCTCTTTGGGCCTCGATTTCTACATCAGTAGAATGGGAATAAGATACCTGCCTTTAAAGACGGCTGGGGGTACCCAGTGAGATCCTGCATGGGGACACACACTGAACATCGAGCATGACGCAGATGTTATGAGTGGGGTTTGTATAGTATCCATCCTTGAACCTGGCGGTGCATGTTTAAATCTGGCAGTAATAAAACCCACCAGGAATTTTCATGCAGCCTGCCTCAAGCATGAGAGGCTCCAGGGAAGTGAAAACCTGTTCACAGTGAGGAAACATCATTTCTTACAGTGACGCTTGGGGACCGACCGGCAACTGGACCCTCCTGCAACGGATGAGTCTCCCTCCACCATGAGGGGTTGTTCCTTTTTTTTTTTAATGAGCATTTAAATAATTGTTCTTCCTTATTATGCTGGTTACTCTAATAAGACCAATAAAGGTATCAGGGATGTTCAATAAAAAACACACCTTTAACTGAGTAATTATTCAATGAAAAAGCCACAGCTGAGCGCGCTAGTTTAACGGGGTCTTTCCAAAGGCCAAGTGACGCCACGAGGAAGGGCGCTCGTGCCTACGGGAGAGGAGCGGTCCACTGCTGCTCAGAGGGGGCAGCGAGGATGCCCCCCCACCCCCCAGCTCACGCAGGGCCACAGGTGAGATCCCGCCCGGGCCGTTCTCCAAAGCTGGGCAAAATTAGAATCGGGACCCTTGGACTCTGATCTAAGAACCGGGTCTTGGCTTCACACAGCCCTCCACAGTTTGCAAAGTGCTCCGTAGCTGGTTTAGCATTTTTGCCAGTATTAGCATCTTTCGTCGTTCCTCACCCCGCCTCTGAGGAAGGCCAGGCAAGGGCTGCATCCCTGCTGGTGCATGAGGGAATGGAAGCTCAGGGAAGCAAGCGGAGAGAGCCCCGTAGCCAGCAGGGAGAGGGCCGCGGCCCTCCTCAGGCTTCCCTCAGGTTCGCTCCCCGCCGGCTCTCCAGCGCTCAGCACCACCTGAGGGACTGATCCTTCTCGCTACACTCGTCAGGGCCTGTTTTATGATGAAAATGGCCAAGAAGGAGGTTCTCCTGCCATGCTGTGTGCCCTTCGGTGAAGGGCACAATTATCCTTTCCTGGAACCCAATCGAGGCCACTGCAGGCCTGGCCCCTGGAGGGGGACATTTCACAAAGCAAGTAAGCCCACTGGGGGTTGGGGGGGAGGGCAACAGAACCCAGGACCCAGATGCAGGGCAGGATGCCGGATCCCAGGGTCCCCTGTGCCCCAAGAAAGGGCTTGGTTCACTGGTCCACACCCAGTCCTCCTCCCGAATCTGTAACTGCTAACAATATCGTCTGCACTGTTCCAAAATGATAGTAATTATTATCACTAGTATCCTTTGGATGTGTAGACCCCTTAGTAGTTGAAAAACCGTCTCCCCTTTCATGAGCCCAGAAAGAAAATGTCAGCTGGCCACCTGGGCGGTTTTTGTAGGTTTTGTGTTTCTATTATTTCTGAGCATGGCTGTCTACGAAATCTAGAATCACCCCTGCTTGATCTGCAGGTACCCTGTGAAACATCAGCCTCTCTCCAAGTCGGACCTATGGGAGTAGTCACGACAGCAGGAACCCTAAGCCATCATTAGATCCTTACACGGGCCTGTCCACAGCTAAGTAGAGCTGACCTCACCCGAGGCTCCACACAAGCCCCGAAGAGCTGTCACTGGCCCCATTTCACGGAGGAGGACACTGAGGGCTGGAAGAGGCAAGGCGGTTTGCCCGAGGCCACACAACCGGCTGCGCTCTTGAGCCCTGTGCCAACTGATAAAAGCCCCGGCAAGAGAGGAACGTGTACAGACCTGGGACCCCGGGCCAAGGTACCTGGGCATAGCTGTGCCGGGCGCGGCACCTTACCTTTTGCTCCAGCCCAAGTGCTAAGAAGCGGAGGGGTGCTGCTGTGGGCTCGAACCGCGGTAACTCGGTGAAATCATGCTGATTACATCTCATGGAAAAGTAAGAGATGCACTTTGGTGGGGGTGGGGGTGATATACCACTCCTGTGTGGTCTCCCTGGTGCTCAGCCAGGCTCTGCCTCACAGAGCCCACGCCCCTCCACCACTGCCCGTGGCAGACGTGGCCAGTCCATCCCTGCACTCTCCCTCCGGGCCTCGGAATCCTCTAGATCCTCATTACCACATTCAGTGTGCCTCTGCCTCGTTGCCCTCCATGGATCCCAGTGCACAGAAGCCCAGTAAGTGGGGGCCCAGGTGAGACGGGGCTCAACTAACGAGGTGGCAGTGTGTGTCCTGCTGAGAGCCAAGACCCCACTGGCCCTTCCTTTGTTCAGTGCACAGACAGGAGCTGGGCACCCTGGGCATCCGCCAGGTACTCTCCCTAGATGGACAGAGCTCACGCTGCAGGGGGAGACGAGACACCTAGTGCCCCCTCAATCATTTGATGAACAGTACGAGCACTGCTAGGTGGGCAGCCAGGGTGCCGGGAGAGGGAAGAACGCAGGGGCCTGGCGGAACTGGGGCTTAGAGCCTACGGCGTGGGGCTCCCGTCTGCATGGCCTCCTTTAGTCCTCGTGATAACTACACACCGCGACCACTGACAGGAGCAATAAAGGAGGCTCAGGGAACGTCAATGAGTTGCTCAAGGCCACATTATTGGCCCTGGGTTATTGATTAAAAATTCATCATCTGGGCTAGATTCCAAGCTCCCTGAGGACAGGGACCGAGCCGGCCTTGGCCGCTGCTGTGACTATGGCCACCCACACAGTGACCAATGCACACGTGCTTCAGAACTGCGGGTGACCTGCGAAAATACTGTGTCCCACGGCCAGCGCTGTTGACCACATCGTCACCCAGACGAGGGTGTCTGGGTGAACCTGCCTGGCCCCACAGGGCTCAGCCTTCACCTAGTGTACCACTCCCTGGGCACGCCGGGCACAGGGCCCACCCAACATGCCCACGCCTCTCAGCCGCAGCGCCTACCACCGGGCAGGCCGGGATCCCAGGGGACTCCAAACAGAACCTGGACACTAGGCCACGGCCACCGCCCCGCCCCCCTCTAAGCTGGCGTCAGCAAGACGGGCGAGCAGGCCACCCCCCCATCTTCCCGCATCACAGGGCTGCCGGCCCCTGCTGCCCAGGGCGAGGGAGAGGCACTCAGCCTTCCCTCACCCTCCCGGTCCTCTGCTTGAGGCCACGTGTTTACACACGGGCTGGCACCTGCTGTTCCCTGCGCCCAGATTACCTGCCTTTCCTTCTCTGCCTGAAAATGTCTTTTCAGACCCTGCACCACCGCCAGAGTATTCCCCGGGCATTTGGGGAATACTACTTGATACTGATCACACGTACTATCATAATCTGTCCTTGACCTTGGTGTGTTCAACTCACATGCCATCTGCACGTGTCAATGCCGGACCTGGACTCTCAGGCAGATGCTCACAGAAACTCTAGGAAGTGGGTTTTAATCGAGACTTACATAAAAAAGAAATGAAGTCTCATCACAGCTACGTGCAGGACCCAAGGTCATATGGTTTATGGATCACAGAACCCAGATTCACACAGGGTCTGAGTCCCAGAGCCTGTGCTGCATCCAGACACACAGCTGGCTGCCCCCTCCACACGAAACTGCAGCCTCCACTATCGTGGGCCCTGGCGAGGGGCCCGGAGCAGGCACACAAACCACTCCACCCACACCCATGAACACCAGCAAGCTGCAGGCTGGGGTACCTCGGCTGAGACTAGACACCTGACACACGTGGGAAGACCCCGCTCAGCCTCTCAGCGTTTGGGGACAGTCCACTGACCCTGCCAGCATCCCAGGGGCAGAGGTCCACTGTGTGCTTCATATGCCTGGAGTTAACTAGGGCTGGGAGACCGGGCCTCCAGCCTCCCCCACAGCCTCCAACTCAAGCCCCCAACATCCCCCTAGGCAGCTGTGCACAAAAACACCACTGAATCTTGCTTCAAGCAAAAGAGACATACCTGGGAAGTGAGTGAACCCAAGGAAATCTAACTATGTCCCAAATGCTCTAGGGACATGCGTTTCTCATTCATTCATTCATTCATTCATTCATTCATTCATTCATTCATTCACCTCACTATCCAGTTATTCACGGCAGACACGATTCAGAGGGATTGGCCATGACCCCTCCCCTCCAGGAGGCCATAGGTAGGAGCTGAGAAGCGGGGGAGAGTGAGTGGACACAAAGGATCCTAAAGCAGAGCAGAACCTGCTGAGGGACTTCAGAACACCTGGGGAGAAGGCAGGCAGGCAGGAACACTGCACGGACGGGAGTGCAAGCCGGGGAGAGGGCACCTGCCCAGACCACGGAGGGAAGGCGTGTGGATGTAGGGCACTGCACGTGCACCCTCAGGGCTGCAAAGAAGAGAAAAGCCCGGGGAGGGGAAACGGGAGATGCAGCCGGGGAGGGACGTACCTCCCAGAGATGGCACAGATGCCTGCTCATGGTGCGGGGCTGTCCTCACTCGTCCACACTCACCGTCCAAACCCAGGGCTCAATATTAAACACGGAGAAGAGGTGCTGCTCTCAGGTGTCCTTATCCTTCTTTTAGGGAAACCAAGGAGCACATCAGGACAGTACCCAGGATCGCACTACATCTGGCACCCCAGAAACTGCACTGTGGTAGCAAATGATGAAAGGATCTGTCCGACACCATGTAGTTAGTCACTTGCTCCGTCCCCCCTTCCTTGGCTCTATGACACAGAAAGCACCTGCCGGGCTCTGCTGAATGGAGGGACACAGCAATGTACGTCTGTCCGCATGGAGCCTGGGGTCAAGTGCAGGGGCTAATGAGTCCCCACGTTTCTAGTAAGGCTTCAGGCCATGAGGTCACTAGGAGAGGCTGTGACATGAGGCACAGGATCCAGAGGAGGGACAGGCGGACAGCGTGGGAGGATCAGGGAAGACCTCTCCGAGGAGGAGCTCCTGGAGCTGAATTCAGAAGGAAGGAGTCTGTTGTGCAGAGCAAGAAAAGAAAGTGTGTGCCTGGCAGAGGAAACTGCACACACAGAGGCATGGAAATGGGACCCCAGATTCACAGAGGCAAGGAAAAGGATGTGGGACTGAAAAGGGGGTCTCAGATCAATCTGAAGAGGCTCTGAAAACACAAAGAAATGGAGCCAGATACAGATTAAATTCCATCGCTATCAATTCCATCATGGTGAAAACTCTGATTTTTTTTTTTTTAAATATGAAGATTTTCAAACCCACACTCAAGGCCTACTTGAGTCAAAAACTGTTCCATGCAACAAAATGTCAGTATAACCAAAGGATGAAGGGGAATCCCTTGAAGGGCTCTTTCTGAGACCAGATCTACCCTTTCTGAACTGTGAAACCGTAAGATATAAAGAAATGAAACCGGGGCGGGGGGGGGGGGGCTGGAAAATGCAAAGAGGAAATTTAAAATCCAATCTATGAGGCTCACTAGACTACAAGTTGGCTTCAATATCACTCTCTCCAGCAGGAGTTCTATTATTCCATCAAGATTCTCATCTGAACCACCTAGGCCTGTGATCCAGCTTCAGGAACAGGGTGGCCCAGGTTCTCAGAGGAACAAAGAAGTACTAGAACTGAACTGCAGCTGCAGGCACCATGCACCCCAGATTTCCCCAAACAGTCTCGATTTCAACTGCTCAATTCTGTGGTCAGGCCAGGTGTGCAGTTCAGGCTCAGGAAACAGCCACCCAGCCCTGAAACAAAGCAATATTGCTGACCACGGGGGCATCTCGGGGAAGGGTGAGAACGGTGGTGTTTGCTAGTAAGATGGAAGAGCCGGAGGCCCTTCTGACACGCGGAGTGATTTTGTATGTGGCAACGCACTTACGGCATTCTCGAAAAACTACGGCACATTCCTCAAGATCATCTTTATAGAGCTTCCCCCCCCCTTTACATAAGGCACGCAAATCAGCTGGAAATAGTATGTCTTCCCCAAAATAGATGAATGCATCGTCAGATTCCCTTGAAATCTTTCTGTCGACTTCTCTCAAAAGGACCTACGACAGTGGGTTCTGGTGGGCTGAGAGATACACTTACTTTGGTGGTTTTGTTCCATCCCCCAGTCCCCCGCAAATATATGTGGTTCTCTGAACGCACCGCACCGTAGCACTCTGGGGACAGGAGTTTAGCAGAGAATGTGTAGGGGAAGCATGAAGCAAATCCTCCTTATCATTTAATGGAAAAATAAAGAGTGAATTAAGAAATAAACAGGTAGGGCGCCTGGGTGGCTCAGTTGGTTAAGCGACTGCCTTAGGCTCGGGCCATGATCCTGGAGTCCCGGGATCGAGTCCCGCATCGGGCTCCCTGCTCGGCGGGGAGTCTGCTTCTCCCTCTCCCACTCCCTGTTTGTGTTCCCTCTCTCGCTGTGTCTTTCTCTGTCAAATAAATAAATAAATAAAATCTTTAAAAAAAAAAGAAAAAGAAAAAGAAATAAACAGGTAAAAAAAACACACACAACTCAAGGCGTGAGCTGCCGGGGTGCGAGCTGGTGTGTGCGGGCGTGTGCACACCTCACGGGTATCTTCACGCACGCGTTCTGGCTGACACAGGAAGTCTCTCTTCTCCATTATTCATGACTTTCTTCACAAGGCAGGAATAAGGCTTCCTTCCTTTCCTTAAATCTACAAAAATCTTCACATTCCACCCCAAGAAGTATTGCAGGGGCAGTAAATCTCGTTTCAATGGAGTGTACGTTTAGCTCTGAGGAGATAATTGACGTTATGGAGAGCCTCGACACCGAGTTATATAGGTTAGCTAATGCAGAGGGGACTCATTACCCACACACTACAAACAAGTAGTAATATATGTATATTGTTCAGAATGGCGTCATAGCCAAAGTGTTCCGGTCCGCAGGGATTGATAAAACACAAGAAAACAGCAGACATGCACTTGTAAATTTGTCTCATTTGTCTCTGAAGTTAAAGGTTATTCCCTTGTTCTGAATTTGTAATAAAAACATGCTAGCCCAAGGTTTGTGGAGGATGTTTGAATATTTAAATTGTGTATAATGATAGGCAATTATAGGATGAAAACTGGACCGTGTGAATGGGGGAGCACTGTCTGGATCACCAAGTGTTTTCCCACCAACGAGTCATCTGTCTTTCACGTGCCACCCTTCCCCCTCCCGGAGGGCTGTGGGGACTGTTACCAGGTCCCACGGCCACCAACCAGCAGCCAAGCAAGCTGGGGTTTGCTCGGGTGCGTGGGTTCCTCCCTTTCTTTTTTTCTTTTAGTTTTGTTTTCTTCAACACGCACAGCACATCTCTCCAACCACAGGCGGGGACCGAGGCCACGGCCCCTGGAGGACGACCCGCCACACGCCGTCCTTCTGCAGCCGGTCAGCGCTTCCTCGGGGCGGGAGGCAAGGCCGGGCGTGGGGAGGGGCCTGCCGGCAGAGTGTGAAGGTCCCCCTGCTCCCAATTGGGGTGCCCGTCACCCCAACTCCCTCTCTGGTGGCACGCCCGGGGTGGCTCCGTGGCACCCTGGCTAGAGCCAAGGTGCCCGCCTGGCCCCATCCAGGTTAACCAACTGCAGTGTTTGAGTTACTCCAGCCGGCTTGTCACCGAGCACAAAAGTCATCAGCGAGTGAATGTTCTTTTCTGCACCACAATTAAGACGAATCAATACGACGTGCCGCAAATGGTATTTTACTCTCAATAAGAACTCGAGCTGAGTTTATTCAGAATATTTTAGCGCTTCCCCGGGGGATTTTGGGCCGACGCAGATGGCAAATAAAGTACTCAGCCTAAGGCTACAGCACATTATGGTAATTCTAATGTCAGATGTACTTTAATATACAGCTCTATTTAATCACCCCATTATTTCACATTTCCATATGAAAAACCTGCGGCACTTCGGCAGCGCTTTGCCTCTTCCACGGTGCCAGCTTCCTCCAACCTGCCGGCAGCCAGGGAGATGGTCATTCTCACCAGACGCAGCTCAGTGTCGAAGTTTCCGGGTGCTCCATGCACAGCCGAGCCACCAGGCATGATCAGAGAACCAGAGGATTCAGAGGCATACCAAATGCCACGGAGGTTACAGAAAACCCAGACCGAGCACCCCCACCTCCCCCACGCACAGGTTCTCACACACACATGCACACACATGACGGGGACACAATTACATACATGCCCTCCACGCTGCCCGGCTCCATCACCAGCAGCCTCAGCATGGTGGCTGGGCAGCCCAATGGCTAGATCCAACTGTGGCTCAGGGCTGGTGGAAGATGTGGCTCCCGCCGTGGCCCACAGAGCCCATGCCAGGGGGTTCTCACAGCACTGCGCCCCCTGCCCCCCCAACCAGGGGTACATGAAAGCAGCAATGCCAAGGGGCAGGGGAGCTGTGCTGGCGGTGACAAAGGACGTGGGCAGAGCAAGTGGGGGGCCAGGGGGGGCAGAGGAGCTGCCCAAACTGCCTGTACAATCTGGGAGCCAGGAGGCCCCCAGGATGGTGCTGTCAGGTTTGCACTGGAGAACCCGAAGCCAAGAAGCCCAGGCCCCAGGGGAGGTGGAGTCCTGTGAATTCCAAATGGCTCTTGCACCTCCAGGCTGGCTCTGCTGGCCAGTTGGCAGAGAGAAGCCAGCGGAAGCCTGGGTTTTGGCTGAGCCCAGGAAATCACTCTCTCGCGGTCACACGCATACTTGGCCACGCGGCCTTCCAAGGAAGCCCGGCACAAAACCCGCCGACCACCTGGTTCTAGATTTCTCGAACAGGAGTCTGCTGATGGATGAAGGGACACCTGGCACCTGACCCTCCCGGCTGCCCCAGGAATGAGTCAACATTAAAGCCACAGAACACGATTCTTGTAAATGAATACAGTGTATGTCGTCAAAATGAGGTGCTTGCCTGTGAGCAGGCTAGGTCCGGTTCCTACCACGGGGTAACAACCTCTCAGGAAAGGAGGCAAGTGAGGAGACAGAAGGAAGGGAGGGAGGGTGCAGGCAAGCGAAGAAGGAAGGGCAATAAAGGGGAGAATGTCCCAGCGTACAATGCCAAAAACACTGGCAAATTCCTCACAACTGTTGGTTCACTGATAAGATGGTCAGTTACCTAATGCTAACAGAGCTGTATTAGAAGATCCACGTAGGGGGGCGCCTGGGTGGCTCAGTTGGTTAAGCGACTGCCTTCGGCTCAGGTCATGATCCTGGAGTCCCGGGATCGAGTCCCACATCGGGCTCCCTGCTCGGCAGGGAGTCTGCTTCTCCCTCTGACCCTCCTCCCTCTCGTGCTCTCTGTCTCTCATTCTCTCTGTCTCAAATAAATAAATAAAATCTTTAAAAAAAAAAAAAAAAAGAAGATCCACGTAGGAAACATTTTAGAGAAAACTGCTTGCTTATTTGAAGGCACAGACTCTGGCCAACCTGGCCATTCCAACACCTACAGATGCAGCTGGGACAGCTCACTGCCCCTCACCGGCCACACCGGGGCCACCCCTCAAACCCGGATCATCCTGCCACTTCTTTTAAAAATTTGCTTTGGGGGTAAAAATCAAGTGGGGGACTCATTCTCAATTTTCAAGGCTTTTGATTTCACTCGGCTATTATTGCTGATGTGTAAACCTAAAAATGGGTCCTAATAATCTCCGGGCCTTTTTTTGGCTGTAAGTTTGGGGAAAAAGGCCAGACCAGTGGTACCTGACGGAGGACTGTTTTGCCCATGCAGAGAATTTTGGCAATGTCTTGAGACATTCTGGATTGCCACGATTGGCAGAGGGGAGGGTGTGACTGGCATCTACTGAGTCGGGGCAGGGATGCTGCTCAAATGTCCTACGACAGGAAATCATCCAGCCCCAAAGGTCAGCATTGCCGCGGATGCACAACCCGGGGACAGACCAGACCCCTCACATTCAGTACCGGCCTCCTTGTAGGCTCTGCAGCTGAACCTGCAAAACTGACTGCACGAGAGAGAGAGAGAGAGAGAGAGAGAGAGAGAGAGAGAGAAAGAGAAAGAGAGAGAGGAGAGGTGGGGAAAGAGGGTGGAGAGAAACTGAGAGTCAGAGGGGAGGAGGAGGGGCCGACATCATTTACTTTTGGCAAAAAGCAAGCTTGGGGCATCCCAGTCAGTTTCATCATTACAGAAATCATCTGAATCCGAGTCGCCGGGGATGGCGGGTCCGGGGCTCCCAGGGAGCTCTCTGCCTTGCTCCCCGCTAAACAGGCAGGGGGAGCTGGGGGCCATTAACAGTGCCAGCACGCCCCGCTCCCCAGCCCTCCTCCAAAAACCCTTCCGCCTGAGGGTCGCCTCCCTCCAGAACTGGGCTCTGCCACTGGTGCAGGGATGTCAGGGGCTGCCCTAGATTCGGCTGCTCAGATGTGAGCCTTGCAACAGCGGCTGCAGGAGATGAAAACCCAAATATACTTCCTGAAGTCAAAGAGATAAAAATACAATTTCTGCTGTGTAGGGCACTCTTTCACGCTGCAGCAATACTTACGGGGTGGGGGGGGAAGGGGCGGGCTGGGGGGGGGGAGCGAGGAGATGACCATGCAGGCTTAAGTAAATTCCTTTTTTTAAAAAACACACGATCCAGAGAGATGACATAAAAAGTACAATTAAGGACCGCTCAGAATCCCGAGGCCTTCGAGAACGTGCTGCCTCCGGAATATTTTTAGAACAATCACTGGAGTGATTCTTCTTAGTTGTAGAAACACTCCAAATCAGAAAGTCAATTTTTCCTCTATTTGCAGAAGTGAGCTGGCTCCACTGGACGGCAGGCGCGTGTTTTGCTTGGCGGCTGTTCACAACACTGTCTTGGCAGCGTTTCCTTGGAGCGCGCACGGTGAACCTGGCGCTCACACACAGTAGCACTTGCATTTCAAACGCCCCAGCCACGCTTCCCTAATAACAGCCTGGGAACTGCAAAACCCCTGTAAGCCCAGCCCTTTAAATGGGGAACAGAGCGCGGCCTTCGGGGCCCTTCTCACCACAATAGGGGTTGTAAACTGGGGCTGGGGCTTTCAATAAAGATGTTAAAAGGCAGGAAAAAAAAAAAAGCCAATGCTGCGACATTCTGGGGACCGTGAAAGCTACCTTCCCCCTCGCCCCCTGCTCCCCCCCCACCCCCCTCAGGCCCAGCCCTGGCTGGCTCCCCTGACCCATCTGCCCTCTGGACAGGTACCAGGTTGTCTCCGGACCTGCTGAAGTTTTTGCCCAGGAAGGGGCATGGGGACTCCAGAACCACACTGGGGCTGGGGGTCCTTGGGCCTGACAGATCCGGCTCTCCTGCTTCTAGCCTCGGCTAATGTGAATGAGGGAACTTGACTGTGGGCTGAGTTTCCTTCTCCTCCAGCGGCAGGAATACCTGTACGGGGGATCTAGAGCATGCGTGTAAAGAACCTTGCACCCGGTCAGCGGTCAGCGCTCAACCGAGGAAGCTATTGCGCGAATGTGAATGAGCACATGAATGAATGACTGGGTGAAAGAAGGAATGAATGAATGACCACAGGATGGAGTGAAGAGGGGGGAGGCAGAGAACCCACCCCTCCCCTCCCCTTCCTGGGGCAGCAGCTGCAGCCCCGCCCCCCCCCACCAGGGGAGCCATCACTCAGAAAAGGGACTTCCAGGTACAAATTTCCACCCCTCCCTGGAAGCAAGAAATGTAGCTATTTGGGCCTCTTAGAACTGGCTCCTCACCACTGTCTCTGCCTCACACGTTCTTCTTTCTTTCTCTCTGTGTTGTTTACAAAGGTTTCATTATGTTTTCAACTAATCAGAAAAGCCCCGCTAATACACAATTAACATGTGATTATAAAAAAAAATTAAAATAGCTTCTAGAAGAAGGAAATGTAATTAAGTAGAGAATGCTTTTCAATAAGTGCTTGCTTTAACCCATTGTCAGAACACAGTCTATGTTCGTCCACAATGCCTGGAACAGATGCCAAGGGCAGAATGTTAAAAGCAAGTTAAAAAAAAAAAAAAGGACATTATTTTCTGGAGGAATAACAGCCATCGACTTGGCATGACATGCCAAGATGCTGGAAAGCTCAGATTCTGCCTGCAGAGGGGTGACCTCCCCCAATCCTCTTACCACTCTCTCCGATAAAAACGCTTCCCTTCTAAAAAATAAAATAAATAAGTAAACCCAAATCCAGGATCGTAAGAATGAGCACAAGTGAGCGAAGAAACAATAGTGACATACACACATTTACAAACTCCACCGTTAACAGATGTTTTAGTCCAGACCACAAAGAGAGCCTGATATCACCACTTTCTGATCAAGTCTGTGATCGTTTTGTTTCAAATCACTTCGGCCAAATTTCAGAAGGAATCTGTCTTTAAAAAGCCCAAGTCTAAAATGGGTTTTTAACCTCACGTTCAAGAAGCAAGCTGACAAACTGAGGGATTTTGTCATTTCCCCGCTTTTCTTCCCCCTCAAATCAATTCTTTATGCCAACGAGGTCCAGCCCTGGTACTGGCCCCCGGGCTTGTCAACGTGAATGAAGGCCCCACAGGTTTCGATGGTTTCTGCCATGGCCCCAGAGCAAATGGCAAATTCAACAAGTTCCCAAGGAAATGGGAACCCTGTGAGAAACGTGTATGGCCCTGCACACGAAGCATCCGGTCTTCACCATAATTCTCCTAAACATGATGGGGAAGAAGCACAATCAGGGAAGTTGGGGCTGGTGTCAGGGCTGCCTTACCAGGGACCTGTCCTCCCTCCTCCAGGCCCGAGCAGAAAACAAGCATTTTCAGTCCCAGACTATCCCCAGTGGTGGAGGCAGCGGTCGGTGAATGTCATGCACCCGCTCAGAAAACACACCCTGGTGGGCCAGGCCTGCCAAGAAGCTGGGGCTTCTGGATCAGGGCTCCACAGTGGAGGCCGAGCGGGGGCCCAGGGTACGGCTGGCCCCCAGCAGTGCTGCCCCATGCACCCCGAGCAATGGGCACAATGCTACCAGTTTCTGGTCCAGGCTCAGCAGTTACTAGCTGGATGGCCCTGGACAAGGCACCCCACTTCTCTGTATCCGTCATTCAGTGTGACATTCCTCGCCTATAAAATGGCCCCAAGAGTGAGCTCATTTCTGTCTTTTGGGGAGAAGAGTGAAGAGTGGAGACTCCAAGGAGTTTCCACAGGAAGTGCCGAGACCCAGGCCTGGACAGTCTGGCTCAAGAGCCCATCGTCTTAACCACAGCACTGACTGCCCTCGACAACAGGGACCCCCAGAGAGCTGCCAGATTCATACCACGGGCACCGTGTCAGCAGGGCCTTGTTCCGTCCTTACGGCAATCCCAGAGGTACATACTTTCACTGAGGTTTAAAGGTGAGGAACCCGAGGCTGAAGATTTACTCATGCTTGCCTGAGGCTACCCAAATTGTGAAACCAAGGGCGGGTAACAAGCAAGATGGCCCAGTCCCCCCCACCCCCACCCCAACCAGTACTAGATAGGGAAACCAAGGCTGCCCAGTGTGAAGAAAGGACTTCCCAAGGTCACACACCAGCCAGGCCCTGGTTCCTGATCCAGGAACCTCACCAAACCACCACAGGCACCAACACGGCGGGTCTACTCAACCCAGGACTCCTTCCGGAAGGGAAGACAAGTCGCCAATGTCTTCCCTTGTCATTCCTCATGTGTCCTCTGCAGGGCTCTCCCAGTGCCCCGGTTTCACAGATGGCATATCCATGGCCTATATCCCCAGCCCAGAGTCCTGTCCTTGCTCTGTCCCACCACACTTCCCTGGGACACAGCACCCCGAAAATAATGGCCTGCCCCCATCAAGTACTTGCCCGGTACCTCAGTGCGTCATCACTAACACTTGCTAGCCTCGTCACCTCGGATTCCAGAGAGAATCCAATGCTTAGAGAGGTCTCTGCCTGGGGTCACACATCCTGAGACCTGTAGCCCAGGTGGCACTCAAGACACAATGTAAGTCTCTATCTGATAGTCCTGCCTCCCCCACCTCCCCAGGGACAACAGGCCTCCCTGTAAGAGGAGCCTCGGCCGGTCCATCCCCCTATCCCTTCACCACGTGGCACTGTCTGACACACAGTAGGTGCTTGCTTTCCCAACACCCGCTGGACTCAAGTTGAAATGCCTGCCTGCCGCCCAGAAGAGCCGTTAAAATTCTGCAGTTGGCGCCTGCCCCCTGCGTCTGCACAGCACGGCAAGAACTGACAATTCTTGCTAGATAAATATCTGGAAAGAAGTCGGGAAACAATTAAAATTAGAAGCTAATAAATGATGAAGAAGCCATGAGCCAAGTCCTGGCCCACTTCCCAGGCCTCATTCATGCGTCAAAAAACGCCAGCGGTCTGAGCCTTCAAGAGGGCAGCTGGGCAGTGGGGCTGTGCGACGTAATATAAATGGGAATTAGATGTGATCGAACTTACTTGTTGCAGGCCCGACAGCAGCCACTCTCCCGACTCCCCTTCCCGTGGCTCCCCAGCCACGCCCCTTCTGGGGAAGTCAGGACAGATGATCTTGTAACTAGGCAACCAGGAGGAAAGGTTCCAAAGTTCCTCCACAGGAAGGAGAATGCTGCATTCTGCCTGGTGGCTACTGGGACACGGCATTGTGATGCTCTCTTCTGGACCTTTAAAAAATGGGGGTTGGGGGGTACTAGCTATTCCCCCAACACGAAGACTCAAATGTCCTGGTGTTCTCTCTTCCCCTAGCAAGGTAGGTGGGCCAGCCCACTCTGCAGGGAGACGGCCCCGTGCCCCCACCAACAACCACCGTGGCCATCAGCGCGTCTGCACCCACAGGTCCCAGGCTCGCCCTGGGCAGCAGCCCAGCCCCTCGAAGCAGGCACCCTCTGCAGCTGTTTCCACAAATGCTCCCAAGATTCCAGGAGACCGAAGCCCCACAGGTTCGGCGGGGTCAGCTACACTTTGGGGAATTATGTGCCCATAGTCAAGAGGAATGCCTCGTGTCCACGGGAGACGGAGAGACGGAAGGAGGATCTTGGGGCCCCAACAATGTCACAGAGGCTCTGTGCGTGGAGACTGTGCACACGCACCATCCACTCTGAGAAGTCCAATGCTTCTGAAGCCATATTAGGCACCTCAAAAGCCTAGCTCTTTCGCTGGGCATTTGGCATCAGCCAGGAGTTTTCACATCCGAATGGCACTGGGTCCTCTGCGGTTAGATAGGTGCTGTGATTATCATGCTGAGTGTGGCCATGGCAAACTCGGGGCTGCTCGGGGCTGGAGAGGGGACAAGGAGCCTCCATCAGGAGCCTCCCCTGTGCTAGGAACTGGGCCTGAAGGAGTTGTAGATATAACGTCATGAGCTTTGTCCTCACGCCTGGGAGTGTACCCAGGCCCGAGATGCAGAGCCAGAAGCCGATTGAAAATCTCCCCGCTCTCCTGGTCTGTGCTCTCCTTAGGTACACGACACAGCCTTTGCTAACCGTCATCTCATTTGAGGGTGGGTACAGGATTACAGATGGTGGCATCGGGTCAGACGCTGTGGGCAGATAAGTGAGAAGCGGAGCAGGGGCAGACGGGCACACCTGCAGAGGGCCCAGCGTGTGCCAGGCACTGCCCTGGGGCCTGAAGAACCCCCTTGCGCCTTCCTACCAGCCAGCTGAGGTCAGTAGACAAAGCAGGGTCCAGACACTCTGAATTCAGAGCAGACCTGTCATTGCGCGTCTTCCCCCAATAACCATAATGCACTTACTAAAGAAAATGAGTGAAGCTGAAGAATAAAAAATTGGAAAGAATTTTTTTTCACCAGGGAAGCAAGCCTCCCTCCGGAGAGGGCCTGAAGACCCTGTTGGGGTGGGGGGGGGGGTGGATAGCATCCGCATATCTAATGAGGTCCTTCTGACAACACCAAGATGCACACGCACACAGGCACACACACACCACACTTGTTCGTCTAGCTGCGTGAAGAGAGTGTGAGTTTAACATCTCTACCCGCATGGAACTGACCACAGCCAGAGACTGGACAGACGGCTGGACAGCAGGAGGTGCGGAGACTGGCCTCCAACTCAGCAAATGTCCTTACCAAATGTCCCACTTCAGAAGCATGTGCTCAGCCCCAGAGGACGAGGGTCTGGGCCCCACCCGGGCTGACTCCCAGTGTGGAGCCACAAGCAGGGAATGGGAATAACATGGAAAGAAGGTGCCTCCTGACTGGGCTGCGTGGGGAAGCCCCCCATCACGGCCCTGATGACACAAGTCTTCAGCTCCCATCCCCCTGATACATCTAAGGACTGAAGGGTTTTCTGGGAAGTGGAAAGAGGAGCTCATGAAACCACAGGCTTGGCAGAGCCCTGCATAGGGTGCCTGGCTAGAAACTTCTCTTTCCAATCAGCAAAAGTCACCATAACTTTTGAAATCAACATTACTGTGTCTTCTGATTTTTAAAGGAATACTTTCTTCTCGTAGAAAACTTCCAGATACAGTCCAGGATACAGGAGGAAACAAGCTACCAAAGTCACCTCCATCAAAATGTTGGCGTTCCCTTTCCTACAGACACACAGGCGTGCGCGCACGCACACACACACACACACACACACACACACCTACTGACTGAGCTCTTATCATGTACCGTTTCGGTTCAGGCTTCTCTCTCGTGGTGTCATGTTGGGAGCATTTTCCCACATCGCTGGAAACGTCACCAAGTCATTATTTTTGGTTGTTATGTGATGTTCCACCATCCGGCTGGGAGACTGCACATTCTAACCATTCTCCTCCCTCTTGGGATCTACTTGCTTCCAGAACTTTCCACCATCATAAGGAGACTGCAGGTGTGTGCACATGTTTTCCTGAATATCCCTGGCAAGCCTTCAGGATGGTGTCCCCAAGTGGCAATCCTGGGTACAGGAGGATGAAGCATCTTTTTTTTTTTTTTATATTTATTTATTTGACAGAGACAGACACAGCGAGAGAGGGAACACAAGCAGGGGGAGTGGGAGAGGGAGAAGCAGGCTTCCCGCCAAGCAGGGAGCCCGACGCGGGGCTCAATCCCAGGACCCTGGGATCATGACCAGCCGAAGGCAGATGCTTAACAACTGAGCCACCCAGGCACCGAGGATGAAGCATCTTGCTACATGTTCCCAGCTATCCCCCAGCCTGCACCTCTTTACAATTCACCCTAACAGGGCATAAGAAGAGCTGGCCGACCCCACCCTCAGTCAGCATACATCAAGAAAACTTCCCATTTGATCACTAATTTTGGAAGAACCTTCCCCGGCTGGGCTGGCGAGGCTGTGGCTCCCCTGGTCCACGCCAGGCTGATGATACCCACCACGTGGGGACCGCCATCTCCCCGGCATACCCCAGAGGCAGGCCCAGCACCGAGGACACACCAGTGAGCCTCCCTCTGACTCCCTGGCTGCCAACTCCCTCCTCAGAATGATGCTTTGCATGGGGCCACTGTCCACAAACAATCATTTTTCAAAAAACAAACAAAAAGCGAGTCGCTGATACTTTTGCGCAATACTCGTCCGCTTCCTGAAAACGCGAGATAATGAATAAAAATGTTCATTACTGAATTATTCACTTTCCTCCCTGATTCACGTCCTGGTAATTACCGTGACCAGCCTAATAAAAACTGCTACAAACCGAAGGTCAACTGGTAGTTAGAAGTGTTCATTTTCATTTCAATGTATTCATCTCTGGCTCCTAATGGCCTCATTTTCTCCCATGCTCCTTAATAAATACCACTGAATTACAGGTTAAATAGCTAAATTAAATTATTGCAATTACAGCGTGCAGAGCCCTGAATCTGGGTTTACCTTTCCCAGTTCAATTAGAGGCGAAGTTTCAACAGCCATGGAATTCTGATTGCTGTCAATATTCTCAATTGCTGAGAATCCGCACGGACGCCCAGATATTTGGTGAGAGGGCTTTATTCCCCCGCTTGTTTCTGAGGGGCTGATTGGAGCTCTCGACTGAAACAAAATCACACAATCAAAAGTGGTTTTTGGAAAGCGACCACAAGGCATAATTGATTCCTTTCGACTGAAAGGGAAAGACTTAGCAGGGTTCTGGCTAAACGCTGTGTGTGTGTGTGCGTGTGCGTGTGCGCCGTGTGCGTGCATGTGTGCGTGTGTACACAAAAGAACACCCCCATCTTCTGAAGGGGCAAGTACATTTCAATAAATCCAGATCCTCGCGCCTTCATGCCACTGGCCCACAATTACTTTACGGGTCCACATTAAAGAGCTTCCTCATTATTTAAATATATTCTAGCGCTTGTTGCTATTGCCTCGCCACAGGATTAATTATCCAACATCCCTTATAAGACAGAGTGTCTTAATAATACAGAGGGCCTGGGAAGGGAAAAAAAAAAAAAAAACCTCGCCTGTTCTGTTTCCCCAAATCCCAAGATGTGAGAGTCTATTTCTTGTGGAAGAGCTCCCCCTTACTTCTCTGTGCCTCTGCTTCTAAAGGCACCAAATCCCACCGCTGGCAGGGCTCTTGTCTTTTTTCCTTTTTTTAAACAATCTTATTAACACACAGCACGGGTGAGCAGTGAAAGCCCACGAGGCCCACCCATGAGTGTTTAGAAAGCTGGGATGCGGCAGGGAGCCATGTCATGGGGGAAGAGAGCCCACCCACTTCCCTGGCCCCCAAGCACAGGCCTGGTCAGACTTGAGGGGAGAGCCAACTCTGCCCCGGTGGGGCTGAACTCCATCATCCAAATAGGAGCCTATTTGGAACTCGGTCATCCCTGCTCAGAAAGCCCACAGCTGAGCCGCTGCCAAGCACGGAAAGGCCGGTGCCCAAAGCCAGAGCCAGGGGACATGGGCAGTGACTGAGTTCTGGGCACAGCGACCATCAGGCAAGGGTCTACTCAGCGAGCTCTGCTTAGGAACTCCTATCTGGAAGCCTTCCAACCATGACAGGCCTCTTTCTGGGGGCCTGGGGCACTCTGTCTGCTTCCCAAAAAGGTGGAAGTTTCTCCACCCCAGCCCAGGGAAGCCACTTTGCATGTGACACTGGGGTGGGAGGCATCTGTGTTCACACCACATGGCCCACTCCTCCAGCCAGGGTCACAGCCATAGCCCAGGGCTCTGCTACAATTGCTTGGTCCAGGGCCTAGGCCACAGCCCACCAAGGCCACGTGCAGGCGGCTGGCACGAATACCTCCAGACCAACCCAGAATGGAAGCAGGGAGACCAGGAACGGGAGCTGCTCGAGGACAGGGCCTCCCCCAGGCCTGGCACAGAGCAACCTTGGGTCAGTATTTGCTGACCCAAACCGAACGCAAAGCCTCCCCATCCTCTGCCAGCTGCCTCAGGCAGCCCTCAGAGCCCTTTTCCTCCCAGACCAAACTTTGCTGACATAGGGAAGTTGGCATGGCCAGGCCCAGGGTGGTGGGGAGGAGCCTGGGCATCCGGGCAGGTCAGAGAGTGGACACACATCACCCCAACTTTCCAGGCACCCAGTTTTTTCCTAAGGGCAGGATCCACACCACACCGCAGAGCACCCAGTTTCCCAAGAGAAGTGGCCAGTGGCCCATGCAAATATTTCTACAAAGGAAAAAGCAATTCTAGCCAAAGATTTCTAGCCCTGGAAACCAAACCAAGACTCATTTTAAAGAATGTCTGAGAAACAAATTGACCATCAACTGCTTAAAACCAATCAGTAGTTGAAAAGCTATCACAAAATTAACACATCAGATACTAGGGGGCTTTGGGGGTGGGCAGCACACTCGGTGACAAGGCAACCCTCCCAAGTACTAGGCACACTCACACGCAGACCCTTCTTTAAACCTTGCAACAACCTGATGAAACAGGTACCATCTTCCTCATCATCACCACCATCATCATCCCACTGGGGGGGATGCCTCCAGTTTATAGATGAGGAACCTAAGACTCAGAGGGGTGAAGTGACTTATCCAAGGTCACACAGCCAGGGGTCTCCAGGTGCCCATCAAGGGCTGCCTCCTGGGGAAAGAGCAGACCCCCCACACCTGGCCCCAAACTCATCTTGATCTGCTGTCAGTGGCCTTCTCCACCCTCTCTGGCCTCACTCCTAGGCACCCCGACCTGGAGCCACTGTAGCTACTCCTGAGTCCCAAAAGAGTCTCCTCCCTCCCACCCCCAGGCGTTCCCTCTGCCTTGCACAGCCTCTCGTCCTATGTGCCGCTGGGGCATATTTCTGCCTCCTTCGTGTCTGGCTCAGACCCCCTTCCAGAGCTCCCCGCCTTCCCTGATGGTCCTTGGATGTGCTGCATTGCTCCCTGGCTCTTTCTGTGGGGCCTCCAGGGACTGCACCCCTGTCTCTGTACCTGGTGCCTCCAGCGGGAGTCTCAAGCACCACCCCAGCGGGATGGACCCACAGCACCAGTCACACGGGCCTCTGTACTGGCACCCATGGTCACTTGTTTCTTCTTGCGAAGACTTTTTATGTGGTAGGGCCCAGGAGGAGCTTCCCGAGTCAGCCGGTGCTTGCTGGTCAGAGAAGGTGCTGGGGAGCACTTTGCGGGTCAGCTGAAAATGTGCCTTGGAATGAAGAGGAAAGCCAGGGGCTCCCTCCTGAAGCCGTCTCAGTCCACTGGGGCTGCTCTAACAACAACAGACTAGGCAGCTTGTAAACAGCAAACACTGATTTCTCACAGTCCCAGAGACAGGGAGTCCAAGATCAAGGTACCAGCAGATGTGACGTCTGGTGAGGGCCCCTTCCTGGTTCACAGACGGCCGTCTTCCTGCCGAGTTGCCCATGGCAGCAGGGACAGGGGGTGCTCTGGGGGCTCTTTTATAAGGGGGCACGATGGGGACAGTGAGGGCACCTGGGTGGAAGGAACAAGCCTGGGGTCTAATGCAGATCCAACCCTGCCAAGTGACCCCAACAAGACCCTCTCTGGACCTGGGTCCCTGGTGGGCAGGGAGTCAGGCCAGACAACTCCTAGCCCTCCACCAAGAATCCAGGACCTCATGGCCCCAGTGCTCTGGGGGAGGGGCCGCCACTGGAAACCTATGTTCATAGAGAATCCCACGGGGGCCCTCCTCCTCCCTCATCCTTGGCCATCCACGACCCACACCCCACTCTGACAAAATAATTGGTAGCTGCCTTTTCCAAGCCCCCAGCACGCCCAGGCATCAGGCTGGGCCCTTCCATGTATTCCCAGTGAGGGGATCTGAAGTTCCAAGACGGGAAGCAGCTTCCCCAGCCAAAGAGCAGGAAGGCAGCACCATGCCACTGTCCACCGGGCCCCTTCTTGTCCCCTGTCGCCTCGGCAGGCAGAGCAGGCCTCCACAGCAAGCACCACGCGGAGGGTCCGCATGGGCTTGGGTCAGCACCTGTAAATCCTGTCTACGTCTCAGCACAAACAGCGCACACATCCTCAGGATGTGGGATGGACAGAACACAGAGTGCTGTATCTGTGGCCTTAATTTCTTAAAAGTGGGTTCAAAATGGGTTCTTCATGTGTTTGTTGCACAAGCATTTCCTGAGCATCTACTACATGCCAGGCACTGTGGGGATCCTGGCATGATCCCCCCTCTTCAAAGAGCTCATTCATTCATTCATTCACCCATTCTTTGCTCTTTCATTTCACTGATAGGTCGATTACATGTGCCTTCTGTGCCAGGCTCTGTGATGCAGTTATGAAGGGACTCCCCAACCCCCCACACCTAAAGGCATCACCATAGCCCAGCAGAGGAGAAAGCGACCCCCTCTGCCCCTCGAGAGCAACCCCAACCTCTCCCACTGCCTGTGCCCCAGCCCACAGAGCACGGGCCCTCAGGGACCCTGCTCAGTCAAATCCTAGCCTTGGAATGGAAAAGGCCACCTTGGGTGTGATGACCGGGAGTGTGCAGCTGAAGGGGGACAGCCACTGTCCCAGGGGTCTGGAGTGAAGGCATCTCCCTCCCTGGCATCATAGGCGTAGAGGCTGGGGCACCTGTGAACCCCACTGGCCTGCACCTGAGCACCCCTGTGCATCTCCTGCCTGCGGTGACCACAGGCCCTTCACCTGCAGCGTTGGGGCGGGGGAGGGGGAGGAGGAGGGGAGGAGAGGAGAGAGGAGGAGATGGGAGGGGGGGAGGAGAACAGCGGCGGTGGGGAGGGGAGGGGGCCAGCTGGTGTAGGAAGGCAGGTAGGGGATTCAGAACCTGGCTCCCCTCCCCAGAATGTCACCCCAACAGTGCACGGGAAGATGCGTAGCAGACTCAGCGACCCCTCAGCTGCCCTCCCAACAGTCACTGAGCGCACCCGCCGTGCCCAGGCCAGTGCTGGGCAGCTGGGAGCTGGGCACAGACAGGTGCCGACAGGAGCTCTAAAACCTTCTCCTTCCCGGGAATGTCCCTCTTTCCCTGCACCCAAGCAGAGCAGGAGCCTGAGCCCAGGTGGTAGAAGGCAGGTTTCAGACACAACTGAGCACCACTGTCTAGTTGCATCCTTGGGTCCCTGAAGGTCATCATGAAGGACACTGTTCAAAAATGTCCAAAAGGCTAAAGAAACTTATGGATGCGCATAAAACAAGGACACAAGGACAAAGTAAAACACAGTCGCTTGGCTTGGCACCTAAATTAAGCCCACTTAGTGTGACAAACCATCACTGCCTCGCCCACAGGCACCTGGGACGGGCCAGGTGGGCCAGGTCTCAGATCACCTGTGGGCAGGTGTTCAGAAGATGCGCCTCCAGTTAAATTACTTTTAAAGGGAGGATGAAATGATTATTACTTAATGGAAACACAATCTTTCGAAGCAAGGGGAAGGGAGAGTTAAAATAATGCGGGTTCTTGAACGTAAGACTATCTGGGTAGCTGAGAGAGAATTCTGGGCCATTTCTTCATGGGGGGGTGGCCAGAGGTTCTCCCCGACTAGGACGCCAGGGCCAGCTGGGCCCCCAGAGAACTCCCGTCCACTCTGGTGCCCTCATCCATGTTTTATAGAGTTGGGGAAAATTCAAGGATTATCCCAAAGGCCACACCACCCACTTCTGACCATCGTTGGTGAAACGCAACCATACTACAAAGCGTCGGCCACTCTAGTACCTAAGGAAAGAAGAAAACTAATTCCTTGCACCTCCTGTGTGCTGGCCCTGCCCGGGCGCTTTCTGAACCCCCATTTTGCAGCGGAGGAAAAAGAAGTCAAACGTACGACATCTGTGTGGTCCTGACCCCTCCCCCAGCCTTTGGTGGAACAGGGTCAGGAGTGAGTAAATAAACAAATTGCAAGTAAGTGGTAATGAGCAGAATTCACAGAAATGTCCTAGTCTCATGTTTTGCCTCCAACCATTGAAAGAAAAAGCCATGGGGCACCTGGGTGGCTCAGTCAGTTAAGCGTCTGCCTTCGGCTCAGGTCATGGTCTCAGGGTCCTGGGATCGAGCCCCATATCAGGCTCCCTGCTCAGCGGAGAATCTGCTTCTCCCTCTCTCTCTGACCCTCCTCTTCGCTTGTGCATGCTCTCTCGCTCGCTCGCTCTGTCTCAAATTAAAAAAAAAAAATCTAAAAAGAAAGAGAAGAAAAGAAGGAAGGAAGGAAGGAAGGAAGGAAGGAAGGAAGGAAGGAAGGAAGGAAGGAAGGAAGGAAGGAAGAGCGAGCCAGCACAACCACCCCTTTCCCAGAGCAGCTCGGTTCTCAACAACTGTGAAGCCAGCCCGAAGGTCTGCCTGCAAATATCTATCCCTTGCAGAAGCAAGTTGTTGAAGGAAGGTGAACCCCAAAGGGACAGTCTGGTCTCACAGGAGGGGAGCCCACAGCGACAGCTCTTTTCTACCTGGAGCCTGAGGCTTTGGGAAGGGAACACTCGAGCCGGCAAGGTTCATCAGGCTGGGGCCAGGCCCATGGCCCCCCGACCAACTATCTACCTCTGTCTCCAGGGACAGAGGGGCAGAATGAGGTCTGGAGGAATGGAGAAGAAGAGGACCAGCCCCTGAATTTCATGTTTTGTCTCAACTTCCACCAGAGTCAGGATGAGAAGCTGCTTGCTTTTTTTGTGTGGGCTAATGTTACAACGATCTCTCAGAGTGGTATTGATTATTCCTTATCTTGGAGATCCACAAACTACAGGCCAGGGACTGGCCACATGTTTCTGTAAACAAAGTTTTATTGAAACGACAGTCATACCCATTTGGGACACACTGTCCATGAAGGCTCTTGCCCTGCAACAGCAGAGCTAATTAGTTGCAACGGAGGTCACTGGCCCACAGAGCCCCAAGTATTTACTATCTGGACTTGTCATCTTCGATAAAGGCCCCGCCTTATCTAAAAAACCATGGAAGGAAGTCTCCCAGGCTTGAGGTTGATGCAAAAATCCCTCTGTCCTGAACCATCTTTCTTTCATAAGCAAATCCAAATTCCCCATGTCTCCCTTTTGGACAGGCTGCCAGGAGGCTCTGAGCCAAACTCTGTGCCCCACTGTGACACAGGTTCCTGGAGCGGCCTCCCCGCCCCCAGTCGGAGGACTCCCCCCTCCCATCTCTGTGTTCAAGCTTCTGCTACTGGTTTACTTGAAGTCAGAGACTTGATATTCCTTTATTACGGAAGCAGCTACGGTGTAAATAATAAAGAAGAGAAAAAGAGCAGGAGAACAGGATGGCACTCCAGCTCAGGGGTCCCTCTGCACCATGATAAGCCTTTAGTCGATGCCGCTCTCAGAATTCACCTGGGTAAGGCCCCCCATTCCTTCCCTTCTAGTCTAAGCTCCCACCGGCTGCATTTTCTGGACTGGAATTCTGGCATGCCGCTGGGCAAGCTTCAGGCACTCACTCTGGTCACTTCCAGTGCCCTACCCACTTCCGGTAGGCAAGAAGCCTCCAAACACACCCCTCATTCGTGCAGACCCTCCTGGGTGCCAAGGCCTGCAACTGAGTCGCTGAGGCCCAGAGACAGACACACAAAGCACAGGCTGTGCCCTGGAAGCCCTGCCGTTTCATCAAGAAGGATACGACCTCATGAGCTCGGCCCAGAGATGTGTGCTAAGTGCTGCCTGAGGGTGCTTTTCCCAGAGTAGGATCCCGGCTGCCTGGAGACCAAGGGACTCTCTGGGCAGAGTCTGGCCGGGTTAGAGAGCAGAGGTGTCCAGGGCCCAGCAAGAAGGCCCTGGGGCCGAGCTCAGACACACAACAACAACCTGTCCTGAGCGCTGGGGTCTGGCTGAGCGGTGTCCCACAGCTGCACCTGGAAACGTGCCACAGATTGGTGGGTGACCCCACGCGAGTTACAGAGGCTCTGCGTCCCAGTCCCCTCACACCAACATCACGGTGGCAGTCTTAGGAGAGCACAGGTGTGCCAGGCCCGGCACAGTGTGGGCATCTTCTAACAGCAGCCTGGCCAGCGCGGCTGGGCACAGCAGACAGCCCTGGGCGATGAGTCCAGAAGGCCCTGGAGGCCGTGAACCCAGCCATGGGGAGTCTGCTCTCCCGTGGGGGTCCCTGAGCCCAGATGTTTCAAAGCCAGAGCTGAAGGACCTCATCCCTTGTCCTTCTGAGCTACACAGCTGGAACTTGAGCTCACCCAGGTGAGCCATCCCTTCCCTCCTCAGGAAAAGCTGGGCTGTCAGCCACAGGCCCTGGGCCCTGGGTTCCAGGTATGGACAGGGACCTGCCCCCACAGAGGCCAGAGTCTCTGGGGCTGCCATCCCGATAATCACCACATTATTTACTTGGAGTTTATTAGGAAGTTCCTACCACTGGCTGTTGGCAGGCTCTGATATTTACACCCAGCCTTCTTGAAGTCTCCAGAAGCACTGAACTAATAAAAGGTCCATTGCTTCACGCCGCAGAAAGGGAACTAACCAAAGCAAGACTAAGGGCAGGGCTGCATTTAACAAGAGGGAAGAGGCTTTTCAGGTTCCCTTTGGCTCCAGGCTTCATGATTCTGGTTATAACGCTCGCCTGGGAGGCAACATACCCAGCTGCCTCCATCCTGTCCACGGAGTCTGGGGGCAGAGCCCCCTTCCAGAATTCGGCCGGGGCCCTTTTTGAGCCATTCCTGGCCCAAGGCATGACAGGGCAGCATGAAGGCATGTCCGCCCCCCGCCATGCACGCACCTGCCAAACACGATCAGGGCCCCTGGGTGGGCCAGGCACAAACTCGTGTCAGAGCTACAGAGGGCACGAGACACAGTCCCTGCCTCAGCCAAGGTCCAGTCTAGAGGGGGCACCATGTGCGGGCATAAACACGGCAGCTGGGCTGGGCAAGTCCAGCAGGGACGGGAACAGGGACGCCCAGTGCAGGGAGGAAGGGAAGGCACGGCGCCACACAGGGAGCAGGACGTGTCCGGGACAGAGCACGGTGACAGCAGATGAGGCTCCGACAGCGGCGCCAGGACAGGCTCTGTACTCACACCAGGCCTCGAGACAAGGAACGAGGACCTGGAGCCTCGCCACCCCACACGGCCCTCCACTGCCACTTCCCAGCCGTGTGGTTCGAAGGAGAGCCTTGGCCCTGAGCCTTGGTTTCCTCATCTGTAAGACGGAGCTGCCACCCCACGTCAGGGAGCCATCGTAAGCGTTCAGGAGGCAAGGGGGGAGAGACGGGGCCCGTGGGGAGGCAAGCTCCCACCGCATCTCTCTCACTCAGCTCACGTTCCTACTGGACCCCAAAACTCTGCTTCTGTTGATCAAAACACACAGCCTCACTGACATCAGCAGGGAATTCTCAAGCAACCGGAGAGCAGGCCACAGCCCTGGGGTGGAAATCCACGGAGACCACAGAGGCCATGTGACAGAACAAGCCAAGTCCCAGGCCAGGACGAGGTCAGTGCAAGGGCTCCCGGCTCAGAGCAGCGAGAGACCACGGAGCTGCCGTGGCACCAAGCTGAGCAGGAAAGAGAAGCTCACAGTGATCTCAACAAGGGGCCGGAACATACCGCCTTGGGGAGTCTGGCCCGGCCTGGCGGGGGCACCCACTGCTCCAGGCAGCCAAACCACAGGACGGCCTGGAGGTGCGGGAGGTGGCTGGGGGGAGGCTGGAGGCGGGACCCCGGAGACCGCAGCCTGCAGGAGAGCTGGCAGCCCTGGGGCTGAACTGGCCAGGTCGACCATCTCCTCTGCCTCTTTCAAGTCGGTGACCCCAGGCCAGAACCCTGCCTTCTCCAACACCTGCCTGCAAAAACACACAAGAGCAGTCTGCCCTGGAGGGGGCAGGCTGACGCTCGGCGGCTCAGCCATCACTCTACAGCTGCCACACTTAAGCCGAGGCCTCCCCTACAAAGCCCCCCCACACACAGTGGTCCAAAGACAGGCTCACGGACACTGTCCCCAGGGGCTGAGGAAACAGCGTGGGGCGGTGTCTTCTCTCCCCCCCCATTTCCTCAGAGAAAAGGCATGCCGGGATGGTCACCTTCCCGGCCGGTGTGATGGGTCAGTTGGGGCTGCCTCACCTACTCACTTGAGGTGCCCAGGCCCCAGCCAGAGGACAGAGGTGCTGCGATCGACTAGTGATGTCTGCCATGGGTACAGGAGGCAGCACGGGAGGTGTGCGTGCTGTATCCACCCCCGACCCTATGGCACCTCGGGACCACAGCACCCCCTTCCTTCTGAGAGAAACAAAGAACAGACGTAACAAGGATTGTAGAAGATAGGAAAGCTGGAAGACTTAGTCCAAAAGAGCGGCTGAAACCAGGGAGGGGAGGAAGAAGAGTTGTCTTCTAGACAGCTCTTTTCCATAAATCTCTGGGCTTTTCGAGCCACAGCAAATGCAAGGGCAGCGTTTTCCAGTCCACCTTGCCTGCAGAGGTGTTTACTGAGACGGCTCTCTCCAGGGAGAAGTTACTGAGAATAGATCTCTCTCCTCAGCTAGCCAGCTCTCTGGCTCCAGTCCCTTTGCTCTAGACCTGGGCCCCCAAGGAGCCCAAGCAGCTCACACCTGAAGACCAAGAAGCTGGTATCTCGAGGTTTGGGCCCATGGCAAGGTGTAGAGGGCCATTCGAGGACAGAAAGAGACACAGGCCAGCACGCTGGAAAGCTGGTACCTGGCAGGGGACTCCAGGTGGCCCAAGCAGAGACACCGAGGGCAGAGCTTCTCACTGGGGACCAAAATGCCTCCGAAATTGAAGCCAGGCACGTACTGCAGCCCCAAACAGCAGCTCACACTGAACCAGAAGGCATGTCTTAGACACTCCCGAACCTGGGGTCTCCACACCTAGGATGCAGGAGGACCCCAAGGTGGGAGGGAGCCCAGTCCTCACCACCACCCGCTTAGCTCAGTGGCGTGCAGTGTTGCAGACCCCTGGGCCACTGCAGCGAACATGCCTTCTCCTATACCTACTGCGACAACTGTCGTCATGAGATCAGCAAGAGCTCCCCTTGCTGGGGCCTCCCGTACACAAGGCCCCGTACCAAACACTAGACAAACCTGCAACCTGAGGAACACCATCATTTCCCTTCAGTGAGGGACCCGGCCTCCAAGACGGAGGGGAAGGGCCACGGTCACCCAGTGAGGAGGGGGCAGGGCCAGGGCCATGCCAGGCCTGGCAACATCCGGGCAGGGCTCTCTGCCCACCAGGCTCTGCCTCTGAAAACACCCTCAGGGCAGCCTGTGTGCACCCAAAAGAGTAAGGATCCCGGGATGCTCAGGAGAGCCCATGGTTGCACTCAAATGTCATTTGGGCACCTCACTCCCTCCTGGTCCTGTGCACCTTTCTCTGCTACCTGACCCTTTCCAAAGCACCCCAGAGCAGCCGGCCATAGAGCCTGGTCCCTGACGTTCATGCACATGCACATGAGCGTGCGCACGCGCGCGCACACACACACACACACACTTCCTCCTGGACACATGGGTCCATCACTATTACTCCCCTGACCTCCTTAATATAAATGAACGTGCCGACGTGGGGGTCTCAGGGCTCTGACACGCTGGCCCACCTCCCACCCTCCCAGGGGCTCTCATCATACTCTTCCCCATTCTCTGGAATCCCCTGCTGCTGGTCCCACCATTCTAAACCCTTGCTTATTTTCCGAGAAACGTAATGAGTGAACAAATTCTGCTTTCCAGCCCCTGCTTCTCATAAGCATAAGCCATGGGCTTTTACTTATAAAAAGAGGAAACTTCAAAGAAGTAAATGAACTTGAAGCCCTGCCTACCCCATTCCTCCCCCCACATCCCCCCAAAAAAGTGATGGTTCCAAACTCAGAAACCACACTTTGTATCCAATTCCAAATCCAAGAGCCTGTCCCCTTCCGGTCAATGACTTCCACTGTTCTGATGTGGCCCACTCACCTTCTGTCCTCAGATACATCCCTCAGCACTGCTCCTCCTACCGGAGGATTCACCTGAGCGGTGGGCAGGGCGGAGCACCTTGCTGAATAAAGAGAAGCAAAAGCAAAATGGAACTCCCAAAAAGGCTAAATTTCCAAAACTCAAGTGCACATCAAGCAGGAGAGACAGAAGTCCAGGTTGGTCTGACAGCTGTGTCTTGCAGAGCTGCAAGTCTCAGATTTCTTAAATACACAAAGCTGCAGTTTCCCAGAGGACATTCCCTCCCTCACTGCCCCCTGCAAGCTGCATCTGGGGCCAAAGGTCAGCCCACCTGTGGCCCAGGCCTGGTTGGTCTCGGTGACCCCAGCCTCCCAGCACTCTCCCACTTCCCCAGCATGCCTGGCTGCCTTCCCCCAGAGCAAGAAGTCTCTGGGTCTGTCCCCTCCCCACCAGTGACACCTCCCTGCCTTGGTCCCCAACTTGGTTATTGGAGGTTTCTGGGAAGGATACACCAAATCTATAGACCAGTTTCTTTGAGGGAACAAAACCTAGCCTGTCTGCACCCTCACCTGAGCAAGACACCCACCATGGAGAGGGAACCCCGGGATTCTGTGCCAGGGCCAGGCATGGAGCAGGGAACCCACTCCACTCCCATCTGCTTCCAGTTCCCATGAGCAGACAGACGTGGAACCTTTTCAACTGGACATTAATCATTCGCAGCAATTAGATACCCAAGACCTTGCAGAGGGAACGGAGGAGGCCCTGAGGCGCTAGACAGCAAGGCTCCCTGACTTAGGTGCTCCTGCATAAAGGGAAACAGAGGCCCTGGGTCTGCTCTCAGGTGCTGCGTGCAAGGCCCCACAGCAATCAGACTGCAGAGGCTAGTGATGCGAAACGCCCAGTGGATTGTCAGCAGTGAGGTATAATTGAAAGGATTAACATGAATGCGATGTTTCCCTTCCAAAAATTCGAGGAACGCCACAACTCTCATCTGGGCTGGTATGACTCATGTTTTTAATAGAGGAACTTAATTTTCACTTCTGAGGAATTTGGACTCAGGGAAACATTGTCTAAGAAGTGTGCATTTTACTCCACCTACAGTGAGTTGCAACACCCCGAAAGGTCCCCAGTCTGTCCCTTGTCTCCCAGAACCCACTGTGAGCCACGGGAGGGGTCCTCCATGGGCCTGCCCAGGGCATGAGGTCTCGGGGGAAAGCGTGGGGTCTGAGGTCCGCCAGGCAGGTCCTGACTCAGCGTGGTGGCCTGTGGCCAGGACCTGCCTGTCTCAAGCCATGCCCACTCAAAGGCAACTGGCAATGCTGCATGGGGGCCTGGGCAGGGCACAGCTGGGTCGGGCACCTTCCTCCTGATCTGGAAGGCTCCAGATAACGCAGCCCCCAGTGCCTGCTGGAGAGGTACCCCCCATCATCCCGACCCTATGGCATCCTCCTCCCAGCAGAGCTGGCTCCCAGGAGACTGAGCCCTAGGACAGACTCCTCCCTCTGCTGAAGGCCTGGTCCTCACACTGGGCACGGGTCAACAAAACCAAGGCTCAGAGGTCAGAACAACCTGTCGCCATCCCCAGCTGCCCAGCTAGTGGAGGTAATGAGACATCACAGGAGCCCCAGCAATGCCTGTCCCTTCCCAGATCCCTCCCTCCTGGTAGAGTCAGCACACCCACCTCCACCTCCCTGCCCGGAGTCCCCACAGAGACCCTGCCTCCCACAGCCGTCCCAGCCCGGCACACTCTACTCCGGATTCTGATGAGCGTCAGGTTTTACATAAAAACTGAACCCAGGATGAGCATCTGGGGTGCAGACTTCTCGAGGCAGCAGTACCAGGCAAGACCATTTTTCTACCTCTTTACCTTCCCAGATGCATCTTCTTACTTACACGGCCCCCAGCAGGACCCCAGAGCACACGTGCTTCTAGCTGAAGGCTGCTGGGTCCTGAAGGGGAAGCGGGATCGTGGGGGCCAAGAAGCTGATTCGAGGCCACAGCTCCCAGGCACTGCCTTTACCATGCTGAAGAGCCCCTGCAGGTGAGAGTTTCCCAATCGAGCACGCCAGGAGGGAGGATACGCCAAAATACCACTGTCCCTGGGACGCTCGTCGCTGCGTCCCGGCAGCTCGGTCACCTGGCCGGCCACCCGGCAGGATGTCCCTCCTGAGTGCTGCACGCCGCTCACCAAGGCTTCCACCGGACCCCACAGCGCCCAGGACGCCACCCACGACCCCCACCCCCACCCTGCAGCGAAGAACAGATATCCAGATCCCCTCCCCAACTCCTCCCCACCTCTGCTCCGGCCAAGGGAGAGGCACTCATTTATAAGTTGCAGATAATGTCACCCACCATTCATCCAAATGTGTCACTAACATCCCATTAGACTGTAATTATTTTTTAATTAAAACTAAGAAAACTGGCATGCCTGTGCCGACTTTATGCATCTGTTATGGGTTAAAATAGCTTTTAAAAAATGTTTCGGAGACCGCAGTCTATTGTGGCCGCGGCCTCTGCCAAAGAAAACGCAAGCTTGCTTATTTTCTCCATGGGGTGCAACAGCGCTTGTGTGTGCCGGAACAGAATCGGCTGGCCGTGAAAAGAATTCTAAATAAAACACAAACATGGAATTTGGCAACGCCACAGAAGCAAGCTTAAGACTAATTCCAGCATGCGAACGGCTCTCACATAGTAAGTCTGGCTCCAGCATAAATGAAACCAGGCACTGTAAAATACCAAGCAAGTTGGGAGTTTCAACTTAAAGGGACAGAACGCTGGTTCCAGGTATGAAAGCTTATTAAGCCGGCTTGCGCTGGCTCCATAAATCCATAGGTTATTAGCTGTTTGCTTCCAGCCAATCCCTCCTTAAAGAGATGCATATTAAGAGAGAGCACAACAAATGAAAACCATCACTTTGCACTTGACTTTTAGTGCAGCGGTTCTGGAAATACGGTGCTCATTACCTCAATTAGAGGAGAAACGACTTTCTGAAACCTCAAATACCCACAAACCCGAAGGGGAGGAGGGAAGACGGGGTAGAGGGGCCAAGGGATGCCAGGTAAGACTGTTCCATCCCCGTCGGAAGGATGAAAAGGACCCCCGAAAACCAGACTTGTCAGGAGGTGGGACTCAGCCACAAGGGGAAAAGCCATGTGGAGGCTAGAATACCTCCACCCAGGGAAACAGCAACAATAATGACTGTGATAGTAATAATTATAATGACAATAAAAATGTTATAGTAATACCTGCCAGTACTCACCACCTTTATACACCAGCCGCTGCTGAAGGTGGTCGTAATGGAACCGGGAAAGGTTTTTAAGGATAATGAAACAGTTAAGGACCCTGTGTCAGACTGCCTCAGTTTCCCAATCTATAAAATGGGAATGCCGGCGCCTTCCTTGCAGGGTTGGGCTGAGGGATATTGAGGACGAAGCCCATACTAAATGTTTAGCCAAGTGCTACCCATCCCACTAAGTTGTGGCCACCTCATTTTATAGACCAGGAAACTGAGGCTCCTAAAGGCTAGGTCACTCACCAAGGTCAAAGAGCTGGTCAGCGTCAGAGCCAGGATTTCAGACCAGACACCTAGCTCCAAAGCCAGTGTTCCTCACGCACGCACTCCTGGGCGGGTCATACCAGCATTGGCCATGTTTTCCAGGACCATGACCTGTGGGCTCTCTCTGAGGCTGGAGTAGACAGGGGGATGTAGCTTCCCCTAGAAGGTGGTGAGAAGACAAATTCATCCCCAGAGAGAGATTCGCCCTGAAAGCCTCTCAGCAAGCTTTGGTACTGAAAGTCAACTGCACACCGCAATCCAGGGAGAATTACAAAGTTCAGGGAGGAAAATAATCGAAGGGCCTCTACCATAAATATGCTGCACTGGGCAGGGAGGAGGTGACCCTTGCTGTGCTGATAACTCCCCCACGCCACCATACACATGCATGCACACGTGCACACACACCCATATACACACACCAAACACGCTCACGTGAACACTCACCTGTACAAACACATAACACACATGAACGCGTGCATATGCATGCACCCCACACGCTCACATATATACATGTACAAACACATGCACACACGTGCATATTCACATACCCACACACACAGGCATGCACGCTCACATGTACACACCTACACACACACACTATACATACACACAAATACACTCACATGTAAACACACAAACACACAGGGCCTTTTATTACAGGGTCTATGCCAGGCCCAAGGACCCTGGCAGAGGCAATGGGAAAAACCAGGGAGAAGATTACATGAGGCAATGTTTGGCTCCAAATAAAAAAAGCCATGGAATGTTTTCCCTCCAGTCTTGGTTATTTCTTACAGGTCCACTCAGACCTGGATCATGCGGGGATGGCAAGGCAGCTCAGCCTTGCCCAGAAGGAACCCCCAACCATCCTGGCCCCCAAGGTGCACCAGCTGCAGTCCCCCCAGTGCTGCCAGCCACCTGAGCAGGTGTGACGAGGACCCCTCAGGCAACCAGCACCCATGGGGGCCACAGTCGGTCTGCTCATGGCCACTCCTCCGTGGAATACACACTCAGCACAACAGGGCCCAGGCCTGGGTCCTGACCCTCTGACTCCACCACCACCCTGCTCTGCAAGCTTGGCGACATCACTCTCCAGTGGGCTCCAAGCTGCTCTTCCTGAAAAGATGCACATCTTAGAAGATGCAGACTAAAAATACTCCTGGCTTCTCAGAGCCAGTTTACAAAAATAATTATATTTTCCTTAAGAAAACAGATTAGAGGCAAGTATGTGTCCAGCTATTTTTAGTCCCTATTCAACTCTGCTAATTTTTTCTCATAATAATCACTGCAGACTTTTTTTTAAAGCCACCCCCCACCCTGTTAATAATTGTGTTCTGACTTGGCACAGGGCAGGACTTGGGGGGGGGGGGCGGGGCACACAACCTTCCCTAACACACAGAGATCTGAGTTTTGCCCCAAGTTGACGACATCTGAATATCACTGGGACAAGGAACATGTGGCCATCTTATTGGAGACCAGCTCCAGGCTCAACACAGTATACTTTTGGGGGATGCCCTGCATATACCTGAACCCAGACCTGGGTTGTTCACAGAGGACATCAAACTGGGATTCCTGCCCTGAAGGGGCCCACAATCCAGCAAGGGTTATAGTGTGGGTTGAATGGTGGCCCCCCCAAACGCCATGTCCATAACCAACTCCCTGAAATCTATGACTGTGACCATATTTGGAAAAAGGATCACAGCAGAGGTAATTAAGTTCGGGATTTGAGATAAGATCATCCTAATTAGCCGGGTGAGCTCTAAATGGAATGACAATTGTTCTTCGAGTTTTCCTCGTCTGCGTCTGCGAGAGGAGAAGACAGGCCCCAAGGATGAGGCATGACCACAGAGAGAGAGCTAGAGGATGCAGTCATGGCCAAGGAACGCCGGGAGCCACCAAAAGCTGGAGGAGGCCAGGAACAGATTCTCCCCCCCGGAGCCTCTGTAGGGAGCATAGCCCTGCCGACACCTTGAGTTTGGACTTGTGGCCTCACGGAAACGTGAGGTGACAAATTTCTGTTGTTGGAACTCACCCCCCGCCCCCGTCTGTGGTCATTAGCTATGGCAGCCCTAGGAATGAATACAGGACAACAGAAACCACAGCCACACAGAATAATGCTCACTACAGTCCCACGATTACTCTCCCTCTGGCACAAAGGACCCAAGGCCACGCAATCACAGAGGCAGACCCAGGAAGTCACCCTACAGTCCAACTCAGGATGCCCCCTCTCCAACTCCTCCCAGCCCAGCTGGGAAGGCAAGGCCTGCATGATGATCCCCAGGAGACAGGGACCCAGAGAGACTCAGAGAGGGGCGGGACCCAGGACACCAGCCGGCTCCCCCTTGCTCCCAGGTGCTCCCCCTCTGAAGTACACAGCTCCTTCTGCTGACCCGAGCCCAAACCAATACCCTAAGGACACAGCAGAAAGGAAAGTGAAAATTGTCCACTTGCAGAATCTTCTTCCCCAAACCCTCAAGCTAGCAAAATGTTTAGCTGACTGCTAAAAATCAGCAGCCTGGGAGACAGGCCGTCGCTGGGAAGCACTTGGGAGAGACACAAGAGGCCCTTACCCCCAGGGTGAGACCCTCAAAGGAAACGTACTGTGGGAGGTGGCCACTGAGTCCGGCCACAGGTGTTACATCTGAGCTCAGCGGAGCCGAGTCCCTTCCAGACCCTCATGTTCCACCACATGCCTGGGGCCAGCGGTGGCCCACATCCCTGAGTCTCAGGAGTCGGAGGAGAACGCAAAGAAACCGGGACTCTGGAGCACTGCGGCGGGAATGTAAAATGCGGCCGCCGGTGAGGCAAACAGGTGGGCAGTGCCTCAGTAAGTCAGACACAGAATTACCATATGGTCCAGCCATCCCACCGCTGGGTGTATACCCGCAAGAACTGAAAGCAGGGTCTCAAACCAGTAGCTGCACACCCAGATTCACAGAAGCATGGTTCACAGCGGCCACAGGGCAGGAACAAACAAGGGTCCCTCCCAGGACGAACGGACAAACACAATGTGGTATATCCTCAAGATGGGATATTACTCGGCCTTTCCAAGGAAGGACATCCTGACCTGGGCTACAACGTGCATGAACCTTGAACTCGCTGTGCCCAGTGAAATGAGCCAGTCACGGGGGGAGAAATATTGTCTGATGCCTCTTCAGTATGACACCCAGAGGACTCAAACTCACAGGGACAGTAAGGGGGAAATGGGGAGTTAGCGTTTCTCAGGGATAGAGTTTCAGTTTGGGGTAACGAGAAAGTTCTGGAGATGGATGGTGGTGGTGGGAGAACACACCACAACAGGAATGTACTTAATGTCACGAACTGTGCACCTAAAAGTGGTTAAAAGAGTAACTTCTGTATACTTTACCATGACAAAAAAAAAAAAAAAATCCTGGGGGGCGCCTGGGTGGCTCAGTTGGTTAAGCGACTGCCTTCGGCTCAGGTCATGATGCTGGAGTCCCGGGATCGAGTCCCGCATTGGACTCCCTGCTCGGCAGGGAGTCTGCTTCTCCCTCTGACCCTGCCCCCTCTCATGTGCTTGCTCTCTCTCATTCTCTCTCTCAAATAAATAAAATCTTTAAAAAAAAAAAAATGCAACAGCTCTATCCTCACACCCCTGAGAAAGCGTCCATGGAGAGGGTGCACACAGAGCCCGGGGTGCACCGTAGGCTCTCAAGCAATGGCTCCTTTTACTACCAAATCAAGACTCAGAGGCACCTGTTAATAAGGCACGAGGAAACTCGAGAAGAGGGTGCATCGGGGGGCTGGCGAAGTACAGCTCTGAGGGCCAACTCATGCACCCCATGAGCCTGTCCTAGCGGCCATTCCTCACATCCTATTAACAAAGGCAGTAATTAAAAATGTCTGGCTTCATGAAGAGATTCCAAATGCCCCTGTCTCAGCAGGTAGTGGCTCCGTTTCCGCATTAACCTCTTTCAAGAAGTCCTGAGCCCTCTGACTCCTTCCGCGGAAATCATCAAGTACCGGCCTTCTTGTTATCCATGGCTGGGGCCATGCCTGCAGCACCCCGGGGCTCCCACTCACACCTGCCAGGTAGAAGGCCAGCAGGAGGGCTGTCTGCGAGCCAGAGAGCAAGGACACAGGAGCAGGCTGTGTCCGCCAGACCCAAGAAAACCCGGGTTCAAACCCCACGTCTGCCATCCACCAGCTGTGCGATTTCGGACACATTCCACCACCTCTCTGGTGTGTCTCCTCACCTGTGAGCTATAGACTAGGTTACCGCCTAAGAAAGAAGGTGCTGGGAAGCCTGAATATCTAGGAAGGCCCCGCAGAGGGCCTGATACACGGTGGGGGCACAGAAATGGTAACCTGGCGGCCCCATTGCCAAGTGTAAAGAAAGACCCTGGTGCGAGAGCTAGCCACGGCCAATGCTTCCACCCGCGTTGACCACACACCATGGTCACATGCTAGCCCCTAGGAGGGGCCTGAAGCGATGAGCAGGTAATAGCCCCCCTCAGGTGTGAGGTCAGGCTATGTGTGAAATCCCACCCAGAGGGACCCCTGCCCACCAAGGGTTTCTCCCCACTGATTTCTGGATTAAATTGGCCAGCGTTGATTATGTTTGGATAAACTATATTTCATGGTTTAGACTATTTGGGTTTGATTGTGAAATATGTACAGCACACAGCCCCTCCGCCTTGCCTGGCCCTCAGGTTTAAAAAGTCAACTACATTTTGTTCCCCCCACCAAAAAAAAAAGGCAACACCAAGAACTCCTCAGGCTTTAAGGAAGACCTAAGTTTGTTTCTCTCCAGTGAAGAAAAATTGCTTCTAGGGGACCGCATACAAAAAATGAGGAGGCGGAGCACCGGGCTGGCTCAGTGGGTGGAGCATGCGACTATTGATCTCATCAGCGTTGTGAGTTCAAGCCCTATGTTGGGTGTAGACATTACTTAAACATAAAATCTTAAAAACACAAACACACAAAATGAAGAGGTGATAAGAGCATTCTGTGTCTCTTCTTTCTCTTGCAGACATGAACACGACCTTTCCTGGGTCTTCACCGTCTACCAGCATTTCCTGAGCACCTCCAGGGAGGGCCGCGCCTGCCTGGGCTCTGGAAACCCGGAGATGCGGATTTACATGGACCTAGTAAAGGCTGTGGTGAGGCCAGCTACCAGGTCCCTGCCTCCCAGCCAGACCCCAGAAACCCAATCTGAGGGCGATGAGATGAGAACATCTTTCCCGGTGCCCCAGGCCTCTTCTTTTATGCCAGAGTTCCCTTTGGTGGACTCTCGAGGGTTGGTTCCCTGTGCTCCCATAAGGTACTCACAACTTGGACCCCTCAGGAGCAACCCGAGCTGGAGGAGGCTCACCGGGTCAGCAGGACCTCTCCTGGCTGACACCCACATCCACGTCTGTCACTGGTCACACGCTGGAAGATTTCCGACCTCCGGCCTCACCTTCCCCATCAGGAAAACCCCAGAGATCTGCAGGATCCTCACTGCTCCCGGAAGCTCAGTCCTTTCTATTTTCTTCTGCAGAGAAAGGCATTCCCGTGCAGCCCGACCACTGTGGCAAGAGCCCCGCTGAGCTTGTTCCCAGCCCCCTGCATCCTGCCCCAGATCACGCAGCAGCACGGCTGGCGAACGAAGACCACAGGGACCCTCCCAGGACCATGTGTGAATGTGGTCTGGCTTCCTACCATGAGCTGCATTTCCAATACCCCTGTTTGAGCCACTCTGTGTGAGCCCAGTGGGAAGCAGGAGGGGACAGCTACAAGCCCTGAGCCCCGAGATCCTCATGAGCAAAAGGGGGGCTGCCTCTTCTTAGGGGAGTTATGAGGATGGGGTGGTCCGAGCCAAGTGTGCGTAGTGCCCAGAACAGTGCTGGCACACAGCAGGCCTGCAGAAAACCCTGGCAAGTCACAGGAACAGTGACGGTGGTGATTTCCCAGGCAGCAAACTTGCAACGAGATGGCAGCCAAGTCATTGTCGTTGTCGGGCATCGGGCAGGGGGCACCCACAGCTTCTCATCAGCCTAGCTTCCTCCTCCTTGCCTCTCACGCCTCCCATTGCCTCTGCTTCCCCATATGCTGGTGCTCAGCTGCGGCCACCCCAATACAGGGGCCCTTCAGTGGAACTTCCAATGCAGGGACGATGGGCAGGTTCTTCCAGTGTCTCCATTTCACAGGGAAGGAAACTGAGGCTTGGGGAGAGGAGGTGGCTAGCCCAGAGTCACATATTCACACCCAGGCACCTTGAGGACAGGGACCAAGCACGGTTCCACCTCTGCAGCTTCCCACAGTGCCTCTAGCCCTCCCAGCATTGTGTGTCCACAGTGACATTTCGTTTCAAACACGAATCCATGCACAGAGCCCTGAGAAGGGGTGGGGCAGCCCGTGATCCAAACACAGCCACAGAACGTCTCAAACCTAGGACACACGGAGGCGTGTCCCAACTGCAGATGGCAAAACTGAGGGTCTAAGAAGCTAACCGTGCGAGGCTCCTCAAAGCAAAGACTCTCTGCTGCCAAATCAGATCGTGGGCTTCACATGGCTTCAGCTGGACAAGGAGTCTCCTTCCCGAGTTTCTGGTCTGAACTCAAGTGGGGGTGATACGGTCTGGTGGGCAGAGCCAATAGGGCACAGTCTCCACCCCAGTGACCCATCTAGATTAGGAAGGGGTTGGATGGGACGATCTCCTGGCCCCCTGACCCCAGGTCAGTAGAGATGAACCGCATCAGCTGCAGGTCCCCTGGAGGGAACCCATTTCTGGACTGCTCCACGTGGAGGGCTCCCAGGCTCCAGATTCCCTTCAAAGCTGCAGAACGTGGCCGCCTGCCCCGAGATCTCTGATGTCGGTGACCAGAGCTCGTTCTTCACATCCACTAACTGCTTTAAAGCGCTGCATCCAGCGCTGCATTAAAAATTAATTACACATGCTATTTTATTGCCAGTGCATAATGTAATGAGCACCAGCTGTGCTAAACAGCCAAACTCCTTTTTAAGACAGCTATAAAAAAAGAAAGAAAGAAAGAAAGAAACTGCACTTCCAAATGCCTCTCCTGTCAGAGCAGAGAAACAGCAACATCTTGTACGGATTTGAACAGAATTCTTTGATTTAGCTCTGCCTTCAGAACGTCTGAAGGGCCGGCGTGGAGTGAAATAGAATCTGGCGTGGCTGCAGTGGTCTCCTCTCCGGGACATTGCCAGGACCTCTTTTATCCAGGGGCAGTCACGCTGGTAGGTGCCCCTGCGCCGCCCCCACCCCCCCACCACAGGCAGCACCGCACTCCTTCTGGTCCCCAGAAACGCGGTGCCCTTGGCCCTGTAGGTGCTGGAGCAGATGTGACTTCCCGGCCAGTGGGCTTTCCTGGAGTCCTCCCAAGCCCTGCTGCCCTCTGCCACCTCCGGCAGCCTGGAAAGTTGGCTTCCTCCGTCCTGGGGGCCTTGCAGCACTTGGTGGCTTCTCCTGGTACTTCCCCCAAATACAAAAGGAGGCATCTGGGTTCTAAAGACAGGCGGTCCAGAGCAGCCTCTGCAGCAGTGTGATCCCACAAAGCGGGCAGACACCAGAGTAGAATCCACCGAACAGGCATGCAAGAATCACCCTCGGGTTGTAAATGCCGGACCACCAGCCCCCTCGGCATTGTAGACATCGCAAGGCGTACAGATGACTCTTTAAATTTTTAATGACTCCCCTGAGAGCCCTTTTCCTCCAGTGAGCCAACCCCCATTGACACTGGGACCTGGTTAGCCCCAAAAGACTCACAGCAAACGCGACTTTGTGGAGGGAATCACAAGAGCACGTCTCGAACCTTCCCCAGATGGAGTGCTTCTGTCCACACACGTTCATCCACACTCACTTCTCTTCTTCTTCCACCCCCCCATATTCACCCCTCCCTCCAGAGTCTCCACGGAGGCTCTCATGTCCTACTGGGGAGGCCCTGCACACCCCTGCACCAGAACAGGGGCAGTGCACCCGCAGGGGCCTGGTGGGCGCTGCCATCTCGGTCAGCATCACCCTTTGGCTTCCCACCGATCCTCCGGTGTTAATCAAACCCAGTTCAGAATGAAACTACAGCGTGCTTCTTGTTCTGGTATGAAATGTGCAAAGCACAGACCATATCATTAACATAAAACTTCCAGAAATAAGGCCACTTTCCAGACAGACTGTATTAATTGCATCAAGCTTCCACAGCTAGGGTGGTCTAATCCACAGTGTCCCATTGGATGGCTCCGGTTATAAAAACCAACACAAATGAACACTGGGATATAATTGAAGGAGGAGTACACGATAGATTCTACTGTTACACCCTACTATTTACTTACAGGTATTCTTTTATCTTTATTGTCCCTTTAACCCATGCCAAGAAACCCCAGACTAGTTAAATAACACAGCAAGCAATTTCAGTAGAAAAGTAAATTGAATTTAACTTTACAAGATTGCCCTGTGATTTCAGCATCTACTAATGACTGCAACTGACTCCTTCTATTAAATCCAAACACTTCCACTTCCCCGAGCTGGGATCCTGTGTGTTCTTGCGTGAGACCTTGAACTTCACCGAGCACATGTATTAATCACAGTAGCAGATGACCATTTGCGGCTTTTAAATATGCAATGAAGTTTCTAGGTTCCTTTTCCACCTCACAATGCTGGTACATGATCTGGGCCAGCCAAGAGGCTAAATGCCTTTAAGAATGGAACCTGGAGATCGAGCCTGATGTAAAATCTCAGACACATAACTGTGTACTGTTGTAAAACCCATTCTGCTCAAGCATGAATCAGAACTTCTACAGGGCTCACTTAGCATGAGGCACTGGTCTCAGCACCTAGCAAATATGACCTCATCTGATCCTCAAAACAAGCTGTCAAGGCATAAACTATCATCACCCCCATTTTATAGGTGGGAAAACTGAGGAACAAGGAGGAAAACGAGGTCCCAAAACCATACAGAACAGCAGCCTTGACTCGGGCAGGGGATGCACTCTGATGACTGCCTGACAGTCATGGAAACCCTGGAATGGGGAACGGTTCAGGGGAGCCAAGGCCCAGAGGTTTCGGAACCGGCCTCCGACCACCACACCCCTGCCCTGGGGACCTGAGCTAAGTCACAACATGCCCAGTCATCCACAGCAGCCAGTAACTGAAACAGATAGATCTGTTAGATAGATCAATAGAATCTGTTTTAGAAGTCAAATGTGGAGCCTCATTTTTAAACGTTACGTATATATCACGTGATACGTATGTACGTGTGTAGATGCATTTATATTTTTTATTACAGAAGAGGAAACAGCCCCAGAGAGAGAGAACAGCTTCTTCAAGGTCACCAGCCAGGTGGAGTGAGGGCCAGGACCACAGCCCGAGCTTCTCGACTCCATGGGCGCCCTGGATAGTTCCTCCATGAAATGTCTCAGGGAAGAAACTTCAGTTTCCAGGAATGCCCACACTCAAAGTCCTCTCACCCTCCCAATATCTCAGCAGAGTCAAAAAGCAATGAAGAGCCCAAGTGCCTCCTCCCCACCCCACTGTGACCATCCGGAGGTCTGGGGTGGAGGTCCCAGGAGGCGGGGCTGTCTGGGACGCTGCCAGCCAGAGAGGTACACAAACACACAAACCTGTGTGGCTTGCTCCCCCATAAAAATTACATCCTTCTATAAATAACTGTGAATGCCTTCACGGGCATGCAATTAACCTGTGTGAAACACGGTTACTCCAGGGTTTTCCGTATTAATTTGAAGAGATAGGTTCAGTGCATCCTGATCTGAAAAGAGACAAAACAAAGTAAGGACGGTGGCCCCTCTCCGTCTTTACAGAGGGCTGCTTCTTCCTAACGGGTTACTGTGAATTTAATGACTCCATTCCAACTACTAATTAAACAGGCACTAAAAACACTTCAGCAAACAGCCCAGTGCCAGGGACAGAAGCCACAAAGGGACAAAAACCTCCGGAACACGATATTTTCAGGTACTGAAACTGATCAGAAAGTATGGAGGGACAACCTCGAGCAGGCTAATTAGCGGGGATCCAACAGTGAAAGAGGACAGTGCTGGAAATCACGGCCAAGCGTCAGAGGCCCAAGAGCAGGCCTCCGAGGAGGGTCGGGAAGGGTGGTCCCAGAGACCCCAGGAACAGAGCCCACCCTGCCTCGCTCCCCTCCCTAGACACTGACATCAGTTTGGGGGCTGCTCGAGGACTCTAAGCCCTCATGGCATCAAGTTCTAAAATCCAAGAGGGCCTCTAAGCCAGATGAACCAATGCCAGAGATGAAGCAGGTTCTGGATGACCAGCCAGGGTCAAATCCCACCTCTGCCCCTCCGCCCCCTTCCAAGAGTCCTCTCTGCAGGTCCCCATTCCCGCACTCCCCATCTCCACCCCTGCAAGCTGCAGGAGGGTCGGACATGCTGTGCCTGACTCCACCTTGGTTTGCACGGCGCCTACAAATGAGGTGCCCAAGAAAGGGCTTTTCCTAAAAGAGTGATTGAACGTGGGCTATGAGAACTCCACATCTCCGAGCCTCACTTTCTCATCTGGAAAGTGGAGAGAAGAGAACCTACCTCCTAAGGTCACTATGGGGATTAAATTCAAGAATGCACACAAAAGGCCCAGTGCAATCCCGCACACAGTAGGCCCTCCACACATGGTCCCTTGAAGGAAGGGGGTGGCACTGTGGCTGAGGGCAAGCGTAGGAGGACGTGTTGCTACCAGAGCCAACAGAGGGTTAAGTGAAGCCCCGGGCGCACCTCTGCCAGGGAAATCATGTTTCTGTACCACGGAACTTGACCGAGTCTAGTCAGAAACACTCAGGCTGATCTTTGATAGCGCGACTCCCCGCGTGGCTGCAGGGGCTGCCGCACTAATTACAGGAAGCCACGAGAGCAGGGCAAGCACCCGGACGAAGCAGGCATCCCTCGCTCAGCAAGCAGAGATCACAGCGCAGCCCTACAGAGCTGGGATGGGAGCCCCAATCCCCCGGGGCGCTCGGGCGGCCCGGGGCAGGGAGTCGGCCGATTTGCCCGTGGAACCGACGCCTTCCTGGACAATTTTAGTCTTTGCTTTGTGCATTCACTGCATTAGCCCAGTACCTACAATGCCACCATACCCCACAGCAGGAGCTGCTGAAGGCCGCAGGCCACCCGACCGGCAGGAAGGCCTAGGAGGCTCTTGCCCCTGGAGCCAGGGCTCCACCTGGGACCATCCCTTGGGACAGCTTCAATTGAAGCAAAACCTGTCTCAGAAAGACAGTTTTCCCTTCACTACCCAAATCAAGAGAAAGCCTGCAACGTGCCTGGTGACAAAGCTGGGACAAACTGAGTTGGCCCCAGCTCGGCAACGCCCCCCCAACCCCTTTCCTGGCCCCTGCCCGGAAACCAGGCCTCAGGGCGCTCACCACCACCTGTGTCTGTGTCAGCATCCTGGCACCAGGCCCTGAGCAGGAGAGGCCTGTGCCCACAAATTCCAGGGACCCCAGGCCACAGCAGGAGTTTGGGTTGTGTTTGGGAAGAGAGGTGGGGGGCGCTGCGCTGAGGCTGCCCGTCTGCCCATCTGTACGATGGGCAGCCACACAGACCCGCAGAGAGGCACACAGCAGGGAGGTGCATGGCCCCACCCCACAGGCAAGGCTTCACCCCCTCCCACGGCCACAGCTGAAAGGCTCCTTCAGAGTGACTTTTTTGTCTCAAAGTTAATAGGCAACACATTCTGGCAAAGAGAAACTCAGCATTTTGGATGGCTCCGGCGATGTGCACAGACGACCGGGGAGTCCTCCCCCCAGTGCTGTCGTCAGGAAGGGGGGCAGTGACTGGGGTGGGGGGGGTGGCAGTGGCGAGAGCAGAAGAAAACCTCAGATGTTAAGTGTTATCCAATTAAGCTTTAGCTAAACAGCCCAAAGAGATGAAATTTGGAAGCTGGAGAAATGCATTCCGGGAGTGAGACACTCAGAACGGGCGGAGGCGTCGGAGGACCTCCTGACGGATGGGGACAGGGGCACATTGATGTGCTTCACCACTCCCCCTGTGCCCCCGCAAAATGCCTTTAGGGGTGGGACTGCACATCCTCCCTGGGGCCCCACCTTGCCCGGCCCACCTGGGGGAGGCAGCCGCCAGCTCGGCCCAGGGCACACCCCGCCATCCCTGGGAGCCCACCCCCCCCACCGACCGCGGCCGTCTGTTACCTGACAACTGACACTGGCATCCAAAGGGAGCCTCCGTCTGACCCTCACCCTGAGTCCCGTCACCCGAGACTGGGCGCGCGCTGCAGCACGGCAGGGGGAAGCAGGGCGGCAGAGCGCCCAGGGTGCGCAGAGGTGGAGTGATCACGGATGAGTGAGGGTGGGAGGAGGCAGCTATGGGGGCCGTCGCTGGCAGCTGGGCAGGCCTGCACGGCCCTGGAGAAAAAACAATAAAAAAGACTGGTCAGTCGGGCCCTGGACCGTACAAGGGACCCGGGGTGTGGGGCAGGGGCCCGGGGCAGAGAGGGCTGCAGGCCACCCTTCCAGAGTGGGAGGCCCCGGGGTGCCAGGCCCTGCAGGGAAGGTGACCGGGCACAGGCAGGGGGCAAGAGGCCAGGGAAGTGGGTGGGGGGCGTCTCATGGGGTCCTCCTTCCACAGCTGCCAGGATGGGCTGTCTTGGGACCAGACTCCCATCCCTGGGGGGGCGGGGCCAAAAGAGGTTGTCAGGACCCTTGAACCCAGGAAGCCCCCCACCCGCCAACGTGGAGGCTTCTGGAGTGTTCCGGAGCTGGCTCCCTTTGGGGATTCATTCCCAAAAACCTGGGCCACCCCCCTCTGGAGGAGCTGGGAGGCTCCAAGCCACCACTGTCTGCTCTATCAGGTGGGCTCTTGGTACAGGCCTTGGACACCTCAATCTACCTCTGAGCACCTGGGCACCGGTTAACCTGCGGGCCTGGCGGACGGCCAGCTGGTGTCTCTCTCCAGCCCACAGTCCTCCTCAGCAACCTGAGCATCAAGCACACAGCACACAAGCCCCAAGGCCTTTCAGAAGGCTTTAAACGCCCCCCCAAACCACCCCAAGAAAACCCTGGCACTGCCCAGCACCCCTCTTCACGCCTCGGGCCGGCTGGGGGCACCTCCCCCATCTGACAGCCAGGATGCAGGGCCAGGAGCTCTCTTGCCTCCGCCCAGCCCCATGGCCCGCCTCGACTCCCCGGCAAGGCCTGCGTTTGATTTGGCCGTTTATCTTAAATGGCTAAGAGACCACCAGGGCAAAAATCTGTGTGAAGCCCTTGCCAAAACCACAAGTGAAGAAGCCCAAATTCCCTGGGTAAATAATTGAGCGGGGAAGCATCAGAGAGACAAAAAGAAAACACCAACAAGACGAGGGCAGCTGGGCCCCGGGCCGGCTCTGCCAAGGAGGCCACCCGACGCCGCTCACCACCCCACACGGGCCTGCAGGGCGGGGGTCTGCCCACTTTGGGGCCCCACAAGGGATTCCCCCACCCAGGAGAGCCACGAGGCCCCACAAGCCCACTTCCGGCCAGGATCCTGTCAGTCCCCCTCCTGAGTCTCCCAACATGCCCAGGGGACAGGGCCTGGGAGACCCACTGCACAGACCAGCAAACTGATGACGTGACCGCAGCCCCACCAAACCCAGGCCGTTGGCTCCAGAACCAGGGCTCTTTCGCTACAGCACCTGCCTCTACAAACCGGGTGTTATCCAGGGCCTTTCAGAACACCTGCAAATGTCCTGCCAAGAAGCCAAAGTCCCTGAAGACCTTGCACGAGGCAAGGCTTGGGGCCCAGGGCGTGGCTGAGCCCATGACAGCCCCAGAAGGGAGGCATGGCCAGTGACCCCACACAGTTCCAGCCACAGACTCAGTGCTGGCCCCCATGTAAAGTCGACACCCAAGGCGAGTGTCTCTGTCTCCTCCTGGAAGCCTGCCCTGGCCAGTCCTCGCCTAAGCCCCTGCCCCAGCACCGGACACTGCACATTCAGTCCTGTCTACATCCATCTGCCTTCACACCGTGGAAGGCTCCTGACAGGGCTTTGTGCTGAGCACCTACCACCAATACCTCACTCAGCTGAGAAAACCATCCACCATCCCATAGGGGATACCGAGGCTCACAGAGACCTGGGACTTGAACAGAGTTGTGTCTCCAAAGCCTGGATATGCCATGCTTCCCCCTCGGGCTGCAGCTAGTGTGGAGTGACCAGGGCGCCCAGGGATGCTGAGAAGAAGGGCCATGTGGCGTGGAGGGAAGCCGGAGGGTCCTTGGGCTCAGTCGGGCCATGGGAGACTGAAAAAGAGCAAATCCAGGCCCCCAGGTTCTGGGTGAAACCGTGACACAGCCACCACCATTTACCATGGCTGAGAAAGAGTGACAGGAGTGCTCAGGACTGCCCAAGCAGAAAGGGAGCAGAACCTAGGTCTCCAAGGCTGGGAGGAAGGATCTAAGGGCAGGTCCAGCCACACATCTCTCCTTCTGGAAAGGTCAGGCTTAGGCCAGAGTCTTTAAAGGCAAAGTCATCCCCCAACTCAGGTAGGGTTGGGGGGCCAAGCTGCCCCCTGGAGGGGCTTCCCTATGCCCCACTAAGAATTCCAACCTCACTGAAGACCACCTATTCCAGGGGCTGGCTCAATGGAGGCAGGGGAGGGGACAAAAAGAATGAGAGGCTTCTAATCCTAAGCTGCCCACAGAGGACACTCCAGCTGCTCTCAGAAGGCCTCTGCCCTGGGGGATCCCTCCCCCCACCCCCAGCAGCTTAACCCACAGGTGAACTCCAGAAACTCCAGAACTTCTCTCCTGAAGCTAGAGCAAAAGCAGAAGGCAATGCTAGAAGCCACCCACTGTGTGACTACGGTAAATGTCCAGAGTCGGCAAAACCACAGAGACAGAAGGTAGACAAGTGGTTGCAGGGGCCGGGGGCGGGGAAGTGAAGGCTAATAGGGACGCGGTTTCTTCCTGGGGTGGAGAGAATGTTCTGGAATTAGACAGCAGTGGTGATGGTTGCACAACATTGTGAAGACACTCAAAACCACTAACTGTACACCTTAAAGTGGTTGAAAGGGCAAAGTCCAAGGTGAGGACTGTCTGGCCTCAGCACCCATCCCAGGCCACCTCCCAGCCCTTGCCCATCCTCAAGGAAGGGGCGCCTGCATTCAAGTGCAGGCAGGAAATCCAGAACATGCTCGACAGAGCCCTTGAGGCCCAGTGACAACAGACTGACACACACAGAGGAAGCCTGAGCTCAGATGCAGGCCTGGAGCTGAAGCCTAGGCCCAATCCCCTCTGCCATTTCCTGGCCACGTGACTCAGGGTGAGTCACTTTCTCAGAGCCCCGCCCTTAAAGGAAGGTCAGGACAAGCCTGGCCAGAGGCTGGCTCCCAGTGAACACTCACGGAATGGCCACTATCATCCATTTATTTTCCACTCTGGAACTGTTCGGGGGCTCCCTCCCCACAGCCTGGCAAGGAACGTCTGTCGGGTGTTCTCGACTCTAGAAGGCACCCAACAAAGCCCTGCAAGACACTCTTAAAAATTACTTCTTTTGAGGTCTAGGTGGGTTCCCCTCTGGAATTGGAACAGCACCTGAGGTATGTGGAAGAGGGACACCAAGACGCCATCTCAGCTTTATGCAGGATCCAGGTGGCTTAAAAATAAAACCCTGGCTGGCTCAAATCCTTATCATGGAAGTTGGCTTTCATGAGGGAAAAGAAACAATGAACACATATATCATTTAAGGCCAGCAGCCTTGTCTAGGAGTAGGTGTTATGAACCCCCCATGAATGAGAAAACTGAGGCTCACAGGGGTTAGAATGTTGCTCTATGCCTCCTGCACAAAGAGGCACAAAAAAGTCCAAAAATAAGATCCCTAAAATGTTTCTTAAGCTCCAAATCAGGGCACAAGGCAGTTTTTACCGCATGCATTCTGAGGGTGTCTGTAACCTGTCTCCCTTCTAGAGGGGCCCTGCAGATGTTCCTGCTTCATCCTCACACATGCGCACTACCCTGAGAGCACGCCCACACCCACCGGCGGCGTGTAGACACACAAAAACGCGCCTGGAAAAGCCCCAGCCTGGTGGTGAGGGGAAGGTGCACCATTCCCAATGCTGGATCCGCGGGCGCCCCTCCCACATGGGAGGGTTACGGATTCCTAGCTGGCGAGAGGAGCTCTGGAATACACTGTACTGGAGATGTAGATTTTTCTCCCTACTGGTGCTTTTCAATTGATACATTTTTTAAGCCAAGAACTCCTACCGATAGTGCAAAAATGAGTCATAGATCAAGGAGGGAGATAGACAGGGAGCGAGCGCTTGTGAGTGAGGGCCACTGGCAAGAAAACCTGACAATCCCCGCGCCCCCTCCCCCCATGCCAAGACATTAATTCTCACAAGTCGGAGAAAATTACTATGCATGAATGCAAAAAGCATGATCAGGAGTAATTAACATGGCTTCATATGCAAATTTTATTAATGCAGAAGTACAAAGTCATTATGCAAATGAAACTTACGTCAACTCTCTTGACAAATATTCATCTCTCAGGCTCAAGTTTCTCCCTATTTATTTATTTATTTAATTCTTCTCTCCCCCCCCTTTTCCCGCCCCCCCTTCTTTTTTTTTTTAAGAGGTAGGGGGGTAGTGCTGGCGACTGGTGACCACTTCAGCAGCAGCAAGCCAGGAGGACTGTTTGACAAGTTTGCAAAGTTGTTTTCAACCAGAGAAATGTATTCTTGCGTTGTTGATTTTTTTTTTTTTTTTTTTTTTGGTTGTTGGCAGGTACAAGACAGCTCATAGGAGAAGAGGAAAAAATAAAAAAATAAATTAATTAATTAAAAAAAAAAAGCTCTGGGCAGGAGGCAGCCAATCAAAACGCCAGAGCCTGTAATGAGGGCGATTGATGGCTGTTTGGCTTTTACTGCAGGGTAATGAACTAGAATCCAGTCTGAGGAGGGGGGAAAATATGAATATTCATGAGACTGTGCTCCTGCCTTTGATGATTAAAGAAATTTTTAATATTCAAATAAGCGCTTGCCAAGTGATTAACAAAGAACATGCACGCAGAAATATGGAAATGGGAGCCGGGAAAGATTTGAGAGGCGAACAGACTGCTGGAAAGGCAGCCCCAAATTTCATAAACAAGATCGGCAGATAACCCAATTCGCACACAGGCAAATAAAAACATTTCTTTCGGATCGCTTAAATATTTTGCCAGCTACTTTGTCTTAAGGATGATAAAAACGCTATGTATTAAGGGGGAAGGGGGGAGAGACAGAGAGAGAGGAACCGCATGAAGTCAGATGCACTGCTTGGTGCTTAAGAATCTATCCCAATTCTAGCCCCCCTCCCCCAACCCCGACGGGAAATCAGGACTCTTTTTCCGGTTTGCTAGAGAGAGAGGATGGAGGGAAGCCAGCTCAGACTTGAAAACTCCATGCTGGAGGTTCAGGCCTGCCTGCTTTGGGGTACCCGCCGCGTGGCAGTGATATGGGCCTGGGCTGCCACATCACGGTTCATAGTTATTTGTTGCTTCTAGGCTGGCCCAAAGGCCCAAAGACGGTGGAGCGTGCTATCTCTGCGGGGCAGGAGGTGATGAGCCTCTTCTGGACTTAGGCCCTGGTCAAAACACAGAAAGAAGGTGGCCACAGGGAATAAAGGGGGCACACACATCTTGAGAAGTTGAAGGGCCTCACGCTTCTGCATGGGCCTGGCCTGGGCACCTTCAGGGCCACCGAGGAGAGGGCGCCAACCAATCCCGCAGGCTTCATTAGCTGTGCGCTAGGGCCGCACGCTCATATTTTAACAGCTCCACCATGGGTTCACATTGAAGCACGTAATAACAGTATTAGCTGGTAAAATGATCCTGCAGTTAAAATACATCTAATTAGCAGCCGATGACATCCATTTTGGCAATTTCCTATTTGAAAGAAGTAGAGTGCCACCTTAAATGAGACAGGCAGTGGGTACTCACCCAACAAGACCTAGCCTTCCCACCATTTGTCTCTCTCTCTCTCCCCTTTTCGGGGGAGGAGGGTGGCTGAGACAGGAGGAATAGGGAAGGATTCTAAGCAGCCTTCTTTGTTACTCAGTTTCAGAACTGCACGGGTCTGGTGGAGGGGGCCCTTAGAAAATAAATTCCCTCGCTCCACAGGTATTATTTCATCTTCTTCGTTTTTAATCACTGAGGTCTGGTAACCAGCAAAGGCCAGAACTTATTTTTCATTTCATTATAAAATACATCATCAACAACAACAAAGCAGAAAGGGAATCCAAGCATATACGTGAACACCGTTAAGTCATCGTGAAAACCTGCAAGGTCAGGACAGGTCCCCAAGACAGGCCAAGAGAGCTGGTGGGTGTGCAGCATGGCTCAGCTCAGTGCGCCAGAGCATTTGGGGCATCTAGAAATTCTCTGCAGGGAGCTGGGACTGCCAAGTCCCACCTCCCACTTCTGGATTCTCCTTCTAAGTCAGGCAAGTCTGAGCGCCCTTCACGGTCTCAGGTCCTTGCTGCAACGGGTTTGAGTTTGGGGGTGAACATGGTGGTGTCTTTTAAAAGAGGAGCAACAAAAAGGGCAAATGAGGTCTCACCAGGGTTTGCACAGCTGTGTTTAAAGACATCCTTCAGGGCCATCACACAGGGGTCATAAAAACAAAGCTCCAGCCAGAGCCCGGCCTTCACTCAGGCTTCCTGCTGACAACAGTAGCCCTTTCACAGGCCGGAGAGTGCAGATTCCCTCTGATGCAGGTAAGAAGGCCTGCCTGGCTTCCCTTATCACTGCCCGGGCGTGGCTGGACCTAGAGAGGGCTACTGCAGGGTGCCAGGCAGCAGGGAGAGGGGTGGGCTTGCCAGGGGCCTCCAAGAACATCTGTGGGCTTGAGGCCGGTCCAACTGCCACTTCCCCAGTGACCATCCAGAGACCCCCCCACACACACACCATCACAACCCTTTGGGGCCACCAGGGCACCAAGAAGGCTTGGCCACATAAAGAAGGCAAGAAGCACATCCCTTCCAGCACCCTGAGACAGGCCACCTTCTGCCTGGCGCCTCCCCCTTCGCACACTCCTGAGATCTGTCACAGTGAATCACCACTCCAACTATTTTTGCTCCCCAGCATGTTACACATTTAATGTATCCCCAAAAGGGGAAAGGCAAGGCAAAGGAACAATCGTGCCTGTGCCCCCCCCCCCCCCCCCCGCCACAATGCTACCCAAACCAGTTTCTCTCCTTCCACCAAGGCTTAGAAAGGGAGCATCCTCCCCGGCCACTGCATCTTGTAGTTACAAACAGGCACACAGGCCCATTCCATCACCAGGTCCAAAAGCACCTGTTTCAATGGCTGCCAACCACAATCTCCTCAAAATTCGAGCAGCTGAAGTACTCTGGGGCAGCACCCGGAGCCAAGGAGTGGCGAGGTTACATCACAAACTCCAAAACCTTCTACGGCCCTTCCAAAAGGCCCAGTGAGGAAGCTCAGGAAATGTCAGGTGCTACTGAGGAGGAAGGATGTGTCTGAATCATATTCTGCAAACTCTTCAGGGTAAGCTGACCAGGTGCTCGGGGCTAACCAGTCCACCCCCTAAGCGGGCATCTGCAGGGGAAAACGTGCAGCTTCAACTCTTTTGCTCATCATTCAGGGAAATCCCTGGAGCCCTCTCAGCTGCTGGAATGCAAATAAACCACAATCACTTGTCCTCTGGCCGGGATGTTGAGGCCTATGCACCACGGCTTTGGGACGCACACAGGAACACAGAGATGAGTCCTCTGGGGGTGACCTCAGCAGTCAGGGTCCACCATATTGAGGCCCACCCTCCTGGAATGGGCAGGCCTGGGGACAACAGAAGGTGAAACCATGTGTTTCACCAGTTAGAAAAATGTGCACGTGCACATCTATTATACAGAGATTATACATATATGCGTACACACACATACATGCAAATATCAGCAATGTGGACACGTTCAAATGTCTGCATGCATACCCCGGAATCTACAGAGGCCAAGGACAAACAGGAGTTGACAGATTCTCTGAATTCTCACCAGTAAAAACACCTGGCCAATACCTAGCAGAAAAATTTCCCCTTTTCCCCTGACTCAAGCTTTCTGATCAGAAGCTGGGTAGCCGCTGCAATCTTCTGCAGTTTCTGTCCTAGAATACAACTTATCCAAGATCCTTCAATCATTTTCTATCGTATTGCATCAGGAACCACTAACAATATAGTGCACATAACTTCAGGAAGAACCGCGGGCAGAAAGCGCAGTCTATAAACTGAAGTAAAAAGCTGAAGTTCATGGGGACTTAGGGTCAGGACTCTGCGCCCCTTTCCCAGAAGGCACTTCGTGGCCAGACTCCCATGACCACCTTGGCCAGGCATCCGTCAGGCACGTCCCCATGGACATTCCCCATGGAGTGCATTAGTTTAGAGCTGGTGGGGGACGGGGATGGACCACAATGAGGACAGAAGCTACACGTCATGTGAGGGAAATACAACACAAGGTGACTCTTCAGATTTGGTGCCTACAGTAAGTTTTAAACTAAAGACACTTTATCCCCCCCATCAGCATCCACTGTGCCTGACATCTGAGGAATGACCTGGAAACACTGAATCCTGACACTTGTTAAAAATCTCGTCCTCTATAGAACATGTTTAAAAACTGGTGAGTTCAGAAGGTTGTTGTGGTTTGCAAGCCCCACAAACTCCAACACTGGCTTTGGTTCAGCCCCCACGTGCAGGGAGCACAATGTAGTAAATACAAGGGGGAGGTCTGAACTCTGAAGATCCCAGAGAATTGAGAATGAAAAAAATGCAGCACAGCCAATAAAAAGAAAAGAGTGCCCAGGAAGGAGGTTATTGCCAGGACTCAAGCCAGAGGCAGCCGGCAAAAGGGACAGTAGTCCCAGGTGTAGATGGGGTTGTGGCTATGAGGGATGTGGGCATCATCAACCTCTATCAAGATGGGACCATAAAATCCCTACCTGCCCAGTAGGGGAACGTGCAACCACAAAGGCCAGCAGGGTGGGTTTCTTGGTTTTTATATGGAAAGAAATTTAACTTGGTCAGTAGGTGGAAGGAAGGAAAGGAAGGAAGGAAGGAAGGAAGGAAGGAAGGAAGGAAAGAAGGAAGGAAGAGAAAGGAAGGAAGGAAGAAAAAAAAGAAAGAAAAAGGAAGAAAGAAAGAAAGAGAGAGAAAGAAAAGGATCAAATTGAATAAAGGGGTCACTGCTATAGTTCAAATGCATTTTGGGGTTTTAGTTGCATTGCTAGAATTACATGCAAGGGAATTGCTACTATCATAATAAAAATATCCGGCTCTCCCCTGGCTTTTGTTGTTGACTGAGTCTTTTTTTCTCTCCTTTTTCATTGTTTTTACCTTCTACTAATGGACATATAGAACACTGAGGTGCGTTGCCTCACATCACATAAGAACAAAATCTTTCTGTGGCCTCTTTATGTTTCCAAGCCAAGTCTGAAATGTCAGTGACTAAAACACTGAGCAGGCCTGTAATTACTTTCAACAAAGTAGCTCCTGTAAGGGAGTTTTCTGCATGTAGATGGCATGTAATATACATATTGCGAGCCTCCCTTTCAGCATGGGTAGCCTTTGACGGCTACCATCACAAATTTTCTTCTAAGGAAGCAGTTCTGACAGTCACCTTCTTCCTTAGTTTTTGACGTGAAATCCATTTTCATCTCCTAACACACCGACAGTGAGGTACGGTGTGTGCACAACAAAATCTATAAAAATTAACACTTGGAGGGATTAATTGAATAAAGACTGTTAGCACATTAACACGGGGAACGCGGCTCCTTCGGATTCAATCTAGCCACGCTCCCGGTGCTGCTGCCACCGAAACAGGGCTTTCCATCAGCTGAGGTTTACACGGCTATTTAATGTAATTAAAGAAACCAGTAGCACAGTCCTCCATGGAAATATCATTTCTATTGCAGGGTATTCCCATTAGAAATTGGGGGAAATCGGAGCACACGGACTTTGATTTTGTTGTAATTTTTTTTCCCTTGGCTGTCTTTGAAACAGAGCCGAGGTGCTGGGGCCTCAGACAGAACCCACTGCAGAAACCCCACAAAGATTGCCCGATAAGACAAGCCCAGGCTCCTCTCAGGAGCGCTCGGCGTTTGTCATTTTTGTTTTTGTTTTTGTTTTTGAAACTGCTAAAAAAAAATACATATTTTTTTAAGCTGCTGTCTATATTCGGCTGTAATCCTCTGCCCAGCAAACAGCAACACATCATGACAATGACTTTTCAGATACCATCCCCAAACAACGCTGTGGATAAAGACACGGAGGAAGGGAGGTGTCTCCCTAGCTGCTCTTCTATATAAACAATGATAGCGTGGCTAGGATCCCAACAAGCCCCAAACCCGGATCGGGACTAGAATCTAACTATAACCTCAGAGGAAGCGCACAGAGAAGGCTCTGCTCAGAAGGCCCCGAAATGAAACACACAGACCCAACCGGGAAAAAAAGAGAAGCAAAATCTCTACACCAATCATCCAAAATGGCAGAGAAAATTAAGTCTTGGGGCTGAAGGGAAAGGGACTAATTCAGCTAGCTCTCCCGGCCCGTGGCAGCCTCTCCTCATCTGAAGGCTGCCTCCTGCCCTTGAAGCCAAGTGCAAACAAAAGTGAGACCCATCTCTAAACCTGCTCAATGCGTGTCCCTGTGCCATGGGGATGACTGTGTGGGGTTGGTTGGTTTGTTTTTTTTTCCTTCCCTAAGTGCATTTTAATACTCTTCTTCTACATCCTAATTTCTTTGGGGGGAAGGGAAAAAAAAAAAACATCAGTGTCACTAAAAAAACGTCACTCTGTTTTGCAAAATCCAGCAGCTTCCTTGGCAGCAAGAGAGGCTGGCTGGCATTATCCCCTCATTTGACAAAACTACTATTTCTGGGCATGTGCTCAAAAACAGGTAGGAAGCAAATGCTGAGAAATAAGGAAGTAAAAACAGGCAACAGATTTTTCACTACCAAGAACGCCAAGCGTAAACACGATTTATTTAGCTGTGTTTAACGTGTCTGTCCTCCACGCAACTAGGAGCCCACTTGGGTTGAAGGAAGGGTGGGGAGGAGGGGACAGGAAGAGGGAGCAGGGGAACAACGGGGACAGAGAGAAGAAGAAGGCGGCTCTGTACAAGGACTTCCTGAACGGTTCCGTTTGGTTTTAGGAGAACAAGAATCTTCTGCCCCAAAATACACGCATGTGTCAAAAGAAGGCAACACTAATCTGCCGGTTAATTAATGAGCCGCCACTAACAAAGATAGAAGACCCAGCTCACGCAAATAGTATTTACATGGGCGTCGCGCGATCTCCTTGCCCACTTCCCTTGACTTTTTGCAAGCCCTGGGGGCTGGGGGCTGGGACAGGCACCAAGGCCCCTCAGGTTGGGGGGTTCCGAGCTTCCACGTCCAGACACGGGGGAGAGGGGAAAGTATCAGTGCCCTCCCTGCCCATCCTCACATGGCCACGTGGAACTGACTGAGATCTGTATTCAATTAAGGAGCACCAGACAGCTTCTGGCTCCTTGCCTACACCAACGCAGGCTATGGGGATCTGCTGTGCCCCCCACCCCACCCGGGCTCTAATGCCAGAGAACAAGGGTTCTATCAAGTCCCCCGTGGAGAAGGCAGAGTGCCACACTCCCCCACCCCCAAACTCAAGCCTGAGGTTTTGGCCCTGCCAGAGTGAACCAAACAAATACATAAAGCAAGCATCTGTATTTTCTAACTAGCAAAACTAAATCGGAGGTTTCGGGCCCTGCCAGGGGTTATTCTTTTTAAAAATCTAATTCAGGTTCACTCAGCATTGGCTGGAAAAAAGGAACCAAGCCTCATCAAAAGAAAAACAACACAAAAGTAAGATGGAGTCCCAAAAGGACAGTTGGGCCTCCCATTTACGCAGCAAAGGTGCCATTTCGGAGCCACCAGCTGCACACTCTGGGGGCATAAATGCCCATTTTTGTTAGTTTTAAGAGGTGGCGGCCAAAAGAAGGGAGAATTTCCTCACCAGCCTGCACAGAGTTCCTTCCTCATCTGCATCTAACAAGACTGTGCACTTAAAGGCAGCCTGCTGTATGCATTCCTCCACACCCCCCCAAGCCTACACCTCCTCTGCCCAACTCCTGTCCAGGGGGGCCAGCCACCAAATGTCAGTAAAGATACCTTTTCTGGTATGTTCAGGTCAAGAGTAACAGCAAACCCACTCCGTATTAAGATTCTGAATCACGTGACAGTCCCCACACTAACAAAGAGCTGGGGTGGGGTGGAGTGTCAGTCCCCCAAAATGAACGGGAACGGGAGAGATGTATTTCCTACTGGTATTAGGTTACTAGATCGAAAATTCAAGTCCTCCTCCTTGGACCCCCCCACTAAATCCCGATTCTTCCCCCTTGCATTGAAAATGACCTGCTACACAAGTAGTTATTTGATTCCTCTCCCTTTTGCAAATTAGTCACCCTGCCCCCGTAGACTGAACAATAAGAGTCTATGCTTTGATGATGTCTTTGAAATAAGCAATTACTTCACTCCTGCAGAATGGTTTGTTTTCATATTTGGACGGTGGCAGGAGTGTAAACAATTGGATATCCCCATTTTATAGATGAAGAAACTGAGACATGCCCGGGGCTGTTTAGGAACAAACACATCTGAGACCGTGTGAACACCTTGATTGTGGCGCTTCAGCGACGGAGGCGGCCCCAAAGGCTCCAGCGGCAACAAAATATTGATGGGAAGGCTAACCAGGGCTCTCAGGTGCTGGTCTGGGAGGCTAAACTTCTAGAAAAATCCTACAAGGAAATCTAGATTTCTCAAAGTAATAAAACTGAAGGTGTTTAACTGCATCTCCAAAGGAGGCCTCCCCAGGATCCCTCTGGATAACAATTCCATTGGTATTTCAACATGATCCAGCTGACAAAATCCCCCACTCCCAAGCAAATCTCCCACACGTGACTCCTGAACAAAGCAAGGCAGGTCACCTGCACCTTGCAGGCGAGTGGCTCAGAACACCACAACGCACGGCAAAGCAGCCCACCCTGCCATTAGGACACAAAATGATGTGTGTGTCCTCCCAAGGCACGAGAGCACCCAAGGGGGCCTCCTCTTCGAGGAGGATTCTGGACAAACAACTCTGCCCTAGGCTCTGCCCCAAGCCTTAATAAAACTAGAGGGAGAAATCCCCCATAATTTTTATTACTGTTGAGTCGTCAAAATAAAGAAAGCAGAGGTAAGTTGGCTTCCTCCTTTTCCATGTCATAGACATTAAGTCAGCCAACCACACAGTTACCTGTCTTTTAAGCCAAACATGAGCAATTCCCCCCATAAGTACCCTGATTCCAAAAATCCTAAAATTTATGACATCCCTCTTCAGGAACTGCAGAGACCTAGGATGGGGGCCCCTCAAACACACACACATAATTAGTGTTTCATCCACCGTTCTTTCTGTAAAGGAATCCGGTAACATAAATATTAATCAAACACAAGAATCTGCCTTTCCAGTCTTGGACCATTATGAGTGCCGGATTGTGATCTTTACCCGTATTTACAGATATTCAAAGGCAGATTCTATCTTGTTAGAACTGTTATAAATGGACGTCTGAGAAATCAACGAGCAAGTTCAGGCAGATATGAAAACCTTCCTGTCCAGGGCTGCCAGCAGCTGAGTTCCCAAGTGTTGAATTTGTTACCTTTTCCATAGGCCTTTCAAAAAAAAATAATAAATTGACAAATGCCTTCGGATTCCTCCAGAAGAAAAGCTAGCTGCTCAAACTTCGGGTTAGCTAAATCTGAGATTTTCTTTAGATCAACTCTTACTCTAAATGCCATGAAGGCATTGTTTACAAAATGCTTTAGCCTTTGATAGCACAGAAAGTGCAACACTCTGTTATGATTTGGGTCAACCCAAATCATAAATAAGTATGTATATATTTTTTTTAAATTACCTTGACTCTTGTTACAGCAAATATGTTCTGTGTGGTTCAGACCTATTTCTGAATAATGGAAAACAGAGACGTGACTCCAATTCTAGCCTAGAAAAGCTGTCACGGTGAAGGTAAACTTGTGATCTTCGATAGGCAAACAGCATACATTTTTATTTCTGGAGTAACAGCTTTGGGAAAATGTTTGAACATTTTCTTAAGAGCTTTGTGGTAAATACACTGGGCGTCCAACCACTGCTTTTCTGAGTCTTTAAGGGTCTGCTGGAGTGCTTTAAACAACTGGAGGCCCATTTTTAAGAAGCAAAAATAAAGAGAGACTCCTAGCAAGGTGACCATTTGCATACAAATTCTCTTGGGGGGGGGGGTATTGTAAGAGAAGTCGGGCTGGAAGAAGGACTGACATTAATTCCCTGTAATTCCACGAGGCTTTGTGTCCCACTCTAGTAGAGGTTTCCATTCCCACACAATTGGGAAAACACTTTTGTTCTTGAGTGTTTTAAAATCCCAGCCCCCAGGAATTCCCTCTAGAAAAGCAGGCTCCCTCTCCTCCCCCACCCGCCACCCCGGGAGGAAAAAAAAAAAAAAAAAAAAAAAAAACCCTACAAAGAAAACCACTTTGGGACGGGACTGTTTGCCCAGGATGGACACAAAATGCACAAAGAACTCTTTGAGGCTCCCTCCAAACGGGCCTCACCTGGATCCGGGGAACTGCCGGGCTCAGTCGGGCCAAGGTGGGCTGATGCCGGGCTCGGTCGGGCGCGACCCTTTCAGAGCGTTCGCGGCGGGGCGAAGAGGGGATCCCAGGGCGCCCCCAGGACCCAAGACAAACGCCCGGGAAGGAACGCCAACCAGGCGAGGAGCCCCGCCCCTCGCGCGCTGATTTTGAGGATGGGGCCACTGGCAGAAGTTTTCAGGGGTCCTGAAATGCAATTCCCCACGCCCGGGAAGGTCACTCGTGCGGTCGCGCGCCTGGGGGTCGGGGAGGAGAGGGCGGGTGGAGGAGGGGCGGACCTGAGCGCACAAAGGGACCCCAGGCCGGCGGGCTCCCCGCCCTTGACCTTGGGTCTCCGCCTCCATCCATCTCCGCCCGCTGCCAGGGAAGGGGGCTGGCCCGGGGCCAAGGGCGAGCTCGCCGGGCTGCGGTGGGGCTGGGGGCCGACAGGGGGTCGCCGAGGGCGGGGAAAAGGGGCTGGGGGGGAGGGGAAGATTCGAGGGCTGCAGAATGCTCGGAGGAAACCTGCATTCCAACTCCCCCGGCTCCTTCGGGAGCCGGGTCCCGGGGAGGCTCCGTTTCACTGCACGCCTCCCGCCCTCCAAAGCAAAAGTTGCAGGAATGCACAGAGGAAGCCCCCTCCCCTGGGCTAACCCTACGACTCGCCTGCTCCCCGCCCCCCTCGGACCCGGGCCGAGAGGGGGAGGGGAGCTGTCACGGGAGGAAGAAAGAAGCGCGCCTCTGCGGCGAGGCCAGACGCGGGCAGGGTCAGCTGCGCCTCCGCCCGCCCCTCACCGCCCCGCCCGAGCAGCTGGCCCATTAAGTCCCCGAATTATGCATGGGCCTGGAGCCCCCTCGGCCCTCCCGCCCCAGGAAGACACAATCAACGTGCGCGGCGGGCCTGGGCCGGGAGAGCAGGAGAGACGAGGCGGATGGTCGCCTGGCCGCGCGCCCCGGGGCGCAGGCTGGAGAGGCCGCGGGCGAGTCGGCGAGGCCGGCTGCCTGGAGGGGACCAGGCGCGCCCAAAGGCCGGGGAACAGCGCCTGGGAACCTTCGGCGGGACCGTAGCCGGCGGGGTGGAGGGTGGGCACCGACCGCAGAGGAGGCCCCCGGTGCAATCACGGAGTTGCCTGAGCGTCCGCCTGTTTCCGTGCGGGGTCCGGGAGGTGCGGGCCGCCTTGCGCCCCCACCTGAGCTCTGCACCACAGGCCCTGGAAAAGGCCACTGTGCGCCTGGGCTTGGTAGTGAGGGGAGACCTATGGACCCCAACCTTGAAGCCCCCGGGGGCGGAGCCTGAAGTCCCCGGCGGGCGTGGCAGGAGGAGTTCTGCCCCTGCCCCCTCCCACGTGGGAGGGGATGATGTGCTGGGGGTGGCACCGTCGCGGGGGAGGGGAGGAGGCCGGGAAGGGGGAGGGTCGCTGGAGATCCCGGAAGAGGGCAAGATGAGTCTTGCAAGTTGCAACCGTCGGGGCACACGGGAAATTGCATTAGTGGTGAGGCAGGTGGCGCCTGGTTTCATGCGAGCGGGAGAAGAAGTACAGTCTCAGAGTTGGGAGGATTTTGATGTCCGTCTCCCCACCCCTCCCCCATAGTCTTAGAATGCGTCTGAGACCCGAGACCCTCGGCGCTTGGCAGGCCCCCGGTCTCGCATCCCCACAAAACGCCATTTTCGGTATCCGGGATCCTGTGCTCCCGCCGGCAAGGCCCCGACCCCAGAGTGTGGAACTTGTTTGCTGTCTTGGGCCCCGTTTGTTTCTGGAAATGAGTTCTCTCTTTTCCTTCCCCTCCAAAGCAAAGGCCAGGTCAGGAAAATTACATACTACTTTTTCCCAGCGAATAAAGGCGCCTCCTTTGGAGGGAAAGTTTTACAAGCCAATGATGTCAATGATGCAAGGAGAAGACCACACTGTTTAGGTTTCTTAATTGGCTGGCTTTGAACTCTTGGTGGGAGGGGGAAAGAATCCACTCTGGCTCCTTTGGAGAACTTAGTTTTGTGGGGTCTACCAACCTCAAACCTTTTACCAGTTGCTGGGGTGGGAAGGGGTCATCAAAGGTTTGTCCTGTTTCTCCTTAAGGGAAACAAAGAACCCTAGATGGTTGCTAGACACAGAGCATGAGACAGGCATTCCGTGGCCCCCAGCCTCAAGGGAGGACCCCCAGAACTCAGCTGGGGGACTACACTCCCCAGATGCCATGCTCTGCCCGGAAAAAGTCTCTAAAACAAAGTCAGTGCTTTCTCCATTACTTTCAAGGATTCCTTTGGTACCTGAAGTCAGGAAAGAAGAATTGTGCACCCTGGACACTGCCACGTTGGACAGATGTCCTCACTGGAACTTGGTCACAGTGTAGGCACTGGGGCTGTCAGGTGGCAAGGCTCTGTTCGTGGGGATTCATCTTGGGTGGGCGCTGACCCACGCACCTGTGCACCTTTGAGTCTGGATTTATCTGCCTGCATCTAAGGCTGTGTCCACACTTGCAGCCTTAAGGCAAGGGAAGCTGTGCAGGTACTCAGCCCCCTGGAGTCAACAGCCCTGATCAAATATTGCCTTGGCCTGGAGAACTAGCTGGCTGTCCTGGGCTGGGCTGGGGGGGGGGGGTGGGGTTCACCCTGCCCTTGGCAGTCCATCTGAATACCTAGCTGCCTTCTCCTCTCCACATCAGGAATCGGGGGGGCGGGGGGTGATGACTTCTTACCTCCAACAAAAGGCCATTTTGTTAATATTTTTCCACCCAAAAGAGCCTGGGGTCCAAGTTTTCACGCTGGTGGTGGCAGTAGGCACCTATCTCTCACCAAGTGATCACACCTCTCCCCGCCAGATCTCCCCCTCACACACTCAGCCCCCCTCCCTCAGCACAGACTCCTCCTTCCTGAGCCACCCCATCCTCCCACCCCCACCTCCAGATCAAAATCAGCAGACCAGCAGGAGGAGGACTCTAAGGAAACCCACTGAAAAACAAAATAAAAATGAAACCTAGAAGCCTTGCCTTCTAGAAAGACCTCCTGGTCCCTGGGTCCAGCTCGGGGGGGCCTCTAAGTCCTGATCACACCCTGCCATCTGGAGCTCCTCCCTGGACTTAATTTGGGCAAGGCTAACACCCCTACCCCCTTAGGTCACTGGTCACAACCTAGCAGTGCCTGGATCAGAGTGGGTTCTGATTTCATGGGGCCTGAGGTTCATACAATTCGGGAGGTCCTCCTATCAAAAGAATAAATACCAAACCACATCTACAACATGAGGGACAGTGCCTGGAAGAGGCACAGGAGGGGCCCTGAGCCTCAACTCTGCACCATATCCTTCCAGGGGAATGTTCACGGCTTGAAGCAGAAAGAGACCCTGTTTATCCTTTAGTATGATGGTTTTCATTTCAGCCACCAATTTCTTCAAAGAAAATTTATTTCCTAAACCCAAGAAGTAACAAATGAGGGAAGCCGGTTGGGCTGCTGGGTGGGAGGAGGATTTAGGTAGGAAGCTGGAGCTTACCCCCCCACCCCCCCCACCCCCGCCAGGTTCTTGCAGCTGTTGGAAACCACTGGTAGCTCCTTCTCCTATTTCAGCTCAGGAAGCTCGGGGCCCAAAGTGGGGGAGGGTCTGCTCAAGGTCACACAGCCTGTCAGCCACAGGGCCTAGACACCACCCCAGGTCTTTGGCCAGAGTCCACCATGCCTGCCCCTCCCCACCCTGCATTCCGTAGGCCCAGCTGCCCCACCACCCGACCCAACTGGGTAGAAGTCGGCTCCTAACAAGACAGCTCCGCACAGACAGCAGTCAACACGAAATCCACAGATGTGTGTAGGACAGGTGGAGGCCCACTGTCCTGCTTCCTGCAGCTCACACTAGACCCCAGGTCCCATCCTGGTGCTTCACCCTCAGAGAAGAAATCACTCGTGGCCCAGCCAGGAGCAGAAGGGGCCTGTGCCAGCCGCAGTTAAAGAATCGAATGATCCCCTGGGCCTGGGCGCCCTGTGAAGGTCACGGGCTGGCAATCAGGAGCCTGGTGTCTAGGCACAACTGTGCAGCCAACTCACCGGGTAAGTATGTGAGGCTCTTAACCTCTCTATGACTCGGTTTCCTCATCTATGAAATGAAAGTAATAACTGATTGACCACCTTTCATGGGGTGGAGACAGTGGATGGGAGTGTAGAGTGAAATTAGGATGAAATACGACCACGCGCAACGCTGCCTCGCCACAGGAAAGAGCATGACTGCCAGAGGACACAGCCCGGGCCCCTACTCACCAGCTGTGTGACCCTGGGCAAGTGACTTAATGTCTCTGGGCTTCAGTTTCCTCTTTGGTAATGTGGGCTTGATACCAGCACCTACCTCATGGAGGTATTAGGATTAAATCAGTGAATAGTTGCAAAGCCCTTCAAACAGTGACTGGTACAGAGTTAGTCCTAATAAGTATGTGTTCAGTTAAAAACCCAAATATGAAAACTCAATCTTTTTGTTTCTTCAGTGAAAAGATAAACCCAAGGGTGTAGGGGTGACCGGCAGGCTGCCCTATTTATATAGTTTACTGACACAGAGCCCCCTCCTAACAGATTCTAGAGCTACTCGTTATGCATTAGTCAGGCATGAAAATGAACACACACACAAAAAAGGCAGGCTCAAGTGCCTAATAAAAAATTTAAGCCGACTGCTAACTATTTACTGCCAAACTAAAAACCTAATAATAATGATAACAGAGGCTTGGGGTTGGTTAGGTTCCCCACCTGGGAGCCCCATGCCCTTCCCTCACTCTCTTCCCTAACTTCCCGTCCTCCTTTCTGAATTGCTTCTGGAAGCATGGAACCACCTCTATGAACCACACCTAACGAGGGCCCCAAACCTAAAGGAAACCTAGCAAGGAAAAAAAAAAAGTTACCCTAGCTGATTAGTATTTTTTGTGTTCTTTTTAATTCAATAAAACTTTCAATTAAAACTTGGTGTTACAGTCGCTCTGGGTAGCTGCTCACACTCCGCAACGGTTTGTGCAGTTTACGCCGTACCCTAGTCTCTGCTCTCCCTGGGAGGCCAGCAGGGCAGGGATTGCTTACCCCCGCTTACGGCTCAGGACACTGGGACTCTGCCCGGGAAAACGGATCGCCTCAAGTCACAGAACCGGGCAGCCTGGTGTGGCAAAAGGGGCGCCTGACTCAAGATAACTAGGGTCTGGACTCAGCCCTGCCAGTAACCAGTTACATATGCTCAGGTAAGAATGGGAGGAGATCCTTAGCAAGGAGATCCTTCCAGCTTAAGCCCGGAGGCCAGAATCCCCGCATGGATCCCTCCGGTGGTTCTCTGTTATTAATAACAGCTAAAGATCCACAGGGACCTAATACAGGAATGCACTGCCTAAATCAAACTTTGTAACAAGGCTGAAAGATAAGAAAGATTATCTCCATTCTACAGGAAACGGGGACTTAGAGAGGTAAACAACTGGCTGAAGGTTATACAACAGGTCACTGGCAAACCCAAATCCCAGTCCAGATCCATCCATCTGAATTCACATCTTAACTGCTTTCTTACCCACCACCCACCTCTCCAAAACCTTCACGAGAAAGCACAGGTAACCACATGAGGAAGGCTACCCACGGACTATGGGTCAAGGCCTCTGGGGGCCTGAGGGCTCCAGGCTGTATCTGCAGAGTCATACCTAGGAAGGCTTCAAAGATCACCTTGGACAGGGTCTGGAGGTCGTGCCTGCCCCACTGGCTGGGCCAGCCAGGCAGTTAGACTACCCCTCCCTAAAGGCCTCCATTCCCCGTGCCACCCGAGGAAGCCAGGCAGACCCGAGTCTGACTCCACTTTGCTGTGTGATCTTGGGCAAGTCCCTTAACCTCTCTGAGCCTTAGTTCAAAGTGGGGTTAGAAAATATCTATTTCAAAGTGGGATTAGACGTATCTGTTTCAAGGCTGGTGTCTATTTCAAGATGAGGTAAACCAAGAAAAGCACCTAAGCACAAATGTGCATTACCAGGTAGGCCCCCTCCTCCCCACCACCTGCCAGCCCTGCCCCAGCTTTGGGGCCAGCCTTACAACGCCCAGCCCCAGGACCATGTCTCCCAGACAGAACACTCCACTATTCCTTGGTGCAGACAGAACTAATAATTAGCTGTCACGATTTAATAATACAAAAAGATAATCCATGCTGCAACACACATGGATTTAACTAACCTTAATTTGGAGGCAAAATAACAACACTAAATATATCAAGCACAAGTTTTTAAAGACAACCTGCAAGTGGGGTTTATCTCCAGTTTCCAGCACAAGCAAGTTATTTAGTTTCTTCCACTGACCAAGCTAATATTCTCTTTTTCACATTTATTTTATTTATTTTTTAAAGTCTGAAATGCACATTTGCCGAGCAGCATGTAAATCCTCCAGCTGATCAGAAGCCCTTTTCTCCAACACCATTTGCCTAGCAATGGGTCACTGGGACCTCAAACCAAGCCCCCTGTCTGTGCTCTGCCTGCTACGCGAACCCCCCGCCTCCAGGCACACCCCGGACCGTTCCTCGGTTCCAGATGAAGATGTACAGAGTGGGTGGGGCCATCGCAGCAGGGAACTGCCTGCCACTTCCAGCCCAGGGGGATCTGCCACCTCCTTCACCCGCTGCCTGTCTCCTGCATTTCTCCAGAAATTTGACATTTGGGGCTTGGGGAGGGGAGGACAAAAAGGCAAAAAGGCAAACCTTTGACTGACAGCTGATGGCTCATTCCTCTGGTTATAGCTTCATCTGGTTATGGAAGGGGTGATAACTCGCGAAAACGAATTACCTGAGCCTTCCCTCCAGTGGCTATAAAATGGGGATTCTAAGGAGGAATCAGTAGAAATGCTGAGAGAGATATCCGAGGGAAATTTTCAAGATTCTGACTGAGAAGCCAACACCTCGTGCTGCCAAGCGGGGTCCACACCCTCTTAAAAGCTTTTCAAGAAGCTTCCACTTCTCAGTCATCTGGCTGCAGCCGGACCCTGAGCTAGGTGGGTGCTCTCTGGCTCTCATCGCTGTTCATTCTTGCCATAGGACTGACAAGTGGGGACAGACGAGGAAACTGAGGCCCAGAAAAGTGAAGTGGCTGGCCTGGGCGGGCACTGGAATTGCACCCCTCCCCACTGACACCAAAGCCCATGCTCCTTTGATCCCCCAGGCTCCTCCCCAGAGGGACCCACCATCAGAGCGGCCACCAAAGGACAGTAACAACGTGACCAAAGATGGCTGGGGGGAGGAGGACACACGGCAGTGGTTCTGACACTGTTTCTGATGGTGGAGTTCCCCGAAGCCAATGGAAGTTTCTCCCCCAGTTCCTGGAAGACCTACACTGGCTACAGTACCAGCAGGAAATGGAGCTGGGGAAACAGCACCAGTAAGGGAAGAAGGCGCTCATCCCTGCAGCAGGCTCCCCATGCGCCCGGCAGGCACACAGCACTTAAACACCACAGTTACTGTTAGATGCGCTCCCCGTACTTGGCTGCTGCCCCTCAGGAGGTCAGGTCACATGGCCCAAGGCTGGCAGGAGGCAGGGGAGGGCTCAGACCTGCACCGGGTCCCTCCCCACGGGGCAGCACACGGCCTCCCTGGCGCGGGCCTCGAACCCCAAACACCCCCAGCCCCCTTCTCCCCACCCCTCCTAAGACACCCATCCCCCATAATGCTCAGAGACTCCTGCTCTTTGCAAACCCTGGAACCCATCTCACCCCAGCTCTGCCAGAAGTGGGAGAAGGCAGTGGGAAGGGGGCTTGGGAAAGGTAAAGAACTCCTATATAGGCAGACCTGAGCCCCCACCTCGGCTCAACTCCACCCCTCTGTCCCCAGATGGGCCTCAGACACAGGCTCCATGGCCCTGCTCTGCCCACAGCACACGGCCAAGGCGCAGGGCCCCGGGGCCACAACCGCACACAGCAAGGGCAGGGCAGCTACTGCTCACACTTGGGCCATGTCCCCCAAGGGGGACAGAGCAGCAGCCCAGATGGCCGTCCTCCCACCATGCTCCCCTCACCCTGGGGGGTTCTGTCACCTCACGGCCAGGGGTATGCTCAGAGCAGGGGAAGAGCAGTAGGTGCTTGTTTATTAAATGAACAAAAGAATGAATGAATGAATGCCCTCCAAGATACAAAGCTACAGAAAAGTTCCTCCTTCTACTCTCCTACTTCTCTTATCATTAAAAAATAATAATAATAATAAAGGAAAGGAAAAAAAAATGATTAACTACTCCTTTTATGCCCATCTCCAGACCCCAGTGTCCCAAGGAAAGGGCCGATCCAGGGTCCAGCCCTGGTCCAATGACTGACAGAATTCCAATTCCGATGTCACCCTGGGGGCGCCCTTGAAGGTGGAAGGGATCCCACCTATTCCACAGGCCAGCCCTGCCCATCCATCTCTGCGGCCCGGCCTCTAGAAGCACTGGGCAGCAAGGAGGGCTGGGACCCGTCTGGACAAGGCTCAGATTGTTGGTTCCCCAAAAGGCATGAGCCGCATGGTCACCGCGGGCACCTCCCTTGGGACAGCCAAACCAGAGGCCAAGTCCCAAGAGTTAACAGCCACCTGCTCCCCAGTAACCGGCCCTGGGGACAACAGTGGGGCTCGGACAGGCTGGAGCATCCCTCCCCACCTCGGCTGGGGAGCAGGAACAGGAGAGGCCTGGGCAAGGCCAGCGGTGCCAGGGGCCTGGGCAGCAGCTGTGCGGATTTCCGGAAGCCCGGGCGGAGAAGCGCCTGTGATTCCTGGCCCCCCTCTTAAAATATAAAGACTCAATTATCTTTGAGCAGCTTGCTTTACACATGAATTGACACATTTATTTTACAATAAATAACTGAAAGTTATCTGTGTTTCCTTTACTGTTAATCTACACAGAGAAATAATAAACAGGGCTTGTCTACAAAAATGCAAGTACTGCAGTCCTCAGAATTCAATTAAGCTAAAATAATTAATGCTCCCACCATATTAAATTACTTTATACATTTGAGCCACTGAAGTTTTATTCTTTAATCTTTCCTTTTTTATTAAATAAAAAAAAAAAAAAGCAAGAAAAGTTGGTGCCAAGGCAGGGAGGAGAGAAGCGGAAGGAGGGCCAGCAAGAAGGCACAACGTGCCGCTAGAACGGGATGGTCGTCTTCAGCTGACACAGCATGGAGACTGTTTTGTGCCTTTGATTAAAATAACATTTTAAATGCTTTGAACAAACATATCTCTTTAGACTTCTAAGGGATTATTTTACATATTTCTTCGAGAATGAAGAAATGCATTCGTCCTATTGCTGAACAGAAAAGGCCAAGAATATCTTCTGTCACACATAAAATAAAAATACTGTAGGCTGCTGCAGTATTACAACCCGAGAAAAAGGGGCGCAGGGGGTATGGGGGGGTGAGGACAAAGCCGCCTTGCAGATTAACTTTGCCTTTTATGAAATCACATCTAGTCGCTTTCTTAAACAAACCTACCCACAATGATCGGCAGCCTCTCGCTGGGAAATACCTTCATCGTGAAATGAGGATTCGGATGGTTTTGGGGGAAAGCAGAATGCCTTTCCATGGAAATATAAGTAGGGACCAGAGTCTCGTGGGCAAGGTCTGTGGTCACTGACGCCGGGTGTTTATTCTACTGGAGGAAAACTGTTCCTCCAGTGTCAAAGAAAAGAAAGGCATGGGGGCCCCAACAACACCAACAAAAGTGACCCGGCACCTTTCTGGGTGGGAGGCTCCAGCCCAAACGAAGGCAGCATCACTCACATCTGCAGGGCACTCTGAGAAGCCGGGGTTTACATGACCACGGCCCTGAACATGCTGGGCATTTTTCTCAAAGCCCTTGGCAACTTGAGAGCAAGAGAGATGTCTCTAGCTCAGCAGCCAGAAGGCAAGGCCCACAGGCCAGTATGATTTGATGGGGTCTCCCCAGCACCTAGCATGTGCCAGCAGGAGTCTGCATCCCACCACAGTCTCTTCCCAAGAGAGAACTCATTAATCCCATTTGACAGACGGGCAAATTGAGGCCCGGAAGTCTCAGAGTTGCCAAGTGGCTTTGCTGCATTACCATGACTGCCTTCTGAATGATGGGGCTCTCTGCTCCATCTTACCCGTGGGAGCAGGTGCCTTGGGCTACACCAGGCTCATCCTCCAAGGAGGAGCACCCAGAGCCTCAGTCCCTCCAGCACCAGCACTAGCTTCCACGCCCAAAACAGAGCGGGCACCTACTTGCACATTGCAGAACCAGAGGGGACCCCTGAGAGGAAACTTCCACTGGCAAAGCACTTACGGAGCCCCTGCTCATTCAATCCTCACAACAGGCCTGCCAGTATTCTCACTCGCTGTTGACACATAAGGAAACTGAGGCCTGGACTCATGAAGCAGCTTGTCCAGAGCCAACCGGCAGGATGTGACCCCTCATCTACACGCACACTGGTGCCATCTTGCTGTAGGACTGGCTGCTGCTTACTGCAGGAACACAGGCCACCACGGCCCTCAATCTTTGCTGGGCCTCCTAGGCTCAGAAGTAGGACCAAAAGCAAACACTGTGGCTTGCACAGAGCTCGGGCTCCCTGGAGGAGGCTCTGGCATTCCGTGACCACGGCCCGGCAGGACATGGTGCCACCTCCCTGTGGCCAGAGGACACAACCCAACACCTGTTCTTCAGGTGGTAAAAGTCAGCTGTCCAGGCGGTCAGCTGAAAGGGGCGCAGTGCTCCAGCAAGTTCCCGCAAGCCCTTCGCTAGACCTGCCAGAAGGATCAGGCAACATCAGAAGGGGCCTCTGAGATCAGCACGCCTCTTTTTACAGATGGGAAATGGAGGCCAGAGAGAGGAGGAGGAAGAAATGAGTGCTCCCGTTCCTAAGTGCCTACAAGGCCCTGCCCACAGGCCACGTCTCATTAGACCTCACCACAACCCTATGGAGATCGGTCTCATTAGCTCCATTTCACAGATGGAAAAACGGACTTGTCCATGTTGTGAAGAACAGATTCCAACCCAAGACAGTCTGGCTGCACAGCCAGAGACTAAGCCAAGAACACCAGCAAACCGAGGGCCACCCTAGCCTTCCAAATTTCTGTTCTGTACTCCCGGCCACCTATGGATTAGGCCCCACAACAGAGCCTCATTGCCAAAAGCAAAGCAACCATCAGCCAGCTGTGCCTCTCTGAGCCCCGGGCCTGTCTCCTCCTGAGGGTCACCCAGACAGTGGCCCCTCGGAAAGGGCGAGCCCTGGCTGGTGGTCCTATCCCAGTAGCCCCTGGGCCCTCCCAGCACCGACACCCAGCACAAAGAGGGGACAGGCGGGCGTGGGACCCAGGAGGTGGCTTCAGTGGCGACCTGGCCAGTGGCAACATTCCATACCTGCAATGTTCTCCTGCTTGGGGCAGATGCCTTTCGTGGGTGAGAGCAGGTGGTCATCTTCATCGGGGGTGACCTGGATCCCGATCTCCACCGGCTCAGACACTTTCCTGAGCTCGGAGCGCGAGGAGGGCGGCGGGCTGCCCTTGTCCAGGCCTTTGTCATAGCAAGCACCCAGGCTGCCGCCACACTGCTTCTTCTTGTGCTCTATAAAAACCAGGATGTCCCCCAAGGGGAAGTTCATCTGACACTGTCCACAGGTGAGCAGGTCAGGGTCGGGGCCACCCACCATCAGCCCCAGGCTGCTGGGCTCCTCTATCTCCAGACCCTCATCTTCTTCGAGGATGGCGGCCTCCACATGGTCAGCCTCTGCTGGAGAGAGAGAGGAGAAGGGGGCAGAGAAGACAGAGATGGGCTTAGGCAATCACGGGCACCCAGCGGCCATTCCAACCCTTCCCCACCAAGAGGAGGCCCCTCCACTGCAGGATACTAGAGGTCACCAAGTCCCCGCATGACTCCCGGAGGCCACAGATGGGCAAACTGAGGCTCCGGGAGCAACATCGCAGCCCGTGGAGGTGGTTGCTTAACTGATGCTAAACTTACTGCTTTGTCCTTTATTTGCTGGTGATTCCACCCCCCAATATAGCATGTAAACACATCCACATGCACATAACACCCGTCCTGCTTTCACAAGAGGCTCAGTGTCACGGGCCCCCGTACTTCAAGCTCGAGACGTGTCTCTCCCACTTTACATCATCTGAGAACCACCTGGGGAGTCCCGAACCCCCTGTGCCCAGGCGGCACCCCAGACCAATTACAGCGAGATCCAAACCTCAGATTGTCTTTTTATTTTTAAGACTCCCCAGGTGATTCCAGTGGGCAGCCAAGGCTGAGAAGCGTGCGCCAGAGCCAGTTCACCCTGCTTGGGCTCGATCGGCCGCCCCCTCCCTTCCACGGTTCATTCATGTCCTCCCCATTCATGGGAGCCCTGCTTGCATTCCTCTACCTCAGACCTGGCTGCACACCAGACAAGAAAGCAGAGCCCCAAACGGGCGTCAGGCAGCCAGGCCTTAGGAGAGAAAGAAGCCCACATGCTCAGAAAGCAACAAGTGAGTGTCGGTTCAAAAAGAAATATTGAAGAAAAAAATAACCACCACCACCAACAACAATGCAGGGGAAGGGACGCTGTTAGTCTGCTCCCTGAAAGAGGGAGCCACTCTCCTGCCAGACACCCTGCTCCTGGTCAGACCGCCATCACTTTGTAGATTTCCCGGCACTCATCAGCTCCCCACTGTCCTTTCTGTTTTGTTGGTTTTATTTTTCACTCCCAGAAAAAGAAAAGGAAAAAAAAAAAAAAAAACCTCGTCAGACTCCAAAAGCATTTCTTGGCAGACAACAAACCACCACACTTTCAATGGGCTGTACATTTTCATATTTCTTTAGCAGCCAATATACTTCCTTTTTTTTTTATTTGGGAGGGGACAGAGGACCCAAATATTTTGAAGCCAGTAAATGCCTCCAACAGCAGCAACCCCCAGGGGGAGAACGGGAAGACTCGGCCGCCAAAAGTGTCATAAATAAGGGGAGTGGACAATGAGGTTGCACATCCCCTCAGGCTCTGAGCAAACTTGGGTTGGAATTTTTCAAGAGCAAACAATGTGGTCGTAGGGCCGGCACGAGTGTCGGGGTGCTGGGAAAAGCCAAGGGTCTGACAACCGAGGAGGCAGGTAAATTTTAAGTTGTACGGTATTTAGTGAGATATAATGAAAACCAGAGAGGAACGGAGAGAAGGGATGGATGGGAGGGAAAACACATTCCGGGGCAGTGAAGTTACTGACGGGCCAGAGCCAAAGAACAGATAATTTAAGGAAAAAATTCTGTGGCATCTTCTATCTTACATATGAATCCCTGTCCTGTATTTTCTTTTTTCTTTTTTTTTTAAGATTTTATTTATTTATTTGACAGAGAGATAGAGAGAGAGCACAAGTAGGCAGAGAGGCAGATGGAAGGCAGAGAGGCAGGCAGAGGGAGAGGGAGAAGCAGACTCTCCACTGAGCAGGGAGCCCGACGCGGGGCTCGATCCCAGGACCCCGGGATCATGACCCGAGCCAAAGGCAGCCACTTAACCAACTGAGCCACCCAGGCGCCCCCCTGTCCTGTATTTTCTGAACACAGCTTCTTCAGGGCCCGTGGGAATCCACGTGTGATGCTGAATCTAGGATGGACACTGTAGGACAGGTGACACGTATGAGCCGCATGTGAACAGGTCGAGGCATAGGTGTGGCTGGGAAGGAAAGTTAGCATTTGAGATCCTGCCTGTGGTTAGAGACAAGCAGACAGAGTCCTCCATGAATTACACTTGGACATGCATGAGACCCACGTCAGTACAAAAACACCCCGAAGATGAGGAAATCCTAAATCTGTTGTCTCCATGCCTCTAACACACACACACCAAAAAAACCCAAAAACCTATAAGGTAAGAGAAACGGTTTTCACCAAGCCAGCCCCAGGAACATTAATTACACTTTAAAAAAGAAATCGGGAGTTTATTTAAAAAGGAGGTGGAACACAATGCTACATAATTAATTTACCAATTTATTTTATGAAAAGATGCTTTGGTATGGTTGAAATGTAATCACAACCCTCATGCCGAACAGTGGTTGTAGGGGGGACCGGATTCCTGTGAACGGTTTGTCAGAATGGAAAAGGTAATTATTCGGTGCTTCTTTTCCCTTTAATGATCTAACATTGAGCAATACTGTTTATATTGAAAAGCTTGCACCTTTAATTACCAATTACATATACATAATTTCAGAGCCAAAGGAGAGGGCTGTGAAAACAGTTCTTTAGAAATATAAGGATGTATTGTGCACCATTTCTAGAGAGGGAACTCTAATAAATGGGAGGAGGATGTCAAAATATTGTTTTGTTAAAAAAAAAAAAAAGGAGAGAGGCACAAAGGAAATGAGCTGAAAAGCAAAAAAGGACAAAATGAAACAGAATTCAGAAGGAGCAGGGGCAAGCTCGGTGGTGAGAAGGGCGGTGGTACCTGGTCCTGTCTCAACTGCCACTCGCCCACAGGCCGGGCACTCCGCTGTGTCACCAAGACGGCCACACTTCCAAGCGTGACCATCCTCGCTGAAGCACGGGGAGGTGCTTCCTGCTGCTTAATAATTTAATCTTTCTTGTCCTTGTTTTGTTTTGCTTCTCATTAACTTTTTCAGCCCTGCCTGTCCGCTCTCCGGGGAGGAGTTCTAGGAAGCACGCAGACGTCCTCTCTGTTAGGAGGCTGTAAGCTACGTAATTTCAATTCGTCCTTCTCATTCAAGAGAAACACAGACTACTTTAAAAATTAGCAAAGGTCACGTAAGCCTGTTCATAGGCATTCCTGCCTCTCTGCCTTCCATCTTTTGCTGAGGACTTGGTACCAGCACTTTTTTTTTCTTCTCTCCGTTTTTTGTTTTGTTTTGTGTGTGTGTGTGTGGTTTTTTTTTTTTTTTTTTTGGTAACATCTGGTATTCTTTCCTTTATTTGGCTCTCTCTGCCTTTTCACTTTCCTCCTGCAACAGGCCCTGTGAGCCCCCGTCACTGAGTCTGAAAGTATCCGACACCATTCGCTGTGCTGCAGTGGTGATTCCTGCCTTGGCCCCCTGGCAGCCAAGCCCCCCTTGAGGGGCCAGGCCCTGCCCCAGGCCCACAGACAGCTCTGAACCCCACCTCCTGGACCCAGGACCCAGCTCGCTGCCTCCAAGTGAGTCCAGGGGCAAAAGAAACAAACAAACAAATCTTCCCTCCCACTGTCAATGTTGAAAGTAAAACTCAAGATGACAGCGGGTGTTCACCCTACTCCAAGAATGGGGTTTCCTCTCTCCCCTCCCCTGGAAGGGGGGGGCGGCCGTGGGCTCTGGGCTTCATCTACTGAGTGAGATACTTCACTCAAGAAGGTGTGAACGTCACCCCCAAAGTTCAGGCAGCAGAGGCAGCATGAACCCCTCAACTGTCAAGTTTTGGGTCACAGCGAGTGGACCAAGACAGCTTGCTGAGCCTGGAGGCCCATGCTCACGGCCTTCGGAGACACCCCCAAAGACGGGCTGTGGTTTCATTTCCGCTGGCAGGCGGATACTGAGCTGGGTATGTGGGGTGCGTGTGTGCATGTGTGTGCGTGTGCGCGGCCCTTCTTAGAACTGTATCGATAATGGAAGAAATAAAAGGAGAAAGAGCCACCTGGCCCAGCTCAGAGAAGGGCGAAATGGGCTGTGTCCGGTCCTCTCAGTACCCTCCTTTCCCTGTCCTATGGGCATCCGGGGCCCCACGACTCCACACGGCTCGGAGAACCAGGCCTCTGCTGGGAGAACCGGAGCGGCCCAAACTGCCACCCAGACATAAGAAAGCACCAGGAAAGAGAAAAGATACATAACAAAAACAGCTTTTTGAATTCCCAGACCCAACAAACCAGCCCCTCAGGCTATCTTGTCCGGCAAACTCAAGCCTTAAATAAAGAAGGCAAAGATGAGGTCTTTCCCCTGAGATGATTTCTGCTTTCGTGAAAAGCTCCCCAAGTGTCAGGCGGCCCTGGAAAATATTGCTGCTCTCGCTATTATGAGCCGAATAAAGTACAGGGATTGCTAAAATGTTTGACTCATTAAGAGGAAAAATGAATGGATGCAGCAGGAAACTTGCTCAAATGTACAGTATCACGTTGGGGTGGGTTCTGAAATATGAAATCCTAAACCTCATGGACAACTATATATTTTCTCTCTCTCTCTCTCTCTCTCTCTCTCACACACACACACACACATACACACACACACAGTTAATTTTCTTTTACAACAAAACCACATTTTATTTACAAGGCTACGCCTCCTCCCAGCTGATAAACGCATTTAGAAGCAATGAAATCAGGGTTCACAAATAATAATGGATATTTGTTGTTAAGTAGATGGGGAAGCACTTGATCCTAAGACAAACTCCCCCAAGCCTGAGCTCGGCTGGGAAGGAATTTGGGGTAGAAGACAGAAATGGAAAGACATCATTAATACCGACCCAGCCAAGCAGCCAACAGGCCCCCCAGCAGCTGCAAAGGCTTAGCATGGCCTTACCTGGCCAGTGATTTCCCCCACACGCAGGGCTCCAAGGGCCCCACCCGCCCTGGTCCATCTGTAACAACTGGCCCTGCACCTGCCCTTTGGCGAATTCCAGCCAAGGGGCCGACCGCCTCCTGTCCCCACAGCACAGCGCGTGTGCATTGCTGCACCCACGGCACACAGGCCCATGTCCGCCTTACCCTGCACTGATTCAAATCCAAATCTCTAATGGCTAAGCCACAGTCCAGGAGAAACATAGGAAGAATTATTGTTTCAGTGCCGGGGGCGTGGGTAGGAGAAGGATGTGGGGGGAGGGGTGCCAGGCTCTTAAAATCGTGTGCCACCAACGTCACAGCCGCCATCCTGATGTGTACGCATGTTTACAAGAAATGCTCAGCATCCCTCCGCCAGAGCTCTGCATCCGACTGGAGACTTTACACCTGCTTCCTACGAAGACAGAGCCTTTGCCAGCAAGCCCATGCTCACCAATAATCTGCGAAGGGATCTTTTCATTCTCCTCCCCGCGAACATTCCGGGAGGGGCTGAGACTCCAGGCGACACTGAACCACCACCAACACACACACTCGATGGAGCGCACCACTTTTCTGAGCTGCCATCAATTTTTAATTTATTGGATCCAAGAGAAAATAACAACCATGGGGAGGGGAGGAGGGAAACGGGTGGATGGGAGAGAGAAGGAATCAATTCTTGGTGGAGAAAATAATCTATGACTAGATGACGCTTAAAGGCACGACAAGAGGTTTTATGAAGTTCTCCTTACATTGGGAATAATGAAGTGCCCGGCAGAGGCGGCAGAGATAAGAGCAGCCGGTCAGCCCAGCGAGGCATGCATTAGGAGGAATGTCCTCACAGGGCCAGGAGGGGTTAGAACACTTCTGAGGGTGGGAGACACTGTCCGGGCCCCAGCCCCGTTTGGCCACAGAATTCCTGCAGCCAGCAAGGCCTAGGACCGCCACTGGCCCTGGGAGGACACAGCCTGGTGTGTGGAAGTAAGCCATGTCGTACAGATGAACTCCCTCCCCTGACCCACCTGCCCTCTCAGGAGGACGGCGGAGCAGTGCAGCCGGGCCAGGTGTCTCAGAGCTGCTGGCCCAGGCTGCGCACCTCCCTGACACCCTCCAAAGGCCTCCTCCCTACCACCCTCAGAACGGCTGAAAGGAAGGGTGCACGCCAGAGCCACCACCCCAGGAGGCCCTGTCTGCTCCATGCCAACCACAGCACGAGCCTCAAGTGAAATTGTCGAGATTTCTGGCACCCGGGTGGAAGGCAGGGATAAGACTGTGGGCACACGACCTTGTCAGCAACCAATGGAAATAACCTGGGGTCTGGCTGAGGGGGCCTGCAGGGGGAGGCCTGAGCCTGGCCGGCATTCCAGGAAGGCAGGGATTCCTGAACCCCGGGAGGTGGTGTGGGGTGCAGGAAGAACCTCAGTCACATAGCCCAGTGGCAGACTCTGGAGGGGAAAGTCTGACAGTGGGAGAAAGACCCCCATATATACATGTTGCCCTACACACCCCAGCCTGGTTTCAGGATACTCTGGCATATTAAAAGTAGCTCCTTGAAAAATACTTACTTGAGCAATGGACTGTCCAACCTTCCCTTCCCCACACTGCATCCACTTCTCTAGAATTCCAAAAACTGAGCTCAAGGGGCCTGTTCTCACCCATTCAAAAGCAGAAAAAAAGGCCAAATGAATAAGGAAAACAGCGTTCAGGTGCATTCACAGATCCTGTCCATTACTAAGAGGTTACTAATAAAAAGCCAAGTCCACAAAACCAAAGAATAGAGTGACCTATGTTTTGATAAATAAAATAATTGCTTTAAAAGAAAAAAAAAAAAAAGATTTACCACCATAGAAACCCTTCCAAGCACATTCAGCAGAGTCCACAAAGCTGCAAATGCCTTAAATCTTCAGAGCCACAACAGGGCTCGTAATGACGGGATATAAAAGCACTCTTTGAGGCCAAATGAAGAGATTTGTTTTATTTAATGCTGTGCTTTTTTCAAAGGTGCTAAGCGGAAGAGAAAAAGGATCCTCCATACAGGACACCGGACTGCAAACCTTTCACTGGAGGACATCCTCTGAGGCCGGCAACAAAATAGCAAGGACACAAGCCATTTCAGTATCTCACATCCAAGGTAGAAATTTAAACATGACCTCATAAAAAAAAAAAAAAATCATCCTAGCAGCACGTCCATTTCTGAAGCACACGTTAATCACAATAACATCGGCATTCAACTTTCTTGAGTCATTTTTGCACGTTGTCTTAGTAGAGAACTCATCAGAACATCCGCAAATGTATTTCTATTTCAGTGGAAGGGGGTCATAAAAAAGTTGTGTACAACAGAGGCTTTTTTTTTTTTTTCACTTTGAAGTTACTTAATTTTGTGTGGTCTGGCATTTCATTATAGTTAAAATAGCTCAGGATGGCTAATTCAACACCCAAGCAGATTATCAGCTCTCTTGGAAATAAAGAATGAATTTCTTGAATTTCAGCAACTGCACAAAAGACTTGCATATGTCAAAATGCCGGACGAAAAGTCCCGGTGAATGTAGCACCATTAATCAAACCTCGATCTGGTGTCACTCTTGCCAGTAAAAACGATGCTGTTCCTCTCTCCCCGCCTCCACTCCCCCCCCAAACTGGCTCGTGCAGAAGATGCAAGAAGTGTGAAGAAGTGTGTCCCTCCACTTTCGTGGGTCTCCAAATAGCCTGCTATTGGCACTTTGTATACACGCCTTGGGGACACCACTGCTCAAGAGAGGCAGTCAACAAACGGCTTTTCTAGGGGAGGGGTAGAGGAATGGGGACCAGAATGTAAGCAGGTCTCACGGGCATCTGGCTCCCTGGGAAAGAAGAGAGATATATGGGAGTGGGGAGGCGGGGTGAGGGTGGAAGGGGCAGAACACCGAGGACCCAGACCCAGTCGTGGGAGTAAATAAAGAAGTGACAAAGCCATACTCAAAGCAGCTCTATGACAGACATTCATTCCCGGTTCTCTTCTGTGCCCTCTCCCCGTTAAAAAATCTGTCAGTGTGCCTACAGATAACACCACCTTCAGAGAAGGATGCTCAGGCAGCATCAGTCTCTTGACCGTGTGGTGCTGGGTGCGGTCCCCAGAGCATTTATTTCTCCTTGTCCTCCCAGATGTGACCCCCACATCAAACCTGGAGTCCCAAGTCCTTGGCGAGCTTCAGCTAAAGGTAGGCCCTAACCGGACAGCCAGAGGGGTCTCCCTCAAGCCACAGGGGAGGCAGGAGGCAGCCTCCAAAGGTCAAGAACCCCATCTCTACCCTCCCCACATGTACTGTTTTTGTCGAGCATCGTCATATCCGTGGTCTGTGCTTAGTTACAGCTTGTGAGACTCTCCCAAGTTCCAAGGCAAAGGATTGGGGATTTCTAAAGTAAAATTTTTTTAACGGTTTTCTACAGGCCAAAGGCCACTGCCCAGCCCAAGGCTGCGAGGTGACTGTGCCACTTCATCTCTTGAGTTGTCAAATGAGCTCGCTGCCGCGATATGCTTACAACTGGCTCAATTCAAACATTAAATGAAGTAGAGAAATCATCAGATAAATTGCTGGCCCTCTGTACTGGAGAGTGAAGGCTCTTTCTCAGCTGATGACAGCACTAGGCTTTTGTCTGACCTAATTTATTTCTCTTTCAGGTTAGAATAAAGCACTCTTTCCTGTCTCAGGGCAACCTCTTCTGCCCATATATTGAACTCAAGCATAAGACTCGAGGTTAACTGTGCTGTCTGCAGATTTCTTGAACTTGGAGAAGACATTATAGATCCAGAAATCCCGTGATCAAAAGCACACATATTCCCCAGCACTAAATTACACGTTTAGGAGAGAAAGAGTCTCATTAAAAGCCATCCATTAAGGGCACTGTTTGGGGTGAAAGGTATTAGCAATGCTGGGTCTAGCAAGCCTATACTCCTCCCAAACAAAGTTTTACACATTATTTGAGTTGGCATTTGATATCTTTGGGGAATGGTGCTATTTCCCTTAGTACAGTGGGAACATTACCTAATAAATGAAATTGAGAATCCAAGTGTTATAAAACCTGAGCTAAAAGGATTTCCATTCATCAAGCTGTTTTAGGAGCATGACTCCCAAAAGCAGTGATTCTCGACCGTTCCCTGGGTCTGTGACATGCAACACAGAAATGGACAAAATGATGTATGCTCTTCCCAGACCCCCCTCATTCCATCACGAATGCCTTAACAGCCTAATGGAATTTTCAGAAAGTCAAGACCACAGACCCATTCAAAACTAACCATTTTAATTGTTTAAAAAGCAGGAAAAGAAGAGAAAAAAAGAAAAATGCCCCCATCTGCCTAGTGAGGGCTTGTAAATCAATGCCAATAGCTTGAAAATAGATTTCTCAAACTTATATTCTCATTTTGTCCTGCTCAAATCTCTGCAGGAAAATCAATATTACAACTTCACACTTAAGACATTTTGCAGCAAGGCACACTGCCTCAGCTGCTGATGGAAGCCCATTCCTGGCCCATTGTAGCGAAGGCGCCAAGCCATGACACGGGCACCGAGCTCCCCCTAGCTGCCAAGTGGCACCAGGCGCGGCTCAGCGTTTCAGGCTTGCCATCAACCAAAAGCCAATTCAACTGAAAGTTTATTTTGGAAAGTATTTTATCACAACAAGCAACAGAGAATGCAAAGCGATCAAGGAAGGAGATGAAAAGGAAAAAGGGAAGGCCTGGTGCAAGACGTGTTCTAAGCTGAAAGACAGCGCCAAGAGCTTGAGACTGATAAGGCGCTAGAAACTGGTGCTCGCTACAGTCGGAAGCTGCTATCTGTAAATGAACTGTTCCGCATGCTTCCATCTCACCTGAGACATACCGCTAATTACTGTCAGATACACCCAAAGCTGGCCTTTCTCTTCGGTCGGTGAGACCCGTGGAGTCCTGCACCGTGGTCAGCAAAGCGCCACACCCAGCCATCTGACCTCAGCCTCCCTCCATGTTCCTAAGGCCGGCTTCACCAAAGCAACTGCATTCACTCTAGCACTTGAGAAATGACTCGTTTTCTTGTACGAAATATTCTGGAGGCCACACAAAAAATCGCCAAGGCCAAGGCATAGGGAGATAGCAAGCTCCCATCCTCAAAGAAAGAAATATGCATATGTACATAATATTCAGGGAGGGAAAGAATACCCTTTAAAAATATTAAGGGTTGTTAAAATACGCTCACGGCTGTTTTCTCTCAGGTGTGAATTACAAATGAATAAAATCAGCCTGGCATAACACCTTTGATGAACACATTTTTATTCTCCCGTGGAATCAGAGCAGCTGACTTATATCACACTTCTAATGATATGGGGTTCCCTTCTGTGCAGAAGGGAGACAAACTTCACTCCCCCCCAGCTACCCCCCCAAAAAAAGAGGGGCCCATGTCTTATGAAATTTATCGGAGGCCCAATCTTGAAAGATTGTGGGCAACTGGAGATACACTATACCCCACAGAGTTAAGGTCATTGTGAACCCAGCCGCCTCCAAAACACACAGCTATAGCAAAACCCAATTTAAAAGGCAACCGTGAAATTAACACAGTTAGCCTAACTTCCGTGTCAAACCTTGGGTCTCTAGTTGTTTTGCAAAATTGTAAATTCATACACAAAATTACTGATCTTCCAAGGAAACCTGTTGGTAGGTTGTTGAAAAAAATCACCTTTGCTAGGGTTGTATAATTTACTAGGGACAGCTTAGTTTCTTCGGAAAGCCTCAGAGCTCCTTCATGGACGGGACTTCATGCAATTTCCCCTACTCTCCCTGTCTGGCACTGCAGGCTCAGCGTCCTTCCCTCTGCCTGGTCAGCCACTGCCCCTCTTCCTCCCTCCTCACTATTGTCACTGTTGTTTTGTGTTTGTTTTTATTAATAGCTGTGTCTGTCGTCCTCCCATTCTAAAAGCCATATCCATCTGGGTCAAACATTTTGAAACAAACCAGAAGCCCAGGTTTTCATCCCCAGCTGTCTCCCACCCTGTTTTATACTTCTCTTCTCTGGGGCCCTGTCTGTACATTTAACAAGGCTCACTATAGAGCTCTTCTGCAATGCCCCCTACCCCAAGATTGTTTGCTGTTTGTGTGCTCTTCCTGTCTCCCAGACCAGCAGTCATGCTAAGTTACATTGTCTCTAAAGAACCAGGGGCTGCCACCCCACCGAAGCTGCACCACATTTTGGGTAGTTTCTTTCGCATTTAAAATCTAGAATGTGAACCCGGGGTCAGGGCTGTGACAGCGCTCGTTTTTGCTGCCAGGGCTCCAGAGCACCCTAAAGCCATGACTCCTGCATCCCTGTGGAGAGGCACTTCCACAGGCCATGCAACCTCAACTGCATCCAATTCTTGCCATCCCCCTGCCCGCACTCCCACCTCCTGGGTGACACAGGACAGAGAAGCCAGCTGCTTTTTGATAATAAATAGCCTTGTCTGAAAACTGGTTGGACCACTCTCCCTGCTTGACCCCCTGCACATGCCCTGGGCTCCATGTGCCCCTGAAAGGCAGGCGAGATTTCCTCTGCCCCTGCCTCCTCCTCCGCCTCCACCTCCTCACCTCTTCTCCTTTGCCTCTCTCTTCTCCTTCCCTCCCTGCTCCAGGGGCAGCAGCTTTTCCCCAGCACCTTTCCGAGCAAGGCTGAGCGAGAGAGGGGACAAATGAAGGATGGAAGGCTGTTGCACCAGGCACGCCTTGTCCCCCACAACCAGCTGCCACCAGTCCTTCTGGCCAGGGCTTTCTCTTGATGTCCCAGGAATGCCACAGGGGGAGAGAGCAAAAGCAAAGCAAACCTACCTGCTTCTTCCCCCCCTTACACACAACTGCAAACACTCCTGGCTCCTCTCACTGCTTCCAGCTTGGCAATGCAGCCCTGACAACTCCCCCTTCCCCAACCCCCCCCCCCCAACTTCCCCCTCCTCAAAAACAACCCTGGCAATTATACAGAGGCTACAAGAGGGGCAAACTGCCTCCCAGAGAAATTAACCTCTGCAAATATAGACATTGTAACAACGAGTACACCATCTAAAGGGGGTGGGGGTGTGGAGGGCTGAGGGACAGCTTCGGCTTGGTAAAGGATGAAATGTCAACTGGCCAAAAGGACCTTGATCAAACCAGGCTCAAATCTGGTTGTAAAACATTTTGTTTAAAAGGCAACCAGTGAGTCTTCTTTGATGTTACAATGGCGAAAAATAAAAGAGAAGTTCTCTTCCCTCCCTCCAAAAACGCATCCCTCTCCCCAGGTGAACCCCACTTTAAAATCTATTCCCTTCCCCAAAAAACGATAATAAATCCACAAATTCTTACTAATGTATCTGCTGCAACAAAGGAGAGGCGGCAGCGGCAATGCTCCGAGCAGATGGCTCCTATGCTGGGTGTTCAGGGGAGGGGAGAGCCCCTTTATATATTTATTTATTTATTTAAATTTTTTAAAATATAACATAAATATTCGGCTCTCGGCCGCCCCACAGCCAGTCCTCGGCTGCGGCTGGGCGCGCAGCCCTCTCCAGCTCCGCGCGGGCTGCCTGGCCCCAGCCCGACGAGGCGCTTGGAGGATTGCAGGAACACAATCTGCCCACGGTCTCGATGGCACCCAGAGGATGTTTTATTACTATTGCAATTAAAAAAAAAAAAAAAGGCAACGGCGACCTAGGCACCGCGAGAGAAAGGACCACGGGAGATGTTCGCGCGCCGCGAAGCAGCGGCCCCGCGGGCTGCGCCGGGCAGGGAGCGCTGCGAGCCGACCTTCCCGTGCAACTGTGCGGTTACTCGGGGCGAGCTCCCCTGCAAACACAGTACCTGGCCCGCTCGCGCTCGCTTTTTCCCTTTTCTAAATAAACCCAACTGGGGCGCTGGAAGCTGCTGAGTCTCTGCCCCGCTGCCTGACTTTGCCTGCCCGGCCACTTGCTTGAAATCCACACGATTTCAGCCGGTGGATTTCCACTGCGACCTGCCTTGTTTATTTAGAGAAGGAAGATGAAAGATACTGAGATAGAAAGATGGGTAAGAGATTGATAGGTCTCTCTTCTTTTTTTTTTTTTTCTTTCTTCTTAATTCTTTTTATTTTTTCCCCCTATTTTACAAGCACATCCCTGTCTTCCTAATCCTAGCTGACAATCCTTCTTTTTCCCCGTGGCGGGGCTTTTTCACCAGCCCCCAACCCCCCACCTTTTTTTTTTTTTTTTTTTTTGGAGTGGGGGATAGAAGACAAGATCATCCCAGGAGACAGACGGAGGTGGGGAAATGGGGGGGGGGGGCATGAGCCCAGCAAACAGCCGCGCAGCTGGATTCTTTTGCAAATAGCAGGAGGAGAGGAGAGAAAGGCGGCGGCGGAATCGTAGGACCGGCGTGGTCGGCGCCCTGACCGGGCGGGTGCAGCGACCGGGGACCCGGAGCCGGCGGCCGTCCCTCGCCCCACGTCTCTCCTAGGCCGGAGCGCACCCCGCTCTCCTCCGCCCGCGCCGTCAGCGCGGACCCACGCGCTCGCCAACTTTTCCCCACTTCCCGGCTCCCCCCTCCCCCTCCGCTCCCCCAGCCCCCTCCCCCTCCTCTCCAAACCCCGCCACCAGCGCCGCCGCCGCCACACACGCCGCTCGGAGGGGCGAGAGTCCAGCCGGGCTCCGCGTGCACACACACCTCCTCCAGCCTGCGCGCCCCCTCCCCGGCCCGGAGCCCGCTCCGCAGGCCCTCGAACCCGAAGCGCGTCTGACTGCGCAGCGCTCCGACTCCCAGGGCTGCAAAGAAACTTTCCTATGCCCCCCCAGTCCCTCCCCCCCGCCCCATACTCTGGGCCGCCGCCGCTGCCTCTGCGAGTCCGCGGGCGGCCCCGGCGCTCGGCCCGGCTCTGTGTACCCAGCCCCGGGCACCCGGAGCCCCATCCTCCGGCCCCTGGCGCGCACGCCGCAGACACTTACGGGTGATGAGCTCCCTCTGGGACAAGTGCTGCGGGTTGCCCTGTTTGCGGCGGGACATTGCCCCGGCATCTATTCTGGCATCGCCCGGAGAGCTGCACTGATGGGGGGAGCCGGGGGAGGGGGTCCGAGCCGCCGCCGCTGCCGCTGCCTTCGCCGCCGCGCCTCCTCGCCTCCTCTTCTGCCTGGGTTGGTGTTTTGTTTTTTTTTCCCCCCTTCCTCTCTTGCCCTCTCTTCCTCCTCTTCTTCTGTATTTTGCTCTTTCTTCTATGTTGTTTTTTGCTTTGTTTGCAAAAAGAAAAAGAGAAGGGAAAAAAGGAAAGAAAAATCTCTCGATCCAAAATAGGAGAAAGAGGCAAAAAAAAAAAAAATCTGCTGTTGCTTGCCGCGGACTGGCTGGTTTCTTTAAAAATATATTCTTTTGAAGGAAAAAATTCGCTTACACTTCTCCAAACTGCTTGGCCTCCTGGACTTCCAAACGTCTTCTTGAACTTAACCGGATTTTGCACCGGCTCCTGACACTTTGTTTCAGGCTCTGGTAGGTGGAAAGCGCACTTCTACCAGGAGGGGGGGTGGGGGAGAAAAAAATGCAAACAAATAAAAAAAAGAAGAAGAAAAAGAAAAAAAAAAAGCAAAGAAAACTTGGGGACTTGTCTTGTACCCCCTCACCCCGCCCCCTCAAAAAACCCAAAGCAATGTAAAACTGCCCCGGTTCGGTTGTTTCTGGGCTTTCTGCGGGCTGCCTGTTTTTTTCTCGGAGACTGACCCTTCCGAGGCTCTGGGGGGACTCCAGGAGCGGCTCCTTCCCAGTTCACCTGGCAGGCTGGCGCCGGCCGGAGAAACTGCCGGGTCCCCGCGAGCGCTCCCCAGCGCTCCCCTGGCGCCGCGGGCCCGGGGGGAGCGGGGCTGAGGGGCGGCTCGCCCAGTGCGCCTGGGTCGGTGCGGGCGCGGACTGGGAGCTATAGATTGCAACGTGAAGATGGCGGAGTCCGGGTTCTCTGGGAGCTCTCGGTCTCTCTATGGCTGGGGCTGCCTCTGTACAATGGGATAAAATTCAAGTTCAAGTGCGGACGTGACGTTTAATCTGCACTAGAGACAAAAAGACCCAGAGAGTCGGAGCACTGGGGGCGACTAGCGGTGGCTTTTTAACATTGTACCCTGTAAGAGAACAAGAAAGCACACACAGAGACACACTCGCGCGCGCGCGCGCGCACACACACACACACACTCGCCCGTGCGCACACCCGCAGTCCAGGCCGGCCACACGTGCAAACAGCGATTTTGTGCGCTCCTCTTCTCCCTGTGCACTGGCAGCGCAAAAGGGGAGGGGGAGGAGGATATTTTTAAATAAAAGAAAATCCTCTTCATCCCTCCTCCCCTCTGGGAGCAGGACCCCCTGAGAAGGGAGGAGGAGAGCTGAGTGCGTGGAAGTAAGTTGAATCAACACAAGTCCCCACCCACCCATCCAAAAGCTCTTCTGGATTGAAAGGGGGAGGGGCTGTGTAAAAGGATTGGGGTCGACACGGGGACTGGGGGCGATGGTCAGTTTGTTTCGCCTCGCTGGAGAAGTAGGTTGGTTGGTTTTATTTTGTTTTATTGGGGGGTCGGGGTTAAACTTCCAAAAAGTGTCTCCACAGAAATCTTGATATTACAAACTCTGGGAGAGCCAAGTGGACAAAATAAAGGATACTGAGAGAAGGAAAGAATTAAGAGCACAATCGGGGGAAAGGCAACATGAGACCTTGTGTGAGTCCCATTCCGTAAGAAATATTCATCCAAGTCTGTGCGCTCCCCCCATTAACTCTTTGGGATCAAACACGGATCCCACCCCCTGAGGCCTGGCTCTGTTGGAGGCGTGGGGGTAAGGGGACAGGAGTGCTCCGCGTGGGAGAGGGACTTGCAAGGGCTGACCCAGAAGTGGGCGTGGTCAGATCTCTGAAGATACTTGTGCGGGGGACTCCCTCAGGTCCCCCAGTCCCCCTCTCGCCCCCCCTGACAATTACTGAAACCTGGAAGTAACGTGCCCCCCCCCCCCACGCACACACACACACCCCCACCTCCAGTGTGCCTCCGCCCAGGGCAGGACTTGAAATCGCCCGTCAGACTGGGAAGGACATAGCTGCCTTGTCAGCCGTTTGATCTCCAGCCGGCGAGGACAAGAGGAGTTGTGGGGGCCTGTCCGTGGCCTGGGGACAAGGCCAGGCCGCAGCCGCGTGGCCATCTCCCCCACCCCACGCCCCGTCCCTCTCCAGGCCGCGACCAACTTTGTCTGTTTGATGACCTGCCCCATGGCTGGGCGCGCTGGACCCCTCTCCCATCTCAGGGTTCCTCTGGTCTGGGCCAGGAGGCGGCCAGGGCGGGTCGGGGCCTGGCTCAGGGCTGGGCTTCGCCGGCGAGCCCAGCTGCACCCACCCCACCCCGCCCCCAGGCCGGGCTCTGGCGGCTTCACTCAAGCGAGTGGCTAGGCGGTGACGCCTCCGGGCGCGCCGCCTCCTTCGGGTCCTTTTCCTTGGGGGACACAAGGAGTTTTTGCTCGCCCCCAAGGTCTTGGGTGGGGCGAAGGTACCAACAACTTAGAGCGCAGTGCGAAGAGAAAGAACTCCCTGCCCAAACCACCACCCCCCTCCAAAATTTAATAACAATAAAATGTGCCCCAGCATGCAATTTTGCGGACTGGGCTGCAGGGTCGGCATCCGAGGAGGTGGGGACTGGGCAGGGAGGGGGTGGGCAGGAGTCGGCATTTCCCCCACCTCGACTACACACAGCTGCCCACCACCCCCACCCACACCCCACCTCCAAGTGGTCCAAAGTCCAGAAGCACCTCTCCCTCTCCCCATCTAGCCCCACCGTGAAAATCTTTCCAGGAAAGTGGCCTAAGAAAGAAAAAATGCTCACGCGCACCTTTAATAAACTTCTTAAGAAAACCACAAACTGGTCATCCCAACCCGCCCACTCCTGAATTTGGGAGGGCCGTCAGCTCTCCGCCCGAGAACTGGCGCTGTGAAGTCCAGAAAGGGTCAGCGTTTTGCCCAAGGTCACACAGCACCGGGGGCAGGTCTGACTCAAATCGCCGCGGCATGCCTGTTGCCCGGCTCCGCCGGCAGTCCGGCGCCCAAAATCCCAAACTGCGACGCCGGCCCTTGGACGTTGGTTACAAGGACTGGGGACCCGGTCTGTGGCCTGGGGGAACGCGACAGCCCCCTTCAAGAAAGGGGGTCCCTCCGCGTACTGCGCAGGACGCTCAGGAACTCCGGCTGTAGCTCGGCCGGCGGGGTCTGCGGAGGGGGCACCCCTGCCCCACCCCTGGCAGGAAGTAGCGGGCAGGGGGCGGCGCGGGCCGCGACGGACCCGGGGAGCACTTCCTCATTGGCCCCGCGCTGCCCCGACGGCGGGAAGAGGGACGCGCGGGCGGGCCGGCGCAGGGCCGGACACGCCGCCACCCGCCGGCGCGCTCCACCTCGCGGCGGCCGGGGAGAGACCGCCCTGCCCCTGCCCAGCCCTGCGCTGGCCCCCTCGCCCTCTCCTCCCCCTCCTCCTCCCCCTCCTCTCCTTCCTCCCTTTCCTCCTTCGCCGCCGCCGCCGCCGCCGCCTCCTCCGCCTCCTCCGCCGCCGCCGCCGCCTCCTCCTCCTCCTCCTCCTCCTCCTCCTCGCCCGAGAGGCTGCCGGGTGCAGGCAGCGAGCAATCCCAGCTGCCGCTCCAGTCTCCTTTTTTTCCCTTTGCCCGTCTGGCACGGGCATCATTAGCGCTGAAAGCTGTTAATGTCTGGTCTCACAGCTCCCCCTTTAGTCTTGCTGCGCTCTCTGTCTCGCATTCCACGCCGGATCAATAGCCGCCTCTCCCCGACCTTAACCTCTCTCTCGACCCCGCCTGGCTTTGGCAGCTGGCCCCCAGTAATATGTCCCCTCTCTTGATGCCCAGACAACAGACAGGCGGTGCGGGAACGGGTGGCGGAGGTTGGGTCTTACTCTTTACTCAGGACCCTAGACTGCCAGGGTGTCCAGTACCCTTCTGAGAAGGTCACCGCACACACACACACGCTCCCACTCCACCCCTTGATCTACCAAACCTTTGTATAGAATAAAAGTCACTCCCAACCCCAAAAACAGGGGAGGTGCGTGTGTGTGTGTGTGTGTGTGCAGGTGCTTAACATAGGAAAATATAAAAGTACAGTACAAATGTGCTCCTGAAGTAATATTACAATACCTCAGACTCATTTCTCCACCACCTGCTATAGGCCTACTATGTGCCTGGCTCAGGACTGGGGTTTTGTGCAGACTGGAATCAGAAGGAAAGAAATGCCACATTTTCTGCACTATCTGAAAGAAAAGAAAAAAAGAAACAGCAGATGTCAAAAAGCTTTTTGAACTCACAAATATTTCCCTGCTCTTCTTTTTCTAGCTTCACAGTGCATTCCAGCAGATAATCCCTCATATTCTCAGTCACTTTAAATTTCTTTATAGAGGAGTAGCTCAGAAATCATAAATCATTTCATCAAATCAGAGTACATTTTTATTAACCTCGTGTGGGGTTCTGATTCCCTGCGTGTGCTGCGTGTCACACTCCATGCAGTGGGGACAGATTAAACAGACACGTGACCCCCTAAGCCAGGCTTCTTGTTTGAAATTCTTTGAATGATTCTCAATATTTAGCTCTTAGCTGAGATCCTACAATGTTATCTTTGCCTTCTGAACGGTTATATTTTATATTATGTCTTTGCAAAAATCTGGAAAGAACCAAGATAAGTAGTGTCAATAGAAATGGGAACTCCCAATGTTTCTGCAGAAAGAAAATCCACATTTCATTTGTTGTTGTTTTTTTTAAACAGGGATCCACCCCTCTAAAATGTAGTCAAATAACTTTGTAGCAATACAAAAACTGAGCAACACATCTTACCAAATTACTTTGGGCTTCATTTCTGGTGCTTAAAAAGAAAAAAAAAAATTCTGCAAAGGCAAATCTTTTTATACTCGTAGGTGTAGGGCGAACTCAGAAGCAAACTGCCTGTTAATTTCTATACCTCAGGATCTATAAACACTATTGACTGTGAGGATGAGGATAAATAAAATGCACCAATCTGATCAGTGGACTGACTTGTTTTAACTTTTGAGGAAACTGTAATGGAGGTACTAAGCAAATCATGTTAATATGCATATTAATAAGGCTCTCAAGATGGCCCTTATCTTCTTCCTTACACTTCCAGAATCTCTAGGAGCTCTCCAATCCAGAAGCATAAAAAGACGAAAAGAGGCCTTTTGCGCTTCCTGGCATATCTTCTACAATTATTTTAAGCCATTTCTGAAAATTACGGCAAATTTCTAAATGCCGTAAGGACTCAATTAAGGCTGTGCCGGATTTGGAGGTGTTTTTTGCATTGTCACTTTATAGCAGAGGCAGGACCACAAAACTTGCCTTCTAGCAATTGTTTGGTTGATTCTCTCCATGTAATGACTTTAGCAACACTGCTTTTGTTAAAACATGATTATCATTGCACCTTATTTGTTTCTGCAAGTAACACTTGGGCTTGATACCATGGTAGATTTCTGACTATTGCTTTAAGGACCTGAAGCATAGGTAAGCTCTAGGAAAACTAAGAGGCATCATTGCCTGCTGTCTTTATAGCTGCAGCCTGCAGGGGGTTAAACCAAAGTCACTGTTCCTGATTCATGTATTATTTTCCTTAAAAATACTTACCCAACTCTCCGTATATGAAAAAGACTCACACCCACATTGAATGTTCCTAGCTCTGTCCCTGTCATCAGAAATGATATTGAATGGCTCAGTACTAGGGGATCTGGAACTATTTCTACTGCTTTCTCACCTCATTTGGAATTTTCTTGCCTTGCTAATTTTAATTCTGAGTCATCAATTCAAATTTGGTAGGGACTGGCATCACCCAGTTGGTCGACTTGGGAAAAAATATTGTTCACAAAGATGATCAAACTCCACCAAATCCCACCCCCTAACCCCCACGTACACAGAGATAAGAGTGGCTAAGGAGACTGTGTGTGTGTGTGTGTGTGTGTGTGTCGCACAGAAAGGGTCTCTCTGCTGCTTTTCCCCTAGTCACTGAGTCTACAAATTGTGTAACTGAAAATGCAAAACATGCATGTGTGTGCGCACACACGTATGCTAGTTTGAATCCAGCGGTCTAGTTACCGTCCATCTACCCTATTTGGGGCATAGACAGGGAAGAGAGAGTTGAAATGGTTCATTTGGGGAAAGAACTGGGATCCGCAAGGGAATTTTCAGTTCTGAGTCTGGCTGTCAGCCACGGCCATCAGGACTGGCACTACAATGAGGTGTCTGGTGATAGGAAATGGGGAGGGGCTGGGGATGGAGGCAGCAATGATCGCCTTCCTAACAAGGGTTTTATGAGGCTGTGAGGATTAATTAGTTTGTATCCTTAAGCAGTTTGAGAAAGAGGAAGTTTCAGTGAACGCTAAACTGGAGTTGTAGGTGAGTGTGACTCAGTTGCAAGCTCTGCCCCCACCCCAATCCCAGGTTCTGAAAACTCCTGTCTGAGCTGTGATGCTCTCTACAAAGGAAGTGGTGGAAAGGGAAGTGAGGGGGAAGTCCTCGCTTAGGGAAAAACAGAAAAGGGGAGAAAGGCATGAGTCAGGCTAGCATCCCTCTGAAGGCACAGCTAATGAAAATGCTGCAAGGGGGCGCTTACCAAAAAATAAAAATAAGAACCAGCCAGCAACTTGCTTCAGATACACCTTCCAGAGCTGGAAAAGAAAAGGGGATCTGGGAGGTCTCCTCTGTTGTTTTGTAGTTTCAGAAACAGCCAGGAATGCTTTCGAGTGAATTCAACAAAGGTACTTTGTATCCTAGAAAAACACTTAAGTGGCTTCCCCTCTGTTTAACAGAGAAGGGTTCAGGGTGCAAGATGACAAACAAGCCTCTACAACACAAAGTTTGAACTGCAGGCACATAATTGGGGATGGAATAATATATCCAGCATACGTGGAAGTTATAAAAGTTGCTTCATTGTGGGCATATTAAAACATTGCATCTGCTTGAAGACACACTTTCGGCTCAATTTACAAGGCAGACAATTTGCTACAACAAAAGATAATTAATGCCACCCAGGGAAAACCGAGATGCTGGGTTGCTGTGCATTCTGGTATTAGTTTAATCTGGGTCCTTTAAAAAAGATGATTTCACTGTGATTTTAAGCCGCTGGGATCATTGAAACAACAATGGCTTCTAAAATACAGCTGTGACAGTACCATTTCCCATTTGAACTTGAGACAAAGCTCCTCCTCCCCTCCCACATGTGTCCTGAAGTGGGACCTGAGACAGGAGCACAGACACCTATCTCTTACCTGTCTCCACTGGGCTGCCATATAAGGAGGGCAGATTTACCATCCCTGGTTTTTTGGGTTTTTTTTTTTTTTAAATCTGAATTTGGACCTCCATATTCATACGGGTAGACTCCTCGGCTGTTGGGATTCAGCACAGGCATCTGCAGTTTCATTATTTGTATCTGCTTAACAGGAACAATTAGAGAACTGAAGAGTGAGGACGCCTGCTTGGGGACCATTTCGGTATTGTACCCAGACCACACATTCCGGCTGGGAAGGAACACAGTAATGCAGAAAGCATTAGTGGATTTAACACTCTGTCTTGTGTTTGGGGAATCGAATTGTCGATGTTTCTGGCAAGAACTCACACTCCAATTGAAATCTATCAAACACCTTAATTAGCTGCGGGTACCTACAAGCGCCCAACCAGAGGCAAGTTGGAAAGCAGGAGGAGAGGACAGAAGCTGCCTGGAGGAGGCAGCACAGGGCCCCTCCCTCCATCCCTCCATCCCCACCCCCCCACCCCCCGGTCCCACCAGCCTCGGTTTGCAGAACAGGGTGCACGGGCTGGTCTGACTTGGGACAAGCCCAGGCTCTCACCGAGGCATCCCCAGGGGACCCGGCAGAGGTGGCCTGGACCGTGTGCGGGGTGTTGACAAACGGGACGGGAAGAGGCCACAGTGACATAGAGCTGTTGCCCACGGTAACTGGAGTCTTTTCCTCAGCCAACTGTTCCACCTGGACCTCAGCACAAATTATTGTTTTCAATTACCACCTGTGTATTCCTTCCCATTCAACTTATTGATGTAAAATTACAGCTACACCGGTATAAATAAGTTATGCTGCAGTTGTAAAATGGAAGAAATTCTGTTGTAGCAATTATGTTCAGCAAGATGACAAAATAAATTTCCAGAGCGGTGCCTGCAGTAACCTGGGGAATTTAAACCTCATAATTTCCATTCATTTCAGATAATTTGGAGTAATTTCTATATGTAATAACTTTGTAATGAAAAACACAGCGGTGCTGAAGTGATTTCGCTCTACTTTTTTCTCTGATGGTATACATGGCACAAAATAAATGATAAAAATAATATTTCCTTTTTATATGTGTGTGTGTTGAGTAATTCCTTCAGCAAAAAAATCATAAACTAATACCCGGACTAAATCTCTGTCCACAAAATGAAAAATAAATTGAGTTAAAGAAAGTGAAAAAGTATGAAAGGCTTTGGATGTTTTATTGTGAGTTTATTGAATTGTCTTATCCCCATGCTCCTTCTGATCTCTAAGGGTTACAGTTCCCAAGTAAGGGGCAGAGGCACTTGGGGCCCCCAGACTCCCAGGCAGAGGCCGCGGGAGACCCCCACAGCTAGGATGGCCATGCCAGTCGGAGGCCATCTCTCCCCCAGAAGTGCTAAGAGACACGGTCCCCTCCTGAGATGAGCCAGGCTGTGCCTGGCTGCTGCTCCCCACCAAGCTCTTTGACTGCAACTTTCCTGGTAACGAGAAAAGACCTGCTAGGCTGAACAGGGGTCACATAGATCCTCCTTTAGTGAAAGACATGGCACGGGTTCCCTAGCTGCATCGGTGCCCTGCCCAGCCTTTGGTGGTGACATCCACCATGGATGTACATGGCCCTGGAACAGCCACATAATCCAGCGGGAGCTCCCGCCGAGTTGTTAGGAGGTGACGAGGCTCACGGTGGCTGCATTAGCCCCAGCACCAAGCCAGCCGCAGCCAGCCCCACAGCGCCCATCAAGGGTTTCCTCTGAGTGAAAGATGGACACTGGGGCTGGATGAGGCGTCCACCCTCTAAACCCTGCCTGCCAGAAGTGGCAGCCAGGCCAGTCGCAGGCCCCTCCCCACCAGCCAAGAGGGCTGCCTGCTCCATCGGGTTCCCTCTCCCGCCCCTGCCCTGCATGCAGCCAGGGGCTCAGACCTGGTATCTCAGGCCGTGTAAAAGGCGCCCAGTGGCTGCATGGTCTGGGGAGAGAGGAGAGGGTGTTCACTTCCCCACAAGGTGATCTCCCTTGTCAGGCGGGGCTTCGGAACACCTGTGGGCTGGCTGTCTAAGCGGCGGTACGTGGGCCTGGCCCAGGCTGTGATTTCATCCTTTCAACAGCACACACAGACAGGGCACCTACTCTGTGCCAGGCACACTGTGGAATACTGGGCCCCAAAGATGGCAGCACTGTATGATGGTTAGTACCCAGGTTCCTCATTCAGACAAACCTGAATTTGTCAGGTTTGTCACCGCTCCTGCTCTGAGAAATATACAAGGTAAAGCAAAAGGCAATGACATGGTGATAAGACTATTCTAGATCTAATACAGCCCACCAAAAGTACTCCAGCCTGCGTGTCCCAAGTGACATGGGAGCAAAGGAATAAGGGGCAAGGGTCCTGGTCACAGATGACAGGATTCTCCAACCCTCAAGGCCTACTAGGTCAAAGAGAGATGGCCTAATGACACCGTTGGGTGGCTCATCTTATCCTGGGGAGACAAGGACCTCCATCCCCAGGAAACCCAGGGCCAGCTGCCAAGAGGCAGGGCCAGAATGAACCCCAGGCTGTCTCTACGTACAACCACACCAGTCTCCACCCAGACTCAGTTTCCAGCCCTCCTGCAGTGGGCAGCCAGAGACACCACCAGATGTGGAACTAGAACAGCAAAGGCCAAGTCAATGCAGGATGAGGACACAGAGGAAGAAAGAAAAAATTAAAAGAGAAACAAGGTCTACAACGGGGTCTGTAGGAGAAGCGTTTGTTCTTTTCATTCCGGAAGGCAAAATCCAGAAAAACATGACCACGGCTCTGAAACCAAATAACGGAGGCAGAGAAAAATGGGAGGAAGGACAGATAAAGAAGATCTGGAGATGCTGAGTCCCAAAGAGAACTGACCAGAAGAAAGGGGCCGGTGCAGTGAGAGGGGGTGGAGTAGACAGCAGATCTCCTGGCGAGATTCTGGAACAGACAAGTAACTCACAGAGGTGCAGAGTGTCACAGGGGATAAAGGCCTTCCATGTCCCTGCTTGCGTCTGCCCTTCCAGCAACCTTGTGAGCCATGCAAGACAGGGCACAAGGAACTCGATGCACACCTCCACTGAGATGCAGGTTTGGGTCCCCACAGCGCCCACTGGGAGCTGGAAGACCTCATGCAAGCAGCCTCTCTTCCTGGCATCCCAGGTCCTCCTGTACCACATCCAAGACTGTCATGAAGACTGCATCAGATCATCCGTCCACAGGGCCGGGCATGTAGTAGGCATTTAATAAATAATATATACTATTAATCTGGAGGCCTTGTACTGGGCTCTGGAGGAGAACCACATCCATCCGAAGTATGGCACACACCTCAGCACTTTATCTCAGGCATGAAAAGAGTAATTTGCCCCAGGTTTCACTCATCAACAGATTCAACGAATACTGGTAAAGCTCCCACTATGTGCCAGAGACCCAGCTAACCTCTGGAAATGCCCAGAGGAAAACATGACACTCTTTATCGGCCAGTGGGTTGCCACACATCAACTGGGCCCTGATATCCACACAGACAGCCAGGGTGTGCCTCTTCTCCCCTGCTTGTGGCGAGCACATAGTAGGTCATCAATGGGTGAGCCAGCTAGACCTCACTACAAGACTAATACCTCTGCAAATTGGCATGGGGGCTGAAAAAGCCGAGCCCACAGAACAAAGGCTGGGAGGAAGCCTCTCAGTATGTTACTGGGTGTCACTTGAGAAATGGGGATCACAGAGCCACTGGTCATTCCCTCCTCATAGTCTCGAAATTCCCCAGAATCAGCACTTGGGCCTTTTATGGTCAGCCCCCCAAAAGTTAAAAAAAAAGTTGCAGCAGCAGTGCTTTGGGGGTGGGAAACCTCCTATGGAAAAAAAGATTGGAAGGAGATACAGGAATGGCAGCACTACTGTGTTAGGATTATGGGATTAGAAGGGCTTTTAGAAGAACTTCATTTCCTAAACCTTCTAAAATGTCATTAAAGACTCGCCATATGTTTTTTTTATAAAGGTTTGTGAAAGAATCAAAGAAGGTGGCACTGGGCTGTGAAGAGCTCCATCGGGGCATCTGAGATGCATGCGATCACAGCAGGACCCTGTGCTCGAATGGAGTCGTCCTGGGTGCAGGGAGACTGCCTGACAAGGCTGGATGAGAACCTTTACAAGAAGCTGCTTTGTTTTTCCCTCATTTCCAGCATCTGAAACTGCTCTTTGAGCTAAGATTTTCTAATGTCCACAGGGGCTGACTTTAAATGTCACCCCCCACCCCACCCGCCAGGGATGCGGAGCTCATGTTCCTGGTCCAGGTGGAGCTCAGGCTTCCGCCCCGCAGCATCGGCCCCGGGCTCGGGAAACAGCCTGGCGGGGCTCTGTGCTGGGTGCACGCTAAGTGTGGGGTACTTTTAGACACTCACAATGAAGAGTGTCCTCTTGAAGCTTCCCCCTCCTTCCCACCTTCTGTCATCCGGGGAGATAACTCATTTATGCAGCTTTCACAGAAGACTGACATTTTTTACTTTTTTAGCAGAATAAATTTATAAGGTAAATTAGGGGGTGGGAGCCCTAGTGTCCTAGGCAGATTCAAACTGGTAATTACAGAGGGCCTAATTACGTATTCACCACAGAGCCTTCTGGAACAGGGAAGTCTATGGGATGGCTCTTATTCTTCCTGCAGAGGACATTAGCCCCTGGAATTTTCACAACTGATGTTTGAGATGCTTTTGCTTCCAGCCCTGAGCCGTTGTGGGGAAGTACGCTTGTCATCAGCACTGCTGCCCTGATATTTGTAGAGAATATCCTAACCCTAGTCAGGGCAGCCAGATTTTCCCCAACAGTCATGGGGTCAAATAGTTTTCAGAGCAGAGGTCCTGATTTGGATAAAATAAAACTCAAAAAGGGGGCAGGTTTAAAAAAAAATTCTTGCTCTGCCACATCTTCCCCAAATTCCTTCTAGGGTTCTGTATCTACATCTACCAGCCTAAGGTATCCAAATCCCTGTTGTCACAGCCACCTCCCCTCCTTGGCTGGGAGCTCCTGCAGGGAGGGAAGTGTATCTCATACTTCTCAGCCTGGGGTCTGGCCTCCATATAGACACTGAATGAATGAATGGCCTGCAAAAGTGCACAATGGCCCTTAGAAGAGAGAGACTCTGGGCCTCAGCAAAGTGGTGAACTGGGTAAAAAGCGTTTCTTTCTCATGTATCACAGTGTACCATGATGTGCAAATGGATATAGAAGCACGTTTGACATGCAAAGCCTCCTCTCTGTGCCCCGTTCTGCTTCATTTTCCCATTACCTCTCTGCTCTCAAGCATCTGATTTTCCACTTGGTGAATATGGATTGTGCTCTGTTTTGGGTTGAATTGTGTCCCCCCAAAAATATGTTGAGTCCTAACCCCTGTACCAGTGAATATGACCTTATTTGGAAATAGGGCTTTTCCAGATGTAATTAGTTAAGGTGTCATTATACTGGATCAGGGTGAACTTAATCCAATGACTGCTATCCTTGTAAAAAAAAAAAGGGGGGGGGGCGCCTGGGTGGCTCAGCTGGTTGAGCGACTGCCTTCGGCTCAGGTCATGATCCTGGAGTCCCAGGATCGAGCCCCGCATCGGGCTCCCTGCTCAGCAGGGAGTCTGCTTCTCCTTCTGACCCTCCCCCCTCTCATGCTCTCTCTATCTCATTCTCTCTCTCAAATAAATAAATAAATAAAATCTTAAAAAAAAGGAGTGGACGCACAGACAGACACACACGGGGGAAAGGTCATATATCCACAGAGACAAGGAATGCCAAGGATGCCCAGTAGCCACCAGAAGCTGGAAGAGGCAAGGAAGCATACTCCCCTAGAGTCTTCAGAGGGAGCACAGCACTGTCAACACCCCGTTATCAGACTTCTGGCCTCCAGGACTGGGATACAGTAAATGTCTGTTGTTTTAAGTGCCCCAGTTTGTGATACCTTGGTCACGGCAGCCACAGGAAACTAATAACTCCTCTATTAGGCACAAGGGAGCAGAGCTGAAGAGGACCCCACCCTCAGGGGATCAGAGGCCACAGGCCTTCCCTACAACTCATGAATGTTGTATTTGCAAAGAACGTTAGTGAGAATTGTTGACCCTCCTTGTCACCCTCAAAAAAGAGTAGTAATAACTGGACTATAAATATCTTGAGGCCAAATGAAGGCAGACTCATCCTTCCATCCTGAAACCTACTGGTACATCCCAGGCCAACCTCTCGTCCCAGCTCCATGCTTGGTGCATACTTCAAACTCCAATTATAATGGCCGAAGCTGGGGGAGAGCCACACTTCAGTGGAGGGAATATCCAGGAGCTCAAGTGTCCTTCCAGCAGCCTCAGATCACAGCCCCCAACGAAGCACACTCAAAACAGGCCAGCACCCCTCCGAAACTTTTCTGCCCCTGGAGGTGTTAGCTTGGTGGGTGTTTGGGTTTCATTTTCACTTTGAGGTTTAACAAGCAAAGAATAAAAAACAAGAGACGACAGGAACCAACTATTTAGTGGTAGCAACTCACATAACAGTGCTAAGGAAAATGGAATTGGATAAAAGACCCGTCTCAGCCTTTTACTGAAACCATTCTGGATGTAATGAAGGGAGGAACCATGCTCTCCCCGACCCCCACCACACATCCCTGAAATTATTCAGGCAAATAAAACCAGCCTTGCTCCGGCGTGTGGAAGATCAGAAAGAAGCCTCTTTACCTTTCTCATCCACCTACCCGCTTAAGAAAGCTCAGGCCTGCGGCAGGACTGACTCTGGATGGCTCCGCCGCTTTTGGTCCCGGGTGTGCAGCCATAGGAGAGGCGGGCGCAGGATTCACACTTCTGAGAAGTGCTGGGTTCACGCCCAGACACAGGCATCTGCACCTCTGACCAAATGCACCCGCGCATGGCAAGGTGATGTCACTTAGCCCATGGAGGGGACTGTCTCCCCGTGAGACCGCGAAGCTCCGGAGGGAGCGGAGTCATGGCTCTGGGGTTCCGGGCGAGAACTGACATCGCCCGTGCCCCTCCTGGGTGCCAGGCGCTGGCTGGACGTTTAAATGCACTCCTCCAGCACGCCCACCGCGCCAGTTAGATTCTGCAGCCCAGTTTACTACGGAGGGGACGCGGAGTTCCGGCGCGGGGCCAGCGGCGCACAGCCCGCCGCAGTAGAGGCGCGACCCCACGGCAGCTTTCCCAGGGGCGTGCCTGACCCCTCTCCACGTCCTCACGTAGGCAGGAGAAGCCAGGCTGCGCTACAAACGCACCTCTAGCTGTAAGAGACCCACAAGTCTTCCCCCCGACGGCCGAGGCTTCCACGCAGCCCTCGGGCCGCTCCAGTCACACCTCGGGGCCTCCGTGGCCACAGCGAAGGAAGGGGGACCTCGCAGCGTGTCACCGGCTGTTCGCGGCCCCGCCCACTTCCACTCACAGCCCATTGGCCACGGTCAGTCACGTGACCCCGCCTAGCCGCAAGGGAGTCTGGGAGATGTGGGTGGGCATCTGGGATACCGGCGGGCTGTCCCTCTCTCGGCCACCGTACCCAGGAACCGCGCGCCCTTACGTGGCGTGTCCTGACTGAGGGTGAAGGGAGTTGAACTAGGAAGTTATTCACCAGTTTTCGGGGCGGGAGTATGGCCCCGTGACAGTGATAACACGCCCGGTTAGTGACAAAATTGTACTTCGGCTACTTGTTTTGAGCCAACTGTTTTTTTTCCCCTCAATCCTGTGGTATTTACTGATGGCGCTGTGTCTTCACCCATCTCTTACTGCGCTTGCCCGCATCACACTGAAGAACTCAGGGGCCGTCCGGGCAATACAGAGGTCTTCATGAGGAGAATTAAGTCCTCGCTGTGCAGCCCGCAGTCAGGAGCAAAGAAACCTGCAGGATCTGGACGTGGCCAGTCAGCTCCTCGGAGAAAGAGCCCCTCGGGCCCAGAAATGTGTCCGTTTGACATGCCACTCAAAGGAGACTTCTGAACTCTAGAAGGTGTGAGGTAGGTGTGTGGGATAATGTAAAACACCCAGGCTGCACTTCGAAACCCTCAAAATAGTGTTTGATGGATGGATTTAGAACAGAGAACTTGGAAGCTGGGAGGAACCGAGGGATGATGCTGTCCACCTACTTCAGGAGAGAGTCGGGGGCCAGGGGAGGAGGCACATGCCCGGAGGGGTGCCTGAGCCCTCCTAGGTGGGCCACGATGCCTCTGGCCCCCAGGCCTGTGGCTGCGGCCCCAGCCATCCCCCAAGTCTCTCCTAAACCTGTCAGTCAACAAATGAGAAACAAGGTGTTGGGAAACCCTAAGACTTTGTCTCCCTTAGCCTGGCAGAGGTTAGGACAGCACCAGGGGACAGGGAAAGGATGGGCGCGGTGGGAATCTTCAGTCATCAAGGAAGGCAAGGGGCAGTTTGGCGCTTCTCTGAAGACTCGCTGAGATAATGCTGGGGAAAGTACCAAGCTTGGCATCTGGGTATGGAAGGTGTCTGATACACCTAAATGGAATCCAGATAAGTGACCTACACTTTTACCAATACCAGTACCAGTTCTAGGGAGACAAGGATGGGGAACATTGTGCAAGAATAAAGGCAAGGTAACTGACTAGGCAGATCGTAGAAAAGCCCTCCATGACCCTCCCGAGGGTAGAGACCCCTTTACCTCCTGTTCAAGTCTCAACCCAGCACCACCTCCTCCGGGAAGGTTTCCCTGCTTGCGCAGATGGTTCCGGCCTCTCTGCAGGGTCCCACTAGCCCCTGGACTTCCGCATCATGGTACGTCTCACATTGGGCTTTCAGTCTCGGTAGACCTCTCTCTGGTCCTGAACTGTATGGGGGCAGGGGTGGTGTTTCCTTCACCTCTGAGTCCCCAGAGTGCTATAGCAATGACACACTCTTGGTAGGAGAAAATGGGCTCTTGTATTTGTGGCCTTAATTAAAACATGCTGTGCTTTCTTCACATCTCTCCCACGTGCCACCCTGTTTCTCCAAGAAGAGCAAATTCTTGAAAGGAGTTGTCTGTGCTTACTTGGCTGAATTACTATCTTCCCTTTCCCTCTTGAGGGCACGCTGTTGGCTTTGGCTCTCCAGCTCTGCCCAGCTGCTCTTGTCAAGGTCACCAGTGGCCTCCGCTGCCAAATCCAGTGGTCAGCGCCCAGTCCTCACTGTACCAGGCCCACTGGCTGTAGTAAGGCTGACCTCTCCCTCCCCTCCAGTGGGCTTCAATGCCCCTGGTTGTTTCTTCTTATCGTACTGGGCAGCAGTCTCTTTCCTGGTCCCTCCTCATCTCTCAACCTCTGGACATAGGACAGCCCCAGAATCATCCCTTAGACCTCTTCTCAATTTACACTCACCCCCTTGGTGACATCCACCTGTCAAATGGCTTTAGATACTATCCACATGACAATCCCTCCCTAATTTATATCCCTACCCCCTGAACTCTTCTTGCATGTACCAACCACCTGCTCTAACTCCTCACTGGGTGCCTAATAATAAACTGATAATACCTCTCCAAGACCAAGTTCTGAACTCTCTCCCTCAAACCTGCCCCTCCCGTAATATTCCCTAACTCAGCAAATGGTCATTGCTCAGGCTAAAACCCTCAGAGTCTTCCCTGTCCTTTTCTTTTGTCCCACACCCAACATCCAATCCATCAGTGCATCCCACTGGTTCTGCATTAAAAGGCTTTCCAGATATGCCAATTCTTACTGCATGCACAGCCATCTACCTGGACCAAGGGCCTCCAATCTGGTCTTTCTCTTTCCATCCTTGAGTCTATTCTCAATAGTCAGTCTGACTTTTGAAACATAAGTCAAATCACAACACTCTTCTGCTTGAAACCCTCAATTGCTCAGAATAAAAACCAATGACCCTACAATGGCTTAGATGGTCTTAAGTTGTCTGGGCTCCATTACCTTGCTGAATTCATCACCATCATCCCCCTCCCCCCACTCTCACTCTTGCTCTCCACTGGCCTGCTTATTGTTCTTCAACACACCAGGTACATGCATGCTTCAGGGACTTTGCACCTTCTGTTTTCTCCTTCTGGTATAATTTTTTTTAATTTTATTTGTTTGAAATCAAGAGCAAGAGAGAGAGAGTACAAGTGGCAGGAAGGAGCAGAGGGAGAGGGAGAAGTAGGCTCCCTACTGAGCAGGGAGCCCAATGTGGGACTCAATCCCAGAACCCTGAGATTATGACCTGAGCCAAAGGCAGATGCTTAACCAACTGAGCCACCCAGGCACCCCTCTGATATATTTTTCCCAGTCATCTTCATGGTGTGCTTCTTCTCCTCCTTCAGGTGGATATTGCTTTCTCAGAGAGCCTCTCCTAGACCAGCCTATTTTACTTTAAAACACCAACAATTTTAGATTAAATAGACAAATTCCTTGAAAAACACAACTAATAAAAACTGACATGAGAAGAAACAGAAAATTTTAGCAGTCATGTCTGTTAAACATTGAATCTGTAATTTAAAACCTTCCTCCCCTCCTACCTCTTTCCTCACCTTTCCCCAACAAAACAAACAGGAAAAAAAAGACCCAAATGATTTCACTGGCAATTTCTTCCAAATGTTTAAGGAAGAAGTAACACCAATTTTATACAATTATTTTCCAAAAAGTAGAGAAAGAGGGAACACTTCCTAACCCCTTTTATTAGGACAAATAATAGTAACACCAAAACCTGACAAGGATACTACAAGAAAAGAAAATTACAGACCTTTATCCCTTATCAACACAGATGTGAAAATCCTAAATAAATTATTAGAAAATTTAATACCATAATGTATTAAAAGAATGATATGTCCTGATCAAGTGGGGTTTATTCTTGGAATCTATGGTTGATTTATTATTCAGCAATTGATGTACTGATGTGGAGTGATTTCTAGGATGTAGTATTAAGTGAAAATGCAAGCATACTATAATATACTATACTTAGTGTAAGACAAAAGGAGAAATAAGGAAATATACACACATCTGCTCATTTGAACAAAGAGAAACAAGACAGAAACCAAGGACTAGTGAGGTTGGTTACTGCATCAGTTTGCTGGGGCTTCCATAACAAAGTATCACAGACTGGGGGATGAAAGAGCAGAAATTTATTTCTTCACAGTAAAGAGGTTGGAAGTCCAAGATCAAGGTGTTGGTGGGGTTGGTTTCTTCTGAGGCCTCTCTTCTTGGCTTGTAGATGGCCATCTTTCCTCTGTGCTTATCTGTGTCCTGATCTCCTCTTCTAAAAGGAACCAGCCCACCCATATGACCTCACTTAACCTTAATTACTTCTTTAAAGACCCTGTCTCCAAATACAGTCACATTCTGAGGTGCCAGGGGTTAAAGCTTCACCATACAGACTTCCAAGCTATACATTCAGTCCGTAACAGCTACGTGCAGGGCTTGGGCACGTTTGCAGTGGGAAGAATAGAGAAGATGGGGGACAGTGGAATTTACTTTTCTGACTATAATATTTTGTATAATCCTGACCATGTTAATGTTTCTTTCAAAAAAAGAAAATGAACAAAGAAGGGGACTTAAATGAGAATACAAACAGAATACAGAGTGATACTTCAAACAAAGGACATAACTATACCGAAAGGAAAGAACTAAGTAACTGTTGAACCCAATATTTGCATTATATGCCCTCGGACAATAGAAAATAAGAACTTTAAACAAATACTGAATTCTAATTAGCAGTCTTCCTTTTTGCAAAGGAATGGGTTATCAATTCTGAAACTACTCTTTGCACATTCCAGAATAGAACAAATAAGTAAATATATTGATAATGGGAGCCAGACTTCTCACTGTCAAGAAAGGAATTGCAAATACAGAGAGGGGGAAATATAAAATGGACCATGAAGCATTATTTGGATTTGGAGTTATTAATGTGAACTCATAGTTTTAATATACATAGATAGCTAGATATAGAAATAAATATAAATGTGTATGGCTGCATACATGAGTGTGTGTATGTGTGTGTGCATGAAATTCCCCAGCTCTGTTAACAGAGCTGAGTAGCAATCAGCATATGTATAGTCAAAATCTCAGTTTATAAATACTCCATTCTCCACTAAAAGGAATCAATGGCTGATTCCAGGGCTGGAGCAGGGAAAGTATGAGAAGAGCTTGAATATCTTCTGGCAAAAAGTAAAGAAGTACCCCAAACTGAAGGAAATATGTGAAAATCACAGAGCCAGATTGAGGGGGGCTTTCAGTGGACCAATTTGAAACAAAGCATCAAAATAAATAATGACGACAAGGGATGATAACCTGCAGAACAAGGTAAGAATCTATGAGGTCATTCTGACTCATAAATAAAAAATAAATACATGAGAAGTAAAACTCTTCCTTACAGTAGAAAGCCAACGAAGAAAAGTAGAAGGAATGACATAATTAGAAAATCACCATCTGGTAATAATAATGATGATGATGATAAGAACACTAATAAATAATTCCACCTGGAGTTATCAATGGATGCCAAAACTAGTGGATAAAAATTTGAGGAATAACAAGATATTTACATAGTCTCAAAGAGTCTCCCCATGTGATACTTTTTAATTACAAAAGATAAAAAAGTAACCACTGGAGAAACCTAGAAGACACCATCTTAACCAAATGATTAAAGTTCACATTGCCACCAATACAATTAAATGGCAATATATGCCTCCTGATATGATGCATGAGGACATATCCCTTCTGTGATTTTCCCACAGAAGTTCCTAACCTGAATCTGATTATGAGGAGTCATCAACAAACCCATCCTACCAAATAACTGGCTTGCACTCTTCAAATGTGTCAGCGTCATGGAACAGAAGATTGAAGAGGCATGACAAATGGGTAGAGTGGGTGACCTTGGGCGTTCTTCTAGCAAAAAGGACATCATTGGGACAATCCGATGAAATCCAAATAAGGATGACAATTTATAATAGTTTTGTACCAATATTGGTTCCCTGAATTTGATGATTGGACTGTAGTTAGGTAAGAGAAATCTTTGTTTTTAGGAAGCACAGACTCTGAAATATTTAGAGGTAAAGCGGCATATCTACATTGCATTCCTAAATAGTTCATGAGAGAGAAAGAGGGAGGAGAGAGAAAGAAATAGGCAGAAAAAAGAGAGAGGGAGAAGTAAATGTAGTAGAATATTAGCATGTGGGTAATCTGGATGAAGAGTGTCTAAAAAATATTTGTACTATTCTTGCAACTTTCCTGTAAGTCTAAAATAATATCAAGTAATTAATTCGTGAATGCAGTAAATTGCAAACCATTCCTATCACTTCCTATCTCCTTCCTGTGCTTTATTTTCTTCTGTAGCTGTTCTTGATAAATCAGTATAGCATATTTCACTCATTTAGTTTATTTTCTCTCTTCACCTAACAGAATATAAGCTCCATGAGGGCAGAGAGTTGGATCTCTTCTATTTCCTACTATGTGCCCAGCCACTAGACAGTAACTACCACAGAATTTTATAATAAATATTTGTTAAACCTGTGATTTGCCTTGTTGTGTTTCATATCTATTTGTTGAGTGCATGAGTGGGAAAAATGAATGTTAAGCTGGGCCTGAGAAATGAGGTCCTCTCTAGCGAAAGACATCCCTCAGGTGAGGGTCTCAAAATTAATATTTGAAAGCAAATATTAATGGGAAGATCTTGATAGAGAATCCCCTGCAGGCTGCCACTGGAACCTGTGCTGTTAATTAACCTCATTTTGGACAAGCCTCACTTCAACAGGAGTGAGGCTGCTGTTGGCATGGCACCAAGAGAAGTACCTGAGACATGACTCTACTTAGCCCCCAAGGTGAAATGGAAATCAATTCAATCTGGCAGCCACTAGAACCCACCAAGACCCAGGACTATGAGTTAAAACCCCCTAAATATTATCTCTGAGAATACTCTGCTTTTCCTCGTAGGCATGGCTGGAGGACAGAGGAAGATCCCAGAATGCCTGGTTTATAACACATGTTTGGGAACACCTTGGGAAGAGGCAAAAGAATCCAAGGAAGTTAATGCTGCAGAGAAAATACCTGTATAGCTGTCCCCTCCTCTCCCTCATTCTCTCCCTCTTTCTCTCTCTCTCCTTCCTTCCAGAACATTTATAATCAGCTTTTGTGCTTTGGCAATTCTAGTCAATGTATCTTCATCATTTCAACCCCTCTTTTTAGAGCAATAGTTCTTCAACTTGTAGAAGCGTGAGAATCTCCTAGGATACCACTGATTCAAGTGGCCTGAGGGAGAGCCCAGGAATGTGTATTTTTAACAAGATAAAAGACCAGGCTTTGAACCCAGGAATCTGGCTCAGAGCCCATGCCCTCAATCACTGTGCTATGCATTTCTGATTCTCTGACAGAGCCACAGAAGTGCACAAAAAGGAGCTACAAAGATGTCCATTGCACAGGTTTTAATATCACAGAAGACTGGATATGAACTAAATGTTTAGCAATAAAAGTGTGATTAATTAAATTATGAGGTAATGGAATTCTGCTTTCAGTTAGAATGAAATGGCTTTCAGGAGACCAATGTGCCTTTTAAGAACAAGAAGAAAATCAAGATAAAGTTTAAAAAACATTTTTAAGACATTGGAACCATAGTGAGGACCATAAAGCAATTCCCAACAAATTTGAAAAGATTGAAATTGTTCAAAGTTTTTTCTGGGCCATGGTGGAATTAAGCCAGAAATCAGTAACAAAAGGAAAATAATAACTTAAAAAGACCTCCAAATGTTTATAAGTGAAGTAAAACTCTTTTAATAACCACTTGGTCTACAATAAATCAGAAAGAAATTAGAAAATATTCTGAATGAATTATAAAAACACAGCACATAAAAACATGTCACAGAACTAAAGCTGTGATCAGAGAAACATATATGGCCTCACAAGCACATATAACAAAAGAAGAAAGGCTGAAAGACAAAAATAGGAAATAATAAAGACAAAAATTATTCTTCAAAAAAATATGATTAAAATTGATAAATATTCAGAAAAATCAGACAAGAAACAAGGAATGGATTACCAATTTAGAAATGAAATCACTACAGATTCTATGGACTCATTATGAATATTTTCCGAAGTATTTGAACCTTGAGATGAAATGTCCAAAGTTATAGAAAAATGCAACTGTTCAAAACTGATACAAGAAGAAATTTTAAATGTGACTAGTATATAAATATTTTAAAATTATTTTGTAATTTAAAATCTTCCCAAAAAGAAATGTCCTTGCACATACAGATTCCCTGGTGAATTCTTTCAGATATATAAGTGAGAAATAGTGTCTTCTTTTCTATATTAAGGGGAAAAGATAAAGATGATAATAACTGTAGATTTTAAAATATATACTCTTTACCAGAGTATGGAAGTTTATTTCTATTCTGTGTTTGCTAGGTTGTTTTTTTTTTTTAATTGGGAGAGCATGTTGAATTTTATCAAATGATAATATCCTTTTTCTGCATTTTCTGAGAATATAGTGGATCAAATGGGTTGATTTTCCAAATATTAAACCATCCTTGCATTTCTGAAGTAAATAATATATGGTCATGATATATTATCTTTTTAAATAAATCATTTGACTCAACTTGCTTAAATTTTATTTAGGATTTCAGCATCTATCTTCATGAGAAGGATTGGCCTGTAATTTTCCATTCTTATTATGTCTTTGACAACAAGATTATGCTGGTCACATAAAATTAGTTGGAAAGTATTCCCTCTTTTTTTATTCTCTGGAAAATGAATACCTCTTAGATTTTTGGCTTATTATAATGGCAGAGTGAATTGGTTGGGCAACTACTTGCAAAGGTAACAGTTGTAAGGTCCAAGAAAAACTTATCAAAAGAAAAACCATTTAAAGGTATGAAGGTATTGTTGTTGTTGTTGTTTTAAGATTTTATTTATTTATTTTAGAGAGAGATAGAGCACAAGCTGGGGGAAGGGTAGAGGGAGAGGAAGAGAGAGAATCCCAACCAGGCTCCCCACCCAGATGTGGAGCCCAACGTGGGGCTCGATCTCAGGACCCCAAGATCACGACCGAGCTGAAATCATGAGTTGGACACTCACCGATGCCCGCATTTGAAGATATTATAAAGCAATCAAAAGAAGGCAGAAACCAGAGACTTTTGTCACAAACGATGACCATTGCAATGGGAAAGAATTGCAAATATATGGATTTTTTTTCCTCTGAGGTGACTAAGAGTGATCTCCAATCCTTACAAATTCCATGGCAGAAAACCTTATGTTTACAGGTTTGAGGACATGGGGAAGATAGCTCAGGGCTTGCAGAGTGGCTGGAAATGTATTGATGGGAGTTGGTGGGGAGGGGGGTCCTGAAAGCAAGAGAGCAACAGAAGAACAAGACTTAAAAATATCAGTGTAAACTCTGCCCAAATCCCTGGCTGATTGCTAATTTTATATGCATAGAGGAGAACTCAGGGAGCCCAGCAAAAAAGCAGGCAGAAATCACGAAAGAGTCTGCCTTTAAAAGATAGAACTACACTGGAAAAGGTTTGTAAGTTGGCTGCATTTTTTTTTTTTTTTTTTTTTTTTACTAAGGGCATTCCCCAGCTTTGAAACCTCAGGCAGCAGAAAGTTGAATCCTTACTGGCTTTAGAGGTCACAGCTCAGGATTGGCAGACAGCTAAAAATTTAAGAGAGAAACCAAAGGAACAAGGAAGTCAGAGAAAGAGTGAATGCCAAAATGTAGGTATAAACTCTGTTCAAATCCTTGGCCAACCACCAAACTATAGTGGAGTAGGGGTGCACCAGAGAGCCAAGCTAAAAATACAGCTAGAATTTGAGAAATTGAGGATGAAAGGTACGGTGTTCAAAGACTGAGTCCTGCCAAATTAACTGCCTTCTAGGACAAAACAAACAAACAAACAAACAAAACAAAAGTCAAAAACAAAACAAAAAACTAATAATCCTTTAAAAACAGAATCCAGAATCACAACAATGTATTGTCTATAAAGTCTAGTTTTCAACAAAAAAATACTAGACATGCAAATAAACAGGAAAATGTGATACATATACAGGGTAAAAAGACAGCCAATAGAAACTCCAAATGGGCACAGACATTGGGTTAGCAAACAAAGACTTAAAAGTAGCTATTATAGTTACTTACGATATATAAAAAGAAATGTAGTATTTTATTATTTATTATTTTTAAGTAGGCTCCATGGCCACCATGGAGCCCAATGTGGGGCTTGAACTTATGGCCCTGAGATTAAGACCTGAGCTTAGATCAAGAGTCAGGTGCTTAACTGATTGAGCCATCCAGTGGCCTCAGAAATGTGGTATTTTAAAAGATTAAGCAAAAATGTGAACTTAATGAGTGAACAAATAGGAAACTTTAACAAAGAAGATGAAACTATTTAAAAGTCAAATATTCTGTGAATGAAAAGTACATAACTGAAATGAAAAATCGAAATTCACTACAAGTGCTTAACAGCATATTGGAGATGGCAGAAGGAAAAATATCAGTGAACTTGAAAATAAATGAATAAATATTGTCCAATCCCAAGCAGAGAGAAACGATCAAAGAAAAATTAATGTCAGAGAACTATGAAAGAATATCAAGAAATCCAACGTATGTATAAATGGAGATATATAGAACAAAGAAAAGGAAAACAAAGAAAGAAGTGGTCTGAAAAAATATTTGAAGAAACAATGGTCTAAAAGTTCCCATATTTGGTAAAAAAAAATATAGAGTTACTGACCAAGAAGTTAAACAAACCCTAAGCAGGATTTATACGAAGAAAATGACACCTAAGCACCCCATAATTAAAAGGCTGAAATCCAAGATGTAGAGAAATTCTTGAAAGCAGTCAAGAAAAATGGCACATTACATAAAGAGGAAAAAGAATACAATTAAATACTGACTTCTCATCAGAAACAGTGAAGACTAAAATGTATTCAAATTACATATTCAAAGTACTCAAAGAAAAATAAAACTGTCAACCAAGAAACTGTCCTTCAAAAATAAGAGCAAAATAGAGACAAAAAATTATGTAATTAGTTCCACTTTACAAGAAAGAATAAATGAAACTGGAGGGAAATGACACCAGACGGTAATTTAGATCTATAGGAAAGAATAAAGTGCACCAGAAATGGCAAATGCATGGATAAATTTTGGGATGTATATTTTTTGTCTTAATGTCTTTAAAAGGCATATGATTGCTTAAAACAAATCTAACAACACTGTATTGTTGGGTTTATGATGAATACAGATGTGATATATGCGATGATAGCTTTAGACAAAACTATTGTTTCAAGAGTCCTACATTTATCTAAAGTATTTCAATATAAACTCTAAGGAGATAAATTAAAGATGCCCATTGTAATCTCTAGGACAACCATTAAAAAATAATGCTAATATAGAGCTATAAAGCCATCGAATGAATTTAAATAAAACATCAGAAAATTTTACTAACACAGGAGAAGACAGAAAAAGAGAAAGAACAAAGAGGAGAGACATATAGAAAACAAATATGAAAATGATAGACCTAAACCCTACCAAATGGGTAATTACATTAAATATAAATAGATCACACACTAAACTAAAAGGCAAGTCTCTCAGACTAGATAAAAATGCAAAACTCAGCTAACTACTATCTGCAATGGATGTACATTGAATGAAAAGACATAGTTCAAATCAGGCAATCTGGAAGAAATGGATGCATTCCTAGAAACACATAAACTACCAAAACTAAGACAGAAAAAAATAGAAAACCTGAAAAGACCCATAACCAGCAAAGAAATTGAATCAGTAATCAAAAATCTCCCAACAAACAAGAGTCCAGGGCCAGATGGCCTCCCAGCGAAATTCTACCAAACATTTAAAGAAGAATTAATATCTGTTCTTATGAAACTGTTTCAAAAAATGGAAATGGAAAGAAAATTCATTCTATGAGGCCGGCATTACCTAGATCCCAAAACCAGACAAAGACCCCACCAAAAAGGAGAATTACAGACCAATATCTCTGATGAACATGAATGAAAAAATTTGCACCAAGATACTATCTAATAGGATCCAACAGTACATAAAAAGGATTATTCACCACAACCAAGTGGGATTTACCTCTGGGCTGCAAGGGTGTTCAACATCCACAAATCAATCAATGTGATACAGCATATTAATAAAAGAAAGGACAAGAACCATATGATCAATGTCACCTAGCATCAGGGAAATACAAATCAAAACCACAATGAAATACCACCTCACACCAGTCAGAATGGCTAAAATTAACAACTCAGGAAACAACAGAAGTTGGTGAGGATGTGGAGAAAGGGGAACCCTCTTACACTGTTGGTGGGAATGCAAACTGGTGTGGCCACTCTGGAAAACAGTATGGAGGTTCCTCAAAAAGTTAAAAACAGAGCTACCCTATGACCCAGCAATTGCATTACTAGGTATTTTTCCAAAGGATACAAACATAGTGATTCAAAGGGGTACATGCACCCCAATGTTTATAGCAGCAATGTCCATGATTTCCAAATATGGGAAGAGCCCAGATGTCCATCAACAGATGAATGGATAAAGAAGAGGTAATATATATATTAATATATATTATATAAAGAAGAGGTAATATATATATAATATATAGAGATAAAGAAGAGGTAATGTGTATATGTGTGTGTACACACACACACAATGGAATATTTACTCAGCCATCAAAAAGAATGAAATCTTGCTATTTGCAACACTGTGGATGAAACTAGAGGGTATTATGCAATGTGAATTAAGTCAAAGAAAGACAAGTACCATATGATTTCACTCATGTGTGGAATTTGAGAAACAAAACAGATGAACATAGGTGAAGGGAAGGAAAAATAAAATAAGAGGAAAACAGAAATGGAGGCAAACCATAAGAGACTCTTAGCTATAGGGAGCAAACTGAGGGTTGTTGGAAGAGAGGTGAGTAGTGGGATGGGTAACTGGGTGATGGGCATTAAAGAGGGCATTTGAAGTAATGAGCACTGGGTTTTCTATGCAACTGATGAATCACTGAATTCTACCTCTGAAACTAATAATACAGTATATGTTAATTAAATGAATTTAAATAAAAAATTTTTAAAAATTATGGTGCATCTACACTATAGAATGTCATGTAACCATTTTTTAATGAGATAACTTTCCCTATATGTACTAATTTGAAAATGTCCTTAACACACCTTAAAGGAAAATAACCAAAAAAAAAAAATTATATAGCATGACATTAAATTTTAGAATGATCTATTTATTATACATTTAAGTGTGCGTATGTACAAGCACACATTCATTTTAGAAGGATAGAGAGCTGAAAAAATAGATAATAAATTGATAGTTTTGAATGAAGCACAAACATAACAAATTTGAAATTCAAAAGAGTCCCAACCGATAGGAACATTTCCAAAGAAAATATCTAAGTCAGTGGCATATCATGGCATATCAAGTATAAGTTCATGAGCATAGTCTACCTTGTGTACAGGCAATTATCTACAGATAATTTTAAAACAATAGTAAAACCAACTAAAATTTGATCTGCTTTTTATTAACATCATGCATTGTCCATTCTAAATAATGCCAGTAATAAAATACTTTCCTGGGGAAAAGATTTTTTTTGTTGGTCTAAGTTCTAAATAATTGCTGCTATTACATTTGAGTTTTAATAATATGTAGACAAGTTTCAAATTAGGACATTTTTATTACTTACCCTTTCTTGAATATTGCATCCTACAAAGAAATTAATTCAAAGAACTTCTAGTTAAATGATTTGCCCCCAACACACATACGCTGAGTTACATGTGTTCATTTGGAAAGTGAATTCATAATGGTTGGAGGAAGGGGGTATAGCTCAGTGGTAGAGCATTTGACTGCATAATGGTTGGAGGAATTGTTCAAGTTTGTAAACTGAAAGGGGTAGCATTTTTGTTTGGTAAATGAAAATTTTAGTTTACAAATAAAATATTTTACTGAATTTAAATATATTCAACATTGATTTCTTTTTTGTTGTCTTAGAACTAAAAAAATAATCAAGAAAATAATGAGTTTTACTGATTATTGCATAATTGTTACTGAAAATAATTTTATTATATTGAAGAGGGGAAAGTGTTAAAAAAAAAAATCATCTGCTGGGGTGCCTGCGTCTGCCTTTGGCTCAGGTCATGATCCCAGGGTCCTGGGATCGAGACCTGCATCAGGCTCCCTGCTCCATGGGAAGCCAGCTTCTCCCTATCCCACTCCCCCTGCTTGTGTTCCCTCTCCCACTGTCTCTGTCAATTAAATAAATAAAATCTTTAAAAAAAAATCATCGGCTGCAGGAGTTAAACACACGTATATGCTACTGACTACTTCACAAGGATACCATAAGCATTCAGTAAGAAAAAGTATACAAAATTCATGGCATAGTGCCTAGTATATAGTAGATACTCAGTGCATGGTAGCTTTCATTATAAACATTCATAAGTGATTGGTCCCCTGTCCACCTTCCTCAACCTCTTATCCCTCTATTTCTAGACTTTGAGAAGCTGAGATTCAAATTGAGATCAAAGTTCCAAATATGCACCAAGTCCTGTGATTAGTGTTTTAATTATCTGATTATTTCTCACATTATCTAATGTATTTCTCACAAAAATCCTGTGAACACTATTTTTGTCCCTATCTAATATATTACAAAAATACAGACAGTTCAATTTTCTCAAACTTACTCAGCTCAGAGATGGCAGTTTTATGATCAAGCCTAAGTTTTTCTGATATTAACCCTGCACTCATTCTATGTATCCATCCTCCAAGTCGTGTTCACCATCAACATCATCATCATCACAACCACTGATGAACACCTATTCTTTATGCACATGTCCCATGCTCCCATACTTTGTTTTATATACTCCACATGAAGCCATTTCTACCCACATTTTAGCACTTTCTTAGTTCTTCATTCCTTCTCTCGCTTCACACTTTTCATCTGGGATCATTTCCTATCTGCCTAAAGTATATTTTTTAGAATTCCTATAGTGAGGGTCTACTAGTGGCAGATTTTCTGGGGTTTGTTTATATAAAAATACCTGTATTTAATTCCCATTGTTAAAAGATACTTTCACTGGGTATAGAATTGGCAGTTTTTCCCCAATATTTTCAAGATATCATCCACTATGCCCTGGCTCTAATTGTTTCTGTTGAGAAGTCACCTGTGACCTTGTCCTTCCTTTATGTTAAATCTATTTTTACACTCCTGCTTACAAAATCTTTTGTTTTTGCTACAGTTTCATTGTGTTATGTTTTTCTTTTAACTTAACTTGCTTAGAATTTATTGGGCTTCTGAGGATTGTTCTTCCCTCAGTTCTGGAAAGTTCTCACCCATTATTTTTGGCTTTGCCCCATTCCCTGCCCTCCTTGATCTCCCACTATTCCTCCACTCTCTTCTCTCCTCTCCTTTGCTTTTGGAGATGTGATTAGGCTACATTTCATTCTTCACTCTATCTTTTAAGTCTCAGCCTCCTGTTCATATTTTCATCTTTGTCTCTTTATCTGGGCTATCAATAATTTTCTTATTTCCATCTTCAAATTCACTAATTCTCTCTTAACTTTTATCTAACCTTGTATTAAATCTGTCCACTGAGTTTGTAACTCCAATTATTATATATATTTTTCATTTTTAAGAATGCATTTTCTTTTTTTTTTAGTTAATTTTCTAATCTACTTTTTACTCACTCATTTTAAACCTATTTCTTAAATATATTAAATGTATTTTTTCTTTCATTGTATAGTCCTAATATCTGAAGTTTTTCAAAGTCTGATTTTGTTCTCTTTCTCTCTCTCTCTCTCTCTCTCTCTCGTTTCCTTGTATGTCTAGTGATTTTTAAATCAGAGTTGCTCATTTTCCATGGAACTTTATACAAAGTGTTTAAAGCCTAGGATGGAAGTGATTTCCTTTTGAAAGAATTTGTGTTCTCTTCTGTCAAGTACCTGGACTCACTATCAGGATGGGGCCACTTTAAGATAAAGTTTTGGCTTGAAGTTCTTTGGGATCCCAGGTTGTGTTAATTCAGGCTACAAACTGTGTTGGTGACAAATTCTGAGAGGAAGCTTCATTTCCACTTCCACCCAGTCCCCAGGTCCAAGATAGGCAGTGTTCCTTGTGGTCTTAGGAGGGGACATTGATTTCTAGTTCACTCTTAAACTTTTACTTCCTCATCTCAGAATATGTAAAATCAATGCTTAATTATACCTGGCTCAACAAATATCCTCAAGTCCAAGCTAGCTTCAGCCCTCTGCTCACCTTCCTGAGTCTCTGTCTTCACTTACTTCCTGTCTGCATATACCTTATTTTCTTGCCAACTCATAAATGCATTTAGGATTCTTTCAATCCAAGATTTTTAGATGATTCCAGTAAGAGAATTACCCTTTTTGTCTATAGTGTTGACAGAAATAGAAATTTCTGGGCCTCGGCTTTTCTGTCTTCAAAGTGGGCTACTATCCCTGCTCTCCAGGTTAGTTGGAGGACCAAATGAGCTAGCAATTTTGTAAATAAGCTGTAAACCAATGTTTCTGCTTTGAGAAAACAGAGTCAGAGACCTCAGAAATCAATGGGGATTCACACAAGGGCCCACAGTCCCGGGCTTCAGGTGAATCCCACCCCAAGAAAAGGCAGTCATTCCATGCCACAAAGAACCTTTGCATTGTCCACTTGACCCTCAGCATCTGAGTGTCATGACACTCCATTCCCTACAAAGATTGTGGGAATACAGGCTTCAGAAACAAGGTGGCATATGAGCCAGGGTTTGAAGGGTCATCAGACAAGGTTAGGAAGAGACTGGGGGAGAGCATGACAAGCAGAGTAAACAGCACAAACCGAAGCATAGAGGCCTGCCAAGGCACAGTAATTTCAGGGAACCACAGGTCATCCCATGAGGGGAGTGAAGATGAGGTTAGAAGGGAAGGTAGGTGCTGGATGGTTGATGCCTGAAATGCCAGGCTGAGCAATTTCCACTCTGCTCTTAGGCACTAGAGAGCCCTGGCAGGTTTGTGAGTTAAACTGAGGCAGCAGCTATGTCTGCTTCACTCAATTTCTGTCCAACACCTAGCACTGTGAGCACTCAACAAACATTTGATGGATGGATGAATGGATGGGTGAAGTCTATTGGTCTGGCCTCTTTAAATTGAGGCCATATACTGTATCTTTGCTAGTTTAGTCTGGATTTCTTTGCAGCTACATATTTGGATGGGACATTAAATAATTTCAATAAACATTTCTAAGCATGGATTCAGGGGTTCCCCGAGTGATCCGTGCTGTTGTTCGTTACTCACTGGCAGTTCCAGAATTCCCTTGTTGTCCTAGAAGAGCTTCTCTAGACATTTCCAGACAATTCCCTGGACATCCAGACACTATTCTGAGACCTCCCATCCTACTGCTTTTTCAGCCTAGCACAGCTCCCCAATTAGGTGGCAGGGGAACAGGTCCCACCTCCTAACCACAGGGATGAGCTCACAGTCAAGGCTGAGTCCGCTGGTCACTGTGGTTGGTCCAAACAAGGCTATGGGATACAAGATGGCCAGTTGGGTCGTTCTCCAGCATGTTTTCTGGATGGAGATTATGGAGAAGGGTCATCTTCCCTATCAAGTCACTAAACTAGAAGGCTATGATTCAGGAACTGCCTGGGGTCATAAACTCCTCCCAGATATGTTTTGCAGGCACATGGAGACAGAATGCATTTAGAGAAACTGAGGTTATAAAATGGAGAGAGAGAAAGATGGGAAGGGGAGAGAACAGTGATGTCTAAGCCCCCATCTCCCATCTCCAGCTATCCTAAGGGCAGCTGTACCCCTGCCCTGAAGGACATTTTATCACATGAACTCTTTCCCCCTTAAGGCAATTTGAGTTGGAGATCTGTCATTTGCAATCAAAAGATCTCAATGAATTCAGAAAACTCTATGGTGTGTTACTTTGATGACATATATGGACTTCTTTGTTTATTCAATCAATTATAGTCTAAATGTAGACAGTTTTCTATCAATTTCCTCTGGCAACTAGTAGCACAGAATTCTTCCAGATACCACCTCCACCTTCTTCCAGCTACCTATAACCCAGGAACTCGGCCCAGGTGCTCTGGCCACCAAGCATTCTCTCTCTCTCTCTCTCTCTCTCTCTCTCTCTCTCTCTTGCTCTCTTGCTCTCACTGTGTGTGTGTGTGTGTGTGTGTGTGTGTGTGTGTGTGTGTGTGTGTGTGTAGCCACTGAGCTTCCCCAGGCTCTGGCTCTTCCCTGGCTCTGAACCCCACCACCACACACACATACACACCAGCCCCATCACCATCAACGCACGTACACACACACACACTCCACTGGGGTGGCGGCAGCTCACCCAGAGGAGATGCCTGGAGCTCCACCAAAGTGAGAGCCCTGTTCCCTCCAAGTGTATCCAGCATGCATCCTCATCAAGGTGAGCTTATCATGCCTTCCCCTCGTACTACCTGGGCACTGAGACCCCCATCTTCCAGCTGAAAACACTGAGACTCAGAGAGGTTCAGATGCCCTGCATCACAGAGCTACTGGGAGGTGGAGCTGGAAACAGAGCCCAGGTTTCCCAATTGGTGTCCAAGTTTATTCCTTCCAGAGATTATGAGGTTCGTAGGAGAGGATGAAGGGAGAAGATCTAGACACAGGCGGCACCCATTCTGCTTGTATTGCTGAGCAACCGCAGGCAATTACCCAACGTCTCTGAGCCTCAGCTTCGACCTCTTTGGAGCATGCAAAAGTGCTGGGTCAGTACCTGGCACAGGTTAACTATTACTATTTATACATGATGAAGAAGAGATTAGTGGGATGGAGGAGGCAGTGAGGAAAGAGGGGTGGGTGGGACTAAGAAGCGGCAGCATGAGGGGGCTTCTCCATCATGAGGGAGAATTCTGCATCTTGACTTTGATGGTGGCATTACTAATCTACAAGTGTGATAAAATGCCAGAGGGCTATATCAGAAACATGCCCCAAAGACCAGCGCATGCACAACTGGTGAAATCTGAGTTAAGGTCTCTAATCTAGTTCATCATATTGTGCCCACCAATGTCCTGGTTCTGATAATGTACATAATTATGTCAGATTTCACCGTTGGAGCAAGCTGAGTGATGGGTAAATGGGACCGCTCTACAATTTTTGCAATTTCTTGTGAGTCTATACCTATCTCAAAATAAAACTGTTTTCAAAGAAATCTAGGCAAAAAAAAAAGGGGGGGCGGGGGAACCTCAGAGGTACAAATAGTGCCTGCGACTTTGCTCTTGTAGATATCATGCAATGTAATGTTCGCTCATCCTTACTTTCAAATTACAGTAGTTGATAGATCTAATAGTTGGTAAGTGCTTATGATTTAATACATTCAGAAGGAAGCACATGTATTTCTGTATCTCAAACTTGATTTTAATTATCTTGATAATTGTATTTCAATATAATCAATTTCCTTCACAATCGTCTGGTTTTATATTATGCATTAGGAAAACATGGTTCTAGGAAGGGGTCCTTCACCTTCCAACAGCATGGAAAAAATTAAGAACCTTCCCTGGGGTGTGGACTGTAGGCTGACCACCAAGGTCCAGATGAGGAAACTGAGGCCCAGATGGGGGTGTCTAACAACACCTCGAGGTCTCTGATCTTCAGACTCACTTGAAAGGAAGTATCTCTTCTAAGAGAAAAAGAGAGCTCCTCTCTTCATTGCCACCGGCCACCTCTGGGTGAGTGTTTACTCTGCCAGGTGGAGTCCATCTGAGTCCACTCTGGGGCCGCACAGTGGCCTTTGAGACAGAGAACAATGCCACATTGTGGCCCTGGCTTCAGATGAAAGAGAAACTTGGCCTGATTGCCCAGGCAGCAGCGACTGTCCTCTTAATATTAATACAAGGAGGGTGTGCCCCTCGCCCACACCCTCGCCACTTTCACCGTTGTGACGGTTGTGTAGAAGTGCCTTCTAATGGATGGTCAAAGGCCGGCACACCGGGCACTTTTATTGTCGGCTGCCTCAGTAATCTTTAACCTCCTGCTGGCCAAAGGGCTGAAACCCAGAAAGACAAAACAAACATGGGTTGGGCACCACAGTAGAATGACTCAAGAGAATCAGGACTGGAGGAAGACTGTGCACCCCCCTGGCCATGCCCTCCCAACACCCCCAAGCCACAGAGCTGGTCTGAATGCTGGGGGACAAATGGTGAGACCCACCCCCGGGATGCCATCAACATCTGTCCCTTGCTGGTGGTGGAACGCAGGACCCTGGGGAATGGCTATTAGCTTGTCACTCAGGTTCAGGGAATGAAGGCAGATGCCACACTGGCCATGCTCACCCCAGGCCTGTGGCTGAGATGAAAGGCTAGCTGGGCCCACTCCAGGAGCAACACTTCTGCTGGGGTCAGTCAAGGGGGTAGAGGGGCAGGGTGAGCAGTGGGATGGGTGGGCATCAGACAGGCCCAGCTGACCGGGCTCCACCATTCATCTGACCATCCTCCTGGAGCCTCAGTTTCCTCCCTGTGAAATGGGACCTCTAACATCTCCTCTCAGCCTCAGTACCGGCTGCCGCCATTGCTGGGCATTTACTATGGACACACTTTGCTCCAATTCTCACAACACCCAAAAAGTGGGCTTCACTGTCTCCATTTTGCAAACTGGCAAGTCTGGTGCAGAGAGCAGACTTGCCCAATGGTGATGCTGAGAGCTGAACCCAAGTCTCCATGACTACAAAGCTGTCCTCTTTCCACTTTACTGCACAAGGCAAGCCCTTCCAGCAAACATGCATTGAGCCCTCTCACGGTGTCTGTGAGGTAGGGATCGTGGCTCCACTTGGAGGATGAGGACAGTGAGGTTCAGTCCCCGTGCAAGTGAACAGGGGGTTCTGGTTGAAGCCTGGGTCATTTGATTCCATGTCCCCTTTACGTCCTATCAAACTCAGGAGGGCTCTCCACATCCATGGGCAACTATTATCACCATCATGAGAAGGTTTAGACACAGAGCCGGGGTCTGAGTCCATTTTAAGGTGCAAAGATGGAGACCTGGGACTCCCTAATGGGCCCTGGTAACACGGGAGTGCCTGTCCCAGTCAGCCACCTCACTCATTGATCAAACCCATTGTCACTGTGCAGGGGAAGGACAGACAAGGAGATCCGGGCTGAATTTAACCCCATCCCCACCCCCAAGGGGTAGAGGCTACAGACAGGTGGAAAATACACCAAGAGATAGGATGTTATTAGTCTGGATTGGATTCCTTAATCCCTTTCCTTCTCAAACCTGGGCAGCTCTGGGTCTCTGCTGTGCTGGCAGGATCCCCCCCCCCCCCTCCACCATCCAGGGCTGGGGCCCCAACCAAGCCCTTACAAGCCCTGCTGATAAAGTTACCTTCTGTGCCTGGGGCAGAAGGTCAGGAAAAGCCAGCAGCAATTTGAGGAAGGTTATGGTCTTGGGATCTGCACAAGGGTGAGGCTTGGGGAGGGAGAAAGATAGGAGTGGGCAATAAAAGATAGGCAGAAAGAGACAGTGGAGGGGGGTGACTGGCAGAGGAGCGTGGCCCCTAGCAGTACCATCTCTTTATGACCCATAAAGGGCACATAAACAGGCATCAACAACACCTTTACCTTCCCCCCTCCAATCTGTAAATGATCCTCCAGAGTCCACTACTGGCCTCAGAAACATACCTGTGCTGGTCACACAGTGGGTGCTGAGCCACAGGGGACAGGGAAGCCCTGGGTTCCGCTTGACTCCGCCCACAGGCTGGAAGGCCCTGGGCTGCTCCCCTCCCCTCCCAGGGCCTCAGAACCTGTGGATGCTGAGTGAGGGGACCTGGGTGCTTCCAGTGGAACATAGTCTCTTGTAGGCCAGGGCAGCCCCTGTGCGGGTGGTGGGCACCGTGGGGTGAGGAACTTACTCCTTTGGATGGTGCAGATTGTCAGGGGTCATCCTTTGTGGCTGGACAGCAAGGATCTTGCTGGAAAGGGGGACTTATGCCTACTGTGTGACCAGCGCTTCGTGCATTTTGTGAATCTCCGACTCGGCGGCATCCCAAACAGCCCGTAGCCCACCATAGGCGCACCATCAATGGTGACTATTGTTTTTACTCCTCGTAATCCTTGCGCCAGGCCTGTGAGTTATGCCTTACTCTCTGGAGCCCATGAAAATGCACTGAGCGGCCTCCAATCTCAAGGGGCTGGATTGACCTGTGCCCCCCACCCTTGCCACCACCCCAGCCCCTGTGGTGCTCTGGAAACCATCACCACTGCATTTGCACCAAGGCCAAGTCCTGGCTTCCCACAGGTGGCTCCCGGCTGAGGGCTGAACCTGCAGGGTCCTCACACCCACCTCAGAGGCCCCCCTCTACCGCCTCTCTAAAACATGGGGAATGTCATGGATGTGGAATGAGCCTTTTCCTGATGCCCTGGCCACCAGAGATAGGTGACGGACTCTGCCCACCATTCCCCGGGGTGCCCCCCTTGCCCACCCCATGAGTCACTTTCTGTCCTCCTCTGTCCTGCCCTGAGGCCCAGGGACCAGCAGCGAGCACTTCCTGGGTGGCTCTGCCCTCTGACTTCCCGTTGGGGCCAGCCAATAGGAAGCCCTCCCCGGGATGAGACGGTGGGTCGCGGTTGAGGTTGGGGTATTCTTGGCTTTCTTAGCTTTGTCCTCACATGCCTGCAGCTTTGTCAGGTGACACCCACCCCACCCCCAGTCCCGAGCTGGAGCTACCAGCCTCCCGCTGCCGCTGGCCCCTGTTGGTTCCTTTAAGCTGGTTCACACCTCTGTAGAGCGTCTCGGTGTAACTCTCCCTTCCTGCGTCCAGTTCTGCTTCCTGCAGGACCTCGGCTGGATGAGAACCAAAGCCCACCCTCAGGGAGGCCGAGGGGCTGGTGGCTGCCTCGTTGTGCTTGACCATCATCCCCAGGCAACAACAGGTGGTGACCTTGGGGCAGGAGAAAGCAGAGGGAGCACCGTTTGGCATGACAGGGCATGCGTGCATCTCCCTAAGTCCAAAAGGACACAGAGCAAGGTGATGAGGTCTGGGCTCACCTGAGACAGCCACCTTGGAGGAGAGGGGATGCTCGCAGGCCACGGGGGCCTGGCTGCGTTGGACAAGGCTGAATAGAGCCAGCCCTGCCAGGCCAACAATTGTGCGGTGGGACAGCCCCTGGCAACCGCCCCCCTCATGAGAGCCAGCGTCTGGACGGCGCCAGCCGCGCAGGGACCGAGGGGTCAGGGGTTAAAAGAGGGCAGGGGAGATGTGACATTGTCCAGATGGGGCCAGAGAGTGGAGAAAAGGAAAGCCATTTTGTGTTTGGGCCCCGCCCAGCGGGGGCTGGTGGGTAACGCTTGGAAGGCCCCCGACCCTCAGGTTTGAAAAACCTAAGCTCAAAGGATCCCAACCAGTGAAGCTGGAATAGAAGAACGACTGGGCACCTCCACCTGCCCCCCTTCCCCTCTGTGTTCAGTCCCCTCCTGTGGCCACACTGCCCTGTGCCGAAGCGGCCACCTCGGTGCCGCTCGTGCGTGAGCCCGCCGAGTATGGCCGTCTTGGGGCTGGGGTGGAGCCCACAGGAAGGAGGGCGCCACGCAGGGTGCGGAGTTTGAACTTGAACGTCAGAAGGCTTGGGGGATGAAGTAGCGGTGTACCTGTCTCCATCTCTTAAGCATCTAATGCACACTTACTGTATACCAAACGCTGCCAAGCCGCCCAGCCCTTCCGCACACGCTGCCGCAGTCAGCTCTGCAGCTGACCCGGCGCCTGCCCTCGCTGTGTGGCCGCATGTCTCTGAGCCTCCGTGTCCTCGTCTTAGACTGAGCATGCGGGACCCCGGTGTCTGCAGTGCTTTGGAGACGGACTGTCTGTGGATGTCTGTGTCCTCTGACGGACATGGGGCATGGGGCGGCTGTGGGAAGTGTTTTCTGGGATAATGAATACAGTTATTTTACTTTTTTAATCAATAATTTTGGGGTTTATGATTTTCAAACAGAAGATTAAGCCCACATACAGGTGACTTGCATTTTATGGTAACCCCAAATACAAGGATTTGCTGCAGCATGATATGGCAACATGAATGAAGTCTGAGCGAATGGACGGAATTGGAATTAAGATAAACTCCCCCCTCCCCCCTCCCCCATTTAAAAGCTCCTCAAGGAATCAGGGAATTTCAGTGTGGATGGGGCAGAGGGCCCCATAAATGTGTTTGTTGCTCTTGCCACAAGGGGGCGCCACGCTAGCAGGTACACCCTTGTCCCGAACCTGGTCCCAGCCGCCCTGCTGGTAGGAGGTCTGAGGACTGGCCACCTGTGCAGAGAGCAAGTGGGTGGTGCGAGGGACCGAGGTGGGTGGGAGGCCCACCGGGAGGAGCTCCACGAGGACGCCCCCCATGGGCTGGTTAGGACAGACTGGGAGGCAGACTGGCAGAAAATGGTCGGCCCCAGGGAGGTCAGGAGGCTTCTCAGGGGCCCAGGGAGGCCAAGATCAGAGGCCTGGGACAGCTGCAGGGTGTGGTCTGCAGGCTGTCACATAAGCCCCAGCAGAGGAGCACCCCCCCCCCCGCAGTGCTGGGCAATTGTGGGGGGCCACAGAAGGGTGACCTTCCGGAGTCAGAGCCTGGGCCGGCTGGCTGACCACACAGATGGGCGGCCAGGCCAGGCCTTTGTGGAGGGTGAGAAAACACTCCTGAGCTGAGCTGGCTTCTCACCTCCGCCCACCCATGTGGCCTTCGCTTCCACTTCCTCCCTGGACTGTCCTCAGGCGTCCGGCCCTGGCAGGTCACTCTGTTGGTGTCCTAGGGGGACATCCAGGAGGAAAGACATGCTTCCCCTGACCAGACATGCCAGGGGGCACCTCACCCAGGCACACCTTCCCTGTTCTACCTGTCAGGGCTCAAGGTGAGGTCATGTTGCAAGCATCAGATGCGAAGCCCCTGTCTGCCCAGAGTGAGGAGGCTTCTTGGATGCCCTGGGCCATCTGCCATGGCGATGCTGAGACCCCAGCCAGCTCCTCGGGTGTTCCTGTCCTGCTTCTGGCCCCTTTTCTTGGGAGACAGACCAGAGTACCTGAGGGTCAGCCAGCTGAGGACACCTGGTTCTCCTCAGCCCTTGTGGATGCTACAGCCACGGGGCACTGCCACCAAACCACAGGTGACTAGCTGCCTACATGACGTCTTCACCCACTCACAGGTGATCAGCAGATTAGAGGGCACAAGCCCACCACTAAGCCCTGAGCATATGGCCAAGCGCCTGGGAGCACCTACACACTCCCAGTCTGTGCCCAGACACACTCGGGGTGCCACTGACGCTGGTCTGCCCAACCTTGACCTTTTGTGCATCTGTTCATTGACCACTGCTCATTGAGGGCACTCTTGTCCACATGCACACACACACTCAGACACGCATACACACACACTCAGACATGCATGCACACACACACACTGAGGCATGCATGCACACACACACTCAGACATGCATGCACACACAGAGACATGCACTCACACACACACTCAGACATGCACGCACACACACACTCAGACATGCATGCACACACATACACTCAGACATTCATGCACACACACACTCAGACATGCATGCACACACACACACTCAAACATGCATGCACACAAACTCAGACATGCATGCACACACACTGAGGCATGCATGCACACACACACACTCAGACATGCATGCACACACACACACACATTCAGGCATGCATGCACACAGACTGAGGCATGCATGCACACACACACACTCAGACATGCATGCACACACACACACTGAGGCATGCATGCACACACCCACTCAGACATGCATGCACACACATACACTCAGACATGCATGCACTCACACACACACATTCAGGCATGCATGCACACACACTGAGGCATGCATGCACACACACACACTCAGACATGCATGCACACACACACACTGAGGCATGCATGCACACACACACACTCAGACATGCATGTACTCACACACACACATTCAGGCATGCATGCACACACACACACTCAGACATGCATGCACACACACACACTGAGGCATGCATGCACACACCCACTCAGACATGCATGCACACACACACTCAGGCATGCATGCACACACTCAGACATGCACTCACACACACACTCAGACATGCATGCACACGCATACACTCAGACATGCACACACACACACTCAGACATTCATGCACACACACACTGAGGCATGCATGCACACACACACTCAGACATGCATGCACACACACTCAGACATGCATGCACACACATACACACTGAGGCATGCATGCACACACATATACTCAGACATGCATGCACTCACACACTCAGACATGCATGCACACACCCACTCAGACATGCATGCACACACACTCAGACATGCATGCACACACACTCAGACATGCATGCACACACACTCAGACATGCATACACATACACACTCAGACATGCATGCACACATGCACACACCTCTTACCCCAGGGAACGCTGATGGCCTCAGGAAGGAAGAGTCTGCAGGTTTCCAGGTCCTGCTGTACGATGTGTCTGGAACCCCAGTCAACTCCTTCTCCCATCCCCTCCCCTCCCGTCCACTGGCCCAGCCCCTGAGACACTGGCCCACATCCCTGAGGACGTCCCTTCCTCTCTGCCCCAAGACCCACTCCTCAGGTCAGGTCCCAATTTGGTCAGGCCCCTCTTCTTTCCCAGCACCTCCCTGGTTCCTTAGCCTGGTTACTGGGAAGTCTCTTCAGGAATCAAAGTGGCTCCATGCACCCATACACAGACCCTGGCCTCAGGCTGGTGCTTGGGTTTAAATCCTGACCTCACTGACCTATTGCTTCCTGTGTGTTCCTGGGCAAAACTCGCCTAACACTTCTGAGCCTCCATTTCTTTGTGCTTGTATTTCAACATCCCAAATAGATGCATAGGTGGAAACACGCCTGCATCCCCTCTTCTACTCTGGCCTAATTCCAGCTTACTTTGATGGCTGCTTCCTCCTGGAAGCCCTCCTTGATCTCCCCAGGCAGTCGGTGACTTTACCTTCTGGCTATATGGTCCCTGTCACCTTCTGTTCCTGTGTCTCTCCTTACACATTGTGACTCCCTGAAGGCAGGGGCTCGGGTGACCCTAGTGCCCAGCATCAGAGGCCACTCAGAGCCAGGCCATAGAGACTCTAGTCACTGTCCCTGGAAGGCACCGGGGGAAACAGAAAGGAAACGGGACAGCAGGCTGTGGAGGGGGGCTGCCTCTCCCAGCAATGTGGAAGACACTGGTTTTTCCATATGTTTCTCTCCCCCCGTCTCTCCCCCCACAGCATTCGCCTGAGGAGCGAACTTTGGGTTTGGCAGCGACCCCAGGACTCCGTGTTTCTCAGTTCCTTCCAAGGCTCCAGGAAGCATCTTCCTGCCCAACAAAGTTTGGATCCTGTGAAGGGGGCTCCCCTTTCCCAAGGTGGTTCTCCCTCCCAGGCACCCGTTTCCTGCCTCCAGTTCTCTGGGGTGTTGGAAGGAAGGTCTGGGAAGGGGCCAACTGGCCTGAACCAAAGCCCCTGACCTGGCTTTGCCCTGGGAGGCCGGCCCCAGCTGAGGGTCCCCTGTCCTAGCTTTGTCCCCTGGGCCCCAGCCCTCTTCCTTCCGGGCACCTGACCCTTGATCCCTGACCTCTTACAGCTCATGCTGCTTCTGCACCCCCTCCAATCTCTCACCTGCTGCAACTCTGACCCCAGACCCTGGTCTCAGAAACCACCCTGTTGCAGGGAAGACAGCAGGCCACAAATTCAGACATTGGGGTTTGACTTTGGCCTGTTATGTCGCCATGAGACCCGGGCCTTGGGCGTTCTCAGACGCAGGACGAGGACCGTGGCCCCAACCCAGGGAGGACTGCAGAGGCTCAAGTGAGCAGGTGTATGCCTGTTCCTCCCGCCCGCACTGCTTCTGTTCCTTGCACAGGCTGCCAGCCTGCCCACCCCTGCACCCTGACTCTGGCCAGGCCCGGCCCAGAGCCCCCTCTCCCCTCCTTCCCTGCTCTGGTGTCTCTTCCTCCAGGAAACCTTCCTGTAGCCCAGCCTCAGAGATGGCTCTCCCCTTGAGCCCCCTACTCAGCATCAAGCCCCAAACTTCACCAGATAGACTGATCCTCCTCAAACTCTTCCCCTATTAATCTCTCAAGAAATTAAGAGAAGGCTAAGAGGAGTTTCATTCAAGGCCAAGCAATGCGCCGCCCATATGGGGTTTGTTCAGGTGTCTGAGACCTCTGGGGGTCAAAGGAGCCCTGACTCCTCCCCTCTGGGCTGCAAATCACTTCACCTCTCCAATCTCAGCCTTAGTTTCCTGCCCTGTCTAAGGGGGATAAAAAGGGTGCTGCTTTCCAGAATGCAGTGAGGACTCATGAGGATTGCTCCTGAGCACTCAGCCAGGCACCTGGCACGCATTTAATAATTAGCAACTTAGAAAAGAAAGCCCGAACCCACAGGCCTCTCCCTCTTACACCTGTCTTCCTTAAAGCAAAGCTGTCTGGTGGTCCCTCCTTGAATTCCTGTCCTGGGCTGGTCTGCCCAGCTGCCCACCAGCCTGTCTCCTCTTCCTGGGAGCTCGAGCACCCCTCCCGGGGCTGTGCGGACGTGGCCAGCAGACACGGCCCCGAGACGGGCTATGTGGGTCTACAGTGTGATTCAGATGCTCAGCAGTCACGAAGGAGCCCAGACGCCCAGGCCGGGGCAGCAGGCCCAGGCCCAGCCCAGCTTCCTACGCACCGGAGACCAGATAACAGGCACGCCAAGTCTGCCTTGGCCTCCAGCTGAAACCGGGCGTCCCGGGAGGCTGGCATGGGGACAGGCTACTCGGGGCCACAGCTGCACGGGGAATATGCATCTCACATGCATGAAGACATGACAAATGTACGCATTAGCACAAAGGACAGGCCACCCTGGTGTCTTTGTCCACTCACACTGCCTCAGTGAAATACCACTGACCCGGGGCTTACCCAACAGACATTGATTTCTCACAGTCCTGGAGGCCGGAGTCCAAGATCAAGGTGCCCGCAGGGTTGGTTTCTTCTGAGGCTCTTCCCTGGGCCTGTGGCTACCGTCTCGCTACCTGCCCACGTGGCCTCTCCTCGGCGCGTGCGGCAAGAGGGTGAGCTTTCTGAAGCCCCTTTTCTCAAGGACGCTAATCCTATCAGATCAGAGCCCCACCCTTATGACCGCATTTAACCTTAATTACCTCCCAAGAGGCCCCATCTGCAAACATAACCACATGGGCCATCAGAGCTTCAACATATGCACTTGGGAGGACACAAACATTCAAACCATAGTACCTGGTGACAGCCGCCGAGTCGTGCTGATTCTAAAATCTGTGCCCAGCTCAGTTCCTAAGATGCCTGCCCCACTGTCAAGAGAGTCCGGAGGGAAAGCGAGGGAGAACTGCCTCCCAAAACGTCCTCAGCCAGCATCTCATTTGTCCCCTGCATTTTCAGCCCAGGGAAGGCAAGGGCTACCACCCGGGTATCCATCCCCACAGGCCGCCTCCCAGGCGCGCGTGCACACACACACACACACACACACACAGGAATGGCCCTGTGCATGCAGATGCGTGTTCGCGTGGCTGCAATCGCTCGGGGATATCCAGGTGTGTTCTTGGGGACACACGTGTTGTTCGTGGCCGTGTGTACACAGGAGATCACACAGGAGCACACAGACCATGTTTCCCTGCACCTGCCCCTACATTTTGCTACCATGCCATTTTCTGGTGTTTTCTGCCGAATTTGAATGCCTGCCCTTGTCCCACAGTTTCAAGATTCAAAGCTGGCTTTTAAGAACCTAAACTTGCAGAAGCAAACAGGAACTTGAAAAGGAATGTGTGCAGATGGGGTCTGACATCAGGAACTTAACTGGCAGGTTCAAGGGCCCAGCGTCTCATTATCAGAGTCCCCTAGAATGGCTCCCCAGACGTCAAGGCTGGGCACTGGGGGCGGGCGGGTTTTACAATGACCCTGCCTGAGGAGACCCAGGCTAGGAATGGGAGCCCCATTTGTCTGCCTCAGCTCTGTGCCCCATCCCCACTCCAAGACCAACACAGAACATGGGCTGGGTCAGACCGCAGTTTGAGTCCAAGCTCCTCATGTATCATTGGTGGGACCCATGCCAGATAACCTGATCCTCTGAGCCAGTGTTCTTATCTATAAAATGGGCATGTTAGTGAAGATTGCATGAGATGATGTCCATAAAGAGCTTGGCACACAGACTAGATGTTAGCTATCATTACCGTTATTGCTACTGTCAGTCTGGAGTTCGGTGGGGGGGCCCCCAGACTCTATTTGCCTGAAGGATGAAGTAGCCTCCTGGGAAGGAACTGCCCTGAGGAACAGGGGAGTGAGGCTCAGGACTTGGCCCTGGAGAGGTGAGTGTAAGCACAGGGCAGTGGGTCCCCCTACTCACCTTGAGCACCCACAGCGGCACCCACGAGGTGCAGAGCCTTGCCCACATCTCAGTGGGATATCGGGGGTGACAGCCTCCGGGGTCGTGGAGCAGCTGACCCAGGCTCCGGCAGCCACACGAGGCAGTGTCTGAGAGTCTCTCCAGGGGACCAGAGCAAGGGAGGAGGAAAAAGACAGGATGGAAGCTTCCAGAAGCCCACTCGGGGGGGCTCTGCATCCTGCTACAGCAGGTAGCCTGGAACCATGGAAATACCGCCTGGCTCCTGGATCCTACCTCTGTTTGTGCCCCCCTGATTTTGTGGAACAGAAAACAGTTTTGTTTTTCCTTACTGGGGGAAAAAAAGAAAGTTAATTGGGAAATTCAGTGTGAGCTCCTGTGAGGACAATCCAACCACCTCCCACCCCTCTGTGTTCCTGAGGATGCTCACTATGATGCCCCTTTCCCATATAGACCTACAGGGAAAGATGTTGTTTGTTTGCTCAACAAATGTTTACTGAACGCTCTGCACACGCCAGGCCCTGATGATTCTGTGTTGAACGAGGCAGACGGCGTGGCCCTGCCCAAGGGGGGCTCCCTGTCCCTCAGGGGCCCAGCTGCCCCGAGCTGCAGGAACACGGCCTTAGAACCAACTGCACAGACTCAGGTTCAGATCCCAGCTCTGCCCCCATCATGCTGGGACGCTGCTTGCCCATCTGTGAAATGGGCACGGCAAGCCTGCTCCACATGATTCCTGGGAAGTCCGTGAGAAGAGATGCCTTTTTCTGAAGTTTTAAAAATGTAAAACCAGACAACATACCTCTTCTAATATTTACATGTGAAAAACCAGATTACTTTCTTGTTTAATTTCAGACCCGAGTTCAGCAGTGTGGCCACCTGGGTGAGGGGAGAGCAGAGGCCCTGGGTGGGAAGAAGTTATTGACAATGTTCTGGTTCTCGTGTTAGGTGGTGGGTCCCAGGGTCTCTTACTGACATACATAAACTATGAACACACCAGGCCAGTCACAAGTGTGAGGTGTAAACCAAGGACCAGCTCAGGACCCGGTCCTGTGTGTTGAGGTCCTCACAAGAATTAAAACAGAATGAAATGCTGTCTGTAGGGAGCCTGGCTCACAGAAGGCACTAAATAAATGCCTCCTCCCCAGCTTCTTTCCTGCAATGTGACATTTTCCTTGCTTTTACAAAGCAGATTTGTGCCATCCCGGTGAATTTTAGAAGAGACGAGAAGCACGTCTCCCTCCTGAAGAATCAGTGTTTGCTCCAGAGCCCCTCAGTCGCCGTACGGGCAGAAGACAAGCGCCCACTGCGACGGCCTGTGCCGGGTCCCCCCCAGCGCCTCAGCTGTCCTCTTGTGTCCAGTGAGCCCCCAGCACTCTGATGTACGTGGAGCCAGCCACAGGGAGCTGCTGCAGCTGCGGGGGGCCATGAGGACAGGAGCTTCCGGCTCCCCATCCCCATGGTTGCTGTCCTAGTTAGAGTTCCCCAGACAGGAAGGATCAATATTTAATATTTAGGAATTTCTAATAAGGAATTAGAATTTATTTATTATTTATATTTATTATAAGGAATTATTATTATTTTATGATAAGGCTGACATGATTCTGGAGGCTAATGAGTCCTAAGCTCTGCAGTCAGCAAGCTGGACACTAGGAGAGTTGACTTTATGATCCCAGTCCAAACCTGAGGCCAGAGACCCAGGGGAGCCAAGTGGGTGGTTCCCGTGTGGTCTGGAAGGCTCAAGGCCCAGGGAGAACTGGTATTTCAGTTCAAGTTCAAAGACGGGAAAAAGCCAATGTCCCAGTGTAAAACCAGTCAGGAGGAAGAATTCTCTCTTACTCCTAGGAGAGACCGCCTTTTTGTTCTAGTTGGGCCTTCGCCTGATTAGGTCGGACCCACCCCCATTCGGGAGAATAATCTGCTTTGCTCAGGCTACTGATTTCAATGTTAATCTCACCCAAAAACACCCTCACAGGAACACAATAATAATGTTTGACCAAGTACCTGGGCACCTCATGACCCAGTCAATATAAAATTAGCCATCACGTCTGCCAAGAGTCCACATGGGAGCTCAGCATCAGAACCCCTGCTTACCTGGACCCGCAGACTGGGCCTGGCAGAACCCTGCTTTGCATCATGGCCCCAGCCCACATTAAAGACAATACAGGAAGCTGCTGGGAAGCTTCCTGGTGAGTGGGACATTGAGGATGCTGGCAGCCCCATCACCCCCTCTCCACTGGGTGATTGTTGCCAAATTTAGCAAATAAGAATACAAGATACCCAGGGGTACCCGGGTGGCTCAGTTGGTTGGGCATCCAACTCTTAATTCTCAGCTCAGGTCTTGATCTCAGGGTTGTAAGTTCAGGCCCGTGTTGGGCTCCATTTTGGGCATGGAGCCTACTTAAAAGAAAAAAAGGTTAAGAAAATGCAAGACACGCAATAAATTTAAATTTCAGGTAGATGATGAACAATTGTTTTAGTATAAGTACATCCCATGTAATATTTGCCTACATCTTATGTACTTACCACACTCATGGCTTCACTGTTGTTTCTCCTTTATTCTGAGTCCCTGTTCCCTTCAGGTCTAGGGTATGAACAGAGAGACTAAGAATGGGGCCAGGCTCCCCACCCTGCTCTACTCTGCATGAATCACCCTTAACGTGGCCCCACGGTGTACACAGGGCCCCCGTGCGGTTTTCCACCCCAGCCTTCCCCCCAGGCCCCTCTCTCCTCTGTCTCTGTCTCTGTCTCTCTCCCTACCACTCTCTTTGGTGCTAAGTGCTTTGTTCCCTTGGTGTTCACTCTCGAATCAGACCATGTTGGCTGAGCACAGGCTCATTGCTCCTGATCCCTGGCCGGCAGCCTCAGCAGTTCTGGTCACTCCTCCCACGTGTCTCCTGAGGATCAGATGCTCTGAGTCCAGAGCCTGAGGAGCTTGTGACAGAAATGCTAGCGTCGTGGTCCCCTGGTGGAGAAGATGCATCTGTTGAGGGGATCCACAAACCTCAAACCCTATCAGACGGACTTGCCTGGCCTGTGACCAGCCATCAGAGGGGCGAATCCGTGACTTGAGAGTGGGCAGAACTGTCTGCACCCCACCTTCCACTTCAGGTTACTGCGTGAACTTGAGCAGTCTACGCCACCCTTGTTTCTTCGTTGTCATTGGCAAGAGTTCTGCTTGTCAAGCAGTCTAAAGTTTGTTCTTCTACCCCAAATTCTGTGATTCTGTATACGGGTAAAGCAGATAATCTGGCTAGTGTCAAGATTAGCAAGATAGAGAGGCTCAACCAATATTCAATCTGCCCCAGAATAAACATTCATCCATTTGTTCAACAAACACCAAAGGTTTGCTCATTGATGGTGCTTAGAACAAAATCACCCACACACTTGAAATGCTCACAAATGCTGACTTTCGGGGCTGCCAATTTAATGGCGAACGTATTGGAAAGGGTGGTTTGGTCTTCCAAGTTTAGACACGGGCCAAGCGTCTCAGGCTAATGCCAGAAGGAGCTGATGGACCTTGACATTAGGTGGAGCCCACGTCTTGCCATTTTATTTGTTTTGTGCTTAGAGGAACCGATGGCAGAGAGAAAGAGGGTCACACAGGCAGAGGGAGGGATGGTGATAGGGGCCACTGACCTTCCTCTGTCTCCTGCCTTGACCACATAGGACATAAAGTGAATCCTTGCTGGACAGGTCAGCAGGTCAATGATTGACTCCCCCATCTGCTGTGAGGTTCAGCACCAACTTGGTGCTGCAAGGTTTTCCCCAAATGACAAATTATCACCAAGTTCCCCATAAAAACAGCCTATAAGGTCTTCAGACCCTCCACCGTGGTAATAAAAGTCATTCAAGCCCTAAAGAACCGCTAACCTTCAAACTGAGAGAATTCTAAAAAATCACCTATGCCCAGTATCTTAGTCCATAATGTACAGATGGGGAAACTAAGGCTCAGAGGGAGAAAGTGATTTGCCCAGGATTGCATGGGTGGGCAGGGTGGCTGGCAGGGGACTCCCTACTCTGGTCGCTGAACCAAATGAAGAGATCTTAAAAGCACTCTGTGGCCCCATCACGGGACTCCTGGCCCCAAAAGCACCCAAACCCTGGTTTGGATGGTGCAGACAATAATGGTGCCATCACGACAGTAAAGCAAAGCCACATCCATCAGCCCTGCTTTGGGCCACATGGGGGCTTTTACTTTTGCAGGCTGGTGGGAGTCCCCACACCAGGAATTAACCTAATGGCTCCAGAAAACAAGACATGAATTTCGAAGGGACTCTCTGTCCAGTTTTTAGACGGGGACGGTCAGATGATGGAAAGATTCTCTGCGGAGACCACACACACATCAAGCTGGCTTTGAAAGTCTTTGGAACTGATGCCGCACGTGGAGCCCAGCTAACCCTTCCATCAAGCCCCGACATGCTACCAGCATCTCCCCGAGTCTCTGAGCTTGATAAAGGGATGGCCCAAATAGAGGAGATGAATTCCAGGAATTTGATCTTTCAACACCCAAGGAGCTGGAGCCTGGGGCAAAAAATTCCTTCCTCCCTCTTTAAATGGTCTTGGTGCTTCTGGTACTTGGCATCCCGTATGCCCTCTTCTGATCTGTGGTCATTCATTCATCCGTCCACAGAGGCAGTGAGCAGCTTCTGTGTCCCAGGCCAGTAGGGCACACCCAAGCTTCCCCACCCTCTCCTGGGTTCGGGACCCCGCGCCCTCTCTTTCAGGGCACACATTACCCCATCTTCAACTGCCTTGGACGTGTCTGATTTTCCCAGCAGACCATGGTGCTCACGGGCAGAGACTAACACAGAACAGGGTCAAGTTACGATGAGGTCATGAGGGTAGACCCTAATCTAATATGACCTTGTCTTTATTAAAGAGGAAATTTGGACACAGGCACCACAGGGACAGTGTCTTGTCAAGATGAAGGCAGAAATGAGCGCGATGTGTCCGCAAGCCAAGAACACCAAAGACCACCAGCAACCAGCCAGCCGCTTGGGGAGAGCCCGGGAACAGATTCTCCCTCCCAGCCTCAGAAGGAACCAGCTCAACTGACACCTTGACCCTGGCCTGCCAGCCTCTAGGACTGTGGGAATATAATTGTCTGTTGCTTAAGCCCCCCAGTGTGTGGTGTTTGTTAAGACAGGCCTAGCAAAGGGATGCAGATTTTGGTAGGAATTTGGTGGGACTTGGAAGGCAGCATCCTGCCTCAGAGGGAGGGAGGATGGCCTCCGGAGTCAGATACTGACCCCAAGAACAACGGGGCTCGCGGAGCGCTGTTGCGCATCAGACAATCCTCCCACACTCTCCGTGTCTCCTCACCTGCACCCCCGCCCCCAAGGCAGGCACTAGACTCGCCCTCACGCCCTCACGTAGAGATGGGGAAACAGAGGTCAGCTGCTGGCTTGCCGGGGAGGCATCTCAATCCGGAGCCCACAGTCTTAACAGCACACTCCCTGTTTTGTCGGGCAGGTAGGTGGGTCCCCGCTCTGCCTCTTCCAGCTGTGCTGTTAGAGCAAGTCACGCAGCCCCCCTGAGTCTCCGTCTCCCCATTTACAAAAGGGAGCCACCACTGCCTTCCGTAAGAGGTGGTGAGGAGAGGAGCCAGGCGCCCAGGACTGAGCCTGCAGAAGGGCTTCCTTGGGGAGTGCTACCTTCAGGAGACTTCGGTGCTTAGACCCGTGCCCTCTGACCCCAGCACGCCGCTGGGTGCTCCTGGCCCCTGGGGCCCCCCCCAGGAGGACGGAAGCACCCGTGGCCCCTCCCCCACTTCACGCAGGACTTGGCAGGGAGGAGTTAACCATCTCTCTAGCCCCCCAGGCGTGTGTGAAGACAGCTTGGGAGGAAGAAGGGGAGGTGTGGGGGCAGCAGGGGGCCTTTGCCTCCCTTCACAGCTTGCTGTCCTAGCCTCAAGCCCCTCCAGAAAGGAGCCCACTCCCCACTCCCGCCACAGCTGTGCTCCTCCCTGCCCTCAGTAATCCACCCCCCCATTGCTAATATGGATCTGGGGGGGCCCTGAAGGGAGAGGCCGGTGCCCCCCCAGCACTCACGGCCCTCCCGCCTGGCTTCCTGCTGGCGGGACCCTCCGATCCCCGTGAAATGCCTGTCTTCCCCCGCACACGTGGTACTGCCCCTTCCTGCCATGGCCGCTGCTGTTTCTTCTGCCCTGAGCACCCCTCCTGCCCTCCTTTACCTGCTGAAGCTCCGCTTTCCCTCCATTCCCCCCTCAACACGCCTGGCCACCGTGAAGCCTCCCAAGAGCGCCAGGGGACCCCCAGCGTGGGTCTCACCATCCCACCCAAAACTACTCAGCACCGAGGACAGGTCAGGTGAAGTTCCCTGAAACATGCCAAAGAGCGTGTTCCTCTCCTGCTCAAGAACCCTCCATGGCTCCCTCTGCTCGTGGGACAGCCCCAGGTCCTTGCCTGGCCTTTGGCCTTCCCGGGCCTGCTGCCCGCCACCCCCCACCGCTCCCAGTTACAGCCTCTGCTCGTTCTACGTCCCCTCTGTGGAGGGACACAGCTGGGCTTGAATTTCCGCTCCGTACAACCTCGGACATGCCGCTGAATGTCTGTCCCCAGCTCTGAGTGGGAAAGATTCAAGACCTGAGACTCTGAAGTCCCTCCCAACTGTGTGCCCAAAGCCAGAGTTGCTGCAGGCCGAGAAGCCCCTCCACAGGGCCACCAGGCACCAGGAAAAGTCTCCCCGGCCACCCGCAACCACCAGGAACATCTGTGTGGGGCTCACATGTGTGACCCTGAGGTCTGCTCTGCAGAAACCACTAACCTTTGGAGTCTCACAGAAGACTAAAATAGGAAGCCGTCTCTGCCTCCCACACGGGGTAGACAGTTTTCACGGTTCACACGGCACTTTGGCTCAGAGAACCGCGGCTGCCATTCCAGCATTTTCAGACGTGACAATCAATACTTAAAATCGGGTAGAAGCAGAAAGGTGAGTGGGGCTGCCGGCAGGGCCTGCTTCCCAAAGCCTCCACCTGCCTTACAGAACATCTCCCCTGGCTTCTGAGGAGGTCCAAGGTGGGGCCTGCACACGCACACGCACACACACACACGCACAAACGCACGCGCACGTACTCACAGAGAAACACGTGCATTTACGCACACACACTCCCAAACATCCACAGGCCCGCCATCAGCCACGCACACCCCCCTCACCTGTGCACGGGCATGGCCAGTGGCAGGTGTTGTCCACGCACCACTCTTCTCCATGGTGCCCAGCCTGACCCTATGTCCGTCCCCCCAGAGCTCCCCTCTTGATTGTGGCCCGCCTCTGACCAAATCTACAGGGTGACACGCAAAGATACAAACCGACACATGCCCACGCGCCCTCTCCTCTCCCTAAGATGTACACACTACACGTAAGCCCAGGCCAGCACGCTCCGAGGTGGACGTTCTGTGCAGTGGACGGAGCTCAAGCCTCCAGGAGCCCCTCTACGGTCCAGAGGGAGCAGAGGGCGGGTGGGCATGGGGGAGCCGCTGAGTCAGAGCTGGAAGTCGGGTCCCGGCAAGGCGATTTTGCAACACCAGGACTGCTCTGCCTTTGGGCCCCAAGCTGGTGTCCCATCCTTCTAGAAATGAAGAAACCGAGTCCCAGCAACAGGCCGCCAGCCGATGGTGGAAAGGACTTCTGGGCTTGGCCTCCAGTCCACTCCAAAGGCTGGGCTCTGGGAGGTGTCACTGGCTCAGTGGACACAAAGACCGACTGAAGCCCTCCTGTGTGCCGGGACGCCAGGGTAGGGAAAACAAAGATGCTGCCATCTCTGTGCTTGAGGAGCTGGAGGTCTGGGGCGGGGCGGGGAGGGGGCTGGCAGGCGTGCAGGGGGCGGCCGCCCCGGCAGAGCAGAGCAGAGGGCAGGGGCCGGAGGGGCATTTGGGAAGGGGATGCAGGAGGGGACGGGGACGGGAGAGCTTTCAGAAGCTACAAGTGGTTTGGCGGCGAGAGCACGCAGTGGGTGGAGCGGGTTCCTGGCACTTGCCGACGGTTTGCCTGAGAGTCAGGGTGGGCTCCTGGCATCCAAACCGTTTCTTCTGGAGCTGCTGGCTCCGAGAACCCAGAGGAGGAACTTCCCTCGGTTCCTAGCTGACAGTTTGCTTTCTGGGCAACCTTTACCATCTCCGAGTTACACGCTCAGCGGAGACTTCAGGGTGTCGCGCTGACATTTCAACTCCTCCAAGCTGCTTGTCACCTCCGTGTTTGATTTCTATGCAGTGAATAAGAGGGTGGTGTCTGGCCAGCCCTGGAGCCCAATGAACAGGTCTGGCCTTTTCTTGGGGAACATTTGAAAAGCTCTTGGCAGGACCCCGAATACACATGGGAGGGGGCTGCCGGGCCCACTGGAAAAACTCCAGCAGTGGGGAGAAGAGACTTCCAGAAACCAAGGGAACTTTCTGAGCCTGCAGTCTAAGGAAAGCACCTGGGGCCGGCTCCCCCGATCGCGGGCAGGGCTGTAAACCCACGAAAGGTGACCCCTGTCCATTGCCATATGCCATGGGACCAGTCCTCTTTGTAGCTGTGGGGTGCTTGTCTGCTTGACAAGGGCTCAGAGCTTCAGGCTCATTATTTACAAAACTGGGATAATGATCAATAGCTCACAGGGGTCCTGTGCTTTGTAAAACATCCATGTTTTGTAAAGTGGAAAACACCATCTGTACATAAGGGATTATTGTTTTCGTTAGTGACAGGATGATGGAGGAACCCGAATCCCTGAGTCACCACCAGGAGCAGAGCCGCCCACCAAACGAGACCCCTGCAGGAAAGCTGGACCCCCTTCCTGTCTTCATGGCGTCGCTGGATTTGGGGGCTCCTTCGTGAGCACAGCCTCCCCCTGGCTCACGTGTGCGCCTTTGTGTCACCATCCCGGGCTGTGCTCCATCCCTGAGAGCCACGTTTCACGCGGGCTGGGTAGCACACCGGTCATCCGGGAAATGGGTTCAGGGGAGTGAAAGGAGCAGAAACCAGCCTGGGGTGGGCCCAGGGTGGGAGCACCAGACAACAGGGGATGAACAGACAAATCTTTCAGGAAGTCTTTATTGGGGAGGGTCACAGGGGGTCAAGAAAGGATTTTTTTTTTAAGATTTTATGTATTTATTTGAGAGAAGACAGAGAGAGAGAGCACGCGCACGCACAAGTGGGGGGAGGGGCAGAGGGAGAAGCAGACTCCCCACTGAGCAGGGAGCCCGATGTGGGACTTGATCCCAGGACTCTGGGATCATGACCTGAGCTGAAGGTAGACATTTAAATGACTGAGCCACCAGTCGGTGCCCTCAGATAAAATTTTTAAAAAGATCTTTAGTTTGTTGAAATATTGATAGGAAGGAGCCAGATTTTGGGGGGGGGGGCGGCACGGAAAAGGTGAAAGTATAGGAAAGGGGTAGTTAACGGATTGTATAAGGTCCCTGAGATGGGAAGGAGTTAGGGCCTGATGAGCAGGTGGAGGGGCAGGCTGTGGGTAGAGCAGACCCATGTCAAGGTTACTATGGATAGTTAAGAATATGAACCCCATTAGTACTTAGCCGGGTGGTCGGCACCTAGGAAGAACTATTCTTCTGTTAAATGGTGCTATTTAAGAATGGGAATAAACTACCATTTTGGCCAAATGCTTTTTAGGCATCGATTGAGATAATCATATTTTTTTTTCTCATATAACCTATTGATGAGATTTCTTCTACCAACAGATTACCCAAAACATGAAACCATTCTCACACTCCTGGGACGAAGTCTACCGGACTTTGATGAATAATTAACACGCTATTGAATTTGACATGTGAGTGTTTTACTAAGAATTTTCATATCTGTGTTCGTAAGTGAGACAGGCCAATTGTTTTGAGGTTAGCTTTGATAGATTTTGGTGATGAGATTATTTCAGTTTTGCAAGATTATTTGGGGAGGTTTTGGTCTATTCTGTGCTTCGGAAAAGTTACGTGTCTGTTCTTAAATATTCTCAATAACTTACATGTAAAACTACCTGGCCTACAACCTTCTTTTGAAAGTATTTTTATTAAAATTTCAATGTATTCTATAATTATGGGAGATTTTGATATCCTCTCAAGATTTTTAGTAATTTATAGCATTCCAGATAATTGCCGATTTTCACCGAGATTTCCAAAGCATTAGCATAATTATATATATTATTCTTCTTGTGAGCCCCCTCTCTGCAATTACATCTTTGCCATGTTGTATGTATTTTGTGTCTTTTTATTTAATTAGAGTCACCAGATTATTAAAGTTTATTTTTATTTTTCAAATCCACTCACATTTCTCTGTCAGCTGTGTTTTTTTACTGCATTAAGTTGGGCTTTATCTTTTTTATTTTATTCTGGTTGCATTTCCTCCTTTTCTAGATTATTGAATTGAATGCTTCAATCACACCTGTTTTAGCTTTCTCTTTTGATAAATAATGCATTTAATACTGTGGATCTGTGAAATTTATGGGTTTTTTGGGGAACGCAATTGGATTTTTAAGACCTAACATATCTCTGGCTCTGGTCATTGTCCCATGGATGCTTAAACATAAGGTGCATTCTTTATTTCTGTGCACAAAAGGAGACATTTATTGTTATTATTATTCTGAGAGTCTTTACCTTTTATTAGATGTTTTGCTCACTTTTATCTGTTCTGGGGGAGGGGAGGGGCTACGGAGGGAACATTTGGGGGTGACGGATTCGTGCCCTAGCACGATGGCCACTCTGGTGTCCACGCCAGAGCGTGTGAAATTGTAGGCTGAAGCATCGTGCAGTTTATTGTATGTTCTAGTATACCTCAATAAAGCTGTTTTTATTTTTAAATTTATTTATTTATTTAAGTAATCTCTACACCTAACATGGGGCTCGAATTCACGACCCCAAGACCAAGCATCCCATGCTCCCCTGACTGAGCCAGCCAGGCGCCCCAGGCAAGCTGATTTGAAATGCCCTCCACCTTGTTCTAAAAGATTTGTGAAGTCCCTGGAGATCAGCCCTGGGACTCTGGCCTCTGGGACGCCCCCCCATGGCAGCCCTGCTTCCTGTGGAGAGGGCCAGAATGGGGGCCTTCCCTTCTTATGCAAATGTGAAAACTCTCTTGCCGTGGCTTTTTTCATCTAGTATATCTTAGCATAATTTTGCTTCTAGCAGCTATCTCTCCTTTAAGAGAAGCAAATGCATACCCAAGCTTCTATTTCTAGATCTGCCCGAATCAAGAACAATGTTAACAGAGCCTGGCTGCTTGCTCAGTACTTCTAGCCCTGGTGGAATGCCTCCCTTCCTCGCTGCCCCCCAAGTCTTGGTGGTTTCAGTTTGGGGTTATAGATCCAGCCTCTTCTTCAGGTCGTTTTTAATTTTATAAATTTTTTTTCATGAATTTTGGGTTTTGTTTTTTTTTCATTCTATCGTGCTGCTCTGTTTAGAGCAGCTTTCATACCTCCACCTGTGTGTTTGGTTTGGCCTCGGCGCTTGGGGCCAGCCCCTGATACCGCCGTCTTCATTTTGACTCATCTCTCCCTTGGCTACACGTCTTTGGATAATTGTTTTCCAGGAAGGTGACAGGAGCCATCGCTCCCCAGTCTTCGCCTATCTAAGGATATGTCCCTGTGCCCTTCGTTCACAAGAGACACATGGCTGGCACATAGCTCCTGGCCCCCAAACTTTTCCCCTCAAAGGTCTGAAGAGTGCTTGTATTTGCTTCTATCGTATAGTATTCAGAGGAGAAACCTGGAGCAAGCCTGTGTTTTCTTCGTGTTTAGGTAGCCTGTTTTTTAATACTTTTCCGCTCAGTGAAAGAAACTTGAGAAACACAAAGAAAAATAACCAATCACCTATAATCAACCCCAAACATGGATAAGACTGTTAAATACTTTGATGCCTTTTTGATCTTTTTTTCCCGATGTAAAACACCAGCTCATATTCAAAGCTGACCTGAGAAGAATTACGAACAACAAAAGTATAGGAAATGTTTGGTTAAACATTTTCAGCTACTTGGAAGAGAATTAGCAAGTGAATCTGTTTCTGAATACAGTTTTTATTAATAGAAAGTCACTTTCTCTTTGAGCTCATGAAATAAATTTTAAGTAAATATTTAAAGAAGATGCATGGCGGTGGGGAGCAACATTAATGACTAATGTGTATGTGCTGACCACAGGCCTCGCGGTGGAGAAAAAAAAGCATCTGTCATTCGTGTGGTGATACCAGTCCAACCATTTCCTGTTGGCCTCCGCGAGGCCCTTCCGGCCTGTCCTCTCTTTCTGCCCTGCTCTAGCTGGCATCACCCCATCTCTCCCTGGGGCCATCACCTGGTCTTGTCCACTCTGCTCCCCTCCTGCCCCCCTCCAGGTTCGTCACAAGCATCACAGATCCCTGATGTTTCACCAGAGCCCTGAGGTCTTTGCATGTCATGTGCTCTTCCTTCTTCCAGAATGTTCTTACCTTCCATGACCATCTCTTTGTCATTACCTCCTCTCTAGAGTCCCAGCCACCCCCCAAGAGCTTTCTGCCTTTCCAGTTCAGCATTGTTTCTATACCTTGATCAGAGCCCACCTCCTCCAGGAAGTCTTTTCTGACTTCCTCTGAATTCCCCAGCACGTTCTCTTTCTCAGAAATGCATGTTACTTCGAGGATGGTTTTAAAAGGTAAGTTTTCCCAATGACTGATATATTTGCCAAACCAGACCTCAGTGTGTGTGTGTGTTCTTTCTGGAACAAATAGGCTTTGAAGGGTGGGAGGGAACACAGCCTTTAATGAACTTGAAATTTTTCTGGAAAGTCTAGTATATGTGGTTTCTAGATTGTTCTGCCTCCACTAAGAGAAAGTACAACAAAAAGGAGCCAGGCAGACTAGCTTCACCACTTACTACCCTGGCAAGCTATACCACCCCTGCAGCCTCAAGTTTGTCCCTGTAAAATGGGCATAATATCGATATCACTGGGAGCACTTGCTAGGAGAAGGAGAAGCAGGAGTTAATGTGTCTACAAAGAATGCAAGTGGGCTTTGAAATTACAAATTCCGTGAGTACAGATAAAAAAGTCTCCTGTGATGGGCACCATGAGCATCACTTCTTTGTGTCCCCTCCGCCTCTAGTGTCCCTGTTAGGGGACACTTAGGGAACATCCCCTCCACCCGGCCTGAGAATTTCTATCATCACCATGTAACCATTTTCCCCTCTTATAGAAAACAGATGGGATTAACAGATTGTAACTATTGTCTCTTGTTCTTAAGCAAGGTACACAAGGATCTGTGTGTCCCCTCACAGAAGACAGGCTCTAGAGCTGCCACAAGGAAGGGAACATGTGAGGTCTGCAAATACCCTCAGGGTTCCCCTTTGTTTAGAAATCAAGCTTGCTTGGTGTATCAGTTAGGACTGTATTCAACCACTTGTGACTGAAAACCCCAAATAACAGTAGCTCAGATGCTAGAGAAATTTCTCTTTCACATTAAAGAGATCCAGAAGTAGAAAACACAAAACTGGTAAAGGACACAGGGCCATCAAGAACCTGGGCTCTTTCTAGCATACTGTTCCACCATCACTAAGGTGTGACCCTTGTGATCTAAAATGGCTGCTTGAGTTCCAGCCATCACGTCTATGTTCCAAAACAGCAGGACAGAGGAAGGATCAAAGAAGGGCATGATTCTAACTTGTTAAGAGAAATTCCTAGTTGTCCCACAGGACATTTATGCTCACCCTTTACTAGCCATAAATTATTCACTTAGCTGCAAGGGAAACTGGGAAGCAGTCTTTTGGATGGGTACCAATATACAAGCTAAAAATCAAGGTACTGAAATGGCTCTATCATAGGCCCATTGGCAGAAAGTCCCAAGGACTCCTGAAGGGGAAAGCACGGTGAGGAACAAGAGATCTTGCGAGGTGACTTTTAGTTTCTTGAGGGGCGCAGGGGTTGTTGCTGGAACATGGTCTGGTTCAGCCACGCTGGCACAAAAAGGAACATCTAAAAAGCCAGCCGGGAGCCCCAGTCAACCTACTGGGGCCATGCTTCTCTAGTGGCTGTGGTGAAGACCTCCGGCCTCAAGGGGGAGTGTCTGAGTCGGATTTCAGGGGTGACTCGGCAACCAAGGCCTTTGCAGAGTCCACCGCCGCAGTTCTTGGATGGTGGTCGGAGACTTCAGGGAGGGAAGCGGCACAGCACACTCCAGGAACCACCGGGATGCGGAGCTCGGAGTCTGATTCGTTTAAATACTGCACGGCGGGGTGTTCATCGTTGTAGCCCAGGCTCTGAAAGAGAAATGAGCAGTTCTAGGCGGAAATGTGGAGTTTGGTCTGAATGTTTATGGGCTCTGAGCCCCTTTAGTGGGGATTCCTGCGATATGAAGGCAGGAGGGTGTGATGAGGTCAGCTTGGACACATCTGCGTGTGCGAATACCATTAGCATAATACCTATATCCCAGATAGGCAGAGAGCCAGTGCCGGAAGCCCGGAGCTGAGAAGGGCCCTGCGGGCCACACGTGTGCATACATCGGCACGCCCATGCACACTCACACACGCAGCCTTCCTTTACAGGTGAGGAGCAAGGCCAGAGAGGGAAGGACCTGGCCGGGATGGCACAGGCCAGCGTCTGCGATCAGGAGGTAAGTATGAAGAGAGGGCCTCGGAGTTACGAATGTGGGGAAATGAACTCCCGCCTCCATTTGACCAGGAAGATGGTGGGGGATGAGTCTTCCTGAAGACAGATCAGCCAGTCCCCAAGGAAGCAGCGGCCATCAACGGCCTTCCTGATGCCCATCACACCATGAGGCTTGCCCCACCCCCTGGAGCCCAGCTCCGGAGTCAGCAAATGAAATCTGCAGAGAGGCAAATGTGGCCGGCCAGCTTCCAAGCAGACGGATGACGAAATGGGACCACGTGTGACTACGGGGCACATTGGTGTGTCCTGAAAATGTGCCAAACCAAGTGTCCCGTGGTCCTCCGTGTCTGTCCTGCGAGGCATGCAGGTTGATGGAAAGAAGGCTGCACCAGCACCCAAGGACCTGACCCTGGATGCCGAGGAGTGTCGGGCAGGTCACATGATGTCCCCGAGACTCTGTGCCCTTGTCTGCCATGCAAGGCTCTGGACGGACTATCCCCAAATGCTGTCACAGCTCTGAGAGTTCTGCAGGGAGCTCAGTGGGAACCACATAAGCCTAACGGGGGAAGCAAGGATGGGCCACGGCATGGGGAGGAGAGAAAAGTGAGGGAAGGAGGGAGCATCCAGGACATCTGGGCGTTTGAATCTAAATCTCAATCTCCAAGTCGCCCTTTCTCCCCAGTGTGCCTGTTTCCTCATCAGTAAGATGAAATGCAAGTCTCTGTCTGGACTACCTCACAGCATTATTGTCAGGATGGAAGCATAATGCTTTGCCAACTGCCAGCCACTAAGCACCATGCGCAGGTGGGCATTTCTCAAATTTTATTTTTAGCTAATTGGTTGGAGAATGGAGAAATGCAGGCTCCGGTCTGGTGACCTTGGGTGAGCCCTTCTCTCTGATCTCCGATTCTCACTGCTCCAGGGGGAGGCTGGCCCACTGGATGTGCGCCAAGGGTCCTCGCGGTCCTGTCCTCTGTGAACCGGGTTCTGCCTCACCAGAGCCCCAGAGTCCTAGGACGTGGCAGGAGGAGGTAGTCCCAGCACTGGATCCCAGAGCTCACACGGAGCACAGCGATACGCTGATGTCACCGACCGTCCCTCTCCCCCCTGCAGGGTGGGTGGGGAGGCAGGAGGGTGTTTGCTTGTGTCGTAATGTTTAGAATTGCCAGCTCATGATTACATTTGTGTCTTATTGGACTCTAAGTGCCATGTGGATGAATACATGTTCCCAGAGGAGGCATCTGTCTTACTGATCCTGGCTTTAGCTCATTTATGTGTCCATCTTGGCTGGCTTGAGTTGTAAGCCCCTTTAGGTAGAGGCAAAAAGTGAGTCCCGTGCCATCTGTCTGTTTTGACTCCATCACCCCATTTAAGCAATGCATTTTTTGTAAGCCCCTGAGGACTGTCTTCTAGAGGTCTAAAACAAAACGAGACTGTCGAATGCTCTAGCATTCTGCCAGGGGCTCATAAAGTGTGGTATTGTCACCTGGCATTGGATGGGGTTCCATGTACTGTCCTGGGTCACGTTTGTGGGCTTCCCAGAAACCGTGCCGGAGTTCCAGGGAGGCTGATGGGGGATCTCCCACCACTCTGCAAGATAGGAGAAAGAACCCACTTGTTCTCAGATGGGACCTGGGTAGGAAACCAAGAAGCCCCAGTTTGGGGGTGTGGTGGATTCCAAGAGCTCGAGATGCCAGGGGTCAGTCAAGCCATGGCCAGTTATCCGAGGGAAGCATGTAGGTCACAAGAGCAGAGCTGGTTCTGAGAGAAGGATCTGTGAGGAGGCAGGAGCTTTCTAGAAGACAAGGAAGGGAGGGTCCTACCTTTGCAAGGCTCTGGCACAGCGCCAGGGCCCCGATCCAGGTGGGCACAGTGGGGCATAAGTTCCTGGAGGTGATCAGCCACCACAACAGGAAGTGACACTTAGAAAATCTACTTGGAGTTGGATAGTTAACCACAGAAAAGGGGAAAATATTGCTGAAACATTAATCTCCTAATATTATTCTTTATTCTCATTCTTTCAACTCCCAATCCCTGCCATGACTCATGGACCGTCTCTCCCCTCCCGACTGCTCCCACCCAGGAGCTTGGCTCTGTGCACAGAGGCCTCCTGTGTCGGCCTGGTTGGTGACACCAAGACCAAGGCGCTGAATGGAAGTTCAATCTTAACCCGTGTTCCAGCCTTTCGAGCACACTAAAATAGTACATGACCTTGCATTTAGCGGACCTTCATCAATCTGGTTACATCAGCCCCCACGAGCAGTTTTATGTATCTTTGTTTAAAAATCCCAAGAACAAATCAAATATTAAAGGTTTATTTGTTTGCGTAGTAGCCTTTTATATCCAAAACATGGGATACGTGGTGGAGGAACAAGGGGTGGATTGAGCCAAGAGAGAACCACTGTCCTTTGTCCACGGTCTAACCCCTACTGAACTCTGGGGTCAGGACAACAGGGGCCCCAGCTTCATCATGCTCCTACCCCCCAACCTGCCCAGCTCAAGACTGTCCTCAAAGGCTGGAAAGACTTCCATTGCATGTTCGTTTAATGAACAAATGTGGAGCCCACATTTCACTGTCTTCTGCTCCTACCAACTAATGTGGGTCCACAGCACTACACAATCAACCCACTCCACACACACACATGCATGCACACACACACACACACATGCACACACACACACCAGCTCAAGTATTTGAGGGACACCCCCTGGAGGGGTCCTACATAGGCTTGGGCATGCAAACAGCAGCTGCGGGATGGTCATGTGGCGGGCCCATCTTTTCCCTCTGCTTCCAGCCCCTCCACCCCATTATAGCCCGCCTGCCTGGCCTCAGCACACCTGAAAGGCATCCACCGCTTCTTCAGGTCACCCCTGGATTCCTTGGGCACCACTGTCTGCTAAACCCCCATGGCGCCATACCCCATGTGCATGCACCGGGACTCTGAGGGGCCAGGAGCATGGAGCATTCTCCAGGCTCCTCAGGCGGTTCTGGGGGGAGGTGGGAGAAGAGATCTCCCCAGGTTATATTACCTTTCCCCACCTGGAGGGAGGCTTGCGGACCCAGGCCCCATCTGCATTGTCCGATCTGAGTAGTAAAGTCTGAAGGAAGGAAATGTATGGTTTTCCTAGGTGACTCAGCAGCAGTGGAAATACCAGTGGAGAACAATGACCATCGAGCACTATCTGTTCATTCACTTTCGGCCTTCACCGGGCTAGGTGCTTTCCAGAGATCAGGTAGACAGACTGATTAAGTTTTAAGCTTCGTCAGGTAGAGGAATCAAACACCGATTTGATTTGAATCAGATAATCAAATAGAGTACATTAGTTGAAAGCGGGAGTCAGTCAACTTTTTCTGTAAACCGCCAAAGAATTTTCAGCTTTGCGGGTCATGTGATCTCTGTCACAGCCACTCGACTCTGCCATGTAAGTGAATGGGCATGTGTTCCAATAAAACTTTATTTGTAAAAGTAAGTGGCGGGCAGATTTGGACCTTGGGCTGTGGTTTGCTTGTCCTTGGTTGAGGGTAATGTTAGCTGCTGCTATAAACCAAATCAAAAGTATCCTCGTAGAAGTTTCTCTTTCACTAGTGAAAAGCCCAAAACAGGCATTTCTGGTCAGTGGGCGGCTCTCCTCTAAGTTCTGATTCAGACTCCCGGACGCCTGCCCCCATGGAGCTCCAGCATCCAGCAGGATTCTGAGGGCACCGTGCTCATTGGCATTGGGCCCATGAAAGGGCGGAAGAGAGGACAGGAGACCTACAAGCTAGGCGCCGTGCCTGGAAGGGCACTTACCCCTTCCCCTTGGGTTCCTTGGCAAGAACTAGTTCTGAGGCTCCATCAAGATGCAGAGGGACCTGGGAAAGTCCCCTCCCCCCGTGACTCCACGGAGGCAGGCAACACCTCTCCTCTCTGCTACAGGCAGGTGGGAAGGAAATTACCAGAAGTATCTGTAAGACACAGAGGAAATACTGATTAAATCCAGAAAGGACTCAGGTTTTGAAAAAGTCACTGGCATCTCCGAGACTCAAGAGGGTGGAAAGGGTGTTCTTAACTGAGAGCAGCCCAGCTGAAGGCCAGGAGCGAGCGGGAGATGCTGGGAGGGGAAGGAAGGTCCCGAGCAAGGTGCACGCAATGCCCACAACCCCAGGTTTCACCTTGGGGGTTGGGGTGGCGAATGTATGAGACGTGTGTCTTAGGTTATTCGTGTGGCTGTCGGGAGGATGGCTTAGGAAGGAATGAGATTGGAGACCGGGAAATCACAGAGTTCCTCAATGGGATTTACAAACAGGAGAAAAGAGGGAGGGGCCTAGATTGTTTAGGACGTAACCTCATAAAATTTGGTAATGACATTGTAGGCATGCAGGTTTCTTGGTTGGGTGACTGGGTGGGCGGTGGGGACCCTCACAGAAATCAGAAAGCCGAGAGGAGCAGACCTGGGAGAGGGGGTGAGGTTTGGACCTGCTGGATCGTCAGTGTTGGGGGACACTGGGTGAAGAGAGAATGCCCACCAGCGCTGGGCCCAGAGAGCTGCCAGCGGAGACCGCAGAAGTCACGTCACCCGCTGGGCCAGCAGGGCGGGCACCCACCAGCCAACGCTTTAGTGGGGAGCTGTCTGGAGTGAGACCGGACTGTGGCACGGTGTGGAGGACGTGCCACAATTTACACCAGAGAATATTGATTTCAAACAGGTGGGAGATACGAGCCAGCAAGGAGAGACGGGAAGACGACTTTGCCAGCCATTCATCAAGGGCTGTGGGTCGACAAGACCAGATGTTGCTGTGCCAAAAAATGCAAAGAATTTCATAATTCATCCCACAGACCAGAAGAGTCTGTTAAAGCCGGGGCAGGCAGCCTGGACTTACAGGCCAGACAGGACTCTCAGGCGGGGTAGGGGAGGTAGAGGGGACTGCCCGTTACCAACGGATGCCAGGCGGCATCAAACACACCCCTCCAGCGATGCCTGCGCCGAGAACAGTGACACTTTCATGGAAAAGAAGCAACATCTGGAGGCAGACATCCCAGGTTGGGCTCCTGCGGGGAGCCTTATGAGCCGGACATTTGGAATACCCTTCCTGGGTACACTTGTGACCTGAAAACCCAGTGTTGCTATTGTCCTCCTCCTGGGGGCCAGGCCCCCTCCTGGGCAGGCCCTTCCTATGTTGTTGGGTCCCCCCACAACCCAGGCCATAGGGACTGCTCCTTCCATTTGCCTCGAGAGGAGTCCAGGGGACAGAGAAGGAAGGAATTTGCCTGTTCCCACTGCTGGGACCCAGCAGAGCCCATTTCCACACACACTTTGGAGGTCAAATGAGCTGGGATTCCCAGACCCAAGTTCACTCTATTAAGCTGGACTGGTGTCCATGGTACTTGCGATGCTGTGTAAGAGACACCTGCCTATTTCACACACATGGCATTGCCTGTTATTTCCTTGTGAATGTGATGGAAACCAGAGTTATGACACTGGACATTTATCAGTTATGACATTTATCATCCATCATGGCAAAGCCTCTCCACTCATGGGGCCCAGATCCCAGTTGAGTCTGTGACCACCTGAGGAGAAACGAAGAGAGTGCGAGCTGCAAATCTCCAGTGGCCCAAATTCTCAACAACACATTAAAAGGATCATACACCATGACCAAGAGGGACTTATCCCGGGGAGGCAAGGATGGCTCAACATCTGCAAATCAATCAGGGTAACATGACTAGGATGAAAGGTAAAGATCATATGATCTTCTCAATAGATGCAGAAAAAGCATTTGACAAAATACAACATCCTTTCATGATAAGAGCCCTCACCAAACTGGATACAGAAAGAACATACCTCAACATAATAAAGGCCATATATGACAAACCCACAGTAACATTACATCCAGCAGTGAAAGGTTGGAAGTGTTTCCTCTAAGATCGGGAAAGACAAGGATGCCGACTCTTGCCACTGCTATCCAACCTGGTACTGGAAGTCCCAGCTGGAGCAATCAGGCAAGACAAATAAATAAAAGGCATCTAAACCGGAAAGGAGGAAGTAAAGTTGTCTTTATTTGGAGATGATATGCTCTTATATATAGAAAATCCTAAAGTCCCCACCACAAAACTATTGGAACTAACCAAAGAATTCAGTAAAGTTACAGGATATAAAAATCAACGTACAGAAATTGGTTGGGATTCTATACACAAATGATGAAACATCGAAAAAAAAGAAGCAAACTATCCCATTCAAAATCAAAATAATAGAATACTTAGGAATAAATTTAATCAAGGACGTGAAAGATCCTTTCCATTCCGTTGTAGTCTAATGAAAACTATAAGACTTTGATGAAAGAAATTGAAGAAGACACAAATGGAAAGATAGCCCATGTTCATGGAACAGAAGATTTAATATTGTTGAAATGTCCATACTACCCAAAGCCATCCATAGATTCAATGCAATTCCTACAAAAATTCCAAATGTTCCAAATTTGTCCTTGAAAGAGACCTCATTAAAAGTCATCGGCCCATCACAGACCTCTCTCCCACCCTTCAAATGACCCTGCAGCTATGGCTACTGCCCTGCTCGGCCCACCAAGAGTTCTGCAGGGACAGCATCCAAAACATACTGCCCACCTGGGGAGACGTCCACAGCAGTGGGGTGTGCACATGAGTCCCCCAGAGCAACAGTGATGGGAACCAGCAGGCCAGGGAGAAGGACATATGAATGATTATCTTTGGGTCAGAATGTCCCTTGCAGGGAAGGGAATGTGCTCCTCTGAGCCCACCCCTGGGGCTGGCGGGTGGCAGGTGCCCAGCAAGCATATGTGGTGGGGGTTAGAGGAAGGGGTGGGTGGAGAATGCTGGGGGGGTGGCGGGAGAGACAAGGAATTTGGTAGAAAGGAACAAATTCCAGGCAAGAAGACCCTGACCCCGGGGGCATTGGAGGGTCCGGGAGTGGCTGCCTCAGTGGTCCTTAGGGTGGAGAACCTCCTGTCCAAGCTACATGGGCCTTAGTCCCATTCCCCTCAGACTGGGTCAGGGATTTCTGCTGGCTCCCCTGGTCGTCCTCCCCCACAACCCTGGCATCAGGGTACTACATTCTTGCCCCAATATCTGTCTCCCCCACCTGCCTGGGGCATCCACGGGTGCAGGGGCACATGGGGGGCACATGAGGGGACTCAGGTCCATTCGTGAGAAGGCAGGTGGGGGTGGCGCTTGGAATGGGGCTGGATGAAGAGGTGGAAGGAGTGGGGCTTCCTCCTCGGCCCCCACAGGCCCCTCAGTCCCGAGTGGCTGGGCCCCAACAAGGAAGCCGGCAGACAGCGGCGTCCTGACTGCCGGGGGCGGTGACTCAGCCACCATCTGTTACTGAATGAGATGACAAGCCAATTGGCGTGTTTCCCCCCCTTCTCTTTAATATGGCAAATCGAAAAATGTGACTCTCTTGATCCATATTTTAATGATTCTGACTTGCTCGCTCTTACTTCTCTTAATTCAGCAGTAAATAAAGCTGTGACTGGCCCAGGAATCCCTACGGGGGCTTCTTCTGATTCTGCCTAGGGGGTTGGGGTCTTTCTTTTGTGGGGAGAAGGGTTTTGCCAGGTTACCCCTTTCCTGACTGCCCCTGGAAGGGACCTGTTCAATCCCATAGTTTGCTCTTTGAATCCCAAAGAAATGGGGCCTGGCAAAGCCCCCCAACCCCAGCCCACTCCAGAAAAGACAGGCTGCCGAGGCCCCGTGGCCCCGTGGCTGGAGACAAGCTGGCCTTGCGGCGTGAACGGAGCCCCGGGCTGCCTGTCCCAGGACCGCACTGCAGCTGAACCCACACAGGCCTAGGCAGGTCCCCCTCCTCCCTGGGCTGATCCCCAATCTCTTGGGCTGTGAGGTCCTGAGATTCAGCCCTGCAGTTGGGCTTCTTGTGCATAGATTTTCTAGTGGTTTGGATGAGCACCCTGTTGCAATGTTTAAGAGCAAACCCTGCTTCCACCACTCACTCTTCACATGACCTGGGCAGGTTCCCCATGCGTGGACAGGCCTTCAGCTGGGTCTGTGGACGGGGAAGGACAGTGCCCACCTGCCTTGCAAAGCCCCGAGGTGCCCTGCCCGGCCCCCAGGGGAGGGAAGCACCCAGGAGGAGGCAGCTGCACCCCATTATTGTCATGTTCTTCCTGTTGTGCAGGAGGGGCTTGGGCTGTGACCCAGAGAGGCGCTCCCACCCTGTGTCCAACTCTGATCCCCGAACCCCAAACAAAGTGTGCAGCAGCTCCAGGCTCAGGAGGCTGCTGGGCTTACTGAGAACCCGGGTTCGGAATGCAACAAACCAGGCTCTGAATCTGCTTCTCGGCTGTGTGACCTTGGGGGAGACAGCCCGCCGAGACTCAGTTTCCCCATCTGTTCAGCAGGGCTGAACTGCGCATTCACCACGGGCAGGAGTCGGTGAGACAATGCAGGGCTCAGCGAACGAAAAGTCAGGGGGTGGGGGGCTGCTGTGTCTTGAGAAGAGATTGCTGGGTTTTCCTCGTTGGCAACAAGTTTGGCCCACCGGCCCAGGTGCCGCCCCCCTCTGCTCCCGCAGAGCCACCAGACCCCCACCTGGACGGAGGGCCCGTGGGGGCGGGGGATGGGGCGCTGCGATCTGGCCACGTGCTCTGCCTCAGTCCAAAAGCCACGCTCACGTGACCATCGGCAGTGGATTGATGAAATTAGGCACAGATGGCTACTTTGTTGTTGTTCTTTGAACTGACAGCTGCTGGTATAAAAATAAATTAAATTAAATTTCACATAAGTCAGACTTTTTTGTATTTTTTTTAAATGATCTAAGTTTTTTTTGTGTGTTGTTGTCGTTAAATTGTTTTCTCTCTTTTTAACATACGGAGGCAGAGAAAACTTCAGGGCAGCAGAAACAAGAATTACAAGGAGAGCGCTCCAGGGTGACCCCCAGATTTGGAGAAAGGGCCCATCTTACCTTCCCACAGCCCCACAGCCTTCAAAGCTTTGAAAGTCACAGAGCTGCAAGGTTAAAAAAAAAAAAAAAAGTCTTGGCTCCTTTGTCTTAAGAGCCACAGGCCAGGGAGTCAAACAGCGCTGGGTTTGAATCCAGATTCAGCCACCTGCTAACCGTGTGCCCTGAGGCAAGTCATTCAGCTTCTCTGCACCCCGTTCTTCCCCATCTGAAGTGGAGGGATAGAGAAAATGCTTCCCAAGGAGACACCTAAGCGCTCAGCAGTTCATGGATCAGCTGTACGCCCTTGAGTAAACAGAGAATCTCTACCCCAGGGAAGGAGTATTGGGTGGATTAAATGCAAGAGTATAATGGAAAGAAGCCCCCAGCCCCGCCTGTGTCTGGCTGGCGCTCCAAGCCCACCCACTCAACCCCTCACTCTCCCTTCCGCACGTCCTGTGCTCTGGGTGCATAGGGCCCAGCCACACGCACACACAGCAGAAGCAAGGGGGCTGGGACTGCGGCTGGGGCGGGCAGCCCTCCGTCTCTGCCCTGGGGTGTCCGTCCCCCTTCCCGTGGCTTCCTTCTTGGACAGCGCACTCCTGGCCCCAGCTGACTGGTCCAGCGGTGAGCATCTGGCCCAGGCAGGCCAATCAGAGCCCTTCCTTGGGTTTTTCTTCAAGACGGAGGGTGGGGAGAATCGTCTTGTGTTGGCTGTTAAGCCGGGAGCCTTTGGATAAGGTGCTCTGAAGAGACAGAGGATGAGGCCAGCACACGAAAGGGGCAGAGATGAGAGATGGGAGTCAACGCCCTCGGGGGCCCACTCTTTCCTGCATCCCTGCCACATCCTTACCCTTCCCACAAGGCAGGCAGTCAACTGGACTGTGACCTCTTTCTGCCCGAACTGGCTCCAGCTGGGACCCAAACGCCCTGTTCATCTCGCCCTGACCCATGGAGGAGGGAATCTGCACTGTTGATGAGAACAGTAGGGAGAGGCCACGGAGGCCAGAGGAGGGCCGAGACGCCCCGTGGAGGAAGAGACCCATTGTGACGGGGAGTATCAGAGCTTCCTGGAGGAGGCAGTGCTGGTACTGAGGTGGGAAAGCCAGGGCGGCTTTGGACATGGGGAGACAGGGAGGGGGTTTCCATGCAGAGGGTGCTGTGTGAGCAACAGCCTGGAGTGGGAAAGATAGACCTGGGGTCGTGCGCACAGTGGGGTGAGAGGAACTATGGGAGAAAGTGCTAGGGGGGTGGGCAGGGTCAGATCATAAGAGGCCTAAGTGCCATGCTAAAGGACAAATGTTTGTCTATAATCAGGGATGGCAAGAATGTGTGTGTGTCCACACACACACAATGTTCTTCCCTCTCAGGCCCCTGGCAGGCACTTCTAATTGACCCCAGTATTCCTCCCCGCTGAGGTGAGACATGGCTTCAGAACTCTTCTTAAGGGTTAATGCACCAGGCTGACTAGAGGTAGCAAATAGGCTAGAATCCATTTGCCATTCCTGTTGCCCATGATGGGGAAGCTACTGAGCTGCATACCCCCTCCATGCCCCCAGAGGAGTGGCTTGGTCCGGTCTGGATGTGAGCAGGGCACCCCCGGCTGTTGGGAGCAAGCCAGGGAAGAGAGAGAAAACCAGCTAGGGCTATAGCAATAAACCAAACCGTGGATGGTGGCACTGAAGAGGCAGAGATGGAGGAGAGAGGCAGGACAGGTGCTCAAGGACTTGGCGCCTGGTGGCAGGTGGGCAAGAAGGGAAGGAGAAGCAGCAGAGGTGTCCAAGATCATGCTTGGGGCCTGGGGGCAGGACTGGGTTTGGGCAGATAACAGCTTTGCAGTGAATCTCTGACCCCTCCAGATGCTCCATTCCCAAGCCAATCCCCGCCCCAAGACTAGGGCTCGAGCCCCAAAACTCCTGGGCAGGGTTCTCATGGCCCCTCTGTCTAGAAGGGCCCCAGGGCAGCCCACAAGGTTGATGAAAATAAAGATTGATTATTTATTTATTTATCAGAGAGAGAGCACAAGCAGGGGGAGTGGCAGAGGGAGAAGCAGACTCCCCGCTGAGCTGGGAGCCCGACGTGGGGCTTGATCCCAGGACCCTGGGATCATGACCTGAGCCGAAGGCAGGCGCTTAACGACTGAGCCACCCAGGTGTCCCAAGGTTGATGAAAATAAGCACAGGAGGGCCCGAGGTTGGGAAGGAAGGTGAGGTCACCTGCTCCCGGGAAATACATTTCTGAGAATCTAAAGGGATGGCCTGGGCACTCAAGCCAGCTCTTTTGTCAGTCATTGCTGGCTTTGGATAGGACCCTGCCCTTCCCCGGCCTCCGACTGCCGTCCATAAAACAAGGGAGATGAACAAGACCAGTGGCTTCTAAGTTTGTTTTTTTATTTTATCTTATTTTTTTAGAGAGAGAGAGAGCATGCATACACCCACGTGAGTCAGGGGGGGTGGCGGGCAAAGGGAGAGGAAGGGAGAATCTAAGCAAGCTCCATGCCCAGCACAGAACCTGACACGGGGCTTGATCCCTCAACCCTGAGATCACAACCTGAGCCAAAATCAAGAATTGGACACTTAACCGACTGAGCCACCCAAGCACCCCCTAAGTTTATTTTTTCAAGCAACCTTTTACTCAAATTCCACAACCTTCCCCCAGGTATATAGAAAGGGGTCCCACTAAAAGTTACACTCCCTCTCTGCTCTCGTGACAGGTGACAAAAGATCACCTTGGTTATCAGTAGCTCCCTGTCCTGAGGGCAGAGCTGTGTCCTCTGAGGGTGGACAGAAAGAAATCAATCAGGACTCCTGGGTCCCAAGGGTAGAGAAGGGGAAAAGGCCACTGAGAGAGGAAAGCGGTCCCATGAAGGGCCTGGCCCAGCCCAATTCTGATGGGTCCCCTGGACTACGCCACCTGCGGGACTGACGCGCTGAGCCCCGAACCCTGCGGCCTAAGCTTGGCCTGGGGAAGTGGGCACAGGGCTCCTCCCCTGGGCAGCAGCAGACCCGCATCCTCCAGCAGCCGGATAGGATGGTTGTGGACAACACAGGCCGCGCCAGGAGGAGCACAGAGCTCAGAGCCAGATTCTGTCCAACTGGGTGGAGAAGGAGGACGAACGGGCACCCTTTGGGGAGGCCTGCACTCCAGGTTTGATCAACACTGGAGGAAGATGAGCAGAATCCAAGGGGGAGACTCGAGACATCCTGTCGATTGGGGAACATATGCTCTTCCCTTAGAAAATGATGTTGGAGAAGAATGAAAGATTGTTCCTGAATCTCATGCCTGCCCACCTGCCCAGCAAGGTGGGCCTCCAGATCCAAAGTGCCCGATGGGAAACCACAGGCCCAGAGAACTTCTGAGAGCTGCACCTCTACAAGCCACAGGTCCCTATCACGCACTGGAAATGCGGCTAACGCAACGAAGGACCTGAGCATTTTCAATTGTATTGAATTTTAATAGAAACAGCCCCATGCGGCTACCAGACTGGCCTCCAATTCTGAGCCTCTGTTTTCTAATCCGTGAAATGGGATGAGGAATCCTTACCTGCCAGGGGATTTGAGGGATGAAATGAGATAGGTGGTTATAAAGGAACCTCATGAACTACAAACTGGTGAGGAACACAAAGGATCCCATTCAGCAACCTTCGATTCATTTCTTTCATCCTGACAAGTCCCTCTGAAGTACCAGGCCCTGGGCTGGAGCCTGGGGGTGCAGGGTCTGAGCCCCGGGCACAGCAGGAGTCAGGCTCTGAAGGCACTGTGGACGGGGAAGGACAGTGCCCACCTGCCATGCTCGCTGTGATTGTGAGAAGTGCAAGCAAGGACAAGGACAGTCTGGTCGGTCGGTGGCAGTGATGTGGGTTTGTGTTCCTTGAAGAACAGTTGCCTCCAAGCTGTTCGGGGGGTCCCTGTAGACAACTCGGTGGGACCCTCCCTCGCCCCATGACATCAACCCTGCCCCAAAGCTCCCCGATGTGGACCACCGGGAACCCGCTCCCCCCGAATCTATGACAGCACACTGTTCAGCAGGAATTGTCCCCATGGGTCCTTTCCCTCAGGCATCTGACAAATCACACCAGTTGTTTTCAAATGCAGGTGCTCTGATTTTTCCATTTAGAGGGGAGAGGAGACAGACAGGTAAACCAGAGTCCTGCTAACTCTCTGTAGATCCCGGGTGGAGCACAGTATTTCCCTTCTCTTGACTTGGTTTCCCAATTTTAAAACGACGGAAGCTGGACCAAGTGACCTTTTGGTATATGACAGCTATGACTTTCTCCAATCCTAAAAAAAAAAAAAGTCTGTATAACAACAACGATGATGATGATGGTGGTGATAAACAGCAGTTACCACTACTGTTTTAGGAATATTTCCTTGCTGCCAGACGCTGGGCTAATGGCTTTACACTCAGGGAGGGAGGGATTATTCCCTTCCTCTCATGGACGACGAAGCCAAGGCTTGGAGAGGGGAGATGGTGGGCCCAAACTCACAGAGCCCACCCGACCGCTCCAGACCACTCTCCTGCACGGTTCACAGTCTGATTCTACCTGGAACACCAGGTCCTCCCTGCCTCGCAGGGGTTGGGAGACCCGGGAGACTATCATGCCCGGGGTCCCAAATATCAGACCTACAGGCATCACGTGATTTCATCCCCTCAGTCAAAAGGCTGGAGGCTGGAGGGAATGTACTTAGGTCCCATGGCCAGTGCACAGCGGCCCATCCGACGGAGAGCTCGCTCAGAGAAGATCCAAGAAAAGTTTCTGTCACTTGTGATGGGCTCGTTGCTGATGAGTGGAAGAAGCCCCTGGAATGGACAGACTGACTGACCTAGACAGGCTGCCACTAACTAAGCAGATGTAGCCAAGGCTCCTGGGTTCTCTGAGTCCGTCTCCCATCTGAAAACAGGGTGGCCCCGGCTCCCTCCCACTGCAGGGATAGTGGATGCCCTGTTGGCACAGGGAAGCAGCTCCAGGCCCCGCTCTGGGTGCGCCGTAGGCACTCAGGGAGTCCTACAGTCCAAGGACTCACAACCCCTGTCCTCTCTGTCGAGCACAGGTGCTCTGGATGCTCAGAAGTCCTGGCCAGGTGAGGGCCACCTGGCCGCCAAAAAGCCAGGTCCTCAGGAAGGGCACAGAGTGGGGAACCCGGCCCAGGCCCCCTGCCTCCACCGGGCCGGTCCTCAGGGCTGAGTCCCCAGCCTCATGGCCACCAGAGCCTGGAAGCTGCCTGTCCCAGTAGCACCAAGAGAAGAGGATTTCAAGTAAATTAAAAACAAGCATGTGGGGGCGCCTGGGTGGCTCAGTCGGTTAAGCGGCTGCCTTCGGCTCGGGTCATGATCCCAGGGTCCTGGGATCGAGCCCCGCATCGGGCTCCCTGCTCAGCGGGGAGCCTGCTTCTCCCTCTCCCTCTGCCTGCCTCTCTGCATACTTGTTCTCTCTCTCTATCTCTCTGTCAAATAAATAAATAAAATCTTTAAAACAAAAAAAACAAGCATGTGTGTTTCTCCTTTGCCCATCTGTGGCAGTTTCTAGAAGCACCAGCTCTTGGAAGTGGAGGGGTGGGGGGAGGAGCAAGGCGGAAGTAGAATGGCTCTTGGAGAAGCTGGAAAAATTAGCAATTAGGAGGGAAAATTGTAATGAGAAAATGAGCCTTAATAAGGCAAACACAATACTGCGGCAGCTTTTTTCTTGCTCTCTCGCCGAAAACAAGCGGTGACTTCATGTCTGGTTTTCTCTGCTTTCCTGCTGCAGAGCCAACTGGGAAAGAGCTGGAGAAAAACGTCTCCATTGTCCCTAGACCGGGTCCCTGGCATCCAGGAAGGAGAAGCCCACTTCGCTGTGACGGGCAGGACAGTCGGCCCGGCGGCCTTTTGGGGAAAACACCGGCTGCCCTTGGCCCCGCGGGCTGGGTGCGCCCACTCCGCTAAGTCGGGGGGGCTACGTGGTGATGCACGAGCCACCCAAACTCTCGTGGCTTCACTCAACAAAATTGACTTAGTCACCATGTTTCAACACAGGCTTCCCAGGAGCTCGCTCGGCAAGGTCTTCAGGGACGGGGATTAGCCGGAGGGTCCACCCACCTGCATGTTGGCCTGGTTGCCACTGGGGGGGGGGGGGGAGTGAACGTCTCACTGGTGCTTCTTTTTTTTTTTTTTTTTTTTTTTTTTAAGATTTTATTTATTTATTCATGAGAGACAGAGAGAGAGAGAGAGAGGCAGAGGGAGAAGCAGGCTCCCAAGGAGCAGGGAGCCCGATGCGGGACTCGATCCCAGGACCCTGAGATCATGACCTGAGCCGAAGGCAGACGCTTAACCATCTGAGCCACCCAGGCGCCCCTCACTGGTGCTTCTTACAGTTTTCACCCAGAAAGGACACTTACACTCACTTACACATTTACACTCACTTACACACTTACCACTCACATTTCATTCGCCAAAGCTACTCACTTGGCCAAGCCTAACTTCTGGGAGACAGGAAACTACATTCCTAATCAACCCAAAGAAGGATCTAGAAAATCTGTGACCAGCCCTAATGACTTCCACACGTGTTCCCTGACCCTCCCCGCGGTAGGCGGACGGTTGTTCCAAATGCTACCGTCCTCCCTTCACAGGGAAGACAGCCTCAGAGACAGGACGTGTCTCCTCCGTTCACTCATTCGTGGATTCATCCAGCCTCGATCACTCACCCATTCATTCAACGACGAATAAATCTTGACTTGTTAATTTCCTATAGTCCATTCAACATTCAGCCAACGTTTCTCGAGGACTAGCCCAGTGCTGGGCATGGGGTGGGGGGGTCCATAAAACACGCAGACCCTGGCGTGTTTTATGGACCCTCACATTTCACGGGAGACGGGTGGCTATACAAGAAAAAGATTACGAAGCATAGGAAGGACGTTGTAAGAACTGTGAGATCGGCGTGGGAGGAACGAGTGTGTGCACGTGGGAGCGAATGAATGCTCTCCAGCCTTCCCCGTCCAGACCCAACTCGGGGGCTGACCGGCAATGAGAGCAGAGCTTTGGAATCAGAAATTAAGTTGCAGGTTCCAGCTCTGCCATTTTCTAGTCTTGGGTACATACTCTCTGTGGGCCTCAGTTTCCCCATCTTTATAAAGAGGCTGAGGAAGCTTGCCAGTGAGGGCTTCATGTATTTTGAGAGTTTCCATTAAGTGTCCAGCACAATCCAGGTGCCAGAATACACTCGGTACATGGTGGCCGGCACCGCTTACTGCCGCCCACAGAATATAGTCAGGTGAAAGGAGAGGGGCCCTGGGGTCACTCGGACGCGAAGGAGACCGCGAGCAGAGGACTGGGTGTGTGGGGGCTGGGCTCTGCTCCGGGCTGGGCCCCCTCTCCAGCCTGTGAAGTGGGGAGTTTAGGTTTGCCTGGCTCTCGGAGCTGATACCCCCGAGCCCGGGAATGGGTATCTGTAAGGGCCAGCAGACAGGCCCCCTCCGTACGGAAACAGTTGCCACTTTTATAAATATTGATGCTGATCGATATCGCTGCGCCTTGCAATATCTAAACTCCCCGGTCTTTCTGCGGACGCAGGCGTTCACTAGCCGTGACATCCTGGAAAGCCGAACCTGGCTGGCTGGCTGCCCTGCTGTGAGCCTCTGATCACCTCCAGAGGCCTGGTCCGGGGACGCCCCGAATTCTCACCCGGGAGTGTCCGCACCATCTGGGAACTTGGTCCCAGAGCACTGGCAGGGCGCCTGAGCCACTGGGAAGATCGGGTTCGGCCCCCACCCCCAGTGGGGATTCCTACACAGCGGCCTTCCTAGAGGAGGTGTGCCGACAGCCCATGTGGGCATCCCTGAGCTTTTTTTTTTTTTTTTTTTAAAGATTTTATTTATTTATTTGAGAGAGAGAGAACACATGAGAGGGGATAGGGTCAGAGGACGAAGCAGATTCCCTGCCGAGCAGGGAGCCCGATGCGGGACTCGATCCCAGGACTCCGGGATCATGACCTGAGCCGAAGGCAGTTGCTTAACCAACTGAGCCACCCAGGCGCCCCATCCCTGAGCTTTTATAGCGTTCCAGGACAGGGCCAGCTCCTGTGGGACAGAGCTCATGCCCACCACCGGCACCCACCTGCGCTGGTCTTTGGCTCCACCCCCTCCCCTACCCAGCCCGGCAAGCCTGGGTCCAGCTATGCAGGCAGCTAAGAGTGTGGCACTGTCCTCAGGGGAGCTGGAGACGCCCACTCCCAGCCCCTCGTACACACGGTGGGCAAGCAGCACCAGCACCTTGGCGTCTGGCCTCTGCATGCCTGCTTCCTCCCCCATCTAGCTTTTCAAGCATCCGACCAGCGCGCGGGGCACGAGCGCCGTACCTGCTGTGGATGGAAGGCTCCTCTCTGCCAAGGAATCAGGCTCCAGAGTGGCTGTGAGTTTCCGGCCCTCCCGCAGCCAAGCCCGTCCTTCCAGCCCCGAAAGGCCAGAGTTGGGGAAACAGCTGGGTTGCCTGTGCAGTGTGAGCTAATGGGAGTTATAATTTCTCCAGCTCTCCATCCAGAAATGGGAGCGAGGTATATAATTCATGGGGGTCTGGGTCTGCATAGCCAGGCTGGGCGCCCACTTGCTCACAGTGGAACGGATGTGGGAGAATGGAAAAGCACCCCGAGGGGGTCTACTGGGAGCGGCCGCCCTGACCTGGCTCCTCCACCCTGTTCTTTAGGAAACCAAGCATCGGGGGCTGAAGGAGAGGCCTAGACCTAACATGTCTCCGGGCCCCCGTTTCTGGGCGCAGCAGGGTGAACAGGGGTCCTCGGGTTATATTGTTGGTGGTGGTTTTACAGCTGCGAGTCACAGCTGAGCTGAAGAGGGGGCATTTGAGCAGTCACGGGGTCCTCTCGCTTGCCTTCAATCCTGACACCAAGCTGGGCATTTTCCCCCCACTCCCCCCCTAGAATATCAGCAATATGAGGGCAAGGGTCCCTGTCGGGTTTGTTGGTTGCTATTGCTGCAGCATCTGGAATAGGTCTCGGTCCACTGTATATACTCAGTACAGATTTATTGAATGCCCAAGCAAGCTCAGGATCGCAGCAGAAATGAGGGGGATGGGCGCCTGGGTGGCTCAGTTGGTTAAGCATCTGCCTTCGGCTTGGGTCTTGATTCTGGAGTCCCGGGATCGAGTCCCACATCGGACTCCCTGCTCGGCTGGGAGTCTGCTTCTCCCTCTGCCCTTCACCCTGCTTGTGCTCTCTCTCTCACTTTCTCTCTAATTCTCAAAAAAATAAATAAATAAATAAATAAAAATAAATTTAAAAAAAGAAATGAAGGGGATGGTGTCGTTGAGTTGCAAGACACAGATTTGAGTTTGAATTCTAATTTTACCACTGACTTGCTGCATGACCTTGTACAATTTAAACCTCTTTTTAAAGTCTCTGGTCGGGGAGCTTGGGTGGCTCAGTTGGTTAAGCAACTGCCTTCAGCTCAGGTCATGATCCTGGAGTCCCAGGATCAAGTTCCACATCAGGCTCCCTGCTCAGTGGGGAGTCTGCTTCTCCCTCTGATCCCCGCCATCCCATGTGCTCTCTCTCTCAAATAAATAAATAAAATCTTAAACAAAAATGTCTCTGGTCCTCTGTTTACTTCTCTGCAAAATGGGGATACCCAGGTTATTCTCCTGGGACTCTCATGGGGCATCTTCAAGTTGGGAACAGGGGCCGGTGAGGCATTAGACACGGTTGGTGGGGCAACCATGAGGTCCACCTCAGGAATCAACATGGAGCTCAGGAACCATCCCCTAGACCAGCGGCTCCCAGCCGGAGGAGATTTTTGCCTCCCAGGGGACATTTGGCAATGTCTGGAGAGATTTTTGGCTGTCACCCTGGAGGAGAGCCCCTGGCATCTAATGGACTGAGGCCAGGGTTGTGGCGGAACACTCTGCAATGCCCAACAGAGGGTTACCTAGTCCAAAATGTCCATAGTGCTGAGCTTGAGAAGCTCTGGACTAGACCAAGGAGGGTGTTCAGAGGCTCAGAGTCCCTCAGGAAGAGGACAAGGAGATTGCAACATGGGGGGACTCCCACTAAGTAGGAGCCTTCCAAACCCCCAAACCTGCCATTGCCCAGAGGGCAGGGGGAGGAAGAGGGGATCTTGAGCAACAGGTGCCTCCCGGGGGGAGGGGTGCTCCCCTGAGCTGCCGAGGGAGTGGGTGAGTGAGTGAACCGTGGAGCTCGGGGTCTCCCGCCCCTCCCATAAGTCAGCACAGGAAGGCAGGAACATTGGCAGCCCTCGCTGACTGCAAGTAACTGTGTCACTGTTGAAGAACTTTCTGGTAGTTCTTCCTTAATCGTACCTTTAACGGCAAACCACGGGCATTCCCTCTGGCCAGGTGCCCCATAAGCCAGGCTTCCTTAGACAGACTCTGCCCCAGAAGGCTCAGGAGGGAGCAGGTGAGCTCTGCACAGTGTGGCTGGGAGCTCAGTTTTCTGGCCTGGGCGGAAAATCACCCCCGGGGTTCTAGAGCCACCAACTCTGAGGTTCACGAAATTGCCCCGAAGTTCCAGAACTGCCCGTGGCTCTAGAGTTCCAGAACTGTACACCATGACATTTGGGCTCTCCAGAGCCATACCCAAGGGCTCAAGAGGGCAAAGGCTCAGGAACAACACGTTCCGTGATTCTGGAAGCATGGGCTTTGGTATTCCACCTCTTTCTTGGGGACCCCATTCACACTGAGCTCAACTCTCACAGAGAACCAGGATCTGCAACCTGACGGTCCTGACATGCCCACAGCCACACGGCTGACACAGCGCTAAAAGCAGGGTGTCCCAAGTCCTCGGTTTTCTTGCTAGAGGTGACTCCGTGCCGGAACGGAGGGAAGGGTGTCTGCCACCCTGGGCCGCACAGGCCTGGCGCAGTGGACCAGCTCCTCCTGGGAGTGGGTTCTTTGAGCCTCCCACCAGGGGGACACAGCTGAGCCATTTGGTCCAGGAGTCTGGTTGGAAAGAGCCCTGTGCTCAATAATGCATTCTCCCCAAATGAGGACATCCATCAGGTGGCAGAGGCGGCGTGCGCCCCTGCCTGGGTCAGGCCAGGATGACGTATCTGTCCCAGAGCCCTGCAGCTTCCCCAGCCCCTGGGGCCCTCTGCGAGAGAACAGCTCTGCCAGCCCTGACAGATTCAGCTCCTCTGCCCAACAGTCTGAATATTCCATGGGCTTGAATAATGCAGGCCTCCCGCACCCCAGCAACCCAACTGGGGCTGGTGGGAAACTACAGATAGAAAGCCTGGGGGGTTCCCGATTTGTTTCCTTGACCATTTTGAAGTAGAGGAGGTTCCCGCGGGGCTGGGGACGAGGCCTGCTCCGTGCGGCGGGTTGGGGGCCATGGATGGAGAGGCACCGCACCTCTCCCAGCCGCTGGGCTGTGGGAAGCAGCTGAGCTGGAGGGGAAGGGGGTCAAAGCCAGGCCAGTTCAGGTTCTGATCCGGACTCCCCGGCTTACTGACGGTGACCCCTACGCAAGTCACCTGACCTCGTGGGCCCTCGGTTTCCAAATCTGTACATTGAAGCTATTGCCTTGGAGTACTGCATGAGGTTGGATGGAGAAGGGAGAGTGCCAACCGGGAAGTTTAACCCTTTCCTCCATCACCACCACCAACGTCTTCACTGTCTTCCTCATCCTCACCCCCACAGCGACGGTCTTCAGTCCCAGGCACCAAGAGCCACGTTCCTGCCTTGCTTTCACCATACCTCGGGTTCCATAGAACTTTCCTGACTGCTTCAGAGAATATGGCCTACCAATTTGGATGCTAGGAAGGAGGAACTTCACAGAAGACAGTTAAAATATCTAACCCTGGGGCGCTTGGGTGGCTCAGTCGGTTAAGCGTCTGCCTTTGGCTCAGGTCATGATCCCGGGGTCCTGGGATCGAGTCCCCCATCGGGCTCCCTGCTCGGGCGGGAATTTGGGGGAGCCTGCTTCTTCCTCTCCCTCTGCTGCTCCCCCTGCTCATGGTCTCTCTCTCTCTCAAATAAATAAATAAAATTTTAAAAAATAAAAATAAATAAAATGTCTAACCCTGGAAGGTAAAAGAAAAAATGAAGAGTGCTCAAACCTTGCAGGCAAAGCTCTCTTTTTAAAAATCCTTGTTTTATAAATGCAAAAAAAAAAAGAAAAAAGAAAGAAAGAAAAGGGGGGCGTGCTCATTACAACAATTCAAACACTAAATGCATATTTAACAACCTAACTAACATCGTCTCTCTCCCCAGTCCTAACCCATAAGATAACCAATGTTAACGAAGTGAGTTAATATAAATTAATTTCTATTTCCACAGTTACTCTGTATGGGTCTGCGATGGCTGCCGTAACTGAGTACCACAAACTGAATGGCTTAAACAGAAATGTGTTGTCTCGAGATTATCCAACCTCACTGGAAGTCAGGGATCAGCCTACGTGCAGGGCCGTGCTCCCTCTGAGATGCTGGAGAAGGTTGTGCTCCAGGCCCCTCCCCAACTCCCGGTGACTCCTTGACTCGTGACAACCTAACTCTGATTCTCGCCTGGTGTGTCCCCCTGTGCGTGTCTGTGTCCACACTCCCCCTTTTATAAGGGCTCCAGTCATACTGGATTAGGACCCACACTACTCCAGTATGATATCCTCACTAATTACATCTACAACAACCTTATAACCAAGTAAAGTTTCATTCTGAGGCACTGGGGGTTAAGACTTAAATGTATACATTGGGGTGGGAGGCGAGATACAATTAAACCCGTAACAGTTTTCAACTTTCTTTCTTCACTTAAGTGTTTATCGTAAAAATCTGTCCAGGTCAGTATAATTGCCACAACTCATTCCTTAAAAACAAACAAACACAACAACAACAACAAAACACACACACACAAACACAGCTTTATTGAAATATAATTCACATACCATACAACTGACCCGTCTAAAGCATATAATTCAGTGGTTTTTAGTGTACTCACAAATGTGTGCAACCATCATCACAATCCATTTTAGAACATCTTCATCACCTCAGAGAGAAACCCCATACTGTTCACCCCCTTGCCATTTACCCTTAATCCCCTCATCCTCCTCAGCCCCCACCAACCACTAAGCTACCTTCTGTCTCCATCGATTCCCCTGTTCGGGGCATTTCATACAAAGGGAATCATGTGACCTGTGGTCTTCTGGGGCCGGATGCTTTCCCTGAGCAGCAAGTATTCAAGGGGCATCCGTGTGGTAGCAGGTGTCAGTCCTTCCTTCCTCTCTGTGGAATAACACTCCACTGTATGGCTAGACCACATTTGGTTTATCCCGTCATTGGTTAATGGACACTTGGGTTGTTCCCACCTTTGGGCTCTTATAAATAAGGATGCAATAACAGTCCATGTGAATAAACATCTGCATGAAGGTTTTTGTGTAGACAAATGCTTTCATTCTTCTTGGCACACATATACATGTGGATTTGCTGGGTCATGCGGTAACTTTATGTTTAATCATTTGAGTAACTGCCAGACTATTTTTTTTTTAAGATTTTATTTTTAGGGGCACCTGGGTGGCTCAGTCGGTTAAGCGTCTGCCTTCGGCTCAGGTCATGATCCCGGGGTCCTAGGTTGGAACCCCACATTGGGCTCCCTCCTCAGTGGGGAGTCTGCTTGTCCCTCTCCTTCTGCCCTTCCCCCTGCTTATGCTCTCTCTCGTGCTCTCTCCCTCTCCCTCTTTCTCCCAAGTAAATAAATAAACTCTTAAAAAAAAAAAAAAAGATTTTATTTTTAAGTCATCTCCACACCCAACATGGGGCTTGAACTCACAACCCCGAGATCAAGAGTCACACGCGCCACTGATTGAACCAGCCAGGCGCCCCTGCCAGAATTTTAAAGTGCAGCTGCAACATTTTATATTCCCGAGAGCCATATATGGTGGTCCTGATTTTTCTATATCCTTATCATCTCTTGTTATTGGCTCACATTTTAATCTAGCCATTTTAGTGGGTATAAAGTGGGGTCTCATCATGGTTTTGATTTGCATGCCCCTAGTGACTAATGATGTTGAGCCTCTTTTCAGCTGCTTATTGGCCATCTGTATATCTTCTTCAGAGAAAGATACACAAGTCTACTCAAGTCTTTTGCCTGTTCCTAAATTGGATTATCTGTCTTTTTATTATTGAGTTCTAGGAGTTCTTTATATATTGTAGATACAATGCCCTTATCAGATAATTTGCAAATATTTTCTCCCATTCCGAGGTGGGTTGCCTTTTCACTTGATTGGTAATGACCTTTGAAGCACAAAAATTTTTTAATTTTGATGAAGACCAAATGATTTAGTCTTTCTTTTGTTGCTCATGCTTTTGGTGTCATACCTAAGAATCCATCGCCAAAACTGAGGTCGTGAAGGCTTACCCTTGTGTTTTCTTCAGAGTTTTATGGCTTTGGTTTGGTTTGGTTTAGTTCATGGAGCCATTTTGAGCTTAATTTTTGTATATGGTGTGAGATAAGGGTCCAACTTCATTCTTTTGCATGTGACCATCCAGTTGTCCTAGCACCATTTGTTAAAAAGACCATCTGTTCCCTCATTGAATGATCTTGGCACCTTCGTGAAAAATCAGTTCACCATAGACACATGGGTTTATTTCTAGACTCTCAAGTCTATTCCACTTATCTACATGTCTATCCTCATGCCCACACCACACCATCTTCATTACTATTGCTCTGTAGTAAGTTTAGAAAGCAGGAATGTGAGTCCTCCAGCTTTGTTTCTCTTCTTCAAACTTATTCTCACCATTCCGGTTCCTTGTAATTCCATATGAAATTTAGAATCATCTTGGCAATTTCTACAAAGAAATCAGCTGGGGTTCTCATATAGATTACACTGAATCTGTACATAATTTGGGGGAGAACTGCCATCTTAATAATAAATCCTATAGTCTACAAATACGGGATGTTTTTCCATTTGTTTAGGGCTTCCATTCTTTTCAACAATGTTTTGTAGCTTTCAGAGTATAAATTGTGTGCTTTAAAAAAAAAAAAGTTTATTCCTACATAGTTTATTCTTTCTTATGCTATCATACATGGAATATTTCAGATATTTTTGGAAAATATTATATCAGATATATATAAAATACCATATATTTTGGAAAAATAGTTTTGTTCCCATTGTGGATGTGGTTTTTCTGTTTCCATTTCTGTCTATTGCTAATATAAAGAAAGGTTATTTTTTTGTTGTTTATTTATCTAGTAACCAGCCACCTCAGTTTTTGTGGAATTGCTTGAAATTTTTAGAGACATTATTATATAACCTGCAAATAAAGACAACATTATCACTTCTCTTCACATATTTAGATTGCCTTTGTTCATTTTCCTTTCCAGTTGCCTTAGTTAGACCAGTGTTGAATAACTGTGGTGATAACAGGCACCTTCTCTTGGTCCTAATTTGAATGACAGCAGCTTTAATATTTCTGTTTACTGTTCAGTTTTGGGTAAAAGGGCTTTACACATTTAAGTACTTTTCTTATATCCCATTTTACTTAGGAGAGTATAGTAGTTAGAAGTGTGCATTTTGGGGGCGCCTGGGTGGCTCAGTTGGTTAAGCGACTGCCTTCGGCTCAGGTCATGATCCTGGAGTCCCGGGATCGAGTCCCGCATCGGGCTCCTTGCTCGGCAGGGAGCCTGCTTCTGTCTCTGACCCTCCCCCCTCTCATGTGCTCTCTCTCTCTCTCATTCTCTCTCTCTCAAATAAATAAATAAAATCTTAAAAAAAAAAAAAAAGAAGTGTGCATCTTGGAGTTAGACCATGTAAGTCTAAATCATAAGTTCCTTACTAGATTTGTGACCTTACTCAATTTTTCTGTTTCCTGATCTGTAAAGCAGGGCTAATAATAGTGCTGACCTGTATTACAGGGTTGTTAAGATGATTGCCTTATTCTCCTGTCTTCTGACTTCCAGGGCATCAAATGAGAAGTCTAATTATAGTCTAGATTCCCTTAGTGAGTTGACTTTGTCTTTCTGGAATTTTGAAGGCTTTAAAAAAGTTTTCCCCAGAATTTAGGGATTTCACCAGGCTAATCCTCTCTGAAACTTGGTGTGCCCTTTTGATCAGAAAATGGGAACTTCATACTGGCAGGAGTCTACATTACCAAAGGCATTTTTTTTTTTTTTTACATTACATAATAACATCAAAGAAATGAATACTCCATGACCCCGCAGTGCCACCCGATGGTGTATACCTTAGAAAGTTCTGGCCCATTAGCACCAGGAGACTGGTCCTGGGTGAGTAGCACTGTTCTGATAAAACAAGGCATGTGATTTCAGGCAGCGATGGGATGGGGAGGGCCCACAGACGGCCTCAAAGGATGCATCATCCTGTTTCTTAAACTAGGTGGTGGGTAATAAGGTCTCCTGTATTGTTACTCTTTTTTACCGTATGTATTTTCACAAATACTCTTTTGTTGGTCTCACTATTTAACTAAGCAGACATTTTGTGAAGAATGTGGTTTATGAGGGCACAGGGGTTTGCCGTGGAAGGGAGTTTTAGAAAAGCAGGCAGGTGCTGGGGGGCCACGAGGGACCAGGGGCCAGCGTACCCAAGGTGGGATCGGTAGGAGGGGTCCACCCAGGTGTGTTGTTTGTAGGGAATTCAAAACATAATAAAACAGATTAAAAGTCAATCTAATGTTTAGTATCACCATGTGTCTGCAATTCTATACAATGTCAGTGATAAAGAGCCCTCCCTAGAAAAAAATCCTCCGTTGGTCTGAGTCCTAAACAAATGCTGTAGTAACTCTTTTTCAAGACCTACATGCAAGGTCAGGTCAGCACATGCTATTCCTTACCCTTCCCTAAACGTTGCTGTCTACATGGAAATAAATTCCATTGGCCCCGGAAGCACATAGACTCAGCAACTCCCCACGCAGAGCTGCTTGGTCTCCTCTCTGTCCCCAGCCACAGGGACACACCACAGGCCTCCTGTACCTAGTTCCTGGCATCCCACCTCACTTCCCTGGGCACCCCCTCCATGGCACACGTGACTCCTGGACTGACCTTGGCATGACCCAGCTGCCCCTCCCCTGATGTAGGCCACCCCATTCCTCCCACATCCCATCCACACGGCTACGTCATGCACGAAGCATCCCCTCGCTGCACAGCCCCATTCTCAGTGCTGTCTAGGAAACTTAGCCATCTTATGAAGCCCATCTTTGGGCTGTCCCCTCCAGGAAGCAGTCAATGGCTCTTTCCTCAGGGGTCCCACACCATGGTCCACAAAGCAGAATCTGTGGCCTGGCCCCTGCCTTGGGTCATCTTTGCACCTGACACCTGGACACCCTCTGACAGGCACTCAGCATGTGTTGAGGGTAAATGAGTGGTGTTGGAATCGATCATTCCAGGGCAGGATTTCATATCCCGAGGAGGCCCCACAGGCAGAAGTTCCGGGGGCTCTGCATGACTCGGGCCACACACTAGGCTCCTTCCTGGATCCCAGGGCCAGAGCTAGGCTCAGTGGCCCATGGAAGCTCAGGCTGCCCACCTTCCACGGAGAGCCTGCTCATGACTGCACCCTTTTTCTGGACCCTATCATAACACGAAACATTAATATTTTTTTCTCCATTTTCACCCCCCCCAATAAATCTATAAATTCAACACAATTCTAATCAAAACCTGATCAAGATTTTAATAGGATTTGACAAGCTGATTCTAATATTCAGATGGAAAAGTAAATGTTCAAGAATAGCCAAGACAGCTTGAAAAAAGAAAAAACAAAGAGGGGAATTTTGCCCGACAAGATGTCAAAGCATATTATAAAGTAATTTTAATAAATATAATGTGATATTAGCACATGAATAGATAAATAGATCCTTGGAACAAAAATAGAAGATAAAAAAATAGACCATGTATATACTGGAATTTAGTATGTGAACAAAGGTGGCATTTCAAATCACTGGGGGAAAGGTGGATTGTTCAATAAATATTGGAACCATTTACTACCTGGAAAAAAATAAAATAAAATTCTGTCTTCATGCCATTAACAAAAATTAATGGAATAAAGACATAAGTGTTTTTTTAAGAACCCTACAGGAGTAATAGAAGAAAGCTTAAGAGGATATATTTATGACCTTGAGGAATCTTAAGCAAGATTTAAAGAAAAGCGAAGTTCATAAATTTTACTATAGATTTTAAATATCTGTATGAAGAAAGATAATGTAAGATTAAAAGAGAAGTAGCAGATAAGGCGAAAATGTTCACACCATACATAACACACCAAGGATTACTACCCAAAATATGTAAAGAATTCCTAATAAAAAATATATGTATATATAAAGAATTCCTTTAATAAGAAAATAAGAAAAGGATCTGAATAGACAAGATGCAGAACAGAAATTATGAAGGGTTAAGACATGTATTAACAGATGCTCAACTTACTAGTTAAAAAAAGGGAAATGTAAATTAATTCGACATATTTTTTCCCCATCAATTGGCAAAAATTTACATGTGTCAACATCGAGTTTTGGAGAGCATGTAGGGAAATAGTTCACTCATCCACTGCTGGTGGGGTTGCAAATGGGTAAAGTCACTTTGGAGACCAATTTGGCAATAGCTATTCAAATTTAATATGCAGCTCTCCTGCTGGCTTTTCTTCTTGCATATTCAGACCAAAAGCCTAGATGAGGCTGAGCAGGGTAGATGTGCCCCCACCCCGGAAGGAGGAAGGCAGTGGGCAGTCCAGCATGGGCGTGGGAGACCAGATGGGCCCGAGCTGGGTGAGATTTTCCTCATTGAGGGCCAACGACATGGGCTTTCAACGGCCCTAGTGGGCTGAGGGGGTGTCCTGGCAACCTGGCAGGTGTTTATGTCTTGATTCCTTGAGGAATAAGTCAGCTTTGTGATTTGGGGCAAAATACTGTAACTCGGCTTCAATTTTCTTGTTGGAAAAATGGGAACAATACCACAACTGGACCGGGCAATCCTCTGCAGCCGCATGGAGAGAAGCTAAAGTCTCAGTCTCCGTCAGGGGCCTGTTCCCCACCTGGACCCCTGAGCCACAGAGGCTCCTTCCTCCTCCTCAGAGACCGAGTCCATGCTGGCTCCTCTTTCCCCCAGGAAACGCCCCAGGACGCAGGTGGACCAGGAGAAATCGGACAAGGTCCCAGCTTCAGTCTGGTCGGGGCAGCAGACCCAGAAACAACCATGACACAGTGGGGCACGTGCCTTGGGGACCCCTGGCGGGGCGGGGAGAGGTGAGGGAGAGGAGGAGACCCACAGCTGCCCAGGGTCTGAAGAGCAGAACCACTAGACTCAGCTGGGAGGCAGGGCCTCCTGTCCAGCTCATCCCTGGCGCCCGGCACAAAGTGACAAACGGCTCTGGCTGCCGTCCACGGGCTCCCGGCTCTGGGCTAAGCCGTCCCCGTAATGCATCCGGCGTCATCTGTAAAGCAGCCTCGTGAAACCGGGGCTGTTAGAGCTGAAGCATGGGGAGGGCAGCTCTGAGGTGACCACAGGCAATCCTGCTTTGTCACACGCATCGCTTCCCTGCCGCCGGCAGGTGCGCCGGGCCGTCCTGGCTGGGGCCGGCACCTGTCTGCCGCCGAGGAGGCTCTGATCAACACCTCCATTCGTCCAGGAAGATTTACAATTTTTTATTAAAAATGTCACAGGAAGTCCACTCAAACCCTTGAAGGCACTGCCAAGCATGTGCACGTTTGATATTAATTAAAGCAAAAGATGACAGACTCCAGGAAAAGGAGTAATTCTCTTCTGGAGAAATGACCTTTCAGAAGAGCTTGTTCTTCGGTTCTGGTTGGTCATTACCAGAAATTACTGAGCGTTTTCAATAAGGCTGGGGTTGCCAGCTCCGTTTGCAGAGTTGGGCCTCCTGGTCCGGTGAGGGGTCGCGTGCCCGGGGGCCCCTGGCGGAGAGAGTGGGCTTCCCCTGGCCCAGCCAGATGATGTCCTTGGCGAACAAAGAATGAAGTCGGCTTGCAATGCCGCTCTCGGTCCCCCGAGGGACAAGTCCTCACCCAGCATCTCGGCCTCCCTTCCAGCTCATCTCAGACCCACGGCCCCTGCCACACCTGACCTTCCTCACCTTCCCCCCAAAAAGCAGATCCAGCGTGCCTCTCCCGCCCTCCGGCACCCTCCTCCCTTGCAGTCTGGGGCTCAGCCGGACACCCTGCCTCTCTAGCAGCCCCCCACACACCTCTCAGTGTTCCCCTGTCACCTCACCCCCAGGAGAGCTCCTCCTGACCCCTGCCCCTTTTCCTCCAAACCCCAAACTGCAGCTGGGGTTTTGCCAAGTGGATTCAACTGCACTCTCCACGCGTGCGCGGAAGCAGCCGATGGTGGCCGCGGAGAAGGGCGCAGTTGTTCTGGCAGGTTTCATTTCAAATCCATGCATACTGCCTGGCCCGCTCACTTGCAGCTCCTCCCCAGTGGCCTGGCTCTGCCTCCCGAACATCCACCGTTTCTCACCTTTCCACCTCTCCCCAGATGTTTGCTCCTCTCCCCGAGCCCCACGTGAGGAGTCTGCCTTGTTTGTCCCTATCCTCATCTCCCCGCCCCCAAATCCACCCACCTCCCCGAGCTGTGCCCACACTCTCCACCCCTAGCTCACTCCCCATGGGCAAATCCGGTGGAAGAAGGGCCACCAAGGTTCCCCGCGGCTGATGTGCCAGAGTCCTGCACCCTCTGCTCCATTCTGCTTCTGCCAGGATCCCTTACAGAGCACGTGCGCCGCTCATGGGCTTGGCCTGAGCACAGTTAGGAGCCACGACACATCAGGTGCCGGCTTCTGGGCCCCAGGGCTCCTCACCAGACGGCATGCGGTTGCAGATGATACTTTCTGAGGGTCCAAGGGGACCTTCAGGACACTCAAGGACCCCCTCCGCCCCAAGCCAGCCTGGAGCCCTGTGGATGCAGGAGCTGAGGCCGGCTGGGACACACGTCAGAGCCACCTCTCCAGGCCCGTGAGCTTCTCCCTCTCCCTGTGGGACAGCAGAGCAGGGGCTGGATGGCCAGACTAGAGCCCCTCCCGGCTGATGCAGCCTGGCCCGAGTACCATTTCGGACCTCGTGCTGCAGGACCAGGACAAGGGCGGCTACCCAGAGGGCTCAGGGACCCACAGCACCGTCTCCAGGGCCTGTCCCACAGGCGCACGTCTCTGTCTGCAGCCTCACCTCTGACGCCCCTGTTCATCTGCCTCCACCCAGCTTGGCTGCCCGGCAGGCATCTTGAATGTAATTGGGCCCAAACGGGACTCCTGACCCCTCCTCCTCTCTGCATTCTCCCCATCCCAGGAAATGGCATCCGCGCCACTCACCCAGCGGCTCAGCCGAAACCTGATGCAACCGGATTCCCTGCTTTCCCTCACAGCCAGTTCATCACCTTCATGACCCACACCACTCCCTGCCCAGCCCATGAGGCCAGGACGGCCTTTCTGTGCTTGAGCCACCCCCCACCCACATTCCTTCCCACCCTGAGGGGCCTGCCCGCTCCAACCACCTGCCAACCTACCAACCTGCTTTCTGTCCCTTTAGGTACTTGTCATCCTCTGGAATCTGTTACTGCTTTGTTGTAGGATTCTCCCTCCAGATGGGAGCCCCACAAGGGCCTGGGACTGCTGCCCCTGCCCTCCCTGATGCAGGACCCACGCGGTCCAGGAGCTCTCCAACCTGGGAAAGGAATCGGCCAGGCCCAGCCGGCTGGGAGCCCGGGTCCCGTGGTCCAGAACCAGCCCGCCTCTATGAGCCCTGTCTCCTCATCCACACGTTGGCCAGCCCCTCCTGCACCCCACCTGTCAGAGGGGACCGCAAGTCTCCGCAGTGTGTGCTTGTGAAGCTTCCATAACAAACCAGCCTCATGCTGGTCTCACTCGGCTGAGCTGCTCCCTGAAAGCCGAGAAATGCCCAATTGCTACCCAGTCTGTCCTCTGTAGGACCATTCCTTTGCAGAAACATCCCTTCATCCTGTGCTTTGAGCTTCCTTCCCCCGTCCCCAAGCTATCTGGGCACACCATCAATTTCAGTCCCGTGGACTCACTTAAATAATAAACGCTGAACCTCTTTTCTCTAATGGAGAGTAAGTGTCTTCAGGATTATGATTTCTTTTTGCAAGACGAATAGCTGACGGAAAAGTAATACCACCTAATAGAATATAGCCAAGGAAGGGAGTATTTTAGTAGAGTTGGATGCAGCATGTGGGTGGTGACAAATGGTTTCGTTTGTTTTTAAAGAGGAAGAAAGAGAGGTGAGAACTTCATCCTGCCGGTAGCACTCGAGAGGCAGACGCGGGGTGCGCACAGCCCTGGAGGGAGCTCCGGACGCCGGTCCCGATGTGCTGGAAAGAGACCGGGAGCAGAGTCCCAGGGCTGGGGGCAAGTCACCGCTCCATCTTCCATCAAATGGCAGGGAACGAATTTGATCTCCGAGGCCTCAGTTTCCACCTCCAGAAAATGGGGTAATAAAATCTACCTTCCTCCTGGCGTAGAGGTTTAGAATCATCCTTCCAGGGTGTAGGGGCGGAGGGAGGCTTGCAATGCGAAGGAGGCACGAGAAAAGGCTTCCAGTCATGAGGACTCAGGAGACGGCGAGAGCTACGCCGTCGTCAGCATCCCTGGGTGCAGGAACCAACGGCCATCAGGGCAGGGCCCCAGGGTGGGCAGGATGCAGGGTGCAGAAACGCGGCCGTGTCAACGCCGCATCGGACAGGTCTCTGACTTTGAGGTGTTCACAGTCATAAACACAAATCATCAAAGGCCCGCTGAGGAGGCCAACGGAAGGGCCAGCGGGAAGGACCTACTGATTTTGAGGAGGAGACATTTGAGCGACATCCTGCAGGAAAAGGATCTCCGTTGTCCCGGCAAGACGCTCCTTGGTCATTTCAGTCCGCGGTCGCAGGGGCTGCTTGGACCCAGGGCAGGCCACTTGGAGGGAAGCCCCACTTGGCCACTGTCTCCCTGTCTGGGCCCCTCATGGGCCACAGGTCTCTCTGGGCCTCGTTCCTTGTCTGGAGCAGGTAATCACAGTTTGCGGTGTCTGGTGGGGCTCTGCAGCCGGCCTCCCTGGGTCCCAGGCACACAGGCACACGTGTAACACACAGGCACAAACACGTTCCCACACGCGCATGCACGCACACACATGCACTCACCTCATTAGGCCCCCGCTTCCTGGGCTGCCGAGCAAGGCTGGAGCCTCTGAGGGGGGTGCTTGGCACGTGGAAGTGCCCAATACATGGGCTGCCACTTGGTCATCGAATTAATTCTTCCTCCTGTCTCTGCCGCTCACTGAGGGGACCCAGGTGGCCTCAGAGGGAGACCATAAACCAGCCCCTGTGCACTGACCAGGTCCCGGGGGGGCTGGGGGGGGCAACTTGGCCTCCCTGGGGGGAGGGCTCAGTTCTACAGGTGCAAAGGGATGTGTGTGGGGGGGTCACCAGGTGGGTGGTGGGTGTGCAGTCAGAAAGGAGGGATCTGTTAGGTACAGGGCGGCGGGATGGACATTCCAGGGCATTCCAGGCCAGAGGGGGAGGCGGGATGGGGGCGCCGGAGGATGCCATCTGCGAGGTGGTGGGGTGTCCTCCGTCCCTGGCCGACCAGGAGTGCGGGGTACCAGACAGGGAAGCGCTCAGTGCCGGCTACTCCCTTTTCCCTGGAGACGAGCCTCAGCCTGTCTTGCTATTGGCTGAGTTTTCTAAATTGCCTTAAAAACCCTGTCCTTTTTCCTTTGTGTGGTCTACCACCAGCCTCCCCGCATTTCATTTGAAAAACAAAAAAAGCACCCCTTGGACCCTGATGCACCATTACAGACTCGTCTACAGTTCTGTACTTTTACAAGAGAAATGAGAAAATAATTTGTAAATCTCTCTGTGCAGCCCGGCGGCTGATTTCCCGGCGGCGGCCCTGGGCCCGGGTGTCACTCCGAGAGCTCTCTGCCATCTGAGACCAGTCCCCGCGGGCAGGACGGGGACCCTGATGCACAGTGCTGACTGGCACATAAGGATTCAGACCCGGCAGTCTCCGCCAGGACACAGGATTTTGTCTTGGTTTCGTGAACTACCTTTAGGCTTATAGAGAAGCTCTAGAAATAGTGCGGTTTCCATGTATTCTTCACCTAGCAACCTCTCAAGCCCTCAGCTTCCACGCACGACCAGAGTGTGGTCAGCAGACGCAGGTTTTCCACTCGTGCGTGTCCTTTTCCACACCCAGGACGCCACGGGGGCCCCACATTGCTTTCGCTGGGTCTCTGCGCCGCTCCCCCCCCACACACAAGGCTGTAACACTTTCTGGGTGGTTCCTTGTTGGCAAGAACCCCACAGAGGTGATGTTGCGTCTCGCTCATGCCTCCTGTCGGGGGTTCACGGTGTCCATGTCCGGTCACTGTGTTGATGATCTTGGTCGCTGGTCACGGTGGCGTCTGCTGGGCTCCCCCACCCTCAAGCTTCCATCTTTCCTATAAATGTCTTGAGGGAGATATTTGGCAACTTCTCAAACTTTGGTCCACTGACTTTAGCATCACTTGGCAGATTTTGTCCAAAACAGTAATTGCCGTAATGTCTGCTCAATGGTGACTCTGTTTTTAATTCTCTCCTTTTCATCATAGGAATTGGACTCTAAGGAAGAACTGTCCCTTCTCCCCATTTATTTATCAGACTGATTATTTGTATCAGTGTGGACTCGTGGGTATTTATTGTATTCTGTGTGTTATAATGCAGTCCTATTATTATTTTCTTGCACAAACTGTTTCCATTTGGCCATCGGGAGCCTCTTCATTTTGCCTCCTGTGTTCTCTGCACAAGCCCCCCATCTTTCTGACACCACAAGGTCCCCCAAGCTCATCTGGTATCTTCCCTGCCCCAGGGCTGAGACCACTCCTCCAACGAGCTTTTATTAGGGGCGGTCCTTAGAAACCAAGAGCGCTGGGGGTGCCTGTTGTTCCTGCCGCTCACGGCTTCCAGGCCACTCAGCGGACAGAGCTGGGCACACAGGGGCTCACCCTGTGCGGAGCCACAAGCACTCACATCCGTGGTTCTGTGTCCACCCGTCACACGGTGTGCTGTACAAACCCAGAGTTCCTCTGGATGCCTGAGCTTCCCACACCACGTAGCCCACTTCAGCCTGGCACTCTTTTCCTCGGCTGTAACTGGTTTCTCCAACAGAAAGAAACCCAACTCTTATGAGCTGCAACCTGGTGACTCATCGTCCAGTGCCCGTGGCTCTAGAGGGCGGTTTCCGAGTTGCCCACCTGCCACCTGCCCCGCAGTGAGAAACGCACTCGCAAACGTGCTCGCTGGCCTTTGCCTGCGGCCCTGCCAACCCCACCAAGACATCACCATCCACAGGTACCTCCCCAGCCCCTCCAGGGCGGTCATGTTATTCACCTGTAATCCAGTGTGGCTCATTGGGGGTTTTTACTCCATTCGGGGCTCCACCCGTCCAGGTGTATTTGGTTTATTTGGGGGGCTCCGTGAAGGTCTAGGAAATATTGCAGAGGTGCTGAGCCAGCCCTGGAAGGAAGGACACACTGAGCCCGGCCCGCCCTCCCACCGCTGGGCGCCAGTCTTTAGTGTGGATTTTATCCTTCCCGTATCGATGGTACACAGATGAGCAGGTGCGTGTGTACTTTCTCAGATCTCCTTCTTTCTTACAAGGATCACGTGCTACAGAACTCTCTTGCACTCTGCTGTTTGCAATTAACAGTATGGCCCGGAAATCACTCCACATCAGTTCACGGAGCTCTTGCCCTGCTTCTTTATGGCTGCGTAATGCTCCATGGTGTGCAGGTACCAGACTTCACTCAGCCCCTCTCCTATCTGTGAACTTCCGGGTGCTTTCCCATATTTTGAGTCACCTTGTGTATCTATTTCTGTATTTCTGCAGGCATATCTTCAGAACAGAGTCCCAGAAGTGGGATTGCTGTATTGAAAGGTAAGTGTACGTGTGTATGTGTGGTTCTGTTTGGTGTTGCCAAGTTTCCCTCCAAAAGCTCTGCACTAATTTGCATGAGAGCCCAAATGCAGCGTGCATGGGGGTCCCCATAGCCTTGCCAACAGAGCGCGGGGTCACGTTTCAATTTTTGTTAGTCTGATAGGATAGAAACGGTGCTTCGGTGTTGCTTTGACTGCATTTCTGAACGATGAGTGGGTTGGGATGCTTTTTCTGTTTGATGACTTTATGTCTGTAAACTGTGTATTCATCTTTTTCCATTTTCTTTCAAGATTTTGGTCCTTTGTCTCAATTTTTAAGAGTTCTTTATATAATAGAGATACTAGTCCTTTGCCTACAGCAAATGTTGTAAATGTTTTCTCCCAGTATATTGACTTTATTTTTTTTAAGATTTATTTATATTTGGGGGTGGGCATGGAGAGAGAGAGCACAAGCAGGTGGGGAGGGGCAGAGGGAAAGAGAGACTCTCAAGCAGATTCCACACCCAGAGTGGAGGCCGACTCAGGGCTCCATCTCACGACCCTGAGATCAAGACCTGAGACGAAACCAAGAGTCGGACGCTTAACTGACTGAGCCACCCAGGCGCCCTTGACTTTGTTTACTATGGTGGAGTTTTCTTCGATGTGATTAAAGGGAAATGTATGTAGTCTGATCTATCCATCTTGAATCGCCCTGGGGTTTGAGGGACAGTTCCAGCCTCCTCATCCCGTGCGCGCAGACCCGGGGTGGGCAGGGCCAACAAGGGAAGATGGAGGCTTTGCTGGAAAAGGAAGACAAGGCAGATTCACTGTGACCTTGAAAAGGTTATGAAAGGGCTCACACTGTGGCTCCCCAAACACTTTAGATTTGGGTAGATTTGCCAAAACTGAGCGAAAACACCCACGCCTCATGAAGAGCTCGCTGTGCTTCCTGGTGAGACACGACCACGAGAGTCCCCATATCCCTCCCACGCATAAATCTGGGGGCTCAGGTTCATGCTAGGGCTCTTCCACCCTCCTTGACCGCTCTCCTATTCTACAGACCGAGCAACCCAAGTCCAGCTAAAGACCCTGCCTCGATCAAAGAGGCAGGGGTGGGAGAGGGGGTCTGAGGCAACCCCCAGGTCTTCCCTCTTCCCCCTGCCCACACCCACTGCTGCAGACACCTGGGCACTTCCCGGCACCAGCCTGGTCCCCCCAGTGCATCGTAGGGCCCCACAGGGACCTCACGGAAGTTCAGAGAGTCTCTCCCTGGAGAAAAGCCAGGCTTGCGTGGCATGGAGAGCTCTGTGACGGGGCTCGGGTTCCCTTTGGAGGGCCCTTCTTCCATTACACCCAGCCCCTGGATCAGCTCCCCAGCCTCAGAACAGCCAGGCACCACCCACCTCCCTGCCCACTGGGAAAACTGCCCCAGATGTCTGCTGGGGCCCGGCATCCCCTGTGTGGTCGTTGTCCCTCTGACATGCCCAGACCTGCCCTGGCCCCATCCAGAGTGGGGGTCCGACCCCTGCAAACACTGAGCAAATTGTAGGTCAAATAAAATCCGTGAGGCCATCTCTTGTGGAAACGGGAGCAGAGTCAGGGTGGCAAAGAGGGAGACAGATGGGGTGGCGGGAGGGCTGAGGAGGTTACCAAGTAGGCCGGGAGGAGAGACAGCAGGAGGGCGGAGGGCAGGGCCCGCATGGGTGCTGGAGGTCCAAAGGAAGGAAAATGCAAGGCCAAAGTCGTCTTTCCTGCAGGTTTCTGGCTAGGACACAACAGCTTATTTTAACACCGAGCCCCACAAAGGGCTCAGACATCAGGTGCGCTCAGATATAACCCAGGTTTGCAGCCTGCGGGGGTATTTCGGGGAACAGCAGATGCTGCTCCACTCCCCGGCTCTTCCTCTCCATGGTGTCCGTGTAGGTGGCACCCGCTGCAAGCAACACCAGCTCCTGAGGACTTGCAGCTCACCGGAGCTTTGTAAACAGAGTCACATTTTTGTCTCCCAACCACATCTCTGGGAAATGATCTATCCTTCTTCACAGTCTGTAATCACCCCGCGAGCTCCTGCCCCTGCACACCGTCTGCCGGCACGGACGGGTGGAGGTGGGGGGGGGGGGTTGTTGGGAACAGAACATGAAGGCAAAGTCACCCCTCTAACAATTTCTAAGAAGGCCGTTTTTGTTCTTATGCATACTTTCAAGCCCTCTTGCTGAGCTAACGGGCTCGGACTTCCTTTGCGAGGAACCTCAGGTAGCCCCTGCAAGAGGTCAGCGAGCAACGCGCAGGGGCAGCCCAGGCCTCCGGCCGAGAGTTTAAGCACAGAGAAGCAGGTGGGGACGACGGGGAGGGCAGAGGGCGGCGGGCGGAAGAGGCAGGGTGCTGGTCCCTTGCACATCACGGGTGCTGTGGGAGACGCAGAGGCAAGGTACCTGCGGTCTTGACATACTGGTTCTTTAACACTGAGCACATCCGAACCGGGAAGCCTTTATTTCTGCCACACAACAGCAGCGACGACAAAGCCTGGCCCGCGGGTCAGGTTCTCGGCCAGGTCCGCGAAGGTACCTGCTCCCAAGGGTGTGGGATGCCAGCACTGGGCTCCATTTCCCTAGGGGCACTGTCGGAGCAGGGGAGTGGGGGTCACCAGGGTAGAATCCCCCATGAAGGCTTGGAGGGAGCTGACCTTGAGCACTGGGGGGTTTTGATGAGAGTGGAAAGGGAGGTTTGGTTTATCTTGCTTGGGTGGCAGAGGAGGGCTTTGTGGGCTCTTGCTGCTGTATGTTGTCCACTCTGGGGGGCTGCGCATGGGGGCGGTGTGGATGGGGGGCACAGGGCTCCCACTGCGCCCGCCCTCTGGTCAGGGCCACTCAGCTGCCTCCACTGCTGATGGCCCATCTGCCGGTTCGTCTGAAGGACGCAGCCTAGTGGGTGACACGTTGGTTCCTAACTCACATTGTAGTTAGTGCAAGTTTGCAGAAATTACTCATTTTAAAATGTGCAGATTCAACCGTTGAAGCCTGAAGTCTACATAACTGAATGGCTAGAATCTTGAGATGAGTTAACAAGCGCATGTACTCATATTATCCTACTAACTGCACACAGTATTTGGGCTTAATTTTTCTATTTCCTTGGCTTGTAATCTACTCCCCTTCCATCAGATACACAGCAATTCTCTTCTTCCAGGATCAGCTGTTTTATAATCATCACCCTGACAGCAGAACTACATCCTTGTACTCATTTAATAACTATTTATCATCCTCTATCTGCCCATTTTCAAAAAGGAATAAGTTAAGTGCTCCAGAAATTGGAAAAAAAACTGAAATTTGACCTTTATTAACTGGGTTAATTGTCAAAATCTCTGCTTGTAAAAAAAAATTAATGACCAAAAAGTGTAACTTTTAGAGTTTCAAAGATTAGGTTAATGTCCAAGGAAGTATAAACTTTGACCTTCTTGACACATGTCATAAGTAACATCTATCCTAATAAATTGCTACCTGTGGGCAATTATAAAATTTTCCCTGTATCCAATCACGCAATTTAATTGCTGCTGGAAACCCTGGCTTCCTTCGAGTTAGCCTGCAGAATTATCTGATGCTTACACGAGTCATTCTGTATTTGTTTCAGGAAGGTATACTTGTTCACTGGGATTTCTAGACACTGCAAGACACTGTTCATGGACACAGAGCCTGGCCGTTTCGACCAAATGTGGCTTGGGCCGTAAACGACAGGATGAGCCCCAGGAATGAAGTGGAAACTGAGGACAGCTTCTCTGCCTGACTCAGTCTATCACTGACCCTGGGTCCTCTCCTTTCCTTGTTAGTTGTCCATGGAGGACAGGGTGACGTAGGTGTGGCCCTGTGATTTGTCCTGTTACTGGTAGACAGTCAAGTCAACCCCACACGGGACCAACAGGTCATTTCTTAAATGCCCTCATCTGGGGACGGTTGTCTGCCAACCGGTCTGGAGAAACAGGACGAATCCCCACGGTGTATGCTCTCCCAGGCCAGCCTCTTAACACATTTGTTTCTGCAAAGGACACAGGGACTTCACTGTCATTTATGGAGTCCCTCGAAAGAGGTGACGCTGGGTCCCCTCTTAGAATTCCACCGCTCATTCCAAACATCCCAGAATGTCAGAAAACCTGAAGATGACCCCCGTTCCCAGAGGCGTGTTTTCAAAGCACGTAAGTGAAGGTGGGAAGAGAAATCAGAGTTACATTCTCTATTGTTTGGTTACAGAAATGAACCTGTTGGGAGGAGGGAGGGGGTAAAAGAGAAACAGCAAGCAGGTCACCTACGATGTTGTATACAGTGGAATGAAAAGCCCTGGCCAGGCTCCTTTCTGTTAAGAATAGAAAAGGTGAAGGCTGCGGCAGCCTCGGGCAGGGCCGGGTGGGGTCCTCCGTGAGCCCCCCCATCGTGGGCAAGCACCGGCGTCGTGCACTGTGCACCCCGGGGCCTGGTGGGGCGCCCAGCGCATATCGGGTATCAAGTCACGGCTGGTCACGGACCCAAAGCGCATCACGGAAGCAACACTGGGGCGAGTCCCTGTGGTTCCAAGACCCTGGGGTGACACGTGTCGCCCCACATCACGACTGGACCTGCGGCGCTTTGTCGCCTGTCAAACAGGGCTTTGCCGTCTGCCCCTGCCACCTGGGCGAGGTGGCAGCAGCAGCAGGTCAAGCCTGCGTGGGTCCTGGTGGGGAAGCACCTGTGCCTGGAGGCTCTCCAGTTAAACCCCTGCCGTCCCGAGCCTCCAAGAAGACAGCCTGGGGGCAACCGCTGGGTCTAACCCTTGGGGAAACCGAGGGCCCGGCGGACGTCCTTCCTCACCCCTGCGCCTCCCCTGGCCACATCAGGCTGAATGGCACTAGTCCCTGGAGGAGACAGCCTCTTCCGTCACCACGAAGTAAGAGCCGAAAGCCAGATGTCACTGGGCTTCCGGCTCCCCGCGGGCTCGCCCCAGTTACTCAGCGAACCGGCCAGGCCCACTGCGTTCGACCCCCGGTGCCGAGCTGGTGGCTTCTTGTCGACGTCCCTGGCGCAGGAGTCACCGGCTCCCACAGCACCCTGCCTACACATGCGGCCAAAATGCCCGCGACCAGGCCGCCGCACACCCCAAACCCGCTCGGCACCCCAGTGTCGTGGAAACACCACCACAAGGGCTTTTCTGTAAAACGCCACATTTGCTGGAGCAGCTGATACAGTGAGAGGAGCACCTGCTTCCGGGGAGGAGGCGGCCGGTGACACAGGACCGAGGCGATGAACGTGCCCTTTCGTCGATCGGCCTGATGCTCAGCACCAAGCGCAGAGTGGAGAAGAAAATCCCAGCCTCCCTTTCTCCTGCTCCAACTTTTCCCAAACACCCGTACTGGTCCTTTTAAAACCCAAGGAGTGTTCCACCCCAATTTTCAGACTGTCACTACCCTGCAGTCTTCATGGCGTGACACTTAATTCATTAGATGACATAAGCCCGAAGCTGCCCATTGTGACAACTGCCAGGGACCAAAATAAAACCAAACTTTTCCTGCAAGTCTTGTATGAAAAAGCGGTTGTTTCTCTAGGTGCAGGTCAGGACTCACCTGCAAGAGGATCTGGAGCCAGCTAGAGCATTATTTCCAAAGTGAGGTCTGCGGGGGTGGCCCTCACATGTCACCTGCACCTACGTTCAGGGGAGGGTTTGTTCTGAGCGAGATTTACTTGAGAACCAAAAGCCAAGTAATTCAGACGTGCCTATTCTAGGACGGGTCTTCATGCTTACAAACAGGCCCGTGTAAGAGAAGTAACTACAGTCAGTTTGGGAGATCTGCCGGGTTGGGATGACGCCTGGTGTGACCGTGACACACGGCATGAGTCCCGCCTTCTGCGACCGCAGGGCTGACGGGAAGACTTGGCGTCCACGCGGCACCTCCTCCCTCAGGATGTGGAGCCTGGGGTCCCACCACAGGCGGAGTTCCCAGGCTCACTGCCACAATGCATCAGTAACACCGGGGGCGTTTTCCTGAGCACCTACTCCGCTCCCCGCACCGCGCCGGGATTACACACAACGTCGCGGCTCCTCCTTCCTGCAACCACGAGCTCATTCCATTCTGCAGAGAAGAAGAAAATCAAGGCTTGAACTTCAAGAAACCTGCCATGGGGCCCAGACTACGGTGGAGAAAGGAGCGATCAGGATTCGAACCTCCCCGGGGGCATGCGGGCCGCGAGAGCAACCACTGCTCGGGCACCCCGACGTCAGCAGCCCCGGTCAGCCTAGAAGGAGCTTCTCCAGAACCATGCGCTGTTAAGACAGGAAAGGATGTTCTGAGGTTCAAGCCACAACACAGGTCCTCTTCTACTGGAACACTCTGGAAGGGTCGGGGTACAGGAGGAAACAAGGGGTGAGATTCCACGCCAACCTGGTTCCAGGAGGGAGGAGGCGTCCCCTCGTGGGGGAGCCGTGCGGGGTGCGCCCGAGGTGCCAGTTCCCACGCTAGACGCCAGGGACGCAAGGCTGAGCCAGCCACACAGCGCCACTTGCACACCCACGCCCGCGAGCTGGGGTGCAGCGGAGCCCAGGCTGTGCCCGGGGGGCTCTCGGTTGCCTGGAACTGAAGATGCGAGGTGAAGGGTATACACACGCATGTACACACACACGCAGCTGTGTGCATGTATGCATATCTCCGTGTCTGTGTGCACGTTTGCATATATAAAACATACGGACACACACACACACACAGGTATGTGTGAGTCGGAGCTGACAGGAGTGTGACAATCTGGGTGAACGTTCCCAACTCCATAAATGGTGCTCTGAGTCCACGAACACAGACTTCTCTGCCTTCCCGTCTTGCTTCTAAAGGAGACACCCACCGCGGCACTTGTGTTTCAAGGGGCTGGCGATCACTACCTTCTCCCACCTAAAGAAGCTCATTCATTACAAGTCGGTTAAACACCGTGGGGTTCTCCATGCGGTGGCTGGGCACGGTGTTCAGGATTCAGTCCCTGCAGGATCCCTCCTCCCCAGGAGGCGTGGACTTCCTGGCTCTCCCTGTGCCCACTGCAGGATGCACAGACGGACCGCTGACAGCCCGTCCAAGGTCCTTCCTCCGGCATTTCTCTGCCCACTGAGTACCAGAGCACACAGTCTACCCTTCCAATGACACGTGGTGTGGTCTGCCCGGATTCTTTGTTCAAACGGCCGCCCCGCCACCTTGAGGGCAGCAAGGGTTTTGGGAATCCTGAATTACTCACAGAAGCTGCCATTCACCAGGAACACAACTCCTGCTGAGTCCGGGTCTGAAGTTCCTCAAATCTATGGACAGAGGCAAGCTGTGTGTCTGCAGAGCACGGGTCATTTTTGCTACCCCAGTCCCATAAACATTTTCTGAATGCTCAGCATGCACAGACACTGTGCCACCAGCCGGTATATGCATGATCTCCTTTGGTCGTCCCAGAGCCGGGAGAGGCAGGAAGCACAGATATCATACAGGAGGGTACAAAAATGTCCAAGGACTGTGCGTGGTCCCATGGAGGGAGAACCCGGGTCTGTGTCCGGAATCCGCACACTTAGCCACCGTGCATGGCCTCCCCAAGCCTCTGCAAAGTGATTAATAAAATCAGAGCACCCCGGATGTTTAGAACACCGCCTTCAGCACAGTCACCCTGCTGGTGGGCGTCCTTAGAAAGTGCTCCCTTACTCAGGGGCCACCTGCCTCCCCCACGCTGGCCTCGGCTCTGCCTCTGCGGAGACTCCGACTGGGCATGGGCCCACCCCTCCTATGCTCCGTGGACATCACACAGCATGGGCCCACCCCTCCTATGCTCCGTGGACATCACACGGCTTCCTCCCACTCAGCCCAAGCGCACCCAGGACCAGCACGGCAGCGTCATTTGAATAACAAATTCACCAGTGCATTTAAATACAATTCCAGTTACTCAAATTCAACTTACACACAGAATTTTAGGAATACATTATGTAAGGTGCTACGGAGGAAAACAGTAGGCTGACCCCTAATGAGGTCACTGGATTCTACTCTATGCTGCCTGAAATTGACATTCAAATCGGACTGAGCCCAAATCTTGCCTCAGGGCATCAGCTATACCCAACTGAACATGCTCATTTTGCCAGATCAATAATATGAACGTGGCATAATATATCACATAAAAAGCTTCTTCCCGTAGCCATGGTTACAGCACTTTAAGATCTGGGCTCTCTGAAACTCACCCCCCAAACCAGCCTCATTTTCTTTACGGACAGTCCTATTTTAGTGCTAAGCTCAAGTCACAGGTACTTTCTTCGGTTTTGGGTTTTTTTTTTCTTAATTCTTTCACTCCAACACGTACATATTAACCACCAGAAAATACGGTAAAAAATCCCTATGTTTAAGTGAAGGCTTAATTTAGCATAACCCTGTGTATTGTATTGGGAACCTGAGAATCTTTTTAATGTCTTACCCTACCTCTCTCTCACTCTCTCTCAAAAAAAAAAACCAAAAAAACCAAAAAAAACATCTTTCAGTGAGCCTGTTCTAGAAACGACTGGGGGAAGTCACCTATCAATTGCCAGTCTGTGTGGAGAAACGGGGTGGTTCTCCAGGCCGGTGAAATCTAACTGCTAAGCATGTACACAGAGCGAAGGAACAGAAGCAGAGGCCAACTCTCCCGGACACTAGCCCGGACAGCCTCAGATCCAAAAGCATTAAGAAAAAAGTAAACTTGAAAACGACTTGAGAGAAAGGTCTATTTCGTGACAGATGGCAACGAGGGCTCTTCAATGCCAATTTAATCACTTCTCCTCGATTTTCAAATGCTTAAGTTCTGGCTCCAAGTGTTTGTGCACCAGCATGGGATCTGCTGCGCTGAAACGGGGAGGAGGGTGACCAACGTGCGCCTCAGTCTCACCGTCAGCCGAGGGCAATTCCGCCCAGCTTAGGGAAGGGAGGTTGCTCGACGGACACTCCAGCCTCCCACGGTGAAAAGTTCTGTCCTTGGGGCACCCGGGTGGCTCAGTCTGTTAAGCGTCTGCCTTCGGCTCAGGTCATGATCCCGGGGTCCCGGGATCGAGCCCCGCATCGGGCTCTCTGCTCAGCGGGGAGTCTGCTTCTCCCTCTGACCCTCCCCCCTCTCATGCTCGCTCTATCTCATTCTCTCTCTCAAATAAATAAATAAAATCTTTAAAAAAAAAATAGACCATACACAAGAGCAACAAAGCCATAAAGTATCTAGAAAATAACCTAAAAATAAAACACACAGGGGTGCCCGGGTGGCTCAGTCGTGAAGTGTCTGCCTTCTGCTCAGGTCATGATCCCAGGGTCCTGGGATCGAGCCCCGCATCGGGCTCCCTGCTCAGCGGGGAGTCTGCTTCTCCCTCTCCATCTCCCTCCGTGTGCTCACCCACGCTCTTTCTCTAGATCTCTCTCTCTCAAATAAATAAATAAATCTTAAGGAAAAAAAAAGTTCTGTTCTTATGAGCACCATTCTATGTCACAAAGGCAAAGACTGTCCTTGATTGGGAGCCTAATTTATATAATCACTTTTTGGTCCAATTACCTGAACAAACAGACCCGTCGGTGGGGACTTAATACACAGAATAGTCTCCCAAATTTTTAAGCAGGGACTTTTAATAATCACCTTACAAGTAAGAGAAGAAATGGAGTCCCCGGGGGGCCGTGACGACCCCCATCAGCAGTGCCCTGCGGGCCAGGACCTAAAGTCCAACTCCCACCCAGGGCTCTGTCAGCTCCATCGGAATCGTGTCTTTTCCAGGGAATATTTTGTCACCCCATCTCAAGACACTATTTTATATCTCAACTGTATATACTTTTTCCAAGGACGTATTTAATACTAGACTTAACTCTGAAACCAATGAGAAAATATATCCACAGACATACTGGTGATCCAAGTCCGAGTCTATGGGGGGCTTCTATGCCAGAGCAGAAAGCGCCTCACATACACAGTTCTGCCTTTTGGAAATTGATCTGTAGGTTTTACAGACTATTTGTATCTTTGGTAAAGTATCTCAGATACAAGGCTGATGGGGCAGTCTGCAATCACAGGCATCATTATGAATAGGTCGAAGCTGCACACCCATCAACAATGGCCTAGAGTTACGGGCGTCCGTCAACACTGATAAATGCTACCAACCACGTGTGAAAGTGAAACCTGCCCCTCGTATTTAACGGCCTCCTGAGCTCTAGAAGGCAATGCATCCTCAGCGCAGGATTAGGCAACTTCTCTGCAGATCTGCATCTTCTCTGAGAAGAAACAGGGAGAATGTCCTTAAGACCACCTGTGTGCACCAATGTCACCAAAATAGCAGGGTGAAGAATTTACACAGCATTTTCCAAAATAAGTGATGTCCTTCACAGTTAGGACCTCGGAGATGATGTGCAAACTTGTAGCTGAGGAAGACTGGCCATCCGCGGCCTGAGAACCGGTGGCTTTCTGGGCACACCATCCCTAGGCCTTGGCCTCCCGGAAAACCTAAAAGCGCCCTGTTGGTGTGTGCCCGCCGCCACCAGGTCCTCCTCAGGGCAGCCCCCTGCAGGCTGGGGAGTGGCCGACCTCAGGCCCATCCTGCATCTCTGTGTACCTGGGGCAAGCACAGCTCAGGGCACAGGCCACGTTCAGACCTGCTCCAAGAGTAAGCAGGATGGTTTGCGTCAAGGCTCAATTCAAAGGGCCTGTCCCCACTTAAAGAAAAGGAATACACAAAAAATATTAATCATGTTTTCCTTTTAATAAGGCTTTTTACTCAAAAGTGTAGCTTTGAAAATCTCTAGCTTGTTGTGAAAACCAGAAAAGCCAGGGAGCCGCCTCACTTCGAACACCGCCATGGCGAGCTGGACCGACACGGGAAATCAAATGCAACACTTTAAAATCAGAGCCAACATTTAAAATTAGGAGGATGATGCATGTCCTACTGTGATTCAAGGAGAAAGGACAAGTTCTTAACACAGAAAAACAAAACACAAAAGGTAAACAAATCTTTAGAAATCACTAGATGTGTGTGTGTGTGTGTGTGTATTTATATAATTAGGATTATCATCAACATTTAAAACTATTAAAAATAAGGTTGCCACCTTCACTTTTCTTTCAGTACCGGGGTGTTATTTTCTTAGGAAAAAAAAAAAGTTTCGCCCCAACCCTCAAGTTGCCAGACCTCAAGCCCGCTCTGTGCTGTACAACGCCCCCCCTCCCCCACGCTGAGCCCCCAGAGCGCCGACACCCAGTCCTGCTGTCGTCCTGGTTGTCAAGATGACAGGCCTACAAAAGCACAGCTGAGAGCAGAACTGCATTCTTCCCCAGGAAGAAAACACATTTGCCCACAATGGGTCTACAGAGTCTTCCAAAGCACCTCATTGGTGGCTTGATAACCTGTTCGTTTTGCCCAGAAGCAAGATGGCAATCTTAATCAAAGAGGGAAGCTAGATTTTTTTAAATAACTTAAAAAAAATCGTTTTTATATAAAGCAGCAAAAACATCTTTTCCTCTCTGCAGAAAGAAAAATGTGAACAAGAAAACACAGCGATGTAAATGGACGGTTCATAAACTTGCTCAACTCACCCCCCACCCCCCACCAGACGGCACCTCCTCTCAGGGCTACTGCTCTCTACCACGCTCAGTGCTATCTGAAGAAGATTCTTTGGTGCCTTCAGTCGCTCTTTTACTTTCCTCCTGATTTAAATTTCCCTTTTCTGACCTGGTCCCGTTGGGGATAGAGTTTTCACCATTCACGAGCCCGTTTTCCACAGCCTTCGCCCTGCCGACGGCCTCGGTGAGGGTGAGGGCCTCCTGCACCCCGGCCTCCTCCTCCAGGCTCCGCAAGGCCAGGGGCAGCCTGGCGCCCCCCGTGCCACTCTCCTCACACCGGGGCAGCGGGGCCCCCACCTGCACCTGCTTGCGATAGTGCTCCCGGTTCGCAGCCGCGCTCTTCACCGCTTTCTCCAAAATCTCTTTTTCTCCTAAGCGCAGCTTGATGGCCATTGCTGCACGAACAGAAAGGTCGTGGTTTTTCAAGAAGGATTTGTCTTCCTGGAAAACGAGAAAGAGCAAAATTAATTATAAGAAGTCTAAATCAGCAAAAGTACAGCGACAGAAGGCAGATCAGTTGTTGCCACGGATGGGGGCACGAGGGAAATGTGAGGGGTGACAGAAGGTTCTAGAACTTGACTGTGGCGGTGGCTGCAGGACTATGTGCTTATATCAAAATGTACACTTTAGAAGCGTGGGTTGTATTGTATTTAAATTACACCCCAAGAAAGTGATCATAAAACCAAAATGGTGAGCCTAAATCAAACGGTGTCCCACCACATTTGACAGGGAACTTGGCTTATTTTAAAAATCATTCCTTGTCTGTCTCGTGCACTGCCAGGCCCCAGGGCTCGGCACTGTGCTGAATGAATGAATGAAGGAGCGAGATGCATGTGAAGTTAGTGGTGCAATGGTAAACCTGGAAAGCACAAATGAAAACTCAGAATTACAGGAAAGTGTTGAATAATTTTTAAAAATTCATCTTCTAGTCAACAATGCCTCAAGAGGATTCTTTTGATAAGTATAAATGCGTTAAATAGGAAAATATTAATAAGTTGAATGAAAAATATCAGATATACAACGATTTTGCTAACAAAAGTCATTTACATTTAGGAAGGAATCTCTTTTTAAAAATCCCTAAAAACATGACAAAGCTCAAATCCTCACTGAAGCGATCTAATTACCTCAACAGTTGTTTTGTATGTTTTTAAAAGAAGCGAGGCTCGATCTTCAAGAAATGTCCAAAGTCTGACCTCATTGTCCCAGCTAACGGGATATTCAGAATTACCCAAAGTGAAGATTCTGTCGAGAGCATTATCTCCCAGCAAATGCTCCTTCAATTCTTCTGCAGAAATACAAACAGCCATCTGTGAGGGAGGAAACAGCACGGCTTCTCATTTTAACAAGCAGCCCACCTTGGAAAAGATCTTCCCCAGCGACGTCACCCGCCTGTGGTGAAAAGCTCCCCGGGATCGATGGGCTGGGCCAGGCCAGGCTAGGCTCTCCAGAGTAAGTCACACCAGCCTTCCTGATTGGGAGTCCAGACCAAGCCTCGGCACAGCCCTCCATCTCTCGTTGCTTTTATGAGGGACACTGAGAGCTTTGAGACAGTTTCACAAGATACGTTTTAAGGACAAATCTACAGGGACACGTCCCTTATTCTGACGACAGCCTTCTGGCAAACCACGCGCTCAGTCACACCAACGGGGTCAAAAAGACGTTCAGGTGAACAATGTAAATAGTACACACGGGTGACAGCACAACAATCCAGTGGCCCTTCTAAATTTAAATCAGATTGGTGCTCATGGCAGCAATAGACCTGACAAAGCTATTTATCTCCTCTTACAACACATAAACCACAAAACGAAAGAAATAAGAAAAATGGACTATAAAAATCTTAATGAAAAATGTGCCTTTTTCCCTCACTTGTCAGGAATTTAAACAGAAATTACAAATAAGCATAAGTGAACAACTCAATTACCTTCAAGTATATTTAAGAAAAGGAAAGGATGCAGCAACTGCTCTGAGCATTTCAGCTCCCGGCACATTATCTTCAAGAGACCCAAACATGCTGATCCTATTCATGCTCAAGAAATACACCCCAACTTCTTATGTAATTATGAGACAGTATCTCTTTCAGAGCAAAATGCCCCACAGCTGTCACTATTTACAATTCAAACTGAAGAATCTGCTGCCAGCAAACCAAACTTTTATTAGTATTAGTTAGAGGAATTCAAAGAAGAATACATCAATTGTCTTGACACGACAAATTATCTTTCTATGACTAAAGAGACACTAAAGAGAATCAGCAGACCTAAAATGATTCAGGCAGTTTGTTTTTTAAGGAAAAAAGAAGTTAATCTAATGTTCAAAAAAGAAATTTACTAGGTGGCATTTGATAGCAAAAGATCATGATAAAATTCAGGGTTTTTATATTTTGGATCCTATAGTTTATGTTCTTTGTATAAAGTGCTGAAAATTTAAAACATGCTTCCTGAGTGGTAGAGATTTCTTTTCAGAAGCCCTCACTAAGGTCACTGGTTTTGTTTTCTTCCTAAACCCGCCCAGGGTCTGCCCTCAACGTTGAAAAGCTAAGGGGCAGAAGCAGAGCCTTCTCTCTCTGCTACTTTTAACAGTGAAACTGGGCTTATTCACTCTACTGGGAACATGAAACCACCAAGGGGGGGCGAAAGGGGACATGAGGCCGTGTCACCATGTGACCAGAGGCTTCGTGAGTAGGCCCTTTCCCCTGCTTGCCTGCAGCTAACAAAGCCCTGACAGATCCTCTGAGTCCCCACCGGGGCTCTGTGCCTTCACCCGGCCACCACGGGAGTACATGTGGGGTCACCCCAGACAGTGACCAGTGCCCTAGCTCCTCAACCTGGCTCCGTGTTGAACGCTGGTTCGTCCAGACCCCTGGACTACTAGGATCTCTTCCACGAATCTTGTTCTTTGTAAACCAGCAGGAGCCACGTGGGATGCCTGGGACGCAGGCTCTGGATGAGCAGAGCTGGGTCCTGACGTGGGGCCATCACCTGCCAGCTGAGGGCCACGTTACTCCTGCTCTTCGAACTGGAGTTTCCACGTCAGTCACGTGGGAATCCCTATGCCTCACAAGCCTGATGAGAATGAGCACGAAGTCCGCCCCACACTGAGCACTGGCACAGTGACAGGGATCAGTATCACTGTCGTCTCTTGTTACAAATTCCTACAGGCTATGAACTGTGACCTTCAGTGTTCTACCTCTGCATCGTATGCAAGAAAAGCCCACAGGAAACCCTTAACTCGAGCCACGACCAAAGTACAAACTAGCCGGAAGCGCTAACTTGAGGGGCAGTGAGTCTACAGCAATGTGGCTGCTCAGAAGGGGCAAGTGCCATCTCACAGCTCTGTGGGTTCCAGCAGCTGGTGTCTACACTGCCTGGGTCTGGGGACTGTCTCTACCACCTCCACCCTGATGTCAAACCCTGGACCGGACAGCATTTCTCCTGCAGCCAGACAAGAGGACAGGGGGGCCAAGGACAACAGAGCCCAGTAGGCTCTGCCTCTGCAGACCAAACCGCCTCTTCCCTGCTGCTGGGGGAGCTTCCTTCGGAGAAGTGCTTATCTGTCTGCTCAACTAGATGGTAACTCACTTACTCACTTCTTCCTACCCAATCTGGTTTGCACAGGATCACAGGATTTACGGTAGTTTACAACAGCAAACACACACACACAATTACAAGTGAAACCTCAAGGAAGGGAATCATAAAGATCAGAGCAGAAATAAATGACATAGAAACTAAAAAAAAACACAATAGAACAGATCAATGAAACTGGGAGCCGGTGGTTTGAAAAAATTAATAAAACCGATAAACCTCTAGCCAGACGTACCGAAAAGAGAAAGGACCCAAGTAAGTAAAATCACAAACGAGAGAGGAGAAATAGCAACCAATACCCCAGAAATACAAACAATCTTAAGAGAATATTATAAAAAATTACAGGCCAACAAATTGGATAATTTGGAAGAAATGGATAAATTCCTAGACACATATGAACTACCAAAATGGAAACAGGAAGAAACAGAAAATTTGAACAGACCAATTACCAGCAAAGAAATTGAACCAGTAATCAAAAATCTCCCAACAAACAAAAGTCCAGAGCCAGATGGCTTCACAGGCAACTTCTACCAACCATGTAAAGAAGAGTTAATACCTACTCTCAAACTATTCAAAAAATATAAAAGGAAGGAAAGCTTCCAAATTCATTCTATGAGGCCAGCATTACCCTGATAACAAAATCAAATAAAGACACCACAAAAAAAGAGAACTACGGGCCAATATCCCTGATGAACATGGATGCAAAAATTCTCAATAAAACACTAGCAGATCGAATCCAACAGTACATTAAAAGAATTATTCACCATGATCAAGTGGGATTTATTCCTGGGCTGCAGGGGTGGTTCAATACTCACAAACCAATCAACAATACACCACATTAATAAAAGAAAGTATACGAACCATATGATCCTCCCCATAGATGCAGAAAAAGCATCTGACAAAGTACAACATCTATTCATGATAAAAATCCCTCCACAAAGTAATAGGTCTAGAGGGAGCATACCTCAACATAATAAAGGCCATATATGAAAGACCCACAGCTAATATCACCCTCAATGGGGAAAAACTGAGAGGTTTTCCAGTATGGTCAGGAACAAGACAGAGATGTCCACTCTCACCATTGTTATTTAACATAGTACCGAAGTCCTAGCCACAGCAATCACACAACAAAAAGAAATAAAAGGCATCCAAATCAGCAAAGAAGAAGTCAAACTTTCACTATTAGCAGAAGACATGATACTATATATAGAAAACCCAAAAGACTCCACCAAAAAACTGCTAGAACTGATAAACGATTTCAGTTGCAGGATACAAAATCAATATACAGAAATCTGTTGCATTTCTATACACCAATAATGAAGCAACAGAAAGAGAAATTAGGCAATCAATCCCACTTACAACTGCACCAAAAACAGTAAGATACTTAGGAATAAACCTAACCAAAGAGGTAAATGATTTGTACTCTAAATTAAACTACAGAACACTTATGAAAGAAATTGAGGAAGACACAAAGAAATGGAAAGACATTTCATGTTCATGTATCGGAAGAACAAAGATTGTTAAAATGTCTATACTACCCAAAGCAATCCACACATTTAGTGCAATCACGATCAAAATACCAATAGCATTTTTCACAAGAGCTAGAACAAACAATCCTAAAATTTGTATGGAACTACAAAAGACCCCGAACAGCCAAAGCAATCTTGAAAAAGAAAAACAAAGCTGGAGTCGTCACAATTCTGGACTTTAAGTTATACTACAAAGTAGCAGTAATCAAAACAGCATAGTACTGGCATAAAAAAAGACACACAGATCAATGGAACAGAACAGAAAACCCAGAAATGAACCCACAATTATATGGTCAATTAATTTTGACCAAGCAAGAAAGAATATCCAATGGAAAAAGACAGTCTCTTTAACAAATGGTGTTGGGAAAACCGGACAGCAACATGCAGAAGAATGAAACTGGACCACTTTCTTACACCATACACAAAAATAAACTCAAAATGGCTTATTAAAGACCTAAATATAAGACAGAAAACCATTAAAATCCTAGAGAAGAACACAGGCAGCAACCTCTTTGACATCAGCTGAAGGACTAGGTATGTCTCCTGAGACAAGGGAAACCAAAGCAAAAATGAACTATTGGGACTACATCAAAATAAAAAGCTTTTGCACAGCAAAGGAAACAATCAACAAAACTAAAAGGCAACCTACTAAATGGAAAAAGATATTTGCAAATGACGTACCTGATAAAGAGTTAGTATCCAAAATACATAAAGAACTTAACAAACTCAACACCCAAAAAACAAATATTCCAATTAAAAAATGGGTAGAAGACATGAATAGACAGTTTTCCAGAGAAGACATACAAATGGCCGACAAACACAGGAAAAGATGTTCGATATCACTCATCATCAGGGCAATGCAAATCAAAACCACAATGAGATACCACCTCACACCAGTCAGAACGGCTAAAATTAACAAGTCAGGAAACGACAGATGTTGGCGGGGATGCGGAGAAAGGGGAACCCTCCTACACTGTTGGTGGGAATGCAAGCTGGTGAGGCCACTCTGGAAAACAGTATGGAGGTTTCTCAGAAAGTTAAAAATAGAGCTACCCTATGATCCAGCAATCACACTACTAGGTATTACCAAAGAATACAAAAATACTAATTCAAACGGATATAGGCACCCCGATGTATATTGCAGCATTATCTACAATAGCCAAAATATGGGGAAAGAGACCAAATGTCCACTGACTGACGAATGGATAAAGAAACTGTGTTATATACATACAATGGAATATTACTCAGCCACCAAAAAGAATGAACTCTTGCCATTTGCAACGATGCGGATAGAGATAAAAAGTATAATGCTAGGCAAAATAAGTCAGTCAGAGAAAGACAAATACCATATGATCTCACTCATATGTGGAATTTAAGAAACAAGACAAATGAGCAAAAGGGAAACAAGAGAAACAGACAAACCAAGAAATAGACTCTAAACTCTATAGAACAGGGGTGCCTGGGTGGCTCAGTCGTTAAGCGTCTGCCTTCGGCTCAGGTCATGGTCTCAGGATCCTAGGATCAAGCCCCACATCGGGCTCCCTGCTCAGCGGGAAGCCTGCTTCTCCCTCTCCTACTCCCCCTGCTTGTGTTCCCTCTATCGCTGTGCCTCTCTCTGCCAAATAAATAAAAAAAAAAAACCTTTAAACTCTATAGAAACACAATGATGGTTACCAGAGGGGAGGTGGGGGGAGGGAGATGGGGGAAATAGGTGATGGGGATTAAGGGAGTGCACTTGTGATCAGCACAGGGGATATATGATTCCCATATTGTACATATTACACTATACATTAACTAATTGGAATTTAAATAAAAACTTAAAAAAAAAGTAAACGTGAAACCTCAGGACCATGGGATTGGGACGGGGGGGTACATTTTCAGACAAAAAATGAAAACACAACCACAATAGGTCAAATCTCAGTATAAGAAACCCCAAATGTCTTGTCTTAAGTAAACATAAAAGTAGATGCTCAATACATACATTTAACACTTTCTGTACCCGAAATCAGAGGCTGCAGACAAGAACATTTTGTGATGTAAACAGATTCTGTTTGCAGCGTTAATGACTCTAACAGGATGCCTGACATTAAAAAGCTTGCCAGCAGTTTCAGATCTGGAACGCAGAGTCAGCTGCCCAGTGAAGTCCTGTGGCTCACGTATGCCACGCTGACCACGTGACGTCAGGGGGCACTCACACGTCAGCACGGCGCGAGTGAGAGGAGGCTGTCTGCGGAGCGAGCACAGCAAAGACGCCCCTCTACAAACGCAGAATTTTCATGCAGACAACCCCAGATGTTTTAAGTTATCTTCCAACCCAGTAGGGAATCAGTTGTTTATTACAGATGAATATTGACAACACATCAAGAATTTAATAAAACATTTCCAGGGTCAAACAGATCCACTTCGGTTTCCAATAGTGCCTTCTCCCCTCTCCCCAAAAAGTGCTCTAGTTTTAAATAAACAATTGTATCTTTAATCTGAATCTTTAATCTAAATCTATGATTTACACTTCATGAATTTTTTAAAAAGTCAACATCTTTTTTTTCCCCCGGAAATCATTTACCTTCGGTCATGCAGAACACACGGAGAAAAGCCAGGAGCTGCGCAGAGACCGGTGGCTCGGTAAAATGCAGCGCAAACACACTGGAACTGACAAAAGTGGGAACAGCATTAGTCCCCCTGCCTGGGCACCTGCTCCCGGCAAGCGAGATCCCTTCACTCTATACTCTGCAGGGTGGGTCATCCTCAAGGGGCGCCCACCCCTCGCCTGAGCCCTACAAGTACTGCCTTGGATGCCTGGGAAGCACAGGACGGCGGGCTTCCCGGAGAGGACAGTAGTGACTGCCGGCTGTCCAGCTGTCCAGCGTCTAAAAGCCTTCACCTCAGGGTGCACACGACATACTCAGAGAATTAAGTGTGCCCGTGGTTCTCAAAAACTGTTAACAATAATTTATGTTGAGTTCACATTTTAATCATTAATCAAATATTGACAAGTTCAATAAAAACAGGTCTGGATAATCCATTTTCATTAAGAACGGTTCCTCCATTCCCCGGAGAACTAATAAATCATAATTCTTGTCTTCTTTATCATTTTGCACCTCAAATGCAAGAAAATCGCGAAGAATTTCGCCAGAAATTCTTGAATGGGGATCATGACTTCATTACAGAAACTAATGGTGGCAAAGAATTAAATGAAACAAATTGATCCGGGTCATTAACCTTTTCAAGGTGAAAGACACCAATGATCCACAGTATTTATTTAACTTAATGAGGAGCTCAGGCCGTGTCCCCTGGAACGGACCGTGAGTGCTCCCAACGACAAAATGCTATTTATCTGAAAACACTGCTAAGTCTCCATGCATCTCTGTTTAAACCTGCTGTGTAGCAGCGACAAAGACATGAAGACAAACCACTCTAGAGAAGTTGTATTAACGCACCAACTAAACACTGCACAACTGAAAATACTTTAAGGGACACAGGAAAGAGGTGAGTGTTTCCGTACGTACGTGGGGATGCCGGCGCGGGCCAGGACCTCAGCCTTCATGGCGTACAGCCGGTCACTCTTACTGACTCCCAGCTTTATTTTCACTCTGTCGTGTGAATTATTGTCAAAGAAAAAACCACTGTGGATCACAAACTCTGCATTTGACCGAGTGCCATAAAAAATGTAAATCTGAGATGCAGTAAAGAAAAAAATAAAGGGATATAAAAGAAATTCAACATCATTCTCAATACAGAGCAGGGCAAAGGATCAGTTCCCCTATGTTCAACTGTCCTTTCCACTAGGGTCACACGACAGCTCTACAGTGACTACACGTCTCCCCTGCAATCCCGCAACGCCCCAGCTGCCCGGACTGAGCCGGGTGACAGAGGCTGTCTATTCCCGCTGCCGCGTGGGCCTGCCTGCCTCTCAGAGGAGCCCGGGCCACAGCGCTCCCTGCCTCCTCCCCGTCCCTGGGACAGCGAGACTAGTACGTACGGCTGACAACTGGCGACCATCCCCCCTCTCCTTCTAATACAAGAGTCTCCCCTGGAACAAGATCTCAGACAATGTCTGTCAAGACACTCATTTCCAGGTCCTGTGGCAATTCGGCACCTAGCAGGAGGGTTTCTAACTCTTCTGAAGGAAGGGCCGATCAGCACTTCGTTAGTTGGTTTTGTCTCAGTTGGAACGTCAACGGTGCGTCAACGGCTGACGTCAGTTCTGCTTTTGGGGGTTAACTGCTTGGTCATAAGCCCAATAGGCAGAAAGGAGGCATTCAAAGATGCGCATTTTCAAATGTACTGAAAGGCCTGACCCTGCCCCCACCCAGGTTATGAGAGAAAAATTCACGGATTAAAGTGGATATGTAAGATCCACGGCTCCCAGTCCCCTTGTTTTTGCCATTTAAATAAACAGCCTCTTTATAAACAAGGTTCTAATCAACAGAAAAAGAGAGAGAACAATGCGGATTATGTAATCGAAAACTGTGTTCTACTGTCATAACACAAAGTTTATTTTCAGTTGACAGGATCACAAATATTAGGTCAACTGTGCAAGTAAGTGCCTTCACATCTTTTTTCTTTGTGGACCCAAAGCACAGTATGTTTCTTACAGCTTTGGGTCTCAAGATGTGTTCCCTAACCAGTCCTAAATACAAATCCCCCACTTTTCTGAGTTAAATACCCTCTCACCCTGATCCACGCAGTATTAACCCCCTGCCCACTGGCCAGCCGACCTTATGCCGCCTACCTGCTCTCCCGCCCGGAAGTCCCGCAGAGCGACACACTCACAGCGATCATCTTCCAGGTTGTAGCCGGTGGTGATCTAGGCGGGGGAGAGGGTGACAACTGTGAGCACCAAGGTCTGCGGTCCCCTCACTCATGAGGGTCTTTTTCGGCAATTAGAAGATAAAAGATACCCAAAGGTACTGCACTCTGCATGCTTTACTAAACCGACAGAGAACTGCTTGGTTATTTCCATTAATCCTGTTTATACCAGAGATTCTTATACAAGATTCTGCACCTCGAGTAAAGGACCTAACTATTAGGAAAATACAGTGTACAGATTATCACTCGCTGGCCTCAAGCATAGTCACTTGTCCCAAACCAAGCCCCACAGACAGAAGCAGGGTCTCCTGGAGAACTCTAGCTGAATGGCAGCTACGTTTGGCCACCAAGAAATGAAAGTGTGTCTTCCGTTGGATAAAGAATCAGGGAAAAAGAAAAGCCTGTTTCTAGATTATGTACATATTTTACCCTGAAATTAGAGAAATTGGAACTTTCAGATAAGCGAAGGGAAAATAAAATAACTGAGCTGTAGCCTATCCATTTTCAGCTGCGTGCTAGGCTGTTAGCATCTCTAAGCCCGCTCCCTACACCAGAAGCCTGCATCTCTCCCCAATCTCTCCTGTCCTGGGGGGCCAGGCAAGTCCATGTCTCGATGCACAAGGCACAGAGATATTCCTGGTGCCACTGCAGGTCAGCACTTGAACTCCTAAATTATCCTCTGGGTTCTTTCCTTCCTCGTCATTGCCCTGCGTGGCCGAGGTCCTTACCGTTTGCAAAAACCTTCTGACCGGCTTCCAATTCCTCACTGTCCTTCCTGCATCTCTAGTGACACTACAGTGTCGACCTCCTGTTTAAAACCTTTTGGTGGCCCTCCACTCTACCCATAGGAAAAAATCCAAATTCTTGAGCACGGCCAATTTATGAGGAGGCCCATGTCTCCCTTCGGCCTCTTGACCTGCTATCGCCCGCCACACCGGTCTCTGCTCCAGCTCCCTTGTGCCTAGAACTACCTTTTGCACCTGTTTTGTCTGAGCCCCGGCTTCTTTAGGGGTGCCTGCCCTTATCCTACCCAACCACCCTGCACTCCCAGAGTCCCTGTGTTGTCACCCCTCATCTAACACCTGCCCCACCAGCCAGACCTGGAGCTCCCTTTTCACCTGTGTCCCCAGCGCTGAGCACTCTGTACCTGACACCTGAAACCCTTTGATAATATTTACTTGATGCATGAACCACCAGGGTAAGGAACGGGGTCCCCAATTTATATTAAAAGCTCCTTCTGGGGCGCCTGGGTGACTCAGGGGTTAAGCATCTGCCTTCGGCACAGGTCATGATCCCAGGGTCCTGGCACTGAGCCCCGCATCAGGCTCTCCCCTCAGTGGGAGGCCTGCTTCTCCCTCTCCCACTCCCCCAGCTTGTGTTCCCTCTCTCGCTGTCAAATAAATTAAAAAAAAAAAAAAAAAAAAGCTCCTTCTTAGAAGTCCACCCCTCAGAGCAGCCTCCCCAGTCTCTTTGATTGTCTGAAACTGCATGTCCTGAGAATCACCACTCCAGACCGCTGCAAGTGCTACTTGCTCATAAAGGTATCAACAGCTTGGATCCAAAAACTTACTTCCGAATCCAGGGAATGGCATTTTTAGGATGGAGGGCAATGTGACGATCATCCTTAAACCCAGTATCCCCAGAACCAATGGCCTATGAACCGTCTACCTAGAAATCCCTCATGCTTCTGCTCTGCAAAGCCAACAGAGACACAAAAGCGACAACAAATGAATTGCAGCTCCCAGGAATCTGGCACATCTCCGCTCACAGGACAGTTTCAACACTTGATAGGATCAGCCCTGGGAAGTTCCTGCCCACTGTCAAAATCGCTGTTCTGACCCCAAAACATGATTCTGGTGACAAGGACAGAACAGGAACTGCCTGAGAGCTCCCTGCCCTGAAAGTCTGCAGCTCCGCAGCCATGTTTACCCGGGACCCGGCAGGAGGCGCAGATAGCAGGAGGGCAGGCAGGGAAGCAAGAGGGGCAGGAAAGGGCCAAACAAGAAACAAAAATAATTAGGTAGAAACACGGGAGGTAGACAACAGGCCGGGAAGGGAGGCTCACGGAAGGGGAGGCATGGGGCGATGTTACACAGGGCACCCAGAGCAGCCTTCCTTGAGGAAGTGTGTAAGTGGTCTTGCAGACAGTGTTTCAGGCAGCAGGAACAGCCCATGCAAAGGCCCAGAGGTGAGTGTGTGCTGGTGTCTGAGGAAGCCCAGGGTCCCAGACCTGTGTGTGCTGGGAGTATAGTGGGGACAAGTTAAGCAGGGAGCCTTGTCTGTTACTTATAAAAACCTGGGCTTTCACTTTGAGACTGGAAGCCTTGTATAAATCTAAATGTTTTAGATGTTTTAATACTCAACCAGAAAGACCTTGAAAAAGAGCCTCTCTCAATTCTGCTTAAATTTCCAGGAGAGTTATGCTCTCAAATACAAGGGCTGGTTACTTCAACATGCTTTACCTACTGGAACGGACACAGTGGCCTATAAACCACTTGGCAGTGTCCTCTGCACAAACCGAACCAGCTCAAGAAAGGAAAACTGCTGCTTACATTAATTCTGAACCAGTCACGCAGAATTTAAAGATACATCTTATCTTAGAATTTAATATGATGTCCATGAACTTGTCTGAATCTGTTTCTCCAAGTGGCTAGGAAATGGGCTCACACATGCCACCATCTCTGGCCCAGGGACCAACCCAGCCTTTTCCCTTCTCCCCTAGTTCCCTGCCGCTCCTGGTCTGGAATTACTGCTGTAGGCTCGGCTCTCCCATCTCTGCTCCCAGAAGCAGGTTTTTGTCAGAAGCACAGCGTTGCCGGGTTACAAATTTCTACCTACTCCCTCGGTGGTAGTCAGAACAGACAGACAACGACTGTCAAGATAGACACACACAAAACAGAAAATCGGCTGTCTGAAAAGCCAAGCCTTAATTTCAAGGACCTTATTTTTAAAAAGAGATTAACTGTTAATACATGTGATATACAACTTCATAGTGTTAAAATAGATTCTCAAATTCTACCAGACGCAATCTCCCTTGAAGTCTTATAATTACAACGGAAAATGGTTCAACCAAGGTGTGGAGTTAAGTATTCAGGGAAAACGACCACTATAAGAAAAAGCACCAGCATCTTGTAGAAACCTTCTAAAGGCTAGCAATGCTTCGCCAGCTCTGGGGTGGGATGCAGACTTTATGAACAGCGCTAGAGAAAACACAGCATTCGTGGTTGTCACCAATGCATTATTTTTATTTTGAGATGCACTAACTTTTTGTTTTTTACTCCTAGAGGGAAAAGAGTGAATAGTTTAATCCGATTTACATGAAAGCAACACAAAAACCAGTGTGTATATAAAGGTGTGAGGGCGCAAATGCACACAAAGGAGAGAAAGAGTTGCACAAAACCATTAACCATGTACCTGGAGGGTGTTGTGCAGAGGGACCCGGGCCACGGGCAGGGCCGGGTGCTGGCAGGGTGCTGGCAGGGTGCTGGAGGAGAAGGGAACCTCCACATTTTATTCCCGCAGAGGCCTCTGTTTAACTGTTTTTGCTTGTTTACAATAGAGTATGGACTTTTTTAAATTTGCGATATAAAACAATGAACTCTAATGATCAATCACGTTTGAGAACCAATGATCTAATCCAGTGAAGCAAAAAGAAAAATACTATAGTCAAGTATTAAAACCTTTTTGAAAAATTTTAGAACTTCGATCTTGTAATCAGTGTTAAGATAGCTCTGAAAGGAGAAAAAAAAAAAAACAAAGAATGAAAGTAAATAAAATATACTGCTCCTTACTATGGCTAATTAAATTAAGCATATCTAAACTAAGACAGAAATATAATTGTAAGAGGGGAACTCTTCGTTCTCCACAAGTTAAGAGTATGCTTGTTGCTACACCTTTCCAAATTAGCACCAGGGTATTCCAACTTCAAGTGTTTGGCACGTGTTACATGTGTTCTGGCCGTTTCGTGGGGTTGGATGTGAAACACTCATTTACAGCATTTTTTAAGCCCGTTTATAGTACTGCTAATAATAACAAAGGGAGCTGATGTTGAGAAAAGATGAACAAAAAAGTAACCAAGCTGGTATTCCAGTTATAATGCTTAAAAATTCAAAATATTCTGAAGTTGATCCTATTTCTGTGTACGGGTATCAGGAAATCTTGCTCAGACAACCCCCTCAGCACAGAGAGCGCGTCAACCTCCACCGTTGCCGGGAATCCAAAGAACGCTGAGGAACAGGGAGCCAGCTTCCGTGGCTTCCTCCTTTCACATGTCGTAATTAACAATCACCCTCAAATTTCCTTATTTTCTTAGTGTCTCCTACCCGGTGCTTCCCACGCCAACCCTGCATGCGAGGCCAGGAGCCAAACGCCCCAGAGCGCCTCCTCCTGCCCCAGCACCAGGGAAACCAGCACCAGCTCCTGAACAAAAGCAGGTTAAGAAGCGGGGCCAAGGATGTGGCAGTGTGTCAGGTGAAGGGAAAGGGAACAGCGAGCAGTCAGAGAACGTAATGGCCGGGAATGTAGTCAGCAAAGAGAAAACAAGGAACAGAAAAGGAAAAAGAAGAAAGGTGTTTTTTTTTTCCTTCAATAAATCAGTATTTTAAGACAGTAAGAAAAAAAACTTTGGTTTAGTCTGTGGTTCAATAAGATAAGAAAATGAATGTTTAGGCTGGAATTAGGGCTTAGCAAATAAATGCAGTTCACTGTGGTTTCTGAAAGTGGAATGAGATTCAAGTTCCTGGTTTTTAGGATTCAGCAAACGCAGAGAGAGAAAAACACCAGCTTCTCTCTGTGGGAGGTCGGAGGGGTGGCTCGGCTTGGTTCTGCCTGCTCCCTCTGGAGGGAGGCAGCAAGGGGGCAGGATTTGTAGGTGGAATGTCCACTCTAAAGCTTATTCACCACAGCTCCCCGGATTAAACACAACGCAGAGGGGGCGTTACCAGGCCGTTGGTGTGATTGCACATGTCCCATAAAGGAATCAGCGCCAGGGTCACCCGGGAACCGTCCTCCGTGGGAATTTGGTTTTGTCGAGTCATAACAGAAGAGACTGCCCACCTGTAACGATCAGAAAAGAGGTGAACTACGGTAGGCACATTTCAGAGCCCAGTGCAGTGAGACCTCCACGAGAAACTCTGGTTTGTCTGACGTCTCACCAGTGTTCAAAACCTTATCCTAAGTACCACAGGTGATGATTGGCCTTCTTCATCATCATTTAAAATTAAATCTAGGGCTGAGGGGAGGAAGGGGAAACTGGGAGGGAAAAGGAGACAGAGAAAACCCAGGGGTGAGGATAAAGGGGGGATGTTCCATCCAGGGAGACGGAGAGTCTGGAAGGAGGGCCGGGGACAGAGATCTCCAGGCCTCCAGGCTTCAGCCGGGACCCCCCCCCCCCCGCCCCGAGCCCACACCACCTTCTCCTACCCAAATGCTAACTCTGCACCTGTATGAAACCTCAGTGAAAGGCAAACAACATAACTCCTTTCTGACCAGAAACCCTCTAAGAACTCAACAAAATGTGGCATGTTATTTTTTATTACATTGTGCAGTCAATTAAATCTTTTTGTTTAAAAAAAAATTACATGATTTCACTCATATGTGTAATTTAAGAAACAAAACAGAGGAGCATAGGGAAAGGAAAGGAAAAATAAAATAAGATGAAATCAAAGAGGGAGACAAACCATAAAAGACTCTTAATCATAGGAAACAAACCGAGGGTTGCTGGAAAGGAGGTGGGTGGGGGGATGGGGTAACCGGGTGATGGGCATTAAGGAGGGCACGTGATGTAATGAGCACTGGGTGTTATACGCAACTGAAGAATCATTGAACTCTACCTCTGACACTAATAATACACTATATGTTAATTAACTGAATTTAAATTTTTATAGAAATCCCCACTTTACACTAAAATAGTCTATTTAAAAAGGGGGAAAAGTCCTCATGACCACCCCACGTGAAAGTTAATCTCCACTATCACCTGGCCACCTTGGCTAATCCCACCACTACAGGTGAAGGCAATTTCTGTGTGGTTATTAAAATGCTGATCCTTACCCCAGCTGTCCATTATAACTTCTGCAGGACTACCTGTCTGGGGGCTTTAACTGGTCACAGCAGATCACTTCTTACTGAAGTACTTCCCACTTCCAAGATCCCCAGATCACTCAGAAACCACCCCCCCAACACACACAATACACAACACACACCAAAGATGTAAACACACACACACCCCACAACCATCCCCCGCCACACCCCAACACACACACACACACACACACCCCACACCCCACCCCACCCCCACCAACCTGTAGTCCTCATAAGTGAAAGCATCCTTCAACGGCAGTTTGTTGGCGTGAGGATGGGTCTGGGAATTAGAAGTTTCAGAAAGCAGACGTGAAAAGAGAAGAAGGGAAAACAGAAATCAGTCAGCAGAATTTCATTATTTAGCTGCCTAACAGATCCTAACAAGAGCCAAATGAAGCAGGAGGCGTCCAGCCGCGCTACTGAGGGATCATCGTGCTATTATGCTCTCATACATCACTGTCAACTTAATTTGTTGTGCCCAGCAGCCGCCATAAATCTGCTTCTTCATATTTCGATACCAGAACCCACAGACACCACACAAAAATAAAATTTAAGGTGGACTGACTTAACCAAAGGTGGGCACACCCACGCTCTGAGAATCTGATGCAAACTGAAACCGGGAGCCTCCGAAGTTAGGGGTCTGTCCTGGCCTTCCTCGAACCCTTCTACCCACAAGCTGCATATCCCTCATGAATACATTTCAAATCTCGTCTTATATCGATAAAAGGAGCAATTAAAGGCACTCTAATAAATTGAAGGTTCTTTCATTTATCTCTGACTTAAATCATTTGGATGGAAATCAACTTATGTGCAAATGAATCATATACGTAGTAAATGCGGCTCAAGTACAGAAAATCAAGAGAGTTTTGTGAAATAATAAATTTTACAAACAAGACAAAGATAAAACAGAGAATGGCCTATTTAAATCGGACTACATTTTTCCCCCTCTGGACAAAAGAACATTTGGTAACGATGTCCCAAACGTCACACTTATGAGAACATTTTATCCATTCCCTATTCTCTCAGCACAACGACCCCCCCCCCCCCGGACCTTTCCAGCGCTCAAAAACTTTGTCTCAGTTAAGAAATTATAAGCTGTAACAGCATAATTTTAATCTTCGGTTTCAATTCCGGTCTGACAGAGACGGCAGCGAGTGACCAAGTGAGCAAACGGCCATCCCAAAGACGCGACGAGACCCCGCGGTCCGGTCTCCGCGCCGCTGCCGATGCGTGGAGCTCTGTGTAGCATGCAGTTTGTATCCTGGAGCATTAGCATCACAAGTGCACGGCCATTTATCATCGCTCCCCGTAATGTACTTGCTGGCACCACGCGCAGGACAGTAGGGGATGAGGTAAAAGTGGCTCAAACCGTAAATCAATTAGAAAACAAAAGCTTGTGCTCAGTGCGCAATTTTAGGCAAATTATATACTACAAAAGGCTGCCAGTTGGGTGTTAGCTCCCAGGTGCCCGCTCTCTCCTCTAATTCTTCACCCGGTTTTAACCCTTAGGATTAAAAGTCAAAACATAATGTGTGTGTAAGTTTGAAATGTTGCAGGAACATAAATGAAATTAAAGAAGGTATGTCTCAAGTCAATATATAAAATGACATATTGCCCAGAGGACTCTTCCAGCTGCTGGTGGCAGATCGGGATTTTCTCTGTTAAAAAAAGAAAAAAAAAAAATCCGATGCTTTGGTCAACCCCAGCGATGATGCGAGAATCCCAGGGCTTGAAGGTTCTTTCCAAACTCTTTTTGTAATGAATGAAATGGAAGGCCATGTCCTAAGAGCCTAAAGATGCTGTCCATTTACCGTTAATAAAACTTAGCCGTAACAGTGTTCAGGTTTTTCCTTATAAAAGTACAAATTCAGCAGGTAAGAACTGTCCCTCCACAAAACCAGAACCACTGTGCCGGTAAGAAGCAGCACAGCAAGGACCTCGCCTGCCGAAACCCTCTATCACTTACGATCAGTGACACTTCACATCTGCGCCACGGCGGACGGGGGCAGGATGGCGCACACGCCACCGCATTTCAAACTCTAGGACGTGGGAAGCATTGTTGTTTTTGCTATTTTAAAGTACTTTAATTCATTTAAACTGTGGAATGCACTATGGTATTTAGAGAGTTGGTAAATTCCAACACTCAATCCCATAGGTATTAAGAATCTGACCCACCCTCCCAAAAAAAGTCTGACTTACTGAATAGAAGAAAGGATGACAATTTTCAAAACTGGAATGCTGAATGTCAAAATGACTTGAGCAACGACCTTCCACCATTGCAGGACCCTGACACAGCTGTGGACTCTGCAACCGTACTCAAACAAGGTAACCTCCTCAAGGGCCAAAAAGATGGAAAACTAACTCTCCAAAATGTTTCCCTTCCTCCTATTTATATACCTTTCTTACCGAAAACAGAAGTTCATGCTCATAGTCCTGGTGAAGTCGTAAAGACAACTCAGGGGGAAAAAATATGCAAATGCTTTCCTCAGATTAATTTTGATGATTATTTGGCTGTAGGGTTATGTAATATTTGCAAAATCTGTTAGAAATAATTGTTCCTATATGCTTAAAAATTAGGGTGTGCCTCCTGTATGTAATTCTGGTATAAAAAGCTATTCTGCCACAGAACACATGCACTTAACCGTTATGCTGAGGCACAATTTGACACTGTGGAGAAAGGCAAATAACTGCCATTTCAACAGGGCTCTCACCACTGTGGCACTATCGCCACCTACTGGCCTCAGGGTAGAACAGGCAGAGCCGCAGAGTTCCTCAATTCCTGAATTCCTTCCCAGGGTAAGGCCTACAAAGCAACTTACAGTAAACCCAATCTAGGGTTTATCTACTAGAATAGCTACTGTTTCAGCTTTACTCAAGCAAAATTTGGATTCCAAAAAAAAAAAAACACCTACCCTACCTCTTAAAAGTATTGTACAATAGTTCTACAAGGATCTTGAACCATTGAAATACTGAAAATGATTTGCGTGTGAAAAACATTTAACTTTGAAAAGAAGTAATTTCACATATCCTGAAAAAATGAACAAGAATAAGAAAAATACCGGTTTCAAACACTCCTGAAGCTCTGGACCCAATGATTTTTTTTTTTTTAAACACCAAGTCTTTTTCCTGCTGAAGACCAAGTTAAGGCTTAAAAATACATCTTGCAAAAATTTTAATATTAACCCAAAGTTATTTGAAAGTTCCTAAAATGTTCTTGGATGAAAAGTCTTTAAGGTCATCCATTAAAGGCAGGATAAACATTCCTCACCTTATAAAGCAAAATCTGATCAAGGTTTTGTTTATCATGACATATCTTCTCCAAGAGAAGACATTCCTAAGTTGTACTCTAAAAAAGTAGGGGAGCCTCGGTCACTCAGCCGGTTAAGTGTCTGCCTTCGGCTCAGGTCATGATCCCAGGGTTCTGGGATCGAGCCCCACGTTAGGCCCTCTGCTCAGCGGGAAGCCTGCTTCTCCCTCCCCCACTCCCCCTGCTTGTGTTCCCTTTCTCGCTGTGTCTGTCTGTCAAATAAATAAATAAAATCTTTAAAAAAAAATAAAAAAGTAAATTAGAACAGAAAGCTTATTCTTTGTGGCCAATTAGCTTTCGCTGTGACTCGTTTCCGAGACATAGATGTACCTGGGATGGGTGAGGAGGGCCATCCGGCAGTGTCAGGGGCAAGTCTGGGATCTGCCAAAGCATTAACTCCCTCCCCACCCCCACCCCATAAAGACAGGGTTAGAAACTAGCCACAGATTTTTCTGCAGATTTTTAAATGATTGATATTTTTACTTTTTTGAGCATTATAAATATTTGAAGTTGGAGAAATAAACAGTTGGTGAAGCTCATAATCAGTCTTGAAGCCCTGAAGAGCTTACTTTTAAAAGAGGACTCCTGTTTCCTTATGTGAACAGGCAACCCAGTGAAGTCCTCTTCCGTTCCCTTTTCTGCCAAAAGGAGGTATTCCAGATGAGACACAGTAATATTGTATCTAGTACAAAATAATCACTGTGTTTGGGAAAGATTAATATCTAAAATCGCTTGTTTGGCTTCAATAAAAAGAAGTAATATTGCTAAATATGTAAGTATGACATTTTGAAGAATTTACCATATTGCATGGGTCTGGTAGCTATGCTTAAGGAAATTAAAAACCACTACAGTCAGCATATTTGATCCTTATTAAAGTTCTGTCTTGAACTATCACTCACATAAAACAAAAATAAACCGAGAGGAAATTTAAATAAAACCTATGGATTACAAGAGTTTGAAGATGAAAAAAATGAACAATATTCTGGCTTTAAAAAATTGATTTAGCATGCAGCTTCTCTTTATAGTCCCTTGATAAAAATGAAATCTCCCTAACAAACACTTAATAAAACCTGTCAATATCTCTGGAAAGAAAAATGACACAAATGCATTAAGTATTAAATACCCTTGGAAAAAGTCACATATTCCATGAATTTTTGATGCACTATCTTGACATTAATGTAAAACCTTGGTATTTATAATTGACAGAGATTTAATAAAGTGTAAAAGAAGATGGCTGCAGTACGGCATGCCGATTGTTGGGGTTGATCAGAAATGAGAGATACAGACGTGCACTTAAACTAAATCAACAGTTAATATGTGTTACACGGATCAGCTGCAGCCTTATTTTAAGCTCATACAACAAACCTTTGTGGAGAACCAAAATAAGCAGACTTCGTTATTATGTGAATTCCTAATTCAGAAACATCTAGTATGGGAAACAGCTTTGCAACAGCTCTGCACACGAACAAAATGCATTTGACTTAAAGTTTGTTTTCTTTTTAACATCTAACAGAAAGCATTTTTAAAATAAACCAAACCAAAGATAAATGCTCCCACATACAGAGAGAGAGGCATTTCCTAAAATAATTCTCAGAAGGAACTGTATTCAACCTGAGGAAAGATTCAAAACCCTCTAAGGGGGAAGAAAAAAAAAAAAAAAAAGGATTAGAACACACAAATGGCCTCTAAGACACAAACACCAAACACTTTCCAAAATCAGATCTTTATTTTCTAAAAAACACTCACCTCCACCTACACAGACTTTTATGAGGAAATCAAGTTGAACACATTTAATAATCACCTTCAAAGAGGCATTTAAATATACTAAAAGGAGAGTGGCTCAGTCCTTAAAAATGACTCCTAAATACTGTATTTTAAACAATTTACAGCCTGCTATAATATGTACTTGTTAATTTCAAAAATATATACGGTAGTTCAGTGACTTATTAATGGTTCTATAGTATCAGGAAGGGCAAAATACAAAATTCAGAAGTTGTACCTGGTTTAAGCTGATAAAAAAATAGCATGCAATTAAAATTTTCCACCTAAAATATGACTAAGATTATATTTGGCTTTACTTCTTAAGTGTATATTAAAAGGGACAGCAGGGTTAACTAGCTGTGGGTAGTCACACCTAACTCCAGTGATGGTTCCGTTTCTCTTATTTCTACAAGGATAAAATCAGTCACCGAACCTCAGATCTGAACTCTGTGGGTGGACGCAATTAGACGTTTGGGAGCTCTTCTCACGGAAGCAAGAGCTCTTTGGTGCTTTCAATGCCACCTGAGAGAACCTTCCACAAAGCAGCCCCGTGGCATCCTCCCTAAGCCCAGTGTGGATCCAGGTCTCAGCAAATGTCAGGTCCATGCAGATTGAGAAAAGAGAGGCAAAAGGCAGCTTCAACCACCCCCTATCCTGACGCCTGGGGAGACCTCTCCTCTTCCACGCAATTCCACGAGAGTGGGCAGAAGGAAAGAAGGGTTTCCCCTGCAGGAAGCTGAATGAAGGAGACAGGGCAGAAGAAAAACAAAAAGAAGAAAGGACAGGGCAGGAGAGGACAGCAGGACAGAACGGGGAAAACGCAAAGAGTGCCGGTTTCGGGGGTGGGGGGCAGAAGGGAGATTATCACGGAACACGAAGGCCTCTCCCCCAGTGAAGGCCGCGCAGGTGGCATGCTCCTCATGCTCGACCCGCCCTGCGTTTTCTAAGTGGACATAACACAGTTTAACAGAATGACAAGCTGCAAAATAGCTACCAGATCTAAAATTTAGTTCTGATGACCATAAATCAGAATCAAAGCATGGTTCAGGTATTTGGCTCTTGAGGGAAAAAAATCAATTTTTAAGGCTTTTATTTTTAAACACAGATTACATCCAACTCTTCAGGGAATTTTCCATCATAAAGTTCTTTGAATTCACTCAATATGATCAAATAAATACATCAATACACATTAAATTTAAATGATTTGCTTTTCACTTATATATACATATTTAATTTTTCTACAAAAATGCGTATTACCTTGTAATAAAAATGTTTAAATTAAGAAAATAAGATTAGTGGGGAAATATCAACGTCATTCAATAAATTTACAAAATTACTCTAAGATGGAAGAATTGTTTTTTTCATTGGAAGGCACTGAAATCTATAACCTGTATTCAGTTTAAATTAAATTGAAATTTGCTGAAGCACTGCAAAAGATATGCCTCTTCAAAAACTTTACTAGTCACCAACTGTAAACCCTGAAGATAGACAACTATGAACCAAATACAGTTACGATCAATCAGCATTTTCTGACTGCCAACCATTTATCCACTGACCAAATATTTATTGACTCAGGGAAGAAAAAGGTGAAAATAGGTTAGGACTAGAAATTCATTCATTCAACAAATGTTGTATTTACCGACCATGTGAAACGGAAGGCACTCTGGCAGATGCCGTGTGATAGGTGGGCAAAAAGACATGGTAACGTCCTTGCAGGGGGTAGGGGGGTTCTGCCTACCGGCAGTCAGAAGAGTCCCTTAACAACAAGCCGGGGGACCCTTCTCCGGGGCCACCCTGGTCAACCACCCTGGGTTCCCTGCTCTGCCTCCTCCCGGCCGACCCCAGTCTGCCGCTCTGTGAGTGTGCGTGTGTACGCACACGTGTGCACATATATGCACATGTGTGAGAGCATTTGACACCTGTTTCTCTCCCACAGCAGGGAACCTCAGTGAGGCAGGGACCACGCCTGTTTTGATCACCAGAGAATCTCCAATGGCTCGCATGGTGCTTCATTCAAAGGGCTCTTCCTCCTTCAAGTGCTAAGGAAAAACCCTCCTTTGCTGGGTGGCAGAGGAGAGCGCTGACCTTGTGGAATTAGATTTCCTGTCTATGGCTCCAGAACAGCCCGAACAAGAGGCAAGATACAGGAGGTGACAACTTCCCAAACCACCAGGACTCCACGGGGGATGAGAGGCAGGGCCAGGGGACCAGGCGATCTGGCTGCAGTGCAGTTACCACCAGGGAAATGGGGACCTCACGCTCCTGGTCTGAGGGGCACTCCCCCAGGCTTCAGAGACACAGCTTTCCTCCTCCGTTTCTTCTACCTTCCATCCCTTAAGATGAGGATATTCTCCCACCATCTGGGGGTCAGAGAATATTCTTTCTCCCTCTCTCTTTGTCCCCAAATCTACCTTTAAACACATTTATTTGAGAAAGCTCTAAGAATCCAAGAGGGAGCAAATGGGACCAAGCACGGCAGTCCTTTGTGCCAAAGAGTCACCAGATTTCCCTCCTCCATACTCCACCTCATCCAGCAGCGTGCACCCTTGGAAAAGGTTAGCCCATCCCTTCCCGTGTCATCGCTCATCACCCAGCTCCCTGTGCCTCTATTTCCCTGCCGGAAAAGGGGGTTGGACAAATAACTTCTATCTTTTAAGTTCTAAAATGCTTTGTTTCTTTGTCTTTTGACACTCCCCCACCTAAATATCTCAATCTACTGATTAACCTGAGGACTCTAAACCATAATCAAGAAGACAATTCCACCACATAATCCATGATTATTGATAAGGTAACTTACACTTGCAGCTCCTCAAACTTATCAATAATGAAAGTGCCAAGACACAGAATGGTAAAAAGCAGTTATTGTTTCAGAAGGACACATCTGCATCAAGGAAGCAGGCTAGAATTACTTGTCATCAGCTTCATAGTACCTTACTTTTCATTTCAGCTATTTCAGATTTCAGTGATTCAGAATAAAGACTTTGGACTCTGGTTAAATTCATCAATCCAGCATGATCAGAGTCCCCAGTCATTTGTAAGATGAGAGCATTATGACCACCACTGTGAAACCAATTTCCTTGATAGGGTGACTGACATTCAGAGCATGCATATAAACTCTTGTCCTAGAAAAGGAAGTACCATGCTTGGTACATAGGAAAGCTCTCTGCATCTCCAGGAGAGAGAGACAGAGAGGAGGGAGGGAGATTGATATCAACGATGGCCATTTGCTAAGCACTCTGTGCAAGGAACTCTTTTGAGAACTTTACGTGTATTTATATACTGCTGACCCTTGAACAACACGGTTTGAACTGTGCAGGTCTGCTTATATATGGATTTTTTACAGTCCAGTGCTGTAAATGTATTTTTCTCTTCCTTAGGATTTCCCTAATAACATTTTCTTTCCTCTAGCTTACTTTATTGTAAGAATACAGTACATAATACATATACGAAATGTGTTAATCAACTGTTTACATTATCCGTAAGGCTTCTGGTCAACCAGTTATTGGTAGTTAAGTTTTTGGGGAGTCAAAAGTTGTAAGTGGGTTTTCATTGGGGATGGAAAGGGTCAGTGTCCCTAAAACCCGCATTGTCCAAGGGTCAACTATAATTTAATCATTGTGATGCCTATGAAATAGGCACTGTTATTAGCCCCATGCTATTGATGCCGTAACTGATGGGCACAGAAGTTACCAGTATGTCCAAGGCTGCCCAGTAACAAGTGGTGGGGCTGGGGGAAAGACTTAGGCCACTGTTTTCTGGATGTTACTTTAAGGCAAAGGACAATCAGTTGTCCTACTTTTATAAATATAGCGTAAGTTCTGATATGGTAAATACATTTTTTCTTGATGAAATCCTAGAAAAATGCTTGGCAAATATTGCTTTCACTTAAAATTCAGCATATTGGGACGCCTGAGTGGCTCAGTCGGTTAAGTGTCTGCCTTTGGCTCAGGTTGTGATTCCAAGGTCCTGTCAGTGGGGAGTCTGCTTCTCCCTCTCTCCCTCTGCCCCTCCCCCAATTTGTGCTCTCTTTCATGGATGTGCCCTCTTTCTCTCTCAATAAATAAAATCAATTTTTTTTAATTTTTAATTTTTTCAAAATTAAAAAAAAATAAAGTAAAATTCAGCATATTGGGCCACCTGGCTGGCTTAGTCAGAAAAGAATGTGACTCTTGATCTCAGGGTTGTGAGTTCAAGCCCCACACTGGGTATAAAGATTAGTTAAACAAATAAATAAATAAACTTAAAATTCAACATAAACCCAGCCCTGCCACCCCCAGCAGGCCAATACCTGAGGCCTGCTCTGGGAATCTAGCTCCACGCACTAGAACGCCTACAACGGTCATAGCCAGGACCTTGCAGCCAGCCTTGCCAGAGGCCTGCCCTACACACAGTAGGTGTGCACCAACTGCAACCCAGCCACAACAGAAGGGTGCAGGCAGCCCACACAGGGCTCACCCCTGGGGCACCTGGCTTGGGTGACCAGGGCGGTTCGTTCTAGCGGGTCCCACAGGACACCTTCTGCATAAGGCAACTCCTTCAAGGCCAGGAGACATAACTGATCTACCTGATCCATAGAAATAAACAGAGAGTCAGGCAAAATGAGGGGACAGAGGAATTTGTTCCAAATAAAATAAGACAAAACCTTAGAAAAAGAATAAATGAAAGAGTTAAGCAATCTACCAGATAAAGAGTTCAGAGCAATGATCATGAAGATGTTCACTGAACTCAAGAGAAGAATGGATGAACACAGTGAGAACTTCAACAAAGAGATAAAAATAGAAAGAAGACTCAGAGTTGAAGAATATAGTAACTAAGATGGAAAACACACTACAGGGAATCAAAAGATCAGAGGATGCAGAAGAGGAGCAATCTGGAAGACAGGGTAGTGGGAATCACCCAACTGAAACAGCAAAAAAAAAAAATTTAAAAATGAGGATAGTTTAAGGGACCTCTGAGACAACATAAAGTGCACTAACATTCACAATATAGGGCTCCCTGAGGGAGAAGACAGAGGGAAAGGGATGGAAGACCTATTTGAAGAAATAATGGCTGAAAACGTCTCTAACCTGCTGAGGAAATAGACATCAGATCCAGGAGGCAGAGAGAGTTCCAAAAAAGATGAACCAAAGAGACCCACACCAAGACACATTATAATTAAAGTTTCAACAGTTAAAGAGAGAATCTTAAAAGCAGCAGGAGATAAACAACTAGATTTGTACAAGGGAGTCCCCACCTAAGACTATGAGATGAGTTTTCAGCAGGAACTTTACAGGCCAGAAGGGAGTAGCACAATATACTCAAGGTCCTGAAGGGCCAAAACTTACAATCAAGAATACTCAACCCAGCAAGGTTGGGTATCTCTAAGGAGTTTCCCAGACAAGCAAAAGCTAAAGGAGTTCATCACTACCAAACCGGCTTTGCAGGAAAGGTTAAAGGGATTTCTTTAAACAGAAAAGGCCATAACTAGAAATAAAAAAAATCATAAAAGAAAAAACTCACTGGTAAAGGTAAATGTAGAGTCCACAGCTGGTATGAAGGTTAAAAGACAAAGTAGTAAAATCATCTAGACCTACAATAATTCATCAAAGGATACACAAAATAACAAGATGTGCACAATATGAGGTCAAAACATAAAACTCCACCAAAAACCTATTAGTAGTAATAAATGAACTCAGTATAGTTATGGGATACAAATAACACACATAAATTAATTGTACATAACTCTGTTGCAGTTCCAAATTCTAATAATAAATTATCAGAAAGAGAAATCAAGGAAATGATCCCATTTACAATTGCATCAAAAAGAATAAAATACCTAGGAATAAATTTAAACTAAGGAGGTGAAAGACCCATACTCTGAAAACTATAAACACTGATGAAAAAAATTAAAGATGATACAAATAAATGGAAAGATACACCATGCTCATGGATTGGAACAATTAATATCGTTAGAATGTCCATACTACCCAAAGCAATCTATAAAGTTGATGCAATCCCTATCAAATACCAACAGCTTTTTTCACAGAACTAGAACAAATAATTCTAAAATTTGTAGGGAACCACAGAAGACCCCAAATAGCCAAAGCAGTCTTAAGAAACAAGAACAAAGCTGGAGGCATCACCATCCCAGGTTTTGAACTATACTACAAAGCTATAGTAATTGAAACCGTATGGTACTGGCACAAAAACAGATACAAAGACCAACAAAACAAAATATAGAGTCCAGAAATAAACCCACAACTCTACGGTCAATCTTTAAGAGAGACAGGAATACACAACAAGGAGACAGACAATCTCTTCAATAAATGGTGTTGGGAAAACTGGACGACTACATGCAAAAGAATGAAACTGGACCACTTTCCTACACCACATACAAAAATAAACTCAAATGGATTAAAGACGTAAATAAAAGAGCAGAAACCATAAAACTGCTAGGAAAAAAAAACAAAGGCAATAAGCTCTTGGACAAGTGGTCTGAGCAATATTTTTTGGATATGTCTTCTCAAGCAAGGGCAACAAAAGCAAAAATAAACAAAACAGAACTATATCAAACTAAAAAGTTTTTGTACAGTGAAGGAAACCATCAACAAAATAAAAAGGCAACTTTCTGAATGGGAGAAGATACTTGCAAATCACTTAATCAATAAGGAGTGAATATCTAAAATATATAAAGAACTCACACAACTCAGTATCAAAAAAAAGCCAAACAATCCAATTAAAAAATGGGCAGAGGACCTGAATACACATTTTTTGAAGTCATACAGATAGCCAACAGACACATGAAAAGATGCTCAACATCACTCATCACCAGGAAAATACAAATCAAAACCACAATGAGATACCACCTCACACCTGTCAGAATGGCCAAAATCAACAACACAGGAAACAACAGGTGTTGGCGGGGGTGTAGAGAAAGGGGAACTCTCATGCACTGTTGACGGGAATGCAAACTGGTGCAGCCACTCTGGAAAACAGTACGGAGGTGCCTCAAAAAATTAAAAATAAAACTATCGTATGATCTAACAATTCCACTTCTTGGTATTTATCTGAAAAAATGAAAACACTAATTCAAAAAGATGTATGTAACCCTATGTTCATTGCAGCACTATTTACAATAAATAGCCAAGATATGGAATCAACTTAAGTGTCCATCGACAGACGAGAGGATAAAGATGTGGTGTGTATGTATGTGTACAATAATAAACACGTTAATTATAACATGCTACGATTACATGTTATATATTATACCCTTCAGCATAATATATAATAACATAATATTTTAATTATTATATGTATATGGAATGGAATATTATGCAGCCATAAAAAAGAATGAAATCTTGCCATCTGCAACAGCATGGATGGACCTAGACAATACTATGTTAAGTGAAATGAGTCAGAGAAAGACACATGTGGTCTCTAGATATGTGGAATCCAAAAACAAAACAAAACAGAAACAGACTCATATACACAGAGAACAATCTGGTGATTGCCGGAGGGGAGAGGGGTGGGGATGGGTGAAATAAGGGAAGGGGATTAAAAGGTATAAACTTCCAGTTATAAAATAAGTAAGACCTGGGGATGCAATATACAGCTTAGGGAATATAGTTAATAATACTAAAATAACTTTGTATGGTAATGGATGGTAGCTAGATTTATCATGGTGATCATTTTGCAATGTATATAAATGTTGGATCACTATGTTGTACACCTGAAACTAATGTAATATTGTATGTCAACTACACTTCAATAAAATAAAATAAAAATAAAATGCAGCACAGAGATATTTTGAAGAACATTATAAAGCTTAGAGGCAAGCGATATCAGTGAGACTAAGACTGTGAATCTATTATTTCCCAACCACCAGAAAGGATACTGTGTTTACTGAAAAGTAACCTCCACTGTCATAAAATCTCAGACCTAGACGGCAACTCAGAGATCATCCGGCCCAATTCCCTTCATGTTGGACATGAAGAATGCTGGCCCCAGAAACCACAGGTGTATCAAATACGTGTAGATATACACGCTCCCCTTCCCTTCATGGTATTTCAAAACATCAGGGTATTATTTGGAATTTCTTTCCAGTATTTTCTTCACTAGAATTATGCCACATTAGTGTTCCAACAACTTCCAATATTCCATTATCTGGAATTCCTACCATTTTTGTGATAACTCTGAATAGCCTCTAAAATACCCCACAGGTTTATCAATCATTAAACCTGTACTATCTCCAAGTTCTTTTTTTTTTTTTTTTTTTTTTTTTTTTTTTTTTCCACAGAGGGAGAGAGAGTAAAAGCAGGGGGAGCGGCAGGCAGAGGGAGAGGGCCTGCTCAGCAGGGAGTCCGATGTGGGGCTTGATCCCAGGACCCTGGGATCATGACCTGAGCCAAAGGCAGACGCTTACCCGTCTGAGCCACCCAGGCGCCCCCTATCTCCAAGTTCTTAAACGACATGAACTTTTTGGCTACTTTCAACTCTCCTAGTTATCATGTTGTTAGGGAAATGAACCTTGGCCCCTTAAATGTTCTGCCTTTAAGCCTAAAGGAAACTGAAGGAGTCTGTAAGTAGCTAGTAGAGTGCAGCATGGAAGCTGAGAACCTGTAGGTATCAGACTTGCGGTTCTGATAAAGATGGACCAAATTCTGATGGAATCAATCGATCCTAATGACATAAGAGGATCTCCACAATTCAGAGAGCCTGTGAAACATCCACATTCTCAGGCACACCATCAGAGTCCATACATCACACATGCTGTCACCAGCTGCCACAAGTTTACTTTGGTCAATCCCAACACAACAAAATCTAGGGCAAAGGTACCTGCTGGTCACAGGCGGTGGGTGGGGGTGCATGTCCAAGAACCCAGCTCCAAGGTGAAGTGTGCGTCCCCATGGCCCCTGCAGCCACTTCCATCCACAATCTGTGGACATGTCGGTGGTGAATGCACTGTCCCAACACTATTTCCCTGGGTCACTGGTGGGACAGCAAGTTACAGAAGTTCCAACCAAGGGAAGAGAGGTGAAGAGGCCACTGAACCTCTGTTGTCAAAGAAAGCTGCTGATGAAAAGTCTAGCTCAGAAAAGTTTTAATAACTTTTATATCTCCTGAAAAGAGGACTTTCAAAAGTATTACCCTGAGATATGATAAATATTTGAACCTTCCTGGTAAAAATATCCCCATTAAAACTGCAATGAATTGAATTATAAGGTTATATTTATTAGAGTCAAAACAAAACATTCTCACACTCCATCAAGACACTGACTTGACTAACCAAACGTAATTTCAAGTGTCCATGACTTTGGATAGAGCAGTGGAGAAGCAAAAAGATCTTATATTCTTTAGTTGATAAAATTTCCTCTCTCATTTCATGAAGAGTCCAGAATAGGTATCAAAACTCTTTAAACACAGTCGTACCAAAAAAAAAAAAAAGCAGGCACCAAGATGTCGTCAGTACTTACTGGCTATTTCCCCATCAGTATTAACACTTCCCAGGGGAAAAAAAAAAGATGTCATAAAGAAAAATTGTTCTGTGAAGTAATATGAGAGTTAGATTTACCCTGAAACTGCGCAGGGCATGAAGTGACGAAGGGCCAGGCCAGGCCGTGCAGGGACCGCCCCAAGCTTCACCAGCTCCCATCTCGGGACGACAAGCCTAGCGAGGGCCAAGCAAGAGCCAAACAGTACCAGGCAGAAAAGGCCCATCTGACTGCTTCCTTCTCCAAAAAATTACGATTTGCCTTATATTTTCTTAATTAAATGCTTTACTGATCAACAGTTATGTAATGGATTTCACTCATGTTTTTTTTCAGAGGAAACACAATCTCACATTTTAAGAATAATGCTATTTTGTTGGAGCAGTCTCTAGACACAAATTTCCAATGGAACAGTTTAATCAGTGCGTCTCTTCTAAGCACTACCTGTTAGATAGGAAATTGTTCACTTGGAACAGAGAGCGAGAAATCCAATATACTGACTTAAGTCATCTTTTGACCCAAGATGATTTTTTATTATAGTCACAAGTGAGAAGAGATTTTAGAACTGGGTTTTGAAAAGTGGATCTGACTCCTGACCCAGAGTCCTGCAACTTGGAGGATGCAAGAAGACTGGGCAGCAAGAACAGACACGGGAATGGGTGACTGGCAGTCCCAAGATCCACCAGAGGGCAGAGCAGGGCAGTGGGGAGGGCCTGGGGTGCAGGGGCCTGAAGAACTCTCAAGTGTGGAATATTCTTGATAAATGGGGTTGAAGGCAGAAGGTGGACAGAACATTATGGCAAAGGACGGGACGTTCTGGAAACCAAGGGGACAAAGCTAGGACAGCAGTGTAAGAGAGCTCCTGACACAGGCCCCGGGCTCGCCTTGGCGACTGGGGGGGGGTGTTCTTTCTCAGAGGGATGAAGGGAGGTGAAGACACAGCTCCAACATGGAGACAAGAGTTAGCAGGAGAGGTCTCAGTTTTCTCTGAGAAGCAGGACGGAAGGAGCCTGCAGGGAGTCTGAAATAATCCCCAGGGGAATGAGATTCAGGTTGTCAGGCCGTGACACCGAGTCTCTCTGCAGGGCTGAGAAGGTCTGACTCAGCTCACGACCCTCGACCCTAACCCTTGGAGCTGTATTAGGGGAGCTGAGAAGGTGGGCGGTGAGGAGGAGCGCATATGCGCGGAAGTCAGGATGGGAGAAACTGGGGAGTGCTGCAGGGTGCCCACCGCGGAGGCCGGGGGTAGGTCACCCACCAGGAGGCGTGACGGGCCACGTCCACGGCAAGGCCAGGTTTCCTCCAAGTACGCTCCACGTCTTTGAAATCAAACCGCAGCAGACCAAAAGCAACCAGGCCCGACGTGACTTCCGTGTGGACGGTGAACTGCTGCGTCACCACACGGAGTCACGCCCCGCCCGCTGGGCCAGCCTGACGGGTGGCAAGCAGACGGCCGCTCTGAGGTGCGCGGTGGCCGGCAGGGCCTGTGCCAGGGGCACGCACAGCCCCGGGGGACACGTGGCCCAGCTCACAGCGCCGCGCGCACAGCCCCAGCCCAGGGTCCCTAGGCCTCCGCTCGAAGCCAGGGCCAGGCTGCGCGCGGACGACCAGGGGCAAGCGCCGAGGCTTCTGTGCGAGCAGTGTCAGCGGTCTTCGTTCTTCATTCCCGCCACGCCGGCTTCATCCGTGCGGGGCCCTCAGACCCCCAGGCGGCGCTGGCAGATGCCCTGCCGCAGGCCCGCCGCCGGCCCGGGTCCATAGCAAAGATCAGCAGCTGCCTCTGCCCTGAGAGACAGGAGGCAAGTGGGGCTCAGCTTTAGTCTCAAATGACGCAGGCTGGGGACGGTGTGGAAGAGAGCCTCTTCCCAAACACTTAATGAATCTACTGCAAAAAGAAAAAAATCTGTTTTCCCATCTGCACTTCCAGACACATATAATAAAGTGACATTTTCCAACATAGGTTTTTCTAGATCATTAGCTTTGTCAGTTAAGACTCTGTGCTTGGCAAAATGACCACTGTTTTTTTTCGATTCATCCTCTAATTTCTAAAAAAAGTTGCAAAATCTGGAAGTAATAACCTTATTTATCCTTGATAAAACCTGATGTGGAAAATAACCACAGTTGCCCCTTGAACAACACGGGATTAGGGCACCAACCCTCCCACACCGTCAAAAATTCGCATGTAACTTTTGACTCCCCCAAACTTCACGACTCACAGCCCACTGCGGACCAGGAGCCTTACTGACATAGTCAATGAGCACGTGTTCTGTTTTGTTTTGTTTTTAAAGATTTTATTTATTTATTTATTTGAGAGAGAGAGAGAAACAGTATGAGAGGGGATAGGGTCAGAGGGAGAAGCAGGCTCCCCGCCGAGCCGGGAGCCCGATGCGGGACTCGATCCCAGGACTCCGGAATCATAACCTGAGCCGAAGGCAGTCGCTTAACCAATTGAGCAACCCAGGCGCCCCAGCACGTGCTTTATATGCTGTATGTATTATACACTCTATTCTCACAATAGGGGAAGCTAGGGAAAAGAACAGGTTATTAAGAAAATCGTAAGAAAGAGAATACACATTTACAATACTGGGCTGTATTTACTGAAAAAAATCCACATACAAGTGGACACCCGCAGTTCAAACATGTTGTTCAAGGGTCAACTGTATTTTCACAACTGTATATTTGATATTACTTTCCCAGTTAGGATAATTTACCCCTTCCACTGATTCACCAACCCTAGGACAGCTTAAAGTCCTTCCTCCTTCAAACCTTCATATGACCTCATGACCTCTGAAATTCAAACCCACACACTCTGCAAAACACCACCTAGCTCCCGATTCCGCACCTTATTAAACTGCTCTCGTGTTGCTCCGTGTGTTGCTTCGTGGCACTCACTCAACAAATATTCATGGAGCGCCCCCTCATGGGTGAGATGCCGTGCCAGGAATGGGACACAGTGAGCAAGACAGCTCTGGTTTCTGCCCCCACGTGGCTTCTCGCCTGGTGGACGGGGGGTACCAGTCAGGCAGGCAGAGGTGGTCTAATGGGCAGGGGTTAGGTGGCCAGAGGGGGGCGGCAGGGGGAGATCTGGGCTCTCCCACTGAACTTGTCAAACACAGGGAGCTGATAGATAGGGCCTGACATGCTCCAGCAAGTGGCACCGCGTCCCCCCGTGCAGCAGGTGGGGTGCAGTCAGCAGGAGGCGGTGATCCACTGACTGGTTCTGCGTGGCTGCTCCTGAAATGTGGTCGATCCCAGGGGCCTGGTGGGCAGACAGTAGTGTCCTAGGCACTTACCTATCTGCCTCCTGTTGTTATAGTCACTACTACAGTAACTACTACTACTACTACTAGGCTAACTACTCCAAGTATGGTCATTCTGCAAATTAACCTTCTACTTTGAAAAAGAAAGCTAAGTACTTCAACTTAACGCCCAGTAACCCAATGGGCACACGATGCTGACAAGGAAAACGTTCTCTGGAAAGACAGATGACAACTTCCCCATTTGATTTGAAAATGCTCACTGACTTTTAGAGGAAATAAGGCACCCATTATAAGAATAGCCAAATTAATCACATCTTTTAGCTTCCTCACTGTGCTTAAAATTTATGTGCACAAAAAAAAAGGACATAATGTAATTAAACCTAGTATTGATCGTGATGCTCTGTGTCCTACAGGATAAAATATATCTGCAAAAATGTAGGAAGAGGAGCAAGTGTTAAGAAACTTTAACAAAAGGGGGGGGTTGATCACTCTCAGGGAAGTTGTCAAAGTTAAATAGGTATTATTTCACATAAAATAAATAATAATAAAGGAGTAAATTCATAAAAGTGATACACTTTCACCCCCGACCTGCTAAAGCATATTTCTGCATCTTCCATGCATTCTAGCAAAGTTTTGTCCCTCAATTCATCAAACATCACTGTCTGCTAAATGTAAGGCACTGTGGGGGGGAACAATGAGTAAGATGGGCTTCACAAGAAGCTAATAGTGTCGTCATAGACAATCCAGATGGGTAAAATATAACGTGTCACACCAGAATAAACGACATGTGTTGGAATTACAGAGAAGAGGTTGCAGACATTGTTGGAAAGAGAGAGATGTGGCCATGACTTGTGGAGGAGAGGCATGTGAATTGGGTCTCTGAACAAGCAGGAAGCAGAGAATGGGGGGGGGGGGGTATGTGGAAGTTCAAAAATCTGATCAAGACTATGGGTCTGATAAGGCAAGGAACTCAAGGCAGCCTCCAGCCAACTGCCAGCAAGGAACTGAGGCCCTGGGGACAGAAACTTGCCACCAGTCATATGAGTGGGCTTGGAAGCAGATCTTTCAAAGCTGAGCCTTCAGATGGGACCATGGCCCGTGAGAGACCCTGAAACAGCGGGCCTAGCCAGGCCATGACTGGATTCCCGCTCACAGAAACTGAGCTAATAAATATGGGTTGTTGTAAGCCTCAAACAAACAAACAAATGTGGGCCAGGCCTAACTTCTGCAAACAATTCACAGAAGCATATACATATGGTATCAGTCAGGACAGGCTGGGAGTTGCTGTAGTAACAAATGTCTTTCAAATCCCAGTGGCTTAAAACAACCAAGTTTTATTTCTCACTCACTGCAGGCCCACCATGGTTCGTCTGTGCCTCCGCTCCGGGGCATCTTCACTCTGGGACCCAGGCACTCAGCACATGCTAGTGACCTGCTGCCTCTTAGGAAAAAGGAAATGAACATATTTTGCAGGGTGGGGAGGAAGCAACAGAACAAAGACGTAGGGGGCAGAATAAACCTCCGTGGGCCCAGGGGGCAGGGGCAGTCTGGATAAGGACAGAAGAGGGAACACAAAGAGGATGAGTGCAGGTAAGGGGAAACTGAGAGGGACAGACAGAAGCCAAGGAATCTAAGTAACAAGACACCTCAATTCTCTTCAAATCAAAGGCAGGAGACTTTGCTTAGAATGAAGGACATTTGGTCTGTTTCATGATCATCATTAACGTGGTGATACAGTTTCTTGTCCCTTTGGCACCCACTTACACTCAGCACTCAGTTACCAGAGAACTAAGACTCTGTTTCAATCCCAAAGGCATAGCTTTCGGAGATACTCGCGTTCTCGGACTCCTATGCTGACAGCTCTGGATAAAGACACGGAGGACCTAGTGAGAGACAGTTGCTTCAGCAGCCTCAAATCCAAAGAGAAGCCCTCCGAGTCTCCTCAATTTCCAAAGTTCTCATGAAAACCAGCCAATCTGAAGGCCTGCATAAGGCCTGCCTTCTACATCTATGAATTTATTTTGGTCTCTTTAGTTCCATACACCTGTTTTTTCCTTTGAAACAGATGAAAATAGTGAAGCATAAAGGAAGTTGTAAGCTACTCCAGACAGGCTCCCACAGCAAGTACTCTGCCACCCCCAAAGTCCGACAGCCCAGGACACGGTTCTCTGGGTGTGCTGCAGCTGGGCCAGCAGTCTAGACCTACGGACCCCAAGAGTGGGGTCCTGGAAGCAAGGTTTGTGACAAGGGTCCCCGGTGATGCACGCTCGCTCCAGCCAAAGCCAGGACCTGGGTTCATTGCTAGCTGCCACCAAGGAAGAGAACAGGAAAGATCTTTGCTATCTGATGAAACCTCTCCCTGCTCTTCACGTGCACGTATGCACATATACATGAAGGACGGCAAAATGCAGTCTGGGAGAAGCTGTGTTTCCCACGAGGGTTTCTGGCCCCTTCCTCATCCAGATCTGCCCACTTGAAGTTCGGGGTCACTGAAACCCTGCCAAACAGAATAAGACTTATATTTTCCTCCTTAAGCTATTACGCTAATATTTTCTAACATTTTCTGTTATACATACGTATGATTTAGAATTTTAAAAATAATTTCGCATTTAAAAAAAAAAAGTCAAAAAGGTCTCTGACACCATATGGCCAAAAATTCTCACATTACTTTTTCCTCAGGATCGCGAATACAGTTTTGGACTTAACCTGCAAATAAGGAAAATTTATTCAACAGACATTTACTATGTGCCAAACATCAGGCTAGGAGCTGTGGGAACAGAATGGAAGCAAGTTGTTCTCAACCCTCTGGGGGCTCGGAACAGCCCTGTAAACTGGTGAGACTGAGCAGGTGAACGTCAGTGAACCATCAAACTTCTGAACCAGCTCCCCAGCGAGGAGGCAGGCCAAGTTGTGCATCTGGCTCACATCTCTTTCTCTCCCACAGCAGATGCCCCAGGACCCCTTATCAACTTCACAATGCTGACAACCAAAACTCTGTATTTCGAGAACTAACCACACCTGTTTTCAGTGGACTGGTCAGTCTACAAAGAAAAGTGCCGACTGAGGCAGGACCTGAATTCCACTCTTTGCCAAATCAACTCGAACAGCAACAATAAAAATAAACACTTACTAAGCACCTAGTGTGTGCCAGGCACATAAAATGTCCTAGACATGTTACAGAGATAAGCTTTCAACCTCACAGTAACCCTGTTAAGATAGGTACTACCAGCACCCCCACTTTATAGATAAATGATGAGCCAGGCCACCCAGCTAGGAAGCTGAAGAGCCTCCAAACCCATTCCCCTAACGACCCCACGTGCTGTCTCTCCACAAATATTAACACATATTGGAGTGAGAACTTTTTTAAAAACTGGGTGGGCCCACAAGGTGGGTACCTTGCATTTATGCGAAGGTTTCCACTTCTCACCGACTCTTCCCAGTACCAACATGAGGCAGAAGCTGGCCCCACCAGATGAGGCAATGGGCGGAGCGACCTGCCAACCCTTAGGTCACTTAGAGGCGCAGCTGTGACTCAGACCCAGGGGTTGATCCCAAACCTAGCACTTTCTAGTGCACACCATCCACAAATGTAGTAAAAGGGGAACTAGGGGTACCCCCAAAACAGCAACGTGTGTTCTTAACAATTTTTAAAGTGAGACCTAACGCTCTAACCCTAGAGCAACTCACCCCCTTGCCAGAGTCCATTTCAACAGAAGAGCATCAACAGCCCACGGCACGTTCTGGACAAGGTGATTTTTCCCATCTGACCACGCCACGGCCATATGTTCTTACACAGCATTAGATTTTAATGTGACCATGCTAGGAATGGAGTCGGCATGACCATTAAATGGAGGCAAAGAGCTCCAGCAACTCGTCCCTCCTTGCCATCCTCGAGAACAGCTGTCCACATGTTCGAGGACACTGCTTCTGCAAGTATTTTCTCCCGCTCCTAACTATCCTCAAACATCTGTGTATTTATGTGCATGGTGTACAGAAGATCCGACAAGTACACACACAACTGAACTACAATGGAAAAAAGTAACAAATTCCCATCAGTGTGAGAAACGTCTAGTTAATCATACCTATATGCAAAGAACCAGGTAAGAGTCTGATAAAAACAGCACACTTTCAGGTCAATGTATTTTATGAATTGTCCCTTTGGTGTGCAGTTTTCGTTATGGTGGCAACCTGACAGTTACAAAGTACCAACAACAACAAAGCTCTAAATCAAGTCTTTACTAATCAGATTGGAAGGTGAAAAATTTTCCATTTTCTGCAAATGCCAGGCCATTTACATTCTTGCTCCAAATACTGCTCTTAGGCCACCAACTACCAAAACTTTCGTTCTGTACGTTACTATGTTCCATATAAAGCTCCTGATCATGTACTGAATTTTGGTTTAAATAAAAGGCTAGGGACACAGATGTGGAAGAATCCAGATTTCTCTCAGATTCTTCTCCTCACACACACAGGAGCTAAGGAGAGGTGAGTCCTGGACTACGTGTGAAAGGTTAAGCCACAAAGCTTCCAGAAGCACACATGCACGACCCTGTGCTAGACAAGGTTTCCCAACTGCAGTACACTGACCTCTCAGGCCACATCGTTCTCTGTTGTGGGCTGTCCTGCGCGTTGTAGGTACAGCAACTTCCCTGGCCCAGCTGTGACAGCCAAATTGTCTCCGTCCCCTGAGGGGTAAACCACTCTCAGTTGGGAACCCCAGGGCTAGGCACAGAGTTCTTTAGAGAGACACAAAAAATACCATATTTGAAAAATAAAACTGATACACTAGACTTTGTTAAAATAAAGAACTCTGATCATCAAAGGCTTTCATTAAGAAAGGGACTAGGTGAGCCACTGGGAGGACACAGGCATAAATCACTCCTCATCAAGGACACAGATCCAGGAGAAAACACCAAATTACAAATGGGTGACTCAGAAGGGGGCAGGGAGATGGGGAGGTCTTGCCAAGTGTTTACAGAGGTTCTGTTTGGGGCGATGAAAAATTCTGGGGAACGGACAGTGGTGACAGATACATAGCATTATGAATATAACCAATGCCACTGACTTGTACTCTTAGAGTCAAAATGGCAGATTTTTTGATACATATATTTTACCACAATTAAAAACCTTAATGTAATATACTCCCTGCAAAAAAAAGAAAAAAATGTACTGCATTGCCAAGATTTCGTATAAAAAAATATAAAATGTATTATTAAGTATATTACTAATATGTTTAAAGAATACTCTTTCGTGTACATTGAGTTACGTAAAATACACGATAATAACTGTGTTTTAAACGAGTAAGAGATTTGGTTGGGGACTCCTTTAGAAGGAAGATATCCAGGTAGCTAATAAGCAAACGCAGACACGCTCGACCCCACCAGCCACCAGGGAGGGGAAGTGAGAGCTCCGAGGAGACACCCCTGGACACCCAAAGGAAAAAGCAAGCCTAACAGAGCGCGGGGGGGCGGGGGGAGCAGCCAGAATGTTCACGCACTGCTGGGGGCACGTACACTGGTTCAGCCAGTTTGGAAACCACTTTACCAGTACCTACTGAAGCTGCATATGTGACTGCCCGAAACTCCAGAATTCCTCTCCCCAGAGAGTGCCCAGAGGAAAGGGATGCATGTGTCCGCAAGCAGACGACAACATCACTGAGAGCAGCTTCCTGTGGCCCCAGGCCGGAAACGACGCAAAGGCCCAGGCACCGCGTGGATACGCAGACTGCGGGGTGCGCACAGGATGCTGAATGGTGCAGCAGCAGCAGGGACAGGCAGGGGAGGGAGGTCCCGCGGACCCACATGTGGAGGAGCCCCGTGGACAGCACAGGGAGTGAAAGCAGCCGGCAGCGAGCACGTGCACCGCCGGGTCTACCTACAGAAGCGCTCGGCCTCACAAACTAAGCTGTGCGGACACTTGGAAGGGTGCTCCCTCCGGAAACGGGAGGGTGGCTCCTGCCTGGGACAGGAGGCCGGGGGCTTCCTCCGTGGCAGACACGTGCCACAGCTTGATCTAGGTTGTGGTTACGTAGGATAAAAACTAATCGACACTGAATCCCTGTACTTTACGTGTGTAAGTTAAACCTCAATTAAAGAAAATTAAAAATCAACAGAAAATGACCCAAACTGTTCTTTACTACAGGGGGTTACTAAATGTCCCCAGCCTTTTTTTTCTATTATATATTTGTTCTGTTAATATGGGCCATTTTCAAGAATAACTGATACAGTCTAAAGCCTACTCAGTATCACTAGGATAGAATTCATCAACAGGCACACATAACTCTTACCTTCTTCTGTTTCCTACCATGTACAATGCCTGGGGAGATGGTACATTAATCTTATTTTAAAAGTTTATAATGTTCGATGTGTGAAGCTGGAAGCTGTGATTGACCTTTACTGCCTTTAAAGCGGAGTCATATTTTTTATGTGGTAAACTCTTAAATCACTAGAATCTTCCTTGCATCTGAAGTTCCCTTAGCAACTTTCCCCTAGAATTTTGGTAATTGATCCTATACCACCAAGTGAACTCCCATTGCCAACAACTGTCAATCTGATGTTGTATCGTCACTTAGCTTTCCTTAACTTGTCTTATTTCCGCCACTAGTTTGTGAGCTAGGGACTGCGGAGAGACGGGGCTAAGCGTGTGCCTCCTATGCCCACAGGGGCCTTGAAGGGACAGTCCCCCTGCAGTTCACTGCACTGGAAGAACCACCAGGGACCAGCAGCTGTACCTCACCCAAGACGCATGCCAGGACCCTAAAGGGCAGTGAGAGGGAGCTTCTCTTTAAGAAATACGCATTTGTAAAATGCTCTACATCTAAAATACCTTTCCTTCCATTTCTCACCTGGCTTCACACTTCTGCGGGGGAAACGGGGCACAAGGCTGAGAACGTGAGTGACTTGTCTGTGGTCACAAGTGAGCCACCGACGAAGAACAGGGTCCAGAGCTCTGATGTCTTGCCACCAGTCTTCCCCCCACACCTCCTGCCTCCAGATGACTCCTGCTCAATCCCATCCTTCCCGTGGGTCAGAGTTTTCTGAACCAAGACAGGCACAATCTACTTACAAAGCCTCCTTCTCAGTTTTCCACCATCCAGAAATTTGGTCAGCGTGCCTCCTAGGTCTTCACCTCTATCCCACCAAGTGTTAAGCACAACAGGGCCAGTAGTCGGCCTCGGAGGCCTCGCTGTGGCCTGACACCAGCCATCAGCCCTCCCTAACCACATTCAGAGGGCACTCTACTGCGGCATCCGGAGGAGCTCTGTCTGCTGGGATTCTGCACCTCTTTGAAAAGCCGTAAGGCTGGCTTAGAATGCCTTTTTCTTGACACAAATTTGATGTGGTCCGTGGTCCTGTTCTTAGGGTGCTTTAATACCTAGAGCAGCCTTTCCAGGAAGGTAGTGCCTGCCCACACACTGGAGAGCAAACGAAGAACTGTGTCGCCAAGTGCTGGCAGCGTGACCTCAGTCACTACTCTCCTGGCCACCCCCCCAGCTGGTTACTGAGTTCTCCTATGTGACAGCACTCACCGTCTCGGTGCCCGAACAACGCAGGCCAGCCCCTGCCTTGGCGATGCTTCCATTTCAGAGGGACTCCTGAGAATAAGAGCTACTGCCTGAAACATGCCAACAGCTCGTGCTGAAATACAAATCTGATTCCCTGAGCAGCTGGTACTCGATAAACATTTATGGGATGAGTGACCGGCTCCCACGGTTATGAGGTGAATGCAGTATATACACAGTAGAGAAGATACTTCAGAGTCAGACGTGAATCTCTGTTCTGGTGTACTGATAATTAGGTCTGCGTTTAAGTTTCTAGAACAGCAGACCTGCAAATAGGCCTCGCTTTCGTCACCCCTCAAATGGGAATAACAGCAAGCGGACCCCTTGTGAGGCTGTTGTGAGGGTCACATGCAGCTAGCTGTGCTTGATGCAGGTGGCACTGTGAGCCGTGGGATACTCCTGGCCCCCTCCCTGCCTGCCTCCGTCTCTCCACCTTCTCTTCCTCTCCCTGAGTGCACTGGGCGGCTTCGCTGCGCCCTTTGCCCTCTGCCTGGCAAACTCCTGGACCTTCTTCGGGTTCAGGGGCCCTGCCACCTCTGTGAAGCCTCTCCTGACTCCCCACTCTTCCGGCTGCTCCCCTTGCCTCTGGGCTGCCCCGTCCCCAGAACTGCTATTCCGTCACCATCCTGACTGGGTTTTCCACCAGGCTGAGAGCTCCGTGGAAGCAGAAACTGTGTCGTGAGCGCTCCACAGCCCAGCAGCACCCACAGGTGCACTCATGTCTCAGCAGAGGTGCTGGAGAGAGAAAGGCCCAGATGCGGTGAGACTTCTCGCGGGGGAGGAGGGGGCGCACGTGCAAGGAGACTGACTTCCCAACAAACCTTCCTCGGCTTTGGAATGCTGTCCCTGAGTCCCCAGCGTACCCCGGTCCGGCACCTCACTAACCCAGGGAAACTCCGCGCCACGCCCCCCTGTCGCTGGAATCCTTCATTTGTCACTACGTGGCCCACGTTCAGGCGACGGTGTCAGTATTTAGACACAGCAGCTGGATCTAGGTGGTCTGTCGGGTAGTCAACTTGCCCATTAACGAGGAGTCGATGTCCTAGTGGTTCTAGAAGCCACAGCCACTAATTCACTTTAGAGGAATGATAAGACCACACAAGAGCAAAGACTTCACAGCCGACGGAGGCATCATTTCTGATGCAGACGCCGTCAAATACAAACTGGCTTATTAATTTTAAATGATTTCACAGCATTTAAAGAAAAAACATGAGGCTGACACGAAGATTTTAAAACTCATTAGAATCCATCTTGAGATCCCAGATATATTTAAATTGAAAGCTGCTCTTCTGACAGCTCTTCCTTCAGACGTGCCATTGTGTGCATGCCACTGCGGTTCAGGTTGGCCGAGCACTTCCATTAAAACCTTCGCTCTCGGGCGCCTGGGTGGCTCAGTTGGTTAAGCGACTGCCTTCGGCTCAGGTCATGATCCTGGAGTCCCGGGATCGAGTCCCGCATCGGGCTCCCTGCTCGGCAGGGAGCCTGCTTCTGCCTCTGACCCTCCCCCCTCTCATATGCTCCCTCTCTCTCATTCTCTCTGTCTCAAATAAATAAATAAAATCTTTAAAAAAAAAAAAAAACCCTTCACTCTCACCGGCTCATACTTTCACAATAAACATTTGCTCCAGGCCCGACGTTTGCATACAAAAGATTTCTGCTTGAAATATATATTCCAAAGTACAAAATAAAGCTGTCTGGACGGAAAACTCAGATACAAGTTACTTCTGGTAGGTCTCAGGTTTAAACAAGTTAGAATAAGCTAGAAATTTAGGATCAAAAATGTCCTTTCTAAAGCACAGAAGTTATAAATAGAGGCTGGTAGACTCAGTCTAGGAGCAAGGGGGAGAAGGTGCACCTAAAGCCAGCGAATTCCAGAAACCTCATGATCGTCCTTAACTCCTCAGGCCCAGTGTATCCCCGGATACTATGGATTCTACCTCCGAGCACTTCTCAGGCTAGCTAGTCTTCCGCTTCTGAGGTTTTATCAGCAAGCAAGCAAACCCAGGCCAGTGTGGTCCCACGTGGCTCCCCATCACGTGAGGACACAAACCCCAAGGCCTGCTGATGGCCCTCGAGCCGGGCTCCTGCCGCATTTTCAGCCTCATGCTCTCCCTCCTTCTGTCTATCCCTACCCCCTCTCTGCTGTGCCCTCCATCCCAGCGCCTGTGAACAGGCCTTTCTGTTGCATCTTCTTGTCTTTTACATCCAGTGCAGGAAATTTCCTTCATGACATCACTGAAGGGTACTCAAACCCAGCTGCTGGTTAATGACATCAAGAGCATGGCTGGCATTTTAAAAACACATTTATATCCACTGATATCTCAGCTGCACTTGCAAAGACAGCCTGAGACAGGCTAGATTGTAACTGTGGAAACTGAGGTTCATGGAGTTTGAGCGACGTGAGCAGGTGTCACATAAACAGCCTCAGCTAAGCCACAACTCTCTCGTCCCACACTGGCCTGAGCCACAGAAGCTCCAGGCACCCTGGAGAGGTTCAGGCATCAGACTTCTGGGAGCTGGTCCCCACAAACCTGCAATGACTTCCCTCCATTCCAGGGGCTGTGGCCTCTGCTGAGCTTGGGCTGTCTTCTCAGGCTCATCTGGATATGCCCTGCTTGCCCCCAAGTCCAGACCTTCACTGACAGTATTTCCCTCAACCAGACAATCCTGCCTTTCAAGCCACAACCATCTGACTGCCCCAGGCATCCCAGAGCTCAGAGAGCAGTCACTGCCTCAGCTTACCATTTTTGTTCTTCTGTTTCCTGCCAACTGAGTCTCTCCCATCTCTACCATAAACTTTGAAAAGGCAAGGATCTCATATTACTTTTCGATCTCCTTATAGCACCTACCACTGAACTGGAGACCCAAGCATTCAGTAAAACTCCATTACTATCAGCAAATATTTCAAATAGTTATTTGATTTACTTAAAAAAAGAAAAAACTATTTTTTTCCTGACGAGATTCAATGTAAATAAAGATAAGCACAGTATCCATGCTGTGTTTCTGACTACTACTATCTAGAACTCACTTTTTCTTTTAAGCTGAAAAAATAAAGTTGACTTGTGAAAGGGAAAACTACCCAAATCAAAATGTGTGACGAAGCCCGAGGACTAAAGAACAATGGGGGTGCCAAATGAAACAGCTCTCCAAAAATGCACTTCAGGTCTGAAGTGCTGACCCTCGCAGGGTGCTCTGCTGCAGTCACATGTGAGACGGGGATGCCCAGCGACCCCCAGGAAGAAACCCTCAGCAAGAGGGTCAGGAGGAACCTTCTCGCCTCAGGTGTCTCCAGGTCACCAAGCAGAGTGGAGGAGGGGCATTTCACTGGAGCGACACACAGAGCACACGTGAGGCTCGGCGCAATCAGAAAGCCCCGACTCACCACAGGACCCAGCAGCAGGAGGGTGTGCATCATCTAAAAGGAGATCCAGCAAGAAGGGGAAGAAAAATGGCCCAGTGTCTACCTGCACAGAACTCTTGGAATCTGAGCATAGAGACCAGGCAGTGAACATCGGGTGAGGACGGTAGAAAACAGGAGAGGGGCGCCTGGGTGGCTCAGTCAGTTGGGCGTCTGCCTTCTGCTCACGTACTGATCCTGGGGTCTTGGGATCGAGCCCCGCATCAGGCTCCCTGCTGAGCACAGAGTCTGCTTCTCCCTCTCCCTCTACCCCTCTCCCTGCTCGTGCTCTCTCTCGCTCGCTCTCTCTCAAAAATAAAATCTTTTTTAAAAAATTAAATAAAAGCAGAGGATCTGATAAATTCTTCCTTCACTGCAAACTTCATCTTTGGGAAGACAAAAGACGAAAGGACAGGACAGGGATGTCCAGGGCCACAGAAGCCTCAAACAGAGGAAGGAATGTTCTGGGACACTCGGCACAGTCCTCACTTAAGCTGGCTCCTCTGACGTCCCAGCAAGTCGAGCATGTGTCCCTACAGGGGCAAGTGGGTCTGCCAGGGACCTGTGTACAAACCAGAAAAAGCTGCCCATCTGCAAGGACGCAGCTCGGCAGGGCCAGCTTGGGGAGTGAGGACAGGCTGGACTCTGGCCCCGCCCCTCCCCCGGAGGCCCTGGCCACACGTGGCTTCTGTGTGGGGACTCGGACGGCCACTGGCTCCCCTGCCCGAGCCTCCTATGTGGGGGGCACTGTGCAGAGGGCAGCAGCATAAGGTGCCCAGGGACAAGGGCCCCTGCCCGTGAAGCTCACGCGCCAGAGGAAAGAACAGGTAAGTGCAAGAGCAAGTCCACACAGTGACGTGTGCTGTGAGATGAACAGCATGCTCACTGTGCTGGTTCATTTTATGCAGCAACTTGGCTGGGCCACAGTGCCCAGATACTGGGTTATTCTGGATGTTGCTGTGAGGCTGTTTTTAGATGAAACTAACATGTAAATTGGTGGGCTAGGAGTAAAGCAGAATGCCCTACCTAATGCGGGTGGGCTTCATCCGATCAGCTGACGGCCTCAACAGAGCTGGCTCCCCCAGGCAAGAGGAAATCCTACAGGAGAGGGCCTTTGGACTTCAACTGCAGCATCAGCTCCTTCCAGGGTCTGCCCCTGCTGGTCCATCCTGTAAATTCTAGAGTTACCGGCCTCCATAACTGCATGAGCCAACTCCTTAAAATAAATCTCCTTCTCTACGTACATACACATTCTATTGGTTCTGCAGCCTTCCTTGAGACTGGATGATGAATACCAACAGTATTCAACCACACGGTGGCTGCAGCCTAAACCATTCAGATCATCAGACATCACACACAGCACAGTTCTGCAGGGAAGGAATGGAGCTTGGGCAGCAACATCAACCACCAAGGTGTTCACTCATAAGGGCACTTACCCCAGGTCTCAGAAACACGAGCAAGTCCTGTCCTCTAGCGTACAGAAAACAAAACCCCAAAATCCTGTCCCAGAGGTGAGGGAATTTACAAATACAGATCTTAGGGAGGCTGAGGGGAAAAAAAAGCAGGTTTCAAGAAAGATTTTTTTTTTGAGGCTTATTTTTAAACTTGCGGGGATTTCACAAAGTTCCATTGATCCGACTAGTGGGAAGAGCCAGGACTGGTAAAGTGGGGCTGGTGGAGGGAAGGAACTGCAAGAAGGATGGGTCTGCAAAGACAGGAAGAGGGACACACAGCCCCCAGGGTGGGTGGGTGGGGCGTCCTGGGGCTTCAATCCTGACTCACCATCAGCAGCTCCGGCCAGCTTTCTCACCCTCAGCCTGTCTCCTTCCCTGGAAAACGGGGTGATGCCCAGCTATGAGGTAAAAGGGAGGACTGGAGGAGCCTTGACAAGCCCCTTAGCCCACCACTGGCACACAGAACCATCGGCTCAGTGAACAGCGTCTTAGGAGCGAGGCCCCATCTCTGACCTCTGAGGCTTTAACTTCTCCAAACATGAATTTAACTACCAGTGACCTGGGCCTGGTATTGGGGGTTTCTTCAAAATCCAGTTTGGCTAATTCTGTCTCAGATTCTTATGGGAAGACACTAGTTCCCGACTCCTCGTCACCCCGAGAATAACAGGAGAGAAAGTTCTCATCATGGGGCCTGAAACAGCAGGCGTCACCACAAATGCCGATTCTCCTTCTTTCCCGAGTCCTGCCACCAGGGACACGTATGTACAATCGATCTCGCCCCTGTGGGTCTGTCTGCCATCCCTGTGGAGGGACCTCTATGAACACGCTGACGCCCAAGTGATACGTAAAGGAGGAGACGGGGACAATCTATGTGCCTGCTGTGTTGGGCACATGTTCCTAGCCCTGATTAGCAACAATGGAAGATTTCCGAAGGGTGCCAGGATCCCAAGTCAGGTAAGCAGATGAGAAAGGAGAGGGAGGCTGTGGTTCGGGAAGAGGGCTATCAGTGAGAAGAGTCAGCAGGGACAGGCGAGGCCGGGAGACGCAATGTCACTAGCAAACAGGGCAGATGCCGAATCTGTATGTGAGAACTTTGACAGGAGGACACGGAGCACAGGGCTGCCGAGCCTCCCCCTGCACAGACACACCACTGAATGCCCTCCGGCGACGTCCTCTCTCAGCCAACGAGACAGGAACACCCACCACCGCTAGGACATCAGGCCCACTCTCCCCAGTTAGAACCACGAACACAGAGAGAAAGCACTTCATTTCTTGAGCTCCCTCAGAGGCTGCTGAAACTTAAGCTGGAAAAAAACAGGAGACAAGGACCACTCACTGGATTCCGGAAGGTGAAGTCCATAACCATCTGCCCTGCTCTAACACTATGCAAAACAAGGGAAGAGAGTTAAAAACAGTTTTAATGACATATCTGCAGCCTCTATTTATGAAAATGATGAAAATCACATACACGTTTAGAATGGATACCTTACAAAATCAGAAAGCTTACGTAAGGACACAATAAGGACAACACTCTTGCACATTTAACACAAATTAATAATGGTCAAGGTCAGCTATCGGGAACAAGCAAGGACGCGGGTCATGACAGCTCAGCGAGACAGCCAGAGGCTCTAACAAAGACTGGAAGGGCAATGGAAACTCTCCAGGGAACACGGAAGCTACGCTGGTTTCCTAAGCTCCAGTGGTTCTCACGTTTTTCACATCACTACAAACGGAATCAGTAAGGATGACAATAAAGAAAGGACTGGTGGCTTCCTCACAGCTTGCAGAGAAAGCCCCGGGCAGGGGCATGGGTTCCTCTGAGAGGGAGCCTCTCCCACCTCTGTACAGCGGGAGCCAGGCTGGGCGGGAGGCGCATCCGTGCTGTTGGAAAAAGCAGCCAGCAGGTGAGCCCCGTGCAGGCTCCCGCCCTGGGCCCAACCAGCCGCGGCCTCAAAACCAGTCGCCACACCCAGCTTTCTGTAAAAGAGCCCAAGGGAGACTGTAAACAAGACTGCTCTGCCCTGAAAACCAGACCACTTCTTTGTCATGAAATTAAGACCAAAAACAACTTTAGAGATTCAAGGACACGGGCGTGGGGCTAGCAGACCTGCTCCAACCCCAGCCCAGGGCGTGGGCACCCTCACAGGTAACTGGAAGGATTATAGCCCTGCGAAGAGAGCGAGAGGCTCTGACTGGATAGGAGATGGGCTGGGCTCTGGGTTTCCTGCCCTGTGTTCAGGAGCCACTCCGACCCGCCCTGGCCCGGCCCTGCCTCCTCGGGCCAGTCCCACGAAGCACACAGCACAGAAACTCCTTACCTGAAGGGAAAAGGCCCCGGTCAACTCAGATGAGCAACCTGCAAACGGAAATCATCCTCCCTCTGCATCCCGCAGCCTCTACCCAGTCCGTTACCATGGCAGCCAAGGAATAAATATGGACTCATGTTCCTGCATCCAACACCTCCAAACCTGTCAATCAGCCTCCTCTGTCCTCACTGTCACCGTCACCTCTGACTCTGTTCCTTCCCTCTTCACTTCTGCAGCTATTCACAGATGTGGCACTGCCATGAAGTTGGCTGAGAACAAAAATGTCCCATTTGGAACACGTTTGCCTCCAAGGAAAAACATGTAAGTGGGAACAAGATCAGGAGGATGGAATCCAGGAAGCAGTGTGCGTCCATGGCCACACTTTCAACTTTGTGCTATGTGTGCAATTGTTCTGTAAGCCTAAAAGTTCATTCCAGAACAAAACATGTAAAAAGAAAATCTCTGGGGGCGTCTGGGTGGCTCAGTCTGCAGAGTGTCCAACTCTTGATTTCAGCTCAGGTCGTGATCTCAGGGTCCTGGGATCGAACCCCACATCGGGCTCCACACTCAGCAAGGAGTCTGCTTATTCCTCTCCCTCTGCTCCCCCACCTTGTGCTCTCTATCTCTAAAATAAATAAATAAAATCTTAAAAATAAAAATAAAAAAAAGAAACAGAAAATCTCTGTATCCCCAGAGATCTGGGTGTGCTACCTCACACACACACACACACACACACACACACACACTCAACAAGTATTAGTTGAAAAATGCAATAATCAAGAGGGCACACAGGTTAAAAACAAAAGACAGGGCAGTAAATCCAAGGTCAGGAGGAGGCGGTGGGTTGATATACCCACGAAGGAAGACTCTTAGGCAGGTTTCCAAGTGGAGGGGAAAGACCAACAGCAGGAGAAGCTGACCACGGAGAGCCCCACGCTGCCTGGGGGCCACAACCTGCGCCCAAACTTGCAGGTGCCTGCCCACAGCCTCTGCCTCCAGAGGAGACAGTTACAGGAATACACATGCACGCTCTGCCTCAGGTGCTGCTCCAGCACACATTATGTACACGGAAGTGCACAAACAGCTCTGCATGGCGAGGCTCGGGGGGTCAGGGTCTTTAGAGTGAGCTAGTGCCCAGAGCCTCTTACTCTAACTGGATGCTCAGCCCTGAAGGCGCTATGTAGGAGCAGATTCTCTGTGTAGATGCGAGCTTTAGGAAAACATAGGCTAAATCTATCTGGCAACTCCCATCTTGTGCTATTCTTGTGCGCCTCTGTCAGAGACAAGTTAGAACAGCGAGAAATGGGAGGAGCAACTGTTTGTATTTAGCCACAACTGCCACGGGATGCCAAGAACCAAGCGTGACATCTTCCTCTGCCTCTTGGTGGGCTCTGTTTTCAGCCAAGTTGTGAGTATGACTGCTCGAATCTTCTGCCACTACAGCTCTGACTAGGTAGGAGAAGTGGCCTGTTCAAGGAATAGAGCCAACTTAAGACTGCCTGACTCCATCCTGAAGCATAAGGCAGATAGAGTGGAAGCTCGCTCAGCTGAAACTCACAGCAGTTAACACACAAGTGGTTTCTCCATCTCCAGCCCTTCCACTCAACCTCTCAAACTGTCTGACCAACACAAAAGACGAAACCCAAGTAAGGTGGGACAAATCATGTAAATTATGAGATCAATAGAAAAACAGTAATTTTATACCTATGCCTCTATTCTATTAAACCTTACACAGTTGCATTTCCTTACGTGAGCATCATGTTCAAGCTCAGCAACACAGGAAAACGTGCATGTCCCCAGACAGCTCTTAACCCCAGGAGAAGCTGACACCCCACATCGTGGTGCCCGGTCTGGTAGATGGGACTACAAATTAAACAGACTGTTCATTCACAGGATCTGTTCATTTGTTTTTCACTGGCAGGGGTGAGCAATATGTGGACTATCGGTCATCTGTGCTAAGTCAGGTCAAATCTGATAGGATTTCTTCACCTTCACACAATTACATTGCTTCAGAGCTGGGTGTAAGCCAAGTCCTACTTTTCCAGTGATTCCCATCACAAAATTGGTCCCATATTTCCAGACAGAAGTCTCAACTTGGAGCTGAACTTTGGAACGTCCTGGTCTGCGAAGTGTACTCTTAGAGGTTCAAAACTCTGCAGCGGTTTTAAATGCAAAGTTCTGCCCTCTACCATTAATCCTCTCTTCTGCGCTGGTCCCCGTTTCACAAACTGACAGAAATTTTACCACCACTTAGGGTTCTCAATCCACACAAGCCTTTTCCAGGATCTGGCTGAGCCACGGTTCCTAATTTAGCTTCTCGAGTCTGGGTGTTGACATTTCTCAACTGTTAAGCTGCAGTATAAGATTTCACCAGCAGGTGCTCTATCTTCATACAAGGTATGCTCTCCAAATTCCTTGAATCTGAGGCTCCTGGTTACATACTATCATCTGCTGAACACCTAAAGAAAACCCTGTATATTGAACATCTCAAGAACACAATGTAAATATAATATAGAAAACTGAAAAGATCATAAAGCCCAAACCCCTTCTATCTATACATGAGAACCAGCAGAGGCTCAGAAAGACTTCTGAACAGAAAGTAATCTGAACTAACACCTGGCTGCTCTAAAAATCCCCTGACTATGAAAACACTCTGGGAGAAAAGAGTGTGGGAAATTATTTTTCTAGTTTTTAGTCAACAACAACCAAAGAGACAGACAAACATGAAAATACAAAACACAGTGCAGAGAAGTCTACCTACAGGAATTTATAATGACTAGAAGGTAGTACTAACGCTACTTTTCTTTCAGAATAAACACTCTAGCCCCTGAAGCACGTCAGTAAGTCTGACGTGACTATTTCCCTTTTCCGCACCCTTCTCCCAGGGTCTGGGGAGCACCAGTGGGGACACATGGAAACAAGTCGTGCTTGCACTCACATTGCTGATGTGACACAGGACAGTGGCCAAGAGCTGTGGCTGGCAGACCTCAGGAGAAAAATAACAGGTTTCAGGTCCAGTGCCCAGCCCCAGGAAAATGACTTTAAATGGGAAGTTATCATTAAAAACCGCAAATCAGGTTCTGGAATTGGGACCCCTCAAATGGTACGTAAGCATTCGTGATAGAGGACATGTGCACAGTTCTCGGGGAAGAGAGGCCCCATGACCCTGAAAAGGTTAAGAGCCACCACGCCCCACAGAACAAAACTGAGGGCAGGTCACGGCAATGAAGACGTTAAATACGAACTGAGGCAACACCGCTCACTCTCTCTTCCCGAGCAGTGGCGCACTGACGGAGTGATCTATTAAAAAGGAGCAAAAGCCAGACAGCTGATCCTGGAACAGCATGAGAAAGAGGGAGGGTTTGGTGCCGAGGTGAGAAAACCTGACCTACAAAATAATGGCAGTACAATGCTAACATCTGTGTTTACGCTGGATCGTTATCGAAGATTCCACGAGCAATGAGAACGTTCTACAACCAGAAAAGCAGGTGGTCTCAAACTCTAATTTTTAAAAAGATAACTTTTGCTTGAGTCCGTTTTTCTTGGTCAGGAACGCTCGTGCAAAGCCCTTCCCCTCCCCGGCCTGGACCCTCCTCGATGCCACGGCGGCTCCACCCCATCAGGCTGTCTGTGGTCCTACTCTGGCCCGCACTTAAATTAAACCACTGCCTAGGAAATTTCCTACAAAATCTCATTAGGATGTATTTTCAGTTTGTAATGGTTCCCTTCTACTAATGTGGAGTGTCCCCGTTCTTCTGAAAAAGAAGTACACCTGGACGGGCCACGATGTTGGGGTAACAGTGTTTACTACGGGCCAAGCCGGAGCGGGGGCCCCCAGGCACACACAGGGGCAGGTACGGCCCCAGGAGAAACCAGGCTGTTTTCCTACAATGCCAACCTGACTTGATAGTATGTCACTGAACATGGTTTTCAAACTAGAGCAAACATACACATTTGCACAAACTGTTGATATTTTTAAATGTGAAACTGAAGCCAACAACAATGACAAAAGCATGAGACTCTGAAGCAATTCTGAGCCTGTAATGGGCCACTCTGGGTGGAGAGCCTCGTCTTGCAGGAATAAGCTTCACTGTCCTTGGCAGCGAGGGTGTTCAGTAGGGAAGGTTAAGACACACTAATGTAAGTCCCTGCAGGCACAGGGGGAGAAGCGACATAAAACAATAAAAAAATAAAACAACTGAGTCACACGGCCTGAAGGAACGAGCCACAGAACGGTGACACAAATTGAGAACTCCTACAGCAAATACTGCTGTCATCAAGGGCCACACATGTGTCAACTCATTTGGTCAGCTCTGCAACCCCGGAGTCGGGCACCGTATTGGCCCATTGTATAGATAAGGAAACAGAAGCACAGAGACACGCCCCGAAGAGCGCACAGTCAGGGTGCTGCAGGGATTCGGACCCCGGCAGGCCAGCTCCGGAGCCCACCGCCTCAGTGACATTGCACCCGTTGCGATGGCTTCAACCGAGGTGTCCTCCATGTTCCCAGACGAAACTGCACCCCTAATGGCCACAGGTGCCGAGGCCCAGCACCTCAGTAGGTGCTCTGACGAACAGCCCAAGTTGCGCTGACAAGAGTTACACTGGAAAATGGGGCATATGTTTTTATCCTACAGATAAGGAAACCAATCAGAGGGGTAAAGCACCTAGAGCTGACCCCCAAATGATGCAGGGGGTGCGGTGCTGACCCCCACCCAGTCAAAAATCTACGCGTAACTTCTGACTCCCCAAAATCTTAACTACCAAAGCCTACTGTTGACGGGAAGTAATACTGATAACATAAACAGTTGATTTATGTATGTTATACATACTATATTCTATATTCTCACAATAAAGAGAGAGAAAAAATGTTATCAAGAGAATCGTAAGAGTAAATACATTTACAACATTGCACTGTACCTATCGAAAATGACCGTGTTATGAGTGGACCCATACCACTTAAACCCGTGTTAAGGGTCAACTGTAATTTCAAATTATATTTAAATAGCATGTGAGATATGGAATCTGGGTTTCAACTCGGGTTCATCTCACTACGAAGCTTGAGTTCCTTCTGTTCAGTCAGGCCCTAGGAATCCAACCAGTCAGGAATGATGGTGATCTTTGGCATCATGTTGGTACCCGAGACACTTTGTTCTATGTATAATCACAAAGCAAGATTTCTCAACCTTAGCACTACTGACATTTTGGGTTGGAAAATTCGTTTGGGGGCTGCCCTGTACATCGTAGGAAGTTTAGCAGCATCCCCACTGCCACGTATCAGGCGCAGCAGCCCTGGAGCTAATTCTTGAGCAACTGAGAAAGGGGAGAACTGCCAAAACACAGAAAAGGATGTAAGGAATTACCAGATGTAATTCAAATGTTCACAACCTTACATAAGTTTTTATAGGACACTTCCACTTAGAACTAATTAAAATTAATATAATACACAGCACACTCTGAAAGACACAAAGATTCTAAGCATTCTAAGTTATTAAATTAACTGTCACTATAATTCAGTAAAATACATGTCAATATATGAAGAACCCAGAAAGGGCCTTTCACTTTCTTGGAAAATTGATACACAGAGTACCTTTTTCTATTAGATACATTTTATAGCTTCTAAAGTTGTATTGTACTGTAATCTTTCCTTTTCAGAAAAGCTCAAAGACTTTCCTAACTTGGGAACAAGGGCTGCTTCTATTAACACGGGAAGTCAGGTATGTTCAAATCACACTTCAGGGATATTTCTGTACAAAAATAGACAGTGGACTAGAATCAGAATGGCTTTTACCTTAAAAAGCATAATGTTTAAACATGTGTAATAAAATGTGAGGTAGAACGTTTATGCCATTGATTTCCCCTTCTTCCGCACTCTGTTAAACGTGCATTTAAACAGTAACCAGGGGCACCTGAGTGGCTCAGTCATTAAGCGTCTGCCTTCAACTCAGGTCATGATCCCAGGGTCCTAGGATCGAGCCCCGCATGGGGCTCCCTGCTCGGTGGGAAGTCGGCTTCTCCCTCTCCCACTCCGCCTGCTTGTGTTCCCTCTCTCGCTGTCACTGTCTCTCTCTGTCAAATAAATAAATAAAAATCTTAAAAAAAAATAAAAATAAAAATAAACAGCAACCAGCCACTCACCTGGATGACTTTATAGAAGTAGGCATACTGCCGAGCCGTGTTCTTGTATTGGCTGAAGACGTCATGGATAGCTTGTGTGGACTGAAGGTCCCGAACTTCATCCTCCTCAAAGTAGAGAGGAGTGTCATATTCGCTGGGGAGGGTCTGAATATAGGGCTGCCAGAAAGAGTTAGGGTCAGCTCGCTCACACAGCAGGTGAAAGGCCAGTGTGATATTTCCCATAGCTTGAAGAATCCGGTCTTGAGAATATAAGGGCCCTGAATCAACCCAGAAGTTAACAGCGTTAAGTTCCAAAAAGCGACTTAAAAAGTATTCATTCAAAATATATATTAAAGTTACAGAAATAACTGGAAAGTTTTGTAATATTTAGAGTAACATGCACCTTTCTTCTGACACTCTTCTACTATGTCAGATTACAAGCATGCAAAACAATGTGAATTTGGGGGAACATTTCACTAGTTTGAGGAAATATCCAAATATGGTCCTTAGCACCACAAAATAAAATTTCATATTTTTATCACTTGCACTTTGCCTTGAAGAGTCAGAAATTATTCTCACCCAACACTGAATTTTTAGCAGATTCGACAGTCATTAGTAATTTTCGTGGAACCCATAAAAACAATTCTTCTGCCTAGGAGGAAAAAAATAAGAAAATCATATAATCATTAAAACATGTGACAATCTTCAGCCCCTTCATCTGTGGTCAGAAAGCCAATCACACAACACACATGATATACTGTTTAAGGTTACAAGTTAGCACTTCATTTCTAACTATCAAATGTATTTTTTTTTTTTAAGATTTTATTTATTAGAGATAGCAAGAGACAGAAAGAGAGAGAGCACAAGCAGGGAGGAGGGGCAGAGAGAGAGGAAGAAGCAGGCTCTCCACTGATGCGGGGCTCGATCCCAGGACACTGGGATCACAACCCGAGCCGAAGGCAGATGCTTAACGACTGAGCCACCCAGGAGCCCCGAAATGTATTTTTAAATGTAAATATTTGTGGTATACTTAGATGAGTACAAGCAGGGTTTAAAATCCTATTTCCAATAGAAAAAGTAACCATACACACTGAGAAAACAGATGAAAAAAAAATGGGACTTTCAACTTTAATCTGAAGTAAACATAGCCATTTGGAGTGGAGCACAAAACTATTAATTCTTTGCTGCACTTAAGTTCTTCAGTTCAAAAAGCAAAACAAAACACAATTTCTATCTCCAATAAAAACTTGAACCTGTCGATGTAAACCGCTCTCGCTGCTGTATTTTTGAAGCCAGAGGAACATTCCTTTCTCAACATGATTGTCTTTAAGGCACAACAGTTACCAGCAAAAGCACAAGTCCCTAGGACATATTTTGGTTTACGGAGGTTTTTCCCAAAAACATTATCTCATTTTTTGCCAACATGAGAGGTTTCTTTTTGGTATGTGCTGTATATGTTCTATACTGTTTAAAACATGCAAAGAGTAGTGCCCTGGCTGTGGTGACGATACGGGTGTGTGCGCACGTCCAACGCATCACAATGTCAACACTGCATATGTGCAGTTTTTTTTTATCAATTATACCTCAATAAAGCTTAAAAAATGCACACGGTGAAGACAGACCACAGTTAAGATAATTGGGGCAACATCCACATGAATGATGGTTCTCTGATACATCAGAAGAATGTGTGACATCCTGGTTACTCTTGCCTTCTGCCAATGTCTACCATTTGGATTCTGTTTATGTGCGTCTCTTCTCCTACTATATATAGATGATAAACATCATGAAGGAAGAAGGCTGGTATAATAATGAGCAAGGTACTATTCATATACTAGACATTTAATAGCTATCTAATAAACCGGTATGTGGTTTATCAACTTATCAATGAAAGGTTAACTACAACTTGACCAAAAACGTTGCCTGAGGTTTGAGGGGGCCCAAATAAATAACACTCATTTCCTCCATCCAAGTTCTGAACCCACTGAGAGAGACACAAGACTACAACAGATGGTCACCCAAAATATCACCTACTGAATCCCAGAATTAGACCGACTCCCCCACCTAGTTACAGGGAGAACTGGAGCCCCACGGGCCTCCCCACGTGTGGCCTGCCCTGTAAAGCACACAGAGCGGAGAGAGCGCAATGGATGCATATGGGCAACCAGCTCCCACCAAGAAACAGGCCAAGACCAGTTCCTTCTTCCCAAATCTTCAAACAGATTAGGTTACGCCTCCTCTCTAAGAAAGGCACGAGTGAGGGGCAGAGAGAGGCTGGGAATGTCAGGGTACTGCTGCTCCCTTCAGCTGGAAGGAAGGACCCAGAGCAGAGGAAAAGCATTTGTCCCTTAGCAGGTGTATACTGCTCTTCTTTCCCTTTCAGCTCCGGTGGTACAGTATCAGTAGGTGGCACTGCCAACCACTCAGTTCCCCCTCCAGAAAACAAGTAAGCACCCTGGACACTGCCCATCCTCCACCCCAATCCACCCACCTGCACATCGACTCTATCACAGGTCCTGCGTGCTCCCCCCTCCTAACCGCCTGAGCCCACATCCTTCTCTTGAAGTCTCAGAATCCTTTGAGGCATGTTCTGTGGTCTCCTAACAGAGGCTCTGAAACATGAACTGACTTGCCCCAGGTCACTGGTTAGCAGCATGGCTCCCAGAGGACAGACTGGAAGGGGCTGCCTAGAACACTGATAAGGCTCTTCCGGGCCCCTGGTCAGCCCGGAGACCTCGCAGCAGGAAGCAGAGTGCTGACGGCGCACTGCCCGCTTGCCCATGAGTCAGAATCAGCCCAGACACCCGTCTCCCCGTCCTGTGCCCGCCCCGCAGCACAATCCAAGCACGCCGAGGGCTCCCAGAGCAAGCGATCAAAACTCACCTTGATGTCTCTCGTGGCTCTCAAACCAAAGCCCTCTTCTTTGAAGTTGACCATTTCAAAACCCTCAACAGAGGCTCCATTTTCAGAGGCCCACTTCATTAGGTCAGGGAAGTAATCTTCTCTTTTTCCATCAAAAGTAACAGACAGACCTGTTTCAATCCATGTGTCAGAAAACAAGAGCTATATTTAGGACCCATATCATTCTTTCTGCTCTCAGAAACTAAAAAACACACACTGGAAATAGTGATAACGCTCCAATCTTGAAATCAAAACTCATCACCAGGTAACAAGACTTACGGGCGTGACCACTGTGTAATGTATGCAATATTGACTTCCTGTGTTATACACCTGAAACTAATACAATACTGTATGGCAGTTAGGCTTTAATCTTAAAAAAAAATCTTAAAAAGAAAAGCTAAAAAAATAAACTGGTTTAAAAATTGTTTAAATAAATTGGAAAGGACTGAAATCATACAATGTTCTCTGATTAAAACATAATCAAATTAGAACAAAAGAAAAAAATCTTGAAAATTCCCAAATATTTGGAATTAAGCAGAACACTTCTAAATAACCCATGGACAAAAGGAGAAATCACAAGGAAAGAAAAACAAAACAACAACAAAAAAACGAATCACAGAACAGTCACAGTACATATCCTAACTAGCGGCAGGAAAGGCGAAGTACAATCCTCAACCCTCGTCGGCTGCGGAGAAGCATTTGCTGAGCCCAGGACATAGGGCTACTGACTACTGGGCTCTGTGAGGCGATGCAGTAGAAAGGGGAGGGCTTCACCACCTCACATAACAGCAGCCCCCCCGCCCCCGCCATTAAGTCCAGCGTGCCGTGTCTCATAGGCAGCTTTGCTTCAACAAAATTCCCAGAACACAGAAATCAGTAGCTGACATGCGCACAGGAGGTGTGTGTAAGGATGAGCACTACAGGCTTGATTCTAAGGGCACAAAACTGGACAGCTCTGCAACTGAATTCTGTTGAACAGTTTGAATGAGTTGGATCATATGTATCTACAAAGAAAACAAAATAGAACACCGTGGGGTTTTTTGGGGTTTTTTTTTTTTTTAAGATTTTATTTATTTATTTATTTGAGAGAGAGAGAGAGAGAGAGAGAAACAGCATGAGAGGGGACAGGGTCAGAGGGAGAAGCAGGCTCCCCGCCGAGCCAGGAGCCCGATGTGGGACTCGATCCCAGGACTCCGGGATCATGACCTGAGCCGAAGGCAGTCGCTTAACCAGCTGAGCCACCCAGGCGCCCAGAACACCGTGTTTTTAAAACTTCAAGTGTTCTGGGGCGCCTGGGTGGCTCAGCTGGTTAAGCGTCTGACTCTTGGTTTCAGCTCAGGTCATGATCTCGAGGTCCTGAGATGGAGCCCCATTTCGGGCTCTGAGTTCAGCAGGAAGTCTGCTGGAGATGCTCTCCCTCTGCCCCTCCCCTCTCTCACATGCACGCGTGTGCTTTCTCTCTCAAGTAATAAATAAATCTTTAAAAATTCAAGTGCTCTGGGGCGCCTGGGTGGCTCAGTCGGTTAAGCGACTGCCTTCGGCTCAGGTCATGATCCTGGAGTCCCGGGATCGAGTCCCACATCGGGCTCCCTGCTCGGCGGGGAGTCTACTTCTCCCTCTGACCCTCCTCCCTCTCATGCTCTCTGTCTCTCATTCTCTCTCTCACAAATAAATAAAATCTTAAAAAAAATTTTAAAAAAAAATAAATAAATAAAAATAAATAAATAAATAAAAATTCAAGTGCTCTGATACCATTTATGCAAAATTTTAAAATACCACTTGCTTATGGGGTTATACAAGAGGTAGAAAACGGTCAAGACAAACTCCCAAGGGGGCCAAAAAAGGGACTGGGATAGAAGCATGGGGCTTCAGCTACATCTGCAACATGTATTTCTTAAAAACAAATAATGAAAATAAAACAAAGGATGGAGGGAGGGACAGGGATCAGACCAGCAGGTGGGAAGGAGGGAGAACTTGATCGGTGGGACTGATTCAGTTTGGGTAGGAGATTCTTAGGCGTTGTGTTATTTGAAAAGCCATGCAGAGGAAAAACCAAGATTTATTTGACAAATAAAAGGAGAGGAACAGGAACTTCACAAATGTGAGGAGCAGGGTGTGGAGCCCAGCCCAGGTGCCTGCGGCCACGCCAACACACCATCAGCGGTCACCTGGATCTCTGCAGCAGGACGGCCCGGCACAGGGCTGTGCCACACTGCATACGCAGAAAGCTGATTTTGTTAGGGACATTCTGAGACAGAAGTCACTCTTTGCTGAGAATTCAGGAATGCTCTAACCTTAGTGTGAGTTGTAGTTAGCCGTCTCTGCTAACAACAAACGCTCGGGACATACAAACACTGTCCCGCTATAGATCTGGTGAGCCAGGATTGGCAGGTCTACCATTTAGAGCAAAGAACCACATTATAAAGGAACCTGTCACCATCTGGGGTTCGAGACCATCTAAGCTAAAGACTGCATGTTTCTAGAAGTACATGGGAGCGCAATAAAACCTCAGAGAGCAAATAAAAAAACAAACCCTCTTCTGACTTTCATGGCAGTAAATAAAAATGGAGTCTAAGAAGGTTCTTCTGACCCTTTTAAATGCAGGCTCCTTATTATGTTTTCTCCTTCCACCTTCCATGTGGCCCTGCATACCAATCTTTATTTTTTGTGCTTTACAGAACAAAAACAATAGGTATATTGAATAGGCTTTTTCAAGCTGACACTTGGCCCCGTCGCTGGCCTGGCTGAGAATCATTAAGACGCCTACTGAATACACCCTGTAAAAACAGAGCTTCAGAAATAGAACTACATCTCTTACTTAACCAAGATAGGTTTGAGTTCATCGTAAATCTTGTGAAGACATTAATCTATTAGTGTATATTTATTTGTGTGTTGACCACTCATGGCATTATGTACTGACCTCAAACCCTCAAGGAAACACAATGTGGAAAAACAGATCTAAATACATATTTTGTAAAAAATAAATAAATGTGTCATTTTATTTATTTTTAAAGATTTAATTTATTTGAGAGAGAAAGAGAACGAGTGGTGGGGAAGGATAGAGGGAGAGAGAGAAGCAGACTCCCTGCTGAGCAGGAAGCCCAACATGGGGCTCGATCCCAGGACCCCAAGATCATGACCTGAGCTGAAGGCAGATGCTTAACCGACTGAGCCACCCAGGCGCCCCAAAAGTTGTGTCATTTTAGTCCCTAGATACAAACACTTTTCCCCTACTACTCAACATTCTTACCCCTCCCAAAGCAGGTAGCAGCACCTCAGAAATGGGAGAGATCCTTGGACAGCTTCCCAGCACATCTCTCCCAAATTCCGAGCCCCTTCCACTGTGACCTTCCACAGGCAGGAATGACACCAAGACTTTCACATAACCTCAAAACATTTCTGACTTGTGCCAAGTCTCTAAAGGGTTTTATTAAAATAAGATTATTATTCTAGAAAATGTACCTTTTTGTTTTTTTCGTATTTTCTCGACTAGAGACCGGATCTGCACATACTCTTCCCATTCCTTTCCGGGGCCAGGTGTGGGACTACTGCATTCTGTAACACAAAAGCCATGGCACTCAAATACTGCTTGCTTTCAACTCAACCAGCTAGTCTCCAGCACAGAGAGGACTGGGGTTTTGTTACCACTGCTGGTTTACTTTTAAAGGACAAAGATACCACAGCCATGCTGATAAATGTGGGAAGTATAAACCAGGTATACTTTTCAAAGCATATACACCCTCCGAACCCATCCACATGCCCCTTACTAAACTGGGACCCCCGTACCTAAGTGTGAGCACTGAGCTTGCAACTCTCTCACACCTGCTGTTCAGAAATTCTCCTCAGAATATACTTGACCGTGGGAAAATCTAAAAAGCTAGGCTAAAAATGCAAAACATTTCCCTGAAAACTCTTCTAGATGGATTTTTAAAAAAGGTCATCTTAAAAGTCAACATTTCTTTCTAGTTAAATCCTAGAACAATGGCTCTCTAAAGAAACCAGTTAAATTGGACATAAGAACAATTACTCAACAGACATTGCACATCCATGTGTAAGGCTCTATATTAAGTACTCTGGGGGAGTCAAAAAATGAGATGGCACAGTCACTGCTCAAAAGGAAGCTGAGACTCTGCTGTAGGGCCAGAAGCAAAGACCAGCACTCGAGACTGGTGCTGGTGGTTCTGGAAAGCTGTGCCCTGGGCACCCGGCCTATCAGCAAGCTCTTTCCTTTTTCAACAACTGTATGAGTTTAAAGAGAGAGCCTTCTTCCCACGGCCACCTTTGTTCTCTGAGGAAAAGAGTGTATGTGGTAAATAACACTAACAAGTCATAACGCATGGGCTGACTCATGACTATTAAGGTTAACCAGTCATTCTTCCATCAACAAGTCCTGACTGAGGCCCTGGAATACAAGAAGACAGAGCCTGTCCTCAAGCTGCCTGCAGTCCAGTGCGGGACAGAGGTGGTAAGCGGTCAGTACCTCAGTGCTCTATGGGGGGCCCACACCGCTCTGAGGGCCACAGGGGTCATAGGAGTCCACAGGAGCCCTTGGGGAGGGACCGGACCCCGACTTGGTTGCTGCCTGCTTCTGGCAGGAAGAGAAAGCTAAAATTTTATGTGGGGTTTAGCCTGTCACATAATCTGAACAGAAGGGGCAAAGAAAACGAGACAATGGAGTGAGTTAGTACAGTGACTACAGCTAAGTTTGACACCACCATAGCACCAATTTAAATTCACAAGTAAGAAAAGAAGTTACCAATTTGCACTAATGTATTAAAGCAAGTACAGGCACTTAATAGATACTTAACTTCCTTGAACCAAGAAATTGGAAAACGACTACTGAATCACTAAAACGAAAGGGGAGCCACTCTAACGAGGGGGCAGAGTTCCAAAGGTCTGCTCTGAGAGGCCTGCCGTGCCCACCTTGGGCCTGACGGCCACGGCGCACCTTTATGCGCCACGCCTCGCACGGCCCTCCCCTTCCCCGGCAGGCTGTACGTACCGCTGTGAACACCAGGACTCAGAGGGGTTGCACCATCTGCCCCAGGTAGTCGAGTAGGTCCCTGCCCACTGGAGCCCAGGGAAGCCCCTGTTCTGGGCGGTTCGCGGTTTCATCCAGCCCTCGTTCATCACTACCCACGACTGACATTCCCAGCTTTATGGAAGGGGGAAACGGCGGGTCAGAGAGGTTCTGACACTTGCCCAGGTCACGTGGCTAAAATGTTGGGATTTGTCCCACCTCCTGCCTCGCCGGGCCAGAGGCTGTCCTGCGCAGCCCGAGGATGCGAAGGCATGAGGCCACAAAGCCCCAGGGGGAGGCGGGAAGCCCAGGGCGCAACTTACTCTGCAGCAGCTCACTAGTCAGGTTCAAGGTTTCCTTCGGCGACACACTTGCCGCAGCACCAGTGCCTGATTTCTGCGTTTTCACTCGACTCTTCTTACCCATTTTCCAACTATAGAGAAGAGAGCGAAAAGACAAAGAGTGTTACATTTCCAAAGAATCAAATCAAGCAATAAAATGTGGCACAGCAGTGGCTTAGCCTCAAGATGCTAGCATCTTACCTCATGAGTGCCATATTCTGAAGTTTCCTTCCAGAAAAAGAAATGTGTACCAAATATTAGTATTTGGAGGCTCTCCAAAGGAAAAAAAAATCGCTTTGTAGTCTCTGGAAGAAAAGTTCATTCCTTTTCACCTACAAAAACTACAGTAGAGGCAAATTTTACTCTGGAATGGTGTCAAGTTACACAGATTTTACTGTGTATACTAAAATGCTTATTCCGTGACACTACACAGACAAAGATTTTGTATACACACGTGTATCACAAACTGCCATATGGGCACAAAAACCTCTATCTTCTCCCCCCACTTTGCTTTGGAAGAATCATCTCCCGTGAAGAGCAACTGTGCCACAAGCAGCAAACTAGGCTCTCGGGACAAATGCTGCGGACATGTGGGAGCTCAAAGACGCCTCAGAGAGCTACTCTACCTCTGCGGGTTTGTTTCACTGGAAAACTCAAGGTGCCTTGCCCAGGGTCTCACGGGAAGGTGATGGCAGATCCTACACGGGAACAAGGTCTCCCAGCACCTCCCAACGCGGCACCTTGACCACCCACGAGCCTTGGGTGAGAAGTGACCAAAATATTGTATAAGCAGATGAGGCAGTGGGACGTAAATACACCAACAGCACGCTGGGCACAGGCTCTGTGAGACGACTCATCTGAAAACGCTTCAGCACAATGATCTCAAGACGCGCCTTGAGGAAAGGAAGGGATCAGGATGTGTGAAGAAAGGGTAGGGAGATTCACAGGCAAGGAAAGGAACGGGGGAGGCACGAGGGTGCCCCAGGGGGAACCCCCCAGGAGGAAAGATGCCTGGCTCAAGAGGTGGAGAGGTGGCCAGGGAGCAGTGGGGGGCTGAGAGTCCGCCCCCTGCAGGAGGGCTACTAAGGCTGCCTGAGGAGCCTGGCCCGCGATCCTCCTCCAGAGAGAAACACCTTAGGACGACAGCCCAGCAAGATGGACAATACCCAGCCAGGAAGCTACCGCAGCAACCCACACGCTGATTAATAACCAACACCACGATGCCTCTCCGTGGAGCCCTTACAAGTTACATGTCACCTCAAAGGGGAACCAGAAGGGATGGGATAAAAGCTTTGAAAGACATACTCTCCCATTATATAGATGATCCCTGACTGCATCGGAAGTGAGGGCATGGGCCCGTGTGCTAACATAATAGAAAACCGCCTACCTCAAAGGGCCAGGATAGGTTTCTTCTGTCTCTAAGGTGTAGAATGTAACATGTAACTTTATGTATCTAACAAACCTTCTAAAACAGTGTGCGATACTCAGTGCACATCATCCCGGAATCAAAGGGAACAGGTAAGAGAGTATCTACAACATCTGCAGCAAGGAATTAGTTGCTCTGAGATCAGAAGCAGAAAAAAAATAAATAAATGGGGGTGAGGGCAGAAGGAGGAAGAGCTTACGCAGCTTTTTCTGAAGTGAAGGACTAGCCTCTTAAAAGAGAAGATCGCTCCCCACGTGCACTTGCTCGTGGCCAAGAGTGAAGGCACAGCCTGATCGGAGCACCAGCTGCTCTTCTCGGCATCTCGGGCTCTCTGCGGAGAACCACTGAACCTGACCCCAAAATAACCAAAACTACCCATAAGTCTAGAAAGAAACACTTTTTTTAGGGTGATTTTTTTTTTAATTCTTTTCTTTCTTTCTTTGGAAGGGTAGCTGACATACAATATTGTATTAGTTTCAGGTGTGCAACATAGTGATTCAACATTTGTATACACTGCAAAGTGATCACAAGTCTACCTGCCGTCTGTCACCACGCCAAGTTGTTACAGTATTATTAACTATATTCCCTCGGCTATACATTACATCTCTGTGACTTATTTTATAACTGGAAGTTTGTACCTTTTAATCCCCTTCCTCTATTTTACCCATCCCCAGATCCCCCTTTGAAAAGGACTTTAATTACACTTCCAAATACAGCTCTGCAGGAAGAACCACAGAAACCGGCCACTGTCGGTGATGGGCTTGCTTGGCCTCTCCCTTTGGCCCTGCCTGTAAGTCTTCTGCGTATCAGGCTCCAAACAACTTGAAAACATCACTTTGATGAGGCATTCCAGGACCCTCGCCTTCTCCTAGCAGGCCTAGGGAAAGTGAGCCCGAGACAGCCATGTTCTCCTACACCGGCCCCCACAGTGTGGAGACTCACTACCAAACAGGCTTCTTCACTCTGTCCGCAGTCCCCTACCTCCCCCCAGGTTTCCCTGCAGGGATTCCCGGATTGCCATCACTCCCAGCAGGTAGATACCTGTCTTGAGATAATGATCATCAATTAAAACAGCAACAGTGACCCTGTATGCATGCAGTGCTTATGCCCTGCCAGGTGCTGGGCTAAGATAACCTCCTCATTTGATCTTCCTAGACCCTCTATCAGTAGATCATAGCCTCATCTTTTTTTTTAAGATTTATGTATTTATTTGAGAGAGAGCGCGCATGCACGCGTGAATGGGGGGGGGGGGGCGGGCAGAAGGAGAGAATCCCAAGCAGACTCTACCCTGAGTGCAGAGCCTGATGTGGGGTTTGGTCCCACGACCCTAAGATCATGACCTGAGTCAAATGCCAAAAGAGTCGGATGCTCAACCGACTGAGCCACCCAGGCGCCCCAGATCATATCCTCATCTTTTAGATGGCATTCTCAGAAAGGTGAAGTCCTTCAGCTTTGTCCAAGGTCACACATCAGGTAAGAAATGAAGCTAGAATTGGAACTCAGATCTCTGTGACTCTAAAGTTTGGCCACTGCCCTACTGCCTCTGTTTAAATGCAGAGCAAAAGCACAGGGCACTGCAGGGGGCAGGAGGTCTAGAAGGTCTTCCAGACATGACACCCAACAACACCTTGCCAAGGGCCCACACCCCTGGATGTGTCCAACTGCCCGCCATCTGCTCCTGCCCGCCTCCTGAATTCATCTCTCGCTTACACTGTAACACTAGCCTCTTACAGGTCTCTGCAGCCAAGCCCATCGCTACCACTTACATCTGCCCCACGTTGCCATCCCTGCCCTAGCACTTCGGGCTCCACCACCACCAATGGCGCCCCAGTCCCTCATACAGGTGTTGTCTCGTGCCTCCGTGCCGTCCCTCCATCTGTCCCACCCCACCCCTTACCTGCAATACTTGAGTCACTTGTTCAGTAGCCTGCTTTCTCTAAAAGCCCTGCTGGGTATCACCTCTTCCTGATCCTCCTAGCTGTAATATGCCCTCCTCTATACCACTTCTTATACCACTGGATCTCACTGCACTGCGAGACTTGCCCACACACAGGCTTTCCTCCTGGATAACAGGCTCCTTGAGGCACCCTGTCCTGTTTCTATTTGTGTCCCCAACTTCCAGCCCAGAACCCAGCACACAGCAGGCTCTCTGCATAGGGTGCTCATGAGCTCCCAGGGAAAAGCAGTGCCTCCTTTGGGCAGTTCTTAGGTCAAAATCTGTATTGCTGAAGCTCCTACCCAAGTTTCAGTCTCCTTGGAACTTAAGAAAATGTGTAATTCCTGCCGCAGGTGAGAGGCCATTAAAGATCTGGTCACGGTGATTTGAAAACACAACAGATTCCCCTGGCAGTAATACTCTGCCGTTGAATACTTAAAACTCAATTGTTCTCAAGATTTCTTTTCCTTAAGCCAGAAAACTGCTGGCTTTTAAGAAATGACTACTAGGCATAGAAATACAATGCAGGCCAAATTTCCAAACACATCCGTCAATTAGCACTGGGTAGAGTAGGTACATGGAGCATAACCTTCAAAGGCCGGAGGAGTGTTTATAGAGACGGTGACTGAAGCCACACCCAGTTAGACCCTCACCTCCAGCTCCTTCTACCCTTCCAGCTTCTTTTTCCCCTGCCTCCAATCTCCTTCCCACCACACGTGGACAGTTAGCCTTCATAAATGGAGGTATAAAGTGCACCGCTTGCTAAGTGCTCAGGCAGCACTTCCAGTAAGGTAGTAGCACTCACGGAGCCTCCCGGGCCCCTTCCCAGTCACAGCCATCCCCAGCAAGGGACTGTCACGTTGATTCCAGTACCATCACTTAGTTTGTTCTGTTCCTGAACTTCATATCACAGACATGTAGGCTTCTTTTGCTCAGCACAAGGTCTTGGCACAGCTCACAGGGTGGTCCCACCTCCCCAGCACAGCCCTCGAGGTCCTTCACGCCCCACCCCACTTTACTCGCCTGCCTTCACTCTACCCATCACCCCTTTACATGGCACACTCCAGGGATCTGCTCGCTCTCCCCACTTTCTGGAAAGAAGCTATCCTCCACTACCCCCTTTGTCTTCTCCTGACAAAATGTTTCACAAACGTAAAGACGCAGCCAAAACATCCCCAATGTCCTTGAGGAAATTCTAGTCTCCTCTATTCATTTCATAGACTGAACCCATGAAAGTCAGTAAGAACAAGCCAAGTTCAAGGTGATTAATAGATGCTAAAGTCTTGGCTTACCTTGAGATTCAGTCTTTTGCAACTCTCTTTGGACTGTTTCCCTCCCACAGGGATATAGACCCTACTGGAGAGAAAGCAGCTTGCTTGGGAAAGGCAGTAAGAATCTTACACAGAGACGTTAACTCACTTCATCTTAATTAAGGTGAGGGGGTTGTCTGTCCTTGTCCCCAATGAACATACCTCCCTAGGTACAGGATCACAGGTCCAGGCCAGGTCTTAATCTGTCCTCCCAGAAACCGGGTTTGCACTGACCCCCTCCTGGAAAGCTGCCCAGCTGCCCTGGACTTGTTCTGCCTGGGAGTCCCCACCAAGCTCGGGCCCCTGTGCACTGAATCGGAGGTAGTCATGGGCTTATCGCCCAGCCTTCAGTTTGAATGAACTCAGGATTCCAAAGGGTAGTGCTCTCTGTACCCAGTTCTACAGCCCAGCAGCCAATCTTCTGAGCTTGCACAACCACTGATGTCTGTGACATGCATTTACCTCAAGATTAGATATGGTTTGGCACCAATTCTTCTGTAGGACACCCCTAGCTAAAGTATACCTGGAAGTATACACACTTACTTTTCACCCCACTGACCATTGGGCCCTGTCACAGTCCGCCAGCTCCCCACACACTGCCCTCCCTCAGCCCCTGGCCTGGCTGTCATTCGCTGACCCTCACTCTTTCCTCCATCACTGAGGCCTGTATGCCTTTACCCCAGGGTGAACACGTGTGTCTACGTCTTGGTTAAGACCCCACCTCGCTGATGGGTCACCCTCCCTGCACTGCTGGAGCCCAGCTCCAGAGCCTCCAGAGGCTCACACACCACAGTCTATGTTATTGATGTGCCTATTTTGCCCGCTGTCTCACGGCAGAAAAAACCCAAAGTTTCCATCTCTAAATCACCTACAGGGTCCAGCACGGTGCCATGGACACAGGTGAGGGTCAAATACTTGTTGAAGGAATGAAAATCTCTAGATACCATATTTGGATACATCAGTGTTACTCGTGGGTAAGGTTTATCTCCCATCACAACAGTAAGATTTTGTGTCAGAGAACCACTTCCATATATGCTCCCACCGGTGAATAAAACAGTAGTCAAAATGCAACATTTACTAAATATTTATCTACTTCTGCTAAAGAACTAAGATGACTCGTAAAAGTAATGATGTAAATTTTATGTACACATGAAATACACAGAATTTACCCTTAAAATTAAAAGATAGTGTCTTTTGGGAGTCCATAGTTTATCATCAGAAAAGCTTTGCATATTTTCATAACAGAAAATCTCTGATAAGCACAAATCCAAATTTTTTAAGTGTCTTTGGTCTCTTAGAAAGCAACAAAGCAGGAACCAGTCCACTTTCAATAGGAAAAAAAAGAGTTATGGCCGAAACACAGCTTGAAACTCTGTGGGCCAGGGTGCTCCGCACTGGCCTGATACACCCCCCCGCCCCAGCCGGCAGAGGCCAGCGCTGATGACAGCCATGTTGGGGGACTTAAACATGGCTGTGACTTGGCCAAGAGCCCACAACCACCAAACCATGGACCCACAGCTTCAAACCTGAAATCCTGTATCATTCCCAGCACATAGGCAGGCTCTCAATATAGATGCATGCACTCCATTAAACAAGCTCTCCTGCATCTATGTGCCTAGGACTATGCCAGCCGCTGGAGAACACAAAATGAAGGCAGGCCAGGCCTGCAGGCGTCAAGGATGATGAGGGAACCAAGACTCACAGCATTGGTAATTCCTCAAAGACCTAAGAGAAGTAGCTGAACAGAGAGGGGCAAGGGAAAAAGTACAATTAAAGAAGGATGACTAAACTGTAAGATGCAGTTAGCGTTAAAGGTGTTAGAATCCAGTCTGAGTGGTTTCCTAAATTCAACCCCTTTCTGCCTTTTTTAGCTAATGAAGATTTCCTCCACATTATGGATTAGAAATAACTACCTACCCTTTTCATTTACGATTCAAGAATGTGTTTCACATAGGGACACCTGGGTGGCTCAGTCGGTTAAGCCTCTGCCTTCGGCTTAACCTGGGTCCTGGGATCAAGTCCCACATCAGGCTCCTTTCTCAGCAAGGAGCCTGCTTCTCCCTCTGCCTGCCTCTGTCTCTCTCTCTCTCTCTCTCTGATAAATAAATAAAATCTTTCATTTACGATTCAAGAATGTGTTTCACATAGGGACGCCTGGGTGGCTCAGTCGGTTAAGCCTCTGACTTCGGCTTAACCCAGGGTCCTGGGATCGAGTCCCACATCGGGCTCCTTTCTCAGCAAGGAGCCTGCTTCTCCCTCTGCCTGCCTCTGTCTCTCTCTCTCTCTGATAAATAAATAAAATCTTAAAAATATATATATATAAAAAATGTGTTTCACATAATGAATAATTTTCATTGTGATTTCAGATGATCTGGGGCTAGATTCCAGGTTTCAACAAATGAACAAACAGGGAAGCTGAGCATCCTTTATGCCCCCACTGGAAAAAAACTACCTATTAGAAATTCATCAAGTTCCTACAGAGACCAAATATTTATTTTCAATATTTATTTCAAATACTTATATAAGTATAAAGATGTCTAAATTAAATATGTTACACACATGTACACACACACAGACATACACACACACATTCAAGTTAAATTCCAAATATTACCTAGAAGGTACAATGCTAATTCAAAGTTTTTTCCCCAAAGTTCAGACTGAAATCAGGTATCATTTACAAATTCTTATGGAATTACCTGGAGACAAACCAAAGTATAGAGTAAAAAAAGAAACAATACTTAAGACAAAAGAAACTAAGCAGAAAAGCAATACAGGACTGACAGACAAATGGACTCTACAAACAGTTATAGTTCAAAGGAAGGGCATCTATGAAAAGAAACAGGAAGCCTGGAGTTTCACACATGTCTACGTTTCTTCACCATCAAGATATTTTAAAAACCTAGAGAAAGAATCCTCAAAATGTGGCTCTTGAAGACACTATAAACTATTTAGGAAGCCCACCAACAATCTCTCCCCTTAGTAGATAAAATACTTTAGAAAACCATAAAATAAATAAAACTGTAAAATATTCAATTATTTAAATTGCTGACTAATAGGAACTGGCATCTGTAATCAGCAGCCACTTCTGACCAAGCAAGTGATTATTTTATATATAATCTGTATGGTTGAATAAAAAGTCAGGAGAAATAAGATAAAGCACATTTAGACAACTTGGCAAATGGGTGGGGGACAGTGAGGGAGGGAGCTACTTTACCCATTATTACCAAGTCTAGCTCACGTACACTGAACACAGAGATAGGTTTCAGCTGGGTGGGTTTTTTTTAATTCTAAATGAGAAGTATATAAATCTGTATTTTTCTTGAGTTGCTTTCAACTAAATACAAATAGAATAAACATTTTTGATTACACTTATTTGGCAATTTAACCAGAAAATTTTAGCTCTAACCCAGCATCTGCTTTTCAATGTATCCTGAATCTACCCTACTTTACAGCTGGACTGACTAAAGCAGAGAATTGTCCTATGACTTCCTCCTCCTACCTCAGGAAACCAGCTGTAAATGTACTTGAGGGGAGTATGAGAGCCTGCCTTATCTTTGTGCAGGAAGAAGAGAATCTCACTACAATATCTGGCAGGCCATTAGGATCAGATCACTACACTCTGAATTAAATACACCGATTACAGGATGATAGCTTAGGAAAACAAAAGCACTCTCCAACTGAGAAGTATTTGTGCAGTGTTTTCTGTCCTACAGACACTGAGAAGGCACCCACAGACCTGTACTGCATGCGACCATGTTAACTGGAGCTAGCATGTGGGGGAAATACGCACCCTCCACACAGTAGCAGGGCCTAGCAGTGGGTTCAAGCCACACGAACTGTACCAGTTTAAATGGATAACAGCATCCATCATTCCAACCTCTATCAAAAGAGGTGCCGATGTGCCACAACTCAAAGGTATGAGGAAGTCAAGGCAAGCAGGCAGGCAAGAAGGTGGAATTAATTTCAAGTCAGTAGCTACTTAAGTAGGGGAATGAATAAAGGCCTGTAAGTTACAAGTAAGTAAAATTTCAATCTCTATACAGAACAATTTGGGCTGTCATATAAATAGATGGATAGACAGATAGGGATAGATAGATATATACAAATTTGAGATTTAAAAAAATACAGATGTTTCTTGCTTTCTACAGTGTTTTTTGCTAATTTTCCACTAATTCACATGGTAATTTTAGAAGCGCTTTAAGCCATTTCTGATTGACTTTTCAATACACAAGAGTTTCAGTTTTAAACTGTGTTCAATTAAATTGTAAATACACTTAAAATGAGGCTCCTATTTAAAGGAAGTTGGGGAAAAAAACCTCTCATAAAGCAAAGAATCATTTGGTATCATGAATAATCATTTCCTATTATCTCTTTCTAAAATAAAAAAGAAAAATGTTAAGAAACAGCTGTAATCTGTCAAGAAATTACCTTCAAACCACCCACATTCCTCCCATAAGGACTCAAGATTCTAGAACTGTGGAATACCAGGTTTGGAAGAGACTTTGGGGGTTATCTGTGTTAACCCTCCACCTCGCACATGTTTAAAATAACGACACCTAAGGTCATGAAGCAATGACAGGTGTCAGAGTGCCCTGCCGTCCACTGGCAAACTCAGGTCTGAAAACCCCTGGGAGAGGCAGGGTGGAGCATGTCATGGCCAAGAAGAAATGCGCCCCCTGTGGCCTGCTGCTGCTGAGTGCTTCTGGGGGTGCTCCTCTGCTTCCCCACACAGGGCGCTGCTGTCAGCTGCCACTTGTCCCCCTCCATGTCGTGAGCCGCTCCAGCACACGGTCTGAAAGTTCACCATCCTCTCTGAAACCTCCCAATCCCGCCTTTCAAAAGAAACAACTCCTTCAATTTCCGAAGACAGATTTCTGTCCCCGCAACAAAGTCTTCTCTTCTCCAGACTTAGCATATCCCTTCTCAAAAGTGGACAAAACCACTTTGGTGAACAGTTTTTTCCCAAGGCAACAAAACCCTTTGGATGAGCTCTGAGAGGGACACAGCTCTGTGGGAATCGCCTCCCCTGGAGCTCAAATCAAGGGGATCTTACTAATATGCCGGAGACTGCCCTAGCTTTCCTACAAGTCAGGTAAACAAAGGAGCGCATTCATTCGTTCAGTGCACATTTCTTGAGTATCTGATCTGAAATGCACAGATGAGTGACACATGCGCACTCCCATAGCCTTTAGGGTAAGATGGTAAACAACTAAAACCTGTTACATAAACTGATCAGCAAGACAGATGTGCTATATCAAACAAGTGTCTGAATCTAAATGCAATTTTTCATGCTGTCACATGGTTGCCAGATTACTGAAACCATCATCCCTGCTACACAGTGTCCTATAGCAGGTCCCCAACTTGATCATCTTCATCATAACTGCATCAATCGGGCGCTTACTATATCAGGAAGTGAGGTAAGCATTTTACACAATAGATAGAGATAGGTATTATACCCACTTTGCAATGAGAAAGCTGAAATTCAGAGAGGTTAATAAATTCTATGCAAGATGAAGGGTCAATTGGTGGCAGAACCTCACCAACACACCTTGATAGCAAACTTTATTGATACTCAATAGTGTTTCATGGATTCACCTCAAAACCGACCCACTTGTGAAGGCCTGGAAGGTTGGCTATCACCTCTGAAGTTCAAAATAACAGTATCCCCTTATAGTAGGAAAACATGGTATGCAAAGGTTTTAGCTCTTCGGCCCTTTAAAGTATAGAGCCATCTTGCTGGCCTTGCCCAAATAAACAGGAGTGGCCTCAGCTTAAATGTGAAACATGAGCAAAACTTCCAAATAAACTTCTGCCCAATCCCACATAGCCCATATTGAGATTTGCAATGCTACACTCTTGTCGTGGGTCAAGAAACTGCAGTAACCACTCAGGTGACGATGACATGTAGCAATGCTAAGTCATTACAATCAACAAATGGAAAACTTTGTTAATCATTAGTAAATATGGCAGAAGCAACTTCAGTGGTTATTTTTCAACACTAATCCTTACTTTCTTTTAACTGTACTCACTGGAAAAGTACTGATATTGAAAAGTCATGCCTATTTCCTGAGACTGAAACCTTTAAACCACTTAGTCACATAATTTTTGAACATAGACCTTGCTATGTTCTAACGAAATATATCCTAAAAAAACTGAAAAGTGAAATTCAGGATTGTAGATAAGTAATAAGCCTAAAACACTGCACATTTATTAAGAGTTCCATGTAGACACCTGGTTATCTACATTCTCTGGACAATTCCTTAGTCCTTTCTGAAAAAGAGTGAAAACATTTCTTCTGCTCTGTCCCTTTTCCCTACCCACCCTCCACATCCCCATCACTGAAGCTAGAAAAGTAACAGGTTAGGATCTTACTTCGCTTGGTAATCAGTTATCACTCAGATCCCTTTCAAAATCTTAACTTCAGGGTTGGACCTGTCTTCCACTTGGGTTTATCCTGATTATTAATTAACTTCTACTTAGAAAGTACTAGAATAAGAAACAGTTTCAAAGTCTTAACTTTGGTATTTGAATTTTATAATCATTTGGAATCATTTTTCTCCCATTCAAATTTATTTCAGTTGCAAATTGTCAATACTTGTGTTTATATCTCTGGTTTCAGAGCTGTTTATTTCTAAAACCTAGAGGAACCCCCCAAATGGAAATAGAGTCGACACAGCTAATCTCTGGCTTGAGTTACTGGATAAATTTAACAACAAAAGTAGGACTTCTAATCTTGCCAATTCTGCTAACTAAGCTTTCTTTACATAACACTATTAAGTGACTTTAAAAAAAAAAAAAAGCTCCTTTGTAGAAAGATTATGTATCTTAATATTTTGTGAAAATTTCAATTTTACTTTAATAAACATTATGCAAATTAATTCTATTTCCAGATCAAAATATTTAACATCTCCAATTTTAGGAATAGGAAAATAAGATGATGTCAGGAAATCCAACGTAAAGAAGTCAATTTTGCCAAGTAAGGTACACCTGTGACTGCAAAAAAATGAAACCTAGAAAAATGTAAAAGCAAGGAACCCTTAGTTTATTACTCTTAACTGCTTAAGCAGAACTCGGAATGAACTGATGTCCAAAATAAACACGTCTATGACTGTAGCAAAAGAAAAAGGATGCAGAGCAAATCAAAATAGTCTTCAATGGTAAAATAATGGGCCCAAATATAATGTTAGCTAACTGAGAAAACAACTAGCCACAAGCAACTTCCAGAGTGACATAAGAATAAAGGTATGTTCACTGTCTTGTTAAAAATGTTTAATGCCATAGTAATAAATGACTTCCGCTCCTCTAATAGAACAAAATCATGGCTCCGTTAATCCCAGGACTTAGGTACAAGGAGAAGAGACACACTTGAAACTCTTCGTCCCCACCCCCAACAGAAGCACCTCACACAGCAGCCAGGGACAAGCAAACCAGTTTCTAAAGAAAAAAACCTCCCAGTGGAAGATAGTCATCAAACTACACACACACATAAAGATACACTATGATTAGTTACATTTCTAAAAGCTACTTCAGATTAAAGATAAGAAAAAAAGGAGACCGTGTAATTCAAACATTTTAAGAAACTGGAAAGCCTCAAAGTAAACGGACATCTAGTAAAAAAGAATCCAGGGTAACCCTCTGCTAGTAAAATTTTTACTCCTACTTCTGCTAAAATTCCACAAAGTACAAACTGTGTACCTGCTTTTACTGAATTCAGTAACTGTCTACTAAATATTTCTGGTACCAGCTAATGTTGACACTTTTCTCTGTCATCTGTCATGCTCTTCTAGGTATGAAAGCATCAAGCTCTAAGGAGGCTGTTGTGAGTGCTCGTAACAAAAACAGTTTCCAGTGGTTGAACTTTAGAATGGGAAGATGTTTGAGTACAACCTTTACATTTTCCTCATTTTCCAGGGGCTTCTAAAGCAAAGATTGAACTACTTAAAACATGGCCTAATGTTCACCACACGGAAAAGAAGTTCAGTGTGACTTTCTTATTGACAATCTTATTGCACTCATACTGACAGAACTGAACAGAAACTTTCATTTCCATAGCATAAATGTTTCAGTCTTCCAGTCCAACATCATTCCCATAACAGGAACAAAAGCACCAAGAGATGTCAGCAAACTGAAGAAATGAGAAGCAGCAACCACTTTACTCTCTCAGGCTAGAGTCGCATTTCAGACATTAACTTAAAATTTGGAATACACTGAGAGAAAGGAGGGCAGACGGGAAGGGGCAGCAGAAGGTTAAAAACTGAGGTTGTTTGGAATTCCAATAAAGAGGTTGTTCTGTAGCTGTCTGAGAACTTGGCTTTGCAAACTACTTTCTCGGGCCAGAGAAAAACTCCTCCTTAAATTGTTGGAACTTGACCAGAATATCAATCACAGCAGTCCCTGGGACTAATTTGGTAAGGCGGGACTGCATGCACAGTAGCCTGCATAGACATAATATATCATGGTTCAAGCAAATGTCTTGCCAAACTTTAACAGTGGAAAGCTGCTTTTTATTTTGCTATATTCTTTTTTTTTTTTTTTTAAGATTTTATTTACTTATTTGAGAGAGAGAGAGCAAGCGAGAGAGAGCACGAGCGACAGGGAGGGGAAGAAGGAGAGGAAGAGGCAGACTCCTGGCTGAGTAGGGAGCCCGATGCGGGGACTCGATCCCAGGACCCCAGGATCATGACCTGAGCCGAAAGCAGCCGATTAACTGGCTGAGCCACCCAGGAGCCCTATTTTGCTATATTCGTGAGTTAAATGCATTCACCCAAAATCTAGTAAGAAAAACCTCTCCAAGATTATTACTGGTTATTTCAACTTTGAAAGACCAGTGGGGCCATCGAGAAGAAAAACAGGAGAGGGAGAGGTACCATTTATACACAGTAAAATTCACTTTTTGGTGTCCACTTGTACGAGTTGTGACAAACGCATACCGCTGCGTAATCAACCACCACAATCAAGCTGTGGGCAGGTTCATCGCTAAACGGTTAACTCTTCGGAGGGTTTGAAAAGCAAAAGTAACCTGTCAGCATACTTCAAAAGCAGGTCTGCTTCTGAAACAGCTCCTTCATTTGGAAAAGCAAAGCAATACCCTGCAAGTGATCCCACACGTGTCGACACGCGGCGGGGGCGAGGCCGCGCAGCGAGTGGCGCCCGCTACCCGGCGGCTACCGTCCCCCGAGGACAAGCGGGGCAAAGGCGGAGTTGCAGCGCCCGGCCGGAGCGGCGAGGAGGACGAGTTGAAGGCCAGAACGACAAACTCCAAAGCACCGAATTCTTCTCCCTAGTAGGGCGCCGAGCGTGTGGACCACGGCCAGGGCGCGTGGGAAGAAAGATGACCTATTTTCAACGCCTGCTTTTATAACTGGAAAGTGAGGGCGAGAAGCAGGGACCCGTCCCCGAGCGCCCCGGCGCGCACCTGAGGTTTGGGGAGCGGAACACAGAAGCCACACAGCCTTCGCCCGGGCGACGGCGGGCAAGCAAGGGAGGAAGGAAGGAAGGGAGCGCGAGCGCGAGCGCGGGCCGGCCGCACGCCCAGCCCAGCCGCCCGGCGCAAGCCAGAGCGGCCCGGGCCCCACCCGGCGGGCGCCCAGCGGCCGGCGCTCCCTGCACCTGCCGCCGCCTCCGGGCCGAGCGCCCCGAGGGGCCGCGGGGCCGGGGCCAGCGCGCCCCCCCGCCCCGGCCGAGCCGGGGGCCAGAGGCCGAGCGGCGCCCCTAACCCGCCGGGCCCCCACACGCAGCCCTCCCGCCCGGCCCCCGGGGCGCAAACCGCCCCCCGCTCCTCGGGCCCGGGTCGGCCGGCGGGGCGCGCGCAAGACCCAGGCCGAGCGAGGGGCGCCGGCCGGGGCGGGGGGCGGCCTCGCCGCGCGAGTCTGCCTGCGGGCCGCGCGCGCCGAGGGGCCGCCGCCGGCACTCACCTGCCCGGTTGCCCCCTTCGCGCAGCGGCGGCGGCGCCACACTCGGGCCCGGACCCACCGTCCGCCTCAACCAAGCCCCAGGCGGCGGCGGCGGCCGGACGGGAGGGGCGGGACGGCGGCCTGAGACGGCCCCGCCGCCGCAGCCCAACCCGGCTCCGCCCGCCCCCGGGCCCCGCCCCCGGGCCGCCGCCGCCGCCGCCCATTGGCCCGCGGCTCCGACGCATGGGGCCGTCTGTCAGCCAATCAGAAGAAAATAGAGCTCTCCAAAGAGGAAAGTGTCGCCCGTCTTCTCCCCGGCCCCGCCCTGCGGGTCAGTGGTCGCCGCGGGCCGGAGGAGGAGCCAGCCAGGGGTCCATCCCGTCAGTCCCGCCCCCCGGGGCGAGAGGGAATTCGGGAGCAACCGAACGTGCTAACGGAACTTAGACGAAGGAGGCGGGGCCTGAGTCGCCCGTACTCCAATCAGCGCCTGGCGTGGGTACAGCCCAGCCAATTGTGGCCCCGAAGCTGGCGGGGGCCGAGACCGCGCTGGCCCGCAGGCCCAATGGCTGGGGAGGAAGCCGAGCCGAACCGTTGGGGGGGGCGGGGCGGGGCTGCGCCCGGTCGCTTGTTTCCCGTCGCGGTCGCAGCGCGATGACGTAGTTTCCCCGACATTCCGTGTCCAAAATGGCCACAGTCGGCGAGGAGAGACGTCGCTAAGGGGCTTGCCTGAGGCGAGGGGTGAGTGACCGACGGATCGCGCACAGCGCCGCTCATCCCCGCTTACTTGGAGGTCGGAGTAGGGTACGACCTCTTTCCTCCGCTTACTGGCGGAGTCTCTCTTCCCGGATTCCGCCTCGCTCCGCTATCCCCCGTGCAAATCGAAGTTAGTGGGCGACAGCGGGGCTGCGGGACGGGCTTCGGGAGAGGGTCTGAGGAACAGGCGCGAGGCAGGGAGGTCGGCGCGGACCCTAAAAACAGGCAGCGACCCTCGGAGTGAGGGGCGGCTAGGGTTCGGGGACTTTCTAGCAGGTGGGGAGAAGGGGCGGGGGTCTTGTCACACGCGCGCGCGCACACTCTGGGCCGCCCAACCGCAGACTACCCACCTCTTCCCGGTTATTTCGCAGCGTGCCGGTCCCTGTCGTGGTTAGGCCTGGGACTTCGGGAATTATTCCACATTTGGGGCACTCCGACTTGGGAGTCTGAAGAGCCGTGTAACAGGGTGGGACTGGGAATGAGAAAAAAGCACTTCCGCGATTAGATTCGTTCTCTCCGAGGCGTGGTCCTTAACCGATCCTCTCCTGGGTTTGGTTTGTTACTAAAGGACTTGTTCTTTAGCAAGTTGAGGCGTTAAGTCTGGAGCTTATCTAGAAGCTCTTAGCCTGTTACCAGCACAAAGTACGGTCGGTAAAGCTCCCTCAATTTGGATTGCAGTTAAGCCGTGCTTTCGCCAAATCATCCGACGTTAGGCACGACTTCTGAGAGCAATCACTTGAGAGTGGTGGTCTTCTGTGTTTTTAAGGTAAACTTGATAATGCTTATGTGTCTCGCTCTAAATCTCTCTCTAGAGATATTTAGCGTAGTGCCTTTCAATTGTAGGCGCTCTTTAAAGGTTTGTATGCATGATGTTGCTAGAATGAAAACTCTGAGGAGCTTTGTATCCTCAGCACCTAGAACACTGCTGAGGTATAGTAAGCTTTCTAGATTGCTGAATGATGGTAGAAGCGGTGGTATTGGTCGACCTTTTGGTTAAGATTGTTAGTGTCCTTAGGATCTTGCCTGTTAAATAATCTTGACTATAAATATAAGAGTTATCCAGGATTATTTTATTTTCTTTTCTTCAGAGTGACAACTATTGATAATCTGATTTTAAGGGGGGATTTGTCTCATTTTGATTATATTGTGATGCGTTATTCAAACAGATTGATTTTTTTTAGTTGATTCTTGCATGAAACATATTTAACATTTGTTTCATTTGAAAATGTAGTTTGCACCAACAAGCAATAAAGAAACATTCTAGTTGCTAATGAAGTCCATAAATGCCACTTCTGAAATTGAATGTCATAAAGAAAAAACTGGTCTTAGTTTTGGCTTACGAAATGAACTACTTTACTTCAGGAGATTATGTTCAAAAGCATGGAGTTCGCTGAGGAAGAAGAATGTTTTGTTTGCTTTGTTTGTGCTCGCTTCGGCAGCACATATACTAAAATTGTTTGCTTTGTTTGTAAAAACTGGGTAAGGACAAACAACCAAAAGGAATTAAGTTCAAGGTAATTGAGATTACAAAGAATATTAAACCGGGTTAAATTGAGTTCATATTTTTAGGGTCAGATAAATGATATACCAGAGTACTTGCAGGTAAAATTGTTGTTTATAGGTTTTGAGAAATCCAAAAAGCACAGTTAATGATAGAAGACTGGAGTCTGGTAAATGTCTGTGTTTGCAGAGAGCAGTTAGATGGGTGACTCTTGGTTGCTAGAAATTGTTAATAATCTATTTTAGAATCTTGTTGGGAGGGCAAAAAGAGAGTTTGTAAATACTTGGGAGAGGAGAGCTGATTCCTTCAAACTGGCAGAGTTTCAACTAAAAAAAGCCAGGTGACATACATGTAATTACTTTCCTTAGAAGTTTACTATACCCTGGTGATGAATGAGGGATTGTTAGACATGGATCCATTCAGGTTTCCTTAGGATGCTGAACGTAATCTCTCTTCCTATCCTAGTAGACACAAGAGATAAATGTACATTGGGTAAGGTCTGTTTGGATGGATTTATATCCAGTCCAATTACCCAAACCAAAATGTTGATTAATGGGTTGATGTCAGCCTGAAGAGAGGTCTTTAGAGATGAGCTACAGGGCTCTGGTCTTGCCCTTACTCTGGTTAGCACTTTCTTATTACCAACTTTAAATATACGAGGCATGCTTCTCAGATTAATCAATGCACTCAAAAGCCGTACTATAAAGAATTGTTAAAGGTTGAAACAATAGGCCAAAACTAACAAGATGTACATTTGCCAGGTTGAATTTACAAAAACTCAATTACGTGTATTTGAGATAAGCAAGACCTGACTTGAAAAAGGATTCTAGAAAGTAATGTTCCATATAAGGAAGTGAAGTATAGAATTTTCCCCAGATTGAGGGAAAGCAATATCTTCGTCTAATGACAAATTGTGGCTCTGCCATTTACAACCTTTGTGAATTAAGCAAGTTGTTTCATGTCTCTTCAGTTCTATTTTCTCCGCGATAAATTGTGAGGATAGGAAAATATAGCTGGCAGGCATACTGTGTCTCAGTGGGCACACAATGGACATGGTGTTGAATATTAGGAATCTCCCTTCCCCATTTGCTATGAAGATCATATAAAAAGTGCTGTTTTCCATTTTGGTTGCTAACGTTTAGGGGTTATCTTGAAACACTAAAAACCATGTTGAGAAAATAGAGATGTTTGTTTACCCTGGAGAAGAGAAGGGAATGGAAAAATTCTCTTCACGTATTCGAAAGGCAATCAGATAAGGGAAGGTTATTTTCAAGGGTTAGAGAGCAAGGTAGGAGCGTCAGAGTGTTGCTGAAAGGTAGAAAAATCAATGTAAGATTAATATAAGAATTAAGGTGAATACTAGTTCTTGATACTCAGCAGTGCCATAGGCTGTCTGGTAAACGATTAACGTCCCATTAATGAAAGTGGCCAGATGAAGGTTAGTGAGTGACCGAATGTTACTGTTAATTAGAATTTCCGTGTTAGGTGAGAAAATTGAGTAGTGACCTTTACTGTTGTTTCCAACTTGTAAGTGTCCATAATTCTAAATTTGAAAATGCATTTATTCTTTCATCATGTAAAATGACATATCCAAAGCACATACCTGAAACATGTTGCTAAAATCCTTTGACATGCTGCTTGTTTATTGAGAGATTTTTTTTTACTTTGTGGAGCTCATAAACGTCTCTGTCATTTTCACAGTAATCATGAGCTGCTAATGAGAAAACCTGTAATCTTAGGGTCTTGTGAAAAAACAAAGAGTAATAGGGAACAGGGTTATAGAACTGATGTAAGAACTTTTTCAGGGGGATGAATGATACAGAGGACTGTTTTTATTCTATTTGTGTACGTTTATTTTCACTTCCTCTCATGTATTGTTGATTTGGCCCCAGAGTCTAAAGGCACCTACGCTGGATCATTAGCATGGGGTTTGACCACTGACAGCAAGGCCAAACAGGCTTGAATCTGTCTGTGGCTTACCCACTGGGGGACTGGGATTGTCTTCCATTTGTGCTTCACCCTCACTGGGTCCGAACCCTTGTCCTCACTCTGCCCCTGTCGTCTCAGTGGGTGTCTTGGCACTCTACTTCCCAGTGGAATTTTAGGATTTATTTCCTCCCCCTTAAATGAGTTTTTCCCAATATCTTCCTCAAACTTTTCCTTCCCTCTGTCTCAGAGAAAGAGCTTCCTTCCTGAGGTTAACTTTTTTACCTATGCTTTTTATGATCCCTTGGCCAGTGAACCCCTCAGTGGCTTATTCAGCCTCTAGTGGCTCTTTCCCTTCTTGCTTCAGACATCCTTCCTTCTTTATGCTGAATAAACAAGAATAACCTGTTTCATAGCTTATTCATTCCTTGCCCCTTGTAGTCTTCTGCCCCACTGCACTTCTGCAAAGATTCTGCTATTTGTGCATGTGTGTGTGTCTGCTTTATTGAGATGGTTCACATACCATACAAATCACCTGTTTGAAATAGTGTGCAAGTCAGTGGCCTTCAGTACAGAGTTGTGCAGCCATTACTACAGTGGACTTTGACGGTCTCCAAGAACTAATCACCAATGTAACCTTTCCTTATTTCTTGTTTCTCTAGCATTTGTCACTGTTGCCTGCCACATCTGGGTTACGGTCAGTATCCCTTGGTTTCTCTTGCAATTGAAGTTGCAAATTTCCCACCTCTTTGACCATTCCTTCCCTTTCTTTCCTTTGGTGATTCTTCTGCTTTCTCAAGTTCTGTCCCAGACCCCATCCGTTTTCACTCTCCAGCCCTCTACCTGTGACCATGACTTTAATTGTCAGTTCTGTATAGATGAATCCCAAATAGATGTGTTCTTTCCAGATTTCAACAGTCCTGTTTATCTGATGCGTATTTCCATACAAATGTCTTACACGTTCTTCAAACCTAATATTTTTGGAACCAAAATTCTTCTCCCCGCCCCAGGTCCCCCCCATCAAAACTAACCCCTTCTCTTCCCACTTTTCTTTTTAGTATGACCCTTTCCATCAGGCAAACAAACTTGAAATCATCTCTTGCCACTTTTTTTGCCTCACAGCCAGTTGTGGTGCTTCCTCTTTTACTCAACACTATGTTGTGGGGACAAGCCCTCATCATTTCTTGAACAGCTACTATAGTCTCCTAGCTGGTCTTCCTCCTGCAGATCTCCAAACAGCCTCCACTTCATCTCTCTCTCCCCTTACCAGGCCTTATTATTTTTCATGGCACTTGCCACTCCCTGACAAGTAATCACATATTTGTTTCTCTTAGTCTCTACCACTACAACATAAACTTGTGGTAGGGCAAAGACCTGGCCTCTCGTTTCCTGCTGTGTCATATCGGCCTGGCTCATAGTAAATAATAAATATTTGAATGAATAACTACATGGAGAACTGTTGGGTTAATATATCTTAAAGTAGGTATTCCCTACTAGTGTACCATGAATAAATTACAGATAGTTTGAGATATTGATTCCCTCAAGCCAATTGGCCAGTTGCTTTCTGCTCCGCAAGAATGTGTATTATGAATGTTTGTTACTATTATTAATAATGAAAAACCAGAAATATCTCAAATGTTCATTCACAGTAGAATGGATAAGTAAATTGTGTTTTATTCATAGAATGGAATACTGTACAACAGCATTTCTGAACTTCAACACTGTTGATATTTTGGATCAGTTAATTCCTTTTGGGGGATTGTTCTGTGCCTTGTAGAATGTTTGGCAACATTCCTGGCCTCTACCCACCAGAAGCCAGCAGCAGCTCCCTAGTTATGACAACCAAAACTGTCTCTAGACATTGACAAATGTCCCTGGGGCTCAAATTCGCCCCTGAAAACCAGAACGAATGAATGAATAGTGCTTTATGCAACAAGGATAAACTCCACAAACATAATGTTGAGCAAAAAAGGCAGTTGTGACAGAGTGATACTCTATCATTCCACGGTCCTTCAGAAACCTGCAAGACTAGTTGCTGGGAGTAGAGGTCAAGATAGTGGTTATCTTTGGGGGGATCATGATTAGAAGAGGAGTGAGGAGAATGCCCGGGATGTTGGTAATATTCTGCTTCTCAGCAGGATGGTGTTACACAAGTGTATTCACTTTGTGAAAATTAGTAAACCATACACTTAAAATTTTCTTTCTGTATGCTATAATGCAATTACACATTGTTTGAATTTATAAAATCATAAGCAAGCACATAAACAAGCATTCTTTGGCTGCTGAGAGATTCTGATCCAGAGGGGATAAGGAGGATGGTCTGTTAAGTAGTCTTACCTGAGTCTCTCCCCCTTTTCATGAAGTGAAAGAAGAGTACAGGGACCACCTGTTTACCTGTGGTCCAGACTAAAAAAAAGAAGAAGAAGAAGGTAGCGGGAGGGGAAGAATGAAGCGGGGGAAATCGGAGGGGTAGACGAACCATGAGAGACGATGGACTCTGAAAAACAAACTGAGGGTTCTAGAGGGGAGGGGGGTGGGAGGATGGGTTAGCCTGGTGGTGGGTATTGAGGAGGGCACGTTCTGCATGGAGCACTGGGTGTTATGCACAAACAATGAATCATGGAACACTACATCTAAAACTAATGATGTAATGTATGGGGATTAACATAAGAATAAAAAAATAAAAATAAAAATACCTTTGGTCCAGACTGGACACCTGGTAACGTTTTACCACCTTTACTACTTGAGCCTGTGTTTTAGCTGAACCATTTGAAAGTAAATTGCAGACATGATACTTTATGCCTAAATACCTCATTCAGCCTGAGAATAGTCATTTTCGTATATAATCACAATATCATTATTACCGCTAAGAAAATTAACAGTCCCTAATACCCTCTAATATACAGTCCATATCAAAATTTCTCTACTTGTTCAAAATTTCTTTTCTAGTTTTTTTTTTCTTTAAAAAACAAGGATCTAATCAAGGTTCACACATTAGTTTGAACGTTATGCCTTTGTAGTCTTTCAAATCTAGGACAGTTCCTCCCATCTTCTTATTTTTTCATGACATTGACTTTTTTGAAGCAACCAGGTCAGTTGTCTGGTAGAGTGTCACATTTCTGGATGTGACGAATAGTTTCCTTGTGCCATTTAACTTGTTCTTCTACTCCCAGTATTTACTGTAAACTAGAAGTTCGGTTTAACCAAGTTAGCTTGCTTGGATTTAGCTTAAGCTTTCTGGAGGTAAGAATACTACACAGGTGGTTGATTTTTATTTCATATCGCATCATATCAGGAAGCCACAGAATAGCAGGTTTTCACCCTGTTAGTGATGCCAGGCTTGACTTTTTGTTAAGGTAAAGGTACTTTTTTCTACAATAATTAATACCAGTGCTAGCAAAGTAGACTCATGGATCTTTTACAATCAATCCTTGTTGTTTTTCTTTATAATATTCCAATTCCCTGATTTTGTCCAGTGAGAGCTGACGCTGCCTCTTGTGTCTTTTTATAAGCTTCCATTCGCCTGAGCACATCCCAGGCAGACCCCTACCCCAGACAGGGAGAATGGAGACCTGGTTCCTTTTAGAGGGTAACTAAGATGTGCACCCTGATGTGTTCCTGACTAAAGGAGTGTCATTGCTTCTAGATACTTCCAGTGGACAGAGCTAGGATATATTTTAACCATGATTTATTTTTATATTTTCAATTAAAATTCAGCATTAAAGATTTTACTTAACCTTTGATCTTGTGCACTGAACTGAAAATCTTGATTCCTAACAACATTAACATTTATATATCTTTGCTTTATCCTACAATACACACACACACACACACAAAATTATTTGACAAAACTGTTTGACAGTTAACAGTATTAATGCCAGAACTAACAAAACATTACTGGAGAAGTTTAAGATTTCTTTGCAGTTCTTTAGTCCTTAGAATATATCTCACTCAGGATGGAACAAGATCAGGAATTACTTATAATGATTTTCTGGTGGTTATGTTTCCTGTTTGCTATACACTGGGCTTCTTTTCAGTTTTAGGATTTGCTTTTTTTATTTTTATTTTTATTTTTTATTTTTTATTTTTTTTTAAAGATTTTATTTATTTGACAGAGCACAAGTAGAGGGAGAGAGAGGGAGAAGCAGGTTCCCTACTGAGCAAGGAGCCCGATATGGGACTCGATCCCAGGACCCTGGCATCATGACCTGGGCCGAAGGCAGCCGCTTAACCGACTGAGCCACCCAGGCGTCCCTGCTTTTTTTTTTTTTTAGTTAAGTTCATGAATGTGTTAAATATTTACATGATTTGAAAGTCAAAGTTGCAGGGTGCCTGGGTGGCTCAGTCGTTAAGCGTCTGCCTTCGGCTCAGGTCATGATCCTGGGGTCCCGGGATCGAGTCCCACATCGGGCTCCCTGCTCGGCAGGAAGCCTGCTTCTCCCTCTCCCACTCCCCCTGCTTGTGTTCCTGCTCTCGCTATCTCTCTCTGTCAAATAAATAAAATCTTTTAAAAAAAAAAAAGAAAGTCAAAGTTGCAGAAGGACTCCTGAGTCAACCTGAAAGAGCTGCTTCCAGTGGCTGTAGCTGGAGTAGTTTGGGCAGCAAAATAAATAATGATAGTATTGGATTATAACTCAAAGAATAAAACAAATACTAATGAGTCCATACTAATATAAATACATGATTGAATAAATGAGGGAGAAGGAACAGATCTTTCTTACAGAAGAAATCCAAATAATGTTGAAGGAAGGAAGGAAATAGAAAGTCACCATTGGAACACCATGATAATTGTTGCAGGCAAGATCCTTCAATGAATGCTAAAATTAATGGGCAAAACTTTAAGAAAAACAGGTAATTTGCTTAGTATTTTGTATTGCAAAATATTTTCTCTGAGACACTAATTACTGTAGTAATAATAACCTATGTCCCCACATTCTTTGATACCCCTCTTTCTAGGAGATGTAGCCTAATTCCTTTCCCTCGATAGTGGGCTAGACTTTGTGATTCGTTTGTAAGGAATATGGCAAGGAGAAAGTAATGACTTTCAGTGCGAAACTGGGCACAACCCCATCTTCACCAAGTGCTCGTGGTTCATATCAGACACACCTAAACCAGAGACATTTCAGTCAGCCTAGGTACTCTTCAAAACTGGCGAGCTCATGAAAAAACAGGAAAGACTGAGAAACTGTTACTAGAAGATACTAAGGAAATATGGCTCCTAAATGCAGTGTGGCATCCTGGATTAGATCCCGGAACAGAAAAGGGATTTTTTGAAAAACTCAAAATTTGAGTGAAGGCTGTAGTTGATAATGTACCAAAATTAATGTCTTAGTTTTGGTAAATGTACTGTGGCTGTGTAAGATGTTAACGTTGGAGGAAGCAGAGTGAAGGGTACACGAGAATTCTCTCCTATCTTTATAACTCGTCTGTAAATCTATAATTATTTTCAAATAAAAGATTTCTTAAAAAGTCAAAGATGGGGCGCCTGGGTGGCTCAGTTGGTTAAGCGACTGCCTTCGGCTCAGGTCATGATCCTGGAGTCCCTGGATCGAGTCCTGCATCGGGCTCCCTGCTCGGCAGGGAGTCTGCTTCTCCCTCTGACCCTCCCCCCTCTCATGTGCTCTCTCTCATTCTCTCTCTCAAATAAATAAATAAAATCTTTAAAAAAAAAAAAAAAGTCAAAGATGTGTAAAAAGGGATACCCAGAGAAGTATTGCCCACATCCCTGTCCTTTCCATTCTCTTCTTCCCTGTTCCCTGTTGGTAACCTTTTTTTTAAATTAGTTTAAAAAAACAGAGATGTCTGTTCCATCTCTCCTCTTTTCTTACATGTATACTAACGTACTGTGTACAGTGTCTTGTATCTCGCTGATCCTGGAAATGTCTCCTTACTAGTACTTAAAGAAAGGTTTTTTTCAGTCTTTTTTTATACCTGCATGGTACATCATTAGTGTTAATGTTAACTATATTTTATTCAACCAGTGCCCTATTGAGGGACATTTGGGTTGTTTACAGTTTTTGCTATTATAAATGGCATTTTTGTGAATAATCTTTTGCACACGTTGTTTCATACTTGTAACGGTATTTTCAGAGTGAATTTTTCGAAGTGGGATTACTAAGTAAAAGAGCAAATGCATATGCAGTTTTGTTAAATATTGCCAAATTCCCCTCTGTGAGAGTTGTTCCATTTTGTATTCCCACCAGCACTATATGAGATCGCCTCCTTCTCCCTGGCCTTGCCAACATAGTATATAGTCACGCTTTTAGATTTTCTGCCAACTGAGAGTTGAGAAATGTATCTCAGTATGACATCTGACTATGAACTCTTCATATTTACTGAGCATCTGATTGTGCACTTTCCATATTTACCTAGGCTTTAGGTAACTGACCTGCCCCAACCCACAGTGATTGCCTAGTTCTGCAACACAGCCAAGTACAAACTAGTGGAAGAAGATTGCTTTTTTCCTGATACTTAATTTTTTCCTTTTGGAGGAAAGGTCAGATTTTTAGGGTTCCCAGGTATGAGGAAGAGGAGGGATGCACTCAGCCCTGCCACGTCACCTTTCCCACCAGAAATGAAGCGACACACAGAAGAGGTTAGGCTTCCAGATTAATTGATGCCTCTGGCCCAGACTCTAGCTAGTGAACTGCTACTTTCTTGCTAAGCAGACCAACCTGGTTCTAGCTGCCTCTTTAAAATCCTTGACCTGGGGGCCCAGCTGCGGGGCGGAGGCACTGGGCAGGGAGCGGCAGGGCCAGGAGCGGGCGCTGGATCCGAGCCGAGCCAGAGTGGGCGATGCAGGCCGGCGTGGCGAGCAGCCACCATGTTGGTGTTTGGGAAACTGTTCAGGGCAGGAGGTGGCAAGGCCAGCAAGGGTGGCCCGACCCCTCAGGATGCCATCCAGCGGCTGTGGGACACGGAGGAGATGCTAAGTAAGAAGCAGGAATTCCTGGAGATGAAGATTGAGCACGAGCTGACCGCCACCAAGAAGCACAGCACCAAAAGCAAGCGCAAACTAGAACAAATATAGAATTATTTGGAACCACAAAAGACTTGAATAACCAGAGCGATCTTGAGAAAGAACAAAGCCAGAGGCATCACACTTCCTGATTTCAAACTGTACTACAAAGCTGTAGTGATGAAAACAATGTGGTATTGGCATAAAAACATAGATCAATGGACTAGAATAGAGAGCCCAGAAATAAATCCACAAATTGGCCAAATATATGGTCAACTAATTTTTTTTTTTTTAGGATTTTGTTTTGTTAGAGAGAGAGCGAGAGAGGGAGTTCGGGCAGAGGGGGTGGGAGGGGGAGAGGCAGGCTTCCTGGGCGGTGGGGGGGGCTCGGTCCCAGGATCCTGGGATCATGGCCTGGGCCAAAGGCAGATGCTTGACGACTGAGCCACCCAGGCGCCCCTGTGGTCAATTAATTTATGACAGAAGAGGCAAGAGTATATAATGGAGAAAGGACAGTTGGGGAAACTGGACCGCTACATGCAAAAGAAGGAAATTGCACCACTATTGACACCACATACAAAAATGAACTCAAGGGATTAAAGACCTGAATGTGAGATTTGAATCCATAAAACTCCTGGAAGAGAACGTGAGTGGTAATCTCCTTGAGATTGGTCTTAGTGATGTTTTTTTGGATCAGACTCCAAAGGCAAGGACAACAAAAGCAAAAATAAACAAATGAGACTGCATCAAACTAAAACACTTCTTCATACTGAAGGACGCCATCAACAAAACGAAAAGGCAACCTACTGAATGGGAGAAGATATTTGCAAATCATGTATCTGTTAAGGGGTTAATATTCAAAATATATAAAGAACTCCTACAACTCTTAACAAAAAAAAAAAAAAACCTACCTGATTAAAAGATGGGCAAAGGACCTGAATAGACATTTTTCCAAAGAAGGTATCTAGGTAGCAATAGGCACATGAAAAGATGCTCAACATCACTGATGATCAGTGAAATGCAAATCAAAACCACAGTGAGATATCACCTCACACCTGTCATAATGGCTGTTATCAAAAAGACAAGAAATAACAATTGTTGGTAAGGATATGAAGAAAAGGGAGCCCTCGTGCACTATTGGTGGGAATGTAAATTGGTAAAAACACTTTTGGAAAACAGTATGGAAATTCCTCAAAAAATTAAATATAGAGGGGGCGCCTGGGTGGCTTAGGCGGTTGGGCGTCTGCCTTCGGCTCAGGTCATGGTCCCGGATTCTGGGATCAGGCCCCACATTGGGCTCGCTGCTCTGTGGGGGGCCTGCTTCTCCCTCTCCCTTTGCCTGCCACTCCCCCTGCTTGTGCTCTCTCTCTGTCAAGGAAATGAATAAATCTTTTAAAAAATTTTAAAATAATAAATAAAATAAAATCCTTGACCTATTTGAAAATTGCTATTCTCTGATCACATTTACAGTTTACATATGCCAGTGTCCTCTTGATGAGAGTCCTTGTTTTTTATTTTCTTTTCTCAACATGACGCTTTTTTTAAGCTTTTCCATTTGCGCACGTGCACGAGAGAGAGTGTGTGCATGCATGCGTGCGTGTGCACAAGCAGGGTGAGGGGCAGAAAGAGAGAGAGAATCTTAAGCAGACTTCCTGCTGAGCATGAAGCCTGACATGGGGCTCGGTCTCATGACCCGAGATCATGACCTCAGATGAAAGCAAGAGTCGGACACCTAACCGACTGAGGTACCCAGGCACCCCAACATGACACTTCTAGAAAATCTGTTTATTCTGAAAGAAAAAAGGATGAGAAAGCTAGAACATATTAAAGGAACTCCCTTCTTCCTTGTGGACCACCTCCCTCCACCCGCTCCCTCAAAATCACTGCACCCACACCTGATTTATACTGCTCAGTTCAGTGAACTCATGCAGATGTGAAATCATCTGATCTGGTGGCTTATCTCCGTGAAATGAAGTAAACCAAAAAACCAAAATTTTGATTGGGTGGTGAATGGAAGAGATGGATAATTTTAAAGCATAAGTCTTTTTAGGGGGTTAGGACAGGCCTGGGTTTTACTGAAGAATGGAACCTAGGCCAGCGTGAGGGGATTGGGTCTACTGAAGAAAGGCAGAAAGGAATGTAAGACAGAAATGCTCTTCCTTTTAAACTACATGAAATTTGGAATTTATTATCCTGTGGGTCACTTAGGTGTTAAATTGGCTTTGGAGGTAAACCTGGGCTTTTATCAGTCATTCAGTAGTATTGCCGCTCTGGGAAATTTTTATCCAAAATCAAGTATAACCTGTGACTGTAGACTGTTTATAATGATTGGGATTGTTTAATATGGAAAATTCCTTTCCAACTTTGCTGCTGCTTCTCTTTCTCTTAGGATTCTAACATTTTCAGAAAATCTTTTGGAAAGAACAAGTCTACTTCAATAAATGAAGGAGAATAAAGAAAATTCAAGCCCTTCAGTAACCTCAGCAAACCTGGACCACACAAAACCATGTTGGTACTGGGATAAGAAAGACTTGGCTCATACACCCTCGCAGTTGGAAGGACTTGATCCAGCCACTGAGGCCCGGTACCGCCGAGAGGGGGCTCGGTTCATCTTCGATGTGGGCACACGCTTGGGACTGTATCCTGAGTCTCCCTGGAATCTGTTACAGATAGGCTCCCCACTACCACCACTGAGAATTAAGTTAGATACTACAGACAAAGTATATAGTACTGTCTCTACTAAACAGCTCTTAGATATTTTTATTTAAATGTTATTTCTCATTTACTTGGCTCTTCAGGGGTTTTCTGTTTCCCATTCATCATTTAAATGTGTAGAGTTAGCCATTGAGTGAGTGGCCACCAGGCCTAGTGACCATAGATAGTGGAAGCGTACCTAAAGGAAGGTGAAGCCCTGCCTTGTTATAAGTATAAACTTCAACTTGATAATTCCTGTGTCAGAGTTCTGACACCCTGAGATCCCCATCTGCCTGCTTGGCCACTGATAGTGTATGCTTTAACACTGATTTTGTTGTTATTGTTTGTCTTTATTTTTCCACTTTTAACTAAGAACATAACCTGTAAAAATTCTTGGTAAAGTCCTTAACCAGAACAACAGACACTATGATACCCTGGCAACTGGAATAATTTATTTTCATCGCTTCTATATGTTTCATTCCTTCAAGCAATTCCCAAGATATGTAAGTGTTTGAATTTTATTATAATTCTCTATCATGTGTTATATTTTCACACAGTTTAGTGGACTGGTTATAGTCTCTTTTTATTCTGTTTTCCAGGAAGTATTTATTTTTTATATAATACATGCTATCTCTAAGCAATCAAGTTTGAATTTTTTGTTTTTTCCAATTAACTGTATTTAAATCTTCTTTTATTTAGGCCACTGTGGACCATAATCATATTGCACTTTGTGTGGAATTTACTTCCTTCTTACCTTTCACAAGATAAATTTGGGCTTATAATTGAAACCCCCCAAAAAAGGCCAAGATGAAAGAGAAGTTCCTTATGCCATATCACTCATTCTTCAGTTACTCCTTAAACATGCCATATGTCTTATACTCTTTGGGAGAGTCAGTCAGGGAACCTGCCTCAAGTAGCCAGGATCGATGGTATGACATGTATAAAACACACAGTCAGTAGTGAAGCCATAGGAGAGGTAAGGAAGGAAGGCTGGAGCAGTCAAAGGAGAGATTAATTACATCTTAGAGGGATCAGGGAAAATGCCAGCAAGGAGTTGCCAGCAGTTAGTTAAGTAGGGCTTAGACATGCCTAAATGGGACAGAGTAGTTAGTCCAACAGAAGCTGGCATGAGCAGAGACACCAGGAAGCGTGCTGTTTGATGTCATCCCAGCCAGAGGGTCCATTTGGGAGGACGGGAATGGTGGAAAGGTAAGCTGGAATGGCCCATAGTGAGCCTTGAAAGCCAGACCAGGGAAATCTGACTTTAGTAGGTAGATTGTGAAGTTACCAAAGGGTTTCATGAGGAAGATGACAGAAGTCTTACCAGGGAATTCATCTCCTGGGGATCTTCCTCTTAAGATTTTACCGAGCTTTGTACACGTCTTCCACGCTAATTTGTGAAGTTCTAGAGGAAGGAGCCTGTAGCAGAATCATCTTGCTGCCCCGGCACAGCGTCTGACATGCACTGCACTCGGGGTCCCATGGAGAGAGGGGCGCGCCGGGGAGGCCGGCACAGAGAACAGCCAGAAGCCAAGCAGTGAGAAGGCCAGTGGTGTAAGGATGTGCATGTGGATCCAGGCAGCTGGAGCGGGGAGAGAGAGTGTGGGCAGTGGTGTCGAGATGGGCTCCACAGGACAAGCATTTAATTGTGCTCTTTTTCTGCAGCAAAGCTCACTATTCAGGGAGCCATTATCTTTAAGACTGCAATGTAAGATGAAAGTTTGTTCCTATGGTTCTTTTCCTTTCTGGCATCTAGCTTACATGATGTTTTCTTTAGAAAATTAGATTTAAAATAATTTATGAAGCCAAATTGGGAAGGCCAAAAATCCTTGCTTGTTTCTCCATGAGTCCTTGTTAACAGTATCTCAAGAACTTTTGTTTCCCTTTTAGGTGACGGGAGCGTGTTGTCTCTTTCTGGCTGGGAAAGTAGAAGAAACGCCCAAGAAATGTAAAGATATCATCAAAACAGCTCGTATTTTATTAAATGATGTACAATTTGGCCAATTTGGAGATGACCCAAAGGTAAGAATCTTAACTTCCTGCCCTCAAATCTTAATTCTTCATGGTAGTATTATGGTAAAGTTCCTTATGTGGCCCCTAGATCTGCCAGTCCCCTGAGCCCTGACAGGGCCCTATGCAGAAGGTACTCGTGCTTGCTTCTGTCAGAGAGGAAGGAAGATAATGTGGCCTACGTTTAGGTAGCACTTGCTAATGCACACGCCTCCCTCGTTCTGAGTATGTTCGGGGGCTATAGCACGTTGGATATGAGCAGAAATCCTCTTGTCACCACCAGCACTCCTAGACCCTGAAGCGGTTCGGTTTCTTTGGTTCAGCAGTGATGGCAAGGCCCGATCTCCATCCAGCTTCCGGGCAGGCAGAAAGTACAGATGATAGACGGACATGCACTTGTGTGTGCTTATGCTATGTGTCTTTTTGCTTCCTGAGAATATTGGCAAGTATTAACATTCGCTGCTATTTTCAGACACCGTGTTGCTATTGGACGTACCATCCATCCTGTCCCTTCCCCACACTCCCTGACAGTGTCAGGAAATGGTACTAAAATAGTTGTACACATGCTTTTATTAGGTCTAAAAAGGCCACTCTCAGAGCCCGGGGGCAGCTTTCGCCACCCCAACTCTTGCCAGGGTCCCCCCATTGTAACCCTTATGGCACCTGTGTATCATGCTTCACAACATTGATCACAGCTGGTAGTGAGATAGATTTTAATCAAATAATCACACAAAGAGCTCGCCCCTTCTCAACTGTAAGATCTGTGAGAGCAAAGACCCTGTCTGTCTTGCCTGGCGCCTGGTGCAGAGGCTGGGCGGAGTAGGCAGTCCGCAGCTACTTGTTGACTGAACGACAGACTCGAACAGCACAGGTAGGGCAGAGCTCACCAGGGCAGGGGCGTCCAGCCCCATCCAGTCTTGCTTTTCCTCCCTCGCTGCTACTGCCCGCCACAGTAGATACCTGTCTGCCCAGCAGCGTTGGTGTGTGTGTGTATTAAACGTGTTCATTCTCCTCCTTGCTTCAAGGGGGTAACAGAGGCTCAGAATGCTTTTACGTATGGTGTAGCTGCGATGAATACTAATAACTTTCATAAGTATTGTTCAATAGGGGTAACTGTTCCTTGAACTGATTTATAAATCTGTTCACCTGTTTATGAAAATGTCAGTCTGTTAGGAATTCATGCTAACAGTGATCAAAATGCCATTTAATAGCAGTAATGTAACCATCGGATACCTGTGGGTGTCTGATTCTGACACAGTAGGAGACGGTTGTAAGAACGTGTTGTGGGCGTGTGCAGCACACGGGTGTGTGTTATCCTAGGTGCCTTTGGGGAAGTCCGCTTTTACCTTCAGCCTTTACCTACTCACTGTACTTCCAGATCAGGACACCGAGACCTGGTCGGGCACAGTGAGGTACAGGGTCTGCAGCTCCAGTGCCCCAGTTGGTAGGAGAGGGGAATGGTCGTGCTCTTCAGACTTACAGAGTAGGGCCCAGCCTGTCGCAAGTAGGGCAAAGGGGCTTTGAAACCTGCCCCTCCTTTCTATCATGTGCAGTCTCCCCAGAAATGATCTGGAGTACACGGGCCACAGGGAAGTACGCTGGACCTGGGAGCAGTGAAGTCACCGTGGAGGACATTTCCTTTGCCTGAGAGGAGAACGAGCGGGCAGTTATTTGGGGGAGGCTTATAAGCAATTAGGAAAAAAAAGATGGTGAATCACTTGGGACATTTTTGCCTTAATTAGCTTTGCTTTAACTGTGTGGTTCCCCCCATCATATTAATTTCACATGTGCTCAACAAATACTTACTCCAGCCACTGTGTGAGGCACTAGACCTAAAACAGACATGGCCTTTGCCATACTCCTGCATTTTATAGTGGAGTTGGAATAGACTTTAATCAAATAATCCTATAACTATTGGATTATGAGCTGTGGTGAATACTATAAAAAGATATTTAAAGGTGCAATGAGGGCATTCAACCTGGGAACCTGGACGAGTCCCCCAGACGAGTGTTGTGGGGCTGAGGGAAGATTCCCTGAGGAATGATGCTTGCACACAGACCTATCATTACCCCATTACTTGAATATTTGAAACATAAAGGAAGGCCAGGCCTTGGGCTATCCTGTAATACCATAAGGGCCACAGCCTCCAAACCTGTAGGTGCACTTGGTGAAAGACTGTTTCTAAATTTAGAGTCACGGTGAGACTACTGGGAAACAAGCAGTGCCAAAACCAGGCAAACTTAGCAGGATGTTTTATATCGTGGGGAAGTTTCTGAGATGGCAGAAAGCTTTCCTGAGAGAATGCTTGCAGCACTAGGGTAGAAGAACCTTAGTCCTGCCATGCTGCTTGGAGTAACTAATCCTGAGAGAATCGTCTGTGTTCTGTGAAGTGAGGCCAGACCTCAGCGTGAAAGCCTGTTCCCGGCACATCTTCTCTTTCTGGCGTTAATGGACTTGTGCACCTGTTGGCGATGGATTTCAGGCCCCTACCAAGCCCTGTCTTCTGTGGTGTAATAAACAAGTCATTATCTGATTGTTCTTCCAGCTTAGACGACCTTGACTGCGGGTGCACCTTGTCTTTTAAGTGCTCGGTGCAGCCAGGCTGCACAGAGGCCAGGCTCAGGAAGTTCCGGTTTGTAGGTCTTAGCTAGTTCCCGAGCACGGTGAAAGGGGAGATTCCATTTACGACAGCAACAGTAAAATACAATGTCCAGAATGAAGCCTCATAAGAAACTGTGGAAACCATGGAACTTAAAACCACTGAAGGAATGACAAAATTCCACTAAATAAATGTTTGATAAGAAGATTCAAAGTTAAAAATCTCCATTTTCCCTAAATTGTCCTAGGACCCACTGAGTTCCCAATCAGAACGTCGAGAACTTCCTTTTCTTCTGGACTGATACTAAGTAAAACGATATTAAAATGAGGTATGGAGCACTCCCACGAGTCATCGCTGCCAAGATCACCAACAAAAGAAGGAACAGTGTTATGCCAAAAAGCACCATGGCCACGTGCAGCCTCTTCACTACACCAGCTGCACCCATTGTGTGCCCAAGGACAAGGCCATCAAGAAGTTCGTTATTGGAGGGCCGCCTGGGTGGCTCAGTCAGTTAGGCATCCAACTCTTAATTTCAGTTCCGGTCATGATCTCCGGGTTGTGGGATCGAGCCCTGCATTGGCTCCTCACTGAGCATGGAGCCTGCTTAAGATTCTGTCTCTCCCTCTGCCCCTCCCCCGGCTCGTGCATGCACACTCTTTTCTCTCTCTAAAAATGAAAAAATGAAGTCATTATTGGAAACAAAGTAGTGGCCGCCACTGTCAGGGACATTTCCAAAGCAAGTGATTTCAACACCTGTGTCCCACCCATGGTGTATGGGAAGCTCCTTTCCTTTGTGAGTCAGGCATCGTTGTCATGACTCTGGGTCCTGCCCCACAACCTCCACCAAAATCCTTGTGAGAACTAAGTCCTTAAGACTGAAGAAAAACTGTCCTCTGGAAAACAAGGAAAGAGGAGTAATGCTTGCACTCCCCTTTCCAAACATTACATCCCTTTGATCCTCGGACGGAAGGAGACAAACAGATCAGTGACCAGAAAAGATTTTGTGTGTGTGGACAGATTAGGATGTGGTTTAGTAGAAGAGGAAATGATGACGTATTCTGTAAAAACACATGTTGCACACGTACGTATCGAACAGATAGTCTGAATTTGCGTGAATCTGCATTATTATCATTGCTTATACACTTAAAGTTTTCAGTGGAAATCCCTGAAGGATTGTGGTTTTGATGGAGGTCTGGCAAGAAACTACAGTTAAATCCTTTATAAAGTGAAGGTCTGTTTTGTAAAGGGGGGCTCGTGTATTGAGAGTAATGACATTTCTGGGGCACCTGGCAGGCTCAGTCGTGGGAGCCTATGACTCTTGATCTCGGGGGGTCATGGGTTTGAGCCCCACGCTGGGTGTAGAGATGACTTAAAATAATAAAATCTTTTAAAAAATTAAAAATATTTCTAAGACTGTTTCCAGTATTTTTAAAAAATCAACTTCAGTTGTTTCATCTTCGTCCTTTTAGTTCTTTTCAGAATTTCTTCTTGTCTCTGAGCAAGGCGAGAGCCTGGGAGGGCAGAGGAGAGAAGGAATGAAAAAGAGTCACTAAAATAGAGCTAGAAGAGAGGAAGTGGGAAAGTTCACTGTTGAACGTGGCTTCAGACCTGTGATTGAAATCACATCCCAACATTTGTTATTTTATTTTTAGGAAGAAGTGATGGTTCTGGAGAGAATCTTACTCCAGACCATAAAGTTTGATTTACAGGTGGAGCATCCATACCAGTTCCTCCTCAAATATGCAAAACAACTCAAAGGTAAGGGGGAAAGTTACATAAAGAACTTCTCATTGTGAAATCAAGTCTTTACGATGATTTGATGGCACTCGGATTATGCTTCTTGAAACAGGACAGCAGAAGAGTTGGGTGTATGAGCATGTGTGCCCGGGACGTCAGGCGCCCAGACAGCCCAGTAATGGAGCTCTTAGTACTGCTTCCTGTCAGCTGTCGACACATTCTGCCATTCAGTTGCCAAGTGATAGGAGGCAGGAAAATGAGTCAGAATTTTTTAAATGGCCTAATAAAATCTGCCTCGGAGCAGGCTTCCCGTAAACGGTGGTTCAGCGCAGATCGTGTGGGAAGAGAACAGACAGGACTCGGACCCACCCGTGTGCCCTCTGTTCCCAGGCAGCAGCTCTTTGTTGTGTGTTGGGACGGTGCTGAGCACACAGTGGACTTGAACTAAATGGTGCTTTTTATGTGCTCTTTCACTGTTATTGTCACTACTAATTTACCTTTTTCTTCCCATTTCTAGGTGATAAAAACAAAATTCAAAAGTTGGTTCAAATGGCATGGACATTTGTAAATGACAGGTACATGTGTTCGAATGTCGGTCTAATTGTAGTTTTTAAAATAGGGACTTTATGGGTCACTGAATCCAGACTCCCTGTTTTGTACTGAGGACTCCGACTCACCCAGCTTGAAGGGCCAGCTAATGGCAGAGCTGGGGCCAGCGTCCAGGAGGTCGGCTTCCCAGCAGAGGGATGCCCTGCCATGTCTCGAAGCGAAAATGTCATCCCCGGTTTAAAACATAGTCCAGAACAATACACCAGAGAACTGGGACAACTAAATACTTAGAACCCATTTGGTTCTGCACAAATAGACTTTCTTGTAATGGTTTTAGAGCCTGGCCATTCTTAGAGCCGGGGATCCGATGAGGTGCTGTGCGGGGACAGACGGCCTGCGTGTGGAGGGGCCATCACTTGAAAACATGGTTCAGTGATGAGGATTTCAACAGTTTGAAGAACATGAGCTATGTTCATTTGTATTTTGTGACATAGCAGTTTTTTAATGTGCTAGCATCCTGAGTCTTTAAAGAACAAATTAGTAACTGTGGCTAAAGTAACTTATTTTGGTACCTTTAGAAGACTTAACACTTGTCGCTTTTATTTCTAATTCTTTATTTGGGTCATTTAGAGAGGAAAAAGCAAACTGATATTTAGTTGTGGCATCTACTGTCCGTTCATTGGGTGACAGAGCTGTTTGCTCCGACTCACGCCGCCCCTTTTTCTTGTCGGTCTAGTCTCTGCACGACCTTGTCACTGCAGTGGGAGCCAGAGATCATAGCGGTGGCGGTGATGTACCTCGCAGGGCGGTTGTGCAAATTTGAAATACAAGAATGGACCTCCAAACCCATGTATAGGAGATGGTGGGAGCAGTTTGTGCAGGATGTCCCTGTGGACGTTCTGGAAGGTATGGCATGCTGGGCTTTCCTGAGGGGGCTCCATGGTTAGGGGATCCTTCCCTGTCAGCCTTGAGTCCCGAGAGTGGACTTCCCCACACAAGTAAATGTAAGCCGTTCCTCAGAAACACCTTTACTCTAGTTCCCTCAGAACGTCTGCTCTGTCCCCGCTGTGCATAGCAGAGTTTGGGGGAATCACAGATGTGATCCCTGCTCATCGGACCCTGTAGGGGAATCGTAGCCGGAAGGGGAAATGGGCTGGTTTTTTCCTAGGCAGATTAATCTGTGACAAATGTAATTGTCCATCATTCAGACATCTGCCACCAAATCCTGGATCTTTACTCACAAGGAAAACAACAGATGCCTCATCACACGCCCCACCAGCTGCAGCAGCCCCCGCCTCTCCAGTCTACACCGCAAGTGCCGCAAGGGCCACCGCCCCAGCCAGCTCCAGGCTCCGACCCGCCGCAGCCACAGCAGAAGGACGCGCAGCCGCCCGCCCCACAGCCCCCGCCGCAGCAGGCCCCGCCGCCCAAGAAGCCGTCCCCGCAGCCCAGTCCTCCCCGCCCAGCGAAGCGAGCCGTGGTGAGTGGGCCAGGCAGCCCCAGGAGCGGCCTGCTCTCCGGGGAGGGGGGCGGGGGGCAGCACCAGGCTTGTGCAGGACACTGAGCAGGGAGGGCGACCCCTGGCCTCGCCACCTGGTCAGAGGAGGGGGGCCGCAGGCAGCCGGGGAGGGCTCCGTCCTCCTCCAGCCACTGCTGCCTGCCTGCCTGCCTGCCTGCCTGTGTGTGTGGTGTGTGTGTGTGCGTGTCCCGCTGACCAGCAGGATGTCTCATCTGTGTGCTGCCTGCTAACATCGGTGTCTCCAGTCTGGCTTTTTTGTGTTTGGTGCTCTGATGCGGGGTGTTTGTGAAAGTTTCTCCCCACAACAACAGCCCAGCCAGTAGAGGGAACCAGGGGGGATAAACACATGTCAGCAAACAGCTCATCGAATTTAGGCCAGTGCATTAGAGGCCCTGAAACTTAGTGTCGTTCGGAAGCCACTGTTGAAAGTGCTCGGTGGTCCCGTCCGACCGGGGAAAGGGAAGAAGGAAGGAAGCAGAGGGTGATCTCCCAGGTGTCCAGTCTGCCCTGCGGCTCTGAGCCAGAACTGGTTTCTGTCTGGAGCTGTGTTCTGTTGCTGCGATTTCTGTTGGGGCCTGGATAATCTGTTTTTCCTCACTGCACCCCGGGTCTTGGTTAACACTTGTGTATTATTATCTTTTGTAACAGGTTGTTTCTCCCAAAGAAGAGAACAAAGCAGCAGGTAACTTCCTGTTCTGAGGGGGCTTTTTTAGCTTTAGATGTCTGTTTATCAAAACTTTAAATCCTTAGTTAACATTTCTGCAAGATTTAGATTGCCCTTAAAATTTACCCTTAGAGTCCATCCAGAACTTTACCCTGCCTGTGTTTTCAGACTGTATTCTGACCAAAGTCATCAAAAAACATGAGCAGCCATAAAAATGTACTTAGTAGCCTATATACAAATGTGATCATGAACATAGGAGGAGGGTTACAACAGTGTTCCCTTTCTAGAGGTTTGGTTCAGCCCACCGCAGTAGACAGTAACGGGCCTGGGGGGGTCCCCGTCCTGAACACCAAGTGGCAGAGTGGCAGGCAGACAGGATGGCAGTGACAGGCGGTGCTGTTGCCCAGAGAACCACCCTGTGTCCCAGCCCTGCTGCTTATGCAGGCTGGACCTCTTTCAAATACTGCTTGGGTTTGGGTTTTTGGGGGGTTTTTTTAGAGCCCAAAGTTGGTTAATTTTTTTCTGTATTGGAAACAAATGGAAAGGGTGAATAAAATCTGCAAGATCACAGAACAGAAATTTAGAAGTCTTTGTCCCTGTGTCATGGGCCCTGATGTGCTGAACTCTGAAGGCACAGCAGTGTTTACTCATTTCTGCTTCTCTGTTGCTAAGTTCTAGGGTGGGAACTCAGTGAATGATTTATTGGACTGTTGTGAGATCTTCAAGTTACAGTAAAGCTACGTTTTTCTCAGGGTCTTTGGGGAGATGATGAGTTCAGTACACAGGTGAATTTTTCTTCTGCTCCATCTGGGCAAAAAGTAAGTGTGAGACCCAAGGGTGGGCTGCGTTCCTCGCCACGTGGATGTACAATCGAGCTGAGCCGCTGTGCTAGACCTGTACATCTGTACGAGGAGGAAACAAGCCACTGGTGACCTTGGAGGAGGACTGGCCTTTGAGCACCTGGAGCTGAGCTGGGGGGTTGGGCCTGTAGGTGGAAGGATGCAAGTGGGCAAAGGAACTGGGAACAGATGGAGAGGAGGTCTGACTAGAATGTGAAGAGGTAGAAGGGAGGAGCTTTGATGGGACTGAAAGTGTGATTGGAACCGGAGTCCACGTGGAGGAATGTGGATTTTTGCATAGGCAGTGGGAGCCACTGAAGATGTTTGAGCAGGAGGATGGCAAAGTCTGAGTCCATTTTATAAAAAGTTTCCTGGCGGCAGTAATAGGACAGATGGTTGGGAACGGGGAGAAGCTCGCAAGCCTCTCAGTGAGACATGGTGAGGGCAGTCAGAGTGGCAGCCTGGGGCCCACAGATGGAGGGTGCAGACACAGCCTGCAGGTAGGACCTGGACCACGCTGTGTGCTACGTGTCCCTAGCTGCGGGGGGCTTTCGGGCGCTGAAGTGTGGCCAACCCAAATCATCGTGTATCCTTAGTGCAGAATACACACCAGATTTCTAAGCGTTACTAAGAAAAAAGAATGTAAAAACTCTTACTGATAAATTTTTATGTTGATCACACATTGAAGTGATCAGATTTTTACACATCAGATTAAATTAAATATTAAATTCCCTTTTTTCAAAGGTGACTCCCAGAAAATTTTAAATCACATGTGTGGCTCTTCTGTTTGGGGCAGCACTGATCTAGACAGCTTCAGCTCAGCTGGGGCAGGGTCGCAGGTGGGCGTCCGTGGTGACGATGACAGCAGTCACAGCAGAGCTGGGAAGGCATCATGTGAGCTGCTGGGTCTAGGGTGGAGCTCAAAAGTCAGGTCCACGGCTTTGGGAGAGAGAGAGAGAGAAGCTAGAGGCACAGATGTACCGTTCATCCACCTAGAGGAGAGAGGACTTGATCCCCCGGGAAGCGGATACAGACAGACACATCCCTGGACTTGGAATTCGGCCTGTTTGGGACAGAGGAAACCAGGACAGGCTCAGCGACGCTAGAGTAGAATCCGATCAGAACAGTGTACAAGCCAGAATAAAGTGAGTTTCCGTAAGAAAGGGTCAAAACATACAAGCAAGCACAAAGATGGGAGTGCTTTTTCCATTACGTGTACACACTCCCTACCCTCATAAACACAGGATACTGGGTTTAGTGTAGCCTGGCGTGGCTACTGAGTGTTGTCGCTGTGGGTGCTGGTTGCCCGTAGCTGCTGGACCCCGACGGGTGGGCTGTGTGCTCCGCTCCCAAGTGTCCTGTTGGCTTTTACGCTGGCTCTGCGGCCTCTGGATCTTTTCTGACGTCGTTAATGTCCTTCTGACGTGCTGCCAATGGGAGCACATACTTGTGAGGAAGAAAATAGACTTAAAAGGTGCCCAATGAAGAATACAAAGGGGGAGGTTTCTCCCGTGAGCCCTCAGGGCTGGGTGGGGGGTAGGCCCCCCCCCTCCCCCCCGGGTAACCGAGACAGTATTTTGCTTCTCTCATATTGTTGGAAGGCCTTGTCCTGGATGGTCAGCAAGGAAGTCAGGTAGATGTGGAAACGGTTGTGGGAAGCCAGCAGGCTGTTTTACTTGGGTTGGGGGGTGGTGTTTGTTAGACTTGTTCGGTTCTCGTGAAAGGATTAGCACCTGATGGTTTTGCTGAGGTCTCCCTCAAGTTCCCTAAAGCTTTCGTCTCTTGTTCCCCAAAGAAATTCCTGAATGGCACATTTTCCTTTTTTTCTTTTTCTTTCATTATGACATGTTTATTCGCATGAAGAAGCATGAGTTATTTTTCAGTCTCCTTTTCCTTTTTAGAACCACCACCACCTAAAATCCCCAAAATTGAGACCACTCACCCTCCATTGCCTCCGGCCCACCCACCTCCAGGTAAGTGTCTCCTAAAAGCAGCGTGGGAGGGCCAGCTTTTCTCTCTGCTTTTTCAAAGGGCAGACTTGGGAAGGCCCGGGCCACATCTGTAGAAGGGAGACCTGGTAGCCAAAATTTTAAAAGAAGATAATGCCCAAGGATCTTTCAGAAAATGGTGTGTGTCTTTCACAAACCAGATCTTTTGAGGGTGTTGTAAATTCCAAGTATATCTGGATATTCTCTGGCCTCTCATGTGCATAAAGGCCAAACTGTGCAGGATAAGTAAGTGTAGAATCAGTTTTAGGAAAACAAAGCCCTGACGAAGCCCTGACAGTTTATGAACCTTGACCCGGCAGGACTGGTGTAGATCTTAGGCCCCAGTCTCTCACACGTCTGCTTTCTACAGTGGCAGGACATCGTCTGGGTACATTTGGAAGAGTAAGCAGCTGCTCAGAGTCGAGTGGAGAATAAAGCATGACGAGTTCTCGACAGGCCCACAGGGAACTGGGAAGCTTCCTTGGTGCCATGTAAACCCAGAGGAGAAGCCTCATAAGGGATATAGCGTTCTCTCCCTGGGGCAGCGTTCTGGAAGATGGAGCAGGAAGCTGGGGTGGGCAGAAGTTGTGTGTGTTCTGAGGGGTGCTGGGCCGGCCCGCCCCACCCTACGGCTCACGTTTGGGCGCCCAGCGCCGAGTGCCTGGGGCAGAGGTACCACGCATTATATTTCTTTCTGCTTATGGTCAGTCATAGCACTTTAGAAGCTTTGGGAAAATAGGGGCATCATTTTCTGCTTTGGGACAAATTCTACAGTTCCCATTCCAGTATGAAGCCTGCTTAAAAAGGCACCTGCGGTAGGTCATTTCAGTATTTATGTAGTATCTCCCCCGCAAGCAAGTGCAGATCCCCAGCTCCTGTGCCCAGGGGTGTGGCTGAGAAGAGGTGTGGTGGCCTGGGGAGCCCAGGGCAGGGAGAGAGCTACACACTGTCTCCTTCTGCTTCTCTGTTGGTGTTCTGGGGGCAAGGGTGTTCTGCGCACGGTGTCAGGAGCCCCGCAGAATGCCCGGAGCTCCCACCACGGGCAGCAGGCAGGAAGGGTGAAGGTCCTGGCAGCAGGTGGTGGGAGCCGGCTGGGCTGCTAGAAGGACCGCGGTGGGAGGGAGCGTGGAGTCCGGCAGCCGCAGTTGCTGGAAGTGGAGCTGGACGCAGAGGGATCGGGGGGCCAGGCCACAGGAGCTCACTCCAGCGAGGTCCCGTCACTACTTCATGGGAGGCGGGTGGAAAAGAAGGCTCAGAGGAGGAGCAGGATCTGTGGTTTGGGGAACCACAGTCCCTAATGAAGCGCAGGAGGCAGGAAGAGGCACTTAGGTCACCAGGGGTGTCTCCGAGGGCAGCCGGTGGTGGTGGCAGGTGTCAGAGCGAGGATGAAGAGAGCAGCACAGATGCCTGGAGAGACCACTTGTTCCAGGCCGAGTTACAGGGGACAGGCGGATGCACGGGTGACTTGGGGAGGCAGCGTTGTAGGTGACAGGAAGTGATGTCTCACAGGTGGAAGAGCGTGTTAGCGGACCCAGGCGCCGTGAAGTGACACACACAGGAATTCAAGGTGGTTGGCCCTTTTGTCCACAGGCTTCAAGTTCATACTTTATGTTCTCTGGTCAGCTTTGGAACTAAAAGGCCCCTGGTCCTACCCTGGAGCCCAGACTTCTCTGTAGGCATGCCGGACCTCCTGCCTTGGGCGGGCCTGCTGGTTCGTTCAGGGTGGGCCCCAGGGACGCGGCTGTCGGGCGAAGATGTCCCAGCTCACCTGGCAAGAGCAGTGAGGCCCCCGCGGACGCCCACCCTGGGCACGTTGCACGTCCGTGTCGGCACAGTCAGGCCTGCTCAGAGCCCCAGGGAGCACACGAGGCCACATGCTGGGAGACCCGAAACCCCTTCGTGGCCCTTACTCTTTGGTGTTCTCTGGACCCAGAGATCTTGGCTCCTGTGATTTGCCCTTGACTTCTGGGCTGCCTTGGGAATTATCCTAAGAACACACTTCTCAGTGATTGTCCACCGCTGGTGGGGTGTCCCGGTGTCATTCTGCAGGTATCTGCCCACGAATGCAGGGGGGAATCACAGGTAGAAATGTTGCAGTGAGGCTCTGGACGAAGGCAGCGGGGGCTGCGCTGGGAAGCACCACGGAGGGCGGCGCTCCTGAGGACGCGCTGGGGGCTGAGGTCACTTCTCTTAGCGAACTCCAGGCGGAGTGGCTCCTTTGGCGGCTTCACCGGGCCTGTCAGACTCGCTCGTTACGGTTTTAAATGTTGCCTCACTCACCTGCCCGACTCGCAGGCTTTGCGCTCGCTGCCCGTGCTGCAGACTAAGGTGACCTGGCCCCGGCCCCACGGTCTCGAGGCAGAGGCAGGCGGGCAGAAGGGCCCACTCCCGTCTGTGCTAGCGGGAGGGGCTCCGGGCACTGCAGGCTCGGCCTAGGCCGGGGTCGTGAGGACCGGGGGAGGGAGACGCGGCCGTGCTGGGGGGCGCGGGTCCTCGTGGGGGCAGCGGGCACCGGCGAGAGCTTCGCTGTTCTCTGTGACCTTGGCCCTGGGGAAGAGCAGCAGCCCCGCCGGTGCTATGGGGGGGGGGGGGGGGACGTGAGAACTCCGGGGAGCTCCTGGCTTCCGGGGTGGCCTTCCCCACCCTGAGGTCGTCCGTGGACGTGTCCCTGCACAAGGAAGCCCTGGGAGCCACCCAGGGCCAGGCAGTGACTTGTCTCTCCTCTGCAGACCGGAAGCCTCCCCTCTCCGCCCCCTTAGGCGAGGCGGAGCCCCCAGGCCCCGTGGACACCAGTGACCTTCCCAAAGTCCAGATTCCTCCTCCGGCCCACCCGGCGCCCGTGCACCAGCCGCCACCGCTGCCACACCGGCCGCCGCCGCCGCCACCCTCCAGCTACATGACCGGGATGTCCACCACCAGCTCGTACATGTCCGGGGAGGGTTACCAGAGCCTGCAGTCCATGATGAAGACCGAGGGCCCCTCCTACGGTGCCCTGCCCCCAGCCTACGGCCCGCCGGCGCACCTGCCCTACCACCCACACGTCTACCCGCCCAACCCGCCCCCTCCGCCAGTGCCCCCTCCCCCAGCCTCCTTCCCCCCTCCTGCCATTCCTCCCCCCACTCCCGGCTACCCCCCTCCTCCCCCCACCTACAACCCCAACTTCCCACCCCCACCCCCACGCCTGCCCCCCACCCATGCAGTCCCTCCTCATCCTCCTCCAGGCCTGGGCCTGCCGCCGGCCAGCTACCCACCTCCGGCCGTCCCCCCAGGAGGACAGCCACCCGTGCCCCCACCCATCCCCCCACCTGGCATGCCTCCAGTTGGGGGGCTGGGGCGGGCAGCCTGGATGAGATAACGTGATGCCTTTTTTTCCCTGTTTTTTTTAACAAGTTTTTCTAATCAACTTGAAGAGTAGTTTAAATGGGTAAGCGGCAGGGTACCTTCTATAATGCTAGACAGTCGCAGTATGGGAAGAAACGGCCCGGACCCGAGTTGAAGTTGGGGTGGTCCTCCAATCTGGAGAATGGGGCCAGGGGCTTTCAGTATAAGCCTGCGCAGCGCCAGTTTCGATCCGACCGCGCGCTTGGTCTCAGCTGGTGGCGTCGGGGGGTCCTGCACTGGGTTATTTGTACTCGTGAAAACGTTAACCAGCCATATTGGCTCAAGAAATAGCTTCAGTAAGGAGTGAATTTCCTTCTAGAAATCAGTGCCTATTTTTCCTGGAAAATCCATTTTAAATAGTCCAGTTCCATCTGAAGTCAAGCTGTTGTCATCGCTTTCGTTCCGTGACGTTCCCTCCCAACACCCAGTAGGTCAGACGAACCACTTTTTTGATTTGGAGATATTTACATCCTTTGTATTAAACTTATTTTGAAGGGGTTGCCTTGTTGGATGGCTTTGTTCTTTTTCCTCCAGAGAGAAGGGGAGAAATGTACTTGGAAAGTAATGTATGTTTACATCAATTTGCAAATTCCTGTACATAGAAATATATTTTTTAAGTGTGAATGTAACAACATACTGTGAATTCCATCTTGGTTACAGATACGGCTCCTTCGGTCATTTATCCAAATAAAACCCGTTCTGAAACGACCCTTTTGTTTCTTCTGCACAAGGTGGGGCCCCAGGCCGTAAGCAGCCCCAGGATGTGAAGTCCAGAGGGACGCTGGCCTCGCAAGCCCCAGGCCTGACCCCACGTCCCCCAAGGCAGCGCCCTTTTGGGTCTGTCCTCGCGGGCCAGCCCCCCACACCCTGTGCCTGCATGGGCTCCCCTCGGAGGAACCCGGTGCGTTCCGAACCGGCGTGGAAGTGTCGGAGGCGCCTGCGCAGAACATGGGCTCCTAGGACCCACAAGGGAGCAGCCGTCTGTGGTCTCCAGCACCGAGCCGAACCCCCCACCTGAGGTGCTCCCAGGGGCCGTGGCCCTCTGCCCGGTGGACCCCCCCGAAACAAGCACTGCACACCCACCACGGAGGCTTGCCAAGAGCCTTTATTTATCTAGCGCAAAGTATACACGATCACAATCTTCTGTTCCTCCTTTTACTAAAATAGTTCAAATCAATGTTTTTACCACACTATCAAAAGTTCTATCTCTCTTTCTCTCCCCAAATCAAAGTGGTTCAGTGGAAGGTAGAAACGGGCACAGGGGTCCACAGCTCCCAGCTCCTCCTGGAGCCGGGCGAGGGGCTGGCCCCGGTTCCCACGGCAGTCACCCACCATGGAAAACAGCATGGCTGACGGCCCGGGGCCGGGAACCGAATGTTCCAGCCCAAGTCCAGAAAGCAGCACAAATACTCCCCCCTACAGTATGAAAAATATACACCTCTACCGCTCTGCAGTCATGCATTTAGCTTGTTTCTTAAAAAAAAAAAAAAAAAAAAATCAGTAGTATGTATTTTGTTTCCTCTCAAGTTTCCAAGAAAAAAAAAATGAAAGGTCACTTTTTTCTCTTTAAACACTGATGTGTAGCTAGTAACTTTTGGATAAAAATGTGCCACCCTAAAAAAATGTGCTCAGCAGACTCTGATCCCAGGATGGGCTTGGCCACCTGGCGTGAGGCTGGAAGGGTGACATCCATCACAGTGGGAACTGAAGCCCCAGTCCAGGTGTCACACGGGGCTTCAGGATCTAGAATCAGAGTATCTGAAAGGTAAAGGGACCTTTATGAAGGGGCACCAAGTTCAGCAACACCCCTCCCCCCACCGTGAGCTGCTACAGCTAAGGCTCCGGAGGGGAGGAGGGTCACCCGACGTCACCAGACACACGTCCGTGTTGCTGGCAGGGCTGGGACTCGTGCTCACCTGGCCCCTGGCTGCCCCTTTCGTGAGGCTCCTCTGACCCTTCCCAGCCTGTGGGCTCCCACTGCACCCACCCACCCCCTGCCCCGTGGGGTCAGGCAGGGGTGCTGCTGGCTCTTTTTTTTTTTTTTAACAGCTTATTACGTTAGATGACTGTCACAGGTACAGTTCTGTCCTTGAAAGCCATCCCCATGCACTTGGCTCAGGAACACGAGCAGCGGTGGGTCTGCGCCTGGTTCTGCTGCCTCCACGGGGTACAGGAGGGTCCAGGCAGAAACGCTCCACCTGACCCCTGAACGCCACCACAGCACGAGGGACAGGGTCCCTTCCTTCCGGAGCGGGGACGGTCCCGTCAAAGCTGTTCTTCCCTGGGCCAGTTTGCAGGTCTGCAGATACCAGGAGCCCTTACTTATTGCTTATTTTCAGTGGTGGCCAAGCCAACCTGATCCAGACATGACAGCTGGGCTCCCAGGTGTGGCTTCCACCCAAAATGGACCCATCCCCCGCCCCCCCGGGCTGCTCTGTGGTTCTTTGGACTCCCAAGATCCAGAGGGGGGCCTCTGCCCCCCAGCTCACTGCCCACTAGGGCAAGAATTGCCTGGTACCATGACCAAGGGTGTTCCCCAGCTTCAAATGCATACCCCTAGTGACAGGTAGCTCACCACCTGACCTGCTGGCAAGCTTCCTCCAGGAAGAGCCCAGAGCTCCCTGTAACACCCAGGGCAAGAGGAACATGCCTGTCGCTGTCACCAGCACCCACTTAGCACTCCCTGGGCACAACGAGGGCTGCGAGCCTTTCCCCTGAGTGTACGACCGACCCAAGGGTGCCGATGGCCGACAGATGGCGGCAAGGGCGCAGAGTTCCCGCTGGGGCTCTAGGGACAGGGTGGCCTCCCCCATCCCCTCGCCTGGCCCCCGTCCGTCATGCGGGCCTGGACGAGGCCTGCCTGCTGCAAAAGCCATCTTCTGGGCTCTTCAAGCGCTTGCGGCACGGAGCTGAGCACCACCGGACAGTGGGGGACGAGGGAGGGACCGAGTGGCCGTCAGGGCCAGGGCCAACAGCATTCACGGTGGCCCGCCCACCTCCCAGCATCCGGGAGCTCGTCTGTAATGTGCCCCCGATCACCCACCCTCTGGGCCTCACCTGCCCCACCATTTCAACGTTTCTCTATCACACTCTATAGTTTGTACATGGTCATTTACACTGAAGGTCTCGTTTGATCCCGAGCCCTGCGAGGAGGGCCTGAGGCCGTCCCTTCTCCAGTGGAGGACACTGAGGCTCAGAGAGGGGAGGTGACAGCACCTTTGAGGAGGCAGCAAGGAAGCGGAAGCCCACTCAGTCCCCGGCTCCATCCAGCCCCGCCAGCAGCGGCCTCTGGCTGGATGGACCCCCTGGGCGCGCGGGCCGTGACGGAGGCCCAGGCTGAACAAAGCCGGTGGCCTTGGGTGGTGAGCACGGCCCAGAGAACCTGAGACCTCGTTTTCCCACCAGGGGCCCAGAGAAGCGGAGTGACTTGCTGAAGGTCACACAGCCAATTAAAGCCAGAGCCAGATCAGGCTCCTTCCAGAGAGGGCAGAAGTCTCCTAAGGGCCAGTCCGTGCAGCTCTGTCCACAGCGACCCCGGCTAGGGCCGGGCTCTGGGGGCTACCAGAGGCCCAGCTCAGCCCGGTGCTGCCCACCTAGAGAGAGCGAGCGTGGGGCTCAGCCTCCTACCTCCCTGGCCCGTCATGGGAACCACAGAACTGGAGAGGCCTCGGGCACTGGGCAGGAGGGCCCCGAAAACCTAGGGCACGACCTGGCCCGGGGTGGGGGGACTCTGCAGCGAGTGTGTGTGTTTGGGGCTGGGGGCAAGAACCCTGAAACCAAGCAGCAGCTTGCAGCAGGGAGCTGGGCATGGGGGTGGGGGAGGGGGGTTGCCAAAGGAAGGGCCTCGGGGCCTCCAGCCGGCCACTCACACCAAGCTTCCCTGTCCGCGACTCGGGACGCAGTGCTCGGTGAGCTGGTGGTCAGGCCACAGCGGAGGGGTGAGAAGCGGTGCCCCCTGCGTCAGGTCTCGCGGCCAGTGGCCTCTGCCCAGCGCGGGTGGCAGCCCGGGGGTGGAAGGCTCCCCTCCGCCAAGGCCGGGCCCAGCCTGGGGTGACCCGGGACCCGGCGTCCCAGAGCGGCCTTCGGCCTCTCGGCAGTGGGGCCCCAGAGCAGGAACGAGGCTGTCGGGGCCGCTCCGCCGCGGGGCCCGGCCGGCAGCCTCTCGTCCTCCGTGTGCTGGTGTGTGAGGAGGGAGACGGAGGGTGCCCGGGCCACGGCGGGCGGCGGCCTATGTACAATTCACCACAGGAAACGAACGTGGTGGCTGCGACTTGTCCTGGGCGCCCCGCGGGGCCAGTCCACGTCCACGGAGGCGCGGCCCTACAAAGGCCCCTTGAACTGGTTCCCAGACAGGTGCTGCCGGATGGAGGGCGTGGAGCTGGCCGCGTCCCCCAGTTTCCGCCAGACCACCTGTGGGCGGGGGCGAGCTGTGAGTGCAGGGCCCACCCGAGCCCGCCCGCCGGCCCCGGGCACCCACACTGCCTCGGGCCCCTCAAAATCACCCACGTCCCCAGAGCCATGGGGCCGGGAGGGGAAACTGAGGCCACGTGGGGTCGAGGCAGGAGGCAGCCTAGGAGGCGGGGGTGCTCAGGACACCGGGCCCCCGGTGAGGCCCAGTGCAGCCCCCTGCTGGCTCCCACAAGGGTCCAGAGAGGACACACCCCGGCCAGGCGGGTCGGGGGTGGGGCCCCCCCGGGCCTGGGCGGCCACAGAAATAGCCCGGCTTCCAGAAGCAAATGCAGCCCCAGCCTTGTAGGGGCTCACCTGCACCTCCGGTCTGACCGCCACCTGTGTGACCAGCAGCCACCCGGGGCCAAGGGGTGGGATATGTGGGCTGAACGGGACCCGTCCCAGGGGGCTGGGGGCGGTGCTCTGGGGACGGACAGGCCTGCAGAGGTCAGGGGCCCCCTCTCGGGGACAAGTGGGACAGGCTGTGGGGTGAGGACAGGCCGGGCCTCCAGGTCCGCGGCGCTGCCCACACGGGGACCCGCCCTGCCCGCACCGACGGGCCCCGGCCCCGGGACGAGCCTCACGTTGCACATCTCGCGGACGATGGCCTTCTCCTTCTCACTCAGGTCCTCCTCACAGCTGTCCTGGAGCTGCCGGTCCAAGTTCTCGTGCACCTCCAAGACCTGCGCGGAAGCGGCCACAGGGTCAGCGGGGAGGCTGCACACGGGAGCCAAGGACCCTGAGCCTCTGGGTCCCAGCCAGGGTCGGGGGGCATGGAGACACCCGACAGGCCGGTCCTCTTCCCTCACCCCAGCGACCCTCCGCAAGGGAAGCCACACCCCCACATCACCGCTGGGGGCAAAGCTGAGGACAGGTCACCTGGGAGCAGGGACAACAGGTTGGCGGGGGGGCTACCCTGGGACAGGTGCACTCACTGCAACCCAGGGCCCCTGGCTTGGATGAAGTGACACTAGGACAGCACCCACATGCACACGTGGGGTCACTGCCCGCACCGGCTTGCGTCTACGCACACGAGGGGTGAGGGGCGCAGCCATGGCAGGCGTGGGCCGGGGAGCCAGCCCCCCCCAACCCCGGAGCTGCACCTGCAGGCGAGGCTGGGCCTGGGAGGCCGGAGCCCGAGTCCTACCCCAGCCCTGCCCCCACCTCTCCGACTCGGAGGGAGTGCCCACCGGCCCCCTTCCTGGCCCAGGTATCAGCTTCCTGTTACTGGGACGGCAGACAGGTGACAACGTGTGGCCCACTCGGTCCTGCTAACCCACACCTCCACCTCCCTCCCCGAGGTGTTCCAGGCGTCCGGGCCGCTCCCCTCGCGCCCTGCTGCTCAGACACCCACGGACTCCGAGCAAATGTGGGGTCCTTCCGCGTCCCGCACTGCACCAGGGACCTGGGGGCCCCCCGGGGGAGCGGGCTGCGGCCCTCACCTTCATGGCGTGCACAACAGCCTCTGGCTTCTGTCCCGCAGAGCTGTAGCCGGCGGAGGGGGGCGAGGACAGCTCCGGTACCAGGCAAGCTGGGCCCTGGGGGAAGGAATCGCGTTTAGCTGGTCCCAAATGGCTCCCGGGTGGTGGCCAGAGGTGCGACCAGCAGCAGGAAGAGGTCCCTGGGCCCACGCAGGCGGACAGGGGTGCTGAGTGACACGGAGAGGAGGCAGGGTGTGAGGCCGGGGCCAGGGCAGAGGACAGGGTGGCCGCCCTCAGAACCGCACCCCCCCCCCCCGCAGGCTCCTCTCCACAGCCCAGGGCCAGGGTCTGTGATCTGTTGCCCAGAGGAAGTGAGTGCAGTTCACAGAAGGGCAGGAGCTGCCAAAGATCCCCCAGCAAGCCTCAGGGGGCCTGCCTCCAAAACTGCCACCCTTCCCCCGACGCCAGGTGAGTGGGTTAAACTAGACTTCACCCTCACCCCCACCCCCACCCGCAGGGACACTCCTCTAGCCTGGAGCCCCGCCTCCCTGCCCTGAGCTTCCAGCCGGTCTGGCACCTGATGGATGCCACCAAATTCAGCACCTTCCAAAACTAAATAGAACTAAAATAAAATACAGATTATATTTATTTATTTGAGAGAGAGAGCAGAGAGCACAAGTGGGGAACGGGGGGAGGAGAGTGACAAAAGGAAAAGGAGAAGCTCCCGGCTGAGCAGGGAGCCCGATGCGGGGCTCGATCCCAGGACCCCGAGATCATGACCTGAGCCGAAGGCAGACGCTTAACTGACTGAGCCACCCAGATGCCACTCAGCGAACACTTTAAATGGCAACCAGGCATCCAACTCCCCACAGCCCGTGGAGCAGGGGACAAGGCCAGGTGAGGAGGGCATCAGGACTTCTGGTGTTGGGCCCACCTATGTCAGAGGTGGCGTGTCTGGCCAGGGTCCCCAGCGCTTTTCCACAAGGATTCCTGGCCCAGGTGGTGTGCCTCGGGCTGCAGGGGGACCCCAGCTTAGGGTCCCATAAAAGGAGTGCCCAGCCAAGGACTGGAGGATGGCGCTCCCCAGGGCCAACAGAAGCCAGGAGGTCAGAGGACACTGGGAGTGGGTCTAACGGGAGCCAGCAAGTGCGGGAGGCCAGACAGAAAACGCCAAGCACCCCGGCCAGCATGTGTGCAAGCAGGAAGGGAGGCGGCCCGGGAGCCGGGGTTCCCAGCACATCCGTCCCTTCTCTGAGTCTTGGTTTCTTTCTCAGTCACTGAACCCCAGTGACCAGGCAGACTTGGTGAGCTGGTTTATGCGGCCATCACCCTGAGGGCCTGCCCAGCCAGGCCACGCTGTGTGGAGACCCTCAGGGCCCAGAACTTTCTGCCGTGGGCTAGCTCCTCTGCACCCTCCCCATCCGCCCACCCTTCTGGACCTTCTCCGGGCTCCACATAGAGGATGGGCCCCAGAGCCTTGGGGGCCGGGAAAGCTGGACTTGGGCAAGGCTCTGCGGGCTGTGACCTGAAGAAGGGCCCAACCCACTCTGTGCCTCGGTTTCCTCGTCTGGACGATGGAAAGGGTTCTTGTGTCCCAGAGGGGTTCGGGGGAGGCAGGTGGAAGGCAGAGAAAACACACACACACACCCATCCGCCTGAGGCCGAAGGCTGCGCTCCCTCCACCATCAGCCAGCAGGGGGCGACAGCCACACGTGTGCGGCGTGGGAGGCCCCAGATGCCTGGCCCCTGGCACGTCCAGCCTCCTGTCCCATCTGTAAGGGGCCAGGGGGCTGCACCCTGGAGCAAAGGCAGGAAGGAAGCCAGGAGTGGCCGGGACAGCCTTTTCCGGACCCCCTCACCAGGCTGCCAACGAAGCCCCCGCGAGCCAGAGGGCTGGTACTTGTGGGGCACTCCCCACGCACAGCTCCCCCCGAAGACCCCTCGGGCGACACCTCCCACTTCCTCGGCACCCCCCCCACCCTCACCCCCAGGGCAAGCAGCCCGCTGAGTGCCTGCAACCCTGATGCCATCTTTCTGCACCCCCATGTGACAGGCGAGGTCAGGGACAGTGGGTCTGACACAAGGCCACGGCCAAACCGCTGGTGAACAATGGGGCTCAAGCCGGGTCTGGGGTTCCAGAGCTGGTGCCCAAAGTGGGGAGACCAGTGTGTCCCCAAGAGAACTGAAGCCACACGTCCACACGTCCACTTGTCCAATGTGCACAGCAGCGCTCCCCACGACGGGCGAAGGGCAGACACAGCCCAGATGTCCAGCCTCTGCTGAGCAGAGCTTCCGCCCCCGGAACATCGCCCGACGGCACAAAGGCACGAGGCTCAGGCCACGGCAGCGCCGACGAGCCTCAGAAACACGGCGCCCCGCGGAAGCGGCCGGTCACAGCGGGTCGCCTTTACAGGGGTCTGTTGCTAAGAAAAGTCCGGAATAGGCAAATCTGCAGAGGCACGAGCGCATCCGTGGTCGCCGGGCCGAGGCAGGGGAGAGTGGGCAGGGGCTGCTAAAGGGGGCGGAGCTCCTCTGTGGGGTAAGGAGATGTTCTATCTTGATAACTACACGGATCTGTAAATAGGCTAAAAACCAGTGAAGTATGTGCTCAAAAATAAAGTCAACTGACCAAAAAAAAAAAAAGGGCAGGAAGACCAGTCTCCCCCAGGGACTGTCAACAGGTCCTCCACAACCAGCTCCTTCCACGGGGTCCTGAGTCCCAGGGCCGGCCAGGGCCCCCTGCACCCTGCCCCACGGCCCCCGGGCCGGTGACCCTCATAGGGGAGAAGCTGGGGGGCCCTGGGCAGACACTCAGCCTCTGACTCAAGTGGGCAGGGAGTGGGGAAAGTGGACAAGGACAGAGGTAGGGAGGGAAGCTCTGGGCCTCCACCTCAGCCCCAGGCCCTCCACGCTGCCTCAGCAGCCTCCGTGGCTGTATCTCCCAGAGGACCCCCAACCCTCTCTGTGCACCCCAGGAACCTGCCCCCCAGCTTCGGAGTCACTTCACCCTGACCCTGGCCTCTAGGCCCGGGGGGGCTCAGCGCCGGCACACACATGCACTACCCTTCACAGCCCGACCCCACAGCCACTGGCCATCGGGGTTCCCACAGAATGAACCGCGCGGCCGGCCGGACTGGCGGACGGGGGAGCCAAGCCCCACCGCGGCACCCCGGGCTTCTCGGGGCCCTTCGGCATGCGGCACGGGGAGCCTAACTCGGCCACAGGCTCCCGGAGGAATATCTGGGTGATCCGCCTGCTCAGCCTCAGCAGCTGCATCCCTGGAGGTGTGAGGGCCTCAAAAGGGAAGCAACAGAGCACTTGGCCGGCAGCCAGCCGTGGCCCCAGCCTCTGCCGCCAGCCCCAAGGCCCCCGAGGCTTTGCAGGGGCACCCCGGGGTCGTCCTTGCTGACCGGGGGGGGGGGTCACCTGGCAGAGTGACCTCAGGCCGGCCCGGCGGCTCCTCCCTCGTGCCCTGGGGATGGCCAGGGTCCCTGTCTTGCTCGGGGGGCTTGTCCCAGCTGGCTGCCCAGAGCGTTCAACCAAAGCTGACAGCTCTGGTCACCATCGTCCGCAGCTCATGCGGGAAAGTGTTTGGCGGGCAGTAGTTTTGCACGATCATCACAATGGAACATTTCATCACCCCAAAAAGAAACCCCATTCCCATTAGCCATCCCCACTCCCCCTCTTCCCAGCCCTCTACAGCCACTAACGTGCCGTCTCCACGGACCTGTGTGTTCTGGACATGTCACACGGGGAGCAGTCCTGGCGATCCATCCACATCCCAGAGAGCCGGCCCCGCACATCGCCACCCCTCCGTTTCCCATGTCGGGCAGCCCCAGAGCCCAGGACCACCCTGGAGGACCCCACACTTAAGCTGCCCCCCGAGCCTCGGTTACAAAGCCTGGGTAGTGTGAATGCACTGCCCCAAGCCCCCATCGGGCATCCTTCCCCGCCCACCATGGCCAAGTTCACATCGGGCATCCTTCCCCGCCCACCATGGCCAAGTTCACAGACGCGCGGCAGCTGGGCCGGGGCAGCCTCTCGCGTGGCCTCCAGACACTGGCCTTCATGGCCACGTCACTCTGGTGGGCCTCCACCTCTAATCAGCACGCTGGGCCTGCACAAGGCTCCTAAGGCCAGGAGCCCAGCCCCCTTCCTGGCAGCGGGGGTGGCAGGGGAAGAGGGAGGAAGGCCACTCCGGCAGAGCCCAGGCTCTGACCCTTCACCCTCGCCTGACCCGGAAGCTGCTCAGGCAGGAGACAAGGGTTCCAGTCTCCGCTCAGCCACAGACCGTCCCCTGGCCCGGGCAGGTCACGAGACGGGCCGAGCCTCACCCCTGCACTGGCATGTCGACCAAGGATTCTGGAGGCTCGGGGTCCACCGGTGAGCAGTGCAGCTCTAGGGGAGGGGCACTTACGTTCTGCAGGGAGTCCTGGTAGGAGGGCGGCAGGCTCGCCAGCTGGGACTCCGAGTGGTACGGGGAGAAGCCTTTCCGCAGAGTCCGGAACTCTCCAGAGCCTGCCTGCTGGGGGGCAAGGAGGGACAGGTTAGAGGTGAGCGGCTGCGCTGAGGGGGCCAAGGACTGTGCCGTCAGGACAGGGCAAGCTGCTCCTGCCTGCCCCCCCACCCTCGGCAGTGGGCTGCACCCTCCCTCCCCTCTCCCTGCTCCATGGGTCCTCAGGCCATCACGTGCTGGTACCACGAGGCCAGGGGGCTTCATTTTGCCCCCCAGTGCACGCTTTATCGACGTTTCTTGAACAGAATAAAGCAGTAAATGAGTATGTGGTACTCCCTCTTTCCTCTGCTCCAGCCTCCTGCACTTGGGGTCCCCGCGCCTGGCCTGCGGAACACTCTCTCCAGCCCCCGGGGTCCTCCCGCCTCCCACGGGTGAACCTGACCCTGTGCGCTGCTCAGGCTGCCCTCAGCCTCTGCCATCAGACGGGAGCTCCCAAATGTGGGCCCTGCGCCTCTCCCCTCTCTGTCGACAGGAACCAGTGCCTGCTTAGGAAGGAGGGAGGGGGAGGTACAGAAGGGACGGAGGGAAGGAAAGAAGGAAGGAAGGAAGGGAGGAAGGAAGGAAGGAAATGCCCCCAGAAGCTGGGGGCTGGGGGCTGGGATCCGCAGAGGGAGGGGACCCAGGGGTCACGCTTAATCCAACACAGGCCCTCTGAGAAGGAGCCGTGGCCTTTGGGGCCCTCTGCATCACTCAGAGCCCAGGAGGTGTTTCTGGCCCAGACATCCTTTTCTACTTCAAAGGAACTGAGGGCACACTGTTGGGCAGACAAAACACAGCAGAATGTCCCCTAAGTCCCCAAACAAAGCCTGGAGGACAGGGGCAGGGTGAGCAAGACAGCACAGCAACCACACCTGGGGGTCCCTCCCCCTGCGCACCAGCCCCCTCCCTGCTGGTCCGGAGGAACCCACACGCAGCCTGCTCCCCTCCTGCCAACTGCTGGACCCAGCCCCCACTCCTCACAAATCTCTAGCCTCACCGACTCCCTGCGTTCTGCTCTCCCATCCCCATCAGACCCGGGTCCAACCCCCTCGGTCTCAGGGCCTGGCTCAGGGGACACACAGCAGCACTCTGGAAGTGGCTGGGGGACTGGAGTAAAAACACAATGAAGGCAGGTGCCCGGTGCAGGCTGCCAGGGCAAACATCAGAAAGCAGATCCACGCAATCGCTCGCCTGCTTACCACCCCCATCCAGGCACCTGGCCAGAGCGGGGGACATTCCCATGGCCTCTGGGAGGAACTGAGTATAAACAGAGGTCACCAAGAGGCACAGAGGGGACAGAAATGAGGACCCCCCTCCCAGGCTGGCCCCTGAAGTGTGGCAGGGTATCCCCAGGAACCCTTAAAATGTGACTGCCACACCCCTGATTATGGCCAGCTGCTAACCAGAGCCACGTTAGTCCTCCCTGGCCCAGCGGACGCCCGATCTAGTGGAGCCCCCCTGTCACCAGGCACCAAAAACACAGAGGCCACAGTGCCGACCCTCACTCCCCACCTCGGGGGACCCCTCCGCCCATCAGGGCACCTGTGCCTCCCTGACTCGCCCGCCGTGGGCGGGGGCGTCAACCCAGCTTCACTCCAAGGCAATTATCTTCCTGGCCAGGCGTCTGTGACACTTAGAAACTTCTCCAACGGGCGCCTGGGTGGCTCAGTTGGTTAAGCGACTGCCTTCGGCTCAGGTCATGATCCTGGAGTCCCAGGATTGAGTCCCACATTGGGCTCCCTGCTCGGCAGGGAGTCTGCTTCTCCCTCTGACCCTCCCCCCTCTCATGCTTTCTCTATCTCATTCTCTCTCTCAAATAAATAAATAAAATCTTTAAAAAAAAAAAAAAAAAAAAGAAACTTCTCCAACAGAGAGTGTGTTCTAAACTCAATGATACTAAGCATCTGCAGTCAGTGCCATCAGGCCCTCACCGGGCCCTCCGACTCCATTCTGCGGGAGCACCCCCCACCGGCCTTGCCAGGCTGGCGAAAGGGACCAGGTGTAAGGCTCAGCCCAGCTCACACACACTGACATTTGGCCACGCGGCCAAGGATCTGAGCCACCGCCCCGCCCTCTCCGGCCAGCCCCTGGGACTGGAACAGCTGGACGCTGCCCTGTCCTTGCCCACACCGTCTAGATCCTCCTCTGGGCTGAGTCTCACCTCCTCCACAGCTCCTCTGGCCCGGGACCAAATGGGTTCAGAAGCAACTCATGTGTGTTGTTACTGAAAACACAGGTTTATGTTGCTTCCTCCCCCCCACCCCCGCCAGATAATTTCCTTGGGAGGACATGTGTGTGCAAGGGGGCGGGAGGCGGGTTTAAATGAGTGCGTGCAATTCCTACCCCTGCCTTCAGCGATCATCAATAAATATTTGCACGTCCACAGAACTTTATTAACGACCCACAAAGCTGGCAGGGAAAACGTACAATCTCTCATTAGGGGCCATGTGACTAATGATGCATCAACATGAGGGACCATAATTGCACTTCAATCCAAATTAAAAATTCTGGGATTCGCCTGTTGGTGCCCTGGAAAAATGAAATCCCTAGGTTTTATCACGGAGGAGAAGTGGAGCTGAAAGGGCCTTCTGGGGTGGCTGGGCCTGCATCTGCAGGGAGCGCAATCCCAAACATGGGTCCCTTAGGACACAGGGAGAAAGGATCTGCCACGCAGAGTGGGCGGGACTCCCACATCCTTAAAAGTAAAAGAAACATTGAGTGCAGACATAGACTTGCCCCTTCCCACTGGGAGGGCGAGACCCAGGAGCCGGCAGGGCCCCCAAGTCCACTTAAGGACTCTGTCCAGGGCTGGCACTGCATCGCCACCGGGCTCGAAGCCGGCGTGCACTCAGGCGACCCTAGTCTCTCCGGACCCCCGCGGTCCTGTGGTGAGCTCCCTTGCCATCGCCTGCCAGGGGACTCCTGGGGAGCACCATCAGAGGGGTGCTGGAGCAGAAAAGGGCCACGGCAGGAGAGCGAGGGAGGACCCTGCCCACCTCCCCCACCTGCCCACTTGGGGCTCCTTGTCTGGGCAGCAGCTGCGGGTGGGCTCACTCCGGGCAGTTAGTCTCGCCCCTCCCTCTTGCTCCCAAAGGGCTTGGGTCCCCGCGGGACTGTGTCACGCAGAAGCAGCTCCTGAGTGCACCCGACAGGGAGGCAGGGTCTGACAGATGACACGGGGACTGTTGTGGGGGCTCCAGGGTGAGCAGTAACGTAGGGGCGTCCAGAGGCCACTCGGACCACTGGACTCGGGCCGGGAGAGCTGGGTGAGAAGGGCCGCGGAGGCCACGGGCTCCTGGCTCCGCTGCTGTGTCATGTGGCGAAGCTGCCCGCGACTGCACGCTCGGAGAGGGCAGGGCCAGGGCACCCTGGTGGTGGTCAGCTCCCAGGAAGGGACGGGAGGGGACCCACAGGAGACAGAGCGGCACACAGCACTCGAAGCAGCCCCCACCCCAAACACCACTGCACACGCATCCCACCAGGCGGCTCTACCTGAAGCCAGCTTCTCGGGCGGCCGTAGGGACGGGCCAACTGGAAGGCAAGAGAAGTGGTGTCACCCAGCAAACGCCAGCCACGACCCCCACCCTACCCCCCTCCCCTGGACCCCTGGCACCTCGGCTGGGCCGGGGCGGGCACCTCCGGAGAGCCCCCACGTTTTTAGAAACCTCCACGTCTACAAGGACTGACCGGGCCCCCCGGCCCGCTCACAGCCCTCCCGGGGCTCACGCGGGGACCCCGCAGCCCCGGCAGGCCGGCTGCCCTGGCCCAGAGGCGCCCCAAGATCCCGGCACGCCAGCTGGCAGAGGAAGGGAAGGGGTGCTGCAGGGCCGCTCACAAGGGCACCCTGCCACTACCTACCAACTGGACTGGCTTTCTCTCGTTGCCACTTTAGTTTTCAGAAAACTCATTTGCAGACCATTAAGGAGAACGCGGCTGCTGCGTGGCTGGGGGCCCAGAGGGTTCTTCCTAATTAGCGCTCAGAGCAGGCCGCAGACGAACCACGTGTGGCTGGTGCATGGCTCATAGGACTTCTCCGCAGGGGACATGGCACCGCATCCCCACACCCCATGCAATTTCCGGCCCTAAATCCCAGTTTCCAAACGTGGGGGTGTGCGTACTGCCCAGGACCAGTGGCCTGCAGCTGACGGGACAGCACACGGCCCAGGTCTCATCCGCCACAGTGACCGTCGACCCTCACAGGTCCCCTCAGCAACCCACTACTGGTTCCAATAAGGTGAGCGAGAGACAGGCCACAGGACCCCGCAAGAGAAGGTGAGGGGGCTTAGTGGGGGCACAGACTCCCCAAATCCAAATCCCATCTGGGCTGGGTGAGTCTGAGCAACTCCTCAACTTTCCAGGGCTCTGTTGCTTGCACGTAAATTGGGGTCAAAAAGGGCGCCCAGCTGCTGGATGGCCCACGACTCTCACTGCTGGCCGGCCCTGGACCTTGGTGCTTTGCAGGATCGTCCCTTTAAACCTGGGGCGGGCACCACTGGTGTCCCATTTGACAGATGAGAAAACTGAGGCACACAGACGTTAAGCCCCGGGCCCAACGCCGCCCTGCTGGTAAGGCGGCACTCGGGCGATCTGAACCAGGCCCTGTGGCTCTGGAGTCCCGGGCTTGGCATTGACGGCCACCCAGCATGTGGCTCACAGTGGACAGTGATTAAGCCTCGGGCACAGAGGGGACAGAGGTGGAATTCCTAGTCTCTTTCTGCCCATGTTGCTAGCCAGACCAAGTGCTCAGATGCTGGAAAGAAGAGGCTTCCTCCCTGGCCGAGGGAGAGCCTGGACCGGCTCTAAGGTTCTGCTAACGGAGTAATTAAAGCCCTCCAGAGATGCAGAGACCACCCCACTCACAACAGAGGGAGCAGGATGTGACCACCAACCCTAGACACCAGCCAGGCAGAGCTGGGATGGCTCAGAGCCGGACAACCGGCGACATGTCACGGAAGACACCACCGCGGAAATACTGGAGGCCAGCTTCTCTGGAGGGTTTGGGCAAGGGAATCAGCCACTCGGGATGACACGTCCTCCTTGGGCACTCAGACAACAGGACTGAGGTCCAGCACGGGCTGAGATGGTGGCAGACTGCTCCCCTGTCCCCCAGCCTGTATGGCTCAAAACGCAGACAAGGGCCACGGAGGAACCATTCATTCAGGGACGGGCCAGGCCTGAACCCAGCTAGGTGGGCTCAAGCCTGCCAGGTCTCGAACATCCCAGGTCCCCGAGACCAGGGAAGGGAGAGGCGGGCAGGCACCGCGCTGGGCACCCCCCAGGTTATAGTCACCATGGCACACGCTGCACTGGGCATCACCGTCACCCCCGTCTTCCACATCAGGAAACCGAGGCACCAGGACAGAAGGCATGTTGCCTAAAGCCACAGTGCAGGTGAGTGCTGGAGCATGGGTCATTGGAACTCAGGTTCCTCCAGGGCCCAAACCCACTTCCTTATACAATTAGGCCCGCCACACCACTGCCGCAGGATGGACTGTGCCCCCCCAGGTTCATTTGTTGACCCCATGGCCCCCAGGACCGTGAGAAAGTACCTTCCGTCGCCGAAGCCACCCAGTGTATGCTTTGTTACAGCAACCCTTGGTGTCGATCTTGGGGTCACTTGCAACCTGAGCATTCGAGCAACCCTGCACGGCGTGGCACAGGGGTGAGGAGGAGGGGGGCGGGCCTGCACAGCCACCTCCACTTCCCTCCACGGCGGCCCATTTGCCCCATGGGAGATCCGCTCAAGCACTTCTTGCTCTTTTGAAAAGCCAGCTCCCAAGATGTCCATCGACAGATGAATGGATAAAGAAGATGTGGTATATATATATACAATGGAATACTATGCAGCCATCAAAAGGAATGAGATCTTGCCATTTGCAACGACGTGGATGGAACTGGAGGGTGTTATGCTGAGTGAAATAAGTCAATCAGAGAAAGACATGTATCATATGACCTCACTGATATGAGGAATTCTTAATCTCAGGAAACAAACTGAGGGTTGCTGGAGTGGGGGGTGGGGTGGGAGGGATGGGGTGGCTGGGTGATAGACACTGGGGAGGGTATGTGCTCTGGTAAGCACTGTGAATTGTGCAAGACTGTTGAATCTCAGATCTGTACCTCTGAAACAAATAATGCAATATATGTTAAGGAAAAAAAAAGAAGAAGAAAAGGTAGCGGGAGGGGAAGAATGAAGCGGGGGAAATCGGAGGGGTGGACGAACCATGAGAGACGATGGACTCTGAAAAACAAACTGAGGGTTCTAGAGGGGAGGGGGGTGGGAGGATGGGTTAGCCTGGTGGTGGGTATTGAGGAGGGCACATTCTGCATGGAGCACTGGGTGTTATGCACAAACAATGAATCATGGAACACTACATCTAAAACTAATGATGTAATGTATGGTGATTAACATAAGAATAAAAAAATAAATAAATAAAATGAAAAGCCAGCTCCTGGGCGAACACGGAGGCTTCATCTCTCAGCCCAGCAGGGGAGGGAACCGCGGGAACCGAAGGAGCCAGGCCCCAGCATCAATGCCAGCTGCCCCCAGCCCAGCGCAGCCCAGCCGGGCACAGAATCCCCAAGAAAAATACTAACGTGTGCGGGGGGGCCCAAAATGAATCATCACGGAGGAAGCAGCTGTGTTGACGAAATTTTAAAGCCAACGCAAGAAAAGAAAATACGAACTGCAATATAGTAATTTACTTCTGTGAACGCACTGGCACATTTTTAATTAAAGCCATTTTGGAGTTAAACAGAGGCCATGAGGGGAGTGGCGGGGGCAGCGGGAAGTGGGGGCCGCAGAGGCTTGCCGCCCTCCTGCCCAAACCCTGAAGCCACGTCCCCTGAAGGTGCTTCAAAGACAAATCCTACTCTCTCCCGCTTCTCGCCAAAAGGCAGGTGCTCTCCACTCTCTGCAGAGCTGGAGGTTTTTGTGCAATTTGATTTCGGTGGCAAGACTTAAGTGCCAGAATCATCAAGTCCGACAAGCCAGGCCCATGAGGTCCAGGCCAGAATCCCACCCCCGGCAGGAATCTCTCTCTTTCTCCAGGATTCCCAAACATGGTCATCCATCCCTTGATTACCTCCAAAGATGGCATGCTCACTATCTTAGTGAAGCAGAACTTCCTTATTCTGGGCAAGAGCCAGCCTCCCCTCCCAGCCTCGGACTCTGGGTAGGGGATGGCCAGGGGCTCCCCAAGATGTATCCACCTAGTCCAGCTGTGCTAAGCGCTGGAGAGGCAGATGTGACCACAGAGAGCCAGCAGCCCAACCCGAGTACCTGACAGTCCAGCAGACGTGGGGGCCGAGCTCCCCAAGGGAGGATCACAACAACTAGCAGCTCACAGGGCTGAGAGCTCAGACTAAGTGCCAAGCCCCCCTAGGGGTGGCTGGGAAGGCTATCGGTAGGAGGCCATGCCTTCCTCCTGAGGAAGAAGAAAAAGTAAACCCTTTCTTCCCTGGACTCCCCTAGAATGAGGCCAGGACCGTCATTGTGGGCCTGCCGCAGCCCCCTATGCACATGAGTCCTGCTAGCTGGGACAAGGAGATGCTCAGGCCTGGGCCTGGTCACCCCTGTACCCCTAAAGCCGTCAATTACACACGAAGTGTGTGAGTGCCCATTTTCCAGGTGAGCAAACAGAGTGGTGCCATCTGAGCTGCCCCAGGAATCCAGAAGCAAGTGAGGTGTGAGTTGCCACCAGGAAGCCGAGAGCAGGCCAGGGGGGCCCCTCTCTGTCTCTCTCTCTCACCTCTCCTGCTTGGCTCAGAACAGTGGCGCCCCCCTCTGCACCCAGCACCACTGGCCCACCCTCAAGGCCAAGCTCTGGTGGCAGCAGGTGGCAGGAGCCCCACCCATGACCCCGGAGACATCCCGCCAACGCCAACAGCTCCCGGGTGCTCTTGCGGACTGTAGGTTGAGGGCCAACTCTCTTGTTGCAGCCAGGCGCACAATGCACTGCGGGGGCCAAGGCCCCAGCACCACGGGGCTGCCCCCTTCTTGGGATGCTGGGTGTGGACCTAACACCCGCCCACTGGGAGACCCCGGGCAGAGTCCCGCTGAGGAAGAGACCAGGGAAGGGTCCTGGGTGCCCCAACCCCAGGACCCACACGAGCCCACATGGCTACCATCACACCAGCTTGGCTTCGCGAGGCTTCGTTCATTCAGCGAGAAAGGAAAGTTCTACCAGAGAAATAAGACACTTGCAGCCCTTTGTGCTGGATGCTTAGCTCCCAGTACTTGCCCGCTACTGGCCATAAGCCAGAAAAAAGCTCGTTCTTGTCCCCAAATCCCAGTCTAACCGCCCGCAGCCAGCAAGCCTGGATCCCGGCAACGCTCTGCATCCCTCCATCTAATGGACATCTTTGCCAAGCAGGCCCGGCCCAGGCAGGGAGGACAGAACCCTACTGTTGCTGCCTCTGGGCCACGGCCCCAGGTCTGACCCCGGGGAGCAGGTCTGAGCAGGCTTGGGGGCGGGGCGCGGGCAGACAGCTGCCATGCCCTGACGCCCAGACACAGGGCCCCTGACAACCTCCCCCTCTCTACATGTGGGCATGGGGCCAGTGGGCACAGCTGGGGGGGGCCTCCCTTGTGACACCAGGGGTGCCCCCAGGGAGGAAGGAATAGAAGGGCCACCCCTCCATGGTGTGCACATTTCCCCCAAGTCCACGGCCAGGTCCACCACTGGGAACTGGGGTGTATTTTCCCAATGGGACAATGTGGCCTGGGACAGCAGGGGCCACGGGGCTGGGGACACGCCTGTCTTTGTGGAAAAGGGGCCATAAGCAATGCCCAGTTGGACCACAGAACAACATGGCACACAGCATCCTGAATTCGGGGCTTTGGGCGCTCAACCTGCTTCTCCAAGGGAACCATGAAACAAAGAACAGTCGGATGGGGACAGACTCACGAGGCCACTGACCCACGGCTTCGGGTCCAGATCGTGGTCCTGGCCTTCATTCTGCTGTCCAGTGGCCGCAGCAAGCAGGACAGGTACATGCTCCAAAGCAAAGGGCCCCGAGCCTTAATGCTGGCCCCCACCACCCCCACTCCTCCTGGCATCACCTCGGCCTCAACTCCTGCAGCCCAGCCCACGCCAGGCCCACATGGAATGCAAGGTGCCCCAGCCCCCAGCCAGATGAGACCCAGCCCCTCCCGGCACTCCCCCCCCAGCCCCGAGGAGCCAAAGGAGCCAGCAGGCCTTGTGGCCAAGCCCTTCTGCCACACAGGACCTGAAACCATATAAAGTCACCGAACCAGCCTTGCAATTCGATGCCTGGCTCCACACCTGAACATGGGTGCAGTGGCCTTGGGGGTGTGGAGGAGTCGGGGGTGAACCGTGTACTCGGCCCAGTCCTGCTAGGCTGTGGGAACTGCCCACGCAGCCCACGTAGGGGTGAGGCGCAGGACGGCAGAGGTGGGGGCTGTACTCCGTGCCTGGGCCCTGAGCCTCCCAGCAGCCGCCCAGGGGCAGAGAGGGTGCCGTGGGCTTCCGAGCCAGGAGAGTGGCCAAGCCTGCTGGTCGCCTAGCAACGGGGCCAGGCAGCTGAGCCCTCCCTGGGGTTGGTTCCCAGAGAAACGCTCTGGGCATTCTGGCCGCCACTTGGCTGGGAGGGTAGGGGGGCCATGGCGGGGGGGCGGGGGGGGCATGGCAAGGGAGGGGGAGGGGAGATCAAGCCCAGGATGGGTATGAGGGAGAGAGAGGCTGGAGGGGTTGGCCAAGCCGGCAGGCCCCCAGGACCCCGTGCGGGGCTGACCACAGCCTCCCATCCCCGCCCCACCCGCAGCAGAGAAGGCCCTCGTCCTGACAGTCATGACCCCCCCCCCCCCCCGCTCCAGCCACACTCAGCAGGAACAGAGCCGCCTGTCCCCCCTGCTCTGGCTGTTACCCTGCCCGGCCTCCCCCCTGCACTGCCCTCATCTTCCAGCCTCTAACCCGCCAACCCACTGGGGACGTGCTGGGGATGAGGCAGAGCCTCATCTGTCTGTGGGCACCAGCCAGGCCCAGGAGGGCGGAGAGTGCACCCCAGACGGGAGAGGATCAGCATGCAGGAGGGGGGAGGTCTCCGTGTGGGTGAGGGCATGCCAGCCCCTCCCCGGCCTCGATCTGCCTGCCTGAGGGCCAAAGCAGCCCCTTCTTCAGCAACTGTGCATTCCACACCATCTCTGGGACAGGCCCAGGACTGGCCCGAGGGGCTCACAGACCACCGGGGGACACCCCAAAGGCCATGGAGTGAGGATAAGGTCCATGACCCCAAAGTTCCAGGGGCTGCCTCGGATGGCAGTGGGGCAGGTGGGCAGCCATGGGTGTGAGGGGGGAAGGGAGCCCCAGGTAAGCTGGGACACAGGTGGGGGGGGCTCAGGGGGTCAGGGGCAGGGCTCACGCTGGCCCCCAGAGTGCAGTAGGCACTGCCCCCCGCGGTCTCCCCCCAGCCAGCCTACCTGCGCGAGGAGGGCCTTGTCACCCTCCAGCAGCCTCACCTTGGTCTCCAGCTGCCTGATGTAGGTGGACGAGGGATCTGTAACGACACAAGTGGGGAGCACGTTAATCGCGGCAGACTCGGTTTCCAGTGAGAGACCCACACCCTGACTGAAGCCTCTGGGCCGGGGTTTCCAGAACCTGCAGAAAGGCGAGGGGTTCCCTTACCACCTGTCCTGTGCCTATTCCCTCAGCCTCTGTCATACTTCCCATCCAAAAAGTGCTCCCAAACATCCCCCTGACAGGACCCTCAGAGCCAGGGGGCAGCACACAGCAGGGAATGGGGTCCAGGGAGCCCCCTCCCCAACACAATGGGGAAACTGAGTCTCCTGAGCATACCGAGTCTGCATCCAGGGTTCCTCTGCTCCCCCCTGCCTAACACACAGGAACTTCTAAACAATTCACAGCTGGGGCGGGAGCAGGGGGTACATAATGCAAGTGAGACACCATCATTCTGGAAGGACTCTACTGACGAGAGCAGCCGGGAGCCGGGTCCTGGGCCAAGCCAGTGACACACTCCCCAACCATGCACCCCCAGTTTCGGAATGCAGCAGGGTTTCTGAAATCCACCCTCCCTCACCACACTGACCTGTTTTACAATCACATCAGAAAGGCAGGCAAAATTCCACCACCCGGACTCCCAGAGCCCTGGTCCTGCCTCCCCAGCAGACTAGAGATCGGCTGGGCCGGCAGAGGAGAAAAGCAAGGACTAAGTCCCTGCAGGCCAGGCTGGGATGAGGGAGACTACCAAGGTGGGAGCCCAGGGCAACAGAGCAGAGGGGCCAGGAGACGGATGTGGACCACAGAGCAGGGAAGGCAAGGGGACCAAACCATCTTGGCAGGTGCGGTCGTGCAGGTGGGCAGTCAGGTCCCACCTGGATGCACGGGGCACCTCCCTGCCTGGTCTGCAGCCTCTCATCCACATGAGCACCTCGCCAGAGTTCACATGGCCCAGACACCGGCCTACACACCATCCACTGGGCCAGCCACCGCTCCCCTACTGCACCCACCTGCCCCCGACAGGACGGAGTCTCCACGGTTCCACCACCAGCCCTTTGGCTCAGAAATCACCACACCTTTGACCAAAGCCACCTCTCTACACTGCAGCCTTGGGAGACGGACCCCACGGGACTTTTAACACACCGGGGTGGGCTAAAAGGGATTGGGTGCTGTCAGAGAACAAGCTGGACTATCATGCATCGGTGGGAAAATGAAGATCTGCCCACCCCAGCACACAGCCCGGCCCCCTGGGGACACGGATGTGGTGCCCCTCCCCCGCTGGTGCTCAGCGGGCGGCCCCCTCCCCAGAATGGCCTGCCCTCCCTCCCCTGGAGCTCGGCCTGGGCCTGCCATGGGCAAGGCCATTCTCTGAGGCGACCCCAGCTTTCACACACAGGTGCCCCTCTGCCCACTGAGCTGCCCGCTGTGGGGCACTTTGTTCTCCAAGCACAGGGGAAGGACCCTCAGGAGCTCCGCCCACCCAGCCCTGGACCAGGCCCAGGAGCATCAGCCCAGCCCGGGGCGGGAATGGGGGGGCGGCCGGGCCCACCCACTAGCTGCAGGGGAATTACACAACCAGCTCCTCGGGCCAGAGTCAGCACCAGTCAGCTCTCAGGAATGCCAGCCTTCTAGAGAGGGAGAAGGGCCACTCCTCACCAGGCCTGCCGCCCTCAGCCTCGGGGATGGCACTGGTGACTACCAGGCAGCTGGGGGGGGCCTGCTGCTCCCCACGCCACCTCACCGAGCCCCCAGCTCTGCAGAGCTCCCTTTGACAGCGAGGAAATCAAGGTTCTGAGACGTCAAGGGGCTTGTTCGCAGCACAACTCAGGGCAGCAGCGAGGGGGGGCTGGACCCCAGGAGGGTGACCCCAAGGGCCTCCCCACTTGGACCCCGCATGCGTGCCCGGCGCTGGGCAGATCCCACCTGCCCGGGCAGGGGACCCGGGCCAGCCCCGTGGCCGCAGCTGTACAAAGGCATTCCTCGCACCCTTCTTCAGCCGGTGGTCACTAGAGTCCATGCCCTGTGCCTGCCCCCTGCCCTCCTGCCTCAGTTCATTCTCAACCAGCCGGGACTGACGGACACTCCCTACATGCCTTCCCACATCACTCCCACGCTAACAGGCCTGATGGCTCAGGGTGTGCCAGGCCCCTCTGGGCATTGGGACGGAGTTGGGGTGCAGCTGGGGTTCCCCACCTCTCTGGGTCCTCATGCTGTCAGCAGGAAGGGTTCCCCGGAACACTGGGAAACAGTGGGCAAAAACTACAAAGATCCTCCCAGCTCTCTCATCCTCACACGTTAAGACAAGGAGACCCAAATAACTAGCGGACCCCTGTGTGGTCTGCCCCTGGGTGGGGTCGGTGGGGGAGGGAAGACCCACCACCCACCTGGTGAGGGTCCAGCAGGCATCCTCCCCACTTTCCAGATGAGGAGGCCAAGAGGACCAGGGTCCCCCACCTGCTGGCAGGTGAGCTGGGAGCCCCAGGCCCAGCCTGCCAGACCCTCTCCCCACCATCCCGCTCCCCCTGCAGGTCGGTGCTAAGGACCCCAAGTGCCTGGTTGCTCTGAGCAGAGCTGACAGCGCCATGAGGTTGAAAGAAGTTGGCACGGGTCCCAGAAAGAAGCCATAGTTCCTGTGCAAGCCTCTCTCTCCGGGACGCTCCGCAACTGCCCAGTCCTCGGGCGCCACGACAAGCCACCCCCCCCACCGCACACCGCAGCCCCCACCATGGGCCGCGCTGCCAGGCACAGCCCCGAACTCAGGAGAGGACCTGTCACCCGTGCACAGCCAGGCCGTCAGCTCACTCACTGTCATAGGAAGGGGGGCCCCTGCCCCCACCCCCAGCTTCCCGGTATGGGGACAGTTCTAGCTCCCTCTGCCAATTTCTCTGGGGTCAACCGGGAGCTCCCGGCATTTCCTTTCTTGGTCAGAGTGCAGTCAGAGTCGTGGAGCGGAATGGAGTCAGCAGATGTGCCCACCAGCCTCAGCGCCCTTGGCCCCAGCAGGGTCCGCCACACTCCCCAGGATGGCAGAGAGGACAGCAGAGTGGGTCCAGGGCCAGTGCCAGGAGAAGGGGCAGAGGCAATGCTATGGGGGACAAATGACCCAGCAACAGCCCACCTGCCCACCCACTGCCGTCAGGACCAGTCCTCAGGGCCCATGGGCTGGCTGTCCTCCCTCAGAGGCCACACGTGGACACCGGCCAAGGTGCTGTCCTTGCTCAACCCACCGGTGTCCGTTTGCCCCTAACTCCAAGCAGCTATAGAGAACAAAGTCCACTTCACACCACCAGGCTTCGGTGGACTTTTCTTTCTAATTTCCAAACAAGAGAGGAGGCCTTGAAATATTTTAAATCACCCGGTACTTCCAAAGAAATCTACCCTAAAGAATGAATTCTAATTATAAAGATGGTGTAGCAGGGCGCCTGGGTGGCTCAGATGGTTAAGCGTCTGCCTTCGGCTCAGGTCATGATCCCAGGGTCCTGGGATCGAGTCCCGCATCAGGCTCTCTGCTACTTGGGAGCCTGCTTCTCCCTCTGTCTCTCTCTCTCTCTCTCTCATGAATAAATAAATAAAAATCTTTAAAATAAAAAAAAAAAGATGGTGTAGCAACGGCAGCCAGAAATGGAAATAACTATTTGTCCAAGAGAAGCAGAGGAGTATACCCTGTCACTCAAAGGATATTTAGGAAGGGTTTCTCTTCTCGACAATAAGGAAAAACCTTCACGCGCCGGTGGAAAGCACTGGACACAAAACGAGAAGTAGAACTGCTCTCAACATTTAAAAATATCTGTGTGTTGAAGTGAATTCCAGAAGGAGGCACGTGGAAATGTTGATGGTGGCGCTGCTCACATGAGGGAACAAGGGAGTTCTTGATTCATTCACACCCCTTCTTGCTAATTTTCAAATAATCTACTTCCAAAATAGGGAAAAAAATCTTTCGCTTATTTAAAAAAAAAAAAAAGAAAGGATTAAATTATTGCACTGGCACAGCGCCAAGCCACCCACTGACACCACGGAAGCAGAAGGGTGCCCATCAGAGTTCTCCCAGCTCCGGTGCCGGGGCCTTTCCCGAGGCCCAGGGCCAGCCTGAGTCTGCCCATTCCAGTGGATCTGAAAAGGATCTGAGGCTGTCCCCCAATGTCCTAGAGAAGCCTCCTCTTCTTCTGCCACATTCAACTCCCCAGACCAGGCTCTGCGCCTGCCAGGAGCCCGGGAGCCAGACATCATGTCGCCCGTGGGTCAGAGCAGGCGTCCTGCAGCAGGGCAGAATGGCTGCAAGATGGGCCTTCTCGGGCAGGGCTGGGAGGCCCCGGAGGTCTTGGCTCCCTGGGAGGATGATCCTTCCCAGCAGCCTTGAGCAACTCGTGATCACACTGGGCGCCTCTGAGCCCCAGCCTCTCGGAGATGAGCGTGTAATTAAATTAATCCCAGGGTTTGCAGTGGTGAGGAATGGGGCCCCAAGGGAGGGATGCATCATTTTTCGGCTTGGCTGCTTGCGGGGAAAATGAAGGAGGTAGAAGGGACCCCAGGATGGGCCGGCCAGTGTGTCCCCTCAGACCTTCCCCAGGCCCCCCCGGACTAATTCTGGAGGATTCACAATCCAGTTTCCATCTGCGGGGGGGGGGGGGGGGGGGGGGGTGGCGGCAAGGGGTCGGGGCCTGCAATATTCTTGCTTTCAAGAGCCAGAATGTCAGCCTAGCTTCGGCCTCCTTGAGGATCCTGTGTTCCCCGGGGAGGGTGGAGGGCTCTGCAGCCCGAGGATGGGAGGGACTCACAGAGCCCGCAGGTCTGCAAGCTCCCCTCACAGGTGCAGACCACCAGTCTACCCTCCCTTCTCAGAGGCTGAGTCTGGGGTCGGGTCACATCTCCCCCAGCCTGACAGCCTCCCCAGGTAGGCAGTGTGGCCTCAGCCTCACTGTTAGTCCAAACGGTAAGAACGTGGGAGCCAGAGGAGGTCACATCCAATCAGCCCTGGAAACCCTCCTCACCAACTCTGCACTAGGCAAAAGGAAAAGCCTTTTCGCTCAGGAAGAGCCTGAAGACCTAACAGGAACGCATCCTGCCGGCGGGTCAGTTCCCTATCCTACAAGCTCCCACCAGCAGCAGGTACTCAGCCTGAAACACAGCACCCACACCCCACACAGAACACCCCGACGAGGACTGCCCAAGACACAGAAGGCAGAGCATCCCGGGTGCAAAGAGCAGGTGCTGCTCAGAATGTCCCTCAGCAGCAATGGCCGGCCACACCAGGAGCTCACATGTTAGCCGGGGTGAGGCAGGGCATTCAAGGACACGCGGGGTGTGGAGGGTGACCCTGGGAAGCCCAGGTAGGGGAGTGGGAGGCGAGGCGGGGAACAGAAGGAGCGGATGAAAGCAATTTCAGTCTGCCGGGGGGCTCCGGGGGGCTCGGAGTTAGCCCACCTGCCCCAGGGCTCACTAGGGGGGCTGCTCGTGGGGGACAGGGGTGAAGCCCAGCACTGCCCCGCTGGGGAGTGCACAGGAAGGGCTCCCAGGCAGAGGCGGGTACTGGCAGATGGCACGGGCAGTGGACACAGAAGCAGGAAGTGCCACGGGGATCTGCACAGAGCGCCAATCGTGTCTGTCACCGCTTAGGAGAAAATACGAGCCCCTCCCCCCAGAGGAAGCAGTGGGGGCTGGAAGGGGGGGATGCACGATGACGCACAGTGACACACAGGGCCTGGCCCACCAGCTGCGTCCCCTTCCAAGCCTCTGGCCTCCTCCCGCTGAGCGGGGCTGCCCACAAGGTCTGGGGGACAGGAGCTTTGTGGCAGGTCATTAGCAGGAGACCCAGGCGCACCCCGCCCCGGGCCTCCTCCGTGGGGGTGGCTGACGTTTCCACACTACCACTCGGGGGATTCGATTCTCTCCTCCTCCCACTTTGGCGCCAGGGTCGGCGGCTCCATCCATCGGGGCAGAAGGGCCTCATCGAACAGAAGCTCCCTCATCATTCCAGGCTTCCATCTCTGCCCCCAGCGGATGGACGCGGCTCCCGAAGGCATCTGCTTCCCCGTAAGCTGGTTTCGCCGCTTCTCTCTCCAGAGGCCTTGCCTTCCCTCTGGCTCAGTGGCTCAGTGCAGCCCTGGGCTCTAGAGAAGCAGCAAAGCCCACACTTCCTGCGGGACCCGGTCCTGCTGGCCCTTGCTCAGTCCCCAAGTGGCTTCTGTCCCCCACCCTGCCCACAGGCCAGGCTCAGCAGGTCTTGGAGCTGTCCGCTCAGCTGCCCTCACCCTTGACCCAGGGCACTTTTAGGTGTCCCTCGACAAGGCCCCAGACACCGATCCAGCAGAAGCTGGAAATGGTCCATCTCCTTAAAGGACTTGGAGCATGTTCTAACCCCAAGCCCACCTACTCCCTGGACCCTGGGCCTCTGCTGGGCATCCTGTGCTGGACAGAAGCCCCTGGAATGCTGAAGGCTCCTGACGCAGGTGAGGAGGCACGAGAAGCTGCTTCCGACCCCAGTGCAATGCACTCACTCTGCCCCTCCCAGGGACTCTGCCAGGAGGGTGGCAGAAAGCCTGGCCTATAGGGGAGAAGGATGCTCGCAGAGTGAATGGGTCTGCCCAAGCTCACAGAGCCGGGCACCAGCAGGGCCAGCAGCCACACCTGCTTGTCCAAGGGCATGGCCCCCCTCTGTGAGGGTCCCTCCGCCTAACAAAGGAGCTGCGGGAATAACCGCATTTGCTGAAGGGCAAAGAGTTGAAGAAGTACAGCCTGGGGGAGGGGGCAGAGGGCAAGGATGTGCTGACAGGGAGAAATCGGGGGCTCCTTCCTGCAGGAGGCGGCATCTGAGCTGAGCCTTGAAGAGCAAGCAGGACTCTGACAGGCAGATCAGCGCAGTGGGGATGGAAGGCAAGTCTGAGCAGGGCACAGCGTGAGCAAAGCCACGGAGGTGGGACGGAGGCAGGCAGGCTCAGGAGCATCTGAGCCGATGCCCATCAGCATCTGCTTCCTGGCACACACTGAGGCTCCAGGAGGTGCGGGCTAAATGTGAGACACGTATTATTTATGGATGAGGACGAGAGGGCTGAGAGAGGCATATCAGGGGAACATCAGGTTCCCGTGAGGACACCTCCCAGGGGCAGCCACACTGAGCCAGGGAGGCTGGGAGGGCTGGGCACCTTGGCCCCTGCTGCCCCCTCCTCTGTTCGGCCACCCACCTGAGCATGTAGAGGGGCCCGGGCCAAGGCAGCCGACCACAAGCTCAGCAACGATGAGCTGTAGGACAGCTCAAGCTGTAGCAACGATGGATGTAGGACAGAGTTCTCACGCCCACGCAGGGCACTGAGAAGGGAGGTAACCTGTTCTCCCACTGGCCACACAAATTTTACTGACCATCTACTAGGTGCCATTAGGCATCTAGCAAAAACCCCAGCCGTCACTCCATGTAATCCTCACACCAAGCTGATGAGAGAGGCCCTGTTATTACTATCCCTGTTGAGTGAAGAGGAGCCTGAGCCTCAGAGAGGTTAAGTATCAAGCCCCAAGTCACACAGTGAAAACACTCGCCCAGCAGCCTCTGGGCCAAGAGGCTGGCACCAGGCCCCTCCCTTGATTCCACCTCCCAACCGACAGGCGGGATCACGGAAACCTTAAATCCTGCCCCACCAACTCAAGAGATGAAACGGAATGGCCAAACAGGAGCCCCACCCTCTCCATCCACAGAAGAAAGAAAATTAACTGGCACTGAGAAAACCAAAGTTGTATTAATGAAACCTGGGATCTCTCCATGCTTGCCACTCAGCCTCTCCTGAGACCCATGGCTGTCCCCTGGCTACCTATCTGCCCCTTTGTGTGCTTCATGCAAAGCTCCGGGGGCCCCGGTGGATCAGCACCCTGCTTAGGGGTGCCTGGCATTTAATTCCAGGGAAAACCACAAGGCCCCCCCTACACTGCAATCTCAACTTGTGTCCAACTTGGCTGACTGAGAACAGGCCCAGTTTGGATCTGCCTGGTAGCCTCTGGTGTTCTCAGCCCAAACACTCAACCTCATTTCTCCGTCTGGTGCCTGAGAAACCTGGCAATTCCAACTGAAACTGTGCCATTGTTTCCAGCCAGAGGAGAAGAGGGGGAAAAGAATCCCCTTCCTGTTAATTTCATGCCCAGAAACTAACAGGGCACTTTCACAGTCTCCTCCCCCAGCGACCGGGATTTCACTCTGAATGATTGGAAATTACCGATAGAGGCAAAGAACGGAAGTCTACCAGCCTGCCTGGCAGGGTCACCTAGCCACACCGAGGTCAAGTCACACCTGGCCCAGTGGCTCTCAGCATGGCTCCGTCTACACTCCCTGGGGACTTTTTAACATCTGATCTCCTCCCCCATGAGACCAAGGGTATTAGACTCCAGGGGAGGCGCCTGGATGTCCATATGCATTTTAGATGCCCTCTGGGTGATTCTAACACACATGCAAGGCTGGGAACCCCATATTTACTGAGCCCCAAAATCTATGCACCAAGCCCCTCAGTAGCAAGAAAGGGAGATACAAACTAGTTTCAGGAAGGAGGGCTTTTGCTTTTATCATTCGATGTCAAGCAGATGTCTACTGAGTGCCAGGCCCTGTGTGATGGGGCCAACTGTCCTTCAGAGGAGGCAGGAACAGTGGGGAGGCATTGGTGGGGGCAGGACACCAGGGGACTCCAGGCACGTGCAGAGGTGGCAATGTGTGGCCAATGGGGCCAGCTCAGGAAACTGGGAAAATCTAGGTGTGGCGGGGTCATCAGACCCAGGGGATCCCTGTTCCCAGACACAGGGGGGCCGGAGGTGAGGCGGGAGGTCTGGTCTTGGCAAGCACCTCACCCTAGGCATGAGAAGCAACGGCAGGCCTCCAAGGCTCCGGAGCAAGAGAAGGTGCGGGGCTCCAGGCGGTCACCTCAGGTAGCAGCGTCACGTCTGGTCAGTGCTTCACTGGTTCAGTGAAAACAAGAATTATCACGAGCCACGTGGTGGGACTGCAGGATGGTGGGAGTCCAGAGAGCTCCGTGTGGAACAGACTCCATGGAAAGACGCCAAAGCCACGTGGGGGGGGGGGGTGGAGAAGGGGACAGACGGGAACCAGAACCAGAGAAGCTCGCACGCCTGCCATGTGGCCCACGTCAGGGAGAGACGGAGTGTTTCATGAGCAGATCGGCAGCAACTGCCTGGCCGCTCTCTAGAACGAAATTTGATCCCAACCTCACACCACACACGGAAAGCAGTTCCCACAGGGTCAGAGGAGTTCTACGCGAAAGAACAAATTTAAAATTGGGGCCTTTCTGACACATGCTACAACATGCGGAATGAACCTTAACAACCTGACGCTACAGGGAAGAAGCCGATCGCAAAACACCACATACTGTAGGACTTCACGTATATGAAATGTCCAGAACAGGCAAAGGCAGAGACAGAGGGTCGATCGGTGGTGCCAGGGGCCATGCGGAAGGAGGACTGGGGAATGACAACGAGCGAGTACAGCCTCTTGCTGGGGTGATGATACTGCTCTGGACTCAGTTTTGATGGCTGTGCAACTCTGTGAAATACCCAACAACGCTGAGTTGTACACTGTCCTATACAACATATAAACCATGTGAACTTGGTCTCAGTGCAGCAGTTACGAAAAAGAACAACTTCCGCTTCCAGGTAAAAAGGCTTTCTCAATCAAGACACAAAAAGAACAAACCATCAAGGGAAAGGCGGTCAAGGCTGTTTGAGGATTACAGCCCCGCCCGACAGCGGACGGCGGATCTGTGGGCACCATCAGGAGAACGGCTGCCGTCCGGGAAGGGCTGTGCGCAAGTCCGGCCCAGAGCGGACAGGGGGTCGCACGGAATACACACTGAACTGCTACAAATCAGTAAGGAAATACGTGAGGACTCCACGGAAGGTGAGTCACGGGCGGAAATATGCCAGGGGATGCCTGACTGCGGGCGTCACCAGGGAAATGCAAATGAAGACAAGAAGACAGCAGAGTGTCACATGGGAACTTGGCGATGGCGAGCGCTGAAGAACCCGGGGACGCGGGGTGCCCACCGGCGCAGCAGATCGGAGGGCAGCCTGGCGTGGCTCCCTGCTCTAGAAGACGCACGCGCCCCCGAGGATGCCCAGCACAGGTGGGGGAGGAGACGGAACAAGAGCGCATCCCCAGCACCCGCTGGGGCAGCGGAAAAACTGGAAACCCCCTAAATGTCTTCCTGGAAAACTGGACAAACTGGTTTCAACCAACAACAAAACAGTAGAGGTACAAACAAAAGAGCTAGAGGTATGAACGAGGACAGGTCTCAAAAACACAGGGGGCAAGTAGCCGAGGGACACGTGTAGAGAGGACATCGTTCCCGCAAAGTCTCATCATCACACATCCTTCACGGATCTGTGACCGACAAGAGAAGTAAAAAGCTCTGCAGGAGAATGATGGGCCCTGAATTCCAGGCTGAGGGTCTCTCGGGGCGCGGGGGGATGGGGGGGACACACACGCGCACCTCGTCTCCACCTGTTAACACTTTATTTCTTGAAAGAAAAGGCTCTGGAGCTAACATGCATTCTTGCTGACAATCTGACAAAGGTAGGCAGTGGAATAAACAGCTGTCTCATCATTGTCCAAGCTTGTTGCTTTTTATAGAATTCCTAACAAAAAAAAAAATAATGCTTTCTAAGTAAAAGGAAAAAAGTCAGGGCAGCACAACAGACCCTCCAGGAGAGACACTGCAAACCCCTGATGTCAGCACACCCCCTCCCTGGCTCCCGGTGGCCAGGCTGCTTCCGGAAGACCCCCAAGCACCCCTGGCCACAGGCTCCTTGAGTGCCACCCCCACCCCATGGGAGCAGTCCAACCGCGGCAGGTCAGGAGCCCACGGGGAGGGGAGGGGTCCACAGGATGGAGAGGCTGACAGGCGGAAGTCACCCTCCTGCACACAGTTAGGGGACAAGAGCAGACCCCTTTGCCCCACCTGCTCTGCGGCCTTGGACAAGCCCCTGCCTATTAGGCCCCTGAGAAATGGGGGCAAGAGTCCCAAATGACCCAGGGGCAGCTCTCAGGGCAGGACGGGAGCGAAGCGACTCAGAACCCCTGCAAGACAGCATCCCTGCAATTAGGCGGGGCAGGGAGGACCCGCCCAGTTAGAAATGACACACACTTGGCATGGGGACAGCAAACCGCATTTCCCATTTCACATAAAACCCCCAGCAGGATGAAGACTGACCGAAGGATCACCGGCTTAAAGGCGCCACCACTCCCCCCACCAAGTCCCGGGGAGGTGGTGCTCCTCCAGCGGCCGGAGGGCCCAACCCCTCCCGAGCCCGGGGAGTGTCGCAAAGGGAAAGAACTAGGCCAGCCACGTGCACATGACCGCCTCCGCCGCCGAGGGTCCTGCAGGGAGAGGCAGAGTGGTGTGCGGGAGGACCCGGGTCAAGGGTCCCGGCCCCGGCAGCACCGTCCACGTGGCCTCGACTTCCCCATGTGAAGTCACAGGGGACTCGTTGGGGATGAAGATCAAAGCCTGGGCTAGTGACATGTACTCAGCAGACGACCGTCCCCCCCAAAGGTGCCCACACCTGAACCCCGGTCCCGGAGCCTGGGAGGGCGTTCCCCGCTGCGGTCACAGGGCGGTGTGACCACGCAGGGAGGGAAAGCTGGCTGCTGGCTCAGAAGATGGGGAAGGGGCCGCTAGCGAGCAGTGCCTCCTGGAGAAGGCAGGAGAGCAGAGCCTCCCCTCAGGGCCCCGGGGAAGAGCGTAGCCCACTGACGCCCGGACTTCAGCACTGCTGACCTTGGGAACCGAAGACAAGATGCCAACGTGCGGCAGCCACAGGAACCAAGAGGCGGGCCGTGACCTTAGCTGACTCACCTAGGCTCGCAGAGCCTGTGTGTCACTTAAAAATGGGATAAAAACCGAGCTTGGGAGGCTGCCGTGAGGTCTGACCGAGGCAGCAGGTCCGAAAGCCCCTGGCACGGGGCCGGGAGCTCAGTGGGCGCTCAGTAAAACCAGCCCGTCTGCCCCACTGCCCACACGAGGACGGCACGACCTTGATGGGAAGGAGTGGCGAGCCGGGGCTTCCAGGCCACCAGGATGACCCGCGGGGACAGTGGCGCCACCCGGGCCTGCCACCTCCACTGGCTCACCCAGGCCCGCAGCACCTGCCTCGTTGTCAGATCCAGCGAAGGCTGGCTATCACCACAGACCTTAGGAAGTGGAGTGTGAATCCGATTGAGTCAAGGCACACTGGTAGGGTATTTGAAGCAAACACGGAGTCCCCTTTGGTTGTAAAGCCAACTGTCCTGCTGGCTGGGCGCTTGGTTACCCCTGGCCGCTGAGCACGGGCCAGAGCGGGGACCCTCAGTGGAAGAGTGACCTCCCCTGGCAGAGCCGGAGTCAAAGGTCAGGAGAGGAGGGGGGTCAGCTGGGCCTCTGCGTATTCACAGCTGTGTGACCTCGCACTAGGGAATCAACGTCTCTGAGCCTCTGCATCGCCATCTGTAAAGGAAGGAGTGATGCCCCGTCACGGGCTGCCAGGAGGATTCTGGAATACCCAGGCCATGCCACAGCAGCTCAGGAATTTGGAGGGCAGTTGACAATTCTCACTAGTCCCTCCACAGCCTTTCCAATCACAAGCTTGGAGTTCGAATCCCCTCCTGCCACTTGAGCAAGGGACTTCCCCCGGGGTCTGGGCGTCACCATCTTAGACGGAGGCCTCGTTCTCAGAGCCATCCTTTGGAGGAAGCCCACACTGGGCGCCCCTCCAGGTGGCACCTGGTGACTCTGTGACTGCGTGCTGAGCACCTGTAGGCAGACCCCACCTCCCCCGCCACCTGGGACCATGGAGCAGTCTTGTTCCCGTTGCTTATGAAGCTGTCCCTACTGTCTTCCTGCCTGAACGCCCCAGCGGTGTCCTCCCCAGTGTCGCTCCTCCTGCACCTGCGGAAGGAGTGCTGGCTGGCCCCACGCAAAAGCTCTCCCATGGCGCCTCTGGCGGAGCCCGCACTGCTGGACAGACGCCCAGCCCCCGCCAGCCTCGGCAGCCCAGGACCCAGGCCCAGGGTCCATCGGTAGGGCACTGGGCACACCCCTTAGCCGTTGCTGCAGCCTCCTGATGCCTGGGGAAGGTTCGCAACCCTCACACCCTTGCACCTTGCTCTTGATCCTCGAAGCCCTGCCCTCAGACACAGCAGGAATCGTTAGTCCTTTCCACAGGGTCAAACACCCACCTGGGGCTGGGAGACGTGACCGGGGAGGCTGAGCACTGTAAGAAGGGCTCCCGGACACCCAAGCACCTGCCGTCAGGGACGCACTCAGAGCACCAGGGGCCTAAGCTCCAGCTCTGGCCGTGTCACCACTTGCCCCTGCCTTCTCTGGGACCCGGAACACCCCTCTGTACAACGAGGGAGTTGAAAGCCTCCAAGGGTCCTTCCGGCACAGGTAGGCATGGGTGGGCGTGGTGGGCGTGGTGGGCATGGTGGGCGTGGGCCACGGCTGCATGCCACATGCCCACGCAGCTGTCTTTCTTGAAGGAAGATAGGAACGAGAACAGACCCGAAGGTCAGGAGACTTGGTGCCAGGGTGAGGTCAATGTCTGGTTACTAACTAGAATAAACAAACAGGCCTCCGTCTTGCAGACAAGGCCCCACCCCCCCAGCCTCCCTCCCCCCAGCAGGTGAAGAGCCAGGAGGAAGGGAGGGAGTGGCGTGGGGCGCTCAGGAGTGTGTCATCACTCCCACGGGTGACAGGTGACTGCTGGCCACCAGGAACTGCCCCACAGCCAACTCCAGGTCTCAGCAGAAGAGCAGCACAAGGCCTGGCGGGGGACCCCGAGGGGAGCTCGGAGGGCGGTCAGGACAAAGAGGCCTTCAAGCTCAGCCTGTCCAACCTCCCCTTCTGACATCAGGGCGAACCTGGGACCCCAGAGTATTCGCCCCACTTGTCTGAGGTCACAGGCCATCCCGTGGCACGGCCAGGACAAGAGCGGGCACCCTGGGCCCCACACTGACCCTGTGAGGACACGTCAAATTCCAACTCCCTCTCCTCTCTGGCCTGCAGCCAGCAGTCTGTCCCAAGCAAGGTGACCATGACGATCCTAATGAGAGCAGGGGACTACAACCACGTTGGATAAAATAAGGATCCCTGTGTCCACACTGATAAAAACGACGTGCACACACGCCCGCCGTGGAGAGGGGGGAGGCCCTCCCGGCAGACGCCAACTGCTAAGTGTAGAAGGGAAGAGAGAGCCAGAAGTCCCCACTCACAGGCCAGAGTGACAACCAGCAGATGCCAGCCCGGCACACGAGGGTCCAGTGAGGACCAGGACACGGCCATCTCAACGTGCCCCCACGGGTTATCTATTAGCCACAAAGATTTACTGCTCTCGCCTCACAGCAGGGGGCCCTTCCGGAAACCTCCGAACCCAACAGATCCAAGCCTGCTGGGACCAGCCAGGTGCCTCCAGACCAGACGTGTGACCCCTCGGCGTCCTCATCCGTGGTCCCTGCCCCAAATGCACACACCGACTCCAATCCTGAGGCAACGTAAGACAAAGCCAAACACCTGGCAGGTCCCCACTCCTTAAAAATTCTGATGAAATGTCACAGGACAGCTCTGCAGGAAAGAGGCTGAAGAGAGCGAGCGGCGCGTGGCCGGGACTGGGGCCGGATCGGCAGAGCTCCGCGTCCAGACAAGCAGGTCGGCACTCCACCTGCTCTCGCTGACCCCCGGGGTGGTCCCCACGTGAGTGAGCCCAAGTGTTCAGTTCAGGAAAAACAGAGCAGACACGAAGAAGCGAACGCACCCGGCAAGAACGATCAAGGAATGAGGCGGCCACGGGAAACCAATGCACCTTCTCTTGGAGATGTTTTCAAGACGGGAAAAGGCTGAGCAAAGGCCAGTCTTTGTATCAGCACCAACACTGTCATCCCAACCACCATGCAGCCACATCCCCCAGAGTGACGTCCACGGAGGTAACTGGGAGCCCCGGCCACAGCCCCACACCAGCTGCACCTGCGCCCGCCAAAGCCAGCGCCGGGAATACGAGGGAGCTGCCCATACCATCAGGAGACCATCCGTGTTTGTCCCGCGACAGGCGAGAGGTACATAACATCTGGTTGGCCCACCCGAAGGAATGTTTTGTCAACACTAACAAGGTTTGCGAAGACCAAGAGAGGAAAGCATCTGATGCAGCGCTGAGCGACAAAAGCCAGATTCCACATTAAACCTGTGGCGAGATAAACAGCAGCCCAAACACTCATGCAACGGCGGAAAAAACCAACAGCTCAACCAGAAAGGAAAAATCTTCAGAGCAGGATCTGGGGGACTGGGTTAGACATGTGTTTTGGTTTTCTTGCTCCTTTTCCAAATCCTCCTGTCTCTAACAAATGCGTGTCCCCCTCAGAAGTAAGTAAATGCCTCAGCCCTCCTGTGCACACAGCATGGAGCTTCTCTTCCCTTGCAGGAGCCGCTCAAGCCAGCTGCCTCCTCCATACCAGGGATGGGGCCCCAGGAGCTCTGGGTGAAGAGCTGCCTCTCTGTGGTTGTGGCTGAAGGATGCCCTCCTGTCCCGGTGAGCAGGTGCATGTGGGTGGCCAGCACACGCGGTCTTCACACCTGCCCACGCGTGCAGTGTGGGAGGAATCTTAGTTCAAACACTTGGCAGCCGGGGTCAGGCCTGGGGCTGGGCTGGGCTGGGCGATCCCAGGACGGCCCGTGAACCCACTGAGTCTCAGCTTTCCCATCTGTGAAACAGTGATGATCACACACACACACACACACACACACACACACACACACACACGGCAGGATCACTGTAAGGAACTATGGCCTCATGTAGCAATTCCAGGGTCTTCCATCACACCAGCTGCCAGACAGGCCCTCAGCACTCCTAATTCTGACCCCCAGGGACATCCAGGGGGTCCTGCCCAAGCCCCTTCCACATGGACATTTAAACCCATCAGAAGAGGGTACAAGGGAAAAGCATTCCCAGAAGGGCCCTGGAGGAAGCTCAGTCATTCAAAGCATGTCCTGCCCCACCACCCGGCCCCGTGGCCCGGAGAAAGAAAGGGCCATGCTGGTCACACACCCCACAAGGGCACAGTTTGGTTAATCAAAAGCCACGGCCTGGCTCTGTCACAATGCTGGAGCCCATGGGAACCTGAGAAATCCCTTCTACAGAAAGAAACCAAGGTCCAGAGAGGAGCTGAGCCTCCCTGGGAGTCACAGAGCCAGGATGAGAAATCAAGCCCCGACCCAGGGGGATTCTAGCTGCACGGAGCAGGCCAAACAGCTATCCCGAGCCCCAGGGCCAAAGAGCTTACGAGGGAGACAGCCACGCTCCTGGCTGAGATACCCCCGGCTTAGCCAGGACCACATCCTACTGCAGCCACGGCCAGAGCCCTCCGTCCAGCTAGGACAACTCACAAGCATGTAGCATCAGCTGACACGCCAGGACAGCACCATGTAGGAGCATCAGCAACCTCTCGGAGCTAGGCCAGCTGAGTGCTGGCCTGCCGCCCCTTGCCACGTGGTCCCAGCCTGGACAGTGGGCTGGGCCGGGTGGCCTCTGGTACAGTTCTCCACTCCTGGCGAGATCCTCCTACTACAAGGCCCAAACAGCCTGGCCAAGGTAGGGCTGCCTACACCTGGGCTGGGCACCAGGACACAGCACGGAGCTTTCCCCAAGAGCAGGCTGCCTTCGAGAGGGGGCTCTGCTGCTCTTTTCAACGGAGCCTATGAGCCACTGCCCATCAAGTCCCCCTCTTGGTGCTGAGGTTCTGCTCCATCCATGCAACAAATGATGAGGATGACCTCCGCCAGGACGCCAAGGTGGAGGCCAGAAATGGGCAGTTACCTCCCGGCCAGAAGAGCCTCTGAAAGGGCAGATGAGAAAAGACCCACCCCAGACCCAAAGTTGAGGCAGGGAGACCCATGTTCCCTGACCCACAGAGGCCTTAGGGAGACTAACAGGCAGGCACCTCATCCCTCCCTGGGACAAGCCAGTGGCCTCGGTGTGGCTCGGCACGTGGCCAGTGGCTCAGGGGGTGGCTGGGGCCCTCCCATTGCAAAAATCAGGGCAGGACTAAGCTTCACTATCTACCCTGGATGCGGGGGCTGGGGCACCTCGGCTGCTACCCGATGAGCCTCCACTACAAGCAGGCAGATCCCAAACTCCTCAATTGGTAGACAAGGAAATAGTCCCCATGAGCGTGGGGCCCCGTCTGCCTACCCAGCCACCCCAGTCAAGAGGCCATGGGGGGATCCCGACCCTCAGGCCTCCCCACCTCAGCTTCAGGGGCTCCAGAGGCAGCCCCACTATGGTGTCCTCAGTCGGTCACTTGGAGATATGGCCCATATTCACTGTGTAGAAGCTAGCAGTGACATGTTTGACAGGTGTGGCTCCCGGAGTCCCCTCTCTGGTGACCAGAAGCACAAGGCCTGCACTCTGGAGCTGAGGGAGCTCCCGGAGGAGGAGCCAGGAAGAGGCTCGCGTGAGGCGGGGTCCTCCGTAGTCACAGACCCATAGCCCTGAGAGTGTCCCAACCTCTGCCCTGCCCCCTCTCACCACACTAAGACCACCCAGGGGCTTCTGGGGGCCCATCCCCAGCCAACTGCTCACCCCCAAACCCTGCCTGGGCCCAAGCCCACCCAACCACGGGAGAGAAGCCTCAGGCAACACAGGTTTCTGCTGGGCTCAGAGGGGAGAGAAGAGAAAGGCTTGGTACACACTGGACTGGACATTCTCCTAGATCCCCAGGACAATCCATGGGGGCCCGGCCCCACCGCCCACCTCTACCTTCAGCCTCTCAAATTCAGAGATCACACAGATGGGGCAGAGGGGAACAGGCGGCAAGCAGCAAGTCCACAGGGAGCCACAGTGGCCGAGTCAGCCCTACACCCCAACCTCCCTCCCGGGCCTGCAGATGCCTCCCTTCCTCCCACGGGAAGCAGGACCCAAGCCTGCAACTCTGTGGGGAGGGGCGCTCACCAGGCAGCATCAGGAGGCTGTGCCTGCCCGGAGTACGTCCCAAGGAGCCCCGGGGGCCCTCAGTAAACAGGAGCGCCCGAGGGTAACTATCTCTCGGCTGCCGCTAACGTGATAGGCAAAATGAGGCCTCTGCGTGTCTGGATCTGAGCACTGGGACAGCATGAGCTTGGGCAAGTTACTCTAGCAACCAATCCACACTGGCATGACTCCATTTACCCAGCCTGGAAAGACACTCGCTCGGGAAAAATGTGCTGGGGGCCAGCTAGGGCCCCCTAGAAAGGCAGGGTCAGAGGGAGGAGCCCGGGGACCCACAGCTATCTCACGGGTGGGCAGACCCAGGCATTGATGCTCATGGCTGCCTCCTCCCTGTGGGTCCTGGCGTCACAGACTCCCAAGACAAGGGCCTATCCCAGGGGCTCACAGCAGCAAGGCCGGGGGAGGGGGGACGAGGCTGAGGCACCCACAGGCAGGAGTGGCCCCCAGAGAGAAGCAGCATACAGCCTCCAAAGCCGGGGGGGGCCGTCACGTGCCACGTCCCTCCACACGGCACAGCACGGCCATGGCTGGGCACGACAAAGGCGAGAAGCTGCCTCAGACGCTCCCGGTGAGGGGGTTCAGAAGGCACAGCCGAGGCCTGGGAGGTGAGAGGTGCGTGTCCGGTCACGAAGGCACAGCTCGGGGAACGGCAGCCCAGGGCTGCAAGCTCACCGTTGGGGCTCTCGGCCGGGCGGGGGGTGTGAGGGGATGACGCAGAGTCGGCCCAGCCTGGAGAACCCACAAGCTCCCGGCCCTGGGTCCGGCCCAGGCTGGGGCCTAGGAAACATCAGCGGGAAGGAGGATGGGGGAGGCACGGGTGGGGGTCCCGGCCTTGCCTCGTGACTTTGGCACCTGAAGGTCCCTGAGTTACCACCTTCTCGGCTATGAAAGAATTACCTCTCTGCTGCAGAGCTGGTGAGATTCCATGAAATGTGAAGAGCCTGGTACCGGGCCTGAGCCCCAGCAATCTGTGCGTCCCCTTCCTTCCTCCCTCCCCTTCCTAGGGCCACCTGCGTGCTCACCTCAGTGCAGAGCCACCAACTGGGTCTCCAGCATTCTTCAACTGCATCCTTCCCCAGAAATGCCCAACCAGCCCAGGGTCAGCCCCACAGGGTGACGACACGCTATGCCACAGTCCATATCGTCTGAGGAAGGCCACCCTTCCTCCAAACAAAAGGATAGTCTGGACCAGAAGATAATGACATTTTCCCGCAGGCTGGTCCACGCAGCCCTGAGGTGGCAGCAGATGTCCAGAGGCACAGATGCGCTGGCTGGCTGGGGGCAACATCGCCCCCACCCCCAGGCCTCAGGTCCTGCTCCCCATTTTATCTCTGCTGCCTGTGACCCCCATGACCTTGTCCCCCCATGGCACCCCTCCTGGTCACCTGGGCCTCAAGGGCAGTGGGGGACCGGGGTCATCACTCTGCCCCCACAGACTTGGGAGTCCCCATGCCTCTCAATCGGCAAAGGACAGCTGACGTGCCCCGGGTGCCTAGCACCCAGTGGGACAGGCGCGGTTACCTCTTCATGCAGGTGCTGAGACTGAGCCCGGCCACAGCCACACGGCACCAGGGCTGAGGTTTGCATCAGGGCTGCCCCCCACACAGGAGACCACGTCCAGAGCCCAACCAGCGTCCGCCTGCCTTGCAGGAGGAAGGAAGGTTTCTTCAGGCATGGCCTGCCCTGGGTTATGTGTGTGTCACAAGAGCTGTCCTGGAAAGCAGCAACCCCCTCCACACCTCACACTCACGTAGGCACACATGCACACACCTCTCACATTCATTCACACCCACGTGCACACACGTATGTGGACATGCCTACATTCATACATACATACACACGCTCACACCCGTGCATGTACACACACTCGGGGATGCACACACACACGAGCACATACATACGAGCAACTCACACCCACGTGTGCATGCGCACGGCTACGCACAATCACACTCCTGCACACCATGTACGCACATCGCGGTTATGCACGCACACACAGGTATGCACGATACTCACACCCACATATACACGTACACACAGGTGTGCACAACCATACACACACACAGACAGTGCACGCACACACAGGTGTGCACTACCATACACACACCCACATGTGCACGCACACACAGGTGTGCACCATACACACACCCACATGTGCACGCACACACAGGTGTGCACCATACACACACCCACATGTGCACGCACACAGGTGTGCACAACCATACTCACACCATGTGCACGCACACACAGGTGTGCACCATACACACACCCACATGTGCATGCACACACAGGTGTGCACAACCATACACACACTCACATGTGCACGCACACAGGTGTGCACAATCATACTCACACCCACATGTGCACGCACACACAGGTGTGCACCATACACACACCCACATATGCACGTACACACAGGTGTGCACAACCATACACTCTCCCACATATGCACATACACACAGGTGTGCACACACTCACACAGTCACGCCCTGTCTGTCTCTGGGGTCTCGACACAAGGGAAAACTATCGAGCTGGGAGCAGTCAAGGGGTCATTTATTTTAATTATTAAAACAGCAGCTACTATAATGCCACTTAATTACCTAGTACATAAAACTGCCTCCACATCTTAGCAGAGCAGTAAATCAACTCAGAAGCAGAGCTGTTTTAAGCATTCTTGCTGAAGATTCAGGGGGGCGCGGAGTCATCCGTCACCTCCCCCCCAGGAAGCGATAACCCAGATCTCTGCTCCGCAGCGGTGGCCTCGGCTGGCTGCCTCGGCTGGCTCCCGTGGCCAGTGTGCGCTGGGAGGCTGGCGTCCCCCCGTCCCCCCACCCCCACCCCACGGCTCGTCCGCTCCGGCCCCTGCCCCACCACGCTCCCTCCTTTGTGCGGTCCACAATAGCCCCGCCAGATGGCGCGGCGTGGCGAGCGGCCTCTTCAAGCCAATCGCTCATCCTGTCGGGACCCAGCAGGGCTGTGGGCAGGACACCCGGGCACGGGCCTAAGCCGAAGCCCACACCGCACTCGCCTTGCCCTGCCCTGCCCTGCCCTGCCTGCCTCCCAGGCCCCTGCCCATAGGCACTGATGGCTTAGGGCACAGCTGGGCCATCGACGTCCCGCAGGTAGGTGCACCCCCACCGGGGAGCAGGCAGGAGCACCAGGTGATTTGGTGGTCCCTCTGGCCCTGTGCGACACCGGGATGAAGTGGGAGGGCAAGAGAGCAGGCGGGGACGTGCCAGGCACCGTTCTCCCCCAGCGTTGGCAGAAGGCACGGTGCCGAGCTTGCCAACAGGCAGACATAAATCACTCCCTCCTGTGGGCTGCCCAGCCTCCAGGGGCCAGCATCCCCCTCGCACGTCTCCGCGGGTAAGGGGGCCTGTGAAGGGCACACGAGAGAGCAGGTGGGCTGCGCAGCTCCTGGGCATGAGCCAGACCAGGCTGGGAGAGCCCCCCGCTCCCCCTGACGATGTCCCCCAGAGACCTGGCGGGTGGCGGGCCCCGGCTCTCGCCAGGGACCCCGGGGCTGTCCCTAGACTTGCTGCAGTGCGTGGCCAATGCACACGTACCAGTTCACCTGTAGGCTAAATTCCCAGCAGCGGGAGTGCTGGGCCAAAGGGGACATGCCTTGGCAACTGTCTAAAAATTACCGAATTCACACTCCCATTAGCGTGAATGAGAGCATCCGTCTCCCATCAGCATGTAATGAGAAAAGTTTTCTGTGTTGTTCTTTGTTCTTTGTAGAGAAGGCCCTAGCCAGTCGGAGGTCTTTGAGCTCTGCATGCTGCCTCTCAATGCCTTCTGGCCCCTTAACCCAGGAAGTGCCTCCTATCTGTCCCTTGTTCTCCCACCACTCACAGTGTGGCTGGAGTGGCTGGACAGGGGGAGTGGGATCGGCTGACCCCCCAACATACCCACCTCCCTGGGCCCGCCCTGCGGCTGGGCAGGTGCATCCCAGGGTCAGGCTCAGCAGGAAAGAATCAGTGCTCCTCTGAGGCCCCTCCTCCATGGAGCCTTCCAGGATTGCCTCGAGAGGCTTGTGCTCTCCTACCTGCCCTCTGCAATGCCCTAAGCTTTTTTTGATTCTTACCTCCTCCCGTAATGTTTTCCCACCCCAAATCAGCCTCCTCCCCAACTTGAGTTCCCTGAGGGCAGGGACTCTTCTGAGGCGTGTTGCATTCCCCGGGTCTGGCGTGGTGCCTGGCATGGGTCCCGAGGATGGGAAGTGCCTGGTTAAGACCGTTAGGAAGCTAAAGCGGGGGCTGGTTGCTGGTTCACCCAGGCCCATCTCATGACACCAGGAACAATGTCCAGCCTGTTAAGTCCCCTCAGTGACTGTCCAAATTAAATCATCCTTACAGAAAGATGGGCATCCAGCCAATCTGAGACCTTCTGGACAGATCGGGCTGGCTTAGGGGACGCCAGTGGGGAGTGGGGGAGGGGGGCACACGCAGGAGAAAACAGGCAGTGAGGAACGTGCACTCGTCCACGGAATGCTCTGGAACTGCCAGGAATCTGGGCAGCAGCGGCAGCCACCGGGGACAACCAGTCCCTTTAAAAAAGGGGAACCAGACCCTCCCCAGGCGGCCTCCGGCCTCTGAGCACGCAGTCAAGCGGCTGTACTTGGGCTTAGTCACAGGCCACTGATCGCACTGTCCCCCAGCTGGCTTTGCCAATGAGAGCCAGCTCAAACTAAAGTGCAGCCACTTGGGGACCCTAGTCCTGGGTCGCTGGTCCCCTCGCGCTCCATCAACCACCGCCACCCGGCCCTCCTCCTACAGCCCAGCCACTCAGGCTAAGATGCTGCGTGCTGTCTGGTGGGAAGGAACTAGCTCCCCAGGGTCACCGTGCAGGAAGGTGGCAGTTGCAGGACCAGACCAGATCCCCGAGACGCAGAGCATGTGGGTGCATCACCGAGCTGACTCGTGACTCAGCTCACAAGGGGCCTCCCTGCGCTGCACAGCCCCCAAAGCACAGGGAAGCCGAGGTGCAGGGCAGGTCTGGGCCGGCAGTGAGAAGGGGTGTCATGGAGGGGATCGGGGGTCCTGAGACGAGCATGCACCCCCCCACCTTCCCTGCGCCTCACTTGGGGATGAAATGCCATGGCTCCGCCCTTGGCAGCTCACCGTCACAGAGGCCAGGACTATGTGCCCGCTGACAAAATGAAAGCCGGCTGGAATGTTCTATGGCTCTTTAGAGTGTGAAGATTTACAGACAGAAGGCTCATTTACCCCCATCACGAAGCTTGAGCCTCACAACAGCCCCACTGACGGGCTTCTATTACCTTCTCCCATCTTCCAGATGAAGAAACTGATGTTCAGAGAGAGTCCATGACTCACCAAGTTTACTCCACAAATGAGAGCAGCAGTGTTATGTGCCCAGACTGTCTGCCGAGAGGCCCAGAGCAGCAACATGACCCGTCGGGAGTACCAGCTGGCCTGGTACAGACATCTGCCTGCCAGCTGGGGTGAACACCACCATGAAACGGGGGACAGGGCCACCTGAGCACCACCAGCCCACAAGCACAGCAGAGCACAGCCTCAGCACATCCCTCTGTCCTCACTGAACACCCGGGAGGTAAAAACAGGGTGGTCACTAGCAAACCCCAGACGCCGGCTACCGGGCCAGGGTCCCTGCCGCTTGGGGACACAGCAGCCCAGCAGGTTATGGGACTATGGGCAGCCCAGGGTTTCCTCCTGGAAAGTGAGGGCGAAAGGCAGCTGAGTCCTGCTATCGGGCTGAGCAGGGGCTCCCTCTGTATTCCCCAGACCTTCTGGTGAGTGGGCAGCGACTGCTTTGAAATACCAACTGAGAAGGGCCGCGCCAGGCACCAAGGGCCTCCAGGAGCCTCGGGAAGAAACGTAAGCAACCATCACTCCCCCCACACCAGCCACCCAGCGAGATGGCCTCCATGCTCATTCGTGTGCCTTGACACGCTGGCCCCTTCCTCGTGGCAGCCCTCTCCTTCACTGCCACCGTAGCCCAGGACGCAGGCTCTAAGATGACCTCCCAGGTCCAGGAGCACTCTGCCGGGAAGCTCCGACCCCGGGTGGCGCAGGGGGTGAGTACTGGGGGCACCCTCCCTGGCACACAATGCCCCGCACTGGGCTAAGAGCAGAAACGTGCAGAAGGGACTTCAATCCCTCCATAAAAGTCAGACAACCCAGAACCCCTACGAGGGATGATGCAAAACCCGAGTAATACTAACCTGGGACAAATGCAAGTTCTAGCGTAACTGAAGGCCTCAAATTCAGACTGATAGCACACTCCATGCTCACAGACCCAAGGGCACCGTGTGGCCCAGGACTGAGGGGGCCGCGGGAGAGGGTCGTGCGTGCGCAGGCCCAGGCTGTAGCAGGCACTGGGCACGTGGGAGCCCGCCCCTGATGATTAATAACCCATTGTCTGGCTCTTCCATTAACAGAGGACTCTACTCCGGGCATTCCAACTCAAGTAGAAAAAACACAAGGACAGCCACAAACATAAATAGGCATCCAACAGGCCAGGGCGGGGCAGGGCAGGGCGAACCCCAAAGTAAAGGCAGAAGGATGCGTGAGGGGCACGCTTGGCAGTCCCACCCCAGGGCAAGGGAAGGCAGCTAGACGCGGCCGAGGAAGACTGGTGGAGACGGGTCCAACAGCAGACAGGCAGCTCTGTCCAGGGACACAGAAGAGCAAGACAGGAGGCTGCAAGGGAGTCCACGCTCTCCCAGCGGGGCATCTGTGCGGCATGCTGCTTTAAAAGGAAACTGGTCTTTCCTGAGCACCAAGCTTACCCACACCCATCACCACGACCGAGGTCCACACAACACTACTAGGTGCCAAGCACTCTGCCAACCAACTATCTCAGACCTCCGAGGTATGCACTCTTGGTGCCCCATTTCACAGATGTGGAAACTGAGGCTCTGGACAGTGGTGTAACCTGCTCACATCACCCAGAATGGCAGCTGGTAGATCCAAGATATTGAATCCAGGACTGACCCACCAGGCTCTTCTTCAGCACAAACCCACAGCCTCCTGCCTCACCTCTCTCCCCCAGTCCAGGGAGGTGGGGCATCCTGTTTATACTCTCCTGAAGAGTGAGCAAGGTGTCAAGGCCCCTCAGCTCCCCAAGACACAAACGCCCTTTGCCCTGCCTGGCCCGACGAACTCTGTACCCATTTATAGCAGGCAAGCCTCATGGTACCTGAGGCAGGTACCTGCCTCCTGCTGAGCATCTACCGCCCGGGAAGGCCTACGAGCAAACCCTGCCCCACGCCGAGGGGCTGCCGTGGCACCTGGACAGGAGTCCCTTCCAGGCAGGGTGCTTGCCCCCTGCAGGTGGCGGGGGGCTCTTGGGGGCCAAGTCCTTAGTCACTTCCTCACTGAAGGGAAGGGCCCAGATGGCAGCAGAGGCAGAAGACATCTACCACGCCCTGGGCCTCCCGAGGTCAGGGTGCCGCTGGACCGTCCAACACAGCCAGAATACCACGAGGTAGGCCAAGGCCATGTGTATAGCTGCCCCAAGAACCCAAGCTGCCCGAGCCGGGCTACCTGGCTAGCTCAGCCTATCTCTGCGCCTCTACGTGGCTCCCTCATCTGAGACATGGGAATGGTAGCCGTGCCCCAAATCCTGGTCCAGGCTGACCTACGGAGGAGATGACAGGAGCCGGCATGGGGCTATCTGGAAGACTGCATCTGTCCCCCACACATTCACAGTCCCGTTGCAGGCTGCCTCTGCCCTGGGTGCACTGGAGCATGGCATGGTGACAGCTAAGGGAGAGCTGCACACAGGACCCATGGGAGCGCGTCAGAGGGGACCCCGGTTCATCCCGGGGAGTCCCAGCAACGACAGAAGTTCTCCAGGTAAAGGAGGCGGGGGCGGTGGCCAGGGGAGAAACCACCCGTGCTAAGGCCTCGTTAAGGCACCTGGGCTTTCCAGGAGAGCTTCGGAAGAGCCCCCCTTCTTACAGCAGAAGGGACCCCTGGCCCGGGACATGAAGACGCAAGCTCATTTAGGATGGGGGTGGGTAGCTCAAGGGCTTGAGTCTGTGACCCCTCTGCTGCCCACGAGCCTGGGACTAAGTCTGTGCAGAACCACTGGACCACATCAGGGTGGTGGTGACCACACCCCGTTGTGGTGAGCCGCCTCCAGAGGAGGGCCGGCCCCGGCCCAGGGAGCCAAAGTCCTAGCACCTAGTCCTGCTTCTGCCACTTGGGTGCCTTTAGCCATTTTCTGCTGGAAATGAAGGGCCGGTCTTATGTACCTGGGAATGTCCACTGAGCGGCTACAGGAAGGGCCCATGACCTTGCTGAGTGATCCAGGTCTCTGGCCCCAAGGCGGGGGACTGCTGGCCAGCTGTGCGCACATCCAAGGGGCCGCACCGGGGCCTGCTAAACCTCCTCCGAGCTCCGCCAACCTCCTCTGCACCTCCTGGCACTGGAGCCTCTGCCTGAGGCATCTCAAGGCATATCCCACCTCCCCGGCTTCCTTGTGGGGTGGGGGGCAAGTCCCAGGGGCATCCTCCATGAACCCCTGGACACATGCAGACATTTGGAAGACAGCACCCTGGTGATGGGCTGGCAGGCCTGCCCAACAAGGACATGAGGACACTGCTCAGGAGAGAAGTAGCTGCGGGACCCTGTGCCAACACCGAGTGGGATAGAGCAGCTGAAGAGGGCGCAGGGCAGGGCCCTCTGGGAGGATGAAACTGGGCCTTCCTGGGGCCGGGGACAGGGCAGGCCAGGCCACACATCCCACAAATGGAAGGATTACTGTGTGGTGCGTTATTAGTGGTTTGGCCAAAATCCAGACACAGGCTCCAAGAAAAGGGCAGATAAAACATGAGTTCAGTCAGGCTGTCAACAAAGGGGAGGATTACCCCGTCATCGACAGAACTGGAAATTATGTAGGGGTGGGGGAGGGTTCCTGTCGGGCTCCTGCAGAGCTCCCGCCCTTGCTCTAGCCTGAACGTGGTCCTGGGAGGCAGGCAGGGTCCGGGGAGGCCGGTGCCTGGCACAGAAGCAGGAACACGGGCCTCGGAAACACAGGTGGGCTGACCGAGGGGACGGGGGGCCGGGGGCTCCCGGGGATTCCAGGAGGGGGCGGCTACAGAGAGGCGGTCGCACGGAGGCAGGCAGCAGACACAGAAGGTCAGATCCCAACGCTCGGCCTGGCCGTCCAAACCCAGTCCCCAAACCCAGGCACGCAACCAAGCCCCACGCAAGCCCATGCCTTAGCCATGAAGGAAGACCCAAATCCTACCTGGGATGACCCTACGCAAGGAGGCTAAAACCGGGAACCTGGGAATCACACGACCCAGGGTTCTGGTTTCTGGAGTGCTCCCGTCCTTGAGCAAACGGGCCCCCCAGCCAGCGGGGATGCGCCGAGCAGAACCAGGAGGTCTTCCAAAACGGCACACGTGTCCCAGGGCACCGCACACCCGTTACTGCCCGGGGCCTATAAGCAATGACAGGCCGGCTCCCGGTGCTGGCACAAACCTGCAGCCGTGAGGACCAACACTGCCTATCCAGAGGGGCTCCAGGAAGATAAGAGAGAGGGACCCAGCCATCCAAGGCCAGGACACCCCAGAGCCCACGCCCGAACGCAGACACATCCGGCCTCACATCGGGATCCCGGGCATCCCGGGCAGCCTCCTAGAGCCTGAGACATCCGTCAGTTCTCCACACCGCCGAGGCGGCACGCGGAGAGTGCCGAGCATGGTGTCTGCACACGCAAGACGGGATGGCCGTCGTCATTAGGGTCACTGTCCCAGGGCAGGCAGGGCTCCGAACCCACAAGCAGACTCGGTTAGGACATCTGCTAATGCTGGAGCCAGTGAGAGCAATCCTGAGCTAATGGCTGGCCTTAACAAGGTGAACAGGATGTGGGGCCAGAGATGGCTCCGAACAGGGAATTTCTGATGTAAAGCTAGAAATGTGCCTTCCTGAGACCCAGTCACCCCTGCAGTGACATCCACGTGCAGCCATCGTGGCCGTACTCTAACACACCTGAGCATCTTACACACTTCATCCCATCCAGCCCAACCACACCCTGCCGTAAGGAAGGTTCTAGCATTAAGTGGGGACTTAATGCATGAGGAAAGAAGCACAGAGAGGTTAACCCGCAAGCCCAACGCCACACAGCAACCAACACTGGAGCCTGCTGAGAACCTTGGGCCCCTGGACAGAGTTTCCTCCCACCAGGATCAAGAATAGTGAGAAAAGTGGGGGCTTCTGCGTGCCTGGCCCCTTCCTGCACACAGACCCTGTGATGGTGGTCTCCTACTGATTCCACTTCATAGATAAGGAACCCCAGCAGGAACTAGAGTGGCCCAGGCAGAGCCCAGGGCAGCAGGGGTTGGGGGCTGGGGATGGTCCTACCGGCCTGACGCTTCTAAGGGGATGACTCGCCAGGAGGGGAGGGTCAGAGGAGTGCATTGGGCTATAACCTACCGAGCCAGTCAGGAGACACACAATGTGTTCCAGGACCTGAGGAGACAGCCTGCAGGCCCCAGGAACAAGGAGTGCTCCCAGGGCCAGAGGCACCTTATCTTATCCCAGGCACCGGGCGGGCGCAGGAAACACAGACCTTATGGGCGTATGCAGCTTTGGAGGGGCCTGAATACAAATGGAGGGACAAAAGCCAAAAAGAAGAGGAGGGCCGGACCCAGAGGCCCAGCTGGGTGGGCACACGCCTCTAGGCTAGGCTGGCAAGCCCTCTGGGTGGTCCCAGAAGGACAAACGGGGCCTCCTCCTCTCCCATCTCCCGGACTCCAAGCAGCAAGTCCCGCCTGGAAGGTTCCCACCAGCACCCCGCCCACTATCCACCCAGTCCTGCCGTCCCCACCTGTGCCCCGGCGGCCCGACCTGCCCCCTCTGGCCGGCCACTCCACCAAGCTGGCAGTGGCACAGGAAGGAGGGATGAAGACAAAGGAAGCCCAGGCACGGAGGCCACCAGAGATGTGGCCCCAGGGAGGGGGCCTGGGGACACCGAAGACCAGCCTTTCCAGAACTACTATGCCAGAATCCAACCTCCCCCACCCCGCGGACGTCTCACCGAGGTCTGCGGCCAGGGGCCACTACGGCAATCGGTCACAGCAGCAGAAGCAACACCCCATAATAATCACGGCTACTAATTTATAACAAACACCCCAGCTCCAACTGCTGGGATGACCAAGTGCCTTTGCCACACACGTGGCACTAAATGCGTACAGCGAGCAGCCCCCTCGGCCCATCGGAGACGCAGCGGCTCGGAGCCGGGAGACCAAGGCAGTGGTCGGGGGCGTCCCTGGGCACAGAAGTCCGGAGGGGAGCAGGCTGGGGCCTCCACCTCCGGGCGGGTCGGACCCCCTCCTGGCTGTTAGAATACCCTCCAGCCCCTCGGATTCTTTCCCTCCCTGCCGCCGCAATTGCGGCAAGATTTATGATGCCAGGAACTCCTTGGAGAGAAAAGGTGAACGGGAAATTGAATCACAGCACAGGGTAATTTGTGGCCTGTCCAGGGCCTGACGGATGTAAGTATTTCGGGCTGGCAGAGGCCTGGTTCCAAGCCCCATGACTGTGTTTCTGAGCCCGGCTCCACCGGGCTGATTGGAACAACAGATCCCACCCACCCCCACGGTCCCGCCTTTTGATGCGGGGCGCATCACACCTGCCCGGCCTCCTGCCCCTTCATCTTGGCCCAGAGCCACAAGAAGAGGGGTTGAGGGGGACGGGGGAAGGGGCGCAGGCAACAGGACTAGAAACTGCTCGGCATGAGCATCCTACCCTCACAAGGGTGACTCCAGGAGCAAGAGGTCCAGAGCCTCCCCACACAGTGTCCTAGAGCCCTAACCCTAACCCAGCCCCTGGAAGTCTCTGGAAGTCAGCAGCATGGGTCAGATTCCCCACATCCCCTCCTCAGCCCACTGGCTCACGGTCGCAGGGTGGTAGGCCCCACAGGTGTTGGAGGATGGGCTTCTGTGATCCCTGGCCCCACCATGGGCAGCCTGCAGGAGCCCTGGGACCGTCTGTGAATGGCCACACTGCGGCCTGCCCTGGGAATGCCTCCAGTCCCGGGGGACAGCTGCACCTCCTTCGAAAATGAATTGTTTTTTCCAAGAAATAACATGAAAAGTCCAAAGGCCGGAACGTGGGGGTGTTCATGCCACCATGGTCATCTCCTCCCCGCAGCTTGTCAGAGGGGCTGACGGCTCTGACTTCACCACCAGGATGCCACAGGGCCTCCAATCAGGCACCGCACGCCCCACGCCACGCCCAAACTCCACTGGGAAACCAGAGAGCCCCAAAAAGTGTAAACGGGGTGGTGTCCTCTCCGCCCAGCTCTGGATAGGATCCTAACTCCAACAGCTCCATCCACTCAGTCCCCTCGGTCACCAGAGTCCAGCCATGATGGCCCTCATCCTGCTCATACCTCCTCCCCTTCCAGACACTTCCACGTGTCCCCACCAGCACTCACCAGTGTCCGAAGCCGTCCCTCCGCTGATTCAGTGCTAGTTCATCCATCTCCCCAACAAGACCACTGTCTGTCTCACTCCTGGAAGAATCCCAGGAGCATGGAAATGGGCCCACCCCGACCAGGCTACTGGACCTCTGAGCCACCCTGTCCCTGTGTGTGGGATGGGACGATGGTGACCTCAGAGCCAGGGCGTCATGGTGACCAGAGGAGACCCGACACGGAAAGGCCAAGGACGCAGCCTGGTGCCGAAGGGGACAAGTAAAGCCGCCACCGTTTCTGGGGGCGCCCAGCACCCAGGCCGCACCGGCCACCGCCCGCCACACCAGTTCAGGTCTCTGGGAGCCCCCAGTGTCCCCATCCCGGCCCTGCTGCTGCCGCCGTCCAACATGTCCCCAGCGCCGTCCATCAGCCAGAGGTGCAGAGACAAGGGCAGAGGACGGGACGCCCTGGGGGCTCCCTGCAGGGTAAGGAGGCGAGGGAGGCCAAGACTCCATAAAGAGGGGGAGCGCCCAGGATCGGGCCTCTGCCTGGCTTGTGGGCTGGCGCCCGATGGTCTGAATGTGTGTGTTTCCACAAAATTCATGTTGAAATCCCGACCCCCAGAGGTGATGAGCCTCTGGGAGGTGCTCAGGCCAGGAGGGTGGAGCCCCACGAGTGGGATCGCGCTCTTATAAAAGGGGCTCCAGACTGCTCCCAGCCCCGTCCACCGTGTGGATGCCGGTGCGGGAAGCGGGCCCTCACTGGAAGTCAACCATGCTGGAGCCTTGATCTTGGACTCCCAGCCTCCAGAGCTGTGAGCAGTACATTTCTGTTCCTCATAAGGCTGCCGGTCTCTGCTGTTTTGTCACCGTAGCCCAAACAGACTGAGAAGGGGGTGCTGCTTCCAAGACCCCACCTTAGGGAAGTTTGTTTTGAGTGCCACTGAAGGTCACTGAGTCCCCCACAAAGAAGCGCAGGACCCTCAGCTGTCACGGATGACAGCACCGAGTCCTAACCACTGGACCACCGGGGAGCGTCTGCAGTCATGGATGTGCCAGCACCAGCCCAAGCCACCACCTCAAGGTCAGTCGCCCCGCCCCAGAGCTGGGCCTGTTTCCCCACAGAGGAGAGGGCTACGCAGGGCCTGGCTGGCAGCAGGTGGCCAGGGATGAGGCCGCGTGGCCTGGCTGCTCGGGGCGGGGGGGCAATGGCAGCCTCCTGGGGGAGCTCGGTTCTTACACTCACCGCCCCCCGAATGCACCCCTCACCACAGCCCCACCCAAGACCCTCTGCAGGCCCTGGGCCTCCCCCACGGAAGGGTGCAGGACCCCTGTGTCTCTGAGCCTCAGACTTCTGGAAATGCGAATGCCTGCCTCGGACCTGACCTGCAGAATATCCCAGGCTGCCACAAGCTCTCTGCAGCAGCTATGCACTGAGGGGCTGCCCCAGGGTGTCGCCCAGATCCTGCCTTGCTGGACTTAGGCTCCTCACTCATCCTGGAACCTGAAGGACAGAGGGGGATGACCACACGTAGGAGTTGTCACGTGGAACCCCAGATCTTGACCGGATAGCCTCACTGAAAAAGGGCACCCCTGGTTGCCAGCTTTGTGCAAGGGTTAAATTCTCAGTGAAACCCTGCTCTGTCTTCCCGGCCCCGGCTGTGCTCTCTGACTTCTCACCACCCTGTGGCCGACGCAGAGGACTAGGGGGCCCTGCCCCTGGGCGGCTCGATGAAGTGAATGTGCTTCTCTGTGTGTTCGGCCGTAGAAACAGGCAGCTCTTGGCGGGAATCCTGCCTGGACCAGGGAGGCAGAGATGCTGGCTGGGCAGCATCCCACCCCCCGGCTCGTTTTCTCCCCACCAGGACCTGACGCACACCTGGCGTGCTCTCCCTGCCCCCGTCCCAGGTCGAGACACAGAGAACCCTGTAAAGCTCGATCCAGAGCCAGGGCAGTGGGGAGACGAAGCTGAAGGAGCCCCGGGGGGCTCACTTGTAGAGCATGAGGGAGGTGAGCGGGATTGCAGGGAATACAAGGAGACGAGAGCCAGGAAAGGAGGCAACCGGTGTGCCAAGTTCAGGGTGGGGGCCTCGTCGACATGAAGTGATCTGGTTAGTCCTCATGCATGCCCCAAGGACTGTACCAGCTGACAGGCAGGGCTCAGTCGGCCTGCTGGCCCTACCACTCCCAGCTCGGCGACCTGGGCTCATTCCTAAGCCCGTTCTCACTCCCACTTCTGCAAAGCAGGACCAATGGAGGGCCTGTGGCAGGGGAATCCGGAGGGTAATGGGATCACAGGTCAGGTCCTCCCCCAGGGACGGGCCATGGGAGCCGCTCAGTGGGGCGCTGCCATCCTGTGGGTCATCCCATTTTTACCCCCGGAGCCCCCCGAGAAGTAGGCGCCTGCCAAGGGCACTTAGCAAATGACTTCAACTAACAACAGGGAGGAAAGGCTTCCTGGAGGGTGGGAACTGCAGCCAGAGGGTGGCCCTTCGGATCTCACCCGGAATGGGGCCAGGTCCCAGCCTCTGCAGGGACGGTCAGTGCCTCCTCCTTCCTGTTTAACTGGCACCACCCCAGGATCCGGCCTGTTCTGCCCAAGTTCCCTGACTCAGGAGCTGTGGGGTGGGGCCCGCTTCCTGACCCATGGCCAGCACTCAGGGATTAGGATGCTCAGCGGGCATTAGTCGGCCAAGCCTGTGCCAGGGGAGTGGCAAAGACCTCGGGAGACACGGAGACCCCGTGACTCAGGAGCACAGATCCTAGGCCCCTCTGCTATCCGGGCCCCACTGTTCGGCATGCCAGGCCCCAGCCGCTCCTTTCCGTCATGGGGGTGCCCACCGTGCAGGGCTCGGCAGGCCCCAGCACCTAGTAATCACTCAGGAGAGCTCAAAGCACTGCAAACATGCATGCTGGCAACATTAGAGGAAATCATTCACAAACGTTTGTACGGCAGGCTTTTTTCTCCTTAAATTGGACAGCAAAATGGCAGACCCACCTGCTTCCCCACTGAGCACATCTGAAACCCAGGGCCAGCAGCCCCAAGACAGAAAACATGGTCCCAGGGTCACTGCAAGTCAGGTGAGCCGGCCAGACAGCACATGGCATCCCTTCCTGCTCTGAACAGGACCCAACTGGCCCAGGAGAAGGAGCCCCCAGGAGGCTCACCCCACCTCTGCCTGGTAACGCTCAGTCCCTGGGACAGGATGGTGTCACCCACACACATGCCACAAACCTCCCCTGTGGGACCTGCCTCTCTGGCCCGACAGCCTCACCCCCAAGAACCTGTGAGATCCAGGAGCATTGAAAGGAAGCCAAGTCCACATCCACATGGGATGCTAAGACAGGTGGAGCGCGAAGGTTACCGAGCCTCCCATTCACCCCAGAGCCTCCTATTCACCCCACACCCATTCCCACCCGTCCCAATGAGGTTCTGATGAGGGCCGCCTGGAAAGCACCAAACATTTATTTGCATGGCCTCCACCTGGGGCCTCAGGGGTGGCGACCCTGTCAGTCGCTCTGCAGGAAATCAGGACTCAGAGAGGGTGGGCCACATGCCCAAGGTAACATAGCAAGTCAGCAACTCTTTCCATGCCCCTTCCCCACCCCACCACCCCAGACGCCTTCATCAGAGCACCTACCCACACCCACGGACGTGCTCTCCCACCCCACCCGGGCCACCTGGGCACAGAGGGGGCACCAAGGACCAGACACCCCAGGGACTCCGCGCCCCAATCAGCCCTGCGGCTGGAGACCTCACGTGTCAGAGGAAGACACTGGCCGGGGAAGCAGCTGCACCTGCACCCAGCTGGGCCAGATCCAACCTCCCCAGAAACAACACTCCCAGCCTGTCTCCTACATGGTTTCAAGTCTGCATCTTGCCGGTCACTCCCGTGCAGGGCACTCAATAAACATAATACACAACACCACCACCATTTGTGAACCTACTGGGTGCAGGTGTGCATCCCCGATCTGCACAGCACCGCCTGAGCATCCCTGAGCCCACCTGACTGATGAGCAGAAGCCCCCCTGGCCTCCCCCGTGCACCCCCAGGGCACCTCCTCCTCCACTGGCCAAGGGGTCCAGACTTGTGCCCCAGGGACACCGTGGCAAGGATGCTGCCCACCACAGTGGGCACCCACACCCTCCGTGTCTCCATCTCGTTGGCCCGGCATCGCCCCAGGCACCATCTCACGGGGGAAACACACATGCTGGAACCCAGGGGCACCTCAGGGCTCCCTAGGCATGACCTGAGCAGCTCCCTCCACGCTCTGTGCCTCAGTTTCCTCACCTGCAATGAGGCTTTGTAAGCACAAGGGAGGAAGGGGCTGCATGTTCTCGATGCCGCTCCCAACACCTGCCTGGGCACTGGGCAGGGGGTCGCCCTCCATGCACTCGGTGGGAACTCTGGACAGAGGGGGTGCCGTGAACACCACATGTCACCTAGAACCTTCCATGGGTGCAGTCATACCATCCAGCAGGGAAAGAGCTTAGGGAAGTCAGCTCTGCTCTGGGGAGGAGCTGAGGGAAGCAGTGTTAATATGAAAAGAAATGAAATTGTCCTCTCTCCCAATTACACATGCCAAATGCCGCGTCGCACCAGCAGCCCAGCAGTGGTGAGCCGGCCACTGAAGGGCGAAGCAAAAATAGAAGCTGTGGGAGGGGAGGCTTCTGAGCCAGGGAACGTGGCCAAAGGGAGTGGGCACAGGCTGCGGAGACACCCCCCCACACACTCATGCGGACACACACATTACACACTCACGCAGACACGCTCTCACATGCAGACCTGCATGCACACTCCTGTGGACACACTCGTGCAGGCACACTAATACGTACACTCACTCACGGAGACACGCTCACACACTCGTGCAGACACACACACACTCATGCAGACACAATCACACAGTCCCTCTCTCTCTCTCTCTCTCTCTCTCTCTCACACACACACACACACACCCTGCCCCACCCCTCGTCTTCCCCAAGCCAACCTCCTCAGCTCCCCTCCAACCCAGGGACCCGTTCCTCGTTCCTGCCCCATGCCGGGCACTGGGCACAGGGCAGGCCAGAGAGAAGCTGGGGCCTTGTTCTCGGGGAGCCTGGTCAAGAACACTGAGAGAGGACACACACCCCTCGCCTCGGCTTCCTGGGTCATTGCTGGCAGCTCGATTCATCTGAGAAGCTGGCAGCTGACTCCACAGTTGAGGAGAACCGGGGCTTGGGACAGGCAGGGGAGCCCCCATCCCCAGGCTCCTGCCAGCTCACCCCACAGGACCCACAGGGCACCCATGAAGTCTTCCCAACGCCCAGGGGCAGCAAGCCACCCCCTGTATCCTCTGAGCCTTCCCAGAACCTAGCCCCAAACAGCCCAGGCAAGAAACACAGGATGGTGTCGGCCCAAAAGGCAAGGATGTGGGTCTGGGATCACTGAAGGCAGGCCAGGGTGGGACAGAGTTTGACTCCCGGGTGACTCTCGGGCCCTGCCCTCCCCCACCCCACTGAGGGCCCATGAGTACAGGGCAGCCGGGGAGAGGCTCACACGCCAGCCTCCACCTGCCACCACCTCTCCTGACGTCACCATCTTCATCTGACTGACGAAGGCACCGAGGGCTGTCAGGCTGTCTGCCCCAAAGTGGCCTGAGGCCTGACCCCCCTGTGCATCTGGGGCGAGTCACGGGGTGGGGTGGGCGCACCCCCGCCCCTCATCTCTCAGCCTCACATTCCGGGGGCCACCACTGGAGAGCCACGCTTCCAGGAGCTCCACCATCCAGGTGGCCAGAGCCACTGGGTCGGGAAGCAGCAGGCCCGGCCAGCTCGGTCCCCAGGGAAGTGAACGGCCACCAGGTGCCAGACCAGCGCTGACCCAGGAATCTGTGGCAGAGGCCCGTGTTGAGACAGTTACAGCCCAGACAGAGTGAAATACATCTCAGAGATCTATACTGAGCAGGGAGGGTGAAGGCAAGAGGGACCGTTTGGACACTGGGGGAGGGGAAATGTGAAAGGCGGGATGGCATTTCAGCCAGAGCTGGAAAACAAGCAGGATTTTCCAGGGGAGGGGAGAGCAGCAAGGAAGGGGGAGGGAACTGGAGGTGGGGAAGAAGACAGCCAGGGCGAGGCCAAGCCCAGGGTATGGAAATGCCTGGACGGTATTCAGGGACCACTACTGGCCTGGGGTCCCAGAAGCTTCAGGAAGAGACGGGAGAGGGTGTGGAAAAGGAGTCCGGGTCAGAGGCCAGAGCGCCTCCCAGGAGCCTGAACTCGATGCTGAGCAGAGGGTCCCTGCAGGGTTGGGGGCAGGGCAGGGGCTATGTTTCAAGAAGAATATTCCAGAAGGGCAGAGTGAGGGCTGGACGGGACAATCCTGGAGGTAGGGAGGCCAGCTGGGAGGCTGGCTCCAGGAACCTGGAGCAAAGGGTGGGCATGGGAGGGTGAAACCCCAGCACCAAGATGGACAGAGAGACGCAAGTGAGCCCAACAACCAAGAGACCCAGAATCACACTGCACAGGTCCACATACACCACCATGCTCAGCAGAGTGAAGACCTGGGCAAGGTGGGGTGCACCGAGCCCTGTGAGCAGGCCACCCATTATGCCACACCAAGCGGGTCTGGACCCCGCCTGCAAAGGACACAGCCCCGGAAGTTACTCGCCAAGCCCCATGTCACAGGAGGGTGCTGCCAGGCAGGATGGGGCATGGCACCTCAGCCCCGGGGTCTGGCCTCAATCTGGTCTTCCCCTCCTTCAGAGCACGTTCATGGCCACGCCACTGGTGGGCAGAAATCCAACAACCTGCCCAGTGGGTCTGCCTGCCCTGGCCCAGGGCAGCCACTGACCCTGCCCAGACGGCCCCAACAATTGTGCCTTTTGTTTCGTGGTCCCCATTGTGTTCAATTCTCTCGCCTGCCTGCACCAGAGCCAAAGGAGGATTTCCAGAGGGATTTCTCAATGGGCTTGCAGAGAAACATCCTGTCGGCGGGACCTGCTGTTCACGGCCTGGCCCTGAAAGGCCACAAAGGGGTGGGGTTAACGACCCCTTGGAAATGGCCCCAGATTGGAGTCGCTTTCCTTCTTTTTTTTTAAGATTTTATTTATTTATTTGAGAGAGAATGAGATAGAGAGAGAGAGAGCATGAGAGGGGGGAGGGTCGGGAGGGTCAGAGGGAGAAGCAGACTCCCTGCCGAGCAGGGAGCCCGATGCAGGACTCGATCCCGGGACTCCAGGATCACGACCTGAGCCGAAGGCAGTCGCTTAACCGACTGAGCCACCCAGGCGCCCCAGTCTCCAAGTCTTAAAATCTGTGGTGCTGTTACTCCGTCTCGGCAAGTCACTGCACTTGGCAGACAAACCATCATTTGCTTCTCTCCACAGGCTGTGAAGGACATCTGAGTGCGCCCGGCTTCCCCAGGGGAAACTGAGGCAGAGGTGATGGGTCTCACCCAAGAACACGGGGTCGGTGCGGGCAGAGCCATGCGTGAACCTCTTCCTTCACCCCACCCCACCCCGCTGCCACACTCTGCGCCACACTCTGCGTGACCTGATTCAGTCTGTCACAGACGCGTGCCCTGCGTTCACACAGGTTCGGCTGTCCCAGGCGATGCCCCTCGAGGAGGGCGACCGGGGGGCCACTGGGGGAGGCCTGTGTGCCTCCAAAGCTGTCCCCTCCTCACATGGAAGGCTGTGCCAGACCTGCCCCTAGGACCGCCCTGTCAGGACTGGCTATCAGGACCAAAGAAGCCAAGATGCAGCACGGCCCCCCTCGGGACACTCCCCGGGTGGGGAGGTTTGTGCACGCGATGGAAGGAGCAAGCAAAGACGTGTTCAAAGAACAGTCAATGGTGCAATAAGATATTCTCAACATCTCATGAAAAAAAGGTGAGATTACCAACTGCAGGGATATTACGTGGTGAACTGTTTTTTAAAAAGTGTGTCTTGGGGGCACCTGGGTGGTTCCGTTGGTGAAGTGTCTGCCTTGGGCTCAGGTCAGGACCCCAGGGTCCTGGGCTCCAGCCCTGCAGTGGGCTCCCTGCTCAGGGGAGTCCGCTTCTCCCTCTCCCTCTGCCCCTCCCCCTACTTACTCTCTCTCTCTCTGTCTCAAAGAAATAAAACCTTTAAAAAAAAATAAAAAATAGAAAGTGTGTCTTGGATCAGATGCTGAAAAGAAGGACATTAGGTAAAAGTTAAGGAAACCTGAACGAAACATGGATTCCCATTAATACTAATGTATCAATATGAGTTCATTCATTGCAACAAAGGTGCAAAGCTCTGCAGGAAGTTCCCAGTGGGGAGACTGCGTGCAGGCTTTATGGAACTCCATCTATCTTCTCAATGAGTCTGTAAATCTAAAAATAGTTCCAAAGAGCAAAGTTTATTTTTAAAAGAGCAAGACAACTCTATACACGTGAAAATCTCATACAACTCTATACACTCTACACGCAAGGAAAAACTCAGTGCCATCTAAGATCTGTTTCTAGTCATCGTATTATACCGATGTCACGGTCCTGGTTCGATCACACACTAAGATGTCACCACTGGGGAATGCGGGGTGAAAGGTACACGGGAGCCCTCTCTACCACTCTGCAACTTCTTGAGAGGCTGTAATGATTGAAAAATAAAAAGCTAAAGAAAGATGTGTATAGAGCTCCCTTTGGACCCAGCGTTTCCTGATCTAGGAACAGAGCAAAATGCTAACATCAGTTCTCTCCAGAGATTTCAATTTTCAGACTCCCAATGTCTTCCAAGCTCTCCACAATGAGCAATGGGGAGAAGGATACTCTGCCTCTCCACCAGTGATAAATCACGGGGTGGGGGCGGGAGGGTTGGAGCCTGCAGGGTGGAAGGACCAGGCGAGTGAGCCACTGCAGGAGCCCCCCCCAAGCCCCCCCCCTGCACCCAGCCGGGCAGATGTTGGTCGGCAGAGATGCCTGGAGCCTGCGAACATCCTCGTCCTCCCTCCCATCCCCGGTGGGGTTCCCACATCAGCAGACACTCTCACCTCAAGGAGCCCCTGTCAGGGGATCCCCGGATCAATCAGCAGCGCTGTGCATCTCAGAACAAACCGAAGGCAGAGACAACACCTGGGATGCATGACGCGCCAGGAGAAATCTATCATGTGGCAAGAGGAAATCCTGTGCAGCTCTGGAGCCAAAAAATTCCACACTGAGTGTTCGCCGGTACTCAACTTCCAAGTCCACGCAACTGCCCCCCTGCCCATGGAGAGGAGAAAAGTGGCACCAGAAACGACAACGTCCCCGATCATCTCCTTAACACGCACATTTCAACAGCCCGTCGTCCGGGGGAAAGTGAGGAAACACACCAATTACTGATTCTCTCCCCACTGGCCACAGCTACGTGGTTCGCAGAGGCCGCCTGCAGGCTGGGGTCCAAGGTGACTATTTTTCTAAGTTCTCTATAATAAATGGGTCATAGTTTGGGAAGAAGGAAAGTTATGGCTGGGAAAATGCCACTTCCACACCAAGAGGCAGTACGGGGTCGTGGTGGGGAATGGGTCCAATCCCAGCTCTGCCCCTTTCTGCACTGGACCCCAGGCCGCTTCAGCCTGCTGCGCCTCAGTTTCCTCTTTTGGTCACACGGAGAAACCTTAGTGCCCTGGCTTCATGGGGATTAAGCGAGTGAATGTGTGGAAGGCACCGAGTCCCTGTTACCTGCTGTGGCTATAGGTCTGCAGGCCTCGGGGGCCATCCTCAATTGCCCGCGGACGCAACAGACGGGTCACCCCACCTAACAGAAGCGGGGAGCTGAGGCACGGGGGTTTGCCTTGTCTAGGATCGCAGTGGTCGACCCACAACCAGAGCTCAGGCGTGAGGACCCTTCCTCAGGACCTGCTCAGGAGCTGACCAGGTTACCAAACCATCACCTCACCTGGGACCCGCTGGCGAATCAGACTTGGCCAAACACAGCAAGATGTGGACCTCAGGCCTGCTGGAGGCTTCATACAACCGGCGGGATCAGAAGGATACGATCTAGGAACAGGAGTGAAGGGCACTGGGGTGTTATTGCCCTACTACAGTGGGTCACTCCCTTCCAAGACCTTCTTCCCCCTCATCCTTACAAATCATGACCAAAAACAGCTTCAGTGCATGATGTTAATGGTCAGAACTAAGTCCCATCCAAGGCCTCCGATGGAGACTGTGTTTGTTTCCTTACGTATTAGAAAAACCAACTGGATTTATTCTGACCCTGTGAGGTGGCCCTTAGGGGTCCCTAACCTAAGAGTCTGCTTCACAAGTAACAAAGTAGATCTAGCCAGGGAGGGGAGGGGGGAGGAGAGGGAGGAAGAGAGGGCCCATCCCCTCCGAGTGCCTCAACAAATCACACTGCCACTCACCACTGCCTTAAGGGTCTCCCCAGCCAAACTGGACCAGTTGTGGGCCTGGCGCGGTGGGGAGCCACTGGCCGGAGTGCAGCAACTATCCTTCTGTGTGGCCTGAGGATCTCCCTGCCCATCCCCGTTCCCTGCCATTGTGGTGGGCTGATCCCACCTCCCCCGAAAGCTCATTCCCAGGTGCAGAAGGACACAGCAGCAGGCGGTGACTCCAGCCTGGAGCCCCACAACTTAGGCTGACTCAGGAATGTCTGCCACACAAATAAGCAAAGCCCCATCTCACTCGTGGCGAGCCTCGGCTTCCTCATCTGCAGGGAGAACCCAGCAAGCCCAGTCCAGCACCCCTTCCATCTCCCCTCGGCCCTCCCCGCTCCCCTGGCCACCCTTCACCTGAAGCCTCCCTATACACCCTGAGGCCACCCAGGCTTCCCAGCTGCATTCGCCCATAGGGACCCTCCCTCCTGCTTCTTCCAGCTGATAATCAGCAAACCAACAAGGGGCAAATGGAGATAAGGCTGAGGAGACAGGCATCTCAGATGGATACAGACTCCTTCCTTCCCCCAGAGCCAGCCCGCCCACCCCGCCAGTACCCAGGATACAGAAAACACCAGCCAGCATGGGAGTAAATTAGCACCTTTCAAAGTCAAACATCTTTGGCTGGGTCAGTCTGGAGCCCAAATCACCTCCTCCTCACTCCTGGGCCTCCCTTGGATGCTCCCAAGCCTGCCATTTTCATTAAGGCAAACAAGAGACCAATGCAGGTATATTTAGCCAGAGAAAAGGGAGCCCGCAGGACTATTCAAAAGTCACCAGAGAACTGGTCTGTAGGAGTAGGGAGGAGGGATCAAGGTTACAATTGAAAAGAAGAAAATTAGAAGACTTTCCCATTTTTATTCTGCTCCTGCGGGCAATGACTGCTGTACCCGGCAGCCTCGGGGACAGGGCACGTGAGACCTATGGGGATGGTCTGGGAAAGAGAAGCCTTGGTGGGTGGGCTGCAGGGAGGGTGGCAAATGATCCCTCCTGGCTGCCGCCTCCTGATTCTGGGTCAGATCATTCCCCCACCCGGCCAAGCACTTGCACGGTGAGGGCCCGAGGTTAGAAACTGGGCCACTATGGGGCCTGAAAGCTCCAGAGCAGCAGGTGTTTGGGGGGGAGGGAGAAAAGGGAAAAAACAAAAAACAAAAAACAAAAAACCCACAACCCAAGTGATACTGGTTTGGCCTCATGGGAAGGGGCCAGGCTGGGAGCAGCCTCATGGACGAGGCTGATGCCAAGGGACGGCCCAGGCATCTAGAACTTCACCAAATCCTTCCAGGGTCTCTGAGTCTCCAAGGACCCAGTCCAATGGCCTCATCTCACAGATGGGTAAACTGAGGCTCTGGGAAATGGCGTAGGAATCAAGGCAGAAAGGAAACAAGGAGAGAAAAGTCCAGGAAGCGAAGGTTTACACAAAGACATCGTCAACAACCCTCAAACCCTCACAGAAACACAAACCACTTCAGGGAAGGGGCGCAAAAGTGGTGGGCCCTCTAAAGACGGACGGTGGCCAGGGGAGGGGACAGAGCTCGTTGTCCAAACCTGCCAGATGACAGGCACCAGCCAAGACTGTCGGTGTCCAGGATGCCCGTTGAGCTGAGGGAAGAAGACCTGTGTCCCTCACCCTCTGCCTCAGTGTCCTGAGGGGTTTCCTGACCGTGAGCAGGTGAGGAGGAAAGACTTCCGGGAGGAACCTCACTAACCCTCCTACTGTGGCTACTGGTCTTTCCTGGGCCATGGAGCACTCTGAAGCCCCGATGAAAGCTAGAGGGTGATGCATGAGTCCACAGTCATCTTAGGGGCCCAGGGGCTTCCTGAACCCTGTCACAGAAGCTGGAGAATGCACCGCTGACAAGTCAGCACAGAGGGGAGGGCAAAGTGACCCTAAAGGCAGTGGGGACTGCTGAGGGGCCAGAAGACGCACTGAGCGGGCCCAGGCATCTCCCTCCTAACATAAAGCCCCAGGCCAGGGCGTTCCAGTGCCCCCGCTTGTGCCCAAGAGTTGGAGGACAGGAAGGCAGAGCGGGGGGGCTGGCTACTCTGCTCTCTGCCCTCCCTCATGCTCAGACTTCGGGCTGCCCCCAAAACAAGGGGTCTTTTCATCAGCATTTCCCACAGCATGTCAGCACCACACTTGGGAGCGGATCACGTTGCCCAGAGCCAGGCTGGCAGTCACAGGAACAAGGTCTTAACTCTGCAGAAGGGGATTAGGGACTCTGCAGGGGGAAAGGCAGGATGAAAGCAGCACCAGGCTCAGACCACCCTCCGGGTGGGGACCTGGGAGGCGGGAGGGCAGGGAGCATCCCCAGGGCATCCTGACCACACTCAGGGAGCTGCCCCCTGCCCCTGGTCAGCAGGAGGAATTCTGAGCATGGGCGGCAGAGGCGGGCTCACAGGAAATGCCCTCGGGGTGAGGGAAGGAAGCAGCAGGAGGAGAATGCCCTCCAACCCAGGCTGTAGGGGGAACCTCCAGGGCATGACAGCAAGGATCCTTCACCCACCATAACTCCCACCACCATCAACACTGTCTGTATTACCAGAATAAGACAGTTTAATAGGGGCTCTCCTCAGACCCTCCCAGCACCCAAGGTCATTGAAGCCAGAACATCGGCCCCTCTTCCCAGGCTCTCGCAGGGGACAAGGGAGAAAGCTCCATCCCACTGTGATCTCACCGATATCCCCCTGACCACCCCCCCCCACACACACACACACCAGCAGCCCCAGTGGCTGGGACGCAACAAGGCACAGCGAGCCACGGGGCCACATGCACAGAGTCCAGGTGTGGCACCTCCCTGTCAGGCACTGGCTGCAGGAACAGCCCACGGCTGGGCACAGGAAGCTCAGGTAAACCCAAGAGGCCCTGGTGGCGAGGCTGCCCGCTACCTGCCACGGTCACAGCCGTGGGAATCGACAGCTCAAAAGGCAGGAGGGGAGGGGCGCCTGGGGGGGCTCAGTGGGTTGAGCACCTGACTCTTGATTTCGGCTCAGCTCATGATCTCAGGGTCATGAGATCGAGCACCACGTTGGGCTCCAGGCTCAGCAGGGAGCCTGCATGAAATTCTCTCTCTCCCTCTGCCCCTCCACCTGCTCACACTCTCAAAATAAATAAATAAATAAAATCTGAAATTTAAAAAAAAAGGCAAGAGGGGAGCCATGCTCAAATTTGGTGACAACTGGGCCAGGGCAGGAGTGCAGCCTGTCCAGAACACTCCCCACTTGGAGCAGAGGGAGAGGAGGGAGCGTGGCTGGCCTGTGTCCATTCCCCTGCCCCGCCCATCCCACTTTACTGTTTTAAAACCCATTTTCTTTGTTTTCTGATTCTGCGGGCCTCCTGGCCTCCTTTGGAGGATAAGGAGCTGGTGGCTGGGCTCTGCAGGGGAGGCCTCAAGAGCCTCCCGGAGGCATGTGGCCTCTCTGGGCTTGGGTTTCCCGTGCATACGTGTGGACCCCCCCCCCACAAGGCCACCAGCAGAAGTGGCATCTGTGGCTGCAGGGCGACCACCAAGAGCCTGGTTCGAGGCTTCCGAGTGGACAAGAGCAACCGGTCCCACATCCCATGACTGTCCACCTCCAGGGGTTGACCCAAGCCTCAAAGGAAGCGTGAGATTTTGGTGGTGGTGGGAGGGAGGAAAGATCAGCCCTAAGGGCCTGCTATGTGCCTGAAGCCCACGGAAGGGGACCGCAGGAACCCCTCACCCCATGCTCAGGCATCAGAGCTTCCTTCCGTGGACAAGTGAACTCCCACGACCCAGCAAGAAGTTATCTGAACCAGCACAGCCCCAAAAGCTCTCTGGAACGATGGAATACTCTGTTTGTGCATTGTCAAGAAGTGCAGAGCACTTGCAAGGGGCTAGTGTGACTCAGAAACTGAAACTTTCCATGTTACTTGATCTTAAATAGATGGAACTGAAGCAGCTACTTGTGGCTCGTGGACAGCTCAAGCTGGGAAACCTCGAAGCAGAGTGGTCTCCAGTGAGGCAGAGGGCGTGGGCACACAGGTGAGAGAGGAAGGGACCCAAATTCAAAGAACAGAGTTGATAGGATGGTGACTAGTAGGCCACTGGAAGCCTGGGCTCAAGGTCAGCAGCAATAAGAGAGAGAGACTGGGGGCTCAGTACAGGGCAGGAGGGGCCAGAGAGAGAGCCAGAAGCTCCTATTGGAGAAGACAGAAGTAACCAGCACACACACCGCCCTGTTCTAGAAGACAAGCCCAGAGTGAGCATCAAACACCACCCAGAGGTCAGGACAAGAGGCCACTTGACCTTTCCCAGGCCAGACCTGCCCAGCAGCAAGAAGCAAAGGGTGGGAAGGAGGCAGGCTGGCCTGGGGATGGGGGGGCAGGAGGACAGAAGGGAGAGGGTTTTGTTTACTGCTTTGGACGAGGAAACATGAGCCTGTTTGCAGGGGAAGGAGCACAAGAGGAAGGAGACAATGGTGCGGGGAGGTCCCACAGGAGGGCTTGGGAAAGGAGGGAGCGGGGCCCGCCAGGACAGAAGGTGCTGAGAGAGGGAGAAACTCACTGCTTCATTTTCCGTCCAGGTATAAAAGTGGGGCGTGTGCATTCCAGAAAACATGGAAAACACAGAAAAAGGAGAAAGGGCAGGCCAGGAGCTTCCCATTGTCCCACCAGCTCGGAGGGACGTTGGGCAGCAGGGAAATGGAGCCTCCTGAGAGCCCGGAACCCACCACAAAGGGCCACTCCCAGAGCGGGCTCCTTACACAGAGAGCTGGTGTCCCGGTGCCGCGCTCGCTCGGGGACAGGAGGGCACATTCAGGGCCCACACACAATCGCGCCCTTGTGGGGGGCGGGGGCGGGGGGCGGGTGCTCGGGAGCCTCTGATTCCAAGACAAGAGCTTGCCTCCTTACTGCCTTACAAGCCGGGAGACGGGAGACAGGAGACGGAAAGACTGATTTGGGGAGACAAAGAGACGCTTCCCCTGACAGTGGATGGGCTATTTTTGGAAATGGGTCGACTCTTCTCGGTAGCTGCCGTCTCGGTGCCACCGGCCTTGCCTGCATCTGTCCCCTCGAATGCAGCCTGAAAAGGCTCCCACCCCGTCTGGGGCCGCCAGCACCCTGCCGAGGGGGTGGGGAAGGCAGCGCCTGGCAGTCTGACAGCGGCCATGGTGTGGAGGTGGGGAGCAAGCCGGGGGGCGTGGGGGGCCCCCAGGGCCGGGCTCAAACCCTGCTTTCCACGCCTGCCAGGCAGCCCACCTGGGCGCCCACGCAGCAAAGGTGAGCAAGGGGAAACACAAACAGGCCCCTTTCTCTCTTACTGCTAACAGGAGCTGACAGCAGCCTCAGCCTCCCCCCACCCCACTGGCCAGGCTCTGCGATGCCCCAGATGCCCCAGGGTGGGGCGGCATCCGCCTCCCGCCCACCTGCTGACGGGTCATCTTAAGCTTGGGCGACCACAGCAGGCCCAGTGGCTTTTCTCCTTTTTCTCCTGAGCTTCCCACCAAGGCTCTGGCTGCCCAGCAGAACCCCTGGGGAGTTTCTAAAACCACCGAAGCCTCCAGAACCAGTTGGGCCCATCCCTGGGGGCCCATCCAGGCACTGGCATTGTTTAAAGTTCCCCGAGCGATACCTAATATGCAGCCATGGTTAGAAACCACTGGTAAAAGCAAGTGTGTACTTCGTAGTTATTGTTAAGGGAAACAGGCAAGGGGGAATAGGCAAGCCCCCGCCCTCAGTGGGGAGGTTTGATTTCTTTTTTCTAAAGGAACTGCAGGCCATTTGGCACCAAATGGAGCAAATGGGGAAAAAGGCAGGGGGACGGGTCAGGTGGCCAAAGTGGGTTGACCACTGTCGGGTTTAAAGCGACAAGAGGGAGCACCTCGTGCAGTGCCTCCCACCTCCCCGTTCCTCTCCCCAATGTACACCAAGCACCTCCTGCATGCCAGGAAGACTGCCCTGAGAAGCTTATGAACCAGGCAGAGACAGGACTGCACACAGAGGAACCTCAAGTTCAAGACAGGCGGCTTTGTCCTGGGCAGACCCCACACCAGGGCACCGGAACCCCACATACTCTCCAAGTGCCAAACCTGTTACCTAGTCCCGTAAGAGCAGATCGAATGGCAGAGCTAGGTAATTCCATCAGCCCCTCACGAGGACAGGCTGGCCAGGCAGGAGCCTCAGCCAGCGCTGGACAGGTCACCTCCATCACCCCAGAAGCTCAACTGGGAGACCTGCCCCAAGCTGAGGACCAACCCCCGGGCAAGACACAAAACCGTATATATGACCGATGACCGAAGAGAAGCAGGAGCGCAGGCCGGGAGGCTCTTTCCTTGTGGCTCTATGCATCGTAGGAACTCTGAGTCAAGGGGCCAGAGAAAGCTAGGGTCTCTGGGAGCCTCGGCACAGCCTCCCCAAGCCCTCCATCTTACGGACAAGAACATGAGGGCCTGGAGAGAGGAAGGCGCTTGCACACAGTGGGGTCCAGGAGTGGGCTGAGCCAACTGGTTCCGCCTGTGTTGTCCAAAGCACAGAACATCGCCAGGCCCCCAAAACCCAGATGTGGGGAGCACATCAGCTGATGAGGCCAGCATCAGGGCCAGCAGATAACCCCGGGGGCCCTGGGAGTAAACGAGGGTCTGTTTTCCTTCTTTCTGGCATCCCCATCAACCAGAGACCTTTGTCCTTTGCCATTTGTTATTTCCTGCATTCAAAGATGAGCATCTTCCCTTCAGTTACAATGTGGGGTGCCGCTCAGACTCCATGTGTGCGTTTACCGTAGGGTCTTCCCCTCCCAGCAGGAGCTGTTGTTAAGTACACAGGGCATCTGTGGCTGATGGTATCTCGGGGTGGAGGAAATGCCGTGCCTGGGAAAGCCGGAAACCCCTGAGCAAACTGCCCAGAGTCCTAAGGCACTGGCGAGAGCTGGAAGGGAAGGGGGCCCGCCCCCGGGCTCGGCCACACGGGAGGTGGAGCCCTCCCTGGCCACCCGGCCAGGGGCCCTCAGTCCATCATTTATCTCTGAGCTTGTGTGCCCGGGGCCTTGGTCCTCTGGACTCACAGCCTCGGCACAGAGGGGCAGGTTCCAGAAATGTCTTTTGACGGGCACCAAATGTGCCTGGCATGGTGCTACCAGCTTCCTGGCTCCCACAGAAGGGAAAAGTCCTGCTGGGCCCCACTGGGATCCCAGCTTTGCTGGGGAAAAGGGTCAGAGCGGTGAGGCAAGTCACACTAGGTCGTGGGGGTGGGGGTGGGGCCAGGAGCTCCAGTCCCCGAGACCCTGGAACCTCCCTGGTTACACACGCCCAGGTGGACCTCTTGACCTGGCGTGATTATTCATCATGCCCCTTTCACTCCCACAACTGCCCTGCTTTGGCTTTCAACCTCTTCGGGGTGCTCGGAGCTCAGCTAGGAGGGGGTGCTAACAGGAGATGAGATGAGCCTCAGAGGTGCAGCAGGTTTGTGCAAGCAGAACAGACCCGGGAGGAGGCCAGGCCCGGCAGAAAGAACAGCTGGAGCCCAGGCACATCTGGTTCAATGGGGAACGCAGGACCGGGGGTTGGGTTGTGGACAGGCCAGGCAGGTGGGATCTGTGAAGCCCCTCCCACTGCACCTGCACCCCACCCCCCAAGTCCCTGGGTTGGGCTTTTTCCTCAGGCTGTAGGCAGTTCCAGCTGTGACCTTTTTCTGATGGGCTTTCCCTAGGGGATCCAGAGTTCTCTGTTAGTGGTCCACCTTCAAACCTTTACATAGCAACGTCTCCTCCCTTTCCCCTGCTCCCCATTTAATGAATACGCCTCTGTTTAAACATCATACACCAGGTGAGCCCAAGAACACTTACAGGCGAATCAATAAAGCTCCTGAGCTTGCTGCCCTGCTCCCTGGGGAGCTGGAGACCATTACAGTGACTTGTTCAAGAGTAGACATCCACCACCGGGTGGCCCAGCTCCAACCGAAGAACCCTGCGGGGGCAGGGGACAGTGGCAGGGCAATGTGTGACAGTGACAAGCTCTAGGTGCTTGCTAGGATTCCTGACTTTTCAGGATCAAAAGAGCAGCTCATCCCTTTACAGGCAAGCTTGTTCCTGCCACCAAACCTCTGGGGACGACACCTAGGTCGCCTCGTCATCCTGCTCCAGGGAGATGGCACTGCCTACTAGCTCAGAAATCCCAGAGTCACCCCTGCACGGATCCGGGGCATCCAGGCTGTAGGCAGGGACAGAAAGTGGCAGCAGGATCGGGAATGAGGCCGCGGCCAGAGAGCACAAGCCCCCAGCAGCGGACGGCCTGACCCCTGAGCTCAGAAGGGAGGAGGAGGCCGACAGGGGCTGGGAGCATGGCTTCGGAGCCACCCCGCCGGGTCTGAGAACCTGCAGAGACGGTTCTCTCCTGTGGCCACAATCGCCGTGGCCACGTGGGAACTCCAAACTTCCTCCCCTGCTGCCCCCAGCCCAGCCGACACCCCAACGGCCACAGACGAATGCTCCTGAATGGCCACTCCCCAAGCCAGGCCACATGAATCACTGTGTGCATGGCACCCACAATTCAGACTGAGTAACCGCTCAATAAAGAGGTGCTGATGCAGCCCTTCCGGCTTGAAGGGCCAGCTCACAACAACCCGGCCACGCCCCGTCGCCTCCTGACTCGCCCTGTCCTGGGCTCACCCAACCACCTTCCCAGCGCTGTCTGGGGTGTCCCACCACGGTGGGTGCAGGAAAGCCCTTCCCCAGCTCCCTGGGCTGCTGCTGGTCTCCAGAGGCGACACAGTCCTCCTGGACCCCTCTTCTGGGTGGCCCCCGAAGGAAGGTCTCTGCCACTCTAGGGCTCCACCCCCAGGGGCTGGACACAACCCCCTGGGCTGACAGCCTCGCAGCAGTTCCCTGGCCCCAAGGCTTTTCTCCTCTGGGCTCCACATTCCAGTTCTTTCTGTTCACAGGAGGCGGCGTCCAGGCCCAGGGCCACCCCAGCTCCGCGCACAGACCCTGGGCTCTCAGCAACCGTGGTCAGACCCACTTGCAGACCTGCTTCTGCCTTATTCCTGCTGAAATGCTGTCTCCCTTCTCTGTCCAGCTAGACAAGGGCTCACGTGGCTCTGACACAGGGCAGGCACAAGGCTGTCCTCGCAAACATGTGACGGGGATCCCCCATCCCCACCCAGAGGAGGCAAATCTGCAGGGGGTCCAGGTGACAGTAGAGGGTCACCGAGCCTATCACTGGAGGCCCAGGTCTAGGACCGGGGTGTTGTTATCCTTGGGACAGGTGCAGAAACTGAGGCTTATAGGTTTAGTAAGCTGCCCACTCACACAGCAGGTGCAAGGTCAGCCTTCACCCAGGTCTATTATTGTTCCTAAGCATACCCAGCACCGAATGCTCCAGCTGGGAGGAGGAGGACTGGCGTGTGGGAGACAGTCCCCGCTTCCCTCCCTCAACCGAAAGACTGGTAATAGTCTCCCACTTTGCAGAGGAGAAAACAGAGCCCCACAAAGGTTCTGGAACTCACCGAAGGTCCCAGGCTTCCAATTCTCTGTGTTCATATCATCGACAAGCATGGGGTGGAAAATCCCCATGGGTGGAAAACACAGATTATGAGCAGCAAAGGATTTCCTTGCTAATCATGCTGCTCTGGGGACAAGGTTGTAAACCAAGTTGTGCCCTGGGAGCTCTGAGGCCAGGCCATGGTGAGGGGTTGGGAGGGGTCACCACGGCAGAGGGAAGCCAGCCTGGGGCAGGAGTGAGGGAATGAAAATACAAGAAGGAAGGACTCCCTGCCCTGAGCCCACGTTCCCCATTTTATGGATGAGCCATGCTGGCTCGTGCAGGAACACAGGAGCGCAGGAATGAGGCACAGGTCTGGCTTCCCCAGAAGAAATGCCATCCCTTTGCTACACAGGTCCAGCCTCTGGAGCTCCCCCCAGCCCCAACTGTCCCCATGTCCATCTGTAGGTCACCGGGGCCCTGCCAAGGACCAAGCTCTGGGAGGCCTTCCATTGCTGGTGGGGCCTCCCATGGGAGTCTCTCTGAGCCCGACAGAGCCAGACTATCCAGGCCCAGAGGGGCAGCAGGCAGAGTGGCAGGCCCAAACTCTGACACAGGAGACCCCAACACTGAGCCCAGGTCCCCCGGGGACCCAGAGCAAGTCACTGCTCTCTCCAAGCCTCAGTTTCCCCATCTACAATATGGGACCATTTGGGAGCTCTGACCATAATGGAGTGGGGACTGGGAGGCTCTGTGTGGTAAACTGTGAAGTGCTGGGGATGCCCTGGTCCTCCCCAGGCTTACCTGCCAGTGAGTCCCTCTGGCCTGTCTTCCTTCTGTGCAAGGCCCTGGGGACCCAACACCCCAAGGCCCCGGATGGAAGGTCAGGGTCAGGTTGGGGAGGGAGGGGGAAAGGCTTATCTAAACCACCCCATTGTCTTCACTGACCTTTGCTCCCAGGCCTGGCTGGGTTTAGGAAAAGCCGTCTTATTAGCGATCCTGCCCAGGAGGCACTGAGCTGGAAGGCCCCTAATAAAAGACCTATTCAGGGCCAGCATGCCGACTCACGCCGTCTTTTTTTAAAGGTTCAGACCACCCTCGCTCCATCCATCCTTTAAACCAACAAAAACACAAGCAGGAGAACAAAACCATCTTATTTTGAGAAGCTCAAATTTTTAATCCAAACTTTTCAAAGTAAACAGGGCCCGTACAAAGGCTTGCTGGAGGTCCTGGTTTCTCTGGGTTAGCTAAGGGGGAACGGGCCACGGTGATGGGGGAGGACAGGATGCAAACACAGGGACTGGGGGGAGGGGGAGTGAGAGGTGGGGGAGGGGAAGGAGAGACCTTGTTGAAAATGCTTTTGTTTGAAAACTGTCGGTTCAAGGGGGCAAACCTGACTTTCTAGAGTTTGGGGTTCGCCTGCCTCAGTCTGTCCCACTGCAGTACAGCAAGAGCACTCGAGTCCGGACTTCGGTCAGCACAACCCACAGCCCAGTCAAAAACAACCCGGAGGGAAAAAGGTCATTTGCATATGCATTCTCGGCAGCCAGGCCCAGCCCAGCCCAGGACAGCCTGGAATACAGATGGGCCACCTCCCACCACAGCCGCAGGGGCCTTCCCCGGGCACCCCGCGGGGCTGCAGGCCCACCCCAGCCGCTTACGAGAAGACTACAGGGCCACAGGCCCCCAGCTCGTCAGCAGGTGCTGTGGTCGCAAACATTCAGGCGAGCTGTCTAAACAGCAGAGTTTTGAAGACAACACCAAAGTCTGTCTGGCAAGCCCCCAAAGGGGTCCCTCTTGCTTTTTCACGAGGAGCCTGGGAAGAAACAAGCATGACAAGGATTCTGACAACTATCAAGACTTACTGTGCACAGACCCTGACCGCCCTCGGCCTCGGCGGCTGAAGGGGGCATTCTGGGTTTTGCCCCACTTTGCAGAAGAGCAGAGGGAGGCCCAGAGAAGTAACCTGCCCCCGGAGAAAAGCAGGAGGCAGATTCCACCGCAAGACGGTGTGACCCCTTGGGGTGACAGGGTTATCAACCATCTGCTCAGTGGTCACCGATAAGGAAGTGACATTTCCCAGAATGGGCGAACGAGAGCAAACCTGGGTCAGGAATTAAGAATAGGGAGTCACCAGTGTTGTCTGCTGACTAAGAGTATTAGACAGTGACAGAGGCCAGAGATGCAAGCCAGGCGTCAGCCGGAGCCATGAGGGAACGCCCCCAACTCCCGGCAGTCCCACCCTGGGGAACCCCCACCCCCAACCCCGCAGCCTCACCTGGGCAGCCCCACCCAGGCAACAGAGCGGAGACACTGCCAGTCTCCACGGCTTTCCCAGGCAAGGCTCAGAACCTCCCTCAGCCTCCACTTGCTTATCTGAAAATGGGGATACTACTACCTCTAGGGTTCCTGGGAGGACGAACCGAGACCAACTATGGAGGGCAGAAGCCCGGCATCTGACCCCACTTTCTCCCCCCCACCCCACCACTGGGACTGAGGTGCATTATCTTTCCTACCTCCAGCTCCCTCCTCCCTCCACTCAAAACTACCCAAAAGTCATTTTTAAGAGAAGGGCCTTGCCCCGTTTCTGGCCATCCTGTTCACATTGCTGGGAGAATAGCTCAAGGCCGCGCATGACTTTAAGAGACAAGGCTCAACACCAAGCCCCTGTAATTGAAATTGGTGATAGCAGTGCTCATTTGTATTTCACCCAACACAGAGCCTGGCCACCACCAGACCGGTGGCAGGCCTGTTCCAAGTGAGCGTGGGACTTGGGGGGCCGGGGGGTGGGCACGGACTCTGCGGGGAAACTGTACACCTCAAGTCCCAGCCACCCCCTGGTCCCCTGCCCTGACATCATCCACTGCTTTGGCTGATACACTGAGCCAGACAGAGGCCGCATCTCCTTGTCCAAAGCATGACGGAACTTCCCTGCAAATATGCTGCGACGCTGGGCACTCCAGTCCTGTGCCGACAGCCGCTCTCGGCAAGTGTCACTGATGACGCAGCCGAAAACCAGCAACATTTCCCAGCCACAGGACTGCAGCAATCCCTCCTTGCACTTGGGAGAAACTGAGGCCCAGAAGTCGGGCCCCTCCCGAGGCCCCCAAGAAGGCAAGGCCAGAGAGGCTGGAACTGGGACTCCTGACTCCCCAGCCCTGGAAACCCCCACAAATGAAACCCCCTAACTCTGAGCTGCTCCCCCTGGCCTCCAGCCGCCTGTGGTGGGATGTGAGTGGATACAGAGTTACAACGGGAAACCCGAGTGGTAGTGGTAGATTGCTAATCAGTAACAAAATATCCCTCTCAACCCAGTCCTGCTCTGAACTCAGGCTGGGAAGGTAAATAAAGGAAAAATTGTGATGGGCGAGCACACCACCTGCATGGGTCCGGTTCCCACCCCAACACCCTGCAGAGGCCACTCAGCCACCAAACCAGAGAGAGAGAACGTCCCTCCTCTGCTCAGGCGTCACTCTGGGGAAGAACAGTCATTTAAAGCCTAGACACATTTTCTCTGAACCAGGAAAGCCTTTAAAGAGAACCAGAAAGGGCTGTTTAATCTCCACCTTCAGGCAAATAGTTCAGGCAGCAGCAACTGCCACCAGAACTGGGAGCCAAGCCACCAAAAATGTGGAAGAACAGGGAGGTAGGGAGAGGCACGAGTGGCCAGGAGAGCCACAGATCAGGGCGCTGGGAATGGCGGACCCAAGCTGGGGGCCCACAGGTCACATGGGCGTGGAAGACAGTAGCCGAGCTCTCCTGAGGCCAAAGGTCCTCCACCCACACCCAAGCCACCCACCACCAGCGCACTTCCTGTAAGGCGACCAGCAGTTTACAAATCCCTTGGGAGACTTGATCTCTGCCCCAAATCCACACGGCAGGGACCATCAACTCCATTCTACAGATTAAGGAAACTGAGGCAGGCAGAGGCGAAAAGCCAGGATCCATTCCAAGCACATATCCCTCTGGAAAGTCTTAGAGCCTCGGTTGAGAAAGGTCCGTCCACCCTGAGAAGTTCAGGACTGACAGCAAACCAGAAAGGCTCTTCGCCCGGGGTCCTCTGACCCAGGGGCCTGGGAGTCTCAAGGGCTACCTGCCTCCTTCTGAGCCCGCAGGCAGCACCGAGAAGCCCAGGTGGAATTCCAGCCCCAGCCCCCCACACACGTGGACGCTGCTCAGGTTTGGGGTTGCCTGTTGCTCCAAGTAAGAGGAGAAATTCACCTGTACTCAAAGGGCCTTTCTTTTCCCCCTCCCACGCACCCCCCCCCCCAAGAACTTCCCGCTCCTGGACAAATGAATGAGGCGTCCCCAGCCGGCCCTGCGGTGCCCTACACGAATACTGATAATTCCGCAGGAGAGAAACTTTCCTGGGGTCCAGTGGGTCCCCGGCCCGGCTGCGAATTCGGAGCTGGGCAGGGTCACGCCTCCATCACTTGACCAGAACCAACACATCACCCAAAACGCCACCGCGGATAGGCGCGGGATCCCCCAGCCCTGAGTCTGGATAGCAGCTGGAGGAGGGGTCTGGAGTGGCGACCGCCCCCGGGGGGGAGAGGCCGTGGGCCTGAGACCCGCGCTGCCCGACCGGTGCCGTCCTTACCGTGCAGGCCGTTGGGGATGCTTCGGTGGTGCGGTGGCGCGGACAAGTCGTCCAGGGACCGGCGCGTGGCTACTGCCTTGCCGTCGGGGGCCTTGTGCGGCCCGGGGGGCAGCAGGGGGGGCGGGACGTGGTGGTGGTGGTCCGGGCTGCCTCCGCTACCCGCGCTCGACGTGCTGCTGCCGTCGCCCACGTCGCGGGCTCCCGCGCCCGCCGCACCGCCGGCCAGCGGCCCGCTCAGGCTGGCCTGGCTGTCGATGGAGCTGCGGGAGCCCGCGCCGCCGCCGCCGCCGCCCGCGCCGCCCCCAGCCCCCGCCAGCGCCGCGCGCTCCTCGTCCAGCATCAGCACCAGCTCCTTGAGCTCCAGGTTCTCGCGCAGCAGGGCCTCCTGGCGCGCCTCGAGCTCGCGCAGTTTCTGCTGCGAGCGGGCCACCTCGTGCCACACGGCGCCGGCCGCGTGGCGCCCGAAGCGCTGCCACTCGCGCGCCAGCTTGCGCCCCTTCTGCCGGTCGTCGTCGAGGAAGCAGCAGAGCTCGCGTAGCTCCTGGTTGTCGTCCTGCAGCCGCTGGTTCACGTCCTTGAGGCCGCGGATCTCCAGCAGGTGCTGCTGCAGCCGCCGGTTCACGTCGCGCATCAGGCCGCCGTGCTCCAGCATGAGGCCCACCTTCTCGCCCTCGGCGCGCCGCAGCCGCCGCGCCAGCTCCTCCTTGCTCCAGCGCAGCAGCTCCTCGTCCGGCACCTGGCTCAGCTCCTCCGACGCCGCCGCCGCCGCCGCCGCCGCCGCCGGGGGCTTCGCCATGGCGGGGCCGTCACCGCGGCATCGCCCGCGCCCTCGCCCGGCCGGCGCTCCCCGCGCCGGGGCGGCGCTGGGCCGGTCCGCTCACGGGCAGGGGGCGGCCGGGGGCGCGTGCGGGCCGCCCCGCGCCGCCTCGCGCGCCCTCAGCAGCGTCCGCCCGGGGCTGCCCGTGAACCGCGGGGCTCGGGGCTCGGCGAGCTAGGACCGCTGCTGTGTCGGCGGCCGCCGTGCCGGGCGCTCTCCGGGTTCGGGCGAAGCAGGCGGAGGCCCGCCCCCGGCCCAGCTCCCAGAGCCCCGGCCGCCCCGCCCACTCCGGGCGGGGAGGGGGCGGGGCGCCTCGGCCGGCTCCGCCTTCGGGGGGGAGCGAGGGGACGGGCAGAGGCGCGGCCGGCCCCCGACGTCCCCCAGCGCCGTGCGCCCGCCCGCCCGGCGCCCTGCCAGAGGCGCATTCGAGCCGCGGTCCCGCCCTCCCGCCCATCCGATTGGGCCTCTCTGGGGGTGTGTGGGAGGGGCGGGGCGCACGCGGGGGACGCCGAGGAGATGGTACAGTCCAGCCACCCGGCTTCCAACCCCCCTCCCGGCGGTTCAAGTTTCTGCGCCCGGAGGACGCGGCCTTGGCCAATCCCTGGGCTACAGGGCGCTTTTAAAATGCAGGTACGGCTGCAGGGAGGGGGACGGTGGGAAAGGTAGGGCAGGGTTTTCCTTAAAGGAGACGCGCGGAAATGGACGCCGAGCCCCCTCCCAGGCCTGCTTCCCCCGCTCCCCCTCCCCCGCCCCAAATAAACAAATACCCGGGAGCCGGAGGACAGCTCCGCTTCTCCCTCCCGGGGGCACCAGAGTCCGGCGTAGTCTGAAATACGACGAACAATGGGACTCTGACTCGGGGGTCGCTCTCCCCGGAGGCAGGGCGGCTCTTTGTCCCCTTCTTGCCCCCGACTCCTCCGCCCCATCTCCACTCCCGTCCCCTGCGGGAGCTTGCGGAGGGGCTGCGTTTCCAACTCCAGCGCAGGGCTGTGGCTCCTGCTTCTGCGCCCCGGAGGGCCAGGGCCTCGCCAGTCGTGTCTCTGAGCACGGTCTGTACCCTCTCCCCTGCCCCAAGGGGGGGCGAGGGCATGGGGAGTTTGCCCCCCGCCCGGAGCCGCGCTCAGAGCAATGCTCCCCCGCCCACCCGACCGCTAGTCCCTGGGCTTCGAGGGAGAGTCGGGGATTCCTGAGGTGGAGACCACTGGAGGGGATGGAGGAAGGTCTCCCACGGGGGCCTGAACGCCAGGGTCGGGGGTCGCCGAGCCGGCCACAGAACCCCCGCCCCACCGGCAGCCTCGCCGGGCACCCGGGGTGTTGTTCCCCCAGCCTGTGAGTCCGTCTCGTTATCCTCGTTTCCCCAAGCGTGTTTACGGCGCGCCTGCGGCTAGCTGGTCCGAGGGGGGCGTCCCTCCCCCGAGACCCGCGATAAGATAAAACCCGCGCGCCCGACTGTGAGCCGCCACGGCCTGGAGCGCGCGCCCGCGCAGCGGCTGATGTCCCCATTTCCAGTTGCTCAACCATTCGTTGGACAGCTGCGCACCCAGCACCTTCTCTACGCCAGTCCCGTTCCAGACCCCCGGGGGATTTCGCGGGGCAGGACAGCAGAGGTCACTGCCCCCTGGGGCGACGTTGCAGTTGTGGGGAGGAGGAGAGAGCGGATGATAAACACTCGATAACCACGAGGCTGTAATAAGTGCTGTGCAGGGGATTAAGACAAGCTGCTGTCACAGAAAGTGATAAGCAGTTACTTTAGATCCCGTGGTCAAGGAAGACCTCTCAGGAGGTGCATCTAAGCTGAGACCTGAGCAGAAAGGACAAAGATGAGGGGGGAAGGGCACTCCAGGTGGAGGGACTAGCTAGTGCAGAGGCCCTAGGGTTGGCCTGTTAGCGGCCTATTCAAAGAAGGCCAGTGGGGCTGGGAATGGGCCAGGGAAGGGGTGAGAGATGAGGTCAGAGGGGCCGGATCCTGCACGCTTCTAAGGCAGCTGGGAAAGCAGTAGGGGGTTAGCACCAAGCAACCTGACCTGATTTGCCTTTTAAGAGGCTCACTCTAGCTTGCCTGTGAAGGGATGGGGGAGGTGCATAGAAAGGTCCAGATTCAGCACCTCATTCCCCACCCATCTGCCCCTCTTCCCAGGTAGACCTTCAGGAAGGGGTGGTAGGGAGAGGATGAGTGGGAGGAGCAGAGCTTTGAGGGTGAAGCCCCAGAGGAGCTCAGGGTTTCCAGGACTTGGCCCCGGTGAGCCACTGTTCTCCATGGGCCCAGCCCAGCCCAGATGAATCCGGGTTTGGAGAGGGTTTCAGCTCACACCTGGGAAGCTGCAAGCCTGTCTTACCCCAGGAAGCCAGATCAAACAGCTCCCTGAAGGCTGTGCACAGAGCTGCTTCTGGGAGAGGTGAGAAGAGGATAGGTAGACTAGGGAAGTGGTGGAAATGGGTAACGCTGCATTCCTGGAAACTCCCTTCCCCAGGTGGTTCCCGTGGCCTGCATCTCAGTCCTGGGTCTCTCCAGGGCCGGCAGCTTCAGCTGAACTTTCCAAGAGAAAAACGAAGCCTGCATCTACATAGGGTTTGTTTGCAGCATCTACAGACTATAGGACTAAGAGTCCCCCAGCCAGGACCCACATAAGCGTCCCTAACTCCCCCCCTCCCCGCCCCCGGTGCAGCAAAGACAGACCACTAGAGATGATTCTACCAGGTGGCCTGACGGAGACTCTCCACTCCCCACACCGCACCCGTGGCTGCACAGGCTTGGGCACAATGAAATAGGACGGCAGGAGGTTGAAAGGGTCCTGAAGCAAGAGGGACTGGCCAAGCCAAAGCTCCCTCCCTAAGGGCCGATGTCCCTCAGGGTCCAGCAAAAGGTGCCAAGATCCCCAGAACATTCTCAGTCCGACAGACCTTGTACCCCAAGCCATGAGCTCAGAAATGTCATGTGTCTTGGTTTCTAGCTTCCCAGTCATGACAAGCTCAGCTTTGTCATGAAAACAGTAAAACCGAATCATGGCTCTTTAGCACAGTAATTCTCTAGATGTCCAGTAAAAGTAGTCGGGGGTCTTTTAAATAATAAAGATACACCCCCGACTCTCCAATTTTTTTTTTCCCTTCAGAATCTCCCAGTTTGTGTCCATTTAAAAGCACACAAATGTTTTTAAGGGCCAGGTGGAGTGAGAGCCAGTATACAGACACATAATAGACAAACTATTTCAAAACACAGGGTCTGTGACCCTGGGAACTGATAATAAGACCATACTGGTGGTAAGCAGCCTGTCTCCCCACTGAGAAGGGAGCACAGAGCCCAGAGCAGATACCATTTGATGTTTGCAGGGTGAATGCACGACCCTTCAGCACATGACCAATTGAATCTGAGCCCCTCATTTTGAAGATGAGGCAACTGAGCCCCAGGAGGCAAATGACTTGCCCAAGGTCACTTTCGTTCATTGGTTTACTGAACACACAAACATAATTAGGTAAGTATATATACATAAAAGCATATATATGCATAATCATACACACGGGCATATCTATAAAATGCATGTAGATGCATTGTGGTGAGTACCCCAAAGAGATGAGTAGAATATATCATCAAGGGAGCATCCTGAAGCTCTGGGCTGGGCTTCCTGGAGGAGGTGACGTCTGAGTTGAATCTTTTTTGTTTTTAAGTAATCTCTACTCCCAACATGGGGCTCAAACTCATGACCCCAAGACCAAGAGTCGAATGCTGTACTGACTGAACCAGCCGGGCAACCCCTGAGTTGAATCTTGAAGAGTGAGTAGGAGTTTGTCAGATTCTGGAGGGGGAGGAGGGCTTTGGGATAGTCCAAATGGAGGGAACCACACAAGCCAAGACCCCAAAGGTAGGTGACAGTGATCTGGGTGGGGGGTGTGGGAGTGAGGTGAGGCAATAGAGTGGGGGTGCAGAGGGCTCTGTGAGCTGCAGGGACAAGCATGTGTGGCCTTTCCCTGGGGCCAATAGTTAACAGCAGTCATAACCACCACCACCACCTACCGCTTCCCCAGCACCCAGTATGAGCCAGGGACTCCAGGCCGGCCCTCATGTGATGATCATAACAACCCGATAAGACGGTCATTAGTCTTTCTAGGATTCTATGTTGATTCTCTTGGCTTGCTTGTTTGTCTCCACAAAGCTCAGATGACCATGTGAACTTACGGGTGATGACCAGAGGCGTGTGGACATGAAAGGACTCTGGTACGGATAGCCGGGGGAAGGTTGCCCAATGGCTGAATGTTTCTGCAGGCCAGCACAGCGATGGTGACTGACCGGGCCTGGGGCCGGATTCTGGGGTTTCTTCTCTGGCCCCCCTGGGGGACCCTGTAAGAGGGGAGTCACCATGTAGGGCTGAAAGACCTCCATGCCTAAGAAATCAGGGCCCATGGAAAAGCGGCCATAATTGTTTTTATTAAAAGATTATATATTTATTTGAGAGAGAGCATGGGGAGGGGAGGGGCAGCGGGAGAAGGAGAAGCAGACTTCCGGCAGATTGAGCCCCTTTGGTTCCTAGGGTGGAAGGCCCCATTAGGGACCAATTGGGAGATATCTGCATCTGCACCACTCCCTTCCCAGCTAGAGCCACTGAAATTCCCTCCTCCCCCTTCAGCTGCTGACATCCCCTCATACCATTGCCCTGAGGAGCAAGGTAGGAAGGAGGCTCAACAGCAAGGGAAACTGAGTCAGGGAGCTCTTTGCAAGACTACCTCTTACCTTAACACACTTAAAAACATTATTCTTGGGGCACCTGGGTGGCACAGTCAGTTAAGTGGCTGCCTTTGGCTCAGGACATGGTCCCAGAGTCCCAGGATCGAGCCCTGCATCAGGCTCCTTACTCAGCAGGGAGCCTGCTTCTCCCTCTCCCTCTGCACCCCTGCTCATGCTCTCTCTCTCTCAAATAAATAAATAAAATATTAAAAAACACACATTATTCTTATTAGGAACTATTTTAGGGGCACCTCACTGGCTCAATCAGTTTGAGCTCCACGTTGGGTGTAGAGATTACTTAAAAATAAAATCTCGAAAAAAATAAATGAGAATTTTCAAAAATAAAATCTTAAAAATAAAGTTAAAAAAAGGAACTGTTTTTATATTATAACAAACAGGGACACAGCAGGTGCCTGGCAGGCACTGCCCAGCGTAGGAAGTCACTGCCACTTTTGAAGGCCCCTGGGGCTCCTTTTGGTCACATGCCCCAGCCCACCTGACCCCATGATTCTGAATGTTGCATTAATTATTCCATCAGCATACTATATTTCCCCCTTATAATAGACCGCTTGATGTTCATGCTTTTGAACCTTATTTAAGCTGTATTGTGCTTCCTGTGTTCTTTGGCAACATGCTTCTCCCTCATTATTTCCCTGATGCGCGGAAGCTATAGTTCGCTCACTTGCGTGGCTGTGTAGCAAGGTTGACATCTTGTCTTTGGCATGGGGACAGAGGAGGACTGTCTTGTGCATCGTAGGATGGTTACCAGCATCCCTGGCCTCTATCCATTGGATGGAAGTAGCACCCCCACCCCTAGTTGCAAGAGTTGAAATTATCTCCAGACCTTGCCAAATGGCTCCCAGGAGCAAGATCACCCTCAGTTGAGAATCTCTTCTAATATCCATTGCATGAATATGTCACTTTTACTTTCCTCTTGAAGGACATTGGTTTCTCATGTTTTGCAATAAACAGCAATGCCGCCATAGACATTCTGGTATGGTCCTGATGTACATGAGCTTGAACTTTGAGTCTAGACCAAGACACAGAGTGGCAGGGTCATAGGACTCAATGGCTTCAGGTCGACTGGATGAGGCCAAACCGCTTCCCAAAGAGGTGGTGCTAACTTACAATCCGGCCAGCAGGGTATAGAATGCTGTCACTCTGGTGGGCGAACCTCCGTGTGCTTTCCACACCCACTCTGCCTCCCTCAGGCTGTCAGAGCACAAGAGAAGCCCAGGCCAAATTTCATACTGGAGGTGCCTACTCTATTAGGAAACAAAACAAAACAAACAAAAAACAGAAGAGGAAACAGTGGAGCAGGTTTAAACACTTGTAACTTACTTGAAATGTTTGTATTTATGGAACTGATGCAGGTACAATGCAACATTGTGGGATAATTAGAGGGCTTACTGCTGGTGATAAGTTCCAGGTCCCAGACACTGCGTCTCTGAGCCCAGCTGCGTATCCCTGGGACTATCACCTCCATTCTGGGAAGGGTGAAATGTCCCCACCTGTGATGGGTGGTTCCTGCCTACCTCCTCCAACTCCCCAACTGTACATTCCTTGAGGACAAACCTGGCTCTTCTCTGAGACCCTCAGGGCATGGCCCCATTGATGGTGTCTGGGTGTCAGAGACCTCTGGGCCACACCTGCCCGGCCCCTGCATCCCCCCCAAGTGCCCTGCGTGCCAGGCATGGGTGCCGCCTTCACCCCGGGTCTATAAGCAGCAGTGCTCCCTGCTGCAAAGATCAGAGACCAATCTTCTCCGGTGCCTGAATATTTCATGTGCTGAGTATGGAATAAAAGTCGGCAAAGACCTTAATTATCAATGCGGCTTCTGTCCTGCAGGCCCAGCCTCCCAGCCCCCTCCAGTTTGCCTCCCCCTCTGATACAATCCCAGCAATAACAGTAATTTCCCCCACCCCCACCCCCAGTTGAGCCCACTGCTGGGCAGAGAGAAGATGGGACAGAAGTCACTCTACCAACCATGCCACTGGGACCACCATTTTGATCACTGCTCTTCTCAGGGCCCTCTCAGCATAGAGCCTGGGAACTCAGTGAGTGTTCGTCGAATGAGTGAATGATGACGGGGGAAGCTGGGTTAAGTAGAAAAACCCGGACTCAGAGTCTGGTCTCTGGTCTGATACTTGCTGGCAGGTAGCCCTGGGCAAGTCACACCCCTCTCTGAGCCTCTGGATCTCACCTGGAGATGGAATCATTTCAAATGCACAAGAAAAGGCCAGCTGGAACCCTAAGCCACACAGTGAGGCAGATGGGATGCTGCTTTGCTGGGGAAATTGCTGACAGGCCTGGGAATACCCCAGAGTCCACACGGAATGAGCATCTTGAGACTCTGAAAAACTAACAGAAGAGCTGCACCTTCTCTCAAGAAAGGCTCAGCCCGGCTCAGACCCAACACCGGACGCAGCTTTGCAATGAAGAATCTCCATCTTAGCATCCTGCGCGTCCAGAGCTCCTGCAAGCAAGTCAGAGTCCTAATGAGGCAGCTGGTCAGGTTCTATAAACAAGGCCAGGGGGTCAGCCCAGTGGTTCTTGGTCCTGGGTACTTGTTAATCACATAAAAGCTGGTAAAATGCAGATGCTCAGACCCTACCTCACACCAGTTCAATCAGAATATCAGGAGAAGGTAAGCCTGGTGGGCAGGGCTGTGAAGCACTGGGTTAGATCAAGGTCTTGTTCATTGGCATCAAGCTGCAACAGAAGAAGACATCCCCATTTCTGGGGGGAGGAGCATACCCCTCCCCAAGTGTCTGGATTTAGAGATAGTTCTCTAAGATTATCCAAATTCCCCACATAATCCTCAAATGTGCTGCCTATGATAGGAAAGGGGGCTAGGGATTCTGGAGTCTCTGTGGTGTTCACTTAACACCCCTACTCTCTGTCCCATATCTAATGGGAGAGAATGGAGGGAAGGAAAGTATTAAAGATATAATACCAAACAGTTTTCTGGAACTGCTGGACACGAAAGTCCAGCATAGAATTGGGCGTAAAAAATGGCCATACTGGACAATCCTTATAAAATTTCAGAACACCAAGATTGAGGAGATCCTAAGAGCATCCAGAAAGACAGACAGAGAGAGGAGGCCACATACAAAAGATCAGGAATCATAATAACACTGACATTCTCAAGGCAACTCCAGGAGCTAGAAGACCATGGAACGATGCCTTCAGTGTTCAAAAGGGAAATACTCCAGTACTTAAGCCATCAAGTGTGGGTGTATGATAAGAAATTTTCAGATTAAAAAAGAAAAGAAAAGGGGTGCTTGGTTGGCTCAGTTGGCTAGATGTCTGCCTTCGGCTCAGGTCATGAACCCAGGGTCCTGGGATGGAGCCCCATGTCAGGTTCCCAGCTCAGCAGGGAATCTGCTTCTCCCTCTCCCTCTGCCTTGCTCATGCTCTCTCTCTCTTTCTTGCTCACTCACTCTCTCTCAAATAAATAAAATCTTTAAAAAGAGAGAGAGAGAAAAAAAAGACAAAATTTCCCAGACAACCTTTCTCTAAAATTAGGAATGAAACCAAGAAATAAGAAGACTCGAAGGCATGAAATGCAGGAAACAGGTAATCCCAAAGCAATGGTGCAGGAGAAGTCGGAGGGTGAGGGTGTGGGAGCCAGGAGCAATCAATGCGGAGTGGGACAGGGAGAGAGATCTCCAGGAGGAGCTGGCCAAGCAAGGGAGCACAACTCATGGGTTCCCCCCAGGGGCTTGGCTGTCTTACAAGGAATATTAGAGCTCTGCCAGAGTTTGGTGGTTGTATTAGTGATAAGCACAAAAGTAAACCAAGCAAGTCAAACAAGGAGGCAATTATTAATCCCCAGGGAAACCCGAAAGTCCAACAAGGAAGGAAATTTAGTCATAGGACATATGGGAGAGGTGGCACACATAATGTTTATACACGTAGTATATTACAAAGACAATATCGATTAATCAAAAACTGTGATATCGCTGTCCTGGGAGGACAGGGGAGGGGACGGCAAGTGCCTACGTTGACTAAACCCTCCTGGTTCCTAAGAGAAAGGCAGCGTTAACACGGAGAGCCAGTAAAGAGCGATGTGTGTTGTTTGCAAATATGCAGATAAGTCACAGAAGAATCTAGTTGCCTCTGGAAAGCACAAATCAGGGGTGGAGACAGGAGGCAGGGGACTAGGTTATTTCGGTTTTTTCCTTTAAAGCCTCATAATTTTATTTGATTTTTGAAACTCTGCGCATATGTTTTTAAATTAATAAAATATTTAAAAAGCCCAGCATTGGACTTCTCATTAGAAACTCTGAAAGCTAGAAGGCCCCAGAGCAATCAGTTGCCTTAAAAGTCTGAGGGAAAAGGATTTTCTGCCTGGATTCTATGCCCACAGAGAGAATCAGCCAAGTATGAGACTGGAATATAAACTTTTTTGGAAATGCAAGGTCGCAAAAAAAATAATAAATAAATAAATAAATAAATAAATAACTGCTGTGCATCTTCCAGGAAGCTTTTGTAGCACATGCCCTCGTAGGCTGTGAGAACAGACCCTGGAACAGGACAGCTTCCCCAGGAGTGGGGGGCAGGGGGCCTTCCCAAGGCTGGCTGGGCTCCAGCCCCCAGCTCTCAGAGGCCCCAGAGCAGAGAAAGGAGCCCTCAGCCTGGATGGGACCCTGGTGAAGACCAGATAAGATAGCCACATGCCTGAGCTTTTGACACCACTGTTTCTAGGAGCAGGGTGAATCAGCTGGAAAAATTAAGAAAACACATTTAAATACCTTGCGAGGTTTTTTCGTTTTTTGTTTTTTTTAATGCATTAACTCCAGGGCGCACACAAACAAAACTATAAGAAAAGGAACTGTCGGGCGCCTGGGTGGCTCAGTTGGTTAAGCGACTGCCTTCAGCTCAGGCCATGATCCTGGAGTGCTGGGATCGGGTCCCGCATCAGGCTCCCTGCTCAGTGGGGAGTCTGCTTCTCCCTCTGACCCTCCCCCCTCTCATGCTCTCTATCTCAAATAAATAAATAAAATCTTTAAAAAAAAAAAAAAGGATCTGTCATTGACCACTAGGTGACTATTCCTGGAGTAATATTTACATAATCCTAATAAAACCCTTGACCAGCAGTTAAGGAAAAAGTGGATAGAACCGCTCCAGGGGATGCGAAGGAGGGGAGGAGGATGGAATGGCTGAAGAGAGCTAAGCCTCATTTGTCCTGACCAGAGGCGACAGAAACATCTAGAATTGAAAAATCAAGAAGCAGCAATGGAAACGTCTTACTGAGAAACATGGAGGCCAAAACCAGAAGGAACAAGTCCGCGTGGAAACTGTTGTTCCTGGGAGAAAGAAAGGAGAGGAAGGGGGAGCGCCTAGGTCAATCAGTTGGTTGATCTTCGCACTCTTAGTTTCTACTCAGGTCTTGATCTCAGGGTTGTGGAATCGAGCCCCCAGGGGCTGGGCTCCGTGCTGGGGGTAGAGCCCTCTTAGGATTCTCTCTCCCTCTCCCTCCACTCCTCCCCCTGCTCGTGCTCTCTCTCTCTCTCTCTCTCAAATAAATAAATACATAAATACATAAATAAATATTTTCTTAAAAAGATTTTATTGATTCATTTGACAGAGAGAGAGACAGCGAGAGAGGGATCACAAGCAGGGAGAGCAGGAGAGAGAGAAGCAGGCTTCCTGCGGAACAGAGAGCCCAACTCGGGGCTCAATCCCAGGACCCTGAGATCAAGACCTGAGCTGAAGGCAGACGCTTAACAACTGAGCCACCCAGGCACCCCAATAAATAAATAAATCTTAAAAAAAAAGGAACCTTTAAAAAAAAAAAAGAAAGGGGAGGAAGGGCTAGGGAGACGTTTCATTTCCTTCTGAACATTTTGGTGTTATCCAATTTATTTTTTAACCTGGGTGCATGCATTATTTTTTTACAATATAAATATAATTTCTCTAAATAATCATAAAAATGTACCTCCGGACAGTGGCACGTGAACCAAGGGAGGGGGAGAGGCAGGAGCGCTCCCTGATGGGAGCCCCCAGACCTGACCCTCCTCAGTGGCCCCCAGGCCACAGGGCCTCACCTGCTGGAGGACCCCTGCCCAGCCCCACGTGACCCAGCCTCTGTCCAGTCACAAAGCATTCTCTGGACCGTTTTCTCCTCCTGTCCTCCCAGCAAGCCTGTTAGGCAGGCAGGAGTCATCATGCCCATTTGACACACAGAAGCTGAGATCCAGGTGTGTATTTGGGGGTCCATAGTGGGTTGACCTCCCATGGCAGGTTCACCCTCCTATGAAGGCAGTGCAGAACCTGCCCAAGAGTCAGGGAGAGGTGGCACACAAGGAATTTCAGAGGCAGAATCACCTCTCCTGGTCCAGGGGTTCTCAGCCAGGGGGAGCGTGGTGGAGACCCCTACAGAAACATTCCCACAGCTCCAGGGCATTGGATGTCCTCAGACCAGCCTGTGTGGCCCGGATGGAGTGTGTAGATATGAATTCCTTGGCAGTCATAGGACAGGGAGAGAGGGAGACTGGACCCCAGGAAAGGGAGGGAGGAGGGGGAGAGGGAGACACAGGCTGTGTGAGTGGTGACAGAAGCTCACAGAGCCCAGCCCCCACGGGGGCCATCGCTAACCCTGTCACCACCCCAGGGGCAGGCCATGGAGCTAGGCCCATTTCACAGAGGCAACCACCACGGCTCAACAAGGCTTAAACAAATGCCATCACTGAAGCTGTGGTTTTAGCCAAGAGCGGGGGTTTTCACACCTGCCTGGTGATAAGAACCATGTGGGACGCTTGTCAGCCAGATTCCTTTTCTGGAGATTCTGACCCACCACCTCTGGGTGAATCCTGGGATGGGTCTCTTTAAGGAGTGCCAGGGTGGGGGTGGGGGAGGGGTGGGGTGGGGCTTCAGGAATCACAGAGGGGCTGACTCAGGGCCTCCAAGCCCCCCTGCCCCGCTCACCCTATTTCATAACCCTGTGATATTTAGCCAGCTGAGGCGCTTGGCGGCTCCCCCACCACTGGACACAGGGTTATTTCCGGGGCTGGACCATTATAAATAACTCCTGTGTGGGACATGTTTGTGCACAGCGTGGTTTTCCTGTTGGATTGTTTCCCTGGGATAAGTTCCCAGAAGTGGGATTCCTGAGTGGAAGCATGGCCGTTTTCCCGCTCCTAAGCCCCAAAGCTCCTAAGCTGGCCCCAGGATGGGGATCCGGCCTTTCAATGGGTCCAAGGAGGGGCTGCCACCGAGTCCCACCTGGCACTTGCAGAGGAAAACGACAGATCTGACCCTCTCCTGGAAGAGTTCATCTCCCCTCTGCGCCTGAGGTCACGGCCGTCAGAGCTGGAGGGCCCAGGTGACTCGGTCTTTCTGGGACCACCCAGGCCACTCCAGCAGCCAGGATGGGTTCTCCCTGTGGAGGTCACGGGAAGGGAAGAAAGGGTGCCTCGCTCCCTGGGGAAGCAGGTCTGTCAGCAGCGCTGGGAAAGGCCAGAAAGGAGGTCTGGAGATGGTCACCACTGGAGAGAGGGGTCCCCAGAGTCCCCGCTCTCCTGAGGGAGCGGCAAATGAAGGTGGGGTAGGGCAAGGTGTGGAACAGTCCCGGGGTGGGGGGGGCACTAGCCTCCTGGCTCCCCACAGGAGGGCTGGGGGCCCAGCCTTTGCAAGCTCTGGACAATTGCCCCAGCACAGAAGGTCGCTCCTCCCTGCAGAAGACCAGTGAGCCAGGCCTCTGGGCAGGGCCTTAGGTGGGGGTCACTCCTCCAGGGCCCATCTATGGAAGACCGGCCCTTCTACTGGGAGCACCCTCTAACGGGACCAGGGGAGTCAGTCCTGTGAGGTCAGCCTCTCAGTGTCCGGGGGTCACTCTGTGCTTCCCCCACAAGATCGTGAATGCTTTGAAGGCAGGACCAGTGTCTGCTGTGTTGTAGACTCAAGGTAGCGAGCTCTCCGTCTCTGGAGGTAAAACAGCTAAGGCAGCGTGGACATGTCTCAGAGGCAGAGAGGGATTGCTTGCTGGCTGGGCGGGGGGTTCTGTGGGCTGAGTGCCCACGCTATGCCACCATTTGGCGAATACTTATGCCCACCTCACTGCTGAGCAAACAGGCACAGGAGCTAAAAAGGCCTGGAGATCTAAAGATAGCTGACTCTTCATGAATCATCAACTATTTATTGAGCACCTGCTGCGTGCCAGGCCTCCTGAACGTCCCCTTGACCGGTCTGCCTAGCCACCATCCATAGCTCATCGCAGGCAAAAGCGGCTGCCCTCCGTCCGCTCCCACAGGAAGGGAGCTACGCCCCGCCGCCGCACCCCGAAGCTGCTGCTCGCCTGTCCGAGGCGCTGCCTGGTCTCCGGGCAGCTAGAATGACTTCCTGGGTGGGATTGGGGGCTTGTATGTGGGCGAGGCCAGCCCCGGCTGTAGTGAGCGGCAGGGGCACCTCACCAGCAGTGCTGGGCTGAGCCCTTGCTGGCACACGGTGCTGGCCACCTCCTCGAAGGACTCTCCCTAGGCCGGGACACCCAGCGGTGCAGAGCACTGGGTGCCACTGACCACAGAACTTTCTAAAGAGATTGTATTTATTTATTTGAGAGAGACAGCGAGACAATGAGCAAGAGAGCACAAGCAGGGGGAGCGGCAGAGGGAGACAGAGAAGCAGACTCCAGCTGAGCAGGGAGCCTGACGTGGGGCTCGATTCCAGGACCCTGAGATCATGACCCGAGCCGAAGGCAGACGCTTAACCGATTGAGCCACCCGGGTGCCCTGTGACCACAGAATTTTTAAAGAGGACCTTCTGTGCACAGGGCCAGGAAACATCTCAGCCTCGGGAGATGCGCTTTTTAAAGACAACTGGGGACAGAAAGAAGTCTGGCCAAGAACTTGTCAGTCTGTGCAATTGACCTTTTGCACACAAATGCAGGTTATTCTGGTTTTCCCTATTCAACTCCATTGTGTCGGTTTCAGTCCCTTGTTCCATCTGCTGAGGTTCCTGGAAATGCCATGTTTTCACGAGCTGTGGCCATTGGCACAGACGCATAGCAAGCCTCCCACAGCCCCATCCAGATGCTTGATTGAAACAGGCAGGGCCGAAGCCTGAGACCTACCACCCACCCTTAGAGACTCTCTTATTTCAGCTTGCACGGATTTACAAAGTATCATCTCTGGGCTGTGCTGTCCAGGGGGTTGACCTCCTCCTAACTGCCCTGCTCTCCAGCCCGCATTTTTCATTCTGCCAAAAGGACAACATAAAGAGCTTGTTCCCCAGATACACTATTATCTGTCTCACCTCCACGCCTTCACCCACAGTGCTCGCTTTGTCCTGGACATCCTGTCCCTCTTCCTCACCTGGCTGACTCCCACACCAGGACAAAGGTTTGTCAAGTTCTTCTCCATGGCCCCCTGGCAGCCCGTCAGGCGCAGGCCCCCAGGCTCTCCGACTGTGGTATTGCAGTGCTACACGGGGTGTGGGCCCCATCTGCCTACCTGCCCTGCCCCTCTCTACACCCTGGGATGCCGGGGTCTCCTGAGTCCACCCAGGGGTTTCTGGCCCCTACAGAGACGGCACTGTGCTCGGGATGGGGGACCAGCCAGGCTTGGGCAAATCACCCTCGGTTTCTTCATTCGTCGCATGAGGATCCTTGCCACGTGAAGGGTTGTGGGAAGGACCCCAGACCACGTGTATGAAGTGCTCAGCGCACAACCTCAATGTCAACTGGCCGAATGAATGGCTGAGAGTGACTGGAGGAGAGGAGGAGGCAGAGAGATAGGCCAATGACCTCTGGGAACCTCCAGGAGGGCGCAGTGATTCTGACAGGGGGCTGGGAGGGCTTTGCTGTTGGGGAGAATCGTGGCTAAACCTGAAAAGGGGCTCCCCTGTTCTACAGGCTGTGGAGTTGGGGAAGAAGATCCAAGGAAGAGAGCCTCCTTGGGGGTGCGCTGTTTCCTACAGACCTACCACGCTGGCTTTATCATTTAATGGTGTGTGTGTGTGTGTGTCTGTCTGTCTGTCTGATTTCAGAGGGATATAAGGGTGTTGGAGCACCTTACTGCCTTTCTTTGAGTGTCTGTTTCCCTTTAAGTCTCGCTCTGAGAACCATAATCCCGTAAGGCAGGAGTGAAGAGAAGTCTTCCATTAGCTCAAAATTGTGACATGAGCTCAGCCCAGGAGAATTTGGGTGATTTGGGGGAAGTGGTGCTTCTGAGATGAGAGGGCCACACTTGCTGGGGGAGGAGGGGCAGAGGACCCAGCACGCCTCCCTGGGCCTGCTGCTCTTGGGATCTGAGGAGCAGGGAGCGCTTTTCCCAGCTGCCGCCTGGCCAGACACGATGCCCCAAATCCCACCAGCACTCCTGCCACTTCGTAGGACAGGCACTTCTCTGAAAATGTAAATATTTTGTCTGGGAGTGGGAGCACTTTGCTTGACCACTGAGGGAAAGAAAGATGGAAACTGATCTATCGTGTGCCCACTGCAGGAGGTGGGCACGCCACATCGTGGTTGGATCCACGGGGCAACCTGGTGAGGGCGGTTACCCACCGCTACAGGTGGGAGAACGGGACGCCGAGGGGCCAGGGTGCGGCCAGGTGCTGGGCAGAGCCAGAGTTCAGGCTCTCCGCCTCCCATCAGCCAGACACTCCTCCGCCTTCTTGGCAGTGGCTCCCTGCAGGCGGAGATGAGACGGTGCCAGGGTTCTGGGGGCGTCCAGCCCTGGGGTCCTGGGCGGCTGTGTGCCTGAACAAACCGTCACCTCCTGGATTTCTCCCCACCTGGGGATGGCATATCCAGAGCACCTACACTGCGCCCCAGCCCCAGGGCTGTTGTGGGGACAGAGGAGATATGCAGAGTTGGTGACGCCGTGTCTGGGCTGGGGCTCCGTAAAGGGCAGTCTGCCATATTCTTATCAACTCACACAGGTTGAGGAATGTACAGCCCCAGCTCCCAACCCGGGGATACCCCCGCCCCTTCTCTGACTCAGGCAGCTGCAGGAGTGGGAGGCAGCTCCTTGTCCCCCGTGTGCCCATCCTGGGATCTGTGGAGAGAAGGCGGGTGGTGGTGGGACCTGTTGGCCTGTAGCAGGACCTTGTTCATGGGGTGGGTGGCTTCTGGAAGCTCCCTGCCCCCCTATAGCCACCCATGACCGTGTGTGCGAGCACTCGCTGTATCCCATTCTCTTTCTCTGGGAGCCTAATTCAGGAACTACATAGGGGAAGCCAAGTTCAGAATCCTTACTTGAACCCTGACCTTGGTGCCCCTTGGGGGTGTGTCCGACAGCCCAAGGCCAAGAAGGCCGGAAGCCAGGCACTGGCCCTCCTGTGTGCCGCAGGCACCCTATCTCTAACGGGGGCAGCCCGTCGAATTCCCATCTTCTTGAAGGAGAGGAATCTGGAGAAATAACTAGTCCTGACCTAGTATAAATTGCAAGGTGCTGTGAGGATGAAGTGTGTAAGCCACCGGGCTGAGGGCTGTCATCCCAGGACCCGAAGTTGCTCATCAGGTGATGACAGCATTGGAGAGGCTGTGGGAACTCTGAGACCGCAGTTTCCCTGGGGTGCTGGGGGGCTCACTCTAAAAGCACAAGGCGGTGGTGCAGGACCTCCCTCGCTGTGGCTACAGCTCAGGCTCTGTCCCTGACAGGCTGGCCAGGAGCCCCAGGCGGCCCGCAGAACCTGACGCCTTCATCAGGTTCTTCATCAGCACCGGGCAACTTCCTCCCACTTTGCAGAGGAGGAAACTGAGGCACAGGGAGGCCCAATCACAGGATCCTGCAGCCAAAGGTGTGCCACGTCTGCCTGACACAGAGTCTGGTCTCCTGACACGACGCCAAATTGCCTCTGTGGTTACTACCATCATCACAATAGAATGTTAATAATAGTCATAATTAGTATTATTACTGAGGGCAGTGCCCCAGGCAGGCAAATCTGAGTGACTGCATCACTGGGGCTGAGTCCGTGGCCAGTGCCCAGAACTGGGCGGCGTCCTGTCCCAGCCGGCCCCAGGATGGTGCTGAAGATCAGAGGCCCCGTCATGCAGCCTGGGTCACAGCATGGGGTTCTCCCCACCCTCCATCGGATCCTGGACTCAGGCAGCCACTTCTACCCATCTGCTCCTGGGTGCATCTGGTGACAGACCCGGTGGACATTCGTGAGTGGGAAGACTGAAAAGTCAAGCAGAGGCAATCACTGTTTTTATAAAACACAGATCCCGGGACACCTGAGTGGCTCAGTCGGTTGAGTGTCTGCCTTCGGCTCAGGTCATGGTCCCAGGGTCCTGGGATCGAGCCCCACGTCGGGCTCCCTGCTCAGCGGGAGTCTGCTTCTCTCTCTGCCTCTCCGCTCCCCCCACCCCAGCTCGTGCTCTCTCTCTCTCTCTCTCACTCATTCTCTCTTTTTTTTTTTTTTAAAGATTTTATTTATTTATTCGACAGAAAGAGTGAGAGAGTACAAGCAGGGAGGAGTAGTAGAGGGAGAGAGAGAAGCAGGCCTCCCGCCGAGCAGGGAGCCCGACGCGGGGCTCAATCCCAAGACCCTGAGATCATGACACCTAACCATCTGAGCCACCCAGGCGCCCCTCACTCATTCTCTCTTAAATAAATAAATAAATAAAATCATTAAAAAAAAAAAAAAATATATATATATATGAAGCACAGCTTCCTGCCTCCACACAAGCTAAGCACCCCTGCTCCAAAAGGCAGTGCATCCTGCTGGTTAAGAGCATGGACCCGGGCCCAGCTGGCCTGGCCTCCAATCCTGGGGCTTCTGCTCGCTCCCTGTGTGACCCTGGACAAGTGAGTCACTTTGCTCCCTCCCGCCGTCTGCACAACGGTGCACACCCCAAGGCCCCTGGGGGCCCTGAGTGAGCTCGCGCTGTGCCTGCCCCACCCTGGCTGGTGCCCGGTAAGAGTCTGCGTCAGGAGCCCTTCGGGTGGGTACCGCCGGAGCAGCTGTCTGGCCTGCTGCTGGAGGGAAAGGGGGCTCCCTGAGACGTGATTAGAGATCGGCTTCGTGGCGGAGTTTGACTCCGGAATGGCTGGCAGGCTTCAAGCGTGTTGACTGTGCCTGCGACAGCCCTAGGTCCCCGGCGGGTGTTGGCTCTGGGTAGGCGAAGCCGGGGGGCTTGCTGGCCCTGGGACCTAGGCTCAGGCTTTTGCAATCCCCGGAGGCCAAAGTAGAGCCCAAGAAACAGGTTCCCAGCTTCCCCACTCCAGTCAGGGTCCCAGCTTGATCTTGTTTGGGTCTATCCTGCCGGCTGGGACTAAGGGAAAGAGACGCAAACAGTGCACGACCCAATCCTGGCCTCTGGGACATGGCCTGCCCAGCTGCCTCAGCTCTGGGCTTGGAGGCTGAGTCTGCAGCCTCAAGATGGGGGCATCTAGTGCCTGCAGCAGCCCAGAGCTCCCAACAGCCTGCGGACCGCCCCAGAGGGATGGCTCTGCAGCCATGGGGCTGGGAGGGGCAGGGGTGCCCCGGACAGAGGTACCAGCACGAGCAGGTGCAGGAGAGGTGGACTTGCAGGGAGCCTTCGGAAACAGGCAAATGGACTGAGCCGAGGCCATGAGGTCCCCCAGGGAGTGTTGCTACGGCTGGGGCCTGGTGTCCAGGTGTCACGGAAGGGATGGGACAGGGCGGGGCGGTGGCTCTGGCTGTGTGTGTAAGACCACCTCTTCCTCTTTGTCTCCTCCAAATGAAAGCAACAACAAAAACGATGGCTTGAAAACTTCTCTCCTTTTCCGGAGAAGTGCGTGGGGTCACAGGTGACCCCAGCTTCTCATCCCCGTATTCCTGGACGAGGAAGATGGCAGGAGGATGGAGGAGGGTAAGGCAGTGCTTCTGGGAATTCAAGATGCCATGTCACAGCCCAGGAGCCTCCCTCCCTCCGAGGAATCTCCCATGCTGTCCCAGTCCCCTCTGGAGGTGGTATGGCCACCAGCAGGACCAGGTAGCTCCTCCAAGGAGCCCCCTGGTGGCCCAAGCAGTTGCTGCGGCCCCATGGGCCAGGGCGCGCTCGTTCCTGGACATCCACTGACGTAGACCTTTCCCAGCACCCAGACCTCGTGCCAGGCACTTTGCTGGGTGCCACCAGGGAAACATCATCTTCCAACAGCCCTGTGAGGTGGGTGTTACCCCGCGTTATAGATGTGGACCCCTGGAGGGGACTGTCCTGGATCAACAGGCTGCTGCCATTGCAGCATTGTTGGTGAAAAAAGGAGGCCACCCATGAACAACCATGACGTGGAAGTGTGTTTATTTTTATTGTTTTAAAGATTTTATTTATATATTTGAGAAAGAGAGCGTGAGAGGGAAAGAGCACAAGCAGGGGGAGTGGCAGAGGGAGAAGCAGGCTTCCCGCTGAGCAGGGAGCCTGACGCGGGACTCAATCCCAGGACCCTGGGATCATGACCTAAGCCGAAGGCAGACGCTTAACTGACTGAGCCACCAGGTGCCCCGAAAGTGTATTTATTTTTAAAATAATGATCGAGCACGCAGGTGCATGCATAAACTCTAGAGGACCCTGCAAGTACCTGGCATCACCAGGGGCTTCTGGAAGGTGAGCAGGGGGGCTAGGGTATAGGGTGGAAATGAATCATTTTCACTGGACTTAGTTGTGAGCTTTTTGATTTTTGAACTATATGGAAGTATTGCCTATACTTAAAAATTCACGAAAGATTTAAACAGTTGTGGATCTTCAGTGACAGAAGGAAACTTGGGAGTGACGGAATTTTCCCTCAGTTACAGCAGCACAGACAGGAGACCGCTCAGCAACTACTTGCATGCATCCAGTGATGGGGTGTTTACCCCTTAATTGGCCAACTTCCCATCTGGAGAGATCCTCTCTCTATGGGCTGAAACATATCTCCCTGGTCAAAACTCTCTCTTCTGGGATGACCTGCTGGGTATCTTATAAGATGTCTGGTATTAGCTGAACACTTCCCGGTTACCAGGGGCCATGGTTTCAGCCCTCAACAACCTCAGAGCCCAGTTTCTGGAATTTTAGGAGTGGGCAGGACTCTGAAGCCAAAGCAGGACTCACCCTCCACACATGGGGCAGGCCGCTGTTTGTAACGATGGAGGGGAAGCCTTGTTGCCCAAAGCCCCTGTCCCCTCATTTTGTGGTGTCACATCACCTGGCGCTGCAGGGTTGGGAGGGATGAGCCAGATCTGAGACCAGCCAGGGGCTCTCTGAAGCTGGAATTAGGATGCAAACTGCATTTGGGGAGGCCCATGTAGTGCTGTGGAAGGGTTCTGGACAGAGGCGTGACAATTTGATGAGACTTGACAAGTGTCGTAGAATAGGTTTCCCTATCCCACTTACCGAATCTGGGGTCATCAGATGAGGGGCGCTGTCTCCATGGACTCAGGGACCTGCCCTCATTTTAGGGGCTCCTCCTGTCCTTGTGGGAGACCGAGAGGAGGCAGAGGAAGACAGGGAGCCTCAGCTTTCCTGTCTTTAAAATGATAGCCCGGGGGCAACTGGGCGGAGCAGTCTGTTAAGTGTCCAACTCTTGGTTTTGGCTCAGGTTGTGATCTCAGAGTCATGATCTCAGGGTGGTGAGATCAAGCCCCATGTTGGGCTCTGCGTTCAGTGTGGAGTCTGCATGAAACTGTCTCTGCTCCTCCCCCACGCTCGCTCGCTCTCTCTCTCAAATAAATAAATGAACCTTAAAAAAAAAGTTTAAAATAATAGCCCGTTTTCCTGCTCTGACGTCCATGGATTTTCCCTGGAACTTTGGTTTTGAAACAAGTGTTCTGATATTCTTTGGTTGGAATCCCCCCCCACCCCGCCCCCCGCATGCCCAGGACAGGATTGAGCGAGAAGAGCACTGGGCACAAAGTTAGGGCAAGGCTGTAGCTCCCATGTCTGGGACTCTGGCAGGAGAAGAGCAAAGCAGCTGGGGATGAGGATGGGGAGGCTGCACTGGGCTTCCCAGGAGGCAGGAGCTCTCACAGTGGGCTCCAGAAAAATCTCCCAGCCCCAGGCCCGTTGGGGCCGCATGCACAGGGTGTGCAATTGGGTCTTCCCTGGGACTTCCGAGCAGGAGCGAGGGTGGGGCTCTGGCTGGGGCAGAGGGTGGAGGACCCTCTACCCTCAAGTTGCCAGGGGCAGGCAGCACCAGTCAGCCCCCTCTCAGGCCCTTCCCATGGCATCTTCCACCTGACTCTTCTCTGCCCTTGACAGGCCAGCGTGCCATTCCTTTTTACAGAGAGGAAACACAACTCTGAGAGTTCTGACTTCGATGTGCATTAAGGCAATGGAGAAGAATACTGTTAATAGTACTGTTAATAGGTGTGCTGGGAATCAGATGTCTTACTTGAACAAATAAAAGAAACAGGCTTTGGCTGCAGGACTTTTCAGAGCCTTTAGCATGCAGACGTACGTCTTGAATCTCTAGGAGGGGCTTGGAATGGGATATTTCCAAACTTACCTAGCTGTGCACCCTATGCAGCCCCAGCCCCTGATAAGAACCCCCAGAACCCATGGTCTGCAGCACAGAGCACGGGAAATGTCAAAGGAGAACGTTGGAAATCTGAATTCTCCAGAACAGCTGGGCTGTCTGGTGGTGGTGCTGATGTGGACACTGAGGTTCAGGGTGGGTCAAGCCAGAAAGAGAGTACAGATTTAAGCTCAGGGCTGTCTGGTGTCCAGGCCACTTTCCTGGGGGAGCCAGGGTCCTGGAGAATCAGCAGACAGTGCCCACTCCGGAAGAAGACCAGAGAGTGCTCCTGCCAAGACCTGCCGAGTGCTCACAATTAAACCAGATGCTTCCTCAAAGCCACAGGGGGCAGTGAACAAGCAGCGGATGAGCAGTATAACCAAGTGCTGGAGCCATGAGGCCCCATAGCTGGTGGCGAGGGGGAGGACCCGGCAGGCCCAAGTGACAGCCTGCTGCTGACTCCACCCGGGCTTTCACCTGCGGGGGCCTCAGGGAAGCGTCCTCCACTGAGCCCTGGGTTCAGATTCCGACCCCTCCACTTCCTGACCCCGCTACGATTCCTTGTTGTCAGCAAGCTGTGCCTCAATTTCCCCATCTGCACGTGGTGAAGAAAGCAGGGCAACAAAGGCTGGTGTGGGCAGGGCAGGGAGGGAGATGGTGGGGCCGCAGCACGTCAGCAAAGGTGCCCCTGAGTTCATGTGAGACCCCCGGAGACTCAGAAGAACAGGGGAGGCCCGGGGGGTCCTGCCAACCCAGGGGTGGGGGTGGGGCAGCATTGGGGGGGAGGACGATCCCCGTTCCCGTGGCCCCAGCTGGGACCTGAGAGCTGACCTGTGTGCCCGGCAGCTGCCGCATGCCGTCGTGCGGGTGCGAGGATGGCGGGAGGTGGCATGGGCAGAGCCCCCGGCAAGCTGCCGTCTGCGGTGAACACTAGTTCTGTCTTCTGCTTTTATTTTTTCTTTTTCCAGCTTTAAACTTAAAAATAGAGTTTCTGAGAGACCAGCAGATTGGCGAGCAGGCTGGTCTTCAGGGACAGTCTGAGCTGCCTTTCGGGGATCTGTGTCCTCTGCAGAAGGTGGCAGGTACATACAGCAGCATTGTGGACAGCAGTTAAAGCGAATGCCCTGACTAGTGTGGACGGATCCCAAGCACGGGATTGAGGGGAAAGAAGCAAGTCACAAAAGGAAAAGTGCAGCAAGAGATCGTTTATACAAAGTTTAAGAACATAGCAGGGGACGTGTGGCCCCATCTTCAGGAGAACCTTCCCTTGCGGGCAGAGGGACAGGCCATGAGGCTGGTGTGAGGCCGTGGGACATGGGTCTGTAATCGGTCCCACTTACTGAGCCCATGCTCCATGCCAGGCTCTCTTCTGACAGCCTCGCCCATCATCCCCATTTAACAGATGCATAAACCGAGGCACAGAGAGGGTAAGTGGCCTGTCCAAGGTCGCACGTTAGCAGGTCGTTGAGCCAGGGCTCGAGCCCAGGGCTCTTGGTTACTAAGGCCGTGTAGATGGCCTCTCGCCTGTGGCTCACAGTTCCTCATGTCTTAAAATGATTGAAGAACCCTGGAGCAAACGCGGTCAAATATTCACTTTGGCAAAGTCCGGTGGTGTGGTCTTGGGTTTTCTTTCTTCTCTTCTTTATAATTTTCTGTAGGTGTGAAATGTTTACAAAAGCCCTTGGGCTCTGGCCTGAGGCCTCTGCTGGCCCCAGGCCTTGTCCAGCCGCCGGCCACATCACACGGGCTAGTCCGTCCTGCTGCCAGGGTGGCAACGACCAACTCATTTCCAGGGCTCACGAGACGACGCCTAGCGTATGCTTTTGCTGTAGCTGATGGCCGCAGGAGGCCTGGGACCTGGGAGAAAGGACCATCTCCAACACTTGGGCTTGAGACTGGGAGGGCAGGTAGCCCAGTGGGCGAACAGGCTGCCCATGGCCTTCCTGTCGTTCTGGAGAAGGAACTAATGACCATGTAACTTAGGGATGTCTGGTCTCCAGGAGCCAATGGCGTGGCTGCCCCGACTGACCCAGTCTGGTTTGGGCAGCCGACAGTGCCCACTGGGCTTCTGGAAAAGCTCCTGGACCCTCATGCAACCCTCAGGACCAAAGGGCTGGGACTCAGAGGGGCTATAGCCGTGGGCTTGGTCTCACTCAAGAGGTAGGGACACCAGGGCTGAAGGTGGAGGCCAGTCCTGCATGGGGTCACCGAGGGAGTGGACCTTCATGCCAGGCTCAGCCTGGATGGGCAGCAAGGGCCCCTGAATCATCTGTTGACAGCAGAAAGCCTGTATCTGCGGAAGAAAATCCGGAGGTTTTCTCAGCCACGGGGCTGGCTTCCGTGGCTGTTTCCATGGGGTTTGTGGTAGGGGAGGACCTTGAGGACACACAGGCTCAAAAGACCAGCTTTGTCCCTGCTCCCAGGCAGTGTCCTCTCCCTGTGTCCCCATAAACATCCTTGACTCCCAGAAGGCATTCGGTGAAATTGTCCAGCCTATCTGACCCAAGGCTGTGGCAGGAGCTCAAGCCTCACAGAAACGGCAAAGTCTGAGCATTCATTCATGCATTCACTCCCTCACTCATTCCTTCATCCCATTCATGTGCTGATTAGTTCATATAAATAATAGAATGCCCAGCACATGTCAGATGCTGTACCCTGGGGGTTCAACAGCCAGGACACCTGCCCTCAGGGGGGTGAGTCTGGTAGGGACTAGAGGATCCAGTTCTTTTTTTTTTTTTTTTTTAAGATTTTATTTATTTATTTGAGAGAGCGAGCATGAGGGGTGGTGGGGGAGGGCCGAGAGAGAGGGAGAAACAGACTGTCTGCTGAGAGAGAAACAGACTCTCTGCTGAGCGTGGAGTCTGACTCAGGCTCGATCCCAGGACCCTGAGGCAGACGGTTAACCGACTGAGCCACCCAGGTGTCCCTAGAGGACCCAGTTCTTTTTTTTTTTTTTTTTTAAGATTTTATTTATTTGAGGGAGAGAGAGAGAGTGAGAGAGAGAATGAGCAGGGAGAGCAGCAGAGGGAGAAGCAGACTCCCCACTGAGCAGGGAGCCCAATGCAGGGCTCAATCCCAGGACACCAGAATCATGACCTGAGCCGAAGGCAGACGCCTAACGACTGAGCCACCCAGGCGTCCCTAGGACCCAGTTCTAATACTGACATTTACTTTATCTGAAACTAACATAGCTACTTGGGTTTCTTTTGATTAATAATAGTGTGTAGTATCTTTCTCCACCCCTTTATTTGCAACCTTTCTGAGTCTCTACATTTAAGTTGGGTTTCTTGTACATAACCTATAGCTGGGACCCATTTTGTTTGTTTGTTTAGATTTATTTATTATTTATTTTGAGAGAGAGAAAGAGAGACAGAGCAGGAGTGGGAGGAGTGGCAAAGGGGGACAGAGAGGGAGAGAGAATCCTCAGCAAAACTTCCTGCTGAATGGAAAGCCTGACTCAGGGCTTGATCTGAAGACCCTGAAATCATGACCAGAGCTGAAGTCAGACACTTAATGAGTGAGCCACCCAGGGGTGCCTGGACCTCGTTTTTTATCCACTCTGACAATCTATGAACTTAAATTGGTTTATTTCAAGCATTCACATTTAAAGTGATTCATATCTTAAAACTTAGTATCTACCGTTCATAACTGTTCTCTATTGATTACACATGTTCTTGGTTTTCCCCTTTTTATCTGCCTTCTCCGATTTCTATTGAGCATCTACCACTATGATTTCATTTTACTTCCTTTCAAAGCATATCAGTTATACTTCTTTTTAAAAAATGACCTTAGTGGGTGCTATAGAGTATGCAATATACGTTTTATTTATGACTTTATTTTAGAACAATTTTAGGTTTACAGAAAAATTCCAGCGGATAGTACAGAGGAAATATACATTTTTAATGAATGCAAGTCCACCTTCAACGGATACTGTTCTGTTCCCTGTGTGGTGCAGGTATCTTATAACGGAGTATTGCCACTTCCTCCCTCCCACCCAGCAGCCCTGCTCTTACGCATTCACCCATCCATATGCTCTCATTATCTGATACATTGAGTTTCTGACCTTTATCATTTTCCTTCTCGATGAAGAACTTCTTTTAACACTTTTTTGTAGGGCAGGTCTGCTGCTGCTGAATTCCCTCAGCTTTTGTTTTCTGAGAAAGTATTTCTCCTTCACATTGAAGGATGGTTTTGCTGAGTCTAGAATTCTAGGTGGATTTTTTTTTTCCTGCTGCTTCTGTAAACCCTCCACTCTGTGCTCTTCTTCCTTGCATGAGCGATGTGCTGTGGTTCTTCTTTGTTCCTCTGCAGGCAAGGTGGTTTTTTTCCCCCCTTCTGGCTTCTTTCAACCTTTTCTTGTCATCAGTTCTGAATATGATACGCCTAGGTGTCGATTTGTTTGGTGTTCATCCTGCCTTATATTTTCTTAGATTCCCAGATCAGTTGTTTGTTGTCATTAACTTTAGAAAATTTTCAGCCCTTGCTACTTCAAATTTTTCTTCTGCTACATTGGCTCTTTCTTCACTTCCTGGCTTTCCAATCACACATGTGTTGCACCTTTTGAAATGGTCCCATAGATCTTGGATGTTCTGTTCTGTTTGCCTTTTTAACATTTTTTCCCCCTCTTTGTATGTTAGGTTGGGAAGTCCCTACGGACATATCTTCAAGCACACTGATTCTTCCCTTGGCAGGGTCAGTCTCCTGATGAGCTCATCAAAGGCGTTCTTCATTTCTGTTTCAGTGTTTTTGATTCCTCCCATTTCTTTTAAATTTTTTTCATAAAGTTTTCATCTCTCCGCTTACATTTCCCATCTGTTCCTGCACGCTGTCAACACTTTCCATTAGAGCAATAACATTAATCATACTTATTTTAAATTCTCTGATGATTCCAAATTCGGTGTCTTACCTGAGCCTGGTTCTGAATGCTTTTTCTCTTCAGACTGTGTCTTCTCTTGTCACTTATCACGCTGTGTCATTTTTTCTTGAAAGCCAGACATGTACTGGGTAACAGGAACTGAGGCAAATGGGCTTTTAGTGTGAGGATTTATGTTGATCTGGCTGGGGTTGCACTTTGGGCTATGTTTGCCGTACCCGTAGGAACTCTCGGCTTCAAATTCCTCTGCTGGCCGTGTTTATGTCTCCCCTGTTGTCTCTGAGATTCCCTAAGATCCTGAGATCCTAAGACTCCCTTAGATCGAGTGTGTGACCACTATTATTATACTGGAGGCCTGTTTGGTGGCAATAAGGAGTCAGGGAGGAGAAATGTTCTATAATCTTACGTCCTTGGGCTGTGACATTCACGAGTGTTTCTTAGTAAGCCTCAAAGTTTAGAGGGGGTTGGAGTTGGGGAAATGCCACCCCCCACGGTGGATAAGGCTCTGGTATAGCTTTTTTCCCTGGAGAGCAGGCCTTTGATATGGAGAACGCTGTGGATATAGTTCCCAGGGGTAACTTATCCTTTGGGGAGATTTCTGGAGGTCAGATCACTAACCTGTGGCCTCCTCCTTTGGACTGTGGTCCTCCCCCCAGGAGCTTCTCAGCCTGGCACGAGTCCACACTCAGCCCCCAGCAGTTCCCAAAATGATCATTTAAGCCATCCTAGCAGTTTATAGCTTCAAGGACTTCTCCTCCAGGTGAGCAGATCTCAGCTGAGACTCTGCGTTTGCTCGTCTCTCCAGGTCCGGGGAGGCACTTGGCCCTGAGACCTCTGTTCTCTGATGGGTCTGAGGAAAGTCATCGATTTTCAGTTTGTTCAGCTTTTTTTTTGGCAGGCCAGGAGCCACAACTTGCCCGCTCCTCATGTGTCAGAGCAGAAACAGGGGCTTGGGTTCTTGGCCACAAGCTTGCTGTGTGAGGCTGGGTGAGCTCTCCACTCTCTTGGGGGCTATGCTCCCTCTTCTGTATAGCAGGACCCATAACCCACGCGGGTGATATAGGGCAGAAGCAGGGGCAGGGGCTGCAGGATGGAGAGCGGGATGCCCACCCAGGAGGCATGCAGGAGTGTTCCCCGAGGCCCAGCAGGCCCGGGCTGTAGGGGAATCTGCTGGCCCAGAAGGGGAGAAAGGGAAGTAGTCTGGGGTGGGGAGGTGCTCCGTCCTCCCTCCCCAACCCAGGCCTAGGTTTCGCTTCTCCTTATGAGTCCCGGGCAGCACCGCCTGCCCCCTACCCCATCGCACCCCCATTTTTAAGTGATTCCGTGAGAATTCCCAGCCACTGGCTCCCTCGCGTCCCGCCCCGGCCCAGCCGAAGGCGGGACTGGAACCCTGGAGTCTCCGCACCTCCTGGACTAAATAGCGCCGGGGGAGGAAGGACCCGGGAAACCCAGTTGGCACCTGGGGCCCCGGGAGGCCAGGCTACCGCTATCGTATTAAGGAAGGCTCCCGATCCAGAAGGGAGGGGCCGCTGGAACAGCGGGAACAGAGCTGGCGCCGAGCGCCAAGTTCCGCGCCGCGCCCCTCCTCCTTCTGCCCCGCCGGGGCGTCCCCCGGCCAGGGGTGGCCTCCCCGCAGGGCAGGTCCCCCACCTCGAGGCCCCTTCCCCGCCGCCGCCGCGGGCGCCCCGGGAGGGGGCGGGCCGGCGGGGGCGGGCGCTCGGGGCGCGGCCGGCGGCTCCCGGGGCGCGCGGGGCCGGGATGCCCGCCCCCGCCTCCCCCTGCGCCGGCCGGGGCGGGCCGGGGCGGAGCGGGGCGCCGGCGGCGGCATGGCGGGCGGGCGGGCCGGGCCCGGGGCGCTGCTGGCCCTGCTGGCGCTGCGGGCGCTCGGGGCGGCGGCGCACCCGCAGTGCCTGGACTTCAGGCCGCCCTTCCGGCCGCCGCAGCCGCTGCGCTTCTGCGCGCAGTACTCGGCCTTCGGGTGCTGCACCGCCGAGCGGGACGCGGCGCTGGCCCGCCGCTTCGGAGCCCTGGCGGCGCGCATGGACGCCGCCGAGTGGGCCGCGTGCGCCGGCTACGCGCTCGACCTGCTGTGCCAGGTGAGCGGGCGCGCGTCGGGGCCTCGGTGGCCCGGCGGGAGGGCGGCGGCGACAGCCCCGCCGGGCGGCGATCGAGGACGGGCGGCGGCCTTGCGACCCCGAGGCCCCGGGCGGGGTCCTCGGCGCGGGGCGGGGAGCCGGGCTTTGCGATTCATTAAGTTTCGCCGTTTGGGCCTTCTCTGGGCCTCAGTTTCCCCTTGGGAACAAGAGGGGCGGACACACCGATGTAAAGAGCCCCTTGGAGTTTGGGGGCCCCTCTGTCCCGGGACCTCCTGGAGTCAGCCCCCCAGTGTCCTGGCCTCGAGGAGCCCCGCCCTTATGGGGGTACCAGGATGGGAAGCCTTTGTCCCGCTCAGTGCTGCCCGAGCTGCCCCAGGGGAGGTGGGAGCAGCCTGGACCTGCCGGGAGCAGGGAGCGTGGTTGATGCGCTGGACTTGGGTTTGCGGAGGGGTGCGGGGGACACTGTTCCCAATGAGGGCCCCTCCGCTGCCCTGAGGACACAGTCTCAGAGCCCCCGCCCCCTTCCAGGACCTAACTGCAAGGTGCTCACACCCGGGGTGAGCGGGGCCTGCCATGCGCCTACCGAGGTTCCTGCTGTGCCCTCTCTCCGGGGGCGCCGCCACCAGGCAGAGGGGCTCTCGTCCTTTCAGACCACCTGAGTGACATCCCTTTGGTGTAACCTCTCTGTCCCATCTCCCCTCTGAGGACAGAGCCCCTACTTCTGCCACTCCGGATTGTGCCCTAGCTGTTTCTTTTTCTCCTGCATGGGTCTGATTCCCAATTGACTGACCAGAATCCCTGGGGAAATGGAGTCAAGGCCAGGAAGCCCTTGGGCTGGCAGTGAGAAGCCTGGGTGGAAGGGTCCTGCAGGGCAGCCTAGCTGACACCCTTCAGCCAGCCAGGGCAGGGGCAGGAGGGCTGGCTTGGAGTCAGACTTACTGGGTTGATCCTGGCCCCGCCACTTCCTGGGCAGGTCACCACTGTACATCATTGTGTCATCTTTAAAATGGGGGCACTCTTAGCCGTCCCTCGGAGTTGCCACACAGACAAAAGGGCACATACTCAGGGCTCAGTGGAGGATTCTGGTTAGATTTCTCTAGTGCCTCTTTGGCCCCCACTGGCTTCTCGGCCCTAGGCAGGGACGGAGTGGGGCCCAGAGGCCGATTCAGGGAAAGCCCAGAGAGGCAGAGATTGCTCAGTGGTCACACAGCTCAGTTATGGCCATGGTGGGCACGTGGACCACACTCGGTGCCAGTGTGGGTGGGCCATCTAGGTCAGAAATAAGAGGGGCTGGGAGTGGATGAGGGAGGGGGCCCTGAGGAGCACCAGAAAGCAAAGGTGGGGGGGGTAGGTTCTGCTCAGCCCTGGTGCTGTGCATCTCAGGGGAGCCAGAATGGTCTGGTCAAGCATCTGCCTCCTTCACTAGCCTGGGGCTTCCTTGGAACCCAGCCCTTCCCACCCCTGGTCACATAGCTGGGTTCATGTAGCCACTCCACACTTGTTAATTGAGCACCTACTATGTGGCAGGCTCAGCAGAGTAAATCAGGTGGGTGGGTCCTCAGAAGAGGAAGGGAAGGGTCAGTCCTGCTACCCCTCCCTGGTAGGAGGCTTTCCTCTGTCCTTGGGAATCTTCCCAGCATGGCTTGGCCTTGGGCAACCAGGGGTGGAATGGCTTCTAGCAATTTACCCCAGGCGTCTCTGAGAGTGACCTCATGTCTGGAGTGAACTTGGAGAGGAGTGGAGGTTGGATCACACTTTCTCTGGCAGGGCCTCAAGGGAGGGCAGGAGAGTGCTGGAGGGAGGACTATGCTGTCTGTGAGCCAAGGCCGTGTCTGGATTCAGCACCTCCTGATTTCTATCCCAGGAGGTGGCCACGGTGCCTTACTTACAAGGTTCAGTCAATGATAGCATCCGAGCACTCGCATCTGCCGTAGGTAGGGACACGGGCTCCAGACAGGAGAGAGACCGAGAAAACATGCTCTCTCCCCCGGTCCCCTCCAGAACCTGCCCCCATCTGGCACCTGCAACTCCTCCAGATGCCCAGATGGCTCCTTAGCTGGAGGGCAGCTGTCCCTCCCGGCCCCTTCAGACTCTTTCTGAGGGCTTTGCCCTCGTCCAGTGGGTGCCTGTGTCACCAAGAGGAGAAGAGGCAGCTTGTGACACATGGCACCCAGGTTCCCAGCATCCGCACCACAGCCTTCCGGGGTAACTGAGCTTGCCTCTCTGCATAACCTGAAGGCATCAAAGTCTGGTTTCTGATGGAAATCTACGTGGAACGTGCTCTGCAGGTGCATGTACTGGACAGACGTGTTTCCCCAGAGTCTGTTAGGAGCTGGCCCCGTGCTGGGTCCTGGGCCCAGAGGCAGTTGGCAAGTCACAAGCCCAGCTTGTTCAAGTCAGGAGACAGACACACTGATCTTACCAGAATGCACAGAAGGCTTCCCAAGGGTGACTGAACACCATGGGGCATGGGGACAAAGGCTGCACTTTCCCTGGAAAAGTCAGGGAAGGCTTCCTGGAAGAGGAAACATTGAGTTGCATCTTGATAGTTCAGACTTGTTTGAGCAGTTACTGAACAACACATGCATCATCTCATTTATTCCTCCCAACAACTATGAGGTTTGAATTCCTTCCCCTTTTTACAGATGAAGACACAGGCACAGAGAGGTTAAGGAACTTGCTCAAGGTCACACAGGGAACGGTAAACTCAGTCTCCAGGGCACTCTAACTCCAAAGCCCTTCCCTTAATGACTTTGTCATATTGCCTATTTTCAGAGCCCTGGGAGGATGGAGGAGTCAGAGAAGACTTCTCAGTTAGGCCTGGAGTCATGAATAAGAGTTTGGCAGATGTGGAAATGGGGGAGGAGGGAATACCCTCCCAAGAGAACACTGCATACAAAGAGTCAGCCTTCCTAAGGAATAGGTGCTGGACATTAGAGACCTTCGGGACTCAGGTCCATGAGTCATGGATGTCAGCAACTCCACAGTGGCTATTTCAGGGCAGCAAGCTGTTTGCGCCCACACTGGATGGCCCAGGCGGCTGAGCAGTGTGATACTAGATCGATTTTTCTTGGCCTTTCTCCTGCCTCCTCCGCGGACTGCTGTGGGGCCAGTTGCTGAGCATCCTTGCCAGCAGCTATCATTACACCCCCCTGCCCCGTCCTGCTTTTGGATTACTCAGGTCTGGGCACCAGGTTTGCACTGTGTGTAAGTAAGGGTACCTAGGCCGCGAGTAAGGGCTTGCCAGGCCCAGCGTTGGAGGCATGGATGCTCAAATGCCAGCCTGGCTCCCTGGCGGCCCTCTGGGCTCCCTCTCTAGCTCTGGGCTGGGCTTTGATGAGTGGAGGGCACTGAGACTGGCTTCCAGAAGTCTCTTCTGCTTCCCGTTGTGTCTCTGGAGCTGAGGACGGTGTCTGGCTCACAGTCCGTGTCCAGGAAACACTTGCTGAATGAAACACCTCTGACTAATCTGGGAAGAGCACCAGTCAACACATCGTGAGGGCTGGGCCTGAGCCCCGGTATGACCACTTCTTGGCACGTGGCCTTCCTAGAGCCTCAGTTCCTCATCCATGTAATGGGAGTTACAGTGACCCTACCTTGCAAAAATTAAGTGAGGCGTATGTGCACCCAGACCCTCCTGCCCCACCCACAGAGGCTGGCCGGACACATAGGAGGCTCCTGGGGAACCGTGGGAGAGATGGTGCGGCACAGAGGCCTCATCGGCAAACGGGGACATGTGCAACGTGGTTTCTTCGTCTGGGCCCGGGACAGTGACTGACCAGAGACCAACCACACATCGCCAAGTGGCCCTCAGCCTCACAGGAGCACTAAGGGGCCAGGAGGACAAGGCTGTGGTGTGACCACAGTTGTTTAAAGGGCAGAAGTCGCCCCTGGCCCAGAGCCTGAACACACATGCAAGAGGGCAGTCTGCCACCTTCTGCCCCTCGAGGCCTCCTGCTGGAACCCAGCCTGGCCCTGCCAGTGAGGAGGGGAGTATGCGGCTGTGAGGGCCTCCCCTAGTGCGGGACAAGCATCCCCCGAGGCCTCTTGGGGTCCAGAGCTGAGTCAGTCCAGACCTTGGCCCGCTGAGCTCATGGCGGGGCAGGGGCTAGAGGGTGCCAGGCACAGACATAAATAATGACCTCAGCTCAGGTCAGGGGCTCTAACCAAGGGAGGTTCTTACAGAGCCTGCAGAGCTGAGGCCCCTGCTCTGGGCAGGGGTGGGGCACACTTAACTAGGCTTTGGGGGTGGTATTAGGAGCCAGCCAGCAGACTGGGCAAATGCCCTGGCTTTTCCCTTTCTCCCACCCTCCAACCCCACTAAGTTCAGTCTGGCCTGTGACCTTGGTTAGGGGCTTCCTTCTCAGCCTCTTCTTCCCCGTAGGTACAATGGGAATAAGAATATACCTCCTGGCGGCAGTCAGTTGCCTTGGGGGGGAAACGTAGATTCACTGGAGCACCCAGCAAGGCCCTGGCCCATGATCTGCCCAAGTGCCCAGGGCTGTTATTATTGTTAGTACTATTTCTCCAGGCTGGCCATGGTTATTATTCAAGGACGAAGAGAATGCTGTGTTTGAGGGAAGGGCATGCCTGTGAGGGGAACAGTGTGTGCTGAGGCTCAGAGGCGAAACTGGCCGGGAGGGTCAGGAAACAGAAGGTGGGCAGGAGGCGGGAGCGGATGGCAGAGCTGTGGGCAGAGCTGGATCAGCGGGTGCTGCTGGTACCTGTGTTAACTCTCATGCTGGAGGGGGGAGTGCCATGGGGGGGTCCTCTCAGTTCTGGGGGTGGGTGCGGGAGGCCGGAAGCTGGGGAGAGGTCTGGTCAGGTTTGTCACCTCTACCTGGGTTCCCAGAAAGCAGAACCTGGGGCAAAGTTCATGGGTCATTTCCTTCTTGGGGTGAGAGGACCCAGAGGCACGAGTGATGGGGTCCAGGGAAAGCCGAGCCAAGGAGGCAGCTGTGGGCTGGCGACTGCTCCGAGCGACGCATGCTTGAACTGGCGGGAGCATGGCTCCACGAAGCCATCCCACCTGCGGATCGGGACCGCCTGCTGGGCGGGGTGGGGGGGGGGGAGCAGAACACTTTATCCATCAGCTCCCTCCTCCCAGGGCTCAAAGTTTTGCCCCAGGAGACGTGAACTGCTCTGCATTCCAGATCGTGCCCATATGGGCACCGAGTGGCGTCCCCAGTGTCTCATCAGAGGGGGAGCCCTCGGCGGGAGGCTGCGGAGACCAAGGGCGGCTGTTCCATCTGCCCCAGAGCAGAGGACAGCCCAGGACCCTGCCTGAGGTGCCTGAGCAGTGGAGGAAGAGGGGTCTGGGGCCAGGGGGACATGTGGGCATGGGTGTTACTGCCTTGCCCGCGTACATGAGCCGGCCTCCATGGTGCAGGGGAGAGCGGAGTCGACCCCAGACCAAACCCCGACTCCTCCATGCTGACCCAATGGCACTGAATGACATTGGCCTGTGCCTCAGTCTCCCCATCTGTAACACTCTCCCCTTCATGGGCCCTTGTGAAGATTGAGTAACGGAGATAGGAGCACCATTCACTGTTAAGGGCAGGTCGGGTAAGTTAGTATCCAGCACATTCCCTAAGCATTCACTCTGGGCCTACTATGTGCTAGACACTGTCTTAGGTTCTGGGACACAGAGTGACCAGACAGGCAAAACTCCTGCCCTCATGGGATGTAGGTTCCAAGGAAGACAGTAAACACGCAAACGTGTTAATTTTTATTATGATGCCGGGTCATGGTAAGGTTTTGGGTTTGGGGTTTCTTGAGAGGGGTTGTTGTTTTTAAGCAGAGTCAGAGGCTAGGAGGTAGTGGGGGTGATGGATGTGTGGTCTCTGAGGGGGTGTCCCTTGAGTGGGGGACCAGGTAAAGCGAAGGAGTAAGTCATGCAGATATAGGGCAGAGGCATCGTATATAAAACCGGCTCCAGCCCTTTCTGGCGCACAGTAGGTGCTCGAGGGCAGTTGCTGCCGCCAGTAGTAATAGTAATAGTTGTGGTTCTTTGTGCTAATAGAAGCATTAAGGCACGAGGAAGAAGGTGAGATAGGAAGCTGAAGGTTGCTGCCCGCAGTGAGACTTCCCGTGTTGCTGGACAGATGGCGTTGCCCCCATTTTACAGACCAGCAGCCTGAGGCTCTAGGAGGTGGGTGCCCGGCCAGCGGTCGCACAGCTGGTGCGCACCTGCACGCAGCATCCCTGGGCCCGCCCTGTCTCTGCAGGAATGCTCGCCGTACGCGGCCCACCTCTACGACGCCGAGGACCCGGCCACGCCCCTGCGGACCGTGCCCGGGCTCTGCGAGGACTACTGTCTGGACATGTGGCAGACGTGTCGGGGCCTGTTCCGCCACCTGTCGCCCGACCGAGAGCTCTGGGCCCTGGAGGGCAACCGGGCCAAGTTCTGCCGCTACCTGTCGCTGGACGACACGGACTACTGCTTCCCCCACCTGCTGGTCAACGAGAACCTCAACTCCAATCTGGGCCGCGTGGTGGCCGACGCCAAGGGCTGCCTGCAGCTGTGCCTGGAGGAGGTGGCCAACGGGCTGCGCAACCCCGTGGCCATGGTGCACGCCCAGGACGGCACCCACCGCTTCTTCGTGGCCGAGCAGGTGGGGCTGGTGTGGGCCTACCTGCCGGACCGCTCGCGGCTGGAGAAGCCCTTCCTGAACGTCAGCCGGGCCGTGCTCACCTCGCCCTGGGAGGGCGACGAGCGGGGCTTCCTGGGCATAGCCTTCCACCCCAGCTTCCGGCACAACGGCAAGCTCTACGTCTACTACTCAGTGGGGTTCGGCTTCAACGAGTGGATCCGCATCAGCGAGTTCCAGGTCTCCGCAGACGACACGAACACCGTGGACCACAGCTCTGAGAGGTGCTTTCCCCAGGAGGGGGTGGTGATAGGGGGGTGGGCAGGGCTGATATTCGGCTGGCCAGCGCCGGTTCGCACCAGTGGGACCAGACCAATCTATGGGGTGTGCCTGCACCCATCTTAAATCCTTGATCACCTCCAGTGAGGGGGCTGAGCCCTGCGTTGTGGGCTCAGGGGAAGAACAGTCGCAAAACAGCACCCCTGGATCATGTCCAGACTCCCGGATCAGCCACTGTAGGTGGTTCATTCCATTTGATTCTCCTAACGCCCGATGAGGGTAGTAGTATACTCCCCATTTCCCAGGTGAGGAAGTGGAGGCTTGGAGAGGTAAAATGACCTGCCAGGCCACACAGCTGGGAAACATCAGAGCTGGAATCCGGGTGTGTCTGTCTCCTGAGCCCCACCTTCCACTTCTCCCACCTGGACCCTCTCGCTGCCCCCCCCCCCGCCCCCAGCAGGCTTATCTACTCCTCTCAACACAAGCCTCCTCTCTGTGTATTATCCGTGCCCCTCACTGTTTTCAAAACTGCTTTGACCTAACCTGGCAGGAAGGGCGTATGCATCAGTCTGGGTCCAACAGGAAAATAAACCCTCTGCCAGGTAGATAGGTCAACAGGCAGGACTGGATACTGGGAATTTGTTACTCAGGAGTTAGAAATGAAAGAGCAACTTGGGGAGGAAGTAAGGTAACCCTGAATTTCCCAACGGGAGGAAGCTGCCTCCACCTCTCAGGCTGGAGGGACAAGGTGAGAAGATGGGGTTGCTAGAGCCCCAGAGCTGGGGCCACTCAGTGGCACCTGGAACCACAGTGGGCCTGGGCAGGGGAGCTGGGGCCACAGAGGAGGGGCAGCTACAGCCAAGACATTGGCCAAGCAGAGAGAGAGAGATATGGGGAGAAATACCCTCGCTTCTCCCTTCTTCCCACTTTCCAGTCTCCTGCCAGTGCCTTCCATTGGCTGACCCTAGCTGGAGGCCAGCCAGCAAAAGAGCATGGGAAATGTAGTTTACAGGATCTGAGTTCTCTGAAGTAGAGAGCAGGTAGGGGCCCAACCAGGACTAATCTGAGGCAAATAAGCAAATAATGGCACATTGGGCATTTAACAAAACTGTACAATCTTGACATTGAAAGTATAAAAAGGAGAAGGAATCAAATAGGCTGGTTAACATGAGGGCTAATATAGGTCTTGTCATACAGCATTAATTTTGACTCTGAGCATCCTGGCAGCCAGAGCAAAAGGAGTAAACTTAATTCTCATTATCTGACACGGGGCTGTACAACCCGTTCTCCAAGAGACACCAAGTTTATCACACGGCTTGCACAGAGGAGAAGCAAAGGGACAGGATGGATGTGCTTCACTCGTGACTTTTAAAAAGTGATTCCTGATAAAAACTGAAGGTGGGACACACAGTATACAGAGGAGCCTATTTCAGAGTGAGTGTTCAGTGAGTGTCCTCTGGGGACCTGTCAAGTACAAGCCTCGAACTTGACTCACACAGGGGAAGAGTTAGGGACTCAGGGTGGGGCCAGGACTGAGTAGTCATCCTTGCCTGAGTCCCTGTTCCCAGGGCTGGGATCCCCATGGTAGGTGGATGCCTCACAATCTGAGCTGTCCTCTTCAGGGAGGACTTGGAGTTTGGGGTTCTGTTTCACCCCCCAAGTCATGTGTGTTAGCCTCAACAGAAAGGCTTCCAGTCTTGGTTCTGGAGCCCTCAAGTCCTGGGTTCAATTTACTTGAACTTTCTGTGCCTTGGTTTTTCTTATCTGTATTAATAAGGGATTAGTAAGTCAATGACCAATCCTGGAAAACCTCAGCAAATAGGGGGTTGGCTACAAAGGTATTGGGAGGATCCGGAGAAGGAAAAGGGAAAGGTCAAAGTTACCCGAAGATTAGTAATTGAAGAAGCCAGGGGAACAGAAGGGAAAAAGTCTTTGCGTTGCTAAGTTTGCTGCTCCTGGTACCAAGATGTCTGGGTGGAACCCAGGAGTCCGTCTTCGAGAGCCACTGTTCCCATTCCTGCATCGACCACTTCCGGAGACAGCACCAGAAGCCAACGAAGCCCTTCCACTCTCCACTGCCAAACCCTAACCAGAAGCCAGCTGGCCAGCCATGTAGCGGAAGGCCATGGCAGTAAAGAAGATGGCTGAGGGGTTGAGTGTGTGGCTGAGCACAACCCACACCATGCAGCCGACCTCCTTAGCAACTGCATTACACAATGAATGACAGGGGTGTGTAGAAATTGCTCATTAAGTGGCTGGTATGTGGGTAGCTACGATTATGAAGAAACCAGTTGTGCCAGTGACTGGGTCAACAGTTTTGCATGATCACAACTGGGGAGATAGTGGTGGGGAGCAGTAGGAAGACCTGAGTTCTAGTCCCAGCTCTGCTACCTATGGGCTGTGTGACCTTGGGCAAGTTGCTCAACCTCTCTGAGCCTCTGGTTACTCAGCACAATGGAGTGAATTATCCCTGCTCAGCCTACTTGATCCTTATAAAAATCACTTGCTATTAAATATATGAAAAGTCTTTTCAACTGTGAAATGGCATCCGAGAGAGGAGGCTTTATTGCTGTGATCTTGTTTTGTGTTTTTGGCTGAGGTTGGTGTTTGTTTGTTTGTTTGTTTGTTTGGTGGGGGTGGCTTATTTTCTTTTAGGATAATCCTGGAGATCGAAGAACCAGCCTCGAACCACAACGGGGGCCAGCTGCTGTTTGGGGATGATGGGTACCTCTACATCTTTACTGGTGACGGCGGGATGGCCGGAGACCCCTTTGGAAAGTTTGGAAATGCCCAAAACAAGTATGTTCTACTTTTGGCTGGCCAGTGGGTTGGTTTACATGCTCTTCTGGAGGGGGAGTTCCTTCCTCAGCCATGCAGCACAGGGCAGTAGAAAGGGCTTTGGGCCCCAGCTCAGTCTGCCGCTAGCCAGAGGGGGACCCCCATCAAGTCACTTTCACTCACCCGTTAGAGAGAAGAATATAATCCCCAGGGGGAGGCTTGTCGTGAGGAGTAAAGGCGATCTTGCTTATGGAGGGCAGGCCCAGAACCCACTTGTCACAAGTGCCTGATAAGGGATATCACAGAGCTGGAAGTTGGTCCAGCCCTGCTTGAACCAGAGGAAGGAAAGGGAGCCTTCCCAGACCAAATGGAGAGCATGAGCTGGCCGGAGCGGGGCTGCATGAGCCTGAGGGTCTTCTGCCCCAAAGGTCACCTGCAATGGCCCAGAAACTGAGGCATAGTCTTGCTGTCATTACTTACTTCTTGGCTTGAGCAGATGGCCTGCCAATATTCTACTCCACACACACACACACACACACACACACACACACACACACAGAGCTTCGATGAGGATATCTAGGGCAGCCTCCTCCATTCTCTTAGCTAAAATGACAAAACCTTCCTTAGCCCAGAAAGTAAAAATAGCGAGGATGTTGATTATAGTAATTAAAGTGTTCACAATCTGTGACGCACGTGTTCATACGTGACAGTAAGAATCACTGCAGCCTTCTCATGTTTGGGATGTGTTTAGCGATGTAGTGGGGAAAACAGAAATTAAGGATTTGTGGATAATTGGACAGAACTTAAAACATTATTTTGCTGCTATGAGTTTTGCCCACTTCCGTCGTGAAGCTGGCTGCACAGCGTGTGGGCTCAGGGCTGTGATCTGCGGCTTGGTGCTGAGTAGGCTGGAGTGTGTCAGGGGGACTCCTTGGGGCAAGACCTAAAAGACCACAATGGGGGATGAACCATGGGGCATCTTTGGGTGGGAGCCTCTTACACGGTTAGAGAAGACACTGGTGAGATGTCTGATGGTGAGCGGGAGGCTTGGGTGCGGACGCTAGGCTGGAATGAGGGTACACAGCTGCAGAAATGTGCACACAAGCAGCCGGGGCGGGGAGGGGGGTGCACCAGAGTGCTCCCAGCGAGGAGAGCCGGCTGGTAAGGAGGTGCTCTGGAGCACGAGTCCTGAGGTCTCCTCGCTCCCGGGGCCCCAGAAGCGGATGTCTCCTGGTACCATGGGAGTGGCCTAGGTTCCAGCCCAGAGCTGCCTGGGGGAGAGGGCAAGTTGTCCCCCTCTGCAGGCTGGGTGGCCTCATCTTTGAGGTAGGGGTGGTGGGTGTAGAGTATGGGGTGAAGGGCCTCTGAGGCCTGTCTGGCTCACTGACATGGGGTGGTTCTTTCCCCAATGCCCTTGATGGTGAGAGAGAAAGCAAGAACCTCAGCCTCCCATTTCCTGCTGAGCTCTGCAGTGTTTTCGCTCCCCGCCCCCGAGCCCTACCCTGTACTCCTGTATGGTGCACTTGACTTTGATTGCAAGCCATTCACTCACCAAACACTGAATAAGCACCTATTACATGCCGGTCACTGTCCTGGGCGTTGGAAGAAAACAGTACATCTGAGTCATTTTTAGGAGTGTTTTCACTCCCTAGGACAACCCTGTAAGGAGGCAGGAGGGAGAGGAAGCTCCCTAACGCGACAGCGAGGAGACAGGCATGGGGAAGTTGGAAAGAGTGTTGTGGCCAAGAGCTTGGGTTTCTGTGGTCCCGCCGTCTGGGCCGCTCTTTACTAGCAGTATGACAACGGGGCACATTATGTGACCTTTCTGAGCTCAGCTGCCCCATCTCTAAGGGGGGGATCACAGTAGTACTCACCGACCTAAAAGTTTGGTGGTGAGGATTAAATGGGACAATAGAGGGTATGTATGTCCAACCCTTCCCTTCCCGCAGCCTGGCACGTAAGAAGGTGCCCGGTGGATGCTGAATGACTGAATGAATAAATGAATGTGGGTACCCAGCTGGTAAGCAGCTAGGGAGGACCTGAGCCAGGGTCTCTGGCCCCACAGCGCAGGCCGGCCTTGACCCGGCCCGGCCCCTGCCACGGCCGCCCTGGTGCCCTGGGGCGAGCCCTGGCGCTGGGCGAGCCTGAGCCGCGCCCTGTCCCCCCCGCCCCCCGCCCCGGCCCGCAGGTCGGCGCTGCTGGGCAAGGTGCTGCGCATCGACGTGGACCGCAACGCGCGCGGCCCGCTCTACCGCATCCCGCGCGACAACCCGTTCGTGGGCGACCCCGCCGCGCGGCCCGAGGTCTACGCCCTGGGCGTGCGCAACATGTGGCGCTGCTCGTTCGACCGCGGCGACCCGGCGAGCGGCGCGGGCCGCGGGCGCCTCTTCTGCGGAGACGTGGGCCAGAACAAGTTCGAGGAGGTGGACCTGGTGGAGCGCGGCCGCAACTACGGCTGGCGCGCCCGCGAAGGCTTCGAGTGCTATGACCGCAAGCTGTGCACCAACGCCTCCCTCGGTGACCGCGCCCCCGGGGGCCCCCCTCCCCGGATCTGCATCCGCCCCCTGGTTGTGCCCAGCGCCTCCCTCTGCCCCCCACGCCCCTGGAGACACTGACCCTGGATCCGCCCCCCATCCTGGACCTCCCCTCGCCTCTCCCCCCATCCTGGATCTCCGTGGGTCTCCCGTGGGTCCCCCATCCTGGATCTCCCCTCGCCTCTCCCCCCACCTCCCCAGCGCTGCCGGGCTGCTCCTGGCTCTCCCCACCCACCCCCATCCCCGCAGACCCAGGCTCTCTCGGCCCTGCTTTACCCAAGCTGTAGGCACCTTCCCCCCTCCGTGGCACTCTGGGGCCCCCGACTCGGGCCCTCCCGGCGACCTCACCTCCCCTTGCCCCTCCAGACTCAGACCACCTGCCAAGCTCCTGGTGGGGGAGGGGCTGACCCTCAAGCTCATCCCAGCTTCTCCCCCCCCCCCCCCGTGCAGATGACGTGCTGCCGATTTTCGCCTACCCGCACAAACTGGGCAAGTCGGTCACGGGAGGCTATGTGTACCGGGGCTGTGAGTACCCCAACCTGAACGGCCTCTACATTTTCGGCGATTTTATGAGTGGGTAAGTGGCCCCTGCGCCAAAGCGGCTGCTGCCCCTGTAAGAAGCAGAGTCCAGGGGCGCTGTGCGTGTGAGCACGCGCAGGTGCAAGCCCACGTAGCTGCTCTCGGACCCCGACCGCCCAGCCGCAGCCAGGCAGGTCTCTTCCTCTGGGAGGAAGTCTGGAGTCACGTCTCAGCAAACACCCAGCCCGCCCCTCTTCTCCTGATACCTTCCCTGAGCCTTGCTGGCGACCTCAAGCAGCGCCATGGAGGCACGGCTCCCAACGAAAGACGGGATGGTTGTTTAAGTGCAGATCCGCTGGTCTTCCCCTCCGCCCAAGGTTCATGGGCTCCGGGCCTGACCGAGGTTCCGAGGGGCAGGGAGCGCAGAGGTGGAAGGTGGGGGTGGGGGGAACATGAACACCTTCCTCGACGGACTCTGGGCCACCTGGCTTCTGGGGAAAACCAGGACGTGTCTGTCACTGCACTGACTGACTGCGGTTCCAGGGAGCATTCGTTTGGAAGAGGCCGGAGAGGTCATTCTGCTGGGGAGGGGGTAGCTGGCGCTCCAGCCAGGGTCTGACCATGGGGGCCGGGGGCGCCTTGCTGCCCAATCCCCACACCCTATGGCAGTGCTTCCCCACCCACGGAACCCCTAAAGGGTGTGTGTGTGTGTGTGTTTGCATGAGGTGGGGGCTGGGATGTGTCACACCCCAACAGGTTTTGGAGGGAGAAAAGAGAGCATATCTCCTAAGCCTGTGGGTCAGACTCTCCCAAAGAGAGCTGTGGAGCCTCATGACCACCTCATTCTCCCATTGTACAGAGGAGAAAACTGAGGGCCCTAGAGGCCCTAGGAAGACATACACTTGGCACAAGGTTTAAAAGTGCTGCTGAGGGGCACCTGGCTGGCTCAGTTGGTAGAGCACGTGGCTCTTGATCTTGTGGTCATGAGTTCGAGCCCCATGTGGGGTGTAGAAATTGCTTAAAAAAATAAGTCAAGATTTAAAAAAAAAATAATTAACTTTTTTCTCTTTTTATTTACTCATTTTTAATTTAATTTTATCTTATTTTTAAGTAATCTCTACCCCCAACGTGGGGTTTGAACTTATGACCCCAAGATCAAGAGTCACATGCTCCACTGACTGAGCCAGCCAGGCTTCCTGAAGCCTCTCTTTCAATGTCTGATTCTCCCTTACCCCTTCTGCTGTTCCCCAGGGTTGCTGAAGTCACCTGACCACAGAGATTCAACTAATTTTGCTAGCTTTTCCCAAGCCCTTCCACTGGGTCGGGCTTTGTGCCAGGGTTAGGGCAACAGAGCTGAAAGCACCTCGCACCCGAGTCAGGGAGACAGACCCATGCTTGGTCCACTCCAGTCCGGCCTCAGAGAGCCCGTGCACGGTGCTGGGGGTGCCCAGCACAGGGGCAGTCAGGAGGGCTCCCCAGAGGAGGGTACATCCAAGCAGGGCCTGGTGATTGACAGGTGCAGAAGGGAGTAAGGGCAAGATCAGCATATTCTGAAGATGCCGGAGCTCCACCTCATGCTCCGGAGTGGAGACAGCTCCAGAGTCTGCACGAACTTCTGGTCACCAGCCTTGGAGGATTCTGCAGCTTCTGACTGCCTCCTGTGGGTCAGCGGCTGGGGCTGAGCAGAGGGGGCAGGGGACAAGCTGGTCTCCTTCCCCTGCCCTTTTCTGCTGCATTGGAGGTACCCAGTGAAGACTGCACGCTGGGCCAGCTTTATGAGAGCACCGGATCCTGACCACTGGGCTAGCAGGGAACCTCAAGGGCCAGCTTTACGGATGTGCAGCCCGTGTGGATGCACAGACCCCATGCTCAGAAGGGCCCACACTTGGTTTAATGTTCTGCTGTCGCTGCCTTGAAATCCTTAGTACTTTTTGAACAAGGGGCCCTGCATGCATGTTTTACCCTGGATCCTGCAAATGCTGTATGGTCCTGGTTGCATGGATAATATATGAGTGGGTGGATGGATGGGTGGGTGGATTGTGGGTGGGGTTCCCCTGGGCACCGTGCCAGGCATGACCCCACAGCTCATGCTTCTTTGCAGGCGTCTGATGTCCCTCCGAGAGAACCTGGACACAGGCCAGTGGCAGTACAGTGAGATCTGCATGGGACGAGGCCAGACCTGTGCGTTCCCGGGCCTCATTAACAACTACTACCCTCATATCATCTCCTTTGCTGAGGATGAGGCTGGTGAGCACTCCTGAGGCCCCGAGACCTCTCCGTCCAGGCTGCATGCCTGGGACTGATGCCCCCACCCTGTGGGTCCTCTGGCCTGGGTGGGATTCCAGAGATGGAGTCTCAGGCCTGAAACCCCCTTCGGGCCGGGGAGCAAGTGTGCAGTAGTCTGAGACCTCGCTTGGGCATCGGTCCTCACCATTCTGGGCTTCTGTCTCCTCCTCTGGAAGGTGGGAGCAATGTGCCAGCCCTCAACTCCCTGCAGGGCTGCTTCTAGGCCATGGAGTGAGCCGACCAGGAAAGGGTTTGTAATGGTGGAAATGCAGGTGCGTGGGGGAAGAATGTATCCCAGAAGTCTACTACCCTGGGTTCCTCATGGCCAAGAAGTCTGGCCTACGTAATTAAGCCACATTATCTTCAGAAATTGGGTAGACACCGCCTTCTTGAACACCCTTTGTTGACCCACTTGTTAGTGGGTTCTCATTCAGGCTCTTGTATTTTCAATGCAAGGAACAGGGAGCGAGGGGAGAGGATAAGGGGCCATGGAGGCTGGATCTTGCTCCAGCGTCCTGCCTTTGTCCTTGGCCCCAATTGTCCCTGGACAAAAGCTGAGGGGCCCCCAGTGGAGCCTGGGGGATGCTTGGCAGGGTTGCTAGGCAACGCCCACCCAGGGGCCTTTGGAGGGGTGTCCCCTGCAGGGCCCAGTGCCCAGAGCCCCCAGGCCTAAGTCTGGGAAACCTTTGTTGGTTGACACCCTTCACAATCTAGATTTTCAAAAGGGCAGCCCCAGCCGCCACTGCCCTCCCAAGCCCACTGGGCCTTGAAAGCCCTTTCTTTTGGTCAGTAGGGGGTTAATGTGTTTTGGAAGGAGGTGCGCCCCCCACCCCCCACCCCAGGGGCAGGGCCTGGAAGGTGCAGTTCCCAAGGGGCCCTTGTTCAGGCCTCCGAATGACATCAAGTAACCGATAGCCGGGAGGAGCCTACTTGGAATCACACGGCCCATGGGCAGCGTGCTTGTGAGCTTGGGCAGGCCGCCCCTGGAAGGCACAGAGCCCTGGGGTCCAACACAAACAAACCTCCCCCAGCCACCGGCTCCAGCTCTCTAGTTGTTCTTCTGACACTTGCAAATTGCAAAACAAGGACCTCTGCTGGCCTGGTCCTCCGGAGACAGCACACCCCAGAAGAGGGCAGTGTGGCCCTGGGTAGGGCTGGGCAGTGCCGGTGGGCCCCCCTCCCCGTGCGTGGGGTTGGGGGCCAAGGAGTGTGCCTGGTGCAGGCCTGTCCCTTTACAGAGGGGGGGGTGGGGAGTACTGCACCCGACCTGGCGCCTGGAGGCCTCCCAGAGCAGGGCCCTAAGCTCGAGCTTGGTCAGCCAAAGGAAGGCCACGGAGAAGGGCATTCCAGGCAGAGGGAGCAGCGTGTGCAGGGCGACTTGGGTCGCTCCAGGGGGCTGGAGAGTAGGTGTGAGGGCTGCACAGCTAGGTGGGGACAGCGGCTCCCAGAGGCCTCTCTTCAGAAAGAGGCCCAGAGAGGGAAGCGACAGCCCAAGACTGCACAGCAAATTCATGTCTGTGCCTTTGGGTACTCCAGCAGGGGCTTTCTTGCCAGGGTGTGGTTGTATCACCTTGGGGACCAATTAACCACCCCCAGCACCCTCACCAAAGCAGGGCTGGTGCTCCTGGAGGGGAGTCAGAGGTCACTCAGCACTCAGCATCCTGCCCTCCCCAGCCCCCAGCTCCCCACCAAAGCTGGTCTACCCCAGTTACACAAGTTGGCCCCCCAAGCGTCTTTGCCTTTGTGGAGATCCCTGGGTTTCCTGGGCCTTGATTCTCAGACGCCACCCCCATGCAGCCCTCCTTGACTGCATCGGTCCCCACAAAGATGCCTTCCTCAGAGTTCTCACCTCTCTGTCTGTCTTAGTCTCTCCTTGGGGACCGCCCCCATCTTCGGGAGAACGTTCAGTGTCCTCTTGCAAAGGCAGACATATAAGCATGGCTGAACCACCACACTGAATCACACATGGGAGGTGTCTGTGCCCCCCAGCCACCATGTGTTCTACATGTGAGGGCTTGGGGGCAGCAGACATTCCTGAGTTCCAGGCCTGGCTCCACCACTCACCAGCTGTGTGACTTTGGAAAGTCACTTAACCTCTCTGAGCTTCTATAAGATAGGAATAAAGAAGCCTATTTCCTGGGCAGCGAGAGCCAGGGGCTGGGATGAGGGTGAGGAGGGAGAGAACTCGCGTTCACTGAGAGCATCCGTGGTGCCAGGGGCCCTGAGAGGTCGAGGACACTCGACTGAGGCTCCAAGTGGGACTGTCCCAGAGCCGCCGGTGCTCCCAGGGGGCTACATGCAGGGGCTGGGGTTCACACCAGGGACCCCCCAAGCGTGCACTCTTGTGCCCGTCACCTGCCCAGAAGGTGCCTTCGGGTCAGTGGAGAGACTCTGGCCTCAAGGCCTTGGCGGGACCCGGATCCTGGAGGATGACTGTCATAGCAATGACAATAGCTAATACTGACTGAGCATTTACTCTGTGCTCCTTTAATCCTTCGTCCATGAGGCATCCCGTGGTAGGGATAAGGAAGCGGAGGCTCAAGGAGCCCCATGTGCCTGGAGTCACCCAGTAGCAGTCAGCTGGGGAGCTGGGCTGTGGACCCTCACTTGTGCCCAGAGGTTGTGTGCGCTGGGCGTGAGGCCAAGCAGGGCCCAGGGCGGGGCTGGGTCCCCAGCAGGAGGCAAGAACTTGGCTAAGTCCGGGCAGAGCGGCCTGCAGCTGGTTCTTTCTCGGCCTCTGGTTCCAGCTCTGGGCACTGAAGGGCTACACAGACCTCCTTGAGGTTGGGGTCCCTTTCAGAGCCTGAGGGGAGCTGGGGGGTGGCCCGGGGTCAGGGGCCTGGCCGGGACCATATTCCAGGCAGTGTTCTCACTCCTTGCCTGGTTTCTCGCCCAAGGGGAGCTGTACTTCATGTCAACAGGCGTGCCGAGTGCCACAGCGGCCCGTGGGGTTGTCTACAAGGTGATCGACCCTTCCAGGTGAGCCCCGCCCACTGCACTGCCTGGACTCCTGCTGTCTGCCAGGACCCCCACCCCCACCCCGTCTCCATTGTCTTGTTGTCCTCTCCACCACCCCCTGGGAGGAGGGTATGACTCATAGCCCCATTTTTCAGAAGGGAAAACAGACCCAGAGAAGGGAAGTGACCGGCCAGGTCCATAGTGCTGGTGAGGGGCAGACCTGGGGCTCAAAACTGGATCTGCCACCTCAAATCCAGCTCTACTCATGGTAGGAGGAGGCCAAGGATGCCGTCTGGGCCAGATAATCACGGGCTTGACCTGGCTTTCTGGCCTGCTCCCCACCTGACCCCATCCTTTCTCCTCTCTGACTCGCCCCTCACTCCTCATTTCCTGGGCCACCCACCCCGGGCACCACTTCCCCCAGCCCTCAACTTGCCTGCGACACCCTGATCTCCACCTGTCCCCACCATGGGGCTGCCCTCCCCCCGGCAGTCCCACCTTCCCCTGGGGAAACCAACTCACTGGTTCCTGTATGGAACATGCTGGGCTTTCCGAACACCTCCCTGGCCCTCCCATGTCCATCTCCATCTGCTTTGCTTCTACGTAGAGCCACTAATTCAGTGCCAGGTGCTGTTCTGACTCTTTCCATGTACAACTCCTTGACTTCTCAGCTGCTTAGTTTACAGAGGTGGAAATCCTATAAAGGCGGGAGCCCCCCTCCCAGCCAGAGCCAGAGCTGGGCTTGGGACAGGCAGCTGGCTCCAGAGCCCCGCTCTGACCCCGTGACTGCATATCCCCACCCCTTGACCCTTAGGCCTCACTGTCTCTGAGGGGCCTTTCCCTCCAGGCCTTGTCCAGTGCTCCCCCTGGCTCTCACCACTCAGACCCATAATCTGTAATCTCCCCCTGGCTCGGGAGTCTCCAAGGGCTAAGACTGCCCTCTCCACCCCTTCAAAGTCAGTGCCGGCCCTGGGCCTGGCCCGGAGCATAGAGCAGAGACTCTGGGCGTGTTTGACCAATGAATGGATGATCTGATTTCTCAAGCTCCTTCGCAGCCCTTCAGTTTTGCTTCTCAGCTGGCCTCCCACCGCTCTGTACCTCCTTTCAGCACCTGAGTGAGCAGCCCCACATGTGCACAGCTTGCGCCCACCCCCAGCCCAACTCCCCCCACCCCCCACCCCGGGCCCTCAAAGAATCCACTCACATCCAGCAGCCCCTGATGCGGACAGTTACCCTCACCTTTGAAACATCCTGGATTTGGAGAAATCCTGAAACACCATCACTCTTTCAAAAAAATCATTTTAAGAAATTAGAGTAGTTTTAGATTTACGGACAATTTGCAAAGATAGTTCCGAATTTCCCATATATCCCTCTTCGATGTCCTCTGTCATTAGCATCTTGTGACGTCATGGTACGCTAGTCACAGTTAATGGACCGATGTTGGTACATTCCTATTAATTAAAGAATTTCTCTAGTTTTCTCCTACTGTCCTTTTTCTGCTCTAGGATCCTACCCAGAATCCCACATTCCCTTCAATCATTGTGTCTCTTTAGCTTCCTCTGGTCTATGACAGATTCTCAGACATTCCTTATTGACCACACTTTTTTTTTTTAAACACAAACCTATTCATTATTGACATTATTTATCAAGAAACACATAAGGACTTCCTCCTTTCATCCCTCCTTCCCATTTCCCCAAGGTCCCCCCGGCTTCATCTGCTAGCGCCCAGATTTATGGCGATGCCGAGGAACACATGCAAACTTTGCATTTTTCTTTGTTCGTTTTCCCTGTTTTGTATAAATATTTCCACGTTGCAACATCACTCTTGAAAGCGTCATTTTGAATGGCTGTGTAATTGGCTATTGAGTCACTGGGCCACAATTATCTTACCCGTTCCATGGACATTAAGCTTATTTCTCTCTCTTTTTTTTTTTTAAAGAGTGCTTCTCTAAGGAAATATCACATATATGGAGCATGTAATTCATGTCAGAGGCTGCCTTAGACCCACCCTCTCCTTTTGCCACGAGGTACCTTTCTTTCGCTATTGGCTCATTTTCCCCATGCAACGGAGGGGACCCAAGGCTTAGAGAGTTCTGCTCAAGGTCCCCTGGAGGGAGGAGCCAGAAACAGGCTAGACTCCTTCCCTTCCTGCCCTCCCTCATCTCTTTTGTGCTTCTCTTTTGGAATGCATATCTTTCTTTGCACCCACAACATCCTGCATAGAGGCTGCATCACAGAACACGGGAATGAAGAACTGCGGAGTGGACGAGTGGGGTGGGGGCATCTATCACTGCCCAGACAAAACCACTGTGGCATTTAGGGGTGCATCTCCTACCTTTTGCCTAAAAGATTTTTTTTTTTACATCATTTCCTTAAGGAACAAAACCGTGCTGGGTCTGTCTGCAGCATGTGGATATTATCTGGGGTTCAGAGCAAAACCCACTCTTTCCGCAGCTTTGGGAAGCGTGGGTGACTGGCTGTGTTTCTTCAACCTCTGGGGGGAAAGACCCATACCCCTCCTCAGTTTCCCTCTTTGGCCAGGCCTGTCTGGAAGCCACCTCCTGTCACATGGCCACTTCACCCCTCGGGCTTTTCCATTGTGCTGCTGGAACCTATTGAAGTCTGGACCCACGTGGGCCAGTCCCAGAATAGGGTCGGTCCCATTCAAAGACTCAGATCGACAGCCAAAAGCTAATTAAAATGGAATTCCATGCCTTACTTGTGCCCCTTGGAGATGTCAGAGGAGACCCAATTCAGAGCCCTGGTAACCCTTCTCAGAAGCGTCTCTCCGCCCCCCCCCCCCCCCCGCCTCTCTGAAGCCCCGCCCTCACCCCACCCCCATCCCTCATCTCCGCTGCCAGCCCTGCGCCTCTCTCCAACCCTTTATCTTTAGATCGGCTTACCTTTCCCTCCGATGCGGCAGAACCAAAATCCAGGGCCAGAGGGGCAGAGAGAGAGAGACTCTCCTCAAAGGCTGTGGGGTGCAGGGGCCAGGGTGGGGTGCAGGGATCAGGCTGCAGTCACAGTTACAGCAGTAGGGCTGGTGGTGGAAGGAAAGGGGCTGTGACATTTGATCACGTTCCCAAGACAGTTCATGCTCTGAATCAGAAGCTCAGCCTCTCCTGAGCCACCGGCCCTTGGGCTCTTGAAAAGCAGACACTGAGTGGACACCTGGCAGACCATGATACAAGATTTCTGCCCTGGGGCTGGGCTCCCAGAGCCCTGGGGGCCACGCGGTAGGTGCCCCACCAATGGCCACCATTGTTGTTTGCGTCCCCCTCTGCCCAGGCCTGAATGCACAGGTGCCTGGCTGCCAGGGGAGAGTGGGTGTCAGAGGGACATGCTCAGGGCAGGCTCCCAGGGTGGCACTCATGACCTCCTGTGTGTTGGCAGACGGGCACCACCCGGCAAGTGTCGGATCCAGCCTGCCCAGGTGAAGGTGAGGAGCCGCCTCATCCAGTTTGTGCCCAAAGAAAGTAAGTGCCTGCCAACAAGGACACAACGCAGGAGGGGAGCTCCTGTGACCCGGGGCCCAGCTGCTCCTCCAGCAGATATGGGTCCTTCAGGCTGGCCCTGGATGCCCTTCCTGGGCCCCTGATGCCTAGCACTGGGAATGGCACCCGTTAGATATTCAGTTAACGTGGGTGGAGCTCCTTGAACCCAGGCGGGTGAGTGGCCCCAAGGGGCTGCAGACCTCAGAGGGGGGCAGGGGAAGGGGAGGGATGGCTTAAGCCAGGTACACTCAGAGCCCTCGGGACAGACAGATAGCAGGTATATCTGTGTGAGAGCAAGACTGGAAGGAGTCATTCTCGATGCAGGTGCCGCAGGGGAGGGGGCATCTGCCTGGGGCTGCCGTAAGCTGGTTCTGTTTGACAAGTTTGGTGGGGAGGGAGGTGGGCACAAACCCTCATGACCTGAGGGCCAAGCAAGGCCACAAATGATGACCCCTGGCATCTGGGGCCAACTGAAAGGGCAGGCGTGACGAGGGGTCTGTGAGGGGTCTGTTCCCCTGGGCCCTGTGGGAGCATAGAGACAGTGCTGTCAGACCATCCAGTTCTTAAGAGAGGTGGGAAATGGATCCATCCATCCATCCATCCATCCATCCATCCATCCATCCGTCTGTCCATTCACTTACCACACACGCGTGCTTCCATGGGGACATACTGCTGAGCAAGACAGACATGGTCCCCGCCTCCTTAGGTTGTTACATATAATCTCTCCATTTGCAAATTTTGGCACCTTTGGCTCAAAATCTTAAAAATCACCCTGCAGGCCAAAGGAAATCCTTCAGTGGGCCCAGTGGGCCCAACAGATCGAGGACCCATTGGTGGACTGAGGGGCAGGGGAACAGGAAGAGGGGGAGGCTGGGCACCTGGCAGCTGGGGGCGGGCGGCCCTGAGGAAGGGGAGCCCCCAGCAGAGGACAGTTGGGGGAAGGAATGAGCTCAGTGTTTGGGGAAGTTAATTCTAGCTGCAGTTGGTTTCAGGCCTGGGCCAGTTTTCCATTCATTCAGCAGTTTCTGGCACTTTCAATCATCACCCCTTCCGTGCTGGATGCTGGGGCCATAGGAGAAGTCAGAGCAGGCCCTGTGCTGGCTGGGACAGACAGAGAAGTCACTTATTGTCCCAGGGCTGTTACAGAAGTGTGTGCCAGCAGTCATGGGGCCCCAGAGCAGTGCAGGACCGGGGTGGGGGTGGGGCGTTCCCAGAGGCTGAGGGTTGAGGCTGGAATGAAGAGGAAGGGTGCACCGTGGGGGGCAGTCTGGGCAGCGGGACCAGCAAGAGCCAAAGCAGACCGGGGAGCTGGAAGTCGTTCCCTGCGGGTTGAGTCGGGGCCAGGGTGCAGGGAGGGGGAGCATCTGGCCCACGTCCCCGTGCTCCTGGCCCTGACCTGCTCCTGGCCTTGAATCAAGGCCCTTCGTCAGCTGTCATCTCAGCTGAGGTGGGGGGTTAGAGGGCTTCGGACTGGTGACCCTGGGGTCCCTCCCCATAGTAGGGGAGTAGTCTGGGAGTTCGCCTCTCCAGACAGAGTGTCTCATGCGGGATGAGGTTTATCTCTGTGGCTGACCAGGGCTGAGTGTGAGTGTTGGGGTGCTGCCGGGACAAAGGGAGTTGCCCACCTCAGCTCCCCATGCCTATTGTATCCAGGCCTTGTGGTGGGGTAGAAGGTTGGGGTACCCTGCCCCCTCTCTCTGGTCAGGGTGGGCCCCAGCCCCCAGCCAGCAGCCTTGGGAGCGTGGAGGGGAGACTTCACCCTGCCCTGCCCGGCCCTGGGCAGGCCAGTTCCCATCCTGCCTGTCTGCCTTAGATCCTCAGCAGGTTTTCCCCATCAGTGGGCCTCAGCTTCCTCACCCCTGAACCAAAGACTGGAACCAGAAAAGGTCACTTACTCTGAGAAGCCCTCCCAGACACTTCTCTTCCACTGGGCTCATGAGTTAACAGTGGGAGGGGCTGTCCCCCCATCCCTGCTCCCAGACTAGGGACTCCCAGGAGGGCAAGACTGGGGGCGGGGCGGGGGGGACCCCAGAAGCAGACTGGCACAAAGCAGCTGTTAACGAGTGTTTGCAGAATGACTGAAAAAGCACGCCGCACCAGCTCCAGGCTGGTATCCCCAAGAGGTACCCCAACCTCAGGGTCGGACTGGAGGGCCGAATGAGAACATCTTTCCCTAGGGGTCTGCATTCCGTGGTGGAGAGCTGGGGTGGGCTGGGCGGCTGGGGTCCCTCTGACCGCACGCTCTTCCTCCGCGCAGAATTCATCCGGAGGGCAGAGAGCACCCCACGGCCCACGGCGCGTGCGCCCACCCAGGCACCCCGCCGCAGCCGCCCCACAGCTGCTCCGCCCGCGCTCACCCCGCGGCCCGCACGGCCCACCCGGCGACCCGGCGGCCGGAGGGGTGGCGGGCGGCGGCGGGGTCGACCAGGCACGGCGGACCCCGCGCCCTCGGACGGCGCCGTGCGCCTGGTGCGGCCCGCGGGCCTGAGTCCGGGCCGCGGGCGTGTGGAGGTGTTCGCGGGTGGACGCTGGGGCACCGTGTGTGACGACGCCTGGGACACCAAGGCTGCCGCCGTCGTGTGCCGCCAGCTGGGCTTTGCGCACGCCGTGCGGGCCACCAAGCGCGCCCAGTTTGGCGAGGGCGGCACGCTGCCCATCCTGCTGGACGACGTGCGCTGCGCGGGCAGCGAGCGCAACCTGCTGGAGTGCACGCACGCCGGCGTGGGCACGCACAACTGCGGGCACGAGGAGGACGCGGGCGTCGTGTGCAGCCACGAGGACCCTGACCTGTAGGCGAGCACCCTCCGTGCGGCCGCAGCCTGGCAGGGCCCCTCCGCCCCGAGCGCGCCTGGTGCGCGCACAAGCCTGCGGGCAGAGGGGGCCCATCTGTAATGCTGTCCTGTGGGCGCGTGTGAGGTGTGTGCAGTGCTCCCGTGCTGTGTCCCTGCCCACGTGTCTTCCGCAGACTAGAAGCCACAGTGTGTTGGGGTCTGTGTGGTCACGAGCCCCAGGTGTTCTTTTCTTACCTCCAAACATCTCCGGCACATGCAGGAACACAGTCTGGCCATGGATCCTCAGCACTGAGGGCTACCACCCTTCAAGGGCAGACATGGTCCTTGGCCGCATTAACAGAGGCATAGCTGGCAGATTGAGGGAGGGGACCAGGCCTGTCCTGCCCAGGGTTTGAGTGGAAGGCCCTGGACCATCTGGAGCGTGGCCTACAGAAGGTGACTCAGAGAGCATGGGCAGGTGGCCCGGCAGGTAGAGGTGCTGAAGAGAACAGGAAGGCATCCAGTGGGGCAAAGGGAAGCTGTTAGACCGATGAGCCCAGAGTGAACTGTGGGCCATGGCCGTCTGAGCGAGGATCAGGCTGCCTGGGGAAGTGAGCATCTGGGGAGGGCTGGCTGGGGGAAGGGGGTTCTGGATGACCTCTGGGAGAAGCCTCTTGGTCATCTCAGAAATCATTATCATGCTGGGTCCATGTGGATGCTCTGGGGACAGTGCTGGGGCCCCGGGCCCTGAGACTTGACTCTCCAGGGCTCACTGGGACAGAAGCCACCCACCTGGCCATTCCAAGCACCAGGACCCCCCAGTGAATGAGGGGGGGCATCAGGTTTCTCTACTTTAAAGGCTGTGTTGGGGCCACTGGAACCACCTTGGTCCTCTCTATCCCCACGCTGCTCAGTGAAATCCCAGGGTACCCTCTGATTCCTCCAGCATCCCCCCCAGGGGTCCAGAAAGACTACTGATGCTCTGTCACCCGAAGCTATGCCAACAACATGACTGTTTCCAACCCCCTTCCTGCCTCTTCTCTCTGACCTGTACTGCCTGGGGGCTGGAGGTGGAGGTGGGGGAGGGGGGCTAGGCCTGGAGCCTCCCTCCTGCTCACAGGTGGGAGTTCCTTTGCCCACTAAGGGCCTCCACGCTGGCCCCGTGTGTCAAGTACAGTTGGGCATGGTCTCTGATAGGGGAGCACAGAGGAGAAGCAGGTGGTCACTGGGCAGTGGGGACAGGATATAGCCCATGTCAGGGTCTGCTAGGGCTGTGGGGGGCGGTCATCCCAGCGCAACCTGTCCATTATTCTGAGAGCTGAGCCGGCACCTGGGGTGGTGCGCCCAGCAGAGGCAAGGGTGCAGGCAAGTCTGGGGGGGGGGTCTCCTGGCTGCTCGCTGAAGCTGAGTGTGGAGTACGGGACTGCCGAAGAAAGCTCAGGGCGACCTCTCGGACTCCCATACTTCTGCCTTGAGTGGGGTCGGCAAGGGCCCTGGGCCCTGGCCGCTTGCCTGGCCCCGTTGAGCCCCGCCTGGAAACCATAGCCCTGCCATTGAGCGTGGCCTGTCTTCGGGGCACCGTTGTAAGGACAGTACAGCATGTGTGAACTCATTTGAGGCTTTGAACAGCCCTCTTCTCCTCCTTTTACAGATGGGGCAACAGGTGCACAGCCAGGGAGGAGAGAAGCCAAATGAGAACCCACGCAGCCTGGCTCTTACACTTGCTGGCACCCTGACTGTTCATTGCCCTGCCTGACCCTAGGGCTGCTAGGCCAGCAGAAAAGGGGGCTTGGCCCAGGGGATCCCCCGGGGCTCCTGCCCACTGTGGGCTGGGAAGCAGCTGATGGAGACCCCTGCCTCCTCCCACTGCCCAGCGGTAGCTGGCAGGCATCTTCCCTAGATACGGGGAAATTCTGAACAGTGCTAGGAGCTGGGAGGGTTGAACTCTTCACTGCGCCCATGGAGAAAGGAGCCTGGGAAGCTGAGTGTCCTGGGCCTGTCCCAGATAGGGTTGAGCCCAGACTAGAGCCCAGGGAAGGGGGGTGGCCCTCCAGAGCAGGGTAGCACCATGGCCCTACCCAGTGGGGTATCCAAAGCTGTTGGTCCCCCTGGGCCCAGAATGGTGTGTGTGTGGGGGGGTCATACAGCCTCTTCCTGGGGCTCCTCCATGCTCTTCCCTGCCCTTTCTCGCCCTGTCGAGCCCCTTCTTCATTTCGGAGCCTGCTGGCAGTGGGGACAATGATGCCATCAGGTGTGGCCTGGGAAGTGGGACAGAAGTGATGGGGGGCATCTCCCACTGCTGCTCAGCGTGATAGCCTGGAGCCACCATCTGGGGCTCCTGGTACCTTCCCCCAAGTGCTGGGGTGGTCCAGCCCTCAGCTGGGCTGGAGTGTCACTATTGTTTAGGGGGCAACTGGGAGCTGTCTCAGGCCCCTGCACTCCTCTGGGGGGGGTGCTCCACCCCCCAGTCCCCCACCTCCTGACCCCTCAGGCTCCAGACAAGGCTTAGGCTTCAGCCTGACTCCTGACAAGGAGGTTGACACAGACTCACTGCCCCTTACCTAGTAACAAGGGTGGACAGCTGACATTTGCTGAGCACTTACTATGTGCTAGGCACTGTTCTAAAAGTTTTACTCAGTATTCACTCACTTAATCCTCATATTAAGCCATATGAGGCAGGTGTTCTGCTCACCCTGCATCATACAGATGTGGAAACCGAGGCCCAGGGAAGCTTTGTTACTTCCCAGTTGTCAATAGTCAATATCTGAAAGCCGGCAGTAGGGCCCTGGAGCCCCAGCTTTGGACTGTCACCCTGCTGCCTAAAGAGCATTGAATTCAGTGTCCCCCCACTTCCCATCGGCCCCTGTCATTGTGCAGATGGGGCACAAGCCCTAAGAGTGGCAGAGCTGGCTTCGGACTCCCTGTCCAGTGCTCCTTTCACTCCACTGCCTACAGCTGGCTGCCGAGGGAGCATTCACAAGTGATTCTGTCCCCAGGGACTTTGATCCTGCCTCGGAGTCCTCCAGGGTCTCTGGGGATAGGGGCTGACACTGGCCAAGGCTCCCTCTGCTCCCTGTCAGCCTCTGCCATCACCCCCTGTAATTGGGCTTCCAGTCAGCTGGTAGAGTGATCTCTCGGAACCTGGCCCAGAGAGGGCCCGCCTCCACCCGGCATCACACAGCTTAGGTCTTGTGCCCTTGGAACCCGATGCTGCAGGGATGTCCCAGGTGCGGCTGGCACCCAGGACTGCATCTGTGGTGTCAGCCTCGGGGAACAACACTCCGGGTCCCTGACGGGGCCTCGTTTATTCCTTGTGTGCCTGCATCCCCCTAACAAGCCTGAGCCACGCCAGGGCCTTGGTCCCATGTTCAGAGGGGAGGTAGCTTTGCACCACTCCAGGGAGCAGCCCCTTCAGAGCAGGCAGCTTTCGGAACCGGCAGCCTCCCTCAGTGATTCCTGCTGGGGAACAGTTCTTCTTTTTTTTAAGATTTTATTTATTTATTTGACAGAGAGAGAGAGGGAGAGCATGCGCGTGCACGCACACAAGCAGGGGGAGCAGCAGAGAGAGAAGGACAAGCAGACTCCCTGCTGAGCAGGGAGCCCGATGTGTGGCTCTATCCCAGGACCCTGGGGTCATGACCTGAGCCGAAGGCAGACGCTTAATGACTGAGCCACCCAGGTGCCCCTATTAATGAGATTTTTAAAAACATTTTTTTATATCCAATCAATGTAACCCGGTGTCTGTTTTACACACACAGAACATCTCAATTTGGACCAGCCATGTTTCACGCGCTGGATCGGTACATCTGGCCAGTGGCTACCATATTGGATAGGGGTGTCTAGACCTTTCCAGGGAAGGGGGACCAGCTTGTTGGCCACGTGCTTCCAGGCAGCGCCCTCTGCTGGCAGCTTGTAGTGCTGCCTGCCCAGGCAAAGGGCTTGGAGACCCACCTGAGCATTGGGGTGCCCCCTCTCTCATCACTCCCCATCTGATCACAGGAGAGCTGGGAGAATCAGATGAGGTGGCAGTGGGACATCAGTAGACTTGGTACATGGGGAGGGGACACTGGTCAGGGACAGGGGTGCTCTGTTGACAGAAATGTTGAGCCCTGATCACATTGAGCCAGAGGTTACTGGTGTTGAGTGATGCACCAGAGAATATTAATGCCCATTCCTCTCTTTAGCTCTGGTTGGACAGGCTTAGGCTCACAAAGGTACCCTGAGGCTCCCCCATGCCTGCCTCATGTGAGACCCCAGACTGTGCCCAGGGCAGTTTAGGATCTGTCTTCAAAAAACAGTGGTTGAGGGGTCCTCCTTCCAAATTGCCCCCAGCCCCTGGAGCTTTCACAGCCCAGGAGGGGCTGTCTAACCTGCCTACCCCCATCAGCACCCGCAAGCAGGACCAGCCAGCCGCTGCTCCTCACCGCCACATGGGGGCGCCCCGGCAAGCCAACGTCTCCCAGCCCCAGCGGTAGATGCGTCCAGCTCCCCGCGCCGGGATGGACACCCAGGCTGCGGTGGTCGGGGACAGAAATCCTGTCTCTTCCGGGTCCAGTTCTTAAAGAGTGGCCCTCTCCGTCACCCTGAGGCCCACACACCCCTCACAGTCATGTCCCTGCTGGGGACTGTCCCTGGCTGCACCTGGGAAATAGGTACACAGACCTCAGTTTCCCACCACCCCAAACCTCTCCGGGACTGGCCCACGAATGGGGCAGGGGCATGTCCCCTTCTCAGGAACCCAGCAGCATCTATCTCTGGGCGCCTCCCGCAGCCCGTTGGAGTTTTACTGGGACTAGGAACGTGCACACCCGGCCCTCCCCATCCACTGCTCCCACTCGGGGTGCCCCCCCCCCCAGTGTAGGAATGAGAACTAAAAGTGCGGAGCTGGGTATCGTCTGTCACGCCCGAGCGGGTGAGGAGAAGGGCGTTACATAAACGGGAGGAAGTCTCAGCTATTACTTCACAAATACTCTTCGGCCACCGCGGGCACGTTTGTCGCCTTCTGTGGAGGGCGACCTTGCGCGCCCAGACTTGCACGCCCCCCAACTCCGGCTCCTTTTGACCTGGGTCAACGCCTCCGACCCGACTTTTCCTGCGTCTGGGAGGCTCCGGAGGCGCCGAGGCGCGAGGAGGGACGATTCTGGTCCAGCCGTGCTCTCTTCATTCGCAGACACAGCCTCCCTGTGTCCCCGGGGTCCTCGCCACCCGGCCCGTGGGCCCCGCGGCGCGACCATCGGCGCTCGGCGGGGACCGGCCAGGCAGGGGGAACCAGCTTTGGGGGTTGGGGGTTCCAGAGAGAGGCATGGGAACAGTCGGAGTCGGACGGGCTTCTGGAGGCTGGGATGGGGTTCCCAGGAAGATTTTAGAGAGAAGGGAAGGGGCCTAGGTCCGCGCGCGGAGAACGGCGTTCTTTGAAGGCGCGCAGGGGAGCGGAAGCAGCCGGCAGGAAGCGCGGAGGAATCGGGGTTGCCAAGGACAACGCGTTCTGGGCGGGGCTGCTGTTGGGCTACAGCTTGAGGGGCTGGGGGCGGGGCCTGGGGAGGCGGGGAGGGGGCGGAGCATGGGGGCGTTCTGAGTCAGAAGCGGCGTTGTGACTGGCGGAAATCCCATGCTCTGGGCGGGGCCTGAGCCTGAGCCGTGTGGAGGTTGGGGCGGGGCTTGGGGCGGGGCGGGGCCGGGCCCCGAGAGCAGGGACCGGAGGCGGAGACGTGGTTGGCGGGGACGGAGCGCCCGGGGAGGGGTCGAACCGGCGGGGGCGGAGCCGGGCGGGAGTGGGCGGTGCTGGGTCGCGCCGGGCCTGGGGCCGAGGCGGCGCGCGGCGCTGACAGCTGAGTCGGCTCGCGGCCTCCCGCCCCCTCGGTGCCCGGCCCCGACCCTGGCCTACCTAGCCTGCCCGGGAGCCATGAGCCCCGGGCTGCTGCTGCTGCTCGGCAGCGCCGTCCTGGTCGCCTTCGGCCTCTGCTGCACCTTCGTGCACCGCGCTCGCAGCCGCTACGAGCACATCCCCGGGCCGCCGCGGCCCAGGTGAGCGGGGGGTGGGGGCGGGGGCCTGGATGGGGCGCTCGAACGGGGGGCCGGGGGACCGCGTCCAAGCCGGCGTCGGGGCGGGGGGTCCAGCCTCGCCGTTGCGCGTGGCCGCTTGGAGAGGGCGGCCGGGAGAGGGGCGCTAACTATTCTTAGTAACAAATTACTCACAGCCGCAGCAGCTGCTCGGCGCCCACCGCGCTCTGCTGGGCCCCACAAACGTGATGGCAGCGACAACCCTGTTAGGTAGGCGCTATTGTTACCCCATCGTTCAGACGAGGAGACTGAGGCGCGCAGAGGCAAAGTCACCTGCCCAAGGTCACACAGTTGGTAAGCCTAGATTTAAGCCCGGGTCAGCCTTGGCTCTAAAGTGGGCACTCTTAACTTTGAGACTCGGAACGGGGTCACCCCACCCGGATTGCAACACACTCTACTTTGGTCACATTCCCCTTTGTATTTCTGTCCTGGTATATCCTTTTTGTCTTCTCCTTAGTACTTCCGTTCCATCCTTGCCCCCCACCCCCACCCAACTTACCTCCCCACACACCAGAAGCTTACCTTTCTGAAGCTAAATCAAATGTGTCATTTCTCTGCTCTAAAAGCTTTCCATCACTTTAGAAGGAAATCTAATTCTAGATTGAGTCCACTCTGTGGCCAGCAAGGCCCGTGCTGAGCTCTCAGAAACCACTTTGTACTGTTCTCATCCCCCCCCCTTGCTTGCTCACTGCTGCGCCCCGTCTTTCTGCAACCCCCCTCCTGCAGCTCCAGGGTCTTGCTGTTCCCCATCTACCCTCTGTAAAGCCCACATAGCCCCCAACTCCTAAGGGGCCATCACCCCTGAAGTTACCTTCTGTTCACTTGTTGACTGTCTGTTCACCTGTTGACTGTGTCTGTCTCCCCCCTTTAGAATGTGAGCCCCGGGAGGGCAGGGATGCTGTGTGTTCCCTCGTGTATCCCCAGCACCTGGCACATTACAGATGCTCAATAAATATTTGTTGAATGAATGAATAAACAATGGTATTAGACACACTTTTTAAAATCTCAGGACATGAACATTCTGGAAGGTGCCCACCTCCAGCCCAAACCAGATGACCTGGCATTGGAAGCCTGAATCCCTGTTTGGTGGATTTGGGAAAGATCTCTGTGGCTGTTGACGCAGGGAGGCAATTGTTCTCCCTGCTGGCTCCCTGTCTTCCCAGGTGCCCTAGCCCACCTTGGGGTCTTCCTTTTCCCATGCTTAGCAGCCCTGTCTTCCACACCACCTAGATGGTTCTTCCCCTCACCTTCCAGGCTTGGATTCAATGCTAACTCCTCAGGGAGGTCCCACCTGCTTCCATGCCCGAATATATCATGTTCATTTTGTAAACTCTGTATCATTGTAAGAGTTGGGTAATTATTTGTGCAACCTCTTGTTAAGTGTCTGTCTTTCCCATAGGCCTGTGTCTGTCTTGTTCACTGCTATGTCCCTGACATCTGGCACGTGCATAGTAGACACTCGATAAACAGTGATTCAAAGTGGATGGTGGAAATCACCTACCAGCTCTGTTAGGTACACTGTCACCCTTCCAACTTTTCAAATCAGCCATTAACAGCTTGGGGTTGAATGAGCTTTGTGCTCATTCTGCTGGGTCTCATCATGACTTGGTCTTCTTGTAAACCCACGTGCATCAAGCACTGCAGACCTGGTCTAGTCTCTTTGTCTTGAGAAGGCAGACCTTAAATCAAGCCCCTTTCTGCCCCTCGCCCATCTCTTTTTTTAAAGTTGCATTTTAAAAATAAAATTATGCCATAAAATTTACCCTTTTAAAGTGTACAATCAGTGCTTTTTAGTATAGTGACAGAGTTGTTCAATCTTAACTGCTGGTTCCAGAACATTTCCATCACTCCAAATAGAAACCCAGTACCCATTAGTTGTCACTCATCTCCCCCTATTCCTCACCTCCCCCCCAGCCCTAGGCAACCACTAATCTGTTTTCTGTCTCTAGATTTGTCAGTTTTGCACATTACATATAAATGGAATCATACAATATGTGGCCTTTTGTGGCTGGCTTCTTTCACTGAGCATCATGTTTTCCAGGTTTATCATGTAGTAGTATGTGTCTGTATTTCTTTCCTTTTATGCCTGCATTCTCCCCCAAATCCTACACTGCAGAATCTACGTGTGACCTACAGGTGCATGTGGGTGGGTGGAGGAGTGGGAGGAGGTTAATTATATAATACTTAATTATATAATTAAATATAATTATAGTTGGGCTCTTTATTCTAAGGAGGTGAACTGAACGATGCATATGCAGAAAGATTTGGGATTAACAGTTGTTTGGTGGTCACATATAAAACTGCACTAAATGAAAGTTCTGGAACCTCTTCTAGCACAGATCAGATGCTTTGGTATTCAAAGCCTGGATCCTCAAATCATGATTGGCAACACCATGGTTGGCAAAGAAGTGTACATACCGAATCTCTAGTAGTAACATTTGCCCCTTGGTGCTTCCAGGCTTTGCCAACTTTCAGGCAAGGATCCCTCTGCCTTACAAGGGGCAGCTGCTGTGCTCCCCCTGCCCCCACCCATCCTCCTCCTTATTCATGAGGAGTCACCAGGATGCCCTCTCCTCCAGGATGTCCTCCTGGAGTTCCCCACAAACAACATCCTACTGCAACCATCCATGTAGCAGCTGAAAACTCAGACCCCACGTTTGGATCCCACACAAACACTTGTGGTTTCTTCATTTTTCTCTCACTGCTCTCAGCTTCCTCATCAGCCCCCACTCTCCTGGTAGCGTGGGATGAATGTAAACTTGACAACAAAAAAGTCTCTCTCTTCCAGTTTTTATTTATTTTGGAATAAGTTTCTCAAGTGGGCTCCTGGGTGGCCCGGGCTCCCTCCTCTCATTCCTACTTGCCAGGTTGCCCGAGGTGGGGTCTGTTCAACAAATTGCCCATTGGCTCCTGGCGATGGTGGCGACCCCTTCCTGGGTCCGTTGGGTGGCGCATCCAAAGGACTTTGGGTACCCAGCTGAGCACTCACCACCCCATTCCACTGGCACGAGGCACAGTCATGACCCCTTACCCTCATTCCTGGCAGTGACCCACACCTCAGCCGTCGTGTGGGCTCCCTTCCTCCCTGTGGCTGCTCACAGTGGGCTCTCCAGATGACCTCACCTTCTTTACCATCCAAGACTTTCTCTGCCCTCAAGAAACCTTGGATTGCCACTGTGCCAACCACAGTGTTATAGGAAACGGCTCGTACTACGGACGGGGCAGGGGAGGGGGATTTTCACCCTCCTCTCTCTCCCTGGGCTGCTCCGCCATATCCAGTCTGCCAACAGGGGCTTGTTTCTGTCAGCCCCCCAGCCCAGTCCCAGTAGTCTACGGTCTGGGAATTCTACCATCCCTTACCTGTTCACTTCTGACACCTGGTCTTCCCGCGCTGCCTTTGCCTCCCCAGCGCCCCCTGCAGGAACTGGAAGGAATGGGTTTTAGTTCCTTTTCCTGCCTGGCCGTGGGGACCGCGCGCCACTCTGTCCCCTGGGCTTTCTTGAAGTGTCACTCACGTTCTTCCCCAAATAGTAGCGGGCCCCAGTGTTTATGGTGGGGGCTCTCAGACAGGCCTGGGAGGGTGAGGAGGGTCTAGACTGTGTTCTCACTCAGGTGATTCAAAACAGAACATTCTCCCAAAACGTGCGGCAATGGGGAGTCACCACGGATACTAGATTATTCTGGAAATACAGCCAGTCATGTGTGATGTCCACGGTCCATCTTTCTGCAGGTGGAGCAGTGTAAGTTCAAGGCCGCTCACCCCGAGTGGGCTTCGGCTGCCCGGCAGCCACACTGCACTTCCTCTTGCGTTTGCCCGCCCACTCCCCAAGTGTTCTTGCTTCTCTTCAGTCCCTGCCACCTCCCCCTCCATCCCCACTCTCAGCCTTTATTCTTGCCTCCTACTTCCCAGAGTAAATGGAACAGCCTGGGAGAACTTCCTTCCAGGGCTGTAGGGCCACAGCTGCCCCCTTCCCTGCACTGGGACCGCAGTGCTTGCGGCCAAGGAGAGCCGTCCCCTTAGTTCAGCAGCTCTGGCCCCAGCAGTGCGCCCTCCTCCTCTGCCATCAGTTTTCCTTGTCTCCTGCATCATTCCCATTTTTATATAACACACTGTAAAAAAACCAAAAAACAAAAAACACCCGTCTCTTCCCTTCCCATTCCCTCCAACTGCCGCCCCCTGGCTCTGCACCCCCTCAGCAGCCCCCTGAGAAGCCTGCCTATCTTTGGGCCCCCATTCCTCCTTCCCCTCCTCTCTTGGGCCCACCACCCCATCGGGCTCTGTCACCCACCTCTCCACCCACCCTGCTTTGGCCAAGGTCCCAGTGACCTCCCTGCAGCCCCATGCACCAGAGCGCTTCAGTCCCGGTCTTGCCTGGCCCCAGGGCAGCCTGGAGGAGTGCCTGTCCCTCCCCTGTCCTGCTCTCGCTGCAGGCGTCCCACTCCACTCCCCGCTGCTCACCTCCGGCCTCCCCAGCCTCTCCTGCTCAGTCTCCCTGGCTGGTGGTCCCTTTGCTGCCTGACCTCCTGGCTCAGTCCCTGGGTCTCTTCTCTGTCTACACTCACCCCTTGTGGTCTGTAAGTACTGCCTCTCTGCTGAGGACTGTCACATTCACATCTCTAGCCTGACTTCAAGTGTGTACTCCCCTGCTTCCCTTAGTAGCTTTCCTCTGCAAGCCTGACAGGTTCAAAGCCAAATTCCTAAATCAATCCACTTGTCTCTGGTCGGTCCGCAGAGGCTGATCCTGAGTCAAGAATGGAAATATAAATGGTTTATGGGGGGTGATCCCTGGGGGGAGTTGGGGACTGGATAGAGAGAGGAGGTCAGAAAGCCAATAAAGCAAGTTACCTCTGGGAACAACTGAGGTGCAACCTCCCAGGGAGCTCCGAGAGCTGACCCCCACCCAGGTGGAGGGTGCAGGGTCATTGGTGGAGGCTGCTCTGGGGGTGTTGAGCTGGAACTTCTGGCCCACCCTTCCTGCAGGCAGAGCCAGGAACCCCAGGCAGAGCCTCCGTGCTGCCCCTCAAATACTGCCTGCGTGGACAAGGGCAGAGGTGGGGTCTGCTGTCCCCCACCAGCTCCTTCTCAGTCCTCCTCACCTTAGTAAATGGCAGCCCCATTCATCCTTCCAACACGCAGCCCAGGAGACTTGAGTCAGCCTTGGACACCACTCTCACACCGACACACCCAGCAAGTCCGCTTGGCTCCTCCTGCAATGTACACTAGAAACCAGGCTTCTTGACTGCACTGGTCTGAGCCTTAACCCCTTTCACAGCCCCTCGCTGGTGCCCCTGCCTCCATTCCTGCCCCCCACCCATCCCATTTACTCTCAGCACAGCAGCTGTGAGAGCAAGCCATTGAAAACCCATCAGACCCTGTCTCTGCTCTGCTCAAAACCCTCCAGTGTCCCCCATTTCAGGGTCAAAGCAGAAGTTTTGACAATAGTCCACAAGGCTACTGGTGATCTACCCCCTACCTCGGGGAACCTATCCTGTACCACATCTCCCTCAAACACTCTACTCCGGCCTCAACACCTGCTCCCTGTTCCTTGAACTTACCAAGCACATTCCTACCTCGGGACCTTTGCACCTGCTATTCCCTTTGCCGGGAATGCTCTTCCCCCAGATACCTGGGCAGCCAAGTCCTTCACTTACGGCAGCTCACATGTTAACTTCTTAGAGGGACATTTCCTGACCTGCCTGTAGAAAATGGCAACCCCCCTCCTATCCCCACCTCTGATTACCTTCCCCTCTGCTTTTTCTCCCATCGCTCTCCGACTTAATATTTACTTACCTATTTGTTTATTTGCTCTCTATCTCCCTCCTGGAGTTCTCTGACCCAGAAAACCCCACCTGCAGTTTTGTCACCCATTCTAGATGGTGTAGTCAGTGAGCTTGTCTGAAATAAGTCATGCAGGGGATAGGACATACCTTAAAACGTGCCACAACGTGACGCCAGACAGACTTGTTCACATTCTGATGATCACACCAGACTTACACACACACACTTACACACACTTAACTTACACAGACTTAGCATCACAAAACAGTCCCCTCGTGAGAAGGACTTTGGGGTGACCTGGTCCCAGCCGTGCAGTGGTGGGCAGATGACCATCTCTCCGGCCTCTGCTGCCCCACCTATAAGACAGGTTAACAACATACCTACCTCCAGGCGGTGGGGGAGGTCAGATGGAATGAGGCGTAGAATGGTGCCCAGCATGTAGCCAGTGTTCAGTGGATGTTCCAAGGTAATTGCACACAATATTACTGTTCACCTTCCATGTGCCAGCCCCCAGCCTCTGCACCAGGGCAGTGGTCTCATCCTTCTCCATCTCCCCTCTATGGAGACTTCTGGAGCTGGCCAGACCTGGCTTTGTGTCCTGCCCGCTTTCTTACCGCGGGGTGCCCCTGAGCCAGCACCATACCTACTCATGCCTCAGTCTTCCCATCTGCAAAGTGGGCCTAATAATGCCAACCTCACGGGGTCCTGTGGGGAAGGGGGCGCTCTTTAATGGTGACTTCTGGTGATCTTAAATGTTTCCCGTTTCTTCTAGTTTCCTTCTAGGACACCTCCCCTACTTTTGGAAAAAGGATGAGGTTGGTGGCCGCGTGCTCCAAGATGTGTTTTTGGATTGGTGGGTCCTAGTTGTCATTTGTTGCCCTTACTCCGGCTCAGGTCCCTCGTAGGGCACCCCCCCCCACGTCCCAGGCCAGCACACGCACACTACCCCCTCCCCGGCCAGGTCACTGCCACCCCCAAAGTTCCTCCTCTGAGTGGAGAGGCAGAAGAGACTGGCTCAGAGACAAGTTCTGCCTTTCTCCAGCTGTGTGACCTGAGACTAGCCATCAGGAACTCTGAGCCTCAGTTTCTTCATCTGTAAGCTCAGTGTGGGGTGTGACTCGGTTAACCGTCCGTGTATGCGGTGTTTTACACTTGCCAAAGCATTTTCAAAGACACCATCTGGCTTGATTCCCAGAAAAGGAGGGTAGCAACCGTATTTCATGGATGTGGAAACTGAGCCCCAGTGGGGGGTGTGACTCAGCACTGAGTCCTGGGGTGGGACACCCTGATCCTCCTGCTGGGTGGTGATGGTGATATTCACGTCTCCCGAAGCTGACAGCCTCCTTTTGGGTCATTTTGGTTTCCAGGGCTAAGAAGTATGGCCCCGTCGTGCGGGTCAACGTCTTCCACAAAACCTCTGTCATTGTCACGAGCCCTGAATCGGTCAAGGTAGGAAGCAGAGTGGATTCCGAGGGGAGGGACTTTCCCTTCTCTAGCTGGGGGCATGAAACTCAGCCGAAGGGACTGTAGGAGAAGTGTCCCGGAGGCACCAGCATTTGGGCTGGTTTCCCAAGGATCCAGAAACGAATGGCATCTTTCTCTCTGACCACCCACCATTTGGGAGTGTGGCCCAGGCGGCGCACACACATTTAGCTCACTCACCTCTCAGCCTTGGTTCCTTCATCTTCAAGGTGGGATCATAACCCCTCTGTCCCCGGGCCATCATGAGAACAAAGATCAATTGATTTATCTCACAAATATTTATATAAACAAATATTTATTTACAAACAAAGGGGAAAAAGATACTTAAACATGCACTTCTTTATGTACTTCACGATTATTAACCCATTTAATCCGCACAGGGGTAGAGACTCTCATCAGCCCCCATGTCAGAGATGAGGAAACAGACAGGGAGCTCCAATCAGTCCATACTAGGTACAGGATGGCACCTGCCATGTGGGTACTAAGAATGGCCATCCGATCATTTACCTTGGAGTTGGCTGAACAGGGCTCAAGTCTGGTGGCTCTGCCATCACTCTGGGCCTCTGTTTCCTCATCTATAAAATAGGGATGATGCCTCTGTGACAGATGGTTGTCAGCATGAAGCTGAAATAACATGTGTGAACCACCTAGCCTGGCACACAGCAATTGCTCAATGAATGATGGTGCTTCTGTTCTCACAGTGGGAACTCAGCAGATGTGCAGGGTGATTCTTGGCGTGAGAAGGAGAAAATGCAACTTAGGGTCCATATCAGGGGAAAAGGCTGAACAACCAGGTGTCTCTAAGAAGGTGCTAAAAATAATTTTTTAAATTTAATTTCAAATGTAGACACAGTTTAAGATTTTTAAAGCATGCTGCCAAAAACCATATATGAAGAACTTCATGACGCTCAATGAGAAAAGTTAAGCCATATATGTTAATACGATGAATTGCATTGGTTGATAATATTCAAGTGTTAAAACCAACCTTGCATTCCTGGTCATGATACAATTTGCTCATCTTCTGCTAAGAATTTTTGTTTCTATATTTATTATTTTCTTATAACACCTTTGTCTGGTGTGGGGATCAGTTTAATAGACCTTGTAGGATGAGTCAGGAAAGGTCCCGTCTCCTCTGTTTTCTGAGAGAGTTTGTATGGGGTAGTGTTATTTCTTCCTTGAATGTTTGGTGGGACTCACCAGTGAAGCCATCTGAGCCTGGCATTTTTTTTTAAGGAAGTGCTTTTTGTTTTGTTTTAATTACTCACTTTCTTTAATTGATTTATGACCATTCCAACTTTCTTTTTTTCTAGGGTTTGGTAATTCTTGTCTTTCAAGGCATTTGTCCATTTTGTCTAATTGTTAAAATTATTGGTATAGAGTTGTCCGTAATATTTATTGATTAACTTTTTCATGTCTACTGGCTCTGTGATGATATCCCTTCTTTCATTCCTGCAAACAGCAATTTAGGTTTTCTCTTATTTTCTTAGTCAGGCTAGCAAAATGGTCATCAATTTTATGTATCTTTTCAAAGAACCAGCTTTTGGTTTTATGAATTTCTCCATTGTTTGTCCATTTTCTATTTTCTTGATTTCTGCTCTTTATTATTTCCTTCTCTACTCACTTTGGATTTAATTCGTTCTTGTGCAAATTTTTTAAGGTGGGAGTTTAGAGACTTGATTTTATACTTGCTTCTTTTCTAATATAAGCACTTACAGCCATATATCTCCATATATCTCCTATATCTCCAGATATCTCTGTACATCTCCACATATCTCATATATAGCACAGATGTAACATACATTTCAATATGTGCGTTTGGTTTTTATTTTCATTTGGTTCAAAACAGTTTCTAACTTCCCTTGTGATTTCCTCTTTGATTCATGGATTATTTACATGTAAGTTATTCAATTTCTAAATATTATGGTATTTCCAAATATCTTTTATTATTGATTTCTAGTTTAATTCCGTGAGGTCAGAGAAAATACTCTGCATGATTTCAATCCACCTAAACAAATTGAAGCTTGTTTTATGACCTACCATATGGTCTACCTTGGTGAATGTTTATGAGCACTTAAAAAGAATGTGTATTCGGTGATTGTTGAATGGAATGTTTTAGAAATGTCAGTTAGGAGTTGGTTGATAGTGTTAGCCGAATCTTCTAAGTCCTCATCTAATTTTCTGTATAGTTGTTCTAGCAATTACTTGGAGAGGAATGTCAAACTCTGACCACAGTCATGGGTTTTTCTTTCTTTTTTTTTTTTTTAGAGATTTTATTTATTTATTTATTTGACAGAGAGAGAGAGCAAGAGAGGGAACACAAGCAGGGGGAGTGGGAGAGGGAGAAACAGGGCTCCCGCTGAGCAGGGAGCCCAATGCGGGACTTGATCCCAGGACCCTGGGATCATGACCTGAGCTGAAGGCAGACGCTTAATGACTGAGCCACCCAGGCACCCCAATCATGGGTTTTTCTATTTCTGCTTTTGTTTCTATCAATTTTGATTCGTATATTTTGAAGTTCTATTATTAGGCGTGCACACATTTAGGATTGATATGTCTTTGTGATGAATTGACCCCTTTATCTTTAGAAATGTCCCCCTTTATCCTTGGTAATATTCCATTTCTTGAAGGACATTTTGTCTAGTATTAATGTAGCGACTCCAGCTGTCTTCTGCTTAGTGTTGAATGGTATATCTTTTGCCATCCTTTTACTTTTAACCCATTTGGGTTTTTATATTTAAAGTGGGTTTTGTATAGATAACATATAGTTGGGTGTTGCTGTTTTACAGTCTGGCAATCTCTGCCTTTTAATTGAAGGACTTAGGTTATTTATATTTAATGTAATTATTGATGTGAGGTTTAAATCTCTCTGTTCTTTGCTCTCTGTCCTATCTGTTGTTTGTCCCCCTCTCCTCCTTTCCTGCCTTCTTTTGGATGGAGTATGTTTTAGTATTCCATTTTATCTCCACCATTTGCTTATTGGCTCTCTTTCTTTCTCTCTTAGTGCTTGTCCTAGGATTTATAGTATAATCTTTACCTTATATCAGTCTATCTTCAAATAATATACTACTTCATCTCTGTCTACTTTCAAGATTTTCTCTTTATCACTGTTGTCAGAAATTTGATTATGATCTGCCTTGGTGTACTTTTCTTTTTGTTAATGCTCTGTAGGAGTCTTTGAACTTCTTGGATACGTGGGTTCCTTGAGCATATTTGCAATATTTGTAATAAATGTGTTAAAGTTCCTGTCTGCAAACTCCATCCTCTCTGTTATTTCTGGGCCTGGTTATAGGTAGCTTTTTCTGCTCTTTGGCATGTCTAGTGATTGCATGTTGGATCCTGGGCATTGTGAGTTGTGCATTGTTGAATGCTCACTTTTGTTTCATTCCTTTAAAGGGTGCTGGAATTCATTCTGGAAGACGGTAAAGTTGCCTGTGGATCAGTTTGATCCTTTCCAGGTTTGCTCTAAGGCTTTTATAGGGTTGGTCTTGGGTCAACTTGTACTCTAGAGCTAGTTTAGCCCCAGTACTAAGGAGTGACTCTTCTGGGGACTACATAAAGCCCTTATGTTTGAGATTTAACTCGGGCCAGTGGGAATTTGAACAGTTCTTGGCCTGCGTAAGCTCTGAGAATTGTTCAGCCTGTAGTTACTCAGTGATTCTCCTTTTCCTAGAAGTTTTTAACTCGGTCTTGTGTTCACTGTACGCATGCACAGGTTGGTATTCATCCAAAGATGCAGGGGATCCCTATGCAGATTTCTGCACAGGAGCTCTTTCAATGCATAGCTCCCTCCCCTCAGGTTCTCTGCCTTACAAATTCTAGCCTCCTCTGGCCTGTCTGGACTCTGATTTCTGTCTCATCAACTTGGAAAGCCTACTGGGATGTACTTGAGTTTTATCTTCTAGTGCCTTTATCCTGAAATTGTAAAAAGCTGGAGTAATCTTAGGTCGTAGGGCTCACATCTTTTTTTTTTCTTTTCCTTCTCTTAGGATTCACAATCCAGCACTTCCTGTTGTCTAGTGTCTGAAAACAGACATTTCATGCATTTTGCCTTTTTTTTTTTTTATTGCTTATGGCAAGAGGGCAAGTCCCCAGCAGTTATCCCTTAATGCACAGAGGAGTGCTGTCAGTGTGGACAACCAGAGAAGGCAGCGAAGATGCTGAGGGTGCCCCATGCACCCCTCATGTCCCCAGAACCTAGGTCACTGGGCCTTCAAAGGATCCCCATTCCCAGGGACAGCAGGCATGGGGACCCCCGACTATGGGGACACCTGATTGGAGCCTAAGTTGAGGCTGTTGTGCCTCAGTGTGGGTACTCCTGGGTTTAGGTTGGGAGGGTTGGCACAGACCTTGGACTATTTAGGGATGTTTGAGAGGGACCTGGGAGGTGGGCCTTTATTGTCATAGGGACAGGTAGTGGGTAGTAACGGAAGTTGGTTTATAAATGACAGTGGATGGGGGTGGGTTCTTAGGATATGGCTCATGATCTGAAGTCAGCCATTTTGTGGGTTTCCTTTCAGCTGAAAAATTGATATGAGAGCCCCAGGCTCAGTTCCCAGATCCCAGCAGCCCCTGGATTAATGTACAGTAGAGATATCGTCTTGCTGCTTCCCAGTGCCCACAGGGTAAAGCTCACTGTACTATAAGGCAGACCTCTGGGATCCAGCCCCCTTGCTGCCCCTCCCCACTTCTCACTCTGCCTGAAGGCAGCATGTGGCCTGGGCTTCTCCTGCCTGGATCACAGCCCTCCCTTTCCTCTGTCCCACGGCAAATTGCCTGGATTCAAATCCTATGTCCATCATTCACTGTGTGTGTGACCTTGGGCATTTTAAATCTCAGTTTCTTCATCATATGTAAGATGAGTATAAAAATAGTACCCCCAGCTTATGGCTGACTGGGCTCTAAGTGAGCTATAGGATGCGGATGTGCACCTGACATTCACGGAGCACCTGCTGTGTCTCAGTGTTCTCAGACTCTTCAGGTAGAACAAATTTACTCTTCACAGCAACCTTCCCAGGCAGGCACTGTTCTTATCCCCATCATGTGAGATGAGGAAGCTGAAGGCAGAGGAGATGAGTAACTTGCCTGTGGTCATAAAGTTAGCAAGTGGTGGAGCGAAGATGCTGAGCCTGGATCAAGCCCGCTGACTCCACAGCCTGAGCTGTTAACCCCTTGGCTATACTGGCTCAAGAGCTGTCAGCTAATGTTATTATTGCTACCATCCAGCTTGTGGTGAGGCAAGTTGATCCTTCCTCCAGGAAGCCTTCCTTGACTTCCATGCCTGGGTTGGCACTAACAATACTGAATCTGTGCCGAGTGTCTCTCCTGTGTCCCAGAAGCCCTCCCTCTGGGCTTCTCCTCTTCCCCACTCTGGTTTCAGAGCAGCACCTGCCTTTCCTCGTTCTTGCTGCTTTGGAAGGTGGTGGGTGTGCTGTGAGGTCCGTGCGTGGGCATTGAAGTGAGGATCCCCCACCGCCCCACTCCAGCTGTGTGGCCACAGGATATCACTGTGCCCCTCTGTGCCCTGCTTTCCTCATCCCCAAACAAGATGCTGTTGCTTGAAGACAGGGTTTCTGGAGGGTTAGGTGAGATTGTGCTGGGTGAAGTACTCATGCCACAGCTGGGACTCAGTTAATGGTGACTGTCGGGGCATTGTTTCACAAGAGTCCAGAAAACTGCTGAGTCCTTTGCAGCCTCTCACGGGTGCACGAGCTCATGTTGGCTTTTTGGGGATGTTTAGAAGTTCCTGATGTCCACCAAGTACAACAAGGACTCCAAGATGTACCACGCAATCCAGACTGTGTTTGGTGAGAGGTAAGGCATGAGGAGGGGCTGGGGTAGAGGCCGGGAAAGCCTCTGGCAGCAGGCAGAGGGCTGCGGGGCCCGGGGCACTGGGCATAGCGTGGAGGCCCGGGCCCAGGCTATCAGGCACACGACAGGTGCCCCATAAATGGTGGCCACTGCTATTGTCATTGTCACTGTCCTTCTCCTCTTTCCCCTCTGGATAGCAGGGGGAGGGGGAGGGGTTGCAAGGGTGGGGGACATGATCACCCCATTTCTTATTTATTTTTTATCATGGTAAAATTCACAAAAGTCCTCATTTTAACCATGTTGGAGTTACAGCTCAGTGACATTTTGTCCATTCACAATATGGTATAACCATCACCACTGTGTAGTTCCAGAACATTTCCACCATCCCAAAAGGTGACCCTGTCCCCATCAAGCCATCAGTCCCCCTTCCCTCCCTGTTGCTCACGTCAGACATTTGTCTCCCGCAGACTGTTTGGCCAAGGCTTGGTGTCCGAATGTGACTATGAGCGCTGGCATAAACAGCGCAGGATCATGGACCTGGCCTTCAGCCGCAGGTGAGTGTGTCCAAGATGGCGGGCCTTGGGAAGGGGGCTGAGTTTCACGGGAGGGGGCCTCACCCCAGCTGAAGGGTGAGAGGTGAGGGCATTAGCAGTCAGAGACAGCAAGGCAGGCTGCCAGGGACACGGGGCTGAACATCAAGGGCTGAGTGACAGTGATGAATGGGGGTGGGGGTCTCCCCTCATCACTCCTCCTCTGGGCTTTTCATTTTCCTTATTATAGTTTTCGCTTTTGGTTACATTTTATGTTTTAAATAACTTTTATTGAGGTATGGTTTCCATACCATACAATTCATCACTTACAATTGAATGGGTTTTAGTATATTCACAAGATTGTACAACTATAACCACAATCCATTTTAGAATACTTTCATCACCCCAAAAAGCAGGCACTCCCTGTTTCCCCTCAGTGGCCTCAGCACCTGGCAACCATTAATCTACTTTCTGTCTCTGGATTTTCGTATTCCAGACATTTCTTATAAATGGAATCATACAACATTTCTTTTTTTTTTTTTTTAAGATTTTATTTATTTATTTGAGAGAGAGAGAATGAGAGACAGAGAGCACGAGAGGGAAGAGGGCAGAGGGAGAAGCAGACCCCCCGCTGAGCAGGGAGCCCAATGCGGGACTCGATCCAGGGACTCCAGGATCATGACCTGAGCCGAAGGCAGTCGCTTAACCAACTGAGCCACCCAGGCGCCCCCATACAACATTTCTTTTTGTGCCTGGCTTCTTTCACTTAGCATAAGGTTTTTGAGGTTCATCCATGCCAAAGCATGTTTCAGAATTTCCTTTTTTAATTATCAAATGAAATTCCATTGTATTAGACATACCACATTTTGCTTATCCATTCATCGGTTGATAGACATTTGAATTTTTTCCAATTTCTTGGCTCTTCCAACGGATGCTGTTTCCCCAGCTCCTTGGTCAGCTTGATGGAAACGTTCAACGAGAAAGCCGAGCAGCTGGTGGAGATTCTGGAGGCCAAGGCAGATGGGCAGACCCCGGTGTCCATGCAGGACATGCTGACCTGCACCACCATGGACATCCTGGCCAAGGTGATGGGAGGCTGGTGGGCCATGGGAGCGGGGTCTGACATGGGTCAGAGGGCTGCTCTTCTCTCCCTCTTCCCTTTCCTTGCGTTCCTCCACCCTCCTCCTCGTCCTCCACACATCAACCCCTTCTCTGCATGGGGAATTTCATATCTCCTTGAATATTCAACAGAAACTTGTACGAGATGACAGCTACTAACTCATTCTCTGGGAATGGACCGTGAGAGGTGTGGGGACTGGCCTGTGTCTGGTCAGTGGCAGAAGCTGGACTGGATCTCAGGTCTCCTTGCCTCCCAGCCCAAAACCTACCTCCCCTCAGCACCTGCCCTGGGTCTGGCTTGGCTCTGCACCCTGGCAGGCTGACCAGTGGCGCAATATCCCCCGCACCTGGGTAAGGTCAGTTCAGGCGGCTGGAGTGCAGACACAGTGAAGGGTCATTGTCACCCAGTAATTCAGTGGGAGGCTGGGTATAGAAGGGACACCAAGGAAGGCTGCATTTCTGGGGAAATGCATCTTGTCAAGGAAGGAAGCCAAGGTTTGTGGAGTCGCTACTACGTGCTACGTAGTCCTCACCATGTCCCACGAGGTTGGAATCATCGTGGGTCATTGTAAGGAGTTCCATGACGCAATGCATGTAAGCTCTTAGCCCAGGGCCTGGGTCTCTAGCTGAGCAGCGCCAGGTACTGCCCTGGGTCTTCAAGTCTTCCCATTGCCCCAGGGAAGACCTCGCCCTTCTCTCTCCCCCAGGCAGCTTTTGGGATGGAAACAGGCATGCTGCTGGGTGCCCAGAAGCCTCTGTCCCGGAAGGTGAAACTCATCCTGGAGGGGATTACTGCATCGCGCAACACTCTGGCGAAGGTACTGCCCCCACACCCCTCCGGTGACCAGAGCTGGCGTTGTCCTAATTTGCTGGAGCACCTCCTCCAGTGACCTTTTTTCAGAATGGGTTTTGAGCTCTGGTTATGACTGAAGCGACTTCTGAATCAGTTAGGATTTGCATACATCACCTAACGTAGAGAATCAAAATCAAAGTGGTTTAAGTAAATTAGGAGTTAATCTTCCTCTCATGTAAAATTATCCTGAAGCTGGCAATCTAGGAGGGCTGTGCTAGGGCCACAATGTCAGATGTTCCTGGAATTTTTTTGTCTTTCTGTTCTGCTGTCTCCAGCATATCACCTCATTGTTATAAGATCGCTGCTGCAGCTCCAGCTATCACCTCCTTGTTCCAGGCATGAAGGAGGAAGAAGGGAGAGAGGTGGTACTTGAGTTGATCCTCAGATGCCCAGGGCCTCTTCCTGTTCCCTGGGACTTCAGCCTCTGAGCTTGGGATCCCCTGATGCCACCCCGTCTTTTCTGCAGTTGATTCTACCTCCCTCCCCTCTGGCTGTGGTTTCCTCCTTCCTTTCAGTCCTAGCCACCTCCATCCTTAAGGGACCCCGTCTAATTTTCTAGGCACCTTTCCCATCACATCTAGGGATTTGGTACAGGAAAGGGAAGCCAATGCTTGGGCTCAGCCTGCCATGTTGGTCAAATCTCCTTGGCTGCTTTATCTTTTCTAGATATTTCTAGAATTTTCTCGCAGTCTTCCCACCTCCCAGCTTGCCTGTGCTGCTGTGGGTTTCTAAAGTCATTTCAGAGCTGGGGGAGAGGGAGAGGTTGACCTGTGTGCTTGGTTGGTGTCCTGAGCGGGAGTTCTTATTCAGTTTATGCCAGGGAAGTGGAAGCAGGTCCAAGAGATCCGGGAGAGCATCCGCTTTCTGCGCCAGGTTGGCAAGGACTGGGTCCAGCGCCGCCGGGAGGCCCTGAAGAGGGGGGAGGACGTCCCTGCCGACATCCTTACACAGATCCTCAAAGGTTCGAGGGCTCCCATGTGGGCCTTGGGAGGGCCGGGCGGCAGGGGTGCCCCCTGTCATGGTGGCTGATCACACTTGACTCCGGGTGTCTCTATCTGGCTTCCGGGGAGAAGGTCATTTGCTTCATCGCTGGGCCGCGGGGCAAGGGAACAAGGGGTACAAGTATAGCAGGCGTCTGCTGCTGGGCCCTGAGACCCTCCTTGTCTTTCAGCTGAAGAGGGGGCCCAGGACGATGAGATCCTGCTGGACAACTTCGTCACCTTCTTCATTGCTGGTTTGTAGCTCCAGGGGTGGCCAAGGGCTCAAGGCTTTGCAGAAATGGTGGGAACCAGGCATCCCCTCAGACCTGACTCTGGGCGATTTTTCGGGTTGTCTGCGCAGAGTTCTGCTGCAGAAGTGAGGGGCTGGGATAGGGGAGCAGAAGGCCTCCCTGTGCTCGGGGAGGTCTGGGAGGTCTTCTCGGTGGCCGCTGACCTGGTGATGGAGCTGGCCACTGTGAGGGGGCGTGAAGTTGCCTTTTTGGGCTCAGGAGAGCTTGGCCATGTGAACTCAAGGCCCTACCCCCTCAGCATTTATGAGGAGACCTTCATTAGACCAGCACAAAAAGACGTGCCAGGCAACTTCATTCCTTTGCTCATCAAATTTTTTTTTTAAGATTTTACTTCTTTATTTGAGAGAGAGCACAAGCAGGGGGGAGCAGCAGAGGGAGAGGAAGAAGCAGACTCCCCACTGAGCAGGGAGCCCAGCTCGGGGCTTGATCCCAGGACCCTAGGATCATGACCCAAGCTGAAGGCAGACGCTTAACCAACTAAGCCACCCAGACACCCCAGGAGGAGCTTTTAGGGTGTAAAAACCAGATGCATGGGGACAAATGCCATTTATTGGACTACATTGGCTGGCACAGGGGATCTGTGGGTGGGCAGCCTATCTCCTTCCTATCTGGACACCCAGCTCAGTTGCAGGGGGCAGAAGTGAGGACCTGAACTGCCACCATGGGCTCAGGGTTTCGGAGGCAGCTGGGGCAGACCAGCAGCAGCCTGGTAGCCCCATGTAGAACTGCTGCTCTCCTTTCCCGCAGGCCATGAGACCTCTGCCAATCATTTGGCATTCACGGTGATGGAGCTGTCCCGCCAACCTGAGATCTTGGCAAGGTACAGAATGGGGAGACTTGGTGGGGGGGTAGTGGCTCCCCTTGAAACTGGTGAAGGGATTGTCTGATGTCTTGCACCTCCCACGGCTGAGCCTCCTCCAGTGTGTCCTGCTTCTCTTCACCCCAGGGCCTTTGCACATGCCAGTCCCTCTTCTGGAAGCTCCTCTCCCTGCTTTTCTCTTGGAGAACTCCTTGTCCAACCCTGTAGAAGCCTTCTCACACTCCTAAAGTAGCTATTCTGTGTTTTCCCCTCCTAGGCTCTTCCCAGCTCATGAATGCCTTTTTCTCCAGGGCTGGTTTGCTTTGAGTCTGTTTCAGTCATGAAACTAGAAGCTCCAAAAAAGCAGGGACCATGGCTCTTTCCCTCCCCATGCTGTGCTCAGTGCCTGGCCAGGGGCTGGCACGGAGAATTGAACAGAACTCCAGCTCAGCATTGAGGAAGGGCTTATCCTCAGCCGGCGAGACAAAGGAGGGTACCCAGGAGATGGTGTTTGAGCTGGGCCATTGGTTTCCTTAAATAGAAACAGGTTCCCTCGATGACCATTGCACAGACTGACTGCGCCAATGTGAAAGCACTCGGAAAACCCCGACAGGCGTGGGGGCGGGAGCCCCAGAGGCGGGGAAAGCCTTGATTACAGTTGTTAATCAGCAGCGTCCACGGGCAGACGTGAATGATCGCTTGCGAGTATAAGATGGTTGGTTGGGGTTTTAAATACATCTATAATACTAATATGCTCTTTATAAAAATTTGGAAAAGGCAGAAAAGTTATAATAATAATAGTAATTAATAATAATAATTCCACCCATGGTGCCCCACCCCTCGAGGCAGTTCACGATTAACTACTGAATTTCACCATGTGTTTTATCACATTGCCCCACATTATTTATTGTAAACTCTTCTTCCAAATCCACTTTTTAATATTGTGGATATATACACACACACATACATGCATAAAATTTGCCTTTTTTTTTTTTTAAGATTTTATTTATTTGACAGAGAGAGACACAGCGAGAGAGGGAACACAAGCAGGGGGAGTGGGAGAGGGAGAAAGAGGCTTCCCGTGGAGCAGGGAGCCCAATGCGGGGCTCGATCCCAGGACCCTGGGATCATGACCTGAGCCGAAGGCAGACACTTAACCGACTGAGCCACCCAGGCGCCCCTAAAATTTGCCATTTTAACCATTTTTAAGGGCATAGTTCAGTGGCATTAAGCACATTCCCATGGCTGTGCAACCACCACCACCATTTCCAGAACTTTCTCATCATTGCAATGGACATTGTCCCCAGTAAACACTAGCTTCCCAACCGCCTCAGCCCCTGGGCCCCCCTCAGAGCCCCCATTCTACTCTCTGTCTTTATGAATTTAACTCCTCTAGGGACCTCATATAGGAATCACACAGTAATTGACCTTTTTGTCTGGCTTATCTCACTTAGTATAATGTCTTTAAGTTCCATCCATGTTTTAGCAGGTGTCAAGACTTCCCTCCTTTTTAAGACTGAATAATATTCCATCATATGGTTAGGCCACGTATTTTTTTAAGATTTTATTTATTTATTTGAGAGTGAGAGTGAATGAGAGAGAGAGAAGGAGCAGGGGGAGAGGCAGAGAGAGAGGGAGAAGCAGACTGCTCACTGAGCAGGGAGCCTGACATGGGGCTCGATCCCAGGACCCCAGGATCAAGACCTGAGCCGAAGGCAGATGCTTAGACCACTGAGCCACCCAAGCGCCCCATGGAGAGACCACATTTTGTTAATCTATTCATGTGGTGATGGACACCGGGGTTGCTTCTGGCCTTCGGCTACTGTGAATAATGCTGCTATGAACTTGGGTGTACAGGTATCTACGGGACCCTACTTTCAATGTGGGGGCGTACACACCCAGAGTGGAATTGCTGGAGCATATGGTAATTCTACATTTCACGTTTTGAGGCACTGCCATCCCATTTTCCATACACACCCGCACCAGGTTCCATTCCCTCGGACAATGCACAAGGGTTCCGCTTGCTCCACAGCCTTGCTAACGCTTGGTGTGACGTTCCTCGTGTGTGTGACGTGGTCCAAATCCACTTTCGGTGCTGCATATTCTTCTAACGGTGCCCGTCTTAAGGCTTACTCAGCCGGCATCCGTGCGCTGCTCGTTGTTTCCCGCTGTGGGCTGCTGTGAGCCAGGCTGAGCCAGGCTGAGCCAGGCTGCTCGGCGCAGAGAGCTTGTTCGGTGGTGCATTTATTTTCTGCAGCTGGTTCCAAGCAGCAAGCACGGAGGGGGAATATTGTAAGGCCCCGGAACATAATTGCCAACCGCTCGGGCATCTCGGTTGCAACGTGGGTTCCTGGATGTCTTCAACAATGGGGCGGGCCATGCGTGCGTGCGTGCGACCGATGGGGTGCCCCAGGCGGCTCTCCACGCTCCCCTCCATCCCTCCTTCCTAAAACTAGTAGGGGGCGACCTGTCCTTGGGGACGAGCTTGTCTTTGTCTGCCCTGACAGGCTGCAGGTGGAGGTGGACGAGGTCATCGGTTCTAAGAGGCACCTGGACTGTGACGACCTGGGGAGACTGCAGTACCTGTCCCAGGTGTGGGGGCGGGAGAGAAGCTTCTGGGCGCTTGTGGGTGGTTCATCAAGCCAGGCTTGCCGCCCCCCTGAACTCTTTCGTACGGGTGTTCTCTAACTTCACTGCACGTGAGAATGTCCCAGGATATTAAAAAAAAAAAAAAAAACAAAAAACAACTCCCCGGACCAGCAGCCCTTGATCCTTGATCGAATGGCCAATGGCGCTGTTTGCATTTCCGGGGGAGGCCGGGCACTTCCAGGAGCCTTAAGCTGGCCACCAGGGGCCAGACTCAGCGACCCCCTCTGGTCCCAACAAAGCACAGCAGGAGGCCTGGCTTGAGCTGGGGGAGGGCTCCTCTGAGAAGGTGGTGCCCTGGTTCAGAGGGAGGCCTGGGTCCTGGTCTGGGCTCCATCATGGTGGTTCTGCACAACCCCCTTATTTTGGGCCTCAGTTTCTCCTGTGACAGGAGGGGTTGGACAAGAAGATGAGGCTAACTTGGCGGGGGTCTGGGACCTGGTCCTGGATGTGGGAGCAAAGTTGGGTCTGGGGCACGCCACTGGCATGTTCTGGGGGGATCTCCTGACTTCTCTCTTTGTCTCCCTGTGTGAATTCTGTAGGTTCTCAAAGAGTCGCTGAGGCTGTACCCGCCGGCATGGGGCACCTTTCGCCTGCTGGAGGAGGAGACCTTGATTGACGGGGTCAGAGTGCCCGGAAACACCCCGCTCCTGGTGTGTGGGGGCCCTCCCTGCCTGCCCCCAGGGTGACCAAGCTCTGAGGTCGGGACGTCCGTGGCCCTGTTGTCACCACTGGGGTCTCTCATTCAAGTTGCACTATGACACTGTGAGGTCTTTCTTCCCTTTCACACTGGTGTAAGGTTGCAGTGGATGATTCTGGAAAGGAGGCACCCTGTTTACATCTGAGGACACTGAGGCTCAGAGAGGTTAGGTCACTTTCCTGAGGTCACATACCTGGCCGGGGGCAGATACAAGATGTGCCCAGTTTCACAGCTGACCCCAGGCTGTCCAATTCCTTCTGTCTCCCCTCCACAGCCCCTTCTTCCACGGAGGGTGACTTTCCCTCCCTCCTCTCCTTTACTTGTTTCTTTCTTTCTCTCTCTCTCTCTTTTTTTTTTTTAGAGAGAGAGCACGAGAGCGTGAGCAGAGGGGTGGGGAGGGGCAGAGGCAGAGGGAGAGAAGAATCTTAAGCGGGCTCCATGCTGAGCACAGAGCCCAAGCGGGGCTCGATCTCACGACCCTGAGATCATGACCTGAGCCAAAATCAAGATTCGGACTCTCAACCGACTGAACCACCCGGGTGCCCCTACTTGTTTCTTTGTTTACACATACATTCATTTATTCCCCCATCGGGCATCCCTTCATGCACAGTGACTCCTGGAAACCCACCCCCAAACTAGAAATGTGTCACTGTCCAGCTTCCCTCCAGAAGCAATCACTGTCCTGAATTCTGTGCTTGCCATTGCCTCGCCTTTTTGTGTATGCGTGTGTGTGTGTGTGTGTATGCCCACGAGGTGATATGTCCCAGGACTGCTTTGTGACTGGAGGCCCTCGGTTCACTGCTGTATCATATTCTGCTATGTGGAGACCACCGCCCCGTTCTCAATTCTGGGTCAGTGGGCATCCGAGAGTTGCCCCGTTTCCCGCTGCTGCCACTGTTCCTGCCCGCATGACCGGTGGGCGGTGCAGACGGGGGCGGGAGGGCTGGGGTGTGGGATAGCTGAATGATCAGCTTGGTAAACTAGCACCAAAATGTTTTCCAGAGCACCTGTGCCAACCCGGACTCCCACCAACGGGGTTCCTTATCCTCCCCAACACCTAGTATGGCCCAGCTTCTTAGTTTTTGCAACCGAACAAGTGCAAGGAAGGTACTTCCCTGTGGTCTTGATTTGCACTTTCCTGGTTACTTCCTAGCGAGGCTCGCAGCCCTGTGCTACTTTTCTCCTTCTGGGCTGTCTCATCGCTCTGCAGCACTTCTTTAAAAAATCATACGTTAATCCTTTGTCAGGTATGTGGGTTGCAAATGTCGTCTTTAGGTTTGTGGATTCTCTTTGTTAAAGCGTTTTCAATGATCTGAAGTTCTTAACTTTGTCGTGTCCCTTCTCTTGTCTTAGGGAACCCCCCCGCCCCCATCCTGAGGTCAGCATTGTCGCTTACATCGTCTTCTAACAATTTCACACTTTTCTTTCGCAAGTTAAGTTTGTATCCACCTGGAGTTAACTTTGCGTATAGTGTAAGGTAGGGATCTGGTTTTGTTTCCTGGGGCTGTCAGAACAAAGCACCACAGATGCGGCGCATAGCAGTGGAAATGTACTTTCTTACAGTTCTAGAGGCTGGGGATCCAAGATCGAGGTGCTGGCAGGGTTGGGTTCTCCTGAGGCCTCTCTCCTTGGTTTGCAGATGCCACCTTCCTGCCGTGCCCTCCCAAGACCTCTTCTGCGTGTGTCTGTCCTAATCTCCTCTTCTTCTAAGGACACGAGCCAGACTGGAGTAGGGTCCACCCTAATGACCTCATTATAACTTGATTAGACTATCTTGGAATACAGTCACATTCTGAGGTTAGGACTTTAACATCAGAATTTTAGGGGGACACAGTTCAGCCCATGGCATGACCCGTTTTTATTTACAAAGGAAAGCGACATGCTTCTTTCTGGTTCTATCTGTTAGGCAGCCCCCTCCCCTATCCTGCCCCACCTGGGCTTCCCAGGACTCTGCTACACCCTCTCCAGCTTATATCCGAGTGTGTTCTTTATTCTGTTTATCTGCTCCCTTTTTTCTTATTAACACCCCTGCACCAGTACCACCTGTCTGAGTGACCGAGGTGGTGGTTTAGAATGCCCTTACGTCTGGCTGGGCAGGTGTACGGCTGTGTGGGCCGTGAGTGGGCAGACCCCGGTTCCAGTGCCAGCCCCGCTCTGGCAGGCTGGGTCATCTCTGGGCCTCAGTGCCCTCCTTGTAAGATGGGGATGATGATGCCTGATCCCTGAGTCACAGTTTACTGAGAAGAGTCAAAGAATAATGTAGTCACGTGTCTGGCAAAATTCCCTAGCACACCGTAGGTGCCCTTCGCTGGTCTCAGACACCTCTCCACCTTATGCTCCCACCCACTTTTCAGAGTCTCGTTCCAGGCCCTCCCTTCACCCTGCATGCCCTGGACTCTCAGCACAAAGAACCAGGGGCAGAGGGGGCTCAGGGAGCTCTTTTGTGCAAGAGTAATGAGGCAGAGGTTGGGACCCAGGGCCCAAGTTATGGGGGGCATGTATGGCCCATGGAGGCCAGGGGCATGGAACATTAACCCCAGTAGGGAGGTGACGTGGCATGCATTGAAAGGCTAGTGGGCCCCTGGGCTCCTCTGCCTCACCCCTCTTCAGCACCCCCCGACACCCCAGATGCAAGCCTTGTGCCAAATAACAGCTCTCAGAGATCTTGAGAAAGATGCTCTCGAAGCAGACCTGAGTTTGAATCTCAGTTTGGCCACTTACTTGCCGGCTGACTTTAGGCAAGTCACGAACCTCTCTCTGAGCCTCAGTTTTCTCATCTGTAAAATAGGGATAGTTGTAGTCCCCCCACTGCACGGGGCCAAGCATGGGATGATGCAGCAGCCAGATGCCCTTGTTGGCACACTGGGCTGTCCCCCTCCTTCCTCTTGGGCACTTTCCAGGAGCCAGTGGAGTCCCATACTGGCCCAGATGGGGGGGTGGAGTAGAGTGGGGGGTGGGCCTCCTCTGCTCCTGGTCACTCCACTGGGTGGCCGCAGCGGGTCGGGGAGGTGTGAGGGGGCTCATCTTTGGAACCGGAGACAAGTGGATCCTCTGCCCCGCAGTTCAGCACCTACGTCATGGGGCGTATGGACACGTACTTTGAGGACCCACTGACTTTCAACCCCGATCGCTTCAGCCCCAAAGCACCCAAGTAAGTCTCTCTTCAAGCTGTGCATGTGGGAGAAGGATGTCCAGTGATCTCTGCTCTGAACTGCCTATGAGCCCTGAGCCCACATAGCCTTCCAGATCACTGTGAGGGAGTTGTGATCCGCACTCTGCCCCCTTTAATGGAGACAAAATCACAGCTCAGAGAGGTTAGGTAACTTGTCCAAGGGCATGAAGCCGGAGCCACAGAGCTGGGGCTTAAAGCCAGCTCAGACTGGTTTCTGCACCCGTGCTCAGAACCCGTCCCTTGTACTGGGAAGCCCTGTGACTCGGGCCAGGGACCGCACCTCCCCCTGCTTTGACAGTCCTCTCTGAGAAATGGGAATCCTGATGGCTCCGTCTGCAGCTCGCTATGGGGGTGAATGCCTGAAAGTACAGTGAAGGGGGTTGCTGGTGGCTGGCTCCAGGGACAGGCCACCTGCATCCAGACTCTGCCCAGAACTGGACATGTGACCAGCTGAACATAGAAGTGCCATAGGATCGTGAGCTCCTTAGTTCCTCCTTCTGTGAACTGGGGATAAGAACAGCTCCTTCTGGAAGGCTCCAGAGGAGGATAACATGAGAAAATGCTGATGCAGAGCCTGACGGAGCCAGCTGTTGATGTTTTCAGTGTATGCAAGACCCAGCCCTGGTGCACAGCCATGCATCAGCGAGGGATGGGTTTGTCACCGCTGGGGTGGAGCTGTGACAGGACTGCCACCTCCTGACTCCTCTCTCCCTGCAGGCCGAGGTTCACCTACTTCCCCTTCTCTCTGGGACCGCGCTCCTGCATCGGGCAGCAGTTTGCTCAGGTAGGAGGCCACGGCTGGGGCTTCTGCCCGGAGCTGACTTCAGGGGTGGTGTCTCGTCCTGGGCCAGGAGGCATTTCGGAGCCCTGCTCTGGGACCCCTGGCTGGGGGCTGGGGGCTGGGCCAGGCAGCTGCACATTCACGCCCCGTGCCTCCTGCCCTTCCTCACTTCCGCACACAGATGGAGGTGAAGGTGGTCATGGCCAAGCTGCTGCAGAGGCTCGAGTTCCGGCTGGTGCCCGGGCAGCGTTACGGGCTGCAGGAGCAGGCCACGCTCAAGCCGCTGGACCCCGTGCTTTGTACTCTGCTGCCCCGGGGCTGGCAGCCCGCACCCCCGCCGCCCTGCTGAGCGGGCCTGGGCTGGATGGGACTCCTCGGGCAAAGGCATCACACCCACGCTCCTCTGCAAGCCCACTGCCACCCACCCTGCTCCCCTGCCCCCTTCCTCAGGGGCACCCTCCACGCTGGCTCCCAGTGGGCCCCCTGCCAACCACCACCTGCTTCACACCTCCCCCCTCCCCCCCAGAGCTCCCTGTCCACTGCTAACTCCACGCCCTTCCTGGACTGGCCCCTGCCTAACTTCCAGCTGCCGCCCAGACGTGCCGTCTCTTACCCCGGACCTCTTCGCATAGGCCACTCCCTCTGCCACACACCCTAACTCTTGCTCACTTCCTAAAACCCTCTTCAGGTGTCACCTCCTCCAGGAAGCCCTCCCTGCCACCCCCGGCCGGGCCAGGGGCCCCTCCTCTGTGCTCCCTTGGTCACCTGTGCTACCTCTAACACCACACTGACCACACTGTATTGTGAGTGTCCTTTGACGTGACCAACTGCCCTGCCAGGCTGTGAGCGCCTCATGGGCGAGGTCTGTGTATGATTCGTCTCTGAGCCCCCCTGGGCCTGGCACAGAGTCGATGCTCAATAAATATGTGTTGACTGCATGAATGAATGGCCAGACCAGGCCAGAGTACTCTGGCCTCAGTTGCTCATCTGGTAAACGAGAGCGATGTTGAGGCCAGTCTAAGGGCTCCTGCAGCTCTGGAAGCTGCCCTTGCTGATGCCCAGACATCTTGGGAGAAGACTGCCCAGGTTACCAGGAGGGCTCTGTGTTAGTAGAAGCCTATTCCCTGTGTTGTATGCAAGACCATGTTCCTGTGTGTGGTGTGAGGTGGGGATTACAGGCAGGGATTGAAGAGCTTGATGTGACAGGGCCCGGGGCCCTGGGGCCTGTGTGGTCTAGTCTACTCCCAGCAAGGGTGCTGATGCCCCAGAGGGCCTTACACAGCCTAGAGCCCCCGGGACCTCTCTTGGGGACAGCTTGATGGATCTGAGCACCTGGATGCCTGGCCTCGCACCTGCTGGCATCCTCCCCACCTTCTGGCACAATGCTTCCCCTCCTGACCAGGTTGGAGGAGGTGAGACTGGAACTCTCACAGTGGGTGAGGTGGGTGGGTGAAGACGTCATTCTTTCCTCCCCAGGGCCTACAGGTGGCCAAGGGGCATTAAATACTGGACTAGCCATGTCCTCTGGGCCCATCCAAGGAAAAGTACCCCCTAAGTTTCTCCTTCAGCACTTGGGAGCTTGTCTTCCTGCAGAGAAAACCAAATGCCCAAGCCCACTGCCTCGGGTACATGCCCCAGAGAGGGTCCCTCTCCACACCAGGGAGGGTATGGATTTGGGCTGGCCCTTGCTTTACATGGCTCCTCAGTCCTTGTGTACTCTTGAACTGAGGGATCTTCTTATTTACCAGAAGAGGAAATTGAGGCTCAGGGGAAGAAGTGACATGCTCAGTACAGGTGGGTATATTGTACTGGGGTGGAGCTAGGTCCCTGGCCTAGGCGGGTCATGGGGACTGGCACCAGTGGTCTGCCCGGGCCTCTGGGCAGAGGCTCCAGCCTCCAGGATGTAGCTGCAGATGCCCTGCAGACTGAGAGTGCTCCCACTCCTAGCCTTCCGCCCACACTGAGCACTGGGCGAGGCTCTTCTCAAGCTATACTCCCACCCTGTCCTTTTCCAGTTCCCTGTCTGAGGGGTCCCCAGACCCTCCTGGGGCTCTGAGAACGGTGTGTCTGGGCTCTGCCTCCAGCTGCCTGGCCAAACCCACCTGTTGCTTATCTCTGCTCAGCCCAGAAGTGGCCCCTTCCCAGGGCCACTCAAAGGCCACTGTTTCCTCTTGTCTCCCTGAGCCCTCAGCCTTGCATTTCTCCCAGGGACTGTCTTGCTGGGGCCCCTAGGCCCCACCCTCTGCAGCCTGTCTCTGAGGTTCACCAGCCCCCCTGCAGCCCTCCAAGAACCCCACAGCCGCCCCCACCCTACAAACTCCATGGCCCGCACATACCCTAGGCTCCTCCCACTAGCCCCCCACACCAGCCCCCCAGTCTCCACCAGCTCCCCCTGCTCCATGCCCTGCTTCCTGCCATGGCTAGGCTTGGCGCCCCAGGATAGAACTTCCTTCACTATCCATCTAAAAGGTCCACAGGCTACCAAACCTCAGCATTCCAGGGGCATGACCTGGCGTTGGGTCTGGAGGGGTCAGTTCCCACTGGAAACTTCAAATTTGCCTTTGCCATCCTCTGACTTAGCAGATACCTATCCATTGCTGAGCCTGAGTCTTCATTATTTCTTCAAATCCTCCTGAGTATGACCCATTTCACAGATGAGAAAGTCAAGGCCCCAGCACACAGCCAGGCCATGGCGGAGTCAAGACTCAAACCTGTAGCCCTTTGCACTCAGTGGCCTTCCACCAGCTCAGCAAGCCCTGTCACTGAAGGCCTGGGCTTGCCTCTGAGCACTTGAAATCCAGGCTGGAGGCCTGAGGTGAGTGGGAAGAGCAGAGCCTGGCTCCCCCACCCCTGCTCTGCTGTCACGTCTGTGGGTCAGTGCACCCATCCTGACATTCCTGAGCCACTTTCTCCCGTAAAAAGGGCTTTCTGGGAATGAGCAGGTGGTTCTCAGGCCTGGTTGCATCGATGAGTCACTTGGGCCAGCTGGATCGGCCTATGGGGCAGGACCCCGAAACTTTTCTTAAGCCCCCTGGGGAGACTCCAATGTGCACAAGGATGGTGCCAACCCTTGGGACCCAAGCAAGATGGATGGGATTGAAACCAAGGCCCTGCAGCCAGGCTTCGTGGGATCAAATCCGACCTGCACTGTCACTGTTTATGTGGCTTGGGCCTCAGTTTCCCCATCTGTAAGGGAGGACGGATGATAGGAGATCTTAAGATTGATGGGAGAATTAAGAGCGTTCTGCATAGATCGTACTTAGCACGGAGCCTGTCGCGACAGTGCTGCAGACCCGCCAGCAGTAACTGTCACTGGCCTGGGCATCTTTATTGCTTGTTACCTCTACGGAAGGAAGGGCCTTCCTGGGAGGCCGGGCAGTGCAGTTCCCAGAAGAGCCGCACGGTGGCGCCCCGGCGCAGCGCTCGGGTCGGCGCGGCCGCGGCAGGCCGAGGGGGCGGGGCCTCCCCATCCCGCGGGGACCCGAGGCCCGGAGGGGGCGGGGCCAGGCGCCGGTGGTCGGTCTGGAGCGCCCGCGGGCCCCTCGGGTGAGGGTGGGCAGGGGGGCGTCGCCATCCCCGTGTCGCAGGGTGGGGCCGCCGAGGCGCGGCGCGGCGCGGCAGCGCGTGGGGAGCTAGAGGGACAGCCACGCAGGCGGGCGTGCCGAGATCGCGACCTCTCCGGGCGCTGGGTTGGGTCTGGCGGTGGGACGCCGGCAGGTCGGGGTGGGGGGCGGGGAGCTTTGGCCAGAAAAGCCCCGCGGTGGAGAAGCTCCCTGAGAGCCGGGCAGGGGTGCAGGCGGCTTCCTCCTGCCTGGGAGGGCTGGGGGTGCCACCTGACTCCTCGGGGCTGAGCTGCCCTAACACGTAACGTGCTCTTGGCTGGACTGAAGCCACCTCCAGTGCCCGCTGCACCGGGGTCCTGGAAGCTGGTGATGAGGGGTCCTCCGGGGGCTTGTGGCCAAGGTCGGGCTGGTGGTTGGACCCAGAGCCTTGGCCTACCTAGGCTGGGGGTGAGAAGCTTGGTGCAGCCGTGGGAGGCGGGAGGTTTTCTTCCTCTCTGCTCAGCAGGCTGGCCCTGGAGTCACCTAGTGGCGCTGCCGGGCCTCAGTGGCAGCCAGTGTGAGTGGGCAGAGGGCCACAGTGAGCTGCCCACCGGGGCAGGTTCTGGACGGAGCTTGGCCCCTCCTGATCGTCTTGGCCAGTCAGGCATGGTGTTCTTTATACTGGTCCAGAGTTTGGTAGGTCCAGCCCAGGTGGACCTCACAGACAGTATGGGTGTGTTTCCTGGCTGATCAGTGAGAGAGAGGTTGGCCACCAGGAGGGGACCTCAGGGCAGGGGCAAGAGGGGGCTCAAGCCAGTGGCTCTTCCCTCATTTCACCCCCTCTGCAAGGACGTTTGCTTTCCTCTGGGGCAAGAATCCTGCCTCCTAAGCAGGCTTCCTGATGAGTGTGTGACCCAAAGGAGGTTCTCACCCCCCTGGGGTGGATGACTCCTAAATCCACATGTCTGCCCAGACCTCACCCTGGGCTCCAGACAGCCTTGGACATCTCTGCCTGGACGTCTAAATATAACGCGAGCTGGGGGGAGGGGGCAGACCCTGGGGGTATTTCTGGCAGGGGAGGGAGACTTACTGCCGGAGGGCCATTTCTCTGATTCAGGGCTGGGGTGGGCACACATGGGGTCAAGGCCCTTCCTTGGCTTGGAGCTTTAGAAACATTTGTTTCTCCCAGAACACAGCCTCCCCTGCACTTCCTCCTCACTTGGGGAAACCACGGTCACCCCCCCTGGTGTTGCCCGCCTTAGGTAGTTCCTGCTGGTGGGCCGGACCCCGGGCCAGCCAGGCAGAGTCGTCACCACCAGCAGGAGGTAGCCAGGGGCAAGTGTGCCGGTCCCTTGGGCGGTATTCCAGAGACCCAACCCGGCTGGCAACCTCCACCCTGCTGTGCCAAGCTCCCTAGCCTGCCCTGGAGGAGGCTCCATGGGCCTCAGGACAGTGAGGCCAGGCAGGGGCAAGGGGGACACTGGGGCCTTCCATGCAGGAGCCTGGCCTCCAGGTGGGGTGTGGAGGGTCCCAGGGTCAATGCTGGGCAGGCAAAGGCAAAGGACTAGACTCCCCTCCCTGTTCCCTCTCTTTGGGCCCAGCTCCTCTGCTGGTTTTGGTTTTTGGGGCCAGAGGGGACAGCAACTCTAGCAGGGCTCCTTTATCCCCTGCCCATGGGGAGAGCCCTTATCCAAGACCCTTGGGTGGCCCTGGGATCCTGGGTGAGGAGGAGCCCAAGATACCATGATGATGCTGGTGATGCATCCAGCTCACCACTGAGCGTCCACTGCGGCCAGCCCGGAGTCCTCTGTGCTGTAACCCCGGCCCCAAAAGGTGGGGCCTCCCCCTCCCTGGGGGGCCTCAGCCCTGCTGTGAGCCCCAGAGCCTGAGGAGGAGGCCAGAGCATCCCTACCAGGTCCGTGTCCCCTGAGCCACCCCCACCCTTCACACACCCCAAATGATGGCGGCTCCTTGGCCCCCACCCAGAGGCGAGGGTATTGCCCGAAGGACCCAGGAGCGGCCCCCGCCCTCACACCCCAGGGTCACCTCGTGCAGCTGGACAGGGCTCTGAGCTTCTCTCCTGGCTGGGAGCGTGGAGGCTGGGCTGGACGGGGGCCCTGGGTGCGGGAAAGCAGCTCCCAGAGCCGCACTGCACGTGTGTGTGTCTACTCATGTCTCCGTGTATCTCTGTGTTTCTGCGGCCTCCCTGTCACGGCGTATCTGTCTCTTCTGGGTGGGTCTCAGGGGCCATGCCTGCGTGTCTCAGGCTGCCTGTTCCCGGGGCGTGTGCGCTGTGACCTGAGCTGTAAGGGGGTGTCTGCCGTAACCTAAGGCAGCGGACAGACTCGGGAAGCGCCCTTGCGGCGCTGCGCGCACCCCCTTCCTCCGATGTCCGGGAGGCGAGGGGGCCCGCCCAAGATCACACACCCAGGAGGCAGGGTCCACCCAGCGTAGACATACACTGTCCTTCCTCAAGTCATGGCCACCAAGGACCCAGGTGAGGCTCTGTGTTCAAAACTTTCCTGCCTCTCTTGTGGGGGGAACCCAAGGCCCAGGAAGATGGGGTCTCCAGCAGGGGGGAGTTACTGGTGCCCCCGAGACTAGCCGGTGTCCATGTGAATCTGGGGTGAGCAGGTGCGCAGGCGGGAAGCGGGCCTCCTCCCTGACCCCAGCATGCTCAGGCCGGCCCTGACCCTCCTTTCCTGGGGCACCCTCCTTCCAGCAGCGGTATGGGGGCAGGTGGGGGGCTGCTGCCCTCCCTTGAGACCTTGCCGTTGAGGCAGGGCCTGGAAGGGGCCTCGCTCAGAGCTGGCCCCACTGACGCCCAGTAAACGTGCACCCCTCTTGCCCTGTTCCCCTTGAAGCAAATCGCACCGCTGCAGACTGGAGGCCCCGTGAGCAGCCCGCCTGTCCCTCACACTGGCTCTCCGGCCGCCGCCCTTCCCGCAGCGCCCCGAGCACTTTGCGGGCCCTTCTCCTCGGCCGCGCCTGAGCCGGCTCGTGCCCGGGCCGCTGGCTCACCCTCCAGGCCTCTGCCCGCCTGCCACTGCTCAGGGAGCCCCCCCGAGCTCCACACTCGTGCCCACCGATCGGCCCTGCCTTCCCTGCCCCGTCCCCACAGGCGGCAGCCACTTGCTGGGGGCCCCAGGGGCTCCCCGGCCCCGTGCCAGGCCTCCAGGGCCCGGGACAGGGACACAGACAGCTGGCGGGCAGCTCGGAGATACAGGTGAGCTCGCAGGAGCCAGAGGGCACACACGCGGGGGGACACACACGCCCGCACACGCACACACAGCTCACATGGGACCACACACGTGCCCCACGTGTTTACACTCCCCGCACACACTTCATGCTCACACTCACCCACGCTCCCCTACACCCACATACGTGCTCCCACACACCTAGATGTGCACACACACATGCTCACTTGTACCCATACCCACACGTGTGATAGGCTCTCACACATTCTCACAGGTACACACTTCCCCACGCACCGACCCACCCCGTGCATACCCGTGTTCACCAGCGCACGCACATCCACGCACGTTTGCACACGCATGCCGTGGCCCATAGCTGCTGCAGTGACCTCAGGAGCAGAGGAATCGAGTAGTTTTTTCCCCAACACGTGTTCCCACAATAACAAAACAACAGGAAGGCGCTTGGGGCCAGGGACGGGAAGGGGAAGTGGCCTGCGCACAGGGAGTCGGGTAGCGGGGACTCGGCGGACACACTGACGGCCGCACGGTGGGGAGGCGGAGGGCCCTTCCCAGGCATCCCAGCCCTGGTGCTCAGCCCCCCGCAGCGCCCCCTGACGTTCACGTTCGGATGAGAAGCTGAGGCTGGGGTGGGCTTGTCCCGGTCGCCAAGGAGGGCTGGCAGAGTGGCGTTGACCCAGGCCACCTGACCCTGTGTCCGTCCCGGCCCCGGTCCTGCGGTGCCCCCGGCAGCGGCCGAGCTGAGGGCCTCTTGTCTGGGACGCCAGGTGGCTCGGTGGGGCTCTTTCTGTGGCACCACTGTGTGTCCAGCACTGGGCACACCCCTGCCCCCCTGGACGCCCCAAGGAGCGTTCCCCGTGTGCTTCTCTGTCGACCCAGCTCCTGCCAGGGAGCCCAGAGCAGGTGCTGCGGGAGTTGAGGACCGAGCGTGGGACCCTGGGACTGGGCGCGCCTCATGCCAGGGACCCTGTGGGGTTCTTCCCGCCCTCAGCCTGGCCCAGGGCCAAGCACATAGGAGGTGCTCCTAAATGCTCCACAGATGTGCAGAGAGAGGCCTGGAGAGGGGCCGGGACCTGCGCGGGGCCACACAGTGAGTGGGTCTGACCCGCCCGCGCTTCCTGCTGCAGCTCCCGGGGAGAGGCCAGCGCTGAGTGCTGAGTGCAGGGCTTCGCAGGTGGGCTGCAGTGCCCCTTCCTGGTCCCGCACCTCCCTGGGGATGTAGCTGTCACTTGCGGAGAATGGCCACACTGTTGCCGCTGGGCTTTATCTCATTTAATCCTCAAAACCCAGCAGGTGAGACCCCGCCCCCCGTGCAGGTGGGGAAGCCCTCCGGAGCCTCTCCTCTCCCTGCTGACCCGCCTCCGGTTCTTCCGCCCAAGGCCCAGGGCCGCTGGGTTTCCACTCACTCCCAGAGAGTTCCCCCGAATTGAGTTAGGCGGTGGGAGGGGAGGAGGGGAATGCCTCAGGTGGAGGGGGTGGGGGCTGTGGGGTTCCAGAGACAGTTCCAGCCTTGCTTTGTCTTTTTAATTTTTTTTTTCTTTTTCTTTTCTCACTTAAAAATCTCAGGAGGGACCCAGGATGACCAACAGTCCTGATTTGCCTATGATTGAGGGTTCCCAGGATGCAGGCAGGACTTTCGGGGCTGAAACAGGGCAAGGCCCATGGAAACCAGGACAAGTTGGTCACTCTAGAGGGGCCCCAAAGGCATTAAACTAACCCCACCTGATGCTTGAACTCCCTCCACTGTGTCCTCATGTAGTGGCTGTCCAGCCCTGCTTACATACCTCCAGTGATAGTGAGCTCATTATCATACAGCAAGAGCCAACCAAGAAGTGGACAAAACCAGGGCCAGGCACAGACCACAGTGAGGGCAGGCTGTGGAGCCGAACGCAAGGGCCCCTGGCCCACCTTCAGGGACAGTCAGGCAAGGCTTCACAGAGGAGGAGAAGGGGGAGGAGGACAGGGAATTCCTGACCAAGGGAGCAGCACAGGCAAAGGCCAGGAGGCCTGGAACCACCTTATAGGGACTGACTTCCTTTGCTGTTATCTCTCACAGCTGGTGTGACTCCGCAGCTCTCCCCCACCCCATCTCCAAAAGGCAGTTCCTTTGAAACACCATGGCCTGGGCCCTCCAGGTGTCGGAGCTGGGAAAGGCCTCAGTGCCTTGCGAGAGCTGCTGGATGCCTCCGATGATGCTGTTCTACCCCCTCTCATTTTTCTGAGGCTCATGGACCCTTGAGCACCAGCATCTGCCCCCTCTTCCAAGAAGCCTCCCCTGACTTCCCTAGCCTTGATCCCTTCCCTTCCACAAGTATCAACCTCCTCTCTCTTTTTTTTTAAAGATTTTATTCATTTATTTGAGAGAGAGAATGAGATAGAGAGAGCATGAGAGGGGAGAGGGTCAGAGGGAGAAGCAGACTCCCTGCTGAGCAGGGAGCCCGATGCAGGACTCGATCCTGGGACTCCAGGATCATGACCTGAGCCGAAGGCAGTCGCTTAACCAACTGAGCCACCCAGGCGCCCTCAACCTCCTCTCTTTTGGATGATCATAACCTCCAGCCCCTGCCAGGGACACCCGGCACTCTCCAGTCAAGGTTTCCCAATTCTTATCTATGCGCCTGCTCATCTCTTTTCCTGAAATGCCCTCTCTTTCGCTGAAAAAACTTTCAGATTCTTCAAAGACATGACTCAAATGCCGGCTCTTCCTGGAAGCCCTCCTGTATCTTTCTATTTGGGGTTGATTACCAGCTTCTCTCCTCTTTAAGCCACTTCACTCCTTTTGCGCCCTGCATGCAGAACCAGGTAGACCTTGAGCCCTGGGGGGCCCAGTGATGCCCAGCCCAAGGGTGATGCCTCTGGGAGCGGAGCTCAGAGCCCTCCACTTGCCTCATTGCCCTAGTCTCTGGTCCAGGCCCTCCAACCGAGGAGAAGGACTGGGTTACCTCTTAGGCAAGCACAGAGCAAGTACATACTAAGTGCTTGTTGAGATGTGTCCTCCCAACCAATATTTCCTACATCCCCACTCTGTGCCCAACACTGGGTCCTCTGGCTCCCCCAGGGAGTCCCCCTCCATCCCCCCACAGCACCCAGTTGGCACCCAGGAGGTGCCCAGAAGTGGCTCCTCTTGGACTGACAAACAAAGGCAAGGGCCACGCCTTCCTGTAGCCTTGGAGACAGACAGTCGGGCTCCAGAGTCCGGCTCTGGTCACTCCCCTCACTGGCCGGGTGGCCCTGGGTGGGTCGCGGCTTCTCCGGAGAGCTGAGTGAGAGGACCCGCGTGGCAGCACCAGGCACGGGCTCAGGGGGTGGCATCACTCCGTCTTTTCCTCCAATGCCCATAAAAGCCCCTCACTGGCTGAGTGGAACCCTTCCCAGGGAGAGAGGCTCAGGCACTCTGGAGTCTCCAGGGCTGGGGCTGGGGTCTTGGGGACTGACCAAGCACTCAGGGGTGCAGCAGTTTCTCAGGCAACGTTCCGAGGCTGCCCGGGAGAGGCCCAGGGCAGGGGAGGGCAGTGCCCAGATTTATCCACCAATCGGGCGGGCTCCTGGCTCGGGAGCACGTTCTTATCTGCCCAGCCCAGAATGGGGAGGGGGGGCCGCCGGCCGGCTCGGGCGGGACACTGCCTGGGGACTGGACACGGAGCAGGCCCGGCAGCCCCAAGCCCCACCGGGTGGGTGACAGCCACTGACGGCTCTGAGCGTCCCTGCAGGCTGGTGGCCGGCCGGCTGCCCATCTCCTGCACCATGTCAGACGGCGAGGGCCCCTCGGCCGGTGAGTCGCAGTGCTATATTTACCCACCACGGCTCCAGGTGCAGAGCCAAGGCCGCTGTCGCCGAGGGCACCAGGCGCCCCCACCCCAGGCTGCAGGCAGCTGCGGGGCTAGACCCCCTTCCTCCTAGCCTGATGCCTGGAGGGGGGGGTAGGGGGGCTGTGCTCCTGGCAGGGGAACTGGCCTTTCAGAGCTGAGTTCTGCTGCACCCGCGGTCTCCCCGGTGGGCCTAGAGCAGGAAGCCGTGCCCGTGGCCATCCGGGGAGTCCGGAGCTGACCCACGGCGCCGCGGGCGCTGGGCTGTGGGCGCGGGGTGCCACGGGCCCCTGGAACTGCATGCAAACCAGTGTGTGTGAACATGTATCTGGGTGGGGGGAGCCTCCAGCTTCCATCTGATTCCCTGAAGATCTGAGACCTCTGGGAAGTTCTGAGCCCCTGGTCTACCTGCACAAGGCAGGCCCTCCAGGAGTCCCCAAATCCTCTAGGTTGGAAATGGCCCGGGACACAAAGGCAGAGGGGCGGTCAGATACTGGGGTCTGCGCACATACCTCTGCCCTCCCCAGGGGACTGGCTGACCACCCTCGGCTCCTTCCAGCCGAAAGAAGGCTCTGAGGTGGACATCCCTCTAGCCGGCCGTGGGTGGGACCAGGGCTGCCCACAGCCTCCTCCAGGCTGCCCGGGTTCAAATCCCAATTCTTTCACTTCTAGGTTGGGTGACTGGCCTGGGGCAAGGAACTTCACTGCTCTGAAGCTCAGTATCCCCAAGTGAAAAAAGAGACAGTGCTAACAGTCCCCCCACCCCCGGGGTGGTTGTGAAGATCAAGTGTGATAACGTGTGACCGCCCATCTATCGGGGCCTGGCATGCAGTGAGCATTCAGTGATGGCCTCGAGGAAGCAGCAGGTGGAGGGTCCTGGGCAGGATTCTCTGCCTCCCAGTCTGGCCCCTCCAGCTGCGCCTTCTTGCCTAAGCCACTGCATGTCGGTGGTCCCTGGAGTCCTTATCTGTCCCGCAGTGCCGTGGAGCATCCTGGGCGTGTCAGGCTGGCCTGGGGTTCCTGGGAGGGTTGTGATTGACAGCAGTGTGGCACCCCCGGGGTGGTGTCTGGTGGACAGTCCTGGCACCTGGGCCTGGCCAAGTGAGATTTGGAAGAGTGTGTGTATGTGTGTGTGTGTGTGTGTGTGTTGGGGAGGGGGACACCGACAAAACTGGCCTGACCTCACCCTCTTCCCCCAAGTGTTAGTGGTGCAGGCTGCCAGGAATTGTCTGCCAAGGAGCCAGTGGGGGGGGGGGGGGGGTGCAGCAGACAGGCCCTTTCTGGCTGGCTCTGCCCACACCTGACACGAACCCGGAATAGCTCTCTCCCTCCACCAGGGACACGGCCCTGCTTTTAGCAGCTTGTAAAACCACCCGCACAGAGCTGGGTATTTCAGGAAGGCCAGAACAATATTTAGCCCGCCGGGGCGATGGAATGGGCGCTGAGCGTGTGCGTGTGCATGTGTGTGTGGGAGGCTGGGAGGAGACACGGCCTTTACTGCCCCTTCACAGTGTAGGAGAGGGTCAGCTGGGCTGGGGGCCGGCAGGCACGGTCGTGGCTCTGCCCACCCTGGCTGGGCGGGTCGCCCTGGGCGAGCCGGGGACTTGGCTTCCTGCCTGTAGAGTGCCAGCTCTGCTGTGCTGGACTTGCTGGGGAATCTGGCTGGCCGGAGTAGAGGCAACACCTGGGTGCAGTGGTGTATGCGTGTTTATTTGGGGGGGTCTCTTAGAGTGTGTTGTCTGAAGGTCAAGACTTTCTGGGATTCCAGCCCCATGGGCAGTGATTGGGTCCAGGAGGCTGCTGTGAAATATTTTTACCTCTTTTCAGAAACCAATCCCTGGGCCTGTGTCTATAGCAGGAAAGTTCTCAGCTCCCCAGCCACGACCTGTGTGACCGAGGGCAGGTTACTGAAGGTCCCTGTGCCTCAGTTTCCTCATCTGTTAAATGGGGACAATAATAGGATATTAGCTCTTCAAGTGCCAATGAAGAGTAAAGCATATAACATATAGAGTAAAGCGGGAATCATATAACCTGCTTAAAATAACGCCAGGCTTACTGTTAGCAGGTGTAACTTATTACTGCTCAACCAATAAGTGAGCTGCAGCCAAAGAGGAAAACGAAGGGGACAGATTATGTGCTGGGTCTTGTCCTGGCCACTTTGGAGATGTTGTTTGATCCCTAGAGGGGATGCATGAACTCCACTGCACAGCTAGGGAAACTGAGGCTCAGAGAAGCAAATAGACTGGCCCCAGTTCGCCCCACTGGTAAATGGTAGAGTCAGGATTTGAACCCAGCTCCCCAGACCCAGACTCAGGGCCCCATCCAGGAAATCCCACCCTGCTTGCCCCTCGCTCAGGACGGGGCTGGGGGTGTCTTGTAGGCCCTTGCGGCTCGCATCTGAAAAACAGCCCTTCTCATTTCGGACAGAGCTAGCTCAGCATTGTCTCCAATAATTTGGAACCTGTACCAAAAAATGTGGTACCTGGTTAAGGTGTCAGGAAAACTGTGCTGAGCAGAGCAGAGCGGCACGCGGTCGGCCCCAGGACTCGTGGCCCTGTGCCTGGACAGGGGAGCCTGGAGGCTAAGGTTACCGGAGTCGACGTTGTATTTATAGCAGGAAGCTGCCTGCAGCAGGAACTGCCCGCCCGCACACCCGGGTCGGCGAAGGGGCTTCCCTTACAGCTGGCTGGATTCTAGGCCTGGCTCCACCCCCGAGTGAAGCACAGCACGGGACGGGCCCCTTTCCCACGGAGACTCGGTTCCCCCGTCTGTAAAATGGGGCCCTACCGTGTCCCTCGCTGGGTCTGGAGACAGTGTCTCTAAGGGCTGCCGGGGCCTGGACGGAGGGGCCGGAAGGTGCTGGCTCCACGCATCCCGGGTCTGCTGAGTGTCTCTTCCTGCCTTTGACCTCGTGGTCGGCCCCCTCCCCTCCCGGCAGAACTCTGCAGGAAGAGAATCCAGCCTCCGTGCTGTCGGTCCCCACGTGTTTGGGAGAGTTTCCAGCAAAGCAGTTTTACAATTCCAAGCACCAAAGAATAGGCCGTTATTCTCAGCAGAGCAAGGAATGCAAGTCCCTCAGAGCGTGGGGGTTCGAATCTCCGCTCTACAGCCCCCTGGCTCTGTGGCCTTGGGTGAGTCGCTCAGCCTCTCTGAGCCTCAGGGGTGGGTTTCCGTTTGCCCTGCTTTGGAGGGTGTGGTGAGGACGGGCACCCCTAACGTGATGAGGGTTCAGCCAACAGAGTGACTCTCTTTGTCCTCCTGAGTAAACTCCCACGGAGGCCGTGGCCCCTGGGGACCCCAGCCTCCCTTTGTTTGTTCAGTGGGCAGTGGACAGGCTTTGCTACTGCCCGTTCCCCTGTCTTTATCACCTCCCTCAGCTCTGCAGCTCCTGGAGCTGTTCCGAGCGATTCAGCTGGGATCCAACAGCTTCTGGGGTCCCCCAAAGGCTCCCCAAGTATCTCTCTTTGCCTGGATACAAGGTTTTTTTTTTCCCAAGTGTGGAGGGCCTGACATTGGGGTGGGCCACCCCCATATCCCACTCAATTCCTCCTGGCATCCCCAGGGCCCAGAGAGAGCCCCACTTCCTTCTCCCTCCTTGTCCTGGCCTGGGTTTGATTCGCCTTCGTGTTTACCAACTGGCCTCAGGGCCTGCGCCTGTGTCAATGAGGAGATTAAAGCAAAACATTTTAATTATTTAGGGCTTGCTCTTGGAGAGGAAGTGTCTTCCCCCAGGAGAGGCAGGCTTGCTCCCTGGGCCTTGTCATCTCTCTAGGTTGTTCCCCCTCCAGTTGATGAGGGCTTCCCCCTTTCTAGATGGGTAAGTGGGTTCAGGTTTCATCTCTTGGGCAATAGGGAGCCAGTAAGAACTCTAGCCAGGGGCTACCTGCATTGCTTCCATGTGTGGGGGGCAGGGACTAGAGAATCTGGAGGCCAAGAGGCCCAGAGGAGGCTGACAGGATGGTCCTGAGGAGAAGGATGAGGCTGACTCAGGAGGGGAGGGACAGGGGAGTAGGGGGGTTAAGCAACTGTTGAATGTGGGGGCAGGGAGGCTGCGTCCCCGGGCTGCCTCCCCCACCAGGGATGTCCAGAGGACAGATGCTCATCTCCAAGGGACTGGGGCTGACCTGGCAAAGTCTCAGAGTTGGTCTGTAAAAACACACGGGAGTGGATGGAGGATGGTGTCCAAAGTCAGGCAGACCCGGCCCCTGCCATGGACGCTGTGGACGCAGGCAGGCTCTCCTCTCTCCCCCTGGCTCGCCTCATCTGTAAGTGCAGGTGACGCCACAACCCCAGGGACTGTCATGGGGGCTCCGTGAGATGTTGCCTTAAAATTCTTTACAGGGGTGCCTGGGTGGCTCAGTCGGTTAAGCGACTGCCTTCGGCTCAGGTCATGATCCTGGAGTCCTGGGATCAAGTCCCGCATCGGGCTCCCTGCTCGGCAGGGAGTCTGCTTCTCCCTCTGACCCTCCTCCCTTTCGTGCTCTCTGTCTCTCATTCTCTCTCTTGCAAATAAATAAAATCTTAAAAAAAAAAAAATCTTTACAAACCGTGAGGCCTGGGGGAGGAATGGAGGGCAGCTGATGGTGCTCAGGAGTCAACCTGAAAACTCTCGCCGTAGATGTGCCAGGCACCTGCTCCTGACGGCAGAAGGGCTCAACCTGAGCAGGATCACACGACCTGGCTGAGAGCAGGGGCGTGGGGGGCAGACACAGGACACAGAAGGCCCCCTAGTCCTGCCCCTCACAGCTCCCTCCTGTCATAGGTCAGTGCCGTGTCCGCACTCCCAACCTGTGGAATCCCTGCATTATGGAGGGGGAGACTGAGGCCCAAGGGAAAGAAAGACTGGCTCGGGGTCACCCAACCGGGGAATGATAAACGGGGACTCAGGCTTGATTCCCAAACATGAGCCCATTCCCTGTGGCACCTTTGTTCCTTCTTCCTGCCTTCTCTCCTCCTGCCCAAAGTCAGCCCATCATCTGGCCTCCGTGGGGCTCTGCTTCCTCCAGGACCCCTCCCTTGATTCTGCGGTTCCTAGGGGACCCTGTCCCCTAGGAGCGCCCACCCCCCAACCATCTGGTTGAGTACTGCCCACCTGGACACCTCTGTCCAGCTCACAGGATGTTGGATGGCAGGGGAGATGGTTGGGTGGGGTTCATTGCTGGGTGACCCGCAACCAGCCTCCTTTCATTTTTGGCCTCGGGGACGTTATTTGTTGGCATCCACCCTCATAGAATCCTACAGGCGAGCACGTGACTCTGCACACATGTCCTGTGTTCCAACATCAGGTGGGGCTCGGGGCCCTGCTCTGCACCCGCCCTCATTACAGCCCTGGGCATCTCCAAGCAGCAAGTGAACGCGCTTTCACGCCATGTGGCTCAGGTCCCTGCTCCGGTGTCTGAAGTGCCCTTGGGATGGGTCTTAACACGACAACAAGTACCGGTTAGAAGCTGTTGGGAATTCAACTGGGAAACGAAAGTTACCCATTTCTGTTCTTTTAAGGGATTGGGTTCATTCTAATTGAGCATTCTTGAGAAAGCAAGGTAGATTTTTTTTTTAATTTTTATTATATCTTTAAATGAAGCTGCTGGTGTTTGCGACCACTTCCTGTATTTTCTTGAATCTATGTAGTCAAAATAAAAGACAGAAACTGGTGGCTGAGGGGCGTCTGGGTGGCTCAGTCGGTTAAGCATCGACTCTTGATTTCGGCTCAGGTCATGATCTTGCGGTTGTGGAATCGAGCCCCGTGTCGGGCTCCGTGCTCAGTTTTGGAGTATGCTTCAGAATCTCTCTCCCTCTCCCTCTCCCCCGTGTGTTCTCGCTCTTAAATAAATAAATAAAATCTTAAAAAAAAAATAAAAGAAACTGGTGGCTGAGATGAGTCAGAGATACCCATTGTCATCCACAACTGCTGATTTCAAATCTTTGCATTCATCAACACAGACCCTTTGTTTTTTTACTGATAATAGCACCCAGGATGGGCTCAGTACGTGCTGGAAAAAAAAAAAACCAAGTAAATCCCAGCGGCTTAAAGCAACAAAGGTATATTTCCCGCTCATGCAAAGTCCTTTGGCAATCTGGTAACTCTCAGGGCGCGTTACCTAGGCGGTGGCTCAGCCTGATGCCTCCATATGGACCCATGCTTCCCCAGTTATGAGGCTGGCAGAGAGACAGAGACACCGCACTGACAATTAAACCCTCCCGTGCCCAAGTGGCCCATCCTGCCACTACAATCATTTCATTGGCTCGAGCGAGTCACATGGCCACACCTAATGGCCAGAAGAAGGAGTACAGCCCTCCGTTTGTGAATGGCAGTCATATCTGCCCCCCCGTTGACTTTTGTCCCCAATTGACTTAAAAAAAAAAAAGTAATCCATTTTAATTATGAAATGTTGGGAGCGTATTGTCTGAGCTGCAGTCTGTAAGCATCTGAAATGCAGATTATGAATCATTCCAACATGCAAGTCACAAAGCAAGGGACAAGATTTTTCAAAACGTGTTCTTTCCCACAGATTTGAATTTGCATTTAAAAGCACAAACATCAGTGTCTGAGAGATTGGGTCACCACACCAGCAAGGAAAAGCATAACCAAGAGAAACATGAGCCGTTAATTTCCGCGAAGCTCTGTTGATTTATTATTTGCTCACGCACTGAAGAGGGTGCTGGGCTGGAGAGCTCCGGAGCCTGTTCAATCAACGCAGTCAACGGATGAAGAAATAGGGTCTGAGTTTAGAAGGAAATGATGGTAGAAATATATTGGAAGGTGAATTATGAGTCTGTGCGCCGTCTCTCTGAGGCAGGCACTATTTCCTTGATCCCACGACACCACCACCACCTAGAGTCTCGCGGTCAGTTCGAGTAATAGTAGCATCTAATGAGACGAGCTTAACCGGAGGGCTGTGGCCATGAAAGCCACATGTCGATTTGTATGATGAGATAAGACCTGGTTTAAAAATAATGTCTGCAAAGACTTGAGGTTGTCTCGAAGCCTTTCCGTAAGGGTCGATGACGTCACCTGAATGGCTGGAAATAAAGCTGGAATTTAATACATTAATATTATTAATTAAATAAAATAGTAAGTAAATATTTCATTAATTAAAATAAATTAAATATTAATTAAATTAATAAAACTGGGATAGTAGGACTCCCTGCTGGGGATCAGATGCCCCTGCAGCCCCGGGGCCCCCCCGGTTCCAACCTCTAAGCCAGACTGTTTAGAGAACTCTCGTCCTAGTTTAAACACATCTTCTACGGTTCCCGCCTGATTTATTTTGGGTGGAAAAAAGTGTCCAAGCATGGTGCAGTTGCAGAAAACACTCTCCCTGCTGCTCCCCTCTGGAGGGGTCCGTGGTCTCAGTGGACCACCTGATTCGGCAGTGCTCAATGGGCACGTCCCGTGTGTGCGGCATCAGCTTGCATTCCCCCCAGGGGTGCACGAGGGTTCCCCTTCCTCCGCATCCTCACCAACGCTGGTCGTTACCTGTTTGATTCCAGCCATCCTAGCGGGTGGGAGGGTATCTCACTGTGGTTTTGATCGGCCTTTCTCTAGTGACTAGTGGTGTTGAATGTCTTTTCCTGTGCTCCTTGGCATCACCCCCTTGGCTCTGAGACTGTAAGCCTCAATGTCCTCATCTGTAAAATGGGGACAGGGACAGTGCCTGCCTCCCAGGCTGTGGTGAGGATTCAGGGAGATAATTGCAGGGCCTTGGCCCAGAGCAGCTGCCCAGCAAATGTTTCCTGCTCGAAGCTGCGGTCTGGGCTTACAATGCCTCCTCTGAAGGCTGGTGGGAGGGAGGGAGTCGAAGAGAGTAGGAAAGTTGACAGTTTCTGCAAGTTGCCAGCCCATTTAGGAAAGGGACAAACCTCATCAGAGAAGGTGTTGACTGACACTGGCCCAGCCCTGGTGGTTTCTTCCCTAGCTGCTGGCCTGGGCCGGCCAAGGGAGTCGGCTGCGTCGGCACAACCCAGACGAGGCAGGTGTCCAGACCACACGCTCAGGGAAGATAAGCTGGGCCCGTCATTGGGGTTTCCGGTGAGGGACACCTGCATGTTTTTCTTATCTTAAGTCATTTGGCCTCTTCCCCTGGACTTCTCTCGAGGCTGGTCACGTTGCCCTCCTGGACTTGCAAGCTTCCGTCTGTCCATGGAGAGCTCTGGAAATCGGCCAGGAGCATCCTCCTGTGAGCTCGGGCAGGAGCCTGGAACCTGGCAGAGGTGCCGATGGTCAAGCTGATTGTGTAGTTGTAACCAGAGCCGGGAGCTGGGCAGGGGGTGAGGGAAAGCCAATCCACCTCCAGATAGTAAGCTCATTAGGCTGCCCCAGAGGGAACAATTCATGTTCTGTTCTGGAGCCCAGTGGGAGAAAGGCAGAGTTCACCCCTGTGGCCCTGGATGTTCAGTTGAGTCTATAATCTGGGAATGGTGGGTCATACCCCAAGGGGACTCCAGGCTCTGGGGCTAGGTGTGGATGCTGCCACTGTGCCCATAGCCACTCGGGGCAGCAGGTGAGAAGCAGGGGTAGGAGTGTGGCTGGGGAATCAGTGAGATGGCATTGGCATTCGAGCTGTGCTACCCAGGGCTGTGTGACCTTTGCAAGCCACAGAACCTCTCTGGGCCTTCATTTGCTCGTGTGTAAAATGAAGCCGATGATACCTTATAGGGTAGCTGCCAAGCACGAATGGAATAGTGCTCGTGGTCAAGGGCAGGTTCGGGGGATTCTAGAGATAGAGGTGGAGGTCCGTGTCTATGCCCCTGCCTCCGTGGGAAAGGTGGCGGGAGGGAGGTGGGATAGGGCTTCAGGCAAAGTGTAGCTTTATTTTGTTCGACATCTATACACTCGAGTGTCAGCCCAGTGAGGGAGGAGACCATGCCTTTCCTGTTGCCTCTACTTCTGTGGGGGTTGTGGTCACCCGGTGGGATCCCGAGCGAGCTCTGCAGTGTAGACCACACTGCAGGGCCTGAAGCAAGAGGAAGTTTGTGCCCAGCCCCAGGACGTCGGGCAGTGTCCACCCCCAAGGGCCTGGCTGTTCCCCCCCGACCCTCCCCTCTGGCTCCTGCCCAGTCTCCTGGGGCTCCTGTAACAAATAGCCATGAACTTGGTGGCATGAAACAACAGAAATGAATTTTTTCACAGTTCGGGAGGCCCAAAGTCTGCAATTAGACACACTGGGCCGAAGTCCAGGTGTCAGGAGGGCCATGCTCCCACTGGGGGAGAATCCGTCCCTGGCCTCTGCCAGCTTCTGGAGGTGCTCCTTGACTGGGGGCCGTATCCCTCTGTCCCTGCCTCCGGGGCCTCCTTGTCCCCCTTCTGTGCATCAGATCTCTGCTGCTCTCTCCTAAGTAGGCCCCCCGCAGCATTTAGGACCATCTGGATAATCCAGGAGAGCCCGCCCACCTCAGGATCCTTAATTTAATTACATCTACAAAGACCCTTTCCCCATATATGGTAACATTCCAAGGACCTAGTGAGTAGAGCTAGGCGCCTTCAGCCTACTTACTGCAGGCATCAACACAGGATCCCCGAGAAGCTTGTGGTCTCCCAGGGCTCTGGCTGGGGGCCCAGGGAAGCAGCCCAAGGGGCTCAGATCCCCCAAGGGAAAGGCTTTGCGCTCAAGGGAGCACCTCACACCTTCCTGGCCTCTGAGCCCCGCTCCTCTCCCTCCCTCCTGAACCGTCTTTGGCTGTCGGACCAAAGTTGCCCAGTGCCAAGGGCAACTGTCTCCCCTTTGTTTCCCGACCCCAGTGAAGAAAGTGATTTATGGCCTGGAGTAAACAGGGTTGGTGGGAGAGGGAGTACAGTGGGGCCTGACTGCAGGAAGAATCAGCTGCTACCTTCCGAAAAAACACGTTAAAAAAAAATACACTCTTTAGAACAGTAGTTTTTTTTAAAATAGAGAAGCCTGAATAAGAAAATAAACCCTAAAATATGTGGATGATGGAAGACATACTCAGGGAAGCTGAGAGCCCGGCTTGGACTCCCCGCTTGACCACATGTGGGGCGGGGGTGCCGCATCGGCTGAGCCTCAGTTTCCCTGTTTGGAACTGGAGGCCCACCTCGGGATGGCGGTGAGCAGGAAGCGGTGAAGGTGGCTTGGTAGGCAAACACATGGAGGGGGTCCCGCCTGCAAAGACAGTGTGAGGCCTCCTCCCCCAGGGAGACGCCCGCACCGCCTGCCTTTCCCGCGGGGTGCCTCTCCGCTCAGCCCTGTGGCCTGGGGTCCCTGATGCTTCAGCGGGTGGGACTCCTCGGGGACTTTTCTCCACCGGAACGTAGTCTAAGCCCCTCGGCCTGGCACACACTGCCTGTCTGGGAGCTCTGCCGGCTGCCCACCCCTCACACCCCAGGTGCGGCCAGGAGACAGCACTCTGTACTTTCTGGGCCATTTCTCTCCGTTTGGTTCCTCCTCCGGGAACACCTCCTTATCCTTAGCAAAGCCCCCCTTCCCTCCCTGCCAGGGGCCCCTCACCAGATTGGGGCCGTTGTGAGTGGGCGGCATCCTCGTCTGAGTCTACGTCCAGCACCTGGCACATAGTAGGTGCTCAACAAATAGCCTTGTTATTGGTCCAATGCTGCTCTTCCTCTGGCGGCCGTTACGAAGGAAGCACCAGGGTCAAGACCCGTCTAAGGCCCTTCTGTGCACCCTGTCCTCTCTCCCCCACAGCCCCACCACCAGGGGCGACCCTCACTCCCACTTTATGGACGAGAAAACTGGGGCCCGGAGGGGGTGGATTGTCACGTGGCTAGTGCAGGGTGGTGTGAGGACTCACCTGCAGGCTGCACCCCCCTTGTCCCTGCCCCGTGTCACTGGGGCTCCTGGACAATTCCCTTCCCTCTCCGGGCCTCAGTTTCCTGATGTGGGAAGTGGGGGAGGGGTTACTGGTGGTGCACTCTGAAGCCTCACCCCTGGAGGTGGGGGGCACAAGACACCGCCACACTGTGTCCCTCCTTGTGACATCCCCTTAATCCTGGGGCAGAGGCGTGGTCTGCCGGGGAAGAGGGCACCTCTCAGCCTGGAATGCCGCATCCCCCACCCCCTGCTTCCCCCAGCCCTGGCACCCGTGACCTCTGGGTGAGGCCAGGCCTCGACTCCCAGCCTGGCCTACCCCAGGCTGGGGGGGTCCCTGCGCTGGAGGAGAGGGGGGAAGGGGAGGCACAAGGGCTGCAGACCGACCTCCCGGGCTCCCTTTGGTGGCCTGGCCTTCTTGTTTTCAATCTGTTTGCCCCAACTGTAAAGTTAGAGGTTCGGGTGTGGGCAGGCAGGGTTTGCCCACACGAATTCACTTGCTGCAAGTCTTGTTTTGAGGGCGGATGAGTCAGCTTGCCATCCTGGGGCAAGGAGCACTGGCAAAGCCATCCACCCGCTGAGTGGTCTGAGCCAGCCTCAGTTTCCCCACCTCTAAGGCGGGACTAGTAGCAGCTGCGCTGGGAAGTGCTGCATGGACCCCACACGGGAGCCGAGGCCTCCCCTGCCCCCCGCCAGACCCCCCGCAGATGGCAGGCACCTGCCCCTCAAACACCTGCACTGTTACAGGAGGGAACAGGTGGTCACGAGGAAAAGCTGTAAATCTAACCGGTCTTTTTAAAAACATCTAACCGGTCTTAATCCTGCTAATGGTTTATCTTCCTTTCATGAGAAGGAGGTTCAGCTTCCGGCACAGGGCCAGGAACAGCAAGCTTTTGTGTTCTTTTGGAAAATCGAGATGGAGCTCAGAAGAGGACGAGTCAGGTGTTGGCGCCTTATCTTTCCTGGCAAAGCCGGGGCCTCTGGGCCAGGTCCGTGCTGGCCGCCGAAGGGAGGCGTGAATAGTGGAAGGGCTGGGCTCCCTGCCACCGGGGCTGTGTCGGGAAGCGGAGGGATATGCAGCCTCAAATGGCATCAGGATCCTGGAGGCCCAGAGGGCTGGAGGCTGGACTGGCCCTGCTCTGAGGGGCCAGGTGTCTGCATCAGGGTCCCTATGAATGCCCTGGGCTTCAGCCTCAGATTCCAGCCGCTGTGTGTCCTTGGGCAAGACGCCTACCCTCTCTGAGCCCTCATCCCCGCCTACCTCTTGTGATGGTTTCAAGGGCCCCAGCAGGGGGGCTGCGGGGTGCCTGGTGCGTGGTAGGTGTCTCATAGTGACAGCTATAGGAGAAAGCACTTGGGGAGGGGCCGCTTCCCCTCCGGGGAAACAGGGGGCTTTTCCTGGTCCCCAGAGCTTGTAGGACTCCAATTCTGATTTGCACTGTTGCTGATTAGTGGCTCAATCCCCACGGCCCCCTCGCCATGGGGCGGGGCGGGGGGGAACTGAGACATGTCTCTTGGTCAAGCAGGGGAGCAACAGGCCTGGAGGAGGTGTGCCCGCCTGCAAAGACAGTGTGAGGCCTCCTCCCCCAGGGAGACGCCCCCACCGCCTGCCTTTCCCGCGGGGTGCCTCTCCGCTCAGCCCTGTGGCCTGGGGTGGTGTGCCCGAGGAAGGCAGAGGGCAAGAGCCAAACCCCAGCCGAGAGCTGGCACAGGGACGGGCTACTTTACAGATGAAGAAACTGAGGCTCAGAGAGCTCAAGCGACCTGCCCAGGTCCAGTTGGCAAGTGGCAGCCCCTGTCCCTGCCATTGCTGTACTCAGTGAGGGGGTAACGCCTTGACCCTGGAACGGTTTTCAGTGAAATGGGGCTTGGGAACAGAATTATCCTGGGTGAGGTCCCTGGGCGCCAGCAATCCAAGGGTCAGCGCCTGCAATGAGGACCCTTCCCTGTGCTGCTGGAGATGGTACCCCCCAGCATGGCACCGGGGCGGGGGGGTGTTGCCGGTCACCAGCAATCACTTCCAATTTAGGGTGGGTCTTGGTGTGGGATGTCAGGCCAGGAACCCGGGCAGGGGCGGGTTGCCAAGGAGCAGGGTCCACGGCGTGACCCCCGCTGATAAATTGGAGAAGTCCCGAGGGTAGCAACTCTGGCCCTGCCCTGCTGCTGCAGGGAGGTGGGAGGGGAGGGCTGGCCACCAAGGCCACTCCGTCCCGCTCCAGCATGAGTCACTGCTTGGCTCAGGGCCCAGGCAGCCGAGGGAGGCCTCTGGCTGGGGTTCCCTGAGGTTAGCAGCCTTGGTGCCCATCCATTCCTTGGTGTTCCTGGCAGGCTTCTGTTCCTTTAAGAACCTGAACTTGAGATACTAGGGTGGGTGGTGAGATGGCTTGAGCTCAGGGATGTTCTAAACCTCTCCTTAAAGAATCGTGGGGCTCACTTCTCAGTGCCCCAAACCTACGCCCTGGGGTTCTCAAACTTTGGTGTCATTACAGCTGCGAGGGGTGGGGGTTCTCCAAAACGATGCATTCCTGAGCCCTACTCAGGGCCCTCGGACCTGTATCTCAGGGCTTCCCGTGTGGCTCACGGGCCCCGGTCTCGGGCGCCCCTTGGCACATCCACGAGATTCTCCACACCCCCTCATGTTCACTCTCTCCAGCCTTCTGTCACATGTCCTCACATGGGCACGTGCCCCTTATCCATATGGCTCACGCCCACACTCCCCAGATGCGTGAGCTAGGCGTGCAGACACACACACACACACACACACACACACACCCAGACCGGCCACACAATTTGCAGGGCCCGGTGCTAAATGAACACACAGGCCCCTGTTCAAGAATTATCAAGGATCTCAAGGTGGTGACTGCAGGACATTAAACCAAGCTGTGGCCCCGTGTGACAGCACAGGTCACACGCCAACAAGGCCAAGCCCTACATACACTCAGGTCACACACCCTGGGGCGCTCGCGGATGAGCTAGCCCGTCGTGCGGGCACCTGCACGTGCACACACACACTCACGTGCACACACATGCTCACGGGCACACACATGCACGTGACACACACGCTCACGTGCACACACTCATGTGCGCAGACACACTCACGGGCACACACTCACGGGCACACACATGCACGTGACACACACGCTCACGGGCACACACACTCACGTGCACAGACACACTCACGTGCACACACATGCACGTGACACACACGCTCACGGGCACACACAATCACGGGCACACACTCATGTGCACAGACACACTCACGTGCACACACTCACGGGCACACACACGCTCACGGGCACACACACGCTCACGTGCACACACACACCCATGGGCACACACACTCATGTGCACACAAACTCACGGGCACACACACTCATGTGCACACACACACTCACGGGCACACACACACTCGTGTGTGGTGAGGCTTTCAAGATAGCCTTTTATTGGGATAAGGAAGTGTGCTGGTTAATGTTTAATAAAGCAGAATCAAAGTTGAGTCATATGTGAGTTGCTTGTAAGCAAGAAATGCCAGATGGAGGATTAGCTGAATCACTGTCTTGGGTTTCATGAGTAGCATTTTAATTGGGTTGTGACTAGTTTGGGAAAACTTCTAAGCTCCCTCTCACCCCTACCCCAACATCTAAATTAAACCGGCACTTATTTCACTCTTCAAACGCCACAAAACGCACCTAATGAAATGTGGACTCAGGAATTCTGTGAGCAGATTTCTCTACCAGACGAATTAGGGGGAATGGGCCTGCCCTTGCTGTCCAGGAGTGGAAAGGGGAGACTCGCGTTCATTGAGCACCTGCTCCGTGCCGGCCTACGTGCTCGGGGAGGTGGAGTTGTCTCTGCACCTGTTTGAAAGCCCTGGGCTCACCACTCGGCACACAGTCAGTGCCTCTGAAGGGCGAGCTTAGTGCTGCACAGACGCGCCTCAGAGATGTTGCGGGTTTGGTTACAGATCGCCGTGATACGGGGACTATCACAATAAAGTGAGACAAATGGATGTTTTGGTTTGCAGGGCAGATATAAATTATCTATGAAGTGTGCAAGACCATCGTGTCTAGGAAAACAATGCACATACCTTAATTAAAAAAGACTTTATGGGGCGCCTGGGGGGCTCAGTTGGTTAAGCGACTGCCTTCGGCTCAGGTCATGATCCTGGAGTCCCGGGATCGAGTCCCGCATCGGGCTCCCTGCTCAGCGGGGGGTCTGCTTCTCCCTCTGATCCTCCCCCCTCTCATGCTCTCTCTCTCTCTCAAATAAATAAATAAAATCTTTAAAAAAATAAAATAAAATAAATTTTAAAAAAATTAAAAAGACTGTATTTCTAGGAAATACTAACCATGCTGAGCTTTCAGCAAGTGGTGATCACTGGGCACAGATCACCTTTTTTTTTTTTAAAGATTTTTTATTTATTTTTGTGAGAGAGAGAGAGCACGTGAGAGAGAGCACACACAAGCAGGGGGAGGGGCAGGGGGAGATGCAGACTCCCCGCTGAGCAGGGAGCCCTGGGATCATGACCGGAGCTGAAGGCAGACGTTTGACTGACTGAGCCATCCAGGCGCCTGAGCACAGATCACCTTAACAAATATAAGACTAATGAAAAGAATAATGAAATATTGGGGAGAATTATCAAACTGGGACACAGAGACACGAAATGAGCAAATGCAGTTGGAAAAATGGCACCAGGAGACTTGCCTGACACAGGATGGCCACAAACCTTCAATTTGCAAAAAAGGCGGTATCTGCAAAGTGCAGTAGGACAAAGGATGCCTGTGCTCATCAGAGCCTAGGATCCCGCTGATTGTTAGATGCACATTCTCTTCTGGACCACTAAGAAAGAGAAAACACCGCCATTCATACCCTGACACCAGCCAAGGCGGGTGAACTCGCTCCGGTCTCAGAGGTGCTTAATTGTGAAAAGCGTGTCTCAGAGTGGATACAGGGAGGGATCAGCCTCCCAGTCCACAGATGGGGAAGACTGAGGTCCAGAAAGGGTAAGAACCAGCCAGGGGGGCTTTTGGGCTCTTGCTATTATGTGAACAGAGGCTTAGGAGGGCTTATTCCAGAGTTCTACCCAAAATGCATGCATGGTTGTTTTTTCCGGGGTGAGGGGAGCCCTGCCTCAGTTTCCGTGAAATGCTACTGTGCGCCCCTATCTGTGCGGCCTTGGGGTTCAGGGGTTCCCTAGAGGCTTCATTCTTTGCATCTCCCCCACATTTGACCAGAGGTAGGCACAGTTGGGAGCATTTTCTTCAAAGCAAGTTTTAGAGATTATAGTAATTTTGAGGACCGAGTCCTGCCTTGAGCCCAGCCCTCGGCTTCCCATGCGATAACTCATCATGGGAGGATTTTTCTGAGACAGCAACTGACCTTTGGAAGGCGATGAGCTCATGAATATGCATTGGCTCATCCTTGTAAATTATGCATTTGATAGGGAGGCTTCCTGGGGAGGCCAAGGAGGGCCAGGAGTGCTTAGTCCCGACAAGGCTTGCTCACAAGCACTTCTTGTGAAGCCCATATCCTGCTTGCCCTCCCTCCCCGTGACAATGAAATTGCGGGGCGCTACTCAGGCTCCATTCAAACATGGCACTCGGGTCTTCTAAGAATCTGGAGTTTACTTGACTGTTGGTTCTCTGGTGGCAAGGGGGCAGGGCAGGCGTGCACTCGCCCCCCCGGGGCAACTTTCTTCAGACACATAGACCTTGATAGTCTGACCTACGGAGGCTGACACCCAGACGTGTGATTTACATGTTGTTTAGATTTCAAGGGCTCATATTCCTCCGAACGGGAGCGTGCTCAGGTCCCGGTGGCCCTAGCATCTTGCGATTAGCCTGGGCCGAGAGTCAGGGTAGGACCCAGGTGGTAGCAGGAAGGGAAGGAGTTGTTTGGGGTGAGCACAGGCACCTGCCCTCCCCAGAGCCACCCTCGGCCTCCCAGATGCGTTGCCGTGCATGCAGCAGGCAGTCGGGGTTCAAGGTGAGCTCTGCATGGTCTGCTCGGCTGGATGGAGGTCACCCCTCCCCCGTGTCCCTCCCTCCTCTTGCCCAGCTGCTGCCATGTGGGCCCACCTTCCCCGTGGCTTTCCGGAGGTTCTGCCACGTCTTGCGGGTCACACCTCAGCCACCCTTGAGGATAGCCCTGGGCCAGGGGGTCCTGTTTCTCTGTCTACATCCTTCTGGGACCGTCAGCTCCTTTTTGCTCCCCACATGTGGGCACATCAGACCCTTCCTTTCATTCCCTCCTTCCCGGTCACGGTCCAGGCCTCAGCTGGAGAGGGAAGGGCCTGTCCTGGTGAGTGGCTGGGAGGCGGCACTGCGGGTTTGCAGCAGGCTCACCGAACACTGGAGCCCCCGGCACGCCTTCCCCCTACCCCCCTTGCTGGAGGGCCTGAGGAAGCCGCCCCCAGAACACTGTGAACACACATGGATCGAGAGCTATGGGCCAAGGCTGAAACCATTCCATCTCTTAAAAAAGTAAACTCCCAGGGGCGCCTGGGTGGCTCAGTCGTTAAGCGTCTGCCTTCGGCTCAGGTCATGATCCCAGGGTGCTGGGATCGAGCCCCGCATCGGGCTCCCTGCTCAGCAGGGAGCCTGCTTCTCCTTCTCCCTCTGTCTACCACTCTGCCTACTTGTGCTCTCTCTGTCAAATAAATAAATAAAATCTTAAAAAAAAAAAAAGTAAACTCCCAAATGTGTATAAGAAACAAAACCTCTGTGGAAAGTTAGAGACGCGGAGAACAAGAAACCGCTATCACCTGCAGTCCCTTCACTTGGAGACGCAGCGTGCTAGTGTGTGGGCTTCCTTCCTCACTGCACCTGTTGCTGAGCAGGACGGTCCCCGCAAGCCACCCGGAAGAGGGCGTCTCCCATCCCTCGGTCTCACCATTGTGTCATAAGTGTTTCTCACGTTGCTGTGTCATCTCCAGAATTACTGCTTCTAATGACGGCAGAACATAATGCATGGGACCCTTCCCTTATGTTGGGTGTTACGTGCAGGGTTTTAAAAAGTCACTGCTCAAAGGAAATGACTTTCAGCCGTCTATTAATTTTTTTTTAAGATTTTATTTATTTATTTGACAGAGAGAGAGACAGCAAGAGAGGGAACAGAAGCAGGGGGAGTGGGAGAGGGAGAAGCAGGCTTCCTGCCGAGCAGGGAGCTTGACGCGAGGCTCGATCCCACGACCCTGGGATCGTGACCTGAGCCGAAGGGAGACACTTAACTGACTGAGCCACCCGGGCGCCCTAAGTGTGCTTTTTTAAATTGATATTTAGTGTGCATCCAGCAAAGTGAGCAAGCTGTAAGCGCACTGCTTGGTGACTTCACAAAGTGAACACACAGCTCCCTGCATCAAGAGGCAGAATGATACAGCCCCCGAGGTCCCCCGATACCTCCTTCAGCACTACCCCGAGGGCAAACACTGCTCAGACCCCTCACCCTATAGATGAGCGTTGCTTGTTTTAGACATCATGCGTCTGCAAATACAAAGGTTGGGCAAGAGCTGGGGCGCCCGGAACTCACACACGGTACTGCGAGCTTGGCTGTGGTCTGCATCACTATTCTCTTGACTTCCCTCTAGATCCTCCACTAAGCTGGACAGATGTTTTGATTGATTTTAGCTTTTACCATTCACGTTCCTTCACCTCTCTGAGCCTCAGCACAGAATAAAAATGAGCATGGGAGGGGCGCCTGGGGGACTGAGTCAGTGGAACATCCAACTCTTGATTTCGGCTCAGGTCTGCATCTCAGGGTCATGAGATGGAGCCCCTCGGTGGGCTCTGCGCTCAGTGTGGACTCTGCTTGTCCCTGTCCCTCTGCTCTTCTCCCCACCTGCTTGCTTGCTCTCTCTCTCAAATACATAAAATAAATAAAATCTTTTGAAAAACCGAGCACGGGGAGTGACGTGGGCTGGCCACTCAGGGCAGTGGGGGACGCCTCTTCTGACCCTTCATGCGCGTCACCACACCCACTCTGCTGGGCCAGGCCGGGGCAGGGAGGGCGGGGGGAGGCTGTGGCTCCCAGAGGTCACTGACCCATGGAGGCCCTCCCTCGAAGGCAGGGTTTGGGTATCAGGGCTGCACTTTGCTTCTAGCTAGGACTGCAGGCCAGCTCAGGGCCTTGAACGCTTCCTTGAGGAGGAGAGGGTTTGTAGCAGGCCAGGAGGTCTGGGCGCCAGAGTGGGGGTGCTGGAGACAGGCACGAATCCCACGCCAGCCAGTGATTTGCAGTGTGACCTCCGGGGCTGCCCTCCTCCTCCTCTCACTCCCCTCTCCTTCTCCTCCCCCTCTCCCTCCTCTCCCTCCTCCCCTTCCCTCTCTCCCTCTCACTTCTTCCCTTCCTTGTCTCCACAGCCCTGCAGATTTACAGACAATAAAGTGCTGCTCAGAGAGGCCACTGACCTGCACCAGGTCACATGGACAGGAAGAGCAGGGGCCAGAATTCAGCCCTAATCGTCCCTCCCTCATGCCTTCCTGGCCACCACTGGGGCCGAGGGTGGTTCTTCCCCACCGGACACAAGCTAAGCTCCTCCTGTCGGGACCTTGTCCAGCAAACCTCACCAGTTCCAGCTGCCAGAAGCCTTTTCTCTTGGTTGCTTCCCCAAAGGAGCACAAAGCCCGGGCTGCCGCCCCCGTGGGCCCACCCTAGACAGCTGGACAAGGAAAATGGCAGCAGGGCCTACCCTCTGGGCCAGGTCTCGTGTGAGACTGTGCAGGGGAGCCATGCTGTCCCCGCTCTGCCCACGGGGAAGCCAGGCTCAGAGGAGGCAGGAAGAGCCTGCGCCTCGCGCTGTGGGAGAGGTGAGGCCAGATCCAGGCCAGGTCCACACGGTCCCAGCAGCCCCCTGTGGGGTGTGAGCTCCCAGAGGGGGCCAGCCGTGCAGGGGGGTTCAGCCAGGGGAGCCGCTGTCTCTGTGGATGACAACCCTAAGACAAGCATCCGTGTGGCCCCTCGGACAGGACGCTGCTGTGATCCGTAGCTAAGGCACCTCAGCACCGGCTGGTTCTTGTTTCTAGAAGAAAGGGCCGCAGCAGGGGGCAGCCTGAGAGTCATACTCGGCCCAGTGAACGGTCTCCGCCACCCAAATGCACACCCCTATGGGGCCAGCGGGGTCCGGCCTGCCTCTCATGGGGCCTGAGCAGAGAGACAGCAGTTGGGCAGAGCGGAAGGACCCACTGTATGTATACTCGGGGCTCTCCAGACAAACAGAAACAATGGGATATATACAGGGATCTTTAAGAGGGGATTTATTATAGGAATTGGCTCAGCTGGTTATGGAGGCTGAGAAGTCCCACAGTCAGCCGTCTCCAAGCCTGAGAATCAGGAAAGCCTGTGGTAGAATTCAATCCCAGTCCGAAGACCTGAGAATCTGGGGGACAGTAAGTCCCAGGAGATGTGAGTCCCAGTCTGCATCCCAAAGCCCCAGAAATCAGGAGCGTAGGTAACCCAGCGCAGGAGATGATGTCCCAGCTCATAGAGCTCAGAGTCCCACATTTTTGTTCTATTCAGGCCCTCGGGGGGATTGGGTGGCGCCCACCCACACCGGGGAGGGCGATCTTCTCTACTCAGGCTAGGGATTCAAACCCACTTCCTGAAACACCCTCACAGACACACCCAGAAATAACGTTTTTACCACTGATCTGGGCATCCCTTAGTCCAGCCCGGTCAACACAGGAATTCGCCACGACACCCACTAAGGTTGGGAGGGTGTCTGTGTAGGGAGGACAGAGCCATGCTCTAGACAGCCCCACTGAGGGTGTCACTCCCTTGGCTGAAAGAACTGACACCTTTGGGAAGAATAAGAACACTTCTCAAAATGCACTGATCAATGTTAAGCCATAGACCTGTCAACACATACAATGGTGGACACCTCCTGGGGGTCCAGTTCCCAGGTGCAAGCATGAACAAGCCACTGCCCTGTATGTGAGGTGGGGTCCCCCAGAGCCGTGCTCCCGGGAGAAGCAGGTGCAGAGAGGGGACAGCAGGGCAAGGAAGGAAAGAGACCAAACAAGATGCAAGTGCATCCCTCAGGGGGCTCTGCATGTGAATGGCACCTCAGTGGGCCCCAAGGCCAAGGGCAGGCCCTTTGTGCTCACTCACTGGGCAGCTGTTGGTTAAGAGCTACGGGGTGAGGGGAGGGCGAGGGGAGAGGATGGGGGTGCGTTTCTCTTCACCTGCAGGACGTGTTAAAACTCAGATTCCTGAGCCCAGAGATTGAGTCACTGGGTGGATAATTTACATTTCTAACAAGCTCCCAGGTGCAGCTGATGCTGAGTACTGCATTCCTGTTTTCAGAGGCTGGAGCCCAGTGGGGCACGGGGACTTGTAAACAGAGGGCAAAGAGAGCCATGGAGGGTCAGGGCAGGCTTCCCGGAGGGGACACTGGAGGTGCTGCTGGAAGGAAACGGGTTGGTGGCTGACGGAGTAAGGAAGGAGAGAGGCCCCCACCAGCCTTGCAGTCCAGGTATATAGCAGAAAAGGGAGGATGGACTACGCATGGCCATGGAAGCCAGCATGCTCGGTGAATATGCACAAAAAGTTCTTGATAGACCTTTGGCTTGGCCAGTGGTAGGTCTGTGTCAGTGTCCGGGGACCCCCAAACCTCTGCCTTACCCATTCCTCAACTGGTATTGCTTTCTTGTGATAAAATACCTGTACCAGAAAATTCACCATCTTACCCATGTTTAAGTGCACAGTTCAGGGGGGTTAAGCACATTCATACTGTTGTGCAGTCACCATCACCATTCATCTCCAGAACTCTCCATTCTGCAAAACAGAAACTCTGCATTCATTATTCATTAAGCACTAATTCTGCCTCTCCCCTCCCCCAGCCCACTGTCATACAGGATTTGTCTTTCCGTGACCCGTTTAGGTGACTGTCCTTTGTGATTGTCACTTATCGTAATGTCCTCAAGGTTCAACCGTGTTGTAGCAGGTGTCAGAATTCCCTTACTTTTTTTTTTCCTTAGAGGAAGAGAAGTATCTTCTTCCCTGTAAGCACCAGAATTTCCTTACTTTTTATTTATTTTTTTTTAAGGATATTTTATTTTTTATTTTTTTTATTCTTATGTTAATCCCCATACATTACATCATTAGTTTTAGATGTAGTGTTCCATCATTCATTGTTTGTGCATAACACCCAGTGCTCCATGCAGAATGTGCCCTCCTCAATACCCACCACCAGGCTAACCCATCCTCCCACCCCCCTCCCCTCTAGAACCCTCAGTTTGTTTTTCAGAGTCCATCGTCTCTCAAGGTTTGTCTGCCCCTCCGATTTCCCCCGCTTCAAGAATTTCCTTACTTTTTAAAAAAAGGTTTTTATTTTAATTCTAGTATAGTTAACAGTGTTATATCAGTTTCAGGTGTATAATATGGTGATTCAACACTTGCATACATCACCTGGTGCTCCTCATGATAGGTGTACTCTTCATCCCTATCCCCTACTTCCCATCCCACCCCCGGCAGCTCTCCTTTGGTAACCACTAGTTTGTTCTCTGTAGTTAAGAGTCTGTTTCCTGGTTTGTCTCTCTCTTTTTTCCTTTGCTCATTTGTTTTGTTTCTTAAATTCCACCTATGAGTGAGATCATATGGTATTTGTCTTTCTCTGACTGATTTTTTCATTTAGCCTTATACTCTCTAGCTCCATCCATGTCGTTGCAAATGGCAAGACTTCATTCTTTTTTATGGCTGAGTAATATTCCATTGTGTGTGTGTGTGTGTGTGTATGTGTGTATACATATATATATCACCGCTTTTTTAATCCATTCACCTGTCAATGGACACTTGGGCTGTTTCCACCTGTTGGTTCTTGTGAGTATGCTGCTTGAACATAGGCATGCAAATATCTACTTTCAACTATTTTGAGTAGACAGCCAGAAGTGGGATTGCTGGATCCTATGGCAAGTCTATGTGCAATTATTTTGAGGAACTGAATCAGTATTTTTTATCACCCACAGATTGAGAATTTCAGGGAGGCTTAGCAACAGCGAGATGAGCCGGTCATTACGCTCACACATTATTTAATGCTTGATCAATAGCTTCATTATCCTAGACTTAAAAGCCGGGTTTGAACTCTTCACCGTTGAAACTGCATTGGACAAGTTAAATATCCACCCAAATCCACATCAATAATTTGTTCCAGTTGGCAAGGGAAAATGTTTAAAATGCAATGAAGCCAGCAGATACCCACAACCCTGTGTTGCCAAGCAGCGATCGTGCTCACAGACGGCCAAAGCTTTTCTTATAAAGAGGAGGAGGCCAGTGTCCGCACGGAGACAGCGGGTCTGTCGCTAATGGGGTGAGGCTGGCCGTGGAGTTTCTATAGGAGGCAAAGTGCAATCCATCATCTTGGAGTGTTTACTTTGAAAGTGCGGCACGTCCACTGGGAATCACAGTTTTCCAAGGTCCTCTTGCTGTTTTTGCTGATTCATATTCCCATAATTCCTTCACCGCATAATATTTTCCCATTGCCATGGCGACCGTGTGAGGAGAAGGCATAGGGAGAAACTTCAGAGTTTCCTTCTTATTCCACAGAACTGAGATTCGACTTCTGCTGGAGAGTGGGCTACAGGTTTCTATTTTAAAGAGAAGAGGTAGGTTCCACCAAGCCGAGTTTTCTCAGGCTCAGAGAGAGCAGGAGTCAGGGAATGAGAACAGCTGGGCAACTGGTCCTGGTTCCAGCACTTTCTAGCTGGTTCTGGCACGTTCTGGTTGTTGACCTTGGGCAAGACTCTTTGCTTCTCTGAGCCTTGGTTCCTTTCTCTATAAAATGAGATGCAGAATGGCAATTAGGGTTCTCTGTGGAATTGATCGAGAAAATGCAAGACATTTACAAATTGTAAAACTTTATTAAAAAAAAAAATTCCCCAAATGCAAAGCCCCTTAGTCCCGGCCAAGGTGCTGCCGCAGGTGGTTTTGTCTGGCATTGCTGTTGGCTACGTTCCTTCCGACTGCCCCAACCCCCTCATTCACACACACAGCAGCCTTGACCTCCTCAAGGACAGAAACTTTACTTTGTCATCCCGATCTCTCCGATTTGCAGAGCACATGACTTTTCCTAGTGCAGGCCTCAAGGACTACTTGCATTGAGCTCAAATTTGGATCCAGCAAGTACTTGCCAAGCTCAGTCTGTACCAGGCTGTGGGGCCACGGACACAACTTGGGGGAGGGGGCTGAGTCAACCCCATTCTGAGACCTGCCTTTGATTTCACAGCAGCCTTTCCCAGGGGAGGGGGTGGTGGGGAACAGAGAGAAGCATACCTACCTTAAAAGTGCACAGTGAAATGTAAGCTTCAACCCTATTTCAGGAACCTTCCAAAGCAAAGCAGAGTTGGGAAACTGGTTCATTGCAATGCCACGTGTTGCATGAGCTTCTCAGAACCTCCCTGTTGGCAGAGGTGGCCCAGAGAAGGGAAGGGTTCATTCTGTGTGATGGGGTGGGGGTCTCAGAGAGTTTCATGGAGCAGCTGTCCCGGCTGGAGGCTGAAGGCCAGGAGCTGCCACATGGACTGAGCTGCCGCGGAGGAAGAGACTTGGCGGGCGCCGGGAGAGCTGTGTGCAAAGGTGCACGGGAGCGGGCTGTGATGGAAGGAGCTGTCAGTAACTCCGTGTGGCTGGAGCGCAGAAGAGGAGGGAGGTGGACAGAATGCAGGCCGGCTAGGGGTGACCACACACACTACAGCACTCAAGTAATGGGCACAAAGAGAATCCGTGCTCAGATCGTGGGCCCTGTGCACCAGACAGCTGGTCGAAGGGGAAAACTTTGAAGTGCGCTTCGACCCTCCCCCCCATGCTGGTTGTGTCTTTTTTTGTCCCCAGTTTGGGGCTCCAGAGTGAGCCTGGCATTGGTTGGAGGTTTTGGTGTGGAGTCAAGACAGCCAAGAGCTGCAGACCCCTCCACCATTGAGGGGATCCCACCAGAGGATCCTCTTCTGGTCCTCCTTTCTCTGCAGACCCCATGTGGCCAACAAGTGCCCCTCTCATTTCCGGAGATCCCTTTCTCAACCCCAGCCATGCATTTAGAGCAGACAATCCAAACTTCCTTGGTTTATGTGGTCCACCTGATGTCACTGCTTTGGGGGCATCACAACCGATGAAGGGGGAGCTCTCCACACTACCCATCCCCACCCTTTAAGACACCAGTCTGGACCAAGGACAAGGCATATGTGTTTTAGCATCTGGACAAGTGCCATGATGTCCTCTAGACGTACCTGCTGTTAATGCTCAGGTTTTCTTGGGACAGTACATTGGAGACACTCAGTTTAAATGTCGAGAAAATTCCCCCCAGGCTGCATCTCCCAGAGCAGCCAGCCAAGGAGGGGCAGACGAGCCCCTCTCTCAAGGCCCCTTTATTTCGTTACTCTCCCCTTTCTCCCTTCTTGCCTGGGAATAGAAACAGGGGCCCAGCGGGGCTTGATCTAGCCCCTGTCACTCCTTCAGCTAATGTCCCACCCATCCTTCCTGCCTCCTCCAAATTCTAGTCACCTGACATCCATAAATGTCACATACAGACTTTCCTGCCTCCTTCTCTTGCATCCACACGGTTCCCAAGACACTTGTACTCCATCGTAATGCTATTCCCCACTTTCCTCCGAAGTGAAGGGATTGCCCTCTCTGCCTTCCTCTGGTCCTTTTGTGGGAGTCAGGGCTGCTTCTAATTCCAGTTCTGACACTAGACCAGTAATTTTACCTTCCTGGGCCTCAGGTCCCTCATCTGTAAAATGGGGATCATAATACCACCCGGCCAGGTAATGAGAATTCTGTAACTCTGTGATGTGTTGAGCACTGGCCTGGCACCTAGTACATACGGAATAAACACTAAGTCCTTCCCTTTCCTACTCTGGCCTCTAGCAACTTCCACTGTGATTATAATAATCCATGTCTGCCTTACCCACTAGATGTTGAATTTTAAAGTTCTATGATTTAGTCCTCTGTGTTTGTCCTAGCAGAGTGATTTTCCGTCTTTTTTTTAGAAGTCTGTCATAGTGAGAAATATATTTTACATCATAACTTATATGTATAAATATCAATTAGGTCAAGATGTGTTGGGATCCTCTGTCATTACCGATTTTTTTTTAAATGGTCTAACTGTTCTATAAATTGCTGAGAGAGAGGTGTTAAAATCTCCTTGTATGATTGTGGCGTTGTCTATTTTTCCCCTTTATTTTTTTTCTTAAATTTTTAAGTCATCTTTACACCAACATGGGGCTTGAACTCACATCCCCAAAACCCAGAGGCACACATTCTACCGAATGAGTCAGTGCGGAGTCCCTATTTCTCCTCTTTAAAGCTATCAATCTTGCTTCATGTATTTTGAGCCTCTTTTATTTGGCACATGCACCTTTATTACAGGTATGTCTTCCTGATGAATTGATCCTTTCATCATTAGGTGGTGTCTCTCTTTAGCTCAAGTGATATTCTCTGTCCTAAAGCCCATTTTATCTAGTATTAATAGAGCCACTCCAACCTGGTCGTATGTTACATCCTTTCCAACTCATTTACTTTCTGTCAAAATGACTTTATATTTAAAGTGGGTCTCTTATAGACAGCATATATATAGTAATGTCTCACTTCTTGTCCCATTCTAGTAACCTCTGCCTTCTGATTAGAGTGGTTGCCCATTACCATTCAATATAATTATTTGCTTGGATGGATATGAGTCTATCATTTTTTTTTAAAGATTTTATTTATTTATTTGACAGAGAGAGACACAGCGAGAGAGGGAACACAAGCAGGGGGGGTGGGAGAGGGAGAAGCAGGCTTCCCGCGGAGCAGGGAGCCCGATGTGGGGCTCGATCCCAGGACCCTGGGATCATGACCTGAGCCGAAGGCAGGCGCTTAACCGACTGAGCCACCCAGGCGCCCCTATCATTTTATTTTTTATTTCCCCTTTATCACCTGTTTTTAATTTCTCTGTTCACCTTTCCTGCCCTTTAAAAGAAAAGGATTTATTTATTTATTTATTTGAGAGAGAGAGAGAACTCGAATGAATGGGGAACAGGGGCAGAGGGAGAGAGAGAAAATCCTGAAGGAGACTCCCCACTGCGAGCAGAGCCAGATGTGGGTCTCTATCCCAGGAAACTGAGACCATGACCTGAGCTGAAATCAAGAGTCTGATGCTTAACTTACTGAGCCACCTAGACACCCCTTTCCTGCCCTTTTTGGGAATTATTTGAATATTTGGGGGAATTCCATTTTAATCTACCCATTGACTTTTTAGCTATACCTCTTTGCACTGCCTTTTTAGTAATTGTTCTAGGGATTATAATATGCATCTTAAATTTTCACTCATACTTAAGGTTAAAATTGGATGACTTCACATAAAATGTAGGAACTTTGCACCCATTTGGTGCATTTATCCTCATTCCCATCATCCTTACAGTACAGTTGCAATATGTATTATATCTACTATGGATTCCACAAGACGGTGTTAAAATTTTTGCTTCAGACAGAAATGGGTAATTTTTTTTTTAGATTTTTATTTATTTAGAGAGCAGGGGGAGGGGCAGAGGGGGAGAGAAAGAGAATCTCAAGCAGACTCCACACTGAGCGTGGAGCCAGACACAGGACTTGATCTCATGATCCTGAGATTATGAGCTTAGCCAAAATAGAGTCAGACACTTAACCAACTGGGCCACCCAGGCACCCCCAGAAATGGGTAATTTTTTAAGTTAAGAGGAAAATGGTCTTTTGTATTTATTATTTCTTTTTTTTTAAAGATTTATTTATCCATTTTTATTTGAGAGAGAGAGAATGAGAGAGAGCGAGTACATAAGAAGGGGGAGGGTTAGAGGGAGAAGCAGACTCCCTGCCGAGCAGGGAGCCCGATGAGGGACTCGATCCCGGGACTCCAGGATCATGACCTGAGCCGAAGGCAGTCGCTTAACCAACTGAGCCACCCAGGCGCCCCTGTATTTATTATTTCTGATGCCATTCATTCATTCATGAAGATCTGAGATTTTCTCCCACTTCCTTTGCCTTCAGACTGGAGAACTTCCTTTAGCATATCTTATAGCGCAGGTCTGGTGGGGACGAGTGACCCAAGTTTCCTTTATTTTAAAATATCTTTATTTCATCTTTATTTTTGAAGAATACTTTTGCTGGATATAGACTTCTGGGTTGATGGTATTTTTTCTTTCAACACTTTAAAGCTGTTGTTCCACTATCTTCTGGCCTCCATGGTTTTTGATAAGATGTCTGCAGTCACTCAAAGATTGATTCCCTTGTATGTGACGCATGGTTTTTCTCTGTCTGCTTTCCAGCTATTGCCATTATCTAGTTTCCAGCAGTGTTTTACGATGTGCCTCAGACATAGCTTTCTTTATCCTCTTCAGATGTGCTGAGCCTCTTGAAATTATAATCTGTGTTTTTCTTCAAGTGTGGGAAGTTTTCGGCTATTATTTCTTCAGATAATGTTTCCTGCCCTGTTCTCTTCCCGTCCTCTGGAACTTTTAAACCTTTGATATTGTTTTCCTCTCCTTGAGGCTCTGTTAATTTTATTGTCTTTATCGTCTCTCTCTCTCTCTTTTTCAGATTGGAAAATTTCTACTCACCCCTTTTCAAGTTTATGGATTATTTTTCCCTTGTCATTCTGAGTCCAGTGAATTTTTTTCATTTCAAATACTGTGGTTTTCAGTTCAGAAATTTTCATTTGATTAATTTTAAATGTATAATTCAGAGGTTTTTTTAGTATATGCCCAAAATTGTACAATCATCACCACTACAAAATTCCAAAACATTTCATTACTCACAAAAGACACTCAGTATTCATTGGCAATCACTCCCCGTTCCCCCTTCTCTCCAGCTCCTGGCAACTACTAATCTACTTTTTGTCTTTATAGATCTTCCTATTATAGAAATTTCCTATAAATGGAATCATAAAATATGTGGTCTTTTTTTAAAGATTTTGTTCATTTCTTTGACAGAGAGAGACAGCGAGAGAGGGAACACGAGCAGGAGGAGTGGGAGAGGGAGAAGCAGTCTTCCTGCCGAGCAAGGAGCCTGATGCGAGGTTCAATCCCAGGACCCTGGGATCATGACCTGAGCGAAGGCAGATGCTTAACTGACTGAGCCACCTGGGTGCCCCAAGATATGTGGTCTTTATGTCTGGCTTCCTTCACTTAAGAATGTTTTCAAGGTTTATTCATGTGGTAGCCAGTACCACTACTTCATTCTTTTTAATGACTGAAAATATTCCATCACATGAATATACTGCATTTCCTTTAACCCATTCATCAGTTGATGGACATGGATTTTTTTCCTACTTTTTAGCTGTTCTGAATAATGCTGTCAGTTGGTTCATTTTTATATTTTATATCTCTTGATTGAGATATTCTATCTTTTCTTTATTAGAACATACTTTTCTTTATGTCATTGAATATTGTTATAATAGCTGCTTTAAAGATCTTATCTAATAATTCCAATATCGGGGTCATCTTAAGGTTGGTTTCTGTTGATTGACATTTTTCTTGAGAATAGGTTGCATTTTCCTGGCTCTGCGTATGTAGAGTAATTTTGGATTGTATCCTGGACATTGTGGGTGTTCTGTTATAGAAACTCTGGATTCTGTGATATTGTTTTGAAGAGGGTTGATATTTGGAACTAACTTGGTTAGTCTCAAACACTTGTGGTGGGTGGGGACCCAGATCTTGGTTCAAGCTGCTTTTAACAAACCACACACATGTGTGGCTTGGGGGTCAGCCAGAAATTTGGGCAGTATTTTTATGTATTTTATGTATTCCTTCTCTGGCTCTCTCTTTTATGGTTCCTCCCCACTCTCCAGCCATTCTGGTTGTCCAAGCCTCCTCCTTCTTGTTCCTCAGTCCAGGGGGACAATAGGCTTCCTACTGGAATTTAGCCACCTTGTCCTCCCACCACAAATGTACCTGCCTTCAGGGCAAAGCCACAAACATGGGAAATTGCCCCATGTGGGTTGATTCTTCTAGGTTTTTTTTTTTTTAAGATTTTATTTATTTATTAGAGAGAGAGTGCACGTAAGAGAGAGCATGAGTGGGGTGAGGGGCAGAGGGAGAAACAGACTTCCCACTGAGCAGGGAGCCTGACTCAGGGCTTGATCCCAGGACCCTGAGATCATGACCTGAGCCGAAGGCAGACGCTTAACTAACTGAGTCCCCCAGGCGCCCCTCTTCTAGGTTTTAATGCTACTCCAAAACCTGCCTGCTTATGTTTACTCTCAGAACCCTCAAGATGTTGTTTTTGCCATTTTGTCCATAGTTTGTTAATTGATAGATGTCTGCGGGAAGGTTGGTTTGTGAGGAATTTACTCCTCCATACAGTAGCAGAATATATGTGTGTGTGTGTGTGTGTGTATGAATGTATGTATATATTTGAGTATTTATTAATATATATTTGAATATATATTTAAATACATGTACATTTGAATATATATTTTTAAAAAAAGGTTTATGAATCGATACTTACCCTACTCCATGTTTACACGTGATATACTCTGATGTTTTCTGCTCTGCTCCACAGTATTTCATTTAAAAAATGTTGGTCTCAGTCCCCTGCTAAGTTGATTTCATGACCCAAGAATGGGTCACGACCCACAGTTTAACCCATGGTGCTCTAATGCCTGGCAGGCAAGAGGCAGGTGCTCTTACTAGAAGAGCTCATTAAACAAAATGCAAGGGGTCCCCCTCCCCTGCCCCAGTTTTCCTGAACATACTGGGAGCAGGGTGGTCATAATGATGCTCTCACAGATGGGTGAACATCTGTGTCCCCTCCCCCCCCACCTCCCCGTCTGCCCCCGCCCCCACCCTGGGGCCTGCAATGACCAAAGTCCAAAGTAAGAGCCCTCCAGGGTCCAGGCCTTGCTGCTATACGTGATTCACAGGCTTTTGCTTGCATGTCCCTGACCCTGACCCCCCAAGGCAGCAACATAAGGCTGCAAACTTTTTATTTCGTTAAATAATGACCATCTACTCAAGCCATCATTTCATTAAAAAAGAAAAATCACAAAAATGTCAGATGGACGATCTTAGACCAAGGCAAAGGCCTGAAATCAAATTCATTTTGTGCATCATGAAAACCCACTGCACATTTTCTCACTCCGTGGTTGGGTGTTTGGGTGCCTCCGATTCAGCCGGGGATACAGGAGGCCGGGGCTAGAAAGACACTGGGAGGTTTCAGAATCCACCTCCCTCCCTCCTGTGTCAGGCTCAGAACGGAGTGGACATTTGCCCAGGGTCCCACATCCGAGAGAGAGAGAAAATGTTTTCCAGTTTTTTCACAGAAAACGCACCAAAAATTCCAAGTAGCTCTGACTGCAAAGACGCGGCGCTTGCTCCCAGGTCCCATCTGTGCTCCACAGACTCCCAGGATCACTGAGCTCATTTCACTAACTGCCGCCAGTCCCCCGGGCTGGCTTCCTCTGCCCTACTTGCCACCACCCAGATACGCAGGGCCTTGTGGCAGAGAACAGAGGCGGGGTTGGGAAGAGGATCCCGCCAGGCCAGGTGGGCGTGCCCCCCCCCCCCCCCCGCAGACCCGCCCTGCTCCCAGCCGCACCGGAGGCCCAGAGCCCCTTTAGTGCCTGCATAATGGATGTCTCTCTTCTTGGAAATTACCAGCCCATCCTACTTAATGACAACGAGAGAAGTCGGATGCGGGCGCTCTGCTCCTAAGGCTGGTCTCTGCCTCCTATCCCCCTTGGAGGAGGGGCAGCCGGGTGCTCACACCGGGAGGAACTGGCTAGGTGTCTTTCTTCTGCTTCACAAAGACTGGGTGAGCATCTTTCCCCTCCCACCCTCAGGCCCTCCTGCCTAGGGCTGGGGTACTGGGCCTCTGAACCATGCTCGGGGTGGATGGGGTGGGCAGGAAGAGCCTGGGTCAGGGAAGAGCCCTTTGTAGGGCTAAGGGGGTGGCCAGGGTGGGAGGGAGGGAGGGAAGCCGAGCTCCAAGCAAAGAGCAGAGGGCTTGGAGGCGAGACAGTGGGATTCTAGGGGTGGAGGACTTTCCCTCACCCTCAGAATGACTCTCTCTGGTCACCAGAGACAGCCACGTGGGCATGGCCTGGTGCCCTCCCCACTAACACACATCCATGCTCTTCACCGCGGTGTTCTTAGGCATCTTTAGGGCCTGGCTGACCATGGCGATTGTTAAGATTCAATTATTTCTGTACTGCTCTGTAATTCTATAAGGCTGCCTCATCCCCCAATCCTTCCCTGAGTGCACCCTTTTGTCCTGCCACCCAGCCTCTTTGTGGGGCCCCTCCGACCTCCCCATGTCCAGCAATGGACGGGCTCCTGCCGAACACATCAGGGGCTCCAGGCCCTTGCTGCAGTCCTGGCCATGCCGGGTATTACAGAGTTTAATTTAAAGTCCCTTGGGCCTTCTTTATCCTGGGCTGCTGGCTGCATGGCTGCCCGCCGATTTGCAGCCATGGGTATAGGCCTTGTCTGCTTGTGGGGGTGAGCCAAGGATGTCAGCCTTGCTCCTGGGTGACCCGCAAGCTTAGGGGTAAGGAGCTGTCTTGGGGCATCCATGGGAAGCTTTGGGTCAGGAGAAGCTGCAGGGAGAAAGGGTTGGAAGTGGGGGGTGCACGTTCCTGGCATCCCCCTGAATGGTGAAGAAAGTTGAGAGTGAAAATTCTAATTGCGAATCCCACTGACAGCTTGAGTTTAAGGGAAAAGATGAGCTAAATTTAACCTAGCCAGTTAAAGAGCCAAAAATGCAATTTTACTAATTAGCTTCAAATGGAAACGAGTCCAGTGATCATAAAGAGCTTTTCTAGTTACAAAATACAAAAAAAAAAAAAAAAAAAAGAGGTTGTTCCTCTCTTCGTACTGACATGCATTTTATATTCTAATACTGTTATATAATTAGGAATATAGCCTGCTGGCACGGTGTTCAAGACAGGCAGAGAATCACAGCCCCCTTGAAAAGTTGCAGGAAGCTGTGTGTCCGCACATTTGCTAATTACAGAGCATCGGGAGGGATCCAGTCTGGGTTGTCAGGGTGTGCAGAGCCCACTGGGTGCCGAGGCAAGGTCTCACACTGAGTTCCTCTAGCCGGCACTGGGTGCTGAGGGGCTCAGAGGGGGGCGGAGGCATCTGGCAGGAAGGGAGGAGAGGGTCCCCAGAGGGGGAGGCATCTGAGATGACCCTTGAGAGGCGGTGACCGGGAAAATGTGGAGTGTATCTGTCTGTTTGGGCTGCCATAACACGATACCACAGGCCGGGGGGCTTAGACAACAGAGATTTACTTTCTCCCAGTTCTGGAGGCTGGAAGGCGAAGATTGAGGTGCTGGCAAGTCTGATTTCTGGGGAGACTCTCTCCTGTCCTGCAGATAGCCACCTTTCCATCGCATGCTTATATGGAGGAGAGGAAAGCTCTGGTGTCTTCCTTCTCTTAGAAGGACACCGGTCCTATCACATGAGCGCCCTACCCTGTGACCTCATTTAACCTTGATTCCCTCTTTCTCTCCAAATGCAGGTGCATCAAGGGTTAGGGCTCCAATATAGGAAATTGGGGGGACAAAATTCTGTCCGTAATAGGGAGCAATGGGAAGGAACAGCACAAAGTCTGAGATGGAACAGAGTGGGGGGTGAATCCAGAGAATGAAGGGGTCCATGTCACAGGTGAGCAGGCTGAGGCGTGGGCAGACGAGATAGACCCTGCACTGGAAGCTCTGGCTTGACCCCATCATAGCAGTTCCCAGGCCGGGCTTACTCTTCAGTCCCAGGCAATGGGGAGCCACTGCGAACTTCTGAGCAGGGTAGCGATCGCATTAAAGCTGCATTTTAGCAGACCAACCTGGCCACCCCGTGGGACATACATTTTCATTACTTTGGGATGCATTTTGTTGAATATCATTTTTGGACCAATTTGAAAGGTGTGCCTAAAACAGGGTCTAAATTATGAGCCTCTTCTCTTTCCCACATAATGGCAGAGTATTGGGGTAGCAACAAGGACTTTGAACACAACATTTATAGATTGATCCAGGACATTATAAATAGTCATTGCACAAAAGGTAACATTTGGAAGAAAGCGTTCTCTTAGCAAATTTGCATGATACAGTTTATGTTTCTACTCTTCCAACTAAAACAGATGGTTTTCCTAAACTATGGCTATCTTTTAAGAATATTTCCTGATGCTGTAATTTGGTGCAATAAAATGTCCTTTGGGCAAAAATAAAATCTTAGCAGGTAAAACAGCTGTTCATATATTAAATATGTAGAAAAGTGTGTCCTCGAGGTCCTCATAAATGGAGCTGAAAGGAGGAAGTTCTATCTGTTATAAATGGCGAAAGTGTAAAAACCTGTGAAATTAATTAGTGCAGAATCCTGATGACGTATAGATGAACATTTTACTATCCCATTCATCGGATATGGTTAGTTTTTAATCAGTAAATGACATCATTAAGAATGCACATAATAATGTAATTAAGGACCGCATCACAGTATATGGTATATAAATGAATTCTAACTTGTTGTCATTAGTAATATTGGTCATAAATTAATCCCCCTCTTCCCAAATGGCTGTGCGTTGCCCATAAATTTGTTCTCAAACTACCTTTTCTGCCACCACCTCTATTTCTCACCAGAGTGGCCAATATATGAAAATATGAGCTTACACATTGGTATATTATGGGCATATTTTTTTCCTGACAGATTTATCATAAGGCCCTTTATATCAGAAGCTCCAGCCACATTGTCCCAAGTCTTCCACTGATTTTCAAATGCACAATTTAGAGTTATTCAGAAACCCACCTACTATACAAAATCGAAGTAAAAAGGCACATAAATCTTTAACATCCTTGAAGTTTTTCTTATTAAAAAGAAAGGTCCTTTAGCAGCAGGAACTAAGATTTTACCTTCATTGGCATGGTACCTGACTTTTAGAAGAAGGCTCACAGCAAATGTCTGTAGAATGAATGAATGAACGAACGAACTAAAGAACAAATAAATTGAAGCTCGGGAAGTTAGATTAAAATGCACATATAATTTTTAAACTTAATTTCAGTTCATTAAAGTCATACTGCACGTATTTTAAAAAATCAGGTAGTTCGGGCGCCTGGGTGGCTCAGTTGGTTGAGCGACTGCCTTCTGCTCAGGTCATGATCCTGGAGTCCCAGGATCGAGTCCAGCATCGGGCTCCCTTTCAGTATGTATTTATCTTTCTTGAAATAGCATGGGTATGGGGCGCCTGGGTGGCTCAGCCGTTAAGCGTCTGCCTTCAGCTCAGGTCATGATCCCGGGGTCCTGGGATCGAGCCCCCCATCGGGCTCCCTGCTCGGCGGGAAGCCTGCTTCTCCCTCTCCCACTCCCCCTGCTTGTATTCCCTCTCTCGCTGTGTCTCTCTCTGTCAAATAAATAAATAAAATCTTAAAAAAAAAAAAAAGGAAATAGCATGGGTATACTGATTCTTCCTGATCTTCCAGGTTCAGGAATGTGTTACCTGTTAGTGTCCCACCACAGCAGATGAAGACCTAGCTGTCGTTCATGTGGCTCACTACAGACCCACACATGCACACACACTTCTCCCCCTCTTTCCAATGTAGTCATGTCATCATTTATTAGTATTATTATTCAAGTATAAAAAACATAGTGGCATATTAGTTTCAGGTGTATAATATAATGACTCAGCAATTCTATACATAAATCAGTGCTCATCATGATAAGTGTATTCTTAATTCCCTTCACCTATTCCACCCATGCCCCACCCCCAGACCATCAGTTTGTTCTCTATAGTTAAGAGTCTGTTTTTTTGCCTCTTTTTTTCTTTGTTCATTTGTTTTGTTTCTTAAATTCCACGTACAAGTAAAATCATATGGTATTTTTCCTTCTCTGACTTATTTCACTTGGCATTATACCCACTAGACCCATCTGTATTGTTGCAAATGGCAAGATTCCGTTCTTTTTTATGGGTGCATCATATTCCATTATCTATCTATCTATCTATCTATCTATCTATCTATCTATCATCTATCTATCTATCTATCTCACCTCTTCTTTATCCATTCATTTGTTGGTGGACACTTGGGCTGTTTCCATATCTTGGCTATTGTGAATAATGCTGCAGTAAACATAGTGGCACGTATCTTTGTGAATTAGTGTTTTCGTTTTCTCTGGGTAAATACCCAGTAGTGGAATTACTGGGTCATATGGTAGTCCCATTTTTAATTTTTTTGAGGAATCTCCATACTGTTTTCCACAGTAATTGTACCAGTTTGCATTCCCACCAACCGTGCACAAAGTTTCCTTTTTCCCCATGTCCTTGGCAACACTTGTCGTTTCTCGTGTTTTTGAGTCTAGCCATTCTGACAGGTGACAGGTGATGCCTCATTGTGGTTTTGATTTGCATTTCCCTGATGATGAGTGATGTTGAGCATCTTTTCATGTATCTGTTGGCCATGTCTTGTTTGGAAAAAAAGTCCATTTATGTCTTCTCATTTTTTAATTGGATTATTTGGTTTTTTGGTTTTGAGTTGTGTCAGTTCTTTATATATTTCAGATATTAACCCCTTATTGAATACATTATTTGCAAGTATCTTCTCCCATTCAGTAGGTTGTCTTTTTACATTGTTGATGGTTTCCTTTGCTCTGCAGAAGATTTTTATTTTGGTGTAGTCCCAAAAGTTTAATTTTGCTTTTGTTTCCCTCGCCAGAGAAGACATATTTAGAAAAATGTTTCTATGGCTGATGTCAAGGAGATTATTGCCCATGTGTTCTCTTCAAGGAATTTTATGCTTTCAGGTCTCACATTTAGGTCTTTAATCTATTTTGAGTTTATTTTTGTGTGTGGTTTTAGAAAGTGGTCCAGTTTCATTCTGCTTGTCCAGTTTTCCCAACATTTGTTGAAGAGACTGTCTTTTTCCCATTGCATGTTCTTGCCTCCTTTGTCATAGATTAATTGACCATATAATTGTGGGTTTATTTCTGGACTCTCTATTCTGTTCCATTGATCTATGTGTCTACTTTTGTGCCAGTACCAAACATTTTTTAAAAGATTGATTTGTTTAGGGGCGCCTGGGTGGCTCAGCCGGTTAAGCTTCTGCCTTTGGCTCAGGTCATGATCCCAGGGTCCTGGGATCGAGCCCCGCATCGGGCTCCCTGCTCCGCGGGAGGCCTGCTTCTCCCTCTCCCACTCCCCCTGTTTGTGTTCCATCCCTCACTGTCTTCCTCTCTCTCTCTCTCTGTCAAATAAATAAATAAAATCTTAAAAAAAAAAAAGATCGGTTTATTTTTGAGAGAGAGAGAAAGAGAGAGCAAGCATGTGTGGGGGGAGGGGCAGAGGGAGAGAAAGAATACCAAGCAGACTCTCCACTGAGCACAGAGGCCCCACTTGGGGCTCAATCCCATGACCCTGAAATCATGACCTGAGCTGAAATCAAGTGTTGGATGCCTAACCATGTGAGCCACCAAGGTGCCCCCCAAACTTTTTTGATTACTACAACTTTGTAGTTTATCTTGAAATCTGGGATTGTAATACCTCCAGTTTTGTTCTTTTTCAAGATTTCTTTGTCTATTTGGGGTCTTTTGTGGTTCCACACAAATTTTAGGATTATTAGTTCCAGTTCTGTGAAAAGTGTTATTGGTACTTTGATAGGAATTAGATTGAATCTGTAGATCATTTTGGGTAGTATGGGCATTTTAACAATATTGGTTTCCCCAATCCATGAGCATGGAATATCTTCCCATTTGTTTGCATCATCTTCAATTTCTTCCATCAGTGTTTTATGGTTTTCAGAGTATAGTTCTTTTACCTCCTTGGTTAAGTTTATGTCATGTTATTATTTTTTATTTGATCACTATGTGTTGATATTATTCTGATGATGAAATGCTCTCCATGGTTAAGCCATGTAGCATATGATTCTTTCCTTCTACATTTTTTTGTTTTCCTGGAATAACTAACTGTCTTTGGTTTGCATGTATCTATCACTAAGTCATCCCCCAATACTCTGGCTTATGTGTAAATCTCCTTTCAGTAGTTCCCAGTTTCGTCTTCTTGGTGGCACTTCTCCAGCACCTCTGTCCTCGGGCTGGTATCTGATTGGCTACCTACTAGCACAACTGTTACTGTGCATTGCACGGTTCATGTCTTGAGATCTCTCATCCCATTTTCCTGGGGATTCCTTTCACCTCTCTCCTGGATCTGATTCCTTGTGTTTTTGGATCCTATGTCTTTTTCTTTCTTGGCAAATCCCTCATTTTGGTGGAGCACATCCTGTAGTAGCTTCCTGAGAAAGGAGGCACACAAGAGCTAAGTTTTTGAGAGCTTGCAGGACTGAAAATATCTTTAGTCTATTCACACACCTGATTTGATGGTTTGTCTGGGCCTGTGATCATAGTTGAAAATAAGCACCCCTGCAAAACTTACTTTTTGCATTTCTTTATCATCAGAAGGCAATGAGCTCTGCTCATTGCTACTTGGAAATCCAAGGCCATTCTGATTCTTGATCCTTTGTCTGAGACCTATTGTTCTCCCTGGAAGCTTTCTTTTATTTATTTATTTATTTATTTATTTATTTATTTATTTATTTATTTATTTATTTATTCATTCATTCATTCATTCATTCATTCATTCATTCAACAGAGAGAGTGAGAGTGTACAAGCAGGGGGAGCAGTAGAGGGAGAGGAAGAAGCAGGCTCCCTGCTGAGCAGGGAGCCCGATGCAGGACTCGATCCCAGGACCCTGAGATCATGACCTGAGCCGAAGGCAGATGCCCAACCATCTGAGCCACCCAGGCGCCCCCTCCCTGGAAACTTTCTGAATGATTTCCTTATCCCCAGTGTTCTAAAGTGTCACAGGATAGAAATTTGGTTCTCTCTCCATTGTGTTGAGCATTTAGTAGGTTCTTTCAATCTAGGAATCTGTGTCCCTTTGTTCTGGGAATTTTTCTTGAATTATTTCTTTGATGATTTCTCTTCCTCTAATTCTGTTTTTGCTTTCTGAAACTCCTGTTTTTATACACTGAAACTCCCCATATGATTACTAGATTTTTTTTCTTCTGTATTCTATATTGTTCTTCTTGTGCTATTTTTCTGGGAGATTTCCTTAACTCTACTTAGACTCTTCTGTGGACATTTTATTTCTATGGTCATATTTTAATTTCCCAAAACTCTCTTTTATCATCTGACTTTAGCATCTTGTCCTTATCTTATGGCTGCAATAACTTGAATCGTTGAGGATGTCGATGATTGTTTTATTTCCTTCTGTTCTCTATGTTGTCTGTTTCTTCATACCCTCCTCCTTTTATCCTTTTATGTTTTCTCAAGTGTTTAGAGACTTCGGCTCTCCAGTCACATTTTAAAGAGGAACATTCAACAATTGTCTGAAGCTTGGAGTCCACCGATGAGGCTTGTCAACAAGAGGACCTCCCTGTGATTTCTGACCTTCCCCACCTCCATGTCTTTCCCTCAAGAAGGGTCTTCCATACTCTGCTCTAGAGAGCAGATACTTGGCTGCCAGGATTCCCGGACCTGAGCGTAGGAAGGGACTGGGGTGAAGGCTCCTCATTCAGCCCTAGGCGATCGCTCCTTTCTCTTCTTCAGGATGGTGCCCCCTGGTATCCGTTGGTGCAGAGAACCCCTTAGTTCCCCTGTTGCAGAGATTAAGCTTCTAATCTTCTGCAGGGAGAGGAAGGGCATCGGGAAGGGGGTCTAACTGCTTCTGTCATAGGCACCTTGGGCTGCCATAACAAAACACCTTTACAGGCAGGGGGGCTTACACAACAGAAATTTATTTGCTCCCCATCCTGGAGGCTGGAAGTCCGAGATCAGGGTGCCAGTAGCGTTGGTTACTGGTCGGGCCCGCTTCCTGGTCTTCTTGCAATGTCCTCACATGGTGGAGATGGAGAGGGAGGTGGGGAGAGAGAGATCTTCCTCTTATAAAGCCTCCAATCCTATCAGCTTAGGGCCCACCATTATGACCTCATTTCACCCTAATTACTTCCTAGAGCCCTATCTGCACACACAGCCGCTTTAGGGCTTCAGGAATTCAAGGACACACAGTTTTCTGTCCGTAGCAGCTTCCTAAGCATACTTTTGGCTGATTGTCCTGTTTTCAGCCTCTCCTGTGCCCCTCATTTCCGTAGGTGCTCGTGCTGTCAGTTTTTGAATCTTTTGGGGGCTCTGTGGTGACAAATGGGATGTTTCTTGGTTTCTCCAGCCTTACTGGCCTCTGCTGCAGTTTGCTGGGGGCACATGAGCCCCGACCTGCGCTGTCCTGTTCCCCAGCTTGCGGTTCTGTGGAGGTCTTCTCCTTCCATCCTCTCTGCCTGTGGGTGTGAGGAGCTTCAGCAGAACGTGCCTGGTCCGCCACCTTTCCCGGGAAAGCCACCGTTAGATCTTTACGAGGACAATTATGTCACCAACAAATACCTGTTGAACAAATGAAGGAAACCTCACCTTTTTTTTTGTGGCTTTACACCCCTCTCATCCTTCTGACCCTTCCTTCCAGAAGACGTGCCCTCCCTCCTTCTGTCCAAGGAGACTCTCCCGCATACCATGTCCTCTGGAAGCTGGTCCCAGCAGCCACCTCCCGCCTCCTTGAATCGAAACCAGCTTCCCCTCCTTGGGCTCTTTCTTCCTCCCACCAACCATGCTTGCTCTTCCCGTCCTGACAAAGTCTACCCTGGCCATGCTGCCCTGGAGGTGGGTTTTCCTGCTCTTTTCTCCTCTTCCTGTGTGACTGTCTGATCCTGGCCACCTCCAGCCCTCAGACCTTGCCACTGCTCAGCTGTCCAGCTTCTGTGTCCCCAGGGGCATCCTCACTGCCAAAGCCATGGCCTTCTCCCTGCACCACCCCCCCACTTCCTGACAACCCACTCTGCCCCCGACTCCTTGTCTCTTAGAAGACATCCTCCCTCGGTGTCCCCTGAATCAGCAACCTGGTCTGACCAGCCCATTCCCCACCCACCTGGGAGGCTGACACCTAGGCCCTCACCATCTCATTCGGAAATATGCTAGGCATCCACTAGTTTGTTTTCATGTCCTCAGGGTCCCCTGAGTCCAGTTTGCATGCTCCCCCATCAGCTTTCCTGAAGCACAGCCTCAGTGTGAGGCATTCAAGGGGCTTCCTGCTGCCCATGGGCCGAGTCCAACCCCTTCGTAGGTAGGTGCTCCCAGACCCTCTGCAGTGGAGCCTCCAGTTTGACCTCCTTATCCCATGTTTGACTTGAACAGAGCTGGAAGGCTTATCATTTCCCAGACACGCTGGGCATGCTTTGCTAGCCTCTTCCCTGGATGGCTTTCCCTCCTCCTCCCACTGTCTTGTCTCCCAGGCCATCAGGGCTGGAGTTCTGGGTCCATCTACCCGCGGTTCCTCTCCATCTGCCCCAGCCACTGGGGGTGCAGTAGTCCTCATGCCTTCACTTGTCCCAAGCAGCAAAGACTTTCTGCATGCATACTATGGGTAAGGTGCAGTGGGACCTCGGGGCTGCACCCTACAGGATGTCCAAGGTCCCACCCTATCTCGGTGTGTTCTTCTTTCCTGTGAGCAACTGGTGTCAGCTTTTATTCTTGAGTAAAGTCTTCCCTTCCTTCCCCCTCGGCTCTTATCTCATCCTCAGCTGCAGAGGGAATAGTTCAGAACAGAACAGGGAGGGTTTGGGCCTGACAGGACCAGATTTAAATCTTGTCTCCACCATTCACCAGCCCCATGACCTCAGCCAGGCACCTGCCGCTCTGCTCACAGGGGAGTTTCCCTATGTGTAAAAAAAACTTTTTTAAAGATTTTATTTATTTTTTTATTTTAGAGTCTGCTCAAGAGAGTGGGGGTGGGGGTGGAGGAGGAGCAAAGGAGAGGGAGAAGCAGACTCCACGCTGAGTGCAGAGCCTGATGCGGGGCTCGATCCCATGACCCTGAGATCATGACCTGAGCTGAAAGCAAGAGTCAGACACTGAGCCACCTGGGCGGCCCCCTATGTGTAAAACTGAGGCAGTACTACCTACCCCACAGGCTTGTAGCTTGGGCTGGAGCTGATACACGAATGGCAACTGGCACATGTCCCTGATGGGCTCCTGTGTGCCTTGGTCCCCTCCTGTATGTTTGCTGTGATCCTATGCATATGCTCTCTCCTAGACCGTGAGACCCCCAGGGGGTGGGCTCGCACCTTATTCCCCTTTGTGTCTTCTGTTCCCGGCAGAGTAGTCACTCATTGTGTGCGAGGGAGTGAACCAATGGTCAGCATCCTGTCTGATGAAGAGCACAGTGAACATGCCATGATTGAGGGAGGGGCAGCACTGTCTTACCAGTGATCTCTAATCAGAAGACCCTTTAACCCTTTGCCTTAATCAGTGGGATAGCTGGAGTCGAAAGTCCAAAGGTAAATATTTTAGCAAGGCTTCCAGGACCCTTGGTTAATTACAAATGCATACTGTGTATCTAGCCCACAGAGATGTGAAAGCCCATGCCAGGGGTGGTGGGAAGGAACCAGCAAACCTCAGAAACAGGTCTTTTACTTGCCTTTCCAGATAAATATTCAGATTTCTGGCAACTTTCTTTCTTGCAACTTTGATGCCATGAGTTAGCTTAAGGTAGCCCTTTCAATATACCTGTGTGAATCTCAATAATTTTTAAAACATACAATATGGATAGATTCTAAGTCTTTCCATGCTAGCTGGGATTACCATATAATTTGTCATCCAAACCAGAATACTCCAGAGTCCCAGGGGGACTACTGCTGATCACCCAGGGCACGGGCACAAATCCAGCTGCCCCAGCATTCTGGGATGAATAGTTGACCTAATACTGGTGTATTTACTCTGTGGTTAGTCGGTGATATGCCAAAAACTGCCATAAAACCTCTCCGGTAACACAATGGAGAAAATGAACACAAATTCCCGAAAATGACGTCGTTCAGTGGAGCTGTTGCAACGGAGATTTTGTTTGCAATCGGGTGCAACACCTATAGGACTCTATGAATCACAGTCACAATGCCGAGTTTCTTAAATGAAACAAAACTTTTAAAAGGGAAAATTGAATATGACTTTTAAATTTCCACTTCATTTCAGACACTTCCAAATATGTAAATTATTTCGATGGAGGCAAATCATCAAGAGCGCTTTTGAGGGAATGACCCAAGAGAAAAAAGCCATGGGTTGCTCAGATCACAAGGAGTTTTCATGTCCATCTGGACTATGAACACATTAAGTGTGGAAGGCTCAGACGTTCATGGTTCTGCGGCGCCGACAGTTCGATGATAGGGTAATGAGACTGGAGAGGCCCCTGATAAGGCTGTGTGTGCTGTTCGGCAGCCAGCGCTTCTCACCCACCCCAGCCCGGCCAGGACAGGTGGTGCACAGGTAGTCAGGAGCCAGGTTCGTCCGCGGCAGCTGACTCACCTTTGTGAGATGAGCTGTAGATCTGCTTCCAAACATGAGGATGAGGCTCCCAGGGGCGAGGCCAGGGCGAGTGCTATGAAGGCTTCATGTTGGCTGCTGGGGGGGCTGGTGAATGAACACAAAGAACAGCGAGAGGAACAGGGGCCACGAAGGACTCTGAAAGCCATCTGCATATTCTGGACTTTGGTTTGTGGGTTTCTTTCTCTCCCATAAGGAGAACAGTTGTAAAACTGGAAAGAGTAGAAGAAACATCCCTGGAGGAATTGTCAAGAGCCCAAAGATAGGTGAGAAACGGCGGGGGCTCTTTAGTTACTGCAAATACATTCTCTCTGGGCCTTGACAAACCATCTCGAACCTCACCAGATGGGCATTGCAGAAAACTGAGAAGGGAAAAATATCATAATTCTCCCCAAAGCAGAAAAAGTTGGCTTCTGGAAAATATGGATGATAAATTTGATATTAATATTGGTTCTGAGCAAAAATGTTAACAGATCTTTGAGGAGCTACTGTGCATGAACTTGGAAGGGAATGCGGTCCCTAAGAGCCAAACCAACTTTGTTCTCTCTTTTTCACGGCGTTACCAGACTGGATTTACAAAGCACTGGTAAAGATCCTTCACAAAACACGGTGCATGATAGAGAAAAATGGGCTGGGTAAACAAATAGCTGGGACAATTTGATGTTTAGTTGGACAAACATATTCAAGGTATGGGTAAATAGATCACTGGAGATGCGGCGCTCAGAGCTCCACCCCCTCCTGTGCTGTGGATGCGTTTGTCAATTACAAGGATGTTGCCCACAGTAAAGGGTTTGTTACCACACACTCCTCGTCCTCAGAATGCTGATGCATTAGATGCCAGATTTCAGAGTTTAAAGATTTGGGTTGGCTAAGAGGATGGATTGGAACAAACAACATGACATTTAACAGGGGTAAAGATAAATTTTCTTTAGATTTTTTTTTTTTAATCGATTAGCTCAATACGGGATGGAGAAGACCCAACAGCAGTTCATTTGAAAAAACTGATAGGTTTGTAATTGACCGGAAGTTCAACATGAACCAACAGTATATATCCTGAGTGCTCAAAAAGAAAAAACAAATCAATATGGACTTCAGTTGCATTAACGGAATCATAATATCTAAGTTGTTAAAGGGAAAGGCCACACAGGTCTGTCCTCTGAGGTTATTGTATTCAGTTCTGGGGTGCCAGGATTCAGGAGAAAAGAGCCCAGTTGAGTGAGGTGGGCATCTCTTCAGACAAGGGGTTGAGAAACTATGTCACGCGATGGCCAGGGAGGAAATGGAGGGCTTCAGCCTGGAGAGCAGGAGCGCTCTCTTCAAAGCATTTGAAAGCCTATTGTGTGTCATGAGCAACTGATTTTGTCTAGCGGGTTCATTCATTCATTCACTCAGCGTGTTCTCAGTGCCAACCATGTCCGGCATGAGGGGTGTTTGGGGCATCTAATCTCCTGGGAGAGATGGACACACACACACACACACACACAAGTTCCTACAAGGCAAGGCCACTTAACATAAGGGATACAGTAAAGTACCAGCAGATGTTGGAAGCGTAGCAGACAGGATCGCTCGGCTTCTGTGGTGGCGGGCGGGGGAAGGCAGGCATTCAGGGCTGGGGCATGGGCAGATGTCCAGAGCATTCAAGTGCATGGCATGACTCAGAGTCATGAACCGGATCTGCCGACAGTGTGGTGTGGCCGGAGCGTGTCAGATGCCAAAGACAGCATTTGCCGCAGGAACCCAGACACACTTGAAGTCTGCGCCAAGATATTTGCACTTAATGGGGCAGGCAACAGAGAATGAAATACCATCATTAACCCCTCTCTGGGCCAGTTAACCCTGAAGTCACGAAATAGAGCTGGGAAAGCAGGACACAAGCTGTGATTGCGGCGTCCCGGAACAGACAGCCTGCACCAGGACCGTGGAGATGAAATCGACCTGACAAAAGTGGAATCTCTGAAGGATGCTTTGGGGAAGGCGATTTGGGATAAAAATAACCAGCAATCTTTTCAATAATTCAAGCTCTTCAACTTTGAAATGGCCGAGGGACCATTTGTCAGGGATGTTGTAAAGAAATACAGCTGTATTGGCAGGCAGGTGGGAGACCACAGAGTTTAATGTTCTTTACTGATGCTAGGAATCTCTGATTACCTCTCGTTTTATGGAGTGACAATCTTATCATAGGAAGTGTATTTTGTATTTCAGTATCAGTAATGAATGGTATCCTCGATCTATGGAATAGCCAGTTCTTGACTTTGGGATTCTTTATTAACTATGTTCATTTGCCAGGGCAGCTGTAACCAAGTTTTACACACTGGGGTAGGGCTTACGCAGCAGAAATTGACTGTCTCGTTGTTCTGGAGCCTAGAAGTCCAAAATCAAGGTGAAGGCTTGGTTGCCTCCTTCTGAGGGCCATGAGGGAAGGATCTGTCCCAGGTGTCTCTTCTTGGTTTGTCTACAATTGTCTTATTCCCTGTGTCGTCATGTGGTCTTTCCTCTGTGTGTGTCTGTGTCCTAATCCCGTTTTTGTATATGGACATCATCCTATTGGATGAGGACCCACCCTAACGACCTCATTTTAATATCATTACCTCTGCAAAGACCCTGCCTCCAAAGGTCACATTCCGAGGTGCTAGAGGTTAGTACTTCAACATATGAATTTGGGACCGACACAGTTTAACCCACAGCACTCACCTAAGGGCAACTTTCCTTTGCTCTTAGAATATAGCAGAACCCCCATGTGAGCAGGCCACTCTTCCTGCCTGGGTGACCTTCTCAGTTCCTCAGCCGGTCCTGGGTCCTGTTCTGGTTGAGCGGCTTCCCCCGCTCTGATTTCCTCTTTTACCCTCAGTCTGGTATTCACGCTCTCTGGAATAATCTAGCACTTATCACGATTCGTTATTATGTGCCTGAACGTCTCCTCGACTTTGTCACCTCTAGGGAGAAACACATTTTACACCACGACCCAGCACACACTCCAAGTAAAAACCAATGTTTCGAGTAAAAACTCTTGTTCTTAGTAAGTTCTGCGTATTCCAATATTTCCTATTCTATTTCATTTTTAATTGGTTTTAAAATATGCATAAAATTTGCCATTTTACCTTTTAAGTGCACAGTTCAGTGGTAGTAAGGACAGTAACCCTGTTGTGCAACCAGCACCACCATCCATCTCCAGAACTTTCTCATCATTCCAAACTGAAACTCTGTCCCCATGAAACACTCACTTCCCATCCCCCTCAGCCCCTGGTGCCCACCATTCGACTTCTGTCTCTATGAACTTGATTCCTTTAGGGGCCTCATGTAAGTACCATCATGTAGTATTTGTCTTTTTGTCACTGGCTTCTTTCACTTAGCATAAGGTCCTCAAGTTTCATCCACACTGTAGCAGATGTCAGAATGTCCTTTCTTTGTATCTTATTTATTTTAAAAAAGATTTTATTTAGGGGCGCCCGGGTGGCTCAGTTGTTAAGCATCTGCCTTCGGCTCAGGTCATGATCCCAGGGTCCTGGCATTGAGCCCCGCATCAGGCTCTCTGCTCAGTGGGAAGCCTGTTTCTCCCTCTCCCACTCCCCCTGCTTGTGTTCCCTCTCTTGCTGTCTCTCTCTCTGTCAAATAAATAAGTGAAATCTTAAAAAAAAAAAAAAAGTATTCCTTTAAAAAATAAAAAGATTTTATTTATTTATTTATTTGAGAGACAGCATGCACACAAGCAGGGGGACAGGCAGAGGGAGAGAATCCCAAGCAGACTCTGAGCTGAGCCGGATGTGGGGCTCGATCTCACAACCCTGAACTGAAACTGAGAAATCAAGAGTAGGACACTTAACCGACTGAGCCACCCAGGCGCCCCTGTCCTTCCTTTTTAAAACTGAGTAATATTCCACTGTATGTACATATCACATCTGGTTTATCCATTCATCTTTCGATGGACACGTGGGGTGTTTCCACATTTTGGCTCTTGTGAATAATGCTATGAACATGGGTGTGCAAATATCTCTTCAAGACCCTGCTTTCAATTCCTTTGGGTATATACCCAGAAGTAGAATTTTCTACTTCATTCGTTAAAGTGCACATATGACTCTTTACAACCACTACACACGGCCACCTGCAGTTTAGAAAGTACTGTGTTCTGTGGCTGTATTCCCAGCCCCAAGCACGGTGCCTGGTACTGTATAAGGTATTTTTGGAGACATGTTGAATTAAACAATAGATACACAAGCTACATTTCTGGGTAATTTTAAAAATTACTTCTCTACGAATAAAGGCTACAGAGCTCCCATTTTCTTTTCTCTTTTTTCACATACGGTACAATATGCTGCTCTTAATGCCACTGAATGCTATGGTTATATTGTCCTAGAGAGTGTACATCACTTATTACAATGACAACAGTTCCTGGTCTTGGGCCATAAATTATCTCAAAATGACATGGAATAACAATCTGTTAAGATGTTTGGGCGCAAAAATCACACATCATTAATTAAGTGTTCAGAGGTTTTTCTTGGACTTCCCCGCATGGATCTTTTTCAGTGCGGTGTAGATTTTACCTAATTGACTTAACATGCGTATCCTTGTAATTATCCTAAATTTTGCTTTTTTTAGAGTGAGCTTTTGCCATTGTGGGAAAAACACAGCTGTTAAGTATTCTAGGTTAAGAGTGTGATAACGATCTTTATCATCTCAAAAGCAAGTGGACTGAGTTCTTCATTGTTACTTGTAATTTTGCTCTTAGCAAAAGTAAAATCTTCTATGAAAACCTCCAGCTCAATTTCTCTCCTGCCCCACTTCTGAATTTTCTTTGTTCTTAACTCTTCTTAGCTGTGGTCCAATAGCATACCTTGAACACGATAAATCAAGAATATTAACATTCTTAAAACGTTCTTTTAATCATTTATTCATAATAATTTATTTTCCAGTTTGAAGAATGCCGCAGTCAGCTTTTTATAGCAATTATCCACAAAGTGGAGTAGATGTAGCATTAGGACTGGATTCGAAGGGGAGAAGGTGGGAAATGAGAATACAGACAAGGGCAAAGATCAAAGTGCACCTGTGTTCAGTCTTGCCCTCGGAAAGCCCCTTCTCTGTAGCACCTGCCTCTTGCTTTAGAGGTGCAGAGGGTCCACCTGTTTGGATGGTGGCAGGGGTAGCTTTATGTGACCCTTCTGCCTCCACCGCCCTCTATAGTTGGCCCGCATTTCCTTTCCCTGCCGAAGTTCTCAAATGTGCATCTACGTGTGCTCTCTCCTTTTGATGACCAGCAGCCCGGCTCCCGTCCCCCCTGCTCACCAAGATGCTCCAGGCTTACCTGGCAAGCCCTCTGCCACCAGATGGAAGGGCCTTTGCCCAGCCTTGTCCTCCTTGACCCGTCCTGCAGAGAATCCTGTGAAAATGCCCACCTCTCTGCCACTTTCTGTGCTCCTAGTTTAATGAGACAATATCCTATGCAGGTTTCCTGCCTCTCTTTCCTGACGCTCCTTTGGAATTTCTCTCCTCCCATCCCAAGGCTCTGCCCAACTTCTGTTGACTTACCATCCTCACCTTTAGAAAGTTCATTAACAACCTCTACCCACGCCCTCTCGAGTCTCCAATTGCTCCTAGCGTTTCTAGTGGGATGCTTGCTGTCCTCTCTTGGTTTTCCTGCCTCTCCAGCTGTCTGTCCTAGAGCGAGGTCCCTCTGGCCCGTCCCTCTGACTGCGCGGTGCTCAGGCCCCGCCCCACCCTGGGCCACTCCAGCTCCGGGCCCTGGCCCCCGCTGTCCAGTCCACACACAGACTCATCTCTCTAATGCAGCTCCAGCAGCCACTGGCTGCTGTGCAAGCCTCTCACCTCCCTCCTCCACCTGCCACCAGCTGTGTTCAGCTCCCCTGCAGGCCCTTGGGGCCTCTCCTACCTGCCCCCCTGCCCAGTGCAATCTCATTTCCCACCCGTCTGCAATACAAGCCCTTTCGCCCGTCGCCAGACCCAGGATCACTCATGCTGTCCTTCCCACCGTCTTTCAAGTTCTGGGGCACAGTCCAACCGACCCCTGCAGCCCTTCACGGTCCCACACGCATTTTCCATGTTAACAAGCCCTCTTGTCCTCTGTGCTTGGTCAACCTGACCGGGTCTGGGGAAAGGTCTTCAACCTCCCTTCTGCCCACAGCATCCACGGCCAGTCGTGGCTGACCCACAGGCCAAACGTGCCACTTGCCGTGTGGAGCCCGGGCCCTGAGCCCACACGCGTTCCTGACGGTAGCTTTTTACGCATTTCACCTACAGGGTGTTCCACCCCTATCAGTGAATACCTACAACTTGAAACCATTCCGACATGTAAGTGACTTAGAACATGTAAGCGGATCACGTGTCGTTATGAGGCGGAAGTGAATTGTCAGGGTCGTGTGGCAATGGGCGCAAATGTTGGCAGTCTCTTCTGCACCCGGCCAGAGGATCACCCAGAGCGTGTATTCTTTTCTTTTTTTTTTTTTTTTTTACGATTTTATTTATTTAACAGAGAGAGACATAGCGAGGGCAGGAACACAAGCAGGGGGAGAGGGAGCGGGAGAAGCAGGCTTCCCATGGAGCAAGGAGCCCGATGCGGGACTCGATCCCAGGACCCTGGGATCATGACCTGAGCCGAAGGCAGACGCTTAACGACGGAGCCACCCAGGCGCCCCCAGCGCGTGTATTCTTCTCTCCATTTCCCAGCACCCGGACTTCAGGAGGAGCGTGGTACAACTCCAGTCCCTAACGCAGCGTGTGTGTGTGTGTGTGTGTGTGCGCGCGCGCGCGCCAGGAAAGTTACAGGATGTCGGGCCTGGGTGTCTCTCCTGCTACGGAAATTCGTCGGAACTCGCTGTCTTCCTGAGAATGCACACAGCTCTCCCCGGCTCCTGGAGCCAGCTAACAAGTGTGTAATGTGACAAATCTGTGCCGCAGGGGCTGATCAGAGGGGAAGGAGCGCAGCAGATGCCGCTCCCTCCCCGGCCTCCCAGACTCTGCGGCCCGACGTGGCTGAGCCGCGGCCTCTGTTTGAAGTGGGAGGCCGCATCCCTCTCGGCCCGTGAGCAGAGGGCCAAGCGCAGTCCTCGCCCCGGGCTCACCCTCCCTCGGGGCAGGGCCTCGCCGCCGCGGAGGGCGTGCGGGGAGGGGGGCGCGCCGCGGCCGGAGGACGTGGCCAAAAGCGGAGCTGCTCCAGCGGCCACGCGGCCGAAATGTGCTCGCGCGCTGTCCCTGTTTGGTCCTGGAGCCGCCGGCGGGCGCGGGGCGGGAGCCTCCGGGGAGCGCGGGCCTCGGCGCCCGCAGGGGAGCTCTCCCCCGCTCCCTTTGTCCCCGCGCGCCCCCCCACCCCCCGGCGCGTCCCGCCCGCCCGGGGGCGCACCGGCCGCGCGAGGAGGCGGGGCCCGGCGGCGGCGCCCCCCCCGGGCGGGCCGGCCGCGCCCCCGGCTCCAGTCTACCGGCCCCCGGCCCCGCCCCTCCGCCCCGCCGCGGCCGCCCCCTGGCGGGCAGCGCGGGCAGTGCCGGCGGCGGGCCCGCGCGGCCGCGGCGACGGCGGCAGGCCCGGGGTTGCCATGGTAACCGGCCGCGGCCGCCGCCACAGCAGGGCCGGCCCCAGCGCCAGCGCCGGCCGCGGCTCGGCTGGGCTCAGTGTGGGGGTGAGCGGCGGCGGCGGCGGCGCGGCCGGGCCGGGGGAGCGGGCGCGGCCCGGCGGCCTCAGCATGGAGGACGGCTTCTCGAGCTACGGCAGCCTGTACGACACGTCCTCGCTGCTCCAGTTCTGCAATGGTGAGGGGCGGCGGCCGAGAGGGCGGGGGCCGCGGGCGAGGCCGGGCCGGAGGCCGCGCAAAGTTGCGGCGGAGGCGCGCGGTTCCCGCCGCCGCGGGCGCATTGTGCAGGCCCGCGGGCCGCGCCTGGCTCGCCCCCGCCGCCCGCGCCGCGCGCCCTCCCGGCCCCGCCGGTGCGCGCGGGCGGCTGGTGCCGGGGGCCCGCGGCGCGAGCGCACGGGGCCGGGCGGCGCGTGGGGAGGCCGGGCGGCCGCGGGCGCGGGGACGTGTTGCTCGCCCGCTGCCGAGCTCGGGTGCGCCTGCAAGGCTCTGCGGGGGGAACTCGGAAAACAGATCACTTAGGGGCAGAACGTTCTTTGGGGATGTGCGCGCTGTTTGTGGCAGCTGGACCCTCAGGGCCGTTCAGTGCTACTTTGGTGAAATCACCCCCGTGCAGCGCAGTGCCCAGGCGGAGCGAACCGGGCTGGAAAGTGATTGCACTATTTTGTTTATGGGATGGTAGTTGGTTTTTTTGTTTTTGTTTTCTTGTTTTTACAGGAAGGAGACAGTAATAACTGGCAATATGGCATCTTTTACAAAACATAAAATCCTACGTGCTTGAAAGATTTTAGTCTCACTAGCGGGGTTGAAAAAGATTTTCACATCACACAGCATATTTTATGAGAACACGATGTATGATAATTCATGCACAAAAGTTAACCAGCTTTTTTCTTTCTACGTTGGATTTGTTGCTTTATCAGAGGATCCCAAAAGTTTGTTAAAGAAGAAACAATGTGTATTTCATAGAATTTGCCTATAGTGCGATCGGAATAATTTGGAATTCTAGAGGCATTGACAACTTGAGCAATTTATTATGCAATTGTAATTGTGATTTAGGGGAACTTTTCTAGCTCTTCGACACCTGTTTGCAAATAGGAGGTATTTGCTGTAGCAATAAAGATGACTGAGTGTGTCGATTCTTCCTCTCTAACGATATTTTAATCTCGGGTGGAATTGATCATTGTTTTTTTTCATGGAAGAGTTTTTCTGATAGTTTTAGCAGTGATTAATTTTCATGTTAATCACATGCAAGCCTTCGTTAAATTGGTAATGCTCTCTTCAGTGGAATGAGAGAAAGTTCTGACTCTGCAGATGTAACAGCAGTTTTCCAGAGCAGAGCCCCTGTGTTTTTGGTTCTCTGAACGTGTTAAAGGCAGATAGAATGTATTTGGTTCACTATGGGCCACTGGAATCCCTTATAGTTTAGAGTCATGGGAGCATTTTGCTCTCCCCACGGGTGAATAGAGTTCCCAATTAAATTTTGAATGGTTTCCTTAAATGCCTTACAATCAATCCTATTTGAATTACTATTTTGGGGGTAAAGGTATTACAGCCTCCTGCGTGTTTATGATAGAATTCCCCTTGTGTTAGTTTTGAAAGGCATGTGGCTGAAAAATTATATTAAATGAATTCCAGGCATGAAGGATTTTTAAAAATTAATATGTGGCATATATGTTGACAGTTGGATTTAGGTTATGGAAATGAGCCTAGATATTTTTATTTGAGCAGTTGTTTGGGGGCCTGGTCATATCATTCCTAAATAGCAGTTCATTTGTCAAGTTGACCTATACATCTATTCGTGAGTGTTTTGGTTTTCTGCCTTTTTTTGTTAATTGCAAGTTTAGAAATATTGGTAAAATATCTTCCTGGTAATGATGTCTAGAAGAAAGTAACGGCCAGCTCTTATATATTGTATGGGTAACAGTTTAAGTTAAATCACTTTAAAACAGCTAGAATCAAACTGTAAGATCACTTCAAAACACAATTGAATGAATCATAGCTGTTGAATTTCTTTTCTCAGAAAGTTCTTAGCTCTGTTTTTATTATGTTTTGGTTACCATATGAATAAACTTTACAGCAAGAGTAGTTTATGGGACAGAATGGGCGTTAACTAATGATGTCTCAAGCAACAGATGTTTTGATGTGAAATTATTCATTTTAAGAGGGCTTCCATTAAGTAAAAGTATAAATGAATACAATTTAGCTAATTACTATGATGATTCCATTAAAGCAGCAGATCACAGAAGCACCGCTTCACCAAGAATGAAATTAAACATGTATTTCATTAGCTGCACTGAGAAAAATTTTTTTTCTTTTTAAATTAGAGATTTACATGACAATGGCCCAGACTACAACAGCATAATATATGAACTCCTCCATTTTCATATGGTGATGAAGCCTCATGCTTTTGTTAATGACAGGAGCTAAAAAGTCATAGTTCTATATTAGCTTCAGCAAATACAACCCATACTTATTAGTTGGATGACTGTCACAGTCAGCGTCCTCCTGGGGAGGAAGCGAATATCTAAATGAGAAGGAAGAGAAAACTGTTCAAATGAATGAACTCTTCGTCTTCCTCTCCTCCTTTTTTCCCTTGTTCTGTCTCCTACCTAATTTGCAGTGGATCCTAAATGTAAAGTCAGGTGGTGTCTAGCCTCCCCAAAAGACTGTTCATTCTCATCTTTCAGATACTGGTTGCTCTCGTTTCAGGAGAAAACTCGTGCAGCACTTTTTCCCCAAAATATTTAGAACTCTGGTCAAAGAGCGAGAAACCACAAACTTCTTTTGTTGCTCCAAGAAAAACCACCATAGTTGAAAAGTGAAGAAAAGTTATCATTTTTAAGCCAATTCATGATTTGGGAAATACTTACCATTCTTTACTCCATATTTCTTCAAAGCCTCCCTTTGAGGTAAATCATATTACATATGAGAAAACTGAGGCTCAAAGAGATTTGGGGATGGGGCATCTGGGTGGCACAGTTGGTTAAGCGTCCGCCTCTTGATTTCAGCTCAGGTCATGATCTCAGTGTTGTTAGATGGAGAGCTACTGAGCAGGCTCTGTGCTCAGCAGGGCGTCTGCTTCTCTCCTCCCTGTCCCTCTGCCCTCCCCCCTCCAAAATAAATAAATAAATCTTTAAAAAAAAAAGAGAGAGAGAGAGGGGCACCTGGGTGGCTCAGTCGTTAAGCATCTGCCTTTGGCTCAGGTCATGATCACAGGGTCCTGGGATCAAGCCCCCATTGGGCTCCCTGCTCCGCGGGCAGCCTGCTTCTCCCTCTCCCACTCCCCCTGCTTGTATTCCCTCTCTCGCTGTGCCTCTCTCTGTCAAATAAATAAAATCTTTTTAAAAAAAAGAGAGAGGGAGAGAGACTTGGTGACTTTATAAGACCACACAACCATTAAGGCTTGGATGCCAGTCTGAATCTTTTTGTTTGTTTTAATAACAGCTTTTTTGAGATATTATTGACATCCCATAAAAACTCACCCTTTTAAAGTGTACAGCTGAGTGGTTTTTGATATATTGACAGAATTGTGCCAGCATCACCGATGTCTAATTTTAGAACGTTGTCACTACCCCAAAAGAAACCCCTAGTAGCAGTTCCTGCCATTCTCCTATCGCTCTAGACCCTGATGACCACTAGTCTGCATTCTGTCTCTATTGGTTCTGGATGTTTTAATGTCAATGGAATCATCCTAATATTTGACCTTTTGCGTTGGGCTTCTTTCACTTAGCATAATGTTTTAAGGTTTGCCCAAAGTTGTAGCATGTGTCAATACTTTGTTCCTTTTTATGGCCAAATAATATTCCATTTTATGGATATACCACATTTTATGTATCCATTCTCCTGTTGATGAGCATTTGGATTGTTTCCGCTTTTTGACTATTCTGAATAATGATCCCATGAACATTCACGTACAAGCTTTTGTGTAGACGTATGTTTTCATCTTTCTTGGGTAGATACCTAGGAGTAGGATTGCTGGGTCATATGGTAACTCTGGTTTTTGATATTTTTAAGGAACCAGCCTGAATCTTTTGAAATCTAAATATCAACCTCTTTTTACATTACACCCGGGGATGAAAGAACAGGGAGTTGAGCTGGATCAAAGAGGGAAAGAAGTGGGAGCAAATTATAAAATGTTGCTATTTCATTTCTGTGAGTCACTTTGGATACTTTTCATCAATTGCAGCTCACCAAAAGGAGTCTGCACACACCCTTGCTCAGATGCCATAGGTTAGAAGGATATTGGTGTTTGAGGGGACCTAACAGGCATTTCATCTTGTGGTTTCCTTTCTTAAGCCTTTGAGCTGTTTCTTCAAAGTACCGCTTACCCAGGAACCCAAATGTAAAGCAGATGAACATGGAGCTACTTCAGCTGAAGTAGGAAGAGGACAGCGTGCTGGCCCTCCTCACCTGCCCCTACCCTTACACTGATCCAGACCACCCATCCCCCCAAGGCTTGAAATCTCAGGTGTATGGAAGGATGATCCAAACGTTATTCAGCCCCTGCTTGAGCAGTTCCAAGGGACTGGAAACTCACTCTCTCTCCACGCAAGCCATTTCTTCTGTGGACAGTTCAGACTGTCGGTTCCTGTGTGCACTCAAAATCTGGCCCAGGTTCTGCCTCTTGGGTCCAAAGAGAATAGGTTTAATCTCTTTTCCATATGCTAGGTTGTCACATGTTTGAAAACAATTATGATAGCTCTTTCTGAAGTCTTCTTCTAGCTAAACATTACCTTTGGAAAAAAATAATTCCTTATAAGATACAATTTTAGGCTCCTAATCATTTTTGGATTGGTTTTTAAACAGAGCAGAATAGAGCAGGATACTTCACCTCCCTTATTCTAAAGTTTATACTTCTTATAATGCAGCCTAAGATGTTATTAGCCCTTTTGCTTATCACTTCACATTGTTACCTCTTACTGATTTTCACTTAAAATTCTTATCTGTTTCATATGCATGATGGATAAGCCCTTTCTTTTCTTCCTTATACCTTTCCTTTTTGAGGGGGAGTTTCTTCCAGCAGGCAGAGCCCTGTCAAGTTACAACACAATTGTAATCTGCGTTGCGATGCTGTAAATAATCCTGGCACTCATATAAAATACTTCAACATTATCATAATGTTGAAATTGGTCATTGTCTTAAAGGATTATGATTCTGGATAGCAGCCTTTTCTCCATCTTCCTTTGGAAGATGTCATGAGAGACTATCAAATTCCTTCTAGAGCCTATACGTAGTTTACCCGTTCCCTGATCTTCTTCTCCTGCAGGTGTGACTTTTTAATGACCATGGCAGGTCAAGTCTATGGTACCTGCTACTCCCGGTCATGTTTTGAAATCACTATAATCGGGCGTCTGGGTGGCTCAGTTGGTTAAGCGACTGCCTTCGGCTCAGGTCATGATCCTGGAGTCCCTGGATCGAGTCCCGCATCGGGCTCCCTGCTCGGCAGGGAGTCTGCTTCTCCCTCTGACCCTCCTCCCTCTCATGCTCTCTGTGTCTCATTCTCTCTCAAATAAATAAATAAAATATTAAAAAAAAAAAAAAGAAATCACTATAATCTTTTGAGCTACTGCTATTTATTTTTTCTAGTTTTGAAATGGAAAATCTTTTTAATCTTTTTAAATTTAATTTCCAGATTTATATCTTGAAAATTAAGAATAATTTATTTAAAATCTTGAACATCTTTTGGCATCTGTAACACCAATTACTTTCTCCTAGCTAGGATTATGCTAGACTTTTCAAGTTGGCACATAGTTGGGTGTGCAACAGGATCAAGGAGCTCCTGTGAGGAAATCATCTGAACTCAACACTATGACGTATTTTCAAACCTCTTCTGCATTCTCGTGTGGTGACCAGGCACTGACTTAGGTTTTCTGTGATAGCAAAATCAAAAGAAAATGCTTTCATGGAAAGTGCAAAGCAAGCCCCCGTTCTAAGGGAGAACTTCTTGGTACACCTGGTACTCCACCCAGCAAGGAATTTATTTTATAGCCAAACCACGAGCATTTATGACATTATAAACAAACCCAAGCATTTTGGTGGGAAATTCACAAAACTGTGTTTAAAAAGTAACCATTATTGTTAATTTCTGAGATAGCATAAGCCTTTTCATATACTGTCCTAAGAAATAAACACTTCAGTTGAGTGGACGGTAGGATAAGGAAAGAGAAACAACATCTTGGTTTCTAGTGTTACAATCTGTTCAGGCCATAAAACTGGTAGCGTGAAAAACTTAGTCACGATGGCGTTGAAAATTCTATGTTAAAGCACTGTTTTTTATTAGTAAGGACTTGAAATCAGTGGTACTTTGTACTACTAAAAATCTTCCAGGAAAAATATTTTTATTCATCTTTAGAATCCTAGCTTATTAATAGAGGGTTTCTAATAGTAGCAAAATGTTTTAAATGCTAGCAGAAACATTAGTAATAAAAAAAAACTATGCTGGAAACTCTAAATGCTATGTAACTATTTATCTATACAGCCCCCTCCCCCCAGAAGCTTGATGGTTTTCTCACTAGATGTTTGACACATACATTTAATATTCTGCTGGAAGCAGCATATTTGTTTGAAAGCAGTCCAGGCCTGGGGGTGTCCTGGGGACAAGCAGCAACCGGTGCACATCCTCTTTGGTTTACTATAAAGAAATAGCTGTCTCAAAGAGTTTATCCTTCTTTAAAGTACTAATTTTTAAATGAAGAGTTAGGTAGACGCACTTCCAATTTTGTTTCCTCTAAAGTTGTATCTTTATTGGAAAATACTCTTGGTGTGGAAAACCCCATTTTTGCAGAACACTTAGTCGTGTCTCAAAATGCAGTATTTATTCTGCCAGCTTTCTGGAAAAGATTTGAACTCTCTGGGTTTAATAGACTACCCTAGATTTCCCTAAGAATCATCGTAGACTTTTCTGTGCCCCATCCTCCTGTCTCAATCAGCCCGGTGGATTCTGCTCCTGATAACCCAACCCTTCTGCTCAGTTCAGATGCTCATCACTTCTCAGCTGTGGTTTCATTTGTGTTTTTGAAAATGGCAGCCCCAAACTAGTCTTTCTGCCTCCAGTCTCAGCCCCCTTCAACGTGTTCCTTTTTTATTAAACAAGTAGAATATCCACCGTGCTCATTATTACACTGATGGGGGTGGGGTGCGTTCCAAGGACGCACATGGTCGATGTGGCCCTTGCCTTCAGGAAGCCTGAGCTGCTCGTCGGGAGCTAGACATTCAGTGCTTCCCTCATGATGAGTTACTTGATGACCCCGGGGATGGACGGTACTAACGAATATAAGGAACAGTGTAGAGTGTTGCAGGGCACTGGACTCAAGGGATGTATATTGGGGTTTCTTTCCAGGATGAGTGGAAGTCAAACACTGGGGAGGGGGGGCAGGCGGGGAGTGGGCAGGGTTGGGGGAGAAGAGCAGTCCAGACCAGGGAAAGCGATGAGGAAGTAGAGGGTGGGAGCACCTTTTGGAAATGGAAAGTTCTCATATGGGGAAAGAGGAAGGGGCAGAGTGGCTTAAAATGAAGTTGGGAGGGTCTGTGGGGCTTCTCGGCCACATTAAGGCATTTAATCTTATTCTGAGGAGCAGAGAGAATGTGGCAGAGGATTTTGAGGCAAGGGAGTGACGTGGCCAGATTCTCAGGGATTTTTGAAAGAGGGCACCCCTGCAGTGTGGAGGGGAGGCTAGTGGAGTAGGGAAGGGTGGTGGTGGGAGTCCATTGTGTGAAGCCAGGGGACAGTGGTGGTGATTTCCACTTGAGGGGTGCTTAGGGCCCACCTCACCAGGACTTGTGTCATCAAGGGACAGGGAGAGGAGGAAGCCAAGGAAGACACCCAGGCTTCTGGCTCATCTGACTGAGTGCCACTTGCAGAGGTAGAAGGAGCTAGAAGAGTGGGCAGACAGATGAAGATTCCGCTGTGGCTTGTGGGTGTGAGGGACTGTGGAACATGCCAACTGAAGAGCCGAGTGGGCTGTGGGCTGTGGGGTCTGGAGCCGGGGAGATGTCTGGAGTAGGCGTAAAAAATTCGAGAGCAATCAATAAATAGCAGCTGAATCCATGGCACAGATGAGCTCACCTAAGGAGAAACTTGACATTTTTGGAATGCTCTTTCTGGAAGACAGATGTGATCATAACAGGCTCCTGATTGAAAGTCTCTAGTGCGCCTCCCTCCCTGGGCACCCAGCAGGCTTAGCCAGCTCCTGGCTCCTCCTGGCTCCTCCTGGCTCCCACCTGCTTGAGTAGAGTGAGGTCTTTCCCTGGTGGCCCTGTGGTTATCTAGCATAAATCTCCGTTACCACGATTATCCCAGAGGCCTGTCACTGCGGCTTAGTTTCACATCTCTCATTAGGCTGTCACCACCTTCCGGGCAGAGTCTCCTGGTGAGCCTCTCAGGGTCCATGCTTCAGCAATGCCTGGTACCTAACGGGTCTCCTGCCGAACACTGGTTGAGTGGGATCAGGGACCACCCTCCTTATCCCAGAGCGCCTTCTCAAACACACACGCCAGCGAAATGGCTCACATGTAACAGGTGTACGCTGAATCCTGGTTGGAGAAAGCACTCACGCCACTTCTCCATATGCTTGAAATAACATGTATATTTATATGTTATGCATCACATATATGTATAGCTACACGTACACATGTATGAACACAATCATGTGGGTGTGCATACGTGCATACATCGTGTGACATTTAACTCTTCCCCCTCATCAAAGAACCAGTGGACTTAGGCATTCGGAAGAGAAGGCATTGCAGGCGAGGGGACCTCATCGGGAAAAGCCAGAAGCAGGTGAATGTGTGACCATGAGGAACCGGGCCTCATCTGCACAAACATCACAGAATGCCTCGAGCTGGACGCTGGCTCTTGAATCAATAAGGAGAAACATTTGCAAAAAGCACTTGGCGGTTCAACAGGCTTAAAACACATTATTTTCAGCCAAAGTAATTGACACAATGAAGTAGTTCTTGGCAAAGCCAGCATTTTTAACGTTAAAAGAGATTTGGCTGTTAAATCAGCCCCCCAAAAAGTTGTTTTATGTGACAAGAATTTTTACCATTCTTAGAAAAATATGCTCCAGTCGAGAAACAGTTGGGTGGACTTAGGACTCGCTTATGCTATAGAGCATCTTTACACATTTTAGCCCCAATTATAGTGCCATAAACAGCTGAAAATCCTTAGGAGGAGAACTGAGTGATGATACTTCATCTGTTATGGAGTCCCTCGCAATGCCGAACCATTCCTCGTAAGCCGTGGAGACTGCTCCTCGGGGACCGTATGGGAAAACTAATAAAGATAATGATCTGTTAGCATGGCTCCACCAAATTAGTCCTTTAGAAAGTAATTAAGCAGGACTGCCCACACTCCAGTGCTCTCAAAGACTAAAATCTGGCTCCGTGCATAGTATCTTCACCTTCCATGAAAATGGCCTTGTATTGAGTCGATATAATTTAATTATATAAAAATATGTGTTCATACTGCATCCTGTACTGACTGATAATGCTCTCACCACAGAGTCATGTCCAGACTGGAGCTTGTGCTTTCTGAGGCAGGGCTGGGGCCTGTTGTACTGTGTGGGCTGCAGGGGAGGAGAGGGAAGGGGGTGGTGCTCTCAGCAATCAGGGGCAGGTGGCCCAGGACTGAGTGTTTTACGGGTACCCCCCCCTTAATCCTCACTACACCCCTTTGAGGTGATGCCTGTTATCATCTCTGTTTTGACTGGTGAGGCAGCAGAGGCCCAAAAGTTTGGGTGACTTGCTCAAGGTCCCCTGGCCAGTGCTTTTCAGAGCTGGGATTTGAACCCAGGCACTCAGCTCTGCTGTCCACAGCATGCTGAGTGCTCAGTTATGCTCGATGAGCGAGTGATGGGTCAGAGGTGGGGGTGATCATGGATGCGGAGGGGGCTTAGGGGATGGGTGGTTCAGTCTGTGCCTTGCATCTCTGGGGGGGCCACGTGCCACATACCGACTCAGACCTGTGGGCCTTTCACTGGCTCGCTGTGGGGGCTCCAGACACATTTCCTTGTCTTCACCCCTGTTTCCCTTCCCATCATCCCACTATAGCACTTTCTGAGGGGGAAATCCCATTTATCTCTGAGTTGCTCAAAGTCCCACAGAAGTTCCCCATAGCTCAGAGGACAGGGGCTGGGTCTGGAACCACCTCCCCTCTGCCTCCCTGGCCCAGGGGCCTCCTCTCCCCGCACATGCCCTTGGATTCTGCCACCCTGGCTTCTTCTAGCAGCGTCTGAAGGCGCCACCTGCTTGACGTGCATCCTCAGATGTTGGGGCCCTGCCTTCCCCGTCCTTCTTCACCTGACCGCTCCTCATTCTTTAGGGAAGCCTCCCTAGCTCAGAGCTGCTGGAGGCCAGCTCCCCCGGTGACCCGAGCCTCCTGTCTGAGTCTCACTGCAAACCTTGATGTCCCTCCAGACCAGCAGCTCCTAGAGGACCACACTGCGGGCCCTCTGTACCTGCGCACGGACACAAAGAGCGAGCCATTTCAGTCTGGTAACCGCCTGCCGAGGAAGCTTTAGCATTCCCTCCGAGTGGCCCCTGTGACTGCTGTCACCAGCCTTCGTGACGCTGGTCAGTTTTCCTGTGAACAGCTCTGGTGCTTTCGGTTCTTCTCCAGCACCCTTGTACTCTCAGTATTCCCTTGCTTTTCTTAGAACCCTTTTTAAAAATGTTTAATTGTGGTGAAACGCACAGAGCATGAAATGCACCATTTTAACCGTGTGGAGCCTGCAGTCGGGTAGCGCTGAGCATATTGACGTCACCACCATCCATCCCCAGAACACCTGTCTTCATGCGGACTGAAACTCCCTTAAACCCAGACTCCCCTGCCCCGCCCCCAGCCCCTGGCGCCCCCCCCCCCCCCCCCCGTTTACTCTCTGTCGCTGTGAGTTTGACTACCCTACAGACCTCGTATAAGTGGAATCATGAAGGATTTGACCTTTTGTAACTGGCTTATTTCACTTGCTGAACCTTTTAAAAACTATTGTTTCATGAAGTTCTAGAATCCCAAACTGAACAACGTCTAACTAAGGGTTCAAAGCCGGGCATAAAGAGTGGGATAATTACCTCAAAGTTCAAGGCTGTCAGAGCCCCTGCTGGGTGTCACCTGATCACACCCACATGCCATCCAGCAGCTCTGCTCAGCCTATGTAAAGTCTAAGCTGCTTATCTCTGGAATCCCTGTAATAAAAAGTGTGTTCTTTCCCCCAAGCTAGCCTCACTGAGAGGCCAGGCTCCAGAAGGGCGGTGCAGAGTTCTAGAAACAAGGCTCAGGCTCGGAACTGTCTTTAAACCCATCGAACATCAACAGAGGCCCCTCTGACAATCAGAGCAGGGTCACAAGTGTCTAAGCTCTCTTAGGAATGGAGGAGGTGGGAAAAAAATGTTAGAGCAGTTTAGAAAAATGATGAGGGGCATATGTTTGCTAAAGAAATTCCGTGACATACGCCTTCTGATCACCAATAGCATGCATTCTCTCACAACTAGCTAAGAACCTAAGAAAGGAAACAGCAGATGTGAGACCCATGATCTAGGAAGGATCTGGGTGGGAGTCTTGGAATATCTCCTGAGTTTCTTTCTTTTTTAGAGATCGCTGTTACACATTTGGCACAATCTATGACATGACTGTCTGATTGGAGCATCTCATTTGCAGGACTGTTTTAAAAAATAAGCAAGCAGAGGCGTCCTACGTGCAAAATGAGTCATTCGCTCTTGAGAATGAGCACAAAAGATTATGTGCATCTCTTTCAAGACCCTCTGTGGTCTATCAACAAATCACTTTTTCCAAGGTTCAGAGCATGGGCTTTGGAGAAGGATAGGTCTGCGTTGGAATCTTAATTCTGCCACCTATGAAAAAGCTGGGGGAATGGACACCCTGACCCCACTGTCCTCCCTCCCTCCCATCTGCTGCTCTGTGCCCCGCTGGGCAGACGCAAAGGGAGCCAGAGAACAAAGGAGCATGTTGCAACACCCCCATCCCCAGCAGCCTCCCAGCGCAGAGGATAGGACAGAAGAGTGGAGGGAGGATCGGGAGGGCCAGTGCGAGAGGTCCAGCAGTGTGGTCTACAACGGAGAGGTTTGTGTCGAGTACTGCGTGTTGCCCTCCTGCTGTCTTGATGGTTGCAACCATGTTGACCTACCCTGCTTCCTGATGCCAAGTGGGCATCCCATCGATGTTGGATGTGGGGTCTTAGCACATCCCTCTGCCTACTGTGTGCATCGTTCCTCCAGTGCGCCAGGAGTTGCCATGGCTCTGTGGTCGTGCTTTATGCACCCTTAGCCCCTCCTGTTCACACACTGAGATGCAGTTCACCCTGGGGCCCCCGCTGTGTCCTAGTGAACTCTTCCGCATCTACCCAGAGCCACTTCATCTTTCCTCTCTGCGCTTCCAGAATATGATACGTACACCTCTGATTGCCACGGGGTTCACTCCGTCACTGCATTATGGTTAGCTCCCCAGCCTTTGTTTTCACCACCAGCTAGTGAGTTCCCTCAGGGCAGGGACCCTATATTGCCTTTCTACTTCGCTTCCTTCCCTTGCTCTGCAAGATGTTTGCACGTCGAGTATGTTTAATAAATGCTTGTTGAATGAAAAGTAAAGAGTAAAATTTTAGAAAGAGCCACGCTATCTTTAAATCATTCCGAAAGGCCAAGGGAGAACTTCCTGACCCTGAAGAGCTTTTCAGTACTGCCAAAAGCGCTTCTTCGTTGTTTACAGTAGTGAGATAGCTCAGCCGTATGTAGCAAAGCCCCCTAGCGAGTGTGGGATGGGATCAGCGCACAGACTTCCAAAACACGTGGACGACACATATTTGTGCACGTAGTTGGTGGAAAACTAGATCTATGAATAAAACCATATGTACAATTTTATTTTGTTTTATTTACCTGATTTCTGTTCACCAGGGCCTCTGAACAGAGTCCAACCACTGTCATCTGGTCCAACATCAGAGGGATTTATGGAGAGATGGGACAGTTTTACACAAAACCCCATATGCTGTGCACTGTGGACTCAGGGAGTTTTCAAGAGTAGTTTTGATGCGATTTTCATCCCCTTTATGGACCCAAAAACATAACCCCAATATAAAACAATCTCCTCTCTAGTATCTTAGAGTTCTAAAAGCTCCTTCAGATCTGTTTCTCACCTACTTCTCACAAGTAGACTCTGAGATGAGTGAAATACTGTTCATGACACTCATTTTACAGAGGGCCTGGCAGATGGATAGATGGATGCCGCCAGCTTCCCACGGCCACGCGGGTGAGGGACGGGCCCCAAGGACAGGTCTCCATCCAGGGCCCTTGGAGCTGTGCTTCTCTTCCTTGTCCTCGCGTCAGCAATTACTTCCGTCTGGTAATCTACCTTTAGCAGAGCACTCTGCTTAAAAAGAGAATATGGTCTAGATAATGGCATCTGTTATTCTGCAAGTTTTGTTGTTGTTTTGCTGGATCTTGAACACTATTAATGCACTCTGCTTTAGGAAAAGCTGACATTTAGAAACCTGGATGCATAACACATAAGCCGTTAGAAGATTATTTACAGGATTCCATAGCATTTTCTTAAAAGTGTGAATTTTCTTATCTTCTTAAATATCGTACTTACTGAACGTTGATCTTATTCTTCAGCACCACATTCTAGGTAGAGTGCCTTGCCTTTTTTTTTTTTTTTTTTAAACCCCTATTCTCCCTGAAATCACCATCTGATGTTTCTTAAAGGGACGGAGAAACTGCCAATGTCACAGGAGTACATCCTTATGCGTGTGGCCAGGAGTGTGTCTGGCGCATGGACAGGTGCCTCGGAGCCCAGGCTGGGGCTTGGCCTGTTCGCTAGATCCACCCTAGCATGGGCTTTGTCTCAGGTGCCCTGACACCGAGCAGCCCCAAGGGAGAAGTAGCTGCTAAGTCAGCCCATATCCCTTATCTGTGATTTCAAAATCCAGAAGGCTCTGCGCACCAAATGTTTTTTGGTAACTCGTTTGTTAGTTAGTCTTGGCCTGCTCTGAAATCACTTGGTAAGGAAAAAAACAGCTTATCTGAATTGAAGCATGTGGTTTTAATGGTTTATATTTATTTCTTTTGAGATGAGAGTTCAGCTTTCCTGTATTTTTGAGTGTGTTTTTATGGATGCTGCCCCGGGGGCTTCTGGGGCTATTGGATAATAGATGTGTGTTCTTTGCTTCCGTTCTGAAGTCAGAATCTGAATTCAGAAGCGTATCAGGCCCCGGGGGCTTGGGGGGGAAGGGGTTGTGCACCAGTGGGACCCGATAGTCAAGCTGGCCCTGTGCCCCCGGGACGGTTCCTGCTGAGACTCTGCACGGGTCTCCCCACTGTCCTGGATGCTGACCTGATGCCTGGCCGACGTGCAGGGCAAAGCCTGGCTTGTGGGTGAAGGGTTCCCCTGGAGGGAACCATAAAGCCACGATCGGGCAGCCACCTGTCACAGAGTCCTCCAGAGCCAGGCGGCCAACTGTGCCCGGTTTTGTGCCGAATTTTTGTCCCGAGAAAGCAAAGCTCAGGGAGAAGGGACTGACTTTGCCGTATTCTTCCCTCCTACCTGCCCTCCCTTGCTTCCATCCTCAGAAATTTGTGTGTCTCCTATTAACAAGGCCTGGCACTTGCCTTGCAAAAAGTAACAGTGACACTTCACATCTGCTCGCTGTCTCCAGCTGGTAGACTGTTTGGAGTTGCTCGCCCTGGGCTCACACTGTTCGGCAGCGGGACTGGGACCGGCCTTTTCCATAAGCCGAGGAACAGGGTTGCGTGGTTCGGCGACACCCAGCTCTCTAGCCACAGACCCCACGCTTCGTGCTTTCCCTGGTCTGCCGCCTTCGGAGGCCCCCACAATTATTTGTTGGTTTGGACCAAATTTCTACCTTCTGAGACCCATCTTTTCAAAGCCCAAGCCAAATGGAGTGGTGGCTCTTTTCACATTCCTGGGACAAAGCCGCCAGCTTTGGTGGGCCTCGGTTTTCTGTGCTATGAAGTGGGCTTCCTGATCCCTGCCAGTGGAATGGTCTGTGTGGTTGTGCTTTGTGAAAACTGGCACTCTCCCTGCCCAAATGGGGGAGGGATGATGCTCTTCCACCCCCGCAGGAGGACATGTCTGTGGGGTGTCCCCCATGCCTTGTGGGGTTCACCTCCTATACTCCTGACATCCTGAAGAGTGTTGCCTAGCTTCCTAAGTGAACGATAAATGTGAGTGGAGTTTATACAGCAGAGAATAATCTTGGTGGTTTGAGCTTGCTGACATTGTCAGGGGCGCCTTGGCAGGTGTGGGGCGTCCGCCGCCTTAGTGACATGTGCCTGAGGGCACTCACTAGGCCATATCTTTAGGACACCAGAGCCTCTGGGGATAGACCAGGGAAAGTCAATCAAATGAATGTTGTTTAACTAAAAATACAGATTTTAGGCAATATCCACACGATGATTCATTCCTTTTATGATCTACTATAGCTAGAAATAGTAACTGGGAGGCTGGGGAATTAGCATCTGAACCTAGTGGTCTTTTGGAAGAACCAAGTAGCATTCAGGTGTTCCTGGGAGTTTCTCCCCTGCTAGGAGCCTCTCGGTGACCTTTTCTGGTTGATTATGCACTCCCAGGGTGCATGGCCCTCTTCCCTCCCCAGACAATGGGTTCTACCAATTTGTCTGGCTCAGAGGTTTTCTCCATACCAACGAGACTCAGAGTGTTAAGATTTAGGGCCCTTTTGAAGTGTGGGTGGGGGGGAACACAGGCTTCTCGGCAGGGTTGCTGAAAGTTTCAGGGGTCAAGGAAATAATATAAACCTTTGAATACAGGCTCCAAATAGTTTGTTTGGAGTTCCCAGTGACTAGCATCTCAGTTACCAACTGCTTTGTTACAATTTGCTTTTCTTTAGCTAAACATTCTCACATGGTTTTAAAAGCAAGGGAAGGGATGAAGCTTTTCTAAGTGTAATGATTCTCTTCCCTGGTCCACGGCTAGCAAGGGGAGAGCGGGCAGAGGGCCCTTCAGCCAAAGGATCTCTAATTCACTCTGCCAAAAAATCCGTTCCACACTGTCAGCCCCACGTCTTTCTCCTCAAGGCTGAATAAATTAGGTGCCGCCTTTGGAAACGAAGTGCCCTGTTTGGCCAGGGAATCTTCGCTAGCTACCTTTCTTGAGGAAAGATGATTAATCTTATTATGCCCAGCCAAGAGGGTTACGGGTATGGCTGAACCAGTTTTGTGTGCTTTGAAATACCAACCCTGTCAATTTCATGTTTCTCGGTGAGCGAGCAACAAATGACAGATTCGTGCAAGAGAAATACTGGCTTTGATTTAAGGCAAAAAAAATACAACAGTTGCTTAGCTTTAAAAAAAAAAATCTTCAAGGCAAAAATTCAAATGCTGTAGCTGTACATTTATCTGGGTTTTGGTTGTAGAAAGGACAATCTAGTAGATTAATCAGGACTGACAGAAGTAACTACCTGTTAATAAAATATAGAGATATAAAAAAACAGTAAACTTTGCATATAATTTAATTATACTAATCCAGGTCAATAACAAGTTATCAACTAAAGTTAAGGAGACCTTGGACAACGTGGATGCTCAGGTTTATGCTCTGGAACATCTGACCCAGAGTCCCTTTTGCACAGAGCATGGAGGTGCTGATGGGCTTTGAGGCTCTGCGGACCGCCAGCCTGGGAGCCGGCCGGGGTCCATGGGGGACCCATGGGGGCCACGGACCTGTAGTCTTCTGCAGCGTTTGGTGTTCTTGTAACTCCTAAGAGACCACACTGTTCTCCCGCACACACAGCAAAGAATGCAAAGGGAAGATGGAGCCATTGTCCATTTTTCCGTAAACCTAGAGATGGAGAGGACCTGCAAGGATTCAGCAGAAATTCACCTTTAAATAAGAACCCCAAAAGAAGGTCACAGGAACCAAGTTTATTATAAAGCAGTGTTTAAATTAACAGGTCATAAAGCAAAGAGTGGAGTTTGTTTAAATACAAGTTAAGGCTGTTTGACAGAACACAGAGGGAGGCTTGCATCATAGCCCAATTGAGTCTGTTGAAGCCGGTCCAACTGCCCTCCCCTCCTTCCCTTTCCCCTTCCTTCTCTCTTCCCCCCTCCGTGAATCCTACAGCACGTGGACCAGTCAGCTCCCAGCCATGAAGACGCCTCTTCCCACATTCCTAGGCCACGACTACTCCCCTGCCGAGTGTCCATCCAGCAGGCGGGTCTCAGCAGTCCTTACTCGAGCAAAGACAAACTCTAAGTGAGTTTGGGCTAGACACTGTGCTAGGTCAATGTGCTCTCTACTCTCCCAGCAGTCCTGTGGTGGGCAGGCTGAGTTAGCTCAGGTTTGTGGATGGAACAGCTGAGACCCAACCAGGCAGAGTAATTTGCTCAAGGTCACACAGCTAAGGGAGTGGCAGAACCAGCATTCAAACTCTGGTTGGTTTGATTCCAGAACTTTCCTGTACAACCCACAGCTCGGGGTTTGGGGCACTGCCTCTTCATTTTGAAAACTGTGAGCTTGAATTTTCCCCAGTGCTTAAACAGATCCGTGAGGCTTTGTTTTAGAAACAAACTGTAAAATCTTCTACTACAGTAACGATGCATCCCTTGTTGTGTTGTGGTTAACACGGATTTATTTTAGAGAAAATTGCAATGATCTCTTCTTTTTCGTCTATAAACAGTGGCTTCTTTTTGTTTGCCTTTGTTAAAATGGGAATGAATAGATATTTATTTTCAATAGTCAAATTGAAGCAACTCTTTGTAATACTTTCTGCAGTCTGGGAGAACAGTTTTGATTGGATGGCAGAATTAGAGATTCGTAGAATAACCTAAGTGATCAATGGAGGAACATTTCTGAGTTGCTTTTGTTGGGTTTTCATAAACTAAGGGGATTTTTAGGGTGTTGGTGATTTTTCTTCTGTCTCTTCTTTATGATTTAAAAGATAAACCATGTTGGTGACCCTTGAATAGCTTCTCTCCTGGAGATGAGCGTTTTGTGTGGTTTTTTTCTCATTCAAATATAATTAACATACAGTATTAATTTGTTTCAGGTATACAATATAGTGATTCAATAATTCCATACATTACACAGTCCTCATTACAATAAGTGGATTCTTCATCTCCTTCACCTTTTTCCCCCATCCAGCACCCACCTCCCCTCTGGCAATCATCAGTTTGTTCTCCATAGTTAAGAGTCTGTATTTTGTCTCTTTTTTTCTTTGTTCATTTGTTTCACATATGAGTGAAATCATAGGTATTTGTCTTTCTCTGACTGACTTATTTCACTTAGCATTATACCCTCTAGATCCAACCATGCTGTTGCAGATGGCAAGATCTCATTCTTTTTTTTCTTTTTTTTTTTAAGATTTTATTTATTTGAGAGAGAGACACACAGCGAGAGAGGGAACACAAGCAGGGGGAGTGGGAGAGGGAGAAGCAGGCTTCCCGCGGAGCAGGGAGCCCGATGTGGGGCTCGATCCCAGGACCCTGGGATCACGACCTGAGCCGAAGGCAGACGCTTAACAACTGAGCCACCCAGGTGCTCCAAGATTTCATTCTTTTTTATCGCTGAGTAACATGCCATAGTGCGTGCGTGTGCGTGTGCGTGTGTGTGTGTGTGTGTAAATGCGACATCTTCTTTATTCATTCATCTATCAGTGCACACTTGGGCTGCTTCCACAATTTGGCTATTGTAAATAATGCTGCTATAAACATAAGGGTGCATATATCTTTTTGAATTAGTGTTTTTGTTTTCTTTGGGTAAATACCCAGTAGTGGAATTACTAGGTGATATGGTAGACCAATTTTTAACTTTTTGAGAAACCTCCATACTGTTTTCCACAGTGATTGTACCAGTTTGCATTCCCATCAACAGTATACTGAGTTTTTTTCCCCACATCCTCATCAACACTTGTTGTTTCTTACTTTTGATTTGGTTTTGATTTTAGCCATTCTGACAGAGGTGAGGTGATATCTCATTGCTGTTCTTTTTTTTTTTTCATTGTGGTTTTCATTTGCATTTCCCTGGTGATAAGTGATGTTGAGCATCTTTTCATGTGTCTGTTGGCCATCTGGATGTCTTCTTTGGAAAAATGTCTATTCAGGTCCTCTGTCCATTTTTTAATTGGATTTTTTGGGGGGAGGTGTGTTGTATCCGTTCTTTATATATTTTGGACGTTAACCCCTTATCAGATATGTCATTTGCAAATTCTCCCATTCCACGGGTTGCCTTTCTGTTTTGTTGACTCTTTCTTTAGCTGTGTGAAAGCTTTTTATTTTAATGTAGTCCAGTAGTTTAATTTTGCTTTTGTTTCTCTTGTCAGAGCAGACATATCTAGAAAGAAGTTGCTATGGCCCATGTCTGAGAAATTAGTGCCTATGTTTTCTATTAATTTTATGGTTTCAGGTCTCACATTTAGATCTTTAATCCATTTTGAGTTTGTTTTTGTGTATGGTGTAAGAAAGTGGCCCAGTTGCATTCTTCTGCATGTTGCTGTCCAGTTTTCCCAACACCATTTGTTAAAGAGATTGTCTTTTTCCCATTGGATATTCTTGCCTCCTTTGTTGTAGATTAATTGACCGTATAAACATGGATTTATTTCTGGGCTCTCTGTTCTGTTCTCTATGTGCCTATTTTTTTTTTTTTTTTTTTTTTAAAGATTTTATTATTTATTTATTTATTTGAGACAGAATGAGAGACAGAGAGCATGAGAGGGAGGAGGGTCAGAGGGAGAAGCAGACTCCCCGCCGAGCAGGGAGCCCGATGCGGGACTCGATCCCGGGACTCCAGGATCATGACCTGAGCCGAAGGCAGTCGCTTAACCAACTGAGCCACCCAGGCGCCCTCTATGTGCCTATTTTTGTGCCAGGACCATACTGTCTTGATGACTACAACTTAGTAGTATATCTTGAAATCTGGACTTGTGATGCCTCCAGCTCTGCTTTTCTTTTTCAAGATTGCTTTGGCTCTTCGGGGTCTTTGGGGGTTCCACACAAATTTTAGGATTATTTGTTCTAGCTCTTGTGAAAGATGGCTGTTGGTACTTTGGGAGGGATTATATTAAATCTGTAGATTACTTTGGGTGGTATGGACATTTTAACAATATTGGTTTTCCCGATCCATGGGCATGGAATAGCTTTCCACTTGTTTGTGCCGTCTTCAATTTCTTCTGTCAGTGTTACGTAGTTTTCAGAGTATAGGCCTTTCGCCTCCTTGGGTAAATTTATTCCTAGGTATTTTATTCTTTTTGGTGCAGTTGTAAATGGTGTTATTTTCTTAATTTCTCTTTCTGCTACTTCATTATTAGTGTATAGGAATGCAAGAGATCTCCGTATGTTAATTTTATACCCTGTGACTTCACTGAATTCATTTTGCATTTGCTCAGAGGTAAAAGGTGGCTCCTGCAAGATAGAGATCTCAAGGAGGGAGAATGTGGGGATTCCTGTGTAGTGAGTACTTCTCATGGGATGTCTGCTGATACTTCAGAGCATAAAGGTTTACACGTTGTTTTACTTTTCCCTCATTCTGGCCTTTTCCCCTTTCTTTCTTTCTTTCTTTCTTAATACTGTGTTTGTCCCATTGATCTTCTTTACACCCCCTCCCTTCAGAGGGTTATTTTTGATACCAAATGCTGTCGATGAGATGTGCAGTGAGGCCTGGGGTCTCCCGTGGTCAGAGATCCAACTAGAAGTACTTGATCTGTGTTTTACTGGATTCCCACAATGCATTCTGTGTAGGCAGCTGGTACTCTAAGGACCTGCAGACACAGACATGCGGGTCCCAACGCTGGATGCTCTGCTCAGCTCACCTGGTGCTCCTGGTGACATCTGGGGTCCAGTTCCTGTGCTTCCTGCTCCCCAGGCTTTCTCCATATCACCTCTCACTTTGGTCCAGCTTTGAAAATTGTAGATTCTGTTTGAAATGAGGAAAGCCTGCGTTGAAATGGTGCAATTGTCAGAGGCAAGTACAAAACACACTTCTCACTATGAGGCCACTCCAGCCAATTCCTAAGGAAAGAAGGGAGCCTGTTGTCATGGAGATGTATGTGTCTGCCTTTCCAGTCTGGGTCCTTCAGTTTGACACCAGGGGTCAGAGGTCACACCTTCCAGTCCATCTGGCGTTTGAATGGCCCTTGGACCTATGCGTGGTTTTGATCACTCGAAAGATATTGATGCACTGGATTGTGCTGATGGTCCGAATGTTGACACATCTCATTATAGAGTACCAACAAAATCACATGAGTTAATATCACCACCAGTACCACCAGAAAAGCCTATAAGTATTGGGAAGTTATCAAGCTCACAGACGCTGGTATACAAGTTTTCCAAAGTTCTGCCTTGTTCTCGAAAGCTCCAATTTTTATCATTGGCAAAAAATACTATAATTGTCATTCTTGAAGGGACAAGCTCACTCCACTCATTTTTGAGAAAATGATTCCAAACACTTATGTCCAATTAGGCACACAGTCTGTCTCTCAGCTGCTCCTGCCGGTGGAAAGGCTGAGTCCTGAAGAAAGCTCCCAACTCAGGTGCACAGAGCTTTGCCTCAAGACAACCAGTGTATTTTGGTCAATGTAGCAAAAGTGCTTTATATGTACTTGCCGTTTGTCACTCAGAATATTAAAGAGACGTGTTCTTAAGGGGGTGAGTTTTAATAAAATTACTATTGTTTGCAGATCCAGCAAAGACATCCCTACATGCACTTGGTATTTTTACTCTAAGTGGCAGCAAAGAGCCCAGTGACCTGGTGCCACCACCTCGATTGGGCCAAGGCGCTCCCGGTTTTAGCCACTGCTGCTTCTGCACACATCAACACAGTGACAAAGGCAGATAAAATCTTGGGATTATGATGAAAATAGTTTTGACCTCATGACTTCCTAAAGGGGCTCTGGGGCTCTCAGGCGTCTTGGACCTTCCTTTTAGAATCGCTATTCTCAGTATTGGAAATAGCTCTTCACGCAGCATGCCACGGAGGGCTGGCTTTGTGCCAGGTGATGCGCTAGGGGCTGGAGAGACCAACAAGGACTGTCACAGTCTCTGTTTGCAAGGAGATCACGGTCTGATGGAGAAGGGGTTAAGTCAGCATGGTGATAACGGTCAGCTGAGGGGATGCCTTGCAAATATGGAGAAGAATCACCCAAACAGCTCACGGATCTAGCGGTGGTAATGAGGGGTGTTTCTTGGAGGCAATAGCAATGATCTGATGAGCTTTAGAGAGTAGAAGTAAGCCAGGTAAAGAACAGGGGAAGGGGTTCCATGAAGATCGAGTGGCTTGGGAAAAGGCTTGGAAGCAGCAGAGAGTTTGAAGTCCTTGGGGGAAACTTGGAGCCCAGGAGCTGGGGGGGTCACGGGGGGCAATAGCGTATGCAGAAGCTGGACCCCAATGCTAGGTATTTCATCCCAAAGACATGGAGACCGCTACAGGATGTGGGCGGGGCTCTGAGGTAGTCAGATCACTCTGATGGAATGACAAATGGGAGGGCGGCTGGTAAGACCGTTGGTAGGTGAGCCAGTTGGGGCGCCCCCAGGAGCCCAGAGAGCAAACCCCAAGACCCAACCAGGCAGGGATAACAGAGATGGGATCCATAGACAATTGAACAGCTATTTCATAGTCTAAATATTGAAATTTAGAGTGGGCAGGATTTGACGATTGATTTGACATTGAGGGTAAGAAATATGGAAACGTTAAGGACATGCTGAGATTGTAGATTAATGACTGGCTGTCAGTGGTGCGTTCAGAGGTGAGGGAGCAAGGAAGGTGATGACAGGCAAGACAGCGACCTTAACTTCACGGATTATATTCATCTGCACACACACACGTATATACATGTATGTGTGTGTCTGTGTCTCCAGGTGAAGATATCAGTGGGCTAATGGAGTCAGGTCTGGAAACAGGGACGGTTTGGGCCAGAGACGTCAACTGAGGATCATCCATAGAGGACAGAGGACATGGCTGAAGCCCCAAGAGTTGGCGAGACCACCCGGGAGAAGAAAGGCTCTAGTGCAGAGAGGAGTCAGGGTGGGTCAGCAGGTGGGGGAGGAAGGCAACCCAAGATCTGGGTCTTCCTGGTCCTGACATCTCTAGAAGAGAGGAGAGAAAATGGAAAAAGCAGCCACTTTTCCACTAAATGCTGCATTATGATCTGAGCATGCTTCTAAATGTAACGTGCTGAACAAGATCCTTTATGAGCAACACGGCCTATAGAACACATATTTTTGTTCCTCAACTAAACACAGACTTTAAGTCTGGGAAGGATGATTAAAAATACCAGTTACAGTTTACATTCCACCTCTACTCCCCCAGCCCGACTATTTTTCTTTTATAAATAGGGTGGCTTTTTTCCCCATCTATGGTTTCATAGTTTGCAGACATTTTACCCTTTTTTCTTGATACTCATGACATTGTGGAAGTTAGGATTTCCATTCCGTCCGATGGCCAGAGAGGGAATTCTAATGTTGGAAATGCTGTCTTTCCCGCGTGGCTCAGGCGAGGTCTGGTCCTTGGCATTGCGGGTCAGGAGGGGCAGGTCAGAGGGATGTGTGCTCATCTCAGAGCTAAAGTAGCCTGTTGTGTCAGGATCATTTTCTAGCGGTTTCCCTCTGCAGCAGTAGGTGTGAAGCAGACATGGGTGGGAAGAAGGGGGAGTCTGGAAGGGGGCAGCTCAGCCTCTCCCTGCTTGGCATCCCTGGCAATGCCCAGGCCCACCCTGAATGATGGCTGGGCACCAGGCAACCAGTCTGATGATTACTATTTTGCATTTCTCCTTACATTTAAAAATGTTTTTCTAATGTGATTCTGTACTCCTAAAATCAAAATGGATTAAAGATCAAAAGGGGACACCTGGGTGGCTGAGTCGGTTGGGCATCCATCCAACTCTTGGTTTTGGCTTGGGTCATGATCTGAGATCCCTGATGTCAAGGTTGTGGGATCGAGCCCCACACTCCACACTCGGGGAGTCTGCTTCTCCCTGTCCCTCTGCCCCTCCCCCAACTCACGTGCTCTCTCTCTAAAATAAATAAACAAATCTTTTTTTTTTTTTTAAGATTTCACTCATTTATTTGAGAGAGAGAGAATGAGAGACAGAGAGCACGAGAGGGAGGAAGGTCAGAGGGAGAAGCAGACTCCCTGCCGAGCAGGGAGCCCGATGCGGGACTCGATCCTGGGACTCCAGAATCATGACCTGAGCCGAAGGCAGTCGCTTAACCAACTGAGCCACCCAGGCGCCCTAAATAAACAAATCTTAAAAAAAAAAGAAGAAGAATCAAAAGAATCTCCTAATTCCAAACTTGCGGCACACAGACAATTCACTAATAACCCCCAGCTGTCTATTAAAGGTGCTTCCCCCATCAATCAGCCTCCAGGAGGGGTTGTGCTGGAAGAACCAGCCGTAAGTGTTGCTGACTGGCAACTTGGCAGCAAGGGTTTTAGCAACCACCTAGAGGTGGGTGTGCAAGTTGATCTCTCTTGAAATATACTTTCATTTAAAGCTTTTTAGCTCTGCCTATACACTGTCTTTTGAAGGCAGAGGGAGGTTAACACAGTATTTTATTTTATTGATATATTATTCTCAGTTTTGCATCTACTGAAAATGAATTGTAGGGTGTGTTACTCTGGCTGTGATCAATGCTGACGCGTCGTCGAAAGCCAGTCGCTCACCACGTTGCCGGTAGAAGTACCTTCAGAAGGAGACTTCTGTACATCTTGGTTCTTGCGGGTAGCTGTCAGAGCTCAGGACGGGGCAGCTTGCAGGGAGAGGGTTCTCGGGGATGAGAGGAGCACCTTTCCAGACTTTCTCTCTGCATCACGGTTTTACTCTTTAGTTTGAAATGACTTCTTAGCAAACCAGTCCTACACATATCCAGACAGACAGGGAGAGCGTCCGATCAAAGAGACAGACTCATCATTTCCCCATGAACCTAATGCACTTCCTATGAGCAAACTCATTCCTCCATGCAACTCACACAGGCTACCCTAACATCCGACGAGGATCTGCAGGAGCCCGGCTCAGAATCGAAGCCGTGGTTTTCTTGGGTTCAGCTCCGGGTAACGGCTGTGTTGAGGTGTCCTGTCGCAGCCGTGGCCGGAAAGCGACCCAAAGCACACTGCTAACAGGGAGATGGGGGCAGCCTGAAAGGGGGCGGCCATGCTGGGAAGGCACAGAGAGCCCGGGGCAGGGTTCAGCTGTGATTTTTACAAAGCCAGCGCACTTCCTAACTGTGGAATCACCTGCTTTAGGAAAGTACTGTCCCCCCAAATCGTTGGCAGGCAGAGGCCGAGGCTGGGTGCTAACTAACATTACTGCTGGATGGATTCTTGCACAAGCTTCTACATCTGTCCTGCTTTTATAGAAAGCTCTTTAAATTTGAGTGTCTCAGCATTGTGACCCCTTGAAATAGGGTCATTATCCCTATGGTATGGATGAGGACATTGAGTCTAGGGTTAAATGGTCTGTTCGGGGTTAACACGCCCCTAGCATGGGTCTTTCAAGGGCTCTTAACTGTTTGTTGCACCTGCTATCTTCTGCGTCAGGAGGAAGGGGACATTTATCTCTTCCAACTCGAGAGATTCTCCCCCATGTGACAACAAATGATGAAATGGAATCGGAGCAGATCTAAAAATCACTTAGATTAGGATCGACAGTTACATCTCTAGGTGCTCCTATGTGTGTTCTATAATACGCTTCTGTGGCTAACCACAGACCATTAACAGTAAGCATATCTGCGGTCAGATAGCTGCAGTATTCACTCCGTATCAGCAGGGCTGTGGGTCAGGGGGACAGGATGAAGCGGCGGCTTCGAATGATGGCACATCACTGTGGAACACTGAGTAATAGGAGCAGACAGACAGCCTGGTGTGCAGAAATGAGAGATTGGGTTGCTCTTTTCTGAACAAAGGCATTTTGCAGCCTGTGAGGTAGTTGCAAATGATTGCAAATAGGAGCTCTGGCATCCAACCAGAGGGCAGACATGTCTCTTCAGTACTTATCATGCTAGGGTTCTTTTTCCAAAAAAAATTCCACTTTTTTTTAGACCATGGCACTGTCGTTAATGGTATTTTGGAGTACCAAATGCAGGAGCTGTCTAGGAGAATATGTGTGCATGCGTGTGTGTGCGTGCATGCGTGCGTGTAAGGGGGGACCTAGTAACCAATGAATAATCATGGAACAGCACTCAGTTGTTTGAATAACCCCAGCAATAATAACCTCTTACATGTAGAAGGTACAGTGACATTTTCGAAGTACTTTCCACAGGTGTCATTTGAATGATAGTTTAGTGAGGTCGTTGTGCTCCCGCCAGGTCTGCCCTCCCCACCCCTTCTCTGCTTCATGCTCTGAGTCCTTTCTTCATCCCTCCACATCAATTGTCTATAGCCTCCCCTGTACGACACCTCTTGGACGGGGACTTGCAGAACCCGTCACCTTTGTCTGCCTTACTTTTAAAACGTCATTGATTTTCCTTTTGTGATGATGCGGGTCCCCCATGGAGGGCATTGGACTCGAACTTGCCCACACGGGTTAGCGGCAGAGGAAGCTCCGTTGGAGTGACTTGCTAGCCCGCCGTGCTCTCCTGTGTTCGGCCGTGTTCCTGATTTCCATTCCTCGGTCCCCATTTCAGCTGGCTGAAACCTCCCTCCAGCCTCCTCCTATATTAACACTCCCTCTTCTTGGCCCAGTTTGCTCCACCAGACATGCTGGTTGTCAGCGGTCCAGTCCATCTGTGTCTTCTGGATTTGCACCGGAGTGTCAAAGCCTTGACAGGCTGGGCTCCCGCCTGCCTAAGTGCCGGGCCCTCCAGAACCCACCTCCTCCGGGAAGAAGACCAAGGCCCCCCTCTGCCTTTCCAGCTTGAGACTCACCACCCGCCAGGCCTGTCAGTTCCAGGGGGCGGTGGGGGAGGCTGCCTTCGCATGCGTGGCTCGCGTCTTTTTATACCTACTCGATTTCTTTTTATAAAATCACTGCTCTGGGGACCGTGCTGCCAGCAGGATAGCTGCGTCTCTCACGCCTGTGCTGGCTCCTGGCTCCCAGCAGCGTCTGCCGCGTACGTGGGCCTCCTTGGCTGCCGTGGGTGTCGATCCTGTCCTGGCCTCACCAGAGCCGTGTCCCAGCATAGCCATCAGAGCTGGGGCCCTTCCCGGTGGCGGGGGCTGTGGCAGAGAGTCACGGGTCTTGGCATCACAAGGCCTGGAGGAGACCTTGGGTCTGAGCCTGAATTTCTATCATCTGCAAAATTGGATCAAGTGATCGTGCAGTACCTATCACAACACCTTGCTCATTGTACAGACAAATGAAACAGCGTGTGCAGAAAGACTGCGGGCTCCAACAGCGCTAGAGGAGAGCTAGTTTGCTGTTTCTTCCAGCGTGTATTTATCGAGTGCCTCTGGCATGCCAAGCCAAGCCCACGTCTAGGCTCTAGAGAAAGAGCAGTGAGAACAGGAAAAGGTCCTTATGGTCTAATAGGGAAGAGACCACAAGCAAGGAAGCAAATCAGTGAGCAAGGTAATTTCCTAAAGTAGTAGGTACCCTGAAGAAAGTGAACTAGTGACTGAAATGACTGGGATTGGGTAGTCCAGATGTCACTCTGTATCACTCAGTGTCCAGCACCATTTCCTCCAGGAAGCTCTCCCTGCTTGCTCCAGGCTAAAACAAGAATAGCTGTGTTTTGTTAGGAGGACTTTACTAGGCATTGTTTCTAATCTTCACTCTTCCCTGTAACACAGAGCACTTATATATAACACTTTACAATCAGGAGACCCAGGCTCAGGGAGATCAAGCAATTGCCAACATCTCATAGCTAGAATGCGGCAGAGCTGAGCGCCTGCCTTCAGTGTCTGCCCTTTGTACCACGTCTCTGATCCTCCCAGTTCCCCCGGGCCCTTATGTCCACCTCTGTTCCATCACTCCCTGTAGCCTGTGGACTGATGGTTTCATGTGGTTTTCCCTGTTAGCTCCTGAGCTCCTGAAGGATGGGAGCTGTTACCCTTAGCACCTGGAGCAAGGCTGAGCCCTTCCTGGGAGCTCCTCCTGAGTTCACTGAATTCATCACAGCTCCAGCCAGCCCCTTGCCTGTGCAGGGCACCATGGATTTTCACTTACACGTTCCAGAATTCTGCCCTGCAGACGGCGGTGGGAACGGTCAGATGGGGTATGTTTGGAGAGAAAACATGGGGCATGAAGTCTCTTTTAGCTCGGAGTCATCTCTGTTCACAGGAGCTATGACTTTTAGGACAGTCTGGCCTCTCAGCTTTGTGGTGAGTGAGCGGAGATCTGTCCCTACAGCAGCTGAAAACCCTTGGCACAGTTAAATCGTAACAGGTGATGGTGCCCGCTTCCATGAGCGTTCGTTCTTGTGAGGGCTGACAGTGTGCAGCATGTCAAGGGGCTTGCCTGCGTTGATTTTGAGCAGGGATAGGATGCAGCTAAGTGGTGGGGGTGCACTGAGCAGCAAGCAGTGAGGGCTGGGCTTCTGGTCGTGACCACTCCCTCCACCGAATCCAGTTGCCAAGAGCATCCTTATGCAAGCAGCACATCATGGCCTCTCCCAGGGTTCCCACCGGTCTGTGAAAATGCTCGTGCCCCACCACGCCTGGACACTCGCCTTTGTTCACCGACTGGAGCAAGACCACCACCACATAGCCCAGTGCTGGTGTCCCAGGGTCACATTGCCCTGCTCCTCGAAAAACTTCTTAGGGCAAAGAAGAAAAAAATGACTGTTTATTTGAGAATTCTGTGAGCGCTACAAACGTGATCACATTTTGGAGGGAAAAAAGCTGACGTGCACACTGAGGCCAAAGAGTGAAAATGAGTCAGGAACAGAAGGCGTGTGAGAACATTGTTGTGACCAGAGATGTTCCGCAAAACAAAGCATTGTGTATTGACCAGGAATAGCATGTGATTGTGGCTCAGAACACTGCAGAAGGCTATTTGAGGTGATTCCAGATACGGATGTAGTGAGTTTTTTATTCATTCGGAGCCAGGCATCGTACACTATTAGGTGCAAAGTCAGTGCCTCTGTGCAGAATGTGGTCTTGGTCCTGCTGCACAGAGAGCCCCGTAGCAGGCTCTAAATACCTGGGCAGAGCAGCCGGACCTGGTGGGGACTAGTGCTGTGTAAATACCCTTGTATGTTGAAGTCCTAACACCCAGGACCTCAGAAGGCGACTGTCGTTGGAGATAGATCTTTAAAGAGGTAATTGAGATTCAGTGAGGTCCTTAGGATGGGCCCTGATTGATATGACTGGCATCCTATAAGAGGGGGGATTGGGGCACAGACTTGTACAGAGACAACCATGTGAGGACACAGGGACAAGGGGGTGTCTGCTCGCCAAAGGAGAGGCCTCAGGAGAAACCAGCCCTACCAGCACCTTGATGTTGGGCTTCCAGCCTCCAGAACACTGAGGAAATATGTTTCTATTGTTGAAGCCTCCCAGATGTGGGACGTCGCTATGGCAGCCCCAGGAAACACAGCTCGTAAGGCTGCTGGACCGCATTGGCAGGAGTACTGCAAATACCCTAGCAGAGAGCCTGGACCCAGGGGCTCGCAGCGCGCGTGTGCTGTTCGAACATGACCAAGCACTCTCCCTCCGCAGGGTCCTCACCCGGAAAGAGGGAGACAGGAACTGGAAGTTGCTGGTGTGCTTGCAGGCTGGGCATTGATCTCTGGGTTCATTTCCTAGATGGCTGATAGTTAAGTTCTTTTTCCTTCTGGATCCAAATCATCATGTGCTCATTATCCCCCAGTATTTGTTCCATTTTTGTAATTTAAAGAATGGGGGTGCGAGCTTGTCACCTGCTGTTTGAACCAGGCACTTCTTTGGATGCCTCCTGTTTCTATTTGGCAAACTCCTTTTGGTCCTTTAAAACTCAGCCACCACTGTCTTCAGCGCCAGGAAGCCTTCTAGACGCACTGAGCTCGCCTGAGGGCCCCTGTCCGTGCCTCTTGGGAACATCGGCTTGTATTCTTGCCCTTACACTTTTGTTAATACCATTGTTTGTACCCACGAGGCTTTGCACTTTGCATCTCCACCACCCAGTGCTGCCTCTAGCAGAGAGAGCGGGTGGGTGCATGAAAGCATGAATACAGGTGACCCCTGAACAGCACAATGTGGGTTTGAATGGTACGGGTCTACTTATATGCAGGGTTTTGTCAATAAATACAGTCCTGTAGATGTATTTTCTCTTCCTTATGATTTTCTTAATAGCATTTTCTTTTCTCTAGCTCACTTTACTGTAAGAATGCAATGTGTAATACATACAACATACAGAATATCTGTGAATCGACTGTTTGTTATCAGTGAGGCTTCCCGTCAACAGCAGATAATCAGTAGCTAGGCTGTTGGGGAGTCAAATTATATGTGGATTTTTGACGGTGGTGGGGGGCTCAGCATCCCTAACCCTATGTTGTTCAGGGGCAAACTGTATATCATTTTGTTGAAAACCAGTCATTCAAAATGATTGAAGAAAGATTGGGGTACCTACTTAATGTCATAAAATATATATAACAAAATTGGCTATTTGAACCGTCTTAAAGTGTACAAATCTGATGATGCGAATTACATTCACAAAGTTTGCAGCCATCACCACCATCTATTTCCAGGATTTTTCCATAACCCCAAACAGAAACTCGGTCCCCACAAATCAGTAACCTCATTCTCCCCTGCACCAGCCCAGCAGCCCCTGGCAACCTCCAATCTGCTGTCTGCATTTATTAATTTTCCCAGGCTAGATATTTCATATAAGTGGGGTCGTGTAATATTTTTCTTTTTATGACTGGCTTGTTTCACTTGGCATATTTTCAAGTTCCATCCACATAGTAGCAGGTTTCCGAACTTTATTTGTTTTCGTTGCTGAATACTATCCATTGTATGGATGCACCATATCTTCTTTATCCATTCATCGGCCAGTGGACACGTGGGGTGTTTCCATCTTTAGGCTATTGTGAATAACACTGCTCTGGACGTGAGGGTGCAAATAACTGTTCAAGTCCCTGTTTCCAGTTCTTTGGAGTGTATACCCCAGGAGTGGAATGGTGATTCTATGTTTAACTCTTGGAGGAACCACCATGCTCTTCTCCAAAGGGGCAGTGCCTGAGGGTCAGTCTCTCCACATCCTTGCCAAGGCTTGATAACTTTCAGTTTTGTTGCTTCTTGCCATCCTAGTGTGTGTGCAGGGCTGTCTCATTGTGGTTTTGATGTACAATTTCCTAATGACCAAAATAATGTTAAACATCTTTTCATGTGCTTGCTGGCCGTTTGTGCATCTTCTTTGGAGAAATGTCTATTCAAGTCCCTTGTCCATTTTTTTTTTTTTTGTTGGGTGGTTTCTTTTTGTTATTGAACAAAATGGTCAAAACTTTAAAAAGTGTACTCCTAGAAAATGTATACACCTCTTAATACTTGGCTTTCTAGGAAGCTTATTCTCTGAGCGTCTAGATTGACAAAGCTATTTTAATCATCTCCTGTCCCTCCCCACTCCCAAGTCTCTTGGCTTTCTCCCACTTTTTTCTAGTATTCACGTTTCAGATTGAACTTTAAATAGATCTCAAATAAAGAATCAAACTGCAAAGTTTCACTTTGGAAAATGCTACAGCTCAAATGCACAAGTATCCTTTTCACATGCATTTAAGAAATTGGAGAACTAGATTGTCAATTCCTATTACTCAAAAACACCCTGTAAAAGTGATAACATTATGGAAATGTACTCTGAGCTGTATTTCCCGATGTTTTTGGTTGGGGCTGGAAGCAGGGTTTTGAATGTAGAGAGGCAGATGTCTTCTTGGCTAGATCTGAATACTCAGCTCCATGGTTTAGTAAGGTGTTCAAGGTCAGTATCCCCCTCTGTAGAGGGAGAGCCGGGGGTGGGAAGGTACAGCAGCCCCCAAGGATGGGTGCTGCAGAATGCATCCTGCATCCCAGCCCTGAGGCACTGCTCCCGTGGGACCATCAGCAGCTGTGTGCTGGGGGGCTGTATCTTTTGTGGAATTTGGAATGAGGAATTCCCAGTGGGATTTTCAAAGCTAGTCTAAGAGGGTAGAATTGGGGGTGGGTGGGAGGTGGGAGAAATACAGTTGCACTGTGACTGCTGGAATATGTAATTCCTTGCTTTGATTAAAAATCTTTTCCTTTTTTTTTTTTAAGAAAAAATCTGCTATAATTTTTAGGTCCAGAACAGTCCAATTTATCTTTTTCCCTTTCTTTGTTCAAACTCAATATTTTCCTCTTCTTCTTCTTTCTTCTTCATTTTTTGCATCCTGCCTCATTCCATGAAGATTCTGATATCTTGTAACACATGAGTAAGTTTTCTAGATTCATTAAAATATATTTGATTTTTTTCCTCTTCTTTTTTTACCGAAAGACGGAAAGGTTTTTTGTTTGTTTGTTTTTGCTGCTTCCCTCCCCTTAAAAAAAGAAACTTTCTGGAAATACCATTGATGTGCAGTAATCTGAACATATTTAAATGAACAATTTGGTGAACTTTTACATATGCATGTATCTGTGAAACCATAACCACAATAAAGAGGATGCACATCATCCCTTAAAGTTTTTTGTACCCCTTCATCATCCCCCCTGCATCCCCCTACTTTCCAACCAATGACCTTCTGTCCCTGTAGCTTAGTTTGCATCTTGTATAATTTTATATAAATGGAATCATTCAGCATGTACTCTATTTTCTGGCTTCTTTGACTAAGCATAATTATTTTGAGATTCATCCATATTGTTGCTTCTATCAATGTTAAAATGTTTTATTACTGAGTAGTATATCCATTTTGCGGACATACTACAGTTTGTCTGTGCATTCATTGGGTGATGGACATTTGGGATGTTTCCAGTTTTTGGCTATTACAGACCAAGCTGCTCTGAACTTTTGTGTCCAAGTCTTCGTATGGATGCATGCTTTGCTTTCTCTTGGGCAAACACCTAGGAGTGGAATGGTTGGACCAGACACAGTGGGTATGGGTTTAACCGTTTTCCAAAGTGGTAGTACCATTTTGCATTCCCACAGCAGAGCATCAGAGATCCAGTTGCTCCACACACTAACCCACACTTTTTGGTAATGTATCTGATTTTGACGTTAGAGTCATGCTGGCATATAGATTAATTGAGAAATAGTCTCTCTCTTCAGTTGTCTGTAAGACTTTGTATAAAGTTGGTATTATTTCTTCCTGAAATATCTGGTAGAATCCGCCAGTGACGTTATCTGGGTATAGGGTTTTCTTCATGGAAAGGTTTTTAACTATAAATTCAGTTTCTTTAATAAAGCTATTTAGATTATCTGTGTATTCTCTCGTGAGCTTTCGTGGTTTTATCTTTCAGAGAACTTGTACATTTCATCTAAGTTATTGAATTTATTGGTATAAAGTTGTTCTTAATATTCCCTTCATACAGATACTTTTAGTATCTGTAGATCTGTAATGATGTTACCACTTATTCGGCTACTAATATTTTGTGCCCTTTCCCTTTTTATCCTGACTAATTTGGCTACAGGTTTGTCAATTTTATTTATTGTCTCCAAGAACGAGCTTTTCGTTTGATTGATTTTCCCTATTGTTTTTTGTCCTGGTTCATTGATTTCTGCTCTGAAGTGTATCACTTCCTTTCTTCTGCTTCCTTTGGGTTTCTTCAGTAGCTGAGGTCATTTTCCTTCACCTCCTCGTCTCCCTTTTCTTTTAAAGATTTATTTATTTATTTTAGAGAGGGGGAAAGAGAGAGCACAGGTGGGAGGGGCAGAAGGAGAGGGAGAGAGAATCTGAGTAGACTCTGCACTGAGCGTAGAGTCTGACACAGGGCTCCATCTCACGACACTGAGATCATGACCTGAGGGGGAACCAAGAGTCAGCCACTTAACTGACTGCTCTGCCCAGGCGTGCTAGACCTTTTGTCTATTCCTTTACCAGTAACACGATGTTTTGATTACTGTAGCTTTATAATAAGTCATAAAGTCAGGGAGTATCAGTTCTCTAACATTGTTGCCCTTCTTCAGTATCCTGTTGGCTATTCTAGGTCTTTTTCCTTTCCATATATACTTTAGAATCAGTTTGTCAGGATTCACAAAATAGCTTGCTGGGATTATGGGTGGGATTGTGTTGAATCTGTAAATCAATTTGGGAAAAATTGACATTCTAACAATATTGGGACTTCTAATCCATGAACATGAAGCGTCGCTGTATTTCTTTAGATCTTTTTAAAATTTCTTTAATTTTACATATAAATCCTATGTACATATTTTGCTAGATTTATACCTAAGTGTTTTATTTGGGGAGCACTATAATAAATGGCATCATATTTTTAATTTCAAATTCTACTTGTTCATTGCTAGTATATAGGAGAGCAATTGACTTTTATATATTAACCTTGTATCCTGCAACCTTGTTATAATCACTTACTAGGTCTAGGAGTTTTTGTTGCTTCTTTGGAGTTTTCTGCATAGACACTCATGTCATTTGCAGTTTTATGTCTTCTTTCCCAATTTGTGTACCTTTTACTTCCTTTTCTTGTCTTCTTGCACTCACTAGGACTTTCAGTGTGATGTCCAATGGGAGTGGTAAGAGGGATGTCTTTACCTTGTTCCCACTCTGAGGGAGAAAAGCATCCAGTTTCTTACCATTAAGTGTAGTGTAGCTGCAGGGTTTTTTTTGTAGATGCTCTTTATCAAGTCAAGGAACTTCTGTATTCCTAGTTTGCCAGATTTTCTCTTTATCACCGGTCTTAATTTGATTTTGCTCTGCTGTGATGTGATTTCCTTCATGTTTGTTGTGCTTCGGATTTATTGAGCTTATTGATCTGTGGATTTATAATTTTCATCAAATCTGGAAAAATTTCGGCCATTATTTCTCCAATTATTTTTTTCCCTACCCCCCCCTCATTCCTTTGGGGACTTGAGTTACATATATCAGGACACTTGAGGTTGTCTTACAAAATCCCTGGTGTTCTATTCTCATATTCTCTCCCTCCCTCTCTTCCTTCCTCTCTTCCAACCTCATTCCAGTCTGTTTTCTCTCTGTATTTCATTTTGGATTGTTTCTATTGCTATTTCTTCATGTTTACTAATTTTTTCAGTTAATCTCATCTAGCAGATTGTAGTTTTCATCTTTAGAAGTTTGATTTTTATTTTATCTTTATTTTTTAAATATTTATTTATTTGGGGGGGCAGAAGGAGCAAATATCCAAGCAGACTCCCACTGAGTGTAGAGCCTAATGCAGGGCTCAATTTCATGACCCATGGGATCAGGACCTGAGCTGAAACCAAGCGTCTGATGCTTAACCAACTGAGCCACCCAGGCATCCCTAGAAGTTTAACTTTTTAAAAAATATATATATATCTTCCATGCCTCTATCTAACATATTCAGTCTTTCATCTGGCTCTCATATATATAATACAGTTATAATAACTATATAATTTTCCTTGTCTACTAATTGTATCATTGCTATCATCTCTGGGTTAGTTTGCTTGGTTGATTCTTTCCCTTATTATGGGTCATGTTTTCCTGCTTCTTGGAATGCCTGGTCATCATTTTTTCTTGGATACCAGACATTATGAACTTTACCTTGTTGGGAGCTAGATATTTTTATATTCCCATAAACACTTTTAAGCTTTGTTCTGGGATGTGGTTAAGTTACTTGGAAATAGTTTGATCCTTTTGAGTCTTGCTCTTAAGCCTTGTTGGGGGGCAACCAGCATTTTAGTCTAGGGCAAAATCCTCTGAGTTCTCCACCCAGTGCCCTGTGGATTATATGGTTTTCCACCCTCACTGATGATGATCCCTGGGTAGGCTCTGGTGGTTGTTCTTTCTATTCTTTTTGGGTGGTTCTTACCCCAGCCTGGGGTAATTTCCTCACATGTAAGTGCTGATCCATACCCGGCAGAAGACTCAGGGGTCTTCTCTGCAAGATTTCCAAAATGTTCTCTCCTTGTGGCTCTCTCCTCTTCAGTGTTCTGCCCTGTGAACTCATGGATTTTCTGGACTTCCAGTTCTGTCTCCCCAACGTAGGGAGACCTTCAGGCTTTACCTCTGTTCCCTGCCTGCGTCACTTCTGGGAAACGCCAGGCTATCTGTGGGACAGTTATAGGGTCTGCCTCACTTCCGGGAAACGCCAGGCTATATGTGGGACAGTTATAGGGTCTGCCTCACTTCCGGGAAACTCCAGGCTATATGTGGGACAGTTATAGGGTCTGCCTCACTTCCGGGAAACTCCAGGCTATATGTGGGACAGTTGTAGGGTCTGCCTCACTTCCGGGAAACTCCAGGCTATATGTGGGACAGTTATAGGGTCTGCCTCACTTCCGGGAAACTCCAGGCTGTAGGCAGGGCAATTGTATGGTCACCTCTTTTGCTTAGCATTTCTGAATGATCACTGTCCCTCATTGTCTGATGTCCAATGTCTTCAAAGGCCACGTATAATATATTTTGTCTCCATCTTGGCTGAACGTAGAAGTTGATGGCACTTGAGAAAAAAAGTAGTTACATAATATCAATAAAAAAGGGCAGAGAAAGCATTTTATAGTAATAGCAGTGATCAGCAAAAGAATGTGGGTAGTGGTTAGGACTCAGATGTCCTTTGGATTCTAACCTCAGAATGTTGTGGTCCCACTGTTTGATAGGAACCTAAAAGAGAAGTCCTACTGTGAGAACCTAAGCATTTTCAGTTTTAATGTCTTCCATGAGCTAAACCCCTCTACTGAATTATCCTGAAGATAGACTGCTACCGTGAGTGTGTTTTAGGAGGTTTTATCTTGGAGAATCAATTACATGGCTTTTGCCCCATTTGTGGATTTTCAACCATTTAAACTTTGTTTTTCTGACTTTCATCCTAACAGTTGAAGGACAGGCTCCCATGCAGGGGAATATTGTCTGAAACTAATGGAAACAATCCGGTCTCGAAGATGACCGGCGTTATGGGGAATGGAGCCCAAAGTACTTAAATAGATACATGTTATAATGGAAATTATATGGAATTTAATGGAAATTAATAGAAAAATAATAAGGTTAGCTTTTATTTTATTCTTTTTGCTAAATGTTTTAAAACCATCTTATCAAATAAAAAAAATTTTTCTAAGCTTTTATTTATTTATTTGACATAGAGAGAGAGAGCACAATCAGGGGGAGAGGGAGAAGCAGGCTCCCCACTGAGCAGGGAGCCCGATGTGGGGCTCGAGCCCAGGACCCTGGGATCATGACCCGAGCCGAAGGCAGCTGCTTAACTGACTGAGCCACCCAGGCGCCCCTCAAATAAAAATTTATTGAAGCTACCTTTTTAGATACTTTTTTGTTAAGTCCATTTAGGACCTGACCACATGGTATCTAGATGTGGACAACAAATGTGACAAATGAATATTCCAGTAGTTTCCTTGTAAAATAAAATTTAGATGACAGCTGTAGATCTCTTTCAAGTTCTATGCTATGCTCATTATTTTGTCTGCCCTCCCCTTCCCCACCTCCATATTTTTAATCTTTCCTTTTGAGGTTGGGATTGGCAATCCTGTGTGATTTCCTTCGGTCCTTTTCTTCCTCCTCCCCCCGCCCAGCTGTCCCGGGGACTGGCTACACCCTCCTGCCCTCAGTGCTCCTCACACTGCTGGACTTCGGAGCAAAGGCCAAGTTTTATTCTTTTTCTTTTTTTTTTTTTTTAATTATTTATTTATTTGAGAGAGAGAGAATGAGATGAGAACACATGAGAGGGGATAGGGTCAGAGGGCAAAGCAGACTCCCCGCCGAGCAGGGAGCCCGATGCGGGACTCGATCCAGGGACTCCAGGATCATGACCTGAGCCGAAGGCAGTCGCCCAACCAACTGAGCCACCCAGGCGCCCAAAGGCCAAGTTTTAAAGCACATCACTTCACATGTTATTGGGGGTTTCTTTTCTGCTCAATTGCAGGATCTCTTGTTTGCTTTAAAAGTGTAAAGTGGAGGGCGCCTGGGTGGCTCAGTTGGTTAAGCGACTGCCTTCGGCTCAGGTCATGATCCTGGAGTCCCGGGATCGAGTCCCACATCGGGCTTCCTGCTCGGCAGGGAGTCGGCTTCTCCCTCTGACCCTCCTCCCTCTCGTGCTCTCTGTCTCTCATTCTCTCTCTCGCAAATAAATAAAAAATCTTTAAAAAAAAAAAAAAGTGTAAAGTGGAGGGACGCCTGGGTGGCTCAGTCGGTTGAGCGGCTGCCTTCGGCTCGGGTCGTGATCCTGGGGTCTTGGGATTGAGTCCCACGTCAGGCTCCCTGCTCAGTGGAGAGCCTGCTTCTCCCTCTCCCTCTGCTGCTCCCCCTGCTTGTGCTCTCTATCTCTGTCAAATAAATGAATAAAATCTTTTAAAAAAAATAAAATAAAAAATAAAAGTGGAAAGTGGAAAAAAAAGAATTAACAACCTTAACGTATCTAGGTCTTTTGGTTTCTGGCAGAAACAAGAAACAAAATTACTTGCAAAGGTAGGGGTGTGTGTGTGTGTGTGTGTGTGTGTGTGTACTGTTAATCCTTTCAGAGATTTTAGGGAATCTCAGAGCTTCATGGGAAGTCTTTGTTGGCTTGATAACTCTGGTTAGGCAAAATGAAATTAGAGTATATTTCAAGATAAAGTAATTAACCCATTTTCTAAATGCTCAACTGGAGAATTCCAAGGCTGTTCTTCCTCTAAGTGATTGTTCTTATTCATCCTCTTTGCTTCATTCATTATTCGTAGTTGAAGCCCAGCAGCTCACCTGAAATCCTGCTCTTCCTCCCTCACCTGTGTTTTGATGCAGGTGTGTCTGGTCCTCATATTACATCTCCAGCTGGGCTTTTTGCCAAGTTTGGGGTGGGGGAATGGAGCAGGGACTATTTAATTGCTCTCTCATCTGTGTTCCTTTATTTCTGCAATGGTTATTTGTGGCTCAGTCACCTCTGCTAGACTGAGCGGGCTACATTTGGGAAGGTCGTGGTGTTCATTACACTAGAAGGATGCTCAGGAACACTTACTGAACTGGATGGAAAGTCTGTTAGCTTTAAGCTCCATGTCACTGAAATTCCAACCCCGTCACATGATGCTTCTTAGGGTATTAGGTCTTATATGTGTTTTTCTGGTCTCCAGCACCACTCTTTCACAACTGAAGACTCATCAAAGACCTTTATGCCGTTGCTCTCCAGATTTCGGAGGCTCTTTAATCAATAGGCAGTGGCCACATTTTTATATCAGTCAAGGACAGCTGTAGAATTCTTTCGAAGTCAAGGATACGAATAGCATGAGCATCCATCGAGACAGGTTTATTGACAGAGAGGGTCAGTTCTTGTAATTTTCTAGGAAGTGGTGAATTTCAGAGTCGGAGCTTAGGTGGTAGGTCCAGCCCAGAGATGAGCAAGACTCGGAGTGCCTGACAGACCCAGGCGATCACAGGAGAACCGGGGGTCTGAGAGCAGAAATAAAGCTGGTGCACTTCAGCCAGGAGAGGTGGACAGGGCTGCGAATCTGACAGCAGAGCTGGAATCCACACCTGAAACTGACAGAGGGCATGTGGCTTCTTATACTGACTGTCTATGTTGCTTTTGCGATTGGATGCTCTAGAATGGTTCAGAGTAGGACGGTCAGTCTAACATAATATGGAGAGCCAGCTTTTATAGGAAATGTCTGCCTGCAAATTATTGAGTGAAAGACTGTTATTCCTTACTGCTTATATGATCTAAAATGCTAAAACCTGATGAGATATTTTTCTTTTTTTTTAATTTAGTGCTTTTTATTTAAAGCTTTTTTTTTAAAGATTTTATTTATTTATTTAATTGACAGAGAGAGAGACAGCGAGAGGGGGAGCACAAGCAGGGGGAGTGGGAGAGGGAGAAGCAGGCTTCCCGCCGAGCAGAGAGCCCGATGCGGGGCTCGATCCCAAGACCCTGGGATCATAACCTGAGCCGAAGGCAGTCGCTTAACCAACTAAGCCACCCAGGCGCCCCACAAGATATTTTTCTAAATAGTATTTGTCTAATATTTTAGGAGAGGTAAAATAAAACAAAAATTCTGTGTATATTTTACTTAGTACCACACAAGTCCCCCTGGAATTAATGCTTGTCATTTAGATGGACAGCACATGTGGGGCAAAAAGTAGATGCTTTCCAGCTCGCCTTGGTGTGCCACTTTCTATCTTTAGAAGATTTAGAAGAGATGGATGAGAAACATAACTTCTTCCACCTCTTCTATGGAATGGCGACGACACCTAAGTGGGGGAGTATTGTGTGGACTGGAGATAATGCACCCAAGGTAGAGTGAGGCGAGGAAGGGCAGGCGTTATTGTTTTGGTGTTCTCCTTATTGTTTTAAATAATTAAAGAAAAGAGGGGTGCCTGAGTGGGTCAGTTGGTTAAGCGTCTGCCTTTGCCTCAGGTCATGATCCCAGGGTCCTGGGATCGAGCACTGCATCCGGCTGTCTGCTCAGCGGCGAGCCTACTTCTCCCTCTTCCTCTGCCTCTCCCCCCGGCTTGTGCTCTCTCTCTCAAATAAATGAACAAAATCTTGAAAAGATTTAAAAAACAATTAAAGAAAAGAGAGAACATCTCAAGATAAAGGGGACAGATTCTAAGTTAGCCTTTTAAAATTAATAGTCCCCCTTTGACCTCCAGGAGCATTACTCAGACACCTATATTTCAGAGTCAAGAGACTGTTTCTCTCTACATAATGAGAGAATCCCAAGAACAAGCGACTAAGTGTACTTCCTTTGCCTTTTAAAACAGACAAGTTACTTGATCTTTTTATGCCACTTTTTACTGTAAAATGGTAATTAAACCTAAAAATCACATCCATAAATGGCTATATGAAGATCTAGGGTAAGGGCAGGGCCACAGGGTCATCTTTCTGCCTCTGGAGCCAGGGATGATATAGGACCTACTTGGACCTGTGACCTCTCTCAAAACTCAGAAGCTGGCGTGAGGTGAGGTTCTCATGAGAGTCAAGTCAGAGACGGGGCTGTGGATGTAATGCTCGGTCCATCCTCTGGCCACTCATTGTGGGCTGTCATGGGAGAGCTCGTACGGGACTCTGCCTGACCTTAAGGTCACTGTCGTATTTCCTCAGCTTGACCCGAGGCGCTCCAGAGGCGGAAATGGTCCCTTTCACTCTAGTGCAGGCCTCTCTCGTGGACCAAGCACTGCACAGTACTTGCAAAAATTGCACAGTAACTGTTGTCAATGCTGACTTCACTGAAGGTCTGTGTTTGCTTTTGCTATTATAAACAGTAGTACTAACAGCAATGAACTGTAGTGATATCTTTTATGACTTAGAAAACACATACTACTAATCAAACACTGATTTCTAAACTACCATTCGTGTTGAGCATTTGTTTGCCATCATTGTGTTAGATGTTGGTATACGTCAACATTTATCCTCACAAGAACTTCAGAAGACAGGTGGTGTTACTGCTGGAGCGACCAAGTCCTTTGCCAAGACTACACAGCTAATAAGTGGCACCCCCGGGCATTGAACCCTGCCCGATTTGAACTCCAAAGCAGTGCTCTTTCTCAGGTCCCGGGGCCCAGGCAGTCCAGAGCAGGGTTCCCTGAGCATCAGCCTCCCCGAGGACTAGTTTTCTGAGCCATGTTTGGACCTTGACAGAACGCCGACACGAGGCTGGGATCCGTGGCCCCGAGGAGGTCTGCTCTGGCCGAGGATGCAGAGTGTCTTTTAGAGCAGTTGGCCCACTAAGACATCTGTGCTGCGGGCCTCACACCACCGTGGGCTGGGTTCTACCTCTGATTACATCTTGTCTGTCCCTTTGCCCATTCCATCAGTTTGTGTAGCCTGATCACTGATGGTTTCCTGATACCGAGATAAAGGGACTCTCTACTTGTCCTGTGTAAACTGATCCCCGGGCCTTCCTAAGGACGTGAGCAGGTGCCATGGACCCAGATGCTAGCTCCAGTTCATACAGAAGTTTAAAAAAAAAACCCAGAGGGGAAAATATAAAGTAGATGGTCTTTTTCGACGCCCCTCCCCCCCGCCCCCAAACTGCACACAGTGCAATGATGCTGGACAAGAATGCAAAAATTCTGAAAAAAAAATAAAGCCATTCTGTTGTTAACACTGTTTTAATGACATCCATGGGTAGATTTTAGAACTATAGGAACAAACCTTATTTTAGAATTCATAACTCACTAAGGTGTTACTCATGCTGGATTCCCAATCGAATAAGTTTTCTCTGACGGAATTTAGAGGCACTCTCTCATCTTGCGCTATGGAATCCTGTGAGTTTTCCGAGGCTGGAAATGGTTTGTGTTGGTTAGACCGGGCTTTGTGTTTTGTTTTTCATTATGCCAATCCGTTTTTTTGCCAGCTGAATTTGAATTTGTAGAGTCATGTGAACAACGCTGGCCTTTTCTATATGCAGGAAGGTTAAGAATTACAGACAGCTCACACTGCTGCCAAGAAGCCTTCCAGTCTGTTCTTGAGAGTAACGAACCGAGGAGCAGAAGTAGGAGAATCCATTGCAGGTTAGGGCAGGATTTGCAAAGCACGGGGATGATGTCACAGGGACAACTTCAGCAAGTCTTGCAAATAGAGGTTCTCTTAAGCCGACGAGACTTTTCTGTTTTTAATCGCTTGTATTTGAAGGCAGACATTGAGGTGGTTGGGGTTTTGTGCTTTGAGTTTTGGGGTTTTTTGGTAAAATATTAAAAATCGATTTTTTTTTTCTTATACAAATTTGGCAGTATAATTAAAATACAGTCTGGCCGATGCACTTTTATGAAAGGCATCTCTAGAGCCAACCAAGGCCATAGTGATGCTATTTTGCGTTGTAAGTTTTTAGACCATGGAGCAGGCCTGCCTTGCCTTACTTCGTATGCTGTTGTAATATTTGCTGACAATGCAAGGTGTATGACTCCAGCCGACTTACTCCTTTTCAGTGCCCTGCTGGCGCTCCCAGTCAGTGCGCACCCTCTCTCACAGCTGCTGTCTGCTTCAACAATCCCCAAATCCTAGAAGTGCACGATTCTATGTGCCAGATTTTTTTTATGACTTAGAAAACACATACTACTAATCAAACACTAATTTCTAATTAATTTTCCAGTGCTGTTTTGCATAACAGCATTCAGACAACACACATAGGAATTTTGAAGGAAATGTTAAACTCAACTTTGGTGATTTTTATCAGTAATTATAATTAACACTAACAGTGACAGTAGCCCAATTGTACCTTGCATTTATAAAGCATTTACCGTATGCAAAAATATATCCTTAGTGCTCTACATACATTAACTAGTTGAATATAACTACCTGCTGAGGTAGATAACTGTTGTTGTCCCTGTTTTACAAATGGGGAAACTGAGGCACATGTAGATTAAATAATTTGCTCTAGATCATACAGCTTGTATGTAGCAAGGCTGGGATTTGAACCCAGCAACCTGACTGTCCAGAGTCCACACTCTCCGTGACTAGAGTATATCCCCCCAGCTAACTTAGTTCTACGATGGCTTCTCCCAATCCATAGATCTCTCCCTGCCTTCTTCCTGGGGCCGGAGACCTTCCCAGGTAGGTCTGCCATGGCCCCGGGCCCCCAGGCAACAGCTGCTACCCAGGCTTGCCCTCCTTCCTTTCATTCACGTGTTAAAAGATTTTTTTCAGCTGTTTCCCTGCTCCTCTGGAGGAGGATACCTTTGTATCTCCCCCCTCCTCCCCTCCATTTGGCTTGACTGGTCAAGTGGGGCTTTCTTGCTTTCCTATCCAGGTCAAAGGACAAATGGAGAAATCACACAGAACTGCTGTCTATTCACAAGAAGTTATGTAGAACTTAAGGACGGTCTCTTTCCAGTGAGCAACAAGTATTCAGTTTGGAATATTTCTTTGCTGAGATCTCAAGGTATAATGGCAACCAACCTCTGCAAGCCAAATACCAGCAAAGCCAAGGGGCAGACCTTATCTCCCTTGAACTCTCAAAAAGTTATTTTATTTTTTATGTTAGCATTCAACAAATCTGCTTTTTGGAGACAATTCTATGTATTTTATTTTATTTTATTTTTTAAAGAATTTTTTTTTATTATTATTCATTTGAGACAGAGAGATACAGAGAGAGAGAGAGAGTAGGAGCAGTGGGGAGAGGCAGAGGGAGAGGGAGAAGCAGACTCCCTGCTGAGCAGGGAGCCTGATGAGGGGCTCGATCCCAGGACCTGGAGATCATGACCTGAACTGAAGGCAGATGCTTAATGACTGAGCCACCCAGGTGCCCCCAATTCTATGTATTTTAATACAGTGTGGATTTGTGTAATTATCACCACCGTCAGGATCAAGAACATTGCCATCTTTCCCCAAAACTCTCTAGTGCTGGGCCCCCACCCCAAACCTTGGCAGCCCCTGATCTGTGCTCCTTTCACTATAGTTTTGTCTTTTGTAGAATGTCACATTGGTGCAGTGACACAGTGTGTCACCTTCGGAGACTGGCTTCCTTCACTCAGCAGAGTGAGTGATCCACCCAAACCGCGGTATCAATAATTCCTTCCTGTTTATCACTCTGTGGACGCAGCCTATCCGTTCACCAGTCGAAGGACGTTTGCGTTGTTTCCAGTTTTTACCAAGTATGAATAGAGCCGCTCCCAACTTTGGTGTACAGGCTTTTTATGAACATGGGTGTTCATTTCTCTAGCAAGTACTCAGGATTGCTAGGTCACAGCTATGTGTGTGTTTAACTTTGTAAGAAACTACCAAACGGCTTTCCCGAGTGAGCCTACCATCTTACGTGTCCCCCAGAGACATAAGAGAGTTTCTGTGCCTTATATTCTGGCTGCATCTTGTTTTGTTGGTATTTTGGATTTTAGCCATTCTAGGAGCTGTGTAGTGATATCTCACAGTGGTTTGAATTTGCATTCCTCCAATGGCCAGTGACACCAAGCATCATTTTCCTGTGCCTGTTTGCCATTTGGCGAAATGTCTATTCAACTCTTTTGCCTATTTTTAAATTGGCAATTTAAATCTCACTTTTAAATCTCGCTGCTGGGTTTTTTAAAGTTGTTTATATGTCTCCATCCACAGGGAGAGACCAGAAAAAAAAAGATACACTCACCAGTATTCCCAACTGAAACAGAATGAATCCTCCATTTTAGGGGCATAGAGATTGCAGTTGGTAGTTCTTGGAAGATGAGGGGTGTGTGAAAGGTCATTTGCAAATTCGTACCTCAAGTTTGATTTCTTTAGAGAGATAGGTCTGTGAAATGTTTTTAAAGAGTTATACAATGTTTTCTTCGTACGATCATAGTAGTTTTACACATACATGAATGCTTGATGAGTTCTCTGGGTTGTTGGGAACTCTCTCAGAAGTGCCGTAGACACACTTGAGTACTATTTCTGTGTATGAAACAATGATCTATTACCTAGAATGTTGACAGAACCTGAATTTAGGGGCATGGCAGATTTATATCCAGTAAGCAGAAATTACAAAATGGTAGATTTCAATTTCAAAGGCCATGATTATCTGACTACTCATTATGCTTCCCTGTTTCCATGTTTTTGTTTCAAGTGTTTCCATTGCCTGAACACTATTCTTCTTGCTTTTCTACTTAGATGATTTTGTCCATCAAGGCCAACCCCTACTGGCTCCTGTTTTGCCAAATAGAATCAATATCCCCTTTTCTATGTTCACTAACCACTTTATGTATTTCTCAATTATATAACTTATGAATTGTCTTAGAAATTTATGGACCTGTGTCTTCTTTACTACACAGAGAGCTTTTGAAGGATAATAACTGTGTTAATACAATCATCATTATATCCCCAGCAACTAATTTGATGCTTGCTTTGTAAGAGATACCCACTTACCCATCTTTTCATTCATTTACCAAATATATATTGAGTTCCTAAGAGGTGTTACATAGTGGGAAGGTAGAGCAGTAGACCAGCAGAAAAAATTTCTGCTGTCATGGAGCTTATGTTTTATTGATATTTTCAGAGAGCTGGCTTCTGATTTCATTTATTTTCTTCATTGTTTGTCTATATTTTATCCCATTGATTTCATCTCCTTGTTATTTCCCTTCTTTCTGCTGGATTTTGTTTTAATTTGCTCATCTTTTTCTAGTTACTTAATGCGGAAGCTGAGAATCATTGATTTGCGAATTCTCTCCTTTCCTAATAAAGAGATTTTAAAGCTATGAATTTTCCTCAAAGACCTGCTTTGCTGCAACCCAACACATTTTGATATGTTACATTTTCACTATCATATAATTAAAAATATTTTCTAATTTCTCCTGTGATACTGTCTTTGACCTAATGATTTTTTATTTGGAAGTATGTTGCTCAGGGCACCTGGGTGGCTTAGTCAGTTGGGCATCCAACTCTTGATTTCAGCTCAGGTCATGATCCCAGGGTTGTGGGATAGAGTCCTGTGTCGGGCTCCACACTCAGCACAGAGTCTGCTTGTCCCTCTCCCTCTGCTCCTTCCCTGCTCATGCTCTCTCTGTCTTTCTCTCTCTCAAATAAGTAAATGAATGAATAAAATCTTATTAAAAAAGAAGTGTGTTGTTTAATTTATAAGTAGTAGGGATTTTCCTGGTTCTCTTACTGTTTTCGATTTCTAATTTAATGCCACTGTGGTCAGAGAACATACTCTTTTAGTTTTAACTTCATTCAGGTCTGTTTTTTGGGTCCAGAACACGATGTGTCCTGGTAAATGTACCATGTGTACTGCCATTGTTGGGTGTAGCTTTCCATACATATCCAGGAAGTCAAAGTGGTTTATAATGCTGTTCCATCTTTCTATTTCTTTACTGATTTCTTAAATTAATTGTCCTATCAGTTGCTGAGAGAGGAGTGATAAAATCTTCAGGAATAATTGTGGAATTGGCTATTTCCCACTTTAATTCTATTTTTGCTTCATGTATTTCAAACCTCTATTATTATGATTGTCTTATCTTTCTGATAAATTGATCCTTTTTTCATTATGAAATGGTCCTCTTTATCTCTGGTAGTATATTTTATTTGATATTTATTTTATCTGATTATTAATATTGGCATCCTAGCCTTATGCTTACTGTCTGCATGCTATATCTTTTTCTCCATTCATTTACTTTCAACCTGTGTCTTTGTATTTAAAGTGTGTATCTTGTAGATAGCGTATTGTTGGGTCTTGCTTTTTTTCCCCCTGACATTCTTGGACTTTTAATTGATGTGTTGGTTTCCTTTCTTTTTTTTTTTTTTAAGATTTATTTATTTATTCATTTTAGAGAGAGATGAACACGAGGGAGGGGGAAAGGGCAGAAGGAGAGGGAGAGAGAATCTCAAGCAGACTCCCCGCTGAGCATGGAGCCTGACACAGGGCTCAATCTCAGGACCCTGAGATCATGACCTGAGCCAAAATCAAGAGTTGGACTCAACCAACTGAGTCACCCAGGCACCCCTTAATTGATTTTTTAATGCAATTATTGCTTTACTGTAACATTTAATGTAATTATTGCTATGATAAGTTTATATTTATCATTCTGTTTTTTCCTATTTGTTTATTTTCTGTTCCTCTCTCCCTCTTTTCCCTCCTTCTTTTGGATTATTTGAATATAGAATTTCAATTTAGTATTTCTGTTGGGTTTTTTTAGCTATTCTTGTTTGCATTATTCTCTGGTAGTTCTGTAGGGATTACAATACACATCTTTAACTTTTCACAGGTCTCTTATTGTTGATAATGTATAATATTAAAATCTTATGTAAAATATTAAAGCCTTATAGATCCATATCTTCCCCATCCTTTATGTTATGGTAGTTACATGTCTTATATATACACACTTATGAATTCTGTTGGTCAATGTTATAACTTTCATCTTCAATGGTTTAAAGGTTTATAAGAACATTAACAGGAAAATGCAAAAAAAAAAAAAATAAGTTTTGAACTCACTCAGATATTTATCATTTCCAGGGCTCTTCATTCTTTCCTGAGTGTCTGAGTTTCCATCTTATATAATCTCCCTTTACCCTGAAGAACTTCCTTTGGTACTTCTTGTAATGTTGATCTGCTGGCAATGAATTCTTTCAGTTTTCATTTACTTTTATTTTTTTTTCTTTGCCTTCGCTGTTGGAGAATATTTTTGCTGGATATAGAATTCTGGATTGAATTTTCTTCATTCAGTACTTTATTTTTTTTTAAAGATTTTATTTATTTATTTCAGACAGAGAGAGAGAGTGCACGCACACAAGCAGGGGGGAGGGGCAGAGGGAGAGGGAGAAGCAGACTCCCTACTGAGCGGAGTGCCCAATGCAGGGCTCGATCCCAGGACCCTGGGATCATGACCTGAGCTGAAGGCAGACGCTTAACCAACTGAGCCACCCAGGCGCCCCCATTTAATACTTTAGAGATGTTCTGCTGTCTTCTAGTCTTCATGGTCCTTTCCCAGTATATACTCTGTCCATTTGCTCTTGCTGCTTTCAATAAGTGCACTTCATCTGATTTTCAGCAGTTTGATCATGATATACCTTGAGGTGGGGTTCTTCGTGTTTATTTTGCTTGGTTGTTTGTGTAGCATTTTGTTGTTTTACATTTCTCTCCTTCACCAAATTTAGGATATTTGGGGCCTTTATATATATATATATATATATATATTTTAAAGATTTTATTTATTTATTTGACAGAGAGAGAGAAGAGCAGGGGGAGAGGGAGAAACAGGCTCTCCGCAGAGCAGAGAGCCCAATGCAGGACTTGATACCAGGACCCTGAGATCATGACCTGAGCCAAAGGCAGATGCTTAACTGACTGAGCCATCCAAGCACCCCTCGGGGCCTTTATAGTTTAGATAATTTTTTCTGCCTCATTCTCTTTCTTTTTATATTCCAGTGTAATGTGTGTTGGACTGTTTGGGATCATCTAACAAATCCCCATCTGACTTGGTTAATTTTTTTTCTCAGTTCTTTCCTCTGTGTTCTTCACCCTGGAGACGTCCTCTGCTAAATCTCAGTTTTACTTGTCTTGCCTCCATCACATCCATGCAGCTGCATCCAGTCAGTGAATTCTTTACTCCCAACATTGTATTTTCAGTTCTAGAACTTCCATTTGGTTCATTTTTATTGTTTCTGTTTCTCTGCCAATGCTTCCCACTTCTCCGTTGAAATTTTCATTCATTGGAAATATCTCATTTTCCTTATCTGTTAGTTCCAATATTTTGTTCATTTTGGAGTTGGACTCAGTATATTTCCTTTTCTCTTGAGACTCTGTTCCATTTCTTGATTCTTAGAACGTTGAGCAATTTTGGATTATATCCTGGACATTACGAGTCTTAAGTTGTGGGGATTTTGTCTTCTATTATTTTTCTCTGAGAAGCGTCCTTTCCTTTGTCTTGGTGGCTGCGTTCCTTGGCTGGACTTGAACTGCACACTGCTTCTTGGGCAGAGCCTCCAATCTGAGTTCCACTCCTCTGCTGTTAGTGGCGGTACTTGAGTCTGTTCCATGCAGATGCGATTCCTGGGTCAGCGAGAGCTGGGACGGGCAGAATTTGGGAATCCCCCTCTGGCATCTTCCCTTCTGGAATTTCCCCACTCTCCTCAGTGTTCACAGTTTTTGGACTTCACTTTGTGGTTTTCTTCAGACAAAATGGCTACAGGGTTTCCCACATGTACCCTCACCCCTTCCGTGTACCACTTAGATGTGGCTAGAAGCCACACAAAAGGGATTTACTTTTATATTTTTCCAAGTGAGTGTAAACTCCCCCCCAGAGTCTATATACCTGTGTCTCCTCTCCAGTACTTTCAAGTAGTTGGGGTTTTTTGGTATAATTTCCAGGCTTAAAATTGCCTTCTGTGGGCAGGAGTGGGGGTGGTGCTTTCTAGAAAGGGGTCTGTTATACCTGGAAGCAGCAGCAACTCCACGATGCTTACATTGTAGTTGGGAGATAGCAGATAAGCTAACAAGAGCACAGTAATGCTGTGGAAGAAATAAATAAGGTTGAGGTGATCCAGGTACTGGCCTTAGGTTAGGTTGTTAGGAAGGGACTCTGAAGAGTTCTGGTTGAGTTGACACCTAAAGAACAGAAGAATTTGGTCATGCAAAAAGCTTGTTGAGAAATGTTTCAAGAAGGGGCGCCTGAGTGGCTCAGTCCATTGAGCATCCGACTCTTGATTTTGGCTCAGGTCATGGTCTCAGGGTTGTGAGATTGAGCCCTGCATCGAGCTCCTTGCTGGGCATAGAGACTGCTTAAGATTCTCTCTCTCCCTCTCCCTCTGCCCCTCCCCTGCCTCTCTCTCAAAAAAAATAAAAATAAAAATAAAAAAGGAGATGTTTCAAGTAAAAGCAACAGCACATACCAAAACTCTTAGGGCAGTTGCGAAAGGTCAGTGTGACCAAAGCACAGAGAGTGAAAGGAGGAATGACATGAAATGAGTTTCAGAGGCAAGGAGACCGTGTGGGACCTGGAAGGCCTTGAAAAGGAATTGGCGATTAACGGCTCTATACAAGAGACTAGGCTTGCCTTTGCTCTAAGGGGATGCTTACCAAACAGATTTGACAACTAATGTTGCTTTGTCCGAGTAGCCAGACCTTAGCAGGCATGACTGATACATAGTGTAGTCTTGTTTGTTTGTTTTTAATGAAATAAAAAATTTTATTTGTATGGTCTTAGATTCTGCATTGCCGCTAACTTTTATAATGTTACCATCTATCATGTTTTGACTGAATAACAAGATTATCCATAATTACCTGAAGAGGCTATTAAAATACTTCTTCCTTTTCTTCCTTTTCCTACTACATGTCAGGATGAGGTCAAATTTTCTTCATATATTCCAACCAAAATAACATATCTCAGCAGATTGAATGCAGGAACAAATTCAGTTATTTTCTAATAAGTCAGACATTAAAGAAAAATTTTAAATACTCAATGTCAGTCTTTTCACAAAACTATTTTTGTCTTGAAAAACAGCAATTTTCCATAAAAATGTTTTATTGAACATGTCATGCTTTGCTATTTTTAAATAGGTCATGATTAAATATTTATAAATTGCCTGTTTTAATTTTCAATACAATAGATATTGATGGACATAATTCACAAATAAGCTATTTGTGGTCCTCAATAATTGTTACTAATATAAAGGAGTCCTGAGACCAAAACATTTGATAACTGCTATGTTAAAGCTATTGTACATGGAAAAGATGATACATTAAGTACATAGTGAAATCATGCAAAAAGTTTTTTTTTTCAAATTTTTATTTAAGTTCTAGGTAGTTAGCATATAGTGCATAATATTGGTTTCAGGAGATGGTGTAGTCGTATGATTATCTGACCACCCTGTCAGCTATCATCGATAGCACAAAAGCTAGAAGGCCATGCGGTGGATTTCTGCAGTATGTGTGAAGTTGAAGTGGGTACATCCTATCCGCCCCCCCCACCTCTGAGGTCTCTGACGTCATAGGAAAGAAAATACGTTGCCTTGTGTTAGAATAATATAATGACAATTAAAACCACAGCTAAGGGCGCCTGGGTGGCTCAGTGGTTAAGCTTCTGCCTTCGGCTCAGGTCATGATCCCAGGGTCCTGGGATTGAGCCCCGCATCGGGCTCCCTGCTCCGCGGGAAGCCTGCTTCTCCCTCTGCCCCTCCCCACTATTCATGCTCTGCCTCTCTCCCTCTCAGTCTCAAATAAATAAATAAAATCTTAAAAAAAAAAAAAAAAAACCCTCATAGCTAACAAGAAGTGAAAAGCACAAGCAGCACGAGAAAGACTGTAGCAGAATGAGGTGTAGTGGTTCTGGGTAGTAAGTGCTGTCCCACATGGTTTCTGCCTAAGAGCGGTTGCCTTTGTTGATAAATACTGTTGCATTTTAGCCATGTGCGCGTGCACGGGTGTTGGTCTGATTTCTCTGGGGAGTGCTAAAGAGTCACGGGTTCCTCTCCTTTGGTTCAGATGACAGCGCTTCGGCTGCCAGTAGCATGGAGGTGACAGACCGCATTGCCTCCCTGGAGCAGCGTGTCCAGATGCAAGAGGATGACATCCAGCTGCTCAAATCGGCGCTGGCGGACGTGGTTCGGCGGCTGAACATCACGGAGGAGCAGCAGGCTGTGCTGAACAGGAAAGGACCTACCAAAGGTGGGCATCTTAGATGCGCAGGAACGGTGGACAGCTTGGTCTCGTAGCAGGTGTTTGCCCCTAGTGCATACACGACGCACTCCTCAGTGCTGACAGAGACCGGAGACTCAGAGCATCGATGAGCTGGTCTCGGCATTGCCAGAATCATCGCACAAAGCGGGACGGGTTTTTTTCGGCTTGATGTTAGTGAGTTGTTCAGCCCAGGGGTGTACACGTGTAGGTGATCAGTAAATGCTCAGAACCACCCACGGTGGACTGTTGGGAACAATTGTTTATCATAGGATGGAAGGAGCTTGCGAGGCAGAACCTAGAACCAAAAACCCCACGATCCTTTGGGCGTCCTGGAGGCTGTTCCAAACTTCTTTTAAAGATTTTATTTATTTATTTGAGAGAGAGAGAATGAGAGAGAGCGAGTACATGAGAGGGGGGAGGGTCAGAGGGAGAAGCAGACTCCCTGCCGAGCAGGGAGCCCGATGCGGGACTCGATCCCGGGACTCCAGGATCATGACCTGAGCCGAAGGCAGTCGCTTAACCAACTGAGCCACCCAGGCGCCCTGTTCCAAACTGCTTGATAACTCTCCTCTCTTTCTCTATACTCAGCTTGTCTGCTACCATTCAGTTCAGCACAGCCAACACTTAATTATCCTATGCCACAGCAAAGCTCAGAGCCAAGAACTGGGGGCCCAGAGGACAGGCCCTTCCCTGAGGAGCTCAGAACCCACAAGTTCATCACTCACTGCCCCCCCTTGTAGCTAGTAAGCTCCTCTTGGGCATAGCCTCCTGTTTCTTTCGAATCTCCTGCTCTGCTGTCCAGGAGAACGTAGTCTACTGCAGAATTCCGTACCTAGTGGGTTTCCGGCAAATTTAAATCATTTCATTTTCCTGTGGTGCCTATGTGTGAAACATAAAAAAAGCAATATTTGTGTTGGAAGTAACTTTGTAGTGACCCTCTTCTTAAAATTTGGAAGTACAACGCCTCGTTAAAACTTCTGTCCTACTAGTCATAGTCAGTCCCCTGATGTCTGCTTTCAACCCATATACATTGCTCATCATTTGCCAGGATTTCTGTTCCTTGTGGCTAACTTTAGAAAACAGAACTCATCTTGGCTGTTAAATTCCTTTGATTAAAACATTTGAGATCACACTGGCATGTAAATGTCCCTTTAAAATTAGCTTTTTTTTTTTTTTTTGGTTGTTTGGATTTAACAAATTATTTCACAGTTACCATGTTTTTCTTGGAGTCAGGAGAGGGTAGTCTGATGTTGCATATGTTACTTTTTTCTCAAGTACTTGGCTACATTGTTGCATATCCGTGGAGAGAAATCTATTTCTTTGTCCTTCTGGGTAATTATCACCAGCTCCATGTAAGAGATACATGCTGGGCAATGTCTATATATTTTTGTAATTTTTTTTTATCTGAGTATAGTTGATACACAATGTTACATTAGTTTCAGGTGTACCACTTAGTGATTTAATATCTGTATGCCCTGCTCACCACAAGTGTGGCTGCCATCTGTTACCACATAACACTACCTCTTGAATAATCCTTTTATTTATTTATTTACAAGGTTTTATTTATTTATTTGAGAGACAGAACACAAAGAGGGAGAGGGAGAAGCAGGCTCCCTGCTCAGCAGCCTGCTGAGGGGCTTGATCAGGACCCCGATTCAGGACCTGAGCCTAAGTCACATGCTTAACCAACTGAGCCACCCAGGTGCCCCTTGAATAATCCTTTTAAATCATGTTTTTTCCTCCTCCTAAGTTACAGAATGATTAGGGTATTTTAAATAGAAACCAGGTAATTTAGGTATTCTTGACCTGCTCAGCTTTCCAAAAATAAAACCGATGACTACTCTACCCTAAAGGGTACATTCGAAGTCGTTGCTTCGTATAAAACATGAGACTTCCAAAACTTCTGTTTTAAAAAAAATTAGGGAAAAAATAATACAAGAGGCCTACCGAGGAGTTTTCTTCTCTTGATTAAGAGTAAAGTTTGGTTTTTATAAAACTTCATCAAAGAGAAAAATTTGTTTTCATAGTGAGCTCTATTTCTGTATAATATTCTTTTCATAAGTAAAAGTTAATCAGAACATAATAGCAGGGGGTCGCCCCAAGAAACAGAACGAAGGTCAGAAGAAAGCTGGTGAGTGGGGTGGCATCCCCTGGATGCAATGGGCCACGGTTTCCCCCAAGCACTTAATTACAGGACAGTGGAAGCGGAGGTGGGGAGGTGGAGAAGGGGGCCTGTCAGAAGCTCTGGGCCGCTGCTTCCCTTCTGGGGAGAGTCGTGTGGGTGCACAGACACCTCTAGCTGGATAGCTCAGTTGGGGGATCTTTCAGGCAAGATGGATCAGGGGCAAACTTGCTTTGGTTGTAAAAGGCCACATTATTATTATGATCACACTTTACATTATTTTGGCCTGCCGTCCTGATACAGACTTGAAGAAGACGGGACACACGACATTCTAATTGTTAAACATTAAGTGTTGTCGGGCGCCTGGGTGGCTCAGTTGGTTAAGCAACTGCCTTCGGCTCAGGTCATGATCCTGAGTCCCGGGATCGAGTCCCACATCGGGCTCCCTGCTCGGTGGGGAGTCTGCTTCTCCCTCTGACCCTCCCCCCTCTCATGTGCTCTCTCTCATTCTCGCTCTCTCAAATAGATAAATAAATCTTAAAAAAAAAAAACCAAAACATTAAGTGTTGTCAAAAGCTTAGGGTTCAGTGTTTCGAGCTTTGGGTGCACACCTGCCCAGTGACAGGGTTGGCTGGCCTCCACGGAACAGGCCACATTGGTGGGCAGTGAGCTTTCAAAGCGCTCAGCGTGGTTCAGCTCAGAGACGGTGCATGGGGGCTGCCAGGTCTATGCGCAGTCACCCCAGGCTGGTAGACGGCAGGGGCCACACAGTAGCCCCAGTGTTGCCTGTGAGGCCGTCCATCGTGATTCTACTCCCTTTCCGTGACGGAGCTTCGCTTGTGTAGGAAGTTATCGTGACCTCTCAGCTTTGACTTACTGTATTATTCTTTGTATGACTCACTAGCATAACAATGAGAACTGCAGTCTCGGGAAAATAATTCACTGACAGATTGAGTTCATGGCTTCCTGAGACACGGGGCAGATTGTGGCCGACCCATCCGACGCCGGGCCTGTGGACGTAGAGTTCATGTAGAGGGAGCTCCGTCTCAGACCACTGTTCCTTGGCAACATTCTCCTGTCCCTGGGTTTTTAACCAGTGATACCGCCCTGGGTCTTAGGAATTACTCAGTCTCTACCTAAGCTCCCTAGACTTCGTTATTCTGGTTTCCTTTTGCCTTTGGTATTTTTTTCTAAGTATTAAGACCTGGTTGCCCTGTCATGCATCTTAACTCAAGAGAACCTCGGCCTGCAGAGTTTGCTTTGTTTATGTTAGATTGACTCTCAGATGGGGAGATTTGGCATTTTTTTTAATTATGCTGAGCTTGGGTTACCATAGAGTGGAGAAAAGAGAATCAAATTGTTTGTGGAGGCACATATTGAAAAAATTCTTGGTAATAAAGTTTTTGTGGTGTTGTGGATGGAGCAGGGCAGTCCTCACTGGTCACTAGCAGAATTCAGGGACAAGGCCCCCTTATAGATCACTGTTGTGAGTATAAATACAGAAGAGCGCATCACAAATAAGAGCTCACTGCCACATCATGCGTGGTGGAGGATAAATGGATAGAAAGGAATGGAAGGAATGAAAGCTATAGGGGCATGGCTAGAGAACCGCAGCCCTTCGTAGACTTGAGTACAGTGTCATCTGTAAAAATGTCTGTGTTATTTGTAACAGGGAAAGTGCTGTACATTGCATTAAGAGTCAAGAGCAAGACATAAAACTGTATATATGGCATAATTCAAGTAAATAGACAAAATCTGTGCAAAAAGATGGGAAAGAGCTATACCAAGAGTTATCATTGATGGTTTTGTTTTGTTTTTTTTCCTGAGTGGTAGGATTGTGATTACGTTTCTTCTTGTATACTTTTTAGTTGGTTTCTAAATATTCTTTGGTGTCATAAGCAGAAGAAATTTGTGTTTTAAAAATGACTCCTTTCTTGGGTGCCTGGGTGGCTCAGTCGGTTAAACGTTTCCCTTCGGCTCAGGGTCATGATCCTGGGGTCCTGGGATCGAGCCCCGCATCAGGCTTCCTGCTCAGCAGGGAGTCTGCTTCTCCCTCTGTCCCTTCCCCCGCTTGTGTGCTCTCTCTCTCTCTCTCAAATAAATAAATAAAATCTTTAAAAAAATTTTTTTAATTAAAAAATAAAAATTATTCCTTTCTTACCCTGAATCTGATCTTCACTGCACTGAGAACAACAGCAGGGCTCAGAGCAAATGTCTGGAGGCTGGAGTTGGCTCACGTGTGTTCTCAAGAAGACAAGGAATCATGGTTTGGAGTTAAATTCATAATAGGCCCATTGTGTACATGCATGGCTAGGGGAGTGCTATAAGATTTTACTGTAAAATGTAGATTAAAATATTGTCATTGTCCCACGTATCTGGGATTGTCTGCTTTGTTATGCATTAACGAGCAAGTAATTCCTATTCATCATTTTAAATTTTGCTTGTGTGTTCAGACCGTAATTCAGCAGCTTGCCTTTTGTGAACTTTAATATACCTTTTGCAGACTTTTTTATTGGTTATATTCAGAGCCCCATTAATTAACAGATCAGAGAATTACTAAATATAACCAAAACTTTCTAGTAGAGATGCTTATATGCAAGTGGGTCCTGCTGTTCTGGGACATCAAAACCTTCCAGTATCAGGACTTAGCCTCCGAGACTGCTGTTGAAAGCAGACTACAGATAACCTTTCAATAGTCTCTGCTATGTTGACACTTACTCCTAATGTTCAGAATGATACTCATAGCTACCATTTATTGATTGGCTGGGTGCTGGACATTGCAATAGATATTTTGGATATATGAGCCCATTTCCCCTCTCCACAGTTCTTTGAGGTAGGTGCTATCATGCCCATTTTACAGATGAGGAAACAGCCTCTAGGAGATTGGATAATTGACCCCAGATCACACAAATCTGGGACTGGCCCCCAGGGCCTGGCTGGACATGCCTTCTTTCTACCATCTATGTTGCTTTGCTTAGCAGTATTATTTAAATTCGCATTATTCAAATCAAACCAAGTATTTAGGAAATGAGTAACCAAAGGACTTGAAGTGAGGGCTCTCTTCTCAAGGTTTAACTTGATTTGCAAAGTGTCCCAAATAGCATAGATCATATTTGGCACATGATTGTGTGAAATATTATGTATGGTCCCTTCACAAATTTTATTAGGGAGGGACAGATAACAAATTAAAATTTTAAGCTCTGTGCAATGAATGAAAGTAACAAATAATTAGTTCTTTATCCTGTCTAACTGCAGTTAGCAGTTTGTGTCCCTCTCTCTCTTACACTGTGTTTTCTCCTTGTCTTTCGCCTTACAGATGGCTCTATTACAGAATATAACTTCTGGGTTTTTTTTTAAGACGGAACACACTGTAGTCTCCCATTTTTCCCATTAATTACCCTCCCTTGTTTAGACAGGCATTATTTAGTGAATTCTGGAGAAGGTTTAGTAGATTTATTCAGTTTCCCAGAGACTAAGGATTATATTCAAACTTTATATTATGATGGGGCACCTGGGTGGCTCAGTCTGTTAAGCGTCCAACTCTTGATTTTCGCTCAGGTCATGATCTCAGGGTCGTGAGATCGAGCCCCACATCAGGCTCTGCGTGGAGTCTGCTTCTGAGATTTTCTCTCCCTTTCCCTCTGCCCCTCCCCCATTCTCTCTCTCTCTAAAATAAATAAAATCTTTTAAAAAAACTTTATATTATGAAATGTTCCCATGTATATAAAAGTAGAAAGAAAAATACCTTTTATTTTTTACCTGGCTTCATTATTTATCAACACGTTGCCAGTTTTATTATCCCCCCTATGCCTTACTTCCCTCACCCCATTAGGATTATTTTAAGGCAAATCCAAGACATTGTATCATTTTATCTATAAATATGTCAGTATATATTTCTAAGATATAAGGATTCTCTTTTTAAAAAATCCATAATACCCTTATCACAAATTTATTATTAAAAAGTAATTCCTTAATATCAAGTCAGCATTCAGATTTTTCCAGTTTTCTAATGAATGACTTTTTTATAGCAGCCTATTGAGATATAATTCACAGAACATAAAATTCAACCTTTTAAACTGTTTTTAGTATGGTTCACGAAGTTGTACAGCCATCCCTACTCTCTAATTTCAGAACATTGTCATCACCCCAGAAGTTACCCCCTCTCATGCCCCCCCACCCTCCCTCGCTAGCAACCACCAGTCCAGTGTCTCTGCGGATGTGACTGTTGGGGACATTTTGTGTAAAAGGAATCACGCGGCATGTGGTCTTTTGCCACTGTCTTCTGTCACTTAGCAGGTCTTCAAGGTACATCCGTGTCATAGCAGGCGTCAATACCTTATTTCTTCTGATGGCTGAATAATACTCTGGTGCACAGAGATGCAACATATTGCTTATTTGTTCATCAGTTGACGGAAATTCGGGTTGCCAATAAATGACTTTCCATAATCAGTTCATTAATGTCTTTTTTGCCCATACATATTTCCATTATATTGACTATTCAGCATTAGAGGATTCTTATATTACCAGACCCACGCCCAGGAATTCAAATAACCCGTGATACCAGAGAGAGCCTCATCTATCCGCCAACACTATATTAAAACTTGATTCATGTGTAGTCTGATCATTTAAAAACTTTTTAAAACCATATAAGAAGAGGGGCACCTGGGTGGCTCAGTTGGTTAAGTGTCTGCCTTTGGCTCAGGTCATGGTCCCAGGGTCCTGGGATCGAGCCCCGCATCGGGCCCCTTACTCAACGGGGAGCCTGCTTCTGCCTCTCTCTCTGCCCCTCCCCCCGCTGTGCTCTCACTCTCTCTCTCCCTCTTAAATAAATAAAATCTTTTTAAAAAATCATATAAGAAGAGTTAAGAGTTTAAATCTGCTGAAAGTCCTCAGGCTTCTGCAGAGCAGATAAAGCAGTTCTGTACTTGCTCTTTCCACCGCAGGGTAGAGAGATCTTCCCTACTACTCTTACAGCGCACGCCAGGGTGGGGATGCCCCGCAGTTGACTCCAGCATCCCCTGTGGGTGGTCTTTTGTTTTACAGGTAATGCCGCAGTGGTTGACCTTGTGCGTGTAGCATTTTGCGTTGTTGCCAGTCTGTCTTTAGGACAGATCCCTAGAAGCGGGATTGCCTATCAGAGGATGAGAGCGCGTGTGACTTTGCTGGGTGTCAGCAGCGGGATTTTCCACAGAACTTAAGTAATTATTACCCACTTGTCTCACAGCGTAGCGGACACAGTTTGTCTCTTCCAGTTCCAAACGTGGACATCTCATAAATTTTGAAATGGATAATTAGGGGGGTCTCGAGCTCAAGTCCCGCATTGGGGTCCACACTGGGTGTGGAGCCTACTTAAAAAAGGTAAAAAATAAATGAAGCCTATAAATAGATTCCTTCCAGTTTGGGGCACCTGGGTGGCTCAGTCTGTTAAGCATCCAACTCTTGATCTCAGCTCAGGTCATGATCTCAGGGTCGTGAGATGGAGCCCCGTGGTGGGCTCTGCGCAGGACATGGAGCCTTCTTGGGATTCTCTCTCTCTCTCCCTCTCTCTAAAAAAATAAATAAATAAAATGGATAATTAGGAATTCTAGATTCATAGTAGTCAGATATGCTAAAATTAAACTTTGGATTTCTACACATAACCACATACATAGTCACGCTTTGCATAATTAAGTTTATTTCAAAACCTAATGCGATGTTTTACTTATCAAATATTGCACATTGAGTTATTACTATGATGTGAGTGAAAAGGGTTTCTTGGTCTTTAGGTTGTAACAGCTCATAATAATAAGCATTGGTAGGTTCAGCTAGCTATACTTGAATTTCTGTATTTATATCAACTCTAGTTTTGAAAATACGTCATCACAGTTCTTAAAGTCTGGATATTCCAATCCTACCACCTAGAAAGATTGAAAAAAATTTATTTCAGGTTTAATTGTGAATGTTTTAGACCCGAGATTGCGAATACTTTTGTTAGAGCCAGAGATTTTCACCTACCATGTTGTGGAGTCATTTTGCAGGAAATTTAACTCCTGGTAGTTGATCGAGGACCTTCTATGAAAGAGTATGCCAGGTAACTACTAGTCATCAGTCCTGCACGTGTGGCCGAACCAAGGGCCTGTCCCCTTCAGCCTCGTGGCTCAGCTCCCTGGTGGACTGTCGAGTCTGTCTACGAACTGACTCGGGGTGGCGAAGTCATAGAAACTCAGGACACTCTCCCGCATGAATTAGGATCTGATTTCAGGGTGGGAAGAGACATCCTTAGAGTGCATTTGGACTAAAAATGGGGCCTAAGGTCACACTGCCAGTTGGGGACACACTGGGCCTAGAGCTCTGGCCTTCACGCCCAGACCTGAGGTCCTGCCCCTACCCACACTCCCCTGCCGCCCTCACTTTGCCAGGTGTCTGCCTCTGCCCGTCCCTGGGTGTGCTGGATGCGGCTGAGGACACTCGCGTGGGTCTGATTCCGCTGTAGGTGCCTGTGAACGTAACTGACATGCTACGCTAATTCTACTCACATTGTGTTCCGGGGGCTCAATTGCACCCTGATGTCCAAAAGCATTTCATCATCTGGTTGTAGCCATAGGGTAAGAGCCCCCACTTCTCGTGTGCCTGCAGCATCCTGGACACGCCGCTAACAACTCCCACTGCTCATTCCTGATCCTCGCAGCGCCCTGCAGGCTGGCCGCTGTTACCCATATTTCACAAAGAAGCTGGGGCTTGGAAAGGTGGTGACTTCTCCGAGGCTCCATAAGTAAGCCGAACTAAGAGTGAGGCCAGTCCTGTCTGAGCCCTTCAGTCCTCTGTGCTTCTCAGGCTCCCTTGAGATTTGAGATTCCGACCGTCCTGATACTGCTCCCATGAATGCATTCTAAACACACACCATTTATCATTCATTCTCCTTTTATTTGAGAAATCCTTCTTTCGTGCCGTGGGTCTACATTTTGCCCCTAGGAACAATTAAAATGTTATTTTAAAAATCCCTTTTATGAACCAGAAGAATGTCTCATCTCTTAGTGTCATGTGGAGGCAAAGGAGTCATTTATCTTCGCACCTGATGAGCGGGAAATTGTGTTTGAACCTTTCCCTGTGCTATTTCTCTTCCACGGTTTTAAAGATCGCTTGTCTGAAAATGACTCATTGTAGCGGCTCTTGTGTCCTCCCGTCCTCCCGATCCAGGCTGGTACTCGTTCACACTGGACACCAGGAGGCATTTTTTTCTTCCAGAACTTTCCCTTTATGGTGGCCGCCTTTTTTCCTTGAGTAGCTAATCACATCTAGATGGGGAAACATGGAAGCAACCTGCTGAGGTGTCATGTGCACAATGGGCACTTAGTTAAAGGCATTTTGGTGGCAGTTGCTGTGCTATTGACGAAATCATTGGTGAGGAACCCTGGGGGATGTTACCCAGATCCGCGTGTAGCCCTAACGGATCTCTCTACCTTCCCTGTCACTCCGAGGGCAGTCACCGTGCCCCCGCCCCATCTTCGGTTTTTCTTTCATGATTTCTCATCAGAACTTTAAGGATTCTTTTCGCTTCTGATAATGCTCTGTCACAACTTAATTTTTTTTTAAGATTTTATTTATTTGTTTGTCAGAGAGAGAGAACAGAGAGAGCACAAGCAGGGGGAGCAGCAGAGGAAAAGGGAGAAGCAGCGTCCCCGCCGAGCAGGGAGCCCGATGCGGGACTCCATCCCAGGACCCTGGGATCACGACCTGAGCCGAAGGCAGACGCTTAACAACTGAGCCACCCAGGGGCCCTCTGTCATAGCTTAATGTACAAGATCTGTTACCCCCAGTCAGAGAGCCTGCCGCACGCAGCTGATCTTTCATGGGCTTCTACAGTCCTAGTTTCCCTTCTGGGAGAAGGACAGAACTAGGTTATTAGGAGGCTGAGCTTTGAAATTATGACTCAAGAAAAAAATAAAAATTTCACAATGATGGTACCATAACACCTTCTCTTGGAAGCAGGGCTTTTGTTCTTGAAATTCAGTGCGGTGTGACCCACAAATCCCGGTTGAACACCTTCTGTGGAGGCATGCCACCTTCAGGGAGCCTCCCGTCATCCATGGAGTGGGCAGGCGAATAAACAGACGGTTGCCGTGTGGTGTTCTGGGGATGGCAGCACAGGCCAGGGCTGTGGGAGCAGGGAGGAGGTCACCCAGCCTGGTTTGGTGGCAAGCATGGGGGAGGGGGGCGGTCCTGGGTCAGGGGCCCAAGAGGAGCCGACATCGTCCGTGAGCCCCTCTGGATCCTTTGTTTCCCATCCTGCAGGCTGACCTATGGGGACCGCACCAGCAGGCCCTTGCCCTCCACCTCCCAGTTAGCTTTGGGCATCGGGAGCCCTTGCTGGGGACTGGAAGAAGGGGAGAGAGGGAGGTCAGAGTATGTACTTCCTTGGCTCCTTCCAAGTCCGTGGGGCCTGGGAGGGATGACAGCTGCTCTGCTATCAGCCCAGAGAGACAGAGCAGTCCACCCGGACTGGCCACCTCTGGAGCTAAGTATGCAAAGCACATGGACACCCCTCCCAGCACCAGTGTCTGCCGCCCACTGTTAACTCTGGAAGGTGAGATTAGCCCACCTGGAACAGCAGTGATAAGCAAGGGCTAAATTGTAAGGTACAAACTGGCATGGGGTAGGAGCTCCGAGAGGCCATCTGGGAGGGCAGGAATGACAAGGAGGGGACAATGGCATAGCCTGTGGGTCTCAAAGTGCGGTCCCCAGAGCAGTGGCAGCATGACCTGAGAGCTTGTTAGAAAGGCAGATTCTCAGGCTGCACCCAGACCCAGCATCGGAAACACTGGGGCTGGAGCCCGGAGGTCTGTATTGTAACACGCCCTCCGGGTGAGTCTGTGCACACTCAGATTTGTGAGCCCGACAGAGGCAAAGCTAAGGAGGTGGCATCGTTTTGCTTGTTGGTTTGTGTGGGGGGAGCGCAGTGAAGAGTCTGGGCACATAGTGGGAGAAATAAAGCCGTATGGACAGAATGAGAGCAGCTTAGAGGTTATAAAAGACCAGATCCTGACGGGCCTGGTGGCGCGGAGGTGGGCTAACCCAGGGGTCGGGACCGTGTCCTCTCCTCTCTGGGCTGGTTGTGAAGTAGGAGCCCCCCACATGTGCAGGTCCCAGTAGGCCGAGACAGCACCCTTCCAGTTGTCCCACTCTGCCCAACAACGAGTATGTGTAACACTGTGCGGCAGCACCCGGGCACCGTTGGAGATGGTGGTGAGGGACGTCAAGGTGAGGGCCACGGGGAGACGAACCTGGACAGGTCTGACCAAACGCCCAGGAGACCCACCCTCGGGTCTAGGAGTCATGCTTCAGAGACCGGCTGGACAGGCAGGAATAGCAGGAATGGAAGGGACAGCCGGGCTGACATGAGTCATTCTCACCTCCTAGGGCTGCTGTGACCGATGACCACCAACTGGGGGCTGGGGGGCCTGAGACAGCAGACTTATTCTCTCACGCTGCTGGAGGCCGGCAGTCCGAGACCAGTACACTGGACTGAAGTCAAGGTGTGGGCAGGGTCGGTTCCTGCTGGAGGCTCTAAGCGAGACTGTTCCAGGCCTCTCTCCCAGCTTCTGTGGCTGCCGGCCATCCTTGGCATTCCCTGGCTTCTAGATGCTTCGCTCCCAGCTCTGCATCCGCCGTCGCCTGGCCTTCTCTCCTGGGGCCTCTGTGTCTCTTCTCTGCTCCTCACAAGGACACCATCACTGGGTTCAGGGCCCACCCTCATACTGTATGACCTCATCTTAACTAATTACATCGACAAAGACCCTATTTCCAAAAAAGGTCATGTCCCCAGGTTCTGGGTGGATGGGAACATTGAAGGTCCATGTATTTAAAAAACAAAACAAAACCAGAATGGGAACAGAAATGGTGGACGAAGCAGAGAGAGAAGGTAGAGTAGTGAAAATGATGGTGACGATGCATGTCCTCCTGGCGGAGAAGGGTCCCGTCCAGGAGGCGTGGCAGACGTACACGAGAGAAGATGGGGAGTCCCGGTTCGGGAGCCGCGGTGCCTCGCTGAGGAATGCTGGCTCCCAGCACACTGGGCCCTCGGGTGGGCAGGTGCTCAGGAGGTGAGGCAAGAGAGTGCGTGGAGGGTGGCGGAGGGAGGGGTTGGTGCTCTGGCTGGGGCATTGCCTCTGCCTTTTGCCATTTTCTGTCACGTTTGAAAAAAAAAGGAAGCCTGGCCCCCTGCCTTAGGGGCCGAAAATTTTCGGTGTGTTAAAAACATTCTATGCAGTTTTGTCATTGTTTTTAAGAACCTCAGTCAAGGCGGGTTTAATTCTGTGATGCGCGAAATAAATTCTGCTAGCATTTCAAATCAATTTTTTTATTTCAGAGTAGTGTTAGATTTATAGAAAAGTTGCAAGGACCGGGGCACCTGGGTGGCTTGGTCATTGGGCGTCTGCCTTCCGCTCAGGTCATGGTTCCAGGGTCCTGGATTGAGTCCCGCATCGGGCTCCCTGCTCCGCGGGAAGCCTGCTTCTCCCTCTCCCCCTCCCCCTGCTTGTGTTCCCTCTCTCACTGTGTCTCTCTCTGTCAGGTAAATAAATAAAATCTTAAAAAAAAAAAAAAAAAGAAAGGAAAGTTGCAAGGGCAGTACAGACAGTTGCCATCTACCCTGCACCCAGCTTCGCCAGCGATTAACATTTTACATTAGTATGCCACAATGATGATACTTTTTTTATTTTTTATTTTACCTCTTTTAAAAAAAGATTTATTTATTTGAAAGAGAGTGCACGCGTGGTGGGGAGGGGCAGAGGGAGAGGGAGAAAGAATCTCAAGCGGACTCCACACTGAGCGCAAAGCCCAATGCAGGGCTCAGTCTCACCCACGAGATCATGACCTGAGCCGAAATCAAGAGTCACACGCTTAACTGACTGCGCCACCCAGGTGCCCTAGTGATACATTTTTTATTTTTTTTATTTTTTTATTTTTTTAAAGATTTTATTTATTTATTTGACAGAGAGATAGAGAGCACAAGTAGGCAGAGGCAGGCAGAGGGAGAGGGAGAAGCAGACTCTCCACTGAGCAGGGAGCCCGACGTAGGGCTCGATCCCAGGACCCTGGGATCATGACCTGAGCCGAAGGCAGCCGCTTAACCGACTGAGCCACCCAGGCGCCCCTGATACATTTTTTATTAATTAGAGGCACACTTTATCTGGATTTCCTTAGTTTATCCCTAACATCCTTTTTATGTTGTTCCAGGATCCCATCTGGGATTATATTTGGCCATCATATCTCCTGAGGCTCTTCTAGACTGACAGTTTCTCAGATTTTCCTTGTTTCTGATGGCCTTGACAGTTTTGAGGAGCCCTGGTCAGATAGTTCATTGTCTTTCGACTTGGGTTTGTCCGGTAGGTCTTGGGTTTTAGGGAGGAAGACCGTAGAAGTAAAGAACATTGCTGTCACATCCTGCCCAGAGTACATACTCTCGACGTGACTTGTCACTGTGACGCTGGCCGGGATGGAGTTCGCCAGGTTTGTCCACAGCGAAGTGACTCCCCACCCTGCCTCCGCCCTGTGCCATGCAGAAGGCAGTCACTATCCTGCCCACACTTATGGAGCAGAGGACCGTGTTCCACCTGCTTGAGGATGAAGCATCTATGTAAATGATCTGAAATTCTGCACGGGAGAAATGATCTTTTCTTGCCCATTTAATCATTTACTCAACGATTCTATCAGTCTGGACTCCTGGATATTTGTTTCATACTTCGGGCTATAATCCAATGCTACTGTCTATATTTTGTTGCTGAAATTGTCCCAGCTCTGGCTACTGGGGGAGCTCTTTCAGTTGACTCCTGGGTCCCTGTGACCTCACTCCATCAGTATAGGGTTTGGGGTTTTATTATTGCTTTTGAGCACTTCCTTACTCTCTGGCAATACAGGATGCTCCAGGCTCATGTTGTATGTGCCCTGCCCCAGCCCCAGATTTGGGCATTTCCCCAAGGAGTCCTGATTCTTTGTTGTTGAGGAATCGTGTTAGAAACCAGGGTTTGGGTGCTGGGTGTCCTTGCTCTCAGTAGTCTCAGCAGGCAGAGCTAAGGAATGTGTTTATATTGGGGCACCTGGGTGACTTGGTCAGTTAAGTGTCCAACTCTTGGTTTCAGCTCAGGTCATGATCTCGTGGGTTGTGGGATTGAGCCCCATATCAGGGTCCACGCTTGTGGAGAATCTGCTTGAAGATTCTCTCCCTCGGTCCCTCCCCCAACTCGCATGCTCACTCTCTCTCAAATAAATAAATAAATCTTAAAAAAAAAAAAAGTGTGTTTATGCTAATCCATGTTTACATACATAGGTATAATTTGTATCTGTAGCTATATCAGGCTAAACATGGCTTCATATGGAGACCTACCCCCTGGCTCATTCAACGCTATCCCCCTTGCTTGTCTGTAGCCTCCCTCTGCAACAGTGAGAAGCCTGATTCCCACCATCCTCCTTGCGGTTCCTTAATTGTTCACTGCTAGGGCTCATGGTTTCAGAGGTGTTGACCATGCCCTGTGGGAAACAATGTTACTGACCCGAGCATAGTGCTTAGATGTGCTCCTCAGTCTCTCCCCATTTTCACGGCACCTTCCTGTCCTCCCCCTTCTATGAGGTTAGAGCCCATACTTGAAGTATATATTTGATTCTTGTATCCGTCATGGGTTCCCCATCTCCTAACTGATTTTTATCTGCATACATTAAAGTTCGTTCTTTGTGCCTTAAGAGTCTGGAGGTTTTAGGGCGCCTGGGTGGCTCAGTTGGTTAAGCAACTGCCTTTGGCTCAGGTCATGATCCTGGAGTCCCGGGATCGAGTCCTGCAAGGGGCTCCCTGATCGGCAGGGAGTCTGCTTCTCCCTCTGACCCCCCCCCCATCTCATATGCTCTCTCTCTCATTCTCTTTCTCTCAAATAAATAAATAAAATCTTTTTTAAAAAAAGAGAGGGCGCCTGGGTGGCTCAGTCGTTAAGCGTCTGCCTTCAGCTCAGGTCATGATCCCAGGGTCCTGAGATCAAGCCCCGCATGGGGCTCCCTGCTCAGCAGAGTCTGCTTCTCCCTCTCCCACTCCCCCTGCTTGTGTTCCCTCTCTCACTGTGTCTCTCTCTGTCAAGTAAATAAAATCTTTAAAAAAAAAATAAATTAAATTAAATTAAATAATAAAAAAAGAGAGCCTGGAGGTTTTGACAGATGCATGGTGTCACATAGCATGATCGGCATCATACAGAATCATTTTACCACCTTAACATGCTCTTGCGCCTTACCAGTTCAGCCCCCCCACCGCTGGCCAACCTCCGGCAACCACTGATCTGGTTTTTGTCTCTGTAGTTTTGCCTTAAATGGAATCATAGAGAATGTAGCCTTTCAGCCTGGCTGCTTTCATTGCGCAGCCTGGATTTAAGACTCGTCCCTGTCCTTGCGTGGATGGCTTCCTTGCTTTTTTTTTTTTTTGCTGAATCATATTCCATTGTCTGGATGGACCGCAGTTTGTTTATCCACTAACCAATTGAAGGACAACTTGGTTGCTTCCAGTTTTTGACAATTATGAATAAAACTGCTATAAATAGTAAATGCAGGTTTTATATAGACATAAGTTTCCCAATCAGTTGAGTAAATACCTAATGTCACACAATGACTGGATCATACTGTAAGACTACATTTAGCAACCACCAAGCCGTCTTCCAAAGTGGCTGTACCATTTTGCATTCTCACCAGCAATGAATGAGGGTCCCTGTTGCTCTGGTCCTGGCCAGCAATTGCAATTTTGTTTGTTTTTTGGATTTTAGCCACCCTAATAGGTGTATAGAGATATCTCATTATTGTTTTAATTTGCATTTCCCTAATGACAAAAGATGTTGAGCATCTTTTCATATGCTTATTTGCCATCTGTAGATCTTCTTTGGTGAAGTGTCTGTTCAGATCTTTTGCCCATTTTTTTAATTGGGCTGCTTGTGTTCTGACTGCGGAGTCTTAAGCATTCTTTTTTATATTCTGTATACAAGTGCTTTATCAGATACATGATTTGCAAATAACTTCTCCCAGTTTGTGGCTCGTCTTTTCATCCTCGTAACATTGTCTTTCACGGAGCAAACATTTTTATAATTTTAATGAAGTCCAGACAATCATTTTTTTCTTTCATGGATTGTGCTTTTGTTGTTGTATCTAAAAAGTCACCAAACCCAAGGTCACACAGAGTTTTCTTCTGCGTTTTCATCTAGAAGTTTTATAGTTTTGCATTTTACGCTCGGGTCTTCGGTCCATTTTGAGTTCGTTTCTGCATAAGGGGAGAGATTTTGTCTAGGCCCATTGTTCCAGCATCCTTAGTTGAAAATCTCCCCTGAATTCTCTTGACATCTTTGTCAGTTTCGCCAGCATTTTAAAATGGATGTCCTTTGCTGTCCTACCCGTCTTAAGTTCTGTAAAAAGTCACCTGGACGGAGGGGAAAGCTCTGATTGCGTTTTCTGCTTATCTCACAGCAAGACCACTGGTGCAGACCCTGCCTTTAAGGACCACTGTTAACAACGGCACTGTGTTACCAAAGAAACCTAGTGGCTCTCTGCCATCCCCCTCGGGGGCCAGGAAAGAAACAGCTGTGCCCGCCACAACCAGAAGGTAGGTACAGAGTGCCTTAACCCACCTCGAAAAGAGTTCCATCTCAGGTTTAAAATAAATATCGCCTTTTTATGTGACACCTCTTAATTAAAACTCATAAAAGTACAATATTTGGTGTGTTGCCGTATCAGGACCTATATACATGTATTATTCTGCTTTTTTAGACTTTTTCTTACTGTCTTTGAAATCTCATTGGCTAACACCACGGTGTGCTATTTTGTATTTTTGCTTGAGGGTCTCTTGAAAACACAAAAGGGAGTGTAACCTGTGTTAAAACGAATATGCTCTAAAAAAAAAAAAAAATGAAGGGGTGCCTGGGAGGTCCAGTCAGTTAAGCGCCTTTGGCTCAGGTCATGATTGCAGGGTCCCGGGATTGAGCCCCGCATCGGGCTCCCTGCTCAGCTTCTCCCCCTGCTTGTGCTCTCTCTCTCAAATTAATAAATAAAATCTTAAAAAAAAAAAAAAGAATATGCTCTTCCCAGCTTCATACTTGGCATAGAGCAAAATTCAGATTGCCATACCAACATTAACTTTTTATCTATAAAATTTGGATAAGCTCATACCTTTAAATTGTGCCTAACAGTGAAGTTCTAGATAGATATTGATGTTGTCTGTCGGAGCATAGTTTGCTCCTAATATTTCTATAATTTCATGATTGTCATATTAAAATTTCATATATGTCAGGCCACTTGCCTTAGCTTTTAGGCTCTAGAAAATTAAATACATGATGGTAATATAGTTTAGAAAACCTTAAAGAAATTCTTGTGCGGTGATACCCCCCCGGCTTGTTACAAGCCCACCGTAGAAGCTCTTAGGGCTCATTACAATACTGACTGCCCAGCAGGTGCCAGGTCAGGGAGCGTGAGTATGCTCTGCGTCATGCTGGGGCCACCAGTGGGCTCTCAGGTGTTGGATCAGATGCTGGGCTGTGACTCGGAGGAAAACGTAGCGATCCTATCTTCTCTTTCAAATATGTAGTGTTTCTACTCTCCCTCAACAAGCAAATTTTCATTGTGTTTTTATCAGATAGTTTCATGTACTTATTGTTTGCGAATTTTAAGAAAATTGATTTTGCAGGGCTTTTTAAAACTTAAAAAATGGGGCGCCTGGGTGGCTCAGTCATTAAGCGTCTGCCTTCGGCTCAGGTCGTGATTCCAGGGTCATGGAATCGAGCCCCGCATCGGGCTCCCTGCTCCGCAGGAGTCCTGCCTCTCCCTCTCCCACTCCCCCTGCTTGTGTTCCCTCTCTCTCTGTGTCTCTCTCTGTCAAATAAATAAAATCTTTAAAAAAAAAAAAAAACTTAAAAAATGACATTCTTAACGTTATGTCGTATCTGTTTAATACTTACCTGAATCATTTATTTCTAATCAAAGTAAAGTGACCTTCTGCATTCTAAATGGCAGCAGTTGATCTGGACTATCTTTTTTTTTCATCTAGATGTCGAAGATTGCCAAGGCTGACTTTATTTGAGGATTCAGATTGCTATCTGTTATAAAACACATAACATGGGCGCCTGGGTGGCTCAGTTGGTTAAGCGACTGCCTTCGGCTCAGGTCATGATCCCGGAGTCCTGGGATCGAGTCCCACATTGGGCTCCCGGCTCCGCGGGGAGCCTGCTTCTCCCTCTGACCCTCTCCCCTCTCATGCTGTTTCTCTGTCTCTCTCTCTTTCTCTCAAATAAATAAACAAATAAAATCTTTAAAAAAATAAGATAAAACACATAACATTAAATTTATCATCTCAACCATTTTTAAGTGTATGGTTTGGTAGTGTTAAGTACTGTTGGACATTGTATTGTTGTCCAACAATTCTTGTTGGACAAGAAACTTTTCATCTTTTCTTTCTGTTTCCTTTTAAAATTATTTATTTATTTAAATTTTAATTCCAACACAGTTAACACACAGTGTTGTATTAGTTTTGGGTGTACAATATAGTGATTCAGCAATTCCATACAACACCCAGTGCTCATCCCAACAAATGCCCTCCTTCATTCCCATCCCCTGCTTTCCCATCCCCCCCCACCCACCTCCCTTCTGCTGACCATCAGTTTGAAGAATTTTTTCATCTTGCAAAACTGAATCTCTATACCCATTAAACAGTAATTCCTATCCCCAGCAGCTTTCTACATTCTGTTTCTATGAGTTTGACTACTTTAGATACTTCATATGAGTGGAATCATACAGTATTTATTTGTCCCTTTGTGGCTGAGTTATTTCATTTAGCATCATATCCTTGAGGTTCATCCATATTGTAGCATATCACAGGATTTCCTTCTTTATTAAGGCTGCATAATACACACACCCACACCCACACCTGTACACCCCACATTTTCTTTATCCATTCAACTGTTGATGAACATTTGGCTTGTTTCCACCTCTTGGCTGTTATAAATAATGCTATAATGAATGTGGCTGTGCAAATAGCTCTTCAAAATCTTGCTTTTAATTCTTTTGGATAGATACCCAGAAGTGATATTGCTGAGCCATAAGGTAATTCTATTTTTAATGTTTTGAGGAACCACCATATTATTTTCCATAATGGCTACACCATTTTACATACCCACCAACAATGCACAAATGTCCTAATTTCTTCTCATCCTTGCCAAAAACTTGTTATTTTCTATTCTTTTGCTAATGGCAATCCTAATGGATATGAGGTGATATCTCATTGTGGTTTTGCTTGGCATTTATCATATGATAAGTGATAATGAGCATCTTTTTTAAAAGTAATCTCTACATCCAATATGGGGCTTGAACTCACGACCCCTAAGATCAAGAGTCACATACTCTACTGACTGAGCCAGCCATGTACCTGGATATTGAGCATTTTGTTATATGCTTGTTGGCCATTTGTATATCTTCTTTGGAGAAATGTCTGTTGAAGCCTTTTGCCCATTTTTAAATCAAATTATTCATTTTTCTGTTATTGTTCCTGAACTGTAGAATTACCTTACATATTCTGGATATGGATCCCTTATTAGGTATATTATTTGCAAATATTTCCTCCCATTACATAGGTTGTCTTTTTACTCTATTGATTGTTTCCTTGATACACAGAAGTTTTTAAGTGTGATGTAGTCCCAAGTGTCTATTTTTGCTTCTGGTGTCACATCCAAGAAATCATTGACAAATACAACATCCCAAAGCTTTCCCTTTGTGTTTTCTTCCAGGAGTTTGATGGTTTTAGGTCATACATTTAGGTCTTTAATCCCTTTTGAGTTAATTTTGTTTATTGTCTAAGGGTCCAACTTCATTCTTTTGCATGTAAATATTCAGTTTTCCCTTTGCCATTTGTTGAAAAGACTGTCCTTTTCCCATTATCTGCTCTTGGCTCCCTTGTTGAAAATCATTTGGCCACATATTCAAGGGTTTATTTCTGGGCTCTCTATTCTATTCCATTGATCTATTTTTCTCTCTTTGTGCTAATGAAGATACCCTACCAACTTGATTACTGTTACTTTGTAGCATATTTTAAAATGAGATACTTTGAGGCCTCCAACTTTGTTCTTCTTTTTCAAGGTTGTTTGGCTATTTGGGGTTCCCTTGACATTCCTTTTAAATTTTAGGATTTTTTTTTTCTATTTCTGCAAAAAATACCATGTTGATAGGGGATGCATTGAATCTATAGATCATTGTAGGTACCATAGACATTTTAACAATATTAGGTCTTCCAATCCATGAAAATGGGTTGGGTTTCCACTTATAATGTCTTTTTTGATTTATTTTAGCAGTGTTTTATAGTTTTTGTGTACAGGTCTTTCACTTCCTCGGTTAAATTTATTCCTGAGTATTTTATCCTCAAATTTTGATTCTACAGCAAATGGGATTTTTCCTTAATTTCCTTTTTTGTGTTCGTCATTGTTAGTGTATAGGAATGCAACTGATTTTTGTATCCTGCAACTTTGCTGAAATTGTTGATTAGTTTTAAAATGTTTGTGTGCGTGGAATCTTTAGGGCTTTCTACATGTAAGATCATGTCATCTGCAAACAGAGATAACTTTATTTCTCTCTTTCTAATGTCAATACCTTTCATTTCTTTTTCTTATCTAATTGTGCTGGCTAGGATTTCTAGTACTGTGTTGAACAGGAGTGGTGCAAGTGGATCTCCTTGCCTTGTTCCTGATCTGAGAGGAAAAGCTTTTAGTCTTTCACTGTTGCATATGATGTTAGCTGTGAGCTTTTCATATATGGCTTTTATTATGTTAAGGTAATTTCCTTCTATTTCTAATTTGTTGAGAGCTTTTAACATGAAAGAATGTTGAGTTTTGGGGGCACCTGGGTGGCTCAGTTGGTTAAGCGACTGCCTTCGGCTCAGGTCATGATCCTGGAGTCCCGAGATCAAGTCCCACATTGGACTCCCTGCTCGGCAGGGAGTCTGCTTCTCCCTCTGATCCTCCCCCCTCTCATGCTCTCTCTCTCTGTCTCATTCTCTCTCTCAAATAAATAAATAAAATCTTTAAAAAAAAAAAAAGAATGTTGAGTTTTGTCAAGTGCTTTTTCTGATCCGTTAAGATAGGGATGTGGTATTCGTCCTTCATTATGTTAATGTGGTGTATTACATTGATTTTCATATGTTGAACCATCCTTGCATTGCAGGTCTAGATCCCTTTGGGCTATGGTATAATGGTCCCCTCTTACCCATGGTCTCACTTTCTGCAGTTTCAGTTGCCCATGGTCAACCTCAGTCCAGAAGCACAAGACCCTCCTGACATACCACCAGAAGGTCAATAGTAGCCTAACGTTATGTCACAGTACCTACCTCATTTATCTCACTTCATCCTATCACGTAGGCATTTTATCCTGTCACATGATCACAAGAAGAAGGGTGAGTAGAATATAATGAGATATTTTGATAGAGACCATAGTCACATAACTTTTATTACAGTATATTGTTCTAATTGTTTTTAGTTTATTATTAATTATTGTTGTTAATCTCTTACTATGCCTAATTTATAAATTAAACTTTATCATAGATATGTACTTATAGGAAAAACTGTATAAATAGGGTTTGGTACTATCCACAGTTTCAAGCATCCACTGGGGGTCTTAGAACATATCCCCTGTGGATAAGGGGGACTCCTGTAATCCTTTTAATGTACTGTTGAATTCAGTTTGATAGTATTTTGTTGAGGATTTTTGCTTCAAGCTTCATCAGGGATATTGGTCTACAGTTTTTCTTGCTGTGTCTTTGCCTGGTTTTGGTATCATAGAATGAGATTGGAAGAATTACCCCCCCTCCCCTGTGCCCCCTTCAATTCTTTGAATGACTTTGAGGAGAATTGGTATTAATTCATCTTTAAATGTTTGGTAGGATTCTTCAGTGATGCCATCTGGCCCTGGGCTTTTCTCTGTTGGGAGATTTTTTTTTTTTTATTACTGTTTCAATTTCCTTCTAGTTATTGGTCTGTTAGAGTTTTTATTTCTTCATGATTCAGTCTTGGTAGGTTGTATGATTCTGGGAATTGATCCATTTCCTCTACGTTATCCAATTTGTTAGCATATAATTGCTCATAGTAGTCATAGAATTCTTTTTACTTCTGTGACATCAGTTGTAATATTCCCTCTTTCATTTCTAATTTTAGTTATTTGGGTCTCTTTTTTTCTTAGTCTAGCTGAGGATTTGTCAGTTTTGTTGATCTTTTTGAAAGAAATTTATAGTTTCATTTATTTTTTTCTATTTTTCTATTCTCTGTTTTATTTTTGCTCTAATCTTTATTAGGTCCTTACTTTTACTAACTTTTGTTTCAGTTCTTCTTTTTCCAGTTCCTTGGGGTAGAAAGCTAGGTTGTTGTTTTGAGATCTTTCTTCTTCTCAATGCACATCTTTACTGCTATAAACTTCCCTCCTAGTATTGTGTTCTCTGCATCCCACAAGTTTTAGTGTGTTTTGTTTTTATTTTCATTTGTTTGTAGATATTTTCTAAATTCCCTTGTGATTTCTTCTTTGACCCATTGATTGTTCAAGAGTGAGTCCTCTCATTTCAAGAGTAACATTTTATTTTATTTATCTTATTTTATTTTATTTTATTTTTTTGAGAGAGAGAGCACACACAAGTGCACTTGGAGGGGGAGGGCAAGAATCTTAAGCAGGCTCCATGCCCAGTGCGGAACCCAACGTGGGGCTCCATCTCACAACCCCGAGATCATGACCCAAGCCGAAATGAAGAGTTAGATGCTTAACCAACTGAGCCACCCAGGCGCCCCTCAAGAGTGACTTTTTAAAGTAGCAAATTATTGTGGTGCCTGGCTGGCTCAGTCGGTAGAGCGTGCAACTCTTGATCTTGAGGTCATAAGTTTGAGCCCCACACTGGGTGTGGAGATTACTCAAATAAATAAATAAATAAATCTTTTTTAAAGAATAAATAAAGTAATAAATTATTAATGGAAAAATGAGATTCTTTCCCTTTATTCTTGGATAAAATGGAATTTTATCATTTATACCTCTTATATATTTGGAATTTAAATAAAATTAAAAAATTTTTCAGAGCAAAAAAAATGAAAGTAAAAATTGAAATGCAAATGTAATTTCTGGCTTTCAGTTCCTTTCATGAGAGCTTATGTCCAGCATTCTTGTTCTTTGATTTTGTAGAATTTTCTATGGTTGGTCCAAAGTAACTTTGATGTAGTGTGATAATGCCCTTCACTTTATAGACTATTTATGGCTTTCTTAGACCTCACAGGGTTAATTGGCATGATTGCTAGAGTTCCTGGCAAACTATAGTTTCAGTTCTAGTGTTTGAAACGTGTATTCAGGGTAAGGTAAAGCTGGGGAATGAGGTTTCTGAAACTGACAACACCAGTGAGGCTGGGCTATGGAATCAGATGGACACTTTCCCCAGGGTGTGAAAAAGCGCAGGCATCCATGGGTACTTTGGGCCCCCTGTAAGTCAGTGATCATGGCAGAAATCATTCTTCAATAGTAATAAAAGCCTGCAAAGTACCAGGTTTTTAATATTGGTATCACTAATCCTCAAAATGACTTGCAAGGTAGATATTGGTATTTCTATTTTATGAGAAGACTGAAGCTCAGAGAAACGAGGTAACTTTCCCAGGTCCCACAGGCACAGAGCTGGGAAGGGGCTCAGACCCAGGTTCACGTGCATCCAGAGCTCACGCTCCTACCGCTGTGCTAGGCTGCTTCCCGCAAGACGTCCAGGTCAGCACTTACATCGGCTCATAAAAAGTGCTTGATATAATTCCTGTTTGGAAACGATCCCTCTTGTATGCCCCTGCTTTCTGCATGCTGCTGTCAGGAGCAGCGATGTTCCGAGATGCCCCCCTGGGTGCCGACAGGAGAGGCATCAGAGACTTCTGGCAGCAAGTCTGAGAGATAGGACTGGCAGCTACTTAGGGGCTGCAGGGGCTGGACTCCAAGGACGGAACCGGCCATGTGCTGTGAGCAGAGGCCTGGGTCCTCTGCTCCCTGTGTCAGCCCTATAGACGAGAGCTTGTGCTTAGTGACTGCTCTCAGCAAGATTATCTTAGGAGGAAAGGAAGGAAAGAAGGGAGGGAGGGAAGGAGGATGGTTGGTTATTTGTAGCCATTATATTGTGTGCATGTATACGTGTTAACATTTAAACAATAACCTTCCTTCCAGAAATATTCTAAGGCCTCTGTAGATGCTTCTTTTTAGTTTATAGAATAATCAGTTTGGTTCATCTGATAAATTGTTGTCGAGCAGCCAGCCAGAAATACGTGGTTTTCTGAGTGTCCAAGACTCTTGGATTTCAGGGTAGAACATAGTGATTCATTAATTTTGTTTCTCTGGCTTTCATGGGCGTCTATGGATGTGAGTTCACATCCACTCGGGCGTTGGAAGCCCAAACAGTAGCATCTAGTTATTCCTCTGTGGTCAAGTTCCTATAGATCTCTCATTAGGAGAAAATTCTGAAAAGAGCAAGAAGCACGCCAGGCATCCTGAATATTAGGAATAAAATAGCTTCCAGGACGTTTCAAATATGTTTACAATCATGCAGGAATTTTTCTATAATCAGAGTTCCAAATTAACCAAGTCGGGGCATCTGCAGAGTGTGGATGGGTATATGTTTGTTTTCTTTCCTCTGGGGTTTTTTCAGCCTAGTGCTTAAGAACAAAATCTCCTTTGGAAATTGTCCAGCACCCAGCAGTTGTGCTTTGTGTTGCCAATTAAGACTTCGATTGGGGGCTTGATTTGGAATCCTTGGGAAAAGCTTTGTTTCCATTAGTCAAAGGAAAAAAGGCAGAAAATCCGGGGAAGACATTGTAGGTCATACCTTGCTCAGTGGGGATGCTGAAGCTGACAATAGAATAACATTTCCACTGGCTCAAAACAGAGACAATCACTCATTCTTTCTGCTCCTAAGTAGAGTTTTACAATAGGGCAGAGCTGTGAGAAGAGAGATCAAAAGAACAAAACTGGTACAAAACAGAGCATTATTTTAAAAATGCTCTGTTCCAAGTGCAAAATAGGGTGGTAAACATCTATTGCTTCCAAATAAACAGCTGACAGTCCTTTGGAAAAATGGTTACACTTGTTAGAAAGACCCATTTGTAAATGCACCAGTCAGTGCTGGACATGCACACAATTTCAAAAGTAGAAAAGTGAAATCTGATTTTCTGGGGTTTTTTTATTATTATACTTCTGATATATTTCCTTATCACTCAGATCCATTGAAACGTTTTGAGTCTGTTTCTGTAGCAAAATAGAGATAGAATCATTCTGCCATGGAACGGAGGAAGTTGAGTTGGCACCTATCCCTTTATCAGAAGTGATGCAGTCACCCCTCTGGGCTCAGGGAGTTGGCTTCGCATGGTAGAAGAGAAACTTCTTCTGAAGATCCGTCAGATTCTCTAAGATAACCAGCCTTCCTAGACAATGACTTGTTTTCTGCCACAAAGATACAGAGGAAGAGAGGGAGATAAGAGCATTTTATAATTACTGAAGTGAGTGATCTGTAAGAATTGTAACTTGCAGGGGCGCCCGGGTGGCTCAGTCGGTTAAGCATCTGCCTTCAGCTCAGGTCATGATCTCAGGGTCCTGGGATCGAGCCCTGTGTTGAGCTCCACATCAAGCCTTCCTGCTCAGCGAGGAGTCTGCTTCTCCCCCTCACTCTCCTTTTGTGCTCTCCCTCCCTCTCCCTCTCTCTCAAATAAATATAATCTTAAAAAAAAAAAAAAAAGGAATTGTAACTTGCAGGACAAATGCCAGATTGGTCCTGGTCCCATGTTGACTCACCAGTGCTCAGCCCAGCACCTAGTGTACAGTCACTGCCTCATAAGTATTTGTAGAGTGGATAATTGTTCTAATCAAGCATCATCACCCCGGCTGTCATAATAGACGACATCATCAGAAGATCCCTGGTGGTACACACAAGAGCTACCTGTCCGGTTTCTGGTTTTTTTTTTTTATTATTGTAAATGTTTGGGATCTTGCACAATTTTGGAACCAATCCTTGATTCCAAATCACATAATGAGAGAAAGACATAATTGTCGCTTGTTATGCTTAGAGTTACTCTCTAACCATAAGAAGAAGGCTTGCCACCAGTCACCCTTGCATAAACTTCTATGAAGTCTAAAATTTAGTTTAAGTTGGCAAAAGCCATCGAATGGGTATGGAATGAAATGTAAAGAACCACTGTATTTTCAGAACCTAGAAGGTTTTTTGGTTTGGGAGTAGAGACCAGAAGGGAAAAGAAGAAATGATGGTGTCCATGCATTTCTACACCAAAAATATTTTACTTGCTTTAAGCACTAAAAAATGTACTCCATTACTATACAGTCTCTCACAAGTCAGTTCGTCTACCACTTTCAAAATGAAGAGCAGTATTTTCCCCTTGCTGTCCAGAGGGAACATAACTTCTTTGATATTCCCTGCTGGTTATTGAAGGAGGCTTCTCACAGTGAGTATATTCCTTCTGGCTGCCCTTGCTGCTGTGAATATCTGTTCTTCCAGCTTTATTTGCTGTCCTTCACTTGGAGTCCTGGTAAATCCTCTTTAATTCATAAGAGCTCTTGGCTCTCAAAAGGAAATATCTTGTTTTTTCTATGTATACAACAATAGTGGATTTTTTTTTAAAGCTTCACATTTTAATGCAAATGGGCAGATGACAAATATCTGGGAATAGCTGTGATGAATTATATCCAAGTCTGTATATGCAGACGGAAGTGTTTTCCATTTTGATGTGTGGTGTGTGTTCTGTTATTTATTGAAACTTACCAAAATGTTTTTCCCACGCTTTTGTTGTTGCTCTCGGTTTCTTCCGCTTTGTCTCCGTGACTCTCACGCGTAGATCAAACAGGTCTGTGAGTCTCCTGAAGGCATGCAAACCGAGTAGATGGACTCACAGGTGAGGGGTCCTTAGACTTATTTCACAGCTCGGGAGTGTGAGGTCCCGTGAACACTGCAGCATAGTGATCTTCAGTGTCTCCTGTTGGTCCAACCTCAAATCCTGTAACCATGTTAATTATTGACGTTTGTTGGCCTTTGAGATGTTCAGCAGGCCCTCAACCCCGTGCACGTGGGTGTTCTTATGAGCCGTACACAGTCCTGAGTAGGAACCCCAGCAGAGAGAATGAGGAGCAGAGTAGTCCCAGACGAACTGCTGCATCCCTGAATGTGTGTCCTCGTCTCTATCAGGGGGATCACGCTGCCTTTGCAGGGGACTAGATTAAATCACTTACACCAGTTGTGAAGTTCTTAGCATATGTGGCCCATCACTGCCACCTGCTAGTTCCATGTTTCCATCACCGGTGGACCCTGGTAGCTCTTCTAGCCGCCAAGCTCAGTCTTATTAGAAAATCGGTTAGGGGCGCCTGGGTGGCTCAGTCGGTTAAGCGACTGCCTTCGGCTCAGGTCATGATCCTGGAGTCCCGGGATCGAGTCCTGCATCGGGCTCCCTGCTCGGCAGGGAGTCTGCTTCTCCCTCTGACCCTCCCCCTCTCATGCTCTCTGTCTCCCATTCTCTCTCTCAGATAAATAAATAAAACCTTAAAAAAAAAAAAAGAAAATCGGTTAATGTTTGCTGTAATTGATGAATGGTCATGACTTTTCCAGATCTGTAAGAGTGTTTTATACCAGTCTTTAAGTTGCCATGAACTTGCCATGAACTCCCCTAGGGACACCACGCGGGGGACGCTCCGGGCCGGTGGTTGCTGCTACTCTCCCAGGGAGCCACCAGGGGCCAGGCGGCACGCCTCCGAGCCCTGTGCTAAATGCTTGGCAGAGAAAGATCCCGTGAAATTAAATCAGCTCGGTGTTTCTCGTCTCTGGAAGAAATTGAAGTTTAAGCAGAAAGGTTTCTGTAAATTTAGACCTCAGTCCCAAATTTCAGAAATGCAGTGCTCTCCTAAGATCTGTAATTTCCTTGTCCCCAAATTGAGTGTTCTAAAAACGCACATTTTGACCTTAAGGCATGCCTGTTCAGATCCCAGTTGTAAGATTCTGGTGCTGTAAATCCAAAGCTTCCTCAGTTAGCCAAAAAGCCTGTGCAGAAAGCATATTCATGTCATCACGATTATGGTCACGTTATTTATATTTGCTCACCCAGAGAGCGAGATGGTTTTCCAAAAGCTGATACACCATGCAGGTTTTAAAAACATGCTAAGAGATTCTTTGCTGAGTGATGGGAGGTTCCAAAGGGAAAGGGACTGAAGCCGGCCTGAAGGAAGGGGGCGAGGACAGAGGAGGAAGAGTGGGTGGGGGGCTACTGAAAAGCCCCAGTGCGCAGCTGTGCTGTGTCATTAGGAGAAAGGGGGGGCTCGGACCTTCCCCCCGGGAGTGTAGCCTTGGTCTCAAGTCCCTTGTCTCGCGCGTCCCCCGGCTGAAATGTGGTCTGGCCTGCCAGCCTCCCTGGGCCCGTGCTCTCGGCAGCCACCTGGCACTTCTGTCTTGTCCCCATCTCCACCTGTAGCCCCAGCGCCGCCTACACCCCACTTCCTCCCTCCTTCAGCCCCTCTCTCCTGGCTTCCTCCTCCCCACCTCTCTGGCCTTCTCTGCGGCCTGGCTCGCATGCCCACCCCGGACAGGCCTTCCACCCAGAGCCCCAGCCTGGGACTGTCACTGCCAGCCAGTCCTCTCCTCCTTTCTTACAGAGCAGGTGCTACGTTAGAGCACCTCGTGTCTCTTCCTGTGACAGGCTCACAGCATGATAGTCCCGTTCATCGACTCACTTATTTCAGTCTTTTTCACTGAATAAGTATCAAGCTTCTTTACCGGGCTCCCGAAGTATGTAAGAATGATCCATTAGATAGGGTCCCAAGGAATGTGTGGCCTAGTGGTGAGGAAACGAACGTCACAGGGATGCCTGGGATGCCCATAGGTGTTCCAAGAGCGGCCCGTTCCACCTGCAGCCCGGGTCCTGGCTGAGACACCCCGCATGCCGCGCGGGCCTTCCTTTTCCCTAGAACATCTCTTCCTGACCGAGTAATGACAACACATTCAAGCCATTCATTTCATCTCTCCCAGAAGTTCACAGTCTTCAGGAAGTCTCCCCAGACATCGCCCCCAGACCCCCCACCAGGCTAGCTCCCCCTGCTTACACTTTCATGGGCGCTACCTCCAAACTAAGGCATCACACATGGGGTGGAGTGTTTCCGTCATTACCAGGGACGTCCTATTTGCATTTGTCCCACGTGTGCCTGTAGACCAGCGCTCCTCCGTATCCGCGCTGTTGACTTCGGGGGCTGGATTGCTCTTTGTTGTGGGGTTGTCCTGGGAGTTGCAGGATGTTTCGCAGCATCCCTGGCCTCTCTACCTACTGGATGCCATTAGCAGCCCTCTCCCCCTAGCTGTGACCATCAAAAGTGTCTCTAGACATTGCCAAATGTCCTCTGGGGGTGTCACCCCTGGTTGAGCACCCCTGGTTTAGACCGAAGCCTCCTCCGGGGCAGGCGACTTCCCGCGAAGCCGCTGGAGTGCTCTCGGAGAGGGCTGTTGGGATCTTCCCTTTCATTTCTGCCATGACATTGAACTGTGTACCAGTTGCCCCAGTTCCAAAGGCAGCGAGCAGAGGCATTGATCCCAAGTGACATTCTGCAATTAGGAATACGTAGAGACATACTCACACACACGTAGAGACAGACATTCTGTAGTTACGAGCCAAGCTCTTAAATATCCACGTGGAAGTAGGATGTTCTATGTAATATATTTTTATACTCGGCAATAAAATAAAATCACCCTATTAAGAGTTTCATCAACCTTTACCTCTCGCTGCAGTACCATCAAGAGGACCAGCTCCTCCGAGCGAGTATCTCCTGGTGGCCGAAGGGAAAGCTATGGGGATTCCAAAGGAAACCGAAACCGCACGGGATCCACAAGTAGTTCTTCCAGTGGCAAGAAGAACAGTGAGAGGTAAGGGGCATCTTCTCTGCTGGTCCTGCTGTCCGGATGTTTTGTTACCTCTTTTCCCCAGAGATCCCATGATACGCACACAGCTCTGAGCTCTCTCCAGCGGATAGACCTTCTCCTGGGAGTGTTGTGGGCACTCATCCAATGGCCGTTGGAGGCGGCCGCTCATCCTAGTTCCCACCAATCATTGTCCAGGTAAAAGGTGAGAACTTGAAATCCCAGCACCCCGATGCAGACAGAAATAGTTCCTGAGAATTTGCTTAGCACCAAATCCATGGAATGGGGAAAGCCATTCTGAATTTCCGTATGGAGCACTTTATACTTCTAGTACGTTCTGCTGCCATTTTGAAATAAGTTTCAGTGGGTTCTTTAACTTTGTCAACAGTACTTTTCAAGGTTGACTGGGTGAAAAGTTGAAGTTTTATCACTTGTCGAAAACCATTTTTAATACTGAGCTGACACCAGAAATAGGACCATTTCTTTCTGGTTTCATGAAATACGCTTCTAATTTTGAATTTTCCCTTTGATGTTAACTTCTAATGGATTATGATAAATACCTACACAAGTAATAGTAACCTTTTATTAGGGAAAGCTAATCATTGGTGTTTTAATGGCCTGTTTCCCATTTACGAATGTGTGGGTCATAGGAGACTGGTTTCTCTGGGCAGATACCTGATGCTGTACTTTATTCTCTCTTTTTAAACATTGTGCTTTAATTTTACTCTCTCTCTATTGAGCAAGGCTGAGGAAGGAATTGCAGCTTCACAGGCTAAACATGGCTTTTTTCCCCCCAAATGTTTATGTAAGGAGACTTAGTCATAAAGCAATCGGCTCCAACCCACAGGCTGTAAAAATTCCAGGTTTGTAAATCCACTCTGATTCAGTCCTGTAAGGACGCTTAAATTCTTTTTCACTTTTATTCCTAAAAGATACCGTTTGTAGAAAAGATGCAGGCACTTCCCCCGCTATAGCAGGTTAGGGCCACCCACCGTCGAATAACAGCCTCAGAGACCACTGACACGGTCTTCTGTCTTCTAATTTAGACTGTTAGTACTTCTTATCAGAAGATTATGCTAATTGGACGATAATACCTTAGAAATAAGGCCACGTGGCTTACATTGGCAGTAGAGTGTAAATGGGTCATGCTGCGGGGCCTTCGGGCTTCTCTGAATTTAGGGTAAGCTTGGAAGTTGGCCTGAAATGTCTAAATCTTGGCAGTTCTTAAAAACTTGGCTCCTTCTGTGCACATCTGATTTTTATTAAGAATTTCCGAAAAAGAATCTGCATTGTGCAAACTCCAGATCTGTTTTATCTTTCAAATGCTATGGCGTTGATAAATGCACTGGGTAAAGATTTCCATAAAAGATATTTGCAAAAGGTTTTGTTTGGTTTGGTTTTGTGTTTAATGCCACGGTAGGAAATTTTGATTTGGAAATGAAGGATGGGGAAAATCTACTCATTTTCTAAAAATAACTCAAGCAACTAAACATGTCCATTTAAAAATGAATCCTTTGTTTTGTTCGGACCCAGGAAAAGTTGAGGTCTGTGTACCATTGAACAGGTTGAGTTGCATACACCTGAGAAAGAAAGTTCTTGCCTTTTTTTTTTTTTTAAGATTTTATTTATTTATTTGACAGAGACAGAGATAGCGAGAGCAGGAACACAAGCAGCGGGAGTGGGAGAGGGAGGAGCAGGCTTCCCGCAGAGGAGGGAGCCCGATGCGGGGCTCGATCCCAGGACCCTGGGATCATGACCCGAGCCGAAGGCAGACGCTTAATGACTGAGCCACCCAGGCACCCCGAAAGTTCTTGCCTTCTTGTAGGTAATTGCTGGTACTGGCAGATACCTTCAGGGGCCCTGGGAATAATAGCCCAGTAACTGAGACAGGAAGAAGCAGCCCCAAGAAGCAATAGCAGTGAAGGTCAAGCTGGTGATTCAGCCTCTCCCTGACTCTTTCCTTCCTTCTTCCTCTCCCTTCACCCATGAGCAGCCCCCCTCCTGAGCTCTGTTGATCTGGCTCCAAAGCAAAGCTGGAGTCCCAAGACCAATGCCCAGTGGCCCGGACTTAAAGCACGCAGAGAAAGGTGTAGGGAGGTGGCCTGAAACAACCCTCTTGAAACACCATGGTCTTTAGTAATCTAAGATGGTGTGATCTCTTCCTTATCATCCGATGTCTGTCATTCCATGTCTGTCATTCCAGGATGCTGTCCTACATTTTCAGAGCTTGTCTTGTTCGGTTACTGGGGGCAGCAAGACCAAATGGAATGGGCGCAGGCTCTGGAGTAAAAGAAAGGTCTGGGTTTGTAAACCAGGAAATTCTCCGAGCCTCAGCTTTTGCCTCGGTGCATGAGGGGTCGCATACCCAATCGCCTCAAATCTTATCATCGAACTGACTGGGAGGAGAACCCCCAGCCCAAGGCTTGGCACCTGGTCCTGGGCATCACGGTGGTGGCAGGTGTGAGAGAATGAGACCTGAGCAGAGCACAGGACAATAAGTGACGAGGCTTTCCCAAACCGGGAGCTTTCTTTCCCTCACTTGTAAGATAAGGGAGTTACATGGTGGTGGAAGCGATTAGTCTTGTTTCTGGTCTGACACACATTCACTGATGTTCACGTGCGTGACACAGTCCCAGGAGTGCAACCTGAGTTCTGGCAAGATCTAGAAGCACTCGGCAGGGAAAGGAAGGGTGACACGTCCGCACGGTTGTCCGCATCACACCAGAGTGAGTGGGGCTGCAAGCGAGCTGGCCAGGATGCAAGGGGGGGCGAGAGCACAGGGGTGACTCTGGATGGGTCCCGCTTTGTGCAGGAGGCACATCGTGCACCCACCCTGGGGCTGTACCTTGGGAGAAGCAGACTCTTGGCCCCAGAGCTCACGTTACCACACACCATATGCAGAGCTGTCTTCGGTACATGTGGAACTCTTACGAAGATTGGAAAAAGCCTCCTCTCACTCCAGAAAAACAATCCCACGTCAGCACATATAGTTCTCAATAATAATTACAGCAAATATAAACGACTCCATATACATTGTCCAAATCTTCATGTCGAACATAAAATAAGAGTGCTTTTGAGGTCCTCAACATTCACATTTTCCAAGATAGACTAATTTACTTAGAAATAATGGTATGTTTTGCTTTCATAGAAACCATATTCTTTTATGAGTTTCAATGTTCCTGCACCTATATCTCATTTTCTCTGGAAATGGCTACTGGATTTGATGGTCGTTTTTGTGACATTGTAGATTTTTGTCTTAGAGTGCTTAACACCTTAAAATACTCTGCTTGTAACAACAGCACTTAATCTTTACACTGACAAAACTTCTGTAAAAACAAAAGCAATGTATGGCCATGTAATATTTACTCTATGTATTATTGATGATAAATATTAACAGTTATATAGTGATTTGTGTCATAATGAAGTACTTATTAAATTTAATTAGGAAATCAACAATAACATTCTGATGAACGACCTGTGTTATCTAATGTAGCCGCTGTACTAACCCAATAGGGATTTTTTTTTAATTAAAAAAAGTGTTCTGTATCACACAGAAAAACAGCTACTACTTAGAATGCAGTTTAATGTTAGATGTTGCTAGAATGATTAAGTGTTTCAATTAGAAAACTGGTCCCCCCTTTGTAATTCTGACTGGAGTGACATGTATCAGCTTTGTAAACGAGACACTTTGTTTCCATCAAAAAGTTGTAATGGGCTCATTTTGTTAGAACAAGAAATGTTTCAGCTGGAAACCTTGTAGGAACACTTACTTAAAAAAAAACAACAACAACACATTTAAACTCCCCACCTTTAGAGTCAACAAAAGTGAAAAAACACTTCAAAATAACTTCAAGATGTGAAAATGTCCCCGTTAGAGGCTCTTTTGTGTTGAACCACCTCAACTCCCATACCAACCGTTTTATCCAGACTATAAGGTCCAGAAGCCTGAGCTGGAGACTCTGAGCTCCATCCTTCCTAAAGCTCTAGTGTTCGATGAAATAGTCTTTTCAATGACACCTTGAGGTCCTCAGGGTTCAAATTTGTTCTTTTATTTCAGCATCACTGAGAGTGTAATCTGAATCTTAATCCTCAGCCTGTGTGCAAGGCCCCTCATCTGCTGGCTCCCTATCCTCTCTTGGGCCCTGATATTCACGCCTCTCTAACACCAGCTCTCACTTGTCCCCAGCAAGAATTTTTTCTTTGAGATAATTGATTTATTACACAAGTAACATGTGTGCCCCAATGATCAAACCCAGTCTTAATTAAAGAAATGCGAATCTAAGTAAGAAGATAGTATATTTAGAAAAACCTTTATTGTATAGGGGCACCTGGGTGGCTCAGTCAGTTAAGCATCTTACTCTTGATTTCGGTTCAGGTCATGATCTCATGGGTCCCGAGATCAAGCCCTGCATCGGGCTCTGGCGCTGAGTGCAGAGTCTGCTTGTCCCTGTCCCTCTCCCTTTGGACCTCCCCCCCCACTCTCTCTCTCTCTCTCTCTCAAATAAATAAATAAATAAAATCTTCAAAAAAAAAAAGAAAAATCTTTATTGTATTATAAAACACAGATACAAAAAAAAAAGGAAAAAAAACCCACACAAACAAATATATAGCTTAATGAATTACACCTTCTAGCACTTAGCAAGTGGAGGGTTTTTGCCTTCTAACCTGAGTGACGTGTCTATGTCTGGAGATTTGGTGGGGGTCAATGGTTGGGTACATTTGGAGGAACTCCAGCAGATCCTTCAGGACCCAGCTCGGGATGCCCCCTTCTCTGGGAAGCCTGCCCTGGCTCTTTGGTCTGAGTCAGTTGCCTTTCTGATTGCTCTGTATCTGCTCATTCCCTTTATATGGAACTCCCTCCCCATGCCCACGCATGCCCCTTGCCCTCCCTGTAGCTTTGGGAAGGCAGAAGCTGTCCCTTATTATTCTTTGTATCACTAGCACCTCATACAGGGCCTGCCACATAGTAACTGCTCAATAAATATTTGTGGCATGAAAGAAAGAATATATATTTAACTTAAAAAACAAAAACCAAAAACCGTAGTCATTTAAGAACTGTGTCAACAGCACCACCTATTGGTAAATAGGTTTGACAGTACACTTCAGATTCTGAAACCTTTTGCACCGGAAATGAGGTGGCTTAAGTTAAGCATCTTCCCTTTACAGAAAGGGTGGTTTCACTCTCCAAGCCATGGAGTCATTTATCTTTTAATAAGTGTCAAAGTAATAAGTGCTAATATTCTGTATGCTGTTATAGTTAGGAGGCTGGTAGGCAGAGCGCCTGCAAATAGGTGTAGGTTCTTATCAGTGAAATTCGGAGGAAGAGGGAAGTGACATTAAGTAATCACCATGTCCTAGGCGCTCTGTGACACACTTTATCTGATCTGGCCTGTACCTGACAGTGGATTTAGTCCCACTTTGTAGATGAAAGAAAAGACTCACGGAGGTAAAGCAACTTGCCCGACCTGAATGCACATCTAGCTGACTTCAAAATCTGGGCTCATTCTGCCGCATCAAGCTGGAAGTATTGGTTGAAAATGTCTGTGAAGCAGTCTTTGTCCCCAGTGAGGTCTCCAGTGACATCTAAAGTCTTTTAGATGGTTCCTAAATGACCCGCTTTCTAGTAGAAAGCCGCTTAAGGGCATTTATATGGAGAATCATTACTTACACGGTGAAGTATTTTGATTTCCAGTGGAAATGTTATTTCAAGTGGGGTCCTTTTCAAAAGGACTCATGGTATGTGTGCCAAGAACGACAATTTTTATAGGCGAATAAATTTCACGGAAATAACACGTTTGACTGTGGAATGGTGTCCTCCTTGATCGAGCCTTAGTAATCATTTTCAGAAGCAAGTATGTCTCCTCAAACAGCATTTGATGCCTGTTGGCTCTGCTCTAGTCCTGGTCACCCAGCGGTCCCTGTCACACAGAGCACTCATGTGTCAGACCTGCAGTGTGCAGGACCTGGGCCCCTGAGCTCTCTTTCGGCACGTGGGGCAAATTAGGTAACAGATACGGAAGTGCTGAGTGCAGATCCCACCGCAGAGGAGGAGCACGGTGAATATGGGTTGAATCGGAGTCTGAGCAAGTTCCCCACCAGCCTCCCCTCCTTATACACACCCAGCCTACCATGGGGCAAGGTGAGTGTTAGCAGATGAAAAGACAGACAATCACTAGGAGGCTGGCCCTGTGCCCAGTCCACAGTGAACATTATTGGAGTGTTGGTAATGTGCCACTTGGACTCGGGTGGTTGTAGATGCTGCATGGGTGTGAGCTCATGGCTCAGAGCAGGAGCCTTTCCTTGGGTCAGCTGTTTGGTTTTCTCCAGCCGTTCGTCTGGCGAAGGCTCTCGGCTGCCTCGCATCCTCCGTGAGTCCCCAGGTACTGCTTATAGCTTCTAAGAGTCCCTGAGATAGTCTGAGCCAACCGCTCAGGGAAACATACAGCCAAACTCTTTCAGTGAATCTTCCTGCCAAAACAGAGCAGTAAAAGCCATATCCAACTGCAACACTGTTCATTTTGGTGGGAGGGCCACTGCCTGGTGCGGCTTCGGCAAGAAGTGAGGGTTCGCCCAGCAGAGGGGCATCCTTTCTCTCCGCGGGGCTTATGTCTCTCGTGGGCTTCAGGGGAGGGTGGGGGACATCTGCATCAGCTTCCCCCCTGGAGCCACACTCACATGTCCCCACTTAGCTCACACTAAGGAACAGGTCATCAGAGACCAATCACACAACACTGGACGGGCAGTCTCCTCCCACAGCAAGCGAACTTGCAGCCCAGGCAACAGCGTCGGGTTCCAAGGGTCCATTCTCAGTGTGTCGATGGCGAGTTTTGGAAAGGACAGGTGTTCAGCGTGCCACTCCCATGAATGGACTTTGACTGGAGACCACAGTGTCTTTAATCTTGGATCACTGTCCTCACTGCACTTTCTGGGGTTTGCCCCTCTGTTACGAGTTGGGAAGATTCACTGTCGCTTCATGGGTTTGTACTTACAAGACTTGCACACAGGAGTGGGACGCCCTCTTCCCTGGCACTCTGGTGCTCTTTAGGAAGGGTGCTGGTGCACAGATAGGAATAACGGGTTCACAAGTAAATAGAGTATATTTTTCTATAAAAATGTAGCTTTCTAAAATAATGAAACACAGCACTAGTATCCTTTCTAAATATAATAGACCCAAAACGTGTTGCCTAGTTCAGAGCAAAATTTAAGAACTATGAGCAGTCTGGGTGCCTCTCTCTGTGACCTTCGCTTGTCAACCCTTACACTGCCGTTTCTAGTGTTTTATTTATTTTTTTTAAAGATTTTATTTATTTATTTATTTGAGACAGAGAGAATGAGAGAGAGAGAGCACATGAGAGGGGGGAGGGTCAGAGGGAGAGGCAGACTCCCCGCCGAGCAGGGAGCCCGATGCGGGACTCGATCCAGGGACTCCAGGATCATGACCTGAGCGGAAGGCAGTCGCTTAACCAACTGAGCCACCCAGGCGCCCCTATTTGTTTCATTTTTTAATAAACATTTATTAGAGAGAGAGAGCACGAGCTGGGAGGGGGGAGCAGAGGAAGAGGAAGAAGCAGGCTCCCCGCTGAGCAGGGAGCCCGATGTGGGGCTCGATCCCAGGACCCTGAGATCATGACCTGAGCCAGAGGCAGACACTTAACCGACTGAGCCACCCAGGCGCCCTCATTTCTAGTGTTTTAATAGAGACATTTGATTTTTCCTCTAATGTTACAAGCTCAGCCTCAAAAGTCCACAGGCCTTCTTGCATTTGGAATTCAAACTGCCCTACGGATCTCTCATTCTGAGAAGAACGTAGTTCGTAATTGCTCTTTTCAGTCTCCAGGAAAGTTTCTGGTTTCTTATTCCTGTGTTCATGGCTTTATGTCTCCCTACTTCTGTGATCAAAGTCATGATGGAAAAATGGGCTTTTGTGTCTTCTGATTCCCTGTCATTATGTTCCCATAACCAGTAGGCTTGCTCTGCAGTCTTGCGTTTCAGCTTTAACCCCGCGTGTCCTCACCCTGCCTGTGAATCTAACAATATGTGAGAAAGTCAGAGGTAAGATTCCTGCTTCAACTCAGACGATCACAGGAGTGTCGCTCCCACTCCGACAGGGAGCACAAACCGGCGATCTGAAAAGCATGGCTATTTTAAACCCACCCTGCAGCTGAGGTCACAGAGTAATAATGCTGAGCTAAAATCCACAAAGTGACAAGCCTGTCTTGGGAGAGACAGGCCCACGGCTGTGTTCATCTCGGGCAGAGCAGCAGGAGGTGAGGAGCCTTCCTGGATGCACATCGGAAGAAAGCAGCCGAAAGCTCACGAAATAGTTAAGCTGAGTGTGGACTGGCATGGTCGTTTGGAAGTCTTGGGAGCCCCCGGCACAGTGGGATCTCCACACACACACACACACACACACACACACACACACTCCTGCCTTTCTGCGGACTTGCAGTGAGCCGGTGACAGATCAGGAGCAGGTCAGGAGTGCAGAAGGACATCCTCTGTGAGGCACGGGCATGGCAGGAGCCGGCACCCCTGCAGGAGGGACGGGAGAGCGCACAGCCCTGGAGGTGCAGTGCATGGTGAAGTCGAGGACCCCACGGGGAGAGCCGAGGGAACCCTGCTGCACACCCCGGCCTCACCAGGAGCCCGGCAGGGAGCAGAGCAGAGGTGCCCGCCCTCTGTAGGCGCCTACCTGCGGCAGGGGGGACACAGCATGAAAGGACTTGGCTCCGCAGTGCCATGGGGAGATATACTGCTGGCTGGGGCGTGGGGAGGGTCGGGAGCAGGGCTGGCGGAGGATGCAGAGCGGAGCGGCCCAGAGGCCTCTCTGGGAAGCAGTTCAAAGTACAGACAACGCAGGGGCCGTGGGACCTGTGTCCAGGAGGAGGGGACGCTTGGGCAGACGCTGACACAGGAGCTCTGGGCACAAACGAGGGCCACCAGGGACAGGGCAGCTAACTCAGTGACCAGGGGACAGTAACGGGAGACACGGACAGAAAAAGAGAGTTGTCAGTAGGGCCTTAGAAGCCGGTATAAGACTTGGACTGTCACATTAAAGGTTGTGCCGTGCTTTCAGAATAGTTTTCAGTGACCAGAGGTTAGAGTCGTGCAACAGGTCCAACTATTTAAAACACATTTGAGCGGGGCGCCTGGGTGGCTCAGTTGATTGAGCGACTGCCTTCGGCTCAGGTCATGATCCTGGAGTCCCTGGATCGAGTCCCACATCGGGCTCCCTGCTCTGCGGGGAGCCTGCTCCTCCCTCTGACCCTCCCCCCTCTCATGTGCTCTCTGTCTCTCTCATTCTCTCTGTCTCAAATAAATAAAATCTTAAAAAAAAAAAAAACACATTTGAGCGGAGTGCAAAGCGCTTCTAAAGCATCAGTCCAGAGCCCCCCCATCCCCCGTGGCACTGCATAAAATTATCTGGGAATGAAGGACATTGATAATATTTATCGTATTGTGGGTTTACAGCTAATTTCTTTTTAAGATTTTATTTATTTGAGAGAGAGAGACGGTGGAGAGAGGGGCAGAAGGAGAGGGAGAATCTCAGGCAGACTCTGTGCTGAGCGTGGAGCCTGACTCGGGGCTCGATCCCACAACCCCAAAATCATGACCTGAGCTGAAATCAAGTGTCGGTCACCCGACCGACTGAGCTTCACAGGCGACCCCAGGTTACGGCTAATTCTTACTAGTGGTGTTTCTCAACGCTTTTCAAGAGAAATGGAGGGGAAAAGTCATATTAGGACTGTATCTGCTCAGGCACTTTTTTAAAAATATGCACGCACACACAAACCTGTGTGCTTCCGTAAACTCTCTCAGGGGTGGCTTTCATTTACGTAGTCTGTCTTGTTCCGAGTCTGAAAGCGGGGGGTCATCCAGGAAGCAGGGTGGTACAGGGGAAGACGGTGCGGCCACTGGAGTCTCACAGACTTGGGATCAAGCACTGACCCTGCATTTGAACAGGACACACCAGTTGGCCTGCCCGAGAGCCCCTTCCCTGGTCTGGCAGGCAGGTGGTATCCTGTCCCTGCAGGTGCCTGTGGTGGGAGGTAGCAGGCACTCCTGCCCCGGGGGCTTCCTCGGGCGAGCTCATCCCCTGGAAGCCTACCCCTAGGGATGACCTTGAATGCTTTGGGGTTTGGTTTCCCCAGGCACAGTCAGGGGGTGGTCTCAGCCTGGCCAAAATCCACAGTGGGGTCCCCACGGCACTGATGAGATCAATGCACCCCCGATATTCCTTATTTTTGTCCTCTTTTTCTTCTTACAGTAGCCCTGCTAGGAGCTGGGCTCTCAGGGTCCTTACGCAGAAAACCCTGTGTCAGGAATTTGCTGGTTTTAAATAAATTCTTTAAATAATCTATCGGAAGAGCATGGGGAAGAAGCAAACCTTTACACATTTAGATGAGGCCATTCCCATCTTGGTGAAGCACGTTTTTCTTCCTAGACCCTCACTTGCTCTGGTAAAAAGCTTGGTTGGGGTGATAAAGCTGGATTACAATCTCTTGCACCTGCTTTTAGACATTCTCGTTTACACGTGTTCCTTTTTGCCGTTGCCTGGTTTTGTTTTTCTCATTAACGAGCATCACCGGTGCAGCATCAGGGTGGACCGGCCTCCACATGGACGAGGCTAACCCCTGCCCCCCCAAGCCTCCCTTTAAATCTGTCTCTCTTTCATCTCCACAGCAAACCCAAGGAGCCCGTCTTCAGCGCAGGTAAGTCTGATTTCATCTTTGTGCAGGTGCCCCTCACCCCCCTCAGGACTCGGGGGACAAATAAGTAGCTTGTCACCTATGGTGTCCGCATGGGTGGGGCTGACAGGTTGAGCGCCAGGAGTCTGTGCCCGGGCTCCAAGGCTCGGACTGCAGAGACCGGCCATACAGTGGTCACAGAGACTGGACCCTTTATTTACGCCCTTAACCCCGATTTAAGATGCGCCCACAAGGAGGAAGAGTAAAATGCCACCACATAAGCAGAAGCAGAACTTCTAGGTGAAGATACTGTGTTGCCTTTGTTATTCTTCCCTGACCCGTGGGGCTTCCGGCTCAACATCTGCATCTCTCCGAAAGGGAAGCTTTCTGATGCGTTAAGTTATAACTTGGTCTAAAAGTAGCTTTTTTTCTCTTTCTGCCTTTGATTTCCTAAACTGCAAACTAATGTTCATATGTACCTTTCCATATACCTTTTCTTTAACACATTTTATAGTAAGGGAGATGCTATTTTTAGGATATTAACCTGATTTAAAAGCACATTTAAAATGCAAAATCATTGACCAGTATGGCATCAGTTAAGTAAAATCATTTAATTTTAACTTTTCCAGTTTTTTCCCTTCGATTCAGAATCGAAACCTCTATAAAAGCCAGCGTTCTGTATTCATCAGCACATGCTTTAGTATTCATGTCATTTTCAGGAAGCGTGAGATCACACACTGAAAATGTAGTTGCCCCAAAAGCCTGCACAGCCAGGCGCCGGGCGCACTGGTCCGAACGGCTGCACAGAGGGCAGGTTCTCCTGCGGGGGGCGGGGCGGCCGCTCCGACTGAGAGCTAGCTGCCCCCCCAGTGAGAGCTGCTCTCCCCAGCGAGCGGGCAGGCCGGTCCCTCTTGCAGTTCTTGCCATCTCTTTATCTAGCGCTTCTGTCCCTGTCTCCGAAATCACAAGGGAAACGCCGGGTGACACACTGCAAAGGTAGGCGGCATTTCTGAAACCTCATAGCTCTCTGAGCAAAGCTGCTACCCAGGCTGCAGAAACTTTTTTCATACAGGCACGCAGGTAATCTCCTCGTATGAAAATGTTTTGGGCACATGAGCCACTCCGACTTACTTTAAGTTAAAAGCATTCCTGCGCATTTACTTGGATGGGTTTTAATAAGTAGCTTATACAATCGATCTGGCTTGATTATTGGCTGATTGCAGGACCTTTGAAAAATCTGTGTAAACCTTAAGAGCGCTATAGGGCAGCCCTGAATGCCCCACTGCTTGACCTGGTATCTTGCACCGCTGCTGGCCCCTCCGGTCTGCGCCTTTGGGTTGGCAGCTGTGAGCTATTGTCCTAACATGCCTGGAAAATACTGTTGCTTTCCCTTGCTGCATTTTGATTTTTTTTTTTTTAAGATTTGTGTATTTATTTGCAAGAGAGTGAGGGGAGGGGCAGAGGGAGAGAATCTCCAGCAGGCTCCACGCTGAGCTCAGAGCCCAACACAGGGCTCGATCCCACGACCCTGAGATCACGACCTGAGCCGAAACCAAGAGTCGGACGCTTCGCCGACTGTGCCACCCTGGTGCCCCACGTTTTGATTTTAAATGTAGAATGTCTGATTTATCAGTGCAAAACAGTGCCAAGGCAAGATCCAGGGCTTTTTTGCCTCAGTTAGTGATTTAGAATTGTGCTAAGCAAACCTCCCTCGTAAGGACTTAGCCAGCACCAACTGTAACAGACTCCGCATTCACGCACGCTGATCATTACGGCCACGGCGGAGAAGCTATTACAGCCTCTTTATGCCCATCCACGTCCTGTGCCTCCTCCCGTACAAAGAATGGATGCCACCGCGCGTCCTCCAGCTCCATGCTCGCACGTGCCTGCTTTCTTTTCCCTTCTGTCGTCTGCCGGGGGCTCCTGGGTCCTGCAGGTGTGGCGGCCACGCAGTCCGATGAGCTCAGATTTGGGTGAGGGATTAAGGAAGGGAAGAGGTTTCAGGTGAGGACGAGCGCAAGGGCAGAGGCCCAGAGCAGGGTGCTCGAGACACATCTGGCCAGACAGGCGGCTGCAGGCCGGGTGCTCGCGGCCAGGGAGGTACGTAGCGGAGAGCAGGCAGGGCGCTAGACGTTTGGATCCAGCAGGTAAGACAGTGGGCAAGGGATTTTGTGTGGAGGAAGGACTGGTGAAATCCACTTTGGGCCTTGATGGGTTTGGCAGCAGAATGTAAAATGCCCCAGGGGAGCAGAAAGAGAGCCTGGGTGCCAGATCTGTGATGGGCCGGTCCCAGTGGATCTGGGGAGGACAGAGCCTGGGGGCAGCATTCTCATGGGAGGGTCCACGGAACTCAGCGCCTGGCACACCATCCGTCTGCAGGATGAGCATGTGGGGGTTCTTATTCAAAAGTCAGACTTCCTATGCAGAGTGGAGTGTGCATTACACGCATGCATGTGAGACTGGAAATGCACGCACACGGTAACCTAAAACCGGGACGGCCTCTTAATTTGTAGGCTATATTGCATGTGGCATTGTTTGGAGATCCTTAGGAACAAGACTTACATAACTAACCTGTAAATGTGGTGCTTCTGGCGGCGTGATTACTCCGTGCCTTCTCCTCACCTGTTTCCCCTGTGGATGATTTTTCTGTTGAGTTCTGTGCTGGTTCCAGCTGCCCAGTTTAACGGCCGCGAAGGCCTGGGCCTTTGATACGCAGTGAGTTCTAACAGAATTCACCAGGAGCTCACAAGACATTTTCTCTGGTCTTATTATCTCCTAAAAGCCAGCAGAAAACCCCAACTTATTTCTTTTTAAAACGGCACTTGTCCCATATCACTGGGTTTTCCTCTTGCCCCATAATTTCGTGAAACACCAGAAGCTATTTTATTATAAAAATGTTTGTTCTAGAAGGTTCTATTTCACAATGCCTCTCTCTAATGGGTCTTTTGTTCTTTTATTTTCTCTCTAGCTTTTCCTTGAGCATTTTCCTTCTTGCGTGCACCCTAGCATGTACTTTTGCCGATTTTGTGTTCTTTACACTTGAAAAATGTGTCCAACATAAAAGATACATAGTTATATTTTTACATTGCAATATAACAAACCAATTAAAATACTGAAAGAAATCTTATGAATTTTGATACTGAAATTGTATATACATTGAAATCAATAAAAAAATTTTAGTGGATTTCTTGTGTTAATTGTAATTTTTTGAGGTGGCATTTTCCCCCCTCCTGATGATAAAGAAAACGTAAGCACCAAGTCTCTTGTGGAAAAATAATGGAATCTAGTTTTTCCCTGCCTTTTACAGTTTCTCATATCTTTCATGTACTTAAGTAAGCAGCATGTCAAACATAAACAGGGTGAAAACTTTTGTTTTAAACTGTTTAACATTATGTTTTAGTTCTTTTCCCCCAACACATTAGAAATCACATGAAGGGTAAAGTTTGCGCTTTTATGTTGAAGGGCTAAAGAAAAGATAACATTTGTTTTCAGCTACATTGGGCACTGAGGTGTCTTACTGATCTCTTTGTTCTTTTTGTAGAAGAAGGATACGTAAAAATGTTTCTTCGTGGACGCCCTGTTACCATGTACATGCCCAAAGATCAAGTGGACTCTTATAATTTGGAAGCAAAAGTAGAACTACCAACCAAGAGACTGAAGCTGGAGTGGGTGTATCCTTTATTCACTGACTGGACCTGTCACGAGGTTTAAGTGGATTCATGCCCTGAGCTTAAAGTTTAACTGTAGAAATTCATAAAACTTAAGTTCTCTTAAGCATTTATTTATTTATTTACAGAGGGGTGGGAGAGGGGCAGAGGGAGAGAGAGAATCCCAAGCAGACTCCGTGCTGAGCACGGAACCCGACATGGGGCTCAATCTCGTGACCCTGAGACCATGACCTGAGCTGAAATCAAAGAGTCGGAGGCTTAACCGACTGAACCACCCAGGAGCCCCAAGTTCTCCTAAGCTTTTTAAGAAAACCAAAATATTCTATTCTCACTTAAAAAAATTAATTTAACAAAAGGGGCTGTATGTTAGCACTCAGTCCAGTGTTCTCGCAGAGGAGGGCTCCTGATGGTGGGGGACACTGACTTATCAATCCTGAAAGAAAGATTATAGTTCCTGCTCAAATACGTATACCTTACTTTCCTGAAAAGAAAGTATTCATATGCTGGACAGGGTTTGTTTGTTTTTGTTTTTGTTTTTGTTTTTTTAGAGAGTCGTGGGAAAATGCATCACTTTCTGGCCTGAGTTTTAATCTTTTGACAGAATAAATGTAGTTAAAAACTAATAGAAAAGCAAGCTTACTGAAAATAATCACAAATGGGTAGAGTTTAGGATTCTAATGAAATTGAAAGAATGGATTGTTTTTAACAGTAACTATCATAGGCTCAGACAGCTCTGTGGGACAGATGGAAAAGCCAGGAGTTCTACGTGCTTACCTGAAAACCGTGGAAAGGCAAGAAGACACCAAACTTACACACTTAGGAAAATGAGACCATCAGAAATTGAACTAAACTCTACAGGCAGGAGGTTCTCACATCCAGACAAAGAGTGATAGACACCCTGGAAGGAAGGACAGGCACTCCCCCTCAAACCAAGTGGGGGCTTGGCCAGCCTTGGGAGAGTAATTGAAGGAGTAACATCAGGAATACCCCAGTACTAAATGAAGGGAGTCCAGTGAAGGTGTAAAGAGAATCGACATGAATGCTACTTTAAGAGAAAGAAAAGTACCCGCCCCCCCCCCCCCCCCCAATCTAAGCCACAGAAATCCGAGTCAGCCCTAGGACTAACGTTCTTGAGATAAAGCTGCTGGAGCCTTCATACTATGAGATTTGGAAAAGTGAACAAGCTCCAAGGAGGAAAAAACCCCGAAACACAAAGAAATAAAGCCTATGAAAAAGGGTGAATGAAGTATTGGGGCTTTTTAAATTTTCCTTTTTTTCCCCTTATTTTACTTTATTTTATTCTGTTTATTTTACTTTAGAGCAAGCCTTCCAGTCTATGCGATTTTAAGACAAAGAACAAAAAGCCTTTCTTCACCCTCAAATTTTTATTGAATACCAGTTTGATGCCAAGCCCCGAATATAAATTCTAAGAAGTTGGTTTAAATCAATGCCGTTGTCATTTCGGTCGGAAAAATTGCTGTTTGAAATGATGATATCATATTCTTTGGGTATATGTTTTTTACATTTTCAGACTCAGATGTCCTAAGCATTTACGTGCATCTGTTTTGGCACATGCAATCGAAGTGATTCAGTTCTTTAAGTCAATAATGGTTTACATTTTAGGTTCAGTCATAGCTGGAAAACATTATTCAAAACATTTTTTCAGCCTACTCTATTCATATTTTCAAGACGTAAAGTGGTAGAATTTACTTTAGATAAATGGGACTTTTGTTAGATTAGTTTTTCACATCTAAGTTCAAGTGATGTTTTGCTCCCAAAATAGTTTGCGGGGTTTGAAAGTAAGTATACATACCAAAATCTTAATGGAGGTCATTATCTCCAAGGAGGTGGGGATGTTTGTGGCAAGGAGGATCGCAGTGTTTTTTTTTACCCTTTCCATATGTATGTGGGAGTGTAGTTTGCACCTTTTACAAGTACTTTTATAATGTAAATTAAACAAATTTAAATAGAAGATTTAGCTCCTAGAGGACAGTAAAAAATAAAATTGACTCAAAAACTAAAGTCGATACAAGTCAGCATCTTAAAATTTATTTTTAAATACTATAAAATATAAGGCATGTCAGAGTTCAGAGGGTTTTTGGAATAGTCCTTTTGACCCCACACTGCTTGGTAGTTGCGACAATGTAGTCCCCTCACATTTTCAGATCTCTTTTGCATTCCAGACGAGCTACAAATGCCATAGCCTGTCATAGGGATTTGATTCATTTCCCAGCTATGATTCGAGAACGAGAGCGAGTCCTCTGGTGAAGCCGCAGAGTACTGGTGATGTCCGTCCCCAAGCTGGACGATGGCAGGATGGGCTAGGCAGTTGGCAGCCAGCTGGCCCCATTCTAGAGTCGGGCCCTCACCTGTGACAGACCAACACTCGAGCGGGAAGGAGAATAAATACACTCTAGACCTCGTGGTACTGAAGTAGATCTGAGCAGGTGGTATGATAACTACAGGAAAGGGAAAACGAATTTTGGAGCAAATTATTCCAGCATTCTTGTGAAGGGTCAAAATACAGCTCCCAGCTGATTTTTTTTTAATTAATTTTATTTATTTATTTGACAGAGAAAGACACAGCAAGAGAGGGAACACAAACGGGGAGTGGGAGAGGGAGAAGCAGACTCCCTGCCGAGCAGGGAGCCCGATGTGGGACTCGATCCCGGGACTCCAGGATCATGACCTGAGCCGAAGGCAGTCGCTTAACCAACTGAGCCACCCAGGCGCCCTCCCAGCTGATTTTAATTCTAGAGTCAAGCTGGCTAGGGTAGCAGGCCTTCCAAAAAACCAGCTTGGCAAAATTTATTTATATTTTTATTTATTTATTTATTTTTTAAGATTTTATTTATTTATTTGACAGAGAAAGACACAGCGAGAGAGGGAACACAAGCAGGGGGAATGTGAGAGGGAGAAGTAGACTCCCTGCTGAGCAGGGAGCCCGATGTGGGGCTCGATCCCAGGACCCTGGGATCATGACCTGAGCCGAAGGCAGACGCTTAATGACTGAGCCACCCAGGCGCCCCAAAATTGATTTATTTTTAAAGATCTTATTTTTAAGTAACCTCTGTGCCCAACGTGGGGTTTGAACTCACAACCCCAAAGTTGAGAGCTGCACGCTCCACCGACTGAGCCAGCCAGGCTGCCCTTGGCAACATTTAAAGGCAGACTAGTTGTGAAGAAGACAGGCATCCATGGAAAATCCAAACAGTTCAACAAAGAAGTTTGGCCCTGGCTATTGCTCCCAAGGTCTATGATTGATTGGCTCAATTCAGAAGAGTTCGCTTTCTGGTAACTTCACAAATGTCCGCTCCAGTTACCTTTAGTAAATAAAATAATAAGTTACATTTTTGATCCAGCTGAAAAAGTCAGCTTTCAAAAATATAATACATCATTTCTAAAAACAAAGCACCATCTGTTAAAAATACGTATTAACCTCAACTCAATGGCCATTTCCAACCCGATTGCCTGCCGGTTGAGTCACATGTATTTGGCACTTGAGTATTTATGATCTCATGTCATTGAACCAAGAGAAGGTGATGGGAAGAGTCTTACGGAATTGTGTTGTCTGTCCCTGTTGAATAAAGCTGATGTGTTGTCAGCTCTTAGAGGAAATCAAGTTTCTCTTGACACATGAAAAGCTATGGGTACCGGGGCCGCGACTGTCGGAACAACCTGTACTTGCTTCCGACGGGGGAGACGGTGTACTTCATCGCCTCGGTGGTGGTGCTGTACAACGTGGAGGAGCAGTTCCAGAGACATTACACCGGCCACAATGATGACGTGAAGTGGTGAGTCCTCACCCTCATGCAGATAACATCACAGGGAAGGGGCCGGGACTGAGATAGAACTAAAGAGGAGAGAAGAGGTCGGAGAGAAGAGGATCTTCTGGAAAGCTCCTCTTTATGTTCTGCATTGTCATAGCTAGTGATTGGCTAGTTACCTGGCTCCCTAAGATGCTAGAACCTAGTTTAGGTTCTGTCCATCTAACACATAATCTTAACCAACCGTATCACCCAAACCAACACTTCCCATAGATCCCCGTTGGAGGCCTTCTTAGCACAGATGCTAACAGTTTCTGATTTGCCTCTTTTTTAATTCATTCATAATTCATGTATAGCTTTTGATAGGGATTTTATGTATCTTGGAAGGATGGGTGGCTGAATAGGTGACTCTCCCTATTTCTATTTGTCCTAGATCCCTGGTCAATTATAAAAATCCTGTTGGAAAAAGATGATATTTTTGCTGTTTAACATACTTAATAAAGATTGTTTTAGGAGACTTGGTATTTTCCAAGCAAAGGATGCTTTCTCCTCGAGTTTGGAAATTCTCAAGAAAGGATGGAATGAAATAGGCACTAATTGTCCAAGGTTGTTGGGATGCTCGGGGAGTTTGTCGTGAGTCCGTGAGAAGTCAGGCACCCTATCGTTCTTGTATTTAAATTTTTGACTAGATTATATTTGGCCAAGAAAAGAGTAAAGCTTGTCTTTAAAGAGTGGTTGTTTTATAAATACCCTTTTTTTTAGCCTAGCAGTTCACCCTGACAGGATCACAATAGCAACGGGACAAGTTGCAGGCACATCTAAGGATGGAAAAGTGAGTTACATTATCTTTTCATATTTTTTAATGAACTGTTGATTCGGTATCATCTTCTGGAAACATTTCGCAGATGAATAAGCCTGCCTAGACATAGTTAAAGTATCTGAATGCTTCTTAATCCCTCAGTCGAATATTTTGTTGCAAAAAAAATTTTTTTAATTTTGTTTTTCATTTCTTAGAGCATGAACAGGGGGAGGGGCAGGGACAGAGGGAGAAGCAGACTTTCTGCTGAGCAGGGAGCCTGACACAGGACTTGATTCCCGGATCCTGGGATCATGACCTGAGCCAAAGGCAGACACTTAACTGACTGAGCCACCCAGGTGCCCCGCAAAAAAATTTTTTTAAAAATAAATTTTACTGCAGATTTTCTTACAGTGATCTTAAAAATGTCTCGAGCTTGCCTTAACTTCAGCCAGTTTTTAAATAGCATTGTTCTTGCCTACGAATTCAGCCATTCTCAAGCTACTTAAACACATGAAAAACATTAAAATATTAAGTGCACATTTAATAAGGAGAAGTCATAATGAATAAGCATTTGGATAGGGGGCATTTTGCCTCTTCAGCAAACTTTAGACCCTTAGCCTGAAATACCCTGTATTCCTGACGTCACCACAGAGTCCTCAAAGGCAGCAGGAGAGTTTGGGCACAAGTTTTATAAGCACCTCAGCAAGATTTTAACTTGAATTTTAAGGAATCAGAGAAGGAAGTAGTGGACTCTAACAGATAACAACACAAAACTGTCTTCCAGTTGGTTCTTGACCGCAGTCTGTGGTCCTTGCCATGTCTTACCCAAAACTCCTTGTAGCTTTTTTGATATCTATTGTATAGCTTATTCTTGCACCATATATGAAGTGAACCTCATTACACGGAGCACATCCATTTTTACCAGCATGTTTTCTTCCCAAAAACATGAATGCTGCCATTTTTCAGAAAATATTTTAATAACATCATATTTTAAATATTAACTCTATGCCCTTTCCCATTAAAATTATACACTTAAAAAGAAAACAGGGTAACAGGGATGATGGAAGATGGAAATCAGTTTACAGTTATGTAGATACCCATAAATGGAATAGGGTCTTCATCTTTTTTTTTTTGGATTATTATTTTTCTCATTATTATGTTATGTTAATCACCATACATTACATCATTAGTTTTTGATGTAGTGTTCCATGATTCATTGTTTGCATATAACACCCAGTGCTCCATGCAGAACCTGCCCTCTAATGTTAAGTGGCTTTTAAGTCTTTGACATGAGTAGCAAACCATGTGTTCCTCCCTCTAGTGGATTAAAAGGGTATTTCAGTTTCTAGCATTTGAAACTGAATCAGAACTTTAGAGCCAGGGAAGATGGGATGGCTCTCTGAGCCAGTCCTTCAGTTCAAGTGCAGAGAGACTCAGAGAGGCCACCTGACCATCTGCAGACACACAGCTACTCAGAGCAAGTCCAGGCTAAAACTCACCCCACTCTGTCCACCTGGTATGATGCTAGTCCTTTTCCTGATCCACCTGCTGATGGTTCTAGGATGCTTTCTTCTATTGAGGGAGAGAAAAATTAGGACCATTCACCTTGGAACACAATTGAGAGGGTGTTGAACTAATGGTAACAATTCTTTTTTTTTTTTAAGATTTTATTTATTTATTTGAGAGAGAGAGAGACTGAGAGAGAGAGCACATGAGAGGGGGGAGGGTTGGGAGGGTCAGAGGGAGAAGCAGACTCCCTGCCGAGCAGGGAGCCCGATGCGGGACTCGATCCAGGGACTCCAGGATCATGACCTGAGCCGAAGGCAGTCACTTAACCAACTGAGCCACCCAGGCGCCCAATGGTAACAATTCTAAATTTCATCTGTGCGTAATAGATTGCCCGTTTTGCTCCTCTGAGGCCCAAGAATGTTAAACTCTCAATACTATTTGGTGGTGTCCGACTGTTCAGACTTTACAAGAATAGCCCTTGTGTGAGATTCCACTTTCCTTGTCATTCTTCATTTTTAAAATTCGGACTCCTCTGGATGCCCAAGGGAGAACATCAGTTCCTGTGGAACAGTTATGAAGAACTGGCTATTCAGAATGTAAAACCCAGTGGCCCTCCCTGAAGTTAAGCTGGCCACGGGGGCCGCGATCTCCTGCAGCCACTGGGAATGTTTCCTTGATGCTGAAAGGCAGAGTCTTCAAATTTTTGAGCAGGAAAAGACCTTTGGTTTTGACAGAACTGAAGTGGTCTTGTAGCTCCAAGGTAAAGATCAATCTGGATGCCCGTCACAGTCGGTGCCTCTCTCTCTGCATTTCCTTCTCAACAGCAGTTGCCCCCACACGTGCGCATCTGGGACTCCGTGACGCTGAATACACTGCACGTCATCGGGGTCGGGTTTTTTGACCGAGCCGTCACCTGTATTGCCTTCTCAAAATCTGTAAGTGCGAGCCCTGTGGGCACGGGAGCCCTTGTCCGCGGGGAGGAGAGAAGCAGCTCAAGGTGGAAGAGGGAGGACGTTAACGCGCTCACTGGCTGCCTGGGCGCGTGTGCGGATTTGAGGCTGACACCGTCCTGCCCCCGGGGTCCCCTCATTCAGAGGTCACGCGTGTCCCCTCGGGGTCACACACGTGATGGGAAGAGGCCCTGCAGCGCTGTCTGCATGTTCTCCGAGACGGTTTTGCCCGCTCTGACCTTGAATTTCACCTGCCCCTTGCTAGGCGGCTCCAGTGCGTCCCTGCTCTCCCCACACAGGCTGCCTGTCCACTAGCAGGAGTCCGAGGTGCCTCGTGGTCGCCCAGACTTCCTCGGGATGTGCCCATTCCACAGATCCACCCTATAAACCACTGTTCTAGAAACTTGCACATGAGTGCCCATGTTCACATGAGAACGCCACGTGCCTCGGCCCCAGGGTCTTTGCTCCTGCCCAGCCTCCCAGTCACCCTGCCCGTCAGTCACAGACTGCGCTATGCACCCTCAGGCACCGGCTCGTCCAGGAGGGGGCCCTGCAGCCCCTTTGGACTTAATAGAACCAATGAGGCCGGGCCACCCCGGACCCCTCTCTGCTGCTCTGGTCCCTTCCTTGCCCCACGTTCGTCTGCTATCCCTGAGTGGCCAAGAAAGCAGGTCTCATCCGCAGCGCATACATATTCTTTAACCAAAATGGGCTCTTCATTAAAAGTAAAGTTAATGTTCATTGTTAATCACTTTTAACCTGTTTTATTCTCAAATGTAGTCTTCCTGGGAATACCTTTTTTTCCCCCCCAGAATGGAGGAAGCAATCTGTGTGCCGTGGACGACTCCAACGACCACGTGCTGTCTGTGTGGGACTGGCAGAAGGAGGAGCGGCTGGCCGACGTGAAGGTCTCTCTCCAAGCCCGATGCGGGGCTCCGCTGTAATTTCCCCGTGTGGAGCCTTCTCCTCCAGCTGGCTCCCAGGCCCCGGTCCCACCTCTCAGTGGGCCACAGGCTCCCCATGCCCGGTGCGGCCCTCGGGCCTGACACCAGCACCCAAGAACCCCGAGCCCGCCCATCTCCCCTCCCAGGGTGTGGTGCCAAGTCCTGGCAGGGTCTCTTCCCCTCGTCAGGACACATGTAAGGTTTCCTTCTTCCTCACTTTACAGCCCCTCCCCTGCTAAGCCACTCCCTTGCTCACTGTTCCCTGCTGCTTTGTTTCATTCCACAAAGGTGTGCTCTCGAGGTCAAGGGGCTGCAAGCGGGGTGGTACCCGAGATGTGCTCCCTGCGCCGCCAGGGAGGGCATGGGGGGGTGGGGACGGGTCAGGAGCCGCTGAGGGAGAGGTCAGCACGGCCAGCACAGGGCTTGTCCAAAGCTGAGGGGCCTGCCGGATCCCAGCCCCTCCCAGTGGGACTCTTCCTGTAGGGGCTGCGCTTGGCTTCCCTGGACCACCTCCGATCCATCTTGTGCGATAGGTCGCTGAACTTTCCTTAAGCTTTCTTGTATTTTCCTCCTATGAAAATCATGAATGGATCCCAGTTGTTACAGAATTGACTTCAGATTTCCCATCCTGTCCTCCATTAACCTTAGATCACCTTCCTTCCCGAACATTAGGATTGCCATCGGATTGCCTTATCTTTCTCCCTTGAGTGTCCAGGATGCAGGGTCCGTAGTCTAACCTGGCATGTTTCCTAACACCTCTTCACATGCTGTAGCCCTGCCTTCTAATATTCCGGTCGAGTATTTAAGTTCTTGCTAGGTGGCTGTGTTGAAAGTAATCAGAGGCAAATCATTACCCAGGTTTAAGGCATATAACTGAATTTCAAGCAGAAGGAACACTCAGGGTCTGATTCATCTGACCAAAGTGCAGGTGCTGGAAGTCCAGAGAACAGGGTCGGGGGTGGTGCAGCGGAACCCAATAGCCAGTCCCCAACCCTGGAACCGCAGCCTGGTCACCAAACCACTGGCAGAGTCCTGGGAATTCAACCAGGAGGGAATCCCAGAGCAAACAGGCAGCCAAAGTCAGCCAGGAGCGATGGAGCTATATAAAATCCAGATTCCGGGCCCCTCCCAAAGATTCCAGTCCCTAGGTGGGGCTGAGGCCTGACGTCCGCGTTGTAACACACGTCAGGTGATTCTGTTGTTCAGCCTCAGCTGGGAATCTGTGACGGGAGATTGAGAGCAAATTCTTGGATTCTTAAGTTTCCACCCACCCCTAACCCACCCCTTCAGCAATAGCGCGTGGCATGCCTGCCCCCCCCGCCCCCCACCGCATAGAGAGGAGCCGTGGTCCCTGTCCTCAGGGCTGTGGACCAGCAGGGGAGACAGACAGACAAGGAGAGGTTATGGCACCCAGCAAACATAAGTTGAGCGTTTATGGAAGGTGAGTTCAGCAGGGAGAAAAATCAAGAGGCTTAGGGCTTAACCTGGATGAGTTATTTGTAGTTCGGATGTCATTTATTTTCTGAAGTGTCTTCAGAGATTTGAGACATTTGATTCTCCTGTTTTGCTCAAAGTGTTCTAACGAAGCCGTGTTTGCTGCGGATTTCCACCCCACGGACACTAACATAATAGTTACCTGTGGAAAATCACATCTCTACTTTTGGACATTAGAAGGAATCTCCCTTATTAAGAAGCAAGGATTATTCGAGGTAATGTTAAATTACATTTGTTTTATTCTTCACTGAGCGGTGCGTGTGGTCAGCTAGCTTCTACGGGAGCGGTGAGGCTGCCACAGTCTAAGAATTTGCTGTAATTGGCAAATCAGGGAGTCTTTCTGGGGGTGTAGTGATGAAGAGTATTCCCGGGGATCCCTAACAGAATTGCGGAGCCCCTTGTGTCTCTGTGGGTAGCCTTGGTGATGTCCAGAAGGAAAGATGGACCACCACAAGGGACGGTCGCCCTTGGGGGCCAGGCGCCCCCTCCCACGCGTGGTCCTTGCAAAGAACAACCAAGAAGGCACTCGGGCCTCGTGAGGACGAGGAACAGCGCCTCCTTCCCTGTGGGGCCTCGTACCACTGCCCCCCCATGAGGCCTAGCTAGAGGACCACTTTATTCCGGTGCCAGGGCCCTGTTCCTGAGGCTCTAATTCTGATAACACAGCCCACCCCACAGCCCCTCCGACACCCTCCTCTGCTCCAACTGTCTGCAACTTTATAATTACCAGAAATTTCTCTATTTTAGAGCAGGTAATCTCATGGCATAAGTTATATAACGGTAGATAAAAATGAAAGGCATATGCAGCTTGGGAGCCCCGTGCCTCTAGGTTGTAGGAATACAAATAAGAGGATGTCTTGACTAATACGAATGTATATTTACAACATCCTGCAGAAGCAAGAAAAGCCAAAGTTTGTCCTCTGCGTGACTTTTTCTGAAAACGGTGACACCATTACTGGAGATTCAAGCGGCAACATCTTGGTGTGGGGAAAAGGTAACACAGGCTTGTCCCCAGAGCAAAAGCTTGGGGGCGAATATTATACGAGGTCAAACGCGACTTCTCTAAGAATTGTCTATGAACATAATTACACTGAATCCCAAGTTTCATAGGTACATACGTGCATGGGTGCATGTGTAACTTGAAACCTTAAAACTAGAACAGAGGAAAACAAGAATAGCCAAGAACTGTTCACTTTCTATCACTGCAGAAGGCTCTCTAAGCCCAGAATAGTTTGGTGGAATAGCTTTATTAGGAGACCTATTAACAAATTATAATGGTGAAGGTGTCAATGACTCTACATTTAGCTATAAAACACTTAAATAACTTTCTTGGTTCCCATGGCTTCGGGCAGATAGTTATTGAGAACTAATGACGTGCAAGACAGCCTGCTAGCCCCCGAGCACGGCGATGATCCCGAGGCCCTGCCATCAGGGAGCCCACAGCCTGGTAAAGAGGAGTCGTTACTCAGGAAAAATCCATCCAGTTAAGTTCAATGAGCATTTACAGCAGGAGGAAAGGAAAACCACACCATCCCTGTCCTCAAAGGGCTTAGAGTTTGGGTTGGGGGTGAAAGTGGAAACGGACCCCTAGATATGATTTCAGGGTAACGTGAGGACTTCTCTAGTGTCCCCACTACTGTGGGGGCAGGTGTGTCCCACGTCGATCCATTTCACCCTTAGCAGGATCCTGCAGGATAAGCAGGAGCCCCATTACCAACAAAGGGGAAACCGAGGTGTAGGGCAGTGAAGTCACTTGTCAAAGATGTGAACTCAAGCCCCTGTTCTTCACCGTGTGTAGTCCCGCCATGCTCTCTCCATCCTCGGCTTCCTGTGAGCATGTCCTCCTGCATCATAAAGTAACCCAGGGCATGCTTGTCTGCTGCTGCGTGAGCTTCTAGAAATTGTGTCCTTTGTAGATTCACGCTGCAGAGATGTCCTAACCGACAAGATCACATTTTTAAAACCAAAGTGAAATGGGATGGACAGAGGCGAGCCTTTTGATAACATCCTGAGGATGGTTTTCTTGGCGTGTTTAGGTACGAATCGGATAAGCTACGCTGTTCAAGGGGCCCACGAGGGTGGCATTTTTGCACTTTGTATGTTAAGGGATGGCACGCTGGTGTCAGGAGGAGGGAAGGACCGCAAGCTCATTTCTTGGAATGGAAACTATCAGAAACTTCATAAAACTGAGGTAAGATAAAGCAAACAGCATTATCGAAATTCTTTTTTTTTTTTTTTCAAAATTCGCTTTGAACCTCCTAAAACTGTTAAACTAACCAGTTTCCTTGTTAGTTTGAAATCTTCAGCTTACCATTTTGAAAATAGTTTAGATAAAATTTTGTTAAATAGGGTAACATTTTATTAAAATCATTGGAAGTGGTTTAAGTGTAATTACCAAAATGGAATTAGGTTTGTAAAATTTTAGGTTGTAACATATTTCACATTTAGAATATCTTTTTTTTTTAAAGATTTTATTTATTTATTTGAGAGAGAGAGAATGAGAGAGAGCACATGAGAGGGGGGAGGGTCAGAGGGAGAAGCAGGCTCCCTGCCGAGCAGGGAGCCCGATGCGGGACTCGATCCAGGGACTCCAGGATCATGACCTGAGCCGAAGGCAGTCGCTTAACCAACTGAGCCACCCAGGTGCCCCTAGAATATCTTTATAAGAGAACAGTCTCACTTTTCCAAGGGAATATTATCCACATTTTGATTTTCCATTCAAATCTTTCTTCTTGGGGCACCTGGGTGGCTCAGTCCATTGAGCATCTGCCTTCGGCTCAGGTCATGATCTCAGAGTCCTAGCATTGAGTTCTATGTCCAGCAGGGAGTCTGCTTCTCCCTCTCCCTCTGCCCCTCCCCCACCCCTCCCCCGCTCATGCTCCCCCTCCAAACAAATAAATAAAATCTTTTAAATAAAAAAAAAATATTCTTTTTCCACTTTAATTTCCAGGTGTGACTTTAGGGACATTACCACCTGGAACTAACATTTACTGAGTATTTATCTTGTACATGGCTGAATGCCAACATAGTCTCTAAAGCTCTATCTCCTTTTAGTATCTATTTTACTGCCTTATTACCCTGCACACCAGTAGAAACCACAGGCAAGAAGTTTAATCTGTCTCTTACACACTCACTGAACTCTCTCCCCCAGGCCCCAGGGAGTTAGGAGCAGATAGACATCAAGGTGGGCATCAGTGTGATGGCTGGTGGTCTTCATCCCTAGTGTCGAGTGGACACATTATAGACCTTCTCCAGCTTCTGAGTCAGATGTGTACAACACACACAACACGTTACATCCTGTAGCCCATTCTGTCGGAGAGCAGCATGGCCCAGTGCTTTAGCAGTATGTGATATGGTTCTGTTGATTATTGCTCTTAATAAAGGAAGGCCGCTGGGTGAGGTTTGGAAATCGCTTCCCTGTTCATGGGGATTTTAATTGTGATGCCATTCTTTATCCAAAGATTTGACCAGCATTGGGCTGAACAGGCACCCATGTTAAATCATAACTGCGGGCGCCTGGGTGGCTCAGTCGTTAAGCGTCTGCCTTCGGCTCAGGTCATGACCCCAGGGTCCTGGGATCGAGTCCCGCATCGGGCTCCCTGCTCCGCGGGAAGCCTGCTTCTCCCTCTCCCTCTCCCCCTGCTTGTGTTCCCTCTCTCGCTGTGTCTCTCCCTGTCAAATAAATAAATAAAATCTTTAAAAAAAAAATCATAACTGCAACAGAGGCTTCAAAGCCTCATCCAGTTTCATAGACGGTACTTGTCATTTTTTTAAGCATCCATAACTCCCTCTTCCTTAGCACGGATTATCTTCACCTTTTCCCAAATCTGTGCCAACAGACCACACTGGAGGTGGAAAATTTGTAGAGAGCAGGCAGCTTCTTTCCTTTCTAGAACTGGAGTGCTAGAGTCCCCAGCGGGGTCTAGCTGCAGTCTGTTCCTTTATAAAGTACGAGAACCTCTGTTTATCTTATCACAGCAAATTGTTCTTGGCTGGCACATTTTGAAATTCTTTGTCTTAAAATTTAGATAATTCCGTATGTTTACCGACATGAACAGTGGATTTCAAAACTAAGTCGTGTGAAGTTGCCAAAGAATCTACCAGTTTAAGTTACAGTAAATTTTAGGAACTCTTCTTATGCCTTGTTATTCTTGGCTTTCCAAATTTTACCTGCTGCTGCTGTCCAAAGCCACAAGAAGAAAAGAGTAAACTAACCAGTGTTATTTCTTATTTTTTAATCCTATCAAGAAAAAGACACTTCATTTTTTATTGTTTTTTTTTTTTTAACGACCTTACTCTTGCCGATTGTTTTAAGGTACATACGTGTTTAGAGTTTAAAAGTCAGATGTGGGGTCCTGGCCGTGGACCTTTCTATCTCTCCATGTTATGGGGGGGGTGCGGCGAGGGAGGGAGGGAGCTGTCATCATGATATATAAACACATATTTGGAATGGTGGAGCTAATATTTAAGGACATTTTTGATGCTTTCTTTTCAATGCAGATTCCAGAACAGTTTGGCCCAATCCGGACAGTGGCCGAGGGGAAGGGCGACATGATCTTGATAGGCACAACTAGAAACTTTGTTCTGCAGGGCACTCTGTCAGGGGACTTCACACCCATCACTCAGGTATGCTCCAGCCCAGCCGGCCCACTGAGCACTTTCATTTGATGCGATATCAGAATATCAGAAAGCATTACAAAGAGATGAATCCTTTGTTTTATACCAACATAACCTTCCTTGGCGTCAGAGTTTCAGTTGCTGTCATGGCTTAGGTTGGCGGGAAGGGCAACCGAGGAGGGCAGTCGAAAGCATGCAGATGCCGTGGGCACCCTGCCCCCGAGACTCCCCGAGTGTTGACTGGAATGTTTCAGAGAGCTTCATCTGTCTTGGTCCTTTGCAGGGTCACACTGATGAGCTCTGGGGACTGGCCATCCACGCCTCAAAACCTCAGTTCTTGACTTGTGGGCATGACAGGCACGCCACTCTCTGGGACGCTGTTGGTCACCGGCCCATCTGGGACAAAATAATAGAGGTAGACATGCACGTTACATGGCGTTTTTCTTATAAAAGTTCATCTGGAACACGTTCGTTTATGTTTTTGCATGCAATTGATAGTCCCAAAGTAAAGATTGTCCCAAAGTAAACGTCACCCGGTTACCTCATTCAGTCGGCATTGTTTTAAACATGGCCTGAAGTGGTCCCATCCATGTCATCCTGAAGTTTGCTAGTGAAGTTTTCAACAGCAGGCTAGCCTTATGGAGTTGGTGTTGGGGTCTCCTGAGTGCAGAGTTCCTTCACTGGCTTCCATGCTCAGCAGCCCCTGCCGTGAGCCTGCGCACCATTTACAGCGCGCCTCTGGAATGAGAATTTACGCATCCAGGGTAATTTATCTCTACAATTACTTCAGTTTTCCAGTGGGCATCGCTGTGATCCTCACAGAAGGAACTCTGATTATGTACTGGAGCGCTGGGACGTCCTTGTCCTGCCGGCATGGGGCCAGCAGCAATGTAGTTACTAGTACCGGGCACTGGGCACGTATGAGCCGTAATCCTGGCAGCACCCAGGGTACCATGTTACTGGATTGGAAACTGAGGCTTAGCCAAGTCAGCTAGCTGGCCATGGTCGCTAGGTCAGCAAGTGACAGAGCCAGCGCTGACACCCAGCTCAGTCTGCTTCCCCAAGCCACAGTCTTCCCCCACATGTACTGCACTGAGTCTAAAGTACAGTACGTCCTGTGTGTGTAGCCTCTGCCCTTGGTGACATGTCCCGCCCCGTGACAGGGGCAGCCCCTCTGTAGCCCCCACTCCTCCTCGCAGCCCCCACAGAGGTCCCGGCACTTCCTGGCATGCCGGATCTGCATTTTAGCCCCCTTGCCCTTTACCCCCCAAGAAGGTCACCAAGGGTCTAGAGCTGACCGTCCCTGGTAGAGCTGAGCACTGAGGCGACAAGGCCCGAGCCGCTCAGAGGGAAGAGTGGGTGCGGCCCAGGCAGAAGGACGGGCTGAAGGAAGCGGTGTCCCTGTGTTGGACCTGTCCCCCTGGGGGGCTTGGAGGAACAGATGGGGGGACACAGTAGGGGCAGTGGCATCCAGGAGGGCGGCCTCCCCTGCTGCTCCTTGGCGCAGTCCCCCTGAAAGCAACTCCAGAGGCTCCATCCCCCTCCTCTGACTGGTCACCCCTCAGCCTGACAGAAGCGAAGGGGCTCAGAACCAGGCACTGGAAAGATCTGTGGCTAAGTCCTCGCTCCTTAACCCACTGGCCATGTGGCTTTGGACAGGAAGCTCCCTGTGCCTCAGTGTCTTCGTCTGGCAAATGTTAAGAGCCTGAGTGAATTAATGACACGGTAAACGTCAGGTGGAGGTGATTTCTCTCTGGGTCTCAGCGGCAGCCCTGAGCTTCGTCACAGCTCCCACCTTGAAGAAAGCATTGCCGAGAACAGAATCAGTACCTTAAGGCTTCTGGTGTCTTATTATTTTAGTTTACCCAGTGGTGTCTCGATGCCTTTCTATTTCCATTCCCACGGGTACTTCTTTCTCAGTCTCCCTGTCACCAATCCCCTTCCACTTTGGTCTGTTCTAAGCAGTTCCACCAAGGGATCTTCTATCTAAAACACAAATTCAATCATGTCACACTTTTTTTTAAGATTTTATTATTTTTTAAGTCCTCTCTATTCCCAACATGGGGCTCGAACTCACAACGCTGAGATCAAGAGTCCCACGCTCCGCCTCCTGAGCCAGCCAGGTGCCCCAATCATGTCACCGTGTTCTTGTTTCCCAGTGATCTCGGCCCTGACCATGGTGGCACAGCCTACATTATTCGTGTCGTCTGCACGCCTTCCAACCCACCGGGACATTCTACCTTGTAACACCCTCTCTATCCGCCGTTCCTCGAATATGCCCCACTCTGGGTCACTTCGACCTCTTTGATCACACTGTTGTCCCCGTAACACCTGATCCAAGAAAATACTGAGTGGAGTGTCCGCTCCGACCTTTTCCACCTGTGATCCTTCCTGGACTGGAAGGCCTGATTCCAAGGGTCTCGGCACCAGGAAGCCTCCGCCCAGCCTCCCTGTCAAGCTTCCTCTAGCTCTCCCTCTCCTGTGACTTGACGGCTTGCTTTTCCCTCTGTCATCCATCCCATTCCACCTTATGTCAGAGTTAGTGATGGACACGTTAGTAGCGAACACTAGATCCAAACCTGAACGTGCCTTACTCGTCTCGAGATCCTTCCAGGCCTGCCGAGGGTGCTGCGTGTGCCCGGGGGGCTCTCATGCAGTGTTACCACTCGCATTGGGCACAGTGGTCCTATTTCCACGTGCATCAAGCACACCATTCGACAGGCTGACCATTCAGCATGGGGGTCAACCGAAGGGGCTCCCAAAACTGGGAGGAAGAGCATTTACTTGCTGGTCTGTCATCTGATTCCTGTAGGTATGAAAAGATATTAAGACAGAAAGAGAAAAACCTCTAGAGGGATCACCATTTAGTATGACGGACACGTGACCTTCGCCCGAGTAGGAAAACGTTTTCCTCTCTTGGAGAGAAAAGAGCCTTGTTGGTTTAAATGGGACACGTAGCCCCTTTGGAACAGCTGTGCTTGTGTGTTTTCTGTGGTAGCACTGTGTCTGGCCATCAATTTACACTTCCTTTAAAATGTTTTAGGATCCAGCTCAGTCTTCTGGTTTTCATCCTTCAGGGTCTGTGGTTGCAGTTGGAACACTGACTGGGAGGTGAGTCCGTGTCAGCACTGAGGTCTGTGTTTCCCCAGGGGCAGGCGCGGGGTTGCTCCTCCTGCCCCGCTCGGCTTCTAGCCCCTTACCGAGAATTAAGCCAGAACTCAAAACTAACACGGAAGACAGCGGTCCTTCGCATTCAGGACTGTGGGAAAATCTGACAAAGATAGAGACCCTTCTAGAAAAGCCGCTCCACCCGCCCAGGCACAGACGTGCACCTGCATGCAGGCACGCACACACACACACACACACGGCCTACCTACAGTTTTGGGGGATTGTGGAGCTTCCCAAGCCCTGATCTGCAGGCTGTGGGAGGAGCCTCCGCTTTGGAATCGGGCGAGAAAGCATTTCAAAGCGCCGAGGATTTAAAAATGCTTACCTTGCTGCCCTTTCGAAATTTTAGAAACTGCCCGGATCCCGAGCCTCGTGCTCAGATTCCGCTAACACTTACTTACCAAGCGCCTCCAACAGGCCAGGCAGTAGGCCTGCACTTGAATCCCCACTCCGCCCCTCGGCAGCTGTGTGTCTCCAAGCGGCTAGACAGCCTGAGTTGTTTCACTTCCTAAACCGAGACAGTATCATCCACCTAGACACAGGGTGCTGATGACTGAAGGAGATGGCGTGTGAGGTGTTTTCCGGGGTGGCCTGGCACTCGGTGTTGATGGCTCTGGTGATCACTCTTTTGTACATTTTGCACTTTTATACTGTTTGTCATAGTACCTTTATGCTTGTTGCAGTTTAATTCAGATATTTTTGGTGATTTCCTCCCATCCTTCCTCTCTGAAAAGCAAACCATTTAGACTCTGTTGTGTTGCCTGTGGATTATGTATAAGGAAAGAGGAACCATTTATAAGTCACAGGTCACAGTATCTTAAGAGTTGGGCACATCATACCCAACAGAATTCTTCATGAAAATGTTTTGCCGTGTGTCCACACACACACACACCTTCCTTGTAACTCTCCCGGGGACAGTGGAAGCTTCAGACTCAGCAGGCTCTGATGAATGGCTGACAGCCAGTGATGACCAGACCCACGTGCTGACTACGCACAGTAGGACAGGGCCTGGGGACCATGCCAGGATGCTCAGAATCACACACAAGGTCCCATGGGTGGAAGAGAGTCCTTCCCTCCATGTATGCCTCCCATATCTCTGGTCCTCGCACCAGCCTTAGCTCTGGATGGGGCCGTTTGTGGGGCTTCGGAGCATAGCCCGATCAGCCCCCGCCTCTCTGCTTCTTATGTTCTGGCCTCTGTTCGCGTTCAGTAGCATGTTAAAGGTAAATGGTTGTTGAAGACACAAGTCGAGAAGCCAAATCCAAATTTCAGGGGCCAGCCAGTCCCATGAAGTGGGCCGTGGGGAAACTAGCAGCGCTCACTGGCCGTGTCCGTGGAATGTACACCGTCTGGGCTCCCCTGGGTCTGAAGCTGCCACAGCAGGGCACCCCCAGGCCTTTTCATCCCTGAAAACCCTGGAGTCCTCTTCCTGCCACCACCTGCAAACGCACAGGCCGGAGAGTACACATACCGAGTACCGTGTCCTTGCCGGCAGATACGAAGCACATCTGTATCCCTTAGAGTTTGCGTTAACACTGGGCCTCCTCGGTGGACTTGGCCCTCATTCCCATTTTATAATCGAGGACACGGAGCCCAGACCAGTCCTGTGGCCGCCCTCCCACCTCTCTCTCCACCCTGGCTTTCCCCTGGCTGGTGCCTCCAGCATCATTCTCAGCAGGCCAGATACCCCAGGGCTGTCCCAGCTCACCCCCTGGGACCCACCCCGCTGCTCTGGGGCCAGATCTCTGGGTAAAACTGTGCAGGCAGCCCCTGCTGCCTCCTCTGGCCACAGGCCCGGCCTTAGGGCTTCCTGTCCTTTGACACGTAAGTGACAAAACTCAAACACCGAGGACCCCATCACCACACGGGAACCAAATCATTTCCAAGGGAAGCCAGCATGCTGCTTCTTTCTTTAGGAAATGCTCATATGAAGGAACTTTTCCTTAAGGAAGAGCCGGGAATAAGCATTCTTGTTAAGCCAACACAGAGTATTTCTTAAGCCCCGAGAGGAATAGTTTTTAATAGTTACTGTTAAGTGTACTAGGCTCCCTTTATTTTCTCACCAAACAACTTACCGTGCTTTTTCTCATTTTCACAACAGGTGGTTTGTGTTTGACACGGAAACAAAAGACTTGGTCACCGTTCACACGGATGGAAACGAACAGCTGTCCGTCATGCGTTACTCACCGGGTGGGTGAGAGCTGCTGTTTGCTCGCCATACAGTTATGACGGTTATGAAATCCTGTGTAGATGTCTTTTAAGGAAGAAATCTCACAAGCTTCCTGGGCGGAGCCAAACTATACTGCATCTAACTGTCAGACATAGACAAAATGAGACTGATTTGCATACTGAATCCCCATGTATTCATCACCCAGCTGCAGAAATACAGACACTTAGCCGATCTGGCTCATCCAGAGCCCCCCCCCCCACCCCTCCGAAGCACTTCCCAGAACTTAGCCCTTCATCTGTTAATATTACTGTCCAGATCTTAAAAAGATGAGGCCTCTTTATTTTTTAACAGCTTTATTTAGGAGTAATTTACATACAATACTTTCCCCATTATAAATGGACTCTCAGTGACTGAGTGAATTCATGCCATGTATAGCCATCATGACAAACCAATTCGAGAACCTTTCCATCACCCCCAAAAGTTCCCTCCCTGCCCCTTAGCGATTAAGCTCTACTCCCACCCCTCAGCCTTTGGCAACCACTGATCTGCTGTCCTATAAACTGCCTTTTCCGGACATTCCATATCAATGGAATCATATACTACGGAGCCTATTGCATGTGACCTCTTTTATCTGGAATACTGTTTTTTGAGATTAATTCGGGTTATTATGCATGTATCCATAGTTGATTCCATTTTAACTGCTAGATAGGATTCCACTTTGTGGATGTACCTCGCTGTGTTTATCCGTTCATCACTCAGTGGTCATGGGGGTTGTTTCTGGTTTCTGGCTATTACGAAGAGCGCCACTGGGAACATTCACTTATAGGTCTCTTTGTGGTCATTTGTTTTCATTTCTCCTAGGTACATTCCTAGGAGTAGGACTGATGGATTGTATGGTAAAGCTGTGTGTAACATTTTATGAAACGGTGCCAACCTGCTTGCCAGAGAGGCTGCACAGTCTCATGTTCCCACCAGCAACATGTGAGGGTTCTGGTTTTTCTCTGCATTTCTACCAACACCCGTTATTACCTGCCTCTTTTATGACGGCCTTCCTGGTAGCAGTGGAGTCGTATCCCGCTGTGGTTTTAACCTGCACCTCCCCTGCAGCCGTAAGAGATGCTGGGCCTCTTTGCCCGTGCCTGTCAATCACTCCTGTATCTTTGGTGAAATACCTTTTCAGGTATTTTGCCTGTTTTCTAGTTAGGTTTTCTGTCTTACTCTTGAGTTGTAAGAGCGCTTTCTGTAGTCTGTGTATAAGTTCTTTACCAGCTATGTGAATTGCAAATGTTTTCTCCCAGGGTGTGGCTTATCTTTTCATCTTCTTTTGAAGCAAAAGCTTTCCATTTTGATGAAGTCCAGTTTCTCAGGTTTTTCTTTGATGGATCATGCATTTAGCGTCGCACCCAAGTCATGAAGCTTTTCCCCTCTGCTTTCTTTCAGAAAGGTGATTGTTGGGGCGCCTGGGTGGCTCAGTCGGTTAAGTGTCTGACTCTTGGTTTTGGCTCAGGTCATGATCTCAGGGTTTTGGGATTGAGTCCCACGTCAGGCTCCAGGCTCAGCGTGGAGTCCCCTTGAGATTCTCTCTCTCTCCCTCTGCCCCTCCCCTGCTTCTTTCTCCCTCTTTAAAAAAAAAAAAAAATTGGTGATTGTTTTAGCCCTTACTTCCAGGTGATTCTTGTGTATTGCAAGGGGTGAAAGTTTGATTTGTTCTGCATATAGATTATCCACTTGTCCCAGCATCATTCATTCAAAAGACAGTCCTTTCCCTATCAGATAATCTTGACATTATTGTCACAAACCAATTGACCCGTAAAATAAAAAGGTTTATTTTTGGATTCTCAGTTCTGTCCCGTTCACCTAGATGTCCATCCCTGTGCCAGCACCACGCAGTCTGGATTACTGGGAGTTCAGAGTGAGTTTCAAAGATGAATAGTCTAACTCCTCCAACTTTGCGGTTCCTTTTCAGAGCTGTTTTGACTACTTTAGGTCCTCACCATTTGTATATAAATTTTATGACCACCTTGTCCATTTCTCATTTTAAAAAGCCTGCCAGGATTTTAATAGGGATTTAATGTTGAACTTGTAGATCGATATAGGGAGATTTGATGGCCTGGCCATGCTGAGTCTTTTACTCTTTGAACACAGAATATCTGTCCATTTATTTAGGTCTTCTGCCATTTTTCTCAGCAGTGTTTCATAGTTTTTGGTGCACAAGTCGCACTTCCTTTGTCAAGTTTGTTCCTAAGTCAGTTCTCTTTATGCCATTGGCAATGGAATTATCTTAACTTTATTTTCAGAATGTTGGTTGCTACCATAGAGAAATAAAATCAATTTTTGCACATGGATCTTATATCCTATGTCCTTTCTAAACTCTTTTATTGGTCTTAGTAGTGTTGTGTGTGTGTGTGTGTGTGTGTGTGTGTAAAATCCTTGGGATTTTCTTCCTACAGGATCGTGTCATCTGCAAATAAAGACTGTTTTATTTCTTCCTTTCCAATCTGGGTGCCTTTAATTATTTCTTCTCTCTTGCATTAGGTAGAACCTCCAGGACAGTGTTGGACAGAAGTGGCAAGAATGCATCCTTGCCTTGCTCACAGTCTTAGGAGGAAAAGCATTCAGTCATACACCATTAAGTATGATGTTAGTGCCCTTTTAGCATGATGAGGAAGGTCCTTTCTATTCCTAATTTGTTTAGGGTTTTCAGCATGAACGGCTGTTGGATTTTGTCAAATGCTTTTTTTTTTGGTCAAATATATTTATTAAGATGATCAAGTGATTTTTTTAACAAGATTTTATTTATTTATTTGACAGCGAGAGAAGGAACACGAGCAGGGGGAGTGGGAGAGGGAGAAGCAGGCTCCTGGCTGAGCAGGGAGCCCAATGTGGGGCCAATCCCAGGACCCTGAGATCATGACCTGAGCCGAAAGCAGATGCTTAACAACTGAGCCACCCAGGCGCCGCTAAGTGATTTTTTTTATCCTTCATTTTATTAATATGGTCTATTAATTTTCAGATGTTAACCCAACTTTGCATTCCTGGGACAAATCCCACTTGGTCATGGTGTATCAATCCTTTTTATATATCACTGGATTCCATTTGTTAATATTAAGGATCTTTTTCGTCCCTGTTCTTGAGGGATATCAATCTGTAGTTCTCTTTTCCTGTGATAGTTTTGTGTGGCATAATTATGAGAGTACTGTTGCAGAGTAAGTTGGGAGGTGTTCCTTCCTTGCTTATTTTCTGAAAGAGTTTCTTAAGGATTGATACTATTTCTTCATTAAATATTTGGTAGAATTCGTGTAAATTTAGTGAGCCATCTTTTCCTTGTGGGGGGGTTTTTAATTACTAATGCAGTTTCTTGTTGTAGATCTATTCAGAGTGTTTATTCTTCTTGAGTCAGTTTGGTAAATTGTCCATTTCTGCTAAGTTGTCTACTTGGTTGGCATTAAATCATTCATAATATTTGCTTATAATCCTTTTAATTTTTCTGAGGTCAGCAGTGAGGTCTCCTCGTTCATTCTTGATTCTGGAAACTCTGTCTCTTCTCTTTTCCTCTTGGTCAGTCTGGCTAAAGGTTTGTCAATTTTATTGATCTTTTCAAAGAACCAACTTTTGTTTTCATTGATTTTCCTTTTCCTTTTTTTTCTTCTCTGTTCTGATCTTTATTTTTTTCCCTTCCCCTGCTTGATTAATATTTAGCTTGCTCTTGAAGTTTAGGTTACTTATTGGCGACCTTTCTTTTCTGGTAGAGATGTGTAAAACTATAAATTTCCCCTCGAGGGGTGTCTGGGTGGCTCAGTTGGTTAAGCGTCCAACTCTTGATTTTGGCTCAGGTCATGATCTCAGGGTTACCCCATAGCATGGAGCCTGCTTGAGATTCTCTCCCTCTCCCTCTGCCCCTTCCCCTCCCTTGTTTCTCTCCCCCTCTCAAAAAAAAAAAAAAATTCCCCTTGAGCACTGTTTCAGTCACATCCCATAAATTTTGATATATTGTGTTTTCATTTCCATTCCATTCAAAATATTTCCTAATTTCCTTAATGATTTCTTCTTTGGCCCATGGGTTATTTACATACGTATTGTCTAATTTCCGAATATTTGGGGGATTTCCCATATTTCCTCCTGTTGTTGTTTAACTCACCTCCATTGTGGCCTAGAGTGTATTTTGTATGACTTTAATCACGTTTACTTCATCGAGACTTGTTTTTTGTTTTTTTTTTTTAAGATTTTATTTATTTTACGGGGCGCCTGGGTGGCTCAGTCGGTTAAGCGACTGCCTTCGGCTCAGGTCATGATCCTGGAGTCCCGGGATCGAGTCCCGCATCGGGCTCCCTGCTCGGCGGGGAGTCTGCTTCTCCCTCTGACCTTCCTCCCTCTCATGCTCTCTCTCATTCTCTCTCTCTCAAATAAATAAATAAATAAATAAAAATCTTTAAAGATTTTATTTATTTTTTAGAGAGCGAGCGAGAGAGAAACAGCATGAGAGGGGAGAGGGTCAGAGGGAGAAGCAGGCTCCCCGCCGAGCCGGGAGCCCGATGCGGGGCTCGATCCCAGGACCCTGGGATCATGACCTGAGCCGAAGGCAGACGCTTAACCGTCTGAGCCACCCAGGCGCCCGAGACTTGTTTTTATAGCCTGGCACTGGTCCATCCCGGACGATGTCCCAGGTGTACTTGCGGAGAATGTGCGTCGTGCGCTCTCGGGTGCAGTGCTCTCGATTGGTCGGCTGGGACAAGTTGGTGGACCGTGTTCAGAGCTGGCTGATGTGTTGTTCGAGGCATCTGTGTCCTTGCCGCTACTCTGGCTGGTCTAGCAGCTGCTCAGAGGGAAGGACTGGAATCTCCCACTGGCCCCGTGGAACCGGTTAGTTTCTCTCTTCGGCTCTCTCGGCTTGGCCTCATGCATTTTGGACGGAGGAGGGACAGAGTTGCGCCCAAACACGTCCAGCCAGGAAGGCTCGCATCCGGTGCCGGCGGACGCGTGTGCGGGTAGAAGGGCGCGGCCGGCGGCCGGGCCGGTTCCGGGGCTGCCCGGCCTCTGCGGCCGCGGGCCCTGGGGCATCCTCCCTGGGCACGCGTGCACCCTCCGCGTGGCCACGAGCGTCCGGGTCGCCGCGCTCCTCTCCGGCCCGCGCCCGCGCGCACGTGCCTAGCCTCCCGTCACCGGGAATGGGCGCGCTCCGGCCTCCGCCGTGACCGCGGGCTGCGGGCGCCGAGGGCCCTCTCTGCGCGCCCGCGCTGGAGACCGTCACTCTGTCCACAGCGCTGCTGGCGGGCGTAGGCGTCGCCCAGGGCTTCGTGTGGAGTGAGCGCCTGACCACGGAAACAACGCTGCTGGCGCCCGCGGCCGCAGCCTCTGAGCCCGCCGAGCCGGTGGGAGGGGAGAGCGCAGCCCCGGCGAGCGCACCGGGGACTCCTACTGTCCTCATCCCGAATTCAGCAGCTTTCTAAGCATAAACGCTTCCCGGATGGATTTACGTCTTTGATCAATTTCCAGAGTGCGGAAGTGGTTATTTTTGTCGGTTTTGTACATCTTTTTCATTGCTTTATGGGGAGAGGATTCACCGGGCTCACTGGGCCACCGCTGGAAGCCCTGCCCGCTTATTTTTAATATAGCCACAGTGTCCCTGTCACCTCCTCAGCCCAAATAGCATTAACTTCTTAATATCATCAGGTATTCGCATAGTCAGTATTCAGATTTTCACTTGACTTTTTTTTTTTTTTTTTAGATTTTATTTATTTATTTGACAGAGAGAGAGACAGCGAGAGCGGGAACACAAGCAGGGGGAGTGGGAGAGGGAGAAGCAGGCTTCCCGCCGAGCAGGGAGCCCGACGCGGGGCTCGATCCCAGGACCCTGGGATCATGACCCGAGCCGAAGGCGGACGCTTAACCGACTGAGCCACCCAGGCGCCCTTAATTTTACTTTTTTTTAAGATTTTGTGTATTTATTTGACAGAGAGAGACAGCGAGAGCAGGAACACAAGCAGGGGGAGTGGGAGAGGGAGAAGCAGGCTTCCCGCCGAGCAGGGAGCCCGACGCGGGGCTCGATCCCAGGACCCTGGGATCATGACCCGAGCCGAAGGCGGACGCTTAACCGACTGAGCCACCCAGGCGCCCTTAATTTTACTTTTTTTTAAGATTTTGTGTATTTATTTGACAGAGAGAGACAGCGAGAGCAGGAACACAAGCAGGGGGAGTGGGAGAGGGAGAAGCAGGCTTCCCGCCGAGCAGGGAGCCCGATGCGGGGCTCGATCCCAAAACCCTGGGATCATGACCTGAGCCGAAGGCAGACGCTTAACCACTGAGCCACCCAGGCGCCCTTCACTTGACTTGTTTTTAACAGTTTCAGTTGGGATCCAAAAAAGGCTGTCCTGTGGTAATTGTCTGATATATCTCTGAAGTCCCGTTTAATCCATCATTCCTTGTGCTTGTTCTCTCCCTCCCTCCCTCCCCCACCCCCTTCCCCACTCTCTCTTGTATGCACTGTGCACTTACTTGTTGAAGGAACAGGCTCATTTTCCCCCGTAGTGTTTTCTCCACTCTGGATTTTGCTGAGTGCATCCCCGTGGTGTCCTTTAACATGTTCCTCTGTCCCCTGGACTCCCTCTGATGTGATGTTTGCATCTAGATGCTGGATCCCATTCAGGGTCTGCATGTATTGCTGTCTTCCAGCTACCAGAGACTCACATCTGCTTCTCTCACTTTGGGTGATATTAGTAGCTGTTGGTGCCCAATGCCCAGATTCACGAGGGACTACAAATGAGTGGTTTGCCAATGTTAGATTTTCTTCTTCACTTATTAGATATCTTATTTCTATAAAGAAAAACTGCTAATCATCTACTTTGTTATCCAATAGCATGGTAGCATTCATTAAGGAAAGTCAAGATAAATGCCTGATTTTTTTTTAAGATTTATTTATTTGAGAGAGAGAAAGAGAGCAAGCAACAGGGAAGGGCAGAGGGAGAGGGAGAGAGTCTTAAGCAGACTGTGCTAAGCGTGGAGCCTGATGCAGGGCTCGATCTCACACCCTGAGATCACAACCTGAGCTGAAACCGAGAGTTGGATGCTTAACTGATTACACCACCCAGGTGCCCCTGCCTGATTTCTTTTGCTTTTTATACCAATTTCCAAGATAGTGAATTTGTTCTCTGTACCCCTTAACAGTGAGCAGTTGGTGTTGGTGGGTTGGGTGCCATTGTGAACTGACGTATATTTGCTCGGTTTTCTCATCACGGGCCAATGGAAGCCACCAGGGTTTGGCGGCTGAGTCCTGACAGTGTGGGTGCCAAGAGTGCTCATGGCTGCTGGGCTGGTCCTTGCTTCTAGGCCTGGTCGTTGGATGCTTGTGTTTTAGGAAATGCTATGTTTCTGTGATATGCAGGATATTCAGCTATGTGAACGCTCTCGGAAATAGCAGTTTTGTCCTTGGAAATACTTGGCCAAGACTGAGCTGCTACTGCTCTGTAGGAATCCTCTATTTTATAAGCTGATTGGCAGCAGTCTCTACCTCATGGTGGAGCTGTGTTCTTAATCTCCACAGGTCTCATTAGAGAAGGAGCACCCTTCCGGGGGTGTTTTCCTTGTGCCCGAGCAAAGTTCACACTTCTCACCCTAAACAGACAACCCCCCAGACACCTTGGAACCTTTTTTTGATGTTGAGAAGGTGCTTACTCAGCTCAGAATGCCTTTCATTCTTGATGTTTTAAGTATCATATTTTATTATTAATTCTGGCCAATACTCTGGATTCTTCTATGTGTTTTATGTGTTTCGCATCATTTTCTTGTGATTCTGAATGTCTGTGAAATGCAAGAGGCCCTCGTCTACACCCTCTTTTCCTAGAAGGCCCTCAGATATCTATCAGCTCTGGCTGACATGAGCAGAGTCCTTCGGGGAGTATATTTCTTGTCAGTTATACTCATGGCCATTCCCTGGAGACCAGAGAGCTCTTCTTACCAGCAACTCTGCTTCTCGGGCTTCAGAGCTTTTCTTCATTAACCAGGTGACCCTTGCCTCAAAAAGGCATTTGTACACCATGCTCATAGCATTATTATTCTATAATAATTATTCTTAACTGTGGAAGCAACCCCAGTGTCCATCAGTAGATGGATGGATAAGCAAATTATGGTATAGCCATTCAACAGAATATTATTCAGTCTTTAAAAAGAAGGAAATTTTATCACATGCTATAACACAGACGACTCTTGAGGACGTTATGCTGAGTGAAATAAGGCAGACACAAAAAGACGACTATTGTATGATCCCACTTACAGGAGGTACTTAGAACATTCGAAATCCTAGAGCTGGGGCAGTCAGAATTATAATAAATGGTTCCATTATGAGAGAGAGTTAACAGATGATAAGGTAATTCTTATCTGGAGATCATTGGCTTAAGAATGTACAAGCCAGCATGCCGACACATCACGTGGCAGGCTTTACCCTTAATCTGTGTCACAGGGGCAGCAGAATCAGCAACAAAATGCTCCAGGCTCTGGAGTCAGACTGCCTGGGTTCGAATCCCAGCTCCCATAAACCTGTGTGACCTTGGGCAAGTTACTTTGCCCCTTGTGCCTCAGTTTCCTCTCCTGAAAAATGGGCATGATATCTACCTGTCTGTAGGGTTTATGAGGATGAAATACGTGAATACAGGATGGTACCTAGTGGACACTACATAAATGTGGACTGTTACAATTTGATAATAATTATGGTTAACCTTTAGTGTTCATCATCATCATTATTGTCAGGGCCCGGTCAGTTGGGGGAATCAAGGGTGGACGGTTTCCCATGCAGCTCTCCGGCCTTCTTGAGAACCGTCAGCCATAGATGGTCTCCTTCTCCAGGCCTCCGCTGTCCTTGGCCTATTTACCCCATCCCGCCAGGATTCCCACATGGGACAGGCTGACTTGGTCTTGCCAACACCCTTATTTTGACCTGGCCAAGGCTAGGACTTCCTGAAACACCATTTCCTGATGGTGTCAGGCCATGTTGTTTCCTGTAGGACTCCTTACCTTGGGAGAAGGAAACTGATGACAGTGGGGGGGGGGGGGGGGACTTTTATTAACAACTAACGACGGCCAGTGACCACCAGGACCTTTACAAACACTGTCCAGGGAATCCTCTGAATTGCTGTGAAAATTGCCGTGCTTTGCGGACGGAGGCACTGGTGCTCGGTGCGAGCAGGGACACATCGCAGTCCCCGAGCCAGTGTGCGGAGACCCCGCTACTCTGTGTTCCATTCTGTGCCTCAGGGTGCCCGCCCCCCACACGGTTCCTGTCTCCTTCCTTTTGCTTCCTGGCCTGAGGAAAGTCTGACCTCCTCTGGATTAGTCTCTCAGGCCTTGTTTCCTTCCCAGTGTATCGTGGATCTCCCCGCTTTGCCTTCACACTTGGCAAGTTCCTCCACCGGCTACAAAAGTGGGCTCTGCTTTTATGTTATATTGAGCTCCTTCCCTGTGTTTCCACACAAGCACCAAAGCCCCGTTCCTTAGGCTTTCCTGAGGCCAGAAACCTAGGCAAAAATGGTAACTGATGGCCTGTTGGAAGAGAGGCGGGAAGGGCCTTCCAGGTAGGGCAGGGGTGGGAGGGAGGACAGCCTGCACAGAGGTGAGGTAGGAGGGGCCTTCCAGGCAGGGCAGGAGGGTGGGAGGGAGGACAGTGTGTGCAGAGGTGAGGTGGGAGGGACCTTCCAGGCAGGGCAGGGGGGTGGGAGGGAGGACAGTATGGCAGAGGTCTGAGAGAGCCTGGCGCTCAGTGAGGAGCGATGTGGCCACATCCTGGAGGGAATGAGTCTCGGTCCTTCCATGTGGGAGTGGCAGGGATGGGGCTAATAAGGGGAGAGATCTGGTCAGGAGTGGATTTCCAAAAGACAGCTCGGGAAGTGGCGTAGGACTTCCTGAAAAGCAAACTCTTCTCTTTGAGTTAAGTCACTAATTTGGCTAATTTTTCTAAATCTGTGATGTCACTAACATTACCCCTTGTCATTGATAAGTGTTTATTTTTAAAACAAATGTCATCTGCATATTTCTGCAGACGGGACCTTCTTAGCCATCGGCTCCCATGACAACTGCATCTACATCTACGGAGTCAGTGACAATGGGAGGAAGTACACGCGTGTCGGCAAGTGCTCGGTAGGCGCTCTTCTCATTTTCTCAGGATGTGTGTGGTCACCCCATGTCCCTCGTGCCGGGAATTTACGAGGCACGTGAAACACATCCTGCTCTTCTCTCCCAGGGTCATTCCAGCTTCATTACTCACCTGGACTGGTCTGTGAACTCCCAATTCCTCGTGTCAAATTCTGGAGACTATGAAATCCTTTACTGTGAGTAGCACCCCAGGGCTTGTCTGGGTTCGGATCACATAGAACGTTCACTCTGAGACCAAAATGGGGTCTCCTGCAAACCCCACTTCCCCTACTGCCTCGGCACGTGCTGTCATCTCCAGGCCTTGGTTTCCTTTTCTATAAAATGGGAGTCGGGCAGGGCCACCTCTAAGATCCTTCCCGCCACTGAGATCCTTGGGGGCTCGGGCTGACGTGGGCCCCTGCGGAGCAGAAGATATGGGACTCCAAGAAGGAAAATGCCAAATCCTGGAGGGAGAGGCCCGAGGGGGGCAATTGGGGCAGGAGAGAGTTGGGGACCCTTGTGAAGGCATCATCCCAAGCAGGCAGACACAGTGAAGTCTCTCCTGCCTGGGGGGACAGCAGCGCCTAGGACCCCTCCTGGCGGTGTCTGTGTCCAGGCAGGACCTGAGAACACTGAGGATAGTAAGGCCAGTACTTCCTGAGCACTGGCTCCTCACACGTGGGTCAAGCACCTGTCATGTGCCCAGCTCTGGGCTAAGCACAGGGGATTGTGGGGCATGAGGAGGGCCTGGTGTCCACCCTGCTGGATGGTACTAAATAGTGCAATACTAAAAAGTACCAAAAAGTTTACATACATTTTCTGTCATTATCCATAGCTCTTCCAGGCTTATCCCATTTTGTAGACAGGAAGTGTGGGCTCAGATACGAGGCCGTAGGCATCAAGAGCCAATGGGGAGGTAGGGAGGCAGCCATCCACTTACTGAGGAGCTGGACAGGTAGAGCTGCTGGAGATGGAGGAGAGAGGGAACTAGCATGTGCCAGGTGGCACCTGGTCTTCCCTCTCCGCCCTCCCCAAAGTCCTGCCTGACACAGGGCAGAAGAAGGGGGATGGGTTTCAGAAACAGGCCATGGGTCTAAAATCTTCTCAGACACGGTCTCATACTCTAGGAGTGAGAGCTCATTTGGGGAGCAGTCAAATCACCTGGGTATGACTGGTTTCCATAAGCTTCCACTCCTAACTCAGGGCTGAAGGGGTGTGTGGTGGTGGTGGGCAGGGGGATGGCTGGGGAGCCTGACATGAACAGCAGGTGGCAGAGCTGAGCTGTTCGAAGGCTCTGTGGGCGGGCAGGGGAGGGAGACCGTGAGCATTTGAAGGCAAGGTACCCATGGATGGTCAAAGGAAAGAGAAGCCAGACTGCAGGAAACAGACCCAAAGAGGGAGATAGATGGGAGGTGGTGCCCATGGAGGCCCCGGGGCTCAGGCACAGTTGCAGTCGTGAGCCTGGCTCCCACGGGGCTGGGAAGTGGAAAGGGTCCCACTCCACGTGGCTCTGACGCTGGCGGGGCAGGGCTGTAAGGGCCAGCCTTGTCAGGGGAGGAGAGGGGCCTTCGGCTTAGATGTCACCAGACTTGGATTTGCTTTTTCCAGGGGTTCCCTCTGCTTGTAAGCAAGTCGTAAGTGTGGAAACTACGAGAGACATTGAATGGGCTACATACACCTGCACTTTGGGGTTCCATGTCTTTGGTAAGTTTTCTGCAGCTTTCATTCAGTTCACACATAACATGTATCCACTTTCAGAACATTTCTCTAATAGTTATGAACTCTCATGGTCACTGGTTTTGTCCAGCTGCTCTGCTGCCACATGAACCCTAAAAGGACACGCTCCCTGCAGCTCCCAGGGGAAGGGCCAGGCAAGAACCAGAGAGATAGGTTTAACCCTTTTCTATTGTATGAAATAAGTCCTGAGATAATGCTCTAGAATCTTCTCCTTTGCGGTTGTGCCAAACTTCTTAGATGGGCCAGATGGCACTCAATCTATTTCTTTATCATTTGTTAGAGTTATTATACTTTTTTTGGTTCTTTAACTAAATTTTTCACTTCCTTTAAAGTTGAGATTGGAATATATAAATGGTGTAAAATAAATTAAGACAGTTTAGTAGAATAAAAAAGAAAAGACAGTACCTATAATCTCTTTACGTAAGACTCTAAGTCAATAAGGTGGTCAAAATTTCACAAATCTCTTTAGAGCTGGCATTTATCATTTTCTGGTACAAATGCTAGGAACTCCTGGGTTCACTCTAGATCTGCCAGCTGAGAAACTAATGTACATTCAGCTGTCTCAGATCCAAAGTTACTGGGACCACAATGTTTCCCATGGCAATGATCAGGGGACACTGCCCGCCCAACCAGACTCCAGATCCATGGCAGGCGGACAGCACACCTGCCGGGTAGACCAGGCCAGCAGCAGCCACAAAGAGCCGACACCAAGAAACACCTGAGGGGCGTCTGACTCTTGATTTTGGCTCAAGTCGTGACCTCAGGGTCGTGGGATCCAGCCCCAGGTCAGGCTCCACGCTCAGCACAGAGTCTGCTTGTCCCTCTCCCTCTGCTCCTCCCCCCGCTACTCTCTCTCTCATACACAAATAAAATCTTAAAAAAACCCTGAAAGGCACGCACAGGGTTGAACACTCCTTTGGAGAGACTCACATATAGAGTTACCCCAAAAAACCCAAAAAGTTAGGAAACTGTAGGCTGAGGACTAGCCAGCTTCCACTCAGGTGCTTTGGGGGAATAAAGAAAAGGCACTGCGTCCAGAGCCACGGTTTCTGGCACTCTCTCCGCTGTCGAGCCAGGAAGGAAGGGGCCCCGGAAGTCGTGGGAGCCCAGAGAGCCTGCCGGGGCTCTCCCCTCGGGCGGGACGGGTGATCTGGGAATCGCCCCGGCGGACACGATCGCCGGCAGGCTGGGAGCTCTTCCGGCCCCGGCTTCGAAAGCCAGGGACTCCGGGCGAGCTGATCCCCCTGAGGGCTCATGGCGGGCCCTGTGCCGCATGGCCTAGTGTCTCTGGAGTTTCAGGGCTCTGTCTGTGGTCTTCGTTTTAGGAGTGTGGCCGGAAGGCTCGGACGGAACCGACATCAATGCCGTGTGCCGGGCCCATGAGAGAAAGCTGCTGTCCACCGGCGACGACTTCGGCAAAGTGCACCTGTTCTCTTACCCTTGCTCACAGTTCAGGGTACGTCTTCCTCACGGACCTTGTCCTCAGGGCGCGTGCGTCACGGCCTCTGCCCGCGGGGGGCGCGTGCGTCCTGGCCTCCCCTGGCGGTCTGGTGATTGACTAGCCAGGCTCTGTCCGTGAACCTGCCAGTCGCGCATGCAGACTTGACCCCGCCGCCCCGCCACCCTGGAGCTCTTCCGGGCTCCACGCTGCTCTCCGGGGAGAACCCCCATCCACAGAGCGCTTCGAGCTGGCTTGTCTGCTACCGTGGCTTCCTTCGTGGGCCTCACGCCTCTTCCCCCACCTGCTGAGCTGAGCCGACACCAGCGCCTAGAACAGCCTTCCCCGCCCTTCCCCCTCGACCCGTGGCACCTGGTAGACCCCCCTCTGGGTGGCCACGTCCGGTACAGCGCTCCGGCCCTGAACGTGTCCCGCCCGGGACAGCGCCCGGCCCGTGTCTGTCCCCCCCCAGGCCAGATTGTCGGGGTACGGGGAGGGCCTCCGTGTCGTTTGGACGCCCCTCCGGTGCCGGTGCACAAAGCAGGTGCGCAGGCGAGAGCTGCTGAGGGAGGGAGGAACGAGCACCTTCCGACCGCACGCGGCTCGCTCTGCGCTAAGCTCGCTCTCTGTCGTTCTTCCCCAGGCTCCGAGCCACGTGTGCAGTGGGCACAGCAGCCACGTCACCAACGTCGATTTCCTCTGTGGCGATAGCCACCTCATCTCCACGGGCGGCAAGGACACGAGCATCATGCAGTGGCGGGTCATTTAGTCCCCGCAGGAAGCGGGGAGCAGAACAGGGGCAGGCACAGACTCGTGCGAGGCCCCACCACTGTGATTTCTGTTCGTTTGAGAAGCTCTGACAAACCTCAGGAAAACCACTCCCTCTACCAGTTCCCTTAGCTTAGCGAATCAGTGAGCGTCACCCCGGAGCAGTGGTTCACGGTTCTCCTTTGTTGTACAGTATATAAAACAGTGCACATTTAATATTAAGAAAAGATATGCCAGGGTTTACATTATGGTGACATCAACAGAAGTGACTGGTATATCCTTCGTAACTTTTCTACGAACCCTTCAAAAATGGTCACAGAATGCCTTTTAAAATATTGTACATAGGCTTTACTATTTCCCCATCTAGCTCGCTAAGTCAAATATTTATGATGATAATGAGGTACTGAATTGTGATCGCTATTGATGAATTGGTCCTGAAAGGATAAAGCGATGGAGAAGAGCGTGGAGGACTGATTTGCACAGGTGAATCGGGAAATGCAAATGTGACTCTGTTTGGTTTCATTCTCTAAGGGTTCATTCAGTCCTCCTGGAGGGAGGCTGACGAGAAAGGGGTTGTATTCTTCTTGTGTTAAGCAGATTGTACTCCAGATTAATTTAAATATTTCAGCAGGGTATGCAGGCACCGTAGAGTTTCAGTGACGCTGTCTGCCTAACCCAACGCAGGCAGCCGCTTCGCTCCCTCTGTCCCGCGCTCACGTTCCCGGAAGAGCGGTGGAGACATCCAGCCACCTTCTTCTGTATAGGAGTTGGCATGATCTGGTATTGTACTTGTATAGGATTGTAGAAATTGATCATAAAGATGTAAGGCTAGGCTTTACTATTTTATGCTTATGGACATTGTATATTTGTATTTTAAGACCAAGTAGACCAAGTCGAAACGGTATCTCTTAAGTGTACAATAAACCTGCGGCGGGGAGAAGTCTGGGAGGCTCCACTGGGTACTAAGGGCAGCTTCTTTTCCTGTCTTTCGTGCATGGATGGCTCCCTACACTACGAAATAAGATCGCATTCTGATGAGTAAAACAGAGGTGGCATACGTTTGTCAAGAAGGCCTTATCCATTTTGATTGTGTGACAGATTGAAATTTATTGTTTACATTGGGGAATGTATCTCAGATTTTAAAATAGAAGAGTAATAAACAGACTTAAAAACAAACACTAAGATTTCTACTTGTTCTAGGCAAGTAAATGAATGGAATTATCTGAACTCCATGGGGCGGGTTGTTTAGAGTGGCTGATTAAGCACAACGTTTGGAAGCATGTTTATTACATCGCCAGCCTGCTGAGCAAATGTGGGACACCAGTAGACACGTGTATTAAAGATGAATCTGTTTGTATGTATCCTTATCAAATATATTCTATAATGAAATTAAATCTGAAAAGGATTTCTTATTGACCTATAATCATGAAAATATATAAATTAAAATATTTAAAATTAGATATGATTCACACTATATTCTGTTTCATAGACATATTTTTTGTTCTCACCTGGGTCATTTGCAAATGGAACTCTAGCTTGCATGGTGTGTAAGGATTCATCAGATTCGAAGACTATAAAGAATTCAGCTTAGGGGCGCCTGGGTGCCGTAGTCAGATGGGCGTCTGACTCTTGGTTTCAGCTTGGCTCATGGTCTTGGGGTCGTGGGATTGTGCCCCATGTTGGGCTCCGCATGTGCTCAGTGCAGAGTCTGTTTGGGATTCTCTCCCCCTCTTCCTCTCCCTCTGCCTCTCCTGGTCATTCTCTCTCTCTTTCTCTAAAATAAATCAATCTTAAAAAAAAAAAAGAACTCAGCTGAGGGGTGCCTGGCTGGCTCACTTGGAGGAGCATGCAGCCCTTGATCTCAGGGCTATAAGTTTGAGCTCCATGTTGGGGGTAGAGATGCTAAAAAAAAAAAAAAATGAAAAACTTAAAAATTTTTCAGCTTAATTACTGTACCTAGTTGTTATTTTACTCGGTTAAATACTGGCAAAAACAGTTATTTTTACATTAATAATTAAGGGAATCACCAGCTCAAGGAAGGGGAAAGGGACCCATTATTGATCTTATAAGATCTTTTTTTTTTTTTTTTTGACAGAGAGAGACACAGTGAGAGAGGAAACACAAGCAGGGGGAGTGGGAGAGGGAGAAGCAGGCTTCCCGCTGGGCAGGGAGCCCGATGCGGGGCTCGATCCCAGGACCCTGGGACCGTGACCTGAGCTGAAGGCAGACGCTTAACGACTGAGCCACCCAGGCGCCCAAGATCTACTTTTATTTCTATATAATCCCACTCTTTTCCAGGCTCATAATGGAAAAAGGATATTTACATAAGCTATTACTGTTATTTTCATATTTGTCTATTTTTTATTTTTGTTTGTTTATTTGAGGGGGGAGGGGCAGAGGGAAAAGGAGAGAGAGAATCTCAAGCAGGCTCCACACCCAGCACAGAGCCCGTCGTGGGGCTCAATCTCACGACTCTGAGATCACGACCTTCCAAGATCCAAGACACTGCTGGGACAAGAGGCCTGGAAGCAGGGGTGACCGCTAGGCCTCTTCTTCCCAGTGGCCCGAGGCCCTGTCAGCTTAGCTGGGCTGTGAAGAGTGACGGCTGAGGGGCTGTTGGCATTAATCTCCATGAGGTGCTGACAGTGTGGACCAGGCTGCAAGCGGTGGATGCGGAGAAGCGAAGGGATGGTCCGAGGGAGGTTTAGAGGGGGAACGCCAGCAGGTGAGGGATCGCCTGCAGGCAGTGGGTGAGGCTCGGGCCCCTGACCGTTCTCTGGTCCAATGGCCGTGCCATTGGCCAAGATGCAGAGCACTGCAAGTTTGAAGGTGGATGATGCCTGGGACAGGATGAAGTGAGGTGAGGGGCCTCCGTGACATCCAAGTGCAAGTGCAAAAGTAGGCATTCAGCTAGCAGGCTCAGAACAAAAATCCAGCAGCAGGTGCCACTGCGGGGCTCTCCACAGAAGAGCCCCATGTCTGGCACCGGGGTGTGGCTGAGATTGCGGGGAGCTGGTCCAGCCGGGGAGGAGAGGGCGTCCGCCCCAGCTGGGGGCACTCAGAAACCCAGGGCAGCCAGAGGAACACCAGCTCGGCAAGGAGAGGGTTCACTCAAGACCCCACACAGGCATCTTCACCAACCCCCCAACTTTTTTTTTTCTAGAGAGAATGCAGGGGCGGGGAGGTGTAGAAGGAGAGGGAGAGAGAATCTCAAGCTGACTCCATACCCAGTGAGGAGCCTGACTCGGGGCTCGAGCCCACAACCCTGAGATCATGACCCGAGCTGAACTCGAGTCAGATGCTCAACCAACTGAGCCACCCAGGCACTCCTAACCCCCCAACTTTTTTGAGTGACTACTTCCACTGCCCAAAAGTTACACATTGCACCCGTTAATCAGTTTTTCTGTGATCTGGGAACAGACTACCATCATGTGATTTCTGAGGCTTCTAGAAGAGCACATAGAAGAAACAACGTTTGAGCCCCTCCGGCCTCCTCAAAGGAGGGCCATCTAACGGCACAACTGGGGAGGCAGCTGTTTGGTGAAAATGAACAAGAAACATGTATTTACTGTGAGATAGAAATTGATTCACTACGGTTTTGCTTTTTTTTTTTAACTTTATGGGAAATTTCGAACATATACAAAAATAGAGCCTCTCGCCGAGCTTCAAAACTTATGGACATTCGGAGAATCTTGTTTCCTCGGTCTCCCCTAATCTGGGGGACAGAGAGGACTGGAGTGTTTTCAAAGCAAGTCCAAGTCATCATGTCATTCACCTGTAAATGCCTCAGTCTGCCGCTCCCACGACACCAGTTTACTTCATGTAACCACCCTAACAAAATCGTAACTGACCAACTGAACAGTGATTCCTCATGGTCTGATACCCAGTCCACATTCGAGTCTCTCGAGTTGTCAAACCAGCCATGTCTCCACGCCAAGCACCACATGGGGACGCCACACAACCATGCAAAGCACAGGATGCACAGCCCACCTGGAAGCCTAGCTCACGAGGCTCAAGCACACGTGTGCGGCTGAGCTCAGGACGCTTCTCCAGAACCCACTCTGACCCCCAGCTCGCTGCCCCTTTGCACCCTGCCCCTCCCCACACCCTGCCTCTGGCCCCCTGGGGAAGCCCCCCTTCCAGATCACCCAGCCTGGATCCTTCCCACCTTGGCTGGCAGGTGAGATGGAGACCAGACGCAGGGATCAGCTCAGAAACCTTCTCTCCCCTTTGAGGGAGGAGCCTTGTTCACAGGGAGCAGGAGCTCCAGCCCCTCTCAGAGGGTCCCAGCTGTTCCAATTTGGCTCCTCCACTCCCCTGCGTGGTTCTCAGTAAGAATGGGACACAATACTCCTACCACCCGAGGGGCGGAACCTGGGAGGGCTGCCGGGTGGCATACATACTTTCCTGCTATCTTTGGTTACAAGAGCACCCTGCCCTCAGGAAGCCTAAGGGAGGGGTGAGGTTGGGGGCTCGTGAACACAGATTTTGCCTGAGCTCAGCATGTGGATGAGTTAGCAACAAATTTGGTCATTTGGACTTAGAGCAAAGCAGGTGTCGTAGCACCTGTAGGATGACGACTGAGAAGGTAAGCCTCAACACTAGGTTTAAACCTAACCCCCGCCCCGCCCCCGCCCCCCCCCGGGGCTCCGCTGGCTGCAGGTGCGCCACCTTGTGGCAGAAAACACAGCCGGCTTCTCTTGCCGGCGCTCCAGTAACCAACCGGGTTCTGACCTCTGTGAGCTGGGAGAGTGGGGCCAGGGCAAGGAAAATGCTTGTGTGACTGCGACGGACTTCCACTCACTGGATGGGGCAGGTGTGTCAAGCGACCCTCCTCAGGGAGCTTTCGGAGGTTGCAGATGGTCTCACCTTCAGTCCCCTTCTACTGGATAAGGGTGTTCTATGAGGTGCCGCCCGCCCCCGCCCCGCAGCCCCTGAGCGCAGCGGGGGTCGATCCCCAGTCATATTTCGGTAGGAGTCCCCCCGCCCTCCAGGAGGCCCTGCGGGCAGAACCCCAGATGACCCCCCACACACACTCCAGGCTTTCTACCGCGTTCAGAGGAAACCTCTGTGCCCCAACCCCCCCACCAGTGGAGGGAGGCTCCTTCGTCCCCCACCCAGCCTTCTCTGGACATCTGGCTGAGAACCACCTCCTGCCTTTAGATTTTCAGCCAAACATCAACCCACCAATCGCAGGGGACACACGCCGAGCTGTCCAGAGGCTTGGGGTGAGAGAGGAGCAACCCCACCCCTCCCTCTTGGGAGAAAGGGGGCTGGAATCAACAGCTCAACTTTGCCCCAAAGAAATCCCCCTTACAAATACTTTTTTAAAATTCTACTTCCCTACACTTTTTTATACCCATACCATGGATGAGGGAGGCTAAGCGGTCTCTTGGGATCGTCCTTGGTAAATTCTGCCCGTGGTCCAGCAGCACCTCTGGACAGTCACACACCCATTGGCTCTTGGCTCCTGGGCTGAAATGTCGGTTCAGCTTCTGGTGACACAAACTTCTCCGTCAGGATTCGTGCAGTTTCTTTGTGCATCTGAACAAGAGTTTGGCTTCACTGCCTGGGAGGGGGACCGCTGGTTTTCAAGGGCACGCACCTGCTCCACTTCTCAGATTCTGCCCCGTCTCTACCCTGGGCTGTGGCACCTGAGGAGTTCCTGCTACTTGGCCAAAAGGCACCTGCAGAGCAGCTCTGAGAGGTAGGATCACAAGCCCCCCCCACCCCGACCCCGACGATGAAGAGACAGAGCGTTAGAAAGATAGAGGTGCTTGCCCCAGGCTGCTGAGCCCAGGGTGAAACTCCCAGGTCTCCCGAGCTGTGTTCCACGCCAGCGTCACCGTTCTCAGACGGACTCTCGCAGAGCGCCATTCGAGAAGTTGCTCATGCAGCGTCTCCGAATGACTTTAGAAATGCCCCGGACTATATATGGTGTGTCGTAGGTAGAGGCTCGAGCGCAGTTTGCCTCTTTAACACATTGGAAATTCTATAATAAAGAAGCCTGTTTACACTGACATTTCCCATCCTCGAGCATTGGGCACTTTCGCTCCCACGATGCTGATTATTGGCCAGGATCAATGTCCATGGCATACCATCTTGGGAAACAGTGGGAGAAGGTTAGTCCTGCAGAAGCTTAATATAACAGAGAAGTGAAAGGGAACCCAGATGCCAAACAATTCTCCACGTCCTCCTCGCCCCCCTCCCCGTCCCTGCTAGGAAGGACTTCAAGGCCAGATCGGCGACAAGGCGCAGGGGGGCTTTTCTGTTATTCTGGAGTTCCTGGCCAGTTTCTCTCAGCTCTGTGCACCTCCCTCTAGAGCACTCAGCCTCCCTGATGTATAATATCAGCTGCTGGAGACCGTCAGGGTCCAAAGGAGAACATCCAGGGGCATTGGAACAAGCATCCCAGACAAGGGAGGATCTTGCTCTTTTTTTTTTTTTAAGATTTTTTTTTTAAAGATTTTATTTGGGGCGCCTGGGTGGCTCAGTCATTAAGCATCTGCCTTCAGCTCAGGTCATGATCCCAGGGTCCTGGGATCGAGCCCCGCATCGGGCTCCCTGCTTGGCGGGAAGTCTGCTTCTCTCTCTCCCTCTGCCTGCCACTCCCCCTGCTTGTGCTCTCTCTCTCTGTGTCAAAGAAATAAATAAAATCTTTTAAAAATAAATAAATAAAATGAAGTTCACTGTATTTTTAAATGAAAAGACATACTTACTATAGCAAATTCAGGACGTCCTGTCATATTCCCACCACCTAGAAGTAGCACTACTAGGTTCTTGGTGCATCTCCTTCCCGTATTTTTTTCTCTGCATACATTTCTGGATGTGTTTCCGTAGTTAGCAGAGTGCATAGACCATGCTTTATGTTGCTTTTCTCTTGCACCTTTATAAACATTTCCATTGTCATTACAGACTTGTTATAAATAATTCCCATCAGTTCTGTAACAGGCTGCTGCGACTGTCCAGTCCTCCCACACTGATGATGGTGATGAAGACAAGAAAAACAAGGCCACCCTTACTGAGGGCCTTTGTCCCCAGTGCTGCGGGCTCTGCCATGGCCCCTTCCCATGGGCCACCCCATCAGCTCCCAGATCTACCACCTCTCCAACACGGATAAGACCCAGATCCACATCTCTACGTCTGTTTCCTTAGCTTCACCCAGTTGTCCATCTGCTCAGCCACGAGTGCCTCAATCTCATGCCCCAAACCAAATCTACCCACTTCCTTCCCCAAACCCTGTACTCCCAGCTCCCAGCAGCCCAAGCCAGCAATGCGCGCATCCCTCCAGACCCCTGTCTCTGACTCACTGCCTGGATCAGCAGCACCAACACCAACACCATCACTTACCCCGTGCCGGTCACCACTGGGTGCGCCTCACACTCGGGGCCCCGCAGGACTCCCAACAACCCTGTCACGGGGATCCCCCTTCCACAACGAGGAAACTAAAACAGAGAGGTTAGTTAGCTTGCTAAGGGCTACACAGCGAGTAAGTTGGGATTTGAACCCATGCAGTCCGGTTTCAGAGTTCATACCCAACCACTGCACCCCTCGGCCTCTCTCCCCCAGACTCCAGGAGCGATCCCTCATGTGCCCATCTCCTCCCACCCGCGCTGCTCTGCCCGGGCCGGTGGATCACTGCTGACCCGCCTGCAGCCACACCGGCCTCACCCCACAGAGCAGTCGGGGCGAGTTTTCTAAAGGCACCACTCTCTTGCTTAAAATCCTTCAAGGGCTCTTAAGAAAAAGCTCCCCGCATCGCAGACAGGGCCTGTTCCCTGGTTTCCTGATTCCTCTGCAACACCATCTCCCTCTGCTTCCATGGCTGAGCTTCTCTCTGTCCCCACACTGCAGCGCCACCTGGTCCTGACACACGCTCTCTGCCCCCAAGTTCTTCCTCCCATTTTTTCCTGCCCAACCACCGTAATTTTCTTTTATTTATTTATTTGAGAGAGAGAGAGCACAAGCAGGGGGAGGAGCAGAGGGAGAGGGAGAAGCAGACTCCCCACTGAGCAGGGAGCCCGATGTGGGGCTCGATCATGGGACTCCAGGATCAGGACCTGAGCTGAAGGCAGATGTTCAACCGACTGAGCCACCCAGGCGCTCCCAACCACCGTAACTTTCGTAAGACAGCTCACAAGTCACTTCTTCCAGGAAGCCTTCCTGGAGTGCCTCTTCTGGGTTCTGATCCCTCCCATGGATCCTTCTCTTATCACACTGAGCTGTAAGTGGAGTCTACTGCCTGTACCCTTTCCACTGTAAGCTCCCCGAGGCATAAATGCTCGGCATCATGTACCCTCGTCTTAGCACAGGGCCTGGTACGGTAGAGGCGCAAATCGATGGAGCCATGGGCAGCAAGGGGGAGCATGTGGACTTGGCTTAGATTCCTAAACCTTCGCCCTTAACCCTGTCTTTCCCTGCTTCCAGTGATTTACTATCGCAAACGACACTGCGGAGAACAGCTTGTCCGTGGAACCTTTCTCTTAGACTTGCTTCTCCAGGGCAAAATCCCAGAAGTGCAATTACTGAATTTGAGAGCAAAAACATCTCTATGACCCTTGATATGTTTTGCAGAAGTGAATTCCAAAATTATGGTAGCAATTTGGGAGGCTTTTTCTTTTTTTAGCAAACGAATCCTTCCTCCGTTTCTAAATGTCTTCCTGGCAAAAGCCGCACAAAGCTATTTTTACCTAAGGGCTGTAAACCTCATCCTTCTGAGAGGAGAAAGTCGGGCATGCATGTGGAAACTGGCTGCCCGCCTCGCCGCCCATCAGCCCCTGCGCGCTAACCTAGTTCTTGGTCATTTGGGAAAAGCAAGTTTAAATTATGTTCCAAAGGAAGCGGTGGTTTTTTTTAAAGAAGAAAAACACACGGACATGCACACACACACACGCACTCATACCCATCTCTGTCTGGGAACTAAATGATGAACATCTTTACAATTCTAAGAGACCAGACAGTTATCAAAGCAAGTGGATGCTGGGAAAAGGTCAGGTCTGAAAGCAGCCCTGGGGGTTGGAGGAATCACCTGGTTTTCAAACTTTGGGGAGCAACAGCTTTCTTAGAATGAAATCTTACAGGAAAATCCACTCCATGACGTGACTGAGAATGCCCCTGCTTTAGCAGAAGCAGTCAGAGGGTGGAGGTGACCAGGAACACTCATCCTATGTCCAAACCCCCCACCCAGTCCACCTCCCTGAACATGCCAACCACCTCCCCTTTCCTCCCCACCCCACCCCCACCACCTCCAGCCCCCACGTGGGGCTCTAAAGTCCACTGTCCAGAATCCAGCCCTGGAGGACACCCATGCCCAGCAAGAGCCATGCAGTGAACGGTGGCAGAGCAGGGTCCACCTGCCCCACACCTAGCCCCGTCCAGGATGACTCTCCACCTGCTGTCTTGCTGGGAGCCAGCTCAGTGGCCATTCACAATCACAGTGCAGAATGTCCTCCGAGCAGGTCCCGGAGACGGCTGGTGTCCCAGCGCTCGCCATCCGGGTGCCCCAGACACCAGCATGGTTTTAGCATTCAGTCCCATTTAGGTTCTCCCATTACCAGCATTTCCCCCGATTTGTTTCCTAAGAAAATCATCCATTTCATGTAGATTCTCAAATTTATTGAAATAAAACCGCCGTAATATTCTCTTGTAATTATTTTCTTATGGAAGGGTAGCTGACATCCGATGTTACATTAACGTCGGCATACGACACAATGACCCAACAGTTATATACGCTGCAAAGCGATGCAATTATTTTATTCTTGTTCACCCTGCAATTACAAATTCCTTCTCACGCCTAGTGCTCTGTACTTTTGTTTTCCTGCCTTTTCCTTCTTAGTCTTTGCGGGTTTTCCATTTCCTTTCCTCTTGAAGAAGTGGATTTTACTTTCATTTCTCAGTATTTATGTTTCTAATTCATTATTTTCAGCTTTCATCTTGATGAGTTCCCTCCTCATAATTTTTAAATGTATTTTGTTGTGTTTTAAGCTGAATGCTTCATGTATGTATACTCTCTGGTGTATAATGAAAACATGTAAGGGATGCTCTTGCTGTATCCCATAGGCGTTGCTATGGCGTTTTCTCATTTTCATTAATTTCTTATTAATTTATAGTTTTCACTGATTTTTTCTTTCAGCTAAAAGTTATCTAGAGGAGTATTTTCACATTTCCAAGCTCAATTTTTATTATATTTTTTACGGTTATTTAGGGGTGTCCCTGGACTCCATTGAACTTTCCAAACTCCAACAACAATAAGAAACCCCCTTCAGCTTCTGGGAGAAAAAAACAGATTGCCTGTGTGTGGAATGCACACACTCAGGCCACCCTAAAATGTCCATTCCTGATCTCTGGAACCCATGAATATGTAGGTTCCATGGCCAAGGGGGAAATAAGGTTGCAGGTAGAATTAAATTTGCTAATCAGCTGGCTTTAAAATAGGGAGAGTACCATGGATTACCCAGGTGTGCCCAATATAATCGCAAAGGCCCCTAACTAGAGCAGAGGGAGGGAAAAGAGGAGGTGAGGGAGATGTGAGTGCGAGCCAGAAAGCGCTGACCTATACTTGATCTGTCCTTGCCACTGGATTTGCAGATGGCCCTTCCTGAGGGGCCACAAGCCAAGGAATGCAGGAAGACTCTAGAAGCTGGAAAAGGCAAGGAACAGATTCTCCCCCGAAACACAGCCCCGCAGACACCTAGATTTCAGCCCAGTGAGACTCGAGTCAGACTTCTGACCCCCAGAACCGTAAGAGAATACATATGTGTTGTTGGAAGCCAGCAAGGTTTGGTCATCTGTATGGCAGTGATAGGAAGCTGATACACCATGTAAAGAGAGACTCGGACTAGTTATTTGGCTTCTTGTCTGCAATTTGAAACTAGAGGTTCGCAGATCCCTGAGAAAAGGGAACTGCAGGCCTAAAATCCTTTCTGGCTGAGGACCTCATCCGCGTGGGAGAGAAGAACAGGCATTTCTACCAGATTGTGTCTAAATATGTGTCTTTCTACACTAATCCTCCCAAACACCTGGTGAGCTCTCTTTTTCCAAACAGCTTTATTGAGATATACTTCACATCCCATGCAATTCACCCCCACTTCAGGAATGCTGTTCAGTGGTTTTTAGTATATTCGCAGAGCTTTGCAACCATCACCACTATGTAATTTTAGAATATTTTCATCACCCCAAAAGAAACCCCATATACCACTCGCAGCGTATTCATCTCCTAGGGCTGCGACAGAAGAGCTTCCCAGGCTGGGGGGATGGAGGGGGGCCTTAAACAACAGCCATTTATCTCCTCACAGGTCTGGGGGCCGGAAGTCCAAGAGCCACGTGCCAACAGGATTGGTTTCTACGGAGGCCTCTCCCTGTGGCGTGCGGACGGCCACCTTCTTGAGGTGTCCTCACATGGCCTTTTCTCTGTTCTGACATCTCTCTGGGTGTCCTAATCTCCTCTCCTTATAAGGACATCAGTCAGATTGGATTCAGGCCCACACTAAAGGCCTCATTTTAACTTAATTACCTCTTTATAATTCCTATCTCCAAATACATTCTGAGGTACTGGGGGGTAGGGCTTCAACATGGGAATTTTGGGAGAACACAGGCCAATCCATTACGGGTAGTTATTCCCTAGATGCACTCTGCCCCCCTAGGCCCTGGCGACTGCTGATTACCTTCTGCCTCTGCAGATTTACCTTTTCTGGACATTTCCTATAAATTGACTCGTATGATATGTGGCCTTTTGTGGCTGGTTTCTTTCACTTAGCATCATATTTGCAAGGTTCATTGATATTGTAGCATGAATCGGTACTGCCTGGCTTTCTATTGCCAAATAATATTCCTTTGTATATGGATATCGATCTAATGATAGACCACATTTTGTTTATCTGCTCATCAGTTGATGGGCAGCTGGATTGTTCCCGCTTTTTGGTTATTATGAATAACACTGCTATGAACATTTACGTACAAGTTATTGTGCGGACATATGTTTTCATTTTTCTGGGGCATATATATACCTCGGAGTGAATTTGCCAGGTTATGTTGTAGCTCTGCATTGAATAGTTTGAAGAAGTGCCAATCTGTTTTCCAAAGTGGTTGCACCATTTTACAGTCCCACTAGAATGTATGAGGGATTCCAATTTCTCCACATTGCCAACTTAATTTCCATTTTTACTTTGCTTTATCATTATTATTTTTTGTTTATAGCCATCCTAGTGGGAGTGAAGTGGTATCTCAATGAAGTTTTTATTCGCATTTCCCTGATAGCTAATGATATTGAGCATCTTTTCATATGCTTATTGACCACTTGTAGATCTTTGGAGACACAGCTATTCAGATCCTTTGCCCATTTTTTACTTGGCTTATTTGTATTTATATTATTGAGTTGAAAGAGTTCATTACATATTCTAGATATAAGGCCTTTTTCAGAGATATGATTTGCAAATATTTTCTCCCATTCTGTGGGTTGTCTTTTGACTTTAATGGTATTATCTGAAGCAAAAGTTTTTAATATTGATGAAATCCACTGTATCTGTTTTTTCTTTGGTTGTTGTACTTTTTTATTGGTATCCTATCTAGGAAAACTTTGCCTAACCTAATGTTAGAAAGATTTACACATGTTTTCTTCTAAGAATTTTATAGTTTGGGCTCTTCCATTTAGGGCTATGAACCATTTTAAGATAATTGTTGCATATGATGTGAAGTATTAAACTTCCTTCTTTTGCCAGGGGATTTCTTGTTGTTCCAGCACCATTTATTGAAGACTCCTCTTTCCTCCACTGAATTATCTTGTCACCCTTGTTAAAAATCAACTACACATAAATGTAAGGGTTTATTTCTGGACTCTTTATTCCATCCATTAGTGTATATCTATATCTATCTATCTCCATTAGCCAGTACTGTACTTGATTACTATAGCTTTGCTGTAAATTTTGAAATCAGGTAATATGAATCCTCCAACTTTGTTCTTCTTCAAGATTGTCTTAGCTGTTCTAGGTCTTTTGCATTTCCAAATGAATTTTAGAATCAGGTTGCTAATTTCTGAAAAAAAGGGGGGATTTTGAGAGGGATTGCACTGAATCTGTAGATCAATTTGGGGACTATTGCCATCTTCACAATACTAAGTCTTCCAATCCATGAACATGGGATGTCTTTCCATTTATTTAGGTCTTCTTTAATTTCTTTTAGTAACATTTTATAGTTTTCGGTGTATATCTTACACTTCTTTTATCAAGTTTATTCCTAAATATTTTATTTTTTGATGTTATTGAAGTAGGATTGTTTTCTTAATTTCATTTTCAAATTGTTCATAGCAAGTATATAGAAATACAATTGATTTTTTGGATATTGATCTTGCATCCTGCAACCTTACTGAACTCAATTGTCGGTTTTAATAATTTTTTAGTGGATTCCTTAAGATTTGCTATACACAATATCATGTCACCTGCAAATAGAGATAGTTTTACTTCTTCCTTTTCAATGGAATGCCTTTCCACCCCCTCATTGCCTAATTACCTCCAGGACAATATTGAAAAGCAGGGGGGAGAGTAGATAACCTTGTATTGTTCCTGGTCTTAGAAAAAAGCATTCAGGCTTCTGATAACTCTTTTGACTTAAAAGCTCTATTGTGTCCTCAATTATGGCTTCTCTTCCTTCCATTCCTTTTGGAATTCTTACTATTGAGAAGTCAGATCTCTTGAATCTATCATGTATGTGTTTTATTTTGTCAATGATAATTTCCATTTCTTCCTTTTGTACTCTGTCTGCTTTGTGAAAGTTTTTTCGTTTGATCTCCTAGGGCCTGAGTCAACAGGCCCAATCCAGGCTGCCACCTGTTTTTATAAATAAAGTGTTATTGGAACACAGTCACATCCATTCATTCATGGATTGTCTATGGCTGTCTTCAAGCTACAATGGCCAAGTGGAGTAGTTATGACAAAGACTGAATGACCTGCAAAAAGCCAAAAATATTTATTATCTTGTCCTTTGTAGGAAAAGTGGGCCAACACTGTTCTAGATCAGTGTCTTTTCTGTTTTTACTGCCTCTAATTAATTTTTTCCATTTTGAAATAATGTTTTTATTCCTAAGAATTACTTTTTGTTGTCATATTGCTCTCATGCAAGATCTTCTTGACTCTTCCTATAACTTCTCTATCATTCCCTCCATTAGACATGCCATCTGCTGACTGCTCAGCTTGTAGAACATCATGTGAGGGGATCGAAGACTTCAAATTCATCAAGTCCCCTAAAATATGTGCTCAGAGGCCCAGGCCTCCCAGCCCCACTGTAGGCAGGTCCCCTCCGCCCCACAAAGGCCTGGCTGTCAGGATCTCTAAGCAAGTGTTAGACAGCTGAGAGGGAGAAGTGGCCAGGGAGTTCCTTCCCCAGGGATGAGAGTGGACACCCCCCAAGCTGAGACCTGGTCTCCAGCGCTGGGAAGGCCCAAGGGAGGTTGGGCCTCCCTAGGGTGGGGCTCGGTGGGGCACTCTTTCCCAAAGGCCTTGTGGCTCCAGGAAAGGGATCAGCAGTCTCTCCTGGGTTGCTGGCTAGGGTGGCCTAAGGGATGCCCTTGGTTCAGTTTTCTGAACTTAATTAAGTGGGAACACTCAGGCAGCCTGGGCTGGCAGGACTTGGCTCCAGCCTCCTCCAAGAAAGCAGGCCTGCTCCAACCTGGGTCTTCAGTCTGCTTCTCCCATTGCAAAGAGTGGCACTAAGAAGTTGCCCTCTACCAGAAGGGTACTCGAGGTCCTCCCCTCTAGCCCCCCAACATACATACATTTGGCTAAGCTTCCCTCAGTTGGCCCAGGCCTTTGAGACACTCAGCAGGAAACTGGAGTCATCCCCAGTATTACCACCACAGGCCCCTCTCCCAAGAGTTGCCTCTTCCTGAGCTTTCAAAGTGGGTGAAACATGATCTTAAGGAGAGTTGCTTTTTGAGCCCAGGAGCCTGAGAGGTAGAGTCAAAAGAGAAGCTCCAGCTGTGAGCCACAGACCATCCTTGGCTGTGGGGAAGGCAAAATGGGCCAGAAGTAATTTCTGTTTCCTGCTGGATGAAACAAGAGCACAAGCAGGAGCTTGGGTTTCCAAAATGTAATGCTTGCAGGCTTGTTCCCCCCCCAACCCCCCACAGGCACTGCTTGGATGAGGGCAAAGAGTCAGCAGGGTCTCCTCACTTCTGTGCTGTAACAGAGGTGGGGTCAAAGAGGAATAAGACCTGCCTACTGCCCTCATGAAGTTCACAGTCTAGCAGGGGAGTCAGCAGGTCAAAAAGACCATCCCAATATGGGATGGTGAAAGTGTGATGGGGCCGAGCCCCAAGTCCCCAAGCCCCCAAGCAGTATGGAGGATGGTGCCTGCAGCCCTGGGGGGAAGAGGGTGCTCAGGGTTCTGGGAGAGAGGTGACATGTGGGTGGGGGTTGAAGATGGTTTCCCGAGTAGACAGAGGCTGCTGGGCACCAGTGAGGCAGAGACATGTAGGTGCTCAACAAACCTTGGGTGAATGAATGATTGAAAACAAACTGTGTTATATTTAAGAAAAACACTGTTGGTAATGAGTGAGTTGGTCAATGAGGTGAATGGTGTGAATGAGGATTTTCAAAGAAAGACAGTGTCACAGGTGGTCCCCAAGGTCTCTGAGACATCTGTCGTCTTCACTTCAGAGAAGCATGTCTTTGCTTTGGGTTCTGGCATGAATTAGTAATTGACTTCTGCTGTTAATATAAACCAGACATGGTCTCATTGGTGAATCATCGAAAGCAACTGTGTTTCTTTTGATTATTTGGGGTGAGTACAGTTTGTTTTAGCAACACCGAGAGAGAGAGAAGATGGTCCACAGGGCTGGTTCCTCAACCATGACCCCAGGCTGGAAAAGCTTCAAGAAACAAGGAGGGAGCAGGGGATAATGTAGGCAGTCTTGAAACTGGGGTCTGCAGGAACGTGTGTTCATCTGGCTCTTCATCTGCTGGCCTGTGTGACTTCTCCGGGCCTTACTTTCTCCCTCTGGACAGGAGGTTAGACAGATACCTTTGAGGACTTCCTGGCTCTATTACGTGTCTGTGGCTCTATAACTAGCCTGGGCTAACAGCAGAAAGCCTGTGCTTCCTGCCTCCCCCACAAATGGGAAAACCAGTCCAGGAGGGCCTCCCAGCTGAGCCATGGGTAGTCAGCCTACACCCAGACACATCACATGTTATAAAGTCACTGACTTTGGTGAGCAATCTTTTCACATCCGAGGAAGGGTGACCTCCAGAGACAAATCATTTGGGGGCCATACATGTCAAAAATAATGTTCTTCTTATCTGAAGAATGTAAAACATGAATTCACGTACTTTTAAGGAATAAAGGTTTTTTCAGTCAATGAGAAACATGTTAAGTAGACTGGTTTCAAAAATGTATGGTTAAGGGAGAGGGGAAGGAGAGGCAAGAGTGAGGCTGCTGGGGGAGGGTGGAAAGACTTTGCAGGAGCCTACGTTGTGCTGTTCCTCAGCAGTGCCTACAAGGATGTAGGAGTCCCATCTGTGGGGTGAGAAAGGGAGGCTCAGAGACGTCTACACTGCTGGTGGAGCAGCAACACGTGGAGTTCTCCTTCCTAAGCATCCTGGGCTGGGTGGGCAAGACCAACTCCCATTCACGGAGAAGCAGGGCTCAGCTTAGGGCCCACAAGTGGTCCCTACCTGTCCTCCCCAGCCCTTCCTGCTGCTCATGAAGCCCTCTGAGGATCAAACACCGGATCCAAGAAGTGATCTCGCCAGGAGCCCGACAGCTGACTTTGTGAATTCACTGAGTGATGTTGGACCCCTTTCACTTTCTTGGTGTTCCACCCCCCATCTCCTACCAACAGAAGGATTGGCAGGTCCCTCCCAGCATCAATATTCTCTGGTCCTTCTGTCTTTATTGTTCCAGGATACTGGTAGTTAGCAGGAAAGGTTGATAGGGGGTGTATGTCTCACACCTTTGGTGCTAATGTTCTATAGTAAATCCACTACCAACATGGCCCGGTGACCCTTTTCCAGTTACAGGGTAGTAACTTATCAGACTCCAAGGCAGCAGGGAGGTCAGAGTGGGCCACAAGCTCCAGTAACCCAAGCTGAGAACAAACAGGCCAATATCCCAGGGGGCGGGGGTGGTGTTCTCCCACAGTCAGAAATGCACTGACCAAGGGTAACACTGCCTCTACAGAATATACCTGCCTGTCTCCAAGTGCCCTGGAGATCGTCCGTTTTGGTAATTTTTAGTGTCTAACAAGTCTCTTCTGTAGCAGAGAGCCAACCTTGACCCTGGGAAGAGAGGGACAAATAAGGCGAGAAGGAGCGGAAACCCTCTGGACCTGCTAACAGGGCTACAGGGGACCAACGTGCTCTTTTGAGTTTGAAGACTCCAGCTCAAACAGAAAGAAAGGGAAAATGTGACAATCGGTCACCAAGGAACTCATGACAAGTGGATGGTGAAGGAGAGGCAGGGGATACGGAGGGGAAGAAGCCCCTAGAGACCCACCCTGCAACCAGTGAAAACTACATTCAACTGCAGCAAACCAGAATGAATGGGCACTGGGATTCTGAGTCAGAGAAACCCTGGCTTGAGAACTGGCTCCACCACTTGCTGTATCTTGGGCAAAACCACATAACTCACAGAGCCTCTTCATCTGGGCCAGGAGTAAAATAGCGCCCCTTCCCCGCCTTCTTAAATTCCAAACTTTGCCAAACCCTTAATATGCTCTTGTTTCGACCCAATTTTCAAGAAGGTAGCTATGATTTCGATGATAGATAGGAGAGGGAGCATCAGCGGCAATAGTGAGAAAGCACGACGATCTGTGTCCACTTAGATATGGGGAGTGGGATCCCGGAAGGTTTCTAGCCAGCAATGAAGATCCCTAACCTTTAGGAAGGATGGGGATTTAACAACCAGTGAAAACCTGGAGCACCTACTTTGTGCTGTGATTTTTCACAGGATGTGGTTTTGGGGCGCCTGATGAGGCTCTCCTTCGGCTAGGGGAGGTCCTCCACGTGTTGTTGATAGAACCCCAAAGCTGCGACTAAGCTCCCAGACCTGGCTATTTACAAAAAGAGGACGCACGGGTTGGTGACCTCGACATCCCTGGATCCCAGCTGCCCCTGCGTCCGAGCAGGTGGGGAGCACTGCAAGGAGAGGGGGAATCCTCTGGCCCACGCGCAGCGACGCCCGCGCAGTAAGTGCCCTTGATGGATAACCGGGGGCGCCCGCGCGGGGAAGGGGCTCTGCGCTCCACGTGCCGGCCTAGCGCCGCGCCCCGCCCACGACTCCACCTCACCCTCACGGCTCCGCCCCTCTCTGGTCGCCCTCTGTCCTAAGCCCCGCCCCCCGCGGCTCGTCCTCCCCGGGAAGCCCAGTCCCCACAGCCTGGTCCCCAAGCTCCGGCCCGTCCCTCGCTGGTCGTCCTTCCCAGGAAGCCCCGCCCCTCGCAGCTCCGCCCCGCCCCCCGCAGCTCCGCCCCGCCCCTCGCAGCTCCGCCCCGCCCCTCGCAGCTCCGCCCCGCCCCTCGCAGCCCCTGGCTCTGCGCTCCCGGAGGCGCGGGCGGCGGGGCCCCGCGCCTTTTGTGTCGGGCTCGGCCCCCGCGCGCGCACTCCCCTCGGCGGCCGGGGGCGGGGGGACGCACGCGCGCGCACTCCCCTCGGCGGGCGGAGGGACGCCCCGTCAGTCCCGGCTCGCGGCCGAGCTCGCCCGCGCGCGCGCCCCGCCTCCCCCTCGGCGGCCCCCGCGCCCCGCCCGCGCCCGCCGGGCCGGCGCCCCGAGCCAAGGCGGGCGCGCGTTCGCCCCCTCCCCTCCGCCGCCCGCCCTGCCCCCGGCGGCGCGCGCTCACGCCGGCCCGGGCACGCGCCCGCCAAGATGGCAGGGGCCGGGGCCCAGCTGTCAGGCGCCGCCGCCGCAGCCCGTCCCTGCAGCTAGCGGCCCGGACGCCCGCCCCGAGAAGATGCGCCCCCGCTGCCCCGCGAAGCCCAGCGAGACGCGGAGCCGCCGCGCCCGGGGCCGGCTCCCCCGCTAACGCCCCGCGCCCCGCGCCGCGCCCCCGGCCCCGCGCGCCCGCCCCGGCAGCGACAATGAGGTGAGTCGCGCGAGCGGCGCGGCGGGAGAGGACGGGGCGGGCGGCGCGGGGGCGTTGGCGGGGGAGCCTCGGGAGCGGCGCGGGGGCGTCGAGGACGGCGGGCGGGCCGGGGGGGCGGCGGGGGGGCCCTGTGGGGCGGGGGCCGGGCCCGCGGGCAGGTGTGGCGGCGCCGGGCCGCGGCCGCTCGGCCTCCCCTCCCGGGCGCCCCCCGCCCCCGCCCCCGGCGCTGCGAGCCCCGCTTCGGCGGCCTGGGTGAGGCGGTTGCCCTCAGCCGCTCCCCTCTCTCGCCCCTTTCCCTGGCTTCTCGCGCGCTGGGGGCCCCACACCAGTGCAGGACCCCAACCAGCCCTCCCCGATTTACCCCCCAGCCAGGGCTCTGCCGGGTGTCAGGCCAAGAAATACAGCACCGCCGGCGCCCACGAGCCCGGAATCCCTTCTCCAGGGGTAACCCGACCCTGACTTGTCGGGGATGATCATCCCCTCCTTGCCTTTCCTTCCGTGTAATTTTACCTTCTAAACACATAGCCCTTTGCACCTGCGGTGTCTGTGGTTTCATCTTGCTTGTTTTGTGAACTTTACGCAAACGAAACAATACAGCAAATGTCCTTTTGTGTCTGCTGCCTCCCTTCACTCAAGTTGTTTTTGAGCTTCATCCATTTTCTTATTGATGTGTAGTATCCCATTGTATGAATATACCACAATTTGCCCATTCCACTGTTGGTAGACGTTGGGATTGTTTCTGCCTTTCGGCTGTCATGAATATGCTCGTATGTCTCCCGGGGCACTCACTTCTGTTGGGTATATACGCAGCCGTGGAATTTCTAGGTGGAAAGATAGGCATGTCTTCAAATTTAATAGATAATACCAAGCTTCCAAGGCATTTGACCGATTTATACTCCTTCCAGCAAGTGTGTTAGAGTTCCTGTGGTCCACGTCCTTGCCAGCACTTGGTATTGTCAGTCGTAAATTTTAGCCATCCTGGTGAGTGTGAAGTGGTATCCTGTGGTGGTTTTAAATGGAACTTTCTTGCAGACTGACGAGGTCATGTTTATTTGGTAGCCTCTTTTACTAAGTGCCTGTTCAGATGTTTTGCCCAGTTTTCTTTGGGGTTTACATGTCTAATTTGTAGTTCTGTTCCGAAGTCAAGAAGATTGTTTCTTGTAACACCTTGTGGAAATCTTATTATTTTGCCATTCAAATTAAAATCTACAGTCCACTTGGAATTTGTTTTTGTGTAACTTTGTGTATTTGTGTGTGTGTAACTTTTTTTGTGGAATTGATTTTTTTTTTTTGTGGAAAGGGGGGTTACATTTCACTTTTACCAAACACCATTTATTCAGCACTGATTATCAAAAAGGTCATTTTTGAGGGGCGCCTGGGTGGCTCAGTTGGTTATGCGACTGCTTTCGGCTCAGGTCATGATCCTGGAGTCCCTGGATCAAGTCCCGCATCGGGCTCCCTGCTCGGCAGGGAGTCTGCTTCTCCCTCTGACCCTCCCCCCTCTCATGTGCTCTCTCTCTCTCTCATTCTCTCTGTCTCAAATAAATAAATAAAATCTTAAAAAAAAAAAAAAAAAGGTCATTTTTCCTCTGTAGTTCTTCTGTGCCTTCTTTGTCACCTTCAAGACTTCCATTTGGGGCCATTTCTTTTCACCTGAAGAATACCCTTTAGTGTTCCTTTAGTGCAGGTCTGGGGTGACAGATTTCTTACAGTGTGTTTGCCAGTGTCATTATTTACATTGCATTAAAAAAAAAACCAAATAGCTTAATTGAGACACAATTCACACAGCATAAAATTTACTCATTTAAAGTATACAATTCAGTGGTTTTTAGTATTTTCACAGAGTTCTCCAACCATTACCACAATCTAATTTTAGAACATTTTCCTCCACTGTGAAGGGCCTTTTAGGTACTTACAGAATTCTTGGTTTGCCATTGTTTTCTTTAAGCATTTCAAAGATATTTCATTATTTCTGACTTGGATTGCTTCTTTTGAGAAGCCCCTTGTTAGTCTGTCGTTTTCTTGAAAGTAGTCTTTTTCTCTGGATGCTTTTAAAATGTTCTCTTTGTCTTTGGTTTTCAGAAATTTTTCTGTGCTGTCCCTGTTGGGGTTTTTTTTGTTTTTTTTTTTTAACTTATAACTGGAGTGCTTAGGGCTTCTTGAATCCGTGGCCTTACATCTTTCATTGGTTTTGGAAGTCATCATCCATTAGTACATCAAATATTGCTTCCACCCCATTCTATCTCACCTTTCTTTCTGGGACTCCAGTTACACATGTTAAATCATTCGTTGGATTTTGTCTCTTAACCTTCTGTGTTTTCTGTTTGTCTCTCTGTCCTTCATTCTGGGTATCTCCTCACTTATCTCTCTTTCTTCTGCTATAAATGATCTATTAAACCATCAATTGAGGGTGGGTTTTTTGGGTTTTTTTTAAAGATTTTATTTGTTTATTTGAGAGAGAGTGAGTGAGGGAGAGAGTGAGTGAGTGAGGGAGAGAGAACACAAGCTAGGGGGAGAGGCAGAGGCAGAGGGAGAAGCAGACTCCCCACTGAGGAGGGAGCCCCATGTGGGGCTTTATCCCAGGACCCCGAGATTAGGAACTGAGCTGAAGTCAGATGCTTAACTGACTGAGCCAGCCAGATGCCCCTTCGTTTTTTTTGTTTTTGTTTTTTTAACACCCAAGATGGGGCTCAAACTCATAAGCCTAAGATCAAGAGTCACGTGCTCTACCCACTGAGCCAGCTGGGCATGCCTCAGTTGAGTTTTTCATTTCAGTTACATATTTTTGGTTCTTTAATTTCCATTTGGTTTTCTTTTTATAGTTTACCATTATCTGCCAAAATTATCAATCTTGTCTTTTATCTCCTTGAATATGGTATGCATAATTATCTTAAAGTTTGTCTGATTATGGCACTATTTGTGAGTCTTTTCCAATGTCTGTTTTCTCTTGGTGTTCATTCATTTTGTCTTATCTCCTTATGTGCCTAGCCTTTTTTTTTTTTTTAATTTTGTGCTGGCCATTGAATTTGCACAATTATTTTGTAGAAATTGAGATCTAAGATGTTTTCCTCTGCCAGAAATAATTCACATTTGCTTTTGTCAGGCAAATGGGGCTCTTGGGATCTGGAGTCACTTCAGTACAGTCTCGGGGATCGGGCTGTTTCTAAACTGAGCTGCAGTCCCTGTGAGGGCCAGCCTGTTTGGTCCACCTTTACTCCCAGGGTTCAGCATTTCACCAGCACCTTCCCTCCCTAAGCCAACACCAAACTTTTGGCATTCCCTTTGGAATTGGCAAACACCCCCAGGGAAAAGTAGCTCTGAATACTGAGCTCACTTTCCTGACTCTCTGATGTTTCTTCCTCCTCCAGGCCTCCATGCAGATATTTATTATATTCTTTCCCTGCTTTTCTAGTTCTCTTCGGTTGGAGATTGTTCTGATTTACTTAGTCCGTGGTTGCTGGCAGTAAAAGCCCCTCATGCATACACGTTAGGGGCAGTTTGAGTCAGTATTCGATTCTGCAGGAGATTTAAGCTAGCAGTCTACAGAAGCTGTGGAGAATAATAGCAGCTATTTTCTTGTGTTATGTCAACTATATTAGATCGTCTCAGTTTGTGAAATGCTCTTAGAATCAAGACAATATAAATCTTTATTTCCCCTTAATATATAATTAGTTGAAAAAATGGCAGTTTAGTGCCGGTCATTACTGTGATGCAAAGGATATTGGAAGCAGATGCTTTCCTCTCTTTTTTCCGTATTTCTTCCTTTCTCCTGTTTTGATTTCCTTGTTTATTTGTTAAAAATTACCCTCTATCTGGTTCTCTTGAATAGAACATTTAATCTTTTGATCAACAATAACACAATAACATTATCATATTCTGTTCTTTTGGATCAGATAAAATGGCATGACTGCAGAAATGCAAGTTTGTAAATGGCTTTTCCAAAGTGAGCCATTCAGTTATTCTTTTTCTTTAAGCTGTCTGTTTTTTACACAGATTTTTTTAAATGGTGCTGACAGTTTACCATGGTTCTCTGTCACAGACTGTTTATAGTTAAGCAGCAGTGCATGTATATTGACATGTACCTCAAGTACTTGGCTTTTGCACAAGGATCTAAATTAGTCAAAGGAGTATATTCATTACCTCTGTTGTCAGCTCATTTGATTGGGATATTTATAAGCAACTTGGTTCATCCATGAAAAATATTTTGCTTTCTGTTCAATCCCAAGTTTTTTCAATGAAAATAACACATTATTTTTCTTGCTAGATAATCTCATGGGAGTATAGAGATGTGACCTGTTCATAAAGGTCTGCAAGGTAGTTTCCAAACCATCCCTTTTAAGGAGTGTCTAAGAAAGGCATAGGGCTCAAGATGCTTTCTCATGAATAAACTGAACATTTGAGGCACATATTTTTCACGTTTTAGGAAAAAAGTCCTGTTGAATCAAACTCCTCAGATAATTAAGGCTGTATCTGAGTTTTTCTTTGTTTTATAGACTATTGCCTGAATTCTTCCTTTTTCCTAACAGACCTTATATATTTTCATGTCTTCCTTCAAAAATCATTTTTTGAGGGCTTACTGATGCCTGATGCTGGATTAGGTGGGTAAGGAGGTGAAAAGAACCAGACCTCCCCTCCCAAATAGTCCCCCCTACAGACATTTACTAGATCCCTTTTTTACATCCTTTTTTACTTACTTTACTTTTTCACTTAAAAACCAACCCCCCCCCATACATGGTATAGTTTATTTCTGTTTATATGCTTTAGTCATTTATCTGTTGGGAACGGTCTTTTCTCTGAACATTTTCCTTATCTGCCTTTTATTTTTTAAAGATTTGATATATAGAAGGTTAAGATTTTTATGTCATTAAGTCTTTTTCTTTGTGATTTTCCTGTCATTTTTTATGTTTAAGATAGCATTCTTCTAGAAGTTTGATAAGTATTAAGTTGTTTTTCTATTTTATATATAAAATGTAAAAAAGTCATCCTTCAAATTGTCTGGAATATGAGGTGAAGATCAAAATTACATTTTTCTTCAAAATTGCTGATCGGATACTTGACTGTGTCAGTAGATACACGGCAGAAACATGAGGAACATTTCCTAAGTTAGATGGTGATACAGACATCCAGATCTCAAAATTGTCTTCAAGGGTGCATGGTTGCAGCCAGTAACATCTGAATGATGATCACCCCCCAGACTTCAGACAGTTACCTGCCCCCAACAGGGCCAGCCTTGTATATGTAAGACATGGCCGGTCCAGCATCCTGCAAGTCTGGTTTTGTGCCAGGGAACCACCTCATCTGGGCCAAGGGCATTTTATCAATCTTGGAGGTATACAGAATGCAGTGCAATTACAGGGCACAGGATAAGATACACAGGCACAAACACAGTCCTTATTTATCATCGTGAGCCTCTACTAGCTAACACATGTGGGTCCAAGTGCATTTCTGAACCTTGTGCTGCAGAATGGGGACAGAAGAGCATTCCTCCAAGTCATGGAGGGAGTCATTGGAAGTCATATTAGGGAGACCAGCTATAGAGTTGTGGGGTTTCTGTGTATTTTCCTAGGCTCTCTTTTGTTGTTCTGTCTGCCTGTTTTTAGGCCGGTGCTACTGCTTTATTGACCTTGTAGACGATGATTTTTTTTTTTAATTTTGAGTTTTACTTTTTTTTTATGATTTATTTATTTATTTATTTATTTATTTTAGAGAAAGAGAGCGAGAGCATGCGAGTGGGGGGAGGAGCAGAGGGAGAGAGACAAGCAGACCCCGTGCTGAGTGCAGAGCCCAACACGGGGCTCAATCTCAGGACCCTGAGATCATGACCTGAGCTGAAATCAGGAGTTGGACTCGCAACCAACTGAGCACCCCGAGTTTTACTTTTAATGGAAGTTTTAATGTCATTAATTTGTTGAACAATACAGAGCAGTTTAGAAACCTGTTTCAGAGTGTTTGAGGAAATACTCATTCAAGCCAGCAATATTCCAATGTTCTTTATATGAGACATATGTGGAAATGGTTCTCTAGTAGCTTATGCTAGTGATTTCCCAAGCTGGTGAAAAGAAGTCACCATGAATCATAGTGACATTTATTGTATTTTATTTTAAATTTTTATTTCAATTCCAGTTAACATACAGTGTAGTATTAGTTTCAGGTGTACAATTTAGTGATTCAGCACTTCCATACAACACCCAGTGCTCATCACAACACGTGCACTCCTTCATCCCCATCACCTATTTCACCCATCCTCCTACCCAACCCCCTCTCTGGTAACCACCAGTTTATTCTCTGTAGTTAAGAGCTTGTTTTCTTGGTTTGCCTCTTTCTCTCTCTCTTTTTTTTTCCCCTTTGCTCCTTTTTGGTTTATTTATTTCTTAAATTCTGTGAGTGAAATCATATGGTGTTTGTCTTTCTCTGACTTATTTCACTTAGCATAATACTCTCTATCCATGTCGTTGCACATGCCAGGATTTCATTCTTTCTTATGGCTGTGTATATTCCCTTGTATATATTTATTTGTGTGTGTATACACACACACACACACACACACACACCACAGCTTTATCCATTTATCAGTCGATGAACATTTGGGCTCTTTCCATACTTTGGCTATTGTAGATAATGCTGCTATAAACATCAGGGTGCATGTCTCCCTTTGAATTAGTATTTTTGTATTCTTTGTGTAAATATCTAGTAGTGCAATTGCTGGATCATAGGGTAGTTCTATTTTTAACTTTTTGAAGAACCTCCATTCTGTTTTCCAGAGTGGCTGCCCCAGTTTGCCTTCCCACCAGCGGTGCATGAGAGTTCCCCTTTCTCTACATTCTCACCAACATGTGTTTCTTGTGTTGTTGATTTTAGCTGTTCTGACAGGTGTGAGGTGATATCTCATTGTAGTTTTGATTTGCATTTCCCTGATGATGAGTGGTATTAAACATCTTTTCATGTGTCTGTTGGCCATCTGTATGTCTTGTTTGGGAAAATATCTATTCATGTCTTCTACCCATTTGCTAATTGGATTACCTGTGGGTTTTTTTGAGTTGTATAAATTCTTTATATATTTTGAATACTAACCCTTTATCAGATATGTCATTTGCAAATATCTTCTCCCATTCCACAGGATCCCTTTAATTTTATTGTTTCCTTCACTGAGCAGCTTTTTATTTTGATAAAGTCCCACTAGTTCATTTTTGCTTTTGTTTCCCTTGCTTCCAGAGATGTGTCTAGAAAGAAGTTGCCACAGCCGATGTCAAAGAGGTTGCTGCCTGTGTTCTCCTCTAGGATTTTAATGGTTTCATGTCTCACATTTAGATCTTTAATCCATTTTCAATTTATTTTTTTTAAAAAAGATTTATTTATTTATTTGTGAGAGAGAGAGAGAGAGCGTGCATGTGCATGGGGGTGGGGGGAGGAGCAGGGGGAGAGGGAGAGGGAAAGAGAGTCTTAAGCAGACTCCTCGCGGAGCACGGAGCCTGACCGCCTGACTGGGGCTCGATCTCACGACCCTGAGATCATGACAGGAGCCAAAACCAAGAGTTGGACACTTAACCAGGTGAACCACCCAGGCGCTCCTATTTTGAATATATTTTTGTGTATGGTGTAAGAAAGTAGTCCAGGTTCATTCTTCCGCGTGTTGCTGTCCAGTTTTCCCAACACCATCTGTTGAAGATACTTTTTCCTTTGGATATTCATTCCTGCCTTGTCAAAGATTAATTGACTATATAGTTGTGGGTTGATGATGATTTTTAATATGAGCAAAATCATCCTTTTGTTAAAGTACTGTCATTTTGAATTTGCTGATTTGGTAGTTTTGTTTGTATCTAGTTTTATAAACATAATAAATTTAACCTTAGATTTGTAATTGTACATAAATAAACTCCATGAAAATAAATCAGTTTCCCTTTAAAGGGAATCTATACACTACCTAAGTTTGAACTTTGCAGTAGACTATAAGCTTAACAGCTCTGAGTTGTTAAATGAAAATATCATAAATGCTAAAGTAATGTGAGGAGCACCTGCAGCTGACATCATGGTAGGGGGTGGGAAGGGCAATGGCCCCCTCAGCAAACAACTCTTAAGTTTTCTCTTTCCTAGCTCCAAAGGAGATCACCATAGAAGCAATTTCTAGTGGAAATTTTCTCTCACTTTTTAGAAAAATAACTTTTTCCTGATTTAAATGTGGTATATTGCATGCAGAGAATTTGAAAACATAGGAAGGTAGAGAAGACAATACAAATCAGCATTGATCCTGCTGTTTAGGGAAAACCACGTTAAACATGGACTGTAGTTCCTTTACATGTGTAAGGAAACATTTTTCACAAAATTGATATTGTACGGTGCATTTGATTTGGACATTTTACATTTAACATATATGTATTACCTCCTTGTTAAATAGTCCTTGAAAATATTTTAAATAGGTGAATAATATCTATTATATGGTATACCATAATTTATTTATCAGCACCCCAATTTTGGGACGGCTAACTTGCTTTTAGGTTTCATCATTGTAAATAACACAGTGGTTAATGTCTGTGCATATAATTCTTAGGATGCATCTTTGATTATCTCCTTAAGGTAAATTAGTAAAATGGTATTATTACTGGCATCAAAGGGTGTAAACATGTTAAAGTCTCTTGATAAACATTATCAGAATGTTAATTTTAAACAGAGAAGAGAGAAAGAAAGAGATAAAGTTAGTAAAAGGAAGTTTAATCCTGTCTTAACTTGGAGGTTCCCCCCAAAACAAAGGACTAGACAAAGAAGTAAATGGTGTGGTTTCACGTGCTCACCAGTAGGGGGAGCCCTGTTCCCGATTCCTCTATAGCTGCTGGTGTGAAGGTGCACTGCCTGTCTTTGTCTTTAAGGCTGTGTGAAAGACATTTTCTCCTCAGTTTGGAGTCAATGTTAGAGTGTGAACAAACTTTCTAAAAAACTGTTGTGTTATGCCACATTTTGCCCCCTGTTTTCTAAGCAGCCTGGGTTTTAGAGTCAGACCTGATTCTGCTCCAGAGCCACTCCTTACCTGACTGAGCAAATTCCTTAACCTTCATGAGCTTCCATTTTTCTCATGTGTACTGAGGATAATTCCACTTCCTGCACAGGGTTTTGTGAGGATCAATTGAGAATGCATAAGAAGTTCTTAGCCTGTGGTGTGCAATAAAGGTTAGTTATCTGCCTCCGCCACCCCAATTTGTTATGTCTACAAGGAAGATAAACCCTGAAAAACCTAGAACAATTCTGAATTCAGATATTCCGCCCTTTTTCAATCACTGTATCACTTATCTACCGTAAGTGGTAGGTTTGTGGCTAAGAAGCCATGGTTGCTACTAATGCTTCAATTTCTAAATGTAATTATCTATAAAAGATACACAGGCAAGCTGTTAAAATAAAGACAAAGGGGAGGCAGGCTATTGGGGGAGAAGAGATCATTGTACCAGAACATTTACATTAAGAAATAGTTATTGTGGGGCGCCTGGGTGGTTCAGTCGTTAAGCGTCGGCCTTCGGCTCAGGTCATGATCCCAGGATCCTGGGATCGAGCCCCACATCGGGCTCCCTGCTCATCGGGGAGCCTGCTTCTCCCTCTGCCCCTCCCCCCAGCTTGGTCGTGCACACACTCTCTCTCTCTCTCAAATAAATAAATAAAATCTTAAAAAAAAAAAAGAAAGAAAGAGTTCCTGCGGTTGAGCACATTTAGCTGTGAAGTCCACGGAAGCCGTGGCGGAAAGGGCAGCATGAGCTGTGGTAGCACAGACCTGCCTTTGTGGGGCTCTAAAGACGTTTTCTAGTATCTCAGAGACAATGGACCAGAGCTTGGTTTTGGAAGCCTCTTACACACCTCCTCCAGTCCTTTCTTCCTTGTGATCGACTTGACCTAGACCCCTTCCCTAAATGCTTTTAGCCCCCATAAACATTCTCTGACGCCTGCCTTCCTCTGGGCTCTCTCTGTGGAGCTGTTGCTATTGCTCTGATCTTTTCTCCTCTATTCTCTCTCAAAGGATCCTAAGTAAGAAAAGGTCTGATGGACTAATTCACCAGTTGACCAAAGTCTACTTCCCTTTCCCCTTCACCTTCTACATTCCAAGCCTTCAGATCTTTAGTTTAAATGTCACTTCCTCCAGGAGTCAATCCTTGACCCCTTCCCTGAGGGCCCTTCACTGTTACTTGCCTCTATAGCATCCCATACTTCCTCTTCCGTAACTCTTTGTATTTGTAATTACTTACATTTTTCCTCCTATGCTTCATGAAGGATTATGCCTGTTTGGATCTCTGTTGGATCCCTAGAGCCTAGCACTGTGCCTGGCACTTGGTAAATACTTGATAAATATTGATGTTGCCACCTATACCTAAAATGGGTAGTAAATCATGACATTCATTCCACCTTGACCTGGGTCCTTCCAAGTACAACATTCCAGGCATCCACCCCAAACCGTGGAAGCTGGCATCCAAATGAGAGCTGTTTCATTATGTGAATAATGATTTACTGCATTAATGGGGTGACAGTGCTTTAGCCCATTGTTCCCATCCTGCTGCTGTGGGACAGGATTTGCTTGTTGATGTGTGGATGGATTGTTTTTCCTGTTATTTCCTCGTAAGGACATTATGTACTGTAACTTTTGGTGTCCTGGATGTTTCTCAAACTTTACCGTGCCTGGGAATCACTTGTGAATGTTCTTCCAAAATGTAGATCCCATTGCCAGAGGTGGAGGAATGCTTTTTTAAAATCTGGTTTTCTCTTTCTATTAATAGAATTTATATTTTAGAACAATTTTAGGTTTACAGAAAAATTGAGCAGATAGTACAGAGAGTTCCCATATACCCTGCACACATATAAATTGTGTAATTTCCCCTGGTACTAACATCTTACATTTAAGGGCCATTTGTTACACTTAATGTGCCAATATTGATACATTCTTATTAGCTAAAGTCCGTACTTCATTCAAGTTTCCTTGCTTCTACCTTGTGTCCTTTTTCTGTTCCAGGGTCCCATCTGGGACACCACAGTACATTTCATTGTTGTATCTCCTTAAACTCCTCTTGGCTTTGATAGTTTTCCAGACTTTCCTTATTTTTGATGACCTTGACTTGTTTTAAGGAGTACTGGTTAGGTTGGTGTAGGATGCCCCTCTGTTGGAATTTGTCTCATGTTTTTCTCAGGGTTAGAGTGGGGTTGTAAGTTAGGGGAGGAAGATCGCAGAGATAAGGTGCCATTTTCTCACATCATATAGAGGGTACGTACTAGCAACGTGGCTTATGGCTGTTGATATTGACCGCAATCACCTGGCTAATGTAGTGTTTGTCAGGCACCATCCTTGCAAAGTTAGTCTCTTAGTCCCCTTTTTAAGAAGGTTACTGTTCACAGCCCACACTTAAGGAGTGGGGACTTATGCTGCTTCTCCTGATGCGTGCTTTTTAAGTATTAATAATTAAGTATTTTTATGTGCGTTAGAAGAAAACAGTGCATCACATCCCTGGTATTTTAACTGGGTTCCCCAGAGGGCTGTATCTGAGACAAAGGCCCACGTGAGAGGGGCTTTTGAGGGAGTGTTCCCTCTGGGAGCAGGAATGAGGGGAGGGCAGTGCAACAGAAGGAGGAAGAGCCAACATAGGCATTCGGTCCTGATCAGGCCATCGCTCTAAGCCGCCGACTGATGATAACTTCACTGCGCAGGACTCCTGTTTGTGGGGAGAAAGGGAGACGCATATACCCATCAGCTGCTGTCTGCCTTTGACAGAGGATTGACATCAATCGCCTTGCACGTGGAGGTGTTCCCCGGTGGCCCTGAGAGGGCTCCCATGGCACCCCTGGAGCAGGGACAGGGAAGCAGGTCGGAGCCTGGGCAAGACTGGTCACTTCAGCGGTGGCTAGAATCAGAACCGGTGAGGTAGGAGGAGCGGAAATGAGGCAGAAGAGGTGCTTCATGCATGTGGTTTTGTGAATATTATTACTAAATAGAAAGGAGATAGATTTCATTGTTTTCATCTCTTAGTGCATTGCTTCTTGATTTTCAGCCATTGCTGCAAAGTTTCCTATCCTTCCAGGTTGCCTTCGCCTGTGTTTTTCTAGTACTTGTATGCTTCCTTTTCTTTTTGTTGTGCCCAAACGTTTTAATCTCTGATCCAGTTGCAAGGATATGTACGGTTGGAGGGATGGATCCAATTTTATCCTTTTTTGTCTGTTTTTTAAGTTATCGCAATACCACTTACTAAAAGTTTCATTTTCTCCCACTGGTTTGAGATGCTGTCTTTTGTCATATTTAACTAATTTGACCTATTTCTCGATTTTCTGTTACATTCCATTGGTCTATATTTATTCATGTGCCAGTACTTCACTTTTAATTAAAGAGGCTTCATAATAGGTTTTAATATTTAGTAGGGCTAGTACTCTTGTTGTTCTAGTGCACCGATTTTAAAGAAAAAGTCTAAGTAATAGCACTCATGTTAAATAGACATGACAAAAATCATGAATGACTGGAGCTTGGGAAATAGTGCTTTGGCCCAAAGGAACAAATCTGGAATGGCATGACTCAGGCATCTATATGCTCCTTGGGGAGAATTCTCATTGATGACATGATGCCTGTGGCTTTTGAATATGAATCCAAGAGATATGAGGGAGGCTAGAGATCACTCACAGGTGGTATCGCTTTCCAGGATAGGATTGTTAGCATATCAAGGCAATCCCTACCCTGAGTCATCCTCCTCTAAAATTACTGATGAAACCACAGTTTATTTTGGAGATTTTTGACCTGTTGAAAATACTCATTTGTAAAACCATAGAAAGTTAGAAATCCTCTAAGTCTGGTGGTTTTTAATCCTCACTGGGTATCAGAAACGCTTGAAAAGGCCCTCTTTCCTGGCTTCTCCCCGTGCCAGGGCCCTACCTCAGAAGATTCCGTTAATCTGGGGTAAGGTGTTCTGTTGTTGTTTTGTTTTATTGTTAAAGTCTCTAGATTATTATTAAATGTGCAGCCAGAGTGGAGAACTGCTGACCTAGTCACCAGGTCAGGAACAAGGCTGGTTTTTCTGGCATTGTAGTTCCAACACCCAGCAGTGGACCCGGAAGGTAGAAAGCGCTTAATAAATGTTTGTTGACTAATATGTGAGTCCCTCCTTACTTGGATGAAAAATAGACACAGACTCCAGAAGTCACTTGCCTGGGACTCACGAGGTCATGGGCTAACAAGGGCGGGAAGCACAGGTCTGGTCTTTTTTCCCCACTGTCCTCTGTCCACATCCTCCCCTTTACTTACAGGCAGAAGTGGCCGAGGGCAGTTGCTGTCTTGACTCATGTGTTGTCCAGTGTTGTGATCTTGACCCTACTGCTACTTAGTCTAGCAAACAGCACAGCTCAGGGGTGAGCCTGAGACTTTGTGGTAAGATCACTGGACTGTGTCAGCCTGTGTTTGGTGTCAGCCCACCTCGTGGGGTGAGGGAGGCCGAGGGCAGAAGGGGGCAGGGGCACGGCCAAGTGCAGTTCCCTGTGCACCTGCTGTGCGCCAGGCTCTGAGCCTGCGAGTTTACAGCTGTCTCATTTTTTGACGGGAGTTTCACACCCTCGATTCCAGCCGTAAAGCACATTAGAGTTTTGATTAAAATGCAAATGACAATACTTTTAATTAATGCTTTATTTTAGTTAGGTTGTATGGTTTTCTGTTAGTCAACAGTAATTCCAATCTGTTTTCCCATAGCCCACATTGCTTCATTCAGTCTTGATTTAGGTAGTCTCCTGGGAAAGACTCAAATTTCAAAACTGGTACAGTTTTAAACGAAGGTTTTGTTAAGTTTGCTGGATTTGGGGGTTCTTCTGGCAGTGGTTTTTCAGGTTGTTTGGACCAGTCCTACTAAGAACAGGAGAAGGTGGAAAGTCAAGAAAGAAAATCAATTTGAAGGCATGGGAGAGCCACCAGGCAGAAGGACTTGTAGAACCAAGATTTGGGAGAGGGCAGACAGGTATGCCTGACATTTGGCACCCTTTCTCCCCTTGAAACATTGCCAAAATCATTGAAGTTGCCACCTGAGAAGATGATTAGAGCTTTAGGCAGATTCATGGGACTGGGGAGATACTGGTGTTCAGAGCCCGCCAAGGAGGAGGAGCCCTCGTAAACTCGCCAGGCTTTTCCTGTGGGCTCTGCTTAGGGACAGGGGTGAGCCAGAGAGAGACTGGCCCTCTCAGAAACAGGAGGACTGCTTTGAGTATCTGATTATCTTCAGGTGATGTGGGGTTGTTTGTACCCCCGGCCTACCTGCCTGCTGGAAGCAAGAGTAAATCCTCTCTAGAAATGTCTCCCACTACCTGTGCAGCTTTCATATGCAGTGAGTGGCCCTCAGTCCGAAATGACCAGATCTTTGAGAAGGTAAAACTTAACCAAAAACCAAGGGAAAATACAGACAACAGAAATAGACAAAATCGTCCGACTTGGATTTTAAAAGGACTGAGAGTAGTTTGTTTAAGGAAGTAAACTGTGTTGTACCTTTCCTTGTTCATCATGGCCATCCCAGTTTAGAGGCGGACTCCGACTCTAGCCAAGGCTGTTTCTAGTCTGACTGTGGTGAGCAGCTGTGTCTGCCTCTTGTCCTCAGATATATTTGCATGGTTGTAAGCATCTTTGCTTTATCCCATCCTGGATAGCTTTGAGGTTGGGACAGGAGAGAAACTGGAATGATGACCACAGGCTCTTAGACCTGAGAGCTAGAAGAGCCCCTGATCCAGTTTTTGGATCTTACTATGTTTTTATCCTTGAGAGACATGGACATTGTGATTGGATTAGGCAGTGTAAACACTCATGGATGTAATTTTATACAGTAAAGGTGGTGGTAAATATTTAACATAAGCATTTCAGTAAATGTGAATTCTTGAAAAATACTTCAAAAATTTAAATTGACTATAGTAAATGTGATTTTTTTTTTTAAGTACAGACTTCTTTGTACTAAAACTACATGACTACTACTTATTTGTTTCTGTGTACCAGATCTGCTTAAATTTTTACTTGAAATATATCTATTGAGTACGTACCACATGCAAGACAGTGGGCCCGGGACAAGGCTACAGACATTAGCAAGAGCTGGCCCTTCGAGAGAGCCAAGAAGGGGTTCTGAGCCTGAGATGAAAATGTCAGAAAGGGGGCGCCTGGGGGGCTCAGACGTTAAGCGTCTGCCTTCGGCTCAGGTCATGATCCCAGGGTCCTGGGGTGGAGCCCCACATCGGCCTCCCTGCTCTGTGGGAAGCCTGCTTCTCCCTCTCCCACTCCCCCTGCTTGTGTTCCCTCTCTCGCTGTGTCTCTCTCTGTCAAATAAATAAATCAAATATTAAAAAAAAGAAAGAAAAAGAAAATATCAGAAAGGAGGTGTGAATTTTTGGTTTTATTTATTTTTATTTTTTTGCATTTGCAGTGGGCTACGTTAGGGGATGTTATCTTCTGTTCTGGTTCTTCCCTTTTGCACTTCTTTGAGCTGGTTCATTTTCTTCCTGTTGGCTTTTTAGTTGCTTAAAGACCAGTGGTCTTCAGAAAGTCTTGCCTTATCTTAATTAAATATCCTCCGTTCTTCCAGTTTTTCATGATTTATCTCTAATTAGTGTCCCTTTTAAGGGCCTTCCTTTCACTAAGCTCTGACGTGCTGAAGCCCCATTAGCAATGTAAAAATTTAAATTCTGTAACTGTATTGATCACAGAACAACATTGGCCCTGGCCACAGACGAAACCCTTTATACAGAATGGAAACACAGCACACCTTGGAGCCTGTGTGCCTGTAGACAGATCAGATGTACCACGAGGACTGCCTTCTTGTGCCGGCTGAGATTTCTACCTGAGCAACGTTAGGGTCCTGTTTATAACACTTCCTTTCCCGGGAAGAGGGAAAATGCTCTCCGCAATTTGTGTCACTACATAAAATAGAACTGTAAGCAACATACTGTTTCAGATAAAGAGTCTCACATAGAAGAGCAGCACTGAAAAGAGAACCAGCTGGTCCCCTCACGAGAGCAAAGAGTAATGTGCCTCAGAGTGTCCGAGTCTGCGGCTGATGAGGCAGCGTTACTGTGAATCTCACAGATGGGTCATCACTCACCCGAGTGTTTATCGGGCGCACTGGGCTGATCCATGGGCTGTAGGTAGAAGACATGGTTTTCTACACAGGGAGCTCAGTCCCAAGGAGACAGAGCGCAGGCACCTTCGGTTCGGCATGTCTAACATTGGCCTCGCTGTTGCTAAATTTATGACCAGTTGGTTTTTGAAAAAAATGACGAGACAGTTGAATGGGAGAAAATAGCCTTTTTGACAAATGCTGGGACAGATGAATATCCACAAAAAAAGGAATGAAGTTGAACCTCTACCTCACTCCATGTACAGAAGTTAATTCAAAATAGGTTATGCACTTCAGTGTAAGAGGTGGAGCTTTAAAACTCTTGTAGGAGAAAATATGAGAGAATCTTCATGGCTTGGGGTTAGGCAGTGGTTTCTTAGAAATGACACCAAAACACAAATGATAAAAGAAAAAATAGATAAATTGGATTTCATCAAAATTAAAAGCTTGTGTGCTACATGCATATACCCCATACTGTCAAGAAGTTGAGAAGACAGCTCACAGCATGAGAGAAAATATTTGCAAATCATTTATCTGGTCAGGGACTTACATCTAGAATATATAAAGAACTCCTACAACTTAATAATAAAAAGACAAACAATCCTTAACTTAAAAATGGGCAAGTGATTTCAACAGACGCTTCTTCAGAGAAGATCTACAGATGGCCAGGAAGCACATGAAAAGGTGCTCAGCTTCCTTAGACATGAGGAAATGCAAACCAGAGCCACGGTGGGTCACCACCTCACCACCCACTAGGAGAGCTAGAATAAAAACACTAGTAACAAGGGTTGGCGAGGACACACGTGACGGTCACACACTGAGTAAGTGGCGACGTGGATAAATCCCCTACTGGAACCCTCCTTCATTGCTGGGGAGAACGTAAAAGGGTGCAGCAGCTTTGGAAAACAGTTTGGCAGGTCTTCAAATATTAAACACATAGAGTTACCATATGTCTCCGCATTTCCACTCCTAGGCATATACCCAAGAGAAAATAAAACACAGGTTTACACAAAACTTACACATGAATGTTCATCGCAGCATTATTCCTAACGGCAGAACAGTGGCGACAGCCCAGAGGTCTGTGCACGAGGACTGCAGACAAGGTGTGGTGTAGCCACTGGAATAGAGTCCCGGCGAAAGGGACAGAAGTACCAGCGCTGACAATGTGATGAACTTAGAGCACAGGATGCCGCGTAAATGAGACCAGTCACGGAAGACCACACATTGTGTGATTCCACTTGTATGAAATGTCCAGAGGGGGCAAATTCATAGAGACAGAGGTAGATTCGTAGTTGCTTAGGGTGCATGGGGGTGGCGATGAGAAGTGGCTGCTAATAGGTTTCTTTGGGGGATGATGAAAACTTTTTTAAAAATATTTATTTATTTATTTTTTTATTTTAGAGAATTAGCACGTGAGTTGGGTGAGGAACAGAGAGAGAGGGAGAGAGAGAATCTTAAGCAGGCTCCACACTCAGCACAGAGCCCAAAACGGGGCTCAGTCTCTTGACCCTGAGATCATGACCTGAACTGAAGTCAGGAGTTAGATGCTTAACCGACTGAGCCACAATTTTTTTTTTAAGTAATCCACCCCCAGCATGGGGCTGGAACTCACAACCCCAAGATCAAGAGTCCCACATTACACTGACTGAGCCAGCCGGGCGCCCCCGAAACATTCTAAATTTAGATTGCAGTGATGGTCACACCATGCTGTGAATATACTAAAAAATCATGAATTGTATACTTTTTTTTTTAGATTATTTATTTATTTGACAGAGAGACAGCAAGAGACAGAGCACAAGCAGGGGGAGCAGCAGAGGGAGAGGGAGAAGCAGGCCTCCCGCTGAGCAGGGAGCCTGAGGCGGGGCTCGATCCCAGGGCCCTGGGATCATGACCTGAGCCGAAGGCAGACGCTTAACGACTGAGCCACCCAGGCGCCCCCATGAATTGTATACTTTAAGTGGATGAATATCATGGAATAAAAATTTGTTTCTCAGTAAATCTGTTTTTTAGTTGAACTCACTGCTTTCCTTCCCAGACTCTGTGAGATGTATGCTGGTGATCTCACAGTGGAGACCTGGAGACTTACTGGAGTCATTCAGTTCCCTCCCGCCACATCCAGGTGGCCATGTTGTCATTTTTTTCCTCCTCGAAATCTCTTTTGTCTGTCCCCTTCTCCAGAGCCATGATACTGAATTAAGTCAGGTCTTCATCACCGTTAAAACACTCTAATTGCATTCCACTTTTGTTCTTTACCTCCTAAAAAGTCTTTCTGTACTTTGTTAAATTGATAATAATCAAATCTGAGTTAATATTTTCTTCCTAAGTTTCATTAGGATATTTCTATGTCTCTCTGGATGAAGTCATGACTCCTTAGCATAGTATTTAAAGTCTTGCATGAACTGGCCTCTCTCTGCCTCTTCAGATTAATTTCTTCTCTTCTCCTTATAAGGAATCTACCCTCACATGTTCTTGCATATGATGTTCCTCCTGATTGTAATGCCACGTTTCAAGTGATTGACAGCCACATGTGGCCGGTGGCTACCATGTTGGACAGAACAGATTGGAGAACTTCCACATTGTATCCTAAGCACTTAGTAAATATTTGCTGAGTGAATGAATATGATCGTAGCTGTTATCTGCAGGCGTCCACCCAGCTTCTGCTTTTGTGTTCCCTGGGTCATGAGGCAGCATAGTGGACTCCTCAATCGGCCCTAGCTATCTCTTCCTTCTTCTCGTTACACTTAGCTGGTATTTGCTTCTCTGAAATTTCTGCTGATCGATTCTAGTTCTACACCATCCAAAACAGTACCCACATTATTAGACTACAGCAGTCATTTCCTCAAAATCCGTTCCACCCTGGGTTAAACACTTGGCTCATTTAAACCTTGTGTAACATAGCCAGCGCAGCAGTGTCTGATTTGTTAGTGCTTCTTAGAGTTGTTGACTCCAGATACGGTGTAACCAGTGCAGAATCCAGGGCTTTATCAACTCTCTCTCTGATATACACATTTCAAGTTGTGCAGCCCTAATTATAAGTGTCAGCATCTGCCACAAAGTGCAGCAGTTAGCAAAGGAGCTGGCTGAAAGAATTATTCATTGAATGTATGTTGAATTAAGACTTTGTAAACTTTTTTGGAGGACAGTGTTTTCTGTCACTGAGTGTATGATTAAATAAATTTTAATCATACTTGAATTTTCTTCTTTTTTTAAAGATTTTATTTGAGGGAGAGAGAGAGCGAGAGCACGCATGAGTGTGGGGAGGGGCAGAGGGAGAGGAAGAGGACCTCAAGCAGACTCCAGGCTGAGCACAGAGCCCACCTCAGGGCTCAATCCCATGACCCTGAAATCATGACCTGAGCCGAAATCAAAAGTCGGACCCTCAACCCACAGAGCTACCCACGTGCCCCTGAAATTGTTTCTTAACTGCTCTAGTAATCATAAAAATATTTGATCATTGTGGAAAATTTAAAGACTGTGGGTAAACAGCAAGAATAAGACGACAAGTGCTGATCACATAATCTAGAGAATCTAGAGATAGTCACTGTAGCTTTGTGTCCTTTTTCTATGGCCACACATTTTTTAAAAATGTATGTATTGCAGATTTGTACTATGCATACAGCTTTGTAGCTTTTATTTACCAATATGCCATGTTTAATGACATATTTGTGTCATTAAATATTCTAGAGCTTACCTTTTCTCAACATTTTATTATGAAAATTTTCAGACTCAGAAAAATTGAATTATCTAGTAAACACCTATATACCTACCACTATTTTACTTTATTTGCTTTGTCACTTTTCTATCCATGTATTTATCTTTCTATCTTTCCATCAATTCATCTTTTTTTTTTTGGTAAGACTTTAACTTTTTAACGACTGTACAGTACTTCATTGACTGGAGGTATCTAGATTATTTAACCACATAGTCATCCAGTTGTTGGGTACTTAGGTTGTTTTCCATTTATATTATGGTTGTTTTCTCATTGTTGACTTTTGAGATTTTGTTACATGTTCTAGATAGAAGTCATTTATCAGACCTATAGTCTGCAGTGTTTCCTCCCAGTGTGTAGCTTGCCTTTTCATTTTCTTTTTTTTTAAGATTTTATTTATTTATTTATTTGAGAGAGAGCACACGTGTGCAAGAGCAGGGGGAGAGGGAAGCAGACTCCCCGCTGAGCAGGGAGCCTGACGTGGAGCCCAATCCACCGGACCCTGGGATCATGACCTGAGCCAAAGGCAGACGCTTAACCGACTGAGCCACCCAGGCGCCCTGACCTTTCATTTTCTTAGTGATGTACATATATTTTTAATTTTGATGAAGTCCAGTTTACCAGTATTTTCTTTTATGGATCATTCTTTGCCTACCCCAAAATCAGGGAGATTTTCTCCTGTGTTTGTTTCTAGAAGGTTTATATTTTAATTCTCACACTTAGTCTATGATCCATTTTAAGTTAATTCTTGTGTATGGTGTGAGTTAAGGGCCTAAGTTCACATTTTTGCATATGGATTTCCAATTATTTCAGTACCATTTGTTGAAAAAAACGTGTTTTTCTCCATGAGTTTTCTTAGCATCTATACTGAGAATCATTTGACTTTCTACTCATTCATTTTTAACTTGATAGAGAATAGAATAAATCTCATTTCTGTTTAACTGTGTTTTGCCTCTGTTCTGATGGCTTCATTTATACCAAGTGTTTTGGAAACAGTTTATTTTCTATGGTAGATCTCATCTTGATTGTGATGATGGGTGGCAGAGGTATGGGGAGTTGTAAAGAATTGGGAAAATATCGTCAAGGGTACCCTGTTCTTACCCCTTCTCCCTGTCATTGAGGTTGGTTATTTGCCTAGGAACGTGAGTGATAACTATATATTCGGTGAAGTGTTGACAAAAACAGTGATCAAGTAAATGCTTTACTTGTGAAAAAAACATCTTCTGGCATGTACCAGGATATCAGCAAAGCTCAGAAAACTTCCTTAAGACTAAAAGTTACTTTTTTCCAGTGCTCTCTCTTTTGAAGTCTGCTTCCTTTGGGGAATAACTTAATCCCTTTTTACAGTTTGTAAAAATGTGACAGAATGTGAACTTTGAGTTTGAAAGTGTAGTTTGGCAAGAAGTTCTGAACTCTGTTTCCTTATTAATGTACTTAGTAATAATAACAGTAGTTGGTGTTAATGAGTATTGTTCATGTGCCAGGCACTTTTCTAACTGCTTAATGAACATTGTCTTTAATCTTTGCAGTCTCTAATCTTTGCAGTAACCACGGAAGGCAGGTACTACCGTTGCTCTCTTTTTATGGGTGAGGAGTCTGAGGCACTGAAAGACAAGTGACTTGGGCATTTGGCTGGAAAGCCTGGGCCCCAGCAGAACCCAAGCTTGGGAATCACAGCTCTGTACCGCTCAAAAATTCACGGCTGTGGAGTTCCAGAGAGTTCCAGAGAGTTCCAGAGACTGTCAAATAATAAAATCTTAAAAAAAAAAAGAGAGACTGTTACTTAATCCACAGTCCAAGCCTTCAGTTTGTATTCCATATTTCCCATCTTTGTTAATGTGTTCATTTTTTTAATCACTTGTAAATATAATTGTTTGCCAAGGTGTAACTCTTTCGGCATTTCTGGTAGGGCTGGCATAGCTATCTGCCTTCTCATTGACAATTTAAAGCTTTGAGTAAGTGAAGAAGCCGGAAGGAAAGGATCATGTAGATGTTTAGACTCACAATTGAGTTTCTTCTGTCAGTTGTTTTCTTGCCTAAAAGGCAGGGTCATGGCCTCCTACACATATTAATTGGCAGGTAGGCTCATACTTTATATAGTAAAGGTCAGGAAACGGGGGATTTTACTGCCACAGTTGGGTGTATCGTATCTGTTCAGTGTCCGTTGGCCAGGGTACATGGTTTTGATCCTGGGAGAAAAAAGGGTTAGGGCAGGGGGTTCCTAGGAGTGGGGATAGGAGAAGGGAGCTGGGTTTAGATTCATGGGAGCTAGGGGATAGGCCTGGCTCTGCCTGAACTTGCTGCTGATCTTGGAGAATTGTCCCCTATGCTAAGCCTCATCGCTACCATGCATCTGTTTATGAAGGAAGGGGGCCAAATTGCCTGATGTCTCAGGGCCCTTCTGCTTCCACAGCCTGACGTTCTGGGAGGACTTTCTGACTCAGGAGGACAGACTGATTCAGGGTGCTGGACATCCAAAATTGGGGCAGAACCAAGTCATGTGAGCCGTAAACATAAATGTCTCCTTTTCTTGGTTGGTCTCATTAGGGAGAAGTGATCCTGATGTAAGTACACTCCAAACTCTGCTTTGCTCCCTGGTGTCTCTGGCCGTACTCTTAAGTAGGGCTGAAGGCCTCGCTTTATTTTCCTCCCTCTTCACCTTTCCCAAAGGCACGGACTATAGACCGTTCCCTTTCTGTTGTCGAGCATGGTTGGCAGTGCAGAGCTTGCCTTTGATCAGGTTCACTTAACTGCCTGGATCCATGGTTTCCTCTCTAAAATAGGGATAGTAATCCCCTCTTGCCCGCCATGCTAGGTGGTTCTTTGACCATAGAGGACAGTGTCTGAGAAATGTTTTCAAAGGGCTCTGTAAATGTTAGATCTCATTAAGGTACAACACAGTGAGAGTATGGACATGCCAGCTATGAAAGGGTTTCAGCGAGTGGCACCTCAAAGAAGTTAGCACTTCCTCTTAGGCTGTGGAAAGAAGTACGAGTTCCCATCTTTATCATCAGGAGAATGAAACCGTGGTCCTGGGCACCGGCATTTATGTCCGCTTGCCGGTTCTGTGCTGGGCAGTCAGGACGCTGGGCCAAACTGGACCAGGGTTTCTTGGGAAGCTCCGATTCCAGTCCCATCAAGGCAGACTTTATTTTCAGGTAGGCAGGGATTAGGCTCTTTGGGGAAAGGTCAGTAAATTATTACTAATTAATAAAATCCGCATGTTTGTTAGATTTTAAAGGCTTCCTAAAATTAGTTTATTGGAGCCAAGAGGCTGTAAAATAAATTGACCAAAAAAAAAAAAAACTCCCGTAATGATCATAGCAACTTTTCCCATTTATACTATACAAAAATCTTTTACATACTTAGCACAGCATCCCAAGAGGTAGGTAAATATTATTCTCATTTTAGAAGTGAGAAAACTAAGGCTCAGAGAAACAACTTGTCCAGTGTCACCCAGTTTGTTGTTGGCACACCTGAGGCTGGGGGGAAGAAGAACTAGCTTTTATTGAACTTTTTCTAACTGCAAACTGCTTTCACATTTACAATCTCATTTAACCATGTGATAGCCTTACGAATTGGCACAATCCTGTTTCATGGATGAGGTAACTGAAGATCAGCAGGGTTAAAAAATCAGTTTTTCAGGGGTAGCAGCTAGGAGGACAGAGCTGGTATTTAACTCCAGCTGTGTGTGGTTCCAGAACTCAGTAATACTGCGGAACGTTGCCTGTGAAGTCATGCATTCCTTCATTCATTCAACACATTTATTATATGCCTGGTGATATCCCAGGCCCATGGTTTCATTTTCCCTAGCTTGTTCTTCTCGTTTCCCGTGGATCTCTAATTTGAGATGTCGCCTATCACGTTAATGCTGTTGGAATAGTTGGTTCAGGTTGTACACTTATGTGTATGTTGGGAGGGTATATATAAAATGGTGTTACTGGTTTTATAAAAATCATACCCATTCATTGTAAAAGTTAAGCAGTACAGAAAAGTACAAAAAAATAAAGTACAAATGACCAAGGATGCCAGTTCCTTGTAAATAAGCAGTTGTTAGCATTTTGCTGACATGCTTCCAGACATCTCTTTATGCACATACATACACACATAAAAGCATAATAGTAACAGAACAGTTATGTTTACTGAGCTGTTCCATTGCGGCTCTGGCCTGAGCAGCTCCATGGTTCTCACCAAAACCCTTTGAGATAATAATGTCCCCCCATTTTACTCAGAAGGAAACTGATGTTTTAAAACAATGACGTAATTTAACTTGCCCAAGGTCAAGTCATGGCAAGCTCTCTGCATCTAAAGGCTGAGCTTGTGACCACCGGGCCATGTTGTGTATATATGGTTGTGCATCCCTGAGAATACACTGTACCGGAGGTTCTTTTCTGTAACTTGCTTTTTTGTTTGATTTGTGGATGTGTTTGTTACACAACAATAATTCATACTTTGTAATAATCCTCTATAGTGTTTTTACTCAAAATTAACCATAGGTCTGCATTTGCAGTGGACTCTTTATTTTTTAATTATTTTTTTAAAAGATTTTATTTCAGAGAGAGCACATGCAGGAGCAGGGGGAGAGAGAGAGGGAGAGAGAATCTTCAGCAGACTCCACACTGGGCTCAGAGCCCAATGCAGGGCTCGATCTCACAACCCTGAGGTCATGACCTGAGCTGAAACCAAGAGTCAGCGTTCAACTGACTGAGCCACCCAGCTGCCCCGTACTGATTCTTTATATATACCATATTTTATTTGACCAGTCCCTATTGATGGGTATTTCATTTATTGCTATTTTAAGTCATATGAAAATCAACATCTTTGTGCTCATTCGGTTTTAACTTGTTCTATCGTGGTTAAAAGTCAGGCGGCCTATGTTTAAGTATGATGAGCTCCGCCACCTTTGAATTGTATGATCTTCGGCAAATTATTTCATCTTTCTGTTCCTCAGTCTCCCCATCTGTAAAATGATAACCTGACTCCATGCTGCTCCCCCAGGATTAAGTTAATTGATACAATAGGCACAGTAGAACTGGGGATATAGTAACTGCTCAGTAAGTGTTAGTCCTTGGTTATGGGGTGCTGGTTGGTGGAGGTGGTAGGAGTTTTTCAACTAAGGTGCTGTGGATCACTTCTGGGGAGATATCTGTGGATCCCTTCTGAGGAAGAGGGGCACCCTGAGAGGGTGACTCTCTTGTCCTGTGAGGCCAGCATGAAAGTTTGTATTTTCCAGGATCAACCAATGCCCTCAGGCATTGTGCCCATTTGCCTTTTCAGACCCTCTTCTTTCTTTTCAGTTTTAGCCCAGAAATTCCTTGCTGTCTTGACAGCAATTTGATGCCTTTAGAGATGTCTGCTTGTTTTTTAGCAGTTTTACCTGGCTTTTTTCGTTATTTTCACTAGAAGAGTTGATCTAAACAACCCCGTTCACCGTCACTGGAAGTGGGAAGTCGCTCCGACTTTATTTAAAGATCAGGGTTGATTTCTAATCCCTCGTCACATGATCGCTGTCCTGGAAAATGACAACACTTGTGTGGCACACCTGGGCACTGGGTGGAGCTGTTTGTTATGGGAGGGACTGGCTTTGGGGCCTGGGGCGCTGGCCTCATAGAGAGCCGAGGGCTCCAGATGCCAGAGCCCCTTACCTCGTGGAGGCACACCTGTTGGGGAGCCCAGCTTGAGAGGACACGTTTATGAAAGAGAAGTAAACCTCCGACTGCGAGGGATAGACACTTTTTAGAGAGAGTGTGCAACATTAGTAACTTCTGTCTCTCCTGCCGTCCCTGTAGGAGGAAGAGAGTGGGGTTTCTCCACCTCAACACTATTGATATTTTGGGCCAGATAATTCTTTGTTGTGGAGGGCTGTGCTGTGCATAGTAGGGTATTTAGCAGCATCCCTGGCCTCTACCCACCAGGGGCCCATAGCACTCCCCCGTCCCCAGTTGTGACAGCTGATAGTGTCTCCACACGGTGCCAAATGGCCCCTGGGGCATTGAGATGGCCCCAGCTGAGACACCCCCCCGCCCCCAGTAGAGCAGTCAGCGGGTCTTTAACGTGCTTCGTCCAAGTCCCTTGGAGAGCTTGCTAAGACACAGACTGCTGGGTTGCATCCTCCCTCCGAAGTCCCTGATTCAGTTAGTCTGGGAAGGGGCTGAGAATGTTCATCTCTGACAAGCTGACAGATGATTCCGTTACCGCTGGGGGTGGTGCCTGATTTTGCTGGTTTAGAGGACAAGCACCTCCATTTGAAACCAGGAGACTTCAGTTCTGATTCCGTCTGTGACCGTAGTTGTGGGATTGTGGGCAAGGTGCTGTGTTTTTCTCTTTCTGTGGTCCAGATGAGACCAGCATTTTTCTTGGAGTCACTGATGCCACTTAATGAAATCTGTGAAGCCCTTCAAGTTCCACACTCTCTTGATGGAGTACAGTGGTTCTCAAAGTTTGGTTCCTCCAGTGCCTGTGTCCCTTTTGCCCTCTTTTTTCTTTTCTTTTCTTTTTTTTTTTTATGCAGTATTTGCTGTGGAGTCCAAGGGCGGTGGCATCATAAGAGAGTGAATGGTTTGAGAACGAGCCTGGAACATAATCAGGTGCTCGTATTGTCTCTTGCTCATGGAAATACATTTTTAAAAAAGAACCACAATTCCAGATGTAGTCAGCTTCCTGGCAAATCCCAGCTCAGCATTAGGGCTGCATGAGAAGGTCTTAATCACTTTGTCCCGATACCTATTAATTTAAACACCAGGGTTATAGGCTGGGCGTCGGAGCTTTTTGTAAGAAAGAATATAAACACCATTGGAAGACTTATGCAAATGGAACGTTTTTGGAAACTGAGAAGCAGTGCTATTTTGGAGGAGGAAAAACACCACCTTGTACATTTTAGTAGGGAATCAGAAATAGAGAAAGCCTGGTTATCGAAATAAAATGTGAGAAAGAAAAACTAGTTTTTTGAGGCAACAAAATTTAAAGCAGGACTTCTCAAATAACAGCTCTCTAAGGCATATATTAATGCAGTTTCTTTACCATTATATGTCTCCCCTCTAAGTCCTTCTCTAACAGAACATGTTAAATGAAGGTTCTCCCTTTTAGTGCTTGTATTATTGGGAGGGGGTTGCATGGTCAAGATTAGTGCCCAAAACACAGGGGCAGCTCCCCTCTTTGAAGGCGGCATGGACGTCGCGTCTCTGTGGTCTGGTTTTAGATGTATTTATTTAGACCCCTCCTTTACCTCCCTAGCTGCAAAATAAAATATCCATCCCTGCCTTGCCAGCAGGTGCCAGAAATTCCCGTATTGTTCATTCACTCGGTCTCTACCATGGTCTGAATGTTTGTGTCCCACCATAATTCGCATGTTGAGATCCTAACCCCCAATGTGATGGCATGAGGAGGTGGGGCTTTTAGGAATGGGGTTAGTGCCCTTATGAAAGAGACCCCGTGGAGCTCCCTGGCCCTTTCCTGAATGTGCAGATACAAAGAGAAGTTTGCGACCTGGAAGAGGGCCCTTACCTGACCATGCTGGTACCCTGATCTTGGCCTTCCAGCCTCCAGAACTGTGAGAGATTCATGTCTACAAGCTCCCCAGGGTGTGGTATTTTGTTACACCAGAGCCCAATCGGACTAAGGCCGTCTCCGCCTTCCAAAGGCTCCCACTGGACTGGTCCCAGAAATTCCCTTTCTCTCTTAGCTTCTTGGAAGACACTTAACATGCCAGAGCCTTTGGAATCCTCTCATTCTTGCAGTTCTTTAGAACATTTAATTAATTAATTAGTTTATTCATTCCAATTCCCTACCCTTTCTGGAAAATACAGATATGAACAAGACATTTCTTTTTTTTAAGATTTTATTTATTTATTTGAGAGAGAGAATGAGAGAGAGCAAGCACATGAGAGGGGGGAGGGTCAGAGGGAGAAGCAGTCTCCCTGCCGAGCAGGGAGCCCGATGTGGGACTCAATCCAGGAACTCCAGGATCATGACCCGAGCCGAAGGCAGTCACTTAACCAACCGAGCCATCCAGGCACCCATGAACAAGACATTTCTGATTCACTCGATTTCTTCTTTGACTTCATATTATTGTGCCAGTTAGTGTGGGTTGGGTTTGTATGTGTCTCTGTAGTGGGTTTGGTTTGTGACTTGCAAGCGCTATTATGTGGGAAGGAAAGGGGTGATGGGGTGGGTTTGTGAAGTTGGGGGATTGGAGTTAATTATGGTAAGTGCTTCAGAATAGCCAGATCTGGGGGAGGGCGAGGGGCTCTGTGAATCAGCATCTCTGAGTCAGACCGTCCCTTGTCTTTAAGAGACCCATAAGTGTGATAGTTGGAGAGAATTCAGAGAAGCACCGAAAGCTGGAAGTTCTAGAAAATAGCATCCCCCTCCCCATTTCAGGATGATTTGACCTAAGAAAACAGGCAATAATTTAGAATTTACTTCAATCATTTGAAGGATTTTCACGAAATAAGAGGATGTAAATGGGGCAATAGCAAAAATGGACCAGAAAGGAAAGAACTTCTTATCCACCGGTTCATGGGGATGGATGATAAGCTGTGGTGAGATATTATAGGAAAATTATCTACAACTTGGACAAAGGCAGAAAGATTATTGCGTGTTCTTTCGGTATCACTCAAGAGCATCGTTTAGCAAGCCCACCTAAGGGATACCTGACGTTCATGGAGAAGACTTCCTTTTGTAAAGTTGGATGCTAACTTGTAGAAGGTGGATTCGTTACACATGATTTTGGTCTGGTAGAGACCTAAATGATTTGTGTTTAGTAGAGAAGATAACCACAAAGGTTATAGTGTCATTGCCTTGGGGGACATGAGCCAGTTTGGGATCTAACTTTGCAAGATTATCCCAATGTTCTTTTTTGCCACTGACTCTGTTTCTTGTGTAACCTTTGAACCAGCTTTGTCATCCTGCTGTTCCCTCATGATGACTTAAATCAGTCCTTGACACAAGCATTCTATATTTTTGTATGACCGTTAGGTTTTTAGCTTTTGAAAATTACACTTTGACGGAGCGAACACATATTGAGGAGATAAGCATCTGAGTTAGGTGGCTAGGCTGTTGCCCGAAGTAGGGTTTGACTTATTTGACTGTGAGGTCCTTTTAGCCCTGAATTCCCACAGTTATGCATGTTTATAAACTCTCTTGGTCACTTGGTTCATCAGTTGCATTTATGGATCATCTAATTATGTGACCTGGATAAATACGTAAAATTCCTGTCTTGTCAAGACCTCAGTGGCACCAAGTGGAAAAGGGTGATTTCCTGTTGTTGATAATATCAATTATTTATCTAGCACATGTAATTTACAAAACCCTGGCACACTGACTATTGTATTTGGCCCTCGCAATTTTTTTGTGAGGGAGCAGGCCAGGAATTATTACCCACATTTCATAGGTGAGTAAGCAGACACTCGGACAGGTAAAGTGACTTGCTCTGCTGGTAAGGGGTGGAGCTCAGAGCGCAGCTCAGCTGTTCCCACTCCAAGCTCACAGACTGCTGCACGCCGGAACTACAAAATCCTTTGTCACGGCTGCAGACACCTTCGTAATGATCTACCAACAGTGACTCTCCTTGAGTTTTCTCAGGCCCGTGGCCTGTTCCCAGCTGTCAGAAAGGCCTCAGGTGTGTCTGAATCTTCTTTCACCTCCTCGTCTCTCAGAGTGTGGTGCTGGACGTATCAGCAGGTGCCCAGTAAGTACTTGATGGAGTAGGTGAATTTGCTTTGCATGCTTTTATCTTCGTGACTCTCCCTCTATTCCTGGTAAGATTTTCTTGGCAAAGTTCTGTCTGGTGACATTGGAGCAGCTGCGCTTGTTTATTCAAAAGGATAATCTGCCCTTTTATCTGATGGTTGCACCAGAAAGAGGATGCTGACTTCATCCAATTTCATCTTTTTATGAAACCTTCTCTCTCCGTCTACAAACTGCTGGCTCATTAATTCAACAGCTATTTATTGAATGATTCCGGGTGCCAGCCCTGGGCTAGAGTGGTGAAGACTTACACTTCTTTGGCATTTGGTCCTCGTGGGATGCTTAGTATTTCTGTTCAAGTATTTTCCATCTTTGCTCTGCTTTGTTACTAACCTGAGAACCACATGAAACAATGAGCTTGTGAGAAAGACTATCTCTGAAACATACCTGTAATCCATCAACTTGTTTTTGTTCTTATATCCTGCTGCCCCTGGAGTCCAGACCCTGTCAGCTCTTACCTGGACTGCTGCTGCAGCTTCTGACTGGTCTCCCCACTTCCACGTTCCTTCTAAAAGCGAAAATCCAGTCATTTTACTCCCTTGCCTAACACTCCACAGTGGCTTCCCTGGCTGCTAAAGCCCTGCTGACCTCTCTGCCCTCCTCTCCTTCTCCTCTGTTCCTTACTCCTCTGTTCCATCCACACAGCATGAGAGGGTGACAGCCAAGCTTGTTTCCTCCCACCTCAGCTGATTCTTCTGCTTGCAGTAATCCTTCCTTGAGGTTTGCACAACTGTCCCGCCCCCCCCCCGTTGTCATTCAAATCTCGCCATAAGTATCACTCCCTGAGGGGGTCTTTCCTATCACCTCTGCTAAATTCAGTAGCTCCCAGTCATTCTGTGGCACATTGCTGTCCTTTATAACCTCGTCTTCATTCATTCATGATCTGCCTTCCGTCCTTAGAAGCAAACACTGGGAGCCTGAGGACTCACTGCTCTCTCTGCGGCACCTGGAGTAGCATCTAGCATAGTAGCCCTCCAGCTGTTTGTTGAGTGAATGCAAAGAGAATCTCCAGTAACCTGGCACAGATATTTAGAGAGCGCTTATTTGCTGAGAGAGACTGATGTAGACAGGAAAGCAGAAACAATTACTAGTAACTCCTACTGCTGAGTAGTGGTAGACTGAAAAATATAATTGTGTTTGCCTTGTAGTAGAATGCTTTTTAGGGGTAGCTCTTAGTTTAAATAGAATTCTCAAAATAGAGGTGAGGGATGGCTTTATTTAAAACTTTTATTTTAAAGCTAAATGTCACTGTAGAAGTTCACTTGAATTATGTAATTTGGGGGAAAGAATTAGTTCAGCGTGTAGGACTCACATTTCTTATCAGTTGAAGAAGGGATTTTGTTTGTTTGTTTTTTAAATTTTTGGAAAGGTTAATTCAACTGCAATAAAGGCGCATTCAGTGAATTCAACAAGTTTTTGAGCAAAAGCCTACTGCGTGCATAGGAATGTTAGCTTTCCCAGCTTGTCAGGGGCCTGGAAGCACCCCCTGTGAATGTTTGTATTCAGTATCTCCATGTTTGTTTCTCTGAGGACTCCTCAGGCAGCCCGCATGGCCAGTCAGGCCAGAGGACAGCTTTTATTCTTAGGGGTGAGTCCAGATTAATGAGGGTGAGTGTGAGGACCCAAGCTCAGAGAGCCCCCACCCCCACCCCCGTCCAGAACGTCAGCCCTGAGGGGGCTGCCGGTCATGTAAGCCAGGTGTTCTCGGGCTGAGCCCGGCCTGCCCCTGCCAGAGGGAGGGGAAAGCCTGGCGGCAGGGACTGTGAGCCCTTCCACTCCTCCTTCAACCAGTTTTTCAGCTTTATGTCCCATGTAAGGGACATTAAAAAAACAAAAAAAACCCAAAAGTTCCCACGGCAGGAACAGGCTTTGTCCGAGGCTTGAGTCATCGGCAGATGACCTGGGATGACCTTTTGTTTTTTAACATTCTGTGGTCACAGAAGTGCCTTCCCGGCCTATTGAGGGAGGCATGGAGCTGTCAGGAGGCACGGACCCTCACTTGTGGCCCTCTTCCTGGAGCTCGGGTGCTATCAGTGATCAAATGGAGTGCCTGGCCCTTGAAGCTGACTGCATCCCAGGTCTGGTCCCCTGCCAACACGGGATTCTAGCTCTTCCTGCAGCAGCTGAAGCACCCTTGCAGCCCTTACAGATGGGTGCCTGCCCATGACATTCAGGCACTAGCCTGGACTGGCCGGGTAGAAGAACCCCCCCAGACGGTCACCACGGCCCGGCGGTGTCATGGAGCCACAGGCTGCCTGTGGGATAAGCCTTGCTTGCGGCTTGCCTGCAGCTGTTGGATCATTGGTGTTGGGACCCGAGAGGTCACGGGGCTGGCAAACACTGGCATTAAGCCAGCCTGGCTCCGGGTCATTGCTTTGCCTCTTGACACCAGTATGACCTTGAGCAAGTTACTTAACTTCTTTGGCCTCTATTTCCTTATTAGTAAATTGAGAAATCTCGTAAAATTTTGTCTACCATACATTTGGCTTTGGGATTTGGAGATTTTTCACCAGCTCTTCTTGTACTAGGACCTTATGAATTGCCCTGAAAGGTATAATCAGCATTCCAAGAAGATATTCTTGCATTACTGGTGGAAAACAGGCATGAAGTCCAGAGGTCTCCATCCCCCGGGCCTCTGCTACACTGGACCTGCCTCGTGGCCAGGCTAAAGCACATCTGGCCAGCTCCCACCATGACAGATGTCTAGGAGTTAAGACCACTGCTACTCCCCCCCATACCTTGCAGATAGTGCCAAGAATATACGTTCTGGCCGTTAGACCACCCAACACCTCTATCAGTCAAAAGTAATTGTTGAGTGTCTGCCGTTCACTAGCCCCGTCCTTGAGGCTAGGAAGGACTGGTAACAGAATGCCCTAAATCTCCTTTCCCTCAAGAAGCTTGTGTCTGATTTCTTACCAGCTGCCCCTACCCCCGTCCATCTATGACTGTACCCAAGGTAGTTTAATAAATAACACCCTCATTTCATTGTATTTGGGATGGGTGAATTGCTCTTCCTAAGACTTAGTCTCTACTGTTTTTTTAAACCTAGGATTTAGGACAATGATTTTATACATATATCCATACATGGCATGTATATGTATGTACACACACACACACACACACACACACACACACCCCGCTTGTCCTGAGAATTCTGGACAGAAATACCCCTTGACCCCCACCCAAAAAATAAATGAGCTACCCGTGAGCAGACAGAACACTTACTGAGGAGGGTGGTCTCACCATAGAGAAGATCATCCAGCTATCAGCACTGTCAGGGAGAGGCGGCCTTGTGAGGCAGTGACAATGATGGAGAACATTCCACAACCCAATGCACTCAACAAGGAGCTCTCACAGCTCCAAGGGTACAGTCCTGTGGGGCCCCAGCAGCCATCCTGTGAGAGAGGCATGGGCAGCATCGGCATTCCTCCAGCTGTGCATGCGGGGAGCAGGGCGTGGACAGCTCAAGTTGCCTGCCAGTGATCACAGAGTCAGGAAGTGGCAGATCTGGGACATAAACTCAGTTATTTAATGACTCCGGATCTCTTGTGTTTTCTGTTATATCATGATTCTGCCAAGAAGCTGCTGTCGCTGGAGGGTCCCAGGCAGAGACTTGTCAGGAATATTGGGCAAGGCATTCTGGATCAGCTCAGTTGATGATTGCTGTGTGGTTTGAGGGATCTCAGGATTCCCCCCAAATCGTCCTCACTGATCAGTCTGCCGTTACCACTTCATTTCTTTGAGTCAGGCTCTGGACTCTGGCTGCTCTTCAAGGTAGAGAGAACGTGGGAAGGGGGCATAGTCATCCCAGAGCACCTTCGTGTGTGGATACTTGTACTCCCATCACTCTCCTCTCTGATGGAAGGCAGAGGTGAAAGGAGGTTCCTGCCGCAGACCTTTATTGAATGGCTCCTCTTTGTCCAGCTCTGTGCCAGGCTCTGGGAATGCACGTCACTGCCCGACGGGCCTCAGGGATGTGTGGGGCAGGTGGAGTGCTGTGCGGTGGGTTAGTGGCAGTAGAGAGAGCAGCTGACTGTCCTGGGGGTGGTGCAGGCTCCTGGGGGCAGGAGCCTGCGTGAGAGGACGCAGGTCACACGGGGAACAAGGAATAATCTGGGCCAGTTGCCTCATGGACCAAAGGAAGGAGGTCGTGGCATATTTTGGGAACTGGGAATGTCTGCCTGGGTTTGGGGGTTTGTGAAGAGTTTTAATGGAAGAGTTGGAGAAATAAGACTTTCTTTGCGGGGCTGAGGCATTTTTGCATAATCCCATGGGTCCCGAGGAACTAATGCAGGGTTGGAAGGGGCGGGGACATCAGAATCAGATTTAAGAGAAGGGCAGAATGAGGAAGACCAGTGCTAAGGCGCAAGGCTCTGTGAGAAGTGCTGAGGGCATAGGATGGGAGGCGCTGGACTCAAATCTTCTGGAGGCAGGAATGAGAATTAGTGACGGATTGTATTTGTGTTGTGAGGGAGAGAAAGTCAGGAGTGACTCACAGGTTTTTATTTGAGATCTGTCTTCCTTATTTCATAAAGATTTGCACTCTAAATGCTGAACATCTCCTTAATGGCAAGTTTCAGAATACAGCCGAATCTTGCCAGCTTGGGCTTTCCAAACTGGTAAACGTTTCTCTCGTTTGTTTTTTTTTTTTTTTTTGGCTAACATCTTTTCCTTTTTCTTAACTTCTGAAATTATTATGGTAATTTTTGTACCTCAAGGAATTGATAAGAGTCTGGTATATATTAGACACTCAATAAATGAATAATTAAGTCAATGAGATCATTCATCGCAGTTGACCTACAAGGTCATGCTGTTCATGGTAAAGTGATGAGCAGAGAATGTGACTTCTGTGATTCTGAAGCAGTTTATGCATTTGTGCTGAACAAATGTTTGGCAGTGGAACTCTGAAGAATTTTCAGTAAAATGCAGCCTGATATCGCTCTATACTGTTCACTGACCAGCTGGCCATACCTGATGGTGACAGCAGCGGCCCATGAGGTGACTGGGCAGGTCGCCATAGAGCCGGTGACATTCCTTTAGGCCTTTGCCTCCCACTTGCCAACCTGCAAATTTCTAGTTGGGGGGGAGGCTGGGACATACATGTGATTCATCCAGGATCCCAGGCGTGCCCAGGGTTCGACTTACTTCTCTGGGCTAATCCAGCTCCCAGCCTGGAGCCTAAGCATACACTGCATTAATCAGACTTGCTGGAACGGTCACATGGTCTCTGGCTGCCTCCCCTGTTAGCTGCCGCTTGTCAGCAGCTGGTGGAGCTGGAGGCTGCAGGCCCCCGTCTGCAGAAAGCCTTTTACTTCAGAATATTGGGGGGGTGTGGAAACCCCGCCTCTTTTTTCTACACTTTGCACCATCTGACTGACTAAATGGTTGTCCTCCGAACCAAAAAGGCTACCCGACAATCTAAGGAAATTGTCTCTGACTAGGTCATGTTTGCATTTGAAGAATTCAGGTACGTTCGTGGCTTCCTACATGAGTCTGCCGCTGGGTTTTTGTTCTCCCTAGGTTTTTGCTGTGTAATGACAGCTTAGGCTCTGGCTGGTTCTCACCCAAAAAGAAAGGGTTCTTTTCTGCATTTGGTGGGGTTGATCCCGGTTGTGGGGGTGGGAGGCAGAGAGGTGGTGCAGGTGGAGGGTGTTTACTGCATGCACAAGTGCAGCGTGGATAATTGGTTTGATCGTGTGTAAATTTGCTGAGGACCCCACCTTGTGCCTCATTCGAGCTGCTGTGGATGATGTAGAGTTATGAATGCAGAATAGCAACTGTTTATCCAGAATGAGTCTCTTGCTATCTTTTGTTTTTCTTCCTTTGTCAAACTCATGGAGTCTACTGCTCTTTTAAAAAATGCTAATCGTAGCAATGAAGGTGAAAAATTCTGCAAGTCTGCCCGCTTAGTTGAGATTTGATTTTGGCTCTGATTTTCCCCTCATTGTTAATAGTAATCTCATGCCTGGGCAGTTTTCTGGGAAGTGCCCTGATGGTGTTTTGTTAGCAGGGTCCTTCTCTGCTTTTGTAAGCTCTTCAGCTGCTGTAATTATCAATGCTCCAAATTAGTCTTTTGTGAATCTTATTCCTTCTCTCTCCTCCATCTCCTCTCCGCGGATCTGTCTCTGGGTATGAATGTGGGAAGGGATGTTCCAACAGAGATAGTTTCTAAGAAATGAAAATAAAGGAGGCGGAATGGGAGGGTGATCTGATCGTTCGTGTGCATATTTCCACCTTTTGGAACATATGGAAGAGAGTGTGTATGTGTGTGTCTGCTCCTAACCTCCGGCAGCCTCTCATTTCTCAAATGGAATTTCGGTGTATTTTAGAACAGAGTGTAAATACCATATCGATGAGCAAGGGGGTGGTTGTGTGGGGACCTCAGCTCTGTCTCTGCGGGTCTTTTTTGTTCCCTCTGAAGGACGTTGCTGCATAAGACATTAAAATGATGATAGAATAACCACCTTTCATTATTTGTAAGAGGAAATTAGAGACCTTTTTATCAAAATCAAGGGAGTGGATAAGAAGATCCCCAGACTTGCAAATAGAAAAGCAGGGCTATAAGGGTTGTCCCCCACCCTTTCTGTAAACTTGAAGCTCTGGATCTAGGAAGTTATCCTTTGTTTTAGAGAGTGTCTCTGCATGATTTCTAATGGACCGAGCTTGTGAAAAGGACATTCTTTCCCTGTGGCAGCAGGCTCTGGTGACATGGGCCTTACAAGGTGACCAGAACTTACTGTTTTATTGTGGCTCCACCAGATAACTAACAGGAATTTGTTTTTTGCTTGACATGTTCCAGTAGATAGGTCCATAGAGAGTGAATTGGGCGTCCTGGGTTCTAATCCCAGTTTGAAAATTAGCTTTTCTGATCCTTCTGAGAGGTACAGAGGAGTTTTGGGGATTGTAGAAAGTAATACAGTTGCGAGGTTCATATCTTATTGTTAGTATTGATTCTAGATGGAGTAAGCTCTAGCTAACTGCCCTGAGCAGAGCTTGGAGCTATTCACCTCCTTTCCTGGTTAGGGAAGAGGGATCTGTATCAACAAGCCTGTTCCCACTTTGCTGAGCTCCTAGCCCACAAGCTGGGTCTGATGAGTTGGAAGGGGGTCAGGTTGAAGGCCGCTGTGCTGCTGAACTGAGAAAGTGGGGCCGTCTGTGGGAAGTCGACCAGAAAGGGGAGGTCTGTTACCTGTGCTTCGAGCTTTACCTCAGCTGGCCCTGAAGAACTTCGCTGGGTATGATTGCATTTTGTGACTGCTGCAGGTCCAGACAAATGGCTTCTTCTTTAGTCACGGGCTCTGTATGTGTGGGGGCCAAGTGAACACGGTGGGGCAACACAGGCACTACAGAGGAGCTTAGCTCTTTAGCTTAGGTCAGGGTGGTGCTCAGGGTCTATCCTGCAGTAGAATCGCCTGGAGGGCCCGTGAAAACCCACATTGCTGGGCCCCCCTCCAAGGGGCTCAGGTCCAGCAGTAGGTCTGGGGTGGGCTTGAGGATCTGCATTTCTAGCAAGTTCCCAGGTGATTCTGATGCTGTAGGTCTGGTGACCAGACTTTCAGAGCCATTGGCTTGGGGAGCGCAGACAGACTGTCATTATTGAGATGGGAAGTCTGACGCAAAGGCAGGGAGGTACAGGGAGGAAAGAAATCCAGAGCCGGAAGCTGCAGTTCAAGTTCAGGCAAGTGGACCAGAAGCGGGCATGCTCATGGGAGGTTAAACTATGACCGTGATAGTCCCAACAGCCCCCTCCTCCTGGGGAGGGGTGAGAGTTGGGGAATTGGTTTATAACCCAGGTTCTGCCATGTACGGCCTGTGTGGACTTGGCGAGGTTTCTTGATCTTTTTTTAGTCTCAGTTTTCTGTATGAATTTTCTATAGGAAAGTCTATAATGCTGTTAGAATTGAATGAGATGACATGAACTTACTTTATACATTATACCCTTCTTTCTGCGTGAGTATAATGGAGGAGAGGACCTGGGGGCAACTCTGTTAGCTTATGCACACGTGTTTACTGGCCTCATGCACGCACATACTCCTCCATGCACACACCCCAACCCCGAGAGCACACGGTCCACATTCATTCGGATGAACACACGTACACACCACTATTCTGTGTTGGACTCTGAGTTCCTTGAGAGCTTTCGAGTCTCCCATGTTTTTAACTTTGTCTCCTTTGTGCCTAAAACTGCTTGGCGCACAGTAAGGCCTTAATAAATAAGGAGTTGACACAGTTCGTTTTCAGAGGATTTAATAAGGAAGGAGAAACAAGCAAGTGATCTGGCTAGCTCAGTGCAGGCCTGATGTTGGTGCCGTGGTGCCCATTGAGTGTGCTAGTTCAGAAGAGCATGTCGAAAAGCTGACAGCTGACCTCCTCAGCACACGCCAGGTGATGTAGTGCCGGAGAACTCCGATCACATTTCGTAAGGAATCTCTGCAGGTGATCTCACTCTAGAACGTGCTGACGATCGTAATGATTTGCTGGGGCCAAACCCACACAATTGCAGGATCCTGAGAGCTTGAGTGGTTGGGCCAGCATTTTCCAGACGGTGAGGGTCTTTTTTTGCCTGCCATTGACTTCAAGACTGTATTGTTCTAACACCAGGCAAGCTGTTCTAGCTGGCTTTTGTGGTAGACACACTTCACCTATGTTTTTACCTTTTTAAAAAAAACTTCTTACATGAGAAGCTTCCTGAATTCATAGTTCAGTAAACATTTACCAGTTCCTACACACTGCAGAGACTGCTTTCTGAGCACCCCTAGAGACAGCTTTGTGGAACACTCTATAGTTTTCCTTCCCCTTCTAGACCCAGGATGCAGACTACATTCCCTGCCATCCCCAGAATAAACAGTTTTCAGTGTGATTTTTGGCTCTATAATCTCACAAGGGAGAATGGAACCCAAATCAGAAACCATTGTTTTTCAGAATTCCTGATACTTATTCTGATTTATTTCTAGAAGGAATGTGGTATACCAACTCTGAGATGTAAAATCCCGTTGGAACGTGTCAATCACCTGAAAACGGGAAGTCACTACTGGAGTCTATTTTATGGAAGCGTTGAGGTTCAAACTCCAGCCAGCTCTTTATTTATTCAGATTCATATCTAGTCTTGGGAAGTGTTTTAACTTTTCTTGCTCTTTCACTGGATTATGGAAATGAATCAAAATGAGTGGTATCGGGGAAGACCTAAAGTTCTGGAGCCAGGACAGCCCACCCAGTGTGGAGCCCAAGCCGGCCTTCACCCCTCTCATTTCCCCGGCCCTGCAGTCTGCCAGACAGGTGTTTAGGTTCAGTGACTGTCACACTGCGGCAAGCAAGTAAGCCTCATCATCAACAGGATCTGGGGACTGGGCTGGCCAGGGATGGGGAAGGCGCAGGACTGGATTGGTGAGTGCCTCTCCGTCCCACACACCGTTAGTTGCTTCGCCCGTGTTAACTCTAAGCCATATAATGTCAATGAAAGCAGAACCTCAGGGATATGGACAACCCCAAAACGTATACCTCCCACCCAGACATTTCCCCACACTGGTCCCATGTCTTCCCTGCTTGGTTGGTGTTGCTATCTGGAAGTTAACCAGGCACCTCAAACTCAACACATCTAACACTATTCTCGTGTTTTTTCCTAAGCCATACCTTCCTTAGTTGTCCACAGCCCGGCCTTCCTTCTGGCTGCTCAGTCATCCCTGACTCCTCTTACTCTCCTGTCTGAGCCGTCAGGGGGAGCTCTGTCAGCTCTACCTCAAAGTATGCCCAGAGTCCCACCACTTCTCAGCGTCTCCAGTGCCACCAACCTGGTCCATGCTGTCACCATCTCACACGCAACTCACCGCCGTGGCCTTGTAACCGGCCTCCCAGCTTCCTGTCTGCCTTGTCCTCCTGCTCCTGGTTCTTCACTTGTTATTCTTTTTAAAATGCCAAATCAAGTTATGTCAGTCCTGTGCTCAGAACCTTCCAGTGGCTTCCCGCCTGCCTGTGCATGCCCCAGCTCTTGGGGTAATTCGCAGGGTCTGCTCAGCCTGGCCCTATCACCACCATATTCCATCTCTGACAGTGTCCCGTGTCCTTCACGCCCCCTGCCACACTGGCCTCGTACTGTTCTTGAGCACGCCAGGCGTCCCCTCCCCTGGCCTATGCCTCTGGATGCCCACATGGTTTGCTTCCTCATTTCCTGGGGTCTTTGCTCAGCTATGGCCATGACTTCTGTTTTTAACATACCCCTCCCCACAACGGGCACTCCCTTTCCCCCTTACTCTGCTTTATTTTTTCACCAGATCATATACCACCATCTACGTGCTATAGATTTTAATTTTGTAATTGTTTATTATTTGTTTTAGCAGACTGTAAGTGCTACAAGGTAGGGTTTTAAAAATCTATTTCTGAGGGGTACCTGGGTGGTTCAGTTGGTTAAGTGTCTGCCTTCGGCTCAGGGCATGAGCCCAGGGTCCTGGGATCGAGCTCTGCATCGAGCTCCCTGCTTAGCAGAGGTCTGCTTCTCCCTCTCCTTCTGTGCACTCTCTCTCTCCCTCTCTTTCTCAAAAAATAAAGTCTTTAAAAAAAATAAAACTAAAAATCTATTTCTCTTCACTGCTGTATCCATAGTGCCTTGTACATGGCAGGTATCTAATAAATACTCGCTAAATGAATGAAAGAAATGAAGACAGACACTCAGAGAGGTTGGGTAATTTGCCTGAAGTGACCCAGCAAGGAGGTCTAATCAGTTTCAATTCAGTTCATCTTCCCAGACACTCTGTGCCTGGAATGCCACCCTGTGAACTGACCTTCTGTCTTCCAGCTGGCACACCTTCCTGAGTCTCTCCAGTGGGCCCGGAGCTGGTGTCGTGCCTGGCTCTTGGCACCCCTCCATGTCTGTGGGAAAGTGGAGAACAGAAGAGTGGAAGATCCCCCCACCTAGGGTGGAATAGATTGACCCTCCGCTCCTCCACCCTGTCTCTCTGGGGTACTTCCTACAGGGTAATTGTGCAGCAGTGTTTCTTTCACACCGTTCTGCCCTCCTACAGTCTGAGCTCTTGGAAGTCAGGGAGCATAGCTCAGTCATCTTCTATCACTACCAACTGTTATGAGTGATTGGTAAATGTCCACAAGATTGATACTGCAGGTATTACAATAATTTGAATTATATAAGTCACAGTCCCTGAGAGGAGCTTATGATCACACTGTCTTTGGTCTCCCAGGGTCTATTAGAAAGCACAGCTGTGTGGGTTTTTAATAGGTGACAGCAGGAGCCCCTGGTTGGAGGAAGTGGCAGAGGAGGGAAAGAAAAGCAGAGCAGGAGAGGGGAAGGACAGACGGATTGCATTGACTTGACAGCTTTGCCTAGCGCTTGACTAGCCACAAGCAAAATGTTATTTTGGGAAACAATTTAGCTGTTAGGATGGCATTTAAAAATATCAGTCTATCCTCCGTTATTAAATAAGTGTTAAAATTATTGTTGAGTTTTGCTCAAAGAGAGGCGATGTCATGGATCTGGAGTCCAAAGGCTTGGGTTCAGTTTATATAATGTAAATGTAAAAAGCTGTGACCTTGGGCAAGTGACTTTATTTCTCTAGGCCTTAGTTACTTCACTTGTAGGAAAGGGACCACTTTGAGGGTAATATATAGGAAAGAAGTGTATAAATGACAAAATTTTGCTATAATGTTTGTATTTTATATTTTGGAATTAATGGAAGCTTGATTAGTTAATATTTAACTGGTTCAGATGTTACTTTTTAAAACAGTTCTGATTTCCATTCCCCATTTTTCATTGCTTAGCATTGTCATAATCTCTTATGTTAAACACAACAGAACAAAACTTGGGAGGAAAGACTTTAACTGGACTCATTCAGAGGAATGAGTCCCGGAATACGATGCCAACCTGGATCCGTGGGAGTCTTGCTGGCTACTTAGGATACTTGCAAAAGCATCTCCCAACTGTGTAGGTTCAGAACACTCTGTATATGTCTTTTGGAAGGAGGGCGGGCCTTTTTGCAATCAGGATGACCATTCACTGAAAAAACACTTCCTAAACATTTACTAAATATAAGCCATAGTAGAAACTGCAAATATGCAGACATTTACCGTCCTGAAAAGGTGCTGAACCAACACCAGAAGTATGGAGTGGGGTAGCCAAAGACAAATGAACATTGAAAAGTAAGATAAATTTCTTAGGGACACTGATAAGGTGCATGGGAAAGAGGAGGATGTGGTTTTGCTGTATGGAGAGTTAAGGGGGACTTTTAGGAGGACGTATCTCTTGAGTGAGTTCTGGAGAAGTGTGGGGTCTGGGTGGATGAAAATAAGGGAGGGGAGGAGCCGAGGTGTGGGAGCGGGCTACGGTGTGTGCTCCCAGCCACGCTTGGGCTGAGAAGAGATTTTTCCCCTTCTCAGAGGAACCAGGTCTGTTCTGTCTTCCTCACGATTGGTGGTTTCTCTGCCCTGAAGTTCACTACTTTGTAGAGGTAAACCCTTTTCACCTTCAGGGTGCACGTGACATTCATGGGAAGTGGTGCTGGCACCTTTGCCTCTCCTCTAGTCTTGCTACCTTGAGCAAGTTACTTAGGCTCTTTGTGCTCTGGTCTGCCTGTCTGTAAAGTGGGGGTATTGCCTACCTACCGGAATTATGGTGCTGATTAAAGGACATTTCTTACATGAAGCATCTAGCAAGGTGCCTTAGTAGATACTCAGTAAATTAATTCCTTTAATTTCCCTTAAGTAGCCAAGCATTTAGTTAGACCCTCATCCTGGGCTAGAAATTGCACAGGAGCCAGGAAAGAGGCCTGCCACACCAAGAATGGAGCACCTCCCAGAGGTGCGCAGATGCAGAGTGCCAGAAATCAGGCCTTGGAAGATAACCCTGTTGGTTGAAATGTTTATGCCACAGCAAACCAACCATGATGTGACTAATCAGCTGCGCGCCCGGACCCTGGCTTGGTCCGCTTGCAGATTGAGTGGTCTGAGAGATTAAGTTCCTTGCAGTTGACACATGAGAGTCTGGTGCTTTCTGTCCAATGAGCATAGTAGAGCCAGAACCGCCCCCAGGTGTGGACATTCCCCCAGTGCCTACGTACTCTGGCCACAGCCGAGAATTCATTGTTCTGCATTCCTCTGTGTTGTGTCTCTTTATTTCCAGAGTCTGCTGTCGGAAATAAATGTCTGTTGAATGCATGTGGGCTGTATTGGACAGGTACGACAACGTGTGAGGTCTCTTCCATTGGGGGGTGGGTGCGGAGTGAATTACAAACACCTTTCCAACAAGAAGGAGCTGTTGCCCATGTGACAGGATACGTTGGGGAGGGGGCTTCTGTTCTGTTGGACGTGGGGAGAAGCTACTGAAGATCCTCAAGTCCAGGATTCTGTGTGATGGTTCTCAACTGGGAGGGCCCATCAAGATCTAAACACAGGGGGCGCCTGGGTGGCTCAGTCGTTAAGCGTCTGCCTTCAGCTCAGGTCATGATCCCAGGGTCCTGGGATCGAGACCCACATTGGGCTCCCTGCTCAGCAAGAAGCCTGCTTCTCCCTCTCCCACTCCCCCTGCTTGTGTTCCTGCTCTCGCTATCTCTCTCTGTCAAATAAATAAATAAAATCTTTAAAAAAAAAAAAAAAAGATCTAAACACAGGGGCCCGGGCCGCACCTCAGCCCTACTGAGTCCAGATACCCAGACGTAGGACCTAGGTGCGTGCGTTGTGTTGGGTCCTGCCAGTAATGCTGATTGCACCCTCCCCGTCAGAGTTCGCAGAAGGCGGTTGAGCTTGGGAGTCTGGAAACCCTCAGGCCTAGTGATACCATGTTACATTAGATAAGTCACTTACCTTCGCTGGGATTTCGCTTGTCCCCCCAGAAAACAGAAATCATATTTTTTTATAGAGATGGGGTTCAGAGAGAATAAGACAGTGGCCATATGGAAGCTTTGGAAAGTTGAGAGCCCCAGACCCAGAGATGTACTATTACGTGTGCATTAGAACTCACAGATCCAGGAGTGTTCAGTGTGTGGCTGGTACAGACTACGGCGTCCGGTCTGAACTGAGCTCCTGCTGGTTCATGGTCTTTCTTGGGTTCAGTAACTGCACAACTAGTCGTTTGACTGTGAGGAGTTCACTTTGTACTTGTTTATAAGCGAGAGGAATGTTTTCACTCCAGTCAGCCAGTTCAGAGCCTGCGGAATGCCGGCGTTGATCTGGCTGTGCGTTCTTCGCCACCAGCCTCCCTCCATCTTCATCAGCACAAGTGCTGGAAGAGAAAAAAGACAGCCTGCGTTTCTGTGGGGAGCCCTGGAGAAAACAGGAAACCTTGGAGCTCCTCCATCGTCGAAGATCATGTCTTGGCCAGTGGTGTGCAGGCTGCACCCCAGGGGAGCCAGGAAGGAACCAGGAGCAGGAAGCTGGGCATCACCTCCAGGCCTCCCTACTGAGTGTTCCTAAGTTGTGCTCAGGTCTCTGTCTTGACTGGATGCAGTAGTTCAGAAGCTTGTACAAGTCAAGACAAAGCCTTCAGGGAGATGGGGAGATGGGTAAAACTGTGTGGTTAGGGTACTTTATGATGATCAGGACATCCAACAGACTCTGATTTAAAGAAGTCTTTGTACTCAGTGATGAAATTCCTTTTCCTGGAGACAGGATGCTTCCATGGTCAGAAACTTGGAGCACTTCCCAAGCCGAAGAGTGGAGACCTCTTGCTTTTATCATTCTCCAACTTGTTGAAGTGAGGGAAGTAGAGATTCCCAAGGTAGAGGAAGGTAGACACATTTTGCTACAGGTGAGAACCTTGTTTTCCTGGTGTTGGTTGGAACATTCATGATAATCAGATCCCTGGTGTGAACCAAGTGGGAATCAGCTCCTCCCTGTCCTGACTGAAGACTTGAGTACAGCTTGCTTCAAGAAGGATGGGGACCGAGGAGAACATATCCTACTTTGGGGACCAGGTTATACTATAACTCTGTCCATTGGCAGTCCGGCTCCTTTTCTCCTGCACATGGAGCCCTCCGTGGCCTGACTGCATGCTCTCTTAAAGCTCAGCTCCCAGGAACCTTCCTGCTGCCCCAGGGAACCTGGCTTAGATACGGATCTGCACATACCACCTTACTTCCTCATCTCGAAGCCTTTGTCGTCTGCCCGTGAAGTCCTTTGAAACCCAGCTCTGTGCGTACTTTCTTTCCTGACCTCTTTATCCACATGAATTTCTCTGTTCTTTCTAAACTCCCGTACAGCACTCGAGGTCCATCACGTGTAATCTGATATTTAATCTTCCTCAGTCTTATTTTCTCGAGTAGAGTGAAGGTTACTTGAAGGGAGAAAGAATATTTGATCCATCTGCATCCCATCTGTCCCACTTGAGGAGGGCTGGGTGCATCATGCCTTCTCCACACCTTTTATTACTTTTCTCTTTAACCTCCGGCCATGTGTCAGTCATTGTTACAGGCCCTGGAAGGGGAAATGGCAGTAAAGAGGATCGTTGCTGCCTTCTTGATGTCTGTTCACTTTGCGGCATGGAGACCTGATTAGGATTCCAAAAGAGCTACTGAGTCAAGTGAGCAGGCCCTGCTTTTGAATGAGCAGAATTGGTCCAGGCAGTAGATCGACAGGAAGGCCTAAAAGCACTAGGTGGTAGATTTTCAAAACTGTAGGGATTTACAAAAGTCTATGAGCTAATAAAAATGCATGTGAAACTTAAAATGCCCTTACGTATTTAAATGAAATGTTTCTGACTCGTCCTGATTCCAGTACAAACAAGACCACACTTGGGGTTTTCAGGTCCTTCTATTGTCGCCCCTCATTTTTCCAGCAGGCCTGCGGGCTGGGGGTTACCATTATCAGCTCCCCTCGGAAGCACCCCGGTAGATTCCGAGAGGCTAGAGTGCTTTCCCAACGTGCTTAGGTGGCAGAGCTGGAAATCGGATCCAAAGCTTCAAACTAAAGAGCCAGTGTTTGCTTTGTCATTTCACAGCTGCCTCCAACCCTGACTTCGTAAAACAAGGAAAATCTGTCAGGTACTCTAGTGATACTTGTTTTATATACTGTTTCGTGGAAAAAATGATTATGTCACCTTTACTGAGCCTTAACTTTGACCATTGCAACCTGCTCAGCACTTCATATGCATAAACACACGTACCACTGTCCTCATAATCCTGGGACAGAGCTGCTGTTTCACAGATAACAAAAACCAAGGCACACACCAGCTGACTCACAGAAGCAGCATCACCCAGAGCTGGCATGCTTTTGACAGTCATCTTAGTCATACAGAGGCTTCATGGGGAACAGGAGTTCCGTGGTCAGTTGTTTGAGAAAAACCGTGCCCCAGCTGCCCTGGAGAAGCACAGTGCACAGTCCCACGAAGGCTCTGAGAAGTCCCGTGGAGTGGGAGTTTCGCCCCCAGCTTTACACATCCGTTCAATGAAGGAACTTCTATTGCCTAACACTTGATTTTTAGTCGACATTCAAAAATTGTGCTACAGCGGAAGGAGATTCAGAGCCTGGAAATTAGAAATCGGGGGAAGGAGAGAGTTTGCAGAGCAAAATCCATAAGTGGAAGAAGTTAAAAGAAGTCTCATGTGAGCATGAATTCAGGCTCCTGCTCTTACTGGCTATTCATTTGTTCTTCTGGAGTCTCATTTGCCCTACCTGTAAAATGGGATCATTGTGAGGGAAAGTGTGATTTTAGATGCAGAAATGCTTTGTGAACAATGAAACTCAAAGTTGTTGTTTTTAATTGTTATTTACCAATTCATTTCTGTCCTAGTACCTTAGCACAGCATCCACCAGCTGTTTGCAGGACAGTTAACAGTTGTTAGATGAATGAGTGGATTTTGCCTTCTTTGTCTCTGGGTTCTATAACTGGTACGTTACAACTGAACCTTTTTTTTTTCTTTCAGTTTTATTGAGATCTAATTGACATGCAGTGAAACTTCTTAAAAAATGATACTTTGTTCCTTGAATTTTCCTTCTAAATTGTGTTTTTGCTGGTTTTTATGTTTTTGGAGTTTAATGAGATCATGCAGTTGGAATATCAGGAACCATGTTTCGCTCATTCACTTTCTTGCACCCCAAGTTGGACTGCTAAGGCAGTTTATTTTGTATTTTTCTGACATGTCCCTGGCAGCAAGAAATTTTTTGGACAGTTCCAGAATGGTAAATTTCATTCAACAGTGTGCATGTGTTGGTTTTGTTGTTGTTGTTAGGTTTTTTTTTTTTAACACTGCTCATTCCCTCAGATGTGCCCATCTGCGTGTGTGTTTTTTAAAGGAATTTCTAATGTGCCACACTCTTGATGTAATTACTCTTGATGTTTCCTCTTTTCAAAGACTGTCAGGAAGAGAAACTTGCTGCAAGTTTGCATACCAGTGCAGTTCCTACTGATGGAGAGAGGGGTGAGGGCCTTCTTTACCTGCTTCAAATAAGTCATTTGTTTTTTAGCCCCTGGCCAAAAGAGGCAGATAGGAGTTTGAGATCATTCTAATAGGTAAGATGTTGCACAAAGATCTAGAAATTAAAAAGAAGGGAGACCAATCAGATCATTCCTTAGACTGCTACAGCTGGAACTGTTCCTCCTACAGAGACTGTGTTTTGCCCGCAGCCTGTTTGGAGAGGCGGGGTGGGGTGGAGAGGGGCCAGCATTCCACCCCCAGCAGTCTGACAGGCCGTGTGGTGTGTGCGGGCCTAGCCCCACCCCCTCGGCACCAAGTCTCACACCTGGCACACCCCCTGGACTGAGTCTCCTAGCCGTGGCGATTGGTTTGGGGGCAGGTCTGTTATCCAGGAGTCCTCCATAGTACTCGGGCTAGGACTATTAGGAAAGATGCCGTTTTCTGTGTTTCATTTTGGCTTTTTTCCGGGGTCAAGAGCTGTTGGGACCAAGAAAGCCTCAAGTCCCTGGCAGCCAGCATGTGGGGAAGTGTGTCTGAGAATGAAGCCCACAGAGAGGGAGACAGAAGTCAGTGACGGCCAAAGACCTGGAGTTCTCATGGCGTGTGTGTTTCAGGCTCTCAGCTCTGCTGAAGCCAGGCTTAATCAGAAGCCTTGTGTTTTTTTTTTTTTTTACTATATGAACCAATAAATTCCATTTTTCCCCACTAGTATCTGTCAGAACCTAGAGAATCCCAAAGAATATACAAGACTGTGCAAGATAAATAAAAAGCAGACTAAAACTTGTATCACTTTTCTTTCCATAGAGGTGACCATGCCGTCCATCTTCAGAATCACCAGACCACATTCACAGTTTTGTATCCATCTGGGTGTTTAACTGAGGACTGTGGTCTTGGACCCTGTTCTGGACTGAATTGTGTCCCCACCCCAAATTCATAGGTTGAAGCCCCTAGCCCCCCGTGTGACTGTATTTGGAGATAAGTAGGTAATGAAGCTTACTTAATCAGTTGAGTGGGTTAATCAAGTAGGTAATTACGGTTAAATGAGGTCTTAAGGGTGGGGCCCTGATCCAATAGGATTGGTGTCCTGATAAGAAGAGATGCCAGGAAGGGGAGCCAGGGGTGCTCTCGCAGAGAGAAGAAGCCAGGTGAGGACACGGGGATGAGGTGGCATCTGCAAGCCACGGAGAGAGGCCTCAGGGGAGACCGACCCTGCCAGCACCTCGATCTTGGGCTTCCAGCCTCTAGAACTGTGGGGAAGTACATCTCTGCTTCTAAGCCCCCCCCCCCGGTCTGGTGTTTTGTTACGGCAGCCTGAGCTGAGTAAGACGTACCATTAGAAGAAAGAAAGGAGGCTGTTAAGGGTACTCAAGACCACGTCTGAGGGACAGCCCGTGAAGGCCTGGGGTGAGCTCTTCGAGGAAGAAAAGGCAGTGTGAGAACCAGCAGAGCTCCTTAAATAACCCCTGGTTTAGAACTCTAGGAGACACTTGTTTGGACACAGTGTTTACTTCTCACTTCCCTGAAGCAGACTTGTCAGGGTCCCTTGAGACATTTCCAGTGGGAAAGAGAGGGGATACTAAACACCCTCTGTGTCCAGGCAACACATGGTTATCTCCTTTTATCCATTCAGAGCTAGACCTTAGGATACAGCTCAGGTAGCTTCTGTTGATTCAGCCATAAAGTGCCCAGAGCTCATTTACAATATATTATTGAATTAACACCACACTCAGCTAGTTAGAAATTACCTCCCTTTTACAGATGAGAATAAACCTAGAAAGGGTCAGAACTTGGTCATGGTCACCAGGTAAGTTAGTAGCAGAGCCAGGACTAGAACTCACATCTACTAATTCTGATTCTGTTGCCTTTCTTCCCTGGCCCTGTAACAAGGGGAAGCGTAGACCAGGAAAGGCTGTGCAGAAATCAGCCCTGGATAGTAAGCCTGCGGATGAAGAGCTGGATCCTGGATCCCGGGCACCTGCTGAGGGAGCCAGAGGCACTGGCGACCAGCTCTATTTAATGAAGCACCACACTGAGCATGCCCTGTAGAATTAGGAGAAGAAACCAGAAATTAAAGAAGTTGTGGCAAGTGGAGAGAATTTGCTAAGCATGGGCAAAACTAATATGGCAGGTTTCAGACAAACTGATCTTAATCATGCTGTTCTCTGGGCAGACTTTCCCAGCTCTGCTGGGCTGCAGACACCCTGACCTGCTGTATTAAAGAGCAGGGACAAGGGGGCGAGCAACTGAGGCTGGCGGGCACGGCAGGCCAGCACCACCACCCCTATGTCCACTTGGTCGTGACCACCAGGGCTGAGTCCCAAATCTGGTGTTCTCTTAACATGGCAAGCAGGGCTGCGACCCATTTGCACTTCACCTGTCCCTTTGCCCCTTTAAACATTTTTCTTTTTAATAAGTTAATTTTATTAATTGAAAAATTAATAACAGCTCATAATAAAAAGCTCAAACAGAATAATACTGGAACTTCAACTGAGATCCTTAAGCACTGGACAGAGGCCCCAGCTTGGGTGGGAAGCTATCTGGGATGGTCTCGGGTACAGTTTTGGACCCTCTGTGCCCTGGGATTTCAGTGTGTGTGTGTGTGTGTGTGTGTGTGTGTGTGTGTGTTAAAGAATATGGCTGTGTTTACCCACAAGGATTAGAAATTTGGTGGCAAGTTTTAGGTTCTTGATACTTTTATAACTTCCTTTGGGTTCTCTTGAATATATCAAGAGACTGGCCCCTGCACGTAACAGTTTAGAGAAGAAAGTAGTCATTAACCAGCACACCAACTGAGCATGAGATGTGAAGGGAAAACAGATGATGAATAAGAACAGTCAGGCTTTTCAGAGAACCCACAGATGATAAACGCTGTTTAAACAAGGTTCCTCACCTACCCCATAATTTCAGTTTTTCTGGCTTTCCCACTATTGGTTAAGATGAAGTTCAGTCATTTCCTAATTACAGCAATCCTTGTTAGGATTCATAAGGTGGAACTTGAAATAAAATGGGTAACTCAGATGCACAGTACAGGTAAAAGAGTAGCTGCTCAAGTGTCTAGTAAACACCTCGTGGGCAAGTTCTAAGGAAACAGCAGCGGCGACGCCCCTCCCCCACACGGAGGGGTGGCTGGTGGTTTCTTTGCTGGGACTCGGCTGACATCTTAGCCCATCTCTTCTCTCTGGCTGTGCATCGGGGGTGGTGTGGCTGAGCCTGTGGCCTTGCTCTTGGCCTTGCTGGTCTCCACCCCTGTGCGCGCTTGCCAGATGCCTCCGTACAGAGTGGTCGTGTTGCAGGCATTTTGCTCCCCTCTGCAGACTCTCACAATCTCCGTTTGTTTCTCTGCTTTCTCTGTCCTGCTTGTTTTTGAGCACTTTAAAATTATTGTACTTTTTTCTCTTCTGAACGCCTCCTCACTCCTTGATCGTAATATGCTGGGCGGTTACTCCTCTGCCCTCATCCGCTCCCTCTACACTAGACCAGCCTCCCCTCTGGGCTGCACTCAGGCTACATCTGCTCCTCTTGGATTTGCATTACTTCTGGTTCTCACTGTTTTCCCCACGTTTGACTTGAGGCACTAGGGCACAGAGAGGGCAGAGGGTGGCTGCTCATGGCTCTTCAGAAAACTCACCTGGACAAACAGAACAAAATGATAAAACACAACCTGACTCCCACACAATGAATACAATTCACTCCCAAGAAATTAAGCCTTTTTATGGATCTTCCTATCCTTTTGCTTTTACATTTTCCCAGTCTGCACCAAAGTGTGGCTGGCCAGACACCTTCCCTGGGACATTAGGGACCAAGAGGAAAGGTTTCTCCTTGATGCTTCTCCATTCCACCCTTCATGACCTTTACTACCTATGTTCTTAATTTGTTTGATCCATAAGTAGTTCTATGCCTCAGTTTCTTCCTCTTTCACATTGGTATGATACCATAGGCAGGCTCCAATGCAAACAAACCCATGGATGTAATAATACATATAATAGCATGCTATAAGGTTACATAATCAAGGGAATATATAATGTACAGTAATATGTGTTTAGAAATAGTTGCATTGTCATTGCATATAAATATGTTTATTATTGACAATAAAGGCCCTCCCATCGTTCCATTCGTCTCTGAGACCAGGAAACCAGTCAGTATTAATTAAAAGGAGAAAGTTATGGTTGGTAGAGCAGAGAGGAAACTTTTGAAAAGATACTGAACTTTTTTCCGGAACTCCTGGTGTAAGATTATGCTCTAGTTAGCTGTGAGACATAGACATAGGGCAAATTCATCCCCCTGGGCTTGCAATGCCCTCCTTTGAATATGGTGATGGATAACCTCCATGTATACTTCACGGAACAGTTTGGATAATTGAATGATATAATACATCTGAAAGTACTTTGTAAACTGTAAAGTGTGATGCAAAAAGCTGAGGGAGCAATGAGGCAGAGCGTGCTGTGGTATGCAGACCTGGGTTCAAGGAGGCCTGCACTTACTGGGTGAGTGGTCTTGAGCTGCTCTCTGAGCCTCAGTCCTCTTGTGTTTAATGGAAATGATGATAAATGTGAAGGGCCCAGCACACAGTAGGAGCTCAATAAATGTCTTTAAAAAGAGATTGTATTAGAGGTATGTCCTGGATGTGACATTTCAATTTTAACTGGGTATTGCTAAGCAGATTTCACCATGAACTTAGACCCCATAAATAAATTCGTCTGACTTAGTGTATTTTCCCTGGTATTTTTGGTGAACTATTTTTTTGTGCGCCAATTACAATGCCTGACTTAGAAAATTCCATCTGAAAGCTGTGCTTTTGATTTGCAGAGAATAAAATATTTCATAAGGTGGAAATTAAGTACTCATTGATGGAGAACATAGACCAGTGCTGTCCATCAGAGACATACATAGCACAAGCCACAAATGCGAGCCACACGTGGAATTGTAAATATTTAGTAGCCCTATTAAGAAAAGTAAAAAGAACTTGGGCGCCTGGGCGGCTCAGTCGGTTAAGCGTCTGCCTTCAACTCAGGTCATGATGTCAGGGTCCTGGGATCGAGCCCCACAACCATCTCCCTGCTCAGCGGGGAGTCTGCTTCTCTCTCTCACTTTCCCTCTGTGCTTGCTCTCTCTCTCTCTCAAATAAATAAATAAAATCTTTAAAAATAAGAAAAGTTAAAAGAACAGACAAAATTAATTTTAATGATGTGGCTAACTATATCCAAAATAGTGTAATTTCAGCGTGTAACCAAAGGAACAATTATTAAAGAGCTATATAGCCTGACTTTTTTATAGTAAGTCTTTGAAGTCTGGTATGTCTTTTAGGTCAGTATCATTTCTCAGGACTGGCTACATTTCAAGAGCTCCTGCTTATGTGTGGCTTGAGGCTGTGGGATGAGACAGTGCAGCTCTGGAGTCCCGGGGAACTGAGATCTAGAAAGTGACTCGTGGACATGTATTACGTTGTAGTGTTTAGCAAATGGACTTCAGAGTGCCAGCCAAACAGAATTCCCAGATTTATGCAGTGTTCCTTGCTCTGTATCACATTTGCGTGGATACTGGAAGTTTCCAAATACTCTCAGATTGCTCCAGATTTCTGTGTTACTGGCAAGAACACAGTGGAGACGCTGCCTCCTGAAACCCCCTCATGTGTGGGCTCAGTGATCTCCCAGCAGGGCGAGGAGATGACAGTGCTTCAGTAGCAGTCCCTGGGCTGGGGGCAATTCAATTCATATGCTTTTGTGGTGGGAAGGTCTCTTCTTGGAGGTCAGGAGCACCTTCGAGAAATTACTGGAAGTTATTAATACAATCCCCTAAAAAAGTACATGCTCAAACTACAGCATTGCATCCAGTACCAGGGGTTGTCTGGGTTCCCAGAGCCCATCTGTGCACTGCAGGTGTGGAGCAGGATGCACACACATGCTTGAATGTGCAAGGGGTGGTTGGGAAAGAGTGTACATGAAAGGGGCACCTGGTACTGGGACCCAATACAGACCACCTCTTCTTCTTACTGCAGTTCTCACATACTGCAGGGTGTTTGTACAAATTGAATGTTCGTGGCAGCCCTGCATCCAGCAAGTCCGTTGGTGGCATTTTTTCAAGAGCTTCACATTTTTTCACATAATTCTCACAATATTTCCAACTTTTTCATTATTATATTTGTTACGGGGATCTGTGATCAGTGATTATAATTCACCAAAAACGCAGATGGTTAGCATTTTTTTAGCAATAAGGTATTTTTAATTAAGGTATGTACATTGCTCTTGTTGACACAGTACGACTGGACACTTACCAGACTGCAGTAGAGTGGGAACATGACTTGCGTGGGCCCTCACGTTGTTGCAGTATTCACTCTACTGCAATGGTCTGGAGCTGGACCTACAGTACCTCTCACCATGTGCCTCTAGTTGCCTCCCGTTGAGGGAGCTGGGATCGGAGTAAATATTGTAATTTTTCATGGCATGTAGTATTTCTTAAACGGATTTTGCTTAAACATGTACACATACACACAAAACAACAACCCCTTGCTCCGGAATCCCGTGTGAAAAGTGTCCAGAGGACTTTGACCAAAGTCTGCAGGAAAATAAACATAGGTTGAGCACACTCAGGGTGGGGCTGCAGAGAGGAGCCAACCCAGGCCCTGCCCCAGCTCGCCTGGCCCCTCAAACAGCCCGCTGCAGGCCCCCCACCTCCAGCTGGGCCCTGAAGAGGTGCTGTGAATGGGCTGCCACACAGGGTTTCCCAGAGGACAGAACTGCGGTGATAGACACCAATGGATGTAGTGGGGGGCTGTCTGCCCCTCCGTAGGCCCCTTCTCTTCTGAAGCAGTTTGGGCAGAACCTTGATCAAGGGCGCATTTCCTGTCAGTGAACTCAGTGTTAAAAAGACGGAGATTGGGTGGGAGTAGAGGTGGGGTGTTACTAGCAAGAGCTGAAATGTTTTGTGAGGAGCGACAGTTTATGAACTCCTTGAGGCTCTGGCAAAGGGAGAAGCTGCATCGAGTCACTGCCTAGTAGGTGACTTCAAGACCAGTGACTTTGAGAAGTTTCCATGGAAGTGTTGCGTGTGTGGACACCCAGAGGAGGCAGAGGCCACAGACTTGGGTGCCTATTGTTAATATGAAAAGATTTTAGGGGCATGTGTCAAAAACAAATACATTGTGGGGCGCCTGGGTGGCTCAGTCGTTAAGCGTCTGCCTTCGGCTCAGGTCATGATCCCGGGGTCCTGGGATCGAGCCCCGCATCGGGCTCCCTGCTCGGCAGGAAGCCTGCTTCTCCCTCCCCCACTCCCCTTGCTTGTGTTCCCTCTCGCTGTGTCTCTCTCTGTCAAATAAATAAATAAAATCTTTAAAAAAAAAAAAAAAAATACATTGGTTCATAGATTCCAGGCCTGGATGATGGGATTTTTTTTTTTTTTTTTCATTTTTAAATCCTGAACTCTGTTATTAGCTAGATCCAGACTGATGAAATGGAAGTTGCTGGAAGTTGATTGGAGAGAGTGCCACACGCTAGGAAATGAGTGTCAGATGGTAGCTGTTGCTTGGAGGACGCACACCCAGGGTCATGTGGAATGTAATTCCCCCTCTCTACTAAGAAGACCCCATTACTGTGTAAGTTAGTGAGAATGAGGCCACAGGGATAACTCTGTTTGGCTTTGGGACGGGGAACAGTGTAACTCCTGTAGACGTTGACGCTCATGCTCAGTACTCGGGGTGCAGTCCGTGCAGGACCTTGCCTGACAACGCACTGAGGGCGCTTCCTAGATTAGGAACCGGTGCCCAGGGTGCCTGCGCAGGAGTCAGCTGGTGTCAGTACAAACGGCCGGTAGTAGTATTAATAAAGCAGAGTTTTCAGCATCCCACCTCTGTGACGAGCTTCTCTGGCCAGTGAAGTGGTCTGCTTTTCAAGAACCATTCCCGGGCGCCTGGGTGGCTCAGTCAGTTAAGCGACTGCCTTCGGCTCAGGTCATGATCCTGGAGTCCCGGGATCGAGTCCCGCATCGGGCTCCCTGCTCGGCGGGGGGTCTGCTTCTCCCTCTGACCCTCCTCCCTCTCGTGCTCTCTGTCTCTCATTCTCTCTCAAATAAATAAATAAAATCTTTAAAAAAAAAAAAAAAGAAGAAGAACCATTCCCATTCCTTGTTGTATTTAACCTTCATCAGCAGAGTAGAAATGAAGACACGCAGACAGACCAGTCGAGGCTCAGAATAGTTCCGGGGCGTCAGCGCCCGGCATGCTCCGGTGGGCTGGGCGCTCAGCCCCGCACGTGACCGAGGAGGGCAGCAGGGCTCTGAACGGGGCCCGGTCTGCCTGAGGCCCTAGAGCCGCTGTAGTCTGTGCCCTGCTGCCCAGCCTGGTGCCCGCTCCCCAGCACTCTGCGCACGCATCTGTGGGCTGCGCGGCAGAGGTGTTAGCAGGAGAGGGAATTAAGTCACTTACCTGCGAAACTGCTTGAAAAAGCAGTCTGGAAACTTGGACAAAGGTTTTTTAAAGATTTCGGCTTTTTGAAAATTAATTTATTGACAAAGTGATTTTATTTCCTGTCAGCCTAGACTAAGGAACTAAGCTATGGCAGCTGCCCTCCTAGTAATGGCTTCTGTTGGCCATACTTGAAAGTAGTATCGTCGGCTTCAGGACAAGAGAATTTTAAAATAGAATGGACTCCGTTCTTACAGCAGGGAGTGCTCCTAAAGGCGACTGTGGCTCTTTGGCTGTCAGGATGGGCGGGGATGCCCAGAGAAGCCAGGGACTCACCTGCGGTTAGATCCCCGATCCTGAGACCCAGGGAATGGAGCCCAGTCTGCAGTGCCTCTCTGTTCCTACGTCAGTTCCTCAGCTTTTGAGGGCTTGCCTTCTTGTACCTAGTTTCTCCTTTGAGCTCACAGGAGAGTCCCTTCAGAGACTTGTCCTACCTCCACGGACTGCAGGCAAGTCGAGGAACTGGTGTCTGGGGTGGGGCTGGCGTGAAGCACCTGCCGCCTGCAAGAGTATTTACCATGGAGTTCTGCCTCTCTGCAAAGCTCTGGGGCCTTGGGTGAAGCACTTGGCTCTTCTAGGCTCCAGAAAGTAAGAATATTAATTTGTGCCTCACCCACCTCCCTAGTTGTGATGATGGGTGTGCAAGCAGCTTCTTTAAATGCAGATCACTATAGAAATGTTAGAGGGTGCTCTGTCTGAGAGCAGAAATAGACCGACGGCTGCCCACTTCCTTCCTTTGCTGCTTCCTGTCCCCCCTTTCTCTCTGCCTTCCTCACTCATAGCTCTGTCTGGTGGTGGTGCTCCTCCATGGAGAGAGGAGTTTTTCTTGTCCCATCAGTCAGCCCCGTCGTCCTCCGTGCTCCTTTCCTGTGCTGCCCAGCTGCAGACCCGTATCCATATAACCTGGGAAACCTGTCTGAGGTGCCGGGTCACAGGAGACCTGCGTTCAGGTTTCAGCTCTGTCACTAACCGACTGCAGCCTTTTGGACTAGCTGCTTCTCCTCTGCAGGCCTCAGTTTCCTTCACAGCAGGCTTTCTCAGCCTGGCACAGTGGAGACTGGGTTGGGTCACTCTGTTGTGGGGGCTGTGCGTTGTGGGACAGTTAGCAGCTTCCTTAAGCCACTGCTTCGTGTTACAGTAGTGGTCATAGTAATAAAATCAGTGCCCACTCTGCAGATGGTTTCAAGTATTAAATAAGGAGACGGAGATATCTTCTGGAACCTAGGACACCCTCTCTCCTGCCTTAATCCTCTCTTCCTGCCCCGACTTCACAGTTGTCTTTTCTTCCTGCCCAGACTGGCGAGGGCCCCCCCGGGCCTCCCACCCTGCGCTTTTCTCATCATCGACCTTGCCACATCTCATTGTCTTCTCGAGTGCAGGCATCTGTTTTATTTAACTGGATATCGCTGGTGTTCAGCATGGTGCATGTCATTTAACAGGTGTCCAACACATGTTTGTTAAATGACTAAATCTCTCACGTGGATACAGTGCTTCTCAGTGTGCAAGGCACTTTGCCCATCCATCATCTCCACTGATCCTCACCAGAACTCCGTCAGCTGGAAAGCCCTGGCGTTGTTGCTTCCCTTTGGAGTGAGCACACCTTAGAAGGGAAGAAGTGGGGCTGGGAGCTTCAGGTCCTGCCTTTCTCCTGTTCCATGCTGCTCACTTGAGGAGCTTGGGGAGGGACTAGCCTTAAACCCAAGTGTTACTTTTCTCCTGCTCCATCCTGCCCTGGGTGTATTAATAAGACCAAATCTGTCAGTGGTGTCTGTTCTCCCTGTGAGTCTGTTTGTGGTTAACCAGCGGAATGAATTATGGCATGAATCAGTGAATTCCTGGAATGCTTGGAGCCCATTGTGCACTGATGACCTTAAGTAGTCTGGACAACTTTTTCCTCCAGCCGTATCCCGAATCTCGTGAAAGCCAGGTTTACTTCCAGCATAATTAGAGCAGTAGGTGACCCAGAAGCAGCTCAGAGCAGAAATAAAATCTTCAGAAAAGACCTGTCTGATTTGATATGATTCTTTTTTCTTATCTTGTCACTGAAAACAAGGGTTGAAATTTCAAAGTGGAGGATCCTTTTCTCCTTAAAAGCCTCTGAGGCAGTGAGCCTACAAGACTGAAAACCTAAAGGGTCAGAAGATGCCCGGAGACAGGATTTGCAAGAAGGCATTGGGTTATTTATTCTTCAGCAAACACAGTGCTGATTAAGAATTTTAACAGATAGTATAAAGGAATCCTGGTCTAAGCATCGGGAGGCTTGGTTTCCAAACTCAGTTGTGCAAGCACTGTTTGAGACCTTGGGCGGATCTCTTTCTGTCACATGACCTCAGTACTTTCATTTGGCCGTTAAACCCAAAGACAGAACGAGTCATTTGTTGAACATAGAGCTGATAGGCCATCTTTGGCAATCACACAAAATCAAAGTCAAAGCAAGTCATTTTCTCTGGTTTCCTACAGTTGCCTGGCTGGCCTGTGTCAAACCAACATAGTTTTCCCTGTGGCTCCCCTCTCCTGAAAGCAAAAGCGTATCTTGTCCGTCTCTGGACTCCAGTACCTAGCACAGTGCCTGGTTGTAGCCACTGGCCCTAAGCGTCTCCTAGGGATCACATGAAAGAAGGGCTCTTTCTTTCCAGGGAGCTCCATTTCAGAGGCCCAGAACAAGTGTTGTTATTTTCCATTTATCTCTCCAAGCTGATGCCCCATTTTCCTCAGCCTGTCCTCCTGTGTTAGGATCCCTTTTGGCCTCATCAGCTCAGTCCCCCTTCCAGAATGCTTTCAGGTTGCCAGTACCTCTCGTATTATGATACCAAAAACTGATCTCAATGTTCCATGTGCGGTCCAACCTGCAGAGAGAAGGGGTTACATACTCCACAGCCTACGTCACAAAATAGATGAGTCAAGGACCCCATCACTGTTCCTGGTCGAGTTCTGAGTTCTGATGAGACGTGTATGCAGTGCCAACCGGCTCACCACGGGATTTTTCAAGAGGACTTATGGAGATGGTCGACACTTACATGGGAAGTCCAGAAATCAGTTGTCAGTTGATGTCTGGGAAAGGCAATTCAATGGAGAAAGTACTGTCTTGTCAACAAATAGAGTTGGAACAATCAGACATCGATATGGGAAAAAAAAAAAGAACTTTGGTCCAATCTTCACACGTTGTACCCAAGTTACCTCTAAATGGACTCTAAATCTAAATGTCCAACCATGAAACTGCTGGAAGAAAATTTGCAACGGTCTTCATGACCAGTGGGTTAGGCAAATGGTCCCCATGCGTAAGAACAAAAGCACCATCCAAAAAAGATAAAACAACGCAAATTGGACTTAAATTAAAATTAAAAACTGTTATTCTGTAAAAGATGACGTTAGGAGAATGAGAAGACAAGAAACAGATTTGGAGAAAACATTTGCACATCACAAGGCCTTGTCTTCAGAATGTGTAAAGAACTCTCTGAACTTAACAGTAAGAAAACAGCCCTGTGTTTTTAAGTGGGCAAAGACTTAAGTAGACACATCACCGAAGAGGGTATACAGATGGCACACAAGCACGTGGAAAGATGCACAGCACCAGCTGTTATTAGAGAAGTGCAAATTAAAATTACAACGAGCTATCTGCATACGTGTTAGAGTGTCTGCAATAAGAAAATATTGAGGACGCCAGAGGCTGATGGGGGTGCAGAGCAGCAAGATCTCCCCTGCATTGCTGGTAGGAAGGAAAATGGTACAGCCATTCTGGAAAACAGTGCGACTGTTTCTTATAAAATTCACCATTTAACCCGGCAGTCTTAATCCTCTGTGTGTGCCCTATGGAAATGAAAACTTAGGTTCAATAGAAACCTGTATGTGTGTGCATGGCTGTTTACAGCAGCTCTGTTTATAACGGCCAAGACCAACTCAGATGTTCTTGAACTTAATGGAGAAACGATTTGTGATATAGCCATACAACAGAAAACTAGCCTGCAAAAACAAAAAAAAAGACAAAACTTAAAAAACGCAACTCAGATGAGTCTCAGAGGCATTATGTAAAAGGTTACATGCCGTATGTTTCCATTAGTGTGGCACTCGCCAGAAGAAAGGGACTGAGCGGGAGAACACATCAGTGGCTCCCGGGAGCAAGTCGGGGCGGGTGGGGTGGGAAACGACCTCTCAGGGATAGCCAGAGGGAGTTTGGGGAGGGATGGAAGCAATCTCCCGTAGCAGTGATTGCACAAATCTGTACAGGTGTTAGATTCATAGAAATGACACATACTCAAAACCAAAACCAACAAAAATTTCTGAGAAACAAACAAAAAGCTCCAGTAATTTGAATGATGAAAAATGGTTTCTCATTATTATGTTCCTCTGGATTGATTTAATTCATAGTCAGCTAAATCCAGCCAAGTGTCCTGTTTTCTTCAAATGCTCAGTAAAACCATTAGAAACCATTGAAAGGAGGCAGAAGGTTTGCAAACAGTAAAGTACTCAGCGTATGGCTTGAGAAATGAGTAGTCCTCAGGTCCAGTTCATAGACTCGCCTTGAAGCCTGAGTGCAGACACTGCACCTGCTGTGTTCTGGGGAGGCCTTTTTAGTCGTAAGTGCCCTTGCCTCATTGTATTTTCTCTTCACTTTCTCAAAAGCTGAAATAATTTAGAATTGTCACCCTTTCTACTTTCTACTGAGGTCCTTTCTCCTGAGCATTGTTTCTGATGGGAGCCAAAATGGTGGGCTGGTTTTCTCCAATAATCCTAAAGTCCCACTGTTAATTTATAACCCATTTGAAAGCATTTTCAATCAGTGTTTGGAGCATTTTTTTTTTTTAATCTTTATTTGAGAGAGAGAGCATGTGTGGGGGGTGGGGAGGGGCAGAGGGAGCGGGAGAGAGAGAATCTCAAGCAGACTCCACACTGAGCGCAGAGCCTGACTCGGGCCTCGATCTCATGACCCTGAGATCATGACCCGAGCAGAAACCAGGAGTCAGACACTTAACCGGCTGAGCCACCCAAGACGCCCCTGGAGCATTTTTTAATAATGGCTTTATTGAGATATAATTTACAAACCATGGAATTCCACCCACTTAAAGTGTACAGTTCGGTGGTGTCAGTATATCCAGTCTTGCCACCATCACCACGATGTATTTGAGAACATTTTGGTCACCCCAAAAGCAAGCTCGGTACTCATTAGCAGTCACTCCCCACGTTCCCCTAATCCCTTCCCCCAGTCCTAGACAACCACAGATCTGCTTCTGTCTTTATGGATTTGCCTGCTCTGCACATATCACATAAATGGAATCATAGAATATATGGTTCTCTGTGACTGGCTTCTTTCCCTCTGCCTGGTCTTCGTGGCTCATGCACGTTACAGTGCGCATGCACCACTGTCTGAGATGTTACGTTGCTCAAGTCCCTCTGTCCAAAGCAGGACTGACTTTAGTCCGTGCTCCTCAGGGGGACACAGAGATGAAACAAAAGCAACACTGGGCTGGGATACTGAGAACTGGAGTCCACACACCATTTCCCCAGTGTCAACAAGGGTTATATTTGGGGAGAAAGGGCCAGGGGAGATGAGAGGGGCCTTGATTTACCTTCTGTATCATCTGTAGTTTGAGTTTTCTAACTTTAAACAAATAAAACTTTAAAATAAGGGCCATCTGAGTGGGGAACTAATGCCTCCTGTGTTTGTTTTTTTTTTACCTTGTATCTCTCTATGTTAAAAAGTATCTAAGAAATCATGTATTTTTAAGTCTTCACTAGGATTATTTATTTAACTATTTCTCACCCAGATTTTTCAGTTACTTTACAGAGTTGAGTCTATAGTACATACGTACATGGTCATGATTATTTTTTCTAGTAATTAATATTCCTCTGGATCCTTGATCACGTTTTTCTCCTTAAATTCTGTTTGTCTGATGTCAGAATTGCTAACCTGGTGTCCTTTTATTTATATTTGCTTTATAACTTTTCCATTTTTAAAGTTTCATTCTGGAATTATCCTTTTGTTTCAACTGTCATACGTAAACTGCATGACTCTGATTCTTGTTTTTTATTGAATCCAACAATCCCTGTCTCTTGACCAGTGATTTGTCACCCATTTGTGGTAGATTACTACTATTACATGAGTACAGCTGCCTACAAACCAGGCCACGTGTGTTCCTGGGGGTACATTGAGACTTCCTGGGGCTACTCTGGCAAGGACAGTGTGAAGGAATCCATTCCCAGAGTTCCCGCTTCCATACACCCTCCATCCCAACTCGATCTGACAGTGTGCCTGTGGCATGCTGGCTCCCCTTTCTCACACCACCTTTCAGGATTCCTTTCTGGAGCAGAAGGACACACCACCGGGGCGCCTGGGTGGCTCAGTTGTTAGGCGTCTGCCTTCGGCTCAGGTCGTGATCCCGGGGTCCTAGGATCGGGTCCCACATCGGGCACCCTGCTCGGCGGGGAGCCTGCTTCTCCCTCTCCTACTCCCCCTGCTTGTGTTCCTTCTCTCGCTGTGTCTCTCTCTGTCAAATAAATAAATAAAATCTAAAAAAAAAAAAAAAAGAAGGGCACACCACCTGCCTTTCCAAATCTTAGGAAGAGTCAGTGCCTCGGGCTATCCCAGTCCTCAGCAGACCAAACAGAGGACTAGTTTGAGGATGCATTGGCCCTGAAGGAGAGTCCTTTGAGAGCCGGGAAGCGGTGATGGAGAATATTGAAGAGGGCAGCTTTCATTTCAGCAAGGCCACCAACTCGTGGCCTAGCACCACTCCTCATCTCTCTGGTTGTCTGTTTAAAATTAAAGACTTCAGAGGTGGTCTGCTCTCACTGTGATGTGTATAAGCATGTCTGAGTTGGAAAATTAGTCGAAATTTTTCTGATAGGAAGTAAATTTGATTTGGCTGAATAGTTTGACTGAGTAAACAGGCTCTGCCAATTTTTTATGACAGACCTTTTTCATAAATTGAAAGCGCTTAGGGATGGCTGGCTGGCTCAGTGGGAAGAGCGTGCAACTCTTGATCTTGAGGTTGTGAGTTCGAGCCCAGCACTGGGTGTAGAGATTATTTAAAAATAAAATCTTTATTGGTTCTGGGGTGGCTCAGTTCGTTGGGCATCTGACTCTTGGTTTCAGCTCAGGTCATGATCTGTGGGTCATGGGATCGAGCCCTGAGTTGGGCTCTGTGCTCAGCACGGAGTCTGCTTAAGATTCTCTCTCTCTCTCCCTTTCCCTCTGCCTCTCCACCTGCCTCTCCCCCGCTTGTGCACGCTCGCTCTCTCAAATAAATACATTTTTTTTTTTTTTTTAAAGAAACTGCTGAGGCGCCTGGATGGCTCAGTCAGTTAAGCGTCTGCCTTCAGCTCAGGTCACAATCCCAGGGTCCTAGGATCAAGCCCCATATCAGGCTCCCTGCTCAGCGGGGAGTCTGCTTCTCCCTCTGCCCCTCCCCCTGCTCATGCTCTCTCTCTCTCTAATAAATAAATGAAATCTTAAAAAAAAAAATAGAAGGAGCTTAAGCTCACGTATTAAGTTGTATTTGTAAATTTAACATACTTAATGCATATAACACCACGTATAATGTTTCTAAATGTTAAATCCTTTGCAACCATCTAAACTTACCAGGAAAAATTACAGATGCCACCTAAAAAATATGCAACAGGATACATAATTTTCCTAAATGTTTCTAGAGGGTACACAAGCAGAAAAAAATTGGAGACAAGAGTAATAGCACTTGCTTCTGCTGTCTTATTCTATATTTTTTCTATATATATGTTTTTAATGTTTTTTTTCCTCCTGCCCCACCTTCTGGGTACATATATTAAATTTTCTTCAAACAAATTGGGCGCCTGGGTGGCTCAGTTGGTTGAGTGACTGCCTTCGGCTCAGGTCATGATCCTGGAGTCCCGGGATCCAGCCCCACATCAGGCTCCTTGCTCGGCAGGGAGTCTGCTTCTCCCTCTGACCTCCCCCCTCTCATGTGCTCTCTCTCTTTCTCTCATTCTCTCTCTCAAATGAATAAAATCTTTAAAAAAATAATAAATTTTCTTCAAACAAATTCAAAATCGTACATTCTATTTTCATTCTCCCAGTTGCTACTCCTAACTTATTGTGACCCCTGCTTACACTTATTTTTTTTTTAAGATTTTATTTATTTATTTGACAGAGAGAGAGAGGGAGAGAGCACACAAGCAGGAGGAGTGGCAGGCAGAGGGAGAGGGAGAAGCAGGCTCCCCGCTGAGCAGAGAACCCAACGTGGGGTCCAATCCTGGGACCCTGGGATCATGACGTGAGCCGAAGACAGACGCTTAACTGACTGAGCCACCCAGGCACCCCACTTACACTTATTTTTGTTGTCATTGATTTAAGGCTTCTCAATGTCCATGGCCTCCTCAGTCTGTAGTATTCTCTTACCTCCCTCTGTTCCACGTAGACTAATACCCACACATACAAGAGTTGGTGTATTTGGAATTTCTGTCCTAAGTTATAGATACACTTTCTTTGAAAACGGTTATTGATTATCATTGCTTATCAAACAATTAAACCTCAGGCAATAAGAAACTTCACTAGATTTTTGCTTGCCCCAGTTTTTTGAACTATTTTTTAAAACCATTTTAATCTGCAATTCCGTGTTATTGAGTACGTTCTCAGTGTTGTGCAACCATCACCACAATCCAGTTTCAAAACATTTTCATTTCCCCTAAAGGTAGCTCCGTACTCATTAAGCAGTCTCTTCCCATGCCTTCTCCCCCACCCCCATTAATTATATTTTTTTATGTTTTTTGATGTTTTGACATCTTTGGGGGACCTTGCTAGCTGGGGAGAGGCTTACAGAGCTAGCTAATTCCTACAGACCGTAAACTGTTGGTGGGGCCACCTTTCATGTACAAGCCAACCCATCCCAGTCCACAGCCCTAACCTCTCCTTTATCTGACTCACAGTCCCCAAGCCAGGATTTCCCCTGCCTAAAGCTACCCTGAACAACTAGGGACAGCCCCACATTCAAACTAGCAATTCTAATCTGCTTAGCCTGCCCTGCCTTTCCCACAGAAACCCCCAGAAAGGCTGTGTCCCGTGCTTTCCCCTTGCTCGTTCCTGCCTCCTGATGACGCTGGTACTTCCCTAATACCATGCCTCTTGTTCCAAGGGGAGCTGTGAGTAACATTAAACTTTTCTTTTAGTGGCATTTTCATCATTTATAAACTAAGACCCAGGCATAAATTATTGCTGTCACCCCAATGACACTAATCTGTGTACAGAAACAGGAACAGAGATCAAATATGTATTTCTTATTATATCTCACAGGTTGCTTCATTTGTTCTTTTTCTTCCATCTTTTATAGTGCTTGCACTTCTCAGAGATGTTCTAATTACCCCGTGAGTTCATCATTATTTCCTTGGAACATTCAATTGACTTGGCTAGTAATGTCTGTCTATGATGCAGATGAGTTTGGCCAGGAGCTTGGTTGGGATGGAAGTTACATGGGGCAAATCTGAATCTGAATGTGTGAATCTGGTATTGCAGACCAGATTCACACATTCCCTTTCCAAATGCTGACATTTGAAAAACAAGACCATGTCAATACCGTCTCTGTACACTAGTAATTCACATACTTCTCGAGTACCAATCTTTTCAGCAGAACAGCTTAACAAACATTCTGAACACACAGTATGTATACCAAGAATTGTGCTGAGCACAACTGTTGATAAAAGATGAATAAAACATGGTAGCCCCTCCCTAAGGACAATAATCTGTGACAATTAAATTGATAATATTGTAAAATGCAGGAGAAACACAACAGCAGGAATAATTTTGTCTATCTTGGGGGCTCAATAAACACTTCATAGAAGAGGTGATATGTAAATTGGGTCTTGAAGGGCAAACCCAGGGGGACTGCATTTGGTCATGCAGCATTGTCAGGAGATTTTCATAATGTGTCACCGATGGTAAGTAATTCTGTGCAGCCATTTCTCCATCCCCTTTTCCTCCACTCCTAGGACACGAGGACCTTCTACTCAGAACACTGTCTTTTTTTTTTAACACAAATTCTCATGAAAAACTAGTATTAGAAAGCAAAATTTTTTTCTGTATTTCCTAGTCAAAGACCCTTTTATGCTCAAACATCCCACAGAGAGAGAGCAGAAGAGAGAACAGTCTGTTTACAGATAAAGAAACTAAGATTCACAGAAATTAGATGATTTTCCCAAGCCACAAAACAAGTCTTTGAATTTGATCTCTTAAGTAAAGTGGCCTGTAGTATAGCTCCCTGATTCGTTGTCAACCATCCTGCTCTCTCATGGGATCTAGACACATGGAAAATGCCTCTTTCAATCCAAGTCAATACAAGTTGTCAGTTACTGAGCATTTACTATGTCCAAGATGCAAAGCCAAATGCCTTAGCATTTAGTATCCTGTGTGAGATTTGGTGAACTTCCCATTCGTTCATTCATTCATTCATATATTCATCATGCAGTCAACATTCACCCTGCACCTGCTACATCCTAAACAGTGTAATAAGTGCTGAGCTCAATTCATAGGAACACATTATAAGGTGGGGCCTTAAACAAGACATTACTTAACACTCTCACTGACTAGTTCTTCAGATATTAACAGCTCCTATCCTATTTTTCCAACATTTTCTATTGCCTTGACACAATTGATTTAGGAACTGGTGTTGTACCTGCAGTTCATAATTATTAATATGGACAGTCCTTTCATTGAACAGATGAGGAAACTGGGACTGAAAGTGGGGAAATAAATGCCCAAGGATGTATAGCATGTCAATAATAGAGCATGGGCTAGAATCTGTATATCATAACACCCTCGCCAAAAATCTTTCCATATTTCTTACTCCTCATAATTCACATAAGTGCCTTATTAAAGCTAGATGACAGGGTTAAAGAATGCCCCCAGAAGGATCATTCTTAACCTCTTATCTACTTACTGAAACCAAGAGAAGACAGTAGTAACATGACTGGAGGACAGCGGAGATGAAGGATGGAAGTGAAAAGCATATTCTTACAGTGAAGATGTTTACACTCAGGCTAACATCTTCAGGAAATGCTCAGAAAATGAAAGAGAATGCCCTTTGGTAGTTTAATAATCATTGACTTCTGCTTCAGGTCTTGACAGAGGAATGATTGTGGATTTGCTCTCTTGACAAAAAAACAAACAAACTATGAAACTGAACAAAATAATATGAAGCACCTGAATATATGGATACTGAAACTCACATAAAATATTAAATTCTTGCTGTTTTCAGGCATTGACAGATAGCACAGGACTTTGAGTCTTGAGTAAAGAAACATGATAAGTCCCACAATGACTTTGGCTTTCTGCCTGGGGCCTCTTTCTGCTTTTGGCACAGAATGGTGGGGCTCAAGCTGAAAGTTGATTTTAATGAGCTCAGAAGGCAGATATTGGAATTCTAGGCTACTGAAATAGCTGGATGTTACAGGACAAAGAAATAGAGAAAAGGAAGCCTTGTGGTAGGAGCAAGGATAGAGTTTTGTGTAGGGATTCACTTTGGGTTGTTGGCTAAGGGCTGACTGGCTGTGTATGTTTAGAATGAGACTTGTCTATGAGGCCCAGCACAGATTGCCTGTGGTGGGGCTAAGGACTGAATGATGATGCCAAAGTTCATGCACTGCTGGGAAATTGTAGGAGATTCTAGTCACCCGAATGAAGAGACCTCACTGAGCACTTAAGGCTTTCAGTTGAGACTCCAGAACAGCTATACCTTAGAGTGGGGACCATGCCCTTGAGTAAAGGCCACACCCTGGGGCTAAGTTCAAGATGGAAATAGAACTTAAAAAAAGAATTAATACACACTTGACCTTACCAAAAGAATCTGCCAGTAATTTACCTGCCTGCCAGGACAAAATCAGTGTCTCTAAAGGAAGACTGTATTACCCAAATTCTCTGCAGTTTGTCATCACAATGTCTAACATACAAACATAAATTAGTGGACATATAAAGAGTCAGAAGATGTGGCCCCTACTTAAGAGGGAAAAGCAATCAATAGACCCTGAAGTGACACTGAAGTTTGAATTTGCAGGCAAGTACTTCCAAGTTGCTATTATACGTACATTCAAAGACTTAGAAGGTGGATAAAATGAGTAAACATACAGAGAAATGGAAATTGTAAGAAATTTACCAAATAAAAATTCTAGTACTAGAGGTGAAATTTTAAAATTCACCAGATGAGATCAAAAGTGGATCAGAGATTGTATTAAAAAGGGTTAGTGGACTTGGATACTGATCAATAGAAATCACCTAATCTGAAAACCAGGGAAATAATATTGAAAAAAATTAACAGAACCTTGGTGACTTTGTGGGTTGATACCAAGAGGTCTACATGGGTGTGATTGTAATCCTGGAGGAAGAAGAGAAAGGAAATGGGGCAGAAGAATAATGCTGGAAAAAATAATTACCAAAACCTTCCCAAATTTGCTGAAAAACCTTAACTTACATTCCCAAGAATCTCAGCAAACCCCTAGCAGGAAAAATACAAAGAAAACCACACTTCAGCACATCATAGTCACACTGCTGGAAACCAAAGAAAAGGAAAATACTAAAAGTGGCCAGAGGAAATATGATACATTATATACAGAGAATGATGATACAAATGATGGATGACTTCTCATCAGAAACCATGGATGTCAGAGCGAGTAGAACATTTTTTTTAATGGCTAAAAGAAAAAAAAAAAAATCTCAAAATTCTCTTTTCAGAATAAAGTACCTTCAAGTGTGTTGGCAAAATAAAAGAGTTTTTCAGGGGCGCCTGGGTGGTTCAGTCATTGAGCGTCTGCCTTCGGCTCAGGTCATGATCCCAGGGTCTTGGAATCGAGCCCCGCATCGGGCTCCCTGCTCCATGGGAAGCCTGCTTCTCTCTCTCCCACTCCCCCTGCTGTGTTCCCTCTCTCGCTGTCTCTCTCTGTCAAATAAATAAATAAAATCTTAAAAAAAAAAAAAAGGGATGAGGAGTACTAGAAAGGAAAGTAAATATGGAAGACTGTTTATTATTAAAAAAATATATATTTGTATATATGTGTGTATATGACCATTTAAAGCAGAAATTTGTAACAATGTTGTAACTATGTAATGCGTGTGATGACTGTTGTGAAGGATGGGAGTGCACTTATACAATTGCTATGTACTTAAGGCTTACATGAAGTGGTACAATAGTAATTCTAAGTATATACTAAGTAATTCTAAGTATACTAAGTACGAAGTTAAGAATATATATTGCGATCCCTGGAAAGACCGCTAAAAAATAATGTAAAAAGATATAGCTAAAAGTCAAAAGAAAAATTAAAGTGGAATTCTAAAAAGTATTTCATTTACCCAGAACAATGCAGGAAAAGAGAAACAGGGAAACCAAAACAGATGAGACAGACCGAAAACAAATAGCAAAATCGTAGACCTGTATCCATCCAAATCAATAAATTACATGTAAATGGGCTAAATACTCCAGTTAAAAGATAGAGATTGTCAGACCAGATGAGAATGCAAGACTCAATCGTATACTGTCTGTAAGGGACACTCTTTAAATACAAAAGGACAAGGGACTGAAAATAGAAGGTAGTATGCAGAACGATGCTACCACCCCACCCTCATCCCCAGAAGCTGTGAATATCTTATGTAGCAAAAGGGACTTTGCAGATATGATCAGAGTGATGCACCTTGAGATGGGGCAACTATCCTGATTATACAGTGGCCCGTTCTAATCATGTGAGTCCTTAAAGGCAGAGAACCTAAAAAAGAAAAGAAAAGAAAAAAACAAAAATGGTAACTGTGTGAAGTGCAGGACATGTTACTTAGCTTGACCATGGTGATTATTTCACAGTGCATACATCTATCAAAACATCAAGTCATATACCTCAAATATAAATTATATATATAAATACAATTTTTTTTCAGTTATACCTCCATAAGAATGGAAAAAATAAAAGCCCCTCTCCCTCCACAAAACCCAGACCTGACCACAAGAAGAGCTAGCAGGAAGACCCTTTCCTGGCTGTGGTCAGGAGAGATGTTAGGGTGGGAGAAGCTGTAGTGACACTCTACCGCAGGCTGCAGGTGGACGAAGGCGCCATGAGGAAGGAGTGTAGGGGGCCTCTCGGAGCCAATAAGGCCAGGACATTATTCTCCTCTAGAGCCTCCAGAAGGAAAGCTGGCACTTCCAACACCTTGATTTTAGCTCAGACCCTTGAGATCTGTGTCAGACTTCTGACCTATTACCTCACAAAACAAAGACAATAAATTTGTGTTATAAGCTTTAAGTGTGCAGTAATCTGTTACAGAAGCAACAGAAAACCAGTGCAGGGTAGAGAAAGATGTATCAGACAATAGGAAAACCCAAATGGCTACATTAATACCAGGTAAAGTAAACTTAAAGACAAAAAGTGATGATTGCTTCTCGGCCTTTTGGCTAAGATCAAGTGTAAAGACAAAAAGTGATACCAGGGGCGCCTCAATGGCTCAGTTGTTAAGCGGCTGCTCAGGTCATGATCCCAGGGTCCTGGGATCGAGCCCCACGTCGGGCTCCCTGCTTGGCGGGAAGCCTGCTTCTTCCTCTCCCACTCCCCCTGCTTGTGTTCCCTCTCTCGCTGTGTCTCTCTGTCAAATAAATAAATCTTTAAAAAAAAAAAAGTGATACCAGTGATAAAGAGGGACATTTCATACTGATCAGGGTCAATTCATCAGGAAGATACAATAGCCATAAAAGTATATGTACTGAACAAGAGCTCCAAAATACATGAAGTAAAAATGGACAGAATTAAAGAAAGTGATAGACAAATCCACAATCACCAGTTGGAGACTTTAAACTGTTCTCTCAGCAGTTGATAGAACAATAGGACAAAACGAATCAGTAAACCAGTAAGGACTTAGATCTGAACAACAGTTGACCTAACTGACATTTTTAGAACACCATACCCAAATTTAGCACACACGTCCTTGTGCACACGGTACATTCACCAAGATAAACTACATGCTGGGCCATTAAACAAGTCTCCATAAATTTTAAAGGATGGAAAGACTACCAGGAAAAACAAAAGAAGAAGTTATACTAAGTATGTTCTTTGACCACAAAAGAATTAAATTAGAAATAAGTAACAATAACAGATGTTTAAAAAACACCAAAGAGGGGCGTCTGGGTGGCTCAGTCGTTAAGCATCTGCCTTCGGCTCAGGTCATGATCCCAGGGTCCTGGGATCGAGCCCCACATAGGGCTTTCTGCTCCACAGGAAGCCTGCTCCTCCCTCTCCCACTCCTCCTGCTTGTGTTCCCTCTCTCGCTGTCTCTCTCTCTCTCTATCAAAATAAATAAAATCTTAAAAAAATAAAATAAAAAAAAACACCAAAGAGTTAGAAATTAAAATGCTTCTAAATAATCCATAAATAAAAGAAATCATATGGAAAAATAGAAAATATTTTGAAGTAAAGGAAAAGCACAGTTATGTCAAAATTCATGGTTTGCTCCTAAAGCAGTGCTCAGAGGTAAAGGCGTATCTTTGCAAGCCTCTTGAAAGACATGTTCAACATTCAGAGTGCTTTCAGCTGTCCAGTGAGAACTGCTCTTCCTTTCAGACAGTCCTCTGGGCAGCTGTTTTTCACTGTATCGATCATAGCATTTTAATACATGTGTTCATTAGCATTCCAGCGTCTTCCTTTCTAGACTCCGAAAGCCCTTCAAGGACTTTAAAGATTGCCATCCTCTTCAGCGTTCTCTCTTGGTTCTGGCACAAGGCCTGAAAGAAGGATTGGGAATGAGCCTCATCTCCACGACAACCCGGTGGAGGCGGGCAGGGTCAGGCTTTGAGCCCCGTGGCTCAGGAGACCGAAGCCCCAGGTCACTCAGTGAACAGGTGACAGAGCCAGTTTTCCAGTATTCCTCACTCATGTCCCTGGCAGGCCCTCAGCTGCGGACGGAGCTGTCAGGGTTAGAAGTGTCTCCTCGACGGAGGGGCAAAACTTGATACCAAAGTCACTGTTAAACCTTCAGCAGCTATCAGAACATCATCTTGTAGCCTTCTTGCTCCGGAGGATCGGTGAGGGTACTTCTGAGTTCTCGGAGGCTCTTCATAAAGCCTTGAGGACGCCGTCCACACTGACCCCCGCTTTCTGCGGCAGGTGGGAAAAGCGAGGCCTAGGTGTGTCCGGGGGCTGTGGCCGAGCGGGGAGGCAGTGAGCAGGTGGGGGAGCGCGCAGCCCCGCAGGTCCCACCCCCAGCCTGCTGCTGCACCCTCACAGGAAGTGCTTCGGGGCTTGAGGCCGGGGCCTGGGGGTTCCGGGTGGTGCAGTGGTTACACCGCCCACGCCAGTGGGGCTCTGCGCGCTGAGCCTCTCGTTCCTCTCTCTGCTCCCTAGCTTTCAGTTTGTAACTGGGGTTCGTTTCCCCTTTGTCTCTGGTTCAGCTTCCTTTTCCTGTTTGGTTTTAAGTAGAGTCTAAACATCAAGTTGCTGCCCTCCGAGGGTCTGTGGTCCTCTGATCGGCATAGCCTGTGGGAGTACAGGACTCACCTCCTCAGATTTCCCTGTGCTAAAGCCTTTCAGCCATGGCCACGGGGTGAGTATGGGGACCAAAAAGGGGACAGAGGACTGTCAAGGGGGAACCTAGACTCATAATGGTGTAGAGCTGAAGGGACCATAGAAATCATCCCAGATCCCCTTGTTACACTAATGGGGAGATCAAGGACCAGAGGGCTGGGGACTTACTTACCCAGGGTCACACAGCAAGTTAGTAACAGAGCCCACCCCCTCTCCATCTGCTGGTCTGTCATTACTCGGGCCCATGTCTCCTGATGTCTGTGATCTTTAATGGCTTCTGTGTTGAAAGCCCTACTCAGAAGTCAGACATCTGCCTCAGATTGTAGAGGGGGTCTGAACCATCTAAGGGCGTTGTGGGTTGGCTCTGAGGTCTTTGGCTCTTCTCTCCAGAATGGCCTGAAAACATTCAGGTTGTTTTCTCTAAATACTGGGCAAAGAGGGAAGCACTGAGGTTCCTTTTTTAGTAGAAACTTCATGAACTGACTAGCAGAGTCCTGACCTGCTTGAGAGGTTGGTGACTGACTCAGGCCATCGGCCCCTCGGACTCCTGCTCGGTCCGTGTGTAGGCGGCAGCCAGTCCACATTGTGCACGTCTAATTGTGAGTGCACTCTCTAAAGATGGGGTGGCACTTTGGATGTGATTGTCCCCACCCTGCGACCCCATGAAAGATTGTAGGTGATAAGACAGTTTTATCCTCTGGGATTTTTGATGTTTGCTTGATTAACTCATTACAACTTTGTGTCTCAGCGTGAAATGATAATCCCTCACCTTACAAAGTACTTTACAGTTTCCAAAGTGCTGTTTCACCAGTTTTCTTACCTGGTTCTTTCAACCGCGTCGGGTGGATCAGGAAGGTGCTATCACTCCGGCTTTGAGGAGGAAGAAGCCTAGCCCCTGGAAAGCAGTGGCACTGGCCCAGGGTCGCACAGCTGGGAGAGGCAGGACAGCCCCACCCTGCGTTTTTTCCAGGGCTCCACACAGGTGCTCTGGAAGCATTTGGCAGTGAGCTAATAAAACTGGCCCTACAGTAAGTAGCTCTTGGCCGATACTCCTCCTTCTCAGCAGAAGCGGGTATTTGGTCAGGGGGCGTAGCAGCCTTGGCCGGGCTCTTGGAACCCTTTCCTCTAGGCCCAGAGTCGCCAGGGCCAGGGAAACCCGCTGTCTCTTTATGGTTGGCTTTATTCCTGCTCCTTTGCAACCGGGTTTCTATCATTTTAGTAATTTTCCTATAACTTTAAAGGACTTGTAGGTGGAGCTGTGGAGAACAGAATAATTTCAAAGGCATGTGAACTTCCAGAGTGGGTAAGGACCAGAGTCGTTTTCAGCTGTGAATTACAGTGTGAAAAGCCCAGGCAGTTTGCTCTATCCTGTCAACTGCTGCTGCAGAAAAATGAATCTGAAGTAAATGGGGAGGAAGCAAAACAGTTTTTTTAAAGGTCTTTTTTTTTTTTTTTTTAAGATTTTATTTATTTATTTGAGAGAGAGAGAATGAGAGAGAGCACATGAGAGGGGGGAGAAGCAGACTCCCTGCCGAGCAGGGAGCCTGATGTGGGACTCGATCCTGGGACTCCAGGATCATGACCTGAGCCGAAGGCAGTCGCTTAACCAACTGAGCCACCCAGGCGCCCTAAAGGTCTTTTAAAATAGTAAGAGTCTTAAGAGTTTTCCATCTTGAAAGGCCCTAGAGATGATCCATAGCCGATCATCCAGGTTAGTGGTGCTTTAGGCCTCTTACCCTCCACTTCAACCAAATTAACTGTCTTTTATCTTGTTTAAGTATTATTCGGTATTTCTTTGAGGGAAAAAAATGTGCATTGTTGGCAGTGTTGGTTTTGAAGTCTGAAAACGTCCTCGCGAGCCCAGTTCTGAGGTATACAGATCAGGAAATGGAGGCGCAGAGTCCAGGCAGGACTGGTCTGGTGGATGAAGTAGTGGCCCAAGCCTCCCCACGCAGGGCTGCTGGGGCACCATCAGAAGCAACAAGCACAGCAGCTAGAAAACCTGCAAGCTCTTTGGTTCTCCTCCTGCTGACCTAACGGGAATATAACATCTAGGTTCAGAGTCACCATCGTGCCTGTGGTGGGGATCCACAGGGCCTTCGAACCATGAAAACTTGTCTTCCAGCCCCCGCTCTGGCCACCCATAAGCCAAGAAGCATTTCCCCGCGTGCTTAGCCCTGGGCTGGGAGCGGGAGTGCGCCGAGCACATGGCCATGTCCAGCCTGCTCTCGTTGGCAGCGTTGCCTTTCATTCTGCCAGCAGTCCCGTGGGCAGTAAGTCTTGTTTTTATTGCTTCCATTGCACAGAGGAAGAAACCAAGGCAAAAAAGGAGCACCTTGCCAGGAAACGTAGCCTTGAGCTCCTGGCTCCTGCCTCCAGAGGCTTAGTTCTTTGCCCTTCCGCACTGCCTGAGAGCTGGTCTCTGCTCAGAGATGTAGAGACACGCAGGGTCGGGGAGACAGCACTCAGGAGTAGAGAGCCACGAGTCCCCAGCGCCACGCGGCACACACAGTGATGAGTGTAGACGGGAAGGGCAACAGGAGCTGAGAAGGTGGGGCTACCAGGAATGACTCTGAGGAGAAAGTGGGACCTCGGGTGAACTCTGAAGGATAGCGCATGATCTTTAGAAAGGAACCAAACAAGCATCCCAGTCAGCATCAGCCAGGGGCTGCTCTGGGTCCCAGGGGAACAGGGGAACGAGAGAGGCCGTCTTGTCCTGAAACTGTACCGGAGGCAGGGTAGGGAGGAGAGTCAAGAAACCATAAGTCAAAGATAAGAGAGAGACCAAACAGTACCAGAGGCTGGTTGCAAATGACTACGCACCAGGTGAGGGACATTTATTCAGACACCTTAGCCATGAGGTCACGAGGCTGCCATGCAAAAATCTGAACATGGAACATGAGGTGGGGGCACGTGGGGAGAGACAGCAAGTGTAAAGGCCCTGACAGGGGAACAGTTTGGTGGGGTCAGGGGTCAAGGAACAGGGAGGCTGAAGCTATATGAACCAAGGGAGAGGGAAGGGTGATACGGGCCGAGAAGTGGACAGGCCTTCTCACACAGCCGACAAGCCTGGTGAGGAGGTTAGGTTTTATTCATTGTGTCTCAGGAAGCCTTTGGAGGGTGGTTAGCACAAGGAAAGGCATCGATGGAGATTTAGGAAACTCATCCTGGCCACTGGGTGGCTAATGCTCTGTGTTGTGGCAAGAGTGGAGGCAGGAAGACCTCCGGGCGCTCTTGCGGTTGTCCAGGTAGGAGGGGGCAGCTGGGGCTGGGGCTGGGACTGGGGCGGTCAGTGTAGGTGGGGAGCGGTAGCCGGATTCGGGATGCGCTTTGGAGGAACGGCCTCCAGGACATCCTGCTGGGTCACCTGTGGGTCACCTGTGGGTATAAAGGAAAGTGAATCAAACCGGACTCAGGTGGCCTTGGTTTCTTTTGCCACAGTGGGGGTGGGAGGCTTGATGTAAGCAGCTGGAGTGCCAGCTGGGGGGTCCGTAGGGTTTTTGAGCCTGTGCAAGACAGGCTCCCAGTAAATGTCAGTCGAACAAGTCTGCACTGAGTGGGAACCAGCTGATCCCAGGGTGCGGTAGGAAAGACTCCTGGAGAGAGTGTCTGCCCCTTTCCGGTGGAGCCAGCTAATTTCAGTCCCTTCCCTTGTCTCCCTCTTGTCCTTATTGTGCTTGGTTGGTGTTTTGTTTTTTCTAAAGGCTTATCACCTTCCAACATACTACATAACTTATTTATTTATTTTTTTAAAACCTACGTTGTGAAGTTTCTTTTTTTTAAGATTTTATTTATTCATTTGGGAGACAGAGAACACAAGCAGCGGGAGAGGCAGAGGGAGAAGGAGAAAGCAGACTCCCCACTGAGCTGGGAGCCAGACATGGGGCTCGATCTCTGGACCTGACCTGAGCCAAAGGCAAACACTTAACCATCTGAGCCACCCAGGCGCCCCTTACTTATTATTTTATTATTTATCCAACTCTCCACACCTGTAGAATCTAAGTTCCAAGAGAGGAGAGGCTTTTGTCTGTTTTGCTCACTGATGCAAAAACAATATACATTTATCGAATTGCTGGATTTCATTAACTACTTCTGATGCATGATTCTGGAGATGCCCGGGCTACCAAAGCTCCTGCTCAGTGGTGCTTCCCAGCGTGGCATGGTAGAGAAGAGGCCAGAAAAGCAGACGTTTTGCTTGCTGTCAGGTAGTGCAGGTGCCAAGGCTCCCCGTACAGTCGGTAGTTGGGGGGCTGCTCGTGCATTCTAGCTGCTGCTTGCCCCACCGCCCTGCAGATGTTGGATTCGTGGAGGTGTGAGAAGCCTCACACAGCCTGGGTCCGGCCCACACCTTCGCCTCTGCGGCAGGGTTTGGAAGACCCCTCTAAGAGGAGCTGGCGTTTCCTTGGACGTCTTACCCTCACAGGCGAGTCAGAGAGCCCCAGAAGCTTATAGTCAGACAGGCCCTTGCAGATCACGTTGTTCAGTAGCTGCTCCCAGGGACGTGTAGCCAGACCATTTGGAGAGCTTTTTGAAACTTCTCTGTCTTCTCGTTCCAAAGAATCAGATGTGCCTCCAGTTAAGGCACATTATCACAATGATTCTAGGCCGTTCTCATGAGAGTGTGTTGTGTTCCTCGGGTGTCCTGGGCCGAAGATGGCTGACAACTGATCTCATCCAGTGGTTTTACTTTGGTAGCTGAACCCATAAAGGCGGAAAAAGAACAACAGCTACCCTTTCTAGAGTGTTCCGTGCCAAGCATTTTTCCGATCATGTGATGTACACTGTATTTAATCCTCATCCTCTGAGGTGTGGTACCATTAGTCCCAGCTTGCAGGTAAGAACAGGGTTCAGCAAAGAGGTCACTCATTCCAGGTCATGGTGGTATCACTTGACAGAGTTGGATTTGAAACCAGATCTCTTGTGTTCTCAAAAGCTAAGCTTAGCTGTATCCTCTTGAAGGAACTTGCCCCAAATTGCAGAGTCAAGGTTAGGATCAGGGCCTCCTAATTTCTGTTATCCTCTGTAGTCTCTGATTTCACACCGTTCATACCACGAGAGACAGGGAGACCTCCTCTGTCCTCCTGTGGCACCCTGTGCCTGTCTCTGTCAGTCATTCATCATCTGCGCACCCAGCCTGCCACAGGACATGGTATCACTCCTTTCTGCCTGTCCCTGCACTTACTTAGATGTGTAGTGAACTGAGCCGATTGCCGTGCTGATGAAGGGATATTAGCTGGGGCTCGACCAGGTCTCGTTCCTTGGCTATTAATTTACCCTTGGAGATAAGCATACTGCCCCAGTCCTTGGTCCAGCCAGATCTCTATAGCTGTCCCAAGGCTGTGCTAAAACCCATTCCATTTCCACACGTGAGCAGAATCATAGACTGTGAGGACACAGGCACGTATCGGAACTTATAAATGTTTTTGAGGTTTGAGTAGTGCCAGTGTCCACATGGACAATCAGATGGCTCCCCACGGAAAGGGCTGTGTTGGTGGCCTTGAAAGAAAGTGTGGGAAGGAGGCGTGAGCTTCTGTCTAAGAATATCAGACTCTCTCAACAGTTGGTTGGAGTGTTTTTTCCAGATTCCACTAGACTCCACAGAGAAGTGGAGAGCAGCTGTCCAAGCATCTGGGCTGGTGGCATTGTAACAGGGAAAAGGCAAACATCTTGATTGCAGGTGACGTAGCAGTCTGATCCTCCCAACCAATTTGGGTGGAAGAAAAGATGTCTGGAATCACACTGAATTTAGGCTTCATTCACCCCAAGCTTTCCTTTCATTCTGACGCTTACAAAAATGGGGCTCAAACAGTCAGCATTTGAGTTTCTGCGTGTGAAAATACGCGGACCTCACCCGCTGTTTTCGTTGCTGTAGTTGAGCCGTTCTCAAATGTGGTCAGGAGAACCGCCCTAGTAGGGGTCTGTGGGTCAAAACTATATCTATAACAACACTAAGACATTGTCTGCCTTTGTCACTCTTATCCCACAAGCGCACAGTGGAATTTTCCAGAGGCCACATGACATTGTGTTGACATTGTCACTGTGACAGGTAATGAAATGTGTGCTTGTGCGTTCCTGTGTTTTAAAAAATTCTCAGTTTTAATTTCAACTGTGGTAAATACAGATAGACTTAACTACATAAACAGAAGCTTTTTGGCATCCTCAGTAGTTTTTATGGGCGTAAAGGGATCCTGAAACAAAAGTGTCAAGAAGCACCTCTGTCGAACCGTCCATTGTGTGCGTGTACACGCGCGGCAAGCATAGAATTGGTAAGCGCCCCGTCCAAGACGGCGGCTCCTGCGGCACAGGAGGGGCCCTCAGGTCTGGGGAGAAGGTGCAGGGGTCCACTTGAGGGGACACCACATTCCGAAACTGTGTGGTGGCACTGTGGGAACCCACCTCTCACAGGCATGAAATATTTCAGAATACATGTTTTAAGCTGAGAAGATAACATTAAGCATGTTTTGAGCCTGTTGCCCCTAAAGGGGGAAAAGTCACCCTATGAATGGTTAACTAACTCCCAAGGGGGAATGTACCTTACACTGGAGAGATCTGGCGGTCATTCCCTTAATCCACTTTGCCTTTGGAAGAGGAGGCAACTCCCAATATGTGCCTCCTGCTGGGCTGGGATCCAGTAAGTACCCACCATCACCTATGTTGGGTTCTGGCCATTCACTCTGAATCTAGCCGTGAGGAAACAGCCCAGAATGTGGACAGCCTACAAGGCAATTGGCCTGAACTCTGCCCACAAAAAAGTCAACATCGATGAAAAAAAGTGGCCTAACATTCTAGCTTAAGAAAGAGTATGCAGAAAAACTAAGGATGTAATGTGTGGTGATTAACGTAACAATAAAAAGTTTTTAAAAAAAGAAAGAGTATGCAGACAGCCCATCCAAATGTAATGCATGAGTAGATCCTGGACCCATAAAAATCAGAACATTTGGGGGAAATTGGATAACTTTATATGGGCTCTGTATTAGCTATTAGTAAAGTATTTTCTTAGATGTAATAATGGTATTTGACTTACACATTAGGATGTCCTTATGTTAAAGAAATGTGTGCTAAAAACCTTAGGATTGAAGTATCACGATATCTGCAACTTTCAAATGGTTCGGAAAAAAAAAACATAAAAGAGATAAGTCACATGTGGTAAAAATGCTTTACTATAAGTAAAGCAGAAAAACCCCATTGTATGGCAGAAAGGAAGATCTGTGGTCTAGACACGGCCCTTCCACATAACACCACGGGATGCTGGGAAACATACTCCCCTTCTCCAGGCCTGTTTCCTCCATCTAAATAAAGTACTTGTGATTATTTCTCAGCTCTGACAAAGCTGTGATTCCAAGTCCCTCTGTTCCTCAATCACTGAATTGGGACATCGTAGTGTAGGCAAATTTATCCAAAGGTATTTATTGAGCAATCACTAGTCACAGGTACTAGGGCTACAGAGATGAACAATGTTTTTACCTTTTTTTAAGGTTTATTTATTTATTTATTTGACAGAAAGACACAGCGAGAGAGGGAACACAAGCAGGGGGAGTGGGAGAGGGAGAAGCAGGCTTCCCGCGGAGCAGGGAGCCCGATGTGGGGCTCGATCCCAGGACCCTGGGATCATGACCTGAGCCAAAGGCAGACGCTTAATGACTGAGCAACCCAGGTGCTCCTGAACGATGTTTTTAAAACAAACCAGAAAAAGAACTGTCCTCATGGGGGAGAGAGAAAACCAAAAGACCTTCAATACAGTGATAAGTGGTATAAGGAAAAGTGAAGCAGCCTCTTCTCAGTGGGAAGGGATCACTCTCCCAGGAGGTGACACAGAGGACAGGCTGGAGGAGAGTCCCGGCAGAGCAGGGCCTGGCATTTGAGCTACCCTGGCATCAAGGCCTGGCCTGCGGGCTCTGCACCTGCCCCTCCAGGGGATGAGCCCAAGCTCTGAACACTCCACAAGACAGAACCCAATGGTCCAAGTCCCACCTGGAAACCCGAGGTGATTCTCCAGGCCACAGTGAAGAACCTGCTGGAGACCTTGGTTTTCTCTGTAGAGACTGACAGAATAAGAGGTCATGACGGCTCTGCGTGTGGGGACAGAGGCACTTCATACTGATTCCACCCAAGTCTCCACTCATGCAGATCTGCCATTACCAGAGCCAACATTTCCTCACTCAATGTGGTAGTTCGGGAGCTAACCATGTTAGTAAACTACACTCCTGTTTATCTTCTCAGATGTATCCAAGCTCCAAGAAACTTAAAACCTAGTCAAGAAAGAGCACGTCCCTCATTTTACAGAGCCTTGCATGTACTCCCCTGAAGCCAAGTGGCTAATGACAGGCCAAGTCTGGGCAGAGCTCGGACTTTGATGCAGGGCTCCCTTCACTTCCCACACCGTCTCCATGATGGACAGTGTTGATTGGATGCCCCTGGCCTGTGTTTTTGATACACCTCTGGTCCCTGGCTCGCACCAACCACCCAGACTTTTCCTGACTTTCTGCCCCTGCTCACTGGGAAAGACTGGTCAGGAAAGAGGCAGTGTTGCAATGAACCAAGCTACTAGACTGTCAGCCAACAGAAAGTTGTAGAAAGGGGCTAAGAGGACGAGAACGAGGGCAAGTCTGTCACCTCTGGTGACTGGAAGGCCACCGATGGCCCTGGAGAGAGGGGCTGGAGTGGAGCAGGTGGGGGCCCTGCGCTCTGCTGGCAGGGGCCCGGAGGAGCCGGCACAGTAGGCAAGGGGCGAGGGGTGCAGCGTGTGTTCGTGGAGGCGGAGTTGAAGGGTGAGTGGGAGCACCCAGGGAGTGAAGCCATAGAAGCCAGAAGCAGAGGCCTCCAGAGATGGGAGGAAGACATGTTGGGGACAGGTCACTTCATGTAACATGGGGACAAATGTGATCACTTGCTCATGAGGGTTGTTGAGCATCCCATGACATCACACGGGCTTTGACTGCGAGGGACCCGCACATTGGGCAGGAGGGGCGCTTCATGCTTCAGAGAGAGAGGATGGCGAAGGAGAGGACGGTCCCCTCCCCACTGCACCTTGCCGTGGTGCTGGGGGGTAGCTTCGCACACCAGAGTGCCCAGACAGGTTTCCATGGCCCCCACCCCCCACGGCAGTTGCCCTGGTGCCAGCCGAGGGGCTTCCTTCCGGATGATTCTCAGCCCGCTTTTCAAGTTCACTTTTGTTGCTTACATGTTGAAAGTAAACAAGTCAGGACTTTACCAGCCGCCTCAGAGTCTGGCTCTGTTTGTGCTTGGCTTTGGGAACATTTATTTATGACCACTTCTCTCTGGCCTCCCCTATTCCCTCGTCATTTCCTAGTTCGCTCAGCACCTGCTGAGCCCGGGCTCATGAGGGCCGTGGCCCCGGACTACATCAGGGAGGGCATGGGGGGTAGCTGATGGCTCACACTGGGGCCTGCCCTCCAGCAGCTCCCCTTCTTGGGAGGAAGATAAGCCAGAATAGCTATCACAAGGCTTGAAAGTGATCAGAGGACACAGGGCCAACGAGGGCGGCAAGGGGCAGACACACACTTGTTGAGCACATGGACTGTACTGGGGTACTGGGCACCTGCATAGAGAAAAACAGCTACGTTTTCTTGGCTCCATCTTTAGAAGAGAATTCCTCCCGTAGAACCCCATGATTTCCCTGTGGTGGCACTGGCATGTGCCCGTTTCGTAACTGTTCATGTTTCCTGCTAGACTGTAATATCCTTCAGGGCGGGGACCTCTCCTGTTCATCCCCAGAGGCTCGCGGCGCGCCTTTTCCCTAGTAGTTACCAAGTGAACGGGGATGAACCAGATGTTTGCTGAAGGCAGTAGCACTTGGCCTGAGCTTTAAGGGAAGGTGAGACGCAGACCTGTGGACGCAGGAGGGAGGAGGCACCTTAGGCGGAGGGAACTCCTTTCTTCTTCAATTTCTTGAGTAATACTGGCAAGACATTTTAACTGGCCCAGCGTCAGGAGGATGCTTTTGTGGTCAGCCCAGGCTTTACCACCAGGCTGCCAGTTGGGCTGTGCGGACAGACTGCCCTTCCTCACAGTTGGTGCCAGGCACAGTGTGGGCAGCCCAGTGCCCAGAGAGCACAAAGAATTTGCCCTATTGTCTCGAGATGCCAAAGACAAACAGGTGGGACAGGAATTGTGGCCTAACCCTTTGACCACCCCACAGGGAAGCCTTGAGGAAGCGGTCCTTGTGTTGGTGGCACTTATGGCCAGCAGAGGGACCCGAGGTAGAAGGCTGTTGGGAGTCCCCTGCCATGAGAGCTGTTCTGTGCCAAGGCACAGGATATGCTAGTTGGGTTCAGAGAAGGACCATCTAACTCAGCCTGGGGCTTCCAGGAGAGCTTTCTAGCAGAAGTAATATGTATCTCAAGTCTGTAGGATGAGTAGGAATTATTGGTAGACTAGGCTGGAAAAAGCATCCCAGGCCGAGGGAATAGCAAGAACTAGAGCAGAGGGGCATAGAGAAGAGGGAGAGTGGTTCACGAACAAGGTGGGCAAGGCGCAGAATGTGAAGGGCCACGTGCCCGCCAAGAGCAGGGACTGGATCCCAGTCTTCGGTGCTGTGGGGCTCCAGGTGCTATTCCAAGTGTTTGTACATGCGAAGGATCTCCTGAAGAGGGGTCTGAGAATGTTGCATTTTAATAAACACCTTACCTGATTCTTACGCTGCGCACAGTTTTGAGAACCATGGGCACAAAGTGAGAAGAGAAGAAATTCCAAATGGTTCGCATTGGGGAGCACCAAGATTTAAAGTGGTTTTACGATCTGTTTTGGAGCAAAGTCCCCTTGAGAACACAGTAAAAGCCTCCTTCAGAAAGTTTGCACACTCACTTCTGCAAATAATTTCAGGGAGTTTTTAGACTCGTTAAGCCTTTCTGTGGCCCACTTTCACACCCCTCCTGTAAGTGGCGAGTAGAAGACCTCGAACGGAGAAGCCTTCAAGGAGCCACCAGAGAGAAATGAGGGCCGGGGAATAGACAGAGGCAGAGGCAGGAGAGATTTTCAAAAGTATGGACATTGTCGCAGCATTTGTTCAGTAAGAGGTGAGAGGTCTGAGAACTGCAGAGCAGCTGCCTGCACTGGGAAGCGCGCACCAGCAATTTTGTGCAGAGCTATTTAAGTGTATGTACATCAGGGACAGAAGCCAGGTTCCAAAGGGGCCTGGAGCATGAGCAAGTGGCAGGGAGATGGGGGAAGCAGGCAGACAGGAGCCTGATGGAAGAGAAGGGAGAGCCAAAGGGAGCAGCCAGGGGTAGGCAGCGGGCACCCACTCACACCGACTGACATCAAACTCACGTTCATGGGTGTTTATCAGGTGCTTAACCCTGTGTTGGCTATTGAGTGAAAGATAAAGAAGGCACTCCCAGGAGGGTGACTGCTCACCCTGGTCTACCTGGGACTGTCCAGGTTTTCATACCAAATAACCTGCCTCCCAGGAAACTGCTCAGTCCCAGGCGAACCCGGTCCCCAGTCCTGCCAGGGAGACAGAGTCGGACAGTGTGATGAGCTGTTCTGTCTGCAGGGGGCGACTATGTCAGGGCACTGGGCTGAGCAGAGGGCTTTGCCAGAGCTGGGGGACTGGGAGGTACATCTGAGGACAGGGCATGTGGCTCCTTGGCCAGAGGGGTTGGAGAGGGCAGCCCGCCCTTACCCAGAGCAGCCTTCCGTCTCCCCAGGCCTGGGCAGGCAGGTGGGCGAGGCTGAGGGGCTCCTGCAGGCCCACCTCAGAGTTGCAGCTTCCCAACTCTCCAGTCCCAGGCGTTGTGAGACAGAGAACAGTGTTGGTAATCTGTAACAGATGCTTTTACTTGGCAGCTACTTGCTCTCGGAGAATAAATGGAGTAGGATTGTAAATGGAATGTTCCCACGGGCTCACAGTCATAAACGCATTTACTCAGAGTCGTGTATTCAACAAACAGTTATTAGTGTGTACAACATATAAGGGACTGGGGTTACAAAGGGGGAAACAGCAAGGTCCCGCTTCGAGGAGCTCGCAGTCTAGTGGGGAAGGGGATGCAGACGCAGATACTGAGGAGCAGGACCAACTGTGAAGTGCTGTGATAAGCCGCAGGGACAGCGCAGTGCTGCGGGGGCCGCCTCTGGCCAGAGGGGTCTCAGTGCTGTACTGTTCCCAGCCCATCCCCAGACCCAGTTCTCCAGCAAGCATCCGTGGTTAGCCCTGTTCCTCTCTGTTCCCTTTTTGGCTTTACATCCTTTGTCCTTACTTGAATTTACACACTGTCCTTTAAGTGTTTGTTGAAGAAGCCTTGAAAGATACTTGGAGGGTGGAAGGAGGTTCCCAGCTGACTGCCCCGGAGGGCACGTGGCTGGGATGGAGGGTGTGAGCCTGGGAGAAGTTCAGAAACTCCTTCCCAGTCATGTCGGTCAGGTCCCACAGCTGGGGGGGCAGAGATCCTGCACTTTTCCAGAAGCACTGATAGGGCAAGAGCGTAAGGCGGACTTTCGGCCACCTGCAGGGCAGGCTGTGCCACAAGCTAGTTTTCTCTCCAAACACGTGAGTGGTTTTTTTATGTCAGCTCGAGGAAGATCCCTGGTTGCATACAGAAAGTTCGGGGTGCGGCTTGCTCATTTTCTTTTTAAGTGAGGGATATCAACAGATCTTCAGGAGCAGTCTCTGATGTGTGGTCTGAAGGGGTTAAATGCTGAACCAGTGACAAGACCTTGCTTGGGCCTGGGCTCAGAAAGTACTGGGGCGCCTGGGTGGCTCAGTCGGTGAAGCGTCTGCCTTCAGCTCAGGTCATGATCCTGGGGTCCCAGGATCAAGCCCCTCAGGCTCCCTGCTCAGCGGGGAGCCTGCTTTGCTTCTCTTTCTGCCCCTCCCCCTGCTCTGCTCTCTCTTGCTATCTCTCAAATAAATAAATAAAATCTTAAAAAGAAAAAGTACTCACTGCTGTCTGATGGACCCCCGCGGTCAGATTAGCCTTGAACAGTTGGGGAAACCAAGGCCCAGAGTCACACAGTCTTTCTCCTCTAAGCTCCTGACAAAAGGGTTCTTCAAAGCTTCGTGAATGTCTCACCTGCCTCTAGGAGGGAAATGACAGGCTTCAATATTTACAAATTCCTGTGCCCACAAATACCTGTACAAAAGCCCAGATGACAATGGGATTGGATGACTTTGTTCCAAGAGAACCTTCTTCTGGGAGAGAGGCTCTGGTGGTTCCTACTGCTCAGAGCAGCCTGTTAGGTCCCCAGGGGAAAAGTCCACCAGCCGGTGATGGGGTACCATATAGAACAAACCAAGCACTGTATTTTGACTGATTTCCCCCACCAATCAGCTGGTTGTTTTGATCACATAAAGACAGCCTGTCAGAGATGAAGCCCTCCTCAGAACTGACCTCAGCTTCCCCCCCAGCTTCATGCACTTTGGGGCTCCCCAGAGCCGGGAGGGTGGGGAGCTCTCGAGGCCATGTGGGCACAGGCGCAGATTATATGCGGCCTGCTGAGGGGAAGGAGGAACTGTCTGTTTTCAGTTAGTAAAGGGAATTTTATATATACGTTTTTTGTAAATAGTTCATACGTCCGGTCAGTAATAGTTTTAAAAAAGAAAACATTTGTCTGACTGCCCTCAAATGATAACTGATGGAGACAAATGAAGTGTCTGATGCGTGTGGATGGTACGGAGTTTTCATATCCAGGGAAGACGCAGAGAAGACCATTGTCTGGATGGAGCTCAGAGACCGTGTCTGGGCTGGGTGGCAATCAAGATTTTATGAAAACAAAAATCCCAAAGGGATATAAGCAAGGTGAATCTTTAGTAGAAGAAATGGGTATTTTCTTGCATTTAGGTTTTGTTAGTGGAGATAAAATAAGCTGAGACCAGCAAGCGCTATTCAAATGGGGAAGAAAGAATAGGGTTTTTTGGTTTAACTCCAAGCTCAGTTTGAACCTGAAGTATTAACAACAAGGAGCCGTGGCTATAATTACAACAAGAAAATTCGTTCTTGGCGTTCCAGCGCCTACTAGGGGCAAGCACAGTAGTGGGTACCTTCCACTGTCCCCCACACCACCCCAAGAGATGAGTGGTGACCCCAGGCACACGCCAGCCTCCAGGAGCTGCGGTTCCTGGCAGAGCACGCTGGCTGTGCGCCTCCCCCACCGAGAATCCCACATCCCCGTCCTCAGCTCGCCTGCGGTTGCAGCTCTTCGTCTGAAACACACGCAGTGTTTTCTCCAGAAAGCCCCTCCAGGTTCACTGAAGTGTGTGATGAGTTGTCGCATTTTCGGGGTAGTTGCGAGCTGTTTGAGGGCAGGGACTGTCATATTCGTCTCTGCATCACTAAATGTTTTTGACTCACTGGCATCTGTGCTTGTCAGACTAAGATGAAAATATCCTACCCAGGGGCACCTGGGTGGCTCAGTCGTTAAGTGTCTGCCTTCGGCTCGGGTGATGATCTCGGGGTCCGGGATCGAGCCCCACATCGGGCTCCCTGCTCAGCGGGAGGCCTGCTTCTCCCTCTCCCTCTGCCTGCCACTCCCCCTGCTTGTGCTCTCTCTCTCACTCTCCCTGATAGATAAACAAACAAACAAACAAATAAAATACTGAAAAAAAAAGAAATAAATATTTTAAAAAATAAAATAGGGGGGGCGCCTGGGTGGCTCAGTCGTTAAGTGTCTGCCTTCGGCTCGGGTGATGATCTCGGGGTCCGGGATCGAGCCCCACATCGGGCTCCCTGCTCAGCGGGAGGCCTGCTTCTCCCTCTCCCTCTGCCTGCCGCTCCCCCTGCTTGTGCTCTCCCTCTCTCTCTCTCGTCAAATAAATAAATAAAATCTTTAAAAAAAGAAAGAAAAAAAAAGGGTGCCTGGGTGGCTCAGTTGGCTAAGCGACTGCCTTCGGCTCAGGTCATGATCCTAGAGTCCCTGGATTGAGTCCCGCATCGGGCTCCCGGCTCGGCAGGGAGTCTGCTTCTCCCTCTCACCCTCCCCCCTCTCATGTGCTCACTCGCTCTCATTCTCTCTCTCTCAAATAAATAAATAAAATCTTAAAAAAAAAAAGAAAGAAAGAAAGAAAAAAAAAATCCTACCAAGTCGTGGGACCCAGATGCTAAGGGAACACGTGTCAAAGCGGGACTCACTGGAGGAGAGTGACTGGCATGACAAGGGTGCTTGCAGCTCTGTCCTGTGGATAACGACGGGTGGGAGGACGAAGGTGTCCCTTTAGCTGTCCAGTGGGCTGTCACGGCCTATCCAAAACACCTTTATACTGGAGGACAGTGAGTGCAGTGTCGCTCAGAACAAGGCGGGACGGCCTCACAGCTAAAACCACGTCACAACAAAATGGTCTGCTTTGGAGAGCAGTTTCTGTTGAAGTCTTAGTCTGCCTGCATGTAAGGCTGCTTTAGAAGGCATGCCACCTGGGACGCGACAGTGTCCTCTCTAGGCCCTGAGATTCTGCAGTGAGTGTTGATTAAGCATCTACTACGTGCCAGGCCCTGGGCCCGCAAAGAACGAGACAGGCATGCCCCACCTGCCCTATAGCAGGGCATGTCACTTTGAGTGTTCCAAGAGGCAGACACCAAGACCCTTCAGATGATTAGGGTGCAAGAGATTTATGGGGAATCGTCAGTGAAGGACAGAGGGAGCAGGCAGGGGGAGCCTCAGGCCATGAGGCAGGTCTGCAGTGTGTGAAAGAAGGAAGGGCGCAAGGGCTGAGTGAGAGGCATCTCAGGCTGATGTGGGGCCCCGAGTGAAGGTTTCCCCTGTGGAAGAGCCACATGTCAGGCAGGAATGAGCTGGCTCCATCAGCCCTGCTATGTTAGTCATTGGTAGAGAGTGTCCCAGAGAAGCATGGCCTCTTCTGCATGCCTCGGGGAGGTTGGGGGGAGGGGAGGCGGCAGCAGGGACGTTGGTCAGCTCTGCTCCCAGAACAGGTTCTCTCTTTTTTTTAAGATTTTATTTATTTATTTGACAGAGACACAGCGAGAGAGGGAACACAAGCAGGGGGAATGGGAGAGGGAGAGCAGGCTTCCCGCCGAGCAGGGAGCCCGATGCGGGGCTCGATCCCAGGACCCTGGGATCATGACCCGAGCCGAAGGCAGACGCTTAACGACTGAGCCACCCAGGCGCCCCACACAACAGGTTCTCTTGAAGGAGATCTGAAGGGCGCACTTCAGTGGCTGACACACAGGGGTTCTAGAAAGCGTTGCCCATCACACCATATCTTCCCAATTTGCTTCCCCAGAATCCTCTCAAGGGCTTCCATGGTCACATGCCAACAGGTGGTAGAGCTGGGATTTCAGCTCAGATCCCTCTGACTTATGAAGTCAATGTTGTGCTGCGTATCTCGGGATCTCTCCTAGCCCCTGAGAGCATCAGGAACACACACCTGCTTGCCTGTTCACGGCTAGCCACGGAGTGTGTGAGCAGCCGTAAGTGACACAATCTAGCCCACAACTTGACCTGTGCTCAGTTCACATTGGGATGGAACCATGATTTGAGCCAAGGTCTGTCTGCTTCTGTGGACAGTCTCCTCTCACTTGTGCTAGACTTCATGAGAACAGGGCCCCAAAGACATAGCCAGAGGAGGAGAACTCCTCCTAAGTATAGTCTTTTGAGAAATACATGGTTTCAGGCTCCCAAACTCAGAGAAGTCAAAGCATAGCCACATTTTTGTTTTTTTTTTCTCCCTCCTTCTGGGAGGACCCACGCCTATTTTGATCATCACTGATTTCCCCTTAAATATTTGTTGAATGAGTGACGAATTATCGGGGGGAGGGGAAATAGCACAGTTGTACAACCAAAACCTTACAATTCACTCCCGATACATCTGCCCACCACAGAGCTCTTACACGGCGTGTCGGCTGCCATCAAGCACATGCGAGACTCCCGAACCCCAGAGCACAGCTGGGGGGCCAGCAGGAAATTGGAGGCCCAGCACTGGCACATTAAGTCAGTGGCTGGACAGCCATGAAATGTGTGTAGAGGTTCCTGTAAAGCCAAGTGGAGGAAGACATGTGGAAAGGCTTGTATATGCACCAGACACAAAATTGCTGTTAAGATTATAAGTCTAGGGCGCCTGGGTGGCTCAGTCGGTTAAGCGACTGCCTTCGGCTCAGGTCATGATCCTGGAGTCTCGGGATCGAGTCCCGCATCGGGCTCCCTGCTCGGCAGGGGGTCTGCTTCTCCCTCTGACCCTCCCCCCTCTCATGTGCTCTCTCTCATTCTCTCTCTCTCAAATAAATAAATAAAAATCTTTAAAAAAAAAAAAAAGATTATAAGTCTATACACCAGATGGCCCACTGTCCGAGTCACATGGCAACTGGGTCATGAGGAAGCTCAGGCTTTTGGAACGCTTAGGAACTGACTGTGTAGGCCACGTTGAGGTTTCCAAGTCACTGAGGGCTCATCCCATAGAAACCACTATTTTGTCCCCCAACCATTGGGGGTGGGGAGAAGGATCGTTCTCAAATATTTTGTTTTCCTGTCTTCTTAAATATGGTAAAGTGGACATAACGTGATTTTTTCTCAACTACTGAGTCTCATCATTATGATTATCTGTTACTATACACACCTTTGCTTCTATATTAATTGGCCTCAATTTGTTGGGCTTTAAATATTGTTTCTGATTCTTCAATTGTATTTGTATGACCGCCCTTTCTGATAACCACCACTCCTCACTGTTGTGGGCGTGCCTGGCTATAACAAGCATGCCTTGCCTTTTCAATTTGGGCATTCTCATATGCTAGAGACTAAGAAACTACATGTTCAAGAATATCTGGCTCAGGCGCCTGGGTGGCTCAGTCGTTAAGCGTCTGCCTTCGGCTCAGGTCATGACCCCAGGGTCCTGGGATCGAGTCCCACATCGGGCTCCCTCCTCGGGGGGAAGCCTGCTTCTCCCTCTCCTGCTCCCACTGCTTGTGTTCCTGCTCTCGCTATCTCTGTCTCTGTCAAATAAATAAATAAAATCTTTAAAAAAAAAAAAAATATTTGGCTCATGTGCGAATGAAGAGGCCAGTGGGCTCTGAGAGACTCCCTCTGAACACCCTGATCATGACCATTTTGTCTCTCCAGGGGCTTCTAGTGTTTCTTCCCTGGTTTTCTGTCATGCTCTGAACAGATAAAGTTGTTTGCGAAGTTTCTTCAGCGAAGTTTGGTGCAGCTGTCTATTTAGTTTTATATATATCTCTGTGTTCTGTAGGAGGTCATCTAATCATTTTGTTGTCTACATAGCTTGTAGGATACTATCCTGACATAATATCATAAATAGAACATTTTGTTGGATGTTGTGAAGAATATTATCTATATCATGTGCTTTAGAGTCGACAGAACTGGTTGGAAATCCCAAATTTAATCCCTGAATAGCTTGTGAATTTGTATAAATCTTCCCAAGTCTCTGAGCCACTCTTTTCTCGTCTACAAAATGGGGGCAGTGAATGGCTGTGTCCTGAGTCATGACACTTAGGTGCTTTAATGCAGTGTCTTACCTAACGCAGGGCCTGGAAGCACTTTCTCCCTGAGAGGAAAGCTGTTAAGTCTTTTCTAAGCTATGGAAGATATTGGCACAGAACCTCCTCTCTGCTCCCCGTGGTCTTTGGAGAATGAAATTCATCTCCTCAGAGACCAGCCCTTCCAGAGACAGTTGGACGCTCTCTGTATCAAGGAGCACTTGGCCTCTCTTTCAGAAGAGGGAAAGCCCACATCCATCCCTTACAGCTGAGGCTGACGCTTAGCTTTTCTCTTGGTCTGCAGTGAACAGAGTATCTGCCAAGCCCGGGCTTCCGTGATGGTCTACGATGACACCAGTAAGAAATGGGTACCAATCAAACCTGGCCAGCAGGGATTCAGCCGGATCAACATTTACCACAACACTGCCAGCAACACCTTCAGAGTCGTCGGGGTCAAGCTTCAGGATCAGCAGGTGAGCACTGGAACAACAGGCCAGACCTGGGCCTACCCCCCCACCCCCCCCCACACACACACGTATAGTGAAAAGAGATTAGAAAAAAATAAGGTCAGGATTTGGAGTCGGAAGATCTGGGTTCACATTCTGCCTGCGTGTTCTCATACTCCAAGGTAGGAGACCGTGAGCACGCTATCTTTTCTGAACTTCATTTTTCACATCTGTCTTATAGAGACAGTAATCCACATGCTGTGTGCCTCACTGTGTTATGATCATATTAGAATAAAATAATGGACGGGAAACAGCTGTGAAAATGATACTCCAGGGCTGTGTTAATGTCTCCTTCCGCCTGCACAACTGTAAGTGACATGCTGTGAAGACGTTTGGTTCCTCAGCCCCCAAGTCTTACTTTGGAAAGAATATCGAGATGATCTGGGGGCACCTGGATGGCTCAGTTGGTTGGCATCTGATTCTTGGTTTCTGCCCAGGTTGTGATCTCAGGGTCGTGGGATCAAGCCCCGAGTCAGGCTCCATGCTGGGTGTGGAGTCTGCTTGAGATTCTCTCTCCCTCTCCCGCTGCCCCTTCCACTCATGCACTCTCTCTCGCTCTCTCTGAAATAAATAAATCTTAAAAAAAAAAAAAAATGATTTGAAGAATCTGGGATCATTTCTGTCCCTAAGGGTACCTCCTGGGCAAATCAGACAAGATTGTGAGTGTACCCAGTAAGTCTCTGTGCAAACACAAGTCCAGCTCTGTCAGAAGTAGCCGTGGGCACATAACTAAGAGTAATCTGATGTGACACGGACTGAAAGAGAGACTTGGAGGAAGGGATTGTGTAGCTTCACCACAGTGACTTTGGTTACTACTTCACGGTTCTGCCTCTAGCTCTCAGAGGTCGACAAGGACATTTTTAGCAGTGAAATTAACAGTTCTGCGGTCTCAGCATTTATGAAAAACCCCTCCTGGCATCCTTTGTTGGTCAAGGCCTTGCTAAATTGAGCAGCAGGTTAGCTGCTAACTCTGTAAGAATCAGCACGTTAGCAATTAGAAAACAAAGAACAAAAACTTGGGACTCTATTTTTAGTGTGTTGCCTGTTGAATGGGTTTCTGCTTTGGCCAAAACGGCCCTGTTAAGTTTCGGATTCTTGTAGCTGAAAGGGACAGCCCCGCTTCAGGACCCCCAGTGAAAGGTCCAACCTGGAACTCTTGGTACCTTCAGAGGTATCGCTTCCCCTTGTCAATGAGCCTTACTGGTAGGAAGGTTTCTCTAGAAACCTTCTGGAAGCTGCTTCCCTGTTCTTCCAATGCATTGGTTCTGTCTCTGCCTTTTAGAGGTATGCTGTGCTGTATATTGCAGGATATATATGGGGACAGTTATGGTGACAACCAGAAGCATCCACTCGTTTCCCTAACACCCATGGATGCAGGCCGGCCGGGCAATACCTCCCTGCTACGTGCCTTTGACAGAAGGTCCATGGCCTAGTGCGGCTCCTGGATCACAGTGGGTGTTCCCTGAGTGATTGCTTTTATTGGGACAAGCTTCCCCGCCCTTCGCACCTCATGGTTGCCCTCCAGGGCACACTAGGAAGCCAGCATGGTGTGCTGGAAATGCCACGACACTGGAGAACCAGATTCCCTGCAACCGACATGCGCCGTGTTCTTAGAGGAGCCTCGGCACCTTACTGCCGCCCTTAGCAGAAGCCACACGCCAAAGCTCGGACTGACGGCAGTCCTCAGTGGCCTCCTGGGTAAATTCGGAGGCTGTGTGGACTCTAGTTAACTAAGAGACTCCCAGAGTCTGACAGAGAAGTTACCAGCACAGCCTTCCACTTGGAATTACATGTTCAAGAGACAGGCTCCTAGAGTGTGGTTGAGACTCTTTTCCCCAAATGGATGAGGTGTACATACATACATAGTGACATACGTATGTACATGTATATGTACATACATACATGTGTATACATACATAGCAACATACAAGGGATTCTTAGTAAGCCAAGGTATTAGAGAAAGTGGCAGGAAGCCAGGTCCACAGTAGCTTCTGTGGACCTCGGGAGAAAAGATTGATTTTCACAGATCTATTTTCCAGTCTATATGGACTGCAAGGTCAAACATTTTATGATGTTTTAATGATGATTTGATGTTGACAAGGTTAGGTACTGCCCTGCCGGCCTGCACCCATGGGTGTTAGGTTTATAACCAACTCGGGATATCTTACACATTTAAGGTGCTTTATGGTTCGTGGAACACTTTTCATGTCTACTATTTCAGTCTCCCAGGAACCCCAGAGGATAACAGTATTAGCATTTATCACCCCCATTTTGCTAAATAGGTAGGTGTAAAAGCAGGTGGTCATTTGTGGAGGAAGGGACTAGTACATTGTAGTATCATTAGCTACGGGCTAACCGAAATCTCACATTACAGGTGAAAAAATATGAAAAGATTTTTAGCTTGGAATGAGTTATGGCCACGAAAAACGTTAGTGAGTTTCCAGGCTGAATTAGCGGTAGAGGTCCAGAAGAAGCAAGATTATAGTCCTGCTCTGCTGTGCACTGGTCAGACTACACCAAGAACGTTGGGACCGAACACAAGTGCCACAAGCTGGACTCTGTAAGGGGAAGGGCGTCTGGTCTGGTGAGAGGTCTGCCAGCAGCGTCCCCTGTGGAACAGCTGAAGGGGGCACAAGAGATACTTCCTAGGAGAGAAGAAAACTGAAGAGGGCAGGGCCACCATCCTCAAACCTCTGATGGGCTGTGTGGGGAGGAGAAGGCATGCTTTTCTTTGTACCCTTGAGACAGGGCTAGGAATACTGTGTGGACACTATCAGGAGGAAGATAGGAGCTCCATGGGGCGCCTGGGTGGCTCATTCGTTAAGCTTCTGCCTTCGGCTCAGGTCATGATCCCGGAGTCCTGGGATCGAGTCCCACATCGGGCTCTCTGCTCCACGGGAAGCCTGCTTCTCCCTCTCCCACTCCCCCTGCTTATGTTCCTGCTCTCGCTATGTCTTTCTCTGTCAAATAAATAAATAAATAAATAATCTTTAAAAAAAGGTAGGAGCTCCATGGCCGGAAGCACGTTCTTCCACGCACACTGTTGGAGGGTGGACTGCGTTGCTTTGCAAGCTCACAAGCTAGCTCTAGGCTGCTTGGTAAGAATTTTGGGAAGGACATGCTTTCATTGAAGGGTAGAGATTTGAATGAGATGAGACCTCAGAAGCCTTCACCAACCAGTGGGTTCTAGGGGTTTTTTTGTTGTTTTTTTTTTAAGATTTATTTATTTGAGAGAAAGAGTGAGAGAGCAAGCACAGGGTTAGGGGAAGAGGGAGGAGAAAGAATCTCGAGCAGACTCCCCGCTGAGTGTAGAGCCCAACACGGGGCTTGATCTCATGACCCTGAGACCATGATCTAAGCCAAAATCAAGTGTTGGATGCTCAACCAATTGAGGCACCCAGGCGCCCCAAGGGGTTTTAGATCTAGGTGAATGTGTTGGTCAGGAAGATTGTTTTCCACCATTAAGCTTCTTTTTTTTGTAGGGGGTTCTTGAGTACTTGTACTCAGAGGCCTCAGAGGCATGCTGGACAGTGTTTGGAGTTGCAGAGCCTTTCCTTGAAAGACAGGAAAGGCCCTCTCCTCAGTCCTACACCCCTCCCCCAAACATGGTACCTGTGGGCTCTTGAGCAAAAAAAGAAGGACCTTTTAAAATAAGTTTATCCTGGGGCGCCTGGGTGGCTCAGTCGTTAGGCGTCTGCCTTCGGCTCAGGTCATGATCCCAGGGTCCTGGGATCGAGCCCTGCATCGGGTTCTCTGCTCAGCGGGAAACCTGTTTCTCGCTCTCCTATTCCCCCTGCTTGTGTTCCCTCTCTCGCTGTGTCTTTCTCTGTCAAATAAATAAAATCTTTAAAAAATAAACAAATAAATAAAATAAGTTTATCCTGGGGTGCCTGGGTGGCTCAATCGGTTAAGCATCCAACTCTTGATTTCGGCTCAGGTCATGATCTCAGGGTCGTGAGATCAAGCCCCACATCAGGCTCCACGCTGAGGGTGGAGCCTGCTTGGGATTCTCTCTCTCTCCCTCTGGCCCTCCCCTCCCCCCTGCTCACAGACTCTCTCTCTCTCACACACTCTCACTCTAAAATAAAATAAAATACAATAAGCTTATCCTTCAGCAACTGTCCAGATCAGTCCTTCCAAAGCTTGGAGAATTATTTTTAAAATAAAGCTGATAAGGACACAGGCTGAACGTGGGAGAGTGGAAAAAGGCAAACCTTACAAACACCAGAAGGACAACCTACAAACCAGAAGGAGCTGGTGTGAGTATATTAATGTTAAATACAATAGGCTTTAAGACAAGAAGTATTACTAAAGGTAAAGAAGGACGTTTTCAATGATGAAAGAGTCAATTGAAAAGGAAGACCTAACAATCCTAAATTTGTACACATCTAATATCTTCAGATATATAAAGCAAAATTGGACAGCTCTAAAGGCAGAAATAGACAAATCCAGAAGCAGCAGAGTTGGAGGTTCTAATCACCCAAGGTTCATAACCTCCAAGAAACTGATTGAACAAGTAGAAAGAAAGTAAAGAGATAAAAAATTGACCTAATTTACATTTATGGAAACTACAGCCAACAATGGTAGAATATACAGTCTTCTCAAGTATGCACCAAACATTTACTGAAATAGACAATCTGCAGCAGTCGTGACACACTGGAGTCTTCTTTAATCTTGCTTCAAGATCTCTTAGCCATTCTTGATATAATGTGGTTTCCAGACCTCGTTCCATTGAAAACATTTCCTTCCAGCTTGCTCTGGTTTTGTAATGTCCACTAAAAGTGCAGCACCAGAAACGGAAACGCTTGAACACAGAACTGCTATGGTCTTCCTGTGGCAGAAAGGAACAGGGTCTGCTGCCTCCCTCTGGTCTCTACACCACCATGAGTGTGCTCTCCTCTTAAGAGCATTTTAACCCGAGGTCACTATGCTCCTTACCATGCATACATGCCACAAAACCTCCAGCCGTTTTCCTGAGGATCTGGAGCTAAACCTAGAGAACCACCCCAGGAACCTGGGTATAGATGCTGGCCAAAATTTCCTTGTGTCAAGATGTGAAACAATTGCATTTCTTTAGCTGATTCGGCTCGCCTGCTCACTCGCGTGCACTCTCTCTCTCTCCACTATAGGATGACCCAAACCCACCTTTCACCTGGCCAAGACCTAGAAAAAAAGCTGTTCTGGATATTGGCCATATTTGCTGTCCTCTGGCCTTACCCAACAGCGCAGCCGAATGGAGAGTAGAAGAGAGTGGTAAAGCAGAGGTCACGTCTTAGTGCCCAGCCCACTAGCAAGGTGGCTTGGCCACGTCCCTTTGCATCTCTGAATCTTTTCCTGAGCTCCCCTTCCTGACCGGGGCGGGGGTATAGGAGACAGAGCTGTCTCCAGCTTCAGATCCCAGAACCCTGGAACCTCAGAGCCAGAGGAGGTCTGAGCAGTCCTCCTAAACATCTCCTAAAGCAGGTCCTTCCCACCACATTGCCCCCAGGCTCTGGCAGACTCTGTAGGGAGCTCGCCATATCCCTAGCACTCACTGACAGCCTACCGTGTGCTCTCCCAGCGGGCCATGGGGGTGCCGTGCCACAGTCAGGGCGCACTATCCCTGCTTTCCAGGCCAGAAAACTGATGGCTCATAAGTCCTTGAGGTTGGTTCACACGACTCCGAGTAGAATAACCACTCCAGGCCTCCCCCTGCCTTCCCTGAGCCGTACTTACTACGTCTCACCTTGAAGAACTTGGAAGTCCTTCTCTGTCAGATGTCGGAGAGAGTAGCTCCAAGCTCAGGCCGACCTGAAGCAGCTGCCGCGACTGCTTGGGAGCCCCCGAAGCTCTGGGCTTGGCCCTGGTCTACTTTCCCTTTCCCCGCTGGGCCTGGCTTTTTCCTTGCAGACAGTTGAGGTTTGTTGATTGACTTATAATGCTGTGCATTTGTGTGGTACATTAACTTTTCTGACCTATCCTTTTAATTAGTAACCCATTTATTAATGCATCCTAAGTACTAGACACTGTGCACACGGCCATGGGAGGCACAGATAGGGCTAGAAGACTCCTGCCGTTAGGGTCTCCATGCCTAGAAATCTAGATGAGGTACGCATCGCAGTGTGGCCTTCCTGGTAACCCCACTAGGTTGGTAAAGCATTGTTACCCCCATTTTATAATTGGAGAAACTGGGCCCCTAAGAAGTGCCGTGACCGCCTTGGGTGACATGGCTGGGAGGAGGGACCAGCCCCTGGACTCTGGGAACCTGACTCCCAGCTCAGGCCTCTCTTCTGGAGGGCGTGACTGCCGCATTGCTAGTGAGATGAAATAGCTGGTTCTCAAACCCTCACCGTTCTGTAGGTCATATTGAAAAGCTGCCTGGCCGTGCTGTCACCTTCTCCTGACCCCACCCCACCTCCCTGTCCTCTGCTAGCCCCAGGGGACACAGTATCCCTGCCCTGGAGCCGCGCTCTCCAGCTCACTTACTTACCTCGTATTTATTTACACGTATTTCTGTCTCTTTTCCCCTCCAGGTTGTGATCAATTATTCAATCGTGAAAGGACTGAAGTACAATCAGGCAACGCCGACCTTCCACCAGTGGCGAGATGCCCGCCAGGTCTACGGCTTGAACTTTGCAAGTAAGGAAGAGGCGACCACGTTCTCCAATGCCATGCTGTTTGCCCTGAACATCATGAATTCCCAAGAAGGAGGTAAGTGGGGCTTGGTCTCGGCAGAGACCCCTCTCCTTGACCTCCGCCCTCCCCCGGCTCCCTGGTGTCCCAGCCCCACAACCGCGTCGGGCTGATGTTCCGTGGGTTCTCAGAGAGGCCTGCTGCCTGACTCCAGCCTGAAGGGACATATTAACTGTTTGAAGGAAGAGAGAATGGTGTTCACATCTTCTTGCCATTTGTGAGATACAGCTTTGTACTGGTGTGTTCCTGAAGCTAAATATCCTGATATGTTTTACGTGTGTCATCTTCCTTCTGCATTCTAGAATATGTATTTAGCAGAGGTGGGAGGAAATGAGCAACAATTTACTGTTGAATTCAAGCATTCATGTTGTTAATGAACTTTTACTAAATATTTACTGAGTGTAAGAAACTGGCCAGACAGAATAGGTAAGAAATGAATAGATGGCGTCCTTCTGCTCAAGACACGCCTGAGTAGATAGATTCGTAAACTGCTAACACCTGGGTCGTGGTGAGTGCTCCAGCCAGGTATGGGTGGACTACTTAGGGAACACAGAGAGGGACATCTGGGCTGCGGTTTGGAAGGGCGAGGAGCTTACAAGGCAGAGGAGGGACAGCAAAGGCATCCAGGCCTGAAAGCCCAGCGTGTGTGGGAGAGTGCCCTACAGTGTTTCTGGGGCCTCGGGCACACACAGGAAAGAAGCTGGACATGAAACTTCACAGCGAAGGGCCCCGAGGACCTAGAAGACCATGGGCAGGCTTGAGACTTGGGGTAGACAGTGGGCCTGCGGGAGGGAGCAGGGCAGGGTGGGGCTAGCAAAAGTTCCTAAGCAAGGCAAAAATGCATGTGACTTTTATTGGAAATTCGCAACCTTAGCTTCAGAGGGAACACAGAAGCCTTCCAGGGTCCAGGTGTCTTGACGTCCACGGATACGGTCCTGCGCTTTGCTAGAGGTCTTCACCTTGGTAGAGCTAGTAGAGAACAGGGTTTACGTTTGAGTCCTGGTTCTGCCACACTCTGGCTGAGGATCCTTTGGACGAGTTACTTCATTTCCGGGGCTTCAGTTGTCTTACCTGTCCGATGGCAGTGATAGAGGGTGGCTTTTAAGTTTCATTGGGCAGAGTGTACAATACTTAGCAGGCTGCCCGGCACACAGCAGTCACCCGGTGTTGGCACTTGTCCGTAGTGTCACTCTCAGGGTGGGACGTGGGGGATGCGGTACTTAGAGGGAGATGGCTTTTATAGGCCTGTTGGGCCTGATAGATGGCAGCTTTGGGACCCAATGTGAACTCTAGGAGAATTTTTCTAAGTAAATAAAGGACACGTTTTGAGTATGCTCCCCATGGGTCAGGTCACACACAGCACGGGGGCTTGTGTTCTCCCCACCTCAGCAAGGCTCCACGGTTTGTGGGAGACTTGGGACACATGGTGGGGAAGCTGCCCGAGCACAGCTGTGTTGAGTGACAGGAGCATGTTTATTAAACTGTTTTCTACCCAAGAGCCTTGTACTTCCTGGTGAAGTGAACGGGGTTTAAGGTTTCTGATCTGAACCACCTCGCCTGCCCCAGGATGTGAGAGCTCAGCTTTATTTGATCTGCAGAGGTGGACACATTGAGGGTCAAAAACAAAGTTTTAATTTAATCAGACAACTAACCCTTGCGAAGCAACTGCTCATTAAATAAAAACTACTAGTTGCTTTATTAAATTTACTATAGTCACAGGGATATTAGCTAATACAACCCTCATTTCCAAACGAGAAACCTGTGATCTTTATGAGGAAGTCACTCGCCCAGGCAGCTAGGAACTCCGACCTCCTCTGCCTCCTTTGGGCTGGATGGATGCCCTTGCTGGGGTAAGGGTGGGCCCACCGTGTGAGGGAGGCCTCACTGGCAGCTCGCACCGTGAGTAGCAGGGGCCTGTCCCAGTTCATTGGCCGAGGCCCCATCTCCTGCTTCTGCAGGTATGACCTTTGGTGGAAGGAGATCCAGGCCCGCTGAGCGAGTTTTGCTTTTCCTTCACCTGAGGTGTGACCTACTGGCTGTGCAGCAGCTGGGGGTGTGCGGCTCAACGAGCTTTTATACGTGTATATGCCAGCACCCCCCCCGCAGGTCCCCAGAGAGACCATAGCCCTCCCACCTGTCCCCCCAGGACAGGGGGACGCCAGCTCTGAGACGACAGAGCAGTTCTGCCTGTGTTTGAACTTCCTTGTGTGTATACTTCCTACGGTGTGCACTTTGTACCCAGTCTCTCTCCCTCAGCATTGTGTTTGCGGGAGTCACCCGGGGAAGGGTTCACCTCTCTCGCTGGCTGCCTGGGACTGCCGTGTGCCCCTGCATGGTGAGGCTGTGCCACGTGGACCCACCCACCTCTGTCCACCGGCCACTGCAGAAGGCCCCATGCTGCCAGATCACTGTGGTGTTTTCTAGTGAATGCCCTCTGTGTCGGGGAATCCCAGCCTACCCGCCCTCGGTGGGAGGCAGTTGGCTGTAGCATAAAAAGCATTTGTTGGGGGGCAGCTAGATCTTATATTAAGTCTTTGTTCTGCCACCTGTGGCCCTGGGATAATAGACCCAACTTCCCAGGGTTGTTACGAAGATTCATTTTGAGATGTTGATAAAGCACTTAGCATCTGGTGCCTGGTATGTGATAGGAGCGCAAATAATATTGGTTCTTTGGCTTTTGTTCTTGTTAAACGTGGTCATTTTCTGTAAGCTTCAGTTTCCTTCCTGGTAACATAGGATTATCGGTCCCACTGCAGAGCTGCAGAGAGGACTCAAGGGCCCAGTCGGTGCTCTCCTGCAGCTCCTCCCGCCCCTTGCTGGCAGGCCTCACCCCCTGGCAGGCCTCTGGGCTTGTGCCTTCTAAGACTCGGTGTCTCCTCACGTTGAGTCCTGCTGGGCATTTCCCACCTCCACCTCCGCGAGTGGGGGCCCCTCTGGGGTCTTTAGAGCCTGGCAGATACCAGATGCCTACATACAAACCTGAAAGTCACCCGTCAGAGCAAACCGTGGATGCCGAGCACTGTGTAGCGAATGGTCTTCACACCCCCTCCTCTCCCCTGACTCTCCCCACAGCCCTGCTAGAGGAGGGCCCAGATGACGTCTAGGTTAGCAAGCTGAGGTTCAGGGAGGAAGATGACTTCCCTGTGATTCCACCCCAGAACTGTGCTCACTCAGCAGTCTGCACTGTCCGTGTGCTGAACACCGGCAGAGAGCCACGAGCCTGTGCTCCTTCTTTGTTCCTTCCTGCCTCTCTCCACCTCGTGGGGCTCACTGTCGGCCAGGATTCTCAAAGGTATTCTAGAGAAAGAATGGGCACAACACAGTCCTATTTGTGCTGCCTCAGGCCTACGTGGAAGTGATGGTCAGGCACAGGACCCTTGGAAGATCTGCTTACTGACATCGTTCCTTGTAGCCACAAAATCCATTTTTCTTCAGCAGCGCCTTACAGAGACTCATTCGTCAACTTCAGGCCCCAACCCAGAGAGCCTAAAGTCCATTTAGCAAGTAAAATAAATAAATAAAGTAATCGCCCGGGAGCTCGGTGGTTTCAGTTCCCTGGGTGGAGGACAGGGGTGCAAAGCCAGCTTAGGGTTCTCTTGGGGACCCGCCATCTCTGGGTTCAGGGATGATCCCAGTGGCCGGGGGCAATCACTGGGTTATTGGGGCTTTTTCTGCAGGAACTGACGTGTGGAGGTGCTTTTGGGGGGCGGGAGGAGGTGGCTGTCTTAGGAGCACTACCTCCGTGTAGCCCCCGTCGGGGAAATGTTGGGTTCCTCCTCGCTGTGGTCACCGCTGTCCATGCAGGCTGCTGGCCCCTGCTTTTCACCGAGCTTGGCTCGCACACTGTAAGGCTCAGCTTTTCTGGGGTTCTGGATGCTGCGTCACGGGGTGTGATGGCCAAGGATGGTGCCTGTGCTAAGGTAGGAACTCAGAGTGAGGCTTCTTTGGCCTGGTTGGATGACACAGAGTAATAACAATAGTATCTATACTTTCTCTTAAAAGCCTGGGCACTTTGTTTTTTACCAGGCTACCTCTGCCACATGCCCCTTCCCTGCCCTTCTCAAGGAGCGGTCCACACTAATCAAACAGCCTCGGCGGGGGGCGGTGAGGGCCACAGAAAGACCTTGTCTGGCTAAGGAAGTACTTCCTTACACTCTAAAGTGCTTATAATTTGGCTTCTGTCCCCAGGAGATAATTACACAGCTAATGTTACACACATTCATGTGGACGGGGAGGCGGGGGCACGGGAGATTAAGAAAGGGAGCGCGTCTGCCAGAACCTAGCGGTGGAACTGAGACACAAATTTCGGGCTTCTGGCTAGATATCCGGTGTTTTTTCTACAACTCCGTCTCAGGAGGTCATAGAGGAAGGCCAGCTGTGGTCTCCTCGCTTTGGGGATCGCAGGGGCTTGGGCTGGGCGGCGAGCACAGCTCACGGCACGTTACAGCAGCTCACAGGATGGCCGGAGACTCGGGCTTCTGTGTCCTGGGTCCACATCATCACAACCGCTGGGTCACTGACGTCAGCTGCAGAAAGCATTTCCCTAGACTTGCTCTGGGTTCTGTTTTTAGTGGGAACACACCACCACCTGGGTAATGCCAGTTACCGGGCGGCGGGGGAGGAATGTTTACAGGCTGCACTTGGACACCCCAGCCTGGCTCGGCTTTCCTCCCCCTGCAGCGTATTCTCGGCAGATACCAGTTCACAGTTCAGTAGCCTTCTAAATGCAACAGCTTCTACATGCTTCTCTGTGAGCCTGCTTCCAACCCACCATGTAACCTTAAACATGGACCTCTCTGTGGGCCTCAGTTTCCCCATCTGGGGAACGAGGGCTACAGACTTGAGCAGATCTCTGTAAATCCTAGCAGTTTTGTGCGCAGTGTCGGGCAGGAGGGAGTTCTCGTTCACCGACCATGTCGCTGTGACCCTTGCTGGGAGCAGGCAAGAGCCCTGTGCGGAAACCAGAGTGGAGGGATGCCCTCTTCACCTCTTGCAGGGCCCCTCCGCATCCGGGGTCCCTGAGTAAGTCGGTGCTTGGTTATCATGGAAAAGAGAAAATACAGACAAGCAAACAAAAGTGGCCTGTAATCCCACAACCCAGAGATGAGTGCTGTTGACACTCATATACATCCTTCCAGAACTTTTTGTGTTCATATGTGAGTGAATAGCTGTTCATCGGAAATAATCTGTACCTACTGTCCGTAACCCTTTCACACTTAGCACTAGGCTATGAATGTCTTTCCATGCCAAGACAGTCAGATCTTCACACCGTCTGAGTGGCCAGAGTATCACATTTGGGTGCCATAAGACGATGCACCATGATGTCGCCAGTCTTCTGCTTTTAAACCTAAAAGCTGTCCCCATTTTTCACTGTTACGTTCATGTAATGGAGGACCTTCTTGTACATTTACGTGAGTATTTGTATCCTTGCTGTGTGTCATACAGGTGCATCCTTGCACACTTGTCCAGTTACTTCTTGGGCATATTTCTGAGTCAAACAATATACACATTTTTAAAGCTTTGATCTGTTTTGCCAAAATGCCTCCCAGAATGAGTGTACTAGTTGATACCCTCCCTGGCACGCATGGCAGTCGCCCTCTGCCCCAGCCTTCGCCAGCACTGGGCATTCACACTCTTGCTAATCCTAGTAAGCACAAGGCAAGGGAAAACGTATCCTTCCAGTTTGTGCTTTTGTTTGCTAGTATGGGTGAACATTTCGCGGACGTTAATTGGCAATTTCATTTTTCCGTTATTTGCAGCAGTGGATGTACTAGATGCAGGACAGCGTGGTCGAGCGTGGGCTTCCCGCACCTTTAGTCACACCTGCGTGACTTCCCACTCCCAAAGTGTGTGCATCCTCAAAGGACAACGGGATCTTGTATTTGCTTGGGCAGATGAGTGGAGGCAGTCTGGCGTCATGTGGTGGGAATCAGGCATGGGGTAGATCATAAATGCACCTTGCCCGGCAGGCCCCTGTGAAGTCGGGTCTGCGTTGTGTGTGTTTTAGGCATTGTTACTGTTCCTCGTGTCTGCACAGCCGCAGAAGAAAATCCTCTCTTGCACTGTCTTTTATTCCCTGGACCTCTGCTTCCACTGGAGGAACTTGTTCAAGTTCAGTATCTAGAGTCGTGGTGGTAGGTTGCAGAGAGATTCCTTCGCTGTTCCTTCATCTGGCTTCTTAAAGGAGGGAAGGGTGATCTCAGAGTTAGAAGACCTAGATTCTCCCAGAAGTGCAGATGGCAGGTGGGGTGGCTTCCCAGTTAGCACTGGCCCCCCTCACCCTTCTCCCTCTCTTCAAGGGCACGTCTGGCCAGGGCATTTCCCTAATGCCTGCTGGCCCTGGCACCCACCCTCCTACTGTCCCCTGCCTTAAAAATGGACAGAAACCAGAGAGGCGGGATTCCGTGGCTCTGGGGTTTGAGCAGGCTGGAAATGTTACCATTTTAAATTATCTCAGGAATACTTTTTAAAAGAAGAAAGGATACCAAGGAGCGCCTGGGCGGCTCAGTCAGTTAAGCATCCAACTCTTGATTTCAGCTCAGGTCATGATCTCAGGGTTGTGAGATTGAGCCTTGCATCCAGCTCTGCACTCAGTGGGGAATGTGCTCGAGATTCGCTCTCCCTCTGCCCCTTCCCCCGCCCCCACTCACGCTCGTGCTCTCTCTCTCTCTCATATAAATAAATAAATCTTTAAAAAAAAGAAGAAGAAAGGATATCAAAAGTGACAAGAAGGGCACACGGAGAGCCTTCTGATGAGCTTGTGGTCTTTTCAAACGCTATGCAACCAGTAGAATAAGGGCACATAGCCAAGGACAAATCTAGAAAGGGCAGACATCACAGGGGTTGATGCCAAGCTTTTTCAAATATTGCTCCTTCCCTGGGGATGTTTCTTTCCATCTCTACTTCTCCCAGCCCTGCCTTCCCTACCCTGCCCATCCAGCCCTGCCCTCCCTGCCCTGCCCATCCAGCCCTGCCCATCCCACCCTGCCCTCCCCAGCTCTGCCCTCCCCAACCCTGCCCATCCAGCTCAGCCCTCCTCCAGAAGCCCTCCTCCACCTTCTCAGCTCCCACCTCTGGCCTCTCTTTATTCATTCTTCCTTTTTTGTGCTTCCTTGTGTACTTACCTTTTCTCTCTCACTGGAACTCCTGTACGCCACCCCGCTCCCCAGTCTGCACCTCTCGTGCCCCTTTCCATGCTCCTGGAGCTTCCCTGTCCACGTTGCCTTTGCCAACGTAATGCTCAAGCCTGGCTGCTGTGAGAGGCAGGGTCACGTCCATCATGTCCCCAAAGCACCCCAGCACCTTCACCGTGCTTCCACATTCACAGCACCCAGAACAAGCTGTAGAGTGCTGAGTGCCTGAATGCACGCCCCTGAGAACAGGGGTCGCCTCTTTTCCATCTCTGTGCTCACAGCTGGGAGTCCGGTGCCCTCTGTGGTGTGAATCGTATAGGTATGGGGAGCAAGCTGCTTGATCTCTCTGTGCACAGGCTTCGGAACCGTAAAGATGGAATGTTAGTCATCACATCATGCCTCATGGGATGTCCTGAGGATTAGCTGTGCTCATCCCTATACAGTGCCCAGAGCAGTTCCTGACACACAGTATGTGCCCGATAAACATACGTTCTTTTAAAACCCACTGTGATCTTTTCAGGGGGGCTGGGCTGGGGACGCAGGCGGGAGTTACCAGCCTCTGCATTCCTCAGTCCCACCCAGAGGACTCTACTCTTCAAGTTCTTCTGTTTGTTGGGTGGTGGTTATTTGAATCTCCTTCCTCTCTGTCAAGCTCTTGGCCGTTACTTCTCAGCTTTGATCGGATCCCTGGCTTTGGTGCTCCTTTTCTTCTATTTGTTAATGCTGACAATTCTGTCCCAACCCATGAGTTATTTCCCAGGTCATGCCTCCCAATTGGTGGCGTTGGCCCCGTGGTTTGTTCGTGAAAATCCCAGGGAACGTGATGCTGTCTGTTGCAGTGGCCCATGTGTGTCAGCAGGAGGCCCCCCGCACCCCAGCAGGGTGCAGTGCTCCAGGCCGCTGCAGGGTCTGCTCCCCTTGGTTCTCACCCCTCTTTTTCCCTCTCCGTGGACAACTTTTCATAATCCTTGAGAAGCTCCCGTTATGGTGGGCGTGAAGTAGCTACGCGTTCGTTAAAAGTCATAGGAACGAAAACAGGAATAGTAGTGATCTTTGTTCTGTACTGTTGGGGTCTGGTGCTCATTGGAGACAGCACCTCCTGAATGATTCCCGGATGTACCCCGGGGAAGAGATGCAGCCGCTCCCTCGGAAAACCACCCGTGCAGGTAAATTACTCCCTCGCTGAGCTACGTGTTTATATTTACTTATATTTAGAAATGAGCTTAGGGGCGCCTGGGTGGCTCAGTCAGTTAAGTGTCTGCCTTCGGCTCAGGTCATGATCCAGAGTCCTGGAAGCGTGGCGTGTCAGTTGTCCCCCCGAGGTCTCTTACCAGGCTAGCGGCCGGTCACAGCCCTTTCTGTGTGGCGCTGGGTGAGCTGCCGTCCGTTCAGGGACTAAGAGGCCGTGGTGCTGGGGAAGTCAGCAAACCTGGATGCTGGGCCTGGCATGACACTTAACCGACAGGCACCCTGAGCCAATCAGTTCCCTTCTCTGGGCCTCAGACTCTTCGTCTGTAAGGTGGGTGGCATGTGTGCCTACCAGCGGGGTAGTGTGGGGAGGTAATGGGTGTGAGGCATCCTGCACAGCACAGGTATGAAGGCATCCTGCACAGCACAGGTATGAAGGTCTGTGTTGGTGATCAGCTTGGCCAAGTCCCACTAAGTAAGGAAAGTGTCTCTCCTGTTCAGTGTCTGAGTTCTGGGAACACCTGACCCTCCAGGAGTTCGCTTGAGCCTGTGGAGGAGCCGGGCCTAGACATTAGGAGTCCGGTTCTTGGCCCGGTCCACCACGGCCTTCCACGTGACTTCAGGCCAGCTCCAGCCCTCGTGTAGTCTAGAGCTGTAGTGGCGGGGCTGGACTAGACAAGCCGTTCTCAGCAGGGACAGCTGAGACACAGGGACTCGGTGACGAGTGCTGGACGTCTTGCAGTGTGCACGGCAGGCCTTTGCATGTCCCACTGAGCACATGGAGGTAAAAAACTTTATCTGAGCCAGAACTTAGCTCTGTTTTAAGAAAAAGTACTCCTTTTTCCTTTAATCAGGTTTAATGTGCTGAATTTTCTAGGAATGCAACTACCACATACTTCAAAAGAAAATTGTGCTTTATTTTGTTTGTAACTTTACCAAGAATTATTTTCTGTTTTGGGAGCACTGTCACTTGAGAGATTGTTCATCATCCAGCCAGCTCCCCTTGGTCACTGTGAGTCTGGGCAAGGTGCAGGCATCGAGCGACCGCGTCTCCTAGTGTAGTCAGGCCTGGTGCTTACAGCCTGCCGTGTGCGCTTTGATACGAATCATTCCTCTCTTCCTCTCCTTTACAGTACACTGAAGGCATTATTTTTTTTCTAATTTATGTAGGTAGGTTATACAACCTATGACTCTCACTGACGATAACACAAGGAACATTATAAAATGTTTGTAATAAAAAGAGGCTATTGAGTCTGGAAGGGTGGGCCAGAAGTTCTGTGAAAACCAGACTCATTCCTTCTTGATCGCAGCTGGTGTCTCATGTGATTGTCACATGTCTGTGCCCATCTTACAGCGGAGGAAACTGAGCCCCAGAGGGAGGAAGCAAGCCTTTGGCCAGGCAGTAAGAGGAGCTGGATTAGCTCACTTTTCTCCTCCCTGAGCAAGGAGGTGTGGTGGAAACAACCTGGCACAACGGGAAGAATGTCCATTTTGGCACCAGAGTCCCTTAGTGGAAGGAAGGCCACTCCTGTCACACTCCTGTGTGTCTCCTCTGCCCACGGTCCTTCACGGCTGACACCAGATGTGTGCGGTTTCCGCACATCAAGCAGTCCGGTGGGGCCAGCAGGGTGTCCTATGTCCTACAACCTAACTCAGTCCTGACACCGTCCGCCAGGAGGTGGCGTCAGACCCCATAGGTTAAGGCTCCGTCCCCCAAGACGGCCCCACCAGCCACTTCAGACGCCAGTTAAGCCCAGGTTGTCACCCATGGGGCTGGCCAACAGGCTGTAAATCGGAGGTTCCCACAACCCCCTAGGGTTTGATTAATTTGTGAGAATGGCTCACAGAACTCAGGAAAACATTTTACTTGCAAGATCACTGGTTTATTATAAAGGACATAGCTCAGGAGGAGCCCGATGGGTGAGATGCCGAGGGCGAGGTGCAGGGGAGGCGGAAGGAGCTTCCATGCCCTCTGGCTGTGCTGTTCCCCACACGTGGGCTCAAATTTCTACTCTACTGCTTACAGCAAGTCAGTCCATCTATAAAGTGGATATAATACCCTGACTGTGGGAGGATTACCAGACACCGCTCCTGTGTAAGACTCTTACAGGTGTCCAGTAAATACAGCTGGTTTCCTTCCGGCTGCCTACAGCCTTGTTTCACCTTTCGTCCCCAGGTCCAACACACTTCTGTTAGACTACTTGAGGTTCTCTCAGAATTTACCACAATTGCTGTATCTCCCATCTCCCACTGTTCCAGAACAGTAGGGCCCTAGTGACACCTGAACCGAGACCCCAGGTTGATGGGATCCAGCCAGCTGGTGGAGGGAATTTCTGAGAAAAGCTTCCCCCTTGAAGTCACTGCTGGCGTGGAAGACATGGTTGAGGCCCAGAATGGCCGATGAGTGGGAACGGGGAGAGAGCCTTGGGCGTCATGAAACAGAGTATACATTCTGCAGATGACAGAACTGAAGCCTGGGGAGGGAGGGACTTGCAGGTCACACAGAAAGTCAGGAGCAGAGCTGGGGCTGCTCCCGAGGTCTCTCCTACTAGCCCCAGAGACCCAGGTTTGATACTCCTGTTCCTTCCTAAAAAAGGGTTTTCCCTGGGACCTAGGACCAGGGGTTCTTTCAGAAGAGACCTGAGGAATGTGAAAGTCAGTGCTCAGGAAGGCTTGGGATAGCTTCATTTGTCCACTGTTTTCCCTTTTGGTTCTGATGACATTGAGTCAGATGTTCCTGGTGGTAGAACAGCCTGCCCTTGCTGGCAGGCCCTTCCCCATTTTAGCCGCAAGGAGCCCAGGGCCTCACCTTTCCTACTGTCAACTCAGGACGGAGTGGAGAGGCCCCAGACCAAAACAGAGCTTCACTTCTCAAACGCCCGCTAAGACCCCAAGAAACTTTTGAAATCAGAAGATCCAGCAACCTCCAACTATGCCAAAGTCATGGCCTCTCCCAGTAGGTCACTAGGAATGATGGGGGGCGGGGGCGTGGGGAGACTGGCCAAACTTCATGTTGTGACTGAGCCAGAATGTATCAGGAAGGGTAGAAAAGAAAACCCCACAGTGGTTATGAGGCCTTCCACACAGATCTCCGGGGTCTGGGGCCCATGAACACTTCCGGTGGGCAGCCGTTGTACCCAGAGCTGGAGGAAGGAGCCTCTTCCCCAGGGGGTACACTGGAGTACATGGGTCCCAGCATCCGGATTTCTGTAGCAGGACAGGCTGCCTGGGACAGCGGCTATCCGGCAGATGGTAACATGAGGCTGCATTGCCGGGATGAAGTCAGATAGGCTGTCTGGTCTCCGGCAGGACTGTTCCTCTGAGCCTCAGTCTCTTCATCTGTAAAATGAGCAGGTGATGCCTATCTCAGTGACATCCAGGGTGCCCAGAAAAGCACAGTGCTGACGGCAGGAGTTCTGAAGGCTGGCTGTCTAGAAATGAGGAGTTCATGCCTCGTGTACCCAACTCAGTGCTAGAAGGCACTTTACAGGCTGTAAAGTGCCCTTACAGGCCTGAGGCACAGACTAGACCCAGGAATGCCCCAGAATGTTAAAGCCTGGTGTTGGAGGGCTGGGCAGGGGCTGGAACAAAAGCAGTAGAGTGGAAGGCAATTTTGTTTATAGTTTCGGGGTGGAATATAGTGAGTTTCAAACTGTTATTTTGAGGAGTTCCAAGGGTCCAGCTAGGTATGCCAGGGACCTCACCCTGCCGCAACCAGGAAGTGTCCCACTTTATCTATTTTATCCATTTGGGCTCTGAAAAAAAGAAGAAAAACCTAGTAGCTTAGTGGAAATCCACGTGGAGTGAATTAAAACACATGATGGAATATTTTCATTGGCCTCAAGGAATGTAATGGAATATCCTTTCCTCTCTTGGTTGCTTGTAACGACATCATTGGTACATCCCGAGATCTGATTGTCCTGGGGCTGGACGAGGAACGTTCTCCTGGCTTTCCCAGCGTCCCATGTCCTTAGCCGATGCCCCACACAGCAGCGACACAGGCATGGGAAAGAGGCCCAGCAGGGAACTTCTAGACCCCCTCCTCACGAAGACAGCCCGGCTCCATTTCTTCACACTGTTCCACTTCATAGCTTCTTAGACTTAGGGCTGAATTGCACTTCTCACAAACCTTTCTGTGGAAAATGACCTCCCTTTTCCCCTCAGAAAAACACTTGGCTGTCTTCATCTCCCGCCTGCTGAGGCCGTTGGCACTTTCTGCCTCACCTGTGACCCTTCCGGGCCCCACCTGAATGACGAACTTCCTCCCACGTCCTACCCCCTCCTTCCTGACTGCCTGCTGGTGGCTGGTTCCTGACTAGCCTCTGTGCTCAAGAGTCACAGACGGCGGGACAGCCGTGCCCAGTTACACCTGCTCGTCAGCACACTTCCCGGAATGCCCCTGGGGTCGTCCTGCTCACCTCCCCACACTTTCAGGCCCCGCTCCTCCTGTCTGGAAGTTCCCCTTCAGATGAAGCCTTCCCAGCCACTTTGGCAGCCTCATCACCCCTACCACCCTGCTTTCCTCCTGCCTCCATCACCAAGGTTCACACCACTTGACATTGTCCCATGGGAATCCAGTCGGGTTGGGTGTCATTAAGTGTCCTGTTTGTCTCTGGACCCTCAGAAACCAGCACACTGTCTAACTTAGGAGCTCTTGTTGTATCCATACTAGGTTGAATGAGCAAATCAAGACACAGGGGCTTGCTATGTGTTGGGGCTCAGCACAGGCCCCCAATCCCATGCTCCATTGCACCAGTTTACACTGATGAAGGTGTCCACTGTGCCCCACCCCGTCACATCTCTGACTCATCCCATATGCTCCCTGTATGTCCCCTGAAGCCTCGTAGCAGGACCCTAACTGGTCAGCCTCTCTTCCCTTCTTCAACCTGTCCTTCCTGCTGGCGCTTCCAGCATGACCTTTCTGCAGAACCGGGCCAGGTCAGCAAGCCTGCTTACATTCTCCTCATCCCATGTGCGTGAGTCGCACCAACTGTGCCGTGCTGTCCCCTCTCAGTGCTGCACTCCTGGGTCCTCCCCTGTGTGTGTGCTGCAGGCCCACCCCTCCTTCGCGGTGCCGTGCCGGGGGAGACTCCCGGCGCCCCAGAGGACCTCGGGGCTCGCTCCTCGGCTCCCAACACGCAGCCATCTGTCCCACTCGGTCTAGACTGTGAACCCTTCGAGGGCAGGCATCTTGCTCCTCACTCTCCAGCGCCCTGGAGTCGGGGAGCTCTCCACTTCGTTCCCATGTCTGTGCTGTGTGCCTCACGTAGCCTGGCCCTTCCTGGCATCATCACGCCATCGTCTGCAGACCAAGACGGCAGTCCTGAACCAGCATCGCTCGCAAGCCTGTGAAACTGGGCGCAAGGTGAGGGGTGCTATCTGTGATTGAGGGACATGGCAAATAGAATTGTCTCACACAGAAATCGCACCCGTCACCTTGGCCCGCCTACCACCACCCCTAAACAAAGGAGCGCACCTTCCTCGGCCAGCAGCCTCGTGTTCGAGGACCTACGTTGTTTGCAGCCCTGAGGTGTGTGCACGTCGGACGTGGAGTCGGGTGGATGTGGGTTCAAGCACTGCTTATGCCAATTGCGTGCCCTTGGGCAAGCCACGGTCCTTTTCTGAGACCGTTTCTCCCTCTGTACGACAGGTTCATACCTACCTCACAGGGTTGTTGTGAGGGTAACGGGACATGCTTTGTCACCTGGAAATTACTATAACAGTTTGAAGTTACCCCTTTTTTTTTTCATATTTGAAAAGTTAACTAACAATATCAACTCCTGTGGTGATGCTGACCACCCTGCTTCGGGACACAGAGGGAGGCCAGGATGCAGGACTGGGATGGTAAGGGGGGGCGGGGCTTGAACCCAGCTGTGACGCTGGGACTGAGGGGGGTGGGAGCAGCCAATTTGGGACTTCAAATCTTGGCTCTGGGAAGAAGCTCTGCCTGACCTTGGGGTCTCCCTCTGCCCACTGACAGCACTTTGTATCCTTCCTGGGGGCCCCTGATTTCCAAACATCCCACCATTGTCTTCCTTTCAAGAACTGCTGATTTGTTTGCAGTTCACTTCCCAGAGAAAAAAGACCCCCTTCCACCAGCCCCAGGATGTTCTCCCTAACACTAGTGGGCAGATTTCTTTGGGGCTTTTGGTTTTCCATAGCTACGGCCTGCACACCAGGGCCCAAGCCAGGCTTGGGATGCTGCATGGTCTGCCTCGCCGGTTCCTGCCCATATGCCTGGGGTTGGGGAACAGTGAACAGCCTGTGGTTGGCACAGGTGATTGGCAGAAATGACACAGACTCTGGGGGCAGATGACAGGGTGGCAGGCCCATGCTGCCAGCCCGGCACACGGAGCAGCCGGGCAACCTTGAGCAAGCCCCAGTTTGCGGCCCCAGTTTCCTCATCTTTACCATGAACGCGGTAGCCGCCTACAAAGTTGTGGTAAGGCCCAGTGAGACAGTAGATGGGAATGTGATCTGTCAGCTGTAAAGCATCGTGAGAATACAAGTGGAGTGTCATGGTTCCTGGAGCATCCAGTCCCAGGACACTGCCCTAGGACCTCATCCCTCAACAATGGCAGAGTCATTACACTGGGTGTGGGAGAAGCTGTGACGTGCCCCAGGGGCTCACCCACCCGCTCTTCAAGGAGAGCACATGCCCCCATTTCCCACACGCTGTTGTGCTTGCTCATCCCACTGGGTCTTCACAGCATCCTCTGGGACCGGCAGGGAGAAATTAGGATTGTTGTCCCCACTTTACGGATGAGGAAATGAAGGCTCAGAGCAGGGAGGGACATAGCCCCAGCCTCCTGATTGCCAGTTCAGGTCTCTCCCATCACACAGATTGCCTCTCAGAAGAGACTCTGGTCAGCCGGTGGCCTCCACACTTTCTACCTGATAGCCCGGCTTGATCATAAGTGGACGGTTACGGGCACTCAGCCTGGCCCATCTCTGTGGCCAAACGCCTGTGTCTTCTGAAAGACGTCAAAAATTCATTAGCATCCCTGTTCTGTTTTCTCACCTAGCATCTATTTCTTTCCTAAAGAATGATCATTTCACAGGTCAGCCTTCTGCCAAGTTTAGCTCATACAGGATAGGAGCCAGCTCGTATCTCTTAGTAAGTAATTGTCACAAGGACTCAGGAACCAAAGTGCTGAAATTGAAGTATGACTTGCAGTTTCTGGAGAGGACAGGGTGTGAGCATTTGAGGCCCTGTCCCCCACCTGTTTGCTTCCTGCCTTCATTTTCCCATTTTATTCACTCAGCACATGACTGGGTTTTCACAGTGGACACCTACATGATTTGCCTGCTTCTACGCTCAGCCCATGATAGTCTGTTCTTCATGTGCAAGCACATTGGTCTTTTCAAGTCTAGGTCAGGTCAGTCTTTGCTCAAGACTCCCCAGAGAGGGGCGCCTAGGTGGGTCAGTCGTTAGGCGTCTGCCTTCGGCTCAGGTCATGATCCTGGGATCCTGGGATCGAGCCCCGCGTCAGGCTCCCTGCTCAGCGGGAAGCCTGCTTCTCCTTCTCCCACTCCTCCTGCTTGTTCCCACTCCTGCTGCCTCTGTTTCTGTCTCTGTCTCTCTCTCTCTCTGTCAATTAAATAAATAAATTTTTTAAAAATCTAAAAAAAAAGACTCTCCAGAGACTTCTAGTCTTATTCAGAATCAAACCCAAATCCTTAGTAAGGCCTGCGTGGACTATTCAGCCCTGGCACCTTCCTAGCCCAGCTCCCCCGACTCTGCTTCACCCACTGACTTCCCGTCACATCGGCCTCCTTGTTGCTTCCCTCTGCACGCCCCTCATGCTCCTGACACAGGCTCTTAGACCTCATGTCCCTCTGGCCTAGAATGTTCCCCCTGCAAAGAGCCCATGGCTCCTTCACCTCTGCTCACACGTCACCTGTCGCCTGCCACCTCCGTTCTCTTCCCTGCTGTGTTCTCCTTACATGTAGGTCTTGGTTGCGTAAGTTCCAGGGGAGCGGTTTGTGTGCTTCGCACGCTGATATTTGTGTGATGAATGAATGCACAGACATTTACGGAGCGTCCATTCTGGGCCGTGCCCCAGCACACAGAGATGAGTAAGCAGGTTCCGGGGTTTCTGGGGCTCAGGGGGAGAAGGGAGACTCGATGGCACGGCGTGGCAGGTGCTCTGGCAGAGGGCAGGCAGGGCCTGTGGGAGACGAGGGAGGAGGCCTGGCACGCAGGCTGAGGTAGGGGGACAGGGCCGGCAGGCAAGCCTGATCTGGGTCTTAAAGTGTGGGGAGAAGTTTGCCAAGGAGAGAAGAGAGAAACAGTTCCAAAGGGAGCAGCTACGCGTGCAAAGCACGGAGACTTGCCAGAGCCTGGCGCCCTTCACAGGAGCACCGCCCATCCTGGGCACTGTGGGAGGCGAGGCTGCAGAATAGGCAGGGCCAGGTCCTGAAGGACAGACAGCCTTTGAGTATGACATCCTGAGATGGAGCCCTTGCCCCGGAGCTGTGAGGAAGGAGCCCCACCTGGCCCAGGCCTTCACAGCCTCCCCTCCCTGCCAAGCAGATCTTCAGAGATGAAGAATCACAGCCTGGATCTCTTTCCCCGGGCGCCGTGGCTCTTGCTTCTGAGCACCTCTGACTTCTTCCGAGTGGGGTCCGCAATGGTTTGCTCTGGAGGCCGGCCTCAGCACCCACAGTGCACAGACGCCGGCCTGTCTCCCAGCTTCAGAGCAATGCAGGCCCTGTTCTCGGTGGCAGAAAGGTACAGCTGAAAGACTCCTGGCTTGACCCAGCTCTAGATGGCTCTAGATGGGTGATTCATGCCTCTGAAACTCCATTTTCTGATCTATTACACGGGGCAATAATAACAGCTTGTCACATTGTTTTGAGAATTCAACAAGGTGATGTGGAAGCATATAGGGTGTTTGTCTTATGCAAGGTGCTCGAAGTCCAGCAGGGGCGCAGACAAGCACCTACACGGCTCTAATAAAAGGCAGCCTGGACGCCAGGCTGGGCAGGGCTCACAGGAAGAGCATTCCCTCGCGCAAGCCCAGAGCAGGCCTCAGAGGATGGTGGACTTGTGGGGTAGAAGTGGGGACGTGCTGCGTCGCAAGCAGAGGGACCACCAGGGAGAGGCAGGAAAGACAGAAACATTTCAGGAAGATGCGGGTGACCCACTGGAGAGCAGCACCCGTTAGGCGACAGGCCCCTCGGGCTGGGCTCGGAGTGCACGGGTGGGCCGTCAGCGCTGGCCGGGAGCCTGCCCCCCTGTGCTGGTTGTGATGTGGCCCGAAGTCCCTCCAGACTCGTGCAGATTTTCTGTTGTACTCCATGATCTATCTGGGCTTATTTTCTGACTTTGAATTACTGACCTTTCAGTAAACCTGATCTCCAGGTGGTCTGTGTTCTCCGTTCCTCCACATACCCCCAGAGTACCACCAAGCTGTCGGGGTGCTCACCCCCAGTTGGAAGGGCCTGCTGCAGCCATGGGAGCCCATTTCAGCTTAGGAGCAGAGGGCAGAGAGCAGACCGGCCTCAGAAGCAGAGGGTAGGAGTGACTGGCGCAGGGGGACTGCCGGCCACCAGGTTTGACCCCGGGGACTCAGGCACAGCTGGAGATGAGCCAAGTCAGGCGCCATTAACAGAATGTTCTTACATGATTCAGTCTAGAAATCACTTCACTCAATTGCTTTCTTCCATCAGAGTGCAAAATTGGGAATAAATACCTGTTGAAGAAACAAATATATTTCATTAACTAGTTTGCAGAAGGCCTCATAGACCGCATCAGCCAAGACTCCAGTTTTGTTTTGTTTTTTAATTTTTATTTATTTTTGAGAGAGAGCGAGCACAAGCGAGGGGAGGGGCAGAGGGTGAAGCCGACTCCCTGCTGAGCAGAGAGCCCAATATGGGGCACGATCCCAGGACCCTGGAATCATGACCTGAACCGAAGGTAGACGCTTAACCGACTGAGCTACCCAGGCGCCCCAAGACCCCGGTTTCATAGATGGAGAAACTAGGCCGGAAGGTCAGACCACAGAGGCAGCGCTCAGATCCAGCTACCTGTCTGCCTGCCCGTGTTCTGGAGCACACGTCCTCTCCCTTTTGCAAACGCTGATGCTGGGACTTCATTACTGGCCTCCTGGGGCACCCAGTGGCTCAGCCAGGGTGAGGCCTGCCGGTGGGCATGGGCACTGCCCAGCTGGGAGGGCATGCAAGGCTGCAGGGCCATCCAGTGCGCCTTCCTCGGGGGGAAGTCAGGGAGAGACTGAAGCTGAAACAGAATGAGCACGTGGGTCTGCTGAACCTGCAGCCTAGGCATGTGTGGCCTCCCCTTACGTTCCTCTAGCTCCTTTTCCCTCACAGGCACTGCTTTTTAAGGAGAAGTGGCCCACGGCCGGCGGGCAGACCTTGAACTGGCTTCCTGGCTCAGCACCCAAGAGAGCCTGCCCCTGACGGCCTCACCTCCGGGCACTTTCTACAGCATCACCATTGCGTGGGATTGGCAGCTGCAGGACCCGGTTCTAGGTCTGATTCTGTCACTCTCGGATTTGATGTAGGCAAGCTTTTAATGTCTCGGGGCGTCCCTGGCCTGGTGGGGTAAGGATCACACCACTCCTGGGATGTGCCATGAGAATTTCACAGACACGAAATGTCACTTGGGTGGGACTACCTAAAACAGAAAGCAGACCGCATCAGTGGATCGCACCTCGTCAGACTTGAGGCTGACACTAACGTGGTATTGATCCACACCCCGAGACAGACGGTGCTTTTGTTACTTTTCAGATAAGAAATCAGAGTTACAGTAACCCGTCCAGGAGTAAGTGACAGAGCGAGGGCTGCATCTAGCTCTAAGTGACTTCAAGTCCAGGCGCCTGGAACAGTGCCTGGCATGTGGTGGGCACCAGGTAAACACTCTAGTTCAGCGCCACAGACAGGAAAATACAGCCCCAAAGACGGACCGTGACCAGCTATTCCAGGTCCCAAAGACCCTTAGAATGGATGTCAGTTGTTTGGGGAAGGATCTGGACAAGCAGGACCATGTGAGCCCTGCTTCAAGGAGGAAATAGAAGGGGAGATGAGGTGCCAGCCTTCAGGTGACCCTCCCAGTAGTGTCTGGGGAAGAGGGAGATGCCAGATTCCTTTCAAGTCCAGCGTTGTCCCTTACGAATGTGTGCATATTTTGCCTACTTGGCATTTTATACCCAGGGAAGGAAAGAGGGAACAGGGAACAGTCAAGTATCCACAAGGGAAAATGGTAAGGAAAGCCCAAGTAAGTCACTGGTTGGGCAAGAGGGAGCTGGAGAAGGCAGTTAGCGGCTGGGCCAGGCAAGTTAGAGTGTAGGAGGCCTCAGGTCCAAGAGTGAGGATTTCCCATGGGTGCTGATAGGACCTGCCAGGGCCCTGGCTGGGGAACAGTATGGAAGAGCTTTGCTTCCTGATGTTTCATCTGCAAACGTGGCTCAAGGGAGCAAGCGTGAGGCTGAGAGACCCCCCACTTGAGAGAGCATGAGGTTGGGGCCTAGACAGCCCAGGGAGGGCAGACCTGAGGGGCAGTTTTCCGGAGAGCCGGCATTTCCTAGAGACCAGTAGAAGGCACAGAGTGGAAAGCCAAGTTGGACCGGGGCTGACCGGGTTCTCCCAGGGAGAGTGTGATGGCGGCTTTGGACTGGCCGCACAAACGTGCTCTGTACGCTTCCTGCAAGGCCCTGTGCAGGGTGCTTGGGTACAAGGGAGAGGCATGGGATCTGCTCTCGAGCTCACAGTTCAGGGGAGTAAACAGAGGAGAAACTCCGATATTGGCCATGGGTGCGTTCCCTGGGGCACAGTGGCACAGAGCACTCCAGCAGGGCAGGCAGCGAGAACGGGGGAACACCCCCACGCAGCCCCCTGAGGAGCCAGCGAATGCTAACCTAACTTGGATTCTGGGGGTCCCGGGGGTTGCCAATCAGGGAAGTGCGGACAAGTCTTCCCGGCAGAAGGAACAGCCTCTGTGCCCACAGGTGTGACGACAGGAAGGGGTCCCAGGGCAGTGGAAGAGACGCGTGCCTGCTGGCAGGTTGAAGGATTGAGCTCTTGTAGGCCTTGGAGCTGGTTGGGCTGGGAGAGAGACCAGGAGTGGCAGGGATGGGGTGGGAGGAAGCAAACATGATGGCAGGGAGGGAGGGGAAGCGTGAGGAACAGCAAGCCAGGTCGCCGGGGGAACCAGGGAGAGCAGGTGGTCTAGGCAGACCGGTCCCAGGCTTCTGCCTATGGCCGTTCCCCTGTTCCATTCTGGCTCTGCGCCCACAGGGGACAAGAGGGGAGCCACGGTGGGGCAGGGGGGCTCTTCTGGCAGATACCTGGTGTCACCAAGGCCTGTGAGCTGACCCCACAAGGGGTCTGGACACTTGTCCACAGCCCCCAGAGCTGGCTGGAATCAGGGAGGCAGGAGGGTTCTGATAGGTTAGCTGGGAAGCCTCATTAAAGATTGAGGCAGTGAAGCCCATTTGACGGCTGGCTGGCGTATCGGCTTCCCACTGCATAAGCCGGGCGGCTGAGGAAGGAGAGGTAAGTGGCCGGGATGCGCGAAGCGCCCTCCTGCACCGCGCCCGGGGCCTGCCCATAATGGTCAGCAGAGAGTGGACCTTCCACTGCTCCTGCTTCTGCCACTGTGACTGCACCGTGCTTTGCAGAGTGAGCTGTAGGTGACGGGGCCCCTCCCTGCTCCTCACCGGGTGGGAAGGGGGCCCCTCCAGTCCTCATGGGAGGCTCCTGCCTGCTCCTCACAGGCCTCTCCTTCCTGTTCTTCAGAGGGCGGGGGAGGGGGTCTTCCCTGTTCCTCACAGGGGCTCCTCCCCGCTCCTCATGGACCCCCCCCTTCTGCTCCCGTCTGCTGGGGTGGTGGGCGTGAGCTCTGGATCTTGGGACGACGCACCCGTGAGTGGGTGACCAGAGGGGAAGCGCTGTTTTGCACTGAGGCCTTGCAGAAGTGTGGACGGAAACAGCGGTGTGCAGACTGGGCTCGGGAGCCATGGGCTTCTGTCCCAGCAGCGCCGGTCACTCAAGACACGTGTGGCCTTGAGTGGTTGCTCACGCTTTCCAAGCCTCAGTCTCCTCACCTATAAGGAGGTCTGATAGGCCCCGCCCTGGATACTTGAGCAGATTAATGACCAGAATCATGCAAAGGCACTTTGTCACGCACACCGTAAAGGTGTGACAGATTTTTATTGTACTTTATTCTGTTTGAGATTCTTTTCAAGGTTTGTTGTAGGTCCCAAAGGGAGCTTATTAGGAAAGGGAGAAAAACTATTTCAGTAGGAAAATAAGTGGCCTGAGACACAGCCTGAGGGGATGAGGCAGGCTGGCTGGCAGTGTCCTGGCCTGGAAGCCAGGAACCCAGCCCAGCTTCTTGTGCAAGCAAGTCCTCCTTTTCCCCCGAGCCTTCTGTGCAAGGACAGGGACAGGGAGGTGGAGCTGCTTCCTCCACAGGCCTGCGGCTGCCATCGACACCATGCAAAAGGCCTGCTCTCTCTAGCCTCCGGGGAGTGCATCGCTGCCAGGACGGGTAGGTGCTTCTCCCTGTGTGGCTGAGGCCTTAGCTCCCTCTCTGAATCAGTCCCGCGTCTGCGCTGGCTGGCCTTCCAGGACTATAGGTCATTTAGACACTGGCCCCTTTGATGCAGCTTTAGCCATTGGTCACCACGGGGTGATGGTTGAACCCTAACTGGCAGGCTCAGGAATGAGGGTCTGTTACAAGAGTCTAGTGGGTGAAACCTCAGCTGCTTCCAGTGATCTGAGTAAAAGAAAACAAGCTGCCTCACATATCAGCCCATGGTGAGCCCCGGTTCCTTAGTAAGGCCTGGGCAGGAAAGGACTGGAAGAGTCACCCAGGGTAACTTCCGGCAAGCAACTGAACTGTCATTAAAGCAGGAGGTGGCCGTCAGGATTGTCTACTGCCGAGCCACCCTGGCTTTGTGAGCGTGTCAGTGGGGAGACAGCTGCTTGTCCAACCAGAGCCCTGGGCTGGGAGACACTTGTCCTGGGTGCTGGTCCCAGCTCTGCCACCAATTCCTGTGTGGCCTTGGAGAGGCAACTCTGAAGACTCGGGCCCAGATCACAGACTCCATTCCCACCCGGACACCAGCATGCTCAGCAGTAGAGGCCTTGAAATGAGAGAGGAAGGAGCTAAGGCATTGGTCTAGGAAGGATGCCTCCCTCTCAAAGGACCGCTCTGAGTCAATGCAAAATGCAGGGACCCTCTGGAGAGAGGGGAAGGAGCCAGCCAGAGAAATGGCAGAGGGGAGGAGGGGGCCTCAGAGGGGCTTGGGACTCTGCCCAGCCCAGATTAGGTAGCTGTCGTTTGCTGGCCAGAAATGCCATCAAGCATCACTGAGCAGGTGCTGGATCCTTTGTCCCTGGCACTCCTGGGATCTCAGGTTCCATCTTTTCAGGAGGCCCAGGGGATGCCTTTCCTATAGAGACTTAACTCGAAACCTAGCCTGTCCTTCCCGTCCCAGAGGAGCTGGGGGGCCGGTGGCTCTGTGCCTCATGAATGTTAATGGACAGGCAGGGGGACAGCCTCTCTCAGGAGGAGGTGTCCGCAATGCCTCAGCTTATCTACGCACCTCAGGCTGTATAATTTAAAGTGGGGTTTCTGGGCCAGGAGCTGTAACGGCCTCCACCTGCCCTGCACCCCCAGACTTATGGGGATAGAGTCAGAGTCCCCATTTGTTCCCTCCTTGGGGACTCCCAGCCATGTGTTTCTTTATCATAAGGTGATACATCCCATTTGTACATAAATTGGAAGTTCAAAAAGAAATAATTTCATAATCTACAGATAACCACTATCCCCATCTTGGTATATTTCCTTCTTTGTCCTTTTCAATTGTAGAGATTTAGAACTAGATGGTTCTTGGTTCCATCCTTCTCACTTTATGGTAAACTGAGGCCCAGAGAGGGGAGGGACTCCCCAAGGCACCTAACTACTTAGAGCAGAACTCCCAACAGGAAGTTGGGTCTCCCGGCCCCAAATTCACTCTGAAGCGGATTTGTATAAACTGGAGCAATACAGAAGAGGCCAGCCAGGAACGGGGGAAGGACTGGAAAGTGGGAGTGAGGGGTAGTGGGAGGCCTGGGCTGTCTTCTCTGAGGTGGGGTCTGGAGGGGCATGAGCACTGTCCACTGTCCAGAGGCCTCTAGGCCAACACTTGAAAGACCGTCTGTCTGGTCCCGAAGGGGACCCTGGGGAGCAGTGCTAGCAAGATTCCAGCCCATGAGGAGGCAGACTAGCAGTGAGAACCCTACACAGGGCCTGGGCACAGAACATAATAACTACTCGGTAAACTTGGGCTCTCTCTTCCCTTATCCCATCTGTGGTCATTTCCGAGCACCAACTCTGTTGGCGACCTGCTGTCATATCGAAAGGCTTATGAGGCACCGTGGCCGGCTTGGCCACTGACTGTTTCCAGCCGTGAGCCAAGAACTTTAAGAATGTGTCGCCTGCTGTAGTCTCAATGTTTGGTTGGAGATCTTCACACAGTCTGCCTGGGGCCTAATCGGTCACTTATTCAACAAATATTGACCGAGTGTTGACCATATGCCAAGAACTACAATATGTGCTGGGAATACAGAGAACGAAAGTTCTGTCCCTGGAGAGTAAAAGTCAGACCGCTCTGTTTGCCTGGGTCTGTTCCGTGGTCTTTTCTGGTCCGTGCAAGCCGACACGTGGTGTCCTAGTGGACTTGGCGCTTGCAGAGTCCCTGCAGGGAGGCGCCCCTACAACCGAGTGGGACCTGGGCCCGGCCTGTTGCCTGCACGCCTCTTGGCTCCGCCGCAAAGCTGGGGGTACTGGGGCATCGCACACATCTGGTTCATTCTCCTGGAGCCGCTCACGCGACCAGGTTTTCCTCCCACCCCTTTCTGTTAAACAAGGGTGGCTTTCCCGAAGATGACTGTACCTCACGTTGGAATCCTCTGGCAAATCTTTACATCCAGGACAGATGCTATAGAAGCCTTTAGAAAGTGCCAGTGCCACGTATGTTCTCGTCCCACCGCGGAACAGCCCTGTGCAGGGCGTGGTGATCATTAGTACACCAGGGTCCCAGGAAGAGGTGCTGCCCCTCAGAGATGACATCAGACCCCCTGGCCCCAGTTTCTCCTTTGGCCTGGCTGACACCACTGCCCCAGGTCGGTCCCTCGGCCTCTGTGGGGTAAGGGCCAGCCCTGTCCCCTCTGGCCAGACTCCCACGTCACCCCTCCCAGGCAGGCTCGTGGCTGGAGTTTGGCCCAGCCTCCGCCGCATCTAGCTTTTTCTCCTCTTCTTCTCCCACCTCATGACCCCTAAGGATGAACAGTCCTCCGGTGGGTCACCACTGTGTTCTGTAGGAGCAGGTGTTTGGTGGAACTTAAAGCCATCTGGAAGGTGGGCCTCAGAGACAGCAGGAAGTCAGCCCCTCCCCCAGGAAGCATCACTGCGCAGCGGGACTTGGAGCAAACAGGCCTAGCTGCGAGTGTCCATGTGGGCCTCGCCCTGTGTCCCCTGCCCCTCACTCTGTCCAGACGGGAATCGGCCAGGCTACAGGCCACCCTCTGCCAGGCCATGGGCTGGACCCACACACCAGTCATGCACAGGCACCCTGCTTCTCCCCACCTTTGTTTGCTGTTCCATCTCACATTTCCCTTCTCTCGTTTACACGTCTATAGTGCCGATAGGTTCTCTATTTGACTTTGGCAAAACTCTGAGGCAAGTGAGAGAGGATGAGAGTTGTCCTAGTTGGAGCCCCAGACCAGCTCCCACACTCAGCAAGCTGCGACACTGAGGTCAGCATCAGGAGTCCCTTGGCCTCAACACGTCCCCTCACCTCCCAGGGACACACCACCCCTTGTGTGGGGCTGTCGTTGGACCAGGGCCGGCAGGTGGTGGAGGCTGGCGGAGAAGGCGGCCCTCTGTAGATGGGGAGAAAGGCGCCTTCCTAAAAGCACCAGCGGCCTGATTGGGGTCAAGGGCTGTTGGAGTGTGCAAGGACACAGGCAGGTCAGCGATGAGCAAGAGATGTTGGACTCTGTGGAGAGACCAACCAAAGAATTTGCCTTTTTTTTTAAAGTAGGCTCCACACCCAGCACGGAGCCCGACACGGGGCTCAAACTTCCGACCCTGAGATCAAGACCTGAGCTGAGATTAAGAGTCAGACGCCTAACCGACTGAACCCAGGCACCCCAAGGATTTGCTCTGAATACTAATAAAAACAAATCGTTTTCAGGCCTTTACAGTTTACAGAGTACTTTTTCATGCAGTTCATTTATCCCTCACGGCAGCTCGGTGAGGCACCACTGTTGGCTTCAGGGGTCCCCTTTATATTCATTTTATAGACAGGGAGGCCCAGCTAATGGGTGTGGGGGCAGAGCTCAGGCCAGGCCTTCTCCCTCCCGACTCTGCCCCCCACCCCCGCCTGCCTGCCCAGATCAGTACCTTGGGGGGGACAAGGCAGTTAAATGTGCTCTCCCCAAACGAATGTCTGTCATACGTGTACAATGAGGGGTATCAGCAGACAGCTGCATGCAGAGCAGGTCAAACGCCGTGCCCTGTGACAAAGGCTGGGTCACGCTGTCTCTCAGGCGTCCGGTCAGCAGCTCAGTCCTGGTTATGGCAGGGAGTACTTAGCCCGGGGACTGTCCCTTGGTTGGCCTCCTCTCTGAACAAGCCTGAACTTGGGGATCACTTGTGTTTCTGGGACTTATCTCTTCAGTGATTTTTCTTTTTATCTGAGCGAATTCGGCCCCATCCCTTCACCTGCTTCCCCTACCTGGGCTGGTGGTCACGAGTTCCTTCTAACTGTCCCAACTCAGCTCAGCAGAATAGACCAGGTGTCCAGTGTGAGCCGGGCACTGTGCACGGGGTGATGAGTAGATGTGCTCTCTGCCCTCAAGAAACGCAAGAGCTCCTAGGGAAGAGAAGACTGCTTTCAAACCTTCAAACCTCTTTAGTATTAGTGAGAGAGTTGGGTTGTGAGAGAGGCCCTTGCGTGTGGAGCAGGGAGGAGCGTGAGGATGTGGGAAGGCTTCCTGGAAGAGCGGACGATGGAGTCGAGCCTTGCAGACGGTACCCCAGGTGGACTGAGTGCCCCACACAAGGACAGAGAGGTGGGGAGCACAGCGTGTGGCGGCCAGATTCAGGGAGCAGATGCAAAAGGTCTGCTGCAGAGCTGGGGCCGGGAGCAGTGGCCACGGCGGGGGCTGGAGTCTCTTCCACGGAGGGGGCACCCAACCCCCTGGGGGTCAGGCTTGGGTTTTCCACAGATCACGGAGCTGTGATGTCCGTGCGGAAGAGGGGCTGGAAGCAAGGAGAGAGAGTGGAGTGCACAGAGTCCCCATTGGTGGCCCAACGCATTGTCAAGGAGAGAGATGGAGAGGCGGGTGGGCTCTTTCGGGTTCTCAGACAATGCCACGGTAAGACCTGATAACCAGGTCATGATCCTGGAGTCCCGGGATCAAGTCCCACATCGGGCTCCCTGCTTGGCGGGGGGTCTGCTTCTCCTTCTGACCCTCTTCCCTCTCGTGCTGTCTCTCATTCTCTCTCTCTCAAATAAATAAATAAAATCTTTGAAGAAAAAAAAAAAAGACCTGATAACCAACTCGAAGTGGGAGGTGCAGGAGGAGGAGCCGGGTCCCCACCTGCTCCCTCCCCTGGATCCTGAAGGCCAGGCACGGCTGGCTGAGGTGACTCCGTGGTGGGGGCTCTGCATGGCCTCCACCTTGGCTTCCAGTTGCACCACACAGGGACTCATCAGAAATAACCCAACGCTGGGACAGTGTTCCCACCCTGGGATTTCCCACTGAAGAAGCTCCTGCAAGGGAGCTGTGCCAGGGCCTTCCCAGTGAACCCTAGACAGCTCAGAAGGAGAGATCCTCCTTCCTGCTCCTTGTCCCTGCCTCTGCCACTGGGTCCACTGGGGCCAGTGGGGGGAACCGGCCAGGAGTAAGGAGACAGTGGGAGCCTCACGTCTGCTGCAGAGACCCCGTGTGACGCTGCCAGGCCCCTTCCCCGGGCCCCAGCTCCCACCTCTGAGACAGAGGGACCATGCTTCCTAATGGCAGGGATCCTCGTAGCTCAAAACAGATTCACATTTTCTTAGTTTGAGAAGAATGGAAGGCCTTACGCAGCCAAGCGTTGTCTCTTCCTGCTCTGTAGTATCTAAAATTCCAACCGTCGGGTTTTGAAGTATGTCTGCAGTGCAGGGGGCCGGACCCCCTGGGAGCAGCCAGGCTCCCACTCTCTGGAGGAACAGGCTGGCTGAAGGTATTGGGAGGAAGTCCAGCCCAACAGGCAGAATGAGGGACCCCAGCACAGGACCACCACAGACCACTGTGTAGGCGGTTGGTTGCCATCGGGGGTCCTAACGAAGGGATGGGAAACGGCCCCAGTGCCCGAGGCCAGACCAGGCGGGTGGACACAGAGAACTCTGAGCCGCTAACAGAACCCAAGCATCACACGACCTTGGTGCTAGCGTGGGCCTGGCTCGGGTAGGGGTGGGCTCCAGTCCTTAGACCACGTGCTGGACAGGGTCTCCGGAATGGGCTCAGCCCTGGAAGAAGGGCGACTCCAGATTCGGGCACGGGCTCGGCAGCTGAGGCCAGGCCCTAGAGTGAGGCAGAGCAGCTCGGTTTTCCAGAAGCCCAGCCAGCGGCAAAGCAGCTCAGGCCTGAGTCCCAGAATGGGGCGGGGAGGGGAGGCTGAGCTGTCTTGAATCCCTCCTGCCTGAGCCAGGACAAGCGGGTGGAGGCACAGAGCCTCTGGGTGGGGCTCAGAGGACACCTGTCCAGCCTGCAGACGCTGTGTGAGGGCTGCAGCCCCCTGTCCTGTGGCTCTTCTGGTGGCGTGCCAGCCTGCCACCTTCATTCTTCACCCAGTCCGACCCCATGGTGTGACTGAACGGGAGAGAGTGGCCTTTTGTAGGTCATGTGAGTCTGGCTTACCACTCGCAGCTGTGTAACCCAGAGCAAGTCATTTCCCCTTTGCAGCCCGCCTCACCCAAGACAAGTCCTCTCGGTGGCCGACAGCGTTGTGAGAACGAAAATGAGGTTGACCTAAGTTAGGAGAGTGCCTGGGCTCTGCCAGGGAGCGGGGTTCTCCTGCCCCTACTTCCTGAGAACAAGGAGGAAGGGGCGCTAGGACCGGGGCCTTGCCGAGTAGGAGACAAAAGAGATCCCTGTCAAGGATCTGGTTTTTAATTTGTTTTAAATTTTCTCATGTCTGTACTGAACCCATATTACATGTTACTTGTAGTCAGAAAGTCCAATTTCTATAAAGAAGAGCAAAGTGATATAGGTTAAATTATTTCATTAGCGACGGGGAAAGCAAGCTCACATTGATCTCGTGCCTGTCGTGTGCCCGGCTGCCAGGCCAGGTAGTTACAAAAGGCCTATCTGTGGAAGTGTGCGGGCACCGTCTGTGCTGCCGATCATCCAAGCACAGCAGAAGGCAGCAAGCAAGGGCGGGCTCGGGCTGGTCCACTCAGGGCAGCCTCTTTCCTTGAGTGCTGGAAGGCCCGCTGCCCACCGTCTGGATCCTCCTCCTTCCCCAGCTGAAACACACACGGGGACCAGCAAGGCGGCAAGGCGTGGCTCCCTGAAAACTTGGCTAGAGCCGATCCAGGGGCCCGGGACAGCAAAGTCTGGAAGCCGTGGCCGTGGAAGCTCACTTTGGGCATGAAAAGATTCGACCCGCGTTGTGTGCCACCTGGTGGTGGGGACAGGACCTTTGAGGACGGGGAGGTTCGAGACCTCCGTGGCGGAAAGCCCGTGGTCACGGGAGGTAGTGACTTCCGTTGCTGGGATCAGGCAGGAGGACCAGGCTGGGAGGCACACAGGAGACTCCTGTGCTGGGCTGGAGGCTGCCTAGAATTAGATGATCTGTTTCAGCTTCGGAATTCTGTTGCTGTCTACCCCGCTGTGTCCGTGATCCAGGGGACGACCTGCTAATCCCTCAGCGGCTCGAAGCACTTGTGGGAAAAGCCTTCACGTCGTGGATTTTGTTGTGGGCTGAGCGTGGCTGCCCTTTGTCCTGGGGAGGAGACAGGCCCCTTCCCCATGTAGTCAGGGAGGAATGAGACCAGCTTGCCTGGAGTCTCTGCCCTGTCCCTGTGGCTCTGTGCAGTTCCCCAGTGACACCCGAGCTAGCAAAGAGAAGGAACAATCAGCTCGTTCTCAGTTTGGGGCAGAAGCCTGCCTGTTCTTGTGAATGTGGCTTGGCACCAGCCCCCATCTGAACATAGGGCGCTCGCAGCAGACCCGGGCTGCTCTGAGCCCTTGACCCCAGGGCCAGTGTGTGGCCCGGTTAGTGACAGACTGCCGTCTGTGCCTTGCTGTGTCCTGCCCACCCCCGGCTGCAGGCTCCTGGATGCGGGCAGGAGGGCCCCGCATCGTGGTGGGGAGACTGGGCTGTGTCTCCACTGGACCAGGTGCAAGTCCCTGGCTCGGACGCTTAACCCACCATGACAATCATTCCTTTGTTCACAGGGCAGGACAAAGTGGATCTGCTGGGGGCGGCGCCTGGGTTGCTCAGTTGTTAAGCATCTGCCTTCAGCTTAGGTCATGATCCCAGGGTCCTGGGGTCAAGCCCTGCATCGGGCTCCTTGCTCCACGGGAAGCCTGCTTCTCCCTCTCCTACTCCCCTGCTTGTGTTTCCTCTCTCGCTCTGTCTCTCTCTGTCAAATAAATAAAATCTTTAAAAAAAAAAAAAAAAAAGGATCTGCTGGGTTTGGTGATGCCGAGCACACCGGTGATTTTAGGTGGAATGGGTTTGTGGGGCAGTCGGAGAGGGAAGGCGAGAGGGTTCAGTAGCTGAAGGACTGTCTCTGAGCCGTGTGAGCAGCATGGGGTGGTTCGTGGGCTCTGGGAGGAGAGCCCTGAGACGCGGAGAGAGACGTGATTGAGGGGACAGTCTGGGGATGGCATTGTACCTGTTGAGAGGTCAGGGTCGGCTCCTGTGGGCCAGGCGGGCAGAGACAGGGAGAGTTCCAGGTTGGTTTGCCAGGGCCTTTCTTCTCCGCTAACCTCTGTGCTTCTGTGCTTCTCTGCCCCACAGGCCCCTCCACCCAGCGTCAGGTGCAGAATGGCCCCTCTCCTGAAGAGATGGACATCCAGAGAAGGTAATCCCCCACCCAGCAGGGCCAGTGGCACCCTTCGACTCCCGGAGACAGGCACTGAAGGGGGGACAGGCCTGACCAGAAGGAAGAGGGAGCAAGGTGGTTGCGGGTTTGTCAGAGTGAGGAAGGGTCTCATGTGGTCTCATGGCGACTTGCAGTCTGCAGCATCCTGAATTCAGGATGAACTCAGCCCTCCCACATGTGTCAGGAGGTAGCTGTCACGACGTGGAGGGGTTCAGTAACGTGACCAAGGTCGCACTGCTGGAGATGGGCAGACAGACGCCCAGGGCTGTCTGCCTGACACCCGTGGCCTGGGCACCGTCCTGTGCTGCCCGCCACTCTCTCAGTGGATGCCTTGGGTGGGTGCCACGGCCTCTCAGGAGGATCTGAACCCCGGGCCCCTCACCTCCCAGCGGAGACTAAGGTGGACAAAGGCCGTGAACGCCCTTGGGGGGCTGCGGCAGCTCTTCAACAGTTTGGCCAGGGCTGTGTTGTCCTTGTTTGCCAGCCTGAGAGGGGGCAGCCCCTATGGGATGTGGGCCATAGGACGACACCCACCCTCGCTCCAGGGAGCTTCTAAAGTGCTCAAACTGGGAGGAAGGACCAGTGTCATCCTGAAGTTACAGAAGAGTCATGGTGGCCAAGGAGGGAGCAGCCGCCTCAGGTCACGTTGCCAGGGAAGACAGGGCCAGGGCGTGCACCCAGCCTGCCATTGCCTTGGCAGGGGCTCTGTATCTCTGAGAGGCTCTGAATCGGGCTCTGTGGAAGCTGTATCCAGGACGTGGGCCTGGTGCAGGCCCTCCCCATCCAGGTTCTCAGAAGAGGGGCCGAGCTGGGGGCCTGCAGCTAGGCTCACGTGGAATCCTGGGCTGGGAGGATCTCTGGGGCCCTCCTTCCTCTAGCCTCTCCCCGCCGGAGCGTTGGTGGTATAGTGGTTAGCATAGCTGCCTTCCTCTAGCCTCTCCCCCACTCTGAGGAGTAAAGGCCGAGGCTCGGTAACCTCTGGGCGCCTTCTTCCCCGATGGGGTACTCTGTAACCATGGGCAGGTTCCTGCTCTAGGCCTCAGTTTCCCATTGGAACGTAACAGTGGTATTCCTCGCTCCGCTCACCTCAAAGAAAGGAGGTAAAGATGGGAATGTGCTTCTAGACGGCCTATGGGCAAGAGAGACTCCTTTTATCAATTCCCACGGGTCTCTTGATTCCGTGGGCCTGTCTTCTGGCCTCTCAGAAATACAGCACGTTGTTGTTAATGAAGGGCTTTTACAGGTTTTGGCTTGTTTTATTCCTCACACTAACCTTCCGGGGCTCCTGTTACTGGTACCGTTGCTCACACAAGCCAGGAGAGCAGAAAGGACTTGCCCAAAGTAAGGAGAAGTTAGAGGCACAGCCAGGACCGGCAGCCTGTCTGGCCCCAGCTCAGCACTCTGCCAGGTCCTGGGGCTGCCTCCACCCCGAGAAGGGCATGGGTGAGTCCACCAGACTCAGAAATGAACATACAGAGCAGATGGACCCTAAGCAGGTCTCTCAGAACTGGTTAAACACCACCTTGCATTATCCTGACCCACCATCCAAGTCCAGCATTCCTTCCCGAGACCGCCTGCGGTCCACTGCCTGTGGGCCGGAGTGCCCCCTGGAGGCCCGGCTGTGAACTGCAGGAGTCAACACAGGCCACAGGGCGGGGACCCCGCTCTTCTGTGTCCCTGCTGGTCACCTCACACAGAGGGAGGCCCAGGGGAGAGAGGACTTATGTGGGGCCAAACACCAGGTGATGATTCCAAGCACAGGAACCTTGCATTCTCTCACAAACAGAGTCTTAAGTCCACACCTGATTTTTAAGGATTTCCAAGCACTTTCATTTTGCTGAGGGCATCTAAGCATATGGATCCTGCTGGGAAAGTTGAAGTTTTGGATGATGTTTCAGCAGTTTGGATAGAGAAGCTGATGCAAGCACTGCTGAGAGCTTTTCCAACACCTTTCATGCCAGAAAGGTCTTTTCCATTATTTCGTAGGGATCGCACATAGTCCTTCCAAGAGCCCCCTGAACACGTGTTGTGCTTCCTCTGCGGAGAAGAAGCTGAGGCCCAGGGGAGGGGCATGACTTGTCCGTGCTCACGAAGCCACGATCCCAGAACAGGAGCCAGAAAGCTCACTACCTCTCAGTGGTCTTTGCAGTAAACTCTGGGTCCCCTCTGGAGGAGGTGCTGTATCACTGACCTTTCTTGAAGATGAAAGCAGCTGTATTTTTTCCTTCCTCCATGTATTTCTTGCTTCACAAAGTACTTACTGAGCAGCTGCTACATGCCAGGCGTGGTGCCCGCACCGGAGAAGCGCCGGCTCGCTGTAAACTGAGGGCGCAGTGCAGACACATGGCCGGCAACCTCCCGTTCCGCCAGCCGCCCTTCCCGCCTTCCCTGCCAGGCAGAGACCGCTGCTTGCCTCCGCGCGCTCTCCTCCTGAGCCCAGAGTAGGTGTCCAAACATCCCGTGACCCTGGGCTTCATCGGCACAGCTAATCAGAGTTGGCTCACAACAGTTTTTGAAGCCTGGCCACTCTCCAGGGTCTGCATGACTCCTTGAGCCCCCCTCTGCCCCGGCATCTCAGTCTCAGATTCCGTGGACATATTTGTGCGTCGGTGTCCTCACTCCACCAGCCCTCAAGAGCACCGAGGTCACTCTGCCTTAAGGAGAGGGGACATTTGTGCTCGCTGAGGCACACATAGCATTGATCTCTAACGGAGGCCTGGCCTGCGGCTGGATCTGGGGTAAAAAGAATGAGGACATGCAGCCTTGGTGTCCACTTCTCCTGGCAACCAGCAATGCCTAAATTGTTCCAGGAAACGTAGTCAGGTGTAATAAAAATGGGTGACCCTGAGGTCAGGGCTGCTGAGGCCAGAGGCCCCCAAAAGTCAGATGAGCCCATCCAGCCTGGGGAGAAGCTTGGTCTCTCAGCCAGATGGTCGCCCCAGCCTTCATGAGGGGCTTCCCTGTTGAGGTGTGCCTGAGACTGTTCAGGGGGTGCTGCCAGCGCTGTCCTGTTCAGGGACCTAGAGCCAGTCACATGCCCCGCCTCCCGTGAGTGAGCACAGCGAGCCCGGCGGGCAGGGCCGGGGCGGACGGGCCAAGCTCACCGCGAGGCCCCCGGCCCGGGCCGTGCAGCGGCGGTCAGGGAGTGCCAGCGAAACCCGACTCCGCAGCCCGGGCTCCCGGACACAGAGCCCCATTGTTCTCGGCGCCGAAACGTCAGGCCTGCTCTGCTGCTGTTTTTCAGACAAGTGATGGAGCCTCAGCAGCACCAGCAACAGCGGCAGGAGTCTCTAGAGAGAAGGACCTCGGCCACAGGTGAGCACCCCTCGGGGCCTGCTCCTCTCGCTGCACCCGGCCCCTCACTGGGCACCCCGCGCCCTCCGGGAAGAGCTGCCGCTGCATAGGTCTCAGTGTGTGACGGTCACATCCGATGAAAGCAGGGGGACAAGGGGACAGAGCTGGGGGGAGAGGATGAGCTCGGCCCGGCCCGGCCCTTGCCCACCGGCCTCTGGTCCCCCAGCACTGGCTGCCCGAGCAGATGCTCCGTGGGCACGGGCCGCGGCTCTGGCACTGCGCTAAGGGCTAGGGACACACGGCGGTGAGCCAGGCGGATGCCGCCCCGGCCCAGGGAGCTCAGTGTCCAGTCGGGGGCACAAACAAGTGGAGGACACGGAACATCAGGGTGCACACGTGGTGACCAAGTCAGTGCCAGCTGCGAGGCCACACAGGCGGGCCCCGCCGGCCCCGGGCCCCTCCAGCCGAGGTGCAGGATCGTCCCAACCGTTGACTGGACCTGAGCTCAGGGAGGCCGGAGAAGGTTCCCTGAAGAGTGGCAGTGCTGATTAGTAAGCACAGGACTTCCCAGCCCCGCGAGTGCCTTCAGATCCTGTGTTTTACGTGCTTCTCTCAAACACCCTGTGCAGTAAGCCGGGGAATGTTACCCCGGTTCACTGATGGGAAGACCGAGCACCACCCCCTGCCCAGTGGCAAGAGCCCCCACTCAGGCAGATGCTGGCTGGTAGCAGCCCCTCTCAGCTAGATTTCTGCACCGAGACCCCCTGTGGGCCCCCTGCCCCGCTCTGGCCCACCGTCCACATTCTTAATGCACAGCCATCCCTGTCCCACGTCACCCCTTCCCGTCACCCCTGTCCAAGCTGGCCTCCTGGCGGCTCCCTCCACGTTCTCCAGCACCTCTCCGGCACGTCCCATGCTCTTCTTCCGACCCCGACCCCACTCCTCCTTCACCAAACTTGACTCCTGCTCTTCCGTCACTATCCCAGCGTGGTGGCCACTTCCCTGAGGAAGTCCCCGAACTTCCGGCTCTGCAGTCGGAGCCCTTCTTCCGTAGGCCCACTCCCAGTAGCACACGCCATCCTTCCACCGTTACGGAGGTGCATCCGTCGGTGTGACTGGCTCACTGCCTGCCCACGAGGCCATGAGCAGAGAGCCTGTGGCCGCGTTCCCCAGCACCTGACACCATGCTGGCCGCACGGCGGGGGCTTCCTGGGTGCTGGATGGAGGGCTGTGCAGATGGTGGACGGAGGACTGCCCAACACTCGGCATGGCTCCCCAACATACGCCCCACTCAGCCCTGCAACCAGTTACCCGCCACAGCACCTACTGCATCTCGGGGACCGACGGGCCGATGCCTGGGGTGGCACTGGGTACAGGGAAGGAAAAAGAGATGCAGTTTGTGCTACCAAAGCACTTCATCTCCCGTGGGAAGACCACGATTAGAGCAAGAGAAAGTTAGCTGAGTTCAAGGGATGTTACGTATGTGACACTCTGCGTCCAGCCAAGCCCCAGAATGCTGGGGAGACCAGGGTCGGGAGTGACAGACCAGGGCTGGGTGCATCCCACGGGGGCTTCCTGGAAGAAGCACCTTGAGCTTGTCCCTCAGAGGAGCAGGCTGCCCTCTGTCCCTCCTTCCAGGGAAGTAGCAGCTGGGGACTGGACTAGGGACCAACTAAGCCCCACCCTTGCCTTCCAGGACCCATCCTCCCACCGGGGCACCCCTCATCTGCAGCCAGCGCCCCCCTCTCGTGTAGCGGGCCCCCACCCCCGCCCCCACCCCCTGTCCCACCTCCACCCACGGGGGCCACCCCCCCTCCCCCACCCCCACTGCCAGCCGGAGGAACACAGGGTGCCAGCCACGACGAGGGCTCCGTGTCCGGACTGGCTGCTGCCTTGGCTGGAGCCAAGCTGAGGAGAGTCCAGCGGGTAAGCGTCCGTGGGTGTGGGTGGGCCGGGCTGGGGGCCACCTTCTCACCGCCTAGCGGGCAGTGCTTTCCCGTGTCTTGCGCTGGCCCTCCCACTGACCGTCACGGGCGGGGCGAGAAGCACCCCCTTGCAGATGAGGCGACTGAGGCACGGCTGTGGGAGCAGTTGGCCCACCAGGTGGCAGTCAGCTGCGGGGTTCGGACTCAGGCCCAAGTCTCCTGGATCTGGGTCCCTTCTGCCTCCCACGTGGACCCTAGAGGTCCGCCTGCCTGTCCCAGCACATCTGCAGCGGCCTGGAAGGGGGGACGGCCACGGGACAGCTGAGTGTGGCTGTGGTTCTGACAGCAGCTCCCAGACAGCTTCTGGCTTCCTTCCCCAGAGCCACCACCTCCCCAGCACATCACTCCCACCTTAGCAAGGGCACAGACGTGAGCCAGCAGAGCTGGGCAGTGTCTGCTAACCGACCAGCCGGTCCCGGTCCCTTGCTGGACTCTGGTTTGGTCGCCTGTGGGGCTGGGGGGTGGGACTCGAGAGCCTCGGGCCTCTTGCAGCGCCCCCATCATAAGAATCCCGTCCAGGCTTGCATGCACCCCCTCCCCCTCCAGTGACGTCCCGCCACAGACTGAAACGCCATGTCCTTACCCCTTAGCCAGAAGATGCCTCCGGAGGCTCCAGCCCCAGCGGGACCTCCAAGTCTGACGCCAACCGGGCGAGCAGTGGGGGTGGAGGAGGAGGCCTCATGGAAGAAATGAACAAGCTGCTGGCCAAGAGGTGGGTGTTCGGGCCCCCCCAGACTCAGCCACTTGTCAGGGATCTCCTGCTCCTCAGCATCAACGTGCAGCCCTTGCCCGGCCCCAGGGCCCACTGTTCCCTGGGCTCAGCCCAGCAGGGGACTGTCAATCAAGTTCCCCTTCTCGAGGGCTCAGCCTGAGGCATCAAGCCCAGAGGAGTTCTCTCAGCTCTCAGCCCCGCCTCATCGGTTGATTGACGCAGCCTCCTTGTACCCGCCTCGCTCCGGGCAGAGGGACATTTGGAGACCATCTCGGAGATGGGCTCCAGGGAAAAGCGGCGCATTCCCCACACTTCAGATCCCAACATAGATGAGACGTCTCGGTGCCGGCGCCTCCCAGGGTCTCGGACGGCGAGTGCGTGCTGCAGGGCCGGTCCTGCGGGGGCCCTCGTGGGGGGCACAGGGAGAGGCCTTCTGAAGGGGCAGGAGCCCAGAGGACACCACCCTGGGAGACGGAACAAGAGTTCCACCCGTGTCCCGGCTGGGCGCTGGGGCCCAGGGCCTGCTCATCCCCTTCTCCACCACACCAGCAGCCGTGGCTCCCGCTCGCCCAAGGCCGTCAGCGGGTCACTGTGCCTCACGGTCACGCCCGAGCTGACGCAGCAGGCAGAGGGGCCGGGCAGTTCCTTCTGAGAAGGGCTGCGGAGCCTGGATGTTCCTCGTAAATGTGGCAGCGGGAGCGTGCTGGCGTAGGTTGTTGAGGCCTTGGCCCCCCGGGGCCTGTCGGGATGCTCCTTCTTGTCCACAGAAGCCACAGCCGCACCCGGCCTCCTCTTAGTCTCCCTCCAAATGGGCTCGCCCTGGTGAGAGCTGGACGGGGTGTCCCTCACTAAGTGCGCACAGCTCCGTGAGGATGAGGTGGGAGACCCAGGCCCCCAGAGGGCAGGTTGTTGGCCTGGGGCTTTGCAGCAGGGGCCGGGCCTCCGCACACACGGCCAGGGGCAGCAGAGGGAGCCGTGAGGTTGGCCCACGGCACACACGGGTAACCAAGAGCAGGGGCAGACGGTGAGCAGTTGTCACCCACAGAATGGAGGCTCGTAGGGTAATCTCTCCCTGGGGGAAGCCAGGAGGGCTTCCCAGAGGAGGTTCCACATGAGCGCGGCCGGAAGGAGGAGAACACTTGTCCAGGCTGAGGCGAGTGGGCAGAGCTACAACACAGGGAAGGCTGAGAGAGCCACCGGGCCTAGAGCCCAGGGCGTGGGGGAGAGTGACCGGAGGTCAGGCTGCAAGAGGTAGCCTTGTCTGCACGCACTTTGGGCTCCATCTCACAGAGGTGAGCGGGGCCTTGTGTAAAAATAGATGTTTTTCAAAAAGAAAATATTCACGCCTTCCCCAAGTCCAAAATCAATGCGTCAGCAATAACAACCAGGCCTAGATGGTTCAGACCAAACGCAGAGGAAGTGCCTGAGGACAGGAAAAGGTCAGCGTCAACAGAAGCCGGTGAGACGCCCAGATGCTGGCGGGACAGTCGAGGCCCCACCAAGAACAAGCATGAGTGCACCCCGCCCACAAGGGTTCAGCGAGCCGCTCTTTGAAGTGTGGAGTTTCTGCCTGTCCCTCGGGGGGCTGCGGCAAGGTCTCTCTCCCAGCAGCGGGGTACAGGCGGGAAAGTCATCATGGCCAAGAGCTTGTGTGCCGGGCCCTCCCGGGACTGCCATGCCTGCCTGCTCTGTATCTTCAGAAAATTAAAGGCTGGCTCTGGGTGGGGACAGAGCGTCAGAGAGCAAAGTGGCAATGGGGAGCCCAGCCGGGGGGCCGCTGTTTCCAGGAAGAGGTGCTGCTGGCCGCCACTAGGTGTCCGAAGTGAAGAAAGGAGGACAGACTTGAAATACGAGGCAGAGGCAGAATTGGCTCCACTCTTTTTTTTTTTTTTTTTTAAGGTTTTTATTTACTTGAGAGAGAGCGTGAGCATGAGCGGGGGCGGGGCGGAGGGAGAGGGAGAAACAGACTCCCCAGAGGCCAAACGGGGAGCCCAATGCAGGGCTCAATCCCAGGACCCCGGGATCATGACCCGAGCCGAAGGCAGACGCTTAACGCCTGAGCCACCCAGGCACCCCTGCATTGGCTCCACTCTTGTGAGGAAGAGGTTGGTGGGGAGGATTCCCCAGGTTTCTAGGAGGAACGACTTCCTGCGGGCCTGTGCCCTGGCCGGGACAACCTCACCTCCTGAGTTCCACGAGCGCTGCATGCTCTGGCAGCTTCGCTGAGCCCGGGGGCACGTGTAGATTTGGGAGTTAGCCAGATGTGGGTGACCACCGAGGCCAAAACATAGGGGTGGACTTCAGAGGCTAAGAGATGGGGTCCAGGCAAGTGGGGAGCAGGCAGATTGAGCAGAGGGCATCAGTTATAGCTCCCGGGGGTCCTCCCCTTTCTGAGCAGGGCAGGCTCACAGTGGTGTTCCAGATCAGAGAGGGTGCGGCTGCAGGACTAAGTTCCAAGGTAGGAAGAGGTCGTTCTCCTTCCCATAAGGAAGTGGGGTTCCCTTCCCTAAGCCAGTCAGCCTGAAGACAGAATGCTCCCCCAGCCCTGACCTGTGACCGGGGGCACCTCTCCCTGTCCCACGTGGCCAGACCCAGGCCCCCAGGGAACCTGGACAGGGTGCAAACCAACTTCTTCCAGCCCTCAGGTGCTATAAACAGACATAGGAATGCCCCCCGGGCCCTATTCTCCCTGCCCAGACCCATTTTGTGCCCAGGGTCATGGGACAAGCACAGAAGACCTGGACATTCACCTGGGCATCGCCAAGGCCGCTCGAACAGTTGCCTCCTTCACACCAAGCAGGGGTCAGATCCCCACCACAGGTTCCTCTGAGGACCAGGCTATGCCCAGCAGAGGCATCTGGGTCAGCGTGAGAACCTTCAGGAGCTGATTTGCACCTTCTTCCTCCTTGTACTAGGAGAAAAGCAGCCTCCCAAACAGACAAGCCGGCTGATAAAAAGGAAGACGAAAGCCAAGCGGTAAGCAGACCCCAGTCCTCACTGCCCTGGGCACCCACCGGTGGGGGACACTAGGCCTTTGGGGGCACTGACATGCACCCAGTTTGGACATACCTGTGATAGAAACTTCACCAGGTGGTTCACAGGAGGTACAGGAGAGTTTGGGGGGGCCAACGTGCAGCAGAACCTGCGGAGCACCCCCACACTCTGGGGGAGCAGGCCTGTGCTCTCTGAGCATCTGGCAGGCACTGCTTTGCCCTGGAGCTCACAACTTCACGAGGTCAGATGAGAGGCCGAGAAGCAGGATCCAGCCCCAGAGTGCCATGAGGGGAAGGCTTGCAGTCTGGGAGCACAGAGGGGCCACGCAGACAGATCCCCGCCTCTGCCGGGAGAGGACCCAACAAGCAGACAAAGAAAGTGCTAAGGGCAGAGAGAGAAGGAGCAGCAGGGGCCCTGGGAATAGAGGGAGACGTCCTGAAACCATGCCTGGAGCCTCCAGGAGAAGTGACATTTGCCCTGAGCTTTAAATGGTGAGCCCGAGTTTGCAGAGTGGAGACACAGTGGACGGGGCTGGTGGGGATGGAGGCCGACGCGCAGAGGGGTGGGCGAGTTTGCAGAGCGGCGTGGGGCACCCCAGCTCTCGGGGTTCTGCCTGGCCCGCTGGTCAAGCCTGCCTCCCCCAGCAGGAGGTACTTTTAGCAGCGGGGTACTGAGGACAGAGCTAAGTTCTAGAGCTCACTTAGGCAGCAGCACCGATGAACTTGTGGGCTGGTTGGGGATAGAATGAATTCTTACCAAGTCCTCCTTTCTTGGTGAAAGACGTGAATGGGGTCTCCCACAAGCAGGACGTAGGCTGTGCCCTGGGCAGCCCTGACCTACAGGGCTGACTAGAACCTCCCTCCCCGGGCCCTGCCCTGCAGCAGCCCCTTCTAGGGTCACTTGCCTTCTGGTCCTCACAGCAGCCCATGGAGATGGGAGCCAGGCCTGGAGAAGGGAGGTCCCTTCCGTGGTCCTGCCAGGTTACTCCCACGGGCAGCAGAAGGGTCCCAGTGGACAGTGGTACAGAAGCTCCCCCGGAGCTCAGGCCATGCTCGTGCCCACGAGGCGCCGGCCTCGGTCGTGGGGCTCAGGAATGGGCAGGGCTTGCTGCTGGCCACAAAGAAAGTCGGCCCTGCTCTGCTGGAGCCCGCGTCTCCCCCACAGCCTCCTCCCTCCCTGCCTGTCCACGGGCTAGCCGCACTCCCCACCGAGGTTGCGGGCTTGTCCTTGTTAACGGCAGTGCTCGTTGGCTGGCTGGTTATAAAAGTAGTGCATGCTCCTTAGAGGATGTAAGAAGCTGCCGTTTCCTTGTGACCTGGTCGAGCACCGTGCCCTTGCCCCCGCTGGCCTTCCGAAGCAGACTCTGAGGGCAGAGCTTTTCTTCTCCATTTCAGGAAGAGCCGAGCACCTCTCCATCTCCGGGGACCCGAGCAACCAGCCAGCCACCTACCTCCTCAGGTAAGGGGCGCTGTCCCGCCCTGCGACGGGCACGAGGTCTTAGAGCAGGAAGGGCCCCCCCAGCCAGAGCACGCACCCCGGAGCCTCGCTCTACAGATGAGCTGTGAGGGCCAGTGAGGTGACACTTGCGGGTCTCCCTGACGCCTTCTGGAAGCCCCGAGCCTCCGGGAGGAGCCCGGACAGGCGCAGCTGTGGCGTCCACGCTGAGCCGGAGCAGGTGCTGGTGTGGCCCCGAGAGCGGCCGGGCCGTAACGGCCCACGCAGCCCTCTCGTGTCCCACATGGGGCCAGGAGGACCAGGAGGCCAGGAGGGACTCTGCCTCAGGGGCTCAGGTCCCCGGCCTCAGGCCGGGCTCTGAGGGGGCACACGGACCCGTCTTGCTCGTTGTGGCGCTCAGAGGAGGCATGCCCGGTGATGCTTGCAAAGTAACGGGTGAGGACACACAGCCGCAAACCCAGCTCAGAAGCCCGTGGGAGCTCCAGGACGCGGGGATGTCATTAGGAGGCCGCGGAGCGGGAAGAAGCCGCCGTGCCTGGGCACTCGGTCATCCCACAGACGCTCGTGCAGCCATCTGCTCCGAGCCACGCCTGTGCTCCCGAGCCTGGAGGCAGGGGCAGAGGGGAAGGCCCCCCCCGACCCCGCAGCAGAGGGAGGCCCTGAGCAGCTGTGGCACTGGCCTCTGGTCCTGCTGCCCTGCGGCCTGGCTGCCGCTCCTCCTCGGTGCGTCGGTCCCCGGGGATTCTCGGTGAATGACTCCACAGACACCTCACACCCCAGTGAAGGGTTATGTGTTTCCCAGTTTAGGAGGTGACGTGTTTTGCTCAAGGCCACATGCCTGGCGCCGGGGTGTGGTCAGAGACCCTCCTGAGGACAGGGGGCCTCCCTGCAGCGCCTGGGGGTTTCTCTTCTGTCTCTCTGCCAACCCTGCAAAGTCAGGAATTCAGTTCAGTCCAGCTGCTCTCTTGAAATAAAATGAAATATGAATTTAGCCCCACTTGCAAGCGATAATGGAAGGAGAAGCCAGCTTTCAGGGCGTGAGCGGGAAAGGAGTGTGGAGAGTGTGAAGCAGACAAGCGTCTCGGGGCAGCAGGTGCACATGTGGGCCTGCGGGCTGCCCTGAAAGCATCCAGGCCGAGGGCTTCCTCCGCCCCGTTCGGCCCTTTGCTGAAGTCGTGGGTCGACTCCAGGAGTCACGGTTAAGAGGTTCCCTGACCGCTGGGTTCACAATCCCAAGAAGAGACCCAATCATGGTGAGAGGACTCAGAACCAGGCCACAGTCAAGATCAGCCAGGTCGAGGGGATGGGAGCTGTGTCCTGAGTAGGGAGACGCAGGGTGACCGCAGAGCCCTCCACAGCCCTGCAAGGGCCAGACTGGGAACAGAGAGCCGGGTTGTCCGCTCCGCCCGAAGCCTACCTTCCTGATGGGGCAGCTCTGCGCCCTCAGCGTTGGGGGGCCTCCTGCCTGGGATGTGGCGGGGGGTGGCCGCTGAGAGTCCTCCCAGATCTGAGGCTCTCTGTCCACTGTATGGATTGACAGAGGCTGGCCGGAAGCCCTGGGAGCGGAGCAACTCGGTGGAGAAACCCGTGTCCTCGTTACTGTCCAGGTGAGCCGCCCTGGGAAGGCGGAGCTGTGAGTCCAGGGGGGCCAAGGCGGCGACGGGGCGATTCACGTGTCTGTTTCATTCCGTGCCCTAGAACCCCGTCTGTGGCCAAGAGCCCCGAAGCTAAGAGCCCCCTTCAGGCGCAGCCTCACTCTAGGTACTGAACAACCCCGTCTCGGGGGCCTCCTCTGTCCCCTGCCCGTGACTAACACTCCAAACCCGCCCCGTGTGCTGTCACCTAACAGTTTGCTCTGGGAAAGGGTGGCCTGTTCCCCCAGACCTGGGGAAGGCAGGGCTGGAGGGACTGCAGGGGCTGTGCGGACCTGCTCCGGGCTGTCCCCTCACAGAGGGAGAGACCGGGGCCTGGGGAGGGCGGGGAAGTGACTGTGACCTCGGGCAAGCCAGGTGGCCTCTCCCCGCCTCCACTCCTCCCCCACCCCGTAAAGAGGTCTCTCAATCCCTGCGTCCTGTGACGCTGTGTGGTGGGCCACGGCTGGACGCAGGAAGTGCTCACTAGCCACAGCTGCATCCCGCCACTCAGCTGATGCCGGGACCGGCCTCCTCTGCCCACAGCGCACAGCGCCATGTTCCCCCAGAGAAACCAAAAGCTGGCGTGATCGCAGGATAGAACATTCAAAACTGAGGGGTCCCCAAAAGCGAGAGAGGCAAAAGCCACATAGTCCCCAGGGGCCAAGTGTGGCCTGAAGTTGCTGGTCTCTGGAACCCGTACTAGGAAAGGTCTCCACTGCCCTGCAGACTGAAGGGGAGCCGCTCCTCCCACAGAACAGGCCGCGCCGGAGCCTGGTCTTGCAGAGTGGAGCCAGGCGCTCAGGGAGAGCTCCAGCCCGGCTCTGGCGGGAATGGGGATGACAGATGCCGGTCGTCAGGAATGAGGTCTCAGTGGTCAGCCAGGTTCTGAGCTGGGTCCTGCAGGTCCCTGCCAGCAAGGAGCCCGTTTTCTGTCAGGAAGGCCCGGGCACGAGGCAGCCGTGTGTTCTGAGAGGTGCTGTGTGTAAGACAGGGTCACGTGGCAGACCGGGCTGGGGACAGAGGTGCTTTAGTGCATGGGCTGGGGCAGACCTCTCAGAGGTGGCATTTGAGTTGACCTGGATGAGGAGGCGCCTGCCCTTGCAAAGAACGTGGGGACAGCCTTCCAAGCTGGAGGAGATGGTAAGTGCTGAGGCCCTGTGACCGAGTTCACAGAGCAGAAAGCCGGCCAGCGTGGCTAGCCCGTGGCGGAAGGTGGGGAGGGCCGAGGGAGGTAAGCTTAGAGGGGTCACAAGGGGTCCCGGGGCTGGAAGGCTGGGTCTCAGTTCTGTGTGCAGGACCCCAGTCCTCGAGCTTTAAGCACAGGGCGCCGTGCTGGACCAGCACTTTCCCCCTGGCTATGAAGGGCCTGGGGACCAGCAGGGGCCAGGAGCCAAAGGAGGGGCCCCAGGACAAGGGAGAAGGCTGGGCCGCCAGGGCGGCCCCCTGCAGCTCATCCACACGGGCAAGGACACTCTGAGGGGCTGTCCCCTCGGGTTGGGGCTCTCCGCCTCTGAGACCGGTCTGTTCTCTAGTGTCACAGAGAGCTCCAAAGGGGGCGTGTGGTGACAGTCCACCTCGGGGTGACTGGGGGGGGCGCTGTCAGGTGTGCACGTGGGAGAACTGAGGCCCGGGAGGTGAAGCACTTTGCCCAGGTGGCCCGGGAAGCTGCTGCTGGAACAGACGCTGAACCCACAGGCCGGACGTGTGGAGCCGAGGTCTCAGGCTGCACCTCTTTCCCCATCGGGATCCAAAGTTACTTAGACCCCTTGGCCTCTTTCTGGAGTTCAGCCAGGAGGGGCGCAGGGGCCCATTCTACGTTCTTCTTTGCTTTTTTTTTATTTCTTTTAAGATTTTATTTATGAGAGAGAGAGCACGAGCAGGGAGGAGAGGGAGAAGCAGGCTCCCCGCCGAGCAGGGAGCCCGATGCGGGGCTCGATTCCAGGACCCTGGGATCATGACCTGAGCCGAAGGCAGACGCTGAGCCAACTGAGCCACCCAGGCGCCCCTATTTTTTTTTGTAATCCAGGCTTGGGCACTGAACTACTAAACTTGATTTATTCAGGGGTTTGTTTTCTTGGCTTTATTAAGATACCATTGCCACCTAACGTTGTCTGAGTTTACACGGCGATCCACGTGTGTGCAGGTGGTGAAACGCTCCCCGAGATCAGGCTGGCTGACAGCCAGCTCTCGGTTTCCAGATCCACTGGCTTAGCTGCTCTCACGCGTACACCTTGTGCTTAGCTGTAGTCCCCGGGCTGCACATGAGAGCCCAGAACTCCCTCATCTCCACCCGGAGGTGTGTGCCCTTTGACCTCCTCCACCCGCCCCCCAGCACCCCCAGCCCGCAGCAATCTCCTGTTGCTGGGCCTTTGGCTCCTTTAGATTCCGCACATCAGTGAGACCACGCCGTGCTTGTCTTTCTCTGCCTGACTTACACTCCGCGTCTCGCCCTCCGGTCACCTGTTGTCACACGCAGCAGGTGTCCTTTGTTCTGGCCGGGCGGCAGTCGCTGCGTGTGTGCCACATCTTCATCCATCCGTCCCTCAGCAGACACCTGAGGCTGTCAGTCATGCTGCCGTGACCGCGGGGCGGGGGGGGGGGGGGGGGGCTGCCTTCAGGACAGTGGTCTCCTTTCCTTCAGATGCACTAGCCCTGGTCTGGCTTGTCCGCAGCGGCCGGGCCTGCTCTCGCCCTAGAGAGGGGCCCCCCCGCAGCCGGGCTGGCCCCGCCAGGTCGCCTGTCCGCCGTCCGTCACCCCCTCGGTCCCCGCCACTTCCCCGGACCCGCAGGCCCCGACCACCATTGTCTCCCCAGGAGATTAAGTGGGACCCAGACGGCAGACCCTTGCGCACCGCTGCCCTGCTTTAAGAGGCCGAGTGGCCAGAGGAGCATTTTGTCAGAATTTTCCAGGGACGGTTCCCGTATGAGAGACACTGCACAGCAAACTAGCTAACGTTAGTTCGGCAGCTTTTCAAGGAAATACAATCCATGCCTCAAAAGAGCAAAACCACTTCCAAGGACGTTTCCTGAAAAAAGTTACACACTAGATAGGACCAGTTACCAGAAGTGGGTGCCCTTAGGATGAGTGTGGACCGTGCAATTTTGTGGTTTTGCTTTGTACTGACTGCCACCGTCACTAGCTTTCCCCAAGCCTCAGTTTAGCCAGGAACACAGACCCCTCGCTGAGGAGTAGCCGTTCTTTCCAGAGGGGGCAGCGTGTGACCTGCCCTGTCACATCTGTGTACGAGCTCGCACATCAGCAAACAGCCCCGTCGTCGTGCCCCAGAGGTGGGAAGTATGGTCACGGGATCCATGAGACCCCCTTGAGGTGGAGACGAGCCATCAGAATCCTGTCAGAGTAGCTCCAGAGTGGCCAGGGGTAAAGCAAAAAGCACTTGAAAGACGATGGGAAGAGGGCCGTGCTTGGCCCGCGGTCCTGGGCCCTGAGCTTGGAGGCCGGCCTGCTCTCTCAAGCTCTGTCTCCGCAGGGGGGGGGCACCCGCCGGCCCTGCCGCCCCCTTTACCACACCCTGCCGTCCTCTTCAGGATGAAGCCGGTGGGGAGCGTGAATGACGTGGCCCTGGATGCCTTAGATTTGGATCGGATGAAGCAGGTGAGTGTGACCTTTCCTGGGAGGCCATGACAGAGACAGAGGCCGCGACCCTCTCGGGTCCACGCGGATAGGCAGGCTCAGCAGGGCGGCCAGAAGTCGCTCAGGGAGCCAGCGGTGGAGGAAGGGGGCCCCCCGCCCCATCATCAGCAGAAAAGCACCCCTCTGCCCTTCTGGACACTCCAGCCTGCTCTGGGCCCCCCCACCCCCACCCCTGGGGCTGCCCCTGGCAAAGCCAGCTTCCTGGACTCTGCTTCCTGTCCCTTCACTTTGAGGCTCTGCTCCCAACAGGAGATCCTCGAGGAGGTGGTCCGAGAGCTGCACAAAGTGAAGGAGGAAATCATCGACGGTGAGTGCGGGACCCACCCTGGGGCGTCACCCAGGGTCCCGGGGGAGCGGCAGGGCGGCCTGGCCCCCAGGGCTGCAAGGCAGCAGAGCGGTGGCAGCCCAGCCAGGGAGACCCTCCTGGGCCCAGAGGCCCGCGGTTCCACGTCACCCCCCTTCTCTGGTCAAGCAGACTGAGGCTCAGTTAAGTGGGTGGGGTGACAGCTAGCTCCGCACTCCCCGGCTTCCTCCCTGGGACAAACGTGTGAATGTGTGGAGGGGAGAGGGACCGGAGAGCGCATTCCAGAGCAAGCCGCCTCCAGTCTGTCCCTCGTCTGTCTCAGTGTCTGTGCACTCAGACTGCCTCTCTGGACTCTGCCACCTTTGATCACCGGGTCTGCGTTCCAAGCGTGGCGGCGGCCTTCCCCGGGGGGCGGTTACCGGGACCAAGAAGCCACAGAACCACCTGGGGCTGTGACGCAGTCGCCCGCTTGCCTGGCCCTGGGGTGGGCAGCCCGCGCCAAGCGCCTCTGGCTGCAGAGACCAGGGCCCAGGCACAGGGCATCACAGCCATCCTTGCGCCACCTGCCCGAGCCTTCGAGGCAGCTGGCTCAGGTCCGGCGCTGGAGGGAGAGGAAGGGTTTGGGCAGAGCAGACTCGCCCTGGGAGCGGGCAGTGAGGCCCAGCCCGGGCCCAGCCCGCCTCCCTCCCCCTCCTGAGGGGCCCGGTCCCCACAGCAGCAGCGGGGACCTGGGCACGAGAGGGCTCCGTGAACTAAAAGGGGTGCACGCTGGCGGCAGGGGGCTGGAGAGGGGAGGGCAGTGTGGGAGCCCGCGTGCAGGGCCGCCAGGCCTGGACCCCGTGCGCCGAGCTGGGACCGGCCACGCCCTGTCCTTGTCCCAGCAGAGCACGCTCAGTTCTTGTTTGTCCGGTCCCCCCGCCCCGCAACGGTCCTGGGCAGGGCAGATAAAGAGTTAATGAATGAAGAGCAAGGCCAAGCCCCGGAGGAGAGGAGACACCAGGCCGAATAGAATATTAACTCTGCTTTATTGCTGGGGCCCCCACCTGGGAGGGGCCGGCCCTCTGGCCCCAGGAGGCTGGGTAGGCGCAGCCGCGGATGGAAGTGGCCTCGTGGGCGGCCGCTGGGCCCGAGGGAAAGCACAGGCAATGTGGGGGCTCCGAGAAGCACCCCCGTGTTACTGGCTAAGTGCCCGGCACTCCGCTCTTCCAGCTCCAGGCCCAGTGGGGTCTGTCTGGCCAAAGGCCCCAGTCTGGGGGGTGAACCGTGAGGGGTGGGGACAGGAAGCTGGGGAGAAGAGTAAGGAACCCTGCTCAAGGCTGGGCCCTACCTGCTGCCGCTGCCAGAAGGGGGGCCCCGGGTCCCCGAAGTAGCACCAGGTGCCCAGCTCTGAGGCGGGAGGCAGGCCAAGCACCATCCGCGCCCCCCCGCCCCCCAGCTCGCCCTCTACCTGGGAGGGGCAGCACCGCCCTCGGGAGGAGAGCCCAAAGGGCTCTGCGGTCCCCCCGAGTCTGTGCCCGAGTGCTCTGCGCTGCTTGACCTCCGGGAGCCCGGCTGAGGCTCTAGGAGATGGAGCAGGGCACAAAAGGACCTGCCCGGGGGCGCGGGCACAGGGCCCCACAGACAACCAGGCAGGCCTTGTCCCTGCTGCACCTGAGCCTCCCTGTCCTGTGCCTCAGCCATCCGGCAGGAGCTGAGCGGGATCAGCACCTCGTAGAGCCCTCGGCCCCTGCTGCTGCCGCCCGAGACACCAGGCCAGCTGACGGCGGGGACAGCGAGGAGCCCGGCGGCCCCAGGCCTCCAGCACACGGAAGCCCGCACGGAAGCCGGGATGTGCTTCATTTAGAAGTCTTAACCTGTGATAAAATATTAAAATGAGGAAACAAGTTCAATTTCTGGATTTTTTTAGATTCTACCTGACACAGAACACCAGGTCTACTCGCCTTTTTTGTATTTTATATTTGCCTATTTAAGTGTACATTTCTTTTGGTTTATAGAGGACTCCCCAAATCACGCGCTTCATTAGGTGGTTTCGAGTTTTCTCCTAGGTGATGCTGTTAACACCTTGGCTGGCAGTGGCGAGCTGTCCCCAGCGTCGTGGTGGTGAAGTCTGTCCACGCACCGCGGTGTCTGTGTCCACGTGGTAATAAACGCTTACTGTCCACACCCCTGGCTCGGGCTCACTCTCTCGCGCCGCCTCTTGGCCACTCCGGGCTGAGGATGCCCCCTAATGGGGGACGGCCCCCGGGCCTCGCGGCCAGGAGCAGCAAGAAGGCGGCGGCGGCGGCGGCCCTAGCGGGCAGCTGGGCCGAACACAGACCGGGGAAGGCGGGAGCGAGAGCAGGGGCCTCTCAGGCACTTCCAGCCGGGGGTCCTGGGGAGGGCTGCCCCCGTGGCCTCCCCTGAGACGGGCCCGAGTGCCACCCACACCTGGAGTACCAAAGGGGCTGGCTCCATTCTGACCACAGCTCGGGGAGGGCTGGCTTGGGCTTAGCAAGGCAGCGGGGAAGTGACAGGCTGCATGGTCCCGGGAGGACCCCGGCCCTGCCCTGCATGCCCACCAAAGGCCCACCCAGCCCTTCTCAGACCCTGTGAGTTCCCCTTTGGAGCCAGAGAGGATCTGCCCCTGGGCCAGGAGCAAGCTGGAAATGCTGTACCATCTCCTGACCCCCAGGGACACAGCCGTTTGCCCAGCCGTCCGGGGGGGGGGGGGGGGCAGGGGGGGGAGGGGATGGGGGGCAGAGGGGGAGGGGACGAGGCGGGGCCCCCAGTCTGGCTGATGACAGGGGACTGCTGTTTTCTGGCCAGGCTCTGGACACCCCAACTCATCGAGTGCTCCCAACCCTGAAGCCGGGAGTAGGACGGTGATGCCTGTTGGGGGTGAGCAGCCTGAGGCCTGATCTCAGAGTGGCTGCCCCCCCCCAGGTCCAGCAGCCGTTCTAACGGGGGTGGGGGGGCGTCTGGCAGGTGGTGACAGAGCACACCTCTCTCCCCGGGCAGCCTCCTCCCCAGGACAGCTCTGCAGGTGGCTGGGCCGGCAGCCCCCACGCGGGCAGGCCACCTGTCCAGGCTCCAGTACCCCGGCCGAGCTGCGCTTCCCTCCCAGGGCCAGCTCGGCGTCTAGGGGACACGGGTGCCTGGCATCTCAGGAGGCCACTCCCGGCCCCCAGCAGGAAGTCCACGCTCAGGCACAGGGCGCGGCGACACGCCTCCCTCCCGGGTCAGCTAGCACGGTCCCGCGGCACCCATCCAGGGGCGGTCCTCAGCCTCCCCCGGGGCCCAGGCACCCCTCCTGCTCCTGCTGGCCAGCCCCTGGGAGACCCGGACCCCGCCCTACCCCACCCCACCCCCTGCAGCCCCCTAGGTTTCAGCCGTGCCCCCATCAGGACAGGGTCATCACCAAGGACACCGGCCTGCTGCAGCCAGTCCCCCACCTGTCCGGCCCCCGTCTACCCTCCGTCTGGCCTGCGGCACCCTTCCTGAAGATCTCTCAAGTCCTGAGGGAGCGGGTCAGGGAGCCAGACCCCACCCTGTCCAGCCTCTGGGGCCAAGGCCTCGGGGTGGAGCGGGGGCAGGCGTGCGACTGAGGACAGGCAGTGTCTGCAGCGCTCAGCCGGGCTAGAGAGGCGGGAAGGCTGCTAACGAGGGGCTTCCGGGCCCCAGGACACGCAGGGGACACCCACAAAGGCACAAACCCCCCCGCCGGCCCCCGGGGATGCTGCCTAAGCACAAAGCGTGGAGAGCCACAGTCCCTGAGGGTGGGGAGCAGAGGGGCCGTGGCCTGGGCTGGCCGGGAAGGAGGCACGCAGACCTGAGGCCCGCTGGGGTGGGCCGGGGCCCCCTCCTGAGGCCTTGACCGCCACTGGGAAGCGCGATGTGAGGCTGTGCAAACAGAACGCAGGGCGTGGGACCAGCAGAGAACTCAGCTCCGCGGAGACTGCGCACGGAGCACCCAGGGCGGGGCCGGGCCTCTGTCCCTGAGAAGGGGACAGAAGAGGAGGGCCCGGCCGGCGGGCGACAGCGCAGGTGCAGACCAAGCCTCTCCAGGCTGCAGCCCGTGCCCAGCGTGGCCAGACGTGGTCCTGGGCTCTGGGACACAGAGTGCAGCCAGGGCGTGGGAACCAAATGCAGCCAAACCAGTTCTGGGCACTAGGCGGGCGGCGGGGGGGGGGCAGGGGGGGTGACAGCCAGCTCTGCAGCAGGGGAGCCGGGGGCCCGCGGGGTCCCCCTGGCTCCCGTCACGAGCAGGGCTCACAGACGGTCCTCGGCCAGCCTGCACACCCGCTTCACCCTGGCGTAGGGCCCCAGGGAGTCCTTGAGCACGAAATCCCAGAGCACCTTCACCCACGAGTGGTGCTGTGGCAGGTGGTCGTAGTACTCGGGAGCAATCTTCCGCACCTGCAGAGAGGGTGGCAGGGTCAGAGGCCGCGGCCGGGCGCACGCCTCCCTGCCACACACAGGCATGGGGGCACGCAAGCGTGCCCGCAACCCTGGGTGGGAGCATGCGCAGGGCGCACACTGACACACACACGCACACGCACACGCGGCGTCACCGCCCAGCGTCCCCTGCCCCCTCCTGCCCCCCAGCCCCTCCGGCCTCAGCGGACACCAGGCCCCCACCCCATCGCCCTCCTCCCAGCCTTAGTGCTTCCCATTTCCCAGTGGCGTGGGGCACACCTCTCCCTCTAGCCTCCTGCCCCCTCTGCACCCACACCCTCAGCCCACCTCCTCCCGGAAGCCCTCCCAGCCTCAGCACCTACATGCGCACCCCCACCGCCGCTCGCCAACTGCCGGGGATGCCCTTCACTCCCCCCAGGGGGATGCGCCCAGTGCCCAGGGCCTGCTTTATAGCGGAAGATGGGGGCTCGGGAGAGCAGACCCCCTGCTTGAGGCAGGAGCGGGGAGCCTTGACTTAGCTGTGAGCCCTTCTTTCCTTCTCCCCGGCAAACAGCACGCGCGTCCGGCCGGCCCCTGCCTGAGCCTCTGCCTTGTCTGTGGAGGGCGGACAGCGGGGAAGGAGGACGCCCGCTGCACGGGCCTGGGGTGAGGCTGAGATGGGGCCCGGCGCGCAGTGGGACCTCAGGAGCACCAGCAGCAGACGCGCGGGGGGCGAGGGCCGGGGGCCGCACGGCCAGGGCCAGACACACCCCGGCGGCCGGACTCCGGGGTCACCCGCACACCCAGACAGGTGCTCTCACGCGAGCACACGCACACACACGTGTACACACGGCACACTCGGACACAGGCAAGCATCCGCATACGGGCGTGCACACATGTGCACACGGGGCAGGCACACAGACCCCAGCGCTCCCCACCGACGCCTGCCCCGCCCCCTGGGCCTCGGGTCACCCCCGCTCTTCCTAACCCGCCAGCCCACAGCTCCTCTCCTCCTCCTCCCCCTCCCTCCTCCCTCCTTCAGAAATTCCCCAACCCCAGGGCGGCTCCAGCTCAGGCCCAGCCTCTGGGGTCACAAAGGGCCAGGCCCACCCTGTCCCCTCTGGGCCAGGAGGGGGCCCTGGAGGGTCGCAGGGCAGTGACGGGAAATGAGCAGGGACAGGGGAGGTGGGAGCCAGGAAGGGGAGGTGTTTTGCGTGCAGCGTGGCTATGCCGGCCCGTCTTAAGGAAGGGGCGGCCGAGGCACAGAGAGGGCAAGGGGCCGGCCCAAGGACGTCCAGCCTGGGCTCAAACAGGTTTCCGTTCCCCCGCGAGCCCCTGCCCCCCCAGAAGCCACCTCCTTACTCTGTAGCCGGGCCCCCGCTATCCCGGGGCTGCGGGGAGGCCTCTCCCGCCCTGGGGCCACAACTGAGGCAGCGGGCAGACAGCGATCAGCAAGGCCGAGAGAGCTGGGCTGTGGCCCCCCGCGCGCCCCCACGCCCCCCGCTCTCCGGCGCCACCGCGTACCAGGGGCAGGTTGCAGCCCGGGATGCTGGGGAAGTCGTGGTGCTCCATGTGGTAGCCCACGTTGAAGGTGATCCAGTTGAGGGGCCCGTAGTAGGAGTACGTCTCGTGGCCCTTGACGAACAAGTAGTGCTCGGCCACAAAGTGGCCCGAGATGGGGTGCAGGCCGAGGCCCAGCAGGGAGCTGGCCAGCAGGTAGGCCACGGGCTTGAGCCCCCACAGGGCGAAGAGGGCGGCGTCGGCGGCCAGCTGCACCAGGGCGTTGAGCACCTCCATGCGGGTCACGGCCTTGGGGTGCACGCAGAGCGGCCGCAGCGAGTAGAAGAAGGGCTGCAGCACCAGCCAGAGCAGCTTGCGCGCTGGCGTGCAGAAGAGCCAGCCCTCCAGGCGCGTGGGCACGTCCACGTCCAGCCCGTGGCCGCCCAGGTAGCGGTGGTGGTCCACGTGGTACTTCTTGAAGGAGGCGGCGTAGGGCAGGCCCACGGGCAGGTTGGCGAACACGGCGAGCCAGCGGTTGCGCCCCGCGTGGCCCGAGCCGAAGGCCGTGTTGTGCGAGATGTCGTGGATGGCCAGTGTCAGGGCGTGGTTCACGCAGCCGCCGAAGGCGTAGGCCCAGAAGAGCAGCCAGCGCCAGGCCAGCTCCCGCGCCAGCCAGCAGGCCAGCAGCTGCGCCAGCACCAGCCCCAGCACCGTCCACTTGAGCCGCGGGTCCGGCCGCATCAGGGCCTTGAGGGCCGGGTACTTGGCTGCAGCGGGACCGAGAAGAGAAGGGGGTGAGGCGGGCGCGCCGGCCGCGTGGGGCCCCCCAGCCCCCCACCCAGACGGAGCTCGGCCTCCCGCCTCCCCGGCACCATCCGCTGAGCCCCAGGCAGTGACAGCGGGGTCCCTCGGAGACCTGGCCCTGGCAGAGCCAGACACGCCTGCCTCCCCACCACCTGGGGGCCCCGGGGAGACTTCCCAGAGCGGGGGGGAGGGGGGGGCCTTTGCCACCAGCCCAAGGAAAGACCAGGTGTCACCACAGGTCACAGAAACATAATGCCCGGGGCGCCTGGGGGGCTCAGCCGTTAAGCGTCTGCCTTGGGCTCAGGTCATGATCCCGGGGTCCTGGGGTCAAGCCCCGCGTCGGGCTCCCTGCTCCGTGGGAAGCCTGCTTCTCCCTCTCCCTCTGCCTGCTGCTCCCCCTGCTTGCGCTGACAATTAAATAAATAAAATCTTAAAAAAAAAAAAAGAGCGGCACCTGGGTGGCTCAGCCCTTAAGCGTCTGCCTTCGGCTCAGGTCATGATCCCAGGGTCCCTGGGATCAAGCCCCGCATCAGGCTCCCTGCTCGGCGGGAGGCCTGCTTCTCCCCCTCCCTCTCCCCCTGCTTGTGATCCTGCTCTCACTGTGTCTCTGTCAAATAAATAAATAAAATCCTTAAAAAAAAAAAAAAAAAAGAAACAGAATGCCCAAAATCCAAGCAGCGGCCGAGAGCTGCAGGTGCCGTGCACCGCGGGGGGCTTCCAGCCCGAGTGACGGGGCGTGCGTGGCGCCCAGACGCATCGGGAACCCCGGAGGCCACAGGGGTGGCCAGGGGTGGGGGGCGTGGAGGGCTCTGGCTCTGTCTCCGGTGTTTCAGTTCTTAAACAAGATCTAAGGAAACATGATAAAACGTTGAATGCATTTATTTTGGGGGTGGGGTGCTCGTTACAGAATCTTTTGTCCTTTTCTGTAGTTTGTTTCTACAGGAAAAAAAAAGACAATGATGGTGGGAGTGGGCCAAGCAGGGGAGGGCCTTCTGGCCAGAAAGCAACCAGACCCTGCAGGGGTAGCGCAAGGGGGGGGGGGGGGGCGGGCCTTGGGGCAAGACAGCTGTGCCTTCCAGAAACCTCCCTGGCTGCTCGGTGGGAGGGGGCAAGGAGTCTGGTGCAGGGGTGGGGATGGACAGGGCCAGGGGTCATCCCGTGCTCGGGAGAGATGCTCCCAGGTCTGCTCTGTGCCCCGGTTCGCAGGCCCTCAGAGGCAGAGCCGCGCTGTGATGCACAGATAAAAGAAACTGAGGCCCGTGAGGTCAGCAGGGCTTATCCCAGGCACCCTCAAGAGAGCCAGTGCTGGTCTCAGGGTCTTTACCCCTCCTGCCCAGAGCAGCTGGGCTGCCTCGGGCTCAGCCTCCCCAGGCTGGCCCACGGACAGGGCCCGGAACCGGCCAGGCCAAAGGCAAATCCTGCCCAGCCCTGTCCTCCAACTGACCCAGGAAGTTACTTCCCCTTTGTGCTTAGAAGGGAAGGATGTGACAGCTCGGCTCAGCTGCCCAAGGTCCCTACAGCCAGGCCCCTCCGCCCTCCTCTCAGCCCACAAACCTTTCTGTGAGAGCCACCCAGCAATGGAACAGGCTGCTTCAGAGGTAGTGAGCTGCTTGTCCCTGGGAGTATGCAAGCAGAAACACACAACAGGGGCCAAGGGAGTCTGTCCCAGTCAGAAGGGAGACTCAGGCTCAGGATCCTCCTGCCTGAGCTGCCACCCCCCAAGCCCATCTTGGGGTTAGTCTTGATCTTGCTGTGTGGCTGGGACTACATCCCCACCCTCTCTGGGCCCCGGTGTCCCGGCGTGTGATGGCAGGGGTGTGATGTGCTTCACAGGGTGTGTGTCCCCACAGAACGATCCTGGCGCCATGACAGCGAACAGCCCGCATCTGATGGAGATGCTGCGGGGAGCTGGGGTTCCCAAGCCCTAGAACCCCAGGCCACCTCTGCCTGGAAGCCAACGGAATCCCCCAGGCAGCCCTTACCCCAGCGCCCCCACCAAGCCTTCACCTCATCGGGCAGCTACAGTGGCTTGGGCTCTAGCCCAGTGAGCAGCGGCTCTCCACGGCCCTAAGCACGGCCTTCGAGCGGCCGAGGTGGGGTGTGAACCCCATGGTAGACAGAACCAGGGCCCCCTGCTCCCACTGCAGCTGCCCCCCCCTTGCACGCAGGGGCCGCCTCCGGCCTGGGACAGCGCCAGTCCCCTGGCCTCCAAGCCCCGCGCACAAAGCCACCGGGGCCCTTTGATCCCGGGAGCTCTCTTCCTGAAGCTTGGCCAAGGACCCCGCCGGGATGCTGGTCACAGCACAGAACTTCAGACAAAGCAAGCCAGCCAAGCGACAGGTGACAAAACTCAGGCCCACTCAACGGGGAGCTCAGGAGCCACAGCGTCCCGGGGACTGGGAGAGAGCAGCGTTCGGAGCGTTCGGTTCAAATCCTCACTCCAGATAAAGGTTTGATATCCAGAATATATAAAGATTTCCCACAACTCAACAACAGAGACAAACAGCCCATCGTAAAATGGACAAAGGACTTGAACGGGCAGGTCTCCAAAGATGTGCAACCAGCCAAGAAGCCCCGGAAAAGATGCTCCGCATCAGTAGTCACCAGGGAAATGCAAACGAAGACCACAAATGAGATCCCCCTTCACCCCCGCGAGGATGGCCAGAGTCAAAAACGGACAACAGCGAGTGTCGGCAAGGATGTGGCGACACCGGAGCCCTTGTTGGGACACTGCTGGGGGGGATGCAACATGGTGCAGCGGCCTGGAAACCATTCGGCAGCTCCTCAAAGACGGAACTGTAGAATTACCACAGGCCGCAGCAATTTCACTTCGAAATACAGACCCCAAAGCCTTCAAATCGGGGGCACACACAGATACTTGCACACCAACAACGTTCATCGAACTATTCACAGCAGCCAAAGCTGAAACCGACCCCAGAGTCCATCCACAGGTGACCAGATAAATAAAACGTGGTCTGTCCACACAATGGAATGTTATTCGGCCATAAAAAGGAACAAAACTTCCAGTCAAAAAAGAATTAAGTCCTGAGGGTGTAACGTAAAGCACAGTGACTACAGTTAACACTACGTTGGGGGCGCCTGGGCAGCTCAGTCGGTTGAGCGTCTGACTTGGTCTCAGCTCAGGTCACGATCTCAGCCCCACGTCGGGCTCCACGCTGGGTGTGGAGCCGACTTAGAAAAAAAGTAGATCTTAAAAGTTCTCATCAAGAACTTTTCTCACCCGGGAACTCAAGAACAAACATTTCTGTGACTGCGTATGGTGACGATGTTAGTTAGACTCACAGTGGCGATCATTCTGCACCACAGACCGGGGCATCCCGTCATACACCTGGAACTCACACCTCGTTCTATGTCATTATACCTCAATAAAAAAAAATGTCTATATTGAATTGTCCACCGTCCCTATTTCACAATGCCGACACCCTACTCCTGCTCCCTGAAATGGACTCCCAAGTAAACTACTGGCTCCCCAAAAAAACGTGTTTAGAAGGAAGAAGTGCTGACCCAGGCTACACATGGATGAGCCTCGAAGACATGACGCCGAATGAAAGCAGCCAGCCACACGGGCCACGTACCCCATGACAAGCCAAGGGTGGAGAACAGGTGCGTTCCTAGGGACGGAAAGCACGGACCGGTCAGCAGGGGCTGGGGAGGGCAGCGGAGGGGTGAGGAGGGGGCGGGAACAGGTCTGCGTGGAGCCATGAGGTGGATCTGGAAATAGCCACGGTGCACGACGCCCTGCATGTCACCAAATCAGACACGTCAACATGGTTCCAAATGGCAAACTGTCGGTTCTTTGTGTTTTACCGCAGTTAAGAAAAGTTTAAGACAAACTGGCCGCTCGGGGCAGGTGAGCTCAGCCGCAGGGCTGGGCGTGTGCACCCGGCGGGGGTCACTGGCAGGACTAACAGATCAGCCCTGCAGGGCTCGGCTCACCCGCCCGGGGAAGGCCCGCACAGCGGCCCGGCTGTGGGGTGACCGCCGGGGCGCGCTGGGGAGGCCGGCCCCGCGGAGGCCTGCAGCTGCGTCATCAGGGCACAGGGACTGCAAGGGGACAGAATACCAGGCTGATGAACCGCTTCCCCCACCCCCGGGGCCTGCCCACACTGCCTCATGGCCTCTGGCGTCGTGCCCGCGCCGTGGGAGGTGACCCGGCTGCCATAAAGGTCAGAGGCCCCGTGGGGTGCTTGGTGCCCTGCAAAGGCAGGGGAAGGCTCGGGGTGGCCAGTGCCACCTTAAGCCAGGAGACCCCGTTCACAAGCTGGAGAGAGAGGCTACTGGCAATGTGGGGGGCGGGGGCGGGCAGGATAACGGCCCCCCAAAGACATCCACATCCCAATCCCATAAGCTGAGGAGGTCCCAGCCCCCGGAAAGAGAGAACCAAGGTTGCACAGGGGAGTCAGGTGCAGCAGCTGACCTTACAACAGGACGGTGACCTGGATCATCCAGGTGGCCGGTATCATCCCAGGGCCCGCCCTCTCAGGGGAAGCACAGGCAGGAGAGAGGGTCCCGGGAGGGACTGGGAAGGACCCCACCTGCCCCTGCTGGTTGTGAAGGTGGAGGAGGGGCCCCGAGCCAGAAGTGCAGGTGCCTGCAAAGCTGGAAAGGCCTGGAAAGGGCTTCGTCCCCAGAGCCCCCAGGGGCGTGGCCCTGCGACACCCTGACTTCAGCCCCGTGAGGCCCGGGTCAGACTTCCGACCCCCCAGGGCCAGTAGAGAACACGTGTGTGCTGTCTGAAGGCCCCCAGTTTGTGGTCACCTGTCACCGCGGCCCAAGGAAACGCAGGGCACTTAGACCAAGGATGAGGAGACCGTGATCGCTCCCGCAGCTGGGCCCGCCACGGGGTCCACTCCTCCGGCCCTGTCCCTCCTCCATCCTAGCACCTGGCCCAGGGCCCAGGGCGACTCACGCTCTGCCTGCCCCCCCACCCAGGGGCCCCACAGCCCGCCAGCCCTGGCCACGGGGGAGGAGCCAGCATCGCACCCGCCCAGTGTCATCCTGCCAGGTGGGACGAGAGACAAAAGGACCCAAGCCTGGGAGCGGAGACGGCCATGTAGGCCCCACTTGGGAGGGGGGGCAGGGGGTAGGCCTCATCCCAGCTTGCTCCTCTCCCAAAAGGGGGTCAGAGTGAGAGGGGACACTTCAGAGAGTAGGCCTGGATTGCCTGGGTAGAGAGGTGCTTCCGGGGGACGCTGGGGGCCCCGGGAGGTGGGAATCCTGCAGCCACGGTGAGGTACAGCGGGAGTAAGAAATGGTTTCGGGCCAGGGAAACCGTGTGTGGAGTGCCCCCGACCTTTGCATAGCTGGCTATCAGGTTGGGACCACAGGCCACAGGGCCCCACCAGCCCCCCTCTCGCCAGGGGCAGCCTCTGGGCACCAGTCTTCCCCTCCTGGGCAACCAGGAGCCTGGCCCTCACCTCCTGAGGCACACCTAGAAGCCCCAGGTAGCTGGAGGCCACCAGCTTCTCTCGGGCTGGTTCCCATGCTTGCCCTTGGAAGGAGGCCAAGCCTGGGGCGGGAGGGCAGGGCAGGCCACACCTGCACCAGGTAAGCAGGCTGGCATGCTCTGAGGTAGTGGGACTCCAGCTCTGGGATCAAGGCCAGCAAACAGGTCACTCCCGTGCTCCCCAGAGGCACCTCTGACCTTGGACGGTGGGCCCCAGATGCCCCATCTGTCCAACAAAGACAGTAATCCTACCGGTGGGGAGCAAAGGAGCGCGCACCCCTGAGGTCCCACCCCTGCCGAGCCCACCTTCAGGGAGCCCGGTGTCCCTTCCTCCTTTTCCTAACAGTTTCCCCAAAGACTCAGGTGCCCACATTGCCTCCCAGCCTCGTCTCCACAGAGAAGAGGTGGGGAGGACACTCCCCGCCTGCCCATCTGGGCTGTGGCAAGGCGGGGATGATGGGGCCCCAGGAGCTCTTCCACTGTTATTAAATGCAGCTTTCTGAGCTGAGGATAAAAATGTCCTACTTCTGATCTTTGGGGCCATGGGAGCTACTCTTGCAGGCTGATCTGGCCCAGCTCGCTTTGACCTACGAGAACAGGCCCAGCGCTCCCAGGCCACAAGGGTCACTGGGCCCAGCCATCCTGCTGGAAGCAATAAAAGATGGGGCCGACGTCCAATCTGGACTCCAGGCTGCGCAGGGGCGATCCCGACAAGGGGCCAAGCACGTACACCCCAGATCACCTCCACACCTCCCGGACCACAGAGCCGGGAGGAACCCAGCAGCCACCAAGAAGACAGAGCCCAGGGGCCTTGGCCAGAAGTGTATGTGGGGCGAGACACCAGAAGGGCTCCGAGACGGTGCCCAGGGAGCTGGGAGCGCAGCAGATTCCGGAGGGGGCACGGGCGGGCAGGCCCCGCTGAACACCGCGGGCCTTCCGTGGAGACCCCAGGGAGGCCCCATCTTAGGAGTGGGGCTATTCTGGACCTGCCTGCTGAGAAAGTCAATCCCCACTCAAGGAAAACAGTAAATAACTTTTCAAGTCCAGAGCTTTCCCGGTCCCTGGGGATGGGAGAGGCCTGGGGGACCTCCCAGGAGAGATGCTCTGGGGACCACCAGCCACTCAGACCAGAGGTGGAGGTCACTGGGCACAGGAGGGACCGGGGTTACTGCAGCCATGGGCTTGAGGTATCTGGCTGCTGGGGTCAAAGAGGGTCATGGGCAGGAAGACAAGAAAGGTGCCCCACCGGACTTAGCAAGGTCATGAAGGCCCCACCAGGAGCCATTTCAGCACAGCCTGGGGCAAGACGGCAGTGGGGCAGGGAGGTGAGGGGGGATGGGGTGAGTGTGGGAACAGGGGGAGGACGGGAGGTCCGGCTGGGGGGTAAGATGGGAAAGAGAAAGCACCAGGGGAGGGCAGAAGGACAGGACAGAGATGCTGGGGCAGGGGTCACGGAGCGGGCAACGGGTGCTGGCCCGACAAAAAGGGGGGGCCTCCTCCAGGGGGTCCGGGAAGGAGGATCGGAAGAAGGGGAGAGCCCCGGGGCTGCACAGCGTTGGGCTCCATCTCTCTGGGCCCCCGGCAACCCCACGGAGGAGCCCCGGCCCTGAGCGGGACACCCTAGCCTGGCCCAGCCCGACCAGGCTCTGCCCCACTGTGGGACCCCAGCTGACCACGGGGGTGCAGGCCCACTCAGGCCTCCAGCTCAGAGACAGCCGTAGCGGGACTAGGACACGCATGCTTCGAGAGCTCTCGGCTCCACGGGGGAGCCGGGAGCCCAGCATGGATGGCCACCTGGAACCAGAGACGAACAGACCCGTGCAAATGTCCGCCAGCGGCGGCCCCGGGCGTGGCCCCCGGCAACTGGGCAACTGGCCATGAACAACAGCCATTGTTAGAAGTCACACTGCCCAGGCCTACACGGAAAGGAGGCTCTGAGGTCCAGCGAGGCTCGGGAAGTGTCCGACAGAGCACGGTGAGGCCAACACTGCCAAGACTTGGCCTCGGGACCCCCAGCTCCAGGCCCCCCCAGCAGGCTGCACGCCGGGGCCCAGGCGAGGGCTAGGATGCCAGCCAAGTGCTCCCATGCAGGGCATCTGCCACACTCAGCCTTCACCACCCTGCCCGGGAGGGGGCCATCCCCCCATTGCAGAGATGGGGAGACGGGGTTTCCACAAGGGGAAACAACGTGCCTCATTTCCAAAGCCCCCACCCACCCAGAGAGCTGGAAAGAGCACCCTGCAGGGATGCTCAGCCCCCAGGGAACCTGGGTCCTGGGGCTGAGCTATGTGGTCGCCAGGGCAAAGCATCCAGAGAAAATCCTGGGTCCCAGATGAGGAGACCTGCATGCAGCCCGGCTCAGCCCCACTGCAGGGTGTCCTTGGGCATGCCCCTGTCCGTCTCCGGGCCTGCTTCTCACTCTCCATCTTGAAGGTGCTGACTCTGACTGCCCTCGGGCTGGGAGCAGGTAGAGGCGCTCCCGGGGCCACCAGGCCCCACTGGTGAGGGCAAGCTTGGGGCCAGCACAGCTGTGACTTACAAGCATCACATGGACCCACACACATGACAGACTTATTCGTAGGACCCGGAGAGCACCGCAGGAGGATGGGCCCGCTGGGCCCCAAGTGCCCCCACACCAGTCCCCGGGAACAGCCTTACCATGGACACTGGGTCATCCCCAAACTTCACCTGACAAAGCCGGCCGGGGGTGGGGGGGTGGGGGGGAAAGCAGAAGCAGGCAGCTGGTTGGGGAGGCTGCTGGGCGCATGCCCTCTAGAGGCAGTCAAGGAGGTCCCAAGGCTGGGCATCGGGCTCCTCCTCCCAGATGCAGGCCTTCTGCCCACCCCCTGCTGACCGCTGGCCTCTGGCAGGGGCCCCAGGCACACACGGGGCTTCTTCCCGCCAACACTCTGGACCCTTCCCTGCACCCAGGCCTGGCACCATCTGCACTGCATACTCCTACCACCTCCCCAAAGAGGCCAAATGCCATCATGTTGACAGTCTCGAGAGCTATAGGAGAGGTCCTTGTCATTGCCGCTCATCACCTAAGGTACTCCCAAGTCTAGAACATGCCATTGCACACAGCAGCTGCCCACCTGCTTCCTGGCCAGCCCAGAGCTCTTTCCCTCACATCCCCTACCCACTGTTGAATAACTTGACGACTCTCCCCTGCCAGTCCTCTGACAAAGGCACCTAAAACCCTCTTAATCCCCTCCTTCCTAAAGGGCTTCCTTGCAGCCCCGCCCCAGCTCAGCGGCCTTCCCACCACATAATGTTCCCTCTCGGAGCCAGGAGGCAAGCCTAACACCGTCCGGTCAGCGTGGGAGGCACTGTGGGGACCTGGTGCGACGCATAACAGGTGGAAAGGGGCCAAAGTGCCTTGAGGAGTCACTGTGCCCTCCTCCTCACCTGCCTCTCACTAAACCTGCTTTTTGTTCAGTGACAAATATTTGCTGAAGGTCTTTGGCAGCCAGGCCCCAGACCCCAGAGATGGGAGGGGTTCCCCAGCTGCCTGGGGGGGGCGGGTGCCGTTCTCACGGGGCATCCCAAGAGAGGGACACACACACACACACACACACACACACACGTGTCCAACGTCAGAGCCGAAACCCCAAGGATGGAGAGTCTGGGTGTGAGAATCTGGGGGTGGGGGGGTGACTGCACGTGTTCTCAAGGGATCTTCCAGGTGATGAAAATACTCCCAAACTGGATTATATAATTTCCCTAAAGTCACTGGCCTGTGCCTTTCAAATGAGGGGATTTACGGTATGTAAATCCTGCCCCATAAAAGCTGGTACAAATTAACGAACAAGGGGAAAGGAAGGGGGAAAGGGAGGCAGGGGAAGGACAAGGCACGCCCAGCCGTGCGGAGGCCCCGATCCAGACCTGGCAGCTATGCATGCATCGTGTGGCAGGGACAGTGGCTCCCTTCGGGCACCGGGGCACCGGGGACAGAAGAGCGTGGACAAGAGGCCTGCCTGCCCCCGGACCGGCTGGGGAGCGGGGCAAGTGACTCACTCCGAAGGGAGCGTCAACGTCCCTGCGTCAACGTCCAGAAGGCAGACGAAAGAAAGGCAAGGCAAAAATGCTCATTATGTGCGACAAGCACAAGGCCACTAGAAGTCATACACAAACCCTCACCCATCGGGAACAAGGACTAGGATTGCTCGGGTGGAAAATGGAGCCGCGGAGAGGAGAAGAAAGTTCCCAGGGGAAGAAAGACAGTGCGATCAAGCAGAATCCTCAGCCTCACTGCTTGGTTCCCAGCCTGGGTTGTCTCCCAGCTCGCTGGCTGGCGAGGGTGAGCCCTGGAGGGAACCGGAGCTGCCAGGTCCCAGGCAGCGCTGGGAGGGAGGGAAACCCGGGACCTCCTGGCAGCCGCTGAAGCTTTGTGCAGGTGCCTGTCGCCGACCTGTCTGGGGAACGCTGCAGGCCAGCCCAAGGAACCGCGGTGGTGGTGGTGAGCCCGGCCTGCCTTCGGGGAGGCTCAGACGTGGGAATGAAAGCAGTCGCCCCACAGACACCTGCAGCTACAAGAGAGGCCAGGGCCAGGAGGTGAAGGCACCTTGCAAGGAGGGTGAGGGAGGAGGATGGAGCAGGGGCCCGGAAGGGAGGTAAGCACTGCAGGCCACCCCACGCACTCCTCCCTTCCCAAATGCCTGCTCAGCAATGCATGCTGGTAGCTTGAAATTGGCCACAATAGAAATATCTGCACAAACAGCCATGTGCCAATTTGCACATCAGGGTTTTTTTGTTCTCTCCAGGGAGTAACAGCATCATACCGTGTGTGTGTGTGTGTGTGTGTGTGTGTGGTGTTGTTAGAGTGTTTCTGAAAAAAGGGCATTGAGGCTGAGACCTGAGGGACACATAGGAGTTTGGTTCATGAAGAACAGGGGAGGGGGAGAAGAACCATGAGAGACTATGGACTCTGAGAAACAAACTGAGGGTTCTAGAGGGGAGGGGGGCGGGGGGGATGGGTTAGCCCGGTGATGGGTATTAAGGAGGGCACGTTCTGCATGGAGCACTGGGTGATATACACAAACAATGAATCATGGAACACTAATCAAAACTGTAATGTATGGGGGCGCCTGGGTGGCTCAGCTGGTTGAGCGACTGCCTTCGGCTCAGGTCATGATCCCAGGGTCCTGGGATCGAGTCCCACATCGGGCTCCCGGCTCAGCGGGAAGCCTGCTTCTCCCTCTCCCACTCCCCCTGCTTGTGTTCCTGCTCTCGCTGTCTCTGTCAAATAAATAAATAAAATCTTTTAAAAAAAAAAAACAACTGTAATGTATGGTGACTAACATAACATAATAATAATAATAAAAAAAGAACAGGGGAAAAGAACTCAAGCAGAGGGAACAGCATTTGCAAAAACCATGAGGAGGGAAATGGGCAGATGGGATGCATTCCACAAAACGGCCAGAGACGGGGTGCCCCACAGGCCAGGGCAGAGGTGAGATTTTTTTAGAAGGGGAAGCCCTTGGAGGATTTCAGCAGGGGAGGATATAATCAGGTCAAGGAGGGTCCACGAGTCAGCCCTGAGTGACCACCCACAGTCCGCGCTACCGTGCCCCCGTGTATCCAGCCTGCCTCCCCCCCGCCCACACAACTCAGGGTCACAGCACCCCTTCCTTTTCTTGGAGAGCCACTTCTCCCTGCCCTGACTACATGGTAACGGTGGGGCCTTGCCCATCACTGCCCCCTGCCCAGTGACCAGCCGTACGACTCACAGCTCTGGCCAGAGGTTAGTGGTTCAAGGGGCGGTCACGCTCCTCGGGTCAGGAGGTGAGGGAGGCAGCTCCCTTTCTTCTGCGGAATCTCAGAGTTGGAGGGACGCAAGCCCAGCACCAGTGCAGCCCCCTGGCAGGGGAGGAGGCCCAGCTGCCTCCTGGGGCAGGGACGTGGGGTGCGGAGAGAATGGCCTGCCCGCTCCCCACCCCTGGAGCTGGCAACTCCACGGTTGGGTGGGGAGAGTTCACGAATTCCCCTGAGGGCTTCAGCCAGTTCTGTTCTGGATTTTACCACCCAGCCCCTGAGAAACGCCCCAGCAGGGGCCTTTCCTATGCAAATAACCCAATTGCCAAGAGTCTTACTTCCTTGTTTCCTCTTTTGTTTTCCTTTGATTATTTGAATTTGTGTTTCGTTTTGTTTGTTTTGTTTTACCATGTTTGTGCCCTGTTTTCATAAGAAAAAAAAAATCACAAAGCTATTTGTTTTTAAAGACAAACCCAAAGTCTGCTTCTTTCCGCGGCCACGCCTGGCCTTGGCCTCTGGTCTACCGTGGGATCACAGTCCTGCGGGCTCTGTTCCTGCCTTCAAAGTACAGGGAGGCTCAGCCGTGGCCTGGGAGATGTGGCTCTTAGGGGCTGCGTGGGACTGCATTTGCCCATGGGACACTGTGCCCTGGGGAGCCTGTCCCCAGTTAGGCAGGAGCTGGAGATGGACTTCGGTTCTGCCCCCGAGAGAGATGCGGCCAGGTAGGCACAAGGGCCTCCCCCTGGGTTCTGACTCCCTCCCAGATTAGGATCTTTATTGAGCATCCATTGGCTCCTGGGGGCTTGGCAGGAGCTGCAGGAGTGGCCTGCTGGGGCTGGAGCACATCCTCAAGCAAGTTCCCTGCACACCAGCCTGGCCTCGGCAGCCTCCGGCCTGTGCAGCCCCACACAGGTCGCTTCCCCTCTCTGAGCAGCCCCTGGCTGCCTCTTCTCTAAAAAGGTACTGGCAGTTAACACGCAGAATTTCTCTCGGGCTGCGAATGGCACAGACGGCCAGAAAGCAGAGGCGGAAAGGCATTCCCTGTCCTTGGGGAGAACTTGGGCCTGTGTGCCGAGGTAGTAATTATCATCGGAGCTAACATTTATTGCGAGCTAAGCACTTAACATTACCTCATTTAATCTGCACAACTCTGTAAGGAATAATAACCCCTTTTAACTCAACCAAGCCTCTATTTGCTCATCTGATGACTGACCCGCCCAGGGTCACACGGCTAATGCGTGAGGAGTGTTGAGGTGCCTGCCAGGAGATGAGCTCCACGGCCAAGGTCTAGATCCCCGAAATCCGCTTCCCCACATTGGTAAGAACCTTGATGGGTCGGAGCCATAGAGGGAAAGCCCAGAGGAATGTCCTCCCCCAGCGGAGGCCAAAGACCAGGAGGGTAGTCAGGGGGCCTTCCTGCAGGAAATGGGACTGAGCGAGAGCCCTAATAAAATTTCAACAGCATTTGTCAGATAGCTAAAACAAATAATTCTAAAATGTCTATGGAACCGCAAAAGACCATGAATAACCAAAGCAACCTTGTGAAAAAAAACAAAGTCAAAGGTATCGCGTTCCTGGATTTCAACCTATGTACTACAAAGCTGAAGTAACCAAAAAACAGTGTAAGTTAGCATAAAAATAAACACAGAGATCAATGGAACAGAATAGGGAGCCCAGAAATAAACTGACATGCATATGGTCAATCAATTTACAACAAAGAAGGCAGGAATATGCAATGAGCAAAAGACAGTCTCTTCGACAAATGGTGTTGGTGAAACTGAACGGCTATATGCAGAATACAGCTGGACCGCTTTCTCACACCACACGCAAAAATAAACTCAAAATGGACTGAAGACTTGAATGTAAGACAGGAAAGCCAAAATCTTCAGGCGGTAAGCTCCTTGACATCAGTCTTGGCGATAATCTTTTTGGATTTCACACTGGAAGTAAAGGCAACATAAATGAAAATAAAACAAATAGGACTGCATCAAACTAAAAAACTTTTGCACAGTGAAGGAAACCATCAACAAAACAAAAAGGCAGCCCATGGAATGGGAGAAGATACTGACAAATCATATACCCAATAAGGGGATAACATCCGAAGTCTATAAAGAACTCATACAACTCAATAGCAAACCAACAAAAATTTGACTAAAACTTGAATAGACATTCTTACATGGAAGACATACCAATGAATAACCGGCACATGGAAAGATGCTCAACATCACTCATCATCAGGGAAATACAAATCAAAACTACAATGCGGTATCACCTTACACCTGTCAGAATGGCTAAAATCAACAACATAAGTAACAGGTGTTGGCGAGGATGCAGAGAAAGGGGAACTCTCGTGCACTGTCGGTGGGAATGAAAACTGTGCAGGCACTCTGGAAAGCAGTATGGAGGTTCTTCAAAATATTGATCCAGCAATTCCATGTCTTGGTGTTTATCCAAAGAAAACGAGAACACATATTCAAAAAGATATATGCACCCCCCTGTTCCCTGCCGCATTATGTACAAGAGCTAAGATATGGAAGCAACTTAAGTGTCCATCAACAGACGCGTGGATGAAGAAGATGAGGGATATACACAATCAAAAATTACTCAGCCATAGAAAAAAATGGAATTTTGCAACAACTTGGGTGGACCCTGAGGATATTGTGCGAAGTGAAGTCAGTCAGACAGACACAGACAAATACTGCATCATTCCACTCACGTGTGGAATCTAAAAGACAAAACCAAACCAAACCCAGACTCAAAAGACAAAACCAAGCCAACCCAGATTGGTGGTTGCCAGAGGGGGAGGGACACGGAGGGATGGGTGCAGGGGATCAAGTACAAACTTCCATTTACAAAGTAAGTAAGTGACAGGCATGTCACGTACATCAAGGGAACTGTAGTCCATGAAATCACAGTAACTTTTGTACTGTGAAAAATGGTAACTAGATTTATACCTGAAACTTACTAACATAATACTGCATGTCAATTATACTTCATTAAAATTTAAAACAAAAAACAAAACAAAACTCCAAAGAGAGCCAGAGGGGCAGAGCGGGTAGGAAGGACATCCAGGCAGGGCAAAGGCTGTCAAATGCCGGGGAGTGAGGGAAAATGGCACATGTCAAGTTCATGAGTTGAAAACCAGACGTGACCAGAGGAATCCACAGCACCCAGTGGAAACTGGAAATGAGCTAAAGGTCCCTGGAGGGTCGGCCCCTGAGACCTGGTGCCCAAATCACCTCCTCTCCTCCAAGCCTTCCAGCCTTCCGTGCCACCCCGTTCCAGGAAGCTTCCCCTATTGGTTTTGGGGCCTGTGGCTTCTCTCTTCAGAGACAGATCCTTTTCTCCATGTCCTGGAGTGCTGGGTACCATACTGGGCACCCTTTAACATCCAAGATGTCCTTTTAACATCGCACCCTCTCTGCCAAACAGGATGACTGTGCCCACTTTGCAGATTCAGAAAGTGAGTCTGCCGCCCAGAGGGTCTGGACCCCTCTGTGGGGCAGGGTAAGTCTCCAGCCTTCTCCACCTGGGGCCAGGTGCCAGTGAGTCCTGTAACAGCAAGGTGGGGGGCTGCCAGGGGAGGGGAAGGAAATGGAGCCCTGCCTCAGCCCTGCTGAGGGGAGCAGCCAAGACACCTGCCCTCTAGGGAGAGGCAGGACCAGATGATCACCAAGACCCCTCTGAGCCACCCCAAGAAGTTCACAGGTGTAGGGGAGGATGCTGCCACAGGTCAGACCACAGCAGTGCTCGGTTATTATTCACCTCACAGCAGAAAGCCACCAAAGACACGAACCGCCCCCCCCCAGCCATCTCCAGCCAGGGGGCAGCCACAGCGGAGAACAGCCCTGCATGAACCACGCAGTGCATCCGGTATCTGAAAACCTTAAAAGTAATAGGATGGATATTTCATAGTCTTGGAGTGGAGCAGGAAGACACCAAAAGGAAAACTTCTAAAGAAACACCTAATCCATTTGAATGCATAAAAAGAAAAAAAAGAAAGAAAAGCTTCTGTGAGAGCAAAAGACAAGGGGAATATATTTGCAACATGTAAGACAAATAGTTAAAACCCTGCTGTACAAAGAGCTCTAACAATCAACAAGCAAGAGACGAACCCAAGAGAAAAAAGAAAAAATTGAAGTGGCCAATTAAACTTTGGAAACAATCATCCCAAAACTGCAAATTAAACACAATGAAATAGCACATGTCACCTAGTCAACCTGATTAAAAGGTTTGCCAACCCCAGGTGTAGGCGAGGGAGTGTGGAAACCAGGGCCTGGCCATTTCTTGGGAGGGAGGGTAGCATGTCCACGCTGCTGGAAGTCGGCCTGGCACTGTGGGGGCGATTTGGTGGCACCCAGTAGAAACGGTTCTGGAGGTGCGAGCCCTTTTACCCGTAGTGCCCAGGAAAGAGACTGTACATCCCTGGTCTAATAGGAGCCACTGGCTTGACTGACCACAACTACGCTGGTAAAAACGACTTCGACTTCGCAGGACACTAAATGAGAGAGGGGTGGCCACCATGTATTAAGCTATAAAATACGGGGCAGAATGGACAAAAGGCATTCTTTGGCATAATCTTTGTGGGTTTTTTCTTAAGGTGTATCCCGTACACAGACGGTCCCCTGGGGACGGACCCCGCGCCCCGAGTTCGCGCCCGGTCCCCGCCCCACGCCTGGCTCGCGGTCCACCACCAGGATGCTGCCGCTGAGGTGCGCTCCCCAGGCGCGCGGATCCGGGCTCGGGTCCTCGAATCCCGGACCCCAGGACGGAGGCAAAGGCGCGAGAGGAGTTTCAGACCCGGGCGTGGGAGACCCTCGGGCACCCGGGCCGAGGACCCCTGGCGGGGGCAAGAGTGGCGCCCCCACCCTCCCTGAAGCAGGGGCCGAGGAGTGCCCGCTGGGCACCGGGGCCGGCGCAAGAGCGACCGCCGGGCTCGGGCTGGCCCGCGCCTCGCGACGGCCCCGCGGGGCTGTCCCCACCCGCGGCAGGGGCCGGGCCGCGCTCACCGAGCATCTCTTTGCGCCGCTGCGTGTGCGGCTGGTCGGTGTAGACCCACTCGAAGTCGGAGCGGCCCGCGCGGTTGCCCATGGCGGCGCCCGGAGCGTAGCACGGAACGCGGTGGACAGCTCAGCTCTCCGCCACCTGTCTGCCCGGGCGCGCGGCGCGGGGACCAGTTTGCGGCTCGGGGCGGGGCGGGGGCGGGGCCTCCCGCTGGGGGCGGGGCCAGTGCGCCCCGGGAGGCGCGAGGGGGCGGGGCCCGCGGGGCCGGGACACGGCCCAGACCTGGGGCGGGAGGCGGCGGCCCCCCAGCTTCGGTCACGTCGGCGGGACATGGGACTAGTAGCGCGCCACCCGCGGGAGTCCCCGGCCCCCAGGTCGTGCGGGGAGGCGCCGGTGCGCTCGCTGCCCCCCCACCCCGCCTGGCTCGCCCGCGGCCGGTCGTCGGGTTTCACGCACGCCCCACCCGGCGGAGCGCCGGTTCTCCCCGCGGCCCCGACGCACTGGCGCGCCCGCCGCCCCTGCCTCCGGGGACGAGCCGGGGTTAGCGCCCACTTGGGGTGGGGGGAGAGGTCAGGAGGCTAGAGATTAAATGCTTGCCGACGGTGCCAGTAATCGGAAGGTGCTCGGAAAGCAATGCTCCCTTCCCCTACCCGGCCCTCTCACGCAACAACAACGCAGTGGGCAGATGCTGTGTCTGTGGCAACCTCAGGGAGGTGAGTGGGGCCCACCCCTACCTTCAGGAAAATCGAGGGACACAGGGACACAGACACGGAAGAGGCCCATTATGACTCAGGGTGAGACGTGCCATGACACAGGGCGGGGTGGTTAGGGTCCAGCAGGGGGGTCTTTTGCATTGGGCCTTGAAGGATGAGTAGGAGTCAACAGCTAGAAAAGGGGAAGGGCACTGGTGGTGGAGCAGACAGCAGATGCAAAGGCTCAGAAGCTTGGAAGAACTCTGACATTTTTTTAAATAACAGAGTCCAGGGTTTGGGGGAGTGGGGGCACAGGGCTCCTTATTTTCACTTTTTCAAGGATTCCTCTCACTCCTTCGGAGCTTTGTAGGAGTGGCCGAGTCACCTCTGTAGAGCCTGGCCTGTGCTGGGAGCTGCCTGGGTAGCAGAATGGCCTGGCAGCCAAAGGTACCACAAGGCAGGGAGGCAATAATGGTGAGTTTCCATCCAGTCTCCTGGAAGTCCATGGCCCAGGGGTGTGGTACACTTGGCAGGCCTCCCTTAGCCCAGGGCCAAATGCAGTCCCGGCCCAGGCTGGAAAGGAAAGCAACTGTGTGCACGCATCCCGTGGCAGGCAGCCACCTGCCCAGCTCAGGTGTAGGAAAGTGGGTCAGCACGGAGGCTGGATTCCCAATCCAACAGGAAGACCCTCGGAGCCTAGCGTTGCCACCACCCCTCACAGCACCCGACAGGGTCACCTGGTCCAGCTTGCACAGCCTCAAAAACAGAGCTCATGTTCCCCAGAGCAACCTGTTCTATTCTCAGCCAAAGGGACCCTCCCACCAGCTGGCACTTTACAGATGAGTAAACTGAGGCTCAGAGCTCAAGAGGGCCTTGCCTAACCACACAAGAATAAGGAGCGAAGCAGGGGCAGAGCCCTGATCTTTGACCCGAAAAGCCCAAAGTCGGCGTGTGGGCCCCCGTGTTGCGCTCAGTGAGATGTGGGTCCCGGCTCGGCTCTGCCCTCGGATAGCATCACACCTGCTGGCTTCCTCCGCCCCAGGACGGGGTCAGGAAACTTCATTCGCCATTTACCCCAAGACTCAACCTGTCTAGATGAAACTAGCCCAGTGCCTCCATTTCACAGATAAGGAAACTAAGGCCAAAGAGGGGACAAGTCAAAGGACACACTAGAGAGACAGGAGGCTGGAATAGGAGTTGAACATACCTGACTCCCCATCCGGCGCCCTGGCCAAGTAATTCCCAAGTCCCCAAGCCAGGCGGAACCAGAAAGACTGACTTCAAGATGGTGAACTTGATCACAGCACACGTGACAGCCTCCCCACTACTCCCCTGGACCCCTGCAATGACAGGGAATACGTATTTGTCTGTAAGGTGGTGTCCTGGGTGGGATCCTGGACCAGGAAAGGGGCATGAGGTAAAAACTTAGAGAATCTGACTACAGTATGAACTTCAGTTAATAATAATGTACCAGTGGTGATTCACTAATTATAACAAATGCACCATACTATTATAAGATCTTAAAATAAAGGATGTTGGGTGTGGAAGCTATGTGAACTCTTGGTGCTATCTTCCCAATATTTCTATAGATCATAAAGTTTATTTGTAAAACGAAGTTTATTCTTCAAAAATCTTTGTTATGGGGCGCCTGGGTGGCTCAGTCATTAAGCGTCTGCCTTCGGCTCGGGTCATGATCCCGGGGTCCTAGGATCGAGCCCCGCATCGGGCTCCCTGCTCGGCGGGAAGCCTGCTTCTCCCTCTCCCACTCCCCCTGCTTGTGTTCCCTCTCTCGCTCGCTCTCTGTCAAATAAATAAATAAAATCTTAAAAAAAAAAAAAAATCTTTGTTATACATTGTATGTTATAGCCACTCCTCTGACTACCCCCCAAACCTTCCCTGCCCCCATTTCTCCTGGGAGGAGCAATAACCTGGGTGGGGGGGTTCACTGACTCTCAGGAGGGACCCTGACTGTAAGCCTGGGTGTCTTCCACTGCCTGGGAGGAGTGGGGGGGTACCGACACCCGGAAGTCTTAACTATAGTATTTGCTGTCCCAGCACGAAGCCCTCTTGTGCCACATGTTCACACGTTGTTCTGGGGGGGCGGGGGGGGGGGCGGAAACAGGCCAGAATGCATTCCGTACAGTCCCTCCGCCCCTGCCTGAAGCCAGGGCAAGCTAACAGCCCGTGACTCACAGTCAGTCCACACGGGAGGGAGTCACTGAGGGAAAGAAGGGAGGGCAACCACCCCAAGAAAGAGAAGAACTTCCCACCTGGCAAAACAGAGCTATCAGAAAAGCAGAACCAGGCTGAGAAACGAGAATGACATTTTCATTTCAGGAGACACACAAGGCTGTTGCCATTTCACCAATAAAGTAAATAAATAAATAAACCAGAGATAGACAGGTGTAAGTGGCTTGTTTAAAAAAAAAAAAAAAATCTTCTCTTAGAAGAAAACATGGGCAGGAAGCTCTTTCACATCAATCTTAGCAGTATTTGGGGTGGGGGTTGGGGGCAGTCTCCCCAGGCAAGGGCAACAAAAGCTAAAATAAACAAATGGGATTGCATCAAACTAAAAAACCTCTGCCCCAGTGAAGAAAATCATCAGCAAAACAAAAAGGTAACCTACTTAGTGGAAGAAGATATTTGCAAGTAATACATCTGATAAGGGGTTAATATACAAAATATATAAAGAACTTACACAACTTAATATTTAAAAAACCACTACAATATTATTGACTGTGTTCCCTATGCTGTACATGACATCCCCATGGCTTCTGTACTTTACAGCTGGAAGTTTCTACCTTTTCATCCCCTTCACTCTTTTGCCAGCCCTACGAGCCCCCTCCCCTCTGGTAATTGACAGTTTGTTTCCTGTCAATAATATTGTAGTGACTGTGATATGAGGAATTCTTAATCTCAGGAAACAAACTGAGGGTTGCTGGAGTGGGGGGTGGGGTGGGAGGGATGGGGTGACTGGGTGATAGACACTGGGGAGGGTATGTGCTCTGGTAAGCGCTGTGAATTGTGCAAGACTGTTGAATCTCAGATCTGTACCTCTGAAACAAATAATGCAATATATGTTAGGAAAAAAGAAGAAGAAGAAGAAGGTAGCAGGAGGGGAAGAATGAAGCGGGGGAAATCGGAGGGGTAGATGAACCATGAGAGACGATGGACTCTGAAAAACAAACTGAGGGTTCTAGAGGGGAGGGGGGTGGGAGGATGGGTTAGCCTGGTGGTGGGTATTGAGGAGGGCACATTCTGCATGGAGCCCTGGGTGTTATGCACAAACAATGAATCATGGAACACTTCATCTAAAACTGATGTAATGTATGGGGATTAACATAAGAATAAAAAAATATATATTGTAGTGACTGTGTATGGTGACAGATGGTAACTGGACCCATCGTGGGGACTGTTATGTTTAAAAATATTGAATCACGGGGCGCCTGGGTAGCTCAGTCGTTAAGCGTCTGCCTTCGGCTCAGGTCATGATCCCAGGGTCCTGGGATCGAGCCCCGCATCGGGCTCCCTGCTCAGTGGGCAGCCTGCTTCTCCCTCTCCCACTCCCCCTGCTTGTGTTCCCTCTCTGTGTCTCTGTCAAATAAATAAATAAAATCTTTAAAAAATATATTGAATCACGGGGCACCTGGGTGGTTCAGGCATTTGAGCATCTGCCTTCAGCTCAAGTCATGATCCCAGGGTCCTGGGATCGAGTCCCACGTTGGTCTCCCTGCTCAGCAGAGAGCCTGCTTCTCCCTCTCCCTCTGCCGCTCCCCCTCTCATGTGCACTGTCTGTCTCTCAAATAAATAAAATCTTCTAAAAATCTTTTAAAAATTAAAAAAATAAAAATATCGAATCACTGGGGCACCTGGGTGGCTCAGATGGTTAAGCATCTGTCTTCGGCTTGGGTCATGATCCCGGAGTCCTGGGATCGGGCCCCACATCAGGCTCCCTGCTCCACGGGAAGCCTGCTTCTCCCCCTCCTTCTACTGCTCCCCCTGCTTGTGCTCTCTCACTCTCTCTGTCAAATAAATAAATAAAATCTTAAAAAAAAAATCACATCACTGCGATCCCAGGACCCTGGGATCTATTTAAAAATGGGCAGAGGAGCTGCCCATTTAGGTCTATAGGATGTTGTGTGTCAGTCATGCTTCAATTAAAACAACAATGCTGTTGTGAAATGGAAGCACATTAAGGAAAAGAGACATGAGGACAGGTACAGAATCCCGAAATCTGTCCCGAGAGATTTCTAGAAGGATAGAGAAAGTGGAGGAGGGGCAACACTGTGCGTCCGCAGCTTTATTTTCTTCACAGAAGTCATCTCTCACTGAAATTGTAATTATAATTTAATTATACGGCAGCATGATTATTCCTATCTGAAACAAATCTTTATAGCATGTGCTTACGTGCTTGATTATTGTCTGTTCCCTCCTTTGGAGCTTCTTCTCGTGGGTTCGCCCCTCATGTCCCTAATGCCCAGAACAAGGACACCCTCAACAACAAATTACTAAATAAAACAATGGATGAATCCCGGCAAACAAGGAATAAATGGGGACTCCCCAGATCAGAAGACCTGAGCCTTCCACCTGAAAAGCCTTACGGGTGTCACCAAGATTGGAACTTGGTTCAACCACTTGGGGTAACTTGCAGGAACATCTCCCAAAGCACTCACAATTCCTTGTGAGGCAGGAATTTCACTGCTGGGCACATGGCCCAAAGAAATGAAAATAGATATCCACCAAAGACATGTGTAGGAATATTCCTAACAGCTTTACTGGTAAAAAGCCCCATCCTAGAGACAGCCCCAACCTCCCACCACAGCAGAACGGAGGGAAAGACATCCCGTGGTCAGTCCACGAGCTGGAATGGTGTGCACCGATGAAACAGAAATGCTCTACGCACACCAAAAACCGTGGACTATTCATGCCTTCTGGATTTTCTCTAGCTCTTTTTTTTTTTTTAATGTTTTGGTTTTTAATTTACATTTTTCCTATTTTTAAGTCTAATTGCTTTTTTTTTTTAAGATTTATTTATTTATTTGAAAGAGCAAGAATGAAAGAGAGAGAGGCGCCTGGGTGGCTCAGATGGTTAAGCGTCTGCCTTCGGCTCAGGTCATGACCTCAGGGTCCTGGGATCGAGTCCCGCATCGGGCTCCCTGCTCGGCAGGGAGTCTGCTTCTCCCTCTGCCTCTCTCTCTCTCTCTCTCTCTGTCTGTCATGAATAAATAAATAAAATCTTAAAAAAAAAAAAAAAGAGGGAGAGAGAGAACACGAGAGGGGGGAGGGTTAGAGGGAGAAGCAGGCTCCTCGCTGAGCAAGGAGCCCGATGCGGGACTCGATCCAGGGACTCTAGGATCATGACCTGAGCCGAAGGCAGTCCCTTAACCAACTGAGCCACCCAGGCGCCCTCTTTTTTTTTTTTTTTTTTTTTGAGTAATCTCTACAACCAACATGGGGCTCGAACTCATGACCCCAAGATCAAGAGTCACATGCTCCTCGGACTGAGTCAGCTGAGCACCGAGCGCCGATTCTCTGTATTTCAGATGCTCTGACATCCCTGGACCCTGACAGACTGCCCCTCCCAGGGCTAACCAGGTCCAGTAAATGCTTAGCCTGGGAGACTTCCCCATGCAAACTCACCAGTCCAGAGCCCATGCACCTCACCGCCTCCTCCAGTGGCTCACACTCGGGGCCAGGGTTCCCCGGCCCTCATCACCCCAGAGCCAGGTTCCAGACAACTCAACAGACAACTGGAATACAATTATTCAGACTGGCCAGTCCTAAACCTGTTTACCCTGCCTCACCACTCCTTCCCGGGGAAACCACATTAAGGCACCTGCCCAGGCTTTCCTGTCGCCCCCCTTGGCTCCTCCCCAGCTCCCCTCCTCGCCCCTTCTGCTCCTGCCTCCCACGGGTCCTGTCCTGGGAACTATACCTAACAAACTCTCTGGCTAATGGCAGTCCTCTCCTGATCTGTGGGCCTCACCGCTTCTCCCTCTCCCACTCGCCCTGCTTGTGTTCCCTCTCTTGCTGTGTCTCTCTCTGTCAAATAAATAAATAAAATATTTTAATTAATTAATTAATTAAAATAAAAAAGTAACTCCACCCAATCAACGCCAGTAGAGATTTTGCTCTTACAGATTTGGCTAATGTGTTCTCCTCAGCACCCATTTCAGTGGCGCCTCAGCCTGGCTGCCCTCCCCCTGCAGGGACACACACCTTCTCCAGGCTTCTCCGGGGGCCTCAACAGCTTCGCCTGCACACGCCATCCTTGTAGACAAGACCTGACCGAATCACCTTCCTCCAGGAGCACAGCTGTGACGTTACCGGGAGGACCAATTCCTCTAGCAAGATTCATCGGACAGGCTCCTTCAGGTCTTACAAACCAGCATCCTTTTTGGCTTCTGGCAGCAACATGTTCCTAATTTAGAAATTCTACCTCAGTCGAACTCAGAATCAGCTCACGGTCAGCAGGGCCCCTCTAATGAAAGGCTCTAAGAGCCGTCCAAATTAAGTCAACAGGAACTCCCTGCCAGGCCTCCGAGACTCCTTCACTGTAGAGGCCTGGGCAAGAGAGTCCTCTCCTGCCCCTGAGGTCTCTGGACCACCCAGGATGGCCCTTAGTTGTCCAAAGGCTTCTGATGCAAGGAACTGCCTCTCTTGTCCTCATGCCAAACACCATTAAAACCAAAACTGGTGGCTACATACTGGGCTTTCCTAGAAATAGAGGCACTCACAGACCCTGAGCCTGGGACCCTCCCAAGGCAGCTGCCCCTTTGCTGGGTCATAGAAACTGTACCCCACAAGCTCAGCACAGCTGATGAGGCCTCCTACAACAGGAAGGAGCCAGACCTGGGCCCTCTGGCATATTCCACCTGGCCTCCCCTGTCCTCAGTCCCTGGCCAGGTACCATATGTTCCACCCAGGGGAGAGGTCACCCCTCCCCCAGGCCCCTTGGCTAACCAGGAGCCCCCCATTACCTGAATGAACATCAATGACAGCTTGTTGACTGTGTGAGTTGTACCACCAATCATCATAAAGATGACAGCACTCATTAGAACATTGCTGCTTTTCATCTCTTAGGATGTTCCAGACAAAGGTCAGAACCCAATGGTCAACACAGTTGGCCAGACTTCGGGCAGTCATCTTGGCACTGGAGCTCTGGCCAACAACTGGCCCCCTCTCTACATTGATTATACACACTGTTGAGCCATTGGCTGAGGGTAAAGGACTCAGAATCTCTTGCCCCACAGGGATACCCCAAATCACACCTGTCTCCCCATATCCGAAGGCCACAAAACAAGGCCTGGCCAGCCCACTCCTATCCCTTCTGGAGTTAGACAGGACTGGTAGTAACCAGGTACACATTTCAATTCTCAGAAGGGGCTCTTGGGAAAGGCACTCAATAGAGCTTTCCTGTCCCTGATAGGGCCAGAGAGGTTGAGCTCAGAGATGTAATGGTTTCCTCAAACATTTTCTTTTCTAATTCCAATCCAGCAAATGGACCCCAAACAGGGCCTCTTTCTTGCCCCAGGCCTTAATCTCTCTTAATTCAAGATCCTTGGCCAACTCAAAACTCAATGTCAAATTTAAAAATGTCCTACAGGGGCGCCGGGGTGGCTCAGATGGTTAAGCGTCTGCCTTCGGCTCAGGTCATGATCTCAGGGTCCTGGGATCAAGCCCCGCATCGGGCTCCCTGCTCGGCGGGGAGCCTGCTTCTCCCTCTCCCTCTACTGTTCCCCCTGCTTGTGCTCTCTTGCTCTCTCTGTCAAATAAATAAATAAAATCTTTAAAAAGTAAATAAATAAATAAATAAATAATAAAAATGTCCTACACTCCCTTTCCTACATTTAAAGGGGGATTTGTCTCCCCTCCATGGTCATAAAGATGCATTACATATTGTATACAGGCCTCTAATATTGTCTCCCCCCATCTTTATAAATTTCCAATCTTGCCCCCATCCCAGAAGGGCTGGAGGCCAGAGTGAGGGCATTTATTCTCCTAGAACCCATCAACCATAGGTTGTCCCATGGGCCAGGCAGCTGCTCATCTGATACAGGGCCCATCCGAGCCTAAACTTACATACACACGGAATAAACACAAAACCTGTCAAGTGCAACCATATACCATTCTGATGACTACTGTTCTCATTACTGTCTATCTCAGAGCTTTCATTGGTTTGTAATCGAAGATCCACACCCTCCAAGTGAGCCATTGTTTCAACCAGGCATGAGTTTGCTTAATACATGCCCCACAACCCAAAGACCTCACCACTTTGCTATCACCAACCAAACCAATGACTGAGGCAACGAGCCCGCAGTAAGTGGCCAGATTGGAGGGCCTGCCTACGGGCTCATGCTAGAACCCCAGCCCAGCCTTGTCTTACCACCACAGAGCCACAAGGCCAACAGCCTCATCTCCCTGAGCGGGGACCCAGGCCCATATTTCAGATGACCTCTCCGTGGCCCAGGAGCTGGCTGCTGGAGATGACCGGAACAAGTTCACCCCGACTCTCAAACCCCTGCCCCAGCCACACCCACAGATTGCCTCTGCTAAGGCACAAAGTGGACACAGACCCTGACTGCTTTTCTTCCTTTGGGATTAGGGATTCTATGATGTTTCGGAGCTTGCTGTCTGCTTCGCCAGGATCCTGGTTAACTTCTTGCTCTCTGTGGAAACAGACACACCTACCCGTATGTGCCAACACTCCATGCCCAAAGGGGAATCTGGCCAAGGTCACTATTATCTGGGTCAGTCTAACAATTAATGGAGATAATGCTTTCCCCCAGGGGGCACCTGCCTCATACTAGTGAACCCCACAAGCCCCTTGGGGAGAGGACTGCCTACCCCCCTTTCAAAGGTCCACACCCTCCAAGTGAGTGCCTTTCCCTACTAACCCTCCAGCTTTCCACCAAGACCCTGCGGTTCCCCCACCATGACCACAGCCACCCTTCCCCCTGGTTACAACAGCACGCCTCCTCACACAGACTTTACTAAACCAGCAGTTCATACTCCCAACAGCCTCACGGCTGGACCTGCAGCCTGACCTCCCAAAAACCCCACCAAGACAGTATTAGTGAAAGAAAATGAAACAAACAACTATATACATATGCATGCTTTTAACAATCTACCATCCCACTGAGCTATTGTTAGAAACCCTGGGAATTTCAGATTGACTTTCTTGGACAGTGCCGGGTAAGTAAGAAACTTAGATATGGGCCAGCCCAGAGGGGCTCCTGCTATTTCTACTGGTGTCACTCCTTTCTACTCTTATGATACAATTTTTTTCTATGCTGTTCAGGAAAACTTATACCCTACTCTCTAAAAGTCCCCTTGTCATCACCACAAAGATTCCTTAGTGATGTCAAAGCATCAGAGGGCGAGGGCACTGCACTAATCATCATGCCTTCTTCTTTTCTGTAATTCTCAAGGTTATGCTATCTAGTTGGCCCTGAGGAGACTGCCCCTCGCAGGGCCAGTTCCTAGATATAGTTAATGACTAGTTTGGAAGGGTGCCTTTCACATGCAGATTTATCAATCCAGAGCCCAAGCACCACAATAGGAAGGAATAACAAAGTCAGAGGACTCATTAACTACAAGACAAGGGTCCTGGGATCAAGCAATGGGCTCCCTGCTCAGGCTGGGAGTCTGTTTCTCCCTCTCCCTCTGCTGCTCCCCCTGCTTGTGTGCGCATCCTCTCTCTCTCTCTTTTTCTCTCTCAAATAAATAAAATCTTAAAAAAAAAAAAGAAAGAAAAAAGCAGTTCAGTGGAGAAAAGATAATCTCCTCAGAGAGACCATCCATCGGACGTCCATATGCAAAAGAATAAATGAACCTACACCGGACCTGACACAAAAATTTACTCAAAATTGGGGCCCAGGGGCGCCTGGGTGGCTCAGTCGTTAAGTGTCCACCTTTCGCTCGGGTCATGATCCCAGGGTCCCGGGATCGAGCCCCACATCGGGCTCCCTGCTCCGCAGAAAGCCTGCTTCTCCCTCTCCCACTCCCCCTGCTTGTGTTCCCTCTCTTGCTGTGTTTCTGTCAAATAAATAAAATCTTTAAAAAAGAAAAAATTGGGGAGCCTGACTGGCTCTGTCGTGGAGCGTGCCACTCTTGATCTCGAGGTTGTGGGTTCGAGCCCCACGCTGGGTATAGAGATTACTTAAAAATAAAATCTTTTTTTTTTTTTTTTAAGATTTTATTTATTTGACACAGAGAGAGAGCACAAGCAGGGGGAGTGGGAGGCAGAGGGAGAGGGAGAAGCAGGCTCCCCACCGAGCAGGGAGCCTGATGTGGGCCTCGATCCCAGGATCCTGGGATCATGACCTGAGCCAGAGGCAGACACTTAAAACAACTGAGCCACCCAGGCACCCTAAAAATAAAATCTTAGAGAAAAAATTTACTCACAATGGATCACAGACCTAAATGTAAAATGCAAAATGACAAAACTTCTTGAGGAAAATATAGGAGAAAACCCACATGACCTTGGGTTCGGTGATGACCTTTTAAATACGACACCAAGGGTACAACCCATGAAAGTGAAAAAAATACATAGTTTCAACTTTATTAAATGTATAACTTTGGTTCTGTGAAAGACAATGTTATAAAAAGGTGAAGACAAGGGCGCCTGGGTGGCTCAGTTGGTTAAGCAACTGCCTTCGGCTCAGGTCATGATCCTGGAGTCCCGGGATCGAGTCCCGCATCGGGCTCCCTGCTCGGCGGGGAGTCTGCTTCTCCCTCTGACCCTCCCCCCTCTCATGTGCTTGCTCTCTCTCTTTCTCTCTCTCTCTCAAATAAATAAAATCTTTAAAAAAAAAAAAATTTTTAAAAGGTGAAGACAAGCCACAGACTGGGAGAAGATATTCACGAAACCCAAGTCTGATGAAGGACTTGAATCCAAAATATATAAACAAATATTAAAAGTCAGCAGTAAATAACAACCCAGTCAACAAATGTGCAGAAGGGGCGCCTGGGTGGCTCAGTTGGTTAAGCGACTGCCTTCGGCTCAGGTCATGATCCTGGAGTCCCGGGATCGAGTCCCACATCGGGCTCCCTGCTCGGCGGGGAGTCTGCTTCTCCCTCTGACCCTCCTCCCTCTCATGCTCTCTGTCTCTCATTCTCTCTCTCGCAAATAAATAAAATCTTAAAAAAAAAAAATGTGCAGAAGACCTGAACATACAGCTCCCCACAGGAGACAAACGACAATGGGCGCCTGAAAAGATGCTCAGCGTCATTTGTCATCAGGGAAATGCAAATGAGAGCAATAATGAGATACTACTATACACCTATGAGAATGGATAAAATCCTCAACACCTACAACACCAGCTGCTCCTGAGGATGTGGAGCAACAGGAACTCCCATTCCTTGCTGGTGGGGATGCAGAATGGCATGGCTGCTTTGGAAGACAGTGTGGCAGCTTCTTCTTTTTTTAAGGTTTTATTTATTTATTTGAGAGAAAGAGAGAGAGAGTGGGGGAGGGGCAGAGGGAGAGGGAGAAAGAGTCTCAAGCAGACTCCCCACTGAGCGTTGAGCGGATGCGGGGCTCGATCTCCCAACCCTGAAATTACGATCTGAGCTGAAACCAAGAGTTGGACGCTTGCTTAGTCAACTGTGCCACCCAAGCACCCCAAGTGTGGCAGCTTCTTACAAATTTAAACATGGTCTTACCATATAATCCAGCAGTTGTGCTTCTTGGTGTTTATCTAACTGATGTGAAAACTCATGCCCACACAAAACCTTCATGTGAACGTTTATAGCAGCTTTATTTCTAGTTACCTAAAATCTGAAACAACCGAGGTGCCCTTCAATAGGTGCATGGATAAACAAACTGTGGTCCATCCAGACAAGGGAATATCAATCAGAGATAAAAGGAAATGAGGTAGGAGCGCCTGGCTGGCTCGGTGTTTGGAGCGTGCAACTCTTGATCTTCGGGTCATGAGTTTGAGCCCCACACTGGGTGGAGAGATTACTAAAAAATGAACTTTAAAAAAAAAAAGGAAATGAGCTAACAAGTCACTAACAGACGTGGAGGAATCTTAAATGCATACTGCTAAGTGAAAGAAGCCAGTCTGAAAATACTAGGTACTGTATGATTCCAATTATATAACATTCTGGAAAAGGTAAAACTATGGAAACTATAAACAGAACAGTAGTTGCTGGGGGTGCTGGGGGTAGTGAGGGTTGAACAGGAGCAGCACAGGGGAATTTTCAGGGAGGTGAAATCATGGTGGAGTTGACCGTAACAGAGCACAGAAGACATTAGCGTTTGTCAAAACTCAGAGACCTTGATATCACAGAGTGGACCTCGATGTACACACAATTTTAAAAAACCATTTAGGAGTCAGGAATCCCAGGAAAGAACACAGAATGCAACAGAAGAATCTAATTGATGAGAAACATCTGAAACAGCTTTGCTGAAGGGCAGGGGAGAATCAGATGCTGCCCTGGGTAATTTCGGAAACGATAGTCGCAGGACTGTACTCTACTTCCCATGGGAACAGCAGTTAATAACTCTAGAACCACTAAACATGTACTGGAATTGAACAATTAAGTTTAAAAAAAAAAAAAAGGCAGATATCTGGTGAGAACCAGGTTTCTCCAGGTTGGAGCAGAAGATTGCAGATAAATAGGGGAAGAGGCTAGAATGTTTCATGTGGTAACTGATTAGAGGTGGAGACACCAATATAAATGTTTAGCTTAACACAGATAGAGATGATTACTTGTAGAAATAATTACAGATGCGTATACACAGGAATTCGATACATAAACATATTTCCTTGCTTTATCAGCCAACAGCACCCAGAGCAAGGACATCCCAGTAGCTTTGATCACCTGTGACCTTGATTTCTAATACTCTTCCCCAGTAAAAGGAACCAGGGCTCCTTGGAGAAATGGCAGATTCTAGGACTGGAGCAAGAAATATACGAGATGAGCCTGGAGCATCTAGCAACTCCGGAAAGTAAGGAAGTGCTCAGAACACACACACACACACACACCACATACACACACACCCCATACACACGCAATGATGGGGTACATCAAAGGGACACAGGAGCCGACTGCAAGAGCCCTCAATGGCCAAAGCTAGAACAATTTGAGCAATAAAATAATAAGACAGCATTAGATTATAGCCCAAAGTATTAAATAAATCTCGAGTCCATACTCATAATATCAATAAATAATTGAGTAACAAAATGGAGAAGAGAGATCTTCCATGCAAGGAATTCCAAAGAATTTAGGCAGATACCCCACCTTCAAGGAGGTGGAGCACAACTCCCTGCTCCTCAAGCATGGGCTGTACAGTGACTTCCTTCCAAAGTGTGGAAGCTGGGAAAAGAGTCACCTGCAGTGGAGAAACCTGGCCAACGTACCTCTGCCAAGTGACCAAGGTCAACAGGAACAGTGATAGGTCAGGTTGATAGGATGCACCTTTGAAATGATGAAATCATCTGATGAGTAGGGCACATCACCTCTGTGGTCTTCCTCCCCCAAAGCCATGACTCCAGTCCAATCCTGAGGAAGACACATCAGGCAAATCCCAAATCAGGAATATGACACAAAATACCTGGCCAGGACTACTTAAAACTATCAAGATCATCAAAAGCAAGGAGTGGCTGAGAACATGTCACAGCCAAGAGGTGCCTAAGGAGACACGACGACTGAATGCAATGGGGTGTCCTGGCTGAGCTCTTGGAACAGAAAAAAGACGTTAAAGAAAAAACTGAGGAAATCTGAATGTAGTATGGATTCTAGTTAGTAACAGTGTATAAAGATTTTATTAGTTCTAACAAATCTACCATACTAATGTGAGATGTTAACTGAAGGGAAGCGGCACCTAGATGGTTCAGTGCGTAGAGCACGTGGCTTTTGATCTCTGGGTAGTGAGTTCAAGCCCCTTGATGGACCTAGAGATTACTTAAGAATTTTTTTTAAATAAACAAAAGGGGAAACGGGAATGGAGATACGAGTTTTCTGTACTATCTTCCCAGTAATTGTGCAAATCTAAAACCGTTCTAAAATTTAGAAGTTTATTAAAAAAAAAAAACACAAACCACCAAGTAGACAAAAGCATACCACTCTATGTTTCCATTCAGGAGAAGTTCAAGAATAGTTAAACTAGTCAGTGGTACTAGAGGTCAGAACAGTGGTTTCTTCTGGGGATGAGAAGAAGCAGGGGAGTGGAGAGGGCCTCAAAGTGAGTGGTCTGCATCTTTACCCGGGTGGTGACTACCCCAGTGTAGACTAAGGTAAAACTTCATTGAGCTGTATTGTTAAGATGTGTGCATTTTATATGTTACACCTTAATTCAAGTGAACACAAGGGGTGCCTGGGTGGCTCAGGTCATGATCCTGGGGTCCTGGGATGAAGTCCCACTTCCTGCCCCCTGTTCAGTGGAGAGCCTGCCTCTCCTCCATCTGCCCCTCTCGCCCCTTCATGCTCTCTCGCTCTCTCACTTGCTCGCTCTCGTTCTGTCTCAAATAAATAAATAAAAATCTTTTTTTTTTTTAAAGATTTTATTTATTTATTCATGAGAGAGAGAGAGAGGCAGAGCGAGAAGCAGGCTCCCAAGGAGCAGGGAGCCCGATGCGGGACTCGATCCCAGGACCCTGAGATCATGACCCGAGCCGAAGGCAGACGCTTAACCATCTGAGCCACCCAGGCGCCCCTAAATAAAAATCTTTAAAAAGAGTGAACACAAAGTAAAATAGTAACAACAACCAAAAAGCTGGACATCACCATCTAGAAACACTGAACAGAAATTTCTGAGCGCCCACTGAAGAGAAAAATCCCAAAAGCTTCCAAGAAGAAACAGAAAAGGCATTACCTGCAAAAGAACGCGGGTCACCTTGGCCACAGACCTCTCACCAGCAAGGCGGTGGGCAGGAAGGTGGCGGAGCAGGGGGTCCTGTCCGCCCCCGGGCGCCTCTCCCACCGCCGCCCCCCTGCCCGCCCCCCCTGCGCACGCACATGGGCGCACGTGCACACCCACACGGCTGAGTGCACGTGCACACCCCTTCCTGTGTCCCCAAATCTCTCATCCTGCCCACCTGCCTCGTCTGTCTCCAATCTCTCATGCCCAGTCCAAGAGCCGCCTCCTCCCAGAAGCTTCCCGAGCTGTCGGCCCAAGCTAGAGGCTCATCCTCTCCGCTCCCCTAGGCACCCTGCGCTACCTCTGTCATCCGCAGGGGTCCGCGGGGAGAACCGGGCTGCTGAGGCCGGGAGCGCGTGGGACCTGTAGGAAGTCATCAGCTGCCCAGTGAAGCTCACCAGATCACCGGGGGCCTCCTCCATCAGGCCCTGGGGGCCGGGCCAGCAGAGAGCCAGGCCCTGAGATTGAATTCACGGCACCTCTTAATTAAGTCATTTTCAGACCTGTGGTTTAAGGACAAAATAAAAACCGGTTGGAGAAGTCAGCCCTGTTTTGGGGAGGGGAGGAGGATTTCAACTGCACACCACATACAAACAAACTTAGTCGGGTGTGGACATTCGGGGCATGTCATGTGCTATCAGCCCCAGAAGCTGGGCCCTTCTCCAGCTCCATGCCAGGGCCAGCCCGGTCAACAGTGACGGTCCCTGCGCTTTGCTATAATCTGGGAACCCTCACTCTCCCATGTCACAGTGGAGGAACCGGGCTCAGCTAGAAGCAAAGGCATGAGCTCCGGCCCGACCTGTCTGGCTCTTGCCCACTCCACCAGGATATTGACGGCCGTGGAGCTGTAGTTTCCAAATCAAAGCTCTAGAATGTTCTCGGCTCCAGGGCTGGGTGTGACAGTGTGGTAGGCAGGCACTGGAGCAGCCTGGGGTTGGCACACTGCACACTCATTCCCCTCCTGTTTCCTGCCTGCCACCTGTCTGTGGGTCTTGTCAGGATTCACCCTCCACGGGGCCAGCTCCTGGCCCTGACAGTCTGCAGGGAGAGACCCATTCGGAAACTCAGATTGCGTGGGGGTTGCTGCTGGTACAACCCAATGGAAACCCAAGTCGGGCCCTGGAGCTGGTCGGTGGACCGAGGAGGCTGACGGTCCAAAGGCTGGCGGGGAGGCAGGAAGATGCTCAGCTCCCCAGACCCAACACCATACTCACCATGCAAGTCATTGTCAACCACTCGGCCCCACTGATGGACTCTGCTGGCCTTAGGGTCACCCTCCCGGTTGGAGTACAGTGGATTTGAAGAGGAAAACCCCAGCGCTCCACAGAGCGGGGAGTAATGTGGAATGGCAGGCAGAGTGAGTGGGCCCCACACGTTCAGACACACCAAAGACCCTGGACATGGCAGAGCCCTCTCCTTAGGGGTCTCAGTTCAACGGGATTGCATTTTCAGGGGGATATCCACGTTTGTGGCTGACACAAATCTGGAGAGCCCCAAAGGCCTCAGACATGTCCCTCACAAAGGTCCAGGGTCAGCCCCTGCCCAGCTGCTGACCTCTGCCTTGTCCTCTGGTCGGCTCTGCCCTCACGCCCCACCCCCCATCTTCCTGAATCCCAAGGCGTGGGTGATACCCCAAGCGCCCCGCGCGCAGGGCACCCCGTCACCACCACCCAAACAGCCCTGGCAATGTGTCATGGGCCACCTTGCACCTTCAGCCCCGCCTCAGCCGCCACGGGAAGGATGGGTTGGAGACGTGGAATGCCTGCCGACGGAGTGGGAGGAGGAGAGCCAGAAAACCTGCAAAAAGACACGGTGTGTGTAGGTTCGTCACTGGACACGTGTCTGCCTGGATACACCCATGAATCCATATGCAGCACGGAATATTCCGACCAACCTCTTCCTGCAATCCGAGGGTTCCCACGGTGTGTCTGTCGGTCTGTCTGCGAGCGTGGTGGTATCTGCACGTGAGTGTGCGTGGTGTCAGGGCAAGTGCTCTGGAGAACACCTGGAAGGAATCTCCCAAGCCGGAGGCAGGGATGACTTCCCGGAGGTGAGGCTGTGGGACCAGGGTTGTTGTTTTAACGCCTCTGCTCTGCTTTTACAAGCGCAGATCACTTAAAAGAATAAAAGCTATCTAATTGATGTTTTAAAACTAGCGGACCCCTCAGGGCCAGCATCCCTGAGCCTCGCCCTCCTCCCGCTCCCCGCTCTGCGCTCCCTGCCGGCGGGAGGTCAGCCAGAGCGCCCCGCGCCTGCGCCAGGGTCTCGACGGCCCCTGGGCCTTTGCGTCGCGGTTACGTCGCGGTTACATCGCGGTTACGCCCCTGGGAGCGCCGCCCTCAGGCCCAGAAGCCAGGCACCGCCCAGGAACTTGCCTCCCCTTTCTGGCCCCGGGGCTTTCCTGGGGCCGGGATGTGCCTGTGGCCGGTAGGAACGCAGCGCACGCGTGCCCAGGGGCCCCCATCCCACCCTCCCACAAACGAGGACCACGGAGGCAGAGGGCGTCTCAACACTGGGCAAAAGGAAGCGCAGAGAAATTCGCTTTCGGAATTCTTATTTTAACCTCTTTTCCACTGGTCTATAGGTCCCCTATCTGGGCGGACCCATGGTAACACCCCCGCCCTGTCTCCACCCTGGGATACTGTCAGGGCTCTGTGCACCCCCCAGGTGGGGGTGGGGGTGGAGGGGAGAATCGCTGGTGGCTAAGACACTGCCATGGCCTGGGGTTGGGGACAGGTGAGTCCTGAAGTTGTGGGTGGGTCTGTGGGTTCGGTCCTCCAAGGACAAGGGAGAGAGAGTTCCTGACCGAAAGAAAAGGGATTCCCAGCAGAAGAAAGGCCTGGCAGTGGGAAGGAGCCAGCTTGCTGTGTTCCTGGGTGGGGAAGGGTCATTGCAAGAGGCTTGGGAGGGTCTCTAGCGGTTGGGGGGTGAGAGGAGGTATGGAAGAGATGCAGCCACAAGAGATGACCATTAAAAGTCCTGTAAAACAAATCCATCCTCGGGTGAATCCTCCTTGAACATTTCTTCTTGGGTCCCCCGCTCCTGGGGCCAACTTGGCAGCAGCTGGGTCAATGACACTTCCCCCTCTGCAGAGAGCAAAGGCAAATGAGGGACTGCAACCGAGACCTTGAAAGAGACAGGCACATTTACCTGTTGGTCACTGATTGAGCCAGGGGCTGCTAAGCCTCTTGTCTGCCCCACCAGATATTGGCTCCCCTGGAGAGTGGAGTGCAGGAATGGCCTGCTCCAGGAGGCAAGACTAGACAGCATGCCTAGGACTAATCCTTGTGCTGACTTAATCACCTTGTAGGCTGAGGGTTCTGGCTCATTCAACCCTATCTGCCTACCCGGCCCTGCCTGCTTTTAAACCCCACTCACTGACTCACCACACCCCACCCCTATTCATCCATCTGCCACAGAGAAGGATTTATTGAGGGCCAGCACAGGGTCATACAGAGGGTGGAAGGGAGAGCCTAGAGCTGGGGTCCTATACCTGCCCCTAAAAGAGTCTCAGCATTCACCAGCACCACCCCCAAGCAGGGTGTTTGACCAGCTTCAACCAAATCTCCCTTCTGAATGCTCTGCTCATCCATGTAGCCCGGTGCCTTTCACGCTGGTATGCCTTGGTTCAGGCAGTTCCTCTGCCTGGAATGTCCTTGGGCCTGGCAGAAGTCCCACTCACACTTCAAAGGCCACTTACTTGGTGAAGCTGTCCCAGACACCTCTCCTAAGCATGGCTGTCCTTGGCCCGGACAGGTGGTCTTGTCTCTGGGTTGTCAGCACCAACATGGGGCACACAGTAGGTATCTAATAGGTGCAGACTGAGTGCATTCCTCATCCACTCACTGAATAAAGACTCAGTCTGCACTCTGAGCCTTGGTTTCCCAGCTGTGGAATAGATGCTGGGAAGAGCAACCATGGCCTGTCCCTCTAGAAGTGACCTAGTGCACAGGGACCTTTGGGAAAACACCCCCTAGGAGCCTCTGGGCTGCCATCAGCCCAGAGATTTCTATCTGCAGACTTTGGGGCAGGATGAGGGGATGTTTTTTCCCTTCAACACCAAACCAGGGGCATCTTGCATGTCTCACCTCCTAGGTGCCCAGTCTAGACCACAAAGGACAAGAGCAGGAGTCCACTGGACAGTAGAGACACCAAGCCTAGGCAAGGAGCAGGCCCTTCCCCAGGCTGGGTCAGGGAAGGGAGGACGGGCAGGCCCCAGCGTGACCCTACGGGAGGATCACAGCCACCAGCCCAAGGTGACCCAGGATGCTCCCAGGGGCATTTATAAATAGCCAAGCCAAAACACAGATACCAGCGACCTGAAAAATGAGCTCCTTGGTGTGCCCTGATGTTCTGATTTCCACCTCCAGTGACTTTTTCAACAACAGATTGGGTTCAGGTCACAGTCTAGTATCCAAAAAAAGCTGAATGGGTCAAGTTCCCTCAACCAAGACTATTAACTAACCACTTGCCATGCCATTATTATCATTACAAGAACATATAGATAAATAACATATAATAATGTTGAGTGAAAGGAGCTAGATCGGAAAGAGCACACACTGCATGATGCCATTTAAATAAAGTACCAAAAACAGGCAAACTTAATCTGTAGTGGCAAAAGGCAAAATAGCAGTTGCCCCCAGTGGAGGCTCCTGGGTGCCTGAAATGTGCAATCACTTGATCTGCATGGAGCCCACAGGGTGGACCTATGGAAACATTCATCTGGTTGCTCACGTAAGATTTTGTACTTTAATGTAAATACACCAATAAAGCTACTATAATAACATACCACGAGGACTAATGTTAGTTCGAGCCCCTTCCATGCTGGCAGGCAGGGCTGTCTCCACTGCTGAGGCCCCAGGGCCAAACACAACGCTCTCCACCCATCCTCACAATGGGGAACACTCATCAATATCCCCATTATACAACCATGGAGACTGCAGTTCTGTGGAAGCCATTCCTGCTGGACTCCAAAGTTCTTCCCAGAAAGTTCTGTGGCCACCCCAGCTCTGGGAGGGGAGGCAGAGATGTGAGTCAGAGGATGGAGCCTGAGCTTCCAGTGAGCACCTGGGCCAGCTACCATAGCCAGGATGTGAGGAGCCAGAGAAGGAGGAACGGAAACTTTTGGGAGGTGATGTGCAGGCTGAGTCTTAGAGAATGGGTGAAGTTTTGGCCAGCAAAAACAGCCGCCCGGGTGGAAGAAACAGCAGAAGCAAAGGCCTGAGGGAGGGGAGTACAAGGTGTGGTCAGGACAGGGGTGCTCTGGTCGGGCTGGCACACAGCAGCTGGAGGCTCAGCAGGGCAGGTGTGACTGGCACAGCCACAGGCGGGAGCCGGGGAATGCTGGGGTCTTCTGGGAACTCTGGGGTCCTGAGAAACGTCCAGAATGCTTTAGCAAGATGATATCAAACATGATTTGCTTTTGAGCTAGTGTCAGCCAGCTATGCCCAGATTCAGAAAAGAGGTACGTCAGGCAGGATGGATCTGAGGTCATCTAACCTAGGCACAGAGACTTGGGCCGCTGGAAATCCAGGGTGACACAACCCAGCCCCTCCACCCAGGTGGCTCCTGTTGAGACACGCATGGCTGTGGTCCTTGGCAAGGACACCGGATGCCTCCTCCAAGTGGTGGTAGGGAGGACAAGGATCTCAGGCAGCCTGGGCAGGGACATAGGGACATAGGGCTCAGAGGGATGCCCTTGAATTCCATCTCAAGCATGGCCACTGTTAGCCCTCCTCAGGGAATGTGGGATGGGACAGAGTTTTATCTTCCTTGGAGAAGCTGTTACTACCTCAGTGGAGCATCTTAAAATCGATGACATCTTAGACACAAGGATGTCTATAGGTATATATCATGTTTGTTTCCACTTAAAATTATACTGTGATAAGGATGGTGGAAGGAAGGAGAAGAAAAAACTTAATAGTGTCATCATTACTCATAGTTGGGAACCAACAGATAATCTTTAGAGAAATAAAGGATGAAGTGTATTATATAAAATTATAAAGGTAATCACAAGTACACAGTACAAAATTTCCAAAGTATCAAAAGAAACACTTGTACCCAAATTAAGCAAATATTTTATAACCTATAAAAATAGAAAGCATAAAATGACTTGAGACTGAGAGAGATTTGTCACATTGATACGCGTAAATGGGTTAACTCATCTGTACAAGGAAATGCCTGTCAGATGGTTCACATTCAGCTGTAAGCTGCAGGCAAAAGACACTCCCCAAACAAGAAGACTGAGAGAGAATGAAAATAAAAGGATGGTGCAAGGGGCAATGCCAACAAACAGAAAGCAGCAATCAAGTTGAAGGCAAAATATTGTTTGTGGTCAAGAGCAACATTTTGTAATGATGATAAATGCAAGTCACAATGATGATAGAACATACCTACTGTATGCTAAAGAGCATACATTAATATGTATGCATCAAATAACACGGTATCTGCATTCATACAATGAAAGGAATACACGGAGAAAGAATAAAAAGTACATCAGTAGTAGGAAGTATTTTTTTTAAAGATTTTATTTATTTATTTGAGAGAGAGCGAGCGAGATAGAAAGAGAGCACAAGAAGGGGGAGAGGCAGAGGGAGAGAGAGAAGCAGGCTCCCCGCTGAGCAGGGAGCCCGATGCGGGGCTTGATCCCAGGACCCCGAGATCGTGACCTGAGCCGAAGACAGACGCTTAACCAATTGAGCCACCCAGGCGACCCTATAGTAGGAAGTATTTGTTTAAGATTTTATTTATTTGAGAGAGAGAGCACGTGTGCCAGGGAGAGGTCCGCAGGGGGGTGGGGCAGAGGGAGAGGGAGAGAGAGAATCTCAAGCAGACTCTGGGTGCTGAGCCCGGAGGGTGCAATGCGGGGCTCAATCTCACCACCCTGAAATCATGACCTGAGTGTAAACCAAGAGTTGGATGCCCAACTGACCGAGTCACCCAGGTGCCCCGGTAGTAGGAAATTTTAATACATCTCTCACAGATATGTGTACAAAAAAATTAAATAAGGGGTGCCTGGGTGGTTCAGTCGTTAAGCGTCTGCCTTCGGCTCAGGTCATGATCCCAGGGTCCTGGGATTGAGCCCCGCATGGGGCTCCCTGCTAGGCGGGAAGCCTGCTTCTCCCCCTCCCTCTCCCCTTGCTTGTGTTCCCTCTCTTGCTGTCTCTCTGTCAAATAAATAAATAAAATCTTAAAAAAAAAAAAACAAAAAAATTAAATAAGATTAGAGAAGACCTAAAAATGTAATTATTGAGCTAGCTTTTTTTTTTTTCTTTAAGATTTTATTCATTTATTTGACAGAGACACAGCGAGAAAGGGAACACAAGCAGGGGGAGTGGGAGAGGGAGAAACAGGCCTCCCGCAGAGCGGGGAGCCCAATGCGGGGCTCGATCCCAGGACCCTGGGACCATGACCTGAGCCGAAGGCAGACGCTTAACGACTGAGCCACCCAGGCGCCCCTTGAGCTAGCTTTAATTACTTTATATCAGCCTCTCTACCCTAAAAACAGACTACTCCTTTGTAACTGGGCTTCTGAATATTCACAAAGATCGACTATATGTTAAATCATTTTTTTAAAAAACCAATATATTCCAGGGCGCCTGGGTGGCTAAGTCGGTTAAGCGACTGCCTTTGGCTCAGGTCATGATCCTGGAGTCCCGGGATCGAGTTCTGCATCGGGCTCCCTGCTTGGCGGGGAGTCTGCTTCTCTCTCTGACCCTCCCCCATCTCATGCTCTCTCTCTCAAATAAATAAATAAAATCTAAAAAACAAAACAAAACAAAACAAAACACCCAATATATTCCAAAAAGTAGATCTAGAACAGATATTCTCCAATCACAATGTAAATCAGAGCAGAAATTAATAACCAAACTACAAGGCGAAACAAAACCAAAAAAAAAAAAAACCTTACTACCTGTAAATTTTAAAACTCTTAAGTTGCTCTGCAGTAAGAAAGGAAATCAAGTTGAAATTTCAGGATATCTAGAAAACAACCATAACTGAAACACTGCATATCAGCATCTAAGGTAAACAGCTAAAGCAGTACTTCAGAGACAAATTCATAGTTTTCAATACTTACATTAACAAGAATGAATGAAAATTAATGAACTAAGTACCTAATTCAAGATAGAAAACACACACACACAAGAAACAGGATGGAAATAATAAAGATAAAAGTGTAAAAATATGATTTAGAAAAGAAAAACAACAGTAGAAATAATCCAAATAAAATAAATCCAGTAGAAACAATTTTTAAAAATTTTTAAGTAGCTGGGGCCCCTGGGCAGCTCAATCCGTTAAGCCTCTGCCTTCAGCTCAGGTCATGATCCAGCCCCAGTCTGCTTCTCCCTCTCCCTCGGCCCCTCCCCACTGCTGGTGCTCTTCTCTCTGTCTCTCTCATAAATAAATAAAATCTTAAAAAAAATTTTTTTAAATAGTAAGTCAGTAGTTGATCTAGTCAAAAAAAGAAAGGAATAAGGGGTGCCTGGCTGGCTCAGTCGGTGGAGTGGGGCTCTCGATCTCAGGGTTGTGAGTTCCAGCCCCACGCTGGGTGTAGAGATTACTTAAAAGTAAAAAGAAAGAAAGAAAAGGAATAAAATCCAAACACACTAAAGAAAAGGATAAGGAGGTACACTTTTCATTGCACCACCTTTGGTGCCTTTGGAGCTGACCTTCTAGAGGGGAAGAGGCCAGAGCAAGACAAAGCACTAAGGTCCCAGGGGCGCCCGGGTGGCTCAGTTGATGAAGCACCTGCCTTCGGCTCGGGTCGTGATCCCAGGGTCCTGGGACCGAGCCCCGCATCGGGCTCCCTGCTCTGCGGGAGGCCTGCTTCTCTCTCTCCCACTCTCCCTGCTTGTGTTCCCTCTCTCGCTGTGTCTCTCTCTGTCAAATAAATAAATAAAATCTTTTTTTTTTTTTAAAGATTTTATTTATTTATTTGAGACCGAGAGAATGAGAGGGAGGAGGGTCAGAGGGAGAAGCAGACTCCCCGCCGAGCAGGGAGCCCGATGCGGGACTCGATCCCGGGACTCCAGGATCATGACCTGAGCCGAAGGCAGTCGCTCAACCAACTGAGCCACCCAGGCGCCCTAAATAAATAAAATCTTAAAAAAAATAAAAAAAAAAAGCACTGAGGTCCCATTTCACGTGCCCTGCTTTGGCAAAGCCCTGGGGCCACGCGGGCGAGAGGCCTCCGCAGCAGCATCTGCTGCCCTCTAGGAGAGTCCGTTTTCCAGAAGATCGCTCCGTGCCCGTCCCAGAGCGTTTCCTTACTCCTGATGCTAAGTTGCATGCCGTTTCCCCGGCTTGAACACCGGGGGCTAGGGGTGCGCCCCTGGACGCCTTCTAAGCAGGATCTCCCTTCCCCCCACCCCCCGACCGTCTGAAGGGTCCAGGCCACTCGGTCGGTCCCCATCTGGACCCAGCGGATGGGGGTCCGGAGAGGCCAGGGGGCGCTTGCCTGTCTCCCAGCCTCCGCACTTCACGAGGAAGGTTCGGCATTGGCGGGGGCCTCCCCACCTGCATCTCCCAACAGTCAGCGGAAGGCAGGTGTTGAGAGGTGGTCCTGGCCAACCTCCGCCCTTGACCTCGCCTTGACGGACCCCCGACGAGCTTGGGGCCCCGTCTTTGCGGGGGAGGCGGGCTTGCCCAGGCCGTGCCCTCTGGGAGGAACATCCCCAAATAACGATACTTCCAGGCCGGGAGATCGGGAATGCCAGGGAGTCCGCCGCCGGACTGCAGGGAAGGCTTCCCGGAGGAGGCGGCCTGCAGGTCGGGACCTCACAAAGGGGGAGGGGCGTTGTGGGGGAGAAGGAGAAGGCACTGTAACTGCAACGGCCCCCTCCAACGACCCTCAGCGGCCAGGAGCTGAGGCTCGGCAGGGCGAGGTAGGACGGCGACAAGGTTCCAGGCCGCGCAAGAAACGACGACGGCCCGGGGACGCCGGACGCGGGGCGGCCTCGGAGAACACGTCACAGGAAGTTCGTAGGAACTGGTCATCTGGCCAAGTGGACGTCCCGGGAATTGCTAATCGCCGACGTGCCTTGGGGCCGGAATTCGTGCTTCCGGGCCGCCGGACCCGCCTGTGCCGCCCCCTGCCGGTGCTTCTGTCCGCGGCTAGCGGCACAGTCCCGGCCGGGGCCGGGGCGGGCGGGGCTCCGGATCCCAGCGCGGCGATTGGCCGCTCCGCATCAGGTGTCCCCGCCCCGGCCAACCAGCGAGGGAGGCGGAGCCTCGCCGCCGGGCTGTGGGCGGGGTGGCAGGGTTGACGGCTCCGCCCAGAGCGGTGGGGCGCTGGGGAGAGCGACCTGTGTCTGCTCCCGGCCTCGCGGGACCCCAGGCCCCAGCGCCTTGGAGCGCCGCTCCCGCCTCCCTTCCCCACCCAGCGGCCGGAGCCAAGTTTTCAAACCCCGAAGCGGCTTTCTGGGGATAAAGACACAAATCCTTGCCAGGGCCCAGGCCCTTCGGATCTCAGCCCTGAGGTCTCCGGGTCCCTCCTGTGGCCTCGAATTTCCCGCCAGCTCCTCTGCTCCAGCTACCCTGGCCTTCTGCCACCAGCTGCCTCCAGCCCCAGGCCTACACCCGGGCCTGTGTCCTCTGCTTGGCCTGCCCTTCCCCCCACTCCTCCTCCCCCTTCTCCTGGCTTGCTCTGGCTGATCTTTCCAGAGCCTGCTGGCATGCGGTTAAGGTTCCACTGGGGGCTGGTGCAGACCCTGGGCATCTTCCTTTTTCCCTGCAGGGACCGCCTTGCCCCGGGCTGCTGGCCTGCTTGTATACAGCCCATGATCTTTCATCTCTCTATCTCCCCACCCCAAGCAGACAGCCTGGTACATGGTAGGCACTTAGCCCCTGTGCAGATATGAACCAAGGAAGAGAGATGATGGCTAAGGAACTAACACCCCTGGGCATCACCTGAGTACCAGACCCCGTGCCAGGCACGTCACAGGGCTGACTACAGTTATGTGATGGCCCTGGAAGTGAGGAACTGGGGTCCCCTCTTCCTGGCGAGTCAGGGAAGGCCAAGAGGCTGGATGGCTGGCCCAGGTTTCCTCAGCTGCACTGGTTGGGGGCAGGACTGGCGGGCTGGGGACACCCCCATGCCAGGCAGCCTGGGCCTTGGGTGTCTGCTGGAGAAAACTGATGGGCAGGCCCCCCCCAAGGGAGGGTCAGGGCCTGGGGCAGATTGGAAAGGGAAGGGGACTTGGGGAGGTAAGTGCTGTGTGCGTTCAGCCCAGCCACAAGCCTCCTCTACTGTCCAATGACTGGATGGCCACCTTGAAAATCCTTCAAAGCCCTTGCTGCCCCCCTCAACCCCATCTCATCAACTGCTACCCCAACCCCTTCTCCAGCTACACTGACCCATGTCAGCTCCCAGACCAAGGCCCCTGGGCCTTTGCACATGCTACTCCCTCCTGGGTCCACCTAGTCCTGCCCCCATCACGTCGTCAGGACCTGTGCCTACTTTCCAGACCAAATCTTGCTCAGCACCGGCCCCACCACAGTCCTGAAGACAAACAAATGCTGAGATCTGAATTCAAACTCAGCCCTTCTGCTTGACACACGTGTGGCTGCCAGCAGAGAACAGCTTATCAGTGGGCTTGCAAAACAGGGCCGTCTACTTAGGGAGCACTCTGCTGATTTGCTGGCGTGGAGCTGGGGCTTTGGTGGACATTGAATCTCCAGGACACAGCCTGCAAGGTCAGACATGCAAAAAGGGCCTTTTGGTTTCCAAGAGGCTTGTTGACATGAACGCCTCTCACTTCAGCAACATCCGAGAGTGAAAATACTCTGCTTCCTCAGAGGCTAGTCCCTCTTCGCAGACTGCCTACCACCCACGCCCCACATCAGGCCAGTGGGCCTTCAGGGTCCACCCGAATCTCGAGCCTGAACTCGGGACAGGCTCAGCTCTGAATCCTGTGTGACATTGGGCTAGTTACTTCGCCCCTCTGATCCTCCGTCTTCTTCCTCTAGCTTTCATTTCCAATAAAATTAGTAACAGGTACATGTCTTTAAAGGACCAATAGAACTACAAGGCTTATAATGACAAGCGGCAGTCCTCTGCCCCACTCCGCACAGCCCGAGTCCTCCCTCCGAAGCACCCATTTGTGCTCTACTAGATGTTTTTTTTCTGGCTCTCATCTTTACACGTGTGACAGGCTTCTGCTGACAGTTGCTGATTTTCTGCCTTTAGATACAATCCAATGACTGCCTGCAGCTGAAAGATGAGGATTTAGCTCTGTTAATCTGCTGTCTCTTTAGATTTGCTAATTCTGGACGTTTCGTATAAATGGAATCACATATGGGGTACCTGGGTGGCTCAGTCATTGAGCAGCTGCCTTCAGCTCAGGTCATGATCCCAGGGTCCTGGGATCGAGCCCCACATCGGGCTCCCTGCTCGGCGGGAAGCCTGATTCTCCTTCTCCCACTCCCCCTGCTTGTGTTCCCTCTCTCCCTGTCTCTCTCTCTATCAAATAAATAATTTAAAAAAAAAGAGATCCACTCAATCAACCACGCATTCCCTCTCTGCCCCTCACCCCACCCACTTCTCTCCTAGCTCCTCCTACACAACCATATTACCCAGGGCAGGGGTTCTCACCCCAGGGTCCTCAGGGCGAACCCTGGGGAGGGGGGGCCGGGGGATGGGAGTTTGGGGTTTCGGAAACTGGACAGAAAACACTGACATCCTCATTTTCACCCACCTCTAATGTTTGCTTTCCCATCAGGAACAGGGGCCATAAACCTCAGCGATGTCAACTGCACCTGTGACTTTGCCACCAACAGAAATCCAGATAATTTCAAATCATACTGCAACTGAAGCCGAAATCTCTAAATTAATCTCATTTACACTCACCACTACTTCAAAATGATAAATTGTAGACTTGCAGCTTTGGTCCTATTATTTAATGCATTAATAAATACACTACTACACCACACATGTATTTAAGAATTTTATGAACTGCTTTTCTTTTCTTTTTTTTTTTAAAGATTTTATTTATTTATTTGACAGAGAGAGTTAGTGAGAGCAGGAACACAAGCAGGGGAGTGGGAAAGGGAGAAGCAGACTTCCCGCCGAGCAGGGAGCCCGATGCGGGTTTCGATCTCAGGACCCTGGGATCATGACCCGAACTGAAGGCAGACGCTTAACGACTGAGCATCCTGGGTGCCCCAAGATTTTATTTATTTGACAGAGAGAGAGAGTGAGTGAGCACAAGCAGAGGGAGCAGCAGAGGAAGAGGCAGAAGCAGGCTCCCCACTGAGCAGGGAGCCTGATGCGGGGCTCAATCCCAGGACCCTGGGATCAGGACCTGAGCCTAAGGCAGACGCTTAACCAACTGAGCCACCCAGGTGCCCCAAATTGTTTTCTATGTAATTGCTTTCCTCTATTTATTCATTAAAAAATATTGTTTTGGGGGGCACCTGGCTGGCTCAGTTGCAAGAGTGTGTAACTCTTGATCTCGGGGTTGTGAATTCGAGCCCCACATTGGGGGTAAAGATGACTAAAATAAAAATTAAATTTTATTTATTTATTTATTTATTTTTTAAAAGATTTTATTTATTTATTTGAGACAAAGAGAATGAGAGACAGAGAGCATGAGAGGGAGGAGAGTCAGAGGGAGAAGCAGACTCCCCGCCGAGCAGGGAGCCCGATGCGGGACTTGATCCCGGGACTCCAGGATCATGACCTGAGCCAAAGGCAGTCGCTTAACCAACTGAGCCACCCAGGCGCCCAAAAAATAAATTTAAAAACCCGAGTGCAAGACTGTTGAATCTCAGATCTGTACCTCTGAAACAAATAATGCAATATATGTTAAGAAAAGAAAAAAAGAAGAAGATAGCAGGAGGGGAAGAATGAAGGGGGGGAAATCGGAGGGGTAGACGAAACATGACAGACGATGGACTCTGAAAAACAAACTGAGGGTTCTAGAGGGGAGGGGGGTGGGAGGATGGGTTAGCCTGGTGGTGGGTATTGAGGAGGGCACGTTCTGCATGGAGCACTGGGTGTTATGCACAAACAATGAATCATGGATCACTACATCTAAAACTAATGATGTAATGTATGGGGATTAACATAACAATAAAAAAATTTTAAAAAAAAGAATGTAATTCTATGAAATAGAATAAAGAGTAGAAACGGTAATGTCATTTGAAAAAAAAATTAAAAAACCCGAATAAAAATAAAAATATTGTTTTGAGGAGTCCATACTCTTCTCCAGGCGGCCATGGCATGCAAAGGTCAAAGGTGTCTCGTCTAGAGAGAGGACAATCACTCCGGTGGGGTGGGAACTGGCACGCAGGGCAGGCCTACACTGCCAGGGACAGGACAATCTAAGGACTGGCCACCCAGCCCACAGAGCACAGAAACCCGGCCAGGCCTGGCAGGGCGGGAGGTCACCAGGAACACCTCTCCCCCAGGTCATCCAGCACTACCCCAAACCTTCAATCATGAGGATACAGCCATGGTGTACCAGGTTCTGAGCACATCCTTGGAGGCCAGGCGGGAAAGGGGGTAGAGGTCCGCAGATGTCCCACCAAGCACCCGCATGGCCCCAGCCCCTCTCCCCCGTCTGCCCAAAGCCGCAGAGCTCCAGGTTCTACACATGCCAGGTGGAGTCCCAAGGGGCACTGTCCCCTTAACAGAGAGGGGTCGTTCAGGCCCGCAGCAGTGTGACTGAATCCCAGCGTTGTTACAAACGTGGAGACTGAGGCCCAGAGAGGTCAAGTGACTAGTCTGAGGTCACACAGCCAGATGACGGTAGGGCCACAGGAACCCAGGCCTCTGGACTCCCCAGCGGGGTCTGTCCCCACCATAGCCTGCGAAGGCAATGGGTAGAACAGGTCTGGGGTGATGCCAAGGGATGCACAGAATGCATATTTCCATGTTCTCAAGGTAAGATGCATGCAGTAAGAGAAGTGAAAATTTGGGGCCTCTGAGCAGGGACACACAGCTCTACCCATTATATTTTTTTAAAGGTGGGGTGTGGAGTAAGGTCAGGGGCTCAGAGCCAGGCTGCCTGAGTAAAAATCCAGACCTGGTCATTCCTGTGACCTGTGGCCTGCATGCTCCGTGCCTCAGTTTGCTCATCTGTAAAACAAGCTAGTACCTACCTATTCAGGAAAACTATTCTAAGCATTTTTTAAAGCTGGGAAATGCTCTAACACATTAACAGTGGGATTCTAGGTGATTTAATTTTGTGGGGTTTTTTTTGTGTGTGTTCACCTGTATAGTACCAGCTGTTTTGTCTCCCACTCACTGGACAATTCCGGACTGGCTGGAACTCGTCTATCTTAGGCACCGAGGATGGTGCCCAGTGCCCTGGACGTATCTGTTGACCGAGCGAACAATCAGGAACACCCACTTCAGTAGAGAATATTTCTATTCAAAGTGGTTCTGATAAGAGGCAGACATAGAGAGCCACAGGGGAAAGGGGACCCGGAGCTAAAGGGAAGGGGGATCCATTCAGCGGTAGAAGGGTCTGGGGGCAGGGGAGGCACAGCCTTTTGTAGCGATCTGCAGGGACAGAAGCCCCGACAAGGAAGCCCAGGGGTGCCACAAGCTCCGTGGGGTACAGCAGCAGGGGGTGGGCAGGTGGTGCGGCCACCGAGGAGGGCCCAGAGTGTCTTGTTGCTCTTCTGGACTTGGAGACCACTGGGCTCTGGAGCAGGAGAGAGCTTCAGGAAGAGTCCCGAAGGAGGCCAGGGCAGTGACCCTGACGGGGGCACATGGTCCGGTTGGAGCTGGTGTGGTTGGCCAGGATGGGAAGAAAAGGATGTGATTTCTGGAAGGGAAAGCTGGTGGGGAGCTGACCTTCCCACCGAGCAGACTCCAGGCCCAGACGGCCCCCACCCCGGGGTTCTCATATGCTTTTTAAAAAAAGATTTATTGGGGCGCCTGGGTGGCTCAGTTGGTTAAGCGACTGCCTTCGGCTCAGGTCATGATCCCGGAGTCCTGGGATCGAGTCCCGCATCGGGCTCCCTGCTCGGCAGGGAGTCTGCTTCTCCCTCTGACCCTCCCCACTCTCATGTGCTCTCTCTCATTCTCTCTCTCTCAAATAAATAAATAAAATCTTTAAAAAAAAAGATTTATTTATTTATTTGAGAGAGAGAGAAAGAACGCAGTGGGAGGAGCAGAGGGAGAGGGAGAGCCTCAAGCAGATTCCCCACTGAGTATGGAGCACGACACGGGCTCGATCTCACGACCTGAGCTGGAACCAAGAGTCGGATGCTCAACGGACTGAGCCACCCAGGTGCCCTCTCATATGCCTTTAGGCCAAAGAGCTCGGGCCTTAGGTAAACTCAGAACACAGAGAAAGAGGGAACTGCCCAGCTGGTCTGTGAGGCAATCATAACCTTGACACCAAACTCCGATGCAGGAAACGTGAGAAAGCGACGCGCCAGGCCGTCTCCTCCGTGAACACAGATGCAAAAATCCTCCCCGAGTAACAAACCGGACCTGGCCATACATGAAAAGACTCATACAAGCACAGTCACGCTGGCTTTGTCCCAGGAATGCAAGACTGCTTCCGTAAACAGAAAAGTCAGCATCGTCGACTACTTCAGAGAAAAAAGGAGAACTCATACCATCCTCTCTACGGTTGCAGATGAAATTGGAGATCCATTCATGAGAAGAACCCTGCTTAGCACACCAGAAACCGAAGGGACTTCTCGCTCTGATAAGGGGCAGTTACAAACCCCCATCACATCACAGGCCATGCTGGGGCGTTGAATGCTCTCCGGCAAGCATGGACACAACACAAAGGGGCCCATTGTTGCCACTTCCAGAGCGGGTCAAATGGTACTGGAGGCCCTGGACAGTGCACTGAGGCAAAGGGAAAAAAAGATATAAAGATTCGAAAGGAAGAAACAAAACTGGCATTATTTAGAGACGATAGAAAAGTCAAAGGATTAACAGATAAGTTACTAGAACACAAGAGCTTAGCAAGGTTGCTGGGAATAAAAAATCACTATGCAAAAAAACCCTACATCTTGGGGCGCCTGGGTGGCTCAGTCGTTAAGCGTCTGCCTTCGGCTCAGGTCATGATCCCAGGGTCCTGGGATCGAGCCCCGCATTGGGCTCCCTGCTCTGCAGGAAGCCTGCTTCTCCCTCTCCCACTCGCCCTGCTTGTGTTCCCTCTCTCGCTGTGTCTCCCTCTCTGTCAAATAAATAAATAAAATCTTTAAAAAACAAAAAAAACCCCTACATCTTTAAAAAATTCTAGCTACAATTAGAAAATGAAGAACAGCCATTTACAATGACATCAAACATAGGCATTTTTTTTTTAAGATTTTATTTATTTCCTTATTTATAGAGTGCGCACCCCAGTGAGCGGGGTGAGGGAGAGGAAGAGTCTGGAGCAGACTCCCAGCTGAGCCTGGAGCCCACCTCGGGGCTCGATCCCATGACCCCAAGATCATGACCTGAGATGAAACCAAAAGTGATTCACTCAACTGGTTGAGCTGCCCAGTTGCCCCTCAAACATAGGCATCTTAATAAAACATGTCCAAGAGATCTCTTTTTTTTAAGATTTTTAAGATCCCCTGATGTGGGGCTCGATCCCAGGACCCCGAGATCATGACCTGAGCCCAAGGCAGACACTTAACCGAGCCCCCAGGCGCCCCTCTTCTCTGGGATTTAGTTTCCTCCTGTGTGAAATGGTGGGAATGCTACCTAGGCCCTTGGGATGACTGAAAGGCACCTGGCGCCCAGCCAACAGTCCCTGGAAGCCTCTTTGGGGGAAGAAGGAAGGTTGAATCCCCTTCCCTTGCCCTGTGCCTCTGGGGGACGATGCACCTGAGGCTGATGCAGCCAGTGGGGCTCTGGCCAGCTGCCCAGGTGCACTGAAGACGATGCCCCACAGCTCCAAAACCCCACCGTTCCGCTCTCACGCTTCCCCCCAGCTGCCTGCCTTCTGCACCCCAGCGCCGTTCTTCCAGCCACTTCAGCTTGCTAAGCACCTACCTGCAAGCCCCGTCCCAAATGGGCTCCAGCTTGGTCCAGCTGTCAGTACCCAGCAGAGCCCCCTGCCAGCTCTGGCCAGGGCTCACCTGAGCAGGAGTCCACCGCACAGCACCTGCTCACACACCTGTTGGGTCTGGGCTGGACCCGGCTTCAGTGCAACTGCCTGCCCACCCACTGTCACTCACATCTGTTTGGATCACTACCATTTCCTGCATTTCCTGTGCTCTGGCTGGGCACAGGGTGAGACAGGTGGCCCCCGTCCCAGGGCATTCATGAGCTCCTGGGCAGGTTAGTGACCAAGCTCCCCAGTGAAAGCTGTACTCCACGAGGACGGCCTCCATAGCCAGATGACTCCACCCACAGAAGTGGGTTAGATGGAACCCGTGCCCTAGTCCTGCTGAGGAGTGCTCCTTGGTCCGCAGTCTCCCCACCCTGGGTCCTCCGCGTCCTGAGCCCCTGGATGCTATTGCAAGTTAGAGATAAAAGCCCATGAAGAAACTAGCAGAAATGGGCAATGTTGTGATTTGGCGGGGGGCTGGGGGAGAGGCGCTTTTCACAGATACCATAAAATAAGTACTTCAACCCAGAGGGGACCTACCCAAGGACACGGGGAGTTAGTGGCAGAGATAAACGGAACTCAGGTCTCTGACTGTGGGCCAGTGCTGCCCGCCCCCCTGCTTTGCTCTGTGCTTCCACGCGAAGCCCTGGGCGGAGCACCACCAGGCGCAGGGTGGGTGGCCGTTTGCACGGTGTCCCCTGCAGCATCTCCCTCCACAGCCAGGAGATAGGGCAGAACCAGGCTCCAAAGGCCGGGTCCCCAGCCACGCAAGCTCTCCTGGCAGCACAGCACAAGCCCAGGCTGCTCAGCCCGCTCTCTCCTGCGCTTTGTCCCACTGAACTTGCACACTTTTTTTTTTTTTTTTTTGAAGATTTTATTTATTTGACAGAGAGAGAGCACAAGCAGGGGGAGCGGGAGAGGGAGAAGCAGGCTTCCGGCAGAGCAGGGAGCCCGACGCGGGGCTCGATCCCAGGACCCCGGGATCATGACCTGAGCTGAAGGCAGGTGCTTCATCAACTGAGCCACCCAGGCGCCCCATAACTTGCAGTCTTTACCCCAAACTGTGAGGTCTTGAAGCCCGACACAGAACAGATGCCCACGTGGAGGAACTGCCTGGTAGTGGCCCCGAGAAGCCTCCTCCATGCCGTCTGCCCCACTTACCTCCCTCCCCCGCGTGGGCCCAGGCGCTTCCTCACCTCACCTTGATCCTGAGACCATGGCTCCACTCCGGCAATAGCCTTACTTGTTTTACAACTTTTAAGCTGAGGTAGGTTCCAGCCTCGTTTAGTGCCGAGTTCTCTCCTGAGGTCTGTCTAGAAAGCTGCTCTTAGGACAAAGAGCCACACCCATAAAGCTGGTCTTCCTACCGAGTGTCTTGATTCCAGCATGGGTTTGGGTTGTTTGTGGGGTCAGATCCTTGTAAAACCAACCGCAACTTGGCCTGAGGCTGGGGCCTGGCAGACTCCGAGTAACCCCCCGGCATGTGCAAGGAGTACAGGCGGAATTTAAAGTGGAAAGTTCGGGGCGCCTGGGTGGCTCAGTTGGTTAAGCGACTGCCTTCAGCTCAGGTCATGATCCCAGGGTCCTGGGATCGAGTCCCACGTCGGGCTCCCAGCTCGGCGGGGAGCCTGTTTCTCCCTCTGACCCTCTCCCCTCTCATGCTGTTTCTCTCCTGCTCACTCTCTAATAAATAAATAAATAAATAAATAATCTTTAAAAAAAAAATAAATAAAAAAAATAAAGTGGAAAGTTCGCTCTGCCCCCTCCCCGACCCCAAGGGCCGACAGAGTTGGTAATTGGGAAGGCGGAGGCTCGTCGAGGGCCCGGGCCGCCACGCTCAGTCCGGTTCCCAAGGGAGCTCACGGTTTGCGATCGCTGCAGCCAGAGGTGCTGCTCCTGGGGAGGGGGGCCCAGGCGGACGCCAGCTCTTCCTCAGCAAGCCTTGAGTGAGCTCTTTGTAGGGACACCACTAATACGCAATCCCTGCGCTCAAGGGGCGTGCAATCAAACGGGGAGAAACAGTGGGCACCCACACCTGGACCCGGGGAAGGGAGGATGGTCCTTTCGGGCTGCATAACAAAGTACCATAGATGGGGAGGCTTCGGAACAACAGACACTATTTCTTACCGCTCTGGAGGCAGTGAGGAGCGGACGGCCTCAAGGCCTCTCCCCACGCTGTGCCCTCACAGGGTTGAAGGAGTAGAGGCGCTCTCTGGGGTCTCATTCATAAGGGCACTAACCCCACTCCGGAGGGTCCCACCCGCATGACCGCCTCCTCACGCCATCACTTTGGGGATGAGGCTGCCAACACGGGACTCCAGTGGGGACACAGACATTGAGTCCTTAGCAGGCTCTTTGCAGTGGTGGTATTTCCAACGGACAACGGCTAGCACCGGGAGTTAGCTTACAGAACCACCGGCTGGGCTGGAAACATGCACCGGGGACCCAGGAATGGCTGCACCTGCCGAAAGGGGCTCAGGTCAGAAGGTGGGGAAGCAGGAGGCTACCACCAGGGCTGCGGAGCCAAGCCTGTGCAGCAGGGGGGAGGCGGGGCAGGAATCAGAAAGCAGGGCAGAGGCCCTGACTCAAGTGCACCGTGTGGCTGGCCCAGCAATGCCCAGAAAGCCCGTCCCAGGGAAGCCTCGTGCGGACAGGGGCCTCTGCTTTCCCGGAACGCAGACGGCCCTCGGCGCTGGGGAGGGCGCAGAGCCGCTTCCTGCCTTAAGTTCAGCCTGTAATGTGCGCGCTGCCCAGGCCTGCACACTCCAAAGCCTACGCTTAACGTCGGCCTCCCAAATTGGGCAACTGATGGAAGGAACCCGATTGTTGCCCAGAACCCCAGTTACCAGGGAGTGTGAGAGCTGGTCTTTACCTTCCTGGTCTCTGCCTTCCCAGAAGTGGCACGGGCAAGAGGGCTCCCAGCGCGAGGCTGGGAGGAGAGCGGAGTTAAGTGCCCGGGAGACCTGATCCCAAAGGCAGGTGCCTGCTTCCAGTGTGTGCCGGGAGTGGGCAGTGAGGGTGAGCAAGAGGGCCGGAGCTCAGCTTTGCACACACAGACCGCAGAGGCTCTGGGACTCCTTCCCAGGCCTGCATTTCTCAAGGTGGTGGCGAGCTTTTCCTGCACAAGATCATTAATCCATGGGGAGAAAAATCAATGAAAGCCCGTTGACTGAAAAAGATAACCGGGTGGAATTTTTCTAGGGGAATAAAAAGCTCCGAACCATAAGTCATCTACTCGCTCTATTAATAACCCAGGAAGCCTTGGCTGGCAGACAGACAGGTGCGGGACATACACACATGGCCTCCACTTTGGGGGGTGGGTTCTGTGGGAAGCTGCGCAGGGGAGGTAGACACACGGAGACAGGAAGGGCCAACAGCAGAAGTGGAGAGGGACACAGAGGGTAGGCCAGGCCCAAGGGACAGGGCAGAGCTGCAGAGACAAGTGAGGAGGGGTGAGTCTGTTCCTCCTTCTGGAAGTAAGAACTCTGTTCAGTTCACTGTACCTGGAAACGGTAACACCGTGCTTCTGGAAGCAGCTTCCAGCTCTCTAACTGGCAGGAGCAGCCTTGGTGCACTCCTTCCAGCGACCCAGGGGTGGGCTGCCAGCCTCCCTCCAGCCCTGGGCCCTCACTCCCCAGCTTGCTCGGGTCCAACAGAGAGGCTTGTCTTCAATTCTTGATCCTCTGGGGCCTTGCCAAAGGTAACGAGGACTAATGAGGGTGCATCCCCGGGCCCTTCCTCCGGGCTCAGGTAGCCCGGGGATAGAGGCAGAGGCCCCAGCACACACACCAGCACAGAGCGCTGCGCCGGCACCGTAAACACGCCACCCGGACCCAGGCTGCTCAAGGGGGAGCGTGGGGGGCCAGGGGGCAGCAGTTAAAGGGTCCGTGTGCAGAGGCAGAGCCCGGGGAGGAAGGCTTTGCAGACGGCAAGGAAGGCAGGTAGGGACAAGGCGCATCGGGGGCCCCGCAGAGAGCCTGGAGTGGCAGCGAAGCAGGGCCCACCAGAGGCTTTTGAGGACAGGTCAGTGGCACGCGGCTGGCTCAGGCTGGCGGGGGTGGGGGCTGCCAGGTCAACCAGGAGGGGGGCAGAAAAGGTGCTTTCAATGCAGCCTCGCACCTGGACACCTGGCCTGAGTATCTCAAGTGATTTGTATCACAAATCAGTTCAAGGGTTTGTTGTTGTTGTTGTTGTTGTTGTTGTTTTAAGATTTTATTTACTTATTTGAGAGAGAGAATGAGAGAGAGAGAGCATGAGAGGGGGAGGGTCAGAGGGAGAAGCAGACTCCCTGCCGAGCAGGGAGTCCGATGCGGGACTCGATACCGGGACTCCAGGATCATGACCTGAGCCGAAGGCAGTCGCTTAACCAACTGAGCCACCCAGGCACCCCTTTTTTTTTTTTTTTTAAGATTTTATTTACTTATGTTGTTGTTTTTTTTTAAATTTTATTTATTTAGGGCGCCTGGGTGGCTCAGATGGTTAAGCGTCTGCCTTCGGCTCAGGTCATGATCCCAGGGTCCTGGGATCGAGTCCCACATCGGGCTCTCTGCTCCTTGGGAGCCTGCTTCTCCCTCTGCCTCTCTCTCTCTCTCTCATGAATAAATAAATAAAATCTTTAAAAAAAAATTTTATTTATTTATGTATTTGAGAGAGTGAGTGTGGGGGGAGGGGCAGAGGGAGAGAATCTCAAGCGGACTCCCTGCTGAGCGAGGAGCCCAATGAGGGGCTCCATCCCATGACCCCAAGATCATGACCTGAGCCGAAATCAAGAGTCGGATGCTTAACCCACTGAGCCACCCAGGCGCCCCTGGGTTTTTATGACTTGAGTGCTGTGCATCCCCCCCAAGTTTGCGAGCTCCGTGGCACCTCTCCACCTGAAGAGGCCTGCGTGTCCCCCCGAAACCCCGGGCACCCCGGAGGGTGGGGACCACAGGGAGCCCCGGGTCACTGGTGAACTGACCTGTGGCTGTTTTGTCTTCTGTACAGTTTGCTGGGGAAACAGCTGGACAGCCCGGACACAGCTTGTAAGTATGAGGAAGGAGCGTGCAGGGCTGGGGCCAGAGCGTGTCTCTCTGGGAATGGCGTCAGGGCTGACGTCACCACTGTGCCCAGCGAGGGAAGGATAGGAAGGACCCACGAGGAAGCAGGTGGAGCGCCTGGACACGGCTAACCCTGTGCAGCCATCAGGCTTTCGAGTGGGGAGAGAGGGTCCAGGTACCAATTCTCCCTTCTGGCAGAGATGTTACTGTTGGCTGAGTGTTCAAAAGATCTGATAGAAAATGAGAAATGATGGTGGGAAAAGCACAAATTCAATATAGATGATTTGGCTTCCCCAAGATTTTCTTCATTTGCTACTTTTCTCTCACTTTTTTTTTTAAGATTTTATTTATTTGACAGAGAGAGACAGTGAGAGAGGGAACACAAGCAGGCGGAGTGGGAGAGGGAGAAGCAGGCTCCCCGCTGAGCAGGGAGCCCCATGCGAGGCTCGATCCCAGGACCCCAGGATCATGACCTCAGCCGAAGGCAGACGCTGAACGACTGAGCCAGCCAGGCGCCCCGGCTACTTTTCTGATTACAAAATACGTGCTTATCTGCACACCCATGTGCACGGCAGCATTATTCACAACAGCTACAATGTGGAAGTAGTCCCAAGTGTCCACTGAGGCATGAACGAACAGGCAAGACTTGGTGTGTATATACGATGCACTACTGTTTCACCTCAGGAAGGGAATTCTGAGACCTGCTCCCACATGCAGGAACCAGGAGGACGTTTGTTAAGTGAGATAAGGTGGTCACGAAGGGACAAATGCCGCATGATGCACTGACAGGCGGGAGGCACCTGCAACAGTCACATTCCCGGAGGCGGCAAGTGAACGGTGGGCGCCAGGGTTGCAGGCACGGGGAAGGGGGCTTACTGCTGAACGGTGAGGTGATGCGTACTGGAGATGGTGGTGGCTGCACGATGGGGCATGTGCTTAACGCCACCGCCCTGTGCGCTTAAACACAGCGCAGGTGCGGGGCGCCTGGGAGCTCAGTCGGCGAAGCATCCGGCTCTGGATCTCAGCTCAGGGTTTGATCTCAGGGTTGTGAGTTCAAGCCCTGCATTGGGCTCCACGCTGGGCATGAGCCTACTTAAAAAAAAAATGGCTGGGCGCCTGGGTGGCTCAGTTGTTAAGCGTCTGCCTTCGGCTCAGGTCATGACCCCAGAGTCCTGGGATCGAGCCCCGCGTCGGGCTCCCTGCTTGGCAGGAAGCCTGCTTCTCTCTCCCACTACCCCTGCTTGTGTTCCTGCTCTCACTATCTCTATGTCAAATAAATAAATAAAATCTTTAAAAAAAAAAAATGGCTAAGATGGTAAATTTTATACTTTGTCTTTTATGGCAATAATTGAAAAAAAAAATCAGGAAAAAAACCCCGTATGTGAAAACTACACACACGTGTAAAAAAAAAACGCACCTGCCCAGAATCCCACTTCCCAGAAGTAAACCATTGTTTTGACATACTTACCTCCCCACTTTTTCCTCTACCTTTTCCCAAAAAAAGTTGGGATTACACTATATACCCCAATGATCTACATTTCTGATTATTTTATCAGCAGTTCTTTACACTATTAAAACTATACGTATACAAAAATCAGTGGCTTTATAATATTTCACAGGGAATTGCGCATTATTGGCATCAGATTGCCAAGAGAAAACACTTCAGCCAAACAGAAGAGACTCCCCCTCTGATGTGCCATCCCCTCCATTCCACCCCCCTCCCTGTTCCCAGAAGGGACTACTGACAGTCTGACCTGCTCCAGTGTGTCAGGAACGGGTGGGTCCGTGCAACGGCTCGCACGAGCCTAGTGGTACCAGTGGGTTTCCAGCTCCACGGCGCTGGACTGACGCCCCGAATTCTCTTTGTCTTTTCCTCACAGTCCTAAAATGGCTGCCACAGCCCGAGCCATCATGCTGGTTTTTGGGCAGGAAGGAGGGAGAGGGGCTGTCTTCTTTTCTCTAAGATAATGGGCTTACCTTTCCGTTAGGGAAGCAAAGCCACTGCAATAATAATACACACTCTCCTTAACATTTCACTGGCCAGAACTGGGTCACATTCCCTCTGACTCCTTCTCAGAACACTCACTGGCTAAAGGAAATAAGATGGCCTTGGATGTTTAGCCAAGCACCATTCACCTGCTCAGCAAAGGTAGTTCCTCAGGCCCTCCCTAGGGGACATTTCTCCCTAACGTGAACAAACTGGAGCTCTGGAGGGACGGAGCACTGGGTGCTGAGAGCCACTGTCAGCCAGGAACAAAGTGGACGCCCCAGGGGTCCCCACACGTCCTGCTCCACAGACACACACATACACACATGTGCATGGGACACACAGTAACACATTCAGCCATTCCTCCAGGTTGTTTCTAGAAGACCGTTCTGCCGTGGGACCTGTTTACACAAGGGCCACCTGAGAGCTGGCTGCTGGTGCTGGGCTGGTGGGGGAGTACCCGGCATGAGTCAGGGCACCTCCCCATCTCCATGTTTGTGCGACAGATCCCAGTGTCTACTGGGATGAAGATTTAATTGCACTTTACATTTTGTTATGTGACAGGTAAGTTGCTACATTTGGTTCCTATAAAAACAACAGTTTGCACAGAGGATGGGGAGATGGGAGTTAAAAGCCAGTGTGAGAAGAGAAAGCAACCCGCAAGCTGGTTTGCAACCCGGAAAGGCAGAGGAGGGGTAGTCAGATAAACTTTGACATTGCAAGCTCGCTCCTGGCCATGGCCACCTGCCTGGACTGCAGCCAGAAGTGGACTGCTTCTGTTCTCTCAATGAGTGGGCTTTGCCTCTAGAATTCAGTGGTTTGGGGGGAATAGGGGGTGAGTGGTGTCCAAGGGAAATCACTACTTAACAGCTGTGAGAAGTATGTGCGAGCAGGTCTATAAAACACCTCTAGCTGCTAGGGACGCCAACAGCATTGTTGACCTGCTAACCTCTGGATTAATACATCAATTAATACGGCATTTATTTCCATAGGAAATGGTCCTTTTATGTGGACTCTTCGTTGTGATGGTTGTGACAGGACTTGACTTGTAATACCACTCTCTTCAAAAGGGCTGGATGAGGGGCACCGGCTGGCTCAGTTGGCGGAGCGTGCGACTCTTGATATTGGGGTCGTGAGTTTGAGTCCCGCATTGGGAGTAGAGTTTACTTAAATAAATAAAAACTTAAAAAAAAATAAAAGGGCTGGATGAAAGACTGGGTCAGCTTCCTCTGAGCAGGTCAAAATAAGATTATCTTCTCAAAGCACAGTCTACTTAAAGAATTTCCTTTTTGAATATGCTTTTGAGAAATAACTAGAAAGAACACATCACTTTCTCGTAGCTTGCGGCAAACGAGAGTCTTTCCTTTCTTCACATTATAAACTAATTTCAAGACTGATGATCTTTCACTGTGTTTGAAAAGAATTTTCTAGAATTCTGTCTCATTTCCAGGCACTTGTTTATTTGCTTGCAAATGTGGACATTCACATTATGCAAAAAATCTTAGGAGCAAGTAAGCTAGAATTCCGAGTTCTCAGAGGGTTTGATTCCTTTAAGACTCGGACAACAGTTTAACCCAGTGAAGAAGCATTCTTCTTCCTCCCAACACCCATCACAGTAAACAGCCCTTCACTTAACACTTGGGATGTTCCAGGCCCTGAGTGCTCGGAAGCACGGAGTGTTGCAAAATTGAAGAAGAAACATCCCTGCCTTCCAGAAGCCTTCAACCCAGGAACTGTCTACAGGTAATTAAAAGACCGCTAAGTGCACTGTCAGCTGCGAATACCACCTGCTCTGGGAGTTCTTTCTTTCTTTTTTTCCTGGGAGTTATTTCTTTTTTTTTTTAAAGATTTTATTTATTTATTTTGACAGAGAGAGACACAGCGAGAGAGGGAACACAAGCAGGGGGAGTGGGAGAGGGAGAAGCAGGCTTCCCACGGAGCAGGGAGCCCGACGCGGGGCTCGATCCCAGGACCCTGGGATCATGACCTGAGCCGAAGGCAGACGCTTAACGACTGAGCCACCCAGGCGCCCCTCCTGGGAGTTATTTCTAACTGGAGAATCTGGGCATGCCTTGAGGCAGCATCTGAATTGGGCGGAGACGCTGGTAGACCCGAGGAAGGCATTCCTTAATGGAGGGAGGAGAACTAGCAAAGGCGGGGAAACCAGTGAGGAAACCTTTGTGAGGCTCCATGTTGGGGGAGGGGGCAGGATGGGGCAGCAGGGGACGGGGAAACCAGTACGGAGGAGGAGGAAATGCATTTAGCACCTCCTACAGCCAGGAGCGCTGCGCATATGATTCCAGTCTAACTCTGCAACAACCTTGAACATCAATATGCCTATTTTACAGATAAAGAAACTGACCACAGAGATTAAGAAACTCATCTAAGATCACTAAATTAATAAATGGTGAAACAAATATTCAAATCCAGGCCTGTCTCTTTTTTTTTTTTTTGCTATGCCATATGCTACCTTAAAACCCAGCTAAGGTTCTGGACTTGATTCCACATGCAGGAGGACGGCGGGGGGCGGGGCAAGGTAGCAGCATCACCAGGTACGTCTGCTCAGACAGGCCCACCGTGTGTCCTGCACTGGGCTGGCTCTGATTCCCTCCAGGAACAAGAGGCAAGCCACACACCATGCCTGCCCTCAGAGAATGTCCGATTTTGTGGGAAAGCAGAGCTGGTAACAGCCACTTTCATTATAATGTGGGAACAATGGTAACTATGGAAATACCCTTCCAAAGAAAGCTTCCCAGAGAGGTCACCTGAGCAGCTTTGGAAGACGAGTGAAGTTGGAGGAGGTAGGAAAGGACGTTTTGGGCAGAGGAAAAGGAACAGTCTGGAAACGAGGTTTGAGCTAGCACGGTGCACATGCCTGCAGGTGGTGTGAAGGCTAGAAAAAGAGGCCGCAGGGTCAGGAACGCCTTGCGAGGAGCTGGTCGGTCCCAAGGCTCCCGGAGCCCCTGAGAAGTTTGCAGCAGGGGAGCGATGTGCGCCCATCTGCAGGTTAGAAGGGGGACTGGCAGCGGGTGGAGCGGCTGGTTGGCTAACGCGTAGGTGACAGAGAGCCACAGCCTACTCAAGGACGGCAGGAGCGGGAATGGAGAAAAGTTGGTTTTGAAAAATATCTGCATCAACTCATTAGGAGCTGGTGGCTACACATGGGGGATGAGGGAGAGAGAGGAGTCCAAGATGAATTCCCAAATTCGGGCCTGAGCAAGGGGTGTGCTGGCGAGAGGAAAGTGCCGGAGGGCAGGGCTGGTGCAGACGGAGACACGGGGCAGCAGGCGGGGTGTCCCAGGGGCCACGGGCCACGGAGTCTGAACAGTGGGGCGACAGCGCTCTGGGGTGAATCCAGGATAGACGTGGAGCTGAGTACAGTCAGCACGCAGGGGTCGGTGCGCGGGGGGCCGTCGGGAGCCACACGTGGGGATCTGGTGACCCAGGGGAGCATGCGGAACCAGGAGAGCGGCAGGAGAAAGAGAAATCATGAGCGAGAAGATGGAGACCAAGCAGAGGGTGAGGACGGCCACCGTGGGGGGTCCGGGGACACAGCAACCGCTGGTGCCAGGGGCAAGAGCAGGTGAGGGGGCGAGGTCAGCAAGCTTTCCTCCGTCTGGCCGGCAACGGGGCGGCCGGTAGACTGCCGGGAGCCACGGACCAAGTCAAGGTTGGAAAGACAGATGGGCTCGGGACACCTAGCTGGGAGCAGAAGGAGAGAGGCAATGGCTAGAGAGAGCCTCGTTTTTATTTATTATTTATTTATTTCAAAATATTTATTTATTTGACAGAGACACAGCGAAAGAGGGAACACAAGCAGGGGGAGTGGGAGAGGGAAAAGCAGGCTTCCCGCTGAGCACGGAGCCTGATGATGATGCAGGGCTCAATCCCAGGACCCTGGGACCATGACCTGAGCGAAGGCAGACACCCAACGACTGAGCCACTCAGGCGCCCTGAGAAAGCCTCATTTTTAAAGACCAGGAGAGATGCAATCCAATGAGAACAGTCCGGAGTGAAGACAGCGGTGGCAGAGGAGCCTGGGGGAGCAGGGGCGGGGAGCAGAGCACAGGTGGAGCAGGGGGCTCGGCCAGCAGCGCTGCAGGGTCGAAGGGTGGAGGGGGCCGGCCTGCAGGGGAGGCGGCTACAAGAGGACAGCTGGCACCTGGACAAACCAATCTGGATCCCTCCAATTTTCCTCAAGTAGGAGGCTATGGCGGGGGGATGGACACAAGCACATTTCTTAAGGACTTTGAGGAAAGTAATTTAGAGAATTTGCTGAACACAGTGATGGAGGGAGGTGGAGTTAGGACAAGCAAGAAGACTTGTCAAGTGACAATAAACGCACAGCTGAGGCCGGACACCGTAAGTTACGGCAAAAGTCTACCTACGCGAGTGGTGTTCCCTCCAGCGGGCCCCAGGATTCCAGAAGTATAGAGACAAGAGTGGGTTGATCCAAGGGTTGAAGTTTTATCAGACAGGACGGGATGCTGAAGATGCTGGTGATTAGCCACGGATTTCCAGTCTGGGAAAGAAAGGAGGGATCAGAAAATGGAAGGTCTGAGGCTGAAGTAAACGGTCAATGGGAGAGAAGGGGGAGTCGTAAAGGACAGGGCATCGGGGGTTTGAGATTCCAGACGTGGTGCTGCTCTTCGGCACGACAAGGATCGGGATATGGCAGCTGAAGGCGGGGGAATGAGGTAATGGAATTGCAGAGGCCAAAATACAGACCCAAGTGCCGGTGACTCAAGTCAGCTAAGGGCTGGCATGGCTTGGGTTCGAGAGGAAGAGTGTAGATTAAGCGCCAGGTCATCAATGAACACAGGAGCAGGTGAGGAGATCGTAGAGAGCAGTGTCTGGAACGGCATTAGCCTCATACCATGTCAGGGCGAGCACTGCCTTTGGAAGGATTTGGTCAAGACATCAACTAGGAAAAGACGCAGCCGATCCATGACTGCGTTCTTGCCACGAGGACAATGCCATTTGAACAGAACAGTGCAAGGACACTCCCAACCCATTCCTCGGGTAGTATTAGGATGGCACGGTGTAGAGAGGATAGTCCTTCTGGCCTACCCCCATCCTTTAAATCCCAAGTTCAAAACTGTTCGTGACCAAAGGGAGGAAAGAACCATGCACCAAAGTGTGCCAAGGAAGTCAGGTGGTTAACTCTACACGAGAATGTGGTTCACTGGCACACGGAGGAGAGACCAACAGCCTCCCTCTTCCCTGACCCCACCTCAGGTTGCTGTTTCTGTGGCAGCTGCTGAACCCCACCATCACAACGCCCCGCTAAGTCCCCTTGGGTTTACCACCCCTCCCCCCGACCAGGCAAAGCACCCATGTCACAAGAAAAGTGAGCAGTAAGATACCAGCAGCTGGATCGCAGTATAGACCCTTCCAAAGGGAGCTCCAATGTGGAGAAACAGTTCTGATTGACTTGGAAAACACAAAAGCAAGCTGTTTATTCTACTTTTAATAGACAGTAATCCATCTAGCTCACAGAGATTAAATACTTACCACAGATATGGCAAATCTCTTAAAAAAAAAAAAAAAAGTCTGGCTAGTGTGTGATTTTTCATCTAGTTTAAGAAACCAAGGGAGCGCTGGGTCCTGTCTATAAGCCTCAGCCGTAAAGCCAGCCGTGCCTGAATGCAAAGCACAAGCCCGCGAAGTCCGACGAGTGGCAGGAGCTGGCTCAATCTAGGAAGGACAAGGGGAGGAATAAAATATAACTGGTCCTGAAGAGCACAAGCACCCTACACACCCCAGCTGGGCATGTTACTCACCATGACCATGCACTCCCATAACGCCTGAAGACTGGCATTATTAGGCCTGTTCATAGCTCCGGAAATTGAGGGTTTATAGGTTACGAGCCTTTGCTGATGTTACAAGGATAATAAACGGCACCATGGGGACCCAGACCCAAGCTTTGGTGACTCGTCTGCCCTTCCCACTCATGGGTTTTGCATTTGGTCTATCTTGCAAGGCCTGGAATTCCAAACGATTTCCGCTCTTAATCCCCACGTTCAAGTGTGAATTCTGAATGGGGAATGGCTTATAAAAAACAACAAGACAAAAGAGGACATGCTGTTAGGAACTAAGTATGAGTGAGAAAACCGTAGCCAACCCCAACAGCACTTCCAGTGGATGAATCTGTTAATTTGAATTTCCAAGGCTAAAAATGAGCCTTATGGGCTTGCCCCAATATTGACAAATTTGTCACTGATTTTTTTTATCTACTCCTTCGTCACATAGAAACTTACATAAAAGACAAAAAGGCTGGTATGCAGCCAAGTGCTGGGCCAGGCACTTTCTGGTTCCTTCGGCCTATGAGTCCCAGCCGAGCTGTCCCTTACTCAGGAAGGCCTTTACCTGACAGTGTTACCACCTCTCCTCTTCTTCCTAACACTTCACAAAACCAGAATCATGGCACATATCTGTAAGCCACCCGTTCATGACCTATCCTCTCCAGATCGCAGGCTCCATGAACACAACTGTGTCATCCTGCTCACGGCTGTGTCCTCGGGGCACTCGGCAAGGGGAATGACCAGCCAGACTCACCGAACTCCCCAGGTCACTCCTTTTTACAGAGAAAACGCATCAGGGAGGCTGGTATCCCCCCCCACTCTCAGCAAGGCCCACCTAACTCCCCAGTCCCTGTAGGCTGTTCCGTTCCACCACACTAACCTGCCTCACGCACCCAAATGCAGTGCCTATGCTGTGAAAGTTACCAAGGACTGAGAGAGAAATGCCTCCTCATTCTGTTCAGGTGCATACACTGCACGTGCCTGGCTGGGCAGGTGGGAGGAGTAACTGCAACGCAAAGAAGTCGATTCAGCCTCTCTTTGAAGGGCCATTCGACCAGCAAAGTAGAGGACAGCTAGGCTAATTTATTACTGGACTACAACTCTCCTTAGAGTTATGGGTAGTAACCAGATCCATTCACTGAAATAACCCACTTGACCTCAGGAAGAGAATTTGCCGAAGATCTTATAAAAGGACATAAAATGTTACATAAATGTTAGCTTAAGAGACATGTCCTGGGCGCCTGGGTGGCTCAGTTGGTTGAGCGACTGCCTTCGGCTCAGGTCATGATCCTGGAGTCCCAGGATCGAGTCCCACATCGGGCTCCCTGCTCAGCAGGGAGTCTGCTTCTCCCTCTGACCCTCCCCCCTCTCATGTGCTCTCTCTCTCTCAAATAAATAAATAAAATCTTAAAAAAAAAAAAAAAAGAGACACGTCCTTACGGTATCTTACCACAAGGAAACTCCAAATCTAACATACGCATCATGGAGAGAGGAGTATCCTTTTAATAGCCCAGATTTCACAGATCCCACAACCGAGAAGAACTACAGTTTAGATGATTAAGACAACAGGTAAACACCTATAGTATTTCATTTGACCTATATTAATACAAACTAGGCATAACTAATTTAGATGAACAAGCAGGAAATTTCAACCTCATTTTCCCAAAGATTTTATTGGAAACTCAGCATGGACCTAAATTGGAACAGCATTCAAGCTTCCCCCCCCACCCCAAAATGCAGATCCTAGCTCTACCAGACCCGGCAACGTGACCTTGTGACTTTGAGTGGCTCCCTCAGCTGCTTTCCCTGGGGGGCAAAATGCAAAAAATTGCCCACAGCTCTAACATTCTTCATCCTGCCACTCAAGCAGAAAGTACTAACTGCCTACTGGAGATAACCTTGCAGGGAATAAACAGAACTAACCAAAAGCAATTTCATTTCACAAAGAAGCTACATTCATTTGTGGTAAGGGAAATTATTCAGCGTCATGAGTTCATTACCTGAATCATTCCCAATCTGTCAGAGATACACATAAGGTACAATGGGATCTAACAGCTAGCCTCCTTATAATCCATAAATAAGACATCGTCTGAAAAGGGGAGAAATACCAGCATCTTCTAACTCACATCCTTTATTCTTCTGCTCACTCCCGAACTTCGCCCTCTCCACGTGTGTCCCTAAACCACGCACTCTTTAAAACTGAGTTTGAGCATTTAATGGAGGTTTCGGGAAAGAAACCACTAGGAAAATGAGGGAGGCAGGAGACTTCAAGAGTTGTGGCCAACAGTCCACATCTTTGTCCTGCTACCGTCCTGATCAGGTGGCCAAGGGGCACATTCCATGTAGGATATCTGTCACCACATCTCAGCCATTAGTGAGCTCGGACTTCTCTCCTGCTCTGAGAAAACTTTGCATTGACTTTTAGGATTCTTCCGATATTCTAGTTTTTTCCGCAGTTGTTGACATTCATCTCTGTGGTAGCCTGGAAGCCTTGTGCAAAGTCAGAGCCTTTGAGACACTTGAAATGGTCAAACACTATCACACACAACTCCTGTCATGGTACTTTCAACTTCACTTTTTGATGAATCAAAAAAAGCAATCATTCCATGTGCAAGGCACTCAGCTGTAGATGGACACAGCCATGATCTTTGCCCTCATAGTTAGAGGGGTAAAAGCACCCAAACGCTGGTGTAAGAAATACCAGCTTAAATAAATGTTAATTGTTTGTCCTATTAAAAACGGACTCCAGACATTCAGAGGGAACGCTCATTGGCTGAATGGGCTCATTCTGCCCAAACCGAAGAGTAAAAGCAGTAAAATTATCCCTACTTTTAGAGTCCCAAGGCTCTGAAGTGGCAATTTAACCTGTCTTTTTAAATTGATTTTCACCTTTAGTAGCAAGTGCAAGCAGGCTAGAGCCAATGCAGCGCATCATCTTTGCACATCTAGTCACACCATCCTTCATAGCTAAAAGAGCTGAAGGTAAGAATACCTCCCACCACAGAAAACTCAAGGCCTATGTTAACAGGTCACCTGCTCTGGGGCAAGTTTTGTTGTTTTAGGGAGAGGGAGAGTGTGAGTAGGGGTGGCAAAGGAGGGGGAGACGGAGAGAAAGAATCTCAAGCAAGCAAGCCCAGCGAAGAACCCGACTTGGAGCTCAATCTCACGACCCTGAGCCCAAAATCAAGAGTGGGACGCTTAACTGACTGAGCCACCCAGGCGCCCCTGCTCTGGGTCAAGTTTTAAAAAGCTATTCCTGGAGGGGTGCCTGTCGATTAAATGCCTGACTCTTGGTTTCCGCTCAGTGGTGATCTCAGGGTTGGGGGGATGGGGCGCGGAGGAGCCTGCTTGAGATTCTCTCTCCCTCAGCCCCTCCCCGCCCCACACTTGCTCCCTCTCTCTAAAATAAATCCTTAAAAGCTATTCTTGGAGCAGGTGCTGGGACAGCACTTAGGAACATCTTAATGCTGTGTCACACCTGCCACCCTTCCCAAGTTTTAAACCCTTCCCAGCTTTCTCCACTTGATGGTGAACATCTACAGATCTACCACCTAGAAGCTAGGCTACCTAAGCAGGTACACCCCCACCATTTCTCTTGTATCTGTGGGTAAGTATCAACTACTTAGACATTTTCCCGTCAATTACTGGAGAGTGGGGAAAGTGAAATTAAGCCACATAAAAAAATTCTCCCACAACTGGTTTTCACTTGTGAAATATTTATGCACAATTTATAAGCTATGAAGCCAGAAATGACTTATTTCAACAGATTTGACTTTGCCAAACCGTGTGGGTGCAGCACTCCAAGGGGAATTACTCAGGTTTTGAAACTCAAATTCAAAGAGAAAATGACCTAATTTTTCACTCCTTACACTAAAATTCTCGAAAGTCAAGTTAAACGGCATTTAGAAATAAGAACTAAACTGATCAAGTCACTTTTTAATCAGAATGCACCATCTCTTCTCCAACATGTTATGAAAGACACCCGCTTGTTGAGCAAGCTCGACCTAAGATGAATGGATCACAGTCCAGAACAATCACGGGCTTCAACTGCAGGAACACTCTTCCGAGAGCTCAAGGAATTCCACACAGCGTTAAACTGGCCAAACGAGCACAACAGAGATAACGCCTTCCCAGAGTTTCAGTTTTCCAAGATTTTCTCAAAAACCAGGGAGTCTTTATTTTTATTGCTTTAAACCAACTGTCAGGAGGACCAAAGAGCTGAGTAAGGTCAAAGCACCTCGCTGCAACATAGCTAACTATTCAGATTCGGAAAGGCTTAACCTGCCGTCAATTCGTGCCCGGAAAAACCCAGGCTCCGTGGCAGGGCAGGTGTAATGGAGAACACAGCGGGTACCCCGTGGAGCTCCCAAGGATGAGACCAATGCAAAGCCTGGGGGGCACAAGGAGGAGTGTCTACCAAAGTGAGAAATAGGTGAGGACGGTGGTCAAGGGAAACACTGATTGGCTGGAGAGCGAAGAAAGAGACGCTCCGAAGGAAATTCTAGAGAGCCGTCAGGAGCCGCGCCACACGACGCGCGGCAGGCGCCCTGGGGTTCCAAGCTCTACAGGGAAGCGGGCACCCAACGGCCCCGTCTCGGGTTTCCGCGGGTCACAAAAGGGTAACGGACATCCTCCCAACGGTGGACCCGGGGGCTCCGCGCGGCGCTTCCGCTCGGCCGCCCCGCCCCGGCCGCCCGGCGCGGCCCACCTGAGCTCGGCCCCCGGGCCCGCGGCGGCGCGGGGACGGGCGCTCGCGGCGCGACGCGGGCCCGCGGCGGCCCGCGGACGTGCTCCCCTGCGGCCCGCCCGCCTTTGTTCGCCTGGCCTTCCACACTCACCGCCGCCATCGCCCGCCCGGAGCCGGGCGCCACGAGCAAACGCCGCCCGACGCGAAAAAGGAGGCACAGGCGTTTCTCGTCAAAGCAGACTTTATTGGGCGCCGGGGCCGCCCGCGCGGGCCGCCCGCTCCCCCGCGCGGCCCCCGGCCCGCTCGCCGCCGAAACCCCGCACGCGGCCGGCCCCGCCCTGCCCCGCAGGGCCCCTCCCCCGCGGCGCCGGGGGCCGCGCACCGCTCACCGGCTCCCGAGGCGGCGGCTGCAGCGGCGACGCCCCGCTCCCGAGTGTGGCCCGGGCCCGGGGCGGCGGATGTCGCTGCTGTGGCACCGCGGAGGGCGGGAGCCACGCGACTCGCGGCGGCGGCGGCGGCGGCGGCGGCGGCGGCGCGCTGACGTCACGCGCCGCGGCCAGCCAGCGCGCGCGGGGGCCGCCCCGGCGACCCCAATCCGGGAGGAGCCTGGGTGAGTGGGCGGGGCCGCGGTGGCGAACGGGCAGATCGATTGGCAGAGGAGGAGGAGCGAGAGGGCCCGCGGGCGAGTGGGAGCGAGGCGGGGCGGGCCGAGGCCAGCGCGGAAGTCTCGCGAGGCCGAGCCTGAGCGGAGTGTGGCGGCGGCGGCGGCGGCGAGATCTGGGCTCGGGGTGAGGAGTTGGTATTTGTGTGGAAGGAGGCGGAGGCGCAGGAGGAAGGGGGAAGCGGAGCGCCGGCCCGGAGGGCGGGAGGAGGCGCGGCCAGAGCGGGTGGCCGAGGCGCGGCGAGGCGGGGCGCCGGGGCGAGCAGCGGCCGAGCGAGCGCGGGGCGCACCGAGGCGAGGAGGCGGGGAAGCCCGCCGCCGCCGCCGCCGCGCCCGCCCCTTCCCCCCGCCGCCCGCCCCCTCTCCCCCCTCCCGCCCGCCGCCTTCCTCCCTCTGCCTTCCTTCCCCACGGCCGGCCGCCTCCTCGCCCGCCCGCCCGCAGCCCCGGAGCCGAGGCCGCCGCGGCCGTGGCGGCGGAACCCTCAGCCATGGCCTCGGGCGACACCCTCTACATCGCCACGGACGGCTCGGAGATGCCGGCCGAGATCGTGGAGCTGCACGAGATCGAGGTGGAGACCATCCCAGTGGAGACCATCGAGACCACGGTGGTGGGCGAGGAGGAGGAGGACGACGACGACGACGAGGACGGCGGCGGCGGCGACCACGGCGGCGGGGGCGGCCACGGGCACGCGGGCCACCACCACCACCACCACCACCACCACCCGCCCATGATCGCGCTGCAGCCGCTCGTCACCGACGACCCGACCCAGGTGCACCACCACCAGGAGGTGATCCTGGTGCAGACGCGCGAGGAGGTGGTGGGCGGCGACGACTCGGACGGGCTGCGCGCCGAGGACGGCTTCGAGGACCAGATCCTCATCCCGGTGCCCGCGCCGGCCGGCGGCGACGACGACTACATCGAGCAGACGCTGGTCACCGTGGCGGCGGCCGGCAAGAGCGGCGGCGGCGGCTCGTCGTCGTCGGGCGGCGGCCGCGTCAAGAAGGGCGGCGGCAAGAAGAGCGGCAAGAAGGGCTACCTCGGCGGCGGGGCCGGGGCGGCGGGCGGCGCGGACGCGGGCAACAAGAAGTGGGAGCAGAAGCAGGTGCAGATCAAGACCCTGGAGGGCGAGTTCTCGGTCACCATGTGGTCCTCAGGTGAGCGCCGGCGCGCGCCGGCCCCCGGGATGTTTTTGTTTTGAAGGGAGGCCATGTTTTATGTGTGTGATGGGCGCCGCCATCTTCTTCGCAGGGCAAGTATGGCGGCCCCAAAAGATGGCGGGCCGCGGCGGGGGCGGCGGGCGGCGGGCCGGCGGGCCGAAGATGGCGGCGGGAGGCGCGGCGCCGCCCGCTAGGCCGCAATGGCGTAGTTTCCCCGGGCGGGGCGGCCGCGCGGCGCGGGGCGGGGCGGCGCGGCGGGGCGGGGCGCGCTCGGGCCAACGGACGGCCGCCGGCCCGTTGTCCGCCGCCCCCGCCCGGCCGGCTCCGCGCGGGGCCCGGGGGCGCGCGGGGCGGGCGGGCGGGCGGGCAGCTCGCCGCCGCCCCCTCCTGCTCGCGGGGCGGGGCGGGGCGGGGGGGCGCACGTGCCCCCGCCCCGCCCCCTTCCCCAGGCCCTTCCCCAGGCCCTCGGCTGCTCGCGAGAGGCGCCTTGCGCTCCCACGCCCGGCGCGCAGGCCGGACCCTGCCCGCGGCCGCGCTCCCCGCGCTCCCCGCGCTCGCCTCGGTGGGGCGGGACTTGGGCGGCACGCAGGGCTCGCGTGTGCGGGCTCCGCGCCGCCCGCGAGCTCCTCGCCTCGGTGCCCCCACCCCCCCGCGGCACGTCGGGGCGGGGGTCCGCGAGGTTTTGCGGGCGGTTCTTAACCCTTCGCGTTTTCTTAAGCGTTGGTGTGTCTGCAGATAGGTCGCTTAGCTGGGGACGTTTGTCGCTAAATTAGCAAGACGGAGCATGTTAAGTCTTTGCTCGCGTTTTAGTGGATCGTGGGCGACCAACTTTTCCTGTGAAGAGACAGATTCTAGAGAGCCAGAGAAAATAGGGCAAAAGGGACTTAGCTGCGTGTTTCAGTTTTCTCTTCTTTATTTTATAACTGTGGAAAGCGGTTTCTTTCACGTCAGTGTCCTGTTACCTTATTCACATGCTATCTAGTTTAATTGCCAGCACAATGAACAGACTTGAGAGTGGCTTGCCGTGGCTAGTTAACCTAGTACTTGGGATGATTACACTTAGTTCTAAGTTTAAGTTGCAGAATCCCCCCCCCCCCCCGACCCCCGTTACCGTAAGGCTGTTTCATCAGTTGTCAGGATGGAGCCTCAGAGTGCGATGGCCCTTGAGTATTGAAGGACTGTAACGACTGAGATGAACAGATGAAGTAGAACGTGAAAAGGCTGGTCTGGTTCTACGGTGAAAGCCTCTGGCGAGGTAACTAACGTTGTTGGATGGATCTAGGGCTCAGCTGAGCAAAGGGATCCGAGTTGCTGCCCCAATTTAATAGCAAGTGTTAAGGGGCGCTGCTGTTCTGGATTTCATGGTGCCTTGCGGAGGTCTGAGGAGTTTGAGTTTAAGTTAAATGAAACCTGTCTACCTACTTACTTAACGGTTATCAGAATACCTTCTGTAGATTTGGTAGCATGCACACTGATGGTGTTGGAACCAAAAGTCATGTCTTTTCATTAACATGCAGAATTCAGAGAGGGGTGAATTGGTTATTGTTGAGTTTTGCTGAATTCATGATCCCATCTGAAATTAGATATTGATAGAAAGATACGTTAACTGTAAAACTAAATTTACTTTTTCTCATGGTGAGGACATGTTGGTTTTATAGAAATTTAGAAAACCAGGGTGTTTTATATATTCTGTATTTGATCTTACCAAATTGCTCGCTTACTTCTTCAAGAAAATTTGGTAATGGAGACTTTACTTGATGAAGTGATGTGTATCATGTCAGCCAGTCAGGGGCGGAGGTCTGAGGGGCCTGACTAATGGGAGTTAATTTACAATTAAGTCAGCATTTAAAAGTCATTACCTCCCCTGTGCAAGTGGCTGCTTACAGAGTTGCACAGTTTGGGGTTATTTTAATGCCCATTTCTTTGCTGAGTTAGTTGCCTGGTGTATTACAGAGTACTCTGTGCCTAAAGGTAGTTATAAATATTTGATGGCAATAACATAGTAAGGCCTGTTTCCTCAGACATGTTTTGTGGTGAACTCTCCTATCCCTCTTCCTTGCCCTTGTGGTTTGGAACTATTAGCAAAGAGAAGCTAAATAGTTTGTGATTAACTGTGCACACCCCAAGTTCGAATTCTGAATATAGTGGAATCTTAGGAACTGAAATAAGGAGATAATTGATATAGGTGAAGAAATCAAAGCAGGTTAATTGTTAAGCTGAATTTCTCAGTGTGTGTGTGTGGACTGCAGTAGGCAATAGATCAGTGCTTTCACAGACTCAGTCTCGTCTGATCCCAGGAAGAAGAGTTTGAACACCACGGTGGTTTCACCAGAACAGTCCTTTGGATGGGAATGAGCTGCGAGGTGACCTTTTTGCCTAAGTCTAAGCTTAGTTACCTGAAGTTCTTATTAAAAAAATTGTGCACAGGGTATTCTCAGGGCTCTAGTTACTTCTTAGTACCTCTGGCTAAAAAAAACTTAGTGGGAGCTAGCATGTTTGTGGAAACCAAATCTTTGGATTTTATGGGTTTCTTTTGCTTGTGTGCCGTCTTGTTCTAATTGCCCCCAGAGTCACAGCAGTCTGTGTGATTGGCATCTCTTTGATGGAATAACGGCAAAGGAAATCTAGTGGTTCTGTACTAGAGTAGCTTTAGACCTGGAATGGTCCTTGGAGATCTGCTTTTTTCTTTCCCCTTTTTTAACTGATGTAATTCACATGGGCGCAGTTCAGTGGCTTCTGCTGTATTCACCAGGTTGTGTGGCCATCACCGCTAGCTAATTCCGCAACATTTTCATCATCTCAAAAAGAAACCCCATACCCGTGAGCAGACACTACCCATTTCCCCTCTCCCTCCAGCCCCTGGCCACCACTGATCTACTTTGTGTTTCTCTGGATTTGCCCATTCCAGCCATTTCATTTAAATGGAATCGTTAACAGTCTGTGGTCTTGTGTGTCTGGCTTAGCCTGTGTTCAAGGTTCATCCACATTGTTGAGTGTACTTTATTCCTTTTTAAGGCTGAGTAAGATTCCGTAGCGTGGGTACTAGAGCAAGACCTGCTTGTTTTTGCACATGAGAAGATAGAAGATGAAGGCTCAGTGAGGCTGAGCGTGTTGCGGTATTTCATCACACTTCAGTTGTGTCTTTAACATGCGTAATCCACTGTTTTAAGGCCCCCGTTTATTTTCGGTTTTTTTCCTGGCATGTGATTAATGAACATTTCCATGTTGCCAGATGTAGGGCATAGTCTCATACGTATATTTTTCCCTAGATTGTCCTCAGTATTGTATAGGAGTGACATCCTATTTTATAGAGCTTACTATAAACCCCTTAGTCATGGCGAAGTAGGAAGGCTCATGATAAAAGCTGAGTATTTAAAACATTTAGGGCTTTTTAAAAACTTTATTTATTTATTCATTTGAGGGGGGAAGAGTTCCCCCACCTGTGGCCGGGCGGGGGCGGGGGGAAGTAGAGGGAGAGGGAGAGACTCTCAAGCAGACTCCCCTCTGAGCAAGGAGGGCTTGATCTGTGGCTTGATCTCACAACCCTGAGATCATGACCTGAGCTGAAATCAAGAGTCAAATGGATGCTTAACTGACCCAGGTGCCCCTAAAACATTTAGTTTTGAGAGAAACCTAAGAAGGCTTTAAAATCTTGAGGTTTCAGGTATTTAGAAATTGTGACCTTCACTCAAGGCTGTTGGTATTTTACTTATCTTTTGTTAGACCAAATGTAGAAGTGCTTTATGATGGATTGAGCAAAACATCTAAGACCAGAAAACCATTGATACTAAGATCAGTAAAGTGAAAGAATGTTGAAAAGTATTTGTTTCTCAGTTCTTTATATACAGAAAGTTCATGTGTGCTAAAAGTTACTAGTCCTGACCATTTGCCACTCCTCTGTGGGTTTTCCACCTCCTCCTCCTTTACCTGTTTGTCCTTAACTAGAGATGCCATGCACAGAAATTCCCACGGAGCCAAGCCACAGACGCACCCCCTTCCCCAAAGTGATCTTGTCAAGCCTGTGACCTACATGGGGCACTCTAAGTCATAGATTCTGATTCCTGACCCAGTAGTTCTGGAAGTCGGCTTGCTGATACAGCCTCTGTGCTGTCAGACTCTCTGCTCCAGGTTGTTCACCTCTCCTCTTCCTCCCACCGGCAACAGCTGACTCCCCCTAGTGGGAAAGGAAAAATCCCTATTAGGAATAGGTCAGGACTCGTGACCTTACTACAGCTAGCATTTTAGGCTTTGAAAGAGAAGAAATAAAATAATAACTTTAAAAATGTATGCTAGACTCCTGGGTGTTTATTTACCAAAGGCTTCCTGGTTTTTTTGTTGTTGTTGTTGAAGTCTGCTTAGTAAGGTGGGTTTTTGTTTTTTTTTTTTTTTAAGATTTTATTTATTTATTTGAGAGAGAATGAAAGAGAGAGAGAGCATGAGAGGGGGGAGGGTCAGAGGGAGAAGCAGACTCCCTGCCGAGCAGGGAGCCCGATGCGGGACTCGATCCAGGGACTCCAGGATCATGACCTGAGCCGAAGGCAGTCGCTTAACCAACTGAGCCACCCAGGCGCCCCAAGGTGGGTTTGTTTTAAGGCTGAGAAGTTTAGGGGCCTGTAACAGGTTATTAGCAAAAAACAGTTATTAGAAGGAACATTTCTTAGGATCTGCATTCCTTTGTTAACTCCTGATCTCCTCTTCCCAGGGGACCATTCTGTGAACTCTGCTTTTCTTCCCATAGGAGGAGTACATGAAAGTGAAAACTTGTTAAAATTTTTAAATCTGAATATTTACCAGTGGGTTGTATTCTCTAATATTGTTGGGTAAACATTCAAACCTTGTATTTGTAAAATTCGGCATCTGAAATGCTACTTGGAGGCTGACAATAACATTAATTTCGGTACTGTTAGCAGAATATCAGGAAGATGTGGAAGTTAGTTGACCGTACCGTGTGAGTTTGTACTTTCCTATGTGTGGTGGATTTCATTACAGTACGTGAGAGAACCGTTTCCCATTCCCAAGTGCCTTGTGTTAGTGGGTCCCATTCTGTTTAATTTCGTGATTAATTATCAATAACAGCAAGCCCAGTGGTTTCTGGGAATCATATTAGCAACAGCATCAAATTTCCACTTTAGAGGGCACTGACCAAAGTCTCTTGCTTTGGAATATCTTAACTTCTGACCTTGGTTTCTTTGTAAAATGACTTCCTTTAGAAAAATTCTGCTCCTGGGCGCCTGGGTGGCTCAGATGGTTAAGCGTCTGCCTTCGGCTCAGGTCATGATCCCAGGGTCCTGGGATCGAGTCCCACATCGGGCTCCCTGCTCCTCAGGAGCCTGCTTCTCCCTCTGCCTCTCTCTCTCTCTCTGTCTCTCATGAATAAATAAATAAAATCTTAAAAAAAAAAAAAAAGAAAAATTCTGCTCCTTCCCGAACTCCTACATGACCGTAGGAAGCAGTATACTCACTTAAAGCAGAACTCTTAAATTTTAACGTGACCTGGTGAATGAGGTATTACGAACTCTTGAGTAAAATTCTTAATAACCATTCGATGCCTTTGGTGTTACACAGTGGTCTCAGATAGGGTTAAACATGAAGACGATGTAAATGGTTGTGAAGGACTTTTTTCCTTGTGTAAATGATCTCCCTTAAATATAAGAAGTGAGAAGGGAAGGAGACCGCCATGGCTGTGCTGGAGACTGTTCCATTGGAGCCCGGACCCTGTTTCTTCTAGGAGAGTCACAGACTTCAGTAGAATTTCTAGTATTTCACAGGTGATCACACTCTTGAAAACACCCCGAAGTGTCTTTCTCTTTTGGCAGTTCTCAACTCAATCCTCTTTCCTTCTTTTCCTTTCGTCTTCTAGCTCCTAGGCACCCAGAAACTTTGAGGGAGAGAAGCTGCTGCTTCTCCAAATTGACAGTTGGCTTTTAATTTCTTACTTTGTTGGTAACTCACTTATAGTTTGTGCTAATACATGGTTCCTGTATTAAATAGATGTTATAGATTCTTTTTTTTTTTTTAAGATTTTATTTATTTGACACGGAGAGACAGCTAGAGAGGGAACACAAGCAGGGGGAGTGGGAGAGGGAGAAGCAGGGTTCCCGCGGAGCAGGGAGCCCGATGCGGGGCTCGATCCCAGGACCCTGGGATCATGACCTGAGCCGAAGGCAGACGCTTAACGACTGAGCCACCCAGGCACCCCATAGATTCCTTTTTTCTTAAGATTTATTTATTTTAGAGAGAGAGCATGAGTGTGTGTTGGGGGGGTGGAGGGACAGAGGGCAGAGGGAGAGAGAATCTGAAGCCGACTCTGTGCTGATCGCAGAGCCTGATGCGGGGCTAGATCTCATGACCCCAAGATCATGACCTGAGCGGAAACGAGGAGTCGGATAGTTAACCGACTGAGCCACCCAGGTGCCCCGATTTTTATAGATTCGTAACAAGGACTACATACAGACTTCTGGATTTCATGTCTGGGGATCTAGGCACACACTCTCTATACCTTCCTGAATTTTCTGAGACTTCTATCAGATATCTTCACTCCTCTGCTTAAAAATCCCTCTAACACGGGGCGCCTGGGTGGCTCAGTCGTTAAGCGTCTGCCTTCGGCTCAGGTCATGGTCCCAGGGTCCTGGGATCGAGCCCCGCATCGGGCTCCCTGCTCCGCGGGAAGCCTGCTTCTCCCTCTCCCACTCCCCCTGCTTGTGTTCCTGGGATCGAGCCCCGCATCGGGCTCCCTGCTCCGCGGGAAGCCTGCTTCTCCCTCTCCCACTCCCCCTGCTTGTGTTCCCTCTCTCGCTGTGTCTCTCTCTCTGTCAAATAAATAAATAAATAAAGTAAAAAAAAAAAAAATCCCTCTAACACAACAGTGTGTTGTTACTTAACGTCACTGAACTGTAGATTTAAAATGGCAAATACTGTGTTTTGTGTTTTCACATACACACACATCCTGCAGATGTCTCATCACAGTCAATAAAATCCAAACTCTTTATCACGAGGCCACACTTGATTTGGACCCTGCGTTCCTTTCCTCTTTGTCCTTCCTCCCTCCACTCCCTTTGTGCACCAGCCTTACCAGCCCTCTTTCCATTCCTTGAGCTTGTTTCTTTGCTCTTACCTCTGCCTCTAGTGCGGTGACCCCAGATGTTCATTCTTGTGCTGCCTTGTTGTTCACATCTCTGCTCTCAGGAGGCCTTCCCTGGTCTTCCACTCTCTCTCTGGCTCCTGACCCTGTTTTATTCTCTTTGTAGCAGTGTCTGAAATTATCTTGCTTTTTTTCTTTTAACCTGCTTCTTTCTGCTTCCTCTAGAGAGTAAGTTTTGGGCCTGTAACCCCTCAGCCTTAGGATGGCACTAGGCATATAGAAGATTCTCGGTCTGTAACCGAATGAATGAGCACATGGAAATTATGCAGTAAGGCAGAATCGTGGCCTAGAGACCAGAATTCATTCATCCTCCTCTCTGACCGCATAGGTGAAAAGTATGAAGGGTGAAAAGAGGATGTGCAGGAGTGTTCCCTTTATAGGAAAGGCATGGACTACACAGTCAATCCTAGTTTCACATCCTAGATCTGCCACTTAAATGCGCTTCTTCAGATACATGACTTGGCATTTCTGAGAATTATTTCTTAAACCAAACACATGGGGTTAGTGTCTTTGAGGTTTTGTTTACGTTGAGGAATAGGACAGTTGCCAGCATGAAGCAGGTACTCAGTAAATGATACTATCTCGTCTTAAGGTCTCTCTTAGTGGGGAAACGTGGAAACAGCCTATGACTGATTTCTGCCTGTTGCTTAGCAATGAATCTCAAGCAGTTAGCTCTCCTCCCCCTTTCCCCCGTGAAGGTTTGGGTGATGGCAGTGGTGAGTTGACGATGTTGTTTTTGCCATAAGTCACCTAGAAAGGTCAGACCAAAGAGCTGACGGCCTAAGATGAAAGGTGTGGGTGAACAAGATCTAGCCAACCCATATAAGTAAGTAAATAGATGAATAAATATGTGAATCGGTGAAAAAAGAAAATCAGGATCACAGAAAAAAAGGAAGCATGAGGGTCACCTCTCGTGAGCTTCCTGGCAGTTGAGATAAAAAAGGAAAGCATACTATTGATGACTGATTCTAGCCAAGATGAGAAAAACTTGTAGGGAAATCAAGCTTTTCTGAGGACTGAATTCTTAGGTAAACTGCTTATATATGAAGAGGACCACTGAGTCACAGTGTACAGATTCAAGCCGGTGTGGTGTCCAGAATGTCACGTGCTGTCTTAGAACAGCCAAAAACTTAAAATGTAACTTAATTGAAGGCGACTCAGAATTTTCCATGTTCTTTACATGCTTACTCTCCTTTAACAAAAGTTGAACATTCTTTCACAACCATAAAGCGTGGGACCTGCTATTCCCCTTGAGCCCAGGAGGATGGGGAAAGTGGAACAAAGGTGTTCTGGCGAGTTCCTCCCTGTGTTCCCAGACACAGTGGCTGCCATTTAAAGCCTTCTCTGGTTTCAACCTTACCGGTGGTCTTCTCTTTTTCAAGAAACGAAGAAAGCAAGCAAGGTTCAGTGACAGGAGCGAAAGGCCTCTTGAAGGAAGGAGGTCTGGGCTTTGGAGAGCAGAGTGGATGGGGGGGTGGGGGTGAGAGGTGGGCAGAGGGGAAGGTTCCTCCCAGTGCTGAGGAACATGGCCAGAGGGCTGCTGTGGTAGGAGTGGGGAGGGCAGGTCAGACCACTTTTTTTTTTTTTTTTTAAGATTTTATTTATTTATTTGACCCGAGAGAGACACAGCGAGAGAGGGAACACAAGCAGGGGGAATGTGAGAGGGAGAAGCAGGCTTCCCGCGGAGCAGGGAGCCCGATGCGGGGCTCGATCCCAGGACCCCGGGATCATGACCTGAGCCGAAGGCAGACGCTTAACGACTGAGCCACCCAGGCGCCCCAGACCACTTTTTAAACCTCTGTGGACCTGTGGAGTGCTTCCAGCCTTTCCATTTAGTTCCTTAATCCTCTCTTTTTTTTAAATATATATATTTGAGTCTTTATTCAAAGATTATTTACTTAAAGTACAGTCTAGGGGCGCCTGGGTGGCTTAGTCGTTAACTGTCTGCCTTCGGCTTAGGTCATGATCCCAGGGTCCTGGGATCGGGCCCCTCATTGGGCTCCCTGCTCAGCGGGGAGTCTGCTGCTTCCTCTCCCTCTGCTCCTATCTCCCCCCGCTCAAATAAATAAAATCTTAAAAAAGAAAAAACTACTGATTAACAATAACGTATAGTTGAACAGTTGCAGCCGTATGCTTTAATAAAAGTTATGTGAATGTGGTTTCTCTCTCAAAATATCTTACGGGGCCGCACTCACCCTTGCGATGGTGCGAGATGATGAAATGCTTATGTGAGGAGACTAGTAGCGAGGGGAAGGGCCTCGAGCGAGCCTGGGAGCTAGCGGCCCTTTGTACCACAGAAAGAGGATCCTCTGCCTCCAAATCATTTGAATACAAAGTGTGTACCCCACTTATAGGTGGTATTGCTAGATTTTGTTTTTCATATCTTCCATCTGAGGCCGTTTTACTTTGGTCTGGTTTTTGTAGGTCATCTGCCTTTAGCCAGGGTTAGTGAGTACTGGAATCACCTGATCCAGACTCGACCAGAAGTTCTCGTTAAGACATTTTCTCCTACCACACTACCCCTACCCCATTTGAGTTGGTGACCTATATTCTCAGCTTTTTCCAATTTGGAATTCTGAAATTTGGTTTTAATTTGCTTTTGTCCAGTTGTGTTCTGGTAATCACAATCATAAATGTTAAGCTGGTTGTAGAAACTCACTGCAGTGAAACTTCTCATGCCGGTTGACCCTTTCTCCCTGAAACAGTGGAGAGAGAATTAGCTAAGTCCTGCCTTCACGGAAAACTCCAGAGAGGCATGTGTATGTGCAACAATTGTTTTGTATGTGTAATAATTTTTAAAGGACCTCTAGATATTTTGCTTCATGAACTTGCTTTGCCTAGATGTGTATTCCATATTATCCCATTGCCAGCCAGTAAGCATGCATATTTGACATTCAGAGCAGATCAGTTAACACCTTCTTCCCCCCTCTACAGAGCAGATCTGTTTCAGTAGCAATTATAAAGGAAAGGAATAAAATAATGACCAGTGCAGAGAGTGAGAATTTTCTTTATTTGAATATATATCAGAACAACATGTTTTACAAAGAGAAAAAAAATAATACATTTCACTAAAATTTTTTGAACTAAGGGGGAAACTTACATGTAGATATGGCCTGTAAATGTAATAAAAATATTAGTTTCTCTTTTAAAGCATCATAAGTTCGTATTTGCAAAAACTTCCAAAGGTTTTCTTTTGCAAAAATCAGATGAAATGGCCAAATAAATATCAGACATTGACATTCTTTGATCTGTTGCTTTAGTATGTGTCCAGTTCTCAGTGAAAGTGAGGTGGGACATCTGGGTGGCTCAGTTGGTTGAGCGTCCCAACTCTTCAGCTCAGGTCTTGATATCAGGGTTGTGAGTTCAAGCCCTGCATTGGGCTCCATGCTGGATGTGGAGCCTACATAAAAAAAAAAAAAAAAGAAAGAGAATGAGGCAAACATTGTCTTTGATTTCTCCAGCCGTAAAACCGAGTATCTTTTGTCATTTCTCAAGCAGCTTTCTTCAAAACACGATTTTTTTTCTATATATAGTTTATTTCCTGACATTGTGTTGTTGAATAATGACCCTTTTGTTTTGATATCTGTGTCGTCTTTAAAGAGTTCACCATATGAACTTTCTTGTCCTACATTGTTTATTAAGGAATAAGTAACAAACGTGGTAATATGAAGTTTAAATATATATTATGAAAGCATACAGCAATTATCTAGAAAGACCCAGTGAAAGATTTTTTAAGGCAAGAATACTGTATCTCAGACATTGTTCAGAAGTGCAGTTGTGTAGTAGTCATCAGAAGCAGATTGCCTTTAATCAGTTTGTGGTTTTAACATTATGTACAGACCATGTGGTTATTGTCTATACTCGGAACAGACCACCTCGACTGTGTGTCACTTTCACTTGGTAAGTCACTGAGTACAGTTGTCATGAGACAAAGCTAGTTTTCTCCCTGCATCTGGACATAATCCCTTCAGTCTCCTTTGCAGTCTTCCTCATTCGCTCTGCGTTGGGAGTTACCCAGGTGTTCGTTCTGAACCCTCTGTCTATATTTTTTTCTTTTTTTTAAATTTTTTTAAATTTATTTGAGAGAGAGAATGAGCTAGAGCATGAGAGGGTCAGAGGGAGAAGCAGACTCCCTGCTGAGCAGGGAGCCCAGTGCCGGGACTCGATCCCCGGACTCCAGGATCATGACCCGAGCCGAAGGCAGTTGCTTAACCAACTGAGCCATCCAGGCGCCCCTATTTTTTTCAATAGATACTATTTATTTTTTTGGCTTTAAATGCAGGCCATGTGCCAGTAATGCCCATATATGTTCTTTAACCTCGATTTCTTTTGTCCCCACATTTGCATATCCAAGGACCTCCTTGAGGTCTGTCCACTAGGTGTCTCCCAGACCCCTCAAATTGAAGCAGAACTCCAGATCCTCTGCTGCACGTTGTCTTTTCCCCCATTATTCTCCAGCTTGGCTCAGGACCTCCTCCCAGAAATGCAAACCAGAAACTTAGAAGGCATACTTAACATCATTTTCCACCCACCTTCCCCCCTCCCCCCAACTTACCTGATTCATTACCCAGACTTGTGGAGTCCTCCTCCAAAATAAAACTCAAATCTAACCTGTTTTAAAGACAGGTGGTTGTCTCTTTTGGAAGTAAATCCCATTATTGGGTAATCTCGCAGAAGTTGTTCCTTGTTTCCCATAGAAAAATCTCCACTGGGGGCGCCTGGGTGGCTCAGTTGGTTGAGCGACTGCCTTCGGCTCAGGTCATGATCCTGGAGTCCCGGGATCGAGTCCCACATCGGGCTCCCTGCTTAGCGGGGAGTCTGCTTCTCCCTCTGACCCTCCTCCCTCTCATGCTCTCTGTCTCTCATTGTCTCTCTCGCAAATAAATAAAATATTAAAAAAAAAAAAAAAAGAAAAATCTCCACTGTAGTTTAAATCTTACCTTCTAAGTAAAATTCCATCAGATAGGTAAAAGGTCTGTAAGCTTTTTTTCTGTAAAGGGCTAGATAGTAATGTTTCAGGTTTTGTAGGCCGTCCTAAAGCACCTGATCAACTCCAGTGTCATTGTAGCAGGAAAGTAGCCAAAGATAACATGTAAACAAATAAGTATGGCTGTGTTTCAATAAAACTATTTCTAAAAATAGGTGGTGTCTGTGCACACCATTGTCCATAACAGCATTATTCACAGTAGCCAAAAGATGGAAGCAACTCATGTGTCCATCAGTAGATGAGTGGATAAACAAAATGTGGTATGTCCATACAAGAATATTATTCAGCCATGAAAGAGAATGAAATTTTGTACGGGCTACAACATGAGTGGACCTTGAAAACATGCTTAGTGAAGTCCACCAGACACAGAATGACAAATACTGTTTGATTCCATTTATAGAAGGTACCTAGAATAGGCAAATTCATAGAAACAGGAAGTAGAAAAGAGGTTACCAGGGTGGGGGGGGCAGTTGTGTAATGGGTACCAAGTTTCTGTTAGGGATGATGAAGTCTCAGGTATAAGATGGTGGTGATGGTTACACAGCATTGTGAATATGCTTGATGCCACTGAATTGCACATTCACAGGTGGTTAAAATGATAAATATGTTCATGTCTATTTAACCAAAAAATTTTTAAACAATAGAAAGGAGGGGCGCCTGGGTGGCTCAGTCGGTTGAGTGTCCAGCTCTTGATTTCGGCCCAGGTCATGATCTCAGGGTCATGAGATCTAGCCCCACATCGGCTCTGTGCTGGGTGTGGAGCCTGCTTGAGATTCCCCCCGACACACACACACACACACTAAAAAAATAAATAGAAAGGAACTGTGAAAATGTTGGAGGAAGGTTGGCAGGCTGGGTCCGGCTCACTGGCTGTACTTGGGGATCGTAAAACTTGTCAGTCTCAGACTCCATACATGTATTGTAGTTCTTGGTGATGTTAGTGACTGTTCTCTGGGTGCTTGGCGTTGTTGAATGTTGTAAGAAAGAACTGAGTTTCAAGCCTCAGGAAGCATTTCCTCATTTGACTTGAGGTCCCCCCCCCCCCCCCGCCCAACTCATAAGTTAAAGTCCCAATCCTCAACATGATGGTATTTTGAAATGGGGCCTTTGGGAAGTAATTGGGTTATGAGGGTGGAGCCCTCCTGGTGGGATTAGTGCCCTTATAGATAAAGAAGAGACAGAGAGAGATGATCCATCTCTCCACCATGTGAGGGCACAGCAAGAAGGTTCTGTTGACAAGCCAGGAAGAGCACCTTTACCAGGAACTGAATTGGCTGGCACCTTAGTGTCTAAAACTGTGAGGAATAAATTCCTGTTGTTTAATCCCCCCGGTCTGTGGTATTTTTGTTAGAGCAGCCCGAACTAAGACAGACAGCTTTTCTCACTTAGAATAAAGGCTCCGTGAGGGCAGAGACTTTGTTTCTGGTGCCTTGGAACAGTGCCAGGCACGTAGGAGGCCCTCAGTTACTATGTGTTGGACAGCGTGAGGAGTGTGATTCCTTACTCCCGGATTGTGCCCAAGCATACTGGAGATGCGACTCTCCTCCCAGTAGTTTCCTCCGAGCAGCCGTGCTCCCCAGCCTTGCTAGCGTTCTTCTGTCAGAAGTACGAGTCGGTGCGGAAAAATAGCTCCCCTGCCCACCCGTGCGTTTCTGTAGCACCTGAAAGTCGGTGTGGTAGGAGTTGCGCCCCGGTTGGAAGACTGGGGAGTGAGGGAATTGTCGTGGCCCCGAGAACAAGAGTCGGGTTACGGTACCGAGTCCTCGCTTTCTAACTTATGATCATTAACCACATTTCCTGTCCTTCATGAGTGCATCTAGCTCTGTTTTCCTTAGGCTTCTTCATCTGTAAAGAGGTTACCCCGGGATATGTTGTTGAGATCATTCTTGTTTCAAACTAGAGGCAGCTGGGCTTAACGGGAAAGGCCCCGGGTCCAAGAGCGAGGCTTCCTGCGCTCACGTCCGCCCCTTACTATTAGCCAGTTAGCCCTGAGCAAGTTACAGAGCCTCTCTGGACCTCAGATTTCTCCTGTGAAGAGTGAACTTGCTGATTTGCCCACTTCCAGGGTGATGTGCGCAGTAATGAAAACAGTGCCTGCACAGTAAACATTCTCTGATTCCTGGCAGTGGCGTTTAATGTTCTCTAAAATGAAGAGTGGGCCCAGGTGCCTGGCTGGCCCAGTTGGTGGAGCGTACGACTCTTGATCTCAGGGTCGTGAGTTCGAGCCCCACGTTGGGTGTAGGAGATGACCTAAAATAAAAAAAAAAATTTTTTTTAAAGAGTTTATTTATTTATTTGACAGAGAGGGAACACAGACGGGGAGTGGGAGAGGGAGAAGCAGACTCCCCACCAAGCAGGGAGCCCGATGTGGGGCTCGATCCCAGGACCCTGGGATAATGACCTGAGCCAAAGGCAGACGCTTAGCGACTGAGCCACTTAGGCGCCCCTAAAATAAAATTTTTAAAAAACAAAACGAAGAGCAGTGGGAGAAGAGAGACATTTAACATTTAAAAGTATCCTGTTCTGTGCTTTTCATCACTGAGAGCGATTGATTGAACATGATAATGACCATGTGAATCAAGTGAACCTACATTCTGCCTTTTTTTTAAAGATTTATGTATTTACTTGGGGGGGAGGGGAAGAGGGAGAAAATCTCCAGCAGACTCCATGCTGAGGGTGGAGCCTGGCCCGGGGCTCAATCTCTAAACCCCGAGATCACTACCTGAGCTGAAACCCAAGAGTCGGAGGCTTAACGGACCATGCCCCCCAGACGCCCCTACATTCTGTCTTTTTACCTTGCCCTCATACCCTAATGTCAGAGAACCTGGTGATAAACAGCTAGACATTTTTTTGATAGTAAGTGATGTCACTTGTAGGGTTTGGTTTGGTTGGTTTTTGGTCTTGTGTTTTAAGATTTTATTTTAGAGGGAGCGTGCCCGGGTGGGGGCAGAGGCAGAGGGGGAGAGAGAATCTCAAGCCGACTCTGCTCTCAGCCTGGGGCCCGATGTAGGGCTCAATCTCACGACCCTGAGATCATGACCTAAGACGAAATCAAGAGTCAGACGCTTAACTGCCTGAGCCACCCAGACGCCCCTTTGGTCTTGTTTCTTAATACTGGTGGAAAGGTAAGAGTTGAACAAGCCAGTTTTCACTTCGGAAAGTCCTATTGTTACTGCCTTTTGTGAAACATTTTGATGGAGAAGCAGGACATTTCAGTCAGCATGGAAAACTTTGGGGCATCTTTATTTTCTGCTTTCAGCACCACAGTGGTTGAAGACCAACCAGTTTGGGCCTCTGGGCACTTGACCCTTGTGTAAGAGGCAAGGACAATAAAAACTCAAAACAGCATGATTTAGAGTTTGTCAGCGTTGTTATCAAGAACTAAGGTAGGAGTTCAAGGAAAAGGTAAGAATCTGAGGCCAGAGCGATAGAATCAACAACCCCGCAGAGAATCTCTCCTGCCAGGCACTTGTGAGTTAACCTGGGAGGAGCACAGCCTGGTTGCATTATGGAGTGCTTGTGCCTCGGAGAAATGGAAGGTCAGGCTAGCTGTGTAAACTGGAACCAGGCAGCAAGGGACCCAGGATGCCAAGTTGAAGTATAATTTATACCTCTGAAGGGTTCATGCCACGTGAAAATATATCAGCTGCATGTTCTGTATCAGTTGATCCTTTATTATAGATCATTGTGGCAAAGAATAGAATTGGGAAGATGAATTAAGAAATTAACGACAGTCGTTGAGGTTTGAGATACTCAGGACTAACTTGATGGCAGTGGGACAAAGGGAGAAGACCTTCCAAAAAATCAATAGGATTTGGTGTTTGGGATGTAGGAGATTAATTATGGGGGTCAGTATTCCTTTCTTTTAACCTGTTGGATTTGTGATGATAGTAAGACATTCAAGTAGAGATGTCCTACATTCTTTGAACACGTATTTATTTATTGAGGGCCAACTCTCTGCAGACTGAACCAGGCTCTGGGGATACCTGGGGATCAAAACTGACAAGGAGGGCTCCTGGGTGGCTCAGTTGGTTAAGCGACTGCCTTCGGCTCAGGTCATGATCCTGGAGTCCCGGGATCGAGTCCCGCATCGGGCTCCCTGCTCAGCAGGGAGTCTGCTTCTCCCTCTGACCCTCCCCCCTCTCATGTGCTCTCTCTCTCTCACTCTCTCAAATAAATGAATAAATAAAATCTTAAAAAAAAATAAAACAAACAAAAAACAAAAAAAAACTGACAAGGATTCCTGTCCTCGTGGCGCTTACTGTCTAGTGGGCGAGGCCGACAAAAATCACATTGCTGTGATTAGAACTTGCCTTCGAACAGGCCATGGGATTAGGGTAAAGGGCTGGGAGTACATGTGAAGAACTGAAAGGCCAGCAGAGCGGGAGCAAAGAGTGAGGAGAGAGCAGTGAGAATGAGGGGCTGGAGGGGAAGGCAGGAGCCCGGCTGGAGGGTGAAGGCTGGGGCATCAGACTCAAGTCAGGGTCGCCGTGTTGCTGGTTAACAGGAAATGTGTAGGGTGGACAGAAAGCAGAACTCTGAGAAGTGGTGGGAGGAGAAGCAAGGAAGCATGACAAGAAGGCAGTTTGAGAAGTGGGAGTGGAACCAGGCAGGTGAATGCTGAGTCAGGAATGGGGAATATTCCTAACAGGCTGAAAAGGAGCACCGGCTCTGGGTTTGGTGCCATTGGGTTTGGCGCCGTTGGGTTTGGCATCGCAGATTCTGGTGACCTTCAGGCAGAAACAGGATTTCTGGCGACTGAGGAGAAAGACTGGGTGGTTAAGAAATTGGAGAAGCTGCTAATGAAAGCACTTTTCATAGTTCTAAAATGTATTTGCCCACATACACATTTTTACTCTGCTAAAATAATCAATCTTATGGTGTGTTTCAGATGAAAAAAAAGATATTGACCATGAGACAGTGGTTGAAGAGCAGATCATTGGAGAGAACTCCCCTCCTGATTATTCAGAGTATATGACAGGGAAGAAGCTTCCTCCTGGAGGGATACCTGGCATTGACCTCTCAGACCCCAAACAACTGGCAGAATTTGCTAGGTAAGCCCTAAGAATTTCCTTTCTTTCTCATTATAGAAAGTACTTAGAGTCAGCAGCTGTGTTCTTTGAGTCTAAGTTACAGTGGTGGCTCATAGTCTTGCTCCAGGGAAACTTGTAAAAACAAAAGCAGTTCATTTTGTTTGTAGGGGTAACTGCACTATTAATGGGCGTGGCACCATTTTAGATCCTTGCTGACAGTGAGATGAAGCAACTACTTCTTAATTCCGTAGTTGATTTTGCTTGTGAATAAATAAACTTGCATAGAATTGGTTTGGAAATGGGTATCTTTACACTAGCTGCTAGCGGTTGGAGGGCGCTGTGCTGGAGCAAGCTGCGGGGGCCTGGGTTGGAGCTGGGCGGGCACAGCTGACCACTGGGAAGGAGTCATCAGTTCATATTTCAGTGTGTCCTCAGTTAAGCTCCCAGGGTTTTGTTCATTGAAGCGGGCATCAAATATTTATGGCGGGGGGGCGCCTGGGTGGCTCAGTTGGTTAAGCGACTGCCTTCGGCTCGGGTCATGATCCTGGAGTCCCGGGATCGAGTCCCGCATCGGGCTCCCTGCTCGGCAGGGAGTCTGCTTCTCCCTCAGACCCTCCCCCCTCTCATGCTCGCTCTACCTCATTCTCTCTCTCAAATAAATAAATAAAAATCTTAAAAAAAAAAAAAAAATTTATGGCGGGGACCCCTGTGACTGGCCACGGTGAGCAGTCAGGAAGATCTGGACCCACCAGAGGCTTGTTTGGCCTGAAGTGGGCTGGGCTCCCACAGAAGCCTCTGCCCCCTTTTGTAGTATTTATTTCCCAGCATCATTGGGCAGTTTCTACGAGGACATGAGAACACACTCAAAGACAGTTTTAAATAAAATGAAGTGAATTCATAAACTCTGGAGCAGAAGGATGACTTCTTTTCCCACCCTGAGGTTGAATGGAGCCTGGAATAGTCAGGAAATTTAGGCAAGGGCAGGATGAGGAAGAGAGACATCTTTGTGATCCCACACCTTCTAGGAACAGAGAGGGGATCCTTGTCTGTCTTTTTCTTGAGAGCAGAGTGGAGTAGATAAGAGCTGGAGGCCTGGTGTGTCCTGGTTTCTCCCAGCCCTGCCCAAAACAAGGTGGGTCCTGCCATTGGGAGCCTCAGTTTCCCCATGTGTCAGATGGGTGTCAGAGTCAGAGGTGTTGTAATAAAGGGGTATGTACCCTTTTCTCCTATCCCATGAAACTGCCGCCACAGGGAATCTACACGTGAGTCTATTTCTGATTGATCACGGCTGAACAAAAAAAAGTTAAGGCTTCTGTCCTTTTGTGAATGACATTATGTCTCCCAGCTTTTGTTGCCTTTCATATTTTAAATACGGTATGCTACTCAAATGTTACTCCGTTCCCCACCCCCCCAATACAAATAAAAATGGAATCTGTAGATAGAGTCAGCAGTGAGGTTAGAGTTTTGGGGCAGATTGAGTCAAATTGTGTGCCAATGTTTAGTATTGTCATGTGTTTTTAAAGTTAGTCATCCCTTGTTATCGTACTTGGAATTTAGCGAGGGTAGAGGATGCTGTCCCCAGGGGTAGACCAACGAACGAAGGAGTCAAGGAAAGCCTTGCAGAGGCGGTGGCGTCTGACGTGAGCCTTGAAAAACACTGAGATTTGAGGGGGCAGGTGGGGTTCTCATGGTGGGCCTAATGCTAGTGTGGCATGAGTTTGGTGGAAAGGAAGGGACTCAACCCCCATCGGATATACGTTCAGAAAAGGATAAGTAGGTTCGGCTGGGAATTCGGAGGCTCACAGGGAGACAGTTGGAGTGTAAGAGTTCTCTGAATACCGGGCCCACATCTGGGAATGTTTTCAGTGTGCGGTGGGCAGCTGCCAGAGGTGTGTGAGCGGTAGAGAAGGGGCTCTGTGATCAGAGGTTGGCTTTGAGAGAAGGACACATCCTCTGTGTCCAGGGTGGGTCGGCGAAGGGCCAGACAGGGAGTGGGAGAGGTCACGAAGGCCTGAGCTGGGATTGTGGCGGCCAGATGGTGAAAGAATAAATGAGATGAGGGTGGCAGGAGATGAGATTGAGAACCAGACCGGCTGTGTGTCTCCGGGAAGGAGGACTCAGAGTGGAAGTTGAATGCTTCGCGCCTCAGGTGGCACGAGATTGGGAGAGGGTGCTGGTTTGGGGTTCAGGGTGGGCATTGTTTGGCTTTAGATGGTAATGAATCATCCCTGTTGGGCCCGACGTGGTTTCAGGAAGTACATCAGGGCTAGACTCATCTGCTGCACTGTGGCTGAGGCCGAAAGTGGCCCAGACGTGCACGCTCTGGGAGGCCTGTTGCCGAGAGGCCGGTCTTGGGAAAACTCTGTGAGCGGAGGGTAAGGGAACCAGCAACAGGGCACAGGGCTCATTCAGACAGACGGTGTGGCTCAGGGAAGTACATACAGCGTCATAAAAGCCAGGGGAGTGCTCAGAAGGTCCAAGAGAGGGACCTCTGCTCTCTCAGTTATACTTTGCGGAGTGATTTCAGTGGAGGAGCAGAGAGAGGGCTGAGGTAGGATGTTCCAGAGAGCAGGAACATGGGGGTGGCGAGCAGGAGTGATGAGGTGTTGGTGACCCACCCTTGGTGGTGTTCACCCTCATTGCTGAATTGGGGCAGCTGATCTGGAAGCTTGTCCACAGTTCCCTGAACAGAAAATCTGGGGTGTTGGCCCTGCACTCGGGAGGTGCGTGTCACCGTTGTCGAATAGAAGCTTCTGCTTGTTTCCCAAGTGGCCTCGAGCCTGCCTCAGGGCTGCCTTCAACCCTACTAGACCTGAATGAGCCTTTTCTTCACCAGCAGTAGATAATTAGAAGACCGCGGAGTCACGTTTTGAGATTTGTGAGGAAAAGTTACTGTAAACATAGAAATCCCTATCCAGCAGAGCTGTTGGTCAACTACAAGGCATAAAAGTGGCAATTGTAGACACATAAGGATTTGTTTTATGTTTCACTTACCCTTTCTGAGGGGGTTACTGGAGGATATACTCCAGGAAGACGAGGACGTACATCAAAAGGAAGCCTTCCTAAAGAACCTGGCGAACAGAGAATCAGGCTGGAAACCCATTCAGTTGAGAACAGAAAGTCAGTGAATTGTAGGGCTTTCTTCAGGAAAAGTTGAGTTCATTCAGCGGTGCACAGAATGAGTAAGAAGCCAGAAGGTCTTGGTGGTATGGGAAAGAGTTTTCTAAAAAGGAAAAGATAATCAGAAACCCTCTGAAGAGAGAGGCAGTGCTAGTAAGAAAGCCGTGGCCTAAAAGTGGGCATAAATTTGATGATGGTTGAAGTGCATTGAACTTGTTTGGCCTGACTCTGCAAGTCTTTCCTTGGTCCTGAAGCGACTGTGTTGGACTACTCACAGAGCAAGAAATGCGATCCTAGCACACAGTTAACATTCTACAGTAGGCGATCTGTTTCCATAATCATCTGAATATAGTGTGTGTTTCTTTTCTAATCATCCTGTTAAAGATTCCATTTTGTGTACAGAATAGAATGAGATCTTGCTCATCCTGACAGTGTATACAAAGTGAGGGTAGAGGGTTGGGCTCCCGCTCAACCCCGTTGTTCTTAGTATCCTGGAACAGATCACGGAAAACTATCAAGTCTCTAACTGGACGGTGGTGGTGGTGAGAGGTACTGGAGCTTGGAATGCCCTCTTTTCTTAGATCTTTGCGTTTTGAAAATGTGTGTAACCAACCGCTGAAGAGGATTTTCCAGGGGCCCCCGGCATTGGTGATTGGGACTCTGAAAGCTAAAGACAAAGAGGCACCAAGTTTCAAATTGTTAGGGGCCAGACCCTATCTTCTTCTCTTGTAAAGACCCACAGAACCCCCTTTATCCACCTCCACTCCATGGCTCAGCTGTTGGCTTGAGGTAGCGTGTTAGCTGCTTTTCCCTCTCTCCTGTGCTGGGGAGAGGGGGTTCTGCACTGGACTTGGAACTGACCAAAGAGTGGTTCGGGTTCCTGCCGCACCGAGCCTAGAGAATCGGTTAGGAGTAAGTAAATCAGTTACATGGGGGAGGGGGGCAAGTATAAGAAATAAGGACTTTTCATCTGAAAGTCCTGGTATTGGGGGAGGGGGGGATTTTGTTCTTTTTTAAATACTTCAAAATGTGGCCAGTGGGTGGGACCTGGTGAGTTCTTGTTCCTGATTAAATGAACAGCCTTTGTGCTCTTTTCATTAACTACAGTTAGCCCTTCGGAAACTTCCGGTCTAGAAAGATCAGAATTAAGAGTGGTTAGGTCAGTCACAAGCTGGTTAATTTAGTTGTCGTCCACCACCCACCCTGAGACTTTCGCAGGAGTAGCGTAAAGATGAGCTGGTGGAGCGGAGCTGGAAGGACCGTCAGGAAAATGTGCTGTCTCCATAGGAGATACTTTGGCGAACTTAGTCTCGTTTGTCTGAGGCATCGCTCTTCGTTGCACCAAGAAGGGAGGGGAGTTGCGGTTGCAGAGGGGAGCTGGGTTCCAGGAACTTCTGCCCCCAACACAGGTCCCCATCAGGGTTCTAGGCTGAAGGCGACTAAGCTTATCGTTTTGCTATGAACAGGACTCCCTTCATTTGGGAATCTCTGATTTAAAAACGGTTCATCTCGGCGTCTGGGACATTGAGCTTTAACTTACAACTCTGGTTTCGCCCTGCTCCAAGTGGTGCCAGGAGGTTCCTGCAGATTTTTGGTCCTGGAGTCCAGCCTTTACAGTGCCGCCCCCACCCCCCGGGTGCGGAGTGAGCCCGGGCAAACCCAGCGGCCGGGCCGCGTGCAGCGTGCGGAGTGCTCGCCGCTTCCCATTGAACAGGAAGCTTCTCTTGTTGCGTACCTGGCTCCTCCTCGTACTTTGTAATCTACCGAAGGTGCCTTTCTACTCGACTTGTGCCGTTTTTCTCTAGTCTCTCAGCCCTTTAGTTGAAAACGGTGGCTTGGAGCACCAGAACCTTCTGGACTGTTAAGTACAACTGGCTTTTTTTTTTTTTTAGGAATGAACTCATTTTAGCCAGGCGCATTTAACACACAGCTGGGGATAAGAATAGCTGTCATTCCCCGATAGCTTCACGTGCATCCTTTCTTTGAGTCTTGGCAGCTACAAAGCAGGTAGCATTCCATCTTTTTACAGAGTGAGAAACTGAGGCTGAGAAGTTCAGTGATTTGCTCAAGGTCGTGCAGCTGGTAGGAGTCGGCGCCAAGCCCGGCCCTATGCCCCCCACTACCGCCAGTGCCTCTGCCGCCAATGGCGTCCTGTGTAAAGTCTCCCAGTTGAGGGAAAACTCAAATCTTGGTTATTCTGAATAGTTGGGCATGTTGAAGAGATACTCCAAGTAGCAGTATATGATTTTAGGCTTTTTTAAAATTACTTTTTTAGGATTTCAAATACTTTTTTTTATTGTGTAGGTTATGTATCAGTTGGTGCCATGAAGATTTTAATTTTAGTCTTTACTCATAAAAAAACAAAAACAAAACCCACTTTCAATCTAGTTTTTGGAAAATGACCTTTTCAATGTTTGCCTTCAAGTAAAATATAAAAGGCACCAACAACACACACTGCCTCATTTGCCACTCTGGTGAAGAAGGAGGATTTGCCAAGGAGCTTAAGAGTGGCTGCAGTTAAACCTTTCACTTCCTTCTTGTGTCCAAGGGTGTTTGTCCAAGTACATTTTAAACTTTCATTCTGAAATCAATTACATGCTACCTGCTGGCACACATTTTGCAAATGACATTTTAAGGAAAAATACCACTTAATGATAACATTTAATAAATCAAGAGTTTGGTAAATGGTACTTGGGACTGTGCCCTTTAATTTTGTGTCTATTTGAAAATTTCCATGATAAAAAGTTTTCAAAAACCAAGTTCCTGGGAATAAATTTAAGAAAATGTCAGGGGTGGGCTCACTCCATGAGGTGCTGCAGCAGGCACCTCCCTGACATGGACACCCCACCCTGGAGCCCCAGATGGGTGGGCCAGGAAGCGGTTGTCTGTGCGACTTCTCTGTCAGCCCAGCGGACATTTTTTAAAGTTGGTTTATTAACATAATTTGCAAACAATAAAATTCACCCTCTTTAGGTGAGTACCACTCTTGCGAATTTGGACAGGATCATGTAGCCGCGTCTGCAGTCGAGAGAGACATAGAATATTTGAGTGTAATCATCAAGGAGTAAATGTCGTTATTCATTGGGAAGACGGAAGCCTGGTTCTTAATATACCCTTTTTTTCTTATGAATACTTGATTGGAGTAGAACCCATTCATGTGAATCACTGTTGTTTTCCAAACTCTGATCTAACCTCCAGGTGGCGCAGTGGCACTAAATTTTTGTCCTACAAAGGTTCTGTGAGCTCAGACCAGCTCCAGGGTTTAATGGTGTTTCAGATAACAGGCCAGCTCAAAGCCCTGTGCACAACAGGCATTTAGAAAATATTTGCTTACTGGTGGGGTGATCCCCCAAGTAGAAGGAAGGAGGGGTGTCTACAGGGTTGGAACGGGGGCAGATACCAAGCTGAAAATGTTCTCAGAACTTAAAGTAGGAAATTCATACCGTCTTGAACAGACTTCCTTAGAAGTAAGTTCTAGTCGCCAGAGAAATTGGTTCACCAATGCTCCTCGAGGGATGGAGAGTTTAACTAGATGACTTTGTCAGCTCAGGTTTTATAAAACAAAATCTTCAGGTCATCCTTTTCCCAGATCAAGGGTGAAGAAGGACCTTTGCACTAGGGCTTTGCTAACCTAAAGATGACCGCAGAAATCTTTTGTGATGAGAGAGTGCTGGTAAGTTAGCTCTTACTGGTAAGGCATCCCTGACCTCGTGGCTCGTTTGTTAGCTGTGCACTCTCACGTAGGGCAGTGAGGTGGTAGACGGGACAGAAGGAGCGTCTGTCTCGAAGATGTAAATCTTTTTTTCTAGTCTCTCTAGGAACTTTTAATCTCTCACCCCTCTACCACACACAGATCTGTAGGGAGTATTTGGAGAGAAAGTTTTGACAAAAGACCAAAGGTTGGTTCAGTGGAAATAGCAGGTAGGTAAGCTACCAAATCAGCAAGCTCTCTGGGTAGTGAGTCCGCATGGGGTTCCTGTTACACCCCGGTCCCAAAGCAGGGCTGGAAATCTCTGTCGTTCTGTTTTGTTTTTTTTTAAATGCTCTCATTATTTGAAAAACGGTAACCTCCCTCCCACCCCCACCATCAAAAGTAGTAGTATGATAAAATTCAACAGTGGGAAAGGGTATGGGGTGTTCCCACCTGTCCACCAGTCCCTGGGGGCTCTTCCCCAAAACACCAGTATCAAGTTCATTTACTATGTTTCTTTCCAGAGATAATGTATATAAATGATTTTCTGTTTACAAGGACTCTTCTGTGCCCTTTTAAAAAATTATCTCTCCTAAAGATAATGTCTGTCAGTATGAAGTGAACCCTCCCTCCTTTTTTTTAAGGGGTTTTGTAGGGATTTGTGTTTAAGACCCTCCCCCATTTGCTGCTTCCTTTTCACAAGGTGTCTTTGTTACCACAGCAGCTGCTCCTGGATACCTTGCTTTGCTCCCACTAAGAGATTCCTCTGTGGTTCGGGCTGGTGGTCTTTCGTGTTATTTCAAGAGCTTGGAGGAAAGAGCAGATATTTGAAGTGCACAGACCTCAGTGCCGGCCTGAGCTGCCCTGGCTCGCTCGCTGCTCTCTGAGCACCAGCACCCACACCTGTGAAATGGGAAGGGTGCTTCCCAGTCACGGGTGGTACTCAGGGAATGTGGTCTCATCCTTTCCCTCCTGGATGCCACCTATAACCGTAGTTGTTTGTATCTGTAAGGAAAACATTGTAGGGACTATATGATTTATGCCAGATGAGTCTACCCACGCCTACAAATCTCTCTCTCTCTCTCTTTTCTTTTTTTTTTTTTTTTCTTTTTGGTAAGAATGAAGCCAAGAAAAATTAAAGAAGATGACGCTCCAAGGACAATAGCTTGCCCTCATAAAGTAAGTAATGCTAGGGGAAAAGTGTTTGTCAAACTGCCAATGAAGATTTAGAGAGCTCATAAGCAATCTGCACTTTTATTTCCATCTAACAATTAAGTGAGGAACTAAAGTCTTTGTTTTCTAAACTCAAGAGGCTGTATTTGTGATGTAAGTTTTGTTGTTCAGTAAAGGCCACTTAAATTTAAATACCGTTAATGGGGCTACTGTAGGGCGCCAGTGTTTTTGCTCTTACTGTATATTGAATATACAATGTTAGGATTTTATTTCTTCCTTTTGGATCATGAACAAGTCAATCTTAAGACATTGGGTGGTGTCTCACCCGTGGACCTTTGTGGGGCTGAAAGCTCATTATGGAAATTTGGAAATTATTTTGGATGCTGCTAAAGTAAGCCTAATAAAACTGCATCTCTCACAGTTTTCTTAATTTGCCCTGCTAACTGTGTGTTACTACAGGGGTGCTTAATTGTTTTCAAAATGTGGCTAGTCTTCCAAAGGAAAGGATCACCTAAAAAGTATTTTGAGGTGTTGGTTGGGTCTGTTTCACACTTAATTGGATGGATGTAAAACTAACAGAAAAAGAAGTATCACGGAGGTGGGGAGAAAGTTTTAATGGGATAAAGAATTTTTAAAAATCAGTAATTGAAGAAGGATGAGTTTCATTTGGCGATGTCCTTCTAATGACCACTCACAGGTTCTTTGTGTGGTTTTTCAAAACGCTTAGTGAATGGAGATTTTGAGACGTAAAACAAGTTCCTTTGGGGGCCAACACGTAAAGAAGCATCTGAAAACAGTTAGGCCCTAAGTGTCTGTCCTCCCTGTAGCTTCTCTGTGTACTTCTTTTCCAAATTTACATTTTAAAAAAAATTCCATTTGCTAAATGGAAACACAGCCTGGGGGTCAAGGTGCCAAAGCCGCGGCTTCCCCTCCCTCGTGCCTGTGAGGCTGTCGTCCTGTCCACTCATCCCCCACTCGCTCCATCCCTGGACAGCAACTGCAGAAGAAGTTGGGAAGGCCATGCTTGTCCTGAGCAGTGCACGCCCGTCCGCGCCCCGCTCCCCGCTCCGGCGTCCGTGTGCCTGCTTCCTTTCCTGGTGTCTCACAAAATCAATTTCTTCTGTAGTTGCCATTCCTTGGAGACCCTCTTGCTTCTTTCTCTGTCAAGAAGGGGAAAGAGGCAAAGAGAGAAGAGGGAACAGTAGGCGATGGAGAGTGACAGCCCATTCTTGCAGCCCAGAATATGGGGCCCACCAAAGGTAGTGGTGGACTGCTCTCCTTTCAACCCCATTTGTTTACCAGGGCTTCTGCTACTTCAGCTGGGCACAGAGTTGGGGGAGGCAGCTGTGGTGTGGCTGGAAGCCAGGCTGCTGGGTTCTACCCCTGGCTCGGCTCCTACGAGCAGTGTGACCTTGGGCAAGTCTCCTTAAAGACATCTCTGAGCCTCAGTTTCCTGATCTGTAACACGAGGGTTTGCATTAAACGAGAAGGCCTTCTCCAGCTGTCTGGTTTTTGTCTTAAGTCATTTAATATTTCTCCTGTTGATATTGAGTAAAACGTAAGTGGCAGGGGGGCCGGGGGTGGTTTTGTTTCTTGGGTCAGTGAAGGCTGTTTTAAGTGGTTGAATTCTTTGTTAACAGTTTGCAGTGTGAACCACTAAGCTTCTCTCTCTGTTTGAAGGGCTGCACAAAGATGTTCAGGGATAACTCTGCCATGCGAAAGCACCTGCACACCCACGGCCCCCGAGTCCACGTCTGTGCAGAGTGTGGCAAAGCTTTTGTTGAGAGCTCAAAACTAAAACGACACCAACTGGTTCATACTGGAGAGAAGCCCTTTCAGGTAGAGCTCGTCCCTTCCCCCTCCCCACACCACCCGGCAAGTGTAGGCGGGGCTGCGGGCACTGGAGGGCCGGAGAGACGCTGCTCTCGGTGCTCCCAGTGCTGCTCTCGGTGCTCCCAGTGCTCCGTAGGGAGAAACCAAAACGGTGTCCCGTTGGTGCGGCCGCAAGGGCTGCCCCGGCACTTGCCTTCCCCGTGTGCAGCGTCTCTGGTCCTGGAGACGGGGGGACAGGGTGTATCGGGGTGTTGACGGGGTGTACTTTGTATCAGGAGGAAAACTGGATTGCTCACGAGCAAGCCTAAAACTGCATTTCTAGTGCATTCACTGTGGGATTGAAGCAGTTGATTTTCGGTAGTCGATGGAAGTATATCGAATTACTAATTGACGGGGGAACTTCCAAAATTTTACTGAACGGAGTAAGTATAGGTGATGTTTTGTCTTGTTTTTAGAAACCCATCACAAGTGAACAAACTAGCAATGCAGGTCTCGATTTAACACGGTTCTTTTTGATACCTGACACCAGAAACCTTCCTAATCGATTGTATTTCATTATTTGAAACATTGACATAAGTACCAAGACCGTAACAAGATCCCGAGGAAGATTCTTGGTGTTTTGCCAAGTGTGTCTCTTACCCCGTATTTAAAATAATTCCTGAGTGCTGTGCCTGGGTTTCCAAGTGGTCCGCATGCAGAGTTCGAGCCCCCCGCCCGCCTGTGCTGGGGTGGGACTGGCCCCGGGACTGTCGCGTTTCCCCGGAGCGGGGAGGACGAGGTGTGCGGCCCAAGAGGCGGGCTGTTTGCCGCCTGCCACCCCGCCCCGTCGGCCCCGGCACGGTCACTGAGCTGGGCTCTCTCTGGTCTTTCCTCGACAGTGCACGTTCGAAGGCTGCGGGAAACGCTTTTCACTGGACTTCAATTTGCGCACACACGTGCGAATCCATACCGGGGACAGGCCCTATGTGTGCCCCTTCGACGGCTGTAATAAGAAGTTTGCTCAGTCAACTAACCTGAAATCTCACATCTTAACACATGCTAAGGCCAAAAACAACCAGTGAGAGGAAGATGGAGAAGACCCTTCTCGACCCCGGGGAGCATCTTCCAGGAGTGTGATTGGGAATAAATAGGCCTCTCCTTTGTATATTGTTTCTAGGAAAGAATTTTAAAAATGAATCCTACACACCTAAGGGACATGTTTTGATAAAGTAGTAAAAATTTAAAAAAAAAAACTTTAATAAGATGACATTGCTAAGATGCTCTATCTTGCTCTGTAATCTCGTTTCAAAAACACGGTGTTTTTGTAAAGTGTGGTCCCAGCAGGAGGACAATTCATGAACTTCGCATCAAAAGACAATTCTTTATACAACAGTGCTAAAAATGGGACTTCTTTTCACATTCTTATAAATATGGAGCTCACCTGTTGCTTACAATTTTTTTAATTTTGTATTTTCCAAGTGTGCATATTGTACACTTTTTGGGGATATGCTTAGTAATGCTATGTGTGATTTTTCTGGAGGTTGATAACTTTGCTTGCAGTAGATTTTCTTTAAAAGAATGGGCAGTTACATGCATACTTCAAAAGTATTTTCCTGTAAAAAAAAAAGTTATATAGGTTTTGTTTGCTCTCTTAATTTTGGTTGTATTCTTTGATGTTAACACATTTTGTATAATTGTATCGTATAGCTGTATTGAATCATGTAGTATCAGATATTAGATGTGATTTAATAGTGTTAATCAATTTAAACCCATTTTAGTCACTTTTTTTTTTCTGAAAAATACTGCCAGATGCTGATGTTCAGTGTAATTTCTTTGCCTGTTCAGTTACAGAAAGTGGTGCTCAGTTGTAGAATGTATTGTACCTTTTACCACCTGATGTGTACACCCCATGTGACAGAAAAGGGCAACAATAAAACAGCAGTCCTACAGAAAGAATACGGCAGAAAAAGATCTGTAAGCACAGTCTGATTTCCTTTTGTTGTCCAGAATAATTACAATTCTCGAGCCTCCCAGAAATTGGAAGCTAAATAAAGCAACTCAAGTTTCCTTTATTTTGCACTCAACTACAGTGACTTGTGATTGCAGCGGTGCATAGATGTTTCAGGACGTCCTACGCGTGCTGAATTCTGGGAGAGAGTAGGTGACAGGCATCCCGAGTTAAGGAACTACCTCAGAGTACCCCGAACCGGGCCCGTTGGTGGTAGGATTTTGATGTTGGCTCCCCCCCCACCCCCCCCAGCAGAAGTGCGACTGGAGCAGTTGTGCCCGGCCTGTGTGCGTGCTCTCAAGGTAAGCTGTCGCCCGGACGGGGCGCGAGCAGAGGGGAGACCCGGGGGCACTTGCCGGCGCGGGCTGCCTTCACGGCGGCCCCAGCGGGTCCTTGGCTGGCCTGACGGGAAGCGCTGAGGGTTCTCCTTGGCTGTTGGTCGGAGAGCCTTGCTGGCCCACGTGGCAGCCGCGTGCCCGTGCCTTCGTTTTCCTGCTTCTCCCTGGATACTGAGCGCAGACCGGCAGGGCCATTCGATGATGAAGAATACTGTACTCAGTGAGTACTTGACCTCTCACATTGTGACCTCCTAAGTGTTCGACTACAATTTTTGCATTTTACTTAGAGTCCAATATCACACTCGTGAGACTATTGTATAAACTGCCACGATACAGCAAAAATGCCATTTATTCAGAGCGCAGTCAGCCGTGTGTGCGCTGCGTGCTTGGCCCTGCGGGGCTGGTGACGAGCCAGCTACCGTCTGAGGTGTGTGTCCCACGTGTCCAGGACACCGTCGGGTCAAGAGCGCAGCCCCGTCCCTCTCAGCTTCTCCATCGGTCCCGTACAGGAGGATTGGCGACCTAATAACAGGGACCCTGTGGCTCTCCGGAATTTTGAAGTGCCTTCTGAGTCCTAAATGACAAATTTAACTTGAGACACTTACTTGTTCGGAATCTGGTATCCATTGGGTAGTTTGGTGGAACGGAGTTAATCCGAAGACCCCAGCTGTTCTCGGGATAAGCCCGGCTTTGCTGTATCTGGCAGGCAGGAGAGAGGTAAGCCGGTGGCGGGGGCCATCGAAGCTGCGCGCCCCGGCGCCATCGCGTGCCTCTCTGACTAGACCTGGGGCGGGGGCCCTACCTCCCCACCCCAGCAGGTGAGCAGTCTCTGGGTGCTGGCCGCCTCAGGAGGCCGGGGCCGCGCCACCCTCGCCCAGCACCGCCACACGGGAGCCCGGGACTGGCGCCATCCCCGGGACTGGTGCCGTGGGGTGGTGTCGCCCGCAGCCCCCGCAGAGCCACACCGTGAGCTAGAGAAGCCAGGCTCCCGTGTGGAGCGACCCCCCCCCTCCCCCCCCCCCCCCCCCCGTGCCTTGATCCCTTGGGGGATGCCTTGGTCATCTCTTCCGCCCCCTCTGCCCCCTCTGCCCCCTCTGTCTCTGAGGGGAACAGCTGTCGCTCCCCAGGCCCCTTTGTCCGTGTGTCTTTCACGGCCCGCAGAGTTCATCTCTGACAGGAATTGAAGTGGGGGCTTGAAGGCGGTGGAATGTCCCAGGTTCCCGGTTGGCGGGCGCTCTCCGTTCCCAGTAGTGTTGGAAGCTCCTCAGGGAGCGGCAGTGAAAGAGGAGCCGTTGTCCTCATTGGCTGTAACCGAAACCCGTCGTGCTTGTGGTTAGAATTTACAGTTTTGCTGAAGATGTAATTTACTGCAGTTTGAAGTGGTGGTCTAACAGTCCCTTGTCTTGAGGATTAACCTGATTTATAAGTGATACTGACAGACATATTTTCTTACATCCTAACTGAAATAAATGCATGTTTCTAGCATATGTAATATAAAAGCTCCAGAGGATAAGTTTACATTTAACAAGATGTTGTTTTCTATTTTTGGATTTCTTATTATTTTCCCCCCTTTTTTGGTAGTGGGGGTTTAGGGGGAAGCATAATATTTGTATAAAGAACTGTCACCCCAGAGTGACATTTATTTTCCAAGGTGACATTGAACTCACGCTGTTGGTTTCATATGGTGTTTGTGTGCTATGCCTAGATTCAAGGCCTGAGGATTTGAGGAAAATGAAGATTTTTTCCTCCGTTTGGTTTTCATGTGCAGGTTCTTTTAAATGTCACTTACTTCGCTGAATTTGAGTCAAGCAAGGCCCTTTGACAGAGTATCTCGATGCCTGCCAGCGTTTCCAAGCGGAGTTCTAGATGGTTTCTTCACAGATAGAGGAGAGAGAGTCCCTTCCATTCAGCAAGAACCCAGAGACTCTGCGGGCTGCCTGAGGGGTCGCCGCAGTGCGGTGGGCAGGGGGTCGGGGGGGGCGGTCACTGCTGCCCCCGCCCTGCCCAGCAAAACCTGGCTGTCCTCACGCACCTCGCAATTTATGTCCGTGGCGCCGGAACACCTGGCCCCCTCCCACATTTTTGAGTTGGAAACCTGATGATTCTACCCCGCGCTGCAGGCAGAGAGAATTGATGGCTTCTTGTCTGACTCCTCTGTGGCCTGGGATCAGCAGGGCTCAGGAAAGCCGTGTTGTGAATCTTGGATTCCTTAAGTTCCTTCTGTTTTCTGGACATCTGACCACCAGCAAGAGCAAGGATCCCAAGAGGTCAGTATAGTGGGAGAGCAGAAGCTGTTCACAGGCGTCCCCTTCATGCCCTGGCCCTGCCCTGAGGCTTCCTCCTCAGCTGTTCTGCTGGCCCTTGGAAGCCAGAGGCCTGCCTGTCCCGGGATGGCCCCAGGCCCCGGGCGCTTGTCTGACTTTGTAGCCCGTGTCCCGGCTCCCATTGGCATTAGTGGAAGTCTAGCAGGTCGTGGCAGGTGCATGCCACCGGAACTCCAAGCTCTGCTTCCTTGCAGCTCCGGTCATGCACGCCATAGCCTGCGCTTGGACCTTTACAGAAGGTCCTCGGCGCCTTCAGAATCCCTCTCGCCTGCGCAGACGCAGCTGAATGTCTGGCTAGGTCTCCTGCACCCTAACTTACTGGCCTTGGCCAACTTGGTTACTGCTCACGTTGTGCTCAGGTTCCCTGGTTGCATGAAGACGATGTGAGTGCAGGCCCTTTAGAGCCGCGGCATCGGGCTTCTAGAAGGAGGCCGGGCCCTCCACAAGTGGCGAAGTGGGGCTACCTGTGGCTGGAAGGCTGCCTGCATCCTCTCCAGGCCGGAGCGGTTAGCAGGGCTTTGGAGAGGATGTCTAAGCTGGAACCGTGCGGAGACGTGGGAGGGGTGGGTGGCGTGCTGTTCACACACTTTCTCCGGTCCCCTTATCAGAACCGGAAGGGAATGTTGAACGTGCACATGGGCATTAGTTTAGGTCAGCAGGCAAATCGAGCTTACTGCAGTCCCCCGGCTCCCCATGTTTCTGACCAGCGTTCTGGGAGTCTGCGGGGGGGGGGGTGGTAGTACCACGTTCATCTAAGTCACAGTGATTGATTTTCCACAAAGTGGCAAGTTTGATCAAATTGCTTTTCCTTCAAGACCCTCAGACGCCGGAAGAGACAGCATCGGGGTGTTGCAGGGAGGGGGGCGGTTGCCGGGCTGCTGTGTTCTGTTTGCTGCTGTCTGGGGGCCGCACAACGTCTGCATACGGAGTGGAGGGGAAGGGGCATCAGTACCAAACAGAATAACCTTTTTTCTACGACATCCATACTTGTTACGAGGCTCTGTTATCTACAGATGGTGATTGGTCAAGCCGTTTTCACAGAACAGTTCTCTTTTTTTTCACTTCCTGGTAACTTCTGTAGGCCCTGACTCAAGGACTTAGCATTGTGTCTCATGTACATCTTTTCTTAAATGTTCTTTGCCATTTCTGAAATTGTCGTCCTTGGTTTTTTCCTTAGCTCATAGGTCATAGATGCAGAAATATTATAGTATTTAAGGCATCCGCATCAAGCATCAGATGGCTTTGCATCCAGAAAAACATTTAACGATAACTCCGTCTGAAGCACCACGCATGTGTAACATGGCTCTATAAAATATAATAAACGCATAATGTTGTTAAGCTTTTTAATGCCTGTGGTTCTTGTTTGTCCCTCAGTCCTCTACGCCGCCTCTTGCGGAGTCTGGTTGCACAGTCAGCCGGGCCTGGGGGCAGCTCCTCGTGGGTTCCCTTCTGGCACAGGAACGGAAACGCGCAGGACTCCACTCACACCAGCCAGAAATGCTTCCTTCACCTCTCAGCTGCAAGGTGGGCTAGCAGGCCAGAGTTTTAGTGAGGACCTCACCCACTTTCCGGAAGGCAGAGCCAAAAGAAATGCCCATGTGTTGGGGCCCATGGGCCCCCAGTGTTCGTTCTGGGAACTCCGGTGCCAGAAAGAACTTACTAATGGGGACAGACTTAAACTGGATGAACTGTACCGAGAGCTAGTTAGGATTTGGCCAAAAGCAAAATGCGGAGAGGGGTCTTGCTCTCCCTTGGCCGGGCCCTGGCGTCCGAGGTATCGCACTGGGAGGTTTAGTCTTAACTCTCCTTAATTCGTGTTCTTCTTGCCTATGACAGAGGGGCTGCTGGCAATGCTGCGGCAGGTCCCAGGCCCACGTAAGGCCCAGGACTGCTGAGTGAAGGCTCAAGGGAGAGCTGAGCTGAGGGGTGGCCGCGGTGAAAAGTCGTGTGTGCATCTTCAGATTTTATTTTATTTTTTATTTTTTTAAGATTTTATTTATTTATTTGACAGAGAAAGACACAGCGAGAGAGGGAACACAAACAGGGAGTGGGAGAGGGAGAAGCAGACTCCCTGCCGAGCAGGGAGCCCGATGCGGGACTCGATCCAGGGACTCCAGGATCATGACCTGAGCCGAAGGCAGTCGCTTAACCAACTGAGCCACCCAGGCGCCCGCATCTTCAGATTTTAGATCGGGAGGAACCGGAGATCATCGAGGGTCCTGGACTTGCTTTTGTGGGCGCCCCCAGATAACAATGAAGCCAGTGTCCCTCCTTTGCTCTCCAGCTGCCTGCGGCAACCTATTGCGAACCTCCTGTGCCCAGGACCATGCTAGGCATTGCGAGCCGCGGTTGCATGTAGTCCTCCAAACTGCTGCTAGGAGGGCGAGCCCTGTAGCACCGGCCCCTCCGGCCCCTTACAGAGAAGCCCGGCCCCCGTTTCTGGAGCCGGACTGCCCTCCCCCACCCCGAGTCTTAGAACAGTGCATGGCTGGCCTTGGAAGCTGGCTCCCGGGGCTGCCCACGGCCAGTGGGCCTCAACCCCTTGTTCTGGCCCCAGCTGCTCCCCTCCAGCTTCCTGCGGTCACTGCTGTGACAGCCTCCTAGCTGGCTCGCTCACCGCCCCACCTGAACCCTGCGGAATAAAATCCAAAGCGTTCACCTACCGGCAAAGCTAAGCCCCAGCCCTGACCCACTTGAGCCTCTCCTACCTCTCCGCACCTTCCCCTTGCACGTTTTCCTTCCCAAGCCTTCCCCTGTCCTTGAACTCCCGGGCTGGCTCGTTCGTTCAGGGCGAATTGTGCGTCGGGCTGTGTTTTCGCTGCGAAGGGACCTTGCATTACACCTGGCAGGGCGGGCCCCGGGGACGCTTGCGCCTAGCTGCGGGTGACCTGGCTCGAGACCCCGTGAGTCTCCGGCCCCGGCGGGGGCTCCAGCCTGGCCTCCCACGCCTCGCCGTGACGAAGTCCTCGCCTGGGCCCTGCCGTCCCGGGGCCGCGCGGGGCCTGAGCGCTCCGCGGTGGTGCGGCTCCGGCCCCGGCCCCGGCCCCGCCCGCAGCGGCGGGTGCGCCTCCACCTCCGGCCGCGGGGGGCGCTGCGCCCGGCCGCTCTCGCGCCGCGCGGGGGGGGCAGGTGCGCGCGCGCGCGGTCGGCCGCCGCGACCCCCGGAAAGCCGGCCCTCTTGGGGACGCCGGGCGACTTCCGGGGCCCGCTGGGGCGGGGACGCTGAGGGGCCCCTCTGGCGCGGCCTCGCCTGCCGCTGAGCTTGCCGGGGGCCGGAGCACGGCTGGCGGGAGGGGCGCAGACCCGCGCGCGGATGACCTTGGGTCCCAGGGGCTTCATCCTCCCCCGCACGGGATGGGAGGCTTGTCTCCTAGGGAGGCGTGGGAGGGCAGCCCGGGCCGCGAGAGTCCTGCTGCCAGCCAGCGGCCGCCGGGGGAGGCCGGAGGGCAGGGGAGCCATTCCAGGCGGGCTCCGCGTGCGCCCCAGACCGCGGAGGGGGTGGCCCCCCGGAGGTGGGGCAGGGCGAACACAGGTCCCCCGTGGCCGACCACGCCTGTCCTGGGTGAAGTGGGAGAGGGGCGGCCCAGGCCGGGGGGCTTCGGTGTGGTGGTTTGGCAGGAAGGGGCGGGAAGCCCGCCACCCCCGTACCGCAGGCGGCGGCGGCCCGGGTTCCCCCGCAACAGACGTCTTCCACTCGCGTCTCACCTGCTCCTCCACACGCCGCGCTGCCGCTGTCACCCGGTTCTAATGCCCGGTCACCGGCCCCCACCCATCAGTCCCCAGGGGTGGGCCATCTCCATCTGGCCCGGCTTTTCTTGGCCTCCTTACGGTGACCCCAGCCTGCCACTGCCATAGGGGCTCCCAAACCTTGTCTTCACTGACACCTGCCCACTCAAGTCTCTGTCCTGGGGTCCTGCTTTCTGCCCCTCCCGCCTCCCCGGGGTCTCACCGCAGCCAACCTGGGCGTCCCCAGCCTAAGAGGTCTTCACCACCCTCCGCTCCAAGCCCCGTGGCCTGGCTTCACTCCCTCCTACATTCTCGCCTTCCCTTGCCCCTCTGACTCTCCTGGCAGAACCCCACCTGGCCCTGTGCCCCGCAGCCTCTGCCCTCATGCACCCCCCCCACTCACGCATTCACTCAACACGTTCTTCACACCCGGAGGCCCAGCGGGTCCCCCCATGTCTGCTCCCTGTCCTGTGTCCCCATTGTAGTGAATGTTCCCACCATCCATGGGGACATTGCATCTGGAATTCCCAAGGGGCCTGTCCTGGTGGCCTCCCCCCCGACCGTACACTCAGGTATTAGTCCTGCTCACTTTGCTGCCCAAACCTGCCTGGATGCCCCCGGGGAGGCTTTCAGGGTCTGCTCACCAGGCCAGGGAGCCTGCCACCCTTGAGGGCCACACAGTGCTGACAGACACAGGGAGGGAGCTCGGGGGATAAGACCTAGCTTGGCACTGCAGACATTCCCTGCCAGGCTTCCCATCTGGCAGCACGTACTCCTTCCCGGAAACTTTATGGAAGCACCATGGCCTTGCCCTCGGGGGGCTTCCTTGGAGGAAGACTGATCATCACAGCCTGAGTGATGTCAGCGAGCCCCAGGACAGTGTGGCCAGGGTGGGAGCCAGTGTCCCCCCGCAAGCTGGGCTCCCAGCAGCCACTGCCCCTTCTCCGGTGTGCCCAGGACACAGTGGACACCAGCGCCAGCCTCCCCCCCGCCACCGCCCCAGGGTGGGGGGGTGCCAGGAGGTCAGCGTAGGGGGCCACTGCAGAAGGGAGTGGAGACCAAGGAGCACCCAGGCTGGGTCCCGGGCCTGTCCAAGTTTCCTGCCCCTCTAGTGCCTGAACTGTCACTCCAGGCTGTCGTCCCCTGCAGCCACAGAACTTGGCGAGCAGACCACAGGAGTCGAGGGGGCCAGCCCAGGCTGATCCGGTGGCTCAGAGGGGCCCGCCCTGGGACGAGGGGGCTCTTGATTGATGAGTGCCGCTGAAGAGCCCCGTGAAAACGGCCAGTGAGGAGAGGGGGGAGGGGGACGCCGCTGTAGCCATTCCTTGCACCTGGGGCCCAGAGGGAGAAAAAGGGACAAAAGCAATCAGTGCCTGTGTGCGCACCAGAGGAGGAGGCCCAACACTTCCTCACCACGCTGGCCTCCAGCACTGGAGAAATCTGGGGAGGACAGTCTCTGTTGACTCCGTTTCCCTCAAACTGCCACGGGGGCTTCATCACTGTTCCTTCCTGCGTGCTCCTGCCTGCCTGCACTGGAGCCCTCCCTTCCCAATCTTGAGATGCCCTTTGGTTCACACCCCCCCCCCCCCCCCCCCGCCCCAGGCCTCCTCTTCCCACCCCTGTGGCCCACGTGCCTCATGGCCTCCTGTGGGGTCTCTAAGGCATGAGCCAGAGCCTATCACTGCCCCAGGGAACACCAGCAAACTCCCGGCTGTGGCCATGATGCATGGCAGAGAACCCAAGGAAGGAGCAGACCAGGCTGGCCCAGGGGTCCACCAAGGCTGCTTCCTCCTCCGCTGTCCCTGCGGGCATCCCAGCCCCATTTCCTTGGGTCAGAAGTCACGGGATGTGCCATGGTGCATTTGTCCCTCTTACAAACCTTCCTCAGAAGCTCCAGCCACTGCTTTCACTGACCAGATCTGGGACACGTGGCCACCTCCAGCTGCAAGGGAATCTGGAAGGGTATTTTCATCCAGACACGCTGAAGCCCAGAACATATTGGGTTCCATTAGAAAAGGGCAGGGTGGCTATTAGGCAGGCACCTAGGAGGCTCAGCACTGCTATGTGACTTGGCCTGGTGGCCCTCTCCAACCCCAGGGCCCCTGCAGCGAGCCGTGCTGCCCTTCCCACCGCCCTCCGCCCATGGACTCGGCTCCTTCTGATCCCTTGGCTCCAGCCCCACTGTCCCCTCCGTGGCCCGGTGGCTGCTGCCCCACTGAGACTCCGATGTCTCCGAGAGGACTGTCCCGAGCCTAGAGGGGTAAGTAACGTCAGGAGCGCTTATCTGCTGAGATGCCACGCAGCTATTAAAAAAACGTGGCCAACTGGAACACACTCATCAGGGAGAGGTCTCTGTTGTGAGTTGAATTGTGTCCCCCAAAAAGATAGGATGGAGTCCTCAGCCCAGGTACAGGGCCTTTGCAGATGTTATTAGTCAAACTGGGGTCATCCTGGAGGAGGCTGGGCCCATCTGCCAGCGACAGTGTCCTGATAAACAGACGAGGAGACAGAGATGCCCCGGGGGGCGGCCAAGTGGGGATGGAGGGGCAGACTGGAGCAGGATGTCTATCAGCTGAGGGTCGCCGGCCACCGCCAGGTGCTGGGAGAGGCAGGGAAGGATGCTCCCTGGGCAGCCTCAGAAGGAGCACCGCGGCTGCCCCGGGATCCCGGCCTCCCGGCCTCAGACCTTCAACAGAATTAACGTCAGTTTGGGCCACCTGCCGTGTGGGATTTGGTTATGGCGGCCCAGGGGAACTCCTGCAAGTTCACTGTCAAGTCAGCGCCCGGGTGGGCATGTTCACCTCTGGGAGCTCCACTCAGACCTCCCTCCTCTGGGAGGCTGTTCCTGGCCTCAGCGAGTGTTCCCTCTTGTGCCCTGACCACACCTCTCCGTACCCCTGAGAGCTCACAGCACACACCGCCTGGCCTGCCCACGTGGAGGATGAGCAGGCCCGGGCCTCTCACTGCTGGGAAACCGCAGACATCCGAGGAGAATTTGCCGAACGGCTGACACTTCATCCAGCACGTTTGTGAGCTTGCGCACCTAGTCCTCATGCCTATGTCAGCCCCATTTTGCAGATGAGGAAACTGAGGGTCTGGACGGACACTCGAGCGTGCCCTGGTCATGCACCTCGGGCTGCCATCAGGGCCCGAGAGCACAGACCACCAAGCCGGGCCCCTCTGACCCCAGGGAGGGGGTGGGGAATGGATACAAACAAGGCCAACTCTTAAGAAAACAAAGAATGTTTTATTCCTTCAGCGGTTTCTATACAACAATGACACCACGAGAATAGGGTGGGAATCTTGTCTTCCTTGACCCGAGTCAGCCTCCTGGGAGAGCATATCACATTGCCCAAGAGGCTGAGCCCCGCTCAGGGCAAAGGAGGCCACAGTCATCTCCAACTTGTGCAAAACCATCTGCCTCCCTGTGCAAATACACGGCCACGCTGTACTGTGTCCACGAACAGGCCCTTCCTCCACGGCCTCATGGGAACACCAAGCAGGAGGAGACTCCCTGGGAGAGACATCATTTGCTGGGGCGTGGGGATCCTCCTGTACCGATCTCCTTGATGACTCCTCTGCATGGCTTAGGGAACCCTGGCCAGCGGCCAGAGCCCCACGCAGTGACTGACCCATGTCCCCATTTTACAGACAGGCAGCCTGAGGACCAGAGGGTGACAAGCCTTCCCCTCCCGCGGCTGGACTTAACCATTGAGCTCCCCTCCCACTGGCCCGTGCCTGGTCCCCCAGCCCAGCCCCTAGGCTCATATGGAGCTGCCAGCTGGTCCCAAGCCTCTTAGCGGCCCGTGGGGGTGGCGGCAGCCGGGACATTCCCAGCTGTGCCACACGGAGAAGCTGGGGTGCATCACAGCAGCATATTATGTCCTGGGACACCAGGAGGCACCCGGAGCTGCCTCTCCGTCCCTGATACAGAGACCGGACAGCTGGCCGAGAAGTGCCCCCTGCAAGGTGGCCGACTGGAGGTTAGCCGCTGGGTGGCCCACCGGCGAGTCGTCAGAGACCCCACGGCGGTGGCGGCCCGGATCCCGGGAAAGGGCTGGAGCGTCGGCGGGCTTTCCGGAGACCCCAAGGGACAGCGCCAGGCTCGGCGCGGGGGGCGCTACACGCCGTCACCTCGGAGCTCGGCGGCTGGCCGGTGCGGGTAGGAGGCTCCCCGTCTCCCGGCCGAGGGCCCCGCGGACGTCAAGCCTGCGGCCAAGGGCCCCCCGGCCGGCGCGTGGAAGGCAGCCCAGGCCCGCCGGCGTCCGCGGCCCGCGGCGCCCGGGCGCCCGCCTCACAGGCTGGAGGGCTGGGCCAGGCCGCGCCCCGGCGCGGCGGCGGGCACGGCCTCGCCGTCGGGCCGGGCCTCGGGGCCGCGCGCGTACGACAGCACCACGGTGACGGTGGCGAAGGTGGCGGCGTTGACGGGGAAGGCGCGCAGCAGCGTGGAGGCCAGGCCGCGCGTGAACACGCGCCAGCCCTCGGCGCGGTAGCTCTGGCGCACGCAGTCCACGAAGCCGCCGTAGCGCGGGGCGCCCCGCAGCCCGTCGGCCTGCAGCCGCGACTTGACCACGTCCACGGGGTAGGTGGACAGCCAGGACAGGATGCCCGACGTGCCGCCCGCCAGCAGCAGCTTGGGCACGAGCAGCCGGTCGCCGGGCTCGCAGCCGAGCGCGCGCGTGAGCGCGTCGTAGGACAGGAAGTAGACGCCGAAGCTGGGCGTCTCGCGCAGCAGCGTGGACGCCATGCCCCGGTTGACGCCGCGCAGGCCCTCGCGCCGGTAGATCTGCGCCAGGCAGTCCCGCGAGCCGCGGTAGGTGCGCGCCGGGCCCGCGGCCTGCAGCTGCAGCCGCGTCTTGGCCAGCTCCATGGGGCAGCAGATGACGCACTGGATGGCGCCCGCCGCCGCGCCGGCCAGGAACTGGTTCAGCGGCGTGTCGCGGCCCAGCGCCCGCAGGGCGTTGCCCTGCACGCCGAACACCAGCGCGTTGATGAAGGTGAGCCCCAGGAGGGGCGAGCCCAGGCCCTTGTACAGGCCCAGCACCTGCGGGGGCGCACAGACACGCGTCACGCGCGCTCCTGCTCCTGCTCGGGCCGCCCCGCCCGCCTCCCCGGGAGCCCGCGTGCAGGGGCTGCCGAGCCCCCCAGCCGCCCCGCGTGTTCAAGGGGACCAAGCCGAATTCTGCCACAACCCACGTCCTCGAGGCCCGAGGCCTGGGCATTCGCACCTTCCCATTTCCCAAGTCCCCATTTGCCCATAGTCCGCGGGGCCGGGGGGCGGGGGGGGTGCGTCTTTTCCAACTCTGCCGTCCGGGGCTCAAAGCATTCCAGAAGATGGTTCCCCACCGCCACCCCCAGGCCCAGGCCACTCACACTCTCCTGCTTGATGATTGACTGGAAGCAGTGCAGGGTCCCTCGGTACTGAGGCTTCTCCAGGCTCTGGACCTGAAGCCGCACCTGCAAGGACAGGGCCCCGTGAACGGTGGCCGAGCCAAGCCAGAGCTCCCAGCTCTCAGGTCAGCCCGCGGAGGCTCTCCGGGGGAGGCCCAAGGCCGGATGCTGGAGGCAGGGAGCCAAGTACGTTTCTGTGGCCTTTGGAATTCTGGGATGGGGCAGGGCCGGGTGTCCATGCCTCTTCAGGGGAGGGGATCAGTGGGCAAAGAGCCACAGAGACTGCCAGCTGCATAGGGGGGAGAGGGTCCCCGAGATCTCAGACAAGTAGAGGCCAAGCCTCTGGTTGCATTACGTCTGCATGACGTGCAGACAGTGGGGCCGAAGCACTTTCCCAGACCTCCCCACTGTCCTGGTGGCAAACTGTGGCCGATGCCAGAGGGGCTCCCCACCTATTCCCATCACCCAGCTCCCCTCAGGGGCTGACAGTGCCACAATGGGTGTTAAAAGCACTGAGCTTTGGACTCTGAGGGACCCCTAATTTCTGCCAGTAGCCCCTTGTGGGGACAGTGGTCGTGAATTAACAGTGACAGAAGAGCACCTGATAGCCTCCTCGATGACCATGTCCCCACCTTCGGGACCTGGGGGCTCATGCCCAGCTGCCCTTGGCCCCCCATAGTCCAGAACCACTTAATGTGAAAGTATTCTTTGTTGACGGAGAGCTTATCTCTGGGTTTGATACGCAGGCCCCACAGTGTGGAGTGGGAGCACATTTCCCGAAATCAGAATCCAGGTCATGGGGGTGGGGGGTGAGCCAGGTTAAGTCTTGTTCTCAGGAGCTGACTCAGAAATCACTGTACCACAGCCAGGGCCACAGCACGAACACCCCTCTGTGGCCTACCCCTGGAATCACCAGCTGAGGTGGGTGTAGTTACCCCCACTTCAGAGGTGGGAACACTGAGGCTCAGAGATGTTTTGCAACTCGGCCAAGGCTGTCTGTCCACTCCAGCAACGGGAGTGGCTCGGCTGCGGGGGCGGGGGGTGCTGGCTGGTAAGAGCCTTCCAGTGGATCTTCTCTTGACAAACGCACTTAAAAAGAATGTGTTCTGAGAACACAAAAGCACCATCTCTGCACACGAGGACCTCTGCAGTTGGTGGCCACTGCTCTGAGAAGCAGCTGACAAGCAAGTGCACCCTGCAGTGGACCACCCCAGGGCCCCTTCCCACCCTGGCGGCCTGGCTGGGCCACGGCCTGGCGGGGGAGGGGTGGATTTTCAGTGGAGAAAAGCAAAAGCGCTTGGGCAACATATTAATAACATATTAACACCTTAACACTTAATAACGTATTAACACCTTGAGCTCTGCTCAGGTTGTTTTTGGGATGTGAGGTTTTTTACTTCCCTTCCGTGTTATGGGGTCTCTGGTGGGACATTTCTCTTTCTCATGCAGCCACTGAATGGGCCCTGTGAGCAGAAATAACAGGAAGCAGGGCCCAGCGGGCCCTGCTTGGGTGGGATTTTCGGACACACGTGGATGGCAGCTTGAAGTCTCTGCAGGTTGAACACGCTCTTGCCCAGGCTCAGGCCAGCTTGGGTCCCACAGGGAGCACGGAGGCCCCTCTCCCCTTTGTCTCTGACCCCTGGACCTGGGCTGAGCACTCGCTGGCTGGGAGTTTGGGGGACCAGGTTTGGGGGTGAAATGGGGCCCAAGTCTTGTAATCTCTAGAGTTGAGGTTGACATCCTGTTTGAGGATTGGTGGGCCCGCCCCTGGAAAAGTGGTTGTTCGCACACATGCCCAAAAGGCTTCCAGCTCTCCACCGGGCTGAGACGCCCAACGTGAAGACCCTCTGATCCAGAGGGGGCTGATTTTCTCCACCAGCCCCACCTGAATCCCCGCCCCAGGACCTGTGCCGGGCCCAAGCTCACCTCAGGCCCTCCCTGTCTCCTGCTAGTCAGGGAGGGAACTGTGTGGGGTGGGGAAGGGGAGGGGTGTGGCGGGGTGCGGTTCAGGCCCAGGGTCTGGTTCAGCCAGGACAGAGAAGGGTCGGGTTCCCCTGGTCTGTACTTACTAGCGCTCTCCAGGGTGAGGCTTATGCTCATTTACAACAAAGTTACACTTTTGCTATGGGTGGAGACAGCCCCTAGCTCAGAAAGTAAAGGCGGTTAAAGCAACATAAAATATCAACATCACATCCAGGCGCGGAGCCCCCAGGCCCAGCCCCCGACCTCCCCATCCCCTCCCCTGCCCTGGGATGGCCACTCCCCGGTGAAAGCGGTTTTAGACCCACTGTCCCTGATTACTGTCATGTCCTGGGCAGTAGAAGGGAGCGGGGCTGCTAGGAGGACTGGGGGGTTTCTGGGGGGCGGACCTTGTTCTGCTCTCCCCAGGCTTGTGCTTCAGTATGATGATTTGTAGATTCATATGCTTGGCATGTGTGTACTTTTCTACATGGTTACATTTCAGTTGAAACAACAACAGAGATACTGAAGTAAATCCCACTTTTGCCAAACACAAGGAATATATCCAGGTGAGGGTTGGGGAAGAGATCTATGAAGGACTGTTTTTTTTTTTTTTTCCTTTTTGGTTTATATGTCTCTGTAATGGTTAAAAATGTCTTTACAACCTACATTACTTTTGTAATAGAAAGCCAACCAAATAACTGTGTGTGTACCTGATGACTGAAACACATTTTGAAAAAATATCACACGCCCATGGCAGGCACAATGGCAGTGGGGGCAGATCCTGAAGGAATGTACAGAATGGGAAAACCGGTTTGTCAGTATAAGTAAATAAGGTGCTCTTCTACCTTTCCCAGTTTTCTTTTTAATGAGAATTGTTTAACTTTTATACTGGAAAAGAGCCAGTAAAAAATAAGGCCATTGGTGTGGGGGGGTGCCTGGGTGGCTCAGTTGATTAAGCATCTGTCTTGGCTCAGGTTGTGGTCTCAGGGTCCTGGGATCGAGCCCCGCATCGGGCTCCCTGCTCAGCAGGGAATCTGATTGTCCCTCTGCCTCTCCCTACTCCCCCCTGCTTGTCCTCTCTCTGTCAAATAAATAAATAAAATCTTAAAAAATAAGGCCATTGGTGACACAGCATTAAATTAGACCAAAGGCACGCGTTCCTTGATCAGCACAATATAATAGTGTGTGAGCCCGTAACTAGGACGAGAGGGGTCACGAGTTGAGTGACAGAGGGGATTACTGGGGGCGGGTTTTTTTCCTATCCATAAGAAGCTTGGTTTTGTTTTTTTTTTTAAAGATTTTATTTATTTATTTGAGAGAGAGAGAATGAGAGAGAGCACATGAGAGGGGGGAGGGTCAGAGGGAGAAGCAGACTCCCTGCCGAGCAGGGAGCCCGATGCGGGACTTGATCTAGGGACTCCAGGATCATGACCTGAGCCGAAGGCAGTCGCTTAACCAACTGAGCCACCCAGGCGCCCAAAAAGCTTGGTTTTTAAAGTCAGGTTTGCCCAGATGTGATTGATGCAGGTGGGCCGCAGTGACCAAAAAAAGCCACCAATGGATTTCTTCAAAGACCACCCTCCAGGGGCGAGGTAAAGGGGGGGATCTAAGGGGCAGGAGCCCTGTGGGGTGGAGAGGCTCCTGGTCCCCAATCACTGCCGGGGGTGCTGGTCGTGGCCCAGGAGCTCAAAGGGGGCCAGAAACCCCAGGACAGAGTCCTCCCCAGCCTGGGGGCACTGAGGAGGGGGCCCAGTGGGAGCGGGGCTAGCTGAGGGGGGCCTGGCCATGCCCAGGCTGAGTCATGGCTCAGAGAGGTGTGGCCCCTGCAACATTGGGCTGAGGAAGCGAATCCAGAGTCACTTCGTGGCCGGATACAGAGGCATTTGCAACATGTGACTGCAAGATATAAACCCAGCAGGGTGCGGACAGTGCCAGGCTCTCCCGGGCTGCTCTGGCCTGTGGGCAGGCTTCACGGGGCGGCCAGCTGGGCAGCGCTCAGGCAGCTGTGAGGACAGGCGGGCTGTGTAGGAACCCGGGCTGCTGTGTGGCAAGAAAGCCTGGTCCTTCCACCTTCTCCTTAAATTGCAAACGATTGGATAGAAGATCTGTGCTCTGCAGAACTAGCATTTCCTGCAACCCAAACTTGACTGTTGAGCACCCGGCACAAGGGCCTCTGTAATCTTTTTTTTTAAGATTTTATTTATTTATCTGACAGAGAGAGACACAATGAGAGGGAACACAAGCAGGGGGAGTGGGAGAGGGAGAAGCAGGCCTCCCGCCGAGCAGGGAGCCTGATGCAGGGCTTGATCCTAGGACCCTGGGATCATGACCTGAGCTGAAGGCAAGACGCTTAACAACTGAGCCTCCGGAATCTTGCCCAACGCCTCACTTGACAGATGAGATCCCTGGGCCCCAAGGTAAAGCAGCTGGCCCAAGGTCACACAGCAGATGGGCTCGCGGGGGCCTGGACCTGCACATAGCCTCGGGCAGAACTTGTTCTGGTCAGAGCCAAAACATCAAGCCTACTAGGCCCTCACGCCTGTGCTGGAGGCAACCCCAGCCCTGAGGTCCCGAGGCCTTTTCTTGCCCAAGGACCACCTGATTGCCACTGAAAAAAGAGGGGACAGGAGGTGACCTCAAACCCAGCTAGGGCTGACATCCTTGCCTTCGCTGTCCCCAGGAGGCACTGCCAAGTTCAGTGTTTACAGTGGGTCACAGGGTCTGGCCTGGTGCCCTGCTGCTTACGGCTTGCCCTGATTCCCGGGGGAAGCCTGCAAGGGAAAGTCCAGACTTGGCTGGTTTCAGGACCTAAAACCCCAACAACAGGGAGAAAATCCTATTTGGGAATTTCCAGCTAGAAAACATGGATTTCCTTTGTTTCCATTGTGAGCCTCTGAGCACCTGGATCTGGACAGTTTATCGAGGAGGAGCTGCGGACTGAGTGCCCGCCCCAGGGCCCCACACTGGAGCCAGGAACTCCTTGCACGTGCACACCAGCCCTTGGGAACCCATCGCTCAGTTTCGTGCCAGTGGGGATTACCACTCGGTGACAATCATGTTCATGGGAAATACTGACAGGTTCTGGTTTTTCTGTCTTTCTGTATTTTCTCTCTGAACTGCACTTTCTTTCAAGAAGATGTCTGGGGGGCTTCTGCATCAGAACAGTGAGCAGTCCCCGCTCTGGGCAAGGGGAAGCCTGCCCTTCAGCCTCTCAGTCTCAGGGGCCACCACCACGGACCTCCAAGTTCAGCCCTGAGCTGGGAGATGTAAGGCCAGACCCAGAAGGAAAGCGGACACACAGCCGTCCACCTGGGTGTCACAGAACCCTAAGTCTACCTTTATTCCAGAACCTATGGGAAGACCTCACAGGCGTTCCTAAGGTGGTCACTGGAAAGGGGCCTCTGGCCACCCCAGCCCTGTAGGCCTCGGTGCAACGTCTGCGCCTCCACAAAGACCTGAGAGTAAAACTGTGACAAGACACTCACCTTGACTGTGTCAAATGGGTGTCCCACGAGCACACCTGCCACACCTGGAGGAAAAAAGGAGGACCGTCACCCAGATGCCTCAGAAAGCTGCAGTGTGGGGGGCGTCCGGCTAGGAGGACCACACGGGAGCTGCTGGATGGGAACAGAGAACGTTTACCAGGCGCCCTGTGAGCTCTTTTGTCCTCAGGTCTGCACGAGCAGTGGGGTAAGAGGGTGACATCCCTGAGGATGAGCCAGGATCTGTCCCACTCAAAGCTGGTGTCTCTCTCTCCCCTCCTGCTCACACACTTGACAACAGAAGTTGTCTCCTCCCACCACCCGCCCCGTGCAAACACCTCCAGGCATGGCAGGGGGGCCCAGGGATTTTGGACTTGGGGCCAGACTTGGGGCCAGGTCTGCAGCTCACTCCCCTCACCTGGACTTGGGGATTTTGGACTTGGGGCCAGGTCTGCAGCTCACTCCCCTCACCTGTACTCTGTGTGAGCATCCGCTCCGCCAAGCCCCTCCCCCTGCCAAGCCCCTCCCCCTGCCAAGCCCCTCCCCCTGCGTGCTGACCCAGGGCCGGCATCGAGGCATCAGGTATTGCAGACACTGGCTGACCACTCCCTTCCCTGCAGGGGAGCCACCTGCGGCCCAGGGAGTCGGCTCCCGACTCTGTGATCATGGGCGATATGAATCAGTCCAGGCCCTGCCCAAACCCCAGGCCCACCTCGAAGGACAAAGGCTCACTCTCCAAATTGGCTCCTAAATACTTTTCAGAGTGCTGAGTGCTGTTCAGGTGTAAATATCACTGGGAATCAGGCACCTTGGTTCCCCATTCACGGAAGGAGAAAGGGAGGCTCAGTGAGGGAGAGAAGCCCATGCACCAACTCCCATGCCTTCCTCCCTAGAATTCTGTGTGTGAATCTCTTAAAGTTCTCCTTTTACCACTCGGAGTATTTATAATTAAGACAGTTACTATTTGCTGAGTGACAAACAGTAACGTTTCTACTGGGGGTCACTGTTGTTAGTTTTGTATGTGACTAACTCTCCCTCTTATTTGTAAACAAAGGACTATTAGCCCATTTTACAGATGAGGAATGGGAGGCTGAGAGAATATGTCCATGTTGCGCAGCTAATAAGTTGGTGGGGTGAGGATTTGAACCTGGATCTTCTGGGCCTGGAGCCCCTTTGGGGCTGGATATCGTGGTGGGCACCCAGAGGTTAGTGGGGATTACTGTGCTGCCTCTTTATAACTCGCAGATCTTTGTAAGGTGCCCTCTCCATCCTGTTCAGTACTTTGGGCCTTAGAATCCATTGTGTTTGGTACTAACTTTGCCAATCCTGCTTTCTTTTTGGTTACGTGTGTCTGGTATCGCTTTGTGATGGTTAATTTTCAACCTGGTCCTACTACTTTGTTTTTCATGCTCCTGGAAATGAGCTATAGCTCGGCTAGGCTTTGGTCCCTGCTCCCATCTGAAGCTGTCTCTGATTTTGCCAAGACGGGACATCTGACCCAACTCCATCTTATTTTATGTGAATGAATTCTTTTACTCCTTTTCTTTTCTACATTTTTGTTGGTACAGGCAAACTGCCATTTGTCCTCCTCCTGCTTGTTAATGTTTAAGTTCAGCTAAAGGTTACTTCTTGTTTCTAACACTTAGAATCATTATCTGTAGACACAGGATAAGAACCGTCGCCCCTCAAGGCTCTGTCTGCCCCCCCCTCGCCGCTGTCCCTACCCCTCCCCAGTAAGAGCCACCCCAAGAAGGTTCCCCACCCCTGTAGCTTCCCCTTCTACTCCCTACCCTCCCACACCCAGAGACCCCACGAAACTCATAGCTCTTCGCTCTCCTCTTCACCTCTGCCCCCTTCTGGGGGTCTCTACTCTGATCAATTGCCATTTGGCGCCTTTCTGGACTATTTTTCTCGGAGGTAACATATAGGGCAATGGCCTCCGTATTCCTGCTCCTCTGCATAATGTATTTCGTTAACGCTGTCAGGGAACAAGGGTCCTGTGCTCTGGTGAGGCTCTCAGGCCCAGGCCAATATCCCAGAATCTCCTGGCTTTTGGTGCTACAGCTGAGAAATCTGTTGCCAGTGCATTTCTTCTCCTTGGTCAATAATTTATGCGTTCTATCAGGAAGCCTCTGAGATTTTATCTGTAGATTTCAGGAATGTCATCGAGATGCCAAGGGTATGTCCTCTTGTTCTTCTTTTTTTTTTTTTTAAAGTAACCCTGCCTGGTACACCAGTGCTTTCACTCCAGAGACTCAGGCCTTTTTCTGATCAGAGAAAATTTCCACTCTTACGTATTCATCCTAATCATCGTCTCCAGACCTTTTTCTCCTTCTGGAACCCCTAACATTCACAGGAAGATGAAAAGACATCCCTAAGGCATCTTGCCCCTCGAGACTTCCATACCTGCGTCTCTGGTCTTTTGAGACACACTTTGTTTCTATCTTTTGCAATCCACCTTCTTTTTTATGTCGTGTTGTGAATTTTCTAAATTTGAACACCCTAGTTCTAGAATTTATTTTCTGGGACTGTGACTGATTCTCTGGGGTTTTGGAAACCTGACACTTGGCTGGGGTATGCTGTTTGGCCTTGCTTCTCTCTCCAGCTGTGGGCCAGCTGTGGGGTCCCCAAGAAGCACACAATGGAAATGCTGGAGGTTCCCTTCCTGTGGGTGACCCGTCCTGCCCCTGGCCCCAGACTTGCTCAGGTTCTGGCACCAGCCTTCATCAGCCTCCAGGATGGGAGGGGTGACCCCCTACCCCACAAGCCTCGGTTGGGAGGCCCCACCAAGGCCTCCAGTGGCAGCCATTTGCTTTCCTCCTTTCCCCAGAGGCCCGATTCAGGGCCCTCAGGGGAGGGGCTTCGGGCCTCACCTCGGACATCCCCATTCACAGGAACAGAGGGGGCCTTGGGGCCTGCCTCCATGAGGGCCTCCAGTCCCCCAAAGCCTTGTCCTTTTAACATCAGTGACCTTGAGAGCCAGGAAGCCCTGCCAGACCAGGTCCCCAACAGGCCACTGAAGCAACACAAGTGGACCCTTTCTTCCACCTCCAAAGCCAGTGCCCACTGCCTTACACAAGCTGGATTCTTAGAGGCACCCTCATCCCATCATGGCCCTCCAGGGTAGGAGGGGGGGACCACTCTCCCCAGGCAGGGTTCCCGGCCCCACCGTGGAGCTGCTCTCCACACCTCCTCCTATCCACGCCCAGCGCAGGGAGAACTCCACTCAGAGCACAGGGTGTCAGCGGCCTGAAGACCTGGGACGGACCCCCTAGTGGGGAGTGTGGGCAGGCCGCCTGAGCGCCTGGATGCTGTCAATCAAGGTGCCTGCCTCACCACCTAGGGCGAAATTGAACACGTGACCAGACACTCAGCCAATCAGAGATGATGTACTGTTCTCTGTCCCAGGAATCTGCATCTCGAGGGCCCCCAGGCCACCAAAGAGAAGCACTGCCATCACCCGGCCCTGGGCCCACAGGCCTGGAGGAGCCCAAGACGAAGGAACCAGGCGGGGGCTTCTAGGGCTACCGGCGCATGGTTCCTAGACGGTCCCTCTGCATGGCCAGACATGCCAGGGACCCAGAAGGCAGGCCGGGGACACAATCAGGTCACTGTTCCACCAGTCCCTCCAATTCTCAGGACCAAGGTTTCTCCTGGGTCGAATAAGAGCAGAAGTTCCCAGGGGAGGGGGAGCGGAGGCTGACGACCCTCACAAAGAATCTTTGTGGCAGCCACTTCCATCCTCATCCACCTGGGAGACTCAGGCCTCCACTCCCACAGCAGGGAGGTAGGTGCGCAAGACCTGCCCCAGGCTTGCACCTGGATCCGAGTAAGGCAGTGGGGGGCGGGGGCTGTGGCCTATAGCTGGGTGTGGTACTGGACTCTTATCTCACCCCAACCCTGGAGCCTGGACAGGATCTCCTAGGTGGGCCTGGTAAGGATGGACAGAAGGCATTCCAGGAGCCAGAGCCTCGAGTGACTGAACACGTGTGCCTGGGGCGATGGGTCCCTACGCAGGCCTGGCCTTAGGATGAGTAGTCCTACCCCAAGCCCCACAGCTCGCAGGGGGCTCCCAGGACACCTGGAGAAATCAGAAGGAATCCTGCCCCTCTGGGGAAGGAACCCACACTCCCCAAGAAGTTGGGAAGGGTCTTTGGCCATGGGCCGGCCCACCCTCACTGAGCCATCACTTGGAGTGGGGGTGGGGTAGAGGAGGGCCTGGAGTCCAGGAGAAGCCAGCAGGTGTGGGGGCTGGTGCAGCCATGGGAGGGGAACAGGAAAACAGAGTGGGGTCACAGGGGGATAGGGGAGCTGAGAGCTGGATCTGCAGAGGCTGCCCCCTCCGGTCTCTGGCCTGGGCTTGGGAGAAATGCACCCATTTATGAAAAGCCCTGGGGTTTTCCCCCCTTCAGCAGGCTCCAGCCGGGTGGTTTCCTGAGGCCTGATTGGGTAACAGTCTGGGAAGTTCTTAAATCTTAAATCTCTTCACACACATCACTTCCTTGGCACTCTCTCTTTTCCACCAGTCTCCTCTTGCCCAGAGTAGGAAGCTCAGACTGCAGAGGTTTAGATGCCTGAGGCCATTGCTAGTCCTTCCTCTGCCTGCAGGGCGCCCAGCGCCCAACCCAAGCAGATGATAAACAGCCGATAAACAGTGCTGGAGGAGGGAAGCCCACCATCCGCGCAGGACCAGGCCCGGGGTGACACAGTGGCTCCTGTCACCTCGGTGGGGAATACCTGTTAGCAAAACCTGGCTCGCAGTTAATACCAGTTGAGTAAATAAACTCTCCAAGGAAAAGCAGAGAAACGAAAGGCCAAACAGGGAAGTGGCCGGCCTGATGCCCTGGGTGGCCCACAGCAGAGCCAGGACAGCACAGTGACTGCTGCCCTCTCGGGGACACAGGCTTGGGGAGGACCCTCGCAGCCTCGCCTGGGTGAAGGTGCCCCACATCGGTGACACGCACGCGTGAGCACAAGGGCCAGTCCACGCCGCGTGTCAGGCCCACGCCGCCACTTGGGTGGGGTCGCCCCCCAGCAGCTCACGGAACGGCGTAGGAAGGTGCGGCGTGCCAAAGCGTGCCTCGGCGCCTGGGGTCCGGCCGGCGCCCTTCAGTGCCCTCCAAGGCCAGTCCGCCAGGGGGTCGTCCTGTGGCCCCAGCCCCGCCCAGACATCTGCGGGGGAAGAGGGTAGAGCCGACCCCAAACTTATCGGGCCCCGGGAGGGGACCGGGGTGTGGGGGGGCGACCCCGGTCCGGGTAAGCGCGGGCTGGGGATGCAGGAGCAGGTGAGGGAGATGCGCCCGAGGCCTCGGAAGAGAAGGGCGCACGGGGCGGTGGGGCATCCTCCTGGCAGTCCCCGCCTTGGCCAAGCCACCGTGCTGCCCCTGCGCCCCAGACCTCTCGTCTGGACGTGCCCCGAGGGACTTAAACGTCGCGTGCCCTGGCGGACTGCGCGCTAGACGCCCTCCGGGCCTGCTGTCAGTTCACGCCCACGAGAGCCCCGTGAGACGAGAGCATTGTTACCCCCATTCTGCAGGCGACGAAACCCCGGCCAGAGGATGGGCCTCCGGGGCTCAGGGCCCGCAGGTGAGCCGGCCTCCCATCCCGCATGCCTGGCTCCGGCCTCCCGAGATCCGGCGCTCGGGGCGGGAGCCGCCCACCTCCTTACCCCCAGCGCATCCAGCCAGGAAGTCGAGCGCCATTGCCGGGTCCCCGGTGAGGCCGCCCTTCCTCCTCGTCCTTCTCCTCTGGCCCCTCGCCGGACGGGCGGCCGTCGGGGGTCCCCCGGGCTCTCTGGATTGGGGCTCGGCCGGGCCGCCGCCTCCTGGCGCGGAGCCCGGGGCCGGCCGGGGTCGGGGGGCGGCGGCGGCGGCGGCGGCGGCTCAGCGCGCGGGTCCTCGGTCCGCGCACGTCCCTCGCGGACCGGCTCGCTAGCCCTCGCTGCTGTCCGCCTACAGCCGGCGGTCCCTCACCTCGGGCCGCGCGCCCCGCCCCTCGGGCCTGCCGGCCGGACCCCGGCGGGGTGCAGAGCGCGGCCAATGGGCGGGCGAGGCGCGGACAACACCCCGGGCCCTGCGCGCCGCCGCCGCGCCTCATTGGCTGGGCGTGGGCGAGGTGGGCGGGGTGGGGGGGACGTGGCGGGCGGGGGAGGCGCACGGGCGCTGCAGACAAAGAATGTGCTTCGTGCGCCCGCCCGCGCCGCTCCGGGCGGGAGAGGCGGCCGAGGGCGCGCGGCGGCGGGACGGTGGGGCCGGGTCCGGGAGCCCAGGGCCTGACCGCGGCCTGTGCCGGGCGGGAATCTCCCGGCGTGCGCGAGACGGCTCAGCTGAGCGGGAGGCGGGGTGTGCTCGACCCTGCCGCCGAACCCCGGGTCCCTGCCCGTGTAATGGGGACACGGGCGCGACAGCGGGCGCCTAGAGCCAGGATCCTCCCGGGCTCGGACAGCACTAGTCGTGATACCCCGCGGGCGGCGAGTCGCGGGGTATCGGGGTCAGAGCGCGCCCGGGGCGGCGGGGAGCCCCTCGGGGGCCCGCACCTGACCGCGCGCTGCAGGGCCGCGGGAGCCGCGGAAGGGTGCGCAGCGGGGCAGGTTCCTGGACGGGCCGAGAGCGGGGCGGCGGAGTGGGGGCACGGGGGGCCTCGGGACGGGGCAAGCCGGCTCAAGTGGGAGGGGTCCGGGCTCCAGTCGTCGTGGGGAGCCGGGCGGCGGGGGGGGGGGCGGCGAGGGGCAGAGGAGGAGCCGGGTCCGACGCGGTCCACATCCTCCCCACCCCCACCCCCCGAGAGTCCCTGAGATTGGCAGTGGCAAGGACCCCTCCCTGGTCAGAGATCTGGACTGTCCGGTTGGGACTGGACTTGGCTGGACACTTTCTCCTTCACAATGAGGGTGAGATAACACCTTTCGGGCCCGGGGCCCAACTTCCTTCTTCACTGTCCTGTGGTTCGGACCACACTCCCTGCCATGTTTCCGGATTGCAGATCACACAGTTCTTTTATTCTCACTGTACCGTTTCTGAAACCGGGATGGGGCTTACAATGGATCTGTACCCAGGGTTTTAAAGATTATGTATTTCTGGTACTAGGGTATAAGTCAGCTAAGCAGTGATCCATGGTGATACAGAGCCCACGAGGAATCCAACAGTCACTTGTGGTTTCCTTTTATTCTTCTTAGAATCTAGATAGAACATTCATTAAGCAGAGACCCAAACCCAGGTCTGCTGACTCCTCGTCCAGTGCTCGTGATGGCTGGTGGGCCCTGAACTGGGGGTCTGGAGGCCTGGGTTTGAATATCGCCAGCCTCTGACCTCAAGGAGCCAGAAAAGCAGTAGCATATGGGCCCCAGGAGAAGCCCAGACCCAAAACAGGGGTAGGAGTTGACAGTGGGGATACTCCAGTGGCTGGAGGCCTCCAAGGCATGACGATTAAATTACATCCAGGTGACTCACCCCTAGGAACACTTGTCCCCTCCTGGTTACTGACGCCTCCGGAGGAAAAGCACAATGCCTGCAGCAATTACCCCTGGTTTCAGAGGTTTGAGAAGAAAGTCAAGTGCCTGAACAGGACAGTAAGTCAGAACAGTATTATGGAACAGTTAAGAAGGAAACAAGGATGACCTGCTTTATTTATCTATATATTTTATTTTATTATTTTATTTTTTTAAAGATTTTATTTATTTGACAGAGAGAGACCCAGTGAGAGAGGGAACACAAGCAGGGGGAGTGGGAGAGGGAGAAGCAGGCTTCCCGCGGAGCAGGGAGCCCGATGCGGGGCTCGATCCCAGGGTCCTGGGATCATGACCTGAGCGGAAGGCAGACGCTTAACGACTGAGCCACCCAGGTGCCCTATCTATATATTTTAAAGATTTATTTGTTTATTTTAGAGAAAGAGTGAGAGAGAGAGCACACAAGCAGGGGAGGGGCAGAAGGAGAGGGAGAGAATCTCAAGCAGACTCTGACTCTCCACTGAGCACGGAGCCCGATGTGGGGCTCCATCTCATGACCCTGAGATCGTGACTTGAGCTGAAACCAAGAGCCGGCCGCTTAACCAACCGCCCTGGTGCCCTGCTTTACATATATATTTTTTTATTAAATTATGGGGCACCTGGGTGGCTCAGTCCTTAAGCGTCTGCCTTTGGCTCAGGTCATTATCCCCAGGTCCTGGGATCGAGTCCTGCATCAGGCTCCCTGCTCAGTGGGGAGCCTGCTTCTCTCTCCCTCTCCCACTCCTGCTGCTTGTGTTCCCTCTCTAGCTGTCTCTCTCTGTCAAATAAATAAATAAAATCTTTAAAAAAATAAATATTAAATTATATTAAATTATATATAAAAATGTATTTTATGTATATATATGTATGTATGTATATATGTGTGTATATATATATATATATATATATATATTTTTTTTTTTTTTTTAAAGAGAATGCACCTGCCTTGAAGTCAATGTCATGCTGGGGGCAGGCAGCATGAGCCCCGACTCCCTGGGGGTCAGCAGCCTGACCTCCAGGGGCTCTGGTGGCAGTTCAGGAGAGACCAGAAAGGGAAAACAAGGAAGTCACGGCCAAGTAAATGAGTACGCAATGCCTGTATTTTGGAACCTGCATTATGGCATCAGCAGTCGGTTTCTGTGGCTGTTCTGTTTCATTTCCTGAGGATAAAATTAGAGCTCAGAGTATGGTTGTTCAAACTCCTCACCTTCCCCAGCGCCCCAGGCCCCACCCCCATCCCGGGGGAAGCCACCCTACAGGGTCCCAGACTTTAAGGAGCAGGAGGGGTTCAAGGCCAGAGCAGTAATAGGACAGCAAGTTGGGGAGGGAGTGTCACAGGGGACCAGGGGTCAAGCCAGGTCACTGAAAAGTGCATGGTGCAAGTTTTTACTTTGTACAGCTTTTATAATATCTTCCACAAGACGGGTCCCGTGTGGAAGAATTAGAAACACCAGCAGGAATAGAGGAAAAGAAAATCACCTCTGTTCTCGCCACCCTGGAATCACTTGGATTCAGTGACGGGAGGCTGTTCTGACCCGGGTGAGGTGGGGTGGGGAGGGCAGGGCTGTCCAACTGACTCCCTGCTCGCTTGGAATAAAACCTAGGCTCAGTGCCTCTAGGCACAAGGTGACCTGGCCACAAGCTCCTAAGCCCATCCTCACCCCTGTGCTTTTGCACCAGCTGCTGCCTCTGCCTGGGAAGCTCTTCCCTTGCCCTGATCACCTCCAGAACTCAGGCCCCTGTTCCCTCCTCACCTCCTCACAAGGGGCTTGGCTGGCCTTCCCTATCTACAGTGGACAGCCGGCCGCCCCGCCCCACACTGCTTTCTTTTTTTCTTAAAGATTTATTTATTTATTTATTTATTTATTTATTTATTTATTTATAAGAGACAGAGAGAGAGAGAGGCAGAGGGAGAAGCAGGCTCCCCGCTGAGCGGAAAGCCCGATGTGGGACTCGATCCCAGGACCCTGGGATCATGACCTGAGCCGAAGGCAGACGCTTAACCATCTGAGCCACCCAGGCACCCCCCACACTGCTTTCTTTCAACTCCTAGAGTGACATTATTTGTTTCTCTGTGTGTTTATCACCTCTCTCCCACTTGAATGTGAGCTCCAGCAGGGCAGGGACCTTCTCTGTCTTCTTTATTAACCCTAAACAAGGCGGGCACACAGTGGGTGCTCAATAAATGTGCAAGCTGACAAAATCACCAAATGGCCAGAGCTGTGGAAGGTGATGGACCCTGGGTGGGGGGTGAGGCCGGTGGGAGGCCCGCTGGCTGACAGCCTGAGCCTTCTCCGGGGACCTGTGTTCTGCGAAGAAAGAGGTGAGGGATGCTGGGGGTTCTGGGTGATAGTTTTTTCTAAAAAACGTCAGAAACAAAGTTTCTCCCTGCAAGGCTACAGTCTGCCCTGATAAGGAGCCAGGGAGATGCAGGAAGGGGACATGCCTCTCCTGGATTGGGGTGTGTGTGTGTGCGTGAACGTGTGTCTGCAGAGTCAGACTCCTGCACCCCTGCCTGTCAGTTTTGACTCAAAAGCAGGAGTCACAGGGCACCTGGGGGGCTTAGTCGGTTAAACATCCGACTCTTGATCTCAGCTCAGGTCTTGATCTTGGGGTCGTGAGTTCAAGCCCCACATTGGGCTCCATGCTGGGCGTGGAGCCTACATTAAAGAAAAAAGAAAAGCATGGGTCACCCTGCCAACTCTGGCAGGGGTGAGCAGGCAGCTTGAGGAGCCAGGCCTGGGTGAGGGGGTTGGGGGCCCTGGCTCCCCACTCTAGACCTCCAGGATTGGAGTCTCCCAGGATGCTGGCTAAGACACAGATTCCCAGACCTAAGGAATCAAACTCCGGGAGCAGAGGGGCTTGAAAACTGCATTTAAAGTGACCCCTTCAGGGGTCTTTGGGTGGCTCTGGGGACCACAGGTTGAGACTGTCTCCAAGCACAAGTTCGGGAAGCTTCACTCCAGCAGTTTTGCTTTTCACTCTCAACTCGGGCCCCTTCTGGCTGTGTGACCCTGTGAGTCTTCTTGGCCTCAGGTTCGTCATCTGGAAAATGGGTTGAAGAGGATCCTAGGGGCCAGAGCGAGTGAAGGAGCTCACACAGGGCAGGCACCTTTGTAGGAAAACACAAGAGTTAATTATTCATCTGAGAGATTATCTTCAACTATCCAACTGGGGCGGGGAAACCCTGGCCCCAGAAGGTCTCTGAAGGCTGCTAAGGACTGCGGTGAGCAGGTGGGGGACTTTAGGGGGGCTCTGGGGGATTGAGCTGTGGGTTTGCTGCCCGACACTGATGAGAACCAGCTCTGACAGGTCTCTCTCCCAGGGACCCAGTGGCTGCCATCTGGATGTCTCCAGCCTCTCATCCAGTCCACTCTCGGAGTGACTCAGTCCCCAACTAAGTGAGTCTACTCTGGGCCTCAGAGGCTGAAGGGCCGGGGACCTGTTGGGGACAGCCAGCCACTGTCCTCCCAAGTCCACGGGGCCCAGAGTTCTCTCGTTAGGTAGACCTGAAGTGATTCGCTGGGATGGAGTCAACCCCAAAGTTGCCAGCATGCTGTGTGGGCGTCTTGCATCTTCATTCCGTTGGGAGTGTTTACAGCCTTCCCCGGGGCTGCCTCTCTGGGTGAGCTGTGGGCCTCTCTTGTGCTTGGCACCATTCCCAACCCACTTGACCTTGGAGTGGTCGAGAGACTGGAGCGAGGGAGGCTCCGGCCAGATTAGGAGGTGACCAGAAACTCAAGATGGGAGCGATATAAATAGACTCATAGCAAATGCTTCAGGTTTAAAAATAGAGCCTACGGGGGCCTGCCTGAGGGTGCCCCCAACCTGAAGGGCCCCAGCGGTGGTCCGCAGCTTGGGTTGGGCCAACTGGGCGGGACAGAAGTATGGCAGGTGCCCAATGTGCTTGCTGCTCACTCGGAGGTCGTGCAACCCGCGGGCCCCCTGGAGCCCACCCTCCGGGCTGGCACTGGGGCCCAACGTGAGCCGGCCCGGCTCTGCCCTCTCTGGGGTGGCACACTCTCTGGGGGGCGGATGAGCAGACCATTGTCCCAGGCCGAAGGGCCACGTGAGCAGGCACCCAAGGGCAGCGGCCAGAGGAGGGCAGTGTGTCCCCACGGGGGCCCTGGGCTGGGCGGCTGGGCCAGCTGGAGTTGGCAACCCGGAAGGCCGGAGGGGGCGTGACAGCGGGTAGAGAACGGCCCGTACTGGGACAGTCGTGGACAGGGCAGGCAGGCCCGCGGGGAGCACAGATGCGGGAGGAGCCTGGGGCAGCTCCAGAGACAGGCCCAGGAAGGGCCGGTTACCCTCAGCCTCCTGGAATCTGCCGTCCTGCAGGAATCCTGGAGTCGGAGTGCCCCTCTTCCCAGCAGGGCCTTGTGCTACCTCTGTGTCCCTCCTCCCTCCATGGCTCTCCTCCTGTCACGGCCGCTCAGCCAGGCAGCATCTTCCTCGGGTAGCTGCCCGGGGACAGTCCCTCCCCTCCCCCAGCCAGAATTTCCCCTCTGCCACCTGCCCTGCTGCTTTGGGCTCTGTCCTCTGGAGTCCCTGTCCTCTGGAGTCCCTATCCTCAGCCCCCTTGGGAGCCTGGCCCTCGGCTTCTATGCCACGTGGCGGGGAGCCTGAGCGCTGGCTGGGGCCAGGCCTGCCTCCAAGGCATACCCCCTCACGGGGCCTGGGGGTCCCTCTCTTCTCTCATTCACCCCCTCTGTGTTCTTGAGGATCTTTGTGTGCCCGCAGGGGCCCCCCCGGGAAGCCTGCCCTCAGGCTCTGGTCCACGCCGGGATGCACACTCTTGAGCGCTCCTGTGAGTCCCTGCCTGCTTCACAAGCAGCTCAGCTGTGCCCCCTTCCTGGAAGCCTCCATAAAGCCCCAACGGAGACAGGCTTCTCTCTGTGACAGGCTGGCCACTCTTACCTGTTCCCATTCCAGCCTCTCGGTGGTGGCTGGAAGACCCGTCCACTAATCCTTGCACACTCCCCACTCCCGAATTCCCCTCTCATTGAGCGTGGGCTAGAATGAGCATGTCACCTCCAGGGAATACAAAGCAGTGGGAATGACCATGTGTCACTTCCGAGACAGTCCCCCCCGCCCCCGGCTCTCCCTCTTGGATCTCCAGCTCTGGGGGGGACGTTGGGAGCCATGTCGGGAGTAGTCCTGCGGAGAGGTCCCGTGTATCGAGGAGCGAGGCCTCCAGCCGACAGCCATGTGAGCGAGTCACCGTGGAAGTGGGTCGTCCGGCCCCCGTGAGGCCTTCGGGTGGTGCAGCCCAGGCCCACAGCTTGACGACAGCCTCATGGGAGACCCCGAGCCACAGCCACCCAGCCAAGCTATTCCCAGATTGCTGACACTTGGACATTGTGAGACAAGAAATGTTGGTCATTTGAAGTTGCTAATTTTGGGGATAATAGGTAGAATGTACTCCCCAGGCAGGCTGGGCCTGCAGGTGGGCGAGGGTAGTGTCGAGGTCATTCCTGGATCCCAGTGCCCAGCAGGAGGCCTGCACAGCAACACGCACACCCTAAGGAGTAATCGATTGATTGGCAGGAGTCAATAGCCTCCCTTCCCTAAAACATCTGGCTTCGGGTCCTGCTTTGGAGAGAGCGTCCCACTGCTCAGCCCAACTTCCCGTGTCTCGGATCAGGGTGGGGTCGGAGGTCATCTTGTCCAGATGCGACATCCGAGGCCCAGGGCCGGTAATGGGGACTCCAGGCTTGAAGACGCCCCCTGGGCAGGGCATGAAGGGGTTGCCAGGGGCTGGAAACGTGGCCAGCGGGAGATGCATCAGAAGCGGGCCAGGAAGCGCTTGAGCTATGCCTCAGGTGCCCAGCAACGAAGAGGCATGGCCAGGGTGAGGTATGGACGGGGCAGGAGGACCTAGCAGTTGAGGGTCAGGCCCGCGGCTGCTGGCGGGCCCCCCATTCCACCTCCCCTTCCTCTAACGCCGGATGCTGGGAGCCCTTCCCGCCCCGCCCCCGTCACGGGTAGAGGTCGTCCCTGGTCACAGAGAGAAACGGGATCATGGGAGACAGGTCAATGGGTGTCCTCATGGCAGAGCTGGCCTCCAGTTCTTCTCATCAGTTCTCACCGCTGTTCCTCTCTGGCCGCGGGGTCCCCATCTGTAACACAGGAGCGGTTCCGGGGGCCAGGAGGTTGGGTCGGACATCTGTGCCAAGCTCTGCGGTAAAGGCAGGGGCGTCCAGCTGGGTGAGAACCTGGCTCTCCTGACCTTGGGGCCCCATTTCCTGGAAATGCCAGGGCTGCCCATCTCTGGAGCCAGCCTGGGGCCCTGTGCCCGCTCTGGGCTCCTGGCCCATTTCCATCGCCCGGAAATCCCACCGCCGTCCCTTGACCTCTCCAGATCCTGCCCCAATGGCAAAGTACGTGAAAATGAAGGATGGATTGGCTATCTTTCACTCGGCAGACCCCTCTGAGAGTGCGCCCCACGGAGACAACAAAAGACCCCAAAGCCGGCCTGTGGGAGGACTTTGTGTTCTAAACTGGAAACGAGCCAACTTCTATCACTGTGAATTAGATCATCAGGGGGATACGTGGTGTGCTGACAGCCTGCCAGAGACGGCCCAAGGGCTCTCCAGACATTGGCCCCTCAGGACTCCCAAAGCGGGATGGCATGGGTAATGCAATTCCCACTTCATAGACGAGGACCCTGAGGCCTAGGTTCCTGGGTCACGCGTGAGGACGCGCAGGGCCAGGGCCAAGCCTGGCTCAGCTCTGCCCCCCTTGTGAACCCTCGGCCTCACCGTGGTACATGCACGGTGTGGGAGTTCGTGGGAGCCATGGTGTTTCAGGCACATTGGTAACAGAAAGAAGCAAAGCACAAAATGACAGTAAAAAAGAAAATGTTTGGGGCGCCTGGGTGGCTTAGTCGGCTGAGCATCTGACTTTATTATTTTTTGTTTTTAAAGATTTTATTTATTTATTTGACAGAGAGAGAGAGAGTGAGAGAGGGAACACAAGCAGGGGGAGTGGGAGAGGGAGAAGAGAAGCAGGCACCCTGCGGAGCAGGGAGCCCAATGCAGGGCTCGATCCCAGGACCCTGGGATCATGACCTGAGCCGAAGGCAGACGCTTAACGACTGAGCCACCCAGGCGCCCCAAGCATCTGACTTTTGATTTCAGCTCAGGTCACGATCTCAGGGTCGTGGGATCGAGTCCAGTGTTGGGCTCTGCGCTGGGCGTGGAGCCTGCTTGAGATTCTCTCTCTCTCCCTCTGCCCTTCCCCTCTCCAAAACAAAACAAAAAAACGACAAAAAAGAAAATGTTTGTGTTTACCTGCATTTGACTAGAAAGCAGGACCCAGACCTGGACGGTGAGGCATTTGCTTTGTACGCTCTCTCTCTTCAGTCTGGATTTTTAAAAAAATAACTTATAATTATTCTCTTTCTTATAAAATGTAAAAACGCATTTTGGAATGTGTCAAGCCCCTCGGCCGGCAAGTCCCTGTGCCCAGTGGGGCCAGCGCCACGCCCCCTGCTCCCAGAGCCCTTTGCGGCAGCCCAGGCTTGGGTTTCCTGTGTGATGTCGGCCTCCTCTTAGAAGACCAGCCGGGCGGGGCCGCACTCGGTGGGGCTCTGGTGTTGGCGGACGAGGGCCTAACGCCGGCCGCGGTGCTAATCAGTAAAGCTCCCCGTTGAGAGGAGTGGCCCCGGAGAGTTCCTGTGGACTCTGCCTTCTGCTATCCACGCAAGACCCAGAGAGGTAACACTACCAGCCCAAGGGCACCCAGCTGGGAGGGGCGGAGCCAGGAGCCAAACCCAGCCTGTGGGGGCCCCGCCTGAGCTCTCCCCCAGACTGTGTGGGACTCTCCCCGGCCAGGACCCCTGCCTGCCCAGCCACCCAGCCTCTTTGCCACCTCCTGAGTCAGCTCAAGCCAAGTGTGGGCAGGTGACCCTGCGCTGACTCTGTTCATTCATTTGTATTTTCCACTGCCAATCCACTCACCCCCAACCCCTCCACCCCATCCATTCATCTGTCCATCCTTCAGTCCATCTGTCTGTCTGTCCATCCCTCCATCCACCTATCTATCCACCTGGCCACTCACCCCCTCCGTCCATCTCTCTACCCATTCATCCATCCTTTTGTCCGGCCATCCTCCCCGGCCAGCAGTCCGTCCATCCGTCTATCCATCCACCCATCCATCCACCGACTTGTTTTCTCACGCCTTTCTTCCCCCAGCCTCCCCAGGGTGGCTGTCTTGTGCTGGGTGCTGTGGGCTTAGAGACGGGTCTGGCACGACCCTGCCTGCCCGAAGCTCACAGCAGGCTGGGGAGCTTTTCCACCTGAACCACAGCCCGAATGGTGAGGTGGTGTGTTTTCTGTGTCTGCTGTGGAGAAGGGTAAAGTTTGGGCATGTTTGCTCAGGAGACAAAGGGTGGGTGACACTTGGCTGCCGTGACTGGGAAAACACACTTGTCTCCTATGTCACCGTCTTGGGCTGCCCGCCCCCCGCAACCCCACATGCCCCTTGTCTCCTCCCTCCTCTGCGTCTGTCCTTGGCGCTCACTGCTGTTTGGAGGTCTCCATGCTTTTGTCACCTCATCTCTTGGTGGCCTGTCCCCCTCCCTAGAACGTGAGAGCCACGAGGCAGGGACTCCCGTCTGTGTGGTTGTTGCTGTGATCTCAGAGCTGGGCTTAAATGCACAGCCCGGGGCGCCTGGGCGGCTCAGTCGGTTAAGCGTCTGCCTTCAGCTCGGGTCATGATCCCAGGGTCCTGGGATCGAGTCCCGCATCGGGCTCCCTGCTCGGCGGGGAGCCTGCTTCTCCCTCTCCCTGCCGCTCCCCCTGCTTGTGCTTGCTCTCTCTCTGACAAATAAATAAATAAAATCTTTGGCTGCAAACAGCCTGGCTCCCAAGCAGACGCTGAGCTGTGTCTCTCTAAAGGCCAGGCAGGGCATCATCCTGCCCTTTGCCCTCTGACATGGCAGCCGCCTCTGCCAGCCTGTCTCCCCTTCACCCTGTATTGGCTGGGCAGGCGGGGAGGGGGCTGCCCCTCCATCAGCACCCAGCGTGTTCAAGGCCGGCCTGCGTCCACATGTCAGAACACAGAAAACAGGTAGACACACAGTCCCTGACCCGAGGGCCACCTGGACGAGGCAGTCCGAACCCTGTGCCCCTCTACCCCGGTCCTGCCAGCTTTCTGGCCAGCAGGACTCTCACTTTGTGTGGCCCTGGGCAAGTGCACGGCTTCCTTAAGCCTGAGTGCCCCCATGGCCACCTCGCAGCACTGCTGTGTGGGTCATGTGGGAGCATGTGCTGAGCCCCTGGGAGGGCCCACTGGGTGATGGCCATGGGGACAAAGCTCATGGGCGTCAGGGCCTGGCCCTCGGCATCAGAGAGGGGCTGGTTGTTCCAGAGTGTCTGGCGATCACATCCGGCCCTGCCACCTGTGCGGCCTCAGACAAATCCCCTCTTTGGGCCTCAGTGGCTCCATCTGTAAAATGGGACCGTCAGCACTGCTTTCCCTTCAGGAGAACCCTGGCTTCGTGAGAGGCCTGATCAGCAGCCCTGGCCCCTGGTTCCCTAGCAGTGGGCCCCTCAGGGCTTGGTCAGTGCTGGGCACTGGGGGCTGAGCAGAGGCAGACCCGGCGGGGCCCGGGGAGTGGGAGACAGATGTGGGTGCACATGGACAGTGTGGGGCCAGGGCAGTGTGCAGGGCATGGAGCAGACGCTGAGCTGTGACCAGTGTTTGCTCGTGGGGTGGGGGGAGAAGGGGGGCTCATGCAGCCTGCTCGTGCTTGCCCCCACTCCCTCCTGCCAGCTGGAGCCTCCTGAGGACGGGGACTGGGTCTTACCCGCCTCCGTGCAGCCTCAGCTCAGCCCCAGCTCGGATGGTGTTTGAGTGAATAGGATGGAGCTTCGAGGGCTCCTGGGGAGGCCCGAGGACACCATGAAGGCTTGGAGGGACAGGGGTACCTCAGCCCCATCCCCGGACCTCCCCGGAGGTGTCCGCACCTGGGTGGACAGTGAGCCCGCCACCTCCCGTGGCCTCTCGCATAATTCCCTGACCCCTGGGTCCCAAGGGCACTGGGACAAGGGTCCTTTGGGGGGTGGGTGGGAGGGAGTCCAGCTGCCCAGTGCCTGGGTTTGGGCATTGCCCCGCACGGCCTCTGCCTTCGAGGCCACTGGTCCACAGGCTCCCGTCTCCTGTCCCTCCCCCGGCCCCAGCTATTTAAGGTTGGCCAGGAGCTGACGAGCTGCTGCCGAGGCCACCCTGGTGGTGGCAGACTGCTGTCAGGCAGGCAGACCCCAGGGCCTTCCCCACCGCCGTGTTGTCCATGGATTTTGTGGCTGGAGCCATCGGAGGTAACAGACAGGGACCCGGGGGGCACGGGGGGCAGTAGCCCTCCCACGCAGTGGGCCGTGAGGGGCCCCGGAAGTGGCCGGGCCCCAGTGAGGGCCGCAGGTGCTGGGAGGAGGCACAGGGGGAGGTGAGTCCGCGTTGGCCTGGCCCGCTCAGCCTGGGGGCCCCAGGCAGGGGTTGGGGGGAGGGCTGCGGGGGCAGAGGGTGGTCTCTGCCTGGGCCGTCAGTGTGGAGAGGGATGGCTGAGCTGTGGGAAGGAACAAGAGGCTGGGGGAGGGTGGGCAGCGAGGACAAACAGGCCTGGGTCCCTAAACACGGACTGCAGGGGGTGGGCAGGGAGGGGAAGAGGCCCTGCTGGGCCCTGGCCACACCCGCTGGCTGCCTGTCTGCTGTCCCAGCCTGCTGGCCTCCCAAACTATTTTCCCTTCTGGGGAAAGGGCTGGTTGCAAAAGACAAATCCAGAGAGATAACTAGCCGGTTGGCAAACAGGCGGGGGACGGGCTTCCCCCATCCCTCGATCCTGCAGGCTGGGAGCCTAATTTGGGCGAGTCACATTTAGCCTTGCTGGTCTTGTGAAATAGTCGTGGGTGCTGGTCGATACTTCTAGGAATGGCGTGGGGTGTCCTCCTCCCTCAGGAGGGGAGGGCAGTGCTGACCCAGGGCAGGCTGGAGCCCTGGCCTCCCCGGGGACCTTTCTGAGGTCTGACTCTGCCCCAGGCCCAAGGCCAGCTGCTTCCCTGCGTGTTAGCCCCCTAAGGAGGAGGCTCAGAGAAGGGGCTTGACTTGGCCAAGATCACAAAGCCAGAAAAGGCTCTTGAAGACCTTGTCCTTGTCCTTGTGGAGGACAGACATGGCATGCGTGGGACAGAAGCAAAACCACGTGACCGGCGCTCCGATCAATATGTTTTCTGGCACAGAGGCAGCCCAGATATAGGGGTCAGGGAGGGCTCCAGAGAGGGGGTGATGCTGTGGCAGGGCTTTGATGGATGAGTAGGAGTTTGGTGAGGTCTCTGTGAGGGTCAAGGAGGGTAATTCTAATCAAGTCATTCAGTCAGTCCTTTGTTCATTCACTCACTCGTTCATTCATTCATGCACACTTACTGAGTCCTGGGATGCCCAGTAAATAGGGCAGAGCCCCCAAGTGCCTTGTTGTCCTCAGGTGGCCCTCAGCACCCCTCACCCCTGGGGTATGTAACCCCAGGGCTCTGTGGCTCTCTGGCTTCCCCAGGGCAGTGCTGGGGGCTTGGACATTGAGGCTCTGGTGTCAGGAAAGGAGAAAGGAACAGGATGATGGCACCTGGCCCTTTGCAGGGAGAGCTAGACCGTCCTTCACAGAGCCCTGGGTGACCTGGGCTTTCCCACCTCATGGCCTTCATTGGGTCTGTGCCTCTCCACACACACACCCGGCAGCTGAAAGGCAGACAGACCCTTCACAGGCTTGAGGACAAGAGCTGCCTGGCTTGGAGGCAGGGCCCAGCAAGAGGCTCTCCCAAAATGCGTCCCTGGCTTTCGGAACAAGGCATGGCTGGGCCAAGACGCGGAAGGAGAAACTGCTAGCAGCTTGGCTGAGCCTCAATTTCCTTCTCTGCATCAGCACGCTCAGGGTTGATGAGACAAGAAGTGTGGGGTATTCTCAGCGGGAGCTGGTGGGGTTCAGCCCTGCCTCCTGCTGTGAGACGGGATCAGGTTACTCCGCCTCCTCACCTGGTCCTTCTGATTTCCTTCCAGGTGTCTGCGGTGTGGCTGTGGGCTACCCCCTGGACACGGTGAAGGTACGGCAAGAGGCAGGCCTCCGCCGTCCATCCAAAGGCCCCTGGCTGGGATTAGGCTGCCCTCCGAGTCTCCTGCATCCACCTGTGGCCAGAGACCTTTCTGGCCTGCTAGTCAGACCAGCCCTCCCCACGCTCCTCAGGACTATGTCAGCCCCTCTTCTCATCTGTGCCTCAGGTTTCTTGTCTTACACGGGGCTCCTGATCCCTGCTCTGCCCACAGTCAGCACGCACATGACCTTCAAGGCGTTGGCTCGTCCCCTCCCCCAGGCCTACTGACCTTGCCGTCGGCCACCTCTTCCTGAAGTCCGCTTCTCTCACAGGTCAAGATCCAGACAGAGCCCAAGTACAGGGGCATCTGGCACTGCGTCTGGGACACATACCGCCAAGAGCGGGTAGGCCAGGGCCCAGGGAAATGGGCAGGAGTATGTCAGGGCCTCAGACCCCAGGCCTGCCACTCCCAACCAGCCAGGGGGTGCTGAAGCCATCTGAGCTCAGCTCTGTCACCTTCCAAATGGCAATGATTGTACCAACCTGCTGGGTTTCTCTGAGGACGAGAGCCAGGCGTCTGGCACATAGGAGGTGCTCAGAATGAGGTCCTGCCTTCAGGAGAGGGTCCACAGGTGGCATCCGGGGCCTTTCAGGGTCAGAGGGGTACCCCGAGTGTTTGCATTTCTATCCCCTCCAGGCTAGGCATCCCTTGAAAGCCGTGCTGGCTGGAGCTGTGAGGTGTCCCCAGCGTCTAGCTGAGAGAGCAGTCCAGAGGAGGGACTCGGGGATACTTACCAGCCCCCTCGGCCCAGGGCCCCTCTGAGCGGCCCCCTTCCCGGCTGGGCCTCTGGCCTGACTCGGGCCCTCGGGTCCCGTCTGTCCACCCGCCAGGTGCGGGGCTTCTACCGAGGCCTGTCGCTGCCCGTGTGCACCGTGTCCCTGGTCTCGTCCGTGTCTTTTGGGACCTACCACCACTGCCTGGCGCACATCTGCCGATTTCGCTACGGCAGCCCCGAGGCCAAGCCTGCCAAGCCCGACATCACGCTGTCAGGATTTGCTTCTGGCCTGGTCCGCGTGAGTGGGGTGGGGGGCGGGGGCCTCAGGACTGCGGGGTCGGGAGAGGCCGAGAGAGCCGCCCAAGAGGCCACCCAGCCCTGCAGAGGGGGACATGGAGGCTTGGGGCAGGGCAGAGACTGGAGGAGGGCCAGGGGGCTGTGGGTGAGGGCCCAGCTGGTTCTCGTTAGCTGAGTGACCTTGGGCAAGCTAGGGAGCCTCTCGGAGCTTCTGTCTCTTCATTCGTAAGAGGCGTGGCGAAGACCCAGTAAGGTTATGAGTGCAGAGCCCCCTGTCAGCACGGGGTCTGACAGGTATGAGCACCCACAGAATGGCAGCCAGTATTATTGGTGATATTATGTTACTTAGTCATGTTATTAAATGCATTTAGTATTGTACTATTCTTACACTAAGTACTTATATTAATCACATAGTACATGGATGTCATTCCCATATTAATTATGTGATAAATACTCCCACGAACCCGAGTCACAGACACTTAGCCAACACCTCTGGTGTGCCGGGCCCGCTCCGTGCCCGCGGCCTGCGCGGCAGAAGCAAGCACCAGCTGTGAACCCTGCCGCCCTGGGACGGGTGGGCCAGCCCGGGGCCACAGGAGGCCAAGGCCAAGGGGCGGCGCCCTCTTACCCCTGCTCCTTCCGCGGCAGGTGTTCCTCACCTCGCCCACTGAGGTGGCCAAGGTCCGCCTGCAGACGCAGACGCAGGCCCAGCAGCGGCGCCCGTCGGCCTCGTGGCCCTCGGCTGCGCCCCCCATGTGTCCGGCGCCCCCTGCGTGCTCGGTGCCCGGGCCCAAGTACCGAGGGCCACTGCACTGTCTGGCCACGGTGGCCCGTGAGGAGGGGCTGCGGGGCCTCTACAAGGGCAGCTCGGCCCTGCTCTTCCGGGACGGCCACTCCTTCGCCACCTACTTCCTGTCCTACGCCATCCTCTGCGAGCAGCTCACCCCCACGGGCCACAGCCAGCCAGGTGAGCGCGGCCCGGGGCCGGGCGAGCGGGGCCGGGGGAGCAGGCGTGGATGCGGTCGTGCCAGATCCGGGCGCCACGGAGCCTCCCGGGGTGGGAACGTCCGTGCCCAGCGCACGGGGAGTCGGGACGGACCCGCCGTGTGGCTTTGTACAGGTCACATCGGTGGTGCGCGCCCCGGGCTCCGTTCCGGGGTCCCCGCTTGGCCTCCTCTGTGTCCCCGGCTGGCGTGCGGCTGAGGCGCTCGCGGCTCTCTCCCTGCAGATGTCTTGGGCGTGCTGGTGGCCGGGGGCTGCGCCGGGGTCCTGGCCTGGACCGTGGCCACCCCCATGGACGTGATCAAGTCACGCCTGCAGGCGGACGGGCAGGGCCAGCGGCGCTACCGGGGCCTTCTGCACTGCGTGGTGACCAGCGTGCGGGCGGAGGGGCCGCGGGTCCTCTTCAAGGGGCTGACGCTCAACTGCTGCCGCGCCTTCCCCGTCAACATGGTGGTCTTTGTCGCCTACGAAGCCGTGCTGAGGCTCATCCGGGGCCTGTCCACGTAGCCAGTCCCAACGCCCCAGGGGCCGACCCACCGGCAGCTTCCCGAGGTCCTCGTGGCTGCAGGGGCGCAGGAGAGCGTCGGGGTCTGGGCCCCACGGAGCCGCTGCCCAGGACGGCCAGCCTCCCCGAACCCCGAGTCAGCCGTGCTCGGGGCTTCGCCTGCCCGGCTACGGACCACAAGGAGGTGGAGGGGCCCATCTGCCAGCAGCCTGGGGGTGGCCTGAGGGTCACACGAGCCAGGGAGGAGTGGGCCTCTTGGATGAGGACATCCGTCACACGGAGTCATTTGAGCACGTCGTTGGGAGTTCCAGCTTCCCTGTCACCCCTCCCTGCCGCCCGCCCGCGTCTTCAGAGCACCCCTGCGCCTCCATCCAGTCCCTCGGCCGCCCTCCCTGCCAGGCCCCCCCGACCCCCCCCTCAGCTCTCCTCGGCTGCTTAGTGAGCTCCTGGGCACCGGCCCGCTCGCTCCCCTGCACCAGGCTGCTCAGAGAGGGCACTGACCGGACGGCCATGGCCAGCGTGCTGCCAGACCTGCTCACGCCCTTGCCCGGCTGGGAGATCCCCGAGACTCAGCGGGGAGCTGTTGACAATAAAGCGTCTTTGAGCATGCTCAGTGGTGCTGCTCCGTGGTCTGTGGGGTGGGCGATCAGCTTATCCTCAGAGGCCCAGCCCTCCAGACCTGTGTGGCCAGTGTTCCCACTATGCAGATGGGCACACTGAGGCCCAGCACTCTGGCTGGCTCCACTCCCTCGGCCTTTGGGGCGCTGAACCCTGCCACGGGAAGCCACTCAGCCTTCAGCATGAGGCTTGCTCTCCTCACCACCCACATCCCAAACCCAGCCCTGTCTGAGCGAACCTGGGTTCCAGCCAGCTGCCCTGGCCTGTGTTGCCGGACATTTGGCCTGGAGGAGGGAGGGAGGGAGGGTGGTGTATCCTGAACACTGCTGGGTGCCAGGTCCCTTACACGGGTCATCACAACAGGTTGACCCCAGGTGAGCAAACAGCTCAGAGAGGGAACTGGGCCTGCCCACTGTGGCAGGGGTGACGGTGGTGGTGGTGGTGGGGGGGAGACTCGCACCTGCATTTCTGAAGTCCTCTTGTTGGCACCACACGACTTCCAGGCACGGGGGACCATCAGGGGCCAGAGCTCAGGTAAAGCCGGCCAACACCTGCCTCGATTTTCCTCACTCACAGACACTAGCCTTGACCATGTCTTTGGACCGAGACCTCTTGTGTTCTGGAAACTTTCCCAGAACACATGGGCGGACCCTCCCGTCCCAGTCCACTCCTGTCATACTGACCCAAGTATTTCCTTACGCTCAGTGCTCTCCACCAGAAACGCCCTTCCCCTCCTCTGCCTGGCTGAGTCTGCATCCCAGGCATCACCTCCTTCAGGAAGCTCTCCCAGCCTGACCACTAGGCTGCTTATTAGGCTCCCACGGGGCCCTGGCTCCTTGTTTTGGTCACTCATCTGCCCCCGACCCCTGACACCCCACTCCACCCACATGTCTGATTTGGATTCTATCCAGCACAGGGCCTGGCACACAGTAGGTGCTCAGGGGGTGTGGAAGGAAGTCCTGCCCTAGATTCCAGGGAGTTCATCCAGCTTCAAGTGAAGGATGCTAGCGTTCTAGCCAGGTGCTAGGAAAAGGGTACCAGCTAACAAAAGGTTGGTAATTCATCAAAACCCTGGACCCCATGTCCACTTGGCAAGAAGAGCACTAGTACCCATTTGCTTGGGCCTTGGGAAGAGAGTTACTGGCAGTAACTCAGCCCTGCCAGTCACAGCTGGGGAGCGTGGGGACTCAGTCACTGAGCCGATGGCCCCGCCCACGTTGGCCAAATGGCTTTGCAGGAAGGCCTGGTCCCAGGTCCTTGTGCTCTCTAGGTGACAAGGTCCTTTGGAGGGCCGACCCAACCCCCTCTTTTAGAAACGGGCAAGAGAAGGAGGGCCCAGCTGTGTCTTCCCATCAACCGTGGCCGCCTTAACGAAGTCCAGGCTGCACCTGAAATTTCAAGTGGGCGATAAAGGGTGGTGTCCCCAGGGTTCCCACAGCCGACGGGAGAATCATGGGCCTCTGGGAAGGGCCAAGGGGCACAGAACTCCCTGGGAGAGCTGCACCTGTCGGATGGCAGGGAGCCCCCTTCTTTGCTCTCATCCTGGACTGTGTGCTCCCTGCTCCCAGCTCCCCGCTGTGCCCTGTCCCTGGCCCCGGCTCAGCTGCGATCCCCACAGCCGGGAGCTCCTCTGGCAGGAGTCCCCACGCCACAGGAGCTGCGACCTGACCTCCTGCCAACACCTGCCGGGCTATTGCACCTGTCCATCCTAACCTGGGGGATCCCCTTAAACCTGCTTTTTTAGAAAAATGTGGGGGTGGAAGCGGCTGTGGCCCTTACCAGCAGTGACCACTGGGGGAGGCACCTGACCTCTGACCCAGGGTACTGCTCCCAAGACCCCAGCATGAGGTACGGTTGCTCTTCTCCTAGAGGGGCGGGGCTGGGGGTCCCCAGAGCCTGGGGCCTGCCCGAAGTCGCAGCCCGTGTGGAGGAGCAGTCCCGACGGTGATGCGCACTCCCGCCCTGGTGCTCTGCCGCCCTGGGGACGTCACATAAGACCCCTCGTTTTAGCCACTCAGTGCACCTGTGATTATGGGTGCAAGGGAGCGACAAGACGGCAGTAGCCGTGGAGACCACAGCCAGCCAGGCGGGCGGGGCGGGGTGCTCTGGCCAGGGGGTGTCGAGGCCAGGGGAGGAGACGGGTGAGTTTGTCCTGCACGCTGGTACCCCAGCAGCTCCCAGGGTGGGACCCTCATTTGTGAGACGGCCCCTCTATGTGGACACAGCAAATAAGAGGCAGGCTCTGTCACAAACTCGCTGTGTGGCCTTGGACAAGTGACACTGCCCTCTTAAGCCTCAATATCCGCACCTGCAAGTGAGGTTGGGCGGGTAGAGGGAGCCCGGGGCTCCATCCTGGCAGGGCCAGTGCCCTGGGCCTCTCAGCCCAGCCCGTGTGTGCGGAGGACGGCTGCTCGTGCCGAGACATCCCTGCTGGGCGGCTGGAGGCGTCCCATGAGGTCTGAGGGCCAGCAGCAGGCCACTGGCTAAGGCCTCCTGGGAGCCTGCCTCTCATCTCGGGGCCACAGGGGCTTCCAGGCTGTCTCTCCACTCCACGTCACCCCCGGGTGACCCTGTGGACACGAGGGCCACCCTCGCAGGGGCCGCAGCGCTCGGCAGCAGGTGCAGCACCCCTCCCTGGGCCTGGAACAGGTTTGCTCCCTCCTCGAACCCCAGACAGAGCACAGTGACAAGGCAGGACCGAAGGAAGTTTATTCACGCCAACGAGTGACATGAGGGAGTGGACCCTACACCTCCAGAAAGCCAGACCCCTCAACCCAGGGCCTTCCCTGAGATAGGTCTTCCACTTTTCCAAACTACACAGGGTGCACGGTTCACCAGGCCTCCCGTGGACGTGCCGCTCAGGGCTGCCACGCGCTCTCTAGCTACGTCCACCTGCCCCAGGGCACTGCTCTGTGCAGACAGACTTCCACGGCAGTCAAGTGTCAAAACAAAAGCATCTGCAAAGACAACAGACCCCTCAGCATCCGGCACACGCAGCGTGAAGCGGCCACTGGCTTTCAGGGCGGAGTGTCAAGGATTATTTGGTGGAAGGAAGTATTAGAACGCTCAGGACAAAGCATGATTTCTGGAGTGCGGTGCATGCATGGTCTGGAGTGTGCTAAGTGAACCGGACTCTCGCCCACAGAAGACTCAATTTAATAAAACTCGGCCAACTTGGGCCAATATTCAACGTGAAAAGCAGCTTTCAAGCTGCGAGCTCTCTTAGCCAAACGTAGAGCAAAGCTTTCAGCTGACAATTCTTCTTTTAAATTTTTTTGGACACGGGCTGAAATACATCTGTGCTCATTAAACTTTCCCACGTAGACTTTTCAAAGCACGCTTTAATTTATGCTACTGCTGTTCTGATTCCAGTTATGCAGACAGACTCCATACTCTTTCCCAGGGCAGGTCTGAAGGGTGTGGGGAATGGCAGCAGCTGTCCTGTGGACTGGACAGGCCGGCCCGTGGACGTGCAGCCCAAGGTCCCACACGTGGGGGCTGCTCTGTGGGAGAGACTCCAGCTGGACTGTTGGACCGTGAAACATTAGCCGGCACCCATTCACCTCAAGGGTTTTGCCCCCAAGAGACAGAAAGGAGGACGGGGAAAAACAGTACACACACACACAGGGCTTCCAGATACCAGGCCAGTAATTACCGTGTGACAGAGCCTACAGGTGGTGCGGATTTGATTGGGCTGGAATTATTGGTAAATTACATCTCTTTATAAGCGCATATAAAAGGAGTTACTGGAAGTCGTAGGACAGCTTCCGGGGAGTCATGAACTCTTTCACTATCTCGTCTGTGACCTCCTTGCGCCTGGCCTGGTGCTCGGCGATCAAGGGCTGCAGAACCTCGATGAGCGTCTTCTTGAGCTCACCGGTGAGCATGTCGCCGCTGGTGTAATCCTGCCCGGAAGGAGACAGACCACAGTGACAAGCAGCCCCTCCTGCCTGGGCACCGCACGCCTCTGGGCGCCAGCCCTGCCCGCAGCCCCCATGCAGAGCCCAGCGCAGGGGTGGCGCCCGGAAGTCCAAGGACCCTGCACCTTAAACAACGCTTTCTTAACATGCCGTGACTTGCCACTCACCGCCCCCCGCTCCGAGCTCCACGGCCGCCCGCCCGCCCGCCCTGGCAGCTCCTGGTCAGCATCCCGTGCTGTACAGTCTGTTCTGGACTTTTCGCCACAATCAGCTTTAAACACGTTTGTACGGAGACTTCTTTCTTGGTCAGAATTACTTCCGTGGAAGAGATTCTGAGGACTGGAAAACCCGACGCAGAGGCTACAGGTACTGTTCGGGCTCTTCCAACTTCTCACCAAACTGCTGCCGAGAGGCCGTGCCAAGACCCTTGCCTCACCTGGGTGAGCCTCGAAGCCCCGCTAACTCGGTGGGGCACTGTCTGCACCTGACTCTGTCCTGCTCGACTTTACTGGTCCGTGGTGTCCAGGAAGGGGAGGCCGCGGTGGGTCACCACCACACTGCAGTGTGTGCTTTCCTCTGCGGACTATCTGTCACCAGGCTTCTTGGCGCATGGCTAAGGGCAGTGGACCTCCTCAGTTTTCACCTCGTCTCAGCTGAGGGCCTGCTCCCCAAGGCCCAGCCCTGAGGGGCTCCGGCCACCCTAAGCCCGGCTGCCAGGCCCCCCATGTCCCGTGTGAGAGCACCGGGGGCCGGCTGGACCCTGCAGCCTGTGGGCTCACCTTCCTGATCTGCTCGAGCTTGTCATCGTCCTCGAGGAAGAAGGTCAGGTACATGAAGGACACGTCCACGTCACAGTTGCCCCCGAACTGCCTGTGTTCCTCGACGGTGTCTCTGCCCCCAGAAAACGCGTGCTTGTTGACCTGCGGCGGCAAGAGCACAGGACGCTGGTCGGGTCGGGCCACCCCGCGTGGGGAAGGTGGCTGGGAGCCGCGGGTGGCACTGGGGCCGGGGCTCACAGTCGGGGTGGGGAGGAGCCCCACAAATAGCTCCAGACTGTCCGTCAAGCCCGGTCCCCAGTGAGGCCAACTGAAGAGAGGGGGGAGAGGAGGGTAGGTTAGCTCTCAACCCCCCACCCCCACAAAACACAGCACAGAGCTGGGAAAGCCAAAGTGCCGCCCGTGCTGAAACGTGGGGGAAGTGTCCGTAGGTGAGGGATGGACACAAGCACCTTCGAGTGACAGCCAACCCGGGAAGGGCGCTGCCACCTTCTCCGCCGTGGAAGGGGGCATGGGGGCCACAAGAATGGGGCTCGAAGGGGGGAGCAGAGCCAGGAGACACGCGGAGGGAGACAGCGCCTGCAGCCAGCCCCACCTACAAATATGCAGTTTCCGGAGCTGAAAAAAGACTCAGAAACTAGCACAACGGTTTTTGGAATCACTGAAGATAATCTTGGAGAAATCAGGGCCAAAAAGCGAGAGAAGAAAAGCCAGAAAGGACAAAGTCTCCTCAACCTTCCCACCGGCATGTGCGACCCACTATGTACAAATGTCACCCTATTTTTCTTTTCCGGGGGAAAGGGTGGGTAGAGCTGATGGTTCCTAGGTTGAGATGCTTACTCCTCCTCCCCAGGACCACAGGGCAGATTACTAACAGGATGCTCAGGGGCCCATGGACAAGCAGCAGGCGGACACCGGGGGCAGAGGCTGTCCGGCCGCGGGGAGCAGCACCTGCTCTGCCCTACGCCCCCCCCCCAACCGCGTGAAGGGGAAGTGCTGGGGGTGGGCGGATTAAAGGCAAATACGTGTTCATCTTCCCTCTCCTTCATAAAAAAAGAGCAAGTTGTAAAATAACATCAACGTCAGCAAACTGCACCAACCATGGAAACGACAAAACAAACAGGAAAAGAGAGCACTAGGACTGGGTTCTCCTGAGCTCTGGTGCCCTCGGGCAGGCGCTGGGGGTTTGATGGCGCAGCGGGGCGGCTCCTGCCCGCACGGCCTCTGCCTCTGCTCAGACTCGCAGTCCAAGCCAGGTCACTGATGGGCCCCAGGGAAGGCACTCCAGTGCCAGGAAGAAAGTCTTGAGAACAGAGCTTCCCAGGCTCCAAGGGCTGGTTTAAAGGCTATCCAAGGGCCTTGGGACAGTTCCCAATCCTCGTCTGAGAGCAAGATGAGGAAAGGTGTGTCTGCTGCACGTTTTCCAAGACGCACGGGTGCTGCGGCCACCCACGCACTCCTCCCTGGGCAGGCCCGCGTCCCATGATGGCACGCACATGTGCCATGAACAGTGGACGTCACCACGATCGCACCATTTGATCCCCAACAACCCAATGACCCTGTATTGCTTTCTCCACCTCCCAGGTGAAAACCTGCCGTATGTGGCAGTGAATGGCAGAGCCAGGCTGACCGTTCCTGGGACGCCAGGCTTCTGACAGTGGCTTACGTTTGCCTGGTGTTGGGACTGGCCAGGCCTCAGTGCGGCCGGGGCTGTCCTCAAGGGAAACCAACAGGAAAATGGGCTTGGGCTGGGGTGGAGAACAGCCTTGGTTGTGGGGACCAGAATGCAGGGGTCAGGATCCAAAATGACAGAAGCAAGTGAGATGTATCCAAACCAGTGTGATGTGGTGTAAAAGGAAACTATGCCTGGCGAGGGTGTCTCGGTTAAGGCCATGGGAGCCTTCTTCAGCCGCCACACTCCAAGAACCAGTGCGCCCTGCCTGCTCCAAGCCCGCAGGGCGGGAGGGCCTGTGCGGGGCCACTGAGCCGCGGCCCTGGAGCCTGAGGCCAGCTCTGGGCGGGCGCACTACAGGGTTAACGTTAAAGGGGTCTCGTGATCAGAAATCTCAAGTGGGCGGCCAGGCTGGCAAAGTGCGTTACAGACAGTCGTCCCAGAAGAGGAGGTTCCACACTCCAAGGCTGCCTGCAGGAGGGACTGATTTGGCGGGCTCTGGCAGGGCCCATGGGACAGCCTGGGGAAGGCCTGTTTTGGCCTATCCTGCAAAGGAGCTCACCAACTCTTCATTTGGAACTAAAGTCTTAAATCTGGGCTGCACTTGACAGTTTACACTTTTTGCACGTGATCCCACGTACGCCTTGTCTCAAGCCTATGAAGTCAGCACAGCTGCTCTGACTTCACAGATGTCTCAGTTGGACGGCAAGGTCACCTGCCAATGACAGCGAAGTGGCAGGACACGGACAACCTGGGGTTCCCGACTCTAGGCCACGGGAGGGCCCGCGCAATGGGGGAGCTGGGTTCTGGTCCCAACCCCACCACTCCCCAGCTGTGTGGACGTAGGAAGCTGCCTGGTCCCTCTGAGTCTGGGTTTCCTTGCCTACAAGATGACCATGGCCTCCCGGGTGGTTGGTAGGACTCAGTGAGATCACACGGGTGAGCACGCGGCAGGAGATGACGCAACCAAGCTGCTGTGTGCCCCGCATGGCTACTGCTATTCTCAGGGGCGCTGGAGCAGATCCCCGCCCTTGGCTGGGGTGGAGGTGGATTCTGGAATGGAAGGTGGGTGTGGGGACCGAGAACGACGGCCTGGCCTGACCTTGTCCTGCCCCACAGGCCGCTCACAACCCTCGGGGCCTCTGCAGCTGTGTGCTTCCTGACCTCATGCTCACTGCCCACCCAGCCCTCAGGGCCTTTGCTGGTCCCTAAGCGAATGAAAAATGCCTTGGACCCAAAAATGACTTCTTTAAAACGATGTACTAAATGCACTAAAACTAAAAAACCAAGCAAAATGCCTTCTCTTCTGGAGAGAAGAGGACCCTCCCTCCCACTTCTGTACTCCACGCTTTAAAACTTTCAGCCAGTACTGAAAGGGCAAGAAAAAGCCCTGAATATACCAGCTTCCAACAGAGGCTGGTAGAGTTGGCGGTGGCTATTTCCTGGAAGAGGGTTTGGACATTAAGGGTTTCCCCATTGTTAACCAGAACCCGCTAGGGAGTCTGGAAGGGCTGGGGGCCAGCGGTGACTCAGAGGGTTGCATTACACGCCTCAGATACGGATCTGGTCACTCCTGCTATAAACTTCCCACCCGCAAACACACACTGGATTCCAAATAAAATGTCAACAGCTTCGTGGGACAGTGAGGGGGGTGTATCTATATTGGCAATTCAGCCCAAGAGAGAAGCAGGGCCCTGGGAAAGAAAAAAGCTCAGATTCCTAATTCTCATTTCTTTGGTGACTTGACAAATACTTGCTGATGCCTGCTGCATGATAGGATGGACACGACTGTCCTGTTGAAGGGCCCCCACCGGTTCCCAGTCTCCATGAGAACGTACGGCCCCTACACCCCACCCTGGCCAAACTGGTCATCCTCTCTGGCTGTCATCCCTCTAAAGGCACTCACTGCTATTTCCCCGGGAGAAATAAAGCCAGAAAACATAAAGCACCTGGTCCACCTGCTGGACTACAGCTGCTGCTTGGAAAGGTACTAGAATATGTTCTATCATTTACTTTAAAGAAAACCGCATGGGGCGCTTGGGCGGCTGTCGGTGAAGTGGCTGCCTTCAGCTCAGGTCATGATCTCAGACTCCTGGGATTGAGCCCCGAGCGTCAGGCTCCCTGCTCAGTGGGGAGCCGGCTTCTCCCTCTCCCCCTGCCCCTTCTTCCACTCATGCTCTCTCTCTCGCTCTCACTCTCTTTCAAATAAATAGATAAAATCTTAAAGAAGAAAAAAAAGAAAAAAAAAAAGAAAACTGCCACGACTTTGCTTCCAGAGCAGAGCACTGGTGAGAAAAGCAGAGAAGAAAAAAGGAGAAGAAATATTCAAAGTTTTGCCTAAATAAAAGGGCACAGACAGAACAAGCTCATCTGGTGTTGGCAACGGGGACAGGCTGCCTCGAGGTTGCAGGCAGCAGCAGTTACTGACCCTGGAACCCAGCGCTGTGGGGAGGACGCTGGAAGGACGGTCCTGCCATGTGTGCGCGTGCCTGCGAGTGTGAGTGTGAGTGTGAGTGTGTCCCGGGCGCGTCTGCTCCGTGTGCACAGGCTGCCCCCCGCCCCGGATGGTGCTCACCTTGGTCTTGATCTGCTTGGCGGTGTCCGTGAGGAAGATGGAGGAGTTGGGGTCGCTGGCGCTCATCTTGGTCTGGGCCCCCTGCAGGGCGGGGAAGAAAGTGGAGTGCAGCAGGGCTGGCTTCGGGTAGCCGATCCTGGGGGCGACGTCTCTCGTCATCCTGAAGTAAGGATCCTGTGGGGCGAGAGGGGCCTCTGAGGAAGCTGGCAGAAATGGGCTGGCTGTCAGCCCGTGAACAACGCCTCCGCGGCCTCCATGGGATGCTCCCAGCTCCCAAGTAGCTTACAGGACTGCCCCGGCCCAACACCTCTTAAAACCTCCTTTCCCATCAGAGTGCAGCGCCCCAGACCGATAAACGCCTCGCTCTGCCTCCTGACCTGGTCGATGGCACAGGGGATGAGGCACTGGATGTCTGCCCTGTCTCGGAAGATCTGAGGGAATGAGTTGCTGAAGGAGGGAGCAGCCTGGATGGCAGGAAAGCTGATCTTCCCTGAAAGTGTGAACAATATATTTTTACACACGACATCGACTCCTGTTCTGGTTAATTCAGCCAGCAAAAGGGATGAGCATGAACAAGCATTCTCCCCTTTAGAAAAGTGATCATCACTCAAGAGAACCTGAAGCCACAGAAGAGTAGGGAGGAGAGACAAATCTACAGTCCCAGTGTGCATCTCTTTTCTCGTTTTCTCAGTTTCCCACCGCATTTCTGTGGTGACTGCACACTACCCAGTTTTTCTCCTTACATTTTCCGTCACTTGGGTGGTTGTTAAGTATGTTCTATCCTGTAAGCGTGCTGGGGAGTGTTTAGGCAGTCTCTACCCATGGACACATAGACTGTTCCTCACCTTTAATCATTACAGGTTAAGACACCCTGGTACCTAAAACTGCTCTCAATACCTTGGATGTTGCTGTTAACACTGCTACTGCTTAGACCCACACAAGGCGTCCAAGGGCCCTGACCTTGGGTGACCTCCGACAAGCGGTCCGGGCCAGCCCCCGCCAGCCATGCCGCGTGGGCACACTCACGCTGCCACCACCACCAGCGCCGGGTGTACATGTACGTACAAACACACACACACACATGCGCGCACACACACACGGCAGGGGCGGCCAATCCCTGCCTGTGGGCGCCGGGCTATGCTCGGGGCCTTCCCCGGGCTCGTCTACTGCTCACAACTCGACCTAACAGTGCCACGCGGCCCCCCATTACCAGCGGGCACTTGCAGGCTCAGACCGTCGGCACAGCCCGCCAAAGCTAATACCCAGCAAGCAGCTGGCCGGGCCAGGATTCAAACCCGGGCGCCTGGCAGCACAGTGTGCGCAGCTAGTCGTAGGTCTACTGTCTCTTCCCTGGGACATCCTCCCATGAGATGCTGGCATTCCGAGGATAAATACCCTTTCAAAAGCACAGGGTTTATGCCCCAATTGTCAGGAATGCATCTGAATGGAACATTAAAGAAAAGGGTCTTGCTCATGTGAAAAGCCTCCCAGTGAGGCCTCTCCATGGCGTTTCTGCACTTGTCCCTGAAGGTCCCCTCACTGCCAGGGCCCCGGGCCATGGCCCCCTCCCAGCAGGACAAACTCTCCCATGCGGCACCTGCAGGCACAACCTGGGATGCTGGCCTGGGCTCGCGGCTGCTTGGCCTGGAGCTGTGCCCCAGAAACGAAGTAGGGGAGGGGATCAGGAGACCCACAAGTCTCAGGGATCAATTCTTAGCTTCAGGAGCTAAGGGTCTAGAAGGAGAAGGCCAATGCATCTGACGGCATGGAAGTATGTGGAAAGGGACACGAGTGTGAGTGCAGGGGGCCGAGCCATGGAAGGACAGTGAGGGTGGGCAGGGTGGGCTCCATGGGGCCTCTGGGCAAGCCCGTCCTCCTGCGGGGGAAGCGGAGGCTCCTGGCCTCGACCAGAGGTGCCCACACGGGCAGGGGAACTCTAGTTATCCCCACCCTTCTCCTCCTTTCTTCTAGGCCTCTCAGTGGGTGACTGAGGGGTGACAGACGCTCTCCTGAAGTGCAGCCCCGACGCCCAGAAGCGGGGCCACAGGCATCGCACCAGCTCCTCTGGCTCCTGGGGAGACCTGCCTGTGGGCTCACTGTGGGGAGGTGAGGGGCCGATGCTGCCACCAGAGAGGCCACAGCGAGCTCCTTACCGATGGAGTCACTGTCAGTGAAACCGAAAATGCCTTTCACTTGGTTGAAGGTAACGTGCTTCTGAATCTTCACCACGTTCTTGTAGAAGCCTGGGCTCATCCTGCAAAGACAATCAGAATCAAACCGCAGGTTCAGAGGGCGGCCTCCCGCTGAGGCCAAAGCTGCAGAGGGTGAAGCCTGAGCATGCAGGTGCGGGCTGAGGACACACACTGGGCAGCATGGTGCCCAGGGGCATCTGCAGGTAAAGAGAGCTGCGGCAGGCCGGGCGGAGCTGCCAGAGAAGTGTGGAAAGCTGTGTGAGACCTACGCCAGAGGACGGGAGGACAAGGCAAGAACACAACACGTTCAGAGTCAGGGGGTGACGTGGAGCGCTGAAACTCTGCCCGGGTCAGCGGTCAAGCGTGCTGCACAGCTTCCAGCCTGGGAGCCCTGAGGCGCTTTCCTGTGAGACGGACTCTGTTCTGTGTTGTGGGAGACTGTCTGCACCTTGCTGCCAGAGACTGTCTGCAGAGAAACCAACCGGTCCAGCCACCACGGCCCCGTCCACTGTCGGCAGCCATGCTGTCTGGGTGGGATGACCCCATGCCCAGCAATAGGGCTGGGCCACAGTGGCTGCTTCAAGCAACCGATGCTCTCTCCTGGATGGTGAGGCATGTGGATATGAGGCCTGGAGCTGTGGCAGCCATTCTGCTACCAGAGGGACCCAGGCTGAGGATGAAGCAATTACAGGAGGGGGCAGAACCCAGAGGGACTTCTTACATGGCATCTCTAATATGCTCAGCAACTCTACTCTCCACCATACCAGGTGTCAGGCCCCACAAAGACGGAACGGGACAAAACGGGAGAGCTAATGTTTACTATGTGTTCACGTTATGTAGCAGGAGCTGTGCTAAGTGCCGGACACAGGTTAACACCACTCAAGTCCCCTTCAAAGTAGTAGCTTCACCTCCCCTTTCCTGGTAAAGACCGAGGCTCTGAGAGGTTAAGGGTCATGTCACAGATCCCAGTGATTACACGAGCTGGGATCCAAACCCAGGCTCGTCTGGCCACAATGCCTATGCTTTCCTTACCACATCTCGCAGCTTCTGAAAGAGTTTAAGATGTCTCTCCTTGGATGGAGAACTCCTGAATGTCTCCGGGCAGACGGCAGGGGCCGGGCTTGGGTGTGAGAAATGCAGGGGCCCTGGCTGCCTGGCTGGGGGGCAGCCACGAGGCAGGGAGGACTGCAAAGGCCCCGCACCAGGGGTTGTACTGAGTTGAGCAGAGTCCCACTCAGGAGCAGGAGAGGGACTGGGGAGACAGCGACCTTCACTTGGCCCCAGGGCACTGGTCAGGGGTGGGGGTGGGGAGTGTGTTAAAGAGAGAGGACACGCCAGGGACCCGGCAACATGCAAAGTGCTCCCGACACGGGTGCTCCCTGGAATGCTCAAGGAATACCTACTGCATGAATGAGCGGGCTGAGCAAGCAGGCAGAGAGCAAGTAACTCAGGTGCCCATCACAGAGCAAACGGTGGTCAGGATGTGAGCCCAGGCAGAGCACGCTGACAGACCCCTTCGCTAGACTGCCTCTCACTAGTACGAAACCCCCGACTTACAGGATAACGGAGGCTCAGAGAATGTAAGGGCTTGCCCAAAGGAACCACACCAACCAGGAGCAGAGCTGGGTCTGGAACACCAGCTCTCAGATTCCCAGGGCAGTGTCTTTCCATCCCTCACGGCTCCTGGCAGAAAGGCCTCTCTGGGCCTACACGCAGGGCCAGAAATATACGCGGGGACAGGGTGTCTGGAGCCAACTTGCCTGCATTGGGCTTCTTTCCCCACGGGGCCCTCGCCAGTTCGCTCCCACCCAAAGAGAGGGTGGAGGCTGGCTTGGTTGTAGTTTCAGCTCCTGAAGACCAGGAAGGAGCTTTGTTAAATCAAAGCTCTGGATTTTGAGTTCCATTTCAAGGGGAAAAAAAAAAAAAGCTCAACTTGTTAAAAACACACAAAAAACTCTTAAAGGGAATAAGACATTTGGAAACAGGGTTTAACTTTTAAAACTTCTCTCCTGACTTTGGGTTCCACCTAAGAGGCTTTCCGAGAAGCAACAGCACAGACTCTCTGAGCTACACGTTGTGTGGGTTCTCAGCTCTACCTCGAGCTCACGAAGAGAAAGGAAGCTCCTCTGAGCCAAGTGGAGGACGCCCAGGTGCGGTCAGCCGACAGGCCGGGCCAGTCGCCTTGGGCCCCACGTACTCTCAGAATGTGCCGAGAGCGGGGTGGGGCATGCGGTGGCCCCCTCACCTGCACTGTTCAAAAGTTCACCCCCCTTCACGCGCCTACCACGTGTTCATCCTTGAGGATACAGGGGGTGTCTGCTTCTGCCCCACCAGCACCTCGGTCCAGCAAGGCAGGGACTCCGCTTGGGTCACTGCTGGGTTCTCAGGGCCTAGGAGGGCATCAGCCACAGAGAGCGCTCCGTGACTATTTGTTTTACTCACCCAGCAGAACAGGGCCACCCCTCACTCTGTACCAGGTGCGGCCGAGGTGGAGCCTGGGGTGCTGGGGGGCACATCTGAATCGGACTGTGGGAGGGACAGCTCCCAGGAGGAGGTGATGCTTGCCCGTGCGTTTGGAGATGGCATCAGACTCCTCTGCGCTGGGACAGGGAGGTCAGGAGAGGGACGGGAACTCTGGGGGCTGTGGAACTGCAGAGTGTCCCACCTCGCTGGAGGTGGCAGTGACTGATGCTGGAGAGTAACACGGGCCAAATCCCTGAGGGGCCCGTGAGCTAAATGGAAAGTGAGCACTTCATCCTGATGATGACAGAGTGGAAGAGGCGCGGGGTGGGGAGCGACAAGAGAGCTTTACGGAGAGCGCTGGCTGCTGGGGGACCGAGGCCGTGAGGGGCTGCCATGGGAGGCAAGAGGCAGCACCCGAGGATGCGGTGGCTGGGCAGCTGCCACCCCGGCCTGGTGCTAAGAAGAGCAGCAGGATGCAGGGTGTGGCTAAGCGCTCGAGCAGGTGAATCAGGTCCTTTTAAGGAATGAGGGGAAGAGGTATAAAAAAAGCACCATGAAAATTACAATAATGATGACACCTAAGGTCTCATGTAACCCTATTTCGTGGACCAGGTTTGCTGAGACTCATGACCATTAAACAGAGGTGCCAGGGCTCGAACCCGGGTCTGTTTCCTTCCTTCGAAGCTCATGTTTCCTCAAGGACACCACAATGCCTCCATGCCCACAGAGAAGTGATTTTAAAAATCTCACAGGTAAAATTAGAAAGTTATGAATTCATTTACTAGTTGGTAGAAAGGCCAGACTTCTTATCAAGGCAACTATTTCTGTGGATATAAAGTCACCACTCGGATGTAGTCCTCAAGGGGACATTCTGGGGAAATGGTAATAAGCAAGCACCTCTGCACTCAGCGTGAACACAGTCCATCCTGTGCTTCTACCGCACCCTGTCCTGGGCTAGTATAACGAACCTTCAGGGACAGGGGCCACACCCCTACCATTCCTTGGGGACTGCCAGTGCCTTGGGGGGAGCACTACATCTCAGGTGCTCAGGAAGTACTTGCTGAGTATTTCTTACTGGGACACTTGACCGAGTCTTATTTTTCTAACACAGTTCTTGGTAGTCATTTGGGATGAAGAAGACCTCAGAAGTTTCAATTCAGGGGCACCTGGGTGGCTCAGACGGTTAAGCGTCTGCCTTCGGCTCAGGTCATGATCTCAGGGTCCTGGAATCGAGTCCTGCATCGGGCCCCCTGCTCAGCGGGGAGTCTGCTTCTCCCTGTGCCTGCCACTCCCCCCCTGCTTATGCTCACTCTCTATTTCTCTCTCTGACAAATAAATAAAATCTGGAAAAAAAAAATTTCAATACAAGGATTTTCCGAATGCAATATTTCTGAAAGAACTGGATCGTGAGGGGACTGTGTGTGAGTCTTTTCTCTTCAAGGAAAAAGGCACGCCAAGAAAGAGAAAGACCCTAACCCAGCAAACTGACTGTCCTTGGAGAGAAACTACAATTCTGTCTCAAGCTGGGGATGGAAGCCTCAGCTGGTGAGCAAGACCAAGAAACCATATCCTGACGTTTCATAAAGGAAGGAAAACATTCCCCAGATCTTAAGACCATTTCAGATGTGTCTGACTTGGCTGTGGCCGCGAGGAGCTGCTGTCTCCATCTGCTTCTCTAGAAGGCAGCCGGGCACCCTCTCCTTACCCCATGTAGTCGAGGTCAGAGAAGATGAAAGTCTTGTTGATGTCAAAGCCGCAGGCAATGATGTCCTTGGCGTTCTCCACGGCATAGCCATAGGCCTGGTCCAGGGTCAGGTCTTTCCACAGGTACTTCTCGTCATCCGTCATCTGGATGACCAACGGCACGTTGAACACATCCTGCAGCCACCTAGGAGATGCATGGGAAGAAGGCTGCCGTCCCATCTCCTGTTCTGCATCCGAACACACGGTTCCTACTGAGAGTGTATGTCAAACCTTTCTTGTCTACGCAATCACACAGTCTTTTTTTTTTTTTTTTTTTTTTTTTTTTTTTTTTTTCGCAATCACACAGTCTTATGCTGTGGAGCTGCTATTTTGCAGGCTGGCGATCATTTTAGGGTACGTGTAAACGAAGGCTCCGGGAGGGACTGCTACGGTCACAGGGAGAGGGACAGGAGGAAACGGGCTGGCTGACTCCAAAGCCGGGCTCGCTCCATCACGCCACACTTTCTAATGTGACACCGGGAACAGAGCGAACAAGCCACAACGGCACCAGTCCCCGCATACGTTGTTTAACAAACACAAACGAGGACTGTCCTGTCATTCTGACATGGTTTATAAGCAACATTCCTGATTCGCTAATAAAAGGGAGAAAAGGCATACAATTCAATACTTACTTTGTGAAAATAAATGGGATGAGGTGACCTACATGCATTGCTTCGGAAGAGGGGCCCCTGCCCGTATACAGATAAAATGGCTTCTTATTTTCATAGGCATCAAGAATTTGGTTCATATCTCTAAAGGACAAAGGAAAAAAGGAAATGGTGTGATTTTCTGAGACAAACACTAAGGCACTACTGATCACTTGGAGAAGACAGAGAAAACACAACACAATGATTAGAGTTTGTTACCCTTGGTGCCCATATGAGAAAAATGACAGGAAACTTCTACTGATATGATTTCTCTCTCCCGTGATTGTTTTAAAAGTATAAGACACGCAGGTCTGGAATAAAAGAGGGATACGGCTGGGCAGCCAATGGAACCCCTTAGGGAACTTCAAATACCAATGTCCACACACCATCTGCTTTACACCTTTCCTGGGAACGACACCAAGCCAACACTACACAATCCTTGGTCAGAACCCCTAGCCCCGAGACTCTGGAGACCCAGACTGGGGAGACTGCAGGGTTCCACACAGTCCTGACTCAGGGAGGGGAGTGAGGAAGACCTCCTGGGAGTGTGGAGGGGAAGTCCCTAGCTGAAAATCTCATTTGGGCTTCCTCAGCCAGGCTGGGACCAAGTGTCTTCAGCTGGGAGTCATTCCGGACTCATCCGCCTTCCCCAAGGACTGGGGTCCACGGATGATGCACATGAAGGGTTCTCCTTCCTGGTCATATTACATCTACCTGGGTCCCACCTTCAGAGATTCTGATTCAGTGGGTCTGGGGTGATGTCTGGGAATCTGTATTTTTAAAAAGCTCCCTCAGGGATCGCAATGTTCACCAGGGTGTGAAACCACTACTCTAGGGTGTAAATGTTCTTTGTTTCTCCACAAAGTGTCCCAAAGTAAAAGAAGACCTTTCCCAGGGGTCTGGGTAGGAGACCCCACACGAGTATTCTAAAAAGTGACTCCTCCTCATACCCCAAACCAAGGGTTAACAGTGCTCCTCTCTGGGCTCATGGGATTATGGGAATTGTTTCTTTGTGTTGAGCTTTTTTTTTTTTTTTTTACCTCCAGGGACCAATCATACACTGCTTTTGAAATAAGGAAAGAAGAAAAAAACCTTAATTTTGGAAGAAAAAAGCCCTTCTTTGGTTCTCAAAATTAACCAAATCAAACTTTTACGGGTTTATAGGAAAGAAAAAAATGCAGCTGTCCCACAAGCTGTTCTTCAAGTCTCTGACAGCCCCACCATGCGTTGCCCTGGGGGCAAGGTGCTCTCAAGCAGTGCAGGGAATGGACTGAGGCTCGCTCTCTGAGCTCAGCTTTGTGAGGATGGTTTCCAGCAGGTGAGGGAGCCTACTCAAAGCCCATCTAATTCCCTACTTTACAGATGATAAAATTAGACAGATGGGCATTCTCAAATCTGAGAATGGCCAAAAGCTGCAAGTCCTATGACGCCCTAAGCCAAGAGCCTACAGGGTTACTATACTGAAGTAAATAAAGTAAGGCACACGGGCAACAAGAACTGCAAAGTGCTAAGATTAAAAAAAATTTTTTTTTAAAGATTTTATTTGAGACAGAGTGAGAGAGAAGGAGCAAGGGGAGGGGCAGAAGGAGAGGGGATAAGCAGACTCCCTGCTAAGCGGGGAGCCCGATGCGGGGCTGGATCCCAGGACCCTGAGATCATGACCTGAGCTGAAGGCAGATGCTTAACTGAGTCATCCAGGCGCCCCAAGATAAAAAGTTTTGATTTAAGATCAACAAAATTGGTAAACTTGAGCTAAAGTGACCAAGAGGGAAAAAAACAGTGAAGACTCTGCCAAAGTCAAGAATGAAAAAGGAACATTACTACGGATTTTACAGGAATAAAAAGGATTACAAAGGAATACTAAGAACAAGTGTATGCCCACGTATTAGATAACCTTGATGAAAAAGACCAATTTCTGGAGAGAAACAACTAGCAAACCGACTCCAAAAGAAAAAGAAAATCTGAATGGATCTATAACAAGCAAAGAAACTGAAGTAGTATTCAAAAAACGACCCACAAAGAAAAGCCTGGGACCAGATGGCTTCATGATGAATTCTATCAAATATTAGAAAACAATTAACAGGGGTGCCTGGGTGGCACAGTCGGTTAAGCATCTGACTTGATTTTGGCTCAGGTCACGATCTTGGGGTCCTGGGGTTGGGTCCCTTGTCAGGCTCAGCGGGGAATCTGCTTGTCCCTCTCCCTCTGCTCCTCCCCCCGGCTCGCGCTCTCTCCATCTCTAAATTTAATGGATAATCTTAAAAAAAAAATTTTTTTTTTTAACAATCCTTCACAAACCCTTCCAAAAAAATTGAAGAGGGAATATTGCAAACTCATTCCGAGGCCAGGATTATCCTGACACCCCAAGCAAAGACATCAACAGAAAACTATAGACCCTTATGAATACAGACACAAACATCCTCAGCAATTCACAGACCAAATCCAGCAACATATAAAAAGGATGATACACCATGACCAAGTGGGGTTTGTCCCAGGCTTGCAAAGTTGGTTCAACATACAAAAATGCATCAATGTGATATGCTGTATTAAATTAACAGAAGACAAAAACCACATGATTATCTTAACAGATGCAGAAAAAGATTTTGACAAAATCCAATACCTTTCATGATAAAAAATACTCAATGAACTAAGAAGAAAAGGAAACTTCCTAAGCATAATGAAGGGCATTTATGGAAAACCCATAGCTAATGGTGGAAGAGTGACTTTCCCCTAGATCAGGAATAAGACAAGGATGCCCACTCTTACCACTCCTATTCAACACTGTACTAGAAGTTCCAGCCAGAGCAATTAGGCAAGAAAAAAGAAATCCAAATTGTAAAGGAAGGAGTAAAATTATCTTCATTCTTAGGTGACATGATTCTACATATAGAAAATTCTATAGAATCCTCAAAAAAAGAAAAAAACCTACTAGGGCTAATAAATGAAGTAAAGCTGCAGGATATAGGATCAACAGACAAAAGTCAGTTGTACTTCTATAGAGTAGTGAGCTAATTGTGATTTATAAGAAATATATATTTGGTCTTTGTCACAGAGCTCCTAAAATTCATGGAATTTCCTAAGTGATAAGAGGCATGAATGTCACATTCATATAACAAAGCCCCTTTCAACCACACATGAGTTTATGTTAATAAGGTGACTTTTAGAAAGTCCCTAAGTAACCTAAGGATGGAGACTGGTTGCCAGGGGAACCAACCCTAATTAGAAGTTGGTACTTATCAGTCCCAATCCCCTCAAAAGGAGATTGAGCTTAATCACTAATGATCATTCCTATGTAATGAAGCCTCCATAAAACACCAAAAGGATGTGGTCTGGAGAGCTTCCGGTTGGTGAACATATAAAGAACGATTATAACTTAATAATGAAAAAACAAACAACTTAATTAAAAAGCAGGTAAAAGATCAGAATAGATATTCTCCACCAAAGAATATATAAAAATAGGCAGGAGGGCCCTGCCCTTGAGTGGCTCAGTCAGTTAAGTGTCTGACTCTTGGTTTCAGTTCAGCCCTGCATTGGGCTCCACACTCAGCAGGGAGTTTGCTTGAGATTCTCTTTCCCCCTTTCTCTTTCCCTCTGCCCCTCCACCTGTTTGCTCTCCCTCTCTCAAATAATAAATAAATCTTAAAAAAAAAAAAAATAGGCACAGGGTGCCTGGGTGGCCTAGTTGGCTGAGCGGCTGCCTTCGGCTCGGGTCGTGGTCCAGGGTCCTGGGATTGAGCCCCGTGTTGGGCTCCCTACTCAGTGGGGAGTCTGCTTCTCCTTCTCCCTGTTGCTCCCCTTGCTTGTGCTCTCTCTCGCGCTCACTCACTCTCCCTCTCAAATAAGTAAGTAAAGTCTTAAAAAAAAAATAAGGTGGGGGCGGCAGGTGGGAGGGAAAAGCATATATGAAAGTAGCCAATGAGCACATGAAAAGATGTTCAATGTCATGAGTCATTAGGGAAATATAAACACAATGAATAACCAAGTCATACCTACTAGAATGGCTATAAAAAACAAAGTAGGAAATAGTAAGTGTTGGTGAGGGTGTGACCTGGGACCCTTGTCTGTGCATTGTTGGTGGGGATGCAAAGTGACAGTCACCGTGGACAGCTGTTTGGCAGTTCCTCAGAAAATTCTAGAGCTACCTTACGATGCAGCAATTCTGTTCCCACCAAGAGAAATGAAAACACATGTCCACACAGAAACTTGTACACAAATGTTCAGAGTAGCATTACTGAGAACCAAAAAGTGAATAACCCAAATGCCCAGCAACTGGTGAATGGATAAACAAAAAGTGGGGCGCTATCTATTCAGTGGAACACTATTCAGGTATAAAAGGGAGGGTAGTACGAACACACGCCACCACATGGCGGAACCTTGAACACACGATGGTTGCCAGTGGTGGTGGTGCGTGGAGGGGGGTCTGGGGGAGTGACTGCTCATGGGGACAAGGGTTTCTTCCTGGCGTAGTGTGAATGTTCTGGAATTAGACAGTGGTGGTAATAGTTGCACAACCATATGAATATATTAAAGACCACTTTAAAAATGTGAATTGTATACTTTAAAAACGTGAATTAAATCTTAAGATAAAAAACTTTGACGATATTCTGTCCAGAAAGAGGGCTGAGCAGGGTCCGGAGTTTTCTGCATACGGAACTTGAAGTGTTCCGGCAGGCTGCCAAGTTCTGTCCCGTGTGTGCTCTCCTGTAACTGTACAGAGCAAGCAGGACAGAACAACCCTACCCTGGACCGTGTAATGGGCTAACCTGTGGGGCGGGTGAGGCAGGAACACTCTGGAACCTGCCCATTTTCTGATTATTATCTGCATGGAATTTACAGTTTAGGGTAGGGATAGTCTCTTCCAGGTACGCTCTGTTAGTTTCTCTTTTGATGATAGGATTTATGAGTGGGCCAGGACAATAGCAGGAACAGGGCACAGAACTTCAGGAAGCCACTGCTTATCGCGTGGGAAATGTTAAACTTGGACATATTCTTCTCTTTTGTCTTTATGACATTTTATGATTTATAGCACATAATCTGGCATGAATCTCATCTGCTGTGTATGTGACCTCCTCTTTATGAAGTGAACGGTTCATAAATGAATAAAGTAAAGGCCGCGGGTGAAGGGACAGGGCATGAACCCACAGCCAGTTATGGACAGAAGGTGGACACCAGTCTTCAGATGACTGGCTAGCACTGTCCCCCCAGGAGCAGGCAGCTTGAGGGAAGAGTGCCCTAATCATGTCTGGAATTCAAAGGAGAGGAGGGCAGGAAGCCTCTGACCTGTGTGAGAAGAAGATGCCTCTGCGCAGGAAGCGGTGTGGTTTCTGGCCCGTGGCTCTCTCTATCCGGTTTACCAGCTCCTTGTCGATTTTACTGCTTCCGAACCGAACTGGGAAAAAAAAAAATGTAACAAAGGAGATATGGCCACCTTAGGTGGTGTGAGGTTTGGCGATCGGATATTACTGAAGGGGAAAGACTAGTGTATTGTGTACAATCTTAATGAACCCAGACTCTTTAGGCCTTCTGCTCCCAGTCCCTTCTCTCAACCCAAAGTCATATTTCTTTCACAAGGACAGTTGAGATCACAACCAGCAAACAGGAAACTAATTACAGAATAAAACACTGTTTTGTCTGGGACTGGATTTTGATTGGAAACATCCAGAATTCAGTCTGGCTAGCAACTTTTCACACCTCCGCTCCCCTAGTTGCTTATTAAGGCATGATCTGTGGACAATGACACCGTAATTTTAATATTCTTTAATTGTTGCATTGAATTAACATGTCTTAAAACAAATTTTCCCTCATTGATGGTCTACACTTAAAATTATGGAAAATGGCTTTTGACTTTAATGAAAACATTTCAGCAATGCCTCTTCACTGGTGATTACCAGTGATCTCAGAGTAAGGATTCCCCGAGCAGGAAGCCCCACGAGGAGGGGCTTGCCAGTGGCCACCTGCCCCCTGTGAGGAGTCATCCTTCTTAAGGTCACTTCTAGCTTTTCAGCTCTACAATCACTATCACTGGAATCTCTTAGGTAATCCATTCCTGACTTTAACCATTAAGTGAGAGGTGATTTAAATGACTGCAAAGATGCCATTCTTTTTTTTTTTTTTTTTTTAAAGATTTTATTTATTTATTTGAGAGAGAGAGAATGAGAGAGAGCACATGAGAGGGGGGAGGGCCAGAGGGAGAAGCAGACTCCCTGCCGAGCAGGGAGCCCGATGCGGGACTCGATCCCAGGACTCCAGGATCATGACCTGAGCCGAAGGTAGTCGCTTAACCAACTGAGCCACCCAGGCGCCCAAAGATGCCATTCTAATAGACCTTTCCTCAAGTTCTGAATCGCTCAAAAAAAGGGAAAAAAGCTTCTACTAAGCTATCTACTATAGATCGTTATTTCAAAATAAGTTTTACATCGTATTCTAGTTAAAAAGAATCCTTTGGGAATGTATTGCATGACCAAAAGATTTTAGGATCTATTTTTTTTTTCTTGGCATTGAAGCTTGACTGGGTTTATAATTCAAAATAAAAACACACCAATGGGATCAACTCAAGGGAATCACTTGTATAAGTTGAGGCTTCTCCCAGGACATACCAATGAGCTTGTCATAGTCGATGCCCTTGGCACTGCTCGTCTGTACTGTCCACGGGTCCACAAAATCCTCCTCAGCTTCTGCAGCATCCAGGCCACTATTGCTCCCAAGTGCCGGGTTCCCTGGAGGGCAGTCAGCCTTGTAGTCCTCCCCCACGGCGGCTTTGTAGCTCATTTTCAATGATAACAACATCTTTACTGCAGAATCGATTTCATCCTGGACAAAGGAAATGAGGATGAAGGCTAAAAATACCACCATAGCTAACGTTTTGCTGAATGTGACTGCTGACACGTGGCAGGCACCGTGCTAAATGCCCTCACACCCGTTCCTTCCTTAGCCTCAAAACACCCCCTGGAGGCAGGCACCACTGTCACCGTGCCGTTCCAGCTGAAGACTCTGAGACACAGAGAGGCGAAGGAGCTTGCCCTTGGACACACAGCAAGTCGTGGGCCCGAATGTCTTTTATTTTCTTTTATTTGTCTTTTATTTATTATGCTGTTCTAGTCCTATGGATTACTACCACAAACACTATGGGACAAATGGACATGATACACACTGTTATTTATGACACAGTGAATATGCTGAAGATTTCTCAAACGCTACTGATGCTAGAGAACGTGTGACAAGCTCCCTGAACTGAGTATAAGGAATTCTATGTGGGACCTTGTTTTTACGTTCTACACAGTTGAGATGAGTATTTGTGGAAGCTTAAATAATGCCACTGAGGACAGTGACAGCAACTCTAGACATCAGGGAAGCAGATAAAGGCAAGGAAAAACACAGGCTTTCAAGTCCTGAATTAAGGAGGGATGCAGTGGGAAATAGTTGTATTACTGTACTTTGGAGTCTTATCAAGCTGTCCAAAGTGTTTGCATACTGAGTGTTTAAAAATAAGCATAAGGAAAACAAATGTAAAAATATATTCTTGGGTATTCTGGAAATCTGGTAAAGAGACCTCCTGCTCCAGAAGCCCACACGAGCCACCCTTGAAGGCTGGCCTCTGGAAGAGCAGGCCTCATTAGGCAGATTAGTCATGCTATGCCCCAAAGCTCTGCTCCTGTGACTGGCCTTGCTGGATCAGATCACAAACAAAGAATATACACAGGCCAATTTGCTTGCCAAAGGAAGTACAAACATTCCCATTTAGAGTATACCCATCATGTTCTATGAAGTGGGCTTCCTAAGTGGAGAGACACATCACCAACCTCCATTCGGAGGGAACTGCTGTGTCAGGTACGGGCCCTGAGCCACAGGGAACTGTCACCGTGGGGCAGCGCTCATGTGCATTAAAGATACCGATGGCTTCTGCAGACACAGATTTGTGTTTCACACTCTGAAACTACCTGGATTTTGTTATTACAATGAATTAGAATTGTGGGCTCAGTAACTCTGTGGATATACCTCCTATAAGAGAGAGGATATTTGCCCAGGTGGGATAGGTAAGTATGTTTTACTCATCTAATTTCTGCAGTGCCTAAGCTCAGTGCAACAAAATAAATGTTTAGCAAGCATGATTTGTTGAATTATCCATGGAAAGAATTACCCTGCTTTGAAGTACACTTTAGTCAATACCCTTTTATCACTGGCTATGTTGACATTTCATACTCTATCTGGTTTAACTCTGCTTGCAACTAGGAGGCTCTTTGAAAGTCAAACATTTAACCAGTGTCCCTGCTCGAGAACTGTGTGTAGTCTAGAATGCGATTTAAATGGACAGGCAAGCTTGCCTTGTCTATTTTCTTGTTCTCAATCTAACATGGACCAGAACACTGAAACAGGATTTAAAAGGTGACGTTCTCGGGGGAGGAAAAAACAAAAAAAGACTATGTACAACCTGATTTTATCTGAAGTTCCAACACAGGGAGAGCTATCTATGGTGGAGACCCAGGGTGGAGGGTAGAGGCAGTGACTGCAGGTGTCTGAGGATGGCTTCTGGGGGCTGCTATCTTGTTTCCCGATTTGGACACTGGTTACCCAGGTGTAGTCATTTTGTGAAAGTACAGTAAGCTGATTATGAGCTCCATATCTTTCTGAATAAATGGTGCACTTCAATTTAAAAAGTTTACCTTGGGTGCCCGTGTGGCTCAGTTGGTTAAGCATCTGCCTTCGGCTCAGGTCATGATCCCAGTGTCCTGGGATTGAGTCCTGCATCGGGCTCCCTGCTCAGCTGGGAGTCTGCCTCTCCTCCTACCCTTCCTCCCTGTCCATGATCTCCCTCTCTCTCAAATAAATAAAATCTTAAAAAAAAAAAAAAAAAAGTTTACATAAACTAAAAGGACAAGGAAAAAGACTTTGCTCTCTGTCTTAACCTCTGTGGTCCAGTGTCATTTCTTGAGTCCTGCCCAAACTGCTCATGCCCTTGGCCACGGTCTCTCCTCAGAGCCCCTAGATTCTGACCTATGCCCCCAGGAGACACCCTGCTTTTTAGTGAGCTGTTACTGAAAGCAGGGGGTCTTATTCCCTTAGTACATGGAGCAGAAAAGAACGTTGAGGACCATGGCCGAGACAGCTGGAGAAAGAGCCCACGGTGTCCTCACTGTATCGGTGTTCCCAGAGTGGCTTGAGTGTTTTGCATAAAGTGAATTTCTAAACTACCAGGTGCTTCTCTTATAACACATTCCAGGGTCAAATTTACTTCTGAATTTTCATCATTTAACTCTGACTTTATCATGCAACCTCTGATCTCTCTTGTTAAGAGTCAGCTGATTGCGGGCGCCTGGGTGGCTCAGTTGGTTAAGCGACTGCCTTCGGCTCAGGTCATGATCCTGGAGTCCCGGGATCGAGTCCCGCATCGGGCTCCCTGCTCGGCAGGGAGCCTGCTTCTCCCTCTGACCCTCCCCCCTCTCATGTGCTCTCTGTCTCTCTCATTCTCTCTGTCTCAAATAAATAAATAAAATCTTTAAAAAAAAAAAAAGAGTCAGCTGATTGCATAAATCAAAGAACACACCTGGAAGAGTAATTCTAAACTGTGTTAAGTACTGCTTGTTTACTAATGAACGGAACTGGAGATCACTAAGAATTGCTAACTAAAAACACTTATTAAATGTTATTCAAACTTAATGTTACATTGACACAGATACCACTGTCAAGTTTCCAAAAATGGGTTTAAAGAGCAAATGATTAACATCTGGGTCCTTTATTTACTTCAGATTTTTAAAAACAACTTAGTTTCATCCACTGAGTCCTATCTGGTGTGTAAACCTCTTCTTGTGATTAACCAACTCCTTTTTTGGGACATCACTTACTTTCAGTACTATTTTATGTGTAATGGCTTATTTGGGGTCCAAAGAGTCAAAGTAAACTGCCAGGATGGGTGGGAGATGGTTGATCTCCATCTGGGGAGGACCCAGGGGGGCTTCTGAAAAGGAAACAACGGGTTGGAAGTGATGGTGAAGAAAAAGCTGAGTGACCTAAGGGTGGAGGCACCGCAGAATGAAAGGCAGCGCTCATGTGCATTAAAGATACAGATGGCAAGGACTACACTTTTGAAACACCCTGCAGCAACAGCAGACAGACCTTTCAGAAAGGCACAACCCCATGAGGACAAAGGCAATGAAAAGAGGATGTCGGCAACAAGATTTCGGAAGCGGTAGAGTTGCTGGATGACTGGCTATGGACCGAGCACAACAAATGTGAGGATGTCGTGAAAACACTGGAATTAAGCTGCTGGGGAGTCCCAGGGCTGGGGCATCCGTGGAAGTGAGGGTGAACGTTGGCTATGAAACAGGAACTCAGGTATAAAGTCCGTTTAAAAAGCAGCTGCTTGGCTCTCCCCCCCACCCCCCTCCCCAGGCAAAGGTCCTGTGCCAGTGAGGTCAAGTTACAAGTGTCTAGACTGGGGGCGCTCTGCACGGTGGGGGCAAAGCACCAGGAGCACAGAAGGTCAGGGATAGCCACACAGCCCAGCTCCTCTGTCCCACAGAGAACATCAGGAAAATCATCATCAAGATCTCAGAGATAAAAGGATACTTACTGTACCTAGGAAACAAGAATGGGGTGCAATGAGGAAAGGAACATTCAGAAAGCAAATGAGCTCACAGAAGTTAAAAATGACAGGATAAATGAAAAACAACTAGAGGGTTAGGAATTGAGGAAGGGGAACCTGGCTGGCTCAGTTGGGAGGCCAATGAACTCTTGATCTCAGGGTTGTGAGCTCGAGCCCCATGTTGGGTGAAGAGCTTACTTAAAAAACAAACAAACAGGGCACCTGGGTGGCTCAGTTGGTTAAGCGACTGCCTTCGGCTCAGGTCATGATCCTGGAGTCCCGGGATCGAGTCCCGCATCGGGCTCCCTGCTCAGCAGGGAGTCTGCTTCTCCCTCTGACCCTCCTCCCTCTCATGCTCTCTGTCTCTCATTCTCTCTCTCTCAAATAAATAAATAAAATCTTTAAAAACAAACAAACAAACAAATAAACAAAGCAACATAAGAGGTTGAGGAAATACACCTGAAAGAACAACAAGAAGAAAACAAAATGGAAAGCACAAGTCAAAAAATAAAAGCAGAGGACCAGTTTCAGGGGGAAAAAAAATCCGTAAATAGAGAAAACAGGAGAGAAGAAATCAGAAACAAAAGAATTTCTCAGCATAAGGCTCATAAGTTTCTAGTTAGAAAGGATGTACTCATCCCCAGAAATTTCAGAATACTGGAACAAAGAGACCTTCCTGCAAATTTCCGGAGAAAAAACAAGGGACTGGCATCTGGCTTCTCCACAGCTACTCAGGCTTCTGAATTCCATGAGAAAATCACTTCTTGCTTATCAATCAAACACTACATAAAGGTACTTTCAGACATGCAAGATCCTCCAAATTACTTCTTTAGCACAAATTTTTTCAGAGACCATTAGAGGATTTGCTCTGTCAAGAGAGTAAACAAAGGAGGAGTGAGACACAGGATCGGGAAACAGAGACCCAACAGGGAGGTAAGGGAAGGGCCTAAGGTGGGCAGTGTGGATGGTGAGAGGCAGCAGTCTGTCTGAGCAGGTGGAGTGCTGGGAGAGACCTTATGGAGATGAGCTGCAGGCTGCCTGATGTGAGTGCCTCAGGAGGAGACTCACCGAACTGGAAGGGGCCTGGAGAGCTCCTACCATCAGTATACAAAAGCACGGAGCCGACAGGAATCAAGACAAATATCAACTCCAGGGCAGGAAAGGAAAAACACTCATACTCTACTCCATGGGTCAGTTGTCTGTAGCATTTATGCAGTCAGAAGAACGTCGATGCTGACACTGTGACATGCACGGGACACCAGATGGATGGGAAGTGTTGACAGAAGTGTTAACTCCTCATTTTCCACAGCTAAAGCCCCAAACTTGAGTATCAACAGGAGCAATATAAAAGTGTGATTCTGAGAGTGAATCAGCTGAAAGGACTGAAATGTTCATTTCTGGGAACAGGCAGGTGGATGACTGCTGGATTTCAGTGGCTTTTCTTTATTTTTTATTTTATTTTTTTCCCAGTGGCTTTTCTTTATACCACATGCATCAATAAAGGAGAAAACGAATTTAAAGTTATAGCCAAAATACTTCAGTTACTGAGGGAACAGTCTGTTCCGGGTAACATGACCCCAGGCTTGGCCCAGATGCACGTGTAGAGAACCCAACAAAATCACATACCTTTGATGCCTTCCCAGCTTTGAGGGACCGCACAAGCTCCCCCTGAGCAGCTATGCTGTTGAACAGTTCCAGCGGGGAGGCACACCCCTGCTCACCGTTGGGCATGTCTGCCATCTCTGGGACCTAGGTTTACAGCTGGCTAGGAGGTTGGAAGATTTGCTCCGTGGTCCAGACAAAACTGTGGGGGAGAAGGGGATGGGGAAGGAGGGAGAGACTGATTAACGAGCCACTGTAGCTGTTTTACCTTTCCTGCTCTACCTAGTCCTCGTCTTTCCAAAAAGGTTGGAGAGGTGTTATAATAAAGGGCATGGATAAAATAACATTAGTAAAAGTATAAGCAGAAATTTCGGGCCATGAAAAAGGAGAAAAGTGGATGAACAGATGCCCGCGATGAGGACTGAAGGAACTGCTAGGACTCACCACTGGCAGGACTCCTCCAACTGAGACCAAGTGTGCCTCACCTAGCACCCAGCACCCAGGAAGGACTTGTGTCTGTGCACAGAGTAAGTACCAGAGTGCTTTAACAAACCTAAGTTCACCAGAACTAAAAACACTCAGCAAACTGCAATTTATTCTTTATCTTAATTGTACTGGGGATGAGTCCCGCGCCCTTGCAGCCATAGCCAACAGGTCACTGAGCAAATGGCTTCCTCTGCTGGCCAGCTGCTCTGTTCTCAGGTTAAGCAAGGCCTGGGGTCAAGGACAAGATCATATCTAGGATGAGGGTAGGGCCTTATCTGTTCTGGGATCCAAATGAGGAAAAGAAGGATACATGGCCTGTCCATTCTACACGCTGTCCTACTTCACTGCTGCCCTTTGAAAAAGGTGTACCTGCACCTTTTATTAGTCGTTACTTTTAACCTTGAAAAAGGTGGGACACAGGGCAGGCCACCTGATGCTGCCTGGTGCAGAGACTGAGCACACTCAGTTCCCTCTTGGGTCAGTCACTTCCCTTTTTTGAGTGTCAGCTTCCTCATCTAGAAAGTGGTACAATCAGGAATCTCTTCAGCTACCTCAAGGGCTGCTATGAGAAGAAATGAGGAAAAACTAAAAGGCAGCATTCTGTAAACTGTAAAGCAAGATACAAATCCATTATGAGTATTATTTGTTAGGGTTCCAGGGCTTGGCCGAACCCCAGCTCTGTTTACAACTTGCCACTCGGCCCTGAACAAGAGGACAATGACAATGGGCTGGGCCAGGGCAGCCAACCCCCAGCACCTCCACACCTGCTATTTTTCTGAACACCTTATACACATCCATTCACTGAAGTCTCACAGCAATCCTGTGAGATCTGTTGTCTCCATTTCATAGATGAGCAAACTGAGGCACAGAGAGGTTACAGAACTTCCCCGAGATAACACAAGTGGAAGGGGTGGGATATAAACTTAGGCAGCTACAGCTCACACTCTCGAATACTGTCCTACACGTTACTTAACTGTGAGGAGTCTCAGCCTCTCAACTATAATGTAGGGCCGACGGTAACACTACCTGCAGGATTGCTGTGTGGATGGAGCATGATGGTTCAGGTAAATAACCAGCCCAGCACAGCACTGGCCCCACCAGGAGAGGTTCAATATGTGACTATTATGTCTTTAATTATTTAAATTTTTTCTGTTAACTTTATGAACCAAAACCCCAAACCTGAGGGGTAATTTGTTTGTTTTTTTTTTTAAGTTAAACACTAGCCCTAACATGGGGCTCAAACTTAGCACTCTGAGATCAAGAGTCACATGTTCCACCAAGTGAGCTACCCAGGTGCTCCTGGGGTACTTTATTTTTATTATTTTGTTAAATGTTTAAGAAGGATATAAATTTTAAGTAGGCTTATCTTTATATAAATCAATGAGAGCATAATACTGAAACCAGGATGAGACAGTAACCAGTTTCTTTTCCCTCCTGGCTGAGAATCACCTCAATTCCCAGAAAAGGGAAGTTGGGTGAAATAACTGCTTCAGATAACAAAGCTCACAGTTTAGGAAGGCCTGCAAGAAGGAATGCGGAAGAACCTCTGACTAGCACTGGAGAGGAGAAACAAACACTCAGGCCCGCATCAAATTACAATCAAAGGATGAAAATTACTTCTAGCCACAAATGATCAAACATCAGGTCCAGCTCCTTTACACACGATCCCAAATTTGTCCAACCTTCAAAGTTGGATGGCTTGATGTATGCTCTGCATTAGCAGATGAGAGGTGATGGCTCAGGGAAGTCAGAACTGCCCTGAAGTCCCACCGCCAGAGGAGCTAAGCCAGGATCCGACCCCAAAGTCCTCCGAAACCCTGTGTTCCCTCAGCATTCCAGCTGCTCCCCCTGCCCGGAATGATACTCTCTCCGCTAACACTGCAGGTTATTTTACTAATTCAGACCTCAGCTCTTCTCTGCAGCCTTTCCTGGTTCCTGTCCCTCTGCGGCCAAGCTGATGGCTGGGTCGTTGGTGGTCCCCGGGTATTCTGTTAGTAACTTGATGACAGCACTCATGTGGCATTTAGTTATTCATGTCTTCTCCACCAGACAATAAAAGCAAACACTGGGTTTTACTCTTTTATGTGCCTCTAATGCCTGGTACACAGCAGTTTATCAACATTTACTGAATTAATCAATCTCATAAGTCACCCAGTTCAGGGTGCCTGGGTGGCTCAGTCGTTAAACGTCTGCCTTCGGCTCAGGTCATGATCCCAGGGTCCTGGGATGGAGTCCCACATCGGGCTCCCTGCTCTGCGGGAAGCCTGCTTCTCCCTCTCCCACTCCCCCTGCTTGTGTTCCTGCTCTTGCTATGTCTCTGTCCAAAAAAATAAATAAAATCTTAAAAAAAAAAAAAAAAATCACCCAGTTCAATATTCCCCCTAAAGTTTATATCCTCTCATGTTATCTTTGCAAGTGCTTATTCCAGTTTAAGGTAGTTTAAGGTAGAAGCCACATGGTGCCTTCTCCAGGTCTCACACCCCAAGTCTAGTTTTTTAACCCACTGCTAACATCTGCCTACCGTCTTGGTCGCTCTCTTTGGAATTCTCTTTTATTTATCCCTGTCCTTCCAAAAGTGTAGTATCTGGCATACAAGGCAATGGGTGACAGCAGTAAGGTTTTGAAGTCTGCGAGTAGAACCAAAAGCATTAGCCTTAAAAATTCCTAAAGAAAGGACCAGGTAGAATAACTGGGTATGCCCTGGACAGATAATCTCCCCCTGCAATGGAGCCGGTAACTGTAGAGGATCAGCTAGACGAATGGGGCCTGTACCTAGGGTCCATGTTGTAGGGAAAAATATGTTTTCCCAAAGCAGAATTCCGTTTGAAAGCACACGGGAGCTAAATCTGATGAGGGAACAGCAGGTAAGGTCTCCTCACTCTCATGATCATGAGGCAAACACTGCATGGGAACCACCCACATGATAAATTTTGTGTGCATGTGTGTATGTGTATGTGATGCAACCTCTTGAAAGACAAGAAAACAGGGGCGCCTGGGTGGCTCAGATGGTTAAGCATCTGCCTTCGGCTCGGGTCATGATCTCAGTGTCCTGGGATCAAGCCCTGCGTCGGCCTCCCTGCTCAGGGGGAGCCTGCTTCTCCCCCTCCCCTTCCCCCTGCTTCTGTTCCCTCTCTTGCTGTGTCTGTCAAATAAATAAATAAAATCTTAAAAAAAACCAAACAAACAGGAAAACATAACAGAATCTCTTAGTTCACACGCCCATCCATTTACCCCCGTTTCGTGTGTCTCCTCTCCTTTTTCCTCGCGTCTAGTCGACATGCTCCTTTATTTTTTTGTTAACTTTTATAATGAAATTTAACTTCAGAAGTTTTTAACCCAGAGTTCAGCATGTCTGAAATGACATCAACAGTTTGCATACACACTGGTATGTGCACGGTTCTAAGCAGAGTATCCAGGTTACTTTTCCAAAGGGGTCCGAGGTGCAAAAACTCTATGAACGACTGTCTTAGTGTTTACCGCATAAAGGGCAAATAGAGCTTTGAATCTTTGTTAGGAGAGCTGTTTTATCTACTTAACAAATAGTAAAATCTAAAACAAAGAAACAAAGCTGTAATCTATGGAGTTAACTCATCTCCTCTGAAAAAAGTACTGGGAGTTAGAGCAAAACTTCATAATCCATGGCAGATCCTAATGCACCTTTAAAGAGAAAGCTAAAAGGCTCTTAAAAATTACTTCTCAATTCCTCTTTTTAAAGATCTTTAATCTTGTGCTCATTTTGAAAGGTTTCATTGTTCTGGAAGAGCATAACAGGCACTTGAAGAAACTGGGTGGTTTCGGAATGGGGAAGAGAAAGAATTATAGAACCATTTAACAGAACACGACAATGACTTGGGCCATCCTGAAATCATCTCACAGATCAGAATACACTGGTCTACAATTTGGGGAAAGGGGGCATAAACAGCCAATTCTAGAGCAGCCGGAAAGAGCATTGTTTCTGGATGCCTGGAGTACCACCAGGAGGTGGGATACCGTCTTTCACGTCCAGGCCCCACAGCATGTGTGACAATGTCTTTGGATGGTCAAGTCCCCAGAAGACAAGAAAACGACCTCTGTGGAGCAAGGAGTCCTTTAACACTTCAAACCTTGGGACAGGTTACGTCCACCTTTTCTTTGTTAAACACTGAAAAGAAAGGTTGTTTTTCCCTTCAAATGATAAAACCCATGTTATCTTAAAAGGCGAAGACACGAACTTCTATGAAGCCAGGCCTAAGATACTCTTGTGTATGACAATGAGAAAGCTAACACGTTAGGATGTTGAGTATATAAGGAGGCCTCATCAGTGAAAACCGTGCGTGAGAGCCAACTCGAAGGTGCTGCAAGATGAGCTGTAGGGCCAAAGAGGCAACTGCTCACCGAGTATCTCCATTCCCTTTGGAAGCTGTGAATCACCTGAGCTTCGGGTCAACGGGATGAAACACAATGCACAACAGCCTGATTCTAAGAGACACAACCCCTTGCCCCCCAAACCAAGGTTTTCAGTGCTTTGCTAAAAGGCTGGTAAAAATTCCAACGAGATCTAAGCCTCGTGAAGATGGTAATACATACCCAGGATGTGGGAGGCACTGCAGACGTGGCCACTGGTCACGCTGGGCAGCTGAGTGGCTGAGACTGCCCCGAGCAGCCAGAGGTCTTCTTTTATAGTCTTCCCCTGTTTCTTTCAGTTTCTTTTTTAGAAAAAGGTCTTCTCTCCTTTTTCCTGTTTACCCTACTCTTCAGCTATTTGCACGTAGGGATTTTTTATAAATTACTTAGTTTCTCAGAAACACTTGGGATTCTTGACCAACCTCCTTGGTGAGGCTGTCCAATCAGGGGTGGGCTGGGTGGGGGTGTGGGGGGGACGGGTGGAGACCGAGCCATTAGCCGGTCGTTGCATCAGCCGCCCCATACTCCAGATTGGCCTCCATGTAACCTCTCCACCCTCTTCCCGTCCCCCACCCTCTGCATTAGTGTGAGTAACTGTTTATGTGTAGTCGTGGGAAGGCGGAAAGGCGGCTGTGAACTCCCCGCAGCTGCTCACCGAGGCAGCGCAATGCAGTGGAAAGAGCAGGAGCTCTGGGGTCGGACGGACCTAGCTTTCAATCCCAGCTTGGGCGCTTTCTCGTGTCAAGACCTTGGGCAAGTGCCATCACCTCTCTGCCTCATCCTCAGGTTCCTCATCTGCGAAATGGGCATAAAGAAGCCTCCTGACTTTACCGCGGAGGGAACTGAGTGCGATACTATAGGCAAAGCCCCCAGCACGTGGCACACACTCGTTCAAAGTGGGGGCCTCTCGCCTTGGGGGAGGGGAAGGAGGAGGGGACGAGGAAGGGTCGGTGCCGGCGGGAGTGGGCGACAGACGGGGACGCGGGCGCTCGGAGGAGGGGGGCGAGGGGCGCCGTGACAGCCTCCACGCCCCTCGTGGTGCCAGAACCCGGCGGGCAGCGAGCCGGGCTCTGAGGAGGATACTCCGGGCCCTCGCCTGGAGGCGGCGGCGGAAGAGCCAGGTCGTCCGGCGCCGCCCCGGCCTCCCGCCCTCCCTCATCCCCCCACTTACCGGCCCAGCCGGGCCCTTCCGCGCCGCCGGCTCAGCTACGGGCGGCCTCCTGGACGTCCGTGGAAACTCCCTCCGGCCGGAACAACTTCCGGCCCGGCTACCCCATCATTGGCTGTTCGCGTGGGGGCGGGCCGGAGGCCGCGGATGATTGGTTGGAGGCCCCGGAACCAGCGGAACGCACCCGGGGTGCGGGGTGCGGACCGGACGGCCTCCGGCAGGACGGAGCGCTTCCGGTGCGTGTGGTGAGCGGCGGGCCCGTGGGCGGGAGGGGGCTGAGACCGGGCGGCGGCGGCGGCGGCGGGGCGGCCCGAGCGCTCGGCGCCCGTCAGCGCGGGCCCTTCACCGTCCTTCGCCCGTCCTTCATCGCTGCTGCCTTCCGGACGCGCCGAGCTCTGGGCCCGCCCTACCTGCCGCTCTTGACAGCTCGGCCAACTTCTCTTCATCCTTCAAAACCCATCCCTGGTCGCCTCTTCTTGGTTGCCTTCCTCAGTCTGCGGTCTCCGGCGCAGGGTCCGTGTTTTGCGTTTAATCTCTGTACACACCAGACCCAACACGAGGCTTGGCACGGAGTAGGTAATCAGGCCGTGTTTGCTGAAGGAGAATATTCCGTTTCTTTTACTTTCCGGGTGCCCCCCCCCCCCCGGCCCAGGCTGCGTTTCACACGTATTTCTAGACGCTGGGGCTCAAACAGTGAACGAAACACGGCAAGTCCCGTCGTCGTGGCGCTGGCTGCTGGTGACTCGCCGCGCCGCTCCCCCGTTCCGCGCTCGTGTCTGCGGCGCCCTTACCTCCTCCTCTTGGTTGGGTCCCCGCCCCCACCATGAGGACTTTCCCTTCCCCCCCATTTGCTTTAGAAACATGAAAGGCAGCAAACACTTTCCCCCTGCAGTTTCCGTTGTTCCCGGGTGCTCCCGCTCTCTCCGTCTTTTGCCCGTTTTCCTCGAGTCACCCTTGCCGCCGCCTCTCTGGCCCCTTTTGATCGGTTTTGTCGGCTTCCTCCTCCAGGGCCTCTCACCCCCTCTGCTCCCTCCCCTCCTCCCCAGCGGTGCCCGCAGGTCCCTGTGAAACTGCAGCCAAGCTGACTGCCACCTCTCCTCGCCTCTGCTTTACTTTTCTCCGTGGGACGTCTTACTCCCTGACGCCCTGTGTTTCACTCGACTGTGGTCTGTCCCTCCCAGCGCATGTGAGCGTGGTGAACGCAGGCCATCGCTGACCGTGGGGCTTGCTGCGGTGTTCCTGGCGCCTGCTGTGGGGCGTGGTGAGTAGCCCATCAGTGCTGAATAATAATAATTTATCTTATTTACTTATTTGAGAGAGAGAGAGGGAGGGAGAGGATCTCAAGCAGACTCCGCGCTGAACGCGGAGCCTGACGCAGGGCTCGATTTCACAGCCCTGAGGTCAGGACCCGAGCCGAAATCAAGTCAGACGCTTAACTGACTGAGCCACCGAGGCACCCCACCGTAGACCTCTTTTTAAATTCTGGCCATTGGCCTCTCTTTTGAGTCAAGTGCTGCAGACAACTAGGTGGGTGGGGATCCATCTTAATGGCTGAGCACGAACAGGCACCCTGGTGGGGGGAACCTGGTGGGTTCCCCGTGACAGGAAGGAATGGCATGCTGTGGGGTGTGGTGCTGTGTACGGGAGTTGAGACAGGTGAGATGTCTGAGCAGGACCAGGCTAAGTATTTAGAGAACAGAAATGCCACACTGTTGGGCGCCTGGGTGGCTCAGATGGTTAAGCGTCTGCCTTCGGCTCAGGTCATGATCTCAGGGTCCTGGGATCGAGCCCCGCATCGGGCTCCCTGCTCCTTGGGAGCCTGCTTCTCCCTCTGCCTCTCTCTCTGTCTCTCATGAATAAATAAATAAAATCTTTAAAAAAAAAAAAAAAAGAAATGCCACACTGTTTGCAGAGCACAGTCCGCTCGTTTATAATTAGTCCATTATATAAGCTTTATTTAGAGGATGGCTTTGTGTATGGAAGGTGTTACCTGCCTAGATTAGGCTGCGGGGGAGGGGTGGTGGTGGGATTTTTGGAGGAGGGAGACTACATTTGTTGAATGATGACGTAACGTGTTAAGCAATGGAGCCCTTCAGGCGATGGGTGCCCTTTGCGGGAAAGGTGTGGACGGGGTGAGGCGGTTGGATTCCAGGGGATGCGAAACCCACTCTCTAGGGAAAGAGCTGGGTGATAGGCTGAGTGGCTTAACAAGGGACCCAGAGGGAGTCTCTGGTGCTGACCTGACCCCACATACATGGAGGAGGGGCTCTGTGGTACGCTAAGGTAGGGCGCCTGGGGCATCTCAGAACTTGGTGTGTGGCTATTAGTGCTGCTCCAGCACGCCCTCTGCTGCCCGGGATGTGCTGGGCATCCTCGTTTTCCTCCTGACTGTACTTCCTCTTCAGAGCACAGGCTTGAACTGCAGACTGAAGGACTTCTTTCCAGAAACTAGTTGGCAGCAATTTATCGTGTATGATGGTTCAGAATTTTCAGGAAGAATTTTTTAGAAAGAGGAAATTCACTGCTGTGTGTGTGTTTGGGGTGAAACTGGCAGATTTGGACCATACCTTCAGAATTGGGACTGGTGCCTCGAATGCCGTGGTCTTGTGTAGTGGGTCTGTCTCCCCAACTGGCTTGTGGTTGAGATGGGATATCTAGGCGGGGGGTAAAGGAGGCACTGGAACCAAGGGGAGGGTGAAGGTAAGGGTGGGTTCTGGACATCTTTCCATTTTAGTATTTTCAGACCTACCCTCAAAGGCCTAAATTGACCTTCCAAAAGGCATCTTTAAAATCCTGAATCTTTGGGGTGCCTGGGTGGCTCAGTCATTAAGCGTCTGCCTTCGGCTCAGGTCATGGTCCCACGGTCCTGGGATCGAGCCCCGCGTCAGGCTCCCTGCTCGGCGGGAAGCCTGCTTCTCCCTCTCGCACTCCCCCTGCTTGTGTTCCTTCTCTCGCTTTGTCTCTCTCTGTCAAATAAATAAATAAAATAAAAATAAAATAAAATAAAATAAAATAAAATCCTGAATCTTTCTGTCCAGGCATCCAGTCTCCACTTAGCGAGGTCCTTTTCTTATGTCTTTCAATAAAATTTTAGTTTTCTTCTTACAGATCTTGCTAATTTTTTGTTTAAATTATTCACAGATATCCCATAGTCTTCATTTAAGAAAATTAAATCTTCTTCTTCTTTTTTTTTTTTTAAAGATTTTATTTATTTCCTTGAGACAGAGAGAATGAGATACAGAGAGCATGAAAGGGAGGAGGGTCAGAGGGAGAAGCAGACTCCCCGCCGAGCAGGGAGCCCGATGCGGGACTCGATCCCGGGACTCCAGGATCATGACCTGAGCCGAAGGCAGTCGCTTAACCAACTGAGCCACCCAGGCGCCCGAAAATTAAATCTTCTAATTATGCCTGGTGTATAGAAAAGTCCTCATTTTTTAATGTGTTTATTCTTAGAGTTTTCCAATCGTGGATTCGCTGGGTGGCATGTTTTCTTTTAATGACACACAGTGGTAAGTATTCTTCCATGCGTATTTTCTGACACTTGACTTTGTTTGGTCTCAGGTAGTTTGTCCTTGAAGGACTGCAAGAAACTGTCTTCAATGGCTTCATTGGTGGCTTATGATGACTCGGAGTCAGAGGCTGAGACTGAGTCCGTGGGAAGTATTCATGCTGTCAGCCAGATGAAAGACACCTCTGATGTGGTCAAACCTCCTGGGCAGGATTTTGCATCTGAAGCCCCAGGTGTGACAGAAGGGGCAACACTGCCCACAAAGCATGGTTCTTGTGAAGACCCTGCTGGCCATTGTCTCCCACTGGTTCGGCTCTGGAGAAGTGACCCAGGATCTTGTCCTAGCCAGAGGCTACAGTGGCCCAGGATGGAGCCTGATGTCACCTTCCCCACAGATAAGCCTCCTCGACCTTCCCTGTGGACCAGCCACGCTCCAGCTGGCCATGTGCCCCTGGCAGCTGCCCGCTTTAGGCAGGTGAAACTCTCCTGGGGAACTTACAACTCCCCTGAACCATCCTTCTGTGCCCAAACCAAATCTGAAACCCCAGATAAAAGTGGCAACTCCCTTCAGAGGAAAAGGTGTGAGGACTGTATCGTGCCCTACACCCCGAAAAGACTACGACAGTCACAGGCATTAAGCACAGAAACTGGCAAGAATAAAGATGTGGAGGCCCAGGGTCCATCTGCAGGGCGTGCCCCGGCCCCTCTCTGTGTGGCCCCCAGAGTTTCTGAGTTTATTCAGCCATATTTGGACAGTCAGTATAAAGAAACCACAATTCCCAGAAAAGTGCTCTTCCACCTGAGAAGCCACAGGGGCCCTGTCAACAGCATTCAGTGGTGTCCAGTCTTTGCTAAGAGCCACATGCTTCTCTCAGTTTCCATGGATAAAACCTTCAAGGTAAGACTTGAGTGATGCTGCCTTTTCAGGGACTCTTAGAAGTAAACTGCTGGGGTGTTTTGTTTTTCACAACAGTGAGGTAGGGGTGCTGAATATCTCTGTTTGGGAATTTCTGTAATTCTCCCTGTTGCATTCAGGAGTGTGTTCTCAGTGACCCACCCTGGACTGTTGGTCCATTCTGTCCCCTCCCTGCTGACGCTGCCTTGCTTAGGCCACCAGAGAATGCTAGTCTTTATCCCTCATGGGGGCACTGAGGACGTGCAGACACACTGGAGCCCTGGGGGATGAGGTCACTGAGTGAGGGCAGTCAGAGGGAGAGGAAAGCAGGCTCAGAACAAATCCTGGGCCCCTGTGAGCCACGTGGAGTGTTGAGCCACGCCAGCTCTGTGCCGGGCTCTGTGTTGGATGCCATGCGAGCAGAGGTAGACAGACCTGATCCCTGGCTTCAGGGCATGTGGTGTGGTAGGGGCTGTGGACAAGAGGAGAGGCTCTCATAGCCCTGGGCTCAGGAACCGTGAACCCACTGGGAGGGACAGCAGCCCAGGCTGGAAGGGCTTGGTGAAGTCTTCCAGAAGGAGGGGAAGGTTCACTTGGTGCAGGGGCTGAGATGGGGCGGAAGGATGTTCTTGGCCATAAGCATGGGAAATATTGAGGGGCCTGATGGGGGGTGAGGGGCCCAAGGCTGCGGAAATAGGCAGGGCCCAGACCAGGAATGGCTGTGGATGCCCTGTGGAGGACTTCCGGTTCATACAGAAACTCTTTTCATTGTTACTTATTTATTTTAAAAGCTACTGAAGTCATACAGACTTGGAGTAAGCAGTCCCCACGTGCACAGGGGTGTCGCATAGCGCGTGTGTCATCCCTCCTGTAACCTGTCTCCAGCCCTTTGGGCTGTACTCTGTCCCTCCTCCTCACTCCTCAGCACCTAGCAACTCACCTGTATGTAGTAGGTGCCAAGTCAATGCGAGCTGAACCAAAGCTTCCTGGAAAGAACATGGCTTTGGAGTCGAAGGGACGTGGCTGCAGATCCAGCTTTGCTGTGGAGCAGCTGGTTAGCTGGCCCCACTCCGAGTCTGGTGTCTCATCTGTAAAGGGCATAATCGTAGTCATGTGGGAAAAACGCTTACAAAACCCCAGCACAGAGCTAGGTACCCCACAGGTGCTCGGTAAATGTCAGCTTACTCCGTCTGTTTTCCTTACAGTTCTGGAACTATCCTGCCCCGGACATTGTATTTGCAAGTTATGTTTTGGGCTTTTCTCCTAGGAGGCATTTTCTGAAATGAAGAAAGGAAGCCTAAATACGGTGAAGGCTTTGAAATGAGCTAAACTGTTGGGTATCATTTTTAAGTGGCCACTTTGAGTCCTGAATCGACTTGTCTGTGTTCTCTTCTGGCAAGGTTAATGGAGTTGTGCGGGGACAGTGCCATGTTCCACCTTTAGTGTGGAGCCTGGGGATTTGCACGCTGGGCTTCGGTGAGGGTGGGGGCTCAGGTCTGCTCAGGAGGCTTCTCGTGTCCATGGTGTGTACTGAAACATGCGTGGTTCAATCCCACAGTGCTGGGGCTTCTCCGCGCTCCTTCCTGAGTCTGCGCCCGTGGAGGGCCGAGTGGGGCCTGGGCCCTTGGGTCAGGAGCACGTCTGGAGGGTTTCTGGTGGGCCCGTGTGGGGCCTGTGTAGTGCCAGGCCGTGTCTGGCTGGCCCTGGATATGGGCTGGAGTTAGAGTGATCTGGGCCTCGGGGTCTGGCTTCATCCCCAACAGCTTTGTGACCCTGGGCAAGACACTTAACTTCTCAGATTCTGTTTCCTCCCTGATAAAACAAGCTGATGAGACCTACGGTTGGCACTTCTCAGGTGGGACAAGTGCCCAGGCGTGTGTGTCTGAAGCACCCAGTCTAATGCCAGGCACATGTTTTTGTGGGGGGTAGTGTGGTTACAGGTGGGCCACCTGAGGGGCATGGGCAGCACCTTTCTAGGGCCTTGCAGGGAGGGGGCCGTCTGGCAGATGTTGGCAGCACAGGCTGGAGGAGGAGGCGCCTTGCCAGGAGATGTCAAAGGACAGGCTGGGTTGCTGTGGGCAGAGACAGGTGGAGGGACGTAGGGCAGCAGGTATGCCCTAGTGGATGCCTGCCACCTGCCCGCCATCTGCAGGGTCGCGCCTCCTGATGGCGAGGGGCAGGCTGGGAGCCCTGTGAGGACTGGTTTGCACCCAGCATCAGGGAGGTGCTCTGTGGGCCCTGCTTGGATCACTTTTGCCCGCCAAGTTTAGGTTTCCTAAGCAGGGGCATCCCCGCTGTAGTATAGTTTTTAAACAGAGCACGTCTGAGTGAAGCCATTGATTTGGGTGTTGTGTGTGTTCAGTCGTGTAGTGGGTGTTTGTGGAGTAGATGAGTGTGCTAGGTGCTATGTACTGGGGATGCACGGACGTATCCTTGGAGGGGACCCTGCATCAGCCAACTAGCTGTGACACCTTGTGACCAGAAGGGGGCGCAGTTGGCCCAGCTTGGGAAGCTGCTCAGGCGCTCAGGCGGAAGGACTGCATAGGAAAGCCTTGCCTGGAGTGATTCACTGAGACCTGGGTCCTGGGCCGTTCGCTGTGGAACTGCCCTCAGTGGGGCCGGGTGCAGTTGCTGTGCCTGCCCTTCCGAGGAGGTGGTGTGTGTGCGTCAGGTGATGTGTGCACCGGCCTCTTGCTTGGCCTGGCAGCCTCCAGGGAGCCCTGTCCACTTCACTGTCTGTCCCTCATGGCGAGGCTGCGGAGGTGGCATTGGAGGTGGTCCAGGGACAGGGCGCGACTGCCGTCATGGCTGCTGGGGTCAGTGTCTCCTGACCTCCTCCTTCCTGTGGGGTCCTGAAAAAGCAGGGCTTTAATAAGCCATATATGCAAATGGTTGGGCCAGGATCCTCACTGCTCTAAGATATTTGACAGTTGGGACGCCTGGGTGGCTCAGTTGGTTAAGTGTCTGCCTTCGGCTTAGGTAATGATTGCGGGGTCCTGGGATTGAGTCCCGCATCGGGCTCCCTGCTGAGCGGGGAGCCTGCTTCTCCCTCTGCTTCTCTCCCTGCTTGTGCGCAAGATCTTTGACAGTTTTATTGACAGAGTTATTTGGCAAATTGATTTTGAGCACCTTTTCAGTGTGAAGAATGTGTGGCAGGGGCTGGAGGAGCTGGGATGGGCAAACTGATTGGGGACTAGGTGGGAGCAGGGCTGGGAACCGGGGAGGGAAGTCCTGGCTGAGGCCTCGGTTTCGCTGGGGCCTCAGGTGCATGTGTAGCCTGGTGTGCAGCTGGCAGCCCCAGGCAGGATGGTGTTCTTCCCCCTCCCTGGGGTCAGAGGGTGGTGACGCGGCAGATCTTGGGGGCCTATGAGGTGGAGGGGGCAGTGGGAGGCTTGTGGATGCTGAGTCTGGAGTGAGTATGGGGCTGTGGGCACCGGCAGGAGCCCTGGCTCCCTGTAGCCCAGTCCTGGGTAGAGAGCAGACGGTGCAGTGGGGAAAGAGCTAGAAGAGGTGGGTATGACAGGGCGCCCCCCCCCAACTCTGTGCTTCCTTCCTAGGATGCGTTTCCCCTTGTCTTTTGGTTAAACTCTGCCAGAGTGCCTTCTTGAGCCCCACTGCATCAGGAGGGAAGGAAGACCCTGGGGGCTGGGGTCACAGCACTTAGTTTGAATCCTCCCTCTGCGGCAGACTGGCTGTGTGATCTTGGGCAAGTTACTTCTCCGAACCTCAGCCGGTGTATGTATGGTGGACACGACTGTGCCTGCCTGGCTGGGTTTTTGTGGAGAAGAACCAGTGTTGGATGTGGACTCTCTGTGCGGTGCTTGGCACATAGTTGTCACTCACCGTGTGCTCACAGTTTTGCTCTCCCCAGGAGTCTCGTCCCTTCCTTACCATGAAGTGGCCTCTCATTCTGCCTGTGTAGCCATGAACTGTATCTGCCACACCTTGTAGATTTTGAGCCTCTTGAGGATGGAAACTGTGCCAGACCCATTTTTGTATTTTCCGTAGCACCTGGCACAAAGTTTTGTACATGCTAAGTGATCAGTAAAGATTAAAAAAATTTTTTTGGATTTTATTTCCAGCCTTTGGGAAAGGATGGTCTCTTAGGTGCATAGATTTTATTTGCCACTAGGGGGCACAGTAAGACTTAATATAAGCTCACTCAAGCTTCTAGAATGTGAAAGAATCCTTGATTCAAGGTAACATTTACTGAAATATGATTTCTTTTCTGATCAAGAGAAAAACAACACAATCCATCTGATTAATCTAAAGAGCGTGAAGTGCCATTTCCTTCATCTCCTTAAAATGTAGCTTTGGAATTCATAAATTTCAATTGGGTATATTACAGTGGAAAGATACTTATTTTAATATGTTCTAAATGTTCTGTGAGCTGTAAAATATGCTTATATTAGTTTTGAAAAATTTACAGCTGGAGAAATTAAGTAAAATAAAACAATGACTCATAACTCTGCACTGATGCTCTGTTTTCTTTCCTGATGATCCCTTCATGCCCCTGTCTGTAGCACGCATGTTTCTCACAGTTGTAATCGCAGCAAGGATACCCTTTTATCTACTCTTTTTATTTCCCTGTGTCCTCATTTGGCTCAACACGTTTGAATACCCACTGCATGTAAAGGTAGGATTCAGACTTTGAAGCCCTTGGAAAAAGTACAGACGTGGCCTGCTTCAACCAAACACAGGCGGCCCTCACCACCGGCCCCAGGTGCAGAGCCCTCTGCGAGGCACCGGGCACATTCTCACAAGCATCCGACGTGTTTCCTGCTTCCAGGGACCACGGTCCATGCATCAGAACTCAGAGTTCTGAAACACAGAAGGATTTTAAATAAAATGTATGAATGAGGTGCTGTTCATTTGTTTTACAAAATGGTTTGCTTTAGGAATTCTTTCAATAAGTCTTCCCTATAATACTTAAAAAAGACGAACCTTTTCATTTTTGATCATGAATGTAATAAAAGCTTATTGTGAAGAACTTTGAAGATGCAGAGAATATGAAGACTGAAGGAGAAAACAAATTGTTGGTAATCCTAACCCTGAGTCAGTGTTTCACTAACACTGGGGGTCATTCCTGGTTTGGACCTCCCCACCCCCATTCCCATGTGTTCACAGAATCAGGCTCCCTGCAGAGTGTGCAGGTTTGATTCTGCTCCCCACCCCATCTTTTGTGCTGTTTGTAAGGGGCGTTGTTCTACCTTATTAAACTTTCCCCAAATGTATTTTTATGACTGTCTCAAATTTAAGACTTTGCTTTGTCATTTCTGTGTTGTTTCCTATCATTACCTGCTTTTGTTTTTGAAATGGCCAGTATTTGAGCGAACATGGCTATACATAAATGTCTTTTCTGCTGCCCTGGTGTGGTAAGATGGGCTTTGGTTTACACCCAGGCTTGAGCTAAAGGCTTTCTGTCTGGTGAGTGGAACCTAAATAGATTGGCAAAGCATCAGTGCTATTGTTATATGAGACCCTTGGGTTCCTATTCCATATCTGCTGCTTGGTAGCTGTGTGACTTTGGGAAAATCACTTTGCCTCTCTGATTCCCTGGTTTTCTCATTGGTAAAATGGGTATAATGGCTGCCTATGAGGGTTGTTTCTATGTAGAAGAAATGAGAAGATGCAGCGCAGTGCATAGCATATGGGAGGGGCCGAGAAACATGTTCCTAATTCTCCTGTTCTTTTATTGATTAGTTAAACAATTAGAAAAAAGATGAGTCACCCAGAATCCTTCAACTTAATGTAACTCTTGTTTTTGTGAATCTTTTAATAATCTGTCTACAGATACATGTTTTCCCAAGTGTTCACTTTCAGTACTCCTGAGACAGATACTTTTAAAATTTAAGAAGTTTTTGGGTTTGTTTGTACTGAGCTGTTTACCTGCTGCCTTTTCATGAACTGCACATTTATTTGGAAGGCATGTACTGGGGGGCTGGGGTCTGTGTCTCTAAACTGATCACATTTAAAATGTGATAGAAGAAAATGAATTGGACAGCAGTTTGCCAGCTCTCATCGTGTTTTGTGTCTGGGCCTCCGGCAGCGTGGAGAGGAGCAATTTCGTACCTGAAGAGGCCCAGGAGAGTGAGTCTGGGGGCAGGGGAGAGGCGCCCACCTAGCGTGGCGCCAGGTTCATATGGGTCTCAGGCCCCCTTCCCACGTGTGTGTGAAGGAAAGGATTTTGTTCTGGAGGCTGAAGACCCAGATTGGGGGTCTCATTGTGCTGTTTGTGAGCTCTGTGGCCTCTGACAGTGAGTACTATTGAGAGGCTGGACAGAGTTCACTGTCCCCGAGTGCTTACCACCCATTGGGAATGGTTCCAAATGTTCCAGCTCCTCTTGGCTACAGGCCTGTGAGGCAAGGGCTGGTCTTCTTCCCACTTTACAGACAAGGAAGCTGAGGCACAGAGAGGTAAAGGGATTTGTCCATGGTCACACAGCTGGTAAACTATAGAAGCAAGATGGGAAGCTGTCAGACCACAGAGCAAACGGATCTAAAATTCACTCTGCTCTTCTGCCTCTGAGGATAAAGGATGGAAAAGCATATCCCCTCGCTCAAGTGGTACCCAGGCTCTGTCCCAGCCTCAAAGTCTTGTGGTTCTGTTAAGGGACATAACGAGAAGAGATGATTTCCATAGTGGTTTGGATTTGCATTTTTATGTATTACAGGATCCCGTTGATTTATCATTGTTAGCGTATCTGATTATATTAGGGTATCTTAGATGTGCTTTGTAGAAAGTAATATATCTCAGATTCAAAGACAAGGAATTTATGGATTCAAGTGCCAGAGTGAAGGTTTATTTCAGTTTTGAAAGAATTATTTTTGATGGATTTTACAAAATGAGATTGAGAAATGATTTGATGTGTAGAGTGAGGAGTCGTGGAGCATTATGCAGATGATTGGCAATTTATTCCAAGCACGAGGCAAATCTATTGGAAATGAGAGCTGCACAGCTGGGGAGGAGGGTTGGGTTGTGGTGGTGGGCGTTTGGTATTTGGGGAGTGAATGATTAACAGTGCACTGAGGGTAATTAGGTGAAGGCCGGGAGAGACAGGGTGGTGCGTTTGCATGTATGCAGAGATCATCTGGATCCATCTTTGTTTTACAGAAGCCCAGAGAGGGGAAGACACTTGCCTGAGGGCACATAGTGAAGTCAGGTGGTGATGTGGAGCTGGGATCTTGTGTAGGAAGTATTAGGATGCTGGACACTGTTTCCTCCTCTCCCTTCCGACCTTTTGTGTATTTTTGTTTCAGGGAAAGTTCATGGTCGTCTCAGTTGTCCCAGGGGTGGGAGCAAGGGCTTCAGGCCCATCGACAGCAGGGTTGCCGAGCCTCTCTGGGAATTGCCGTGAGATCCTGAGCTGGAACCTTCTCTTCGTGGGAAGTGAAGTGTTTTTTTTTTTTTTTTTTTTGACACTCCTCTCCCCCGTATGAAAGCTGCAACGTTTCGGAGGCCAACAAATGAGACATTTCCCACTTTCCGTTTGCTTGCCAGAAGGGCCTTGCAAGCTTTTGCCTTGCAGAAAAAACCTTGAGTTGAAGGAGGAATAAGAAAAGGAAAGTGTGGCAGAACCCAAGCTGTGTTTTCTGCTCTTTGAAAACTTCATTCCGTTGAACTTTAACAGTTTAGGGCTGTGTGCTTGCCAGACGCTGAGGGGGAGAAGACCGTGCTGTGTGAAGGTGCGGATCTGGCCTCAGGGAACCAGCCTCATCCAGTCTCATCCCGTGTCATTAAGGGAAGAATAGAGCAATTTGGGAAAATGCTTTTAATGTAATTGAAAAATGCAGATTGCAAAATTGCACGGTTAGGAGTTGAGACAGTTTAGTAAATTATTTCTTGCTGCTTTTAAAACTTGGACCCAGAAGATTCTTAAAGACACCCCTTTACTGCCCAGCGATGGCTTTGTCCTCCTTTAAAAAAAATACGTTGTTTTAGATTTAACTTAGTTTTATCATAAAAGTAGTAAAATTTTGGGGAAAAAAATACAAAAAAAAGGTAGAAATTAAAAATAAAACCAGAGATCTCCACTCAGGCATAACAACTGTGAATATTTTGTAAGCAGCTTTTCTTTTCCGCATTTTTTCCCATGAGAATCAACTGGTTTTAATTATACCGTAGGTACTTTGTTTTTGTAAGCAGCATTTAAAATTTTTGTGATGGTTATCTTCCCCCCAAACTTTTACCCCTTAAGAGAAGGGGTGGGTAAGTTAGTCCAACCTTGTCACCATTTCTCGTAGCTTCTGCTGTCTCTACTCAGGTGTCTCCCCCCGGTGCAGATCCCCGTGTGGGGGGAGTGGGGCAGGGCGCAGGGGCAGGGGCATCAGGGGATGGTCAGAAGTGTGTGCGAGGGAGGCCAGTGGTGTCAGGACCCTGGGAACTCCCACACCTCAACCCCGTAACAAAGTGCTGTGAACCCAGGCTAAACTGCAGGGGGACCAGATGGCTATAGAAACCTAGCAACAAAGTGGCCCTAGCCAGGGGTCCTGGAGCTGCTTCCAGGCCAGTCTTCCCATCTTCCCTTGCTAGGGGTGAGGCATCGGGCACCATGTCCCCTCCGGTGTAGCAGGGGCCACAGGGAGATGGGCCATACCCCTGGGGAGGTTCCCTGTCAAGGGCTTTGATTTGGGGACTCAGATTAGTTCATTGGCCTGGGTGTCCCTGGATGGAGCTTCTAATTTTCTTTCTAGTTCTCTCTTTGCCTTAATGTTTTGTTTTTCTGGGAAATCTCCTCCACTTTATCTTTCAATCCTTTTTTTAAAATTTTTTTTATTTTTGTATTTCCATATACTTAAACTTTTTTTTAACTGAAGTATAACTTATATACAGAAAAGTGTTCTATTCTGATCTATCATATTTTTACATTTCAAGAGCTGTTTCTTGTTTTCTGAATGTTCCTTTTGTAAAGAATGTCATTTTTTTATTGCATATTTACAAGGTCTTTTCTTAGCTCTTGGAGTTCTTTGAAAGTTTTCCTGTGTTTTGGAAAATGTTACTGCCCCTTGTTACCTCCTTTTATCCTTTTGTTTTGGTGTCTGTGTTTCATGTGAGGGATGCTGCACTGCTCATTCCCATTCAGGGAGGAGGCTGGTGAAAGCCGATCTAACCAGAGGCTATGTGTGTGAGTGAGTGAGTGTGTGTGTGTGTGTAAGTGTGTGCGAGGATGGGGCCTGTCCACAGGGAGGTTGCTGCAGGGTGATGAGGCAGCCACCTGGCACCTAGGGCAGGATCCCCCCCATGTGAACCTCCTGAGGTGTTCTGGGTAGCCGGGTCAGTTTCCCAGACAGAACTCTTCACGCCCTGGCTGCCTGCATTCAGGCATCTGAGCTGGGGAAAGGGTTGGGGTCTCCGTGTGGGGTGTGCAGACGTCACCCTCTCCATAGCGTCCTCAGCTGCTAGCTTTTCCTCCCAGCGCACAGATCTACTTTGTTCTTTTCAGTGCCTACAGTGGCTTCCCGTTTATGACACATGCCATATCCTCAGTTATGTGTAAATGTGACCGCTTCTTTTTCCCCTTGACAGTGGTAGAATTATTAACTTTTTTAAACATTTGTTAATTGAGTGGTGTCTTATTTGAGAACCAAATGAATTCATTTGTGTGCAGCTCCTTTAGAACCAGGCCGGCACCTCGTTAATGCTCAGTAAGTGTTTGTGGGTCTTGTCCATCAGTCTCCTGCCATCTTAGCATTTCTCTTATGCAGCAGTTTACATACTAACAATATTGACCTGTCATCATATCCCTCCCCCGCCCACCATGTGTTGTTTGACTTTGAGTTTTGGTATTTCGTTGTTATTATTCTTTTTTTCCTGGGAAAACCTGACATTTTTTTGTGGTCAAGTGTATGGACTTTTCCCTTTGTAATTGTCCTTTGGCCTTAGAGCATGGCATGTCCTCCCCCATCTCAAGATCTGATAAATAGTCACCTATATTTGACCTTCATCTAGCAGTGATTAGCTTGAGCCAGTTTCAATTCTCATCATCTCTTCCAGGCTTTCTGTGGGTCTGGGGCAGGCTGTGCCCGCCGTGATGAATGTGCGCTCGGTGCCAGGGATCGATTGGTATATTAAGGAGCAGCCCTGCTTCGTGATGCTCCCCCACACTGATGCTGGCTACTAATGATTTAAAATGACCTTCTTCCCATCCAGCTTATTCCGCAGGGCACGGGTGCGCCACGGCCGCCCCAGCCTTTCCTCAAAAATGAAATGTTGTTTTTGACCATAAAAGAAATACATATACGCTATGGAAAAATCAGGAAGGTATAAAAAAAAAAATTGCCCATTATCTCTGTACCCAGAGGCAATGACTGTAGACTTTTGGTGTATTTCCATCCAGTCTATGAAAATAAAAGGCAACATAGTTGAGTTCCAACTATCCATGTAATTTTAAACCCGTCCCCTGCGCGCGCCACCCCCCCCCCCCCCCCCGGGTCCTGCAGCAGTGGGGTTTTAACGCTGCAACTCATTGCAGTGGTTTTCAGTATGGTCTGTGAGCCCCCGGGTTCCTTGAGACTCTTTCATGGGGTCTGGGGGGTGAAAATTGTTTTTCTGATAGTACCTAGAAGTTATTTGCCTTTTTTACTCTCATTCTCTCATGAGCGTACATGGAGTTTTCCAGAGGCAACAGGACGTGTACAATAGATTAACTACAGAAGCAGCTCTGCGAGCCCAGCTGTCTCTATTAAGCCAGCCATTAAGGAGCTGGCAAAAATGTAAACAGTGCCTTCTCGCTGGTTTTTTTGTCTTGGAAAATATAATTATTTTTCACAAGAGATGTTGTTTATGTTGACATATAATGGGTTTATTATTGATACTTTTACATAAATTAATATTTTTAAGTGTTCTCAAATTTGACTTCAAATATGCTAAATGTGGATTGATAATAACGCACATTAAACAGCAGAATTTTGGAGTCCTCAGTAACTTCAGAGTGTAAAAGGGTCCCACCAAAAGGTCTGGGTAGCATGGTTTGATTTGTGTCTGTAATTTCATTCTAGTGGGGTGTCCGTGTGGGTAATAACGGTGTCATCCTGCGGCTCTGGTGGAGGTGCGTAGATTCAGCCCCGGCCGCGGCACTGCCTCCTCCTGCTTGGTTAGATTTCCAGACGGTGTGACTGAAACGTGATCCTGGAGGGTCCCAGCCTCCCTCGGCCTTCCTGCCCCTTCTCTCTGCCCTCCCTTCTGCCTGTTTTGAAGGAGATTTAATAACATTACAAAATGATGGGAGAAAACCTCCCAATTCCAGCGTACACCTCAATTACGATTATCCTTTCAGCACCCTCCCATCAATTTCTGGTCCATATGGGCTTGTGTTTTTCACAGAGTGCGCGTACAGTTTTGCAGCCTGCTTCTCCCACTTAACATTCTCTCCCAGCCTCTCCTGCCGCAGCGCCACCCGCCGCCTCTGCGTCTTTGGAGGGCCGTCAATTTGTGCTGGTTCCATGATGCTCTATCGAGTTGATTAACTGTAATTTACTTAGCCGTCCTTGGACACTTAGGTGGTTTCTAATTTTTGCTATTATAGATAATGCTGAAGTGGTTATCTTCATGCATGAAATCCTTTTCTGTTGGATTATTTCTTTCGGGTTGATTCCCAGAAGTGGGACTGCTGGGTCAAAGGCTTGTACATTTTCATGGGTCCAGCTACGTCTCCTGTCAGATTGCTTTCCAAAAGGATTATACCAATTTGTACTGCCCCTGCAAAGCCTGCGTAATAACCAACTATTTTGCTTAACTGTCGTGCCTGGAATTTTCCCTTGGAGCCCCGAGGGGGCAAAGGCCCTTCTCTAAGTGAATGTGATCCATAATTATTTAGACTAACACCCAAATTGCTTTCAGAACATTTTTAACCTGCTGAGTTTAGAATTCTAATTCGCATACAAGCCAGCATTAACAGTATCACAAGGAGCAATTTCTCTCCCTGCTCACAGTGTGTTTACGCAGCCCGACAACTGCAGGGAAAACTGAAGAGCTTTTATAAACACAAGTGGTCTCTTTCTGAACTAGTTGAAGTGTTATTTTGAAAGGTACAGAAACACAAATTAAAACACATTTTCATTGTAACCTTTGGTTAGAAAAGTTGTTTGTTTTCGTCCTGGTCTCTTTCCATGTTCTTTGCTCTCATTCAAGTGTATTCTGAAATACCCTGGCTCCTTGGAGTCTTGCCATGACGCCGTTAGCCCGGTGACAGGGACATGTGGGGGAGCATGGTGGCTGTCCTCAGGTGCTGGTAGGCCTGTGTTGGGAAGAGGAATGGGCTGTACTAGGGCAAAAGCAGGACTAATGGTGGAAACGTGGGGGAAGAGGTTGGCACCCTGTGAGGAAGAACTTTCCAGCACTCAGGACTGGTCACCTTGGGGAGTATCCACCCCTTGGAAAGGGGTGAGGATGGAAAGGTTCAGTGCAGGCTGGAGCCCACGTTGCCAGTGGGCTAGGAAGTAGATGCAAGCGGGGGTCAGGGACTCTGTGGCCTCTTCTGGAATGGTGGGTGCCTGTGGCCGGGCCCCTGGTGGCTGTGTGCTGCCCTGGAGAGAGCCCTGAGCCCGGCCCTGAATACAGGGACCAGAGCCTGGCCCGGCGCTCGGCACGCTGTGAGTATGCACGTGAGGTTGGCACATTCCCATCCTGATTTCTCTGGGCTTCTACACTCTTATCTGTGAAATAATTACCTTCCAGGGCTGTAAGGATCAGACGAGGTTAGGTGTGTGAAACCACTTTGTAAACTGTAAAACCCTTACAAATGGAAGGTATTATCAAGAACTTCAAGCCAGGGTTTATTCTGTAATTGCCTGCGAAGCCAAGTTCTTAAACATGGGAGGCTTGCCATCCAATTTGCCTCCAGTTGCCTTGATTCGTTGAACATATAATATGGTGTGCGTCCATGGACGCCAGCAGGCCTCTCAAGGAACTTGGGCTCTTCCAGATGTAGGCTTCCTATTTTCCGGCTTTCCAGCGTGATGTTGGCTCCTGGTGGTTGGGATGTGCTGCTAGGCTTGTGTGGCCAGTGAATCGCTCAGGCCTTGTGTTAGGCTCTCTGTCTGCAGTCTGAGCAGTGAGGGTCCCAGGGACCAGGTGACATAGAGTGCATGAGGGAGATGGCCCTTGGAGTCAGTATGGGAAGACTTGGTGTCTCCACTTCTTTCTTCATTTGGTCATCCATTGATCCAGCCATCGATTAAATGCTGGCTCTGGGGGCTCCTGGGTGGCTCATATGGTTAAGCATCTGCCTTCGGCTCAGGTCATGATCCCAGGGTCCTGGGATCGAGTCCCACATCGGGCTCCTTGCTCAGTGAGGAGCCTGCTTCTCCCTCTCCCTCTGCTGCTCCGCCTGCTTGTGCTCTCTCTCTCTGACAAATAAAAATCTTAAAAAAAAAAAAAATGCTGGCTCTGTACAGGCTCTGGGCTCAGAGGGACCAGACATACCCTTGCTGACAAGAAAGCTAATGGGGTCCAGGCATCGAAACAGACTAGAGTGTGAAAATGTGAGAGGCCCTCCAGGGGCCACCTGGGTAGGGTGTCGGCCTGCAGAGGGGAGTGCGGTGTGTCTGTCAGGGTGGGGGCAGAAGACAGGACAGGCTCCTGGGGAAGGGGGAGGTGGAGCTGGGTCCCGGAAGGTGAGGAGATGAGCAGCCAGGTGGGTGGGGAGGAGAGCCCGGTGCTCTTGACTGTCATGCTGCAGGGAAGGACCAGTGATGGCGCCCACGGAAGGGAGCCAGGCAGGACCTGCTGCGGCTTTCGGCCTGCACAGTCAGGGCACGTGGTCGGCTGCCGCCTCTTGTGCTTACACTGGATCAGGCACCGCACTAGGGCTTTGCACCTTGTTTACCCACAGCTGGGGCATAGGACTGTGGGACTCAGCCCTGGCCCTGTGCTTTCTAACTGTGACTTGGTCTAAGTTATATGACTCTTGAGACCTTTGTTTTTCCATTAGTAAGTGGGGATAATAATAGTATCAATCTCACTTTTCTGAGGTTTAAACAAGAAAAATGGGGAGATTTTAGGGGAGTACCAGGCATGTAGCAAGTGCTTCATTACGTAAGTGTCAGCAGTATCCTCAAGCCCATTTGACAGATGAGAAAATGGAGGATCAGAGATGGACAGTGAAGGAAGTGTGACTCCTAAACACAGAGCTGGTGTTTGGACTTACCCTTTTCTGCCTCTGCATTCTGGGGTGGTTCTGTGTCAGGTTCCTGCTTGGGAGCTCCAGAAAGTAGTCACGTGAGTGTGGGCAAGGTCCTTAATCTTTTTGAGTCTTAATTAATCTGCACACTGGGAAGAACTCTAATGTAAGTTCCATTATGCAGGGAACTTGTTTTTCTTGATTGTTGTATCTCCAGTTCCCAGAGGAGAGCTGAACACATAGTAGGGACTTAAGCAACACTTGTGAATGAGTGAATGACCCCTGCTCAGTCTACCACGCTCCTGTGGGCCTCCTTGAACTTCAGGGGGATGGAGAGTCTCGGGGGTCATCTTGCCTGCATGCCTTGGCCCTTTCCCCCACCTCTCGCCCGTGCAGGAAGCATCCCTGGGGGGGTGGTGGTGGCAGGCTTTGGAGGGGGCTTTGAGGACTGTAGCCAGGAGCTAAATCAAAGTGGTGATTCCTCCCCATCTGTTGAAATGTTTGTGTTTACACTCCCAGGTAATGGACTTGGGCCGATCCTTGCAGACTGTGCGTTTGTTTATTTATTATTTATTTATAAATCATAAATCCAGAAAGGATTTCAGGAGGCTTACCATAAAAGATACGAATAAAGTAAAGCTGTTAAAACAAAACAGACCATGAAAAGCCACCCTGAAGAGAGAAGGAGACACATAAATCCAGTTCAGAGCTGACCACCATTCCCGGGCTGGTGCCTTCCATCTTGCTTCGCAGGTTCCTGCAGCCCTGGGGCAGGGTGAGGGGACTGGAGCCAGCACGAGAGGCTTTGGGTGGGGATGTGGGCTCGCTGGACGGTGGTGCTCAGAGGAAGGCAGCTTCTTCCAGGGCCGTGTCTTGGCTGCCCTGTGATGAGATCCAAGGGTCAGAGGGGAGGCCAAGGGGCATTTCTTTAGAGGCCAGCCTGGGGGTAGTGGGGTGCAGCAAGGCTCAGGGCGCTTTTCTGCAGCTCAGTGTCTCTGCTGCCGAACATGGGCAATAATACCATGAACCATCCAAGACACTGTGAGGATTGCATGCAGTGTTGTTTGGCCCAGGATGTGGCCCCTGGAAAGTGCAGTTGTGAATCTGCCCTGTCTGGGCTGTGGTTCCTGCTGTGGTTCCTGCGCCCCTGCCCGCCCTCGGCTCTGTCCGTACTTACGCTGTCCACACTGAGCGTGGCCTCTTCATTATTGCTTAAAAACACTTAAGAAGTTCGACACGAAGGGAACATACTTTTTAATTATTTCCCTGCTTGTCTCTGGCAATGCTGTTGTCAAGGAAACCAAAACCTTGGAAAAGCCTTTCAGCTTCCCGGTCGGAAGAGGATACTTGCACAGCGCTTATGTCTGTGGAAATGGACCTGTGGTTCTGTATCAAAATCTGTTTTTAAAAGCACTGGCTTCCTTCACTTCTTACAGATAGTACCTTTTTGACCTTTTAACACAAGAGGGAAGGTTGTTGTTGATATTTTCTCTTTCAAAAGAATTGCCTGCATTCTTGACTCATTTCATTCATTCCGCATCTGATGCAAGAGTTGGGTGCTAGGGAGTGGGATACTGAGATGGATAGGGCGTCTGACCCTTCCTTGAAAGGCTCCTGGCCTCTGGGAAAGAGAAACGGGTAGGCAGATACTTACAGTGTAGCATCATACCTGCTGTCGTGGAGTGGAGGATAAAATGCTATGGGGCACAAAGGACAGCCCCAGGGAGGGGCAGTGCCAGTGGGAGTCACAAGGAGTCTCAGAGGACGGGTAGAAGTAGTTCTGTGGCAAAGAGATGGAAGAGCATTCTGGGCAGAAGGAACAGAACGTGCCAAGGCTGGAGGGTGTGGAGGAGCATGCTGCCACCCAGCAGACTGCAGGGGTGTAGGGTGAGGGTGCTGGGCTGGACTTGTAAAACAAGGGAGGAGGACTGTCTGGAAAAGACTCAGGAGGCAGGAAATCAGGAGTGCGATGCACAGAATCTGTTTTTAGAAGGACTGGCTTCTTTCACTTCTTACACATAGAACCTTTTTGACTCCTCGTGGGGTGCCATGAGGCTGGGAGGGCAGGCTCCTCAAAGCTGTCCTCGTTCTGTTGCAGGGGCCCTTGCTCCTTGATGGCTGGAGGCGCGCCTTATAGCTTCGCTTCGGAGTGAAGGGATGCTGCTAACACGTTTTGAATTTAATAATTCGCTTCTGCTGCAGGATTACGGTGTTTAGTGTAGTGTTTCAGCCAGCATTCCGTAAAACTTTATGATAGTTAAACCCTATCAAGGGCATTGGTTTTATATGAAAAAGATAAATCATTGTTAGAAAAACAGGAGTCTTGTTTTTAAACTGCCCTTGTTATTTTTCTTTTAAAACTTTTGAAAATAATTTTAGATTTATAGAAGAGTTGTCAAATTCAGAGTTTCTATGTACCCGTCACCCGCCTTCCCCTCCACTTTACATAATCCTGGTGCATTTGTCAAAACTAAGAAATGAATATCAGTATAACTCTGTTAACTAAACCGTAGAGTTTTTCAGATTTCACCAGTTTTTCTGCTAATGTCCCTTTTCTGTTTCAGGATCCAACCCAGGATTTGATGTTGCATTTAGAGCCCTTGTTCTTTTTATCGTTAATGTTTTTGGGGAGGGGGGCGGGGGCAGGGAGCAGACTGAATCTCACCCTTGTTGAATCTTGAGCACGACTCGTGGAAGGTTTTCGCCTTAATGAGGCTGAACACACTTCTCATGTGCCAGTTGTCCCCGTTCCCCCCCCCACCCCCCCAGTTGGCTGCTCTGGTGCTAACCCATCCCCATGCCTTCTCCTTTGCTTGCTGTTTTCCTTCTGGATTGAACCCAGCCAGACCTCTGTTGACCTTTGTGAGGGCTTGGAGTTGGACCTCTCCTCAGCTTCCCCATGTTTACCAGATGAGCGTGTCTTGAGGTGGTGACTAGGAGTGAAGCGTGACCTTTAGTGAGGGAAGGGAGAACATTCTTTGTGCACAGGTGGATGTACAGCCTCAGACAGGAGTCCCTGCTTTCCTTTTGTCCCTTCCTTGGGTCACACTCCTCCCTGCCTTTCCCCCTCTCCCCTCCTCTCCTTCACTGTTTCCATCCTGCTTTCTCGGGCCTTCCACCATGCCCACCCTGCTCGCCTTCTCTTCTCTGCTCTTCCTCCTTGCCCTCCCCTCTTCTGCCTCTCTCTCTCCCTCTCCAGCTCCCATGCCCTTCCTCCTTTCCTTTCCTGCAACAGGCCAGTGAAGCTGTTGCCACGGAAACAAGCCCAGCAGAAGCTCTGCTCTGCTTTCTGGATGCTTCTAATGATGATGATGACGCAGATACTGTTGAGTTCTAGAATCAGCTAAGCCCTGGCCTGTGGCCTCTGGAGTCCTTTCATTTTCCAAAGGCCAAACCAGTGCCACAGCTCATAATTCTGTTCAGTAGATGGTCATTTTTGATTTGGAAACTTCAAAATTTGAGTAATCCATTTTCCTGTTGCTCCGGAAGACTGTTTGCAACCAGTGTGAAAAATATTCGGCTGAATTTACTTCTATTAATGGAGGGAAAACACCGCATGAAAGGTGGTGGCTCCATAGGCTCCATGATTATCTTAAGTTTCACGTGGGAGATGGGTCTACGCATTTGCTGAATTCTTGAGATGGACGACTGCTTTTAAAGGATGTGGGGGGACAGGAAATATAATTGGGGCCCTAACAAATCTTCAGATACTTAGTTTCACTCAGCCAATGTTCTGGGAGGAGTTGTGGGTTCAAGTCAGGTGCTCCTCCCCGGGGGCGGGCCGGGCGGGGAGGCTGAGCTTGAGCCGCAGAGCTGGGTATGTGCGCATGCGCGCGGGGTGCAGCCTGTGCCTTATGGCAGAGTAACTGGCACTCCCTGATATTTGTCAGAGTAATCCAGTGAGTGCAGCCTTGTCAGTTCTGCGGAACAACCCGCATGCCTGCACATTAAGTAGGCTTTGTGGGCCCCTCGGAGGGCTGTTGGCTTCTGGGCCTTTGTGGAGCTGGTTTATAGTGGTGGCAGGCTGTTCCTTGCTGTTTGTTCAGGGTTTGACTTAGGCTCAGCTTGTTGGCATTAGCTAGGATTTGGAGTTTTGCCATTCAGCCAACACCAGCTAATAGCCCAGCAGGGAAGAGTTAGTTCGTGGATTATATTTAAGTTAGTACTTATTCCCAAAGGTAACTTTGCTTAATAAAAACCTTAAGCCTTTATTACTGTGCTTATGGGTATCCTGGCTCCAGGGTGTAAAAATAAGACTTATAAAATCCAGACGTTATTTGTGGAAATGCAAAAACATTTTCATTAATAGAGAGTGTGATAAAAAGCCAAGGCTCTTTCTGTCTGTGCCTAAATGGTCTTGCTGCACTTGGTTCTTTTTATTTTCGTACTCATTCCGAGCTTATTTAAATATTACCCGTTCAGTAGTGAATTTTAAAGGAAGGAAGCTTTGGTGTGTGAATAACTTTACAACTACCCACAGTATTTCTAGTCAGTTCCTGTGACTTAAGTTGATAATGGACCCCACACAGCAGTCACTAATGGATGATAATCTGGAGTGTTTTTGTTATTGTTGTTTTTATTTTAGAAGAAAGATTTGAAATTAGCATAGTAAATCTCTGTGGGATCTTTGCAAATAAAAGAATATTCACGTTAAAAACAACTTTCAGGAAAGATGTATGGTAATGAATAAAACATCAGTGAGTGAAAATAAGCGTGTTTAATTATTCAAGTAGAAGTAGTAATTTAAACTAATTATTGCTTGCGGATTTCATAATTCAGTTTTTGTCTCGCAATAATATTTCCTCTGGGCCTCCGGGGCGCGTTGGCGGCTGCGGGAGCAGGCGGGGCCTCTCCCCCTCCCCTGCGGCCGCAGCCTCTGCTGTACTGAGCTGCTTCTGCCCAGCCTCCTTGGTGGCCTCAGTCCCGCCTGGATCCCCCCTTGCACCACCTAATTAAGCATTTCCTTGCCTATCACCTTTGGTTGATAACTGGCAGGACCAGTCCTGCCCATGAGTTCTGAGTGTCCTGGGGGCCAGACCCTTCCCTTCCCCCCAGTGTCTTAGGCTTCTTGTCCCTTCCATAGCCCTGGCAGAAGTGACCCTGAGCCCACATCCCCATGTCCCCACTTCACCGTGATGCAAGTCCTTGCTCGTCTGGGCTCCTCAGGTTGTCTCCTCTGGATGCCCCCTCCCCCTCCACATCACCCCTGGCCTCCCGCTGGAATCTATCACTTCCTTCTCCCCATAGCTTAGTGCCAGCAGGTTCTTGTGCTCCTTTTAAAAAATGTTTTAATTTTTTCTTGTTTTTGGCTTTTCACTTTGTTTCTAATTCTAAAAGAAAAACTGTTCATATAGAGGAACTGAAAAGTACTGGAGAGTTTAAGAAGCAGGGGCGTGATGAGTCACCCCTAACTCACACTGCTGGTAGCTCTCTGTCCTCTGTATGCTGGCGCTGGCCCTTTCCCCCTGGAGTTCTAGGGTGTCATCTTAGCACGGACTCCTGGGAGGGGCCCCACTTCATTCTCCTAGGTGCCTCTTCCTGGGGTGTGACTGCCATTAGAAGGTGCTGGTGAGGTAGTAAGTGCTGGACAGTACTTTTGCTCAATTGTGCGAGGTTTTTAAAAACCCAGTTTTGACTGCTTTTCTTATGACTGCCTGTGATGGCTTGGTGGGGGCAGAGCTTTCTGTCCCTCTCTTTATTGCACAGATGCTGTCTGGAACAGATCTTGGCAATTCAGGTGAATTATTATTCTACCCCTTGGAAAGTAAAGGGAAAGCTTTCTATTTGTAACTTCTTCCCAAGTGCCCTCTGTCAAAAGGTACTGACATCTGCTCTCTTGACATGTGATAGCCATTATTACCTCCGTATAATCACACACCATTCCATCGCGCGCCCAAAAGCTTTCCATCCATCATGTCATGAAAGACAACCTTTATTTAAGATACTTTTTTCCCCTTTCCTTTGTTATTACTTTTTCCTAAAAAAATAACCCTCTGACTTTACAGGCGTGATCTGGGCAAGTGAGTGACTCATTTCTTTGTGTGATTATTACTGTGGACATGGACAAGACAGGTGGGCCGTGGGGGATCGAGAGAGCAATGAGCTGGCTGTCAGGGGCCAGGAGTCCATGTGTGGATCTGCCGTCCACCAGCTGAGACCCTGAGCAAGTGAGGTCAGCCCTGGCTTTGGTGTCTCATTTGGAAAACACAGAGGTTTGACTGTGATCTCCAAGGCCCTTTTATGCCGAACGGTTTTGTGATCTCCAAGCTACCTTTAGCTAAATGAGGTAATAAGAAGAGTACAGGTGTCCCTCCCAAGTCTTCCTGCAGAGTTGCTGAATGAGTTTTCGGGATTCTGAATCAGTTTTCTCTCCACGTGACCTCCAGAGGACGTCATTAAACAGGCAGAGAAGTTAATAACACCTGTGGCCACAGGTGGAGCAAAGCCATGGGATGAAGTAAAAATGCCAGGGGGAGGAAACTTAGGCAGCCAACCTTTGGGGAGAGCCACTGGGAGGACACCCTTATGTCACGAGGTTCTTTCCTCCCGGAGGAATCGACAGCTGAGTTTCACTACATGTGTGAACCTGTCTTGAGTAGCTCAGGGCTTGCATATCAAAAGTGCCCAATAAATGGTTGTTGGGGTGAATTAAAATTTCCTTTGTAGATCCATCTGATCCCTCCTGTTTGATTGTAAGCTTCCTCAAGGGGAAGAAACCATTTCTCCTTACTTCATTTGAAAACTTATTTTTTAAGAATAGAAGTACACACATTTTGGTACAAGATTAAAAAGAGGCAAAAAGATGTACAGAGAAAAACGAGTCTCCTTCCCCTCCACCCCATCTGCCACCAGATCCCCTGCCCTGGTTCTGGAGGATCTGTTTCTTACTCATCTCCGCATCTTAGGGAGCACCCAGCCCCCATGCAGGAAGTAAATCTGACTTGGGCTCATTTGAATTAGAATGACCTGGCCACCTTTCCAACCAAAGCATGCATGGCCAAATATCGAGGGAGTGAATTGGACACAAAAACCTCAGGAATTATTGGGATCAGTGGGACTCCTGGAAGGAGCTGGGCAGGCTTGTCCTTGAGCCGTGGTTATCTTTGGGGTGCCCAGGGAAGGTCTTCAGCCTTTCCCGCCTGTTTCTTGTGAAGTGGGGCTGTCGTGCAGAGTCAGCAAGATGGCAGCCCTGAGTGATGCCTGGAGCTTGGCATAGGCACAGGTAACTCTTGCTTCCTTTCCCATGCTTGAAACTGAAGATGGAGAATGAATATGCATCGTTTCGAAATGATAATGTAAAATTAATGTGGAGGTGTGATTCCATTAATAGGTTAGTGATTAACTCAACTTTTTAGGAGCCCATTTGTTGCCCAGAGTGAAGCTGGCTGGAATGAAGCAGAATTAGAATGGCAAGCCTACTCTTCTAATTGAAACGCACATAAAGTGCCTGGACCTCAGACTTGCATTGGGATGATTGCTGCGATCAATATTCCAGTTTGCTTGGCCGGCAGCTTCCAGGGAATCAGAATGGATGATGGACCTAGGGAAGCACTGCCAAACGGAGCATTAAGTTAATTCCTGTTGGCCTGGCTTCTGGCTTGCCTGATGAAGGCCCTGAGTAGAAGGATGCTGTGCCAGCATGGACTTTATCTGGTATCACAAGAACTCAAGATGGTCGGCTCCCTGGGATTGAATTTTGGTAGTGATGATGACTCCCATTTGCTGAGATCCCACTATGTGCCCGGTTCAGTGCCTGGCATTGTGTACACAGTGAATTCTCTTGAACCCCCTGAGGTGTCGGTAGCACGCCCATGCTGTGGTCAGGGGGACTCAGAGGGCCTAGGAGCATGCCACTGGCAGGTGGCAGAGTTAGGACAGGAGACCAGGACTGTTTACTTCCAAAGCCCAAGTTCTTTCCATTCTCCCATGTGGCCCCTGAAGGGACACATCAGATGTTGGGATTCTCCCCAGGCTTAGAGCCTCCAGCTCAATCAAAACATGTGGGCCCACCTTCGAAGCAGAGGACAGACTAGGGAGGTTTGAAGTGCTCATTCTCATTAGAGGTGTATCCCAGCACTGAGACCTGGAGTGATTGGCTTTGGAGGCCACTTGGATTGTTCAGTATTGACGGTGTGGGCTTGAGTGAGGAAGGTAAGGCGAGTATGCTTCCTGTTCCGGGTACCGAGGCAGGTGTGGGATAATTCAGTGATACACTAAGAAAGTAGCTGCCATCTCCTTAGTGTTCACTATATGCTCACAATTCCCCACTTTCCACAAGTCACTTTTAGGCATTTTCTCTTCATTTTGCAGGTGAAGAAGTTGAGACTGGAGCAGATGGAGTCTGTATTTAGTGTGAAGAGGTGGAGTTGAATGGGGAAGGCCATGTGGCAGCAGGGTGGCTGGTACCAGGTCCCTCTCAGGTGGCTTGCCCAGGGTCACTTTACTGCCAGGTGACAGAGCTGGAATCCACACCCCCCAACTTCACTAATTCCTGTCCCTGTGCACCTCCAGAGCGAGCGCCTGCCATATGTGTGCAGCCCCCTGCCCATCTTCTCTCTGTCCCCTGGGCTGAGCTCTTTAAGGTCAGGGCTGCAACTTCCTGTGCTCTCTGCCTTACACTGAGTGGTGCTGGATAGCCATTTGTGTCATGAGTGAGTGAATGAATGAATGCATGAATGAATGACACACATGGGATAGAGAAAGAGGGGCAGGCCCAGGGCAGTTGGACAGATGTGAAACATGATTTAAAGACGGGGCAGTAGATCTGTAGCTGCTCCCTCCTTTCTTTGTCTCTCTCTCTCTTTCTTCTGGTGACTCCGAGCCGCTCCCCGGCAGAGGGTTGCTGACCAGGACTGAAGGTGCTGAGTGCGAGGAGCCTGCTTTGTTAACTCCTTGTGTGGGTCAGCAGGATGGTGGCCGCAGTTCCAGAGCAGGGTGGGTTACGCACAGAAGACAAAGTTTGCTGAAGTCCTTCCAGGGGAAGAAGGTTGATGCTGGGCTGAGCTGGCAGTTAACACTGTAACAGTAATAGAGTTTCTGAGAGATTAGGTAATGATATATACTCAGCACTCAGACATTTAATTTGCATTGTGTCCTATATTCTGGAAAAGTTGCTTTCACATTCTTATTGATGTGCTTGCATTTTTTGGGTAATTGTCCTCCTTTGACATGAATAACCCCCCGTTTACTCTCAGGTCCACATGCCTCTCGTAGTCTAGGAGGCAGTGAGGAAAAGCTTTTAATTCAGAGCCCTATCCATCTTCCCAACTCAGGAGAGATGGGGATTGGAAAGTCAGCTTGGCTGAGATAAGCGTGGCTGGCCTCCTGGGTGGCGGTGGTCGGCTTCTAGATGGGGCCTGCGGCAGTGGTGGGCAGGGGCAGAGGGATGCCTTTAAACTCCTCCACTGCCTTCTTCGGGGTGTCCTTTTGGAAGCTGGTGCATTCCCAGGGCAGTGGCTACTGGTGGCTGCTTATTACATGGAAGCCAGAGAAACCCTTTGGATCACATTGTACCCTGGGAGCTCTGGCTGTGTTCTTTCTGCAGGCTTTGGTGGCGGCTTTCCCCTGAAGCATAAAATTATTAAGAGGAGGAACCACAGTTTTGCACTTAAGGGCCTGAACAGGACCCAATGCCCTGTTTCGCTAGATTGAGTCTGGAATCCCGAGGTTGGAGTGGGGACTCTCCCCTGAGAGTTCGAGGTGCTTGCTGAATATCCAGACAAATAAATCGAGATAGGCCTTGGGAAGGATGCTTGGCTGGTGTTAGGAAGCAAAGAGGAAGAGAGCCACACCTGATGGCGTGGGAGGAGACATTTGAGCTGGCCCTGGGGCGAGGGCCAGTGGGGCTGGGAGAGAGGCAGTGCCGGCTGAGGGCCCTGGGAGCTGAGCACAGTTGTTTGTTCATCAGGTGCAGGGGAGAGGGCTAAGAGAGAGAGTCATGGTAATGGCCTGGGGAGGGGGGTTCAGGGCTTTGTGAGGCATGTGGGTGAATATAGAGTTTTTCTTATAGGAACTGGAGCCATGGAAAGTTCCAGAACGGGTGGGTGTGGAATTGGAGGGAAAACTCCTGGGGAGGCCTCCCATGATGCTTCTGTGATATAATCTGGGCCCTTAGGATAGAGCAGATAGGGGTGGGGTTGTGTTGGCCCTGACTTTAGATAGTTCTGCCTCTATCCCCCTCTTTTATTATAGACTTCCAAGGTTTAAGTATAAATGCAGTTACAATTTTGGGGCTTAAAAATGCCTCCATTTGGGCGCCTGGGTGGCTCAGATGGTTGGGCGTCTGCCTTTGGCTCAGGTCATGATCCCGGCGTCCTGGGATTGAGTCCTGCATCGGGCTCCCTGCTCCTTGGGAGCCTGCTTCTCCCTCTGCCTCTCTCTCTCTGTCTCTCATGAATAAATAAATAAAATCTTTAAAAAAAAATGCCTCCATTTATTGAAAACCCACTTTTACATATATTGAATTCCAATATTGCTCAGCCCTGTGTCGTCGGTGTTAGGGCTGAAGAGACCTGAGATGGGGAAAGATCCACAGCCCAGGCCCCCTACCCCCTCAGTGCCATTCCTTTTTCCTCCAGTCCCACCCCCTGCCTCTCCTCACCCCCCTCCCCCAGTCTCTGAAGCCTAGGGTTGGGGGCGGGTATAAATATTAGGAATATTTACGCAGGTCTGCATGGGATTCAGTGACGCAGCTGAGAGCCACAGAGCGTTTGGTGACTCATCAGACCTTTTCCAAACACTTGTGATATTTTGCTGCTCTGGAGGGAGGAAAGTAATTAGCAGTTAACGCTGGTAGATGACGCTGGAAGAATACGCAAACCTTCCCTGCTGGTCTTTTCTGTGCCTCGGGTGTTTTGTGTGTTTTTAAAGCTATGTGAATTATTTTCTTTTTAATAATGTTTGTTTTCTTCTGATTATTAAAATAATGTGTGCTCATTGTAGAAAATACATAAGTGCATTAAATAGGAAATAAAATGCATGAATTATTTTTCCATTACAGTCTTATTAAGAATGTTTTGCTTCTGCAAAGGAAATTTGGAGCGCTAGACTTACTTTGTCTGAGGGGCCTGTTGAGATAAGTCCGACCGATGGTTTGCAGCCTATGCTTTGGGGGCTTCAGGGGCTCCATGGGGATTTTGGGGGGCTGCCTCTGGGGAGGGTGAGCTGGGGGCCTTGAGACATGGTCTCCCCCCCCCCCCCCCCCCCCCCCCCCGTAGCTCTGCATTGTCTGTCTCATGACCTGGTTTCTTCACATGACTGTCTTTGAGCAAATGGCTCCATGGCTTATCAGGTTGGGGACTCGGTGTTCCGGACCCAGCCTGTAATTTTATAAGTGAGGAGTCTGAGGACACTGGGAGATGTGCCTGGCCTAAGTGACATGGTGGCTTGGGGCTAGTCTTTGTGCTTTCTGACTCTGCATTCATTGCCTTTTGGAATATGAATCAGTTAGAAATATTAGCAGTTAAACTTGAATGTTATTGTTACAAGCTATGTCACCATGCAGAGACCCCCAGGAAGCTGATCAAGGGTCTCTAAAGGGCATGCTTTTGAAGGAAGGGGAGACCTTAGAGCAGCTGGTGCTTGAAAAGATGAAAAGTAAAAGCCCCATCATTGCTGTTAGGCACACAAAAGAGGAGAGATTGCTCTGGGTGATCCCTGGTTGTATGAATAATGAGAAGAAATTAAGTAAAGGCCGTGTTTCCTGACACTGATGTATTAGAACATGGAGTAACTTTCTACAGGAAATTGGAACAGGAATCCCTTTAAATTGAATTTGAAGCTGTGAATAGTAAGCCTACATTGGCCCTGCGTGTCCTAATGCAAGTTAAGTAAGCAGTTTCCTGAGTAAGAGTTAAGTACTTTAGGGATACAGGTTAATGCCGAGGCCAACATGGCGCAAGTTAATAAATTGCCTCTCCCGTGTATTGTCTGTGAAGACGCAGAAGAGTAATTTGCTTCCCGCAGAGCTGTGCCAGAATTCTCATACTTATTTTATTAGATTTTTGGCCCAATACATTTGTTCCCTCTCATTGGTTTTGTTGATAATAATTACCCACCCCTCTTACATCTCCCCATGGATCTCTCTCAATTTTAATTGTTTGCAGTAGCCTCAAAAGTTTACCATTTTATTAAATAGGTGTTTTAAAATAAGAATATTCCAGGACAGGGCCCTTCGGAGTTTCCAGAGGGAGATAGTTAAAGCTCTATTTTTTAAAATGATCTTGGGGACCGCAGCCACTGAGATTAGGAAGAAGCAAGAGCTGCTTCCATCAAACATGTAAGTGCAATCCCTGGCCTCCAGGAACTCTCTGGGAGCCCTTCTGGAGTTTGGATACGCTCAAGGGCCTCCCAGGGAGGATGGAGAGCATAGAACATGGGCCTTCCATGCTGCTTCTGTTTGGCTCTTGACCCTGTGGCCCAGGGGCAGAAGGACATTTATAATAGCAGCCACTACTCATTGAAGACCTGTGGGGTGCCAGACACCATGCCGGGGCCAGCTATACTAGCTCACAGACTAAGACATTAATTCATTAACAAGGTAATTATAAATTACAAACTGCTGTTTATTGGGAAAGAGAGAAAAATGGCCAATGGGTAGGGGAGAACCTCTGGAAGATGTCATGCAGGCAGAGATTGGAGACGTGAAGACTCAGGAGTGTGAAGCAGAGGGAACAAGCGAAGGACTAGCATGTGCAGAGGCTGAGAACAGTTTGGTATGGCAAGAAGCAGCATGCAAAGCCAGGCTTGTCCTCAAATTGTCCTTAGAGAAGACGTTTTCTTTATAGTTGAATGGTAAGGAGTTTCTCAGATTATAGCACACCGTCTTAATTCTGGACTACAAACTGTAAGACCTGTAAGCAGGTCTTTGGATACTTTGCCCACCACCTAATTTGTTTGAACCGTTTGCCCACCATGCACACAGTCTTTGGTAAACCAATTAATGGCAACTTGGTTTGTGAGGGGCATGTGTCTTCATGCTGGGCTTGAACCTTAGCTCTGTAATTGGGCTTGAACCTTAGCTCTGTAACCTCTTGGTGCCTCAGTTTCCCCATCTGTAAAATAGAGAAAATTGTACAGACAGCCTCAGATTTTCTCAGTTCACAGCGCCCTTTGTGTCACAGTAACTTTTTCCAGGCCCATACAAACACTTAGCAGTCCTCTAGTCCCGTTTCCTAAGGTGTTGGGGCCAGACAGTGAGTATTTGGGTCCTAGCAACTTCACACCTCTTGGGCACACACAGGTTCTCAGATGTTGGAGGCTGGTTGGGCACTGCCACCCTCCTTTCCTGTTCCACGTTGATTTTCATGTGATACTTGTTCTTTATCACAACAATTACTGAAAACCCAGCTTTACAAAGATATGATGTCATTAAAAGAAATACAGAGTGATTTAATGTTGGAATGGTTAAGTACCTCAGCTAGTAGTCTGCATGGTATTAACAGATACTGCTGTGTTTTCTTTAAGAAGTTAAAGTGTCCCTTGGCACCTCTGTGAGTTTGCTGGGCTTCCCTCGGGTGTCTTGGTGCACTGTTTGGGAACTGCAGTGGTATTTACTTTGTGCAGTTTTGTGAAGGTTAAATGAAATGATCCACTACCACTACCCAGAAATGCTCAGAGTAGTGCCCGGTACTAGGTGCTTAGTAATAATTTCTGTTCCTCCACCTCTCATTGGTTTTAGAGGTTCCCTTTAGCTGGTATAGCAATGTGTCCTGAGAGTGGGGAAGACACTGATTTTTTTTTTAAGGTTTTATTTATTTATTTGAGAGAGACAGAGAGTGAACCAGCAGGAGCCGGGGGGGGTGGGGGTGGCAGAGGGAGAGGGAGAAACAGACTCCATGCTAAGTGTGGAGCCCAATGCAGGGCTTGATCCCGGGATGCCAAGATTATGACCTGTGCCAAAGGCAGATGTTTAACCGACTGAGCCACCCAGGTGCCCTTCATTTTTTTTTTTTTTTTTAAGATTTTATTTTTTTAAGTAATCTCTATACCCCATCTGGGGCTTGACCTCACAACCTCAAGACCAAGAGTTGCCTGCTCCTCTGAGCCAGCCAGGCACCCCAGGAAGATACTGATCTTGAGGATGCCTAGAGAGAGGGTGTGGTAATGGGAAAATACGGTATTTTAAAAATCTGTTATAATAGGTGATTTTAAATATGTATGTAAAGCTAAGTTAATAAGTATAAATATAGATGTTTGATTATTTCTTCAGTATCTCTACAAGTATACGTATTCAAGATGATCTGTAGCCTTTTTGTTTTGTTTTTAATCTTATTATTGGAAAAATAAGGGAGGTCCCTGTGGTTTGCCTTAGATTTGGGATATTAACAAAGGGGAGAGTGGTTTGTGTTGATATTAGCAAAGGGGAGAGAGGTTGGTGATTTAGGTAGGGATCAGATTGTGAGAGGTCTCTATGACATGCTAGGCCTTAGAATTTTTTTATTTTATTTTATTTATTTATTTGACAGAGAGATAGAGAGCACAAGTAGGCAGAGTGGCAGGCAGAGGGAGAGGAAGAAGCAGGCTCTCCACTGAGCAGGGAGTCGGACGTGGGGCTCGATCCCAGGACCCCAGGATCATGACCTGAGCCGAAGGCAGCCACTTAACCAACTGATCCACCCAGGCGCCCCTAGGCCTTAGGATTTTATTCAGAATGAAGTAGAAAAAGCCATTGACAGTTTTAAATTTAAAAAAATGAATTAACTTTATCTAGAGGTGATTTACATATAATAAAATGCACCCATTTTCAGGGTACAGTTGGCTGAGTTTTGACAAATCTCTGCACTTGTGCATACCCGCTCCCTTGGTCCCATCAAGATGGAGAACATTTCCACTACCCAGAAAGTTCCAAATGTCCTTTATCAGTCTATCTCTTCCTTCCCGCCCCCCAGCCCCAGGCAACCACTGATCTGCTTTCTGTCACTATAGATTAGTTTTGCCTGTTGTAGAATTTTATATAAAATAGAATTATACAACATGTAATTTTCTGGGTCTGGCTTCTCTCACTTGACATAACGTTTGTGAGGTTTATCCCTGTTGCCGTATGCATCATTCCTCTTCATTGCTGAATAGTATTCCGTTGGGTGAAAAGACCATACTTTGTTTATCCATTCTGGGCTTGATGGGCATTTGGTTTATTTCCAGTTTGGAGATATTAGAAGTAGTACTTTTTAAAAAAATATTTATTTGAAAGAGAGAGAGAGCGCAAGCAAATTAGGGGAGGGGTAGAGGGAGAGAATCTTCAAGCAGACTCCCTGCTGAGCACAGAGCCTGAGGCAGGGCCTGATCTCAACCCAAGAGATCATGACCTGAGCTGAAACCAAGAGTTGGACACTTAACTGGCTGAACCATCCAGGTACCCCTAGAGATAGTACTTTTTTGACCACTTGTGTGGACCTTTGCTTTCGTTTCTCTTAGGTAAGTATCTGGGAGTGGAACTGCTGAGTTGTGTGGTAAGTATATGTTCAACTTGGTAGGAAACTACCTGTTTTGAGCAGGGGTGTGACGCTTCTTTATTTACATCTTTAAAAAGTTCCTTTGTCTCTGGATGGAGAAGGGGCTGGGCTAGAAGCAGAGAGAGCTGCGATTTGACTTTTAGCAGTGTCAGGCAAGTGAGGCCAGTGGCTGGAGGGGGATGACAGAGGGGCAGTGTCTGGCTCTGAGGGATGGTTTGGGGACAGAATGGCTGAGGCTTGGTGATGGATTGCATGATGCTGGGAGTCACAGGTGACTCTAGGTGCCCCGACAGAACTGGGAAGACCCAGGAGGCTTTGGGCCTGTTACTTCATTTCTCGGAGGCTCATTTCTGTTCTGCCCAGTGGCACTGGAAAGTAAATGTTAGTTTTGTTTTCTAAACAAAAGGGGAGGAGATGCTCAGATGGGAGGCAGGCAGCTAAAGGTGTCTAAGTGGAGGTAGGAGTCACGCTGGCGGCACACATGTGGTGGCTGCTGGGAGATGGTACTTGGGTCACTCACATTTCTGTACAGTTTTTTAAGCAAAGCCATGAACAGTTAATTTCCTCTGGCCTACCTTTTCAAAGATGTTTATGTAGCCAGCAGTTTTGGAAGATTAGAGATAGTGTTTGCATTTGGAGTGAATTTACTTGTATTCCAAGAATAAAGACAGTGTTTCCCTCCAGGAGAGAGGTTGGACAGGTTTATTGCAGCCCCTTATCTAAGACTGGGGCTTCCTAATGTCAGGATTTCCCTCCTATAATGCATCCCACTCTGTGCAGGTCACACCTGGCCTTCATCGAGTCACCCTGGGGGAAGGGGGACTTGGAACCCATGCTGCATTCTTACTCTGGCTACTACTGTTGCTCTAAGTGATAGTCTGTTTTTTTGTCTCTGACCTGGGAGTCTCATGTCTTCTGCTGGTATGTGTAAAACTGTGACAGACTAACTTGCTAGGTGACTAGCAGGGTAATCTCAGAGCTTACAGTTTTTTTTTTGAGAGAGAGCAAGAGAGCACATGCTCAGGGGAGGGGTAGAGAGAGAATCTTAAGCAGGCTCCACGCCCAGCACGGAGCCCGGTGTGGGGCTCAGTCTCATGACCCTGAGATTATGGCCTGAGCCAAAATCAAGAGTCAGACGCTCAACCGTCTGAGCCCCCAGGTGCCCCAGAGCCTCTGCAGTTCCTGATGGTGGCTCTGGGCTGCCTTAGCACCGCTGGCTGTAAGGCCTCCTCCCTGCCCTGCCGCTGCGCTTTCCTTCTGCATCTCTGTAGATGCTGCCCACATCCTTGTTGAGTACCTGTTAGTGGCAGATCGAGGGTCAGGAGACCGTGTGAATAAGACACATAGGGTTTCAGTCCTCACAGAGCAAATGTTGTTCAGCCTTTGCTGTTCTGTCCATTGCTAAGTTGTGACTTATCTACTCATCTTACTTCATCCTCTCTGTCATCACTGCCATTTGGTCTGTCTCTGTGGGATATGTATCTTCATGGTTGTTGCAAGAGCAAGAGTCGGTACTGGGGAAGGGCCTGATACAGTTCCTGGTAAACAGTAGATACCCAAATGATGACTGCTGTTGGTATTTATGTTATTGATTATTGTAAAGTCTGATTGTTGCTCCTTGATGTAAACCCTTTGTTTTTGCCCCAGCCCACAGTATGGAATGTGGCCCAGAAAATACAGGATGCAAGCTAAACCCTGTTTCACCCTCCCCCTGTTGCTGGTCGAATCACCAGCCACCTTCCATGAGCCTGAACTCTTCCCAGTTGGTCTGGTTGCTGTTCCCCAAACATGACACATCCCTCTATGCCTTTGTCTTTTCCTTCCTTCTCTTTCAGTCAAAGTCCTATTTATCCCTAGGACTCAGCTCCAGGATCCCCTTGTCTCTGTACGTTCCTTGAGATTGCTTTTCTCCCTTATTCCAGGCTGCCATAAACTGCAGCACGGTCCACCTGACCTGCCTTTGTACTCACTGGAAAGGGACTGCTGGGCCATGTGACCCTAGGGAGCAGCACAATGATGTCACGGATTGTGTGTGATACTCTGATCTAGCGGGCATTTGGGGCTTACGTGTATGATCTCATACCTTGGCAGCCACGAGCTGCTTGATGTGAACTGAAGGGAAAATGCCATGCTACCCATCCCAGGGAGAGTCACCCTCACCAGCCCTGGTCCGGAGGACCCATGTTGGCCCAGGGGTAAGATCTGGGCCAGCGACTTGGAAATCACATTGTTCCCCAAAGCCTGTGACTTGGCAGCATCATTTAACCTTGGAGGAAAGAGTCCCTGCAGGACAGTCCAGCTACACTGGACTAGGGGGTGAGCCTCGGTGAGCCAAGCCTGAATCCTACCCCCATCCCCCTTCTCTGTGGGCCTAGGGAAACAGGCCTACTTAGCACCAGGGCTGTTCTACGGGTGCGTTCCATGGCCGGTTCTTGTGCTCATAGCCTCACCCATCTGTTACCTGTGGGCATTTCCCATGCCAGACCAGCACTGACACCAGCTAAGGGAGGCAGCAGCCATACCTCGAGGAGCTCTTAGGAAAAACACTTAGCACGTGCCAGTGCTTTCCATACTTCAGTCTTCCAGTCACTCAGTGAGGTCAGGAGAGAGTACCTCAGGCCTGCAGAGCTAGAGGTGGAGCAAGGTTTGGGGCCAAGCTCTTTCCCACGACCTGGGATAACCTCCCCTGGAAGGACCGGAACAGCCCGTCTATTGCTCCAACCACCCCCTCCCTGCTCCGAGGCTGCTTGCTGTGAGCTATTCTTCCCCTGCAGGGAAGGAAGAGCTGCCTGAGTGTTACCTCCTCTTGCAGATAGGGGTGCTAGAGACCGAGTCTTTTCCTGGTTCACTGCCAGCGAGGCATGGAGAGTGAGTCAGGAGCACGTCTCCTCTACCTTGATGCTGTGTGATGTGTCTGCATGACAGACACAGAGCCTTGATCCCATTTTCCGCCCGACTTCTCGCTCACTGCGGTGACCCTGAGCTGTTCTGGCCACTGCTCTCCACCTTCCGTCACCTCCGTCATGGATGGGCTTATCATGGTGACCGATTCCCCCGACACTGGCCTGGATGCTTAGGCTCTGTGCATGTTCTTTTAGATTGGCATGAAGGTCATTACTGATGTCCTTATGACCTACTTTCTCACTGCCCATGATTTTGTACATTGTACACACGCCCCCCCCCCCGACTTTCATGCATGTATAAAATGGAAACATTTGAACCCTGGTTATGGTAGTCTTAGCCAGGAGGGTAAAGGGCAGGTTCTATGGGTTTACGGGACAGCCCTGGGGTTCACCCTTGGGCTACGATTAGTGAGTGGAAGTCTCCTCCCCCTCAGATGGGCCCACAGGGTGGGGCAGGAATGGGGGCGTCCTCACACCCCCCGACTCACCCCATTGCCTCTTCTCTGTTTTCTTGGGACTCTGGCCTTCAAATGCCACACTCTAAGAAAGTTCTGTTTCCCTTCTCCTTGGGGGCCTTCTGTCTGTGGCTTCTCGGGCTCGTCGTCTTCCCACCTGCCTCTCACTTCCTTCCCCTGCTGTCTGCCCTATAATGTGATAGCCTTCTCAGGGAGTCTTCAAATGAACAGTTTTTAGAATTGTTGAAAGCTCTGTTGGAAAACAGAAAAGGCTATTTCATGGGAAGATGATGACCTTATTAACTATAATTAGGCAATTCACAGAGGTTTCCAATATAGTCCAGCATCTTGCCTTGTTGAAATGGGGGGGATATTCTGTGGTAATGTCTTTGGGGATGTAATAGTCTTTAACACATTACCAGTTTAATTTCTTCTAGAAGGTTTGGCAGCCTGGCGTTTTCATTTAGAAAGCCGAGGTATAGTTTTACAGACGTCCACATTAATATAATAATTACAATTTTGAGCAAGTAATTTCAGACACTGACATCAAGAGTTGTTTTTATAGCTGGAGGAAGATCTCGGGTAAGGAGGTGGAACCTCACATCTAATCTCCCACGAATGGCGTGACATTGCAAACACAGGCAGTTCCCATCCCCAGGCTAGGCTTTGTATTTTGGGCCAGGCATGTAAATGCGCAGAAATTCTTCCTGTGTTAAATCCTCTGAGAACAGGCATATTCGAAGTTAATGGGGAATTTTCTTCTCTGAAGAGTTTTGCACACACCAGCCCATGTTCTGAAATTTCTCCTGGCTCCTCATGTCAGGTGCCCCATGCATCGGGGCTGTGTGAGAAGGCAGCTGGGAGTGGACAGCACCCTTGGCACCCCAGGAGCGCCTCCCTCACCCATCTGTGTTGCCTGGACCTCTGAGGGCACCTGCAGGCTTGGAAGCTGCCCCCTCCTGGGCAAGCAGGCCCTTCCTGCCTCCATGGTCCCAACCTGCCCGAGGTGTCGGGCCCCTTCCTCCCCCACCGCCGTTTGCTGGCTCCGGCATCCCAGCCCACAGCAAATAACTTGGGTTTGGTGTTTTACCCTTCTCTCGTGAACATATTTTTTACAGTTCTCTAAGCATTGTTCGTATATCATTTTGGATCCTGTTTTTGAAACTTAATCTCTATCCCTATTTTTATAGCCTTCAAAACAGTCATCATCTTTCATGTGGTTGTACCACAATTTACTAAATTGCATCCCTATTGCTGAACACTGAGGTTTGTTCCAGCAGGTTTTTTATTGTTGTTTTATAGGCAAGACTTCAGTGATCATCTTTATGTACATAATATTTAGCTTCTGTGTAGTTATTTTCTTAGGCTTAATTTCTAGGGCCGCAATTACTAGCCAAGACCAAGTACAACTTTTTTTTTTTAAATAAAATTTTTCTTATTATGGTAATAGTATTTAGAAAATAGAAAAAGGTAGAGAGAGGAAAATCAAGATGGCCAGATTCCCATCATGCCATGTTCACCACTGTGTCAGCTAGGAATGTGCTAGGCCGCAAATAACAGGAAACCCCCTGAGTGCTGCTTAACAAGGTGGAGGCTGACTGTCTCCAGGGCTGGTTCTTGGGTGAAGCCATGCCTAGCTGTTTTCCTCCCTCTGCCTTCTCGTCCCTGGCCATGTCCTGCCAGCCCCGTTCCTCTTCCTCCTCTTCATCTCACCCCCCGGGCAGCTTTACCCCGCCTCTCCACTGCCTCTCCCACCTCTTCCACTGGGTGAGCCTTTTTATTTCTGCCTGCTTTTGGTCCTCAGACAGCATCTCATGTATTGGGGGCCATTACAATGAGATATTACTTCTTTTTTCCCCTGCCTATCCTGCATTTGCAAGTGCCTGTTTGTGACATACCATTCGGCCAAGGCTGAAATTTTAGCAGTGCTAAGGCGGAGAAGAGAAGAGTGCATCCCAGGACTAGGAAGGAGCTCATCTTTCTTTCTAATGGGATCGTCGTCTTTTATCCTGTGTTTCTAGTCCTGCCAAGTCCCTTGGGTTAGAAAATATCCTTTGCTCTCTGCTTGGTTCTCTTACACCAGGGGAGGGAACAGAATCTCCCTGGGGCCTGTCAGTTCCTTTGATTAGTCTTGCAAGGGGAAGTCTATCAGGCGCCCACTGGGTGTAGGGGGACTGTGAGTGCAGGCATTGCCTTCAGGGAGCTCCCGGAAGAGTAGAGGAGACAGAAACACCATTACTGTTAGTCACATAAACCAAGCCAAGCGGGCATAGAAATGAGTGATTTGTGACTTACTCTAATCCTACAGAAAATAAAAGGTAATAAAAGACTCCCATGGGCCCACCACCAGATTAAATAGTCACTAATATTCTGCCATATTTGTGTTAGGTCTCTCTGTTTTGTAAGGAGTAAAATATTGCAGATGTAGCTAAAGCCCTGACTGCCTCCCTCCCCAGCAATGGCTACTGTGCTGAGGTTGGGGGGTATGCCTTTGAATGCCGACTGCTGGGTTTAACCATAAACAGTATGTAATACTAGCTTCGTATTTTAAAGATTTATAGGAATGTTACCACACTCAATGTTCTTGTGTAATTTGTAAAACACGAAACATGCTTTTGCAGATTTTCCACGCACAGACACATCTGTCTATCTGTCTGGAACATTCATTTGTAGCAGCTGCGCAGTATTCCTCTGTGTGGATAAACTAGAGTTTATTCATTCCCCCACTGGTTGAAGGGTAAATTGTTCTTACTCTCTTGTCTCTTGGAAATAAGATGGCAGTGAACATGTGTTCCACTTACCTACCTCCGTATAATAAAGCCCCTCTGAACTTAGTAACTTCAAACAGTAATGTGTATTTTGTTTATGAACCTGCAGTTTGGGCTGGGCTTAGTAAGAAGAACTCATCTGCATTCTACTTGGTGTCCTGTGGGGCGGCTGGAACCTGTCCGCTGCCATAGCTGAGGGTGCTTTTGCACATCAGCCGGGTCCCTAGCTGTGCTGTTGGCTGCAGCACTGCACGTGGCCTCTCCGTGTCATCTGGGCTTCTTCACAACAGGGCAGCAAGAGAGTCAGGCCAAAACTGGATTGTCTTTATGAGCTAGCCTCAGAAGGCAGGCAGCATCCTGTTTGCTGCATGCTGTCACTAGAAGCAAGTCTCGAAGGGGGAGGGGAACTGGGACCCACTTATAATGGATGGGCATCACAGAGGGTGCACGCTGTTTTAAAACCAACACCCTTAGGTGTGCCTCCTTGTGCGCACCTGTGGGAGGCTCTCAGACTCCTCCAGGTGCGCACCCTGGTGTCCAGGTGGCATGTGGCCGGGTTGCTATCCTGGGTGTTTGTTCCGCTGACGCCACCACAATACTTGAGTTCCATTTCTTCACACCCTCTCCTACACTTGCTGTTATGGATTTTGATTTTTGCCCCTCTGGTGGGTGTGAAATAGGATCTTGTTGTTTTAATTTGCCTGCCCACTGGTGAGGCCGAGCTCTGTGCCGCCCTCCTGGGATGGTGTTGGATTCCCTTTTCCAGCTGGTTGCCCTTAAGAAGACAGAAACGTCAAAGTGCTGTTTTTTGGCTTATGATGTCAATTTTTCAAGAGAGAAGTGGTGAGTATCCCACAGAGTTTATTGCAAACTATTATGAAGACCTTGGAGTTACTATTGGTATGACTCACTTATGAAAAAAATATGATTTCAGTAACTGCAGGCTGTATCTGTAATGTGATGGATTTTCATTTAATCTCTCACCTCTCTGTAATTTGCCCAATTTAAAAATGCCCCGAAGCTTGCTTTCTCCTTGTCTGGGAGTCCTGTTCTTGCTATGTGTTATCACAATAATAGTAATAAGAAATGGTGCCAATACGTGTCTCTCTTGGAGTTCTTGCTGTCTCCTTGGTCATTTAATTACTTCTGGTACTGATTTCCCCCACTCCGGTCTCCTGCTAGAACAGTCTTTGCAGGAAGCTTCCAGGGAGAATGCCATCCTGAACTGACTTGCTGTCAGGGGTCGGCAGGCCCTGGGTTAGGAGGCTCACCTGGACCCATGAGCTGCATTGGGGTACCCTCTGGGCCTCATGGCACCCTTTGCTCAGTCACATCTTGTTTAGTGACACCACAAGGTCACAGGGGGGCAGTCCATCACCTTCAGGTGTGGCAACAAAGCCTCGTACCTGGGAACATTCAGGAAATATGCACTGAACCAAATAATTCAAAATGCTTAGTTATAATGATTATACTGCCTCTTAAAAACCTCAGGAAAAAGACCATGTTTGACCACGAGTTTTAAAAATGAATTCATAAGCTTTCCTTGAAAAGTGAACTTTTGGCTACTTTTAAATTTAATCAGGTTCTGTCTGAACACTCTGTGCGTGGCTTGCTAGAGAGCATTATCTTCTCTGCCACTCTGTGAAAGGGTGTTCGGCTTCTTATCTGTGTTTAGAACCAGAGCCTCTGCTGCGGAACTGAAGCCTCGTCTGTGTACCGAGAGTCAGCTCAGACCCTCTCCAGATGTTCTGGAAGCAGCCTCTGCATCCAAACCAGGGCCCTGGTGAACCAAGTGCGCTGGCCAAATCTTCTTGATTGGGTGGGTGCAGTATGTTCCCCCCAGTGTCGCGGGTGCCTTGCAGTGGGGGCATAGGTCACTCCAGGAAGTGCAGGGGGATCATTCGCTCAGGCCAGGCTCGTGGCTGGTCCTGGGGAGGCTGGTGACCGGTGTTGCGTCACAGAACAGGGGGGACAACCAGTGCTGCCACTGCCCGTGTCACCGGGCTCTCCCTATACCAACCAGAGTGGGTATACATGAGGAATTCATTATCTCTTGTTCTCAGGGGAGGAAGGCTTTGGGATGTGTTCATTTCCTCTTTCGTGGAAAGCTGCTGGGTCGGCCCAGGCTAGTTGGGCAAGGCCTTCTAGGCTGGCGGAGTGGGTGTCCCTGAGCCCAGGCACTGTCAAGGCCATACCACTTAGAGGGAGCCAAGCTTCAGAGCCTGTGGAGTTTCCACACCACATTCTAGATGCCAGCAAAAGTGTAACAGGGGCAGGGCATTAGCTGCACTTCTGTGACAAGTTTGTTCACGGCCTAACAGTTTGTATACTATGTAAACAAACACTAGCACCTGGTATCCTAATCAGACCTCAGACCTCATTTGCATATCGAGAGTTTGCAGGATATACTCTTTGCTGTTGGGGACCTACCCACTGACCCCAGGGTGTTTTGTCTGATGACCCAGATGTGACTGCCTGTGCTTAGCCAAGGGGCCCTAACCTCCTCTGGGGTCCTGAAGGTGAGGCCTCTTCCAGCTCCTTGGTGTCTGGGCTGGAGCATCCTGGGCCTGGGAGGCCAGAGCTTGGCTTCTGGGATCAGCCTTTCCTGGTCAGGGTCTTGGTTTCCCAGTCAGTGAGATTCAGGAGTTGGGCTGATCTCAGGGCTCCTTCCGGCAGCGGCTGCCACCCTCACCAGCTAGGGAGCATCTGCTAGGGACCAGACTCTGTTGGGCGTCTCACAGTCACGCAGAGCAAGAATTTAATCATTCTGTTGTACTGATAGGGAAACTGAGGCCTGACAAGCTGATAGCTTTCCCTGCACACATGCTTCTTCTGCCTGCCCCTCATGGTGAATGATCCCATTGCCTGCTTGGTGACTCCCCCCCGCCCCTGCCTGCCGTCCTCTTGTCGGTTGTATAGCCTGTGGCTTCCCTCTGAAGTGCCTCTTGGGTCTATCTCCTTCAGTTTTCATTGATACCTCCTTGGTCCGTGCCACCACCCTTTTGTACAGCAGTCTGAGAAATGTTCTTCCCTTGCCTCGCCCTTCCCCCCTAGGCAGCCCGAATCAGCATGTCGCTCACTAGCCTCACAGCCTGCGGGGCTCAGGATCAGGCCTGCCCTCCTCGGTGTGATGCTTGCCTATCTCCAGCCTGCTGCCTTCAGTGTGCCCATCTGGGGGCCCCCATGGGCCTGAGCTGTGACAGGGCGGGGCTGGCACTCATGCTGACCGGTGCCCAGCGCGGGGGAGACCTGTAGCAGATATTAGGGAGTAGCTTTTGGGTGAATGTACAAATGTTGCCGTAGGGTGTAGAGCTGAAAAGGAGGGAGATGGTGATTTGGACTCACATCTGTTAGAGTCTAAAACCTCTACTCTTTCTGCCCCTCCCACTGATTACTGAATTCTTGACAGGGAGACATACCCAGGCCAAAGCCTGACCTGTCTATTTCACAGTAAGTGTCCCTCGTAGCCTGGCTGGCCTGTGCATGAAACCCATTAGGCAGCACTATCGCAAGTCGCTGATGGTGGGAAGGGCCCATGTCAGCACGCACTCGGCAGGCTGTTACGAAGGCCTTGTCAAGTTTTTGTTTTGAAGGACTTCTCAAAAATGACAGGCTTCATTTCAGGGGTCTTTGTTAATCTAACGGTGTTTCCGGGCTGAAACATGTGGACTGTTTACCAAAGCTCTTGCATGTAATGAGCTGGGGGCAGAATTAAAATGATTTCAGCTTTGTTTCAGGCAAGAGTATGTAGCCAGAGAAGTCATCTGAGGGGAGGAGCCCTCAACACGCACCAAGGGACGTCCAGGCGGGAGGGGTCAGGGTTAGACCCCGAGCCTTCCAGTGGCTCTGTGCTGACTTTTCCACCCTGAGCTGGATTTGCATGAGCACAAAACGAGTGTATGGTTATTCTTGGCACGGTGTTATCATGTATATGCATTCCGCAGCTTCGCACGGGGCAGTTTAAACAATTGATAGATATGTCCTTTGTTTCTCTCTCTCTATGAGCCAGTGCTTGGAATTAATTTTTTCTGGCCCACTAACTCTTGTGGTTAAAAGTACAAATTAAGCTTTCTGGGAGAATCCATCACAAAATTATTGAAAAGTCAGTGTGGAGAAGATAATGGGCTCTATATTGGGTTATGTCTATAGGGTTATTGTTTTCTGCAATTACACTTTTCTTTGTTTTTCTTCTTTCGTGCTTTGGGAAATCAACCCGGGAATGGGCTTCCAACTCAGAAGAGTTATTGGCTATTTTTCCCAAATGGGATTGCCCTTCCAGAGAACAGTGGGCATCTATTTGACAACAAGTTATAAATTTGTGCTCCAAGTTCTCTGAAGAAAGCATGAATCTTAGACAGTGGCGCTGTGGCACTGCGTTTCAGCGGGCGTGTAGAGCTGTCAGAAGTCCATAAAGTCCTCAGGCACCAGCTTGTACCCAGCCAGCATTTGTCAAGTGTTCTGCATGTACTTTTTTCAGGATTGGAAGGTGGAGTACAGCGAGTTCTCCATCGCTTTTCACTCTGCAACTTCCCAGTGCCCCAGAGCCCGTCGTAGTGCGAGGTCTGTTGGAGCCCCAGCCCCCTGGAATGAGTGCCCGCCCCACGCTGTCTCATAGCATCTCTCCCATTGAAGGGGAAGAGCCTCCACGCCCCATTTACCAGGACCTGCTAGGTGTGGGGCCGGGTGGTAGAGCACATAGAACGAAAGATGGTCTCCTGCCCCGGAGATGCTGCCAGGTGTGGCTGCTGCCCAGTCTTCCCTGCTGTCCGCGTCCCAGACCCTAGGAGACCCTGCTGGCTGTATCCTAGCCGGCTGTGCCCGTGGCCGGCTGTGCCCGCTCCTCTAGCTACTGCAGTTGTAGGCAGATCTTAAACACCAGACCAGCACCCAGTGTCTTGCCTAAAGCCCTCCAAAGGCTCCCCTCTGTCTCCAGAATAGAGCCCGGATCCCTCAGTGTGCCTCTGAGGCCTTCTGGGGCCCTCCTCTTCACCTCTCGTGCTTCATCTGAGTACTTCCTCCCCCTCCTTTTCCCAGGAAGCCCCCGCCCCAACCCCCCAGGCTGGGTCAGGTGCCCCCTCCCACTGGCCCCTAATCTCCCTCACAGCGCTTATCTGTCACCTCGCAGACTGCGTCCCATTTGTAAACCACGGCACAGGGATGCATGGCTTTGCTTACTGTTGTATCCCCAGCATGATCACAGTGAGCGACACGCAGTAGGCGCTTTGTAAACATTTGTGGAGTGACACACAGTGCCCCGGAGGAAGGAGCTGTCTCTGTGGGGCCGGCCTCCACTGCGGTGCAGGTGACGGCCTTGGCAGCTGTCAGCGTGTTAATGGAGGTTGCCAAGGCACGGGCTGGAAGTGGCATGTGGTGAGGGATGTGCGCGGGGGCCCCAGTCATCACTTTCTTTATTAAACTGGTCCTGTCACTTGACATCCTTCACCACTGAGGGAAAAATAGCCGGTTTCAATGTACAAGTTCAGGGGTGTCTGGGCTGCCGCTGCCTGTGAGAAAAATGACTTCTGGCCAGAGCACTGGGCCAGGTGGGGCTGGCCGTAGGCCCTCACTGAGGGGCTTCCTTCACTGCCCACACACACCCCGTTGTAGGGACAGGGACCCCGAGGCTGGAGAGGAGGGGAGGGGCTGCAGTGCTGGCCACCTGACCTCTAGTCTTGGCTCCTTCGTCATCCCTGCTAGTGTTCTGGGCGGGGAGAGGGAGGGCCAAGCAGGGGAGAGGCGTGGGGACTGGGGTGGGTTACCTTGCAGGACGGCCAGCTGGCTCTTGTAACTTGGCCGTTCCTCACTCTGGTGCTCCTTCACCTGGAGCTGGAGACTGCATCCTTTCCGTTCTCAGGGAAGCCTGGGTCCCTGGGGAGTGCTCACCGAGGCCACTGTTCCTTTCCAAGGGAACATCTGTGGTGTGCTCTGACCAAGGCATAGCCACTGGTGCATGAGAGCGTGGCGTCCAGAACTCTGTGTGTGTGCAGTGCCCGCGGTGAGACTTACGGCTGTGAGGTGACCGTCTTGGGTCCCCTGACATGGGCTAGGTGCAGGTGCCCTATGCCTCCAGACAGCAAGGGTGGCCTGGGAGGTGGGGGGCCCTGGAGGGGCAGGAGGACCTGAGCTCGGGCGCCTTCCCCACCGCTCCGTGTGTGTGTGTGTGTGTGTGTGGCAAGGTGGGTCAGCATGGTGTCCAGGGTCAGGTGGCCTGGGCGCTGGGCCTGCCTTTGCCACTCACTAGCCATGTGTATGGGCCACCGTCTCAGCCTTTCTGGGCCTCAGTTCCTCTATCTATGGACAGGGTAGTTCCTGAGCGTTGAGTGCTTAGCCCTGAGCTGGTCACTCAGGCCACTGACTGCGGGTCTGGTCTGTTAAGCCTCACTAGGCAAGCAGACCCTTCCTCTTGCTTTTCCCTTGGAGGTGCCCTACCTGGAGCTGCCCCTGTGAGGAGCCATCTCACTTCTCTAATCAAAAGGATATGTAGATCATTCTTTTTTTTTTTTTTATCTGATACCTCTTTCAAAAGGACAGTACCTTACTTAATTTTTATTCTACCTTGAATGTAACTTTAATTTAGTTGCACATTCATTTTTAAAATCTCATATGTATTAATTTCATGATATTGGTTTGTTTTTCTTCTTACCTTTCACGAAGCAATATTACTGAGCTTTCTCTGGCGGCTCTGGCACTGGAGTCATTGTGGTCCCCCGGGCACTGTGAGTCATCTAATGTAGTTTCCCAGAGCCTGTCAGCTTCACTTCCGTCTCAGTCATTTCAGACCCGTGCTTCCTGAGTCAGTGTGTGGTGCGGCCACTGGAGACTTTGTACCTAGTGCGGGTGTTCATTTGTAAAACTTTGGAACATTTTGTTTTTCCATTTGTGTTTTCTTCCCCTGGCTTTGATCTGTGGCTGCAGAACAGGACCTGTCCCCACCCTTTGCCCTTAGCTGTCTGCTCTATCAAAGGAGGTCCACCCCCTTCTAGAACTCTGACCCTCAGCTTGTCACTAGCAGCTTTTCTCCATGGGGACAGGGGGAGCTCTTGGGGCAAGACAGCACAGCAGGGGCCAGCTTGCCGTGAGGAGGGGGGCACTTCATGCGCTCCCCACTTGGGGTTGACAAGAGACTTACCTTGCAGCAGCTGAGTGGGACCTGGAGTGGAGGGAAAGAGAAGGAGCCATCCCTTCCAGTCCCAGGGGCTCAAATGGTTCAGGATATATGTCTCTCCCTCTTACAGGAGAATTCACTGTTTATCTGTCAAGATGCCTGTTATAAACAAGATCCCAGTGGCTTGGGGGAGGCCTACGCCATCCTACACATACAGCCTTTGAGAGCCTCAGAAAATCAAGGATTCAGTCCAATAATATATATGAAATGCCATGTCTCAGTCTGCCTGGGCTGCCATAACAAAACACCACAGACTGTGTGGTTTACATAACAGAAATTTATTTTCTCGCTGTTCTGGAGACTGGAAGTCCAAGATCCAGGTGCTAGCAGGTGGCAGGAGCCTGGTGAGGTCTTTCCCCTTAGGGAGCAGATGTCTCCCTTCCCATTGTATTTTCACATGGGCTTTTCTCCCGTGTGGAGCGAGGGAGTGAGCAAGCTCTCTGGTGTCTCTTACTGAGAACAGTAATATCAGATCAGGGCCCCATCCTTATGACGTCATGTAACTTTAATGACTTTCTTAGAGGTCCCTTCTGAATACAGCCATACTGTGGGTTAAGCTTTCAGTATGTGAATTTGGGGGGGATACAGTTCAGTCTATAACACATGTAGTACATCGCCTGACACATGGTGGGTTCTGCTCAGTGAATGTTCATTGCATTTGAATCTGAAAGATTTTAGGGTCCAGGAAGAGAAAATGGAATTGGCCCTAAAGGTTCTGGCCAGATCCTAAAGACCAGGAGTCCCCAGGGAGTGGTGTCTGTTCTCAGGAAGGCAAGTCCTGAGGTCAGCCTGCTGGCTCTGGCCAGTGGCGGGTGGCAGGCTGGAAATGAGGTCCACCTTTGCCCTTCCAATGTGAGCCCCTCCATCTCCAGAACCCCTGATCTCTGACGTCCCGACCCTCTCGGGGGAAACGGAAGAATTGTAACGTTTGGTTAAGGTGAGGTGAAGGTACTAATGGAGTCATATACTGTGGAGCCCGGGTTCTTAACCTATTAATAATAATACTTGATTTTTGAGCAATTGGCTCCAGGAAAGCAGGGAATTTGACTGTTTTATCACCAGCATGGCACTAAGTAGGTGTTCTCTAAATGTGTGTTGACTTAATTAAAAGAACGGAGGGTCCCAGTGGTGGGCAAAATGACTTCCTGCACTGGCAACCTTGCAGTTTAAGACAGGCAGGTCTGCTTTTGCCATTGGCATTCGAGGACACTGAGGCACAGAGGGGACTTGTGGCTTGTTCCGGGTGACCAGTGAGGGGGCTTGTGCCCTGCTGGGCTCAGGGAGGGAGTAGGGTGAGCTTTGGGAGGACCAGGCTGGGTGGACCTTATGGATGGGGCTTACTCCTCGTTCCCCGCACCTGGCGCCTGTGTCTTTCTGGCCAGTGGGGAGGGGCCCTGGAGGTGCCCACTCCAGAGGCGCCCCCCTAGTCTCAGCCTGCTTGGACAAACTGCTGGGGAAGGCCTTCTTTCTGGCTTGTCTAGGGTCTCCAGGTAGCAAGGTTTTCCTAAGTGAGTGAGTCAATAGAAGGAGACATTAACCACACTTACAGGTTTAAATCAATGCTATTTTGGCTCAGCTAGTTAACCTGTCACTCTCTCTGGCCCCTGACATTCATTCTCAGGTGCATTCTTATTTTATTAGTGTGGCTAATTAATGCATGACATTAAAATATCGACATGAATTGATTTGGTTATCTGTATCCTTGGAGCTTCAGTTAATAAAACAACTTTTGAGACTAGTGGTTTAAGAACATTTAGACTTAATTATATTTTCTAAAGGATTTTTCTAGAATTGCATAACTGCCTGGCAAGCTACTTCAATTCCCTAGTTAACTGAAAGAAATTGGTTTTTCATTTGGTTTTGCTTAATACAAATTAAAAGTAATATACATTTGATAAAAGGAGTTAAAGGATTATTTATTAAAGTCTCCCTCTTTATATATTGGGAAAAAAATCCATAAGTGCTGAATTAATTCTGAGGGCGGTGTGCAGAGAATCTAACAGAGAGCTATTTGACCTGGAGAAACAGGCGTGCATTTCTGTTCAGAACTTCCGCTGTGACTCTCCCTCAAGGATGAGTGCTATTCTTGTGTGCGTGACTTCTGTGCAGTAGACATGTTACTCTTGCGCATCTCAATTCAGCAGCAGCCAGTGGTGAATTAGGACAGTGGTTGAAAGCAGAGAGCCAGGGAGAATTCATTGGTTTATTCTCATCTCGCTTAGGTTAGGAGCTAAGAAGTCTGTCAAAGATAGCAGTTTGAAAATAAAGAAAGAATTGAAAAGAAAAGGAAACTATTTTGTAGAAACACTAACTGTAAAGAAAATGTAGTAAGTCAGTGGTTGTTAGCCCACTTGTAAGACTCAATTCCTCTCAGTTACTAGTTATTTTTTGGAAAGCTTACTGTCACAATGCCAAAACTCTCCCAAGATTGTAGCCTGCCATAATGGACTTTACAAATAATTGCATCAAATTTACCAGCCTACACAAAAACAAAAGCAAAAACAGAAACCTCACAAAAAACTCACCCAAAAAAGAAAACTTGTCTCTTTTAAAAAAATTTGGGGCACCTAGGTGGCTCAGTCGGTTAAGCGTCTGCCTTCAGCTCAGGTCATGATCCCAGAGTCCCGGAATTGAGCCCCGCATCAGACTCCCTGCTCAGTGGGGAGTCTGCTTCTCCCTCTGCCCCTCACCCTGCTCTCGTGCTCTCTCTCACTCTCTCTCTCTCTCAAATAAATAAATAAAATCTTTAAAAAAATAAAAAAATAAAACATAAAATTGTTAAAAAAATTTTTTTTGACATAATCTCAGACATACAGAAGAGTTGTGAGAATAGTAGAAAGAATTCCCAGAAAACCTTTACCCAGATTCCCCAAATGTTAATATTATTTTGTCTTTTCTCTCCGTATATAAAGATGTATAGAGGTATGGATGTGTAGGTATATAGCTATATACACATTCACATACACACGTACATTTTTTTTTTCCTGAACCATTAAGAGTAAATTGCAGACTGATGGCCCTTTACCCTAAATACTACAGTGTGTTTTTTCTAAAAACAAGGAGTTGTCTGACATAACCACGGTGTAGTGATCAAAATCAGGAAAATAACACTGAAACAACATTATTGTCTAATCTACTGTATGTACCTTACTGAGATTTTTTTCAACAGTGTCATAATAATGGCCTTTATAACAAAAGAAAATTCAAGATCATGCGTTACCATTATTGTCCTGTCTTCTTTAGTTTAGAACAGTTAAATATGACATTCATATATTTGAAGAGTGCAAGCCAGTAATTTTGTAAACCGTCTTTCATTTTGGGTTTGTCTGGTGCTTCCTCATGATTAGATTCAGATTATGGACTTCCTGGCAGGAATGTCCCGGGGGTGATGCTGTGTCTTCTTGGTGCATCATATCAGGAGGCACATGCTGTCAATTGATCCGATTGCTGGAGATGTTAATTTTGATCATTTGGTTAGGATGACATCTGCCAGGTTTCTCCAGTATAGTTACTATTTTACTTTTTGTAATTAAGTATCATGTGGGGAGACACTTTGACACTACCTAGATAACCTGCTTTTCCTCAGACTTTTATCCAGTAATTTAGCTTTCTTTGATGAGTCCTACCTGTATCAGTTCCTATGATGATGGTGGACAAATGGTGATTTTTAATTCTATAATTTCTTCCTGTTATAAAGAGGAGTCATCCCCCTACCCCCTCAATCAGTCTGTTTATTTATTTTGTTGCGGATTCATGGACTCTTACTTTAATAAATTCTAATCTGATTTTATAATTTGACCAATAGAAGCTCCTTCAGGCTGGCTCCTGACTCCATTTGAGATGTCTCCATCATTCTTTGAACACGTTCTTACTTTTTACACAGCAAGGTGTCCCAGTTTTATCTTGTTCTGTTTCTGCTGCATCTCTATAAAGAGCTCCAAGGAGCTCTGGTTCCTTTTAGTGGAGAAAGGCGTTTAGAAACCAAGATTTGGGTGTTAGGTGTGCTCGCTGCTACTGGGATGTCAGTACTTCTCCGAAGACAGATCTGGGCAGGAGATGTGTGCGCACACACACCCGTACACACCTCTGTCCGCTTCCTTCTATTAAACCTGCGAGTTTACATGGATTTTTCATCTTTCTATCCAGTGCTGTGGCGGTTCATTCTGCCTTTTTCCATTTTCACATTTGTAACTCCCTTCTCCAGTAGTGTGAAACTTGGCTCCCATTTTTACAACATATTTACATCCTTGCTCAATCCCAGGATGTCAAAAAGTTGTTTCAGGATTGCTAACCTCTGCAAAAAAGCTTACTAATTTGAATTCATTCTTAGAATTCTTTTGCCTTTAGCTTGAGAGCATATAGTCCAAATGTGTTCAGATGTTCCTTGGCCTGGGTTTTTTCTCTTTCCTCCTTCAGAGTGGTTTTTATTATTTGTTTGAAATATAGTTTGGTTCATTTGTTTTTCTTTGAATTCTTGTAGACTTCCTCCCTTTCCCCTTTCCCTACTCTCCACCTCCTCCCCCGCTTCCTTCCATCCATGCAAACCACTAACATATTTCCAAAAGTCAAGTCTATACAGAAAGTTCTATTTAGAGAGGTATCCCCTCCACTCCCACCCCATTTCCTTTATCCCATCCGCCCAGTTCTCAGCCCTGCCCTTTAGGTAGCCAGTCTGATTAGTCTTTAGGTTTTCCTCCCATGTTTCTTTTTGCTCAAATGAGTTCTTTCTTTCTTTCTTTTTTTTTTTTAAAGGTTTTATTTATTTATTTGACAGAGAGAGACACAGTGAGAAAGAGAACACAAGCAGGGGGAGAGGGAGAGGGAGAAGCAGGCTTCCCACGGAGCAGGGAGCCCGATGTGGGGCTCGATCCCAGGACCCGGGATCATGACCTGAGCCGAAGGCAAACGCTTAACTACTGAGCCACCCAGGCGCCCCATCAAATGAGTTATTTCTTATTTGCTCTTCCTCTTCATAAGAAGTAGCATATTCTAGGGCGCCTGAGTGGCTCAGTTGGTTGACCGACTGCCTTCGGCTCAGGTCATGATCCTGGAGTCCCGGGATCGGGTCCCGCATCGGGCTCCCTGCTCGGCAGGGAGTCTGCTTCTCCCTCTGACCCTCCTCCCTCTCATGCTCTCTCTCTCTCATTCTCTCTGTCTCAAATAAATAAATAAAATCTTTAAAAAAAAAAAAAAGTAGCATATTCTAGATCCTCTTTTGCATTTTGCTTTTTTCCCCCCACTTACCCACGTGTTCCGTCAGGCCACACCAGTCCATAGAGCTCCCCTGGTGCTTCGTCATAGCTGCAGAGTATTCCATTGTATTTCCCTTCTCTGTGGCTGTTATTTGGGTGCATGACAACGAACTGTACTCTGTGTATCTAGGTGCTGCTGATAGTATCCACCTTCCTGGACGTCATCTCGTTTCCACGTCACGTTAGAAGAGTGGCAGTGTGCTTGGAGGAGGAAACTGAGGCGTGACCACATGTTATGCACGTGAGAGCTGGGTCCTGGGGTTTGAGGTCAGTTTTTGAGGTGCTGGAGCTGAGGATTTCACATGTCTCTAGATGCCTATCCTTGGTCAGAAGACGAGGATCATCCAGAGGATGCTCCTAAAAGCAGGGCTCACATCCCTGGTGCTGTGTAAACAGATCCAGGAGACAGCACTGGACATTTCACTTAGATGTTTTCGTATCATCTTTCTAAAATTTCTGTTGTGTGTGTACATGTCTTATAATGTATGTAATATATCAGTGGCATAGAATTTATGTACTTAATGTTGTATGCTCAAAAAAATCTTTAAAATAATAGTGATAATGTGATTAAAAAAAATTTGGGGGCCACTTAATGAATTGCTCTCCTAGCTGTCTTGGAGTGGAAAGAGCATGTCTGGGCCTCAGGTCCAGAGGTGGGGGGCAGGGTTGGCAGGAGTCACATATTCATTGATTCATTCACTTCGTTCGGCCCTGGGCAGTGAGGTTAATGTGGTGAGTGGGAGGGTGTTGCCCGGACCTCAGGGAGCAGATTCCATTCCAGATGGGGACTCCCAGGACTTGAAGGGCAGTTGGGAAGAACTCCGTGTGTGGATCTCCTGGGAGAGCCGCCCACGTGACATGACTGCCCTAAGAGTAGATGAGTGTCTTCAGATGAAGAAGGGCTGGCTGGTCCTCTGGGGCCTGGAGGAGGGGAGAGCCATGACTGCTGACTGGGCACAGTCATTAATCTCATTCTTTGTGGGGAACCAGCACAGCAGTAGCCACTAGGGTGGGCCCTTCGAGTCTTCTCAGATTAGTGGAGAGGTTTGGGGCCCAGACTCAGACATTGCATTCCTTGGCTCTTGGGACGTGGGTCTGAGCCTTGCCATGTGCCTTTCTCTCTCTCATCTCATTTCATTTAATCCTCCCATCAGTTAATCAGTGCAATATTTCTCATACAGGACCTTGAGGCTCTGAGAGATTAAATGCTTGTGGAGGGTCATACAGCTAGTTGGAGACTGTGGCAAGGTGGGAATGCAGGGCTGACTGCTGCGTCTGGGCTTGCCTTTTCACCATGGACTGCATGCTTTTCTTACTTAGAATTCTCTTGTACTTGAAAAAGGGGTTCAGTTTGCTTTATGTTACTTTAATGCTTTTTGGAATCCATTTCCTTTGTTTATTTTACAGCAGTATAATTTGCAATGTAATAGTTTTACATTGAGCTCACATGTTTTAATGGTGTTTTAATGGCATCTTAATGATGTCTCCATGGATATGCAGTCAGATACTTTTGTCATCCTAACTTCCCGTGTAATGGCACTGCGTGGTAGCATGGCCATGAACTGTGGCCTGAGCTGCCCTTACAGGCTGGTCGAGGAGCTTCCGAGTCAGGTGTTCACTGTCTCTTGGGGTGAGAGGGCCTCCATGCACTGGGGAGAGGAGAAGAGAAAGTCAGTCTCTGTGTAGCTTGGCTTCACTTCGCCAGGTCATTGGGTTGTCCCTGAGGTTGTTTCCTACCTAGTGACATCTGACCAGGAATCATCTCTGTGGAAGAGAAAGTCTGAGTGTCTGCCTTCAAGCCGCTTGAGATGTGGCGGGCAGGCACACACCCCGGAAGCTAGAATGCTGGTTCCAGAGGGCCTCAGTTTGCTAGGGTGCCCTGCTTTCAGTTGTTGTCCCTGTGCCATGCCATATGCTGAACCATCTGTTCTGCCTTTTTGTTTTGGAAAACGTGGCACAACAGTTAGAGTCTTGCCTGGTGGAGCACAGAAGGCCCTTTTAGGGCTGGGGCTGCTTCTTAGCCATTTGGGTCTCTCCAGTGCTTGGCACGGGGCTGGAGCTGGAGTAGGGACTCAATGCTTGGTTGTTAAATAAATGAGTGAATGCATGATTGTTATGACTAAGGGCCGAAGGTGATGGTGAGAAAGGGGGAGGTGAAACCGGATCCCAGGGACTTCTGTTTAGGACTAGCCCGCTTATTAGCCTTGCTCTTGGGAAAGCATCTAGCCACAGAGAGCTGGCCCCTACCATCGCTGCCACCATCCGGCCTTGGCCCCGCCCTCCCCTTTAGAGACCCCACAGCTTGGCTGTAGCAAGACCAACATCGAGGCACCAGCCAGTACCTGTCGGGGCCGAGCCTCACTGTAGTTGTGGTTTTAGTACCCGGTACATGGTGCTGGTTTGCTGGAAAAAACCACCCAAAGCTGGGCTCTTACCCTGGCTCTTGCTCACTAGTTTTGTGGCCTTGGACAAGGTGGTTACTCAACTTCCAGCAGCCTTGGTTCCCTTATCTGTAGATGGGGATCCTACTTCTCAGTGAGCAGAGGGTGTTTGTGGGAATTTGGGATAACTTGGGTACTGCCCAGCGCCCAGACACGGGGACATGGGTTGCTATAGTCATTGTCATTGCTATTACTGTTCCACCCACACTGTCCCTCGCTAGCACTCACCATTCCTGTGCTCATCCACAGCCCTAGGGTGTTAGCGTGTCCTTTGGAGAGGGGAGAGGAGCACGGCCAGCCGGCCACGCTGCTCAGAGGCCTGAGCTCACAACTGAGGATCGAAGCTGCCCTCCCTTCCCCCTTGCTCTCTCATCCTCTTCTCTCCTGGAGCACCACTGTTTGCTTAAGAATAAAAAAAAAAAAAGATAAAAATGAGAAAAAGAAATGGTTTGAATCAGGGAGAGAAATCCCCAGGGCCCCGTTTCACACGAATGTCCCATTTCTAAACTTGAGTTAATAAGAATAAACAAAGTAGTAGGTGGATTTGCACAGAAGAATATTATTCTGACGATTATGTAAATATTTATATGTTCTGGTTTTCTCATTTTGTTACTGGTGTCTAATTTCCTAGTCTCATAATGAAGTGTAATTTGGAGAAGCTTTGCAAAGACAGGTGCAGCAGTGAAATAATTTGATTTGTTCAGTAAACTTGGTTTCAGTTATTCCTTTTCATCAGTTCTTTTAGAACCCTTCAAGTTCTTTGTGATATGACAACAGCTTTCAGCCCAATGAAGATATGACTCTTACATTGCCAGGAATTCAGAAGAGGTTTATGATATTGTCGCTTAATAAGAAAATGCATTCATCGGCAGGATACAAAATTTATAGGCTTCAAATGGATTTGGGTTTGTAGTTTTAGCCCTCTGTGCTCCTGCCATTCTCGAGGCTATGAGTAAGGTTTTTTAATTAAGTCAAATTGAATTGAATGAGCTTTTATTGAGCGCCCACTCCCTGCCAGACATAGTCTCCTTAACCCTTGCACCGCCTGGATGGTGGCTCGGGGCGGGGGGAGGGGCAGAGGAGCCCCAGCCAGGTTATACCCCATGTCCATGGTCATCCAGCTGGCAAATATGGGAGGTGGGATTTGATGTGAGGTCTGATTCTTATGCACTTTCATCCCCAGCTGATTACATGCAGGGCTGTTTAGGGAGATGAGACAGGTTGGGTGACTTTGTATATTTCATCTCATTGAATCTTATTTAATCTTCTCAAACCCTCGTTCCTCTGTGAAGTTCAAGTTCAATGCATTTTCCCTATTTTACATCTAAGGAAACTAAGGTTCAGAATGGTGCAGTGATGTGCCAAGGGTCACACAGCTGGTAGGAGACAGAACTGGGATTTGAACACAGAACCCTCTGGCTCCAAAGCCAGAGTTCCTTCTGGAAACCCTCTGGGGTTCTGCATGTCCTCCAGCACATGACTGACCACCTGCCTGTGAACATGGCTTGGCTCTGGTGGCGGGAGCACCCTCCTGTAAGTAGAGGCAAGGGGTGGTGTGGAGACGGCATGGGGCTTCAGTTTCCTGGGCACTATCTAACTCCAGGGCCCCTGGTAAGGGGCCTCTCTCCCCTCTGACCCTCTCTTTCTGCACTGGTGCATGAAAGGGTGTCATGTTGTCATACTGGGTCGTGTCTGGCACCTGGTGGGTCCTGCAGCAAGGAGCCCTGCCCTCTAGAGTCGTTGCCTGTTGCCAGCACCAGTCTTGGCCAGGAAGCTGCCGTGGCTTCAGCCCCCGGACTCCTGGGCATCATAGAGCTGATTGCCAGTGGAGACTGGTGACTATTTGATGGCATTTTGTGTGGCATTGTGCGGTTCAGCCTGGCACAGCACGCCACACCCACAGCAGGTATTCAAGAGCTATTAGTGTTTATGAAGGTGATAAAATTGCCAAAATGGAGGGAAGCCATCAAAATAAGAGCCTTTGCCTGTCTCGTGAAAGTTAACTTGCAAACCTAATGACTGTTAGGCTGTCGAAAAAGTGTCATCTGGATTTCTCACTGGAGACAGAACTCTCTGGAAGGGCAGTCGGGCAGCCCCTGATTGCTGTGTGGGGGCGGAGGCTTTTTATATGACAGTGAGTTGCAGAAATTAACAGTGGTCTCAGAGGACTTGTGCTCAGCTTAACCCTTCAAACTGCAAAAGCTTTAAAACAAATCCGGGAAATACTTGTATATTCTTCATACTCTCTGTGTTTTCTCTGAAAATAAAAGTGATTTTGAATATTTGAGGTTCATGTAACAAAAACTCCTCCCATTTGTAAAGCATGTTGTGGTAGACGGAGCAGCACCAGTGTGCCCCATTTGCATGTGCTATGGGGGCGGCTGAGATGTCTGCCACTTAGAGCTGGGGAAGGCAGGGACCCTGACTTTTGGTCCATGGCCAAATCTACATATCAAGGAAAAGATTCATTGTTTAAAAACAAATGTGGGAAACTGTCACTGGAGAGCCCTTGGATAGTCATTTTCATGTCATTCTCCGATAAAGATAGAATGCTTAATTTAGGCAAATTTAACGATTTCAGAGCATTTGAAGTGGTCCTGGGGTGGAAAGCAGTGTTTCCGTTTTCCAATTTCAACCTGACTCCACTCCTATCTTTATGTGTTAAGTGTCAGTTACACAGGGGAGCATTTTCCTCTTGGATGCGTTTGCACCTGGCAATTTGAATGTACAGGAATTCCTTGATTGCAAAATAGCTACTCTCAAAATGTAGACAGGCAGCCATACTCAGGATCCCCTCGGCTGCGGGCAGCAGGGTGGCGCCAGACACCTGGGTTTGAGTCCCCGTTGTGGCATCTACTTAGTCTGTTCTCAGCTGCTGTTTGCTGGCTTCTAGAATGGGGGTAGAATGGGACCCCTCATAGGGTTACAGGGGTGGGGGCCTGGCCAGTGTGATGCAGACTGTTGGCTCCGTGGGGGTGTGCTTGGCACTGAGGCACCTTGGGGTGGAAAGACAGGCCCCCCTGGGCTCCGCCACACCCACCCCCAGGCAGTCTGCACCCTCAGGATATTTACAGTCTCATTCCTTGCTTTGTTCTCTTTTCTTATTTAGGGAGAGTGAGAGCAGCAATTCTTAGGTCAGATTATTTGGGAGATCCATATTACTTCTGATTATTTACGAAGGGACAGGCCAGGGGGAGGTAACCAACTCGATTAATTTGTCAGCGAGGCAGCTGGAGGGATGTGTGACAAACAGACCAGGCTGTCATTTGGCCAGAGATTGTCTGTGCTGGGATTGTTCCCCCAGGATAGCCACGATGACAAATGTAATTGACATTTTTTATTAACCCTGAAATGATTAAAGATGCCTTTCCTGAATTTGTGTCAAAGTGCTGGGTCCCTGGCATTTTGAGCGAGGGTTCTGTGTGGAGCCAATAAACAGCCTTGTGTTTACTTCCTGCTAATCACTTTAATCAAACAAGGCACACACAGCCCTGCCTGATTTGGTCTTGAAACCAGGCCAGGGAGCCAAGGCTCCACTTCCTGGTTGAAGTTTTCAGAACATTCTGGTACCAGCATCATGGTGGACACTTAGGAGACACTCTGTTCATTTACCCACTTAGGCATCAAGCATTAGCTGAGCTGCTACTAAGTGCTGGGCCCTGATGTGCAGGGGTGTGGATTGAGGGTCCTCTCCTCAAGGGAGCCATCACTGCAGAGTGGGGGATGGATAGATGTCCATGGGAATAACTGTGTGACCTGAATCTTTGGCGGCAGGACTAAGGCTGTCTGCACTGCTGCGGGGAGGTGATTTGGGTCTCGGGGGGAACCTCTCCCACCTCAGGGGTTTTCCAGGCAGAGGCTGGAGTGCTGGCACGGAGGGGCGTGGGGGTGGCAGGGTGAAGGGCATATAGGGCCACTGGCTAGAGTGTCCTGTGGAGCTCAACTTGGCCCTGCGGATAGGCTGGGGGCTTATTGGAGAATTTTTTTTTTTTTTAATTTAATTTTATTTTATTATGTTATGTTAGTCACCATACATTACATCATTAGTTTTTGATGTAGTATTCCATGATTCATTGTTTTCTATAACACCCAGTGCTCCATGCAGTACGTGCCCTCCTTAATACCCGTCACCGGGCTAACCCATCCCCCCGTCCCCAACCCTCAGTTTGTTTCTTGGAGTCCATAGTTTCTCATGGTTTATCTCCCCCTACGATTTCCGCCCCCTTCATTTTTCCCTTCCTTCTCCTAATGTCCTCCATGCTATTCCTTAAGTTCCACTAATAAGTGAAACCATATGATAATTGACTTTCTCTGCTTGACTTATTTCACTTAGCATAGTCTCCTCCAGTCCCATCCATGTTGATGTAAAAGTTGGGTATTCATCCTTTCTGATGGCTGAGTAATGTTCCATTGTATATATGGACCACATCTTCCTGAGAACAGTTTTGCTGCTTCCTAGCCTGCCTCCGAAGTTACTGAAGTTCTCTGTGCTAAGTTTCCCCATCTGTGAAATGGGGGCAGTCATGCCCTCACATCTGTCAGGTCCTTTTAGGATGAAATGACAGTGGGAGTAAAGCTCTGGACCAGCCTGTGCTTGGCAGGGGAGCCTGGTCAATGCAGTCCTGCAGGGATGCTGTTGGAGGAGGAGGAGGGATCTTTATGAAGATATACAGTTGCTGCAGCGGTGATCATGTATTGAGCACTTACTGCATGTGTGTGCTGGGCTCCGTTAGGTATTTTTGATTCTCATTTTATAGCTGAGAGACCTCTTCTTAAGAGTTGAGCAGCTGCCCAGGGTCCCACAGGGCTGGAGAGAGGCTCTGATACAGGGCCGCTGCTTGCCCTTGAGTGCTTCCTTGCGGAAGAGAGACAGCTGTGTAGGCAGTGCAGGACTCGGGGTATGGGGGGCTCCTGTAAGGGAAGTAGGTGTGTGTAGCAGAGTGGGTTTAGATTTGGCCTGCCCCCGAATGGAGCGAGGAGTTTGACCTTTCCTGACTACCTGTTTTGTGGCCAGCGCTCTGCTGGGGGTACACACACTTACTCGGTCACTAAGCCAGTATTTAGTAAGTGCCCACGGCAGGCCAGGCATGCGGCCAGACCCTGCGTACCCTGGTGGGTACCCAGAGGGGAAAGAAGGAAAGAAAAAAAAATATCACGTGTCTAGCAGTGTGGATAAGTAAGTGACATTTCAATGTTGATATAGTGGTACGTATTAATTAAAATTTTATATTAGAACCCCCCCAAAACCCCAACTAAACCCCCCTCCATTTCCCCACATGTTACAGACTTAGAAGGAGATTCATCACTTGTGACTTGGACCTGTTGCATGGAAGCCTTTCCCATCAGTTTAATTTCTTCTCCCTTTTAATCCTGTGGCTGGCAGGATGTTGCAGGGGCAGTAATTTAATAAAAGTATGCAGTTTGTAAAGCAGCTGCTATTTTGTGTACTAAGCACATTTGCCAACCTTTTCAGGGAAACCTCCAAGCTGTTCTTGGAACTTGGCGATATTGCAGGAAAAAAAAAGTTATATTTAATAACATTTCATCCTTTGGGTTCTGCAGCTAATAGAAGCATAAATGGAAGCCATGTCTGAAAGCCATTTCTTTCTGTGATTCAGAGAATCAGGACGCAGCAATTACAGTGTGTATGGGATTTATGAAAACATTAATGCCTAACGAGAACAAAACATCTCAGTAAGTTATTTAATTTGAAGTTGCAGGCCTGGTTGCTGGCTCCTAATTCAGACCTCGTGTTCTGCTCATCAGCCCCCAGGCGCTGATTCACCAGACGCTCACTCACTGCCCCTGTTTCGCCCAGAGGTGGGGGCCTGGATTTGCTGGGGGTGGGGGTGGGGGGTCAGGGCACCGCGAAGCTGGGTTTGAATCCCATTCGTCCAACCCCAAGCCTGTCTCTCTCCACCCCTGCACAGGACAACCTTGTTAGGTTTGTAACGTGTGGCAGCTGCATGATCTGCTGGGTAAGAGACACGCATTTAAAAAAATTTACGTGCCACATGCTTTTCCTTTATTTCTCTTTCCCCTGAACTGACATAAAAAGGAGAGTCACACACAAGCAGATGTCAAAATGACTGCCGTGCTTTGCCTCATCAACTGGAAAAGCCACCGATTGAATTACTCCCGACACCGTTTCTGTTTCTGGCAGATGCGGAGCGGGAGTGCGGGTTGGGGGCCATATATTTTCCTGTTTTCTGTGATAGCTGAAGCCTTAATTCAAAACCAAATTAAGTCCTTCAGCTGTCACTTGATTGTTCCCTCGGATCTTTGGAGATAAATATCATGGCTCCTGCCTCGTATCTTCTTCTCGTCCCTTTTCCCCGAAGCTTTTCCCCCCTTACTTTTTTCTCTCTGCCCAGAACTCAACATTTCTTTGACAAAAGCATGCATTATTTAGAGCCTGTCGCCTCTTGAAGTTCTTTAATTACAGAATTAAAGCAAAGTAATGACAGTTTAATTTGTTCTTTCATTAATTGGGAGCGCTCGGGGCTGATGTGAAATGAGTGCATTTGGAAAGCATGAAGAATATTTGTTGAGTGATTGGAGCATGAGTAAGAATAATTGCTGTTGTTAGTGCCTGGCGCTGTGCATATTCTCAGCCTCCCGGCAGCCTTGGCTGGGGGGATATTACCTTTTTGGTCCTACAGATTAGGGTCTTGAAGCTCAGAGAGGGGACGGAGCCAGGCCCCAACACCAAGTGTCTGGCCCCCAGGCCCCACTGGGTCCTCAGACCACCAACGGTGCCCTCAGTCCCGCAAGTGGCTGCCCAGGGGTGATAGATAGGATGGCAGGGATGTGCCTGAGAAGCATGCAGTCATGCCTGGCTGGGAGCTGAAGCTGGAAGCCACGCAGGAGGGGCTCGGGCTTCACTGGAGCCAGGGGTCATTTTTCTACTTTGAGAGAAGTGGTTTATCCTTCTGAGAGATGTGGAAACACACAGAGGCGTGCTCTCAAGCACATCCTCTTCCCTTTAGATGTGGGTCAGGAAAGCTGCCACCGTGAACCGCAGGGCTGACGTCTCTCTAAAGCCCGCGGTATAAGGGGGACCCCTTCAGGCATGGTCTTCTGGGCTCCCGGGCTTCACTCCGTCCAAGGCCTGGGCCAGCTCTATTCTGGCTTAGGACGGGTCTCATTGTTCGCTGAGGCCAAGGCCAGGGCAGATCCTGAAGGCCAAGACAGCAGTTGTCAGGACAGTTGTCATTCCGATGCCCGTGGCCCAGGCGTTCTCCTCCTCACACTGGCTGCAGGGCCCATCATACCTTCTTCTGCACTGGCCTCAGATGTCCCCCTCAGGTCTGCACCAGGCTGGGGCTTTGGGACTGGACTGAGGGTGGACAGTTGATACATTCACACATGCTCCTGACTCATCTGGTTGGCCAGGGTCCTAAAGGAAGGTGCCCAAACAGCTCCTCTTCAGTCTTACTTTTTAGGGTCTTGAGCCCCGTGTGCACCATTGCTGGGTCATTTTGGTGGCAGGTGGTGAAGGATAAGAAAGAGAACAAATGGTTCATGGTGACTTCAGTTGTGCTTTCTACTTTGTGCAACTTCCCCACGACTCTGGGAAGTGGTCGTGTTGGCCTCATTTTCTAGCTGTGTAAATGGCAGCTCAGAGACATGGTCCTCTGCTCAGGCCATGTTGCTCGGAAGGGGCACAGTGGGGTTAGGATTTGGGGTGTCTGATGTGCCCTGTGGAACCCAGGCCCCGATGTCCTTGTTGTTGTCACCCTTTGTGTGTTGTCCTCCTCCCCCCTGACCCCCCTGCTTCCTCAGTGTTCCTGTGCCCTGGAGTCTCAGAGTCCTACACTATGAGTTGTCACATGAACTCTGGAATTTATTATTAATGCATTTCTCTGCAGCAAAGTCTAGATGAATTTAGGATTAGAGGGTTCAGTTACACTTTATTATTGTTTGCCATTAAAAATCATGCAAATAAGCCATGGAATAAAGCAGCTTGTATTGTTTTGGACATCGGATTTACATGTTTACTGGAAGAAAAATGACACTGAACTCCTTCAAGGTGGTAATAAGATTTTTGCCTCAGAGCCTTTGCTTTGTTGGTCTTTATTTATAATTTATGCCAATGACAACTTCCAAAAGAGATTTTCAGCTAGTTTATCATAAAAAGTTATACACAGCAAGAGGATTTTAAAGCTTACTTTTGTAAAGATGAGAAAGCTTAGAAACCATAGAGCACAGGGGTTGGGAGTGGTGGAGGAGAGATGAGCCCAGCCATTGGACCTAGGGCCTAGGAAGTCAGCCAGAGGCCGCCTAGTTGCCAGAGCCAAAAGGGAGACCTGCTGGGTCACAGGCTTATCATTTATGGATTAACAGGATCCACACACCTTTGTTCTGAAGCCCCTTGGTTGCTCCACTGAGCTTCTGACTTCCCTGTAGGAAGAAGGGCTGAAAGAGAAAGACAGCTCCATCCTAATCTTGAGTGTCAAGTGTCAAGTGTAGGCAGCCCCCCAGGAGCCTGTTTCCACTGCTGTGGGGTTTAGTACCCTGCACTTGGACTCAGCACTGCCTGCCAGGTGATACTGACCTTAAGGGGAAGGACTTTAGGTTAGCAGTCCTGGTAAAGGAAAAGAAGGCTCAATCTGTAATGATTCCAAGCCTTCGGCCTGTTAAGTTTGGCCCCTGCTGCCATTGGGACCCCCTGTGCTGCATCCCCCCCCATGCCCATCTATTTCAGCCCTGTGGCCCATCCTCTTCCTGGGAGGTGGGAAGAAGTGGCCGTGAGGTCCAGAGGAGAAGCGGGCCTGGCTTTGTACACACCTGCTCCTGGGGGCCTGAGGGGTGTTCACAAATGACACAGAGCCACAACTGGTACATTGCTGGTGATCAGCATCAGTAAAAATGTGTAAATTGCAACATGGGGCACATAGCACAGTACTGATAATAACTAATTTAAAAACAACAGCTTAGAAGTTAAGCAGCAGTTGTGCTGTTTTTCTGTTAAAAAAAAAAAAAAAATGGAAGCCGTGTCATGTCCAAAAGCTAGTGAACAGGAGTGCAGGGGAGACGGATTACCTAATAGACGACTGGGCTTTCCGTAGTCAGTACCGATGTTGCTGACCGCACCTCGCTCTTGGAGGAGCTGCTGTTCCCTGACATAGAGGTTCTTGTTGCTGTCAGCACAGCCACAGATAAAGGGATTTCTGACTGCCATGCTCACAGCCAGGCAGCTTCTGTAAATTACAGGCTTTGTGACCACAAAAGTCGTTGACTTAAGTGCTACAGACTTATTACTGTTATCCCATTATGTAACTCTTTTTAATCCTTTAGAATCACTTGTTAAACTTTTATAGGTAAAATAATTTCGTGCTCATTGAAGTAATGTCAGACTAATTCAAGACTATTAGAAATTTTGGGGGCTGCATTTATAATACCACTTAATGCATTCAAGGTATGGTTTGTTAGGGAGTGATAAATACTCAACCCCAAAGAACCCCAGGCCTGGCCTGAGCTTGGGTACTGAGGAATTTTGAGTGAACTGGTTAGTTAGTTCTTAGCTGGCCCCTTTTAGAAGTAATTAGATTTGAGGATTATTTCTGAGCATTGGACTTGAGACCCGTAAATCTACTATGATTTTATTTTTGGACACCAACCTGGAGATCACAAAGATAATTTCTGGGGAGTTAACAGTGGTGCTGGGCCGCACGCAGCAACTGCTGAGGCGTGGGTATGCGAACCTCTAGGTGGAGACAGGAGTTGTTCTTTGTCAAGTTTTAGCCCCCCCCCCCCCACCTTACTGTCGCTGAATTGAGCAGATCAGGTGGGCCGAGAGAACACTGTGCTTGTCTTTCAGGAGGGGTTTGGGGTCCTCTGGGCTCAGGGGCTCAGCCTGCTCCCACCCAGACTTGAGTGCTCTGAGTTTGTTGATGCCTGATGCGGTGACAGGGGGTGCTATTAGGCAGGTGGGGAGGCAGCAGAAGCCAGGCCTGCAGAATGACATTTCTGTGGCCTAATGATTTTTGAAAACCATTTGTGAGATTGAGGTAATGTATTTCCCAGATTCAAGCAATTTGCTCCTTCCCACCGTGCTGAATCAGGCTGTTAAATCCTCTTGCTGTGTGCATGTAGCTGTTGGCACCAGGGGAAAATGGTCAAGTTCAAGGCCCCTGCTGTATCTGTGCTCGGCTTTTCTGGAATTGATGAGTAACTGTATTTCTGAAAATGAAGTTTTTAAGAACATTGGAAAATGTTAAGTGAAGAAAGCAGGATGCCAGATTTGTATATTCGGTAGGATCTCGGGAAAAACAAAGTGTGCGTAGAAAAATACTGCAAAGACACTGGCAGCGGGTTCACAGTGGTGCCTTTGAGCACAAGGATTAGACTCAGTGTCACCCTCTGTTCCTTTTGGTGCCTTGCTCACTGCCCTTGGCCCAGGGTGGTGACCCTGGCACAGGGAGAAGCACATGGACTCTGGCCAGGAGTCCTGGGCCTGTGACTGGCTCATTGTGTAACTTTGGGTGGCTTCCTTTGTACCTGGAGCCTCGGGCTCCTCCTCTGTAAAATGGCCTGGGTACACCCACCAGAAAGGGGTGTGACCATTTCCTCACCTGTTGGTAATGAAGCAGCTGGCAGTGTGGGGCACGTGGGGGTCTAAAGAAATGATAGCTCTTGTGGTGCTGATGGGGGTTATGAAAATATTATAAAAATGCATAGATTTGGGCGCCTGGGGGGTTCAGATGGTTAAGCGTCTGCCTTCGGCTCAGGTCATGACCCCAGGGTCCTGGGATCGAGTCCCACATCGGGCTCCCTGCTCCACAGGGAGCCTGCTTCTCCCTCTGCCTCTCTCTCTCTCTGTCTCTCATGAATGAATAAATAAAATCTTTAAAAAAAAAATGCATAGATTCCTTTCAAAATCAGAAGGACAGTATAAATAAGATAATGGGGAAAAGGAGTAATGACTAAAAATGGAAAAATCAAGCAGTCCTGCCAGCTGCACGACCCCCCAACCACCCTTTCCCAGCCACCATGATCACTCTTGAGTTGTTTTCAGGACAGAGGAGGTCAGATGGCAACCAGACCCTTACCACATGGTGCATCCAGCCCTGCCAGAGGGAAAGCATGGAGCACTGTGAGAACATCCGCTGGGACCTTACCTCAGCCTGGGGGATCAGGAGGGCTTCCTGGAAGAAGGAACATCTTAACTGAGACTGGAGGGAAGAGTAGGGGCCAGCCTGGTGGGGAGGAAAGAAACTGCTTCAAGTAGAGGGAGGGGCATGTGTAAAAACAGAGGTTGCCAAGAGTAGGGCACATTTGGGAAACGTGGCTGGAAGGTGACGTGTGAAGGAGGAAGAGGTGAGAGGTGGGGCTGGACAGGGGAGTGGGGCCTCCCGCATCAGCTAAGGCTTTCCTGTTAGGCTGGTCTCATTTACAACCCCGCTCTGAGCCCCTGGGTGTGCCCAGCAGAAGCCTGTAGCCAGATAAGTCCCTACGACCAGAAAACTCCTAGAGTAACTCCTTATTGGGTTTCTGGATAGAGTTTTGGGAGTGGGGTTGGCATTTGTTTTTATGCATACTGAGGAGTCTTGATGAAAACGACCACCCCTATCCCAACCCCATCATGGAGAGCTGGTGACAACATGGCTTCGGCCAGCAGTGTGGGCCTGTCAGAGCTCAGTCTGGTGCTGAGTGGAGACAGCCTGGCGCTGTCCTGTGGCGGTTGCCATGGCACCAGGACCTGAGTGACCTCACTTTCTGAGAGTGGTCACCTCTGTTATAGGGCCCTGCCCCGGCTGGCTTTTGGGTGCAGGTGGGAGAGACTGTCTCAGCTGGGTCTCTGGAAGAGCTTTCAGGAGGCCACCCCCTGGGACAAGGCTGTGTATGACAGCCAGGACACCAGGTTCCCCCCCAGCCACCCCACCTCCTACCTCCTGACTGGGCCTGTGGAAGGAATTAGGTTGGAGGCCATTAGGACTAAATAAGACCGTGCTCTAAGGAGCCCTCACTAAGTAACTGCCAAGAGGAGCCCCTGTCTCTACATGTGGAAGAAGCAGACACAGTGACTTTGAGCCAGCTCCTTGTCCTGGCTCAGGTGGGGGTGTATCCCCACTCCCTGCTACTGTCGTCACTTGTAAAGGTGGCACTGTGATGAGAAGGAGAAGTCCCAGGTTCTGTTCTCCCTGCCGCAATCACAGTGTGATCGGGAGCATGTGCTCCCACACGGTGTCCCCACAGCCCCAGCACCCCACCTCTCAGCTCCTCTCCTTCCACTTCATTACCCACTCTGATCCACTCCCAAGTCCTGGTGACCCTTCTCCAGAATGAATGTCCAGTGTGTCCTCTGTTCTTTGGCTTGCCCATTGTCCCCTGGGACCCGGCCTGTCCCTCTGGACACCCTCTTCACTGGTCTCCCCATATTATTCTGGCCTCTTATGTAGCAGCATGAGTTTTCTAAAAAGGAAAATCTGATTATTGCTTTGCTCTGGTTCGTTGAACCCTTCAGCTGCTATTGTACACAGAGGGAGATAGGCCTGCCCCCTCCCCTCCCTGGAGGCTTCCTCCCACTGGCCTCATTCCTTCCTCAGAAGCCTGCCCACCTCCCCAGCTGAAGTTACATTTTACCTGCTGTTACTACCTCCCAGAGCCCTGTTCTTTCCTTCCATGGCATTTCTCTCCAGGGGTATCTGTTTATGCATTTGCTCAATGTCTGTCTTTTTCACTAGGCTCTCGTGAGCGGCTCTGTCCCCCTGGGGTTCTTGCAGTGAGCAACGTGCCTGGCACATACTGGGCCCTGAATAATTCTTTGTTGAATAAAACCAGTGAATGAATGAGAGTGGTCCACCCTTTCTTTTCTTTCTTAAGATTTATTTATTTATTTGGGGGGGAGGGACAGAGGGAGGGGGAGGGAGAATCTTAAACAGACTCCCCACTGAGCACAGAGCCTGAGGCAGGGCTCCATCTCATGACCCTGAGATCATGACTGGAGCTGAAACCAAGAGTCAGATGCTCAATGGACTGAGCCACCTGGTGCTCCTGGTCCACCCTTTCTAAGTCTCCCTTACAGGATTTACCCACCTGTAAAATGGAGGTAACTTCCCTGCTGACTTGCGAGTCCATGTCATTTGGGAAGTGCTGGGGGATGTGGTGCACAAAAATTAAAGTATGATATCATTACTGCTTCTAACCAGGTCGGGCGCTCTTTTCCCCTCCCGTTTTTGAAGGAGAGAGTACTTCTTAGCATAAAAGAGTAGAGAGCAGGGAGTTATTTCTTAGTTCAGGATGGGAGAGAGGTGTGGCTGAAGGATGATGTGACAGGCAGCCTGGAAAGTTCCCCTCGTGCTTTTCCCAGCTCCCAGCAGGCGAGGCTGGTGTGCAGGAGCATCTGGCACTGCTGAGTGAGGCCCCGCAGGGCTTCCAGCTGTGGTCATGCTGAGAGCTGATGGGGAATGGCAGAGCTGGGAAGACTGGAGGACGCAAGACTGCAGCCTGTCTTCTGAGAGAGAAGAAAGATTGTGTAAGAAGCCGTCAGTAACACTAGTGTTGACTCATGGCAAAATTCTAGAAGGATTAGAAGGATTTGTGTGAAAACTTTGGGTTGCAAGCAACAGAACACCCAGTTCCTAGTAGCTGAAGCAAAAAAGTGAGTCTGCTGGCTCAGAGGTGACAAGGTCAAGGATTGTGCAGCTTCAGGCATGGCTGCCCTCGGGGGCCCAGGTGTCCTTGTGTCTTGGTCTCATCTTCTCCGTCTCTGGCATGCCCCGGTCCCAGGGACATGTCATGCCTCTGGTGGCCCCCTTTTGGCTTCAGGGCGACTCCTTTGCTACCCCAGTGGAAAGGAAATGCCTCTTCCCTTTTACTGCCCATGGAAGGCCTGGGCTTGTACCTCATTGCCTCCAGCTGGCCAGGCCTGGGTTACATGTCCTTTGTAGAAGTTAGAGTCAGTGCCTCATGTACCCCAGTGACTGAGTGGGGTTTGAATGGTTCTCCATGGAAGGGTGGGATGCTCATACCAGAAAAAGGGCAAATGGACATTGGGCTGGCAGTAGGATCCAGGGCATTGCAGGATTAAAGAAAGATGTGCTTGCCAAGAACCAGCATTCATTCACCAAAATCATTCATCCTTCTGTGAGTTCTTAGGCTCATAGGATCTGTGTGTATTGAGGCTGGAGACCAAGTCAGTCTTGATTTGGAAAGGCATGTGACTCTTAAAGAACCCAGGCCTTTAGAACCTTAGAGATTTCATCTCATCCTTCTTTTATAGAGGAGCAGGAACCAGCCCAAAGTCCCCGTGGTGCCAGAGTCCAGGCTATTCTTGTGAACACAGAGAGAGAGGTGTTTACCAGGTGAATAATCATGGCTTGTTGAAAAATAGCACCCAACTGAAAGAATTCATGATTGATGCTCAGAGTAGGGAAGGTCTCTCGTGGCCGAAGGGCATTATACTTAGCATTCTTTGATTCCACAACTTAATAATAAACAAATTGGTGTTATGGAGGGGAGATCTGCTCTTCCAAGCTAGAGATGACTGTAGCTAAGATAGTCATCCTTGTATCTATCTGTATGTCTCTCCATCCATCTGTCATTCATCCATTCCATCTATCCCTTCATTTATCCAACAAATATTGAGCCAGACCCTGTTCAACACCCTGGGAATATAGAAGTGAACAAGATAGAGAATTAGTAGCATCCTTACTCTCACAAAACTTACATTTTAGTGGGAGAAGCAAACAAAAACCAAACAAACAAATGAAATAAATATGTTGCTTTGAAGTAGAGTAGAGCCAGCTAAGATGAAGGAGAGTGAGGGGAGCAGTGTTTAAATCAGGTGGTTTAGGGACTGTGTCTGAGTAGAGACTTGAGTGAGCCCTGTGCCTGTCTGGAGAGAGCATTCTAGGTACAGGGAAAGGAGGTGTGCAGGCCCTGCGGCAGAGGGTCTGATGTGTGCAAGGAGCAGCCAGGTGGCTACTGTGGCTTGAGTGGAGATGGGGAACCACGGGGCTGGGGGGGTTGTCCAGCGGGGGAGAGGTGGGACCTGACTTCTGACTCAGAGGGCCACTTGGGCTGCTGTGTGGCAGCAGATTGTGGGGCTGAGTGGTGGCTGAGACCCCAGTTTTGAGGCTCTTGTGGGGGTGCAGGGGAGAGTTGTTGGTGTCTCAGATGAGGGTGGTAGCAGCAGAGCTGATGAGAAGTGGATACATTTGGGGTATATTTGGACGATGGAGCTGACAGGTGAGTGGGAAAGCACCTGAGGAGGTCTATAGTACTTTGGAGTGCCACATTAGGAGGCAGTGATTCAGTGGGGGAGTTAACGTGAAACAGCTAAGGGGCTGTCAGTGGGCAGAGGGGTCAGTCTGGCTTGGTGCTGTGTTCTCCACAGAGCAGGGTTAGGAGCAGTTGGCCGACCATGGGGTATGTTGCAGGTGGAAGAGTGTTGGTGTTAAGCCAGCAGGCTCTTGAGCCAGACTGCCTGGTCCCGATTCTCTGCTCTACCTCTCACAGTGTGACCCTGGGGGAGATGACCTCTCTGTGCTTCAGTTCCTTCATCTGTCAGATAGCATTTATAATAATATCTACCTCATCGATTGTGGTAAGGTTTGGGTTAATTCTTGCAAAGTGCAAAAGCATGCCTGATGTGTATTAACTGCTGAATTCTTGATGACTGTTACCTGGAGGTGGGAGGTGAGGTGGTATTTTGTCTCAGAATAATGTCCAGGATTGTGATGCTTTCAGAAGGGGCTCTGACTCCTCTTGGAGTCCTGTACTCATCGCTGCTGGACATGCTGCACCACCTGCTGGGGACCCTGCAGGCTGCTGAGGGGTCACCCCACTCTACAAGGAGGGTGGACTTGATGACCTCCAGCTCCTCATGCGTTCTTTAGCAACCTCTGTGATGTGTCTTGCTCTTAATCCTTTCTACGCTAAGAAAACTCTTCTTTGCCCTTTTGCAGCTTCTGCTGACATTTAAAACTCCTTCCCTTTGTACTGACCTTATTGAATAGAGAGAATAATTTCTTGGAATTCTCTGTATAATGAATGCTCATGTACTTACAGATTCTGATTGAGTTTCTCCTCATTCTTTCCTTTAAGGGATCTTGCATCATTTGGTATAGAAAACATTTTAGGAAGCACTTAGGAAGATGGTGTAAAATGAAAAGATTCTTTGGTTCTCACTGTTTCTGCAAATGTGTGCCCCTTGTAACACATCTATCAGCTGAGGTACCCTGCCCTTAGGGAATCAAGTGAAACTGGTTCAAACTTCTATGCCATGGATCGTAGGAACCCTGCAGGTTTCCCAGGCTCTGTACAAGCTTTCCTGAAGCTGACAGGGCTGGGGGAGTAGTGTGGTGGGATCATCTCCTCAGATCATTCCTGGCTTCTCATTCCTGCCTGCAGTTTATAGATCACTTCTGGCCTTCTTGTCACCTCTGTGACACAGCAGCGCACACACACAACAAATACTCCAATCTCCTCACTCTTCTAAATATTCCTACCAGAAGGCAGGGTGCAGGGAGATTGTTACTGAAGTATTGGGTTAAAGGGTTGTGTGTGTATGGCAGGCATGGGGGTGGAAGTGGGGAGGTGGGGTGATGTGTTACTCTCCAGTACTACAAAACAGATGCTTAAAACTGGGTATTAGATGTGGCTTCCAGTAATGAAGGAGCAGTTCCTATCAGAATAACTGTACAGCTGACAACCATAAACTCTGAACAATAACAACAACAACAACAACAAGCTACCTGAAGGTATTGGAGAGCAACAAAAAGCAGGCAGATACTGGAAGGGAGCTCTTAGAACAAGGAAATGGCACTGGGTGAGTCTCCTGCTTTTATGTTTTCCTGCCTGAGGGTGGGCTCCAGTCCGTGCCAAGCAGAGCAGCTAAAAGTTGGATAGAAAACCTGCAGTGTTACTGACTTGAAGAAGCAGAGGACAGACTTTGGGGCAACCACAGCAGCTGGAAAGTAAGGAGGGAAATCTTAGAAAGGAAAGAGTCAGAGAAGAGGAGCCATAAATTCTGTGTATAGGCTCTACCCAGATCTCTGGATGACTTCTGAACCCATGCATGGAGCAGAGATGTCCCAAGCAGCTCAGCTAAGACTAGGAGAACTGAATAGAAATTTCTGCTGCTGCATACAACAGAGGAGACAGTTTAAAATGTGAGTAGAGCCAAGTAAGCTGACTGTTTTTTTAAAAAAATTGTTCTTCAGAGAAACTTAACAATCCAGAGTTTATACAACATAAATTTGGTATATCTAGTATTCTACCCCAAATTACTCACTATAGGAAGAAATAGGAAGAGGGGACCCATAGTCAAGAGAAAGGCAATCAGTGAAGCTTGTCTGCAAGATATCCAGATGTTGAAATTAGCAAAGTATTTTAACACAGTTATTATAAAAGTGCTGAAGGACACAAAGGAAAATATATTCACAATGAATAAAAAAGATAGGAAATCTCTGTAGAGAAATAGCATCTATAAAGAAAAACAAATGGAAATCCTAGAACTGGAAAATATGGTATCTGAAATAAAGAATCAATCATTTGGACTCCATTGCAGAATGGAGATATCAGAAGAAAGAGCCAGTGAACTTGGAGATAAAACAAATAGATATTATTCAACCTGAAAACAGAAAAAGAATATGGGGAAAAAAGAACAGATACTCAGGGACCTCTGGACAATATCCAAAGATATTTGTGTAATATATATTGTAATACTGTATGTATAATTGAGTTGCAGAAGGAGATGAGAGAGAATGAGGAAGAAAAAACTATTTGAATAACTAATGCCAGAAAACTCCCCCAATTTTTTTTTGATGAGATATGTATATTTACAGATTCAAAGGAAAAAAAAAACTTTGCAAACTCCAAGCAGGACAAATACAAAGAGAATCACACCATGGCATATCATAGTCAAATGTGGAAACCAAAGGTAAAGAAATTTTTTTTTTAAAAATTTCATTTATTTATTTGACAGAGACATAGCAAAAGAGGGAACACAAGCAGGCGAGTGGGAGAGGGAGAAGCAGGCTTCCTGCGGAGCAGGGAGCCTGATGTGGGGCTCGATCCCAGGACCCTGGGACCATGACCTTAGCCAAAGGCAGACGCTTAACGACTGAGCCACCCAGGTGCCCCAAAGAAAAAAATTTTAAAGTAGCCAGAGAAAAATGAATACCACGTGGAGGAGAATAATGATATGAAAATCACTGACTTTTCATCAGAATCTGTGGAGTTTGGAAGCAGTGGAATGGCATCTTTAAAGTGCTGATAAAAAAAACATAAAAACATGTCAACTCATGATTCTGTATCCTCTAAGAATGCAGGTGAATTAAAGACATTTTCAGATAAATGACAACTAAGTGAGAATTCATTGACAGCAGACAGGCACTACAGAAATGTTAAAGGAAGTTCTTTAGGATAAAGGAATATGATACCAGATAGGAACTCAGATCTTCAGGAAGGAGTGAAGAGCCTGGAAATGGTAGATATGTGGGAAAATATAGAAGATCATTTTTTCCTCTTAAATAAAAAAAAAAATATGGGCGCCTGGGTGGCTCAGTTGGTTAAGCGACTGCCTTTGGCTCAGGTCATGATCCTGGAGTCCCTGGATCGAGTCCCGCATCGGGCTCCCTGCTCGGCAGGGAGTCTGCTTCTCCCTCTGACCCTCCCCCCTCTCATGTGCTCTCTGTCTCTCTCATTCTCTGTCTCAAATAAATAAATAAAATCTTAAAAAAAAATACATATGACTATTTAAAGCAAAAATGATCATATTACTTGTGGGGTTTATAACATGTGGATGTGATACATGCAACAACTATAGAGTAAAGAATGGGCTTGGATAAAAGACATGGTTTCAAGCTTCTTATATTTTCTGTAAACTGGTACAATATTAACTGTAAAAAGACTTTGAAATATTAAGAATGCATACTATAAGCCCCAGAGCAACCACTAAAAAAATAACATTGAGGAATAGCTAACAAGCCAATAAGTAAAATGGAATTGTAAAAATAGTTATTTCAAAAGAAGACAGTAAAGGAAGAAGAGAGAAATAAAACAGGTAAAAACAGAAAATAGCAAAATGATAGATGTAAATCTGATCATATCAACAATCACATTAAATGTAAATGGATTAAACACTGCAGTTGAAAGAGATTGTCAGAATGGATACAAAAGTAAGACTAAATTATATGCTCTCAAAAAGAGGTGTACTTTAAGTAAAAAAAGAAAGAAATAGGCTAAAAGTAAGTAGCTGGAATAAAGAGATACCATCCAAATAGTAGGCATAAAAGAAAATTGGAAGTATTGTTAATATTAACCAATAAAATAGACTTCAAGACAAAGGACATTACCAGAGATAAGAAATAATACATTTCATAGTGATTCAAGAATCAAGAACTTATCAGGAAGACATAACAATCATGTATGCACTGAATAACAGAGCTTCAAAATACATGAAAATTTTTTCATAGAATTAAGGGAGAATAAAAAGATTCATACTTATACATGGAGGTTTTAACACTCCGCTCTAAGTAATTGGTTGAACAACTAGACAGATCAATAAAGATGGAAAATCAACTACCTTCACTTAATTGACATTTATAGAACGCTATACTTAACAGGTGCAGGATACATTTGCTTTTCAAATTCAAATAATACTTTACTAAGATAGGTCATAAACAAAGGATTGAAGGTCATTTAAAAAGACTGAAACAACAGGGAGCCTAGTGTCTGTTTACAGTGGAATTAAATTAGTAATAAATAATGAGATACTGAACAATACGAAAAACTATAAACATTTGCAGTTAAGCCACACACTTCTAAATAACTTATGGGGACTTACACTTTCAGCTAAGCTGGAGTAATAGGGACCAGATTTATGCTCCAGTCTTAAATGATTTAAAAAATCAGACAAAATATAAGAAGCAGTGGTTTTTCAGACATTGAACACTAGGCAGTGTAGACAGTGATGCCTGAGAGAGGGGGAAGCAAAATGAAATGGGCCCTGTGAGTGCTCCAGCTGACTGCCTGGTGAGAGTTTCCAGACTGCAGCACAGGGAGGAGAAACAAGTATGTAACAGGGAGGAGAAACCCAGAAGGGTCCCAGTGGTCATTCTGACCCGAGGAGTCCACCAAGGTACGTCTTAATGGAATTTCGTATAACCAATGATAAAGAAAAACATTTTGTGAACAGCCAGATGGGGAGAAAAAGGCAAGTTACATACTGAGGTATGAAGATAAGGATGACAGCAGACTTCTTATTGGAAATAATGCCAGAAGCCAGTGGAACAACGTAAAGTACTGAAAGAAAAAAGAACAAACCAAACCATTGTCAGTCTAAAATTTAATACCCAGCAAAATATGTGTTTAAAACAAAGGCAAAATGCTCTTTTAGACATTTATAAGCTGAAGTAATTCATCACCAGCAGACTTTCATTATGGGAAATGTTAAATAAATTTCTCAAAGCAGAAGGAAAATGATGCCAGATAGAAATCTACATTTACACAGGGGAATGCTGAGCACCAGAAATGGTAAATATGTGGATAAATGTAAATAATTTTTGTTCTTATTTAAAAATAACTTTAAATGATGATTGTTTAAAATAAAAACAATAACCATTTTTTTATGGGGTTTGTATAAAATGTATGATAATGCATATAAGCTGAGATGGGGAAATGGTATGTATTATTATTATGGTTCTTATAAAACAAGCACTAATATTACTTGAAGGTAGACTGGTAAGTTACAGATGAATGCTATAAACCTTAAGATAACTAGTAATAAAACAAAACAAAGATTTATGGTTAGTAATTAACAATGGGAGATAAAATGAAACAAAAAATATTCAATTCAAAAGAAGGCAAAAAAGGGATAGAGGGAACAAAGGATAGATGAGATGAATGGAAAATAAATAGCATGGGGTGCCTGGGTGACTCAGTTGGTTAAGTACCCCACTTTTGCTTTTGGCTCAGGTCATGATCTCAGGTTCGTGGGATCAGCCCTGAGTAAGGCTCTGTGCTCAGCGAGGAGTTTGCTCCTCCCTGGCTCCCACTCTTTCTCTCTCTCTGTCTCTCAAATAAAGAAATTAATAGCATCCTTAAAAAAACCACAAGAAAATAAATAGCAAATTTAAACCCAAACTGTATCAATAATAGATGAAATGGTCTAAATACCTATCTATGTATATACGTACGTATGTATGTATGTAGAAAGTATGCACAAGTGGGGGCAGGGGGAGGGGCAGAGGGAGAGAGAGAATCCCAAGCAGGCTCCACACCCAGCATGGAGCCCGACTTGGGGCCTGGTCTCAACGACCCTGAGATCATGACCTGAGCCAAAATCAAGAGTTGGACACTTAACTGACTGAGCCACCCAAGCACCCCAGTCTAAATACCCATTTATTTATTTATTTGATTTTATTTATTTATCTGACAGAGAGAGACACAGTGAGAGAGGGAACACAAGCAGGGGGAGTGGGAGAGGGAGCAGTAGGCTTCCTGTAGAGCAGGGAGCCCGATGCAGGGTTCGAACCCAGGACCCTGGGATCATGACCTGAGCTGAAGGCAAACGCTTAATGACTGAGCCAACCAGGTGCCCCTAAATACCCATTTAAAAAGACAAAGATTCTTAGATTGGATAAAATGTCAACTATACAATGCCTACAAGAAACTGACTTTAAATATTAAGGTGCAAGGAGTTAAATGTGAAAGGATAGGATAAGATATACCATACGAATACTAATTTAAAAAAGTTAGAGTGGCCATATTAATATCAGACAATAGATTTCAGAGCAAAGAATATTAGCAGAAATAGAGTTATCTTATAATGATGAAGCAGTCAGTTCATCAAAAGACATACCATTAGGTGCATAAATATTTATATACTTAATAAGAGCTTTAAAATACATGAAGCAAAACTTGTAGAACTGAATGAAGAAATAATCAAATCCACAATTATAGTTGCAGGTTTCAACACCCTTTTCTCAATAATCAATAGATCAAGTAGACAAAATCAGTAAAGATATAGAATATTTGAATAAGACTGTCATGCAATTTGGCCTAATTGACATTTATAAAACACTCTATGTAACAACAGCAGAATGTACATTGTTTTGAAGTGTACATAGAATGTTTACCAGGGTAGACCAAATTCTAGGCCATAAAACAAGTCTCAGTAAATTTAAAAGGATTGAAATCATTCAAAGTATTTTCTCTAATGGTCATGGGATTAAATAAAAAATCAATAACAGGTATCTGGAAAATTTCCAAATATTTGGAAACTAAAAACACACTTCTAAATAATCCCTAGGTCAAGGAAGAAACTGTTAGGGAAATTAGAAAATATTTTGAACTGAATGCAAATGACAGCACAACATATGAAAATTTGTGGAATGTAGTTAGAGCAGTTCTCAGCTGGTAATTTAGAGCACTAGATGCTTATATTAATAAAAGAAAAAAAAAATCAAATCCATGATCTCAGCTTCCACTTTAAGACATGAGGCAAAAAAAGAGCAAATTCAACCCAATGTAAGCAAAAGAAAGGAGATTAAGATAAGAGCAGACATAATTGAAATAGAAAACAGATAAATAGTAGAGAAAAATCAGTAAAACCAAAAGCTGGTTCTTTGAGATCCTTGAAACTGATAAACCTGCAGCCACACATCAGGAATAAAATAGAAAAGACACAAATTACTAACATAATGTGAGAAGTGACTTAATACAAATTCTAAGGATATTAAAAGGCTACTAAGGTAATGTTATGATCAACTTTATGCCAGTGAATTCTGCAACTTAGATGACATGGATAAATCCCTTGAAAGACCCAAACAGGAAAAACTCACCCCTGAAGAAATTGATAACTCCCAAAGCCCCATATCTATTAAAGAACTTGAATTCATAGTTAAAAACCTTCCCACAAAGGAAACTCCAGGCCCAAATGACTTCACTAGTGAATCTTAACCACATATTTAAGAGAAATAATACCAGTTTTGTGTCTCTCTTAAAATTTATATTTTGAAGTCCTAATCCCCAGTGCCTCAGAATGTGTCCTTATTTGGAGATAGGGTCTTTACAGAGATGAATCAAGTTAAAATGAGGTCATTAGGATGGGCCCTAATCCAGTATAATTGGTGTCCTAATGAAAAGGGGAGATTTGGAGACAGACAAGCACACAGAGAGAACACCATGTGAATGTGAAGACAGCTATATATAAGTGAAAAGGAAAGGTCTGGAACAGGTCCTTCCCTCACGGCCCTCAGAAAGGGCCAACCCTGCTAAGACTTGATTTCTGACTTTTAGTTTCCTTAATCATGAGATATAATACAATTCTGTTGTTTAAGCCACTCAGTTTATGGTACTTTGTTATGGCAGCCCTAGGAAGCTACTACACAATTCTATTCAAACTCTTCTAGAAAATCATAGAGAAGGAAACTTTTTTTCAACTCATTCTGTGAGACCATCATTACCTTATACCCAACAAGAAAAAGACATTGTAAGAGAAGAAAGTGATAGATCAGTATCTTTCATCAACATAGGTACAAAATTTTTAAACAAAATTTTAGCAGATTAATCCACCTATGTGTGTGTGTGTGTGTGTATGTATGTGTGTATGTGTGTATACATACATACTTATTTCTGTGTGTTTATAATATCATGACCAAGTAAAACCTGTCTCAGGAATGCAAGGTTCACTTAATATTTGGAAATCAATCAGTGCATTTCAGCATATTAACTATAAAAGAAGAACTGAATGATCATGTGAAGAGATACAGAAGGACCATTTGACAATATATAGTATTCATGTCTGATAAAAACTTTTGCAAACTAGAAATAGAAGAGAATTTTCTCAAACTGATAAGGGGCATTTATGAAAACATTAGCTTTCACATTATACTTAACTGTGTAAAAAACTGCTTTCCCCATCAGATCAGGAACAAAGCAAGGGTGTCCACTCTCACCATGTCTATTCAGCATTGTACTGGAGATTCTAGCCAGTGCAATAAGGCAAGAAAAAGAAACAAAAGATATCCATATTGGAAAGGAGAAAGTAAAACTGTCTTTTATTTGCCGAGAACCCAATTGTCTATGTAGAAAATTCTACTGAATCTACAAAAAAAACTTCTAGAATTGAAAAGTTGGTTTAGCAATTGCAGAATTCAAGGTCAATATGCAAAAAGTAATCGTATTTCTATGTATTGGAAATGAAGAACCAGAAATTAAAAATCAAAAATACCATTTATAATATCAAAACATGAACTAATTAGGGATAAGTTTTACAAAAGATGTGCAGATTTTTTCATTAAAAAACTACAAACCATTGCTTAGAAAAATTAAGGAAGACCTAAATAAAAGGAGAGACATATCCTATTCATGCATTGGAAGACTCAGTGTTGTTAAGACATCCCCCCAGATTGGTCTGTAGATTCAGTGCAATTCTAGCCCTTGGCACACACACTGTAAAGGAATCCCAAAGCTTTTGTAGGCAGGTGGCTTGGTGAAGGTTTGGGCCCCGGTTGCACAGGCTTGCTGAGCTAGTGAGTCTGACAGTGGTCTCTAGAATGATATCCTGGGGCAGCAGGGGCTGTCAAGGGGTGGAGAAGAAGCCGGGAGGTGCAGCTGAACTAGAAAGGTCTGCAAGGTAGGAGCTCTCAGGGAGGGGCCAAATGGGAGGCAAGGTTCACCCAGAAGTTTGACAGCCAATATGTCCAAGTGGTAGAATTATGGATGATTCTTATTTTCTTCTTTGTGTTTCTCTGTCCCCCATCCCCCCCCACCCCTCCCTGAGCAGACTTCTAATATAACCAGAGAAACCACAGTCTTGTAGTTGATTCCTATGGGATATTGTTTTTTTGCATACCTATATAATTTGAATATTTTACAAGGAGATGGTATTTGTTTGGTAATCAAAAACAAGGTGGACAGGTAGGCAGGAAGAACATTGCTAAAGCAGTAGGTCTTAAGAGACTGTGAGGAACTTCTGGTGGGCCCATGTATCAGTAACCAGGACATGGAAACCACAGTAAATATGGGACAGCCAAGCAAATGTACATTTTACTTGTCGTGTTCTTTCTGAATCTGACTTCTGTTGGACACATAGAATGTCTCTCTCTAGTTAATGCATCAAGTCATCTTAGAACATTTGACAGAAGACTTAACTCCTTAATTCCATAGAGGCAGATTGGGATCTCTAATTACTTAATTGAAAAAAGGTACACACTTCAGCCTGCCACAGTGTTTGGGAATTAATCTTTAAAACCTGACAGTGAACATTAAATTCAATTAGGGAGAGCGATTAGCAGAGATTCTTCTTTCCTTCACCCTGGGTAGCTTTGAGAAGTGGCTGACTGGTCTGCATTGATTCTGACACTATGCTTGTGTATATATCAACCAGGAGAGCCAAGTATGCATTTTTCACTTCAGAGGAGAGTTATCGGACAATTTACAGATTGATGGATTTCCTTAAACATGTCTCCATGGCTGATTCAGAAGTCCCCCTGGCCACGAATTCAGACTCACCAGTTTGCTGCTTTGGGCCTTGGTGTTTTCTCCTCCTCTTCTCTTTTCTTCCCCTGCTCCTCCTCTTCCTCCTTTCTTAACTTTCTCCTCCTCCTTATTTTGTTGGTTCTACCTTCCAAGCAAGGCCACTTTTCCACGGCCTCCAACTGGTTCCAACCGTGCTGCTCTCTCCCCTGGATTCTTGCAGAAGCTCCACACTGTCTTCCCATGTCTCCCTTGCCCCGCATGCTCCTCCTGGCACAGCAGCCAGAGGGGTCCTGTTTCTGCCTGCAGGATTCTTCCCCAATTTCTGTACAGCTCCTTTCCTCACCCCTTCAGGTCTTGCTTCAAAGCCACCTTCTTTGAGAGGCTCTTCCTGGCCACCATTTCAACTCCTTCTCCTGACCTTAGAGCTCCTTTCCTGCTCACTTATGCCCTCGGTCTTTACCACTACCTTGTATGCTACATAGATTCTGCTTGTTTATCTTGTTTAGTGTCTGTCTCATTGAAGGCAGAGGTTTTTGTCTTAGTTGTTTACTGCTGAACAATGCCTGGCTAATGCAGGTACTCAGGAAATGTTTGTTGAATGAATGAAAAAATGAGTTTTTAAAAAATTTTTATTTATTTTTTTAGAGTTGGGGAGGGGCAGAGGGAGAGAGAGAATCTTAAGTAGGCTCAATGCTCAACACGGAGCCCAGTGAGGAGCTTGATCTCACAACCCTGAGATCATGACCTGAGCTGAAATCAAGACTCGGACGCTTAACTGACTGAGCCGCCCAGGGGTCCCAAAAATGAATAGTTTAATAGATGGAAACATTTTGGAATATTTGCTTCAGAGCATAGTCAGTCTCTCTCTCTCTCTCTCTCCTTCTCTCTCAGAAATACAGCATAGTGTTCACAGTACCCTTCTGTCAGCCCCACCCTCCCCCGCCACTCCCTGGAGTGACCCTCATCTTCATACATATTGTTACAATCTTACTGCAAATGCACAAATAAACATGATAGAATTTTGCATCATGTGTTTTTTTTTTTCTTTTTTAAGATTTTATTTATTTATTTGACAGAGAGAGACAGCACGAGAGAGGGAACACAAGCAGGGGGAGTGGGAGAGGGAGAAGCAGGCTTCCTGCTGAGCAGGGAGCCCGATGTGGGACTCGATCCCAGGACCCTGGGATCATGACCTGAGCCGAAGGCAGACGCCTAACGACTGAGCCACCCAGGCGCCCCCCGATCATGTGTGTTTTTAAGATTGTATAAAATGCATACAGCACAGGATTTACTGTTTTAATCATTTTCAAGTACACAGTTCAGTGGCATTGAGCACATTCACATTGCTGTGCAACCATCATCACCATCCATCTCTAGAACTCTTTTTGTCTCACAAAACTAACACTCTATCCCCATTAAACACTGACTTCCCACTCTCCCCTCCCCCAGCCCCTACCCCCCCATTCTCCTTTCTATAGCTATGGTTTTGACTATTCTAGGAACCTCGTGTAAGTGGAATGATACAGTATTTGCCCTTCTGTGTCTGGCTTATGTCAGAAGACACTCAGCACAGTGTCTTCAGGGTCCATCCATGTTGGGGCAGGTGTCAGAATCTCCTTCCTTTTCAAGGCTGAATAGTATATGGATGGACCACGTGTTGTTGATCAATTCATCTGTTGATGGACACTAGGGTTGTTTTCGCCTTTTGACTCCTGTGAATAATGCTGCTCTGAACTTTGGTGTGCAGGTATCTCTTTGAGACCCTGCTTTCAGTTTTTTGGGTATATACACACAAGTGGAATTGCTGGATCCTGTGGTGACTCTATGCATAGTTTTTTAAAAAGATTTTATTTATTTGAGAGAGAGTGCGAGAGAGAGCATGAGCAGGGGGGAGGGGCAGAGGGGGGAGGGAGAAGCAGACTCTCCGATGAGCAGGGAGCCTGAGGATGACGTGGGACTTGATTCCAGGAACTTGGGATCATGACCTGAGCCGAAGGCAGATGCTTAACTGACTGAGCCACCCTGGCGCCTCTTTGCATACTTTTTAAAGAAACTGTTGTACTGTGTCCACACAGGCTACACCTTTTCACATTCCCCCCAACAGTGCACGGAGCTTCTAGTTTCTCCACATTCTCCCCAACACTTGTTCTTTCCTTTCTTCTTCTTCTTCTTCTTCTTTTTTTTTTTTGATAGAAGCAATGTTTCCTGTTTTTATAACTTATATGGTATCTTGCTGCATATATGCAGCTTGTCTTATGTAATCAATATTATGTTTTTTATTGCTCAGCCATGTCAACCCTATAGGTGTAATTCATTAATTTTACTTTATTTTTTCTATTAAAGAGTCATACTTGTACATAGTTTTGAAAAAACTGCACTCTGTTCTACCACAAACTCCCACTCCACTTTGAAGGCTTCTGGCTGTTTCTTCCATTATTTCTGTCCATATTTCTAACTTTTTTTTTTTTTTAAGTAGGTTCCATGCCCAATGTGGGGCTGGAACTCATGCTGAGATAAGAGTTGCGCACTTATTTGTGGAACATAAGGAATAACATGGAGGACATTAGGAGAAGGAAGGGAAAAATGGGGGGGGAGTTGGAGGGAGAGATGAACCATGAGAGACTATGGACTCTGAGAAACAAACAGGGCTTTAGAGGAGAGGGGGGAGGGGGGAGGGGGGATTGGTTAGCCTGGGCACGTACTGCATGGAGCACTGGGTGTTACATGAAAACAATGGATCATGGATCACCGCATCAAAAACCAATAATGTATTGTATGGTGACTAACATAACATAATAAAATTAAAAAATAAAAAATAAATAAAAGAACAGTTGCGTGCTGTATCAACTGAGCTAGCCAGGCACACCTCTGTCCATATTTCAAATGTAAATGCTGCTCTTTCTTGATTTTTCAGTTCAAGACCCCAGCTATTAACCCCTAAGAAGGAAAAAAGGATCTGAGCTCTATTAGCATTCTTTGATGGCTGCTATTGACCTCTTGTTTTCTTAAGCTCAGACATTTACATATGCCCAGGAAACATACTTTCAGAACTCTGATCCTTTGCATTTTGAGGAACTTCTGGATGCAGCAGGATGAATTTTCCCATCTTGAAAGGGAAGTCTGTCTCTGGATCAGGTCTGTGGATGTGTGGGTACACTTTGGGTTATTAGGGAAATGAAGGACATGAAGCTTGGGTTCTCTGATGTAACTGAGAGAGGGCCAGAGAGCACTGCTGGTAAGAGCTGCGTGTGTGGCAAGCCCCAAGGAGCACGCCCACCAGCCCCACTCATTCCTCACCACAGTCCTTGGGATGGGGCTCTTCTTATCCCCACTTCATGGAGGAGGAGACTGAGGCCCAGCGAGGCCAAGCTGCTTGGCCAAGTCACATGACCTGCAAGCAGAAGCGTCACATGGGAGGCACTTGGCTCCGATGCCCATGTTCTGGCTGCCGGTGCTCTCCCTGCTTCTCATGTTCGATCCTCTAAGCCACCTCAAATGGTGGGTGGTAGCATCCCCTGCTTCCTGTAGTGACAATGAAGGTAGGAGCCTAGCCCTGCTAAGTGTGTGTGTGTGCCAGGCCCAGAGCCAGCCCTGTCAGGCTTCATGCTAACCAGCCTTTCCCTGGGGTTCCTGGGAGAGCTGGTGAAGGGCTCTCTCATGTGTGGAGTGGCCCTGGCTCTTAGAATGTGCAGTTTATACTTGAGGGTTTAAGAACGTATTTCAGAAGTCATTGAATGTACATGGGGCTTTCTGCCACGGGCCTCATCACCATGGAAAGCCAGGGTGGGAATGAGGGACCATACCTTCTCCCTAGGAAAAAGAACAGCTGGCCCTTTGGGCAGATACTGGCTTTTTACCCCACTGTAAGCACAGGTGTGGCAAGGCTGTTTTGGATCTTACTCTTAAAGCGGGACCCTGAAGATAGCCTGACCTGGTGCAGTGTCCACTCCAGGGCTCACAAAGCCCCGTCTCAGAGGACAGATGTCAGAGATGCAGGCAAGACTGGGCTACAAGACAGTGAACAGAGTAGGATGTTTGGTGGTGAGCAGCTGCAAAGTGGATGGGAAGGGCTGGGTGGCTGAGTGGCAGAACTTGGGCATGCTGTTTTCTTGGGGGTTCCCTTAACCCCAGGAAAGGTTTTGGGAAAAACTCCCCCTCACCTCGCCAGCCCCAAGCCTTTACACTTCAACAAGGAAAAGTCTAACAGTATTGTTTGGTTGGTAAAATAACAGGCATCTAGTTCCACTATGAGACCCTCTCCTCCTGTAGAGGGGCCAGGCTGAGCCCCGGAGGTCAGGCCCCCATGTTTGACATCTGGCACTGTGTTTGCCTTGTAGGTGTGGAACGCCGTGGACTCGGGCCGCTGCTTGCAGACCTACTCCCTGCACAGTGAGGCGGTGCGGGCTGCCCGCTGGTCTCCCTGTGGCCAGCGCATCCTCAGCGGTGGCTTCGACTTCGCCCTACACCTAACAGACCTTGAAACAGGTGTGTTTCACGGCATTGTTACCCCGAGGCACCCCTTCCTCACCCGGAAGCTTCTCTGGACAGTCAGCAGCCACAAGCTGCACACGGTTTCAGGGCAGTAGGAGAGAGCCCGCGGGAGAGGCTCACACTTGGTGAGCAGGTTTCCAGGGTGTTTGCCTGGAACCAGGACTCTCCACAGGGGGTTTGAGAGACAGAGGACAGAGCCGCAAGGTTGTCTCAGCCCCAAGCTGTGGGGCTGGATAAAGAGGTGGCTTTTTAATCAACTTCTGACATGTAATTTGTACCAAAATAGATTTAGCTTTATCACGGTGTCCTTTGGTTGAAATCAGTTTAGAATTCCTGTCAATTCATTATCGTTGAAAGGCTGTAAGGAATGATTCCAGCTCATAAGGAAAGTCTGCAAACGAGTTCTGCTTTAGTGCCTACACTGAAAAGGCATCTGGGTAAGATGGATTTGTGCTGGGTAAATCCTAAGGGGGCTCTTGACAAGCAGGGCGAGAAGGAGAGATAAGGCAGCGGAAGACTTCCGGGGGCTCCTGTGCAACAGGCACTCTCAGCCCCTAATCCAGCCACAGCCCCCTGAGTGGGGTCCTGTCTGTGCTCCTCAGGTGAGGCCAGAGCTGGCTTGAAACCTCTGCCCCTGACTCAGGCTGGCTGGTCTCAGCACCCATGTTGCCTTTGCCTCCCTGGGCTTCTTCTGGTCACTTTTCTGCTGGACAGAGTGCCCACCCTTCCCTGGGGTGTCCCCTTCAGTCTTCAGAGAGGCCTCTCCCGCTCAGCAGTCTCCCAGGGCCTGGCAAGCAGGAGGTGACAGTTCTGGGCCCAACCACACAGCTCCTCCCCCGCAGGTATGCATTCTCCAGAGTGGAGGGGGTGCAGGGAAGGAGCACAGTGGATGGATTGGGGTAACTCTGGGGGTCATTTCCCGACCCGAGCACCCTCATCTCCTCTGGCCTGCTGAGGGGTGGTCCTGCAGCTCCTCTGACTGAGCCCCATGCGCCCTCAGTGGGGACGATGAAAAGACCGATGGCTGTGTCAGTGGCCAGTACTGTGCCGCAGGCTTTAAAAATAACATGCAGTCCTCACCACAGCCTGCTGCCCTGCTTCTTTCCCCTGTTTTATAGGTGAGAAGCCTGAGGCTCACTGCAGCGAGTAGCTTGCTCAGAGCCTCCCAGTGGCGCGTGGCAAGTGGGGATTTAGAGCCATGCCTGCGAGTGCAAATCCTGTGCTCTTTCTTTTTTAAGGATTTTATTTCTTTGACAGAGAGAGAGAGAGCACAAGTAGGCAGAACAGCAGGGAGAGGGAGAGGAAGAAGCAGGCTCTCCACGGAGCAGGGAGCCTTACGTGGGGCTCGATCCCAGGACCCTGGGATCATGACCTGAGCCGAAGGCAGCCGCTTAACCGACTGAGCCACCCAGGCGCCCCTCCTGTGCTCTTTCTACATCTGTATGGTATTTTTCTTCTCAACAAAGTGTTTCCCCAACCATTTGTGATCTTACCGTGAGCCCTGCAGGGCCGATGAGGGGGCCATGGCTCAGGGGTTTGGTGCCACTTAGTTGGTGATGACTGCAGCAGGTAATGTTCTCCTACAGCCTTACAAACGGGGTCTCATTTAGGCCCCACTCACCCTTCAGGGCCGGCACCACCAGACTCCTCTTTTCACGCACAGGTCTGCTCGGTTCACTGTGTTTCTGTGTGCCCAGTAAGCCATGCTCAGCATTGGAGACACAGAGGTGAACAAGACCCAAAATCCACCCCAGAAGCTCTTGTTTGCTGGGGGAGACAGAAGTGCAGAGAGAATCCCAGATTACAGTGAGGGAGTGAGATACAGGAAGTGCAAGAACGTCTAGCCTAGAAGATCAAAAAAGACTTCTGGGAGAAAGCGGAACCTACCCTGAGGCAGGAACGAGGGGGACAGAGGATCCAGGTGAAGGGGGCACGGTTGAGGGGGAGAGAAATGGGTTCTCAGTAGACAGGACCGTGAGGACAGAGTTGGTACAAGAACATGAACTGCGTGGTGTGTGTGGAAATGTGGGGTGCAGGGATCTGGGGCAGCGAGTCTGGAGGTGCAGGAACAGGAGCTTGAGCTTCATGCAGTTCCTGGCCCATGAGGTATGCATTCTCCAGGCACTCTTCCCCATTCCAGAGTCACTGAGCACCCCTGGGTACCTGCACTGCCCACCCACAGAGCGAAGGAGTAATGCATACTGGGGGGGGGGGGATGTTGGATTAATTAAGTACAAGTTCATTTGATAACATTAATGGATTCCTAGTGGCCCTTTGTCCTAATGGATCTTCTCAATCAACAGATGTTAAAGAGACAGTGCCATTGTGTGTGTGGGTGTGTGTGAGTGTGTGTGTGTTGGGGGGGTGGTTCTGAAATTTTTAGATGTTGAGTCTTCCTGCCTGACAAGTTAGGGACTGCCACAGCAGATGGCGGTAGGAGGCCATTGTTGAGTTTGGAGCAGGAGAGAATCACGGCTTGATTTGTACTCTGGGCAGTTCTCCCTAGTGTCTGCAGCTGGTTGGGAATGACCTGAGGCAGGGTGGAGAGCAGGAGGAGGGGAGAAGGCATGCCTTGCCCAGTTGGTGGCAGAACTTAAGGGAGAGAAGCTTGTCTGGCCCCAGGCCCAGCGCGCTCCTCCAGCTGTGGTGTGTTGGGTGGTATAGGGAAGGCGCAGCCCCGTCCTCAGGGCTTTGCTTGAGATGGACAACTTTTCCAGTCCACCCACCTCCCGGGAATAGCACTCCTCACCTGGTTCATCTGTTGAGAGCTCAGTTCCAGTCATTCAGTAGGTACTTACTGAGTACCTACTATGTACAAGATCTGGTGGGGTGAGCTTGTTGGCGAGCTTATTGGATATTCTTTGTCCTTTGGGGACAAGGCTCTCAGGGTTTGGACCTTACCCTTGGGGAAGCCCCCCAGCCCCTAGATGGGACCTCTCTTGCCAAGTGGGTTGCTGGTTTCTGTGTCTGTGTGGGCACTCCTTGAGAATGGGACCTGTCCTGGGAGTTTTGGTGTCTCCATCATCTGGCCAGGGCTGGCTCGGAGCAGCTGCTCAGTGTGTGAGTGGAGGCTGGCCCTTGCTGGGCAGTGAAACCCATCAGTGACTGCCAGGGTAGGCTAGTAGGCTCTCCCCAGGTCTCCCACCTCAGCTCTGCATCCCCACCCCAGGTTGTACTAGGTGCTTTCTTTAGCAGAGGTTGGTGGGCTTGGGCAGCCCCTATGGCTCTTGGCCTGGTTTGACTTATCTCATCCTTTCTCATCACTGAGTCTGATTTTCCTTTTTACTTGATCTGCCTCTTTCCGCCCTTGGCGATTTGGCTTTTTCATTTCAATCTAATTAGAACTCCCTGCCAGGAGAAGGCAATGCAGGGCGTTCTCACCGCAGTGCTTTGGGAATTAGTCACTCGGTGCCCATTGTCGTTAATGGGAATTTGGCGCCAAGGCCATTTATCCTGGTGTCTTCAATCAATACAGTTAAAAATCTGTGGATTCTAAAATGTCAATACCCGGCCTGAAATATGGAGGGCCAGCAACATTTTATCTCGTTAATTTATAGTTCTGACGGGCTGTTGGCTTATAAGACAACCATGAATCAACACCTAAATAAAATCCACTCACAGATTCATTATTTTTGGTGCTCCCGCTTCAGTCTGTAATCTTCCTAACAAAACGTCTTTAGTGCATAAGGCTGAGGTGGCCTCAGGGAACCCTGGCCGACTCCACCAGGGCCCGAGTGTCACCTGGCTTATGAGTCAGCTGTCCTGCACGCCAAATCGGCCAGTCTCCTCAGCATCCCCCCGAAGACCTCGAAGACCTCATTCAGTTCAGTTCTGCTGGCACTGGTCTCTTGCAGCTTCCAGCCCCTCAGGCAGTTGCCCCCAGCCTGGCTGTTAAGGCCTCAGGGGAATGCAGGGCCTCGTACTTTGCATTTGTTGACTGCAAAGGAGATTTTCCTCTCCCTGGAGCCCAAGGGCCCTGGCTGGAGAGGGCACCCTGCCCTCCTTCCTTTGGCCTGGTCAGCTCTCTTGATGTGCATCCAGACATCTGTGCACCTGGTCCCAGGTACCTGATGCCGGAGGCAGCGCAGTGGGATAGAAGGAGCACGGATGGGGTGCAGGTGTGTTCTTCCACTTACCTGAGCTGGGTATCCCCGGGGAAAGTTCTTTCACCTCCGTTTCCGCATCTGTGGAAGGGGGTAACAGGACCTGTCTGGTGGTGGGGTGGTTGAGGGGAATAGCTGAGATAATGTTTGTGGGTGCTTTACAGAATGCCTGGCCCAAGGTAGGCACTCAGCAAAAGATGTCCCTTCCCTTCCTCCATCACTGCCCCATGAGACCCTTCAGATGGTGGGAAAGAATGACCTTGTTCCTGCTGAGTGTCCAGAGAACCCCAGTTGCTGGGCCATTTCCTCATATAGAGTGGCTTTGGTGGCTCGGCTTCAAAAGCCCCAGTCTGATGATCCCCCAGCCGGCTTACTAGTGTGGCCCTTGGTCCACTGTGTTGGTCTGGGGGGCAGGCTGGGAAGAAAACAGGCCTTCCTGGGTTCTCCCAGCTTCTCCTCCATGTTTTGCTTCTCCATGACAAAATAGTACTGGTGGTAGGCTAGCCGCTTCCTCCTGGTGATGGGATGGCAGCTGCCCTTTATTTTGGGTGGGCATGCAGACCTCCCACAGCCCAGCCTGACCCTCTCTACAGAGCTCCAGGCACCCAGTGCTGGAGAAGGTCCATGGCCTTCTTTACTCAGATACCCACTGCCCGCAGCCTTGCCATCCCCAGCCCCTGGTTATCTCCTCCTGCTCTGGGGGTCCCTGTGTCTTTCAGGGGTGGGTTATGGGGCATGAAAATGAGCAGCCAGCTGGGACTGGACCCATACATGACCCTTTCTCTTGTTTTCCAAGAAGTGTGTTCTGGTCATCGTGATTGGGGCCCCCATCACAGAAGCACTCTAGGAAAGGGGAATATCCCGTTGGCTGAGTGTGCCCGTGGGCCAGGCCCTGGGTGATGTAGCCCCGGTTCCTAGCACTCTGCTTGGCCTGTATCAAGCTGCGATGAATAAAGAGATGTTAGTCCCCTTGCTTATTATGTATTTAGTCCTTACTCTAACCTGTGAAGACAGTGTTTTTATCCCCATTTCATTGACCTAGACACTGAGGCCAGGAACATTCAGGGACTTGCTTGAGGCCTCACAGCCAGCAGTAACAGAGCTGGGATCCACCTCTGGCCTGTGTGACTGGCAGAGGGTGCCACGTCTGTTTCCTTGCCATGGACGAACTGTTTGCTTAAGGGAGCCTGCTTGGCTCTCCCCTGGGTAGCTGGCTCGCCACCTATGGAGGATAACTTAGGGTCTCCAGGAGGAAGGCGACAGAGATGGATCTTGACTGGGCCTTCTGAAGGAGGCTTCTCTGGCTGTTGACAGCCACCGCTGCAGTGGGAGAAATGTTAGCCCTGAAAATTTGAGTACCCTTGGCATAGGAAGGGTGAGAAGCATCCAAATTCAAACTCTGCTGAAGAGGACCAGGAGCTCATGGCTTTAGAGAAGAGGCTGCAGATGGGGCTCCTTTTGGGCTAAGTGGTGCCACCCACCAGGTCTTGGAGGAGGTGCCTGCAGAGAGGCCTGGGCGTCTCCGTTCTTCGGCTTTGAGCACCATGACTGAGTGTCCCCCCAGTACAGCTCAGGGGGACTCAGTTAGGCATCCTTCAGGTGCCTGTGGAGGCAGGAGGGCAGACACCCAGCTACATCATGAGCCCCCAGCCAGCGGGCACACGTGCAGCTCCTGGTGGTACTGGCACGTTTTGTGTTGTCAGTCCTTTGGGCTCAGGGGTTTTGCCACTGGACCTAGATACGGAGTCTCTGAGGGGCTCCGGAGCCCAGTGAGGTCTGAGCTGACATTGGTCCTGGTGCTGCCCTTCCAGGGCCTTCTTGTCCAGAGCAGCTGCCCACACTCCCTCCCGCTGATGCAGGCGCCCCCCCCCCCCAACCCTCGCTGACTCCTCTGCTTTTCCCTTGTCCTCAACCACCCCTCTTTCTTCTAAGCTCATTCCTTCACTGATGCCCCGTTCCTGGCCCACTTTTAAACGAGCTTCTTCTCAGGGCTGTGCCCTCTTCAGCCCTGGGCACCCCGCCCCATTCCCATGCACACCCTTTCCTTTCACTCTGAAGAGTTTTTCTCTCCAGTCTCAGCCTTGTTTCCTCCCCTCTTTCCATAGCTTTGGGGTGAGAAGCCGGCCCTAGTTACGGATATTAAATCCCCTGTTATTCAACGTCAGTGAAACACCCCGCCAGCCCGTGTCTCACACTTTGGGAGGTGCCTGCAGGTCCTGCCGCGTGTCCGTACACACCCGTGCCGTCACCCTCTGGGTGGATAAAAGGCGGGTTTTCCTCGATGGTGCTAGTTCCCTGGCTACCATCACGGCCCGGGCAGCATGTCGGCTCTGCGCATGCTCAGTGGCAGCTGTGCGGCCGTGTGGCTGTCCCTGCGGGTCAGGCAGCCCCTGGGGACTGACCGGAGCCCAACCGGAGCCTGAACACAGGAGCCTGCGGGGCCCCAGAAAGCCAACTTGAGGCAAAACTTTTGGACACACCTTGTTTGCAAGTTGAGAACTCTTTTTTTTTTTTTTTTAATTTTTAGAAAATTCAGTCTTGTCCAGATAATTGAGAGCAGTGGGCGGACTTGAAGTAAAAGAGAGCTCACTGCCACGGCTGCTGTTTCTTTGCTGCTGCCGCCGGGCAGCCGCCGTCTGCAGGCCTGTCATCGGTCTGGGGCCTGCGGCTGCCGGGCCTCTTTCTGATTCAGGACAGCTTCTTCAGCTACACTTCATTCTGCTGGTTTGCGGATTGGAGAGGCCCGCTGGGCTGACCTGGAGACCCCCACTCGTCCACGGGGGACCTGCAGACACAGGCCCGTCTGCCTCTCACCCGGACCCTTCCCAGGACTCCGCCAGGCATGCCGAGACGACCCTTGTTTCTGATTCATAGAGTTTGATTTGAAAGTTAGTAAGCTCCTTTTCTTGTTAACTTTGAGTCAGGATGGTTAGATTTACAGCTGGCCAAGTACTTCCCAGAGGATGAGTGTAACGATATTGATTTTAGCGAAATGAGTCATATGTCGCCTGCCTGGGAACACAAGCTCAATCACCACGAGCCGACAGCATCAGCTTTCCCTTGTCAACGTCTCCCCTACATGTTCGTCTGTGGATGTGAACAAAGAGCTAAGGAGAAGGAAAGGTCACGGATAGCTTGCAGGCAGGCGAGGAAGGGTGCAGAGAGCAGGACTCTGGGGTTAGACAGGTCTTGCCTCTCTCCCAGCATGGCTGACTTGTGTGGCCCTGGACGAGGCCTCACCTCCCTGAGCTTGCTTGCTTGCTTTCTTTTTTTTTTTTCTCCCTGAGCTTTCATTTCTCCTGCTGTAAAATGGGCTAATTACACCTACCACAGAGGGTTGTGGCATGACACGTGCAAGCCGCACACAAGCCTGGAGGTAACAGGTGCCATCTCCCTGCAGAGGAGGGCATGAACTTCCCCTCTCTTTCTTGGGGACCCATACTTGGCTTTCATCTGACCTGGATCAAATGTCTGTTGTGTGCAAGGAACTAGGCTGGGGGCCAGACATGCTGAGTGGAAGAGGAGGACCCTTTGGGGACCCAGAGCCTTGCATACGAAAAGAGTTCCCCAAGGTAGGCGTTAGGGTGGACAGGCAGTGTTGCCCCAGCCACGTGGGTGGTCACCTGGGTCTCCAGCTGAGAAATGAAGGGGGCAACTCTGAGGAATTTCCTGGCTAGTGTTACCAGCTGCCTTATCTTAGCATCATTGGTGATGGAAGCATGGGTAGTTTTAATAGTGTCAAGAGAACAAATTAAGTTTCTGCAATCTGTTTTAAACATATTTTTGCTCTAATGACGATTTATAGTTTATTTGTATCATTATTGATTCAAGGAGGAAAAGAAGTGATTTTTCCTAACTCCAAGAGGATCTGAACAGTTCTTGTACTGGTTGAGTTCATTATAACCAGATCAATAAAGCCAGTGTTAGTGGATTAAATATTTAAAAACTCAGTTTCCTATAAGCAGCATACAGTGAATAAATAGAACTTTCTATAACAAACCTGTAAACAAGCAAAGATAGTCTCAGGGTTAAAGGTTACGTAGCAACTAGCCATTGTGCTTAAAGTAGCATCGCCAGAGGACGTGATAAACAAGGTACTTGATGTATGAGAAGGTAGAGTGGGAACAAATCTGACGAGAAAGGACCTTCACCTTCAGCGTGGCTAGTGTTCACGTTGGAGATAGTCTCCGATAAATATCTCCAGCCTTTGTCCATGTCTCTTCAACAAAATGAAAGGCTAGCCCAGGGCATTGTGTTCTCATAGCCTCAAGATAGAAACTCCAGATCATTCCTCTCTCAAGGTTCCTGCTGTTAAAAACTTACAGCCTTTGGTTTTAGCTTTTTTCTTTTCTTTCTTTCTTTTTTTTAAATTTTATTTATTCATTTGAGAGAGAGAGAGCACAAACAGAGGGAGAGGCAGAGGGAGAGGGAGAAGCAGGCTCCCCGCTGAGCTGGGAGCCGGATGTGGGGCTCGATCCCAGGACTTGATATCATGACCTGAGCCGAAGGCAGATGCTTAACCATCTCAGCCACCCAGGAGCCCCCTGGTTTTAGCTTTTAATTTAAGCAAGGATGAATTCAGTAATTTGGGGTTTAATTTTTTTCAAATAGTCAAAGGCTCCCTTTTGTTGTTTGCTCTTTGCCATGTCCTCCAGAACACTTTATGTTATATGTAGTATGTATGTTGTGTGTCACCCTCCGGACAGCCTTGTGGGGCCCTGGACACACCACAGTGAGGGACCTGCCCAAGGGACCTTTCCAGGGTCCCTCCTCTGGAAGTGACGGGGCTGGGATGGCACCTGGGTCTGTGGCTTTCAGCCCCTCTGAGACTGCGCCACCTCCTGTTCCAAGCACAGTGCTGGACAGTGGTGGCTGGGGTCCTGATTTCTGAGCCACAGTATTGTGCTCGACCTCCTTCCCTTCGTGTTTCCCATTATGTATCTGGAAGCTTATTAGAAATTTTAAAATCTTTTAGTTTCGGACCCTTTTAACAAACAAATACAGCAAAGACCTAGTTCTTATAAACAAAACTAGGAGGAAAGACATAAAGCTTGTCTTCTAAGAAGAACATTTTAGTACTTAAGAGACATAGATTCTCTTCTCAATCTCTTTAGGAGGTTGAAGAATAACACGCAGAAATACATGGGTTTTTTTTTAGCAGAAAAAGCTCAGTCCTCATCTTTTAGCAACTCATCTTTCGCTTTCCTCCCATCTTTTCCCCATTGTTGGCAAGACTGTATCACTGCACTTTTTGAAAAAATATGGCTAATTCATTGCCATTTCTGAAATAAGCATATGGTTATATGCCATGGTCCAAGAAACAAGGAACATTTTTCTCTAGGCAGATCATTTGTTCTTCCTTTTGGGCTTAAGGACTGGCAGTGAATCTGAATGAGCAAGAGGTCAGCAGTGGGCACAGTTGCCTCCGTCAGGAGGACAGATTTCGGGCCTGCTGGGGCCTTCTCGGTGGTGTGGGGGCCACAGTGGCATCTATGTGCCCCTTTTCCATCTGGGGGACATAATGGTCGTGCCTTCCCTCATCCCATGGATGGATCCCCTAGCTGCTTGGCTGGAGCAGGCGTCCTGGGCCTGAGCTGGAGTCTGATGCCCATCCTGAGGTCCCCACAAGTGCTGCTCCGTGTCCTGGCCCGGATGTGTGGAGACCGCGGTGGGCATCCCTCTGCCCCATCCTCCCTAGGAGGGGGCATCTGTTAACTGGGCACATCATGGGTGGTTTCTGACCACCAACTGTAGCCTGAACAAGTTTCAGGATAGAAGAGGAAGCTCAAGTAATACCAGGTTTCCAGTTAAGTTAATTCCTAAGGAGGGGAGTTTTTGTTTGTTAGAGAGTTGCTTGTCTATTGACCTAATGAGAGAGACACATAGGCCCCAGACTAAGTCTGTTCATTTTTCCGATGCCTTTTCGGAAGAATTCTTTATCTATTAAAAAAAAGCACTATGACAACAATATTAGTATAATTTAAGAAGTTATCTCACTACCCGTAGAACAATTCACTTCACGTTGGTGAATTTTTTCCCAGTCTCTATCCATACCAATCCCTACTTAATTCTTCTATAATTCAAGAATAGGCATCAGGTACTGTCCGTCTTGCCAAAGAGCACTGTCTGTGATTCCAGTTTTAAACAGCTTTTCAACATTCCACCAGGCAGACACCCATATTTGCCTTAACTGCCCTCCTTGGGTTGGACAGTGTTGTTTATAGTCCCTTCACCATCACGGGTGATAGGACCCGAGGTGGCCAGCTCTTGACACCATTGCAGTGACATAGGATGACCATGAAAATCTTTGTGCACTGCGTATTTCAACAACAGGGGCTTGTTGAGCTTAAAGAAGTGTAGAATCTTCATTTACAAAACCGCAGGTGTTCCCCAAATTTTCTCTGATGATAAGTAACTGCAAATTGTGGGACCTTGGAAGATGTTAGAAAAAAAATCACAATCATCCATCATGGGAAAGGTGACACTTTAATAAAGACAAGAGAGTAACTGCTCTCCAAGAAGTTTGTACTATGGGAAGAACGTTTTGAAAATAGATGTTTTTGTTTCCATCATTCTGTAGGTTTTGTTGCCAAAAAGTACGTGAATGTGTCACCTATTAAAAACGCTAATATCTGCACTCTTAACTTGGGAGCAGTTTTTCTCGTCTGCTCTAAAATCCTTTAAATGAAAATTTTGGTGGGTTTTGAATTTGGTTGTTAAAAATGTGAGAATGCAGTAATACCCTCTGATTAGTCGCAGGAACCATTCTTTGACCTGAGGGGAAACGGAGCTTTCCTAGTAAAATGTTCACACATTCCTTTGGATCAGTGGCAGATGGGAGTAGACAGCATCTCCCTTGATCCCGGCGGTGAATGTCTTCTGTCCAGGTCTGTGCATCTCTGGGAGAAGTCTTTGCTAGCTCTGACAGGCTTCGATGGGTAAACAGAAGCTGTAACTGGGCTACTTTCAAATCACTGAGTCACAGAAAGTTCCCTACATTTGGAAAAAAAGCGGAAGTGGAGCCAGTTCGGTAGCTCTCACTAAAAATGTTGTTAACTCATTTGGTTTAATGATTTCAAAGGGCTTTGTTGATGCATTTAGTAAATGGCATGTTAAAATATACTTGAAAATACTGGTTATTTTGTCCTTGTCTCATCCTTTAGAATGGTTTATTTTTGGTGTTTTAATGCTCATAATTTATTGGCATGGTAGCACACTGTGTACTTACAAACACACATCTCGGAGATACGTGCTTAAGGGCTTTTCCTTGATGGGGCATGCTGTCAGAAGAGTGCGGAGACCACGGATCTAGGCAAATTGGATTTATAAAGGCTCCTGCTGTAACTTGAGAGTACTAGTCGATGACTTTCATTTCCTTACCTGGTGAGCTGGTAGAGCACTGTGTGGGGGTCCTGAACACAAAGCAGGGCAGCTGGGAGTGCTTTCTGAAATGAATGAGCAAACACGGTTTCTGGGTTCCTAGAAGAGGAAGCGGTGCTTGAGATCTTGGTGTCACATTGGTCTCCTTCTTGGGCACCGGCTTCTTGTGTCCCTAACTGCCCACTGCCTCTCCAGCGGAGGAGTTTCTGTGAGCCAAGCGCAGTCAGGGTGGTCCCTCTTGGGCTGTGGGAGCCCTTGCTGACATCTCTGAGGGATGCCACCTTCAAGTTCCTGGTGGGTGTGGTGCAAAGCAGGTACCATGCCTGGGATGTGTGGAATGGCCTGGCCCCTGGGGGTATGTTCAGAGGCAGCACTGAGACTGCTGGTGGTGAGAATGGCTTCCAAGGCCAGTCTGGTTTTTGGATGCATTTTCAGTGGTGTTGAATTGAACACATGAGAACTATAGCCAGTGCTCTGGGATATAAGGTGGCACCACATACAGGAAGGGAGGACGGGCTTTGTAACCCCACAGACCTGAGCTCAGGGTCAGAGATCTGTTCCCCACATTCCCTGAGTTCAACCTATTTATATAGCTTACCTCTAAAAGATCCCAGTGGCAAAACAGACATTTTCCACACTGTATGTGTACATGTACACACACATTTGCAGGTGCACGAGCGCCTGACCGCAGTTTCATGACAGATAGGTAAAGGACAAGGACTGTCTTGAATCCTGAGACCCCCAGTTGGCCACACCATCTGTCCATGCTGGCACTCAGGCCCCCGTGGTGTCATGTTCTCATTTGTTGCCCAGAGTATCATGTCACCCCTACCTGCCATACCCTGTAGCAAGCCATTCATGGGTTGTTGTACGGTCATGATTGTAAGATGGCTGATCCTAAAAAGACCAGTTTGGAGCATCCTGCGTTTTTGTTTTTAGACTCCTAGGTAAATAATCTCCGTACTAATCGTGCAGCTTTGGTAATGTTACTTAATCTCCCCAAGCCTTGGCTTTTTCCAGTTGTGGAGCAGGTGTAGGGCATTGTGTGGTTTAGATGAGTTGAATCGCAGTATTTATAGAACACAAGAAAGGTGGCGGTGTTCATGGGTCCGGCCATTAGCTTAGCTCTAGGGGAGTTCAGCTAATCAAGGGTGGGGGGGGCTGGCTAGCTCGTGAGGCAGAAGGTGCTGCTGCCCCTGTTGTGCTTCCAGGAAGTCTCGTGGCCCCCTCGGGCCCAGATGGGCTGCATCTGCCTATAGCTCTGCACTAGATGGCATCTGAGTTTTAAGGTATATATTTTGTGATCTGAGTATTTTTTAACTCATTCTTCTCTGTTTGGTGTTGCAGGAACCCAGCTCTTCAGTGGTCAGAGTGACTTCAGGATCACTACCTTGAAATTTCATCCAAAAGACCACAGCCTTTTTGTGTGTGGAGGCTTCCACCCTGAAGTCAAAGCTTGGGATATAAGGACCGGCAAGGTGATGCCCATCTTCCTCCTGCGGCCTCTCCACAGGGGAGCTTGCCGCGGCGGTGTGAATGCTTGGGGGTGGGCCAGCATCTAGGTGCAGGACCCTGGAGATGGGGTAATTACCATTCATGTTTCATCCGTGGTCAGTGTAATGTGCAGTTGTTTTTAAAGAACATTCTTGAGTTGTTAGAATATTGAAACATCAGAGGTGTGATTCTATGTAGCCTGTTACTGAACGCATTTACTGAGCATCTACTGTATGCAAATGTTTCCAGATGGTATAGAATGAATTGGCTTTTGGGTTACTCAAGGGAATAATGTGTGGATGCAGATAACTGGTGTGGAGAGGCACTGTATGTGTATGTGTGTGTGCGTGCGTGCGTGTACGTGTGTGTGCATTCACATGTGTGCGTTCCTGTGTGTGTGCATGTATGTGTGCATGCATGCATTCATGTGTGTGCGTTCATGTGCACGCATGTGTGTATGCGTGCATGTGTGTGAGGGAGAAAGAGAGATTTGTGGGGGAGTGAGGGAAAGGCGACCAGCATTCAGGGGGTGAGCACTTTCAGCTTGATGTGAGGAAGGCTTCTTAGAGACCACGTTCCTTCTGGAGCTAAGAGGCTGGTCATGATCAGTCCCACAGAGAAGTGGTTTCCACCCCAGCCAACACCCCGTCCCCCTTCGCCAAGGCGCTGCTCTTGTTACCTTCACCCATGTAATAAATGGCAGCTCCACCCGTCTAGGTGTTCAGGCCAGAACCATCAGAATCATCCCTGTCTCTGCTCTTCCTCTCACCCCCATATCCAGACCATGAGCAAATCCTGTGGTAACTCTGGTTGAAGCTGCCATTGACTCTCGCTGGAATAATTGCAGTAGTTTCCAGTGTGGTATCTCTCTTTCCCTGCTCCTTACAGTTTGTTCTCAACACAGCAGCCAGAGTGATCTGTCACAGTGCAAGTCAGATGTACCTCTCCCCTGGTCAGAACCTCCAGGCTCTGATTTCGCTCCCAGTAAAGGCCAGTGTCCCCACAGTGGCCTACAAGGCCTACATGATCTTCCCTCATTGCCTTCTCACCGCCAGCATCCTTGCCTTTCCTAAAACACATCAGCACATTCCTGCCTCAGGGCCTTTGCACCTGCTGCACCTACCACCTGGAATGCTCTTTTCCCATTTTCTCTGTAGAGGCTCCCTCCCTCTCTCCTACAGGGTTCTGTTCAAATGCCACCTCTCCAATAAGGCATTCTCTGACTTCTCTGACCACCTTGATGCTCACCCCCTGGCATTCATTAGTCCCCTTTGCTACCTCACTGTTCTCCCTATCATTTATCATCACCTGGTGTATGTGGATTTTATGTTTATTTATTTGTCTGTCTGCCTTCACTTGAACATAAGCTCTGCCAGAGGAGGGATTTTTGTCTGTTTTGTTTGCTGTTGACTTCTAGCTCCTAGAATCATGCCTGGAAAAGAGTAGGTACTCAGCAAGCCTTGGTTGACTGAGTGAGGGAATAAAGGAGGAAGGCAGCCATGCAGAATGTGTATGTAGAGAAGGTAGGAGTATGAAATGTGTATGGGGACCAGTGACCGACTTGACCTGGCAGGGCGTGGGCTCCAGGCAAGGAGACTGGCCCTGGGCAGAGAGGCGCTCAGTCATGTGAGTCTTGGTTTGGGTGAGCAGTGAGAAGCCAGGGCTTGAGGACGATGGGTTCATGGAGGAGTAATGAGGAAGAGCCAAGGCCAGGCTGCCTCTAGGGGTGCTCCATGACTTTAGGATGATTTAATTTTCAAGATCTGAGAAGCACTGCCCTGATCTAAAGGAGGCACCCGGCCAGGGTAGTTTATAATAAAGCCCATGTTAAGCTTAACTTTGAAAGAAGAAGGTACAGACTGTCAGAGTATCCTCCTGCATTTGGGATTCAGGATATTCTGAGGTCCCACCCTGAAGGGCTCCAGCCTGCTGCAGGACCAAAAGGTTCTTCCTTGAAGGCTTCCTCTCCAGGTCTGCCTCCTGCCCCACCTTGGACTTCCCAGATTTGAAGGTTCAGTTAGCCACTGCAGGAAGGAGCTTTCCCAACAGGCTGTTGGAAGGGGCTGCTGGTGTTTTGAGAACCTAAGAACAGAAACAGTGTCTTTAAAAGAAAATGTAAAGTTTTGTCTGTAGGTATCTTGTGGGAAAATTAAAGCACAGAGAGATGTACTCTTTAAAAAATCTCGTATTTTTCTTTCATAAACTTCTTTTTACAAAAATATTTGGAAAAGAGAGAAAAGTTACCCGTAAAGAAGTGGATACAGTGGAATTAAAACAACAACAACAACAACAACACTGGAACACTTATATTTGGGCTGCATGTGTTGGAAACTCTTAGTCATGCTGTTTGAAGAGGGACCTTTGATTACCCAGCCCCTGCTGACGGCCATGTCCCTTAAAGGTGTGCTTACTGTTTTTAGCCTCAAAGACCAAACACGTAAGAGATTACTCACCAAGGACGCCATCTGATTTAAGAGTTTGTTAAAAATATTGGAGGGCACCTGGGTGGCTCAGTTGGTTAAGCGACTGCCTTCGGCTCAGGTCATGATCCTGGAGTCCCGGGATCGAGTCCCGCATCAGGCTCCCTGCTCGGCAGGGAGTCTGCTTCTCCCTCTGACCCTCCCCCCTCTCATGTACTCACTCTCTCTCATTCTCTCTCTCTCAAATAAATAAATAAAATCTTAAAAAAAAAATATTGGATTTTCTCCTAGGGCTGACACCATCTGACAAGCTCTGAAAATGCTGGGGAGAAGCAATTAGAAGCAGATGTTGCTGTGACTGGCATTGGCATGTTTGCGAGTCTCTCCCAAGCTAATAATGTGGGTAAAGGGATCTGTGCAATGTTTGTTTTTACTTCCTTTTTACCAGCAATCCAACAGCCTCTCCTCCCCGTCTGGGTCACAGGGCTAGGTCCATTTTGTATCAGCAGGCTCAGAGAGAGCCTCTCTCTCCTGCTTCAGTTATGTTTCCTCTGACAGGTGTTGCCTGAGTGTCTCAAGTGGGCGCAGCCAGAGGACCAGAGAGGAAAGGCACAGGCTCCCTGATCTTCTGGCTCCCACCTGGGGTGGCTCACTTTTGAGCCTGGTGGGCTGCCAGGGTGCATGGCGCTGTCCCAGGTGCTGAACTCTCCAGCTCTCTCCTCTGTGGTTGAACATCTGGGGCCCAGCAGCTTGGCTTTTTTGGATTGCCCTCAGAGACAGTGGTGAAAACTGCAGGTGGAGGCAGGAGGGACACAGACTTTAGATTAAAATCAAAACCAGCTTCCCCTTTTAAATACGACAGGAGGGACTGTTTTATTGTAAAAGTAGTATGTGATCACATGAAAAATTGAAAGATAGAGGGGAAGTAAAGAGAAGGGGTAGTGGAGCCAGCCAAAGGTAGACATTCGTAACATTGTAGTATTTTTCTTTCTTTGTTCTTTTTCCCTGTGTGTGTGTGTGTGTGTGTTTTAAATGTGTGTGTCTTTTTAAAAACATTGTTTGGTCTTATTTTTATTTTTATTTTTTTTTTAAAGATTTTACTTATTTATTCATGAGAGACACAGAGAGAGAGGCAGAGGGAGAAGCAGGCTCCCAAGGAGCAGGGAGCCCAATGTGGGACTTGATCCCAGGACTCTGGGATCATGACCTGAGCCGAAGGCAGACGCTTAACCATCTGAGCCACCCAGGCGCCCTGGTCTTATTTTTATACATAATTTTATATTTTGCTTTTCACATAGCACTGTAATGTAAGGGTTTTCCTTGTTATCACAAACTCTTGAAGAATTTTCAATCCATCCCTTTGATGCAGAGTGCTTAGCTGACTTGCTTCTTGCCTTATCCCTGGTGCTCAGAGCAGAATCTGACATAAACCAGCACTTGATAAATACGGATCGAATGAGTCGTTTTCCAACAGTTTAACTTATTAAACCATTTCCCTAGGTTGGACATTGAAGATAGTTCCTTTTTTCTTTATTTTTTTTTTCCTTTTGCCACTTAAATAGATGTGAAGGTGGAGATCAGGGTCAGCAAACTACAGCCCAGGGCTAAATCTGGCTTCTGTTTGCTTTTGTAAAGTTTTATTGGAAGACAGCCACATGCACTCATTCGTGTATCATCTGGAGCTGCTTTCACACCACAGTGGCAGTGCTGAGTAGTTATGACAGAGACCACATGGGCTGCCGAACCTGGCTGGGCCCTGCTGTGGCTAGGTCTGGCTGTGATATCTGTCATTCTATTGACTATGGAGACTCAGCCTTCCAATCTGGCTGACAAGGTGGGTGCCCTTGTGCTCACTGTATTAGAGGCCTCCTTACAGAGAACTTGTGCTCAGAGAATGTCTTTTCCAGAGAACTGTGTTCTTCAGTCAAGTTTCTCTCTGTCGTTATAATCTCCAAACAGACTACCCAGTTCTGTAAGACACACATCTGTGCATCTAGTGCTCTCCATATTTGGTTTACTTCCTTAATCTTGGGTCCCAGAACTCAAATCACTGGGTCACTGTGAACAGCATTTTGAAGGCAAGGGGTAGGTTTCCAAGGACAGAGCTGAGGCATGCTGTTCTGGGATACAACCCATCACCGGAGCTCAACTGCAGGGCCAGACAACCTCTCACTGCCTTCTGAGAGAATGGAGTCTGAAGAGTAGTTGGAACAGATAACTTTTAAGCTACTTTCCAGTCATATGATTTTATGACCCTTAAGCTGAGCCAAATGATGAATGTTGGGACTCTGGACTTTCCGAGGCCAGCCCAGTTCATTAGAGCAAGTGGGCTGTTTGGCTTCCCTCTCTTCTTTTCTTGGCCAGTCTCTCTCTGCCTCAGGTTTGAATATCGAAGCACATCTCTCGTCACTACAAAGTGCCTTGATTTCCTTCCCAGCAGGTCAGCAGTATGTGTTCTGTGTGAGTCGGCTGAGCACGCAGGCTCGAGCTGGTGTAACACCAGTGGGATCTCTGACTTCTTCCTCCCAGCAGTGTGCTTGAACATGGGTGTGGCCTGGAGTCCAGGGGACCTGTGGGCTGCTCTTCATGTCACTGTGGGGTCCCTCTCTCCAGAAGCCCCTCCCAGCTTCCAGTGCTGCTGCCTGAGCTACAGGAGACCTGGGCTCACAGCCTCCTCGTAGCACGCATGCAGCTGGGTGATTGTAGGCAAACCCCTCAGACTGCAGTCTCTCTCAGCCGTGGTTTCTCCATGGGTATGGCCAGAGGGCAGGAGAAGGCCATCCATAAAGCATGGCTTTGCACATTACCCGTGTGCTGGCGAGCGCCTGGGGCTCTTGTTAGGATGCAGATTCTGTGTCAGCCGTCTGCGGTGAGGATGACGTCTTAGTCTGTTGGGGCTGCTAGAACAAAGTACCATAGGGGCTTAAACAGCAGACATTTATTTTGCAAAGTTCTGGAGGCTGGGAGCCCGAGATCAGGGTGCCAGCCTGGTTGGGTTCTGGTGAGGACTCTCCTCCTGGCTTGCAGAGGGCTCCTTGCTTGCTGTGTCCTCACATAATGGAGGGAGAGAGCTCCAATCTTTTCATTCCCTTAGAAGGACACCAGTCCCATCATGGGGGCCACACCCTCATGACCTCATCTAAACCTTATCATCTTCCAAAGGCCTCTCCTCCCGATACCATCACATTGAGGATTAGGGCTTCAACATATAGATTTGGAGGGACACATCCAGTCCATTGCAGATGAGGTCTTGCATTTTTAACAAGCTCCCAGGAGATGCAGAGGCAAATGGTCCATGGACCACACTTTGAGAAGCTGGGGCCCAGAGGGCCTCTGAACATAGAGGTTACTTGCTTCTGTCATGTAAGCTCCCTTGGCTTTCATCCTTGATTGGTCTGCACTGTCTGTGGCCTATTTCAGTGATAGCTCCTTGCCTTCTTACTTGACTGTGAGTTCCTTCAGCTGACAGGTATTTATGGCTGCCCGTGGGGGGCTGAGTTGAGTCATGCCTGTGCCCCAGCATCTCTCACAGGGCCTGAACCAGACAGGTGCTCATGGAGTAACCTGGGTCTGCTATCCCTCTGATCATGATGGAGCTCTGAAGCAGCACCCATCCCCCCCACCCCCCAGCTTGGGGGCAGCGGCTACTCTGGGATCTGTACAGACGGAGTGGCCCTCCAACAAGTGGGATATAAAGGCTAGCTGCAGTTCAGCTGCAACTGGTCACTCGGGAAGTGAGGACAGAGGCAGAGGACTTGGGTGATCCTGCATCAGATGAGGTGTGTTGTTATGGTCCTGACAGTGTGGTGGTTGGCCAGCTCTGAGCTCTCATGCTCCCTGGTGTTTGGTAAATGACAGTAACTGGCCTCATTTATCTCCAGCCTCATATGTCCCTGGCTCTGAGCGCAGCAGGGACTGGGGGTTGTAGAGCCACAGAGATATAAGAGGGTCCCAGCTCTCCAGGGCCTGCCAGCACTGTGGGGAGTGCTCAGGGTAGTTACTTTGCAGTTACTTTAAAGTTCACTTTAAGATGACTATGTAGTTTGAGCCAAGTTAACATAGGTTTTAAATTCACCCTTGTATCATGAATCAAATCATAATGCACAATTAGTGAATCACCCTTTTTGTAAGGTTAAATTATGGAACCCCAACCTCAGCAAATTACCTCTCAGTTGAGCAGGATTGAGCATTGGAAATTAGAAAAGCCCTGGCAAATCTAGGACATGTGGCTCCTGACCTGGGATCTTGGCTTCTGCCCTGGTTCCTCTTCCCTTCTGTGGGCAGAGCTGGGGCTCTGCTTGGCTCCCAAGAGAGTTGCATTCAGACCCCTGTTTGGGCCTCCAGAACACTGGCCCCCACCGGTTCTAGGCTAAATTCTCATTATAACGTGGCTCTGACAGGTCACCTCACTTTTGCTCTAGTATTGGTTTGACATGAATCATCAATATTTCATGCCTGTTCTACATCTTTTTCTTTCTCTTTTTATAAAGCTTGTAAAGGGCTGTCTTGACTTCCAGATTTTGTGTTAGTTTCTTGACCTCCTTTTGGAGCTTTGTCCCAGCCCCTCTGCCAGTGTGTGTCCTGACATGCAGGTGTCAGTGGGGGAGGCTGCTGGCTCTCCCTTCCGACTGCTTGGACCCTTACCTTGGCCTCTTATCACAGCCTCTCCCTCGTGTGTGTAGTTTCCCAGCAGAACGGAAACTCCCCGAGGACGGCGATTTAGCTTCATTTGCTGCTCTATTCCTAGCACCTAGCAAAGTGTTGACCTGATAGTAGGCCCTGGGTGGGAAGGTGGGGGGTACTAGTGCATGAATGACTAACAGCCCTGATCAAGACCAAGTTTTAAAAATCCCATCTAGTGAGCCCATCCAGGAAGCAGAAGCTGAGCCACCATTCATTAATTTGCTCATTTGTCGCTTCTGCCGTGGGCATCCTTCCCTTGAGTGGGAATGCTTTGAGCCACCTAAGCAGCCAGGGGCTGCTGACCTGGCCTGATGCAGTGGCCAGAAGCACCTTGAGAGCGTCAGCGAACATGGTTGGCCCAGCCCCCACCCTGTGCAGAGGCAGCCAGGGCATGAGGTTCGGAAACTCTCCTGGTGATTCTAATGTTGAGGCAGAGCTGTGAACCACAGCCCTGGGGGCCACGGTCTGGGGGCTTGGGTGAGCATCCCGAGTGGCATTTTGTAGGGTTTCTGCCCTGGAATGTGCACTCCCGTGATGGCAGCTGCCTGAGAGACTCCGTGCCATTAGTTCTCGTGTGTTGCAGGCAGGTTGCTTATTTGCCCTAATGAGGTTTTGATTACTTTCCATTTGTCTCTTTCATCAGCTTTATATTAAAAAGACTTTTTATTTGGACTCCTTGTATTTTCTGCAGTTCTAAGTTTTGCCTCAAACCAAACTTTGTGTGCATATGAGAATAGGAGGCTAACAGAGACGAAGAGATGGGGAAGGGCCTGGAGAGCCTGGTGCAGAGAGGAGTGTGGCCACTGTACTCCTTGTGACTTTGGCTGATTCCCGTCCTTTCTGAACTACTGGTGCCCCATCTGTTGAGCAGGAGTGGGGCTGGGGTGCTCTCTGGCCACTGTCAGCAGTTGGTACTGATCCCTGCCACCTGCCGGCCCCTATACTGAGCACTCTCTGTGTGACAGCTCAGCCAGTGCACAGCAGTCTGGGGCAGCTGTTTCCCCATTCCACTGGCAGGGCATCCAGGTTCGGGAGGGTTCAGTTCAGCATTCAGCTAGCATGTGTGGCCCGCTGATAGTGGGGTAAGACCTTGAACCAGGTGGCTTGACTCCCACACCCTTGCAGGGCTTCCTGTTCACAGCATGAATGAAACTTGAGTCTTGTGTGTAAGAAAAGCACTTTGTCAGTGAGTGCTGTGTGCTTTGTTCAGATGTTCACTCAGCCTGGCCACATGCAGCTCTGTGCCTGATGTCAGGGCTCTGGTGGGCCTCAGGCCTGAAAACATAGTCCCAGCAGGTCTGTGAGTTGCAGCCTTTCTGCCCCCAAGGTGTAGGCGAGGACGCTGTTCTGAAGGGGGTAGCTGTCGGCACAGGGGCTGGCAGCCGTGTGGGGCGTGGATCTGAACCCAGGGCTTATTCTAAATTTTCCCTCCCCCTAATTGCACATTTCATTTATTGATGTCATAAAAATGCTATGAGCCCCCAGCAGACACCAGGCTTGTGGTGTGACAAAATCCATTTAGTCCTTGCCCTCTAGGAGGAACCAGTCTAGAAGAAGGCACTGTGGAAACCCCCACTGAGGATGTACGTTTCTTTGATGTGTGATGGATCTATCTGCCTCACTGGCTGCCTTCACAGGCAGCTAGGGGGTCCCTGTGTGTCTCCTGGGTCCTCCAAAGTTTTGGGTAGAGCTGGGGGAATGGTTCCCAGAAACCAGAACCTCAGAGACCTGCCGCCCAGTCTGCCCTCTCTCTTCAGTTCCACTCTGTTGCCCTTTCTTGGGGCTGCCAGTCCGACATGTGACTGGAGCTCGGTGGGTGGCAACGGGAGACCCATGAGACTCAGGAGGGATGGCCTGAGACTTTTAACACCCCTTTGATGACTTCTGCCCTTAAAAATGCAATAAGGTATTTCAGAAAATAAAAAGCATTGATTCTGGACCTGTAATGACTATGTAAATATAATATTTATATAATTCTAACCTATGAGTCCTTTATAATGCATTTTGTCACTAAAATAATCTGTGTTACACTGAGCACCTGTTCTTGAGATTTTTGAGATCTTCATATTTTTATTGAAATTGACTCATAATTTGTTTTACTTGAAACCATTTTTTAGTTTGCTGTAACTAATGGCACCAAAGAAATCATGGGTTTGATGCCCTGGCTATTTTTATCTTACTATGCTTTAAGTACTTATTATGTTTTTTGGTAACAGCTTCCTTGGGATGTAGTTCACATACCATACAACCCACTCATTTAAAGTGTACAATTCATTAGTTTTTAGTATATTCATTGGAGTTCTATAGCCATCACCCACAGTCAATTTAGAATGCTTTCATCACCTCAGAAAGAAACCCTGTGCCCTTTAGAGGTCATCTCTCACCCCCTGACCCCTCCCTCTCCTGCACCCCCCGCCCTGCGCAACCACTGCTCTTAGGGTCTCTGTGCATTTGCCCGCTCTGGACATTTTGTATAAACAGAATCCGAAAATGTGGTGGTCTTTTGTGACCAGCTTCTTTTGTTTAGCATCATGTCTTCAGGGGTCATCCATGTTGTCACAGAAGCCAGAATTCCCTTCCTTTTTCATAGCTGAGTATTATTCCATCGTATGCATCCCCACATTGTGTTCACCCATTCCCAAGATGGTGGACATTTGTGGTGTTGCATGTTTGGGCTGTTACGAGTATTGTTATGGACATTCATTTACAAGTTTTTGTGTGTGGACATATGTTTTTGTTTCTCTCGTGTCTGACTGAGGACTGAGATCTCTGGGTCGTGGCGTAGCTCTGCTGGTGACTTTCCGAGAATCTGCCAGACTGTTTCCAAAGTAGTTACACCTTTATTGTCCTTCAGATTCTGTCTTTTATTATTAGATTCTGTCTCTTCTTTCATTCCTCATATTGGCATTTGTGTTTTCTTCTTTTTCCTTTTTTCTTAATCAGTGTAACTAGAGATTTATTGATCATTTCAATGAAACAGTGATTTTCTGTGCTATTTTTCTACTTTCAACTTCATTAATTTCTTAAAAGCAATTCTTTTTTTTTTTTTTTTTAAAGATTTTATTTATTTGTGTGAGAGAGAATGAGAGAGAGCACAATGGGGGGGGTGGTCAGAGGGAGAAGCAGACTCCCTGCCGAGCAGGGAGCCCGATGCGGGACTCGATCCCGGGACTCCAGGATCATGACCTGAGCCGAAGGCAGTCGCTCAACCAACTGAGCCACCCAGGCGCCCTCAACTTCATTAATTTCTGCTCTTATTTTTATTTTCTTCTCCTTGCTTTGGGTTTAATATTCTCTCTCCCTGATTTCTTAAGGTGGCAAATTAGATGACTGATACGAAGTTTTTTTTAATATAATAAGCATTTTAATGCTCCCCGTTTCCCTCTAAGCACGCATCCCACAAATCTCAATACACTGTATTTAATTTCTGTTTGATTCAAATATTTTCTAAGTTTATTTTTACTTCTCTTTGACCTGTGGGGTATTTAGAAGTATATTGTTTAGTTTCCAAATGTGTAAGACTTTCCAGATATCTTTCTGGTATTAATTTCTAGAATAACTGTGTTATGATCAGAGAACATAACTGGCATGAATTCGGTCCTTTGACATTTGTTAAGGTTCATTTATGACCCAGGATACGGTCTGTTTTGTTGTGTTCCATGTGCTCGGGGGAAGAATGTGTATTTTGCTGTTCCTAGGTGGAGAGTTCTGTAAATGACAGCGTGTTCACGTTAGTTGATGGTGTTGTTCAGTTAGTTCTTCTGTCCTTGCTGACTTTTTGTCTCTGTTGTTTCAGTTACGGAGATCGGCCCGAGATCTCGGGCTGCTCCCCGCCAGTATCGTGGGTTTGTGAATTTCTCTTTTCGGTTCTATCTCTTTTTTTGCTTTTCTGCTTTTTGTATTTTGAAGCTGCCACCGGGCTCCACCGGGGGCCTGATCTCAGGCCAAAGCTGTTACAGAAAATAAGGGAAAGAGACGGAAAATAGCAGCTTACGTCTGAGCCGGCCACTTCACGTCCTTACCTCTCTTCTCGTCTCTGTGAGAATCTTCAGGGAGTTGCTTTCTGTATTTTGCCCAGGGTTTCAGTTGTGATCAGTGGGGAGACAGGCTGCAGTGGGCTTACTCTCCATCTTGACCCCACATGGATTTTGAGCCTATTTCTCTCTTGGCCTTGAATTTCCCCTCTTTTACTGACTAGATGCCACCTGTCCTGCAGTCTCCACCACATCTCTTCTCCAGGAGCTGATCCCGAACCCCACTGGTCTGGCCGCCTCCCTCCCTCCCTCAGTCTGGGTTCCAGTTGCCTGTCAGTGTCATTCCCCGACCGGGCTGTGAGCCACGTGAGGGCTGGGGGACACGATGGGCTTGTCCAGCTTGGCAGCCCCAGAACGCCTGTGCGTTGGCACAGGGTCAGTGGTTCAGGCAGTATTTCTTGAGCAAATTACTGTGAATCTGCCACTTAACTCCACTAAGATTTTATGACTTTAGAAAGGTTCGTGTAACCCCAATCCATGCCCCAGCAAATAGATCCTCAGGTATGGGGTGGTGGTGATGGCCGTGCAGTTTTAATAAGCACTGGATCTTCTTTGTGCCCCATCAGTGGACAGACTGTCCTGGCAGCCACAGCCTTGCCAAACTGCCCTGAAGGAAGACTGCCTGGTACTTGTTAGCAGGTCTGGCGTGAAGGCTGAGAAAGGAGGTAAGATGTGCTGAGAGGAGGCCGCTGTGCATCCTGGGATTAGGCTGTGCCGAGTGGTCCACTCATTATGTTGTGTTCAGAGAGGAAAGGCAGGGTGGACGCCCTTTCTCACCTTCTGTGTGCCCTTTCTACATCAAGCAAATTTCTCAGTTTTTAATTATAGTCTTTGACTTAAATGTTTTCTATAAAAAGGTCTGATTATCTGTCTCGCCTCATTCATTTATTCATTGAACATTTGCTGAGCACCTGCCATGTGTAGGACATCTTCTTAATTTACAGGATTCAGAGAAGCTACAGGATACACCTCACGCCCAGCTGTTGGCACCTCAATCCACCTAGTTGCTAGACCAAGCCAGAAACCTCGGTGGCAGCTTTAGGATTGCCCTCCTCCCACCACCTTGACCCCTGTGCTTTCCTCTTCTGGGGCCAACATGTGAGGTTGTGCAGGTTGTTCACTGCACGCAGACTCCTGGCTGAGGAGTGGCTTGGGCTGGAATCCAGCCCATGCTCTGCTGGCCAAGCCATGCCCTGGGTGTGGGGTGGTCTCCACCTAATGGGGTTTCTTTTTCTGATATGCACCAGGGTGCCACATGGGCCAGGGGTGGCCCTGTCCTTTCCCCTCCGTCTGCTGCCCATCCCGATGAAATCCACTCCCTCTCCGTCCCCACAGCCTCACCCCAGGACTGCTCCTCACTCTCTCCTGGGGCCATCAGTGCCACTCACTGCCCACCCTTTACTGTCTTCCACCCTGCAGCAAGTGTCATCTTCTGGCAACGCAAATCGGAATGCATTCCCCTTTTACTTGGAGCTCCTCCTGACCTTGCAGTGCCCACTGGGGCAGGTCCAAGCCTCCTGTGCAGGTGCGGGTGGCTCTGCATCGCCCAGCCTGTCTCCCTCAGCCTGGGTCCCAGCACAGGGCCTGCCCCACGCCCTCCCTGCAGCTGTCAGCTCACAGCACTGGCCTGGGCATGGCGGTGGCGGAAAAGGACTTCACACCTTCCCGGACTGGTATGACTTGTTTGCTAGGAGCTGGTCTCACTCTTGATAAAAAGAGTAGGTAAATTATTTTCCAAAGAAGCTGGAGGAGAGGAATTGATGAAGGAGCAGCCTGAGATCTCGGGCCGAGAGCTGGATCCTGGACTGCAAGGAAGGGGGAAGGGCCGTCTCAGCTGGGGGAGGGTCCATGTGACCTGGAGACACATGTGCGCCCATGCCTTGAGAGCGGAAGGGGGCTCGTTCTCCACACACTCTTTCTGACTGCAAAAGCGACATGTTCTTTGTCGGCTCCTTGGGAGATGGAAAACTGTGATGGGGAGAATCACTCACTCACTCCCAACCCAGCCGCAACCACCGCTGACAGCTGGTCTCCCTCCTTCCGGGGTTTTATGTTCATATTTACATTTTTATGTAATTTTCTCCCAACTTAATATGATAGCATTAGTGTTTCCGATGTTGTTAAAAAGTTTTTGGATGATAAAATTTTTAATAATTACTCAATATACTATAATGTATTTAACCAGTCCTTCATTTATTTATCATACCAGTGTTTCCTTTATTACAGCACTAAGGCAAACATCTCTGTGTGTAAATCCCTAGATGCAGAATGGATTAAGAGATATGCGTGGTTTTAGGTCCTTGGTACCACTGCCCACTCCCTTCCAGGAGGGATTACCTGTTCACCCTGAAGGGTGGGGTTGGGGTGTTAGTTTGTTTGTTTTTAGCATGGGTGCAGCTTATGCATGCTCACCTCCATCCTGAGGCAGAGCCGGTGCAGCAGGATGGATGGGCTGGGGTGGGAGAAGATGGAGTGGCTGAGGGAGCAGGGGGTGCTAGAGGAGGGACTGCCACCTACATGAGGCAGAAGGAAGTGGGGCTGAGGACCAGCGCAGTGAGGCCTGCTTCTTTCTGGGGCCCCTGTCTTGGTCGCGGACCTGGTCCCAGGGTTCAAAGTCCATTGTGCTCTGGTTCATCTTCCTCAGCTCTGGACATCAGCCAGTCACCCCAGCCTCAGACCTCAGACGGGCGGCCAGCAGGGATTGCAGCCTGATGAGTGTAGAATTCAGGATTTGGAGTTAGGTGGGATAGAAAGATTGGAAATCAGCAGAGGTGTCCTTAAGATGCCAGGGGAGGGGCCTAAGCTCTCATGGACTACCCGCACTGGGAAATGGGGCCCCCATTGGGGGGTACGTGAGTGGTTCTGAGGGCAGACCAGGAGGGACTTCTTAGAGAAGGTGTCTTTCCTTACAGGGAGAGATTGCTGGGCCCCAAGTCTCAGATAGCTGTCAGTATAGGACTCTCTCATGCACCATCCCTAAGTGCAGCCATTTGGTCTGTGGGCCATGGGGACTTTGAACAATAGTAGTGAAGCAGTGTGTGGAGCCCTGTTAATGACACAGGCAGCAGGATGCTTGTCCCTCGATGAGAGCCACGGACAAGGAGTGGCCTGCCCAGCGTTCCCCTGGCTCTGGGCCCAGTGCTCTCACCCTCCCCCTGATGCTGCCCAGGCCCTGGCCCCACCCAGGGGATCCCTAGGATCCCACTGCTATCCTCTGGGAGGATGCCATAGCCTCGTGCTTCCCCCTCACCTCTTCTGTGTTCACTGAGGATCCTGATCAGATGGGTCAGCTCCTGCTGGTCTCCAGTGTGCTCATTGGTGTGGGGACACAGGAGGTGCCCTGGGAGAGGGGGGCGCTCACTCACTCTCTTCTGCACGTTACTGTGGTTCTGTGTGCTTCTGGGCCTGCTTGCACCCAGGAAGAGGTCCTGCCCTTCCCCTCTTCCTCGTCCTCTTCTGCCCAGGGACTGGCTGCCTGGGAGATAGGCCAGCTCATCTCTTCTGCTCCTTCTTCCAGTGGCCTGGTGGTGTGAGATCCACTCTGGCTTTGGACAGTGAGAAGTAGGGACAGGGGTGATGGTCAGAAGGAGGTGTGCTGGGCATGGGGCATTCTCTATAGCCCAGCCCAAGGCCAGTGCACTGCTCAGTGGCCTTTGTTGGTTCCTGTGACTTATCAGAGAGATAAATCCTCTCCGCCCCCCCCCCCCCCCAGTGTCCTGGTTGAAGTCGTCAGGACTGGGTAGGACCTGGTGTTTGGGGCTAGACAGGGGATCTCCACAGCCTCCACCTCTTGTCCAGAGTAGGCCTAAGCCTTTGTTCACTGCCCCTCCTTGCTTCTTAAGTGTTGGGGATGCCGGGAAGAGGTGCTCATAGGCCATGCATAGCACAGGGGCCCAGACTCTGCAGGGCTGGGCTGCCCTTGGGGGGTGGCTATATTGTTAGAACCCAGTTTAATTCGTGGCTCCGTTGTAAAGTGAGGAAAATCAGTTTTTCACTTGAGAGGATCTGCAACGTGGATACATATGTAATTGTCTCTTTCTGCTTTTCTTCCTTTCCCTAGTGTTCTGTATCCGTAATTTAAAATTTCACAGTCTCTGACGTGACGGCTTCTCTGGTGGGTATGTTCAGATTCGTTTCAGATTCAGCAGGCACTAATTGAGCAGCTACTCTGTGCCTCTGGCTGGGCAGCCTGTGATGTGCAGTAGGGAGGAGCCAGGCTCCAGTGTGGGCCACAGATTGGTGTCCTGCTGGCCCTGCCTCCACCCAGCTGTGTGATCCTGGGCAGGCCACTTTATTTCTCTGAATCTGGGCATCCTCGGCAGCACAGTGGGGCCAGTAATCCCAAATCCCTGGTTCTGAGGATTAAGTGAAGTTAATGTAAAGCACTTAGTAACGTGCATGGCACACAGTAGGTGTTCACTTAGTGCCATCTGCCATCCTGGTGTTCTCAGATGATGATTGCCACAGGGTGTGCCCCCCACGAGATCTGGAAATCGGCATTCATGAGCTGTCTTCAGTGTTGCTGAAAGCTGAGTGGGGATTGTGCCTTTGGCCTAGCCGGGCAGTGTGCCTGACCACAATGTCAAGTGTCTGCACTTTTGGCTGAGGATGTTCTCGCCCAGTGTGAGAACATAGGTCCTCCAGGCTGATCAGAGACTCCCATATACACTCCCCCCATGTCTTTGATTAATTTTTAAAAGAGAGATGAATTAATTATTGCCTAGGAAGTACGGATGCTCAGAATGTGGGGGAAGAACTGAAAGTAGGACCTTCGGAGATGCTGCAGTGGGAACCCTGGCCCCAGGGACCCCAGCAGCTGTCCGTGTCTGTGATGCCCAGGAACCTGGCCAGTAGATACCCCCAGAGACAACAGAAGGTGGCAGCTCAGGACTTGTCCAGGGGTGGTCGGTGGGGCTCCTGGAGAGTGAGACACAGATGGCTGCTTCTCTCCAGGGATCCTCTTCATGTCCCCCTCTCCCCAGGCCTGAAGCCCATGGCCTGCCTCCCTGCAACCTGGTCAGCAATTCAGGCTGCATTGAGGGGTCACACCTAGGAAGGCTGCCCTTGGGTATGTGTTCTGCTTCTGCTTGGACCCAGAGAAGGTGCCCCAGGCAGGACCCCCAGACAATTCCAGGAATTTCAGGGAGAGGTCTACCCCTTGCTCTCCTGGACCTCATCCTCGCCCTCCCATGCAGCTCTGGACAGATGGTGCCATCTTCCTCTCTCAGTTGTCTGCGGAGCAGCTTCACAGACCTTCCCTCCACCCCATCCCTTTAAGGGGAGAAGGCCCAAGTGGCCCTTGTGAGTCCCCCACATTTGGGCCTCAGTTTTCCCATCTGTCTGGAAGGGGCTGAACTTTGTGATGTGGTCTGTATGGAGCAGCCCCCCCCTCAGCGCTAGGGTTTAGCTGGGAATGGCTCAGCTGAGGCCTCATGCGGTGAGTGTCTGCTCCCTCTCCCAGGGTCAGGGGGGCTAGAGGCCCCAACATAACTCACTTTTCCTCACCCGCTCACTCCCACCAATGTCCTCGAGCTGCTTGGTTTAGATTGATTTATCAGGGAATCTTTCCAACACTTATTGAATACCTGCTGGGTGGCAAGTGGCCATGGGATGGAGGAGAATGAGGCTCACCCCTGCCCCAAACCCTGAGGTCACAGTGGAGGGGAGGGGACAGATACTATTGGGCAGTTAGGATGTAGAGTGATGAGAGCTGCCCTGGAGGGGTAATGAAAGGCCAACCGAAGGAGCTGATGAGTCTGCTTGGCACTTTTGGGAGGCTTGGTGGGCAGAGGGTTTTAAAGGATGCATAGGAGTTTTCTAGACAGCAGAGTCAGTGTAGGGTATTTTAGACATAAAGAATACACAAAGGCATGAAGGTAAAGAGGCATAAAATATGGGCTTGACAGGTGAGGGAATGGTAAGGAGTCTGTGTGGTTGGAGTGCACATAGGGGTGTGTGTGTGTGTGTGTGTGTGTGTGTGTGTTTAGAAGGGGGTTAGGAAATAAGGTTAGCCTATCAATGCAGGGCCTTCATCCTGGCCATTTTTAAATTGTGGCCCAGACCTGAACACCCCAAGGGAGGCTTTAGAGACAGGGAGCCCTTCCCAGCTGTGTAGACACATAGTGCTCCCAACACTCCCTTTAAGGAAGGCTTGGAGCCTAGGCTGGTCCTCTGGGAGCTTGAGCCAGCTCATCAGTTATACCTAAATGTAAAAGGGAAAGGTGTCCTCCCTCAGCGTATGGTTATTAAAGCACGCCATCTTTAAGCCTCATTAAGGCGTGTTAAATGCTAATGAATTTAGAGAGGGGCATCTTGGGGCCTCTGTTTCCTTGGAAACATTTGAGAGCAGGTGCTTTATAATGAGCTGTACCTATTTTAAAAGTGAGCCATGAGGCCTGCTTTGATAGGCTGGATCTCAGATGCTGATGGGTAAGTGTGAACAAAGCCGGTGGAGGCCAGTAGAGACGCTTTGTGCTCTCTGAAATATCATTCTCTGGTGGTTTCCATAGAAACCACTGGCACCTAGGTAGGAGATTTGCCAAGCTCCAGAGTCTCATTACACAACATGTTGCCTCCAGCCTGGGTGACTCAGCCCCAGCCTCTGAAGACCACTGGGGTCCTGTTGGCAGGGTGGGACAGGGTTCTGGACAAAACAGGACACATATGTATTGCTGTTGCTGTAATTCTACTTTAATTGTGTCTGTTCCATACTTACTGCTTGATTTTAGCAAGTCCCCACTCTGCTTACTTCAGACCTTGCTGACACTAAGAAAAGCTAGTGTTAGCAGAGCTTACTGCTCCCCACAGAGCACTGTAAAGGGACCTTGTATTACTGAAAAATTTAAATATATATCAAAGTGGAGAGACTCTTGATGAATCTCCATGCAACCAGCATGCTGTCTCAGCAATTATAAATTTACAACCAAGCTTTTCTCTATAATCATACCCATTTTCCCGGCAATCTCCTCCCTCCAGCCCCCACTGTTGGATTATTTTGAAGCATATCCCAGAAACTTGCTATTATTTCATTTGTACGTACTTTTGTTTCTTTAAGAGGTAAGGACTTAAAAAAAGTATTATTATAGCATTGTCACCTCAACAGTTTAGCAGTAATTCCTTAATACAGTCAGATATCCAATTCATATTCAGATTTCCCTGATTACCTCATAATTTTAAACATTTTCAAGCAGTTGCTTTGTTTAAATCAGAATCCAAACATTGGGTTGATAAATCTCTCAAGTCTTGTTTAATATGTTCCTTTTCTTTTTACCTTGTAACTTATTCATTGGGGAATATGTTGATTGGATGTTCCTTTTCCTTATTGCATCCCCTGTGGTGTCATTTATCACATTCCTCTGTTCCCTGTATGTCTTATAAACTGGTGGTTACAGCTGCAGCAGTGCTTCCTACGCTGTGGTGTGCACGCAGATCACCCAGGGTGCTTGCTGCTCTGCTTCTAATTCTGACTCAGGGGGTCTGGAGTAGGGCCAGAGAAGATACACTTCTTTTCTTTTCTTGTTTTTTAGATTTACCTATTTATTTGAGAGAGAGCACGCACACACACGTTAGCAGGGGGAGGGGCAGAGGGAGAGGGAAGGAGAGAAAGAATCCTCAAGGCGACTCCCCGCTGCCTGACTTGGGGCTAGATCCGAGGCCCTGAGATCATGATCTGAGCCGAAATCAAGAGTTGGCCGTTTAAACGGCACCACTGTTTTGCTTTTTTTTTAAGTATCGTTATGAACTCATGGATTTATAACATATTTGATATGTTTCAATCCGTTGTGGCTATTATTCCAATACTCAGATTGCCCTGTATTTGGTGAGTGAACCTCTTTAAAGTAGGCTTCTGTGTCTTTTTTTGTTTGTTTGTTTTTATTTTTATTTATTTATTTATTTATTTTTTTAAAAAGATTTTATTTATTTGAGAGAGAGAATGAGAGAGGGCATGAGAGGGAAGAGGTTCAGAGGGAGAAGCGGGAGTCGATGCGGGACTCGATCCAGGGACTCCAGGATCATGACCTGAGCTGAAGGCAGTCGCTTAACCAACTGAACCACCCAGGCGCCCCGTGTTTGTTTGTTTTTAATTTTTCCTCCACCCTTGCCCCCTGGGTCTTGTGTCTTTTTTTTTTTTTTAATCAACTTTACTGAAGTATCACTTATGTACAGTTAACTGTCATGCATTAGAGTGCACAATTCAGTTAGTTTTGACAGATGGATACATCCATGGAGCCACCACCACAGTCAAGATACAGAATATTTCTATCACCCAAAAGTTTTCTCCTGCCCTTTGGCAATAAATCCCTCCCTGTACTTCATCTCCAAGGCAACCACTGATCCACTTTCTGTCACTACAGAGCAGTTTGCATTTTTCTAGACTTTTATGTAAATGGAATCCTACAGTAGGTACTCTTTTATATCTGGCTTTTCTCAGTTCACGTGTGTTTGGTGTCCGTCCATTTTGTATGTATCAGGATTCCTTTTGATAGCCAAGTAGTGTTCCCGTGGATGGATATATCAGTTTGTTTATGCATTAACTGTTCAAGGACAATTTGGGTTGTTTCCAGTTTTTGGTTATCATAAATGAAGCTGCTGTGAATATCCATGAGCAAGTCTTTGTGTGGATATATATGTTCATTTCTCTTGGAAAATACTGAGAGTGTAATTACTAAGTGGTATGCTATATGTATGTGTAAATTATGATAAATTGGCAAACTATTTCTTATTAGCAGTGTGGGAGAGTTTCACTCCCACCACACTCTCATTAGCCCCTGGCCTTGTCAGTCTTTTCTTTTCCATTGTAGCCACTGTAGTGGGTGTGCAGTGGTGTCTGGTTGTGGTTTTAATTTTACATTCCTGATTCATGGGTTTGAATATTGAGTATCTTCTATGAAGGGTCTGTTCAAATCTCTGACCCACTTAAGATGATGATGATGATGATGATGATGATGATGAAGGAAAAGGAGAAGCAGCAGAAGTAGTAGTAGTTCTAGGAGTTCTTTGTATATTCTTCGATTGTTTTCTCCCCTTCCATGATTTCCTGTGTTCTATCTAAGAGATTCTTGCCTACTCTAAGGTTGCAAAAATTTTCCCTTATGTTTTCGTCTAAAAGTTTCATACTGTCAGGGCACCTGGCCGGCTCAGTCAGGGGAGCCTGTGACTCTTGATCTCAGGGTCATGAGTTTGAGCCCCATGTTAGGTGTAGAGATTACTTAAAAAATAAAGAAATAAAATTTTCCACACTTTTGCTTATACTTTTAGGTCTGTGATCCCTTTTGAGTTAATTGTTGTGTACGGTATCAGTAAGGTTTCTTCCTGTATTTTTGTTGTGTGGAATACTCTGTTGTTTTAGCACCATTTTCTGAAAAGACATTCCTTTCCAATTAGATTGTTTTTGGACCTTTGGTTGATAATCAGCTGGCCATGTAAGCATGGGTGTCTTTCTGGATACTCAGTTCTGTTCCATTGATTGCTTGACCACATTCTCTTGGTTACCATGGCTTTGTAGCAGTGTGTGAATTTTGGTAGTGCAAGTCCTCCAACTTTTTCTTTTTCAAAATTGTTCTTGCTATTCTAGGTTCTTTATATTCCCATATCAATTTTGCAATCACCTTGTCAATTGCTACAAAAAAAAAAAAAAAAAGCCTGCTGGTATTTTGATTAGGATTGTGTCCAATTTACGGACCAGTTTTGGGAGAATTGACATCTTAACAGTATTGAGTCCTCTGATCCATGAGCGTACCATCTCTCTGTGTTTATTTAGGTCTTCTTTAGTTTCTTTCCCTGAGCAGTGTTTTGTAGTTTCTAATGTTTGGATGTTGGACATATTGTATTAAATTTATTTCTCAGTATTTCATGGTTTGGGATACTATTGTGAGTGGAATTTTATTTTAAATTTTATTTTCCAGTGTTTATTGCTAATATGTAGAAATACTATTAACTTTCTTAACCTTGTGACATTACTAAATTTATGTCTTAGTCCTAATAGCTTTTCCTAGATTACTTAGGAATTTTCACACACACAATCACATTGTCTGTGAATAATACAGTTTTAGCTTCCTTTCCAGTGTGTATGCATCTATTTCTTTTTCTTGCTGTATTGCAATCACTAGCATCTCCAGTACAATGTTGAATAAAAGCGGTGAGAATGAAATCCTTGTCTTTTTCCTGACTTTATGGGGAAAGCATTCAGCCTTTCACCATTAAGAATGTTGTTAGATATGGGTTTTGAGAAAATATCCTAAATCAGTTTAAGGGAGTTACCTTCTATTCTTAGTTTTCTGAAGGTTTTTATCATATATTGGTGTTAAACTTTGTCAAATGATTTTACCACACCTGTATTTTTTCCTATATTCAGTTAATATGGTGAATTACATTGATTTTTAAAAGAAATGTTACATGAACCATGCATTTCTGGAATGAACCTTACTTGGTCATGATGTATTATTTTTTTATATATGGTTAATTCTATTTGCTAATAATTTGTTAAGGATTTTAGATTTCTGTTTGGCTTATACTTTTTTTCTTGTGTTGTCTTAGTCTTGTTTTGATGTAAGATTAATATTGGCCTCAAAAAAATGAGTGGAGAAATCTCTCATCATGTACTTCCTGAATGTTTGTGTAGGAGCGGTGTTATTTCCTCCTTAATGTTTGACAGAATTCACCAGTGAAGACATCTGGACCCAAGGTTTTCTTTGTTGGAAGATTTTTGTATTACAAAAATATTTTAAAGGTATATATGGGGCTATTCAGGTGTTCTGTTTCTTCTTCAGTCACTTTTGTAACTTTTTTCTTTTAAGAAATTTGTCCATTTCATCTAAGTTGTCAAATGTGTTGGCCTCAAATTGATCTTAACATTATTTCATTACTTTTTTTTTTTTTTAAAGATTTTATTTATTTGGGGCATCTGGGTGGCTCAGGTGGTTAAACGTCTGCCTTCAGCTTGGGTCATGATCCCAGCTGGGGTCCTGGAGTCAAGCCTCACATTAGGCTCCCTGCTCAGTGGGGAGCCTGCTTCTCCCTCTCCCTCTGCTCTCTCTCTCAGGCTCTCTCTCTCTCAAATAAATAAATACAATCTTTAAAGAATAAAAGTAATCTTTAAAAATAAAAGATTTTATTTATTTACTTGAGAGAGAGAGCAGGTGTAAGCAAGAGCAAGTGAAAGATACAAGGCTCCATCCCAGGACCCCTGGGATCACGACCTTAGCCGAAGGCAGACTCTTAACCAACTGAGCCACCCAGGTGCCTTTGTTTCATTACTTTTTACTATTACTTTCTTTCTTTTTTTTTTTTTTAAAGATTTTATTTATTTATTTGAGACAGAGAGAATGAGAGAGAGAGAGCACATGAGAGGGGGGAGGGTCAGAGGGAGAAGCAGGCTCCCCGCCGAGCAGGGAGCCCAACGCGGGACTCGATCCAGGGACTCCAGGATCATGACCTGAGCCGAAGGCAGTTGCTTAACCAACTGAGCCACCCAGGCGCCCCTTATTATTACTTTCATTCATTCATTATATTTCATTTGTTGTTACTATTTATTTATTAATTATTTATTATTTTTCATTATTTTTCCTTCCTGTTGATCTCAGTACCAATCTGGTGTCATTCCCCCAGTCTGAAGAACTTATTTTAACATTTCTTGTAATACAGACTTCCTGGTGGTGAATTATCTCAGTTTTTGTTTATAAAAACATCTTTATTTTGCCTTTGTTTTTTCCATGTCAGCCCTTTATGAAAATACCTTTATGGAAGTATAATTGACCTACATTAAACTGCATATTTGAAGTATACAGCTTAATAAATTTTGACATACGTATACATCCATGGAACCATCACCACAGTCAAATTAAGTGATATACCCATCATCTTCAAACGTTTTTGTGCTCCTTTGTAATTTCTTCTCCTGCCCCTCCATGCCTTACACTTGTCTTCAGGCACCCACTGATCTGTTTTGTCATTATAAATTAGTTTCCATTTTCCAGAATTTTTTGTGTAAATATAGTCATAGGGTATGTACTCTTTTTTAATGTGGCTTTTTCCCCCATTCAGCATAATTATTTGAGATTGATCCATGTTATTGTGTGTACAAATAATATTTTATCCCATCATATTGATAAGTAGGATTCCACCATAGTAGGATATGCCATAGTTTATCTATTTACTATTGATGGGCATTGAGTTGTTTCCAGCTTTTGGTTATTACAAATAAAGTTACTATGAACATTCATGTGCAAGCCTTTTAGTGAGTACATGTTTTCATTTCTTTGGGTGTTACAGACTACATTGTGCCCCTCTCCCATTTATATGTTGAAGCCCTACCCCTTAGTGTGACTGTATAGGGCCTTTAAAGAGATAATTCAGGTTAAATGTGGTTGTAAAGGTGAGGCCCTAATCCAGTAGGACCGGTGTCTTTAAAAGAAGAGGAAGTGACAACAGAGCTTTCTCTGTGCTGCAGAGAAAAGGCCTCATGGGGACACGGCAAGAAGTCGGAGTCTTCAAGCCAAGGAGAGAGGCCTCAGCAGAAACCAGCCCTGCGGGCACCTTGATCTTAGACTCCCCGCCTCCAGGATTGTGAGATAATAAATGTCTGTTGTTTAAGCCCCAAACTGTGGTACCTTTTTATGGCAGCCTGAGCAGACTTAAGATATTGGGTAAATACCTAGGATTAGAATGTCTAGGTCATATGCTGGTATATGTTTAAATTTGAAGAAACTTCCAGTTTTCTAAATGGTTGCACTATTTTACAGTCCCACAAACATTGTGTGAGGGTCTGCACACAATGTGATTGCTCTGCATCATAGCCAACACTTGCTATGATAGGCCTTTTAAATTTTAGCCATTCTGAAATGAGTGTAGTGGCATCTCACTGTGGTTTTAATTTGCATTTCTCAAATGACTACTGATGTTGTGCATCTTTTCATGAGCTTCTTTGCCATCTGTATGTATATTTTTTAATGTCTGTTTAAGTTTCTTGTCCATTAAAAAAAAATCAGACTGTTTCTGTGTTACTGAGTTTTGAGAGTTCTTTACATACATGTTTATTACATGTATGATTTGCAAATACTTCCTTCCAGTGCGTGGGTTGTATTTTCATTCTTATATTTTTGGAAGAGCAGAATTTAAAATTTTTGATGAAGTTTAATTTCCCAATGTTTTTCTTTTCTGATCATGCTGTTAGTGTTGCGTCTAAGCAAACTTTGCCTAACCTAAGGCCATGAAGATTTGCTTCTGTGTTTATTTTCAGAGGTTGTATAGTTTTGGGTTTTATATTAGTCTGTGGTCCATCTCATATTAATTTTTGCACATGGTGCAAGGTAATGGATGGAAATTCCTGGTTTTGCATGTGGATATTCAGTATTCCTGCAACATTTGTTGCAAACAATACCCACACCTTTGCAATGGAAAATTAGTTGACTGAATATGTGTAGGTCTATTTTTGTAATCTTGTCTCTCCCATTGCTTTCTTTGTCTTTACACCAATACCCCATTGTTTTCTTGTTATCTTTCTCATTATTTTCATCTAATGAGTCTTGAAATCAGGTAGTATAAGTCTTCCAGGTTTTTTTTTTTCAAAATTATTTTGCCTATTCTAGGTTCTTTGCACTTATATTTCAATTTTATAATCACTTTGTCAATTTTCTACCAAAAAAAGCCCTGCTTGAATTTTGAATGATATTGTATGTAATGTACCAATCAATTTTGGAGGAGAATTGAATTCTTAACAATTTTGAGTCTTCCAATCCATAAACATAGTATACTTTTCCATTTATTTAAATCTAGTTTGGGGCGCCTGTGTGGCTCCGTCGATTAATTGTCTGACTTGATTTTTGCTCGGGCCATGATCTCTCAGGGTCCTGGGATTGAGCCCTGCATAGGGCTCTGTGCTCAGCGAGGAGTCTGCTTCTCTACCTCTCTCTGCCCCTAGCCACCCTCCTCACGTGTGCATGCTCTCTCTCTCTCTCAAATGAATAAATCTTTTAAAAAAAAATCTATTTTAATTTCTTTCACCAGTGTCTTATTGTAGTTTTTACTGTATAACTCTTTCACATTGTTGTTAGGTTTATCCCTAAGTATTTATATTTTTACACTATTGTAAGTAGTATTATAAAATTTCAATTTCTGATTATATATTGTTGGTATATAGAAATACACTGATTTTTGTGTATTCACCTTGAATTCCATAACTCTGTCATTTATTAGTTCTAGTTGCTTTTTTGTAGATACTGTTGTATTTTCTGCAAAGATGACCATTTCATCTGTGAATAAAGGGAGCTTTAATTCTTTTTTTCCAATCTGGGTGCCATTTCTTCCTCCCTCCCATGCTGCATTCTATCCCTTCCTTCCAACTTATTGCATTGGCTTAAGCCTCTAGACCCATGTTGAAATGAAGTGGCGAGGGTGGACATCCTTGCCTTGTTCCCAGTATTATAGGGGAAGTATTCATTTTTTTTCACAGTTACATATGTTAGCTATGTGTTTTTGTAGATGCCCCTATGAATTTGAGGACATTCCCTTTTATTCCTAGTTTGTTGAGTATTGTTATCGTGAATTACTGCTGGATTTTGTCAGTTGCTTTTCTGACATCTTTTGAGGGATAATGTTTTTCCTATTTACTCAGTTAATATGGTAGATTTTGTCAGTAGATTTTTTAGTTATTAAACTTGCATTCTTGGGATAAACTCCACTTGATCATGATTTATTATCCCCTTTATATAATTTGGGATTCTGTTGGCTAAAATGTGTTAAGAATTTTCACATCTGTGTTCAAAGGCATATTGATCTGTACTTCTCTGGTAATATCTTTGTCTCCTTTTGATATCAGGGCAATGCTGGCCTCATAGAATGACTTTGGGATTGTTCCTTTCTCCCCAGTGTGCTGGAAGAGTTTGTTTAGAGTTGCTATTATTTCTTCTGTAACATTTGCTGGAATTGACTAGTGAAGTCATCTTAGCCTGAAATTTTCTTTTGGGGAAGATTTGAAATCTCAGATAAAATTTATTTAATAAATATAGGGTTATTCCAGTGTTCTCTTTCTCTTTGAGTGACCTTTGGTAGTTTGTGTCCTTCGAGAAGCTTTTTTCTTTCATCAAAATTATCTAATTTTTTTGGCATAAATTGTCTAGAGGCTTGTTAATTTTGTTGATCTTTTCAAAGTACCAGATTTTTGTTTCATTGATTTTCTTTATTTCTTTTCCTTTTAAAAATTTAATGATTTCTGAACTATTTCCTTTTGCTTAAACCTTGGCTTTAACTTTATATTCTTTTTCTAGTTTCTTAAAGTAGAAGTTGAGACTTCTGTTCTTTTCTAACCTAGATCAGTACCACAGGAGCTTCCCCTTATCCATGAGGGATATGTTCCAAGACCCCCAGTGGCTGCCTGAAACCAGGGATGGGACTGAACCCTGTATATACATACTATCTACTATGGTTTTTCCTATAAATACATGCTTATGATAAAGTTTACTTTATAAATTAGGTACAGTAATAGATTAGCAACAATACCCAATAAAATAGAACAATTATAACAACTTAGTTATAACAATATAATATGAGTTATGTGAATGTGGTCTCTTTCTCAAAAGATCTTACTAAACTGTACTTACCCTTCCTTTTCTTGTGATGATAGGAGATGATAAAATGCCTGTGTGATGAGGTGAAGTAAGTGACATGGGCACTGTGACGTAGCGTTAGGCTACCACTGACCTTCTGACAGTATGTCAGAAGGAGGATCATCTGCATCCAGACCACAGTTGACCTCGGTGACTGAAACTCTGGAAAGCAAAACTGTGGGAAAGGTTTTAATTTTAAAGGTGTTAATTTCCCTCTGGGTGTTGCAGCTACATTAACACAACTGTTGATATATTGTGCTTTCATTTTTATTCATGAAAAAAATACTTTCTAATACCTTTTTTATTTCTTCTTGGTCCATGGATTATTGCAGGAGTGTGCTATTTAGATTCCAAATACTTGGGAATTTTCCAGATATCTTTTATTGATTTTTAATTCCGTTGTGGCACAGAGCATACATTGTGTGTTTAAATCCTTTTAAGTTTATTGAGACTTGTTTGACGTTCTAGAATCTGGTCTACCTTAGTAAATGTTCTGTGTGTAATTGAAAATAATGTTTATTCTGTTGTTGAGAGTAATGATGTATATGTCTCAATTAGATTGAGTTAGCAAATTGTGTTATTCAAGTCTTCTGTATCCTTTCTAATATTTCTGTCCATTTGTTCTCTTAGTTAAGAGCAGCTGGTTGAAATTTGTGACTAGAAGAGTGAATTTGTCTTATTTCCTTTTTAAGTTCTATTAGTTTTCCTTCGTTTATTTTGAGGCTCTGTTATTAGGTACATAACCATTGAAGATTGTTGTTTCCCTGATGAATTGACTCTTTAATCATTATGAAAAGACTTTGTTTGGGGCACTTGGGTGGCTCAGTTGGTTAAGCGACTGCCTTCGGCTCAGGTCATGATCCTGGAGTCCCGGGATCGAGTCCCACATCGGGCTCCCTGCTCAGCTGGGGGTCTGCTTCTCCCTCTGACCCTCTTCCCTCTCGTGCTCTCTGTCTCTCATTCTCTCTCTCAAATAAATAAATAAAATCTTTAAAAAAAAAAAAAAAGAAAAGAAAAGACTTTGTTTATCCCTGATAATATTCTTTATTCTGAAATCTCCTCTGTCATTAACCTCGGCGTTCCTGGTTTACTTTGATAACTGTCAGCATGATACATCTTTTGCCATGTGTTTACTTTTAACCTGTTTCTGTCTTTATATTTAAAATGTGTTTCAGGACACCTGGCTGGCTCAGTTGGAAGAGCATGCAACTCTTGATCTCAGGGTTTTGAGTTCAAGCCCCACGTTGGGTGTAGAGATTACTTAAAAATAAATAAATGGGGGGCCTGGGTGGCTCAGTCGGTTAAGCACCTGACTCTTGATTTCGGCTCAGGTCATGATCTCAGGGTTGTGAGATTGAGCCCTGAATGGGGCTCTGCGCTCAGTGGGGAGTCTGCTTGTGGATTCTCTTTCCCTCTCTCTCTGCCCTCCCCACCTCTTGCTCTCTCTAAAATAAAAGAAATCTGGGGCGCCTGAGTGGCTCAGTCAGTTAAACATCTGCCTTCGGCTCAGGTCATGATCCCAGGGTCCTGGGATTGAGCCCCACATCAGGTTTCCTGCTCAGCGGGAAGCCTGCTTCTCCCTCTCCCACTCCCTCTGTTTGTGTTCCCTCTCTTGCTGTCTCTCTCTCTCTGTCAAATAAATAAAAATCTTTAAAAAATTAAATTAAATGTAAAAATCTTTAAAAATAATAAACTTATTTATTTTATTATTTTTTAAGATTTTATTTATTTATTTGAGAGAGAGAGCGCATGTGAGAGAGCAGTCATGAGCAGGGAGAGGTAAAAGGAGACTCCCCGCTGAGCAGGGAGCCTGATGAGGGGCTTGATTCCAGGACCCCGGGATCATGACCTGACCCGCAGATGACAAACAAACTTTAAAAAAATAAGTAAAATGTGTTTCTTGTAGGCAGCACTTAGTTGGATCTTGATCTTTAGTTTAGTTCTGTGTACCAATCTTTTCCTTTGAGCTGGTGTATTCATCCTGTTTTCATTTAATGCAATCATTGGCATGTTTGGGTTTCAACTCACCATCTTGTTTTCATTTGTTGCACCTGTTCTCTTGTCTCCTTTGTTTTTGTGTTTTGTTCCCCTTTTCTCTTGGATGAACTAGTATTTCTATGATTTCATCTTATCTGTTTTGTTGCTTTTTTAATCTGTGGATTTGTGCTGTTTTTTACTTTTAGTGGTTGCTTTAGAGTTCATAGTATATGTCTATCTTATCAGCCCACCCTCAGATCCTATTAGATCTGTATGTTTTGTGTGAGCATCTTACAATGTACAGATCTTCAGTTTTCCCCTTAATAGTCTTTGTGTTGTTGTTGGCATACATTTTATTTCTACATATATTACAGTCCCCACAATACATTGTTATTTTTGCTGGAAACGGCAAATTATTTTAAAAATATTTTAATAATAGAAAAGTATGTTCTATTTCCCTGTATATTTGGTATTTCCATTGCTTTTCAATCTTTTTAAAAAAGATTTTATTTGGGGCGCCTGGGTGGCTCAGTTGTTAAGTGTCTGCCTTTGGCTCGGGTCATGATCCCAGGGTCCTGGGATCGAGGCCTGCATTGGGTTATCTGCTCAGTGGGGAGCCTGCTTCTCCCTCTCCTGCTCCCCCTGCTCATGCACACACACACTCTCTCTGTCAGATAAATAAATAATATATATTTTTAAAAAAGAGTGTTTATCTTTATGTCATTGAGGATTATTATAATCGCTATTTAAATGTGTCTGAAAATTCCATCATCTGGGTCACTTCAGGGCTGACATCTATCATTTCTCTTTTGTGGTGGTTACTATTTACATTTTCCTGATTCTTTATATGTCAAGTAACTTCAGAATATATCCTGCACATTTTGAATATTGTAAAATCCTGGGTCCTATTAAAGTTCTATGGAGAATAGTGATTGGTTTGTCTTAACAAGCAAGTGGCCATGTTAGATTCAGATTCCAAATTCTTTCTCTCTTTCTTTGGGCAGTGGTTCCATTTTCATTGCAGTGTTCAAACCGTTTGTGATGCTGGGCCACGAAGGGGTTAGTTTCAGACTTGGGCAGTGGTTATATGGTATTCTGCTTCTCCTAGTTTTGGCTGTGCTTCTGAGAGTGTGTTCCATGACTGTATTGCTTAGGAATTGTTCTGGGGTGCCTGTCAGTTCACACATAGAACTAGAGAATTCTCAGCTCTGTCCTCCTTGGGACTTCTCCCACACCGCCTGGCCCCCCAGGGCCTCCTTTCCTGGTTCTTCTGCCCAGAGAGATGGCATTGTCTCAGACTCTTAGCCTTCTGCCTCGTCACAATATCTGTAACTGGGATCCCTTTCAAGGCGAAGTAGCCAGAGAAAATAGAGGAAGAAAATAATGTGGCTTTTCCCCTTACCATTGTTATAATAAAGGTCCTTTCCCTCAGCTCTTCTATTCAGTTGTTTTCCTTCCCGGTTTTATGTACTTGTGCTGCACACACAGAGCACTGCGGTCCTGTGGTTGGGCTGGCATTGGGTCATGGCAGGAGAGCAAGAGGATATATTTTTAAATTTCCCCCATACTCTCCGGCTTACAGGGGCCCATTTTCTTGTTCCTTTGACCAGAATGACAGATTCATTTCAGAATTTTTGCTGTCCATGCTCACTGTGTAGTTCCTTAATTCAGTAAGTCCATTTGTCAAAGTCAGGAGTTAAAAGACAACAAACAAGCAACCCCCTCCCCCAAACCCCACAAATCTAGGCCCTTACCTTGCAAATTTTTATTTCCCTCCCCAACCCACTTGCTGTTATTTACTCTTTAAAGCCTTTAGGTAATTGCTTTGTGGATTTTGTCCAGAGCTTTTAGTTGTAATTGGTAGGAGAGAATAAGAGGCCATAGCAGGCTTATTCCATTTTGGGTTAAATAAAACTAGATTTCATCTTTGAATCCAGTCTTTTTCTTCTCTTCAGTATGTTTTGAATAATTTCAGTTGCTGTGTCTTCTAGTTCATTATTATTATTATTTTTTTTGCTGCAGCAGCTCATCTGCTGTTAATCCCATCGAATGTATTTTTCATCTCAAACATTGTGTATTTCATCCCTAGAAGTTCACTGGGGGACTCCTACATCCTCCACGTCTCTATCTACCATGGTCACTTTTGCCTCTACCCCCCCCTTTTTTTTTAAGAGGGAGAGAGAGTGCACGTTGGGGTGGGGAAGGGCAGAGGGAGAGAACTTTGCAGGGCTCGATCTCACAACTCTGAGATCATGACCTGAGCAGAAATCAAGAGTGGGACGCTTAAGTGATTGAGCCACCCAGGCGCCCCGCTTTCTTTTACCTTCTTTTTTTTTTTTTTTTTTTAAAGATTTTATTTATTTATTTGCGAGAGAGAATGAGAGACAGAGAGCACGAGACGGGGGAGGGTCAGAGGGAGAAGCAGACTCCCCGCCGAGCAGGGAGCCCGATGCGGGACTCGATCCCAGGACTCCAGGATCATGACCTGAGCCGAAGGCAGTTGCTTAACCGACTGAGCCACCCAGGCGCCCTTCTTTTACCTTCTTAAATGTATGCTAGACAGTTACAATCACTGTTGTGGTGCCGAGGTCTGTCATCTATCACTTCTGGGTTTAGCTGGGTTTAGAGACCGTAATCTGAGTGATGTGGTTGCTCCTTGTTTCTAGGCCCCTTCTGTGGACAGAGCTAGGAAATATTTTTGTTGTTAAGAAAAGAAATACATCAGGGACTCCTGGCTGGCTCAGTCGATGGAGCGTGTGACTCTTGATCTCAGGATTGTAAGTTTGAGCCCCTTGTAGGGTGTGGAGATTACTTAAAAATAAAATCTTAAAAAAGAAAAAATACTGATTTTTTCCCCCCAATTCAAATTTAGGATTATAGAATTTTTCTTTAACTTCTTTGGTTTTATATATTTTCTCTTTTTTATACTGGAAATTTTTATTTCTATCTGCCTTCACACAATTTTTGGGGTATATATATCAACACTAGCTATGTGATGACTGAAGACAGTTTAAGATTTCTTGTGGTTCTTTTGGTCCCCAGAGTATGTCCAGTTAGGATCTACCATCAAATTACTGATTTTCTTTTTTTTTTTTTAAAGATTTTATTTATTTATTCATGAGAGACAGAGAGAGAGAGAGGCAGAGGGAGAAGCAGGCTCCCAAGGAGCAGGGAGCCCGATGCGGGACTCGATCCCAGGACGCTGGGATCATGACCTGAGCCGAAGGCAGATGCTTAACCATCTGAGCCACCCAGGCGCCCAAATTACTGATTTTCTGTTCAGAATGTATATTCAACTAAGGATGTGCCATTATATTAGTGTCCTTTAGTGCCTCTCAAAATAAATCCCATTTGTGTGGCTAAGCCACCAGCTCAACACATGGTTAGTTTTATTTGCTTAATTTTGCTTTCACATCTTAGAGCCTGTTTTATGTTAATTTGGTTGCATCATTTTATAAAATATATACATGACTCTAGAGAAGGAATTGGAAAACTATAGCTCATAGGCCCAATCTGGCTTGCCACCGGCTTGGTACGATCCTTGAGCTAAGAATGGTTTCTAGGGGTGCCTGGTGGCACAGTCGGTTAAGTGTCCCTACCCTTGATTTCCGCTCAGGTCACGATCTCAGGGTTTTGAGATCGAGCCCCGCTGTCGGGCTCCGTACTCAGCGTGGCATCTGCTTGAGATTCTCTCTCCTCTGCCCCTCCCCCCACTTGCGCTTGCACGTGCTCTCTCACTCTCTCTCTCTCTCAAATAAATAAAATCTTAAGAAAAGAATGGTTTCTGGGGCGCTGGGTGGCTCAGTTGGTTGAGCCTCTGCCTTCGGCTCAGGTCATGATCCCAGGGTCCTGGGATCGAGCCCCGCATCGGGCTTCCTGCTCAGCGGGGGGCCTGCTTCTCCCCCCTCCCTCTGCTTCTCCCCCTGCTCATGTTCTCTCTCTCTCTCTCTCTGTGTCTCGAATGAATAAATAAAAAAACCTTTAAAAAAAAAAAAGAATGGTTTCTACATTCTCAAATGGTTGTAACATACACATCTGTGCACATGCCTTCACACATGTACATGCACACAGGAGAGTACACAGCAGTAACTGTATGTGTCCCCCAGACCCTAAACTGTTTACTGTCTGGCCCCTTACAGACATCTTCTAAGTACTATCTCTAATCCTGTCTCATCCTGTCTCCTCCATTCTCTTTATTTACTTCTTTAGTTTCTGGTTTATCTTTCTGTTGTTTTTAATGGACGCAAGCCACACACATGTATTCCTGTCCCCTCTTCCACTCACCTTGTACACTGTTTCTCTGCCACCTGGGGCTTTTCTCACTGGACAGTATGTCTTGGAGGCCGCCCTGTAGCAGGGCGGGAGGGCAGGCCCCACTCTTCGCAGCTGCATCACCTTCTGGAATGTGGATGTACTAAGGTTTATTCAATGGTCCTTTCTGGATGTACATTTGGGTTATTTCCAGTTTTTTATTTTTACAAGCATTGCTGCTTTCAGTGGTGTTGTACTTACATCTTTCTGGGGTTTTGCCAGTGTGCCTTTGGGATCGCTCCTACAGGGTGCTTTGCGGGGTCGTGCAGATTGCTGAGAAACAAGGCATGTGTTAGTTTGCTCGATGTTGCCCCAGTTCTCTCCACAGGGATTGTATGGTTTTGTGTTTCTGTCAGCAGTGTGTACAGGTAGCTAAAGCCCCACAGCCACCTAATGGAGTGTGTTGTCAGACTGGGATTTTGCTAATTTGATAGGTAAGAAATGGTACCTCTGTGTAATTTAAATTTGCATTTCTCTTGTTATGAGCAAATGAAAGGACCAGTTACATTTCCTTTTATGTGAACTCTCTGTTCACTTTTCTAGCATTTTTTTGTACAGGTGCTGGGTCTTTCTCACCTGTTTTGAGAAACTATGTATTAAGGATAGTAACCTTTGCCTCTAATGTAAGTTGCAAATATTTCTCCCATTTGTCATTTTTACTTACTTTTTTTGGGTGCTGTGCAATGGTTTTTAAAATTATTAGTATTTTCATGTAGCGAGGTTAACCCATTTTTCTTCTCATTGCTTCTGGCCTCAGAGCCATGGCTAGGAAAGGTTCCCCCAGCTCCAGGTTGTAGAAAAACTCAATCAGGTCCTCTTTTCTATTTTTTTTTTTTTAACATAAGTTTCTGACCCATTTTGAATTTATCGACAGAGCACTTTTGGTGTGTTCTGTGATTGGCTACTTGTGGGAATTTAAACTATAGAAACAGGCCCTTTGCTCCCTTCTCCAGCTTGCTTTTATGCATAGATTCCTGATATCTTAGCATTTGAAGAGACCCCAATGTTTATTTACAGGGAGAAAGAATTGAACTCTGGGGAGAAGGAACTTGTCCAAGGACCCACAGCTCTGAGCTGGGGACTTTGGCTCTGGCTGGCCCCAGAAGAGAAGGTTTCTGAGCATCTGCCTCATGTCAGCCACTTAGCCAGGCACATTGCCTTTGTTTGCTCCCAAGCTGTAGGCCCCATTTCTCTCCCCACCTTACAGGTGTGGAGGCTGAAGCAGAGAGGTGTGGTTTGCCCGGGACCCAGAAGTTTAGCAACAGGCCCCCAGGGTGTCTGCCTGAGAGCTTGGGCCCTCCCACGGGGGAGGGAGGCCTCCACCAGCCTCCCCAGGGCCAGCGATGATGTGACATTGAATGAGGCGCTCTGCTTCTGCCTCCCACCCCCACCGTGGCCTCAGAGTTCCTTGAGAGTCAGGTTTCCTTTGTCTCCATGTCCAGGACCACAGGAGGACCCTGTGACTGAGTGTCATCCCCCAGGGTGTCTAACAGGGCAGGGATGATGGCTCCCCAAGTGCTGGCTTAGCCCCAAGTGCCAGGATGTTGCTGGGAGCTAGAGACCTCAAAGTCCCTGCTTTTCAAGCTGTCCTTTTGTTCACTGATCCATTTGTGTATCCACTCATTCACTTATCCAGCCATCGGTTCAACACACCTTAGTAATGCCTGCACTGTGCAGACTCAGTGCTGCCCAAGGGCGACCTGGAGATGTGACAGATGCCAGTCCCCAGGAACTCACGGTCCTGTGGGGTAGGCAGGTGACTGAGGGAGCATGGGGTCCCATGGGACCCAGAGCAGTGTCTCCCCTTGCCTTTCCTCAGGCTTGGGTGCAGAGGAGTGGTGGGGTGGGGTCAGGGGGCTAGGGCACCCTAGTCCTCCTGTCTGGGGTCCAGCAGCGCCCAGAGGCAGAGGTTTGCTTGTTGTCAGTCCAAGCCCTTTGTGGTGATGACCAAAAGGCCAGGCCTGGAGAAGGAAGGGACTCCCCCAGGCACACAGTATGTCAGCAGCTGGGCCAGGAACGGAGCCCAGCCTGCGCCCCAACCCCGCGCCCTTTGGAAGTGGCAGGGATGCAAGGAAGGATGAATCAGAGTCAGCCCAGAGTTTCCCACGTTTGTCCGGAGGGCCGAGCAGTTGTCAGATTTCAGGGATGTTGAGTGATTTTCATACCTGAGTATGTCGTGGTGTGGATTACGTCTCCCACTTTCCCCAAAGCCAGAGCCTTCAGCCAAGTATCTGCTTCCTGCCAGAAGAGTCTGAGGAGGGCTCCCTTCTGGATCCAGCTAGTTAGGCCCGCGCAGCACCATCCCATGCCCCTGGGATGGGACACACCAGCTGTCGTTGTAATTAAGGTTGCCATAAAACCCACCAGCTAGACACACAAATGGCACCTCTGCTCTTTCCCAGGGCAGGAGCAGTTGTGAAGGCGAGTAAATCACGTTTGGCGGCGATCACTTCAAAGGTCAGCTTTCCACTTACAGCATGTCATTGGCAGGGATCGCCCATAACACAGCTTGTCTCCCGGCCATTCAATTTTATGGCGCCCTAATGAATTGGGCCGTTTCCATCCGTTCTCAGGAACGTACAGAACAACGGTTTTCATTCTCCTGGAAAGTTTGCCTTGGGAGGCAGGTGTGTCGGGCTCGTGGGTAGTTCTGTCACGGACAGGCCGAGGGCCCCTGGCACCGTGCTCCTCTCTGGGCCTTCACGCACCCTCTGGGAAAAGCTACCTCTGGGCTGTCCCCATGAGACCATTTATGTGGAACCCCTGCCCAGTGGCTGCCATTTACCTGGCACTCAGAAGCAGCAAGGGGGGCCCTCTTCTTCCTGTCTCCTTTCCTGGGTCAGTGCATTTCCCAAGCCCCTGTGGGGATCAAGGTGCTGTGACTGGAGAGGGGTCTGTGGCATGTAGGCCGGAACCTGTGCCCAAAAGCTCCCGGTCCTCGCTGCCAGGGAGCCGGGAAGTGCCCGGCGCGTGTGTGAGCCCACCAGTGGCCATTCTGTGTGAGCTCCTGTTGCTCTGGGGGCTACCCCGTGCCTCCCCCCCTCCACCAGGGAGGGCAAGCTGCTCAGTGCATCAGCCGCAGCCAGGGGCGTGAGTCGGGCCAGACATCTCTTCTCTTGGTAGTTGCTACCCTGGCCATCTCTGGGTTTCCTGTCCCTCACCTGAACGGTGGTGACGGAGAGGGCTTTGGGAAAAGGGGAAGAAAGGCGTCGAGGCCCAGTGTGGCCTGGGCCAATGGAAGCCTGGGGTGGCTGAAGTGAGGGGTGACTGGAATGGCGCTGGGATGGGAGGAGCCGGCAGAGAGACTGCTCCAGAGCCATGATTATGGGCATTGCTCCCGCCCCTCCCCTCCCCACCAAGGTGGATTCCAAACACAGCCTTGGGGTGGCACTGTTGTGAGCTGGACTGTTGTGCAAACTCAAGGGAGCTCATATTGGAGACTGTGAAGGCATGCAGCGCCGCGCCATGCCCCCCCACCCCCCACCGCCCCAGGCCCCAGCCTCAGACTGGGCAGGTGGAGCATTTGGCCACCAGCACCCCCACTGGGCCCCTCTGGCTGGGGGCACAGAGAGACGTCCTCCCCTGTCCACAATCTGTGAGGCTCAGGGCTGGGGAGCAGCCACAGGCTGGCTTTCTGCCCTGTATTCAGAGGCCTGCAGGGCTGCCCTCTCTTTTCTGCCTCTGGACTACTCTTCAGGCTTCAGGGGGCTCACCCTGAAATCAACTTGGCTAGGGGCTGCTTCTGAAGAGGCTCAGAGAAGAACAGTCATTTGCCTCTATCCTCCCCCAGGAAATTGTCTCCATATTTATGGAGGTAGGGAGTGGCCAGTAGGAGACTGGGTTGTGGGCCCCAGGGAAGCAGCAGAGATGGGGAGAAGGCCACCACCCTGGTGGTGGGACTTTGGGTAAATGCCTACATCTCTGAGCCTCAGTGTTCCTCATCTGGAGAATGGGTCTCAAAACAGCCTAAATTGACTTTATAGAGTGCTGCGTGTAATGTGAATTTGACTTATATACATTTGAAAGAGGATGATAGAAAATATATCTGCAAAATTTTAGAGGTTGTGAACTCCAGTTTTTTAAAAAAAATTTGTCAAGACTTCTTTTTCCCCAGTCAGCAGGTGAGGGACCAGAGAACTGTGTTTATGCTGTGGCCACATGGTGGCGCCCTGGGAGCTGGTAAACAGGCCAGCCAGGACCAGCCGGAAGGCCTGAGGCCGCCTTGTATTGGCCTCTTGTTGAATATTGCAGTCTAAAGCATGCTGTCAGTGAGTTTGTTAAGTGGAGATACTTGTTAGTCCCGATACTGGGACCCTCCCCCAACCTAAACCAGTTGCTTTAGAATGGAAGGTGAATGTGATAAAATCCTCTGGAGAAAAAAGAACTGCTTGATAGTTAATCACATTGGTTTACAAGACAGGCAGCTATGAAATATTGGCCATGATGCTAATAAGTAAAAGTGTCTTTAAAGCTAATCTGTGTATTGTGGTTCTGCCTTTATGGTCTCCAAGGACTCTGGCTTTCTGCAGTACAGTTACTATTCCAGAGAGAATAGGCTGGGGTTTTGTGAGCTGTGAATTATGTGACGTCTTTAGAAGCAAGAGCCTCTCACAATATATGGCCTGGTATCAGTGGGCATCATTGATGCCCTTTTGGTGCCCTTGGGCAATGGGCCCTTCCCAAAGCTCGCTTTTATCAGGCACCAGCTGCTGTCTAGAGGACTGGTGTGATTGGAGAGATCATCACGCCTCCCTGGGTGGCTAATGGATGGTGGTCATGTGTCTGTAGACGTGGGGTGGGCACGCGACAGGGAGGACTGCCTGTGGGGAGGGGCCATCAGGCAAGGCTGTATCTCCTAGCAGCCCAGCACTGTTCTCACTGGATCCACCTGCTGGCTGGGCTCTTGGCCCTCCCTGTGGGTGCCTGCCCTGTACTCCTGAAGCATGATAGGTGCCCACTCTTGCAGGTGGTGAGAAGCTACAAGGCGACCATCCAGCAGACCTTGGACATCCTCTTCCTCCAGGAAGGCTCTGAGTTTCTGAGCAGCACAGATGCTTCGAGCCGGGACTCTGCTGACCGCACCATTATTGCCTGGGATTTCCGGAGCTCTGCCAAAATCTCCAACCAGATTTTCCACGTGAGAAACCCTATTTGGCATTGCTTTTCAGTTTGTTTCAGCTGCAGGATGTAGCCATGTAGCCCTAAGCTGCTGAGATCCTAGGTCACTTCCTGGTGGGGGTGGCTCAGCAGGCAGGATCTTTAGAGACCATTCAGGTGCCTGAAATCTCTTGGATCGGGTAGACAAGCTCAGGTCCAGGCCTGCCTGGAAAGCCTTCCAGAGGTTCCAGATCACAGCACCTCCATGACTGTCCTACTCATCCTCTGCCTGGCATGGCCACTCTGTAGGGGAAGGGTGTGGAGGGGCCATCCATCCAGATCAGTAGAAGATTGCCACACAACCCAGGACACTTCTACCTTCCCTCTGCCACCCCAGCCAGCCCCTGGGTTTCTGTCCCACCCTTGCTCAGTGAGTTTGGCAGGAGCTGTGACTTGGAAGTTCAAGCAGGGACCCAAGGTTAGATCACCTCTGTTAAAGTCCTGGATTCACCACTTACAAGCCCATTATGTAGCCTCTTTGATTCTCATTTTCCTCTTAAGAAATTGAGGATGAGAATATTATTTACCTCATAGAGTCGTTCTGAGAATTGAAGGGGATAATGCTTATAAAGGATCTAGCACAATGCCAGGCACGGGGGGTGCTCCATAAATGCATTATCTATCATCACCATCACCACCATCAAATCCAACATCTTCACCACTATCACCATCCCCTTCATATCACCACCATCACCACCATCACCATCACCACCATCACCATCATTGTCACCATCACTGCCACCACCATCACCACCATCACCACCACCATCATCACCACCGCCATCACCACCGTCACCACCACCATCACCGCCACCATCGTCACCATCACCACCACCACCACCACCACCATCATCATCACCACCATCTTCATCATCATTTTATAAGCTTTCAGTTAAGCCATGGCTAATCTCTTTGGTACTCCCCCTGCCGAATTTAAAAATATATATTAGGTGTACATATATACCTTCTCCCCTTCCCTGCCTTTTCTTTTCTCAGAGGGTTCTACGTGACCCTGAGCAAACCAGTCTCTAGACCTTTACTGCAGGGAGCTAGTGAGCCCGCTGGGAAGGACAGGCTCTGGGAGGGGGCTGAATGGGCCTGCCTCCAACAGCCTGTGCAGAAACCAGGGCAAGTGGGTGAGGTAGATGAAAATGCTGAATGCCCTCTTAAAAATCACACCTCCTCCGCTTCTGTGCGGGTGAGCAGGCGAGCAGCACGCTTGGGAGCTTGTCAGGTCACCATGGCCCTGGCGCCTCCGACGGACATGGTAGTCTGCAGCTGTCTTCTACCTGCTCCCCACTTTGCTCTCTGAGTTTGGGCTCTTTTAGACAGTGTGGCTTCAGGATGACACTTAGAATAAAGGAAGGACAGGTGTAGTTGAGAAGGGAGTTTGTAGGGGTGTTTCCATGTGACCCAGCCTGTCAAACAGTGACAGTTCCTTGCCTTGTGCTTTGAACACTTTGTTCATGCCTTTTTCTTCTTGCCTGGCCGTTCACCTCCTCAGTTACTGTGTGTGTGGGCCGCGGGGAGCCTGGGCCGGGCTGGGGCTACCCTGAGGACTCACTGTGGAGGCGGGAGGCGGGTGTGTAGACTTGTTTCCTGTCACTCTGTAGCAAAGCACTGCAAAGTTGGTGGCTTAAACTAACAAATTCACTCTCCGTTCTGGAGGCCAGATGCCTGATAGGTCTCACTGGGTTGAAATCAAGGTTTTGTCAGGGCCCATTCCTTCTGGAGGCTCTGGGGGAGAGTCTGCCCCTGCTTCTTCAGACCCTCTGCTCTGTCTCCATGTCTCCTTCTCTGTGTGTCTGATCTCCTGCCTTCCTTTTATAAGGACACATATGATTGCATTTAGGGCAGTAATAGGGGATAATATCCCCACCTCAAGAAGCTTAACTTAATTACATCTGCAAAGACACCCCCTCCACATTTTTGCCATATAAGGTGACATTGACAGGTCCCAGGAATTAGGACATAGATGTAGTTTGGGGGATCATTTTTCAGTCCACCACTAGGGCCATGAACCAAGGGATATTAGGAAGGGCAAGAAAACAGATTACCCTCAGAACCTCCGGAAGGAACACGGCTCTGCTGACACTTTTGATTTTAGCCCAGTGAGACCCGTGTCAGACTTCTGACCTCCAGGACTCTAAGAGAGTAAATGTTTGTAGTTTTAAGCCATGAAGTCTGTGGCATTTTGTTATAGCAGGCCTGGGAAACAGACCCCTAAGCCCAGGTTTGGGGGTTGGACACAAGGATCCAGGAGTAGAGTGCTGGGTGGCATGTTTATTGGAGGCAGAGGCCCAGTTGGGAGCTTTTTCCACCCTCTCTGTGGCCTCACTGTTTCTCAGGAGAGATACACCTGCCCCAGTCTCACCTTGCACCCCCGGGAGCCTGTGTTCCTGGCGCAGACCAATGGCAACTACCTGGCTCTCTTTTCCGCTGTGTGGCCCTACCGGATGAGCAGGAGGCGGCGCTACGAAGGGCACAAGGTACTGTGTTCCTGTCCCCCAGGTCAAGAGTGGAGCCCTGGCCCCAGAGCCGCCTGCCAGACAACATCAGCAGTGGACTTGGGGCCCCAGAGTGCACAGACCCTCTTTCTGGGTAGATTCCGTTTTCTGTTTCCCAGGTGACCACATACCATGTGGCCTGGTGTTCACTGACGGCCCTTGGCCACATCTGGTTCTATCTCCAGGCCTCAGGTGCTGGGCAGGAAAGGTTTTCCCTGACTTAATGGCTCACATGGACAGGTCATGGGGGTGGCGGAGGGAAGACAGGACAGAACAGGGGTGGGGGCCATTTCTGCATCTGTCCCCTTTCCCCACTGAGGCCTGCCTCACTGGGGCAGAAGGGGCCAGGGACTCAGTGGCTGTTGGTGAGGCCAGACACAGTCAGCTATGCAAAAGCTGTTCCAGCTGCATTCCACTAAACTGGCTTCATGAAACAGGATCCATGCTGGGACCCCAGGCTTATGGGGGGAGCTTGGGCCTTGGCTTTGGGGATGCTGGGTGGCTAGCCCTGAGCCTCAGGCTGCTCCTCTGTAGGATGGGTGTAATAGCCCCCCTCACGGGCTGCCTGGAGGAGCTGCTGTTGTGTGGCCTGCTCACCCTCTGTGTTGCCCTCTGCAGGTAGAAGGCTACTCGGTGGGCTGCGAGTGCTCCCCAGACGGTGACCTGCTGGTGACGGGCAGTGCCGACGGCCGGGTCCTGCTGTACAGCTTCCGCACTGCCAGCCGGGCGCGCACGCTGCAAGGGCATGCCCAGGCTTGCGTGGGCACCACCTTCCACCCTGTGCTGCCCTCTGTCCTCGCCACCTGCTCCTGGGAGGGTGACATTAAGATCTGGCACTGAGCCTCCTCGTTCAGAGCCTCCGGATGCCGGCCGGCCCTGGGCTCCCATTCCTCCTTGGGGTGGGTGGGTGTGAGGAAGCACTGAGGTTGCCTCTGATCAAAGCTGGGTGGAGGCTACCTCCACCACACTCTGAGCCTCAGTTTCCACATCTCTAAAATGGGGACAGAGATCTGTTTGCCTCAGGGTTGTGAGGACCGCATTAGCGGAAGTGCCTGGCAGGTTGTTGGTGGTGCTCAATAAACATGAGTGTTTTGCTATTTCTTAGGTTATTTTAGCGACACATATGTGTTGGCAGCTTCCTTGCACCTGCCCCCTCCCAGGCCTTCCGGGGCTCCGAGACAGACCAGTGGGAGCTTGAGATGGGGCAGCCCCCCTCTGCTGATCCTGCTGATGGACCTGACTCCCGGGGCCATGAGGGGCCTGTGGGGGCTCTGGGTCTGAGAGCTGCCCTCAGGAACTCCATGTGGGAGCATGGCAGCCCCCACCAGTGTCGTAGGGCCCAGGCTGCCTCCCTTTCCCCACCAAGCATGGCCCAGGGAGTCCCACTGCCTGTAGGGTATGCACACTGTCCCAGTGAAGAAGCGATGTGCAGAAGGCTCCTGAGGAGCCCTGAGGGGTTAGACTGGCAGGAAGACCCAGCACCCCCGGGGTCTGGGCAGGTAGGTGAGCTCTAGCACTAAGTCTCACCAGGACCATAATTGAGGGGCCACCCCAAGAGCCCAAGGATCCACTTAGGTGAGGAACTGCAGGTACCACGGCTCAGGGCAGGGGTGTCCGTGTAGCCTTGGAAGGCTTCCTGGTGGAGGCAGACCGTGAGTTGGTGAGGAGGGCATCCCCAGCAAGGGAGTCAGTGAGGAAGCGCAGAGGACCCAAGGAGGAGGCCTATGAGCAGGGGAGCCATGGGAATGGGAGCCACGGGGTGCCCAGCTTTGCCTCTCCAGAACCTGGGTTTTAGGCCAGCTCTGCGGTCAGCACAGCTGAGACCTCGTGAGTCATCTCTCCTCTGAGCCTCAGTCTCCCCATTTGTGAGGCGGTGTCAGGACCGTCAGCCTGCGGGCTTGCTGTGTGCCTCCAAGGAGGTCGACTCTGTGGGAGGTGTCGGCACGCCAGGGGTTCCATTCCTGGGAAGGGCATCTGGAGCTTGCAGAGGGTTGGTGCGTAAATGCGTTTATTTCAGTATGTCTGACTTACTCAGGGATTCATGGGTCAGGCGTTCCGGGCAGAGGGAAGGGCAGTGCAAAGGCCCTGAGGTGGGGCTTATCCTAAGGGCCTACTCCTTTTCTAGCCTTCATCCCTGCCCCCACACCCCGCCCCACCATCAGTGCGGAGCCTGGCAGGCAGTGGGTGTTGAGTGGATACAGCCCCTGCTGTGCCTGAACTGGGGTGGGGAGACTGGAGCTGAGCACGTGGGTGGGGTGGGGGAGCACGTGCTCTTCAGGCTGGTGAGAGATGTGAACCCCCAGGCTCATGCAGGACACAGGGTCCCAGTGACTCTGTCTGCTGCCAGGCTGGGTGTTGGCGGAGCTCAGGTTGGGAGCACTTTCTCTTTTTAGTCTCAAGAATGGCAGATTTGGTGAAAAGAAAGAGAATCACATCCCATGCTCCGAGGGCCTGGTCCCCTGTGGAGGTGGAGACCCCCATGAGGCACTGCCCCCGGCAGAGCGGCCAAGGAGCAGATTCGGAACGTGGTGCAGGTGATGGGCACTCCTCCCTCACCCCTCACGGGGCTGCCCTGCTGAGCCTCTTGCCCACACTCTTTCTCACCCCCCACCCTCTAAATGAGTTCCCCTGCTCTGTGTGGGAAGCTCAGTGATCTTAGGAGCCTGCTCTCAGGTCACTTTCTCTGTGAAATGGAGCCTTCCCATATCACCCGTATCCCTGATAGGCTAATGGCTCCCCCCCCTTCCTCACCTCCCACCTTGCTCCCATGGCATGGTGCCTCAGGGCCTTTGCTCCTGCCGTCCCCTGCACTGGGTCGTGATTTCCCCCAGTGCCCCCTGGCTCCCTGCCTGTCTCATGGGATGTGCAGATAGACCTTCAGGGAGCCTCCCCTGATCTCTGTGCCTAACACGCTCCTGTCATTCTCGGTCTTTTTACCTAAAATGCTGAGCTCTGCCTAAAATGCTGAGCTCTGCCACAGGTGTGTGCATGGAGTGTGAGCTTCCCAGGATTCCAGGTGTCTGTTCCCTGCTGTATGCCTGGCCCCTGGCCCACAGTAGGCGGTTGATGAATAACTGCATGTGTGGTCCATCGGCAGGACACAGGCTCTGGGGTCAGATAGACAAACTTAAACCCTGCCGTCACCTTTCATTGTGTGACAAGTGCTGAGCCACCCAGTGCCTCGGTTTCCCCTTCTATGAAATAAGAATTGGTAATACCCAGCTTGTGAGGATTAATGAGGTTGGGTCTGTACAGCTCTTGGCAGGACCTGTATACAGTAGGCACTCAGGAAACAGCAGCTGGGAGTATTAGTAATATTCCCACCACCAGTTGACGCAGGAGCTGAGCCAGTTTAGACCAGACAGTGCATTTTGGCCCCATTCTCAGGCCTCATCATGGCAGGCCAAGGATGGATGAGACCCTCTCTCGTCTTTTGGGCCTCGGCCTGAGCCTGGTTCACTCTCATGGCAGAAGCCCCCAGAGAGGGGCTGCCTCCTTCCTCTGTTCCAAGGGTTGACAAGTCTCGGGGAAGGACTCTGATCGACTAGCTTCTGGTGCACTCCCACTCCGGACCAGGAGTCCTTGGCCAGGCATAGCTCTCACTACATAGCTGGAGGGGAGAGTGGTGGGACCCATTACAAGTGTTTTCATAAGGGTGTGTCTCCCTAGATCCAGCCTGAACAGGCCCTCGGCACACACTTGTCGGATGAATGAGTAGTGATGTGTGAATGAATCCGGACACAGGCCAGGAGGAAGGGCTGCCCTTGCTTGCGGTGCAGGGGTCCTGGCTTTCCCAGGGCACCTCTCATCTGCCTGTCCCATCCCCACTTGCCACCGTCCAGCCCCAGATCCTAGAGTCCCGATGTCCTGCTGTCTAGCGCAGCCTGACTGGGTGGCTTTCTGCCTTTCTTGTGTGGAGTATCTTCTGAGTGAGAATTTCAGCACATGGTTTTCTGATTGCTTTCCCCACTGTGAGCTGTTATTATTACCACTTTTTTTTTTTTTTAAGATTTATTTATTAGAGAGAGAGCACAAGCGGGAGGGGCAGAGGGAGAGGGAGAGAATCTGAAGCAGACTCTGTGGTGAGCATGGAGCCTGATGCGGGGCTCGATCCCACGACCCTGAGATCCCGACCTGAGCTGAAACCAAGAGTCGGACACTTAACTGACTGTGCCCCCCAGGTGCCCCTATTACCACTTTTTTAATATGAGCACTGTTGACAGACTATATTCAGTCAGGCTTTGCTGTGAGTGCTGGGTGTGGCCAGAGGATGACCTCCCTGTCCAGCAGCCGCCCACCCCCTCTGCTCTGCTGAGCACACACCCCGGCTGCCTGCAACCCTGTGGGGTTTGGAGCTGGGAGGCCGGCTCAGGCCCCAAGCCCATCACTCACTTGGTTGGGATGTTGGCAGGTGCTTCGCTTCTCTGAGCCTGCTTCCTCATCTATATAGAGTGGGCCTGTGGGAACAAGCAGGGGAGAAGATGCAGAGGAAAATGCTTGCGGATTGCTACCTTCTCAGCTCCACTCGGGGCAAACACCATCCAAGTCTCTGTCCAAAGTCTGTTTCTTTTCCACGCAGGTCACCTTGAGCCAACCAAAGCTCTGATCCTCCCGGGGCAGGGGCACATCCAGGGATCCCCCCTCTGGCTGCTTCTTGGTGCTGTCCTCTGTGGACTTGATTCCTCAACTCCGGGCCCCGCAGGTGCCAGCACCCCCCCCTTTTGTAGGTTCTTTTATTGGGAAGAATTGCAGGCATACTCTGTGCCTTTATTGCTCTCTTTTCCCTAATGCTATCTTCCAAAGAGACTTCTTAAAGGCTCACTCTGATCTTCTGCAAGGTGTTGGGGAGTTCATCATTTGCAATCTTAAAATAAGGGAGCTAAATTTAGAAAGTGTGGAGCTGGAATGAAAAGAATTGTGGGCTGTGCCTTCCACCCACCTTCCCGGGGCTGAGTGCTTACCTTTACCCTCACCTGTGACTCCGGGAGACAGATCTGAGGCCTTCATGGGAGAAGAGCGGTTTCAGGTCGGGGTGCCAGGGTGTGGCTGTGTGTGCTGCCAGGCGGAACTGATGCTCGAAGCCCCCCGCTAGGTGGCCCCACCCTGCTGTCCAGTTGAGGAGACTGCTGCTTGGAAGACCGTCTGACTCTGAAGTGTGCTCTTCCCCTCTCGGAAGCTTCCTCCAGCCTCACCTGTGGCTCCCCGTGCACCGGGACAGCCAACTGTCATGGGGACCCCTGGGAATCTCATCAATGTCCCTAGGCTGCAGAAGGGGAAACTGGCCCAAGGTCACATGGCCAGGGAGTGGCAGAGCCAGTGGGGGTGGAGAAGTGTGCATGGGTTGGTAGGAGGGTGGTGGATGCACAGATGGGGGTGGGGCAGGGGCTGGAGGAGGGAAGCCCACACTGCGGCCTGGCGGGCTGCCTGGGTAGATGGGGCTAAGAAAGTAGAGGGCAAGGCCTCACCATAGCCCGGAAATTCCCATCTAGCAGAACATCCAGCACAGATCCAGAGGGAATCTGCGGGCCCCCAGGCTGAACCCTTAGGCAGGCACATGGAAGCATAGAGCCATTCTGGAACTCCCCAGCTATCACATCTGTGCCTTTCCACAGGCTATTCCCTTTGCCTGAAATGCCCAATGGACTCTTATTCATCCTTCAACACCCAGCATGAGCCTCCTCCTGGAGGCTTGCTTTCTTTCCCCTGGAGCAGTAGGGACCTTTGCCTCTGTGGATGGCCCTGTGCTCTTGAAGCCTTGAGCCTAAAGTCACACCATCTGCCTCCCCCCAGCCTCTGAATTTGTTGTGGGCAGAGTAAGGATTCCATGGCCAGCACGGGGCTGGTGCCAGCCGGCCCCATTATCAGGAAGAGGAGGGAAGCACCAAGTCCCCACCCAGGGGGTTCTGAGAGAGTCACTGACCAGAGCCACCTGCACTCATGAGTCCCAGGGTCTTGTGGAGCTGGTTTTGAGCCAGGGGAATTTGGGAGAAAACCAAGTTTTTCCAGCTCAGCCCTACAAGAAGTGGTTTGGGACTGCTTTACATAGCATCCCATGCCAGCCCCCACTCAAGGTGGTGTCAGCCTGACCCTGCTATTCAAAAGTTATGTGATGGAACTCTAGACACCCACCCCCCCAACTCTGTGTGGCCAGGCCAGCCCATCTTTGTAGGCTGCCTGGCTCTGTAGCCAAAGAAGTCTGAGCAGGGCCCTCTGGGAAAAAGACCCCCTCGGAGCCCTGACTGTGGCTGGTTTTGGAGGCCATGGCAGGGCAGCTCTGTGAGGTCTGGAGGCTGCCCTAGGGGGGCCGCAGGCTCTGAGGTGATGATGTGGGGGCTAAAGTCCTGAATCTGAGAGGGCCCTCAGGATCCCCAACCCTGCTACCCAGGGCCCGGCCCTTCTGATTCCATCGACCCTGAGGCGCTAGAGCCAGGCAGGACTTTGATCACTTAGAGGAGGGAAAGCCAAGGCCAGGAAGAGGCACCCCCCCCCCATTCACACAGCTGATGTGTGGGGCTGACGAGGTTCGGGTTCCCCTCTGGGAACACCTCAGTGTCTGCTGGGTGCCAGGGGCCACGTGTTTCCCCCTGTGCCCTGCCAGTTGCTTCCCAGCTCATCCAGGATCGCTTCCTGTCTGGCCCGCGAGGACACTGGGCCCCCAGAGGGGAGCTGACTCCCAAGCCTCTCTCAGTTCCCTCTCCTTGAGGAGACTGCTTCCTGGGGCACATCTCCTGGGGAGGGGGGTTGGGCCGGCGCTGGGCTCTCTTGCAGAGGCAGATCAAGTGCAGGGATGCTGGGAGCCCCTGCTGATGCCCAACCTCCTTGGGGTCCCCTGGCAAGAGGCAGACCCACCCGGGGTCTACAGGGAGCCGGGTGAGCCAGGCCACTTGAAGGCCTGCGCCCAGACCCGGCTAGTCTCCAGCAGGAAGGGCCCAGGCCCTTGGAGGGAGCAGACATAAAGCCCCGTGAGGAGTGGCCTCCACCCTAGGCCTTGCAGAGCCCCACAAGTAGATTTTCAAGGACACTGATGTGCGTGTGTCTGAGATAACCCGGCTCCTGAAGAAAGGAGGCAGCAAGAGCAGGAAACGAGAGAAACACATGAAGGAATGCCAGACCCTATCTGAACCGGCTGTGCCCATGTGTTCAGGGAAATAAAAGGCAAGCTAGAAAAGATCTCCAGGGAACAGGACACTGTTGAAGTGGCAGCGTAGGTTTGCGAGACAACCAAACAGAACATCCAGGAATGGACAAATTAATGGAAAACTACAAACCCAGTGGCTGTGTTTGGTGGCCACGTGGACAAAGCAGCGAGAACTCATGAAATGGAAGGCAAATCACATGGGCTGAGCTCAGGACATGCAGGAGGGAGGGCAGCAGGCCCAGAGGGTGCAGTGAGAGGGGCTGCCAGGGGTCTAAGGCAGTCCCAGGAAGAGAAGAAACAGAAAACTAAAAAAAGAAAGTTGAGAATTTTCCAGAACTGATGAAATACACCAATCCACAGATAAAAGACTCCCTTTTGAATTCCCAGGAAGGATAAATGCACAACCAGACACACCTCAGGGAAACTGCAGACAACCAGAGGGACGATCTGAAGGGGCCAGAGAGCAGAAGGGCAGATTACCATAGGAGGAACAGCTCCCCACAGACGGACGGATGGACGGACGGGCATCCCCACACCAACAGGTGGCCAGGGACAGTGCCAACAGCATCTCTGTGTGTGTGTGTTGGGGGGCTCCCCCCCACTACCTCCCTCCCCAGTGAGAACACCCTTCACAATGGGGCCAAAGACGTTTCAGAGAAATGAGAGCTGCTCTGAAGGAAAGCCTCAGGAATCTCCAGGCAGAAGCCAAGTCTGAGAGCCGAGAAAGGGCGGGGGGCAGAAACAGGAAGGGGAGCAGAAGGCACATCCTAGAAAGGGCAAGAATGCCTAGCGGGTTGAAACAGTGGAAGTGCTTGGATGCTGCACAAGATGCTGGGGTGGGGGGGGACGGGGGGCGGCAGCCAGGGCCACACATCCTCGTGGTCAAAAGGCAGTGGGGAGAAGAAACAACCCGGAGCCAAGTTCTTTCCACCGATGTCTTTTATTAATGAACAGAAGTACAGTACTAACTGAGACAGGGCATGCATCGCAGACAACAGGAGAGCAAGCCACAGAAACCAGGAGTTGGAGGGCCTCAATATGTCTGAGGTAGAGCGAGGTGGTGCCGGGGAGCGGGACACTGGGGGACGAGCACCGGCCCCACTCGGGACAGTGGACCACAGGAGAGCTGGGGTGGTGTATCGGTCACACGGCGAAAACAGTTTAAAAACATTTCACATCCCTCCACCCATTCCAGTTCCCCTCTTCGTGGACAGAGTTTCGGGTTCCCTGGTCGCCGGCCCACTGGGGGTGTCTCCATAGACAGCGTCCTTCCCCTCCCAGGGGCAGGCCCCACTTGTCCTCCCCTGAAAAATAAAGGAGCTTTGTTTTGAAAACGCCAAGGCTGCCATCCAGGGAGCTGGAGGCCAAGTGCGTTAAGAAAGACCCTTTTTCTCTATAAAAATAGTTTCACTTTATAAAAGGGGGGAAATGCTCATCTCAGGTGGGGAAGGATGTTGGGATGTGAAAAACGTTCCACCGTGGTGGGGCTGGGATGGACAAGATGCTGTGGGGAGGGAGGGGACCTCCTCTCAGGCTCGACTGGGTTGGGTGGCAGAGAGGGTCCTGGTTGGTGGGGGGGCGCTGGGGAGGACGAGTGTCTCGGGGAGAGGCGCGCTGTGCCCTCGGGGCCCAGGTGGTGGGTGGCCGCGGCCTGCAGGCAGGCGCTCAGTTGAGCAAGGTTCCGTAGAGCTGGGCTTTCGTGAGGCTGTCCTTGCGGCTGAGCCCCGAGCCACCAGTCCGCGGGAAGGCTGGCTGGGGGCTGAGGCGGGCAGTGGGGTGCATCTCCGGGGAGGCCTCCATGGAGCTGGGCTCCAGGGAGTCCCTGGAACTGTGGGGGCTATGCTCCGGCTCAGGGCTGCCGCCTGCCCCGCAGAGCTGCACCCCAAGCCTCTCCGCGTCCCCCTGGCTGGGCGCGTAGCCGGGCAGTGGGTCGGCCGTGCGGCTGGGGCTCAGACTCAGGTCGCCGCTGGCCCGGAGGAAGTGGGGCTCTGCCAGGTGGCCCTGGGAGAGGTCGTCACCCTCCGAGAAGCTGTCGGCCTTGTAGGTGGCATAGAGGGGGCTGGCGCGGCCCTCGGCCTTCTTGCCCGGGCTGCCCCCGCTGCCGTAGTAGCGTTCCGAGAAGCTGCAGGGTGAGGCGCGGCCGGCGGTGGTGGCCGGGTAGGAGTAGGCGCCAATGTCCTCCACGCTCAGGGGCCGCCACTGGCCCCGCACGTCCTCCCCAGGGAGCCGGGCCGTCCCCGGCTTGGCCCGCAAGCTCCACAGGTTTGGGGGCATCAGGGCCTGCTGGGGGCCCGGGGAAGCCGGGAAGCGGAAGGGCTCGGCGGGGTACGGAGACATGGTCCGCGCAAACCCTGGGGCCACCTCGGCCTCGAGCGGCGCTGCCACGCTGGCCGTGGCCTTGGCAAAGCGCGGGCTGCCCTCGTAGGCAGCGGCGGGTGGCTTGCGGTCGAAGAGCTCGTCACGGCTGTTCAGGTAGATGGCCTGCTGCGAGGCAGTGAGCGTGCTGGCCTGGGCGTGCTCCTTCTCCTCCGACGTGGCGCTGAAGCTGGAGTAAGAGCTGGACGTGGGCAGCGAGCCCGCATAGGCTGGGAAGGCCTCATGCCGGAAGCCTGCGGGGAAGGCGGCCGCCTCGGCCTCCTCCTCCTCCTCGGCCGCGCTGTCGGTGGAGTTGTGAGCCCGCAGGAAGCCCACGTCGGTCACGGGCGCGTCCACGCTGGGCCGCCGGGTGCGCCGCCGCTCCTCGGGGCAGTAGAGGGCTGTGTCGCTGCAGTAGATGTCCCCCTTGTAGGGGGGCCGTGGGCCCTGCTTCTCCATCCCATCCCGGAAGGCCAGGTCGCGGGCTGAGGCATCAGACAGGCGGGAGGACAGGCTGTTGGGGTCAGGCTTCTCCAGCACCTTGGCAATGACGCAGGTGGGGACGCTGTCGGCATAGGCCGGACGGCAGAGCGGGGAAGGCAGGCTGCAGCCGTGCTTCTCCATGTGCAGGCTCACATGCTCCTGGAAGTCGGAGGGCAGCTGGTCGGGGTGGAGGGGAGGGGGTGGTAGGAGGGCAGGGACAGGGGTAGCAGTCAGCCTGGCACCTGCAGCCCTGACCGTGACCAACAGATGCACACACGGAAGAAGAGGGACCTGCCCAGGGCTTCTCAAACTGCACCGGCTAAAGCCAGCACCCAGGACTCTGTATGTCACAAGCTCCTGAGACTCGCCCGAGGACCCCCGGTCACCTCTGTCTCCCCAGCCCACAACAACTGGGCCTGAAGAGCCCAGAGGCTGGAACCAGGGTCTGACCTGGGCCCTTCTCGGGGCTGCAGCCCCCCTCATTTCCTCCCACCAAGAGGCTTACTTGCTCTCCCAGCCCCGAGGTCTGTCGGGGGCACCCCTGCTGGGTCATGAGGCCTGGGTGCTCCTGAACAAGACAGACTCAGATGCAACACAGACTCAGGGCCAGGCGACCAGCGGCTTCTGCACCAGCCCCTGGTGCCTCATGGGGCCGTCCCACTACTGTTTGATCTATTTTGTGAGTGTCTTAGGTGTGGCCCAGGCCCAGGCGAGAGGGGACACGGAGGACCAAGGTCTGGGTGAGGGCAGTGCGTGGAGCTGGGGCAGCCTGGCAGGGGTGGGGGGCCCTGGGGCCTTGGCTGAGTCACCCCCGTGTCGGGATCACTCTGCTCCATCAGTGCACAGTGGACTGAGGCCTTGGAGCAGGGACAAGAAGCAGCCCCCAGAGGAAACCAAAGGGAATGGGCAGGCTGTCCCAGATGGATGAGGAGGTGTGTGGGGGGGTGGCCCTCCACCATGTTCAGAAAAGCCAGGATACTTGCAGGAGTGAGGAGGGATGGGGGCTCCAGGCTCACCCAGCGCCTTCCCCTCAAAGGGGAGAAGTGGCCTTGGGGTGGGACCTGCAGAAAAGGAGCCCCGAGTAGTCCTGGGGCGAGGGCTGGCCTCCCTGGGGCGGGGCTGACGTTACCTCGGACACCTTACGGACCCTGCCGTAGGTCTGGCTGCACTGCAGCAGCTGGGCCGCTAGATTGCAGTCCTTCCTATAGAGCTCCTACAAGACAAGAGAAGGCGTTTGGTGCAGGCTCGCCCTGCGCCAAGGTCCCTGCTGCCCGGCGCCCAGGGGCCAACGCGGAGACCAGGTGTGGGGGGAGCCGGCTGGGCAGCAGGCCGGGCAGGACCCTGTCTGGGCCTCAGGCGCTCGCCTGCACTCTGGGGCCTCGGTTCTGACCTGGAGCCGCTGGGGCAGAGAGGGCCCTGCCAGGCACTTATGCTGCCGCCCCAGACGGGAACCTCCCACAAGGTGGGGGCGGTGGTGGAAGAAGGGCCTCCAGTGGCCCCTGAGCTCCCGGAGGCCCCAGGTATGGAGAGCATGCCTGGTCTTCCTGTCCCCCCCTCCCAAAGCGGACCGTGCCGGCACCAGCCAGTGGTAAGGAACGTGCCCGCGGCCCCTGCCTCCCCGCGTCTCAGACTTGCTCCGCACACCCCCCTTCCTAAAGTGTGGCCTGCTTATGGGGGTGGCTGCAGGGCTGGGTGAGGGGCAGGGCGGAGAGGGGCAGAGGGCCTGTGTGACCCAAGGTCCGGGCAGGGACGGACTCAGCCTCCTGAGCTGAAAACAGATGCAAACAGTAGGACTTGAGAGGATTTGCTTCCATCTTTGGAAAATCTCTGTTGCATGTGCCTGTGGTTGGGCCTTTCCCTCCTGCCCCCCAGCCGGGGGTCCTCCGCTGTGAGGGCTCTGACAGCGAGGAATCTGGGGTCCACCAACGGGCCCCGAGACCCTCCTGCTCCCCCCCGGTCTCAGCTCAACCAGGACCAGGTGTTCTGCAGCGGAGACGGGCTATGGAAGGCACGGGCACCACTGCCCCCTGCCCCCCCGTTCCTGGAGGCTCCCCCACCTCCACCATCTGCGCTGAGCCTCATGCCCCCAGCTTGGCCTGCCAAGTGGAGAGACACTGGGTCCCCAGCCTCCGCAATGTCTCCTTGAGTCCCCTGGGAAGGGCACAGTCGGCCAAAAGCTGAGAATGGATCCCCCGTGAGGCCTCAGACTCGCTGCCTCTGGCCTCAAGGGGCCGTGAGCACTGGCTGGCCAGCTCAGAGCCGCCACCGCATCCCTTGCAGCCCCCAGCGTGGCCCCGGGCCTTGTGCGGGGCCTCCCCCTCCTCTGCCTGCACTCCTCTCCCTCCTCACCGCACCTGCACGCTGATCTCCGCCCTCAACTCCAGACCCTGCCGTCCGGGCATGCCCTGCAGCTGTCCGGTGCCCGGTCCAGCCCCACTCCTGCTCCTCCCCAGGCACACACCCACCCCGAGACAGCAGGTCGCTTCTTTCCTTCGGGCTCTGAACCCTGCTGTTGGGCTGGACCCTTCTCTTCCCCCACACCCCATGTCCAAAATCCCCATTAATGCTGTGGGTTCCATCTTTGAACCAGAAGCTGAGCCCCTGTCCCCACCGTCTGTTCTCGGTGAGCCCAGAAAAGCGTAGCTCCAGTCATGTTACTCCTCTCTTCAAGAACCTTCCGTAGCTCCCTACTTCATCCAGAATAAAACCCAGATTCCTAGAGGAGCCTGCACCGTGTGGCCTCTGGTTCTATTTCTGACCTCAGACCTTGCCCTGCCCCCCCTCCGCCGCCAGGAGGCCCCTCTGCTGTTCTTGCAGGCCCTCCTCTGCCACTCCGGTTCTTTCCACCGGAAGGAAGGCTCTTCCCCCGGTGCCCGTGGCCACCTCTCTGGCCACTTTCAGGTCTTGATCTAGCAGCCTCTTCCAGAAGCACCCAAATGACTCCCTAGCACCGTTTGCTGTGTTGTTTTTCCCTGTGGCATTCAGCACTTCTAACACGCTACGCGGTTTGCGTATCTATCTTGCTTGCCGTCTTCCCTGCTCAGGTGTAAACTCCACGTGGGCAGGGAGGGGTTTTGCCTGCGTCGTTCACACCATGATCTCACAGCCTCAGCAGGCCTGGCAAGAAGCAGACATTCCTTAGTGAATGTGTGGTCAGCTGTCAGGGGTCCTTGAGTGGGGCTGGGCCCATCTCACGGGGCCCTTGAAATCAGAGCATCCACATGGGCTCTGATGCCCACGGGGGCTGGCTGGGGCAGGAGCGAGCATGCCCCAAACCTGGGGTCAGGAAGCACCGCCTTGAATGGGATAATATGGCCCAGGGGCAGCTACCTCAAGCCCTATTTCCTTCCAGCAGAGGGTCTTCCTGAATACCCTTGGCAGTGTATGTCTGGTGAGGGAGCCCTGTCCTTCCACCTTGCCTTACCAGCCCCTGAAGCCTGGAGGCCACGGGGCCTGGGCTTGGGCCCCCAGGGTCACGGTGGTCCAACACTCACATTGTCCTCCGACAGCTTGTCGATGGTCACCTTGGCCTCTAGCAGGTGGCTGTTGAGGGCAACAATCTCATGGCTCAGCGCTCGCTTCTCTTCCTCATAGTGCTGGCCCTGGGGCGAGGGGTGGGGGGGTATGGGAAGGAGCCGGTCAGGGGTCAGCCAAGGCCTGGGCCTCAAGTCCAGTTGCTCCATAGGCCTCCCGGGTGCCCTCTTGCAGTCGATAACGATGAGGTGTTTGCAAGGCCAAGGAAGGTGGGGTTAGGAGCACAGACCACCAGGTTCAAATCCACCTGTGTTCCAGCACGGACGAGCCAGACCGCCCTGGGCAAGTCACTGGCTCCCTGAGCCTCTTGCTCATCCACACCATGGGGACAGTAATGCCTACCTCCTGAGTCTGCACTCAGCACAAAGCCTGGCCCCTCTCCCTGCACCCCCCCCCCCCCCCCCCCCTGCCTTGAGCCTGTCCTCTTTCAGCCTCCACCTGAGCTCAGAAAGGCAAGGGCCCTTGTCCGGGGTCCCAAGCCGCGCTGTCTCTGCTCCGACAGACTCTAAGACAGCAGGTGTTGAAGGCCCATTTGTGATTTTCAGAAACAAAACAAGCCCGGAACCTACTAGAAGGAGAGGGAAGGTGCCAGATCCCGCCCGGCCCCGCCCTGACACACCAGCCATACAGGACCAGGAGGCCTCCAGCACCGTCCCCCAGGCGGCAGCGGGGTGGTGGCCCTCACCATGCGGTACAGCTTGTCCTCCAGCTCCTGGTTGATCCTCTGCAGCGCCATGTAGTTGCTCTGAATCCTGGAACAATGGGGTGGCTGCGGTGCCCGGCCCGACCCTCCCAGGACCCCTACAGCCACCCGGCGGGCAGGGCAGGGCTGAACACAGGCCTCCTGAGCCTGCCCATGGGTCCCACCCTGGTCTACCTGCTCCTCCGCACACAGCAAAGAGCGAATGTGGAGAGGCCTTTCCTGGGCCAGGGTCGAGGACCCCCTGGAGATGAAAAGGGAAGGCCTCTACTCCCAAGCGACTCTGTCCGGTCCTTGCTCAGAGTGTTTCACTCACATTTACTCACTCGGTCTCGAGGTTAGCAGGGCAGAGACTTAGGACTGGCCGCTTGGGCGGCCCCAGACTGAGTGCTGGGGACACATGCTGGCTGAAACCGGGCTCCCCGGGGAAGAAGGGGGAAGGCGGGAGCAGGTGTTGGGTGGGAATCAGGAGCCGGGTTCCCACTACACGTGGCGTGCTGGTGGAAGAGGATTTGGGACCGCGCGTGTCCTCTCGACAACCTGGGTGCCGTGTCACTGTGCGCCCCCGCCCAGCCTTACCAGTGGGGAACTGAGGTGGAGGTACTTCAAGCAGTAAGCGGCAGAGGCGAGACCTGAACCGAGGTCTGACTGCGAGGCCTGAGCTTGGTTCCCACGCAACTAGATGGGGGGGGGGGGGGGCTCGCTCGGGGCGGGGGCGGGGGCGGGGACAAACGGCCCTCCTGGCAGATCCCGGCAGGGACAGCAGGAGCCTACGCGCCATCAGTGTTTAAAACAAACCAAGCCAAGGGCAGACTGTGTGTTCTCTCTGTATCTTCCTAAAGGCTGGAAAGTGTGTAAGATGTAGGAAAATATCTTCAATATGCAGAACCAAGTTTTTAGAAAAGTTCGGCTTTTAAGGGAGTAACCACTCAGGGCCCAGCACGCCTTGCCCCACACTTCGCTTGCTGCCACGCTGCTCAAGGGGACGGTCCCTGAACACCGCTTCGTCTCCGGGGCTAGACATCGCTTTTCCTATCCGGGACCCAGGGGACGGGGGCGGGGGCCCCGGCGGGCCAGGAGGGGTCTGGAGACGGCTGCCCGTGGGTCATGCTGCCGTCCCGGCAAGAATATATGGGAGGAACGAACAGAGGATGGAGAGGTGCCTGGAAGAGCCTGTCCTGGCAGGACCTAGAGCCAGAGCCCAATCCCCACCCAGCCGCTCTTGGCACACGGAGCTTGCCCTCCCTGACCCTGGACTTGGCGTCGGTGAACGGGGTCCACAGCCCCCGGGGAAGGGGGGGCAGGCAGGGTTTCCCCGGCGGCCGCCCCGGGCCCCGCCCCCCGTACCTGCGCAGCTTCTCCGTGACCTTCTCGAGCTCCTCCTGCGCGCGCCGCAGCTCGATCTCCAGGTAGTGGCGCGTGGAGTCGAACTCGGTCTCGAGCTTCTCGAGCTTGTGCGTGGTGTAGGACAGCCGCTTGCGCAGCTCGCCCTTCTGCTCCTGCAGCGCGCTGCAACGACACGCGGCGGCGGGCCGGGCCGCGGCGCTGAGCGCGGGAAACGGAGCCCGAGCGGGCCAGCCGCCGCGCCGCGGGTGCGCAGCGTGTGCGCCCGGCCGCACGGCCACACGCGAGGGCGCACGCGCGCGCGCACCGAACACCCTCCCCGGCGGCTCCCAGCCCCTGGGCGGGGGCGGGGCGGGAGGTCAGAGGGTCGGTCCTTCAGCCTCCAGCGGCGCCCCGCCCTCAGGCACTCCCTGCGCCGTCGCCCCGGGGGAGGGACGCCGCCCCCGAAACTGGCGAGTGTTCGGGGCGGCTTAAAGGACCCTGGTTTGAGGAGCGCTCGTCAGCCCCCGGCGCTCCGACTCGGGGCCGCCCCCCGGATGGCACAGCTTGCAGGGGCCCCCGCTTGGGCTCCTGCGTGGCGCCCGGCAGCCCTCTCGTCCCCGGATTGGCTGGGTGGCCTCCGGGCCGGGGAGAGGCCGGGCTGTGCGCCCCATGCCCAGGCCGCCTCCGCCACAGTGGCCAGCGAGCTGCGCACAGCTTCGGAAACTCTGCAAAGCCCTGGCCTGCTCGCGCCCCGCTTCCTCCAGGAAGCCTTCCAGAGCCCCAGCCCCAGCTCTTGAGGCTCCATTTTCTCCACAGACCGTGGGCTCCTCTAGCACGCCAGGACGCTGAGCCCCCAGCCCCAGGAAACAGAGACACCCGATCATGGGCCACTGTCCGCATGCCCTCGTTTCTACAGTCAGGCCAAAGGCAGGAGGGGCAAGTATGGTGGCTGCGCCCAGTATGGTGACCGTGAACTCCACCCGGGCAAGGGCCACACCCTCCTGTGGACAGCCACCCCTACTCCCAAACACGCACTGACCTATGCACGGCCCCCTTTACGGGCTGAGCTCGAAGGGCCTCATCCCTAAGAGTGGGGCCAAGAGCGCCGACTTCCTGCAGGCCCGGGGCTGCCCGGCGGGTGCGGGGCACCAGGTGCGCCTGCTGGGTGTCAGGCAGGAGCAGAGCTAGGATTCCAGCTCTGTTCAGGACGCCCCTGGGCTCCGTAACCAGGAAGCCCACGCGGGGTGGTGCCGCCCACAGGGGAACTCCAGCCTGGCATCACCGGGTGGCCAGGGCCGCTGCTCTCACAGACTCGCTGCCGGTCCCTGCCGCCACGGGCCCCAGGCTGCCCACTCTCAGGCCTCAGCTTCCCCCTGGAAAGACTGGACCGCCCCCATCTTGCCCTGGGGACACAAAGCCCAGGTTCTGGGAAAACTTCTGCCCAGAGAGGTTCCCCGGGTCCGAGGTGGGGGGCGGGGGGGCAAGCGGGCCCCCTGTTTGCTGGAACAAGTGCACAGCCCCAGGGGACAATCTGGAGCCAACACCCCTTTGAATGGTCATTTCTGGTGCGTTTGCTGGGGGCCCGGGGAAGAGGACTAGAGACAGCACCCACTGGAGACTGTTGCAGGGGAGTGGGAGGGGAGTCCCCAGGTGTCCCGCTGAAAACCGCGGGAGGCAGGGCTCGGGAACCCTGACTCTGCCCAGAGATGTTGTGGGACCTTGAGCAAGAGCCCGTGTTCTCAGGACCTCCGAGACCCAAACCGGAGTCAGTGATCTAGGGAGCAGGCAGTCTCCTTCCGTCTCCGGCCCAGCGTGTAAGCCGCTCATGTTACCATGGGCGCACACCCAACAGATCTCCATTAAATATTCCTGGATTCCTGCCCACGTCTACATCATTTTTTAAGAAATAAAAATAAAAAGTTGCCTACGTTTCGAGAACCTCAGAGAAGGGTGGGGCAGGTCCCCACGGGGGTCAGACTCCGAGGAGGAAGCAGAGCCTTAATCCAGGAGAGCCCTGCAGCAGTGTCCACCGCTGCCCACGCAGGTCTGGCTGCCTCCTCCAGGCAGCATGCCGGACTGTCCCACCCTGCAGCTACAGATCCCAGATGGTCCTCCGCCCCAGCCCTTCTCCCCAGTGTGGTGGCGAGCTTCTTAGCTTCTTAGGGACTCTCCCATGTCAGCCAGGGCTCCCCCTGCAGGCACAGTGTCGGGGGAGGGGGTGGGGCAGCAGCCCCTGAAGTCAATTGTCCCGTGGGGGCTGCAGGTCCACCCACAGCCCTCTGTCACAAGGTACAGGTGGGGTCTGCACCCTCGGGAAAAGATGAGAGCATCGTCCATCTACCTGTGTGACCACTTGAGTGGCCACCCCCTGCCACCCAGAGCCAGTGACCTTCCCTCCCAACCATGGCCACCCACCTGCAGCCACAGCACGGACCCTGCCATCATGCAGACCGCCCCGTCCTGATGTGACCCAGCCACACGTCCAACCCATACCAGACCGTCCTCCCTTCCTCTCCGGCCCCGCCGCACCCCGTTCCTGGCCCCTTGCAGCAGGGGGCAGGGCCAGCGCGGCCCCCACCCGGAGGAGCCTACCATCTGGATGGAACAGGTTCCGCGGTGAGACAAGCGTACAACAGGGCCGTGAGGTGGGCACCTGGTCAAGGCCTCCCCCTCACCAGGCGACCCCTTTGCTGGGCTGGCCTGTCCGAGCCTCGTGGCACCCAGCGGCCTTCCAGACGTAACGGGGCGGATCTATCCCACCGACCCTCAGACACTACTCCCACCCGCCCCCGAGCCCTGCCCCGGCCAGGCCTGGGACCACAGCACCCCCAGCCCCGGACTCCCGCCCCTCCTGAGCCCCGGACACACCTCTGACCCCTCAATCTCAGCAGAGGCCCAGGCCCACGGCTGGAGTCCACCCCGTCTCTCCCCATCTCTGCCACTCGGGCTCCGTCCAGTCTGCAGAGCCCTCGGCTTTGCCCAGGCTGATCGTCAGGGCCCTGTTTGCCCCCAGCCCCTCGCTGCACATCTCAGGCTGAATCTCCTCCCCGCCCGGCCACACACGGAGCACCTCCCTGGCCCCACATGCTTCCATCTCCAGCCCCGGCCTCTCTCTGGCCCACTCCCCCACGTCCAGCCATCCACGGCCCACGGGCACCTGACACTCCATGCATTCAATGCTGTCCCATCCCTGCCCTCTGCGGTCCCCACCCCGAGAAGGGCACAGCTACCCTCAGTCCCCAATTAGACTCCGAGTGGCCGTGGTGACCCCTCCTTGCCCCTTGCCCCTCACAGGCGGTCACTGAGTCCTGGTGATCAGCTACTCAGAAGCTTTGGACATGTCCCCTCCTCGGCCTGGTCCAGGAAGGTCCCGGGCTGGGCGTCCGGGGGTCTGCGGTCACCTGGGGGTGCCCCCATCGCTGCCACGGCTGCCCCCTCCCCGGGCATCAACCTGAGCCCTGCCTGACCTCTGCCTTGGTCTCCATGTCTGTAAAGCTGGGGTGTGGGCACCCACACACGGGGCGCTAGGGCCGTCGTGTGGTCCGTGTCCTGCCCTTGCTCATCAGAAGCACCAGGAGATGATGCTAGAGGCCAGGGCCGTGTGGACGTGGGAATCTGGGGAGATTGCCCGGGGCCAGGGGCCTCTGCTTCCCCCTGAGCAAGGAGTCGACTTAGGAGGCTCTGGCGTCTGGAAACAGCCCCTCAACAGAAGCACAGGGAGGGTGTGGGAGTCCTTTGTGACCAGACCAGCCAGTGCCAGGCCCTCGGTAAGGGCCACGCTCCCAGGCCGGGCGCTCAGGAAACCCTACTCAGACTGTAGCCTGGTGAAGTCACCTTGCTTTGCCCTGGGTCTTGGTGAATCGAATCAGGACGTGCACCTAACCTGACAGGGTGTGTGGGGGTGAGGAGGTGTTTTCCAGTTCCTTCCTGGCCCATGGGAAGCCCCTGGACGCGTGTTCCCGCCTCCCAGAGAAGAACGATGAGCTTAGGAGTGCAGGCCTCGTCCCAGGGCAGACCCCCCGCCCCACCCCCGCCTTCTACCAGGAGCCCTCCCTGGACACTCAGGGGAGGCTTGAGCCCCAGGACAGAGCCCTCAGCTAGGGCCAGGGGGTGCGGGCGGTGGGGCGTCGAGGGCCTTGGCTCTGAGAAGGATGGTGCAGGACGGTGTGGTGAGGCCGTGCTGGGGGCCCTTCCCCATCGGTCTCGGGCGAGGTGACGCAGACAAGGGAGGGATGTCTGGGGACAGACGCAGAGACACCAAGGAACCGGGGAGACAACAGGTGTGTTACCTGTCCCAGAGCGAGGGCGAGGACCTGGCCAGCCGGCCCTGCAGGATGCGGGGCTGCCCGAGGCACGAGGGCACCCAGGGACTGCGCAGCCTGTGGGTGAAGAGGACAGAGCTGCTCAGCGTGGGGCTGGGGGCGGGGGCGGGGCCGCCATGGGCACAGACCGAGAGAGGGGGGTGTGGAACCCGCCCCCACCGGGCAGCAGAACTCCTTCTGGTCAGCAAGGTGTCAGGGTGCGGGTGTGGGAACCGGGGGCAGGGCAAGCCGGCGCACCTGCCGGCTCTGGGTGCCTGAGCCCCGCGGTGGTACTGTGTCCCACCACCGGCAGGCCTGCCTCGAGGTCTCAGCCTCAGAGAAGAGTCATGGGGGCAGGGTCCCCACAGCTCTGGGCTCCCATCTGGCAGGACCCATTGGCTGGAGATCCCAGGAGGCAAGGAGCGTGGAGGGACAGTTGACGCCAGGCCCCACCTGTGCTGGGCGGCTGTGATGGGCTCACACGTCTAGACAGGGGAGGGGTGTCCTGGGGGCGGAGGGACCTAGCAGAAGTTAGGGGTCCAGGGCAGGGGGGCAGAGAGCGGGATTGGGGGAATGGGGAGCGGGATCGGCTGGATGGATGTGGGAGGGGACCCAGGTCTGCCCTGCCCTTCTTCGGGGCCACCAGGACATTCATCAGCGCCCCAGCCAAGTCCGCTTGGGAGCGCTCTCCCCCACTGTCCCCCGCAGTCTCTCCAGGGACGCTCTGGTGGCCTCGCCAGCCCCAGAGCCAGAGTGGAGATCTGATGAGAGGATGCAGCCCAGGAAATTGGGCTTCCAAAAACCGCTTAGAGACACGGGTATTGAGAGAGCAGTATAATCCCATTTAAAAAGATCTGTATATCGACAGCCACAAAGAGTAAGGTAGGGAAAGAAGGGTTAGTGTTGTCATGGGTGGGTGGTGGGGCTCTGGGTAATTTGAAAATTTTCTTCTATACTTTCCAAGATTTGTCATATTTCCTATAGTGATGAGAAATCAGAAAAAAAATTTACTAAGGATCAAATTTTGCACCCCCCCCAAAAAAAGACTTGACAAGTCGAGGGGGAAGCGGGGAAGCTCTCAGCCCTGGGCTGTGCCCCGCACACTGGTCTCCACTTCCGGGAGCCCCTGTGTCCCCATCTGTAAGATGGGCTGCCCTTGACCCTGGTCTCCTGAGCTGGGGCCCCAGCACGCTGTGGAGGACGGGTGGTGGGCAGGGCACTGGCTGGGTCTCTGGGTGGATGGGACTTTGAAATTCCAGCCCCAGTGTCCACCCTTGGCCGATGACCCCAATGCCGCCAAGTGAACAGAGCAGGGGCGGGACGGGCCGGTGCCCTTGGGAGCATCCAGAAACCGCCTGTCTGCCCTGGGTGCCTGGACCACAGCCCATCCTGTGGGAGTCCCCCTCCTGGCCCTCAGCCAGTCCTCACTCCACAGGGCCCCTCCGCAGGGGGGACTCCTGGTGGGTGAGTTGTCAGAAGAGTAGCAGGAGGCTGAGGCCTGGGGGGAAACTGAGGCCCAGGGAAGGGGCAGGGCTTGCCTGGAGGCCCAGCGAGCAGGGGGCATGGCTGTGGCTTGACCCAGACACTGCTTCTGGTCACACACAGGGCATTTTTTTGCTGACAATACACTCTTGTTCTGACACAAAGGCTCATTCCCAGCCTGAGGCTGGGGAGTGCCCCATCCTGGAGATGAGAAAACGGGAGCCCAGAGAGGCTAAGCAACTCTCCCAAGATCACACAGCAAGCCTGGGGTGAGGAGGAGAGGAGACCCAGATCTGCTGGCCTCTCCTGGGGCTGCCACCCCCTCCCGGGGCATCTGTGCCGAAGGACAGGACGGCAGCGGGGAGGGAGGGCCACCCACCCCCCCAACAGGCATGCCCAAGTGTTTAAGCGGAGAGACAGCGGAGGAGGGAATTACCTGCCTCCCAGTGGGCTCTCCTGGCCGGCTGCCGGCTGCCATCAGGGCCAGTGACTGCCCCAGTGGGGTCTGGCATGGCAGAGCCACGGCCCCTGTCACAGTGTCACCCCTCGCTGGCCCTGCAAAGCCACTTTCCCACCCTTGCTGGCTGAAGGGCCTGGTGACTGCTGGGCAGACAGATGGACAGAGGCTTTGCCCAGGCTGCCGAGAAGCCGACCTGCCCTGAGCCCCGGGGCCTTGGTGATCCCGGCTCCCCTCGTGGACAGGGGGTGTCCTCAGGGGGGGCACAATTGCCACCTGACCCTGTGAGATGGGCCTGGGAGGCACCTTGGACCCTGGGGGGCAGGCAGCTGGGAGGGGCAGGATGTCTGCGTGCTCAGGGAGCTGGTGGGGAGACCAGCCTGGCCAGCTCTGAGGGGCTGAGGGACCGAGGGGATGGAGGTGGAGAAGGGGACACAGGGAGCGCCGGGCACTTCTCCCATCTCACCTCATCATCCCCCCATCATCCAGGTGGAGATGGCTGTGGCCACCTGTGGCTGCCTCTGACTGGCCCAGGGGAGGGAGGGGAGGAAGGGGCTTACAGCCACACCTGAGGCCCCCCTCCCCGCCGCACACCAGGCCCCCTTCCTCCTCTCCCTGCGGGGAAAGGACCACAGCCCTCTCCATTCCTGTCTGATCCCCCAAATGCGGCCACACTCACACCTACCATCCAGGCAGTTGCCCATGCTGTTCCCTCTTCTGGAATGTCCTAGCTTCCCTTCTCTCAGTCCCCAGAGCCTCTTTTTTCTTGCGAGGCTCTGTTCAAATGCCACCTCTTCTGGGAAGCCTTCCTTGTTTCCTGCTCACTAAAGGTTCCCTCTCTTTCCTCCTCTGTCCCCAGGGGACTGAGGACTGCCTCCTGATGCCCTTCCTCCATCCCTCAGGACCTCCTGGGGCCCGGGCCTGGGCCGTTTGCCCTCTCTGTTCCCCTTGATGTCTGTGGCACTGGGTGCCACGCTGGGCAGGGGGAGGAAGGGCCTGTGAGCTCCGGGAGCCCTGGGGCGCCGGGAGGAAATCCTGCCCCGCTCCAAGGTGTTGACAAGGTTACTGGGTCGGGTGCACCTGGTGGGCCGGCGGCGGCGGCGCCCGTCGTGGGGGGCTGAAGTCTTTGTGGGGATGAGGCGGGGCGGGCGGGAGGCCGCCGGAGGGCGTGCTGGCTGAAGGAGCTGCGGCCTGCCAGCTCCCAGACGCCGCGGGTCTCTGGGCCCCGGTGTCCCCGCGGCGCGCCCCCACAGGACAGCCTGTCTTCTCGGCCGTGGCGCCCGGGCCCCACCCAGCAGTCATACTCCAGCAACCCCAAACTGCTTGTCATTGCTCACATGCTGCAGGCAGCTTCTCATCCTGGTGACTTTGTCCCCGTGTCCCCTCTGCCCGGATCGCACGCACTCCCTCCTGCTCCGGGTTAACTCCTCCACATCCAGGGCCTGGTGTCAGGGGGCCCCCCCGGCCCCCCTGCTGCCCCAGCCCAGGCGGTCCCCGGGGCAGGGATCAGTCGCTGCTCGCAGGTGCGCAGCGCACTACAGGGGTTGAGTCGGCTCCTGGGTGTCACTGAGCAGCGGTGCCTGGGGCTCCCGCACCCCCCACGCCCCGTTCCCCCAGCATTCCGGTCTCCCCCCAGCAGCCAGATGGCACGCCAGGAAACCCGGTCACACCATGTGCCACCTCTGGTCAAAATTCCCCCACGTGTGTCCATCCCAAGTCCCTGTCCCCCGGGACTCACCACTGCTCTGCCCTTCCCCGTGCTGGTCCCCTCCATCACCCTGAGCCCCTTCCTTCCCACCTCAGGGCCTTGGTCCTTGCTGCTCCCTCGGCCAGGGACATGCTCTCCCAACTCTTTCCGGGCCGCCCCTCCTCTCTCAGGCCCCGGCCCCTGGCACAGCCTGCCGTCCCCGCTCCATCTCGCTCCTGAGGGGGCAGCACCCTGCTTCCTTGCCTGCTATTCCGTGGGACTCGCCCTCCACGTTCACCTGCCATCCTTAGCGCCCAGCCCAGCCCCTCCCAGCTAGGCCTCCGGGGGCTCTTTGGGACCGCTGTGTGAAGCCCGCAGGATGTCCCGCCGGACCCGGGAGCGGGTCCCCGCAGAAGGCCTGGTGCCCCGTGCCTTCCCCAGGAGGAGCCAGAGACAGTCCCTTTAGGACCTCGGTGTCGTCTCCCCTGCCTCGAGCCCCTCTTGTGCCCCAGCCTGTGCCTGTGTTCAGTGGTCCCCACTTTCCTGCCGGTCCCAGAAGAGCCTTTCTCTGTTCCTCTAGGGAGCCCACCCTGGCTGGATCTCCCCCGAGGGGCGGGTGGGCATGAAGGGTCAACCAGCACCTCCAGAGCCTTCCGAGGGCCCACCTGCCCCAGGCGCGTGCATAAACCCGCTCGTCTAGTCTCAGACTACCCAGGGGGGAGGTGTGTACCACCCCCATTTTACAGCTGGGGAAACTGAGATGCATGGCAATCAAGGAGTGGGGTGCCTCTGAGGTCACACGGGTTCAGTGCCTGGCCAGCTGCTCTTCCCCTGACGTTGGGATGACAGATTCTAATGCCAACTGCAGTGCTCTGTAGTTTTCTGGGAACCACCTCCCCTGCAGCGTGCTCACGAGGGGGCGCTCCCCCACCCCCCCCTGCCGTGAGGGCCTGTGAGTGCTGCCTGTGGCTGGCAACCCTGCGGCCTAGTGAGCCCTCGGCGGCTGGGCAGACCCAGGGGTGCTCAGGGCTGGGACACGGCAGGTGACCTGGGCAAGTGGACAGAGCCGCTGCAAGTCACCCCCGGGCCTTTGCACACGCTGCCCCTCCTGCTCAGCACATCCCTTCCCGGCTCGTTGGTTCTTTGGTTCACCTCCTCCAGGAAGCCCTCCCAGACCTCCTGCTGGATCAGAAGCCCTCTTTGCTATCCTGGGCCCAGTCTTACAAAGCAGGGGGTGCTGTCCGGGTGCAGGGGCTGTGTCTGCACCCCCTCCTCAGGGTCCCAGAGCCTGGTGCAGGGCCAGGTACATGGCAGAGCCTGGTGGCCAGGTGCTGGAGGTGCCCACGGCCTCTGGGCAGCCCTGGTTTCCGCTGAGCTCCCAGCAGCCTTTTCAGGAAAGGCCCATAGGAGGCGGCCTGAGGACTCTGGCCCCCAAAGAGGAACAGAGGTAAGCAGCCGGGCTCTGGGGGCCTGCGGAGGGCTGGTGGGGACAGAGCTGGCCCCCTCTTTGCGGGTCACTGCTGTCCACACGGGTCCTCATCACGTCTGCATTATAGACAAAGACCTGGCCCTGAGTGGCCACATGACCTGAAATGTCACATGTGAGTCAGGCCAAACCTAGGCCTCCCAACGCCCAGCTCGGGGCCCTGTTGACCCCCTCCAGCGACAAAGGCCTGTGGACAGATGGTGTGTCAGCCTCTGGAGGCCAGCTGGGAGAGGAGGCTGTCAGTGGCAGAGAACGCGGGTCCCCAGCACGTGGCTGGCACGTGGAAATGCACAACTGCAATGATGACCGGGGGTAGGGGGCACGTGGCGGGGGGCTTGCGCTCCAGGGGCAGGGAGGGAGCGCCCGGACCAGCTCCCACGCCCACGGGGACGCCCCGCTGGCCTTCCCCAATGCCGCCTCCCTTCGGTGATCCCACTTCCGACACCCTGCTCTCTTCCCAGCTCACCACGGGGATGCCCGTCCCTCCACCACCCACCCGCGGGCCTGGGCGCCGGGTGCCACTCTCCACATGCCCTCCCCGGCCTTCCCTTCATCGGGGCCAAACCCCAGCCTGGTGAAGGCCGCCTCTCCACGGACGGCAGGAAATCACGGAGCTGCGTGACGGGCTCCACTGTCTGCTCATCCGACACAATGATCTGGAATGTTCTCACATTCCCTGTCCGTCCCCTGTCCACCCCCTTCCCACCGCCTGGAAAACGACTTCACACCTTCTGCTCCCTGCTCAGCGCCCGCCCCACTCTTCCCAGCCGATCACCTCGCTTCCCTCTCCGCTGAGGAAACGAAGCCGCCCGAGGGAGCTCGCACAGATGTCCCTGCCAGGTGTAGCCACCTACCCGCATCTGCCCGACACCCGGCACCGCCCGCTGTTACTACAGACCGCCCGCCAGGCGGCCCCCCTCCCACTCCCGGCGCAGCTCAGTGACTCTCTCCTTGCTCCCCAAGCACCAGCCCCTCCCTCTCTTCCAGAGCATTCTCTCTGGCATACGAGAGAGTTACGTCTCCCACATTGAGAACAACCTTCCCTTGACCCTCCAGGTACTGCCCCATTCCCTCCCTGCTCCATGGGAATGCTGTCCGTCCTCACTCCCAGCTTGTCAGGACCCACGAAGCCAAGGGCATGGCTGAGCCCTCCCTGGCCCACAAGCACCTCCTCCTCCTTCTCGAAGGTCTGGAGGCGAGAACATCCTGGCGGCGGCCGGGGTGCATCCCAGAGCCCAGGCCGGAGGGGGAAGGGCTGACTAGGGGCTGGCCAGGGAGATGTGGGCAGAAGGCACCGAGTGCAGGTCAAGCGTCTGGTCCTTTCCCTCAGGGCACCAGGCTTGGGCTTGGGGCTGTCCCTCTGGTGGCTGCCTCAGGCGGGGTGGGGCAAGCCACAGGGGCCCCAGGAAGTCCCCAGAACCCCTGGCTCTGTGAGGGCTCCTTGGGCACTCCTGCCCGACCCCCTCTTTCATAACACCCAGCTGGGCACCGTGGGTCATCTGCCCTTTCACTGGTCTCCTACTCTAGACTGGGGGGCCTGGAAGGCGGGACCATGAACACTTAGCCCCAGACCCCTCCCCGGCCCTGAGGCCATACCTGCCCTCCACCCAGAGTCAGTGTTCAGCGGGGGCACCCACGGGGAAATGGATGGATGGAATGACCATGGAGTTGGCCCCATAGGCGACGAGGGGCTCCCAAATTAACCTCCCAGCACCTGCCATCCCACCCTGGAGCCCTGGTGAGAAGGCACCACCATTCAATACTTCGATGTTGGGGTTCATGACCACGTTTGGGACCCACGCTGACTTTCTAATTTGACCACCCCACCGGCCGGCTCGCCACGGCAAGCAGACATGGGCACACATTAATTGGATCAGTGGGAGGGCCTGTTTTCTGGAATTCTGGGGATCATGAAAGTAATCAGAGCTGTGGGAGGCTTATCGGGGACCCCTACACTGTGGGGCATGGCCAGCCTGCCCCAACCCTGCGCTCCCTCCAAGCCCCGCCACTCTGGGCCCTTGGCTGGTCCCGACCTCCCCTCCCCTCCCCGTCTACCCCCGCCCCTGCACCTCTCCAGGCCCCGCAGGAGATGGTCTCCAGGAGGGCTAACCCCATCTGGAAGAAAAGGGGAGCTATGATGGTGGGCCGGAAGGAGCCCGCCTCTCTGGGCTTCAGGTTCAAAGCCCAAAGGGGCACTTGTGACCACCGTGACCTCCTCCGGGAAATGGCTCCCTGAGATGATCCCATTCAGTCAGTCAGTCACCCACTGAGACCTACTATGCGCCACTGGGGTGTCCTCACTGAATCCTCACCTCCCTGGGTGGGGGTGCCGCCCATCGGCAGACAAAGGAGTCATGGCCAAGGGCAAGGGCCTCTTCAAAGGGCACCAGCTAGTACCAGCTCCTAGTAAGCACCTCTCCCAGGATGGCCTCCCTTCTCCAGGGCGGCCCCTCCAAACGTCACCGTGGGTCCCCCAGCCCTGGCCGCCACCCCTCCTGCCAGGACACTGAACACAGAGGCACAGCACCTGCCCCGGCAGAGCACCCCCATGCTGTTGGCCATGAGGGACGTGGGAAGAGGAGCTGAGGACCCCAGGAGACCTGGCCCCACGTCCTGCTACCTTCACCCGACAACCGTCTTGGCTTCCCCATCTCAGGGAGTGGTGACTCCAGCAAGACGGACGTCTCACTGTTGCCCCGATGCGGGCCCCCTGACCGGCCCACTAGCCCCAGCACCTCAGGGGCCTGCAGAGGGATGGAAAAGGAGCAACTCTCAGAGGGCCAGGCAGTTAACAGCCAGAGTATTAACCACGTGCCAAGATTCATGGTAAAAATGTAATCCTGGAAACAACCTTCTAATGTAGGTGCTATTATTATTATGCCCACTCTACGGATGCAGAAACTGAGAATCAGAGAGGTTCAGAAACTTGTCCAAGCCACACAGCCAGGAAGTGACAGAGCTGGGATTCAAACCCAGGTGAGTCTACCTTCTTTATCACATACTTCATCAGGGAGGCTTTCCAGGGGAGTAGGGACTCATATGTACTGTGAGGGTAGGAAACTCTGAAGGGAAGGACAGAAGAAAGAATAGTCTATGTGGAGGGTCTCTTTGTAGTGCCTTGAAACCCAAAGGGAGAAATCAAAGTGAGGTAGTCATTCACACCCTAGTAAGAAGTAGCACTTAAGACTTCCTCCATTAGGGTCAGGTTTAGAAGTAGGGCAGAGAGCCTTGGGGGACCCCACTTAGGGAGGGACTGGGCCTGCCAGGTGGGGTGGAGGAGACAAGAGGTGGAGAGTAGGCAGTCTGGGGGAAAGGGACAAGAAAACCCAATGACAATCCTGGAGGCCTCAGATGGGTCTCAGCAGGTGGCCAGTCCCCGGGAAACCTCTCCTTGAGTTGGCAGGTTTGAGACCACGATGCCAGCCAGTCCTTCAACCCTCAATGAACGCCCCAGAGAATGGGGCTGCCCTCCAGGGCAGGGGGTCTGCCCAGAGCAGCTGTGCAGCAGGGGTACCCCAGGCCTGTGGGTAAGATGGCAGCCTATGCGTCCCCAAACCTGCTCTCCCCCTGCAGCTGTCCCCATCTCAGGTGACAACGGATGTTGTCAGATGTCCCCATCTCTATCCTTTGCTCAGGCCCAACACCCAGCAGTTGTTCTGGATGCTGCCTCCCCTTCCCTCACACCCCACACCCAGCCCGTCAGGAGACCCTGTCCACTCTCCTCCCAAATACACCAGAACCCTCTGCCCACCTCCACCGCCACTGCCTGGGCGGTCAGAGCTGCCACCACGACTCTCCTGGTCCCTGCCCTGCCTTCCGTCCTGAACTCCCAGCTCTGCCCCCTCGCTCCACACAGACACGGCCACACCGTGGCTCTGCTCACAAGCGCTCAGCAGGCCCCACTCACCCCCAGCCTCCATCTGTCCCCTTCACCTCCCCGGCCTCCTCATCACTCTGCTCAGCTACTCTGGCCTGTCCCCATTTCTCATAGGTCAGCACCTTCCTCTGCACCTTGCACCTGCCGTTCCCTCGGCCTGGAGCTCTTTCCCCCACTCACAGGCCTGGTGACCCTTCACGTGCTCAGGCCTGCACCCAGGTATCACCTCCCCGGGGTGGGGGGCTTCCCAGGCTGTGCTGCCCCAACCCAACCCACTCACTGCCCTTCTGTTTGGGGGCATTTTTGGTCTCCATAGCACTGATCACTGTGATGCTTATTTTTAAAAATTTTCTGTCTCCCCTAACTAGAGGAAGTTTTTGGTCCCTGCTGTATCCTCAGTGCCTATGACAGCCTTGAGCCAAGAGTGGGTGCTCAATAAATATTTGTCAAGCATGCAATCGATGAGCAAATTAAATCGACAGTGACAACCCAGAGGGCCAAGGCAGTGGAGCCTGCTGGGTGGGAGAAGGGGTCCCTGAGGGGAGTCTGGAGGGAGGCACGACAGGCCACCTCTGAGTGACCAGCCCGGGGAGCAGCCATGCACGGGGCTAAAGGTGGCCTGGGTGCCACACAGGAGTTTGGGTCTTCTGGGGGGCCAGCGGGGATCTGGCGCTGTCAGAGGTGTGCCCTCGGCTCTGGGCTTCAGGAAGGGTGCTGGTGTGGCCCGGAAGCAGGGGCTACTGGAAGGGGGGGATGGGAAGCCTGCTTGTCTGACGGGACAGGTGTCATGGGCATCCACAGGTGAGTGGGCTGCACCATTTGGTCAAACACAGACAGGACTCTTCCAGCTGGGCACCGTCCTAATGCTTGGGGACGTAGCTCTGTGATCCTTCACTGCTGGGAGGGCAGGAGGCGGAGAATACCGGGAAGGTCAGAGCTCAGCCACCCCGTGAGGAAGAGTGCCCCACCTTCAGGCCCTGCCTCCACGTGCCCCTCTCCCACCTGCCCCCAGGCTCTTGCCCCTAATGGTCCCCCAGCCAGAAGCCCCCCATCCCTGCTCCTCCTCATCTCAGTAGGGCCCCCCATCTCCTGTTGAGGCCAAATCCCTCCACCAGAGGCTCTCGCAGCTCTAAGGGCCTCCCAGGGGGTGATTCATGTTCTCTAACCGCTGGGCCAACCAAATACCCTTCAGGGGATGATTTAAAAAAATAATAATAAAAAAACACTAGTCCCTGAGGGCTGAGGGGGTAGGGTGGGGGGCACAAGTGAGGGAGAGGCCCCCTCTCGAGCACTGTGAGGAGCGGGACGGCCACTGTTTGCCACAGTGCGGTCTCATCCAAAAGCATTTACTGAGCACCTACTACATGCCAGTTCTAAGCACTGGGGATCAGCAGTGGACTGCTGTTCTGGACAGGGGTGGGGGGCGGAGACAGATAATAAACAAGATAAAGAAATAAAGTAAATCATTAGACAGCTGGAGATCGGGGTGGCCGGGAAAATCAAGGCAGAGGGAGGCAGGGTGGGGGGTTGATATTATAAATGGAATGAGTGGTCAGGAAACCCCCCGTCCCCCTGACATCTGAAAAAGATGTGAAAGGAGGGAAGGCAGGAGTCATGTGGCTATCTGGGGAAGAACATTCCAGATCGAAAGGAACAGCCTGTGCAAAGGCCCTGGGGCAGGAGCCTGTCCAATGTGTTTGAGGAAAGGCAAGGAGGCCAGGTGACTAGAGGGGAGAGTCATGGGAGAGGAGGTCAGTGGGATTTGACATTTCTGCCACAACCCGATGTCCGTCTCTATCTCCAGTATGTCAGGCTGGTGTTTCCCCACAGCGTCTCCAGCCTGGAGGGTGGCCACTGACAGGGGCAGAACCACAACAAACATCAGTCATCTGAGTGCATCAAAGAGCGTCGGCCCGAATATTGGGGTGTCCCTGTGCAAAAAGCTTTAATCCGAAAGGAAAAGCCGTAAACATTCAACAGAATTAAAAGTAAGAACTTGTGCTCATCAGAGGACCATTTCAAGGGCAAGTGGCCACTGGGGGGGCGGGATTCGCACATGTGCGAGCAACCAGGACCAGGCCGAAGAACACCCACAAGCCGGTCGGACAGCCTGATGGGAAAACACACACAGAACTTACAGAAGAGGAACCCCCGATGAGCAGCAATCCAGGGGAGTGCAGTTAGCGCCACCCCAAGAAACAGCACCATGCCCCCCCTCCCTGACGATGATGCCAAGATGCCAAGTGCCGGGCGGCCGTGGAGACCCAGGGCCCCCCAAGGACCCTGGGCTGGACTAGAAGAAGCACCCTGCCGAGTGTGGCCCCCTGCTTCTTCCTGACCATGCAGCTCTGCTCCAGGGCGTACCCCTAGCCATGCAGCACGTGGCCCCCAGAGCACCTGGACGGAAGGTCCAGCAGCTCCGTCCACAGTGGCCCAGGCCGGAAGCCGCCCCCACTCCTCCAGCAGCGAAGAGAGGGACGGCAGTCACGTCACTCACACGTGCTGCCCCAAGACAGCCAGCTGTGGGCCATCCCCACACCCTCAGCGCGCCAACACGACGTTTTAGTGAAAAAAGACCAGCCTTTGAAGTATAAGCTGGAAGACTCCGTGGATGTGAGGTTCTAGACCAGGCAAAAAACGACCTCTGTCAGTTAGGGATGCTCTCAGGTGGCCAAATGATGCAGAAAACAAAGAACTGCTTGTCACATACGGCAGGGCCCTCGAGGCCTCCCGGGAGCCGGAGGGAGCCGTGACTGGGGAGGGGTCTTGGGGCGTCCCTGGAGGGCCGGCAGCAGTCATCTTCTTGACCTGGGTGCTGGCCGTTCTAAACTTAATCTCTAAACTGCACAGATATTTATTCCCTTTTCTGCATGCTGGTCACAGTTCACAACTTTGAAAAATGCTAGTTGGGGGAGCGAGCGGGGTGGACGCACAGCGGGAAGAGCTCTGCTTTCCGGGGCACCTGCTCTGTGCCTGCAGCAGCTGACCCACTTTCCCACATCACAGAGGGGACGGGGCTTGCCCAAAGGCCTGCGGCAGACAAAGTGGCCACGGCAGGAGCGAAGGCAGAGGGGACCCTGTGCAGAGGAAGGCAGAGGAGTGGATTAATTTGGGGATTAGCTGCGGCGCCCCGCGCGCAGCCAGCCAGCCGGGACTCGCTAATAGCCACAAATCCTGGCGTGTCACAGGAAGACTTGGGCAAGCTGTCAGCGGCAGGAGGGCTGAGGGAGCGAGGGCAGGGGGACCCAGGACGCCAGGTCAGAGGTGGCCGGACCTGGGGGAGCACGACCATGGGCCGGCCCCTGCGGGGCCCCCAGGTCAGAGGTGGCCTGACCTGGGGGAGCATGACCACGGATCAGCCCCTGCACAGCGCTGGGGCTGGAAAAATCGAGGGGGCAGACCCAGGCTCTGCTAGAAGGGGCTCCCCTCTGGGGCACGCTGGAGGGCACTCCATCGACCTGCGCTCCCCACCCCCTCACCTGTTTCCCAAAACGCATCCCTGCTTCCTCGGGCCTCCCATGGCCTTTGGGCCTCTTGGGAGGTCTGTCCAGTCTATCTTCCTTGCAAACTATATTCATTCTTCAAGCCTTGGCTCAAGTATCCCCGCTTCCAGGAAGCCCTCCCTGATATTCCAAGCCAGTGTCCCTGGCCTGGGATCCCTGGGAAGATTTGTTGATGGGCCTGTGTCCCCCGCCTGCCCTGGAGGGTTGGCCTGGGTCTTACTCAGTCTCAGCGCCCAGTGCAGGACTCGGTACACAGACAGGGAACGAGTCCACTCAGGGGGTGGGAGAGTGAGGGGCAAGAGAGGCACAAAAGCCACAGAGAAAAGGTGACAGGGAGAACAAAGAGTTTGTCATGTGGACAAGAAGCCAGGTGGAAGGGCATTCTAGGCAGGAGAACAGCACAGGCCAAGGCAGAAAGGCCTGGCAGCTTATTTGGGACTGGGAAGGGGGACTTCAGTATGGGGTGGGTGGTGAGCAGAGGGAGTCGGTAGAGGGGCTGGGGCAAGGGGAACCCACAAAGGGAGCCATTGAGGGGCAAAGTGAGAGGGTCCTTTTGTTCACTCATCACATATTTCCTGGACCCTCCTACAAGCCAGGCTTGGTTCCAGACCCCACAGTGAGGATGGGATGTCGAGTACGGGATGGGGCAAAGGACCTGCCCTCCAGGAGCTCAGTTCAGACCCCCAGGCCCAGCTTGCAATGCGCAGAAATGCACTCTAGGGGCAGGAGGTGGGGCCCAGGCACAGGGTCATTCTCTGGACACCCCAAGACCCCTTCAGTTGGACCACAAATGCCTCTGCTCCTGCCTGGGGATCCCACCATAGTGTGGTTCAGATGCCCCATAGTGAACCTCCATCCGGGCCCCTGCTATGGGCCAGGTCTCAGGTGAGGCACATCATTCTCCCAACAGTCCTGCTAGGGCGGGGGGTGGGGCGGGGGGGTGATTAGGATATCCACTTCACAGATGAGAAAACCGAGGCCAGACACTGGATCTGTGGGACCCCAAGCCCCATGACCTACCCCTGTTGACCAACTTCCCCTACATCCCTCGGGACCTCTTGGTCCTGGACCCCCAGCACTAAATGCAGGACGGAACCCTACAGGGGCAGCCCCTGTATCAGCTGGGAAGGACGGGTCTGGAAAGGCCCTTGAGGTAGCTCTGAGAACACTAATGGGGGGAGAAGAAGAGGAGGGCAGGACCCTCCCCAGTTGTGGGATGCTATGCTGCGTGCGTCCTGGCCCCATGGGATCCCCATTCCCACCAGCTCCAAAATCCTGCCTCGGCTGAAAGCCCAAGGGGCCCAGAGCAGCCCAGAAGCCCAGGCCCTGGCTACTGCCACTGGCCTTTGGGACTCGGCCCAGGGAAGCCCTCAGCCCATTTGGCAAAGCCATGCCTGATGCCCTTAGCGTCTCAGGCCGTGGATCTGCCCAGGTGGCTCACCTGGCTCACCGGCCCACCTGTGTCCTCTCTGTCCCCACTGCCCAGCACACAGGGGTGGGTGCTCAAGGCCTTGGCTGGGCATGGAGAGCGAGAGAAAGAGAAAGAGAACCACCCCCGTTCCCCAAGCTGGTCTTGGGGTGCCCCACGAATGCCACCTTGCTTTCAAGTCCCAGCTGAGTTAAGTAGTGTCCCCTTCTTCCTAGGGACCCATCCCAGGTGGGGAGACAGGTGAGATGACAGCCAAGGGGGGGGGGCAAGGGTACGGGGGAGGGCCCTGTCCTGAGGTCAGAGGCCTAAGCTCATCTGTGTGGCCAGAGCCAGGGCTGCTGCTCCTTGGGCCTCACTGGCCCCACCTGGACCTTGACCCTGACAAGGTGGATCTGACTGAACATCAGATTTGGAGTCTGAGCTCCTATGACCTAAGACACTGGACCCCTCCTCCCAGCCGGGGACAACTGTGTCCATGCCCTGTGGGACCCACAAGTGAGGGCTGCACTCCAGCTCAGTGGCCAGGAGATGGCCCTGCTCTGAACAGCCAGTCTGGGGCCTCTGTGTGAGCCCACCTGTCTCAGGCTGCCCCCTGGGCATTCCCAACTCACCCACAGCACTAAGGGCCAGCTGGGTCTCTTCCCCCTAGACCCTGGGGCATGTTCTGGAACAAGCCTGGGCTCTGCGAGGTCCCAGACTCTCAGGGAATGTGCGTCCTGGCTACCTAGCACGTTCCCCATGGATGCTGATTCTGGCCTTGGGAGGAGGGGCAGCCAGAGGGGGGAGGTCAAGAGACCCTCTGGACCTTGGGGATGGTGCTGAAACCCAGCAGTCAGAGCTGGGCCTGCTGCCCACACAACGCCTCAGCTCAGACTCCGGAAGGAAAACACGGGAGGGGTGTTCCCAAAGTGGGGGTCAGGGTGGCCAAGGGAAGTCGAGGAGGAAGTCGTGAATATTCACATCAGCTGATCCCCGGCCTGCCCCGAAGGGAGCCCGGTCCAGTCCACGATGGCTCAAAGTTTAGCACCCGGACGGAGGCCGCAGGGGACACTCCCCAGACTCGCGGGATTCCCCCAAAATGGCTACAAGACGCGCCCGCCTCGCTGGCCAGCCGCGAGGACTCCATCCCCCACCCCCGCCCCCACGAGGCGGAAACTTAAAAGCTCAGAACCAGGCAACTGTCAGCTGGGGGCGGGGGGGGCGGGGGGGCCAAGCCGGCGCGGGGACCCAGCGCGCAGCGGGCGCGGAAGCCCGGAGGGTCCCGGTGGGGGGGGGCAGTCGAGAGTCCGGGGCGGTGCACTGGGGAGTGGGGGGGCCGGCGCAGGCCCTCGCGGCGCACCCCCTCCCCCCGCCCCCCGCCCCGGCCGCCCCGGCCCGGGCCGAGGAGCCCCCGCGCGCGGGGCTCCCCATTGTCTCGCGGCGCGCACACACGCACCCCGCGGCGGCACCCCGGCCCGCGCCAGCCCCGCCGAGGCGGCCCGGGCCCCGTGGCTGCGCCCGGGCGGAGCCCTCCCCGCCGCCCTCCCGAGCGCCCCCTCCCCGAGCCGGCCCCGCGAGCCGCTGCACTCACCTGAGTTTCTCCATGTCTGCGGCAGAGGCCTGCGAGAAACCAAACGAGAGGGTCAGCAGGCAGGAGGCGTGCGCTCCGCGGCCGCGCCGGGCGGAGCCGGGCACAGCGGGCACGGGCGGGCGCGGCGGCGGGGCGCCCCGCGCGGCTCTGTCGGCGGCAAGCCCGGCCCGCGCGCCCCCAGCCCCTGCCCCCGGCCGCGGTCCCCCAGACTCCGGGGGGTGCGCCGGGCCGCGGCCGAGTAACAGGTGAGCCCGCCCGGGCCGCCGCGCTCCCCAGCACCGAGTTACGCCCCCCCGGGGGGAGGGGAGAAGCGGGGACCGGCCCGGGGACTCGGGATGGCACGGCCCGGGGCGATCCCGGTCTCGCCCGAAGAAGGGGGACCCGACCGGGCCCCGTTAACTCTCCCGCGGCCGCGGCCCCCGCCGCTCACCGCACCCCCCCCCGCCCCGCCCCGCCCGTTAACCCTTCCAGCTCCGCGCTCCCTCCCGGAGGAAGCCGAGCCCGGAATCGCAGAATCTCCTAGTCGGAGAATGTTCGAATCCGGGAATTGGGAGCCATACGGGATTGCAGAACACGACACTCACACGATCCGAGGGTGATGGCATTTGGGACCTCAGACTCCTCAATCAGAGACCCCGCTGCCCTCAGATTCTGGGGTTCCGGGCCTGGCTCGCCCCTCCCGGGCCCGAGGGATTAACCCTTGCGCGCCCGGCTCGCCGGCGGGGCTCCCTGCCGGGCTTGCGCAGACCCGCCCGCGCGCGGCTAGGAGACCCTCCCTGCCTAGCCCCGCACAGCCGGGCAGCCCCTCCGCGCGCCGGGCGGGGAGACCCACCCGCTGCCGTTAACCCTGCGGGCGCCGGCGAACCGTGGGGACCGCGAGCGGCCCGGGCGGGATCGCACTTCCTGCGCGGAGCGGGGGGCGCGGGGCGGGCTCTCCATCGCCCGGGAGAGGCCGCTCCCGGGGGCTTTCCCCCCGTCTTTCCGTGCCACGACTGGCACTAAAGGGGGACGGGGGCCTGAGCCCAGGGACCACGCGACACACCTGGGAAGACTGATGACTGCCCATCCCGGCCCCTCGCTCCGGGCGCCGCCGCCGCGTCCGCCGGGAGCGCGCTCCGCTCCGGTCCGGGCCCCACGCCGCCTCCCCCACCGCCCCGCCGGGCGAGGGCGCAGCCCGGCCAACAGCGCCGAGCTAGGAGGCCCGGCCCGGGGGCCTCGGCCAGGCTCGGCCGCCAACTCCCCGGGTGCTGGGGCAGGCCCTCCCGGGACTCCGCGGGCCTGTTTCCTCACCTGCGAGCGGGGGTTGGGGGCAGGGGGAGGCGGACGAAGCGCTCTGCTGCCCTTCAGCACCCGCGGGCTGCGGAGGGGCTGGGTGCGGGAAGGAATTTGAGAAGGAAGGATCCACCGGGGGCCCGGATTGGCCGCCAGACGCAACACTCACTCTAAAAGTTGTTGGGAGACCACGAGCCCAGACCCCCTCTAAATACCCTCCTCCCCTAAAGACAAAGAATTGGCCGCCAGGCCAGTGCCTCCCCCGAAAACTCCCTATATCCACCCCAGGCCCACTTTCCCAGGTCCCCATCACCGAGCTCCGCACACTAATCCCAGCATACAGCAGGCGCTCAATAAATACGGACAGTGCATGCCTAGATCCTACACCACTGTGGCTTGTCTTTTCCTGCCTCTTCTCTGGCTGTGAGTTCCAGGCGGGAGCCCTGTCCCCTCACCAGGGCACCCCCAGCACCCGGCAGGCCTGGCCTCCACAGGGCCCCGCGCAGGGTGGGAGGAGCCGTGCTTTCTCAGGGTCAGCTCCAACCAGGTTCATACCCAACCCCAAAAGTCCAAGTGTTCCTCCGTCCACCAACGCTTTCTCACACATTCCTTAGCTCTGGGATAAGTTCTTGCGGTGGGAGGGGGAAGCCAATGAGGTGAGCCCTGCCCTCTGGGGGCTAATGGTTGAGAAAGGACACCCCTGCTCTTTCCTGGGAGCCCCCCTCAGCAGAATGGCAAGGATAAATACTGGCAGTACCCCCCCCCAACATACACCATCCCCATGCCTTAGCCTTACACGTTCGAGGCTCCATGGCTCCTCCGGGACAGCTCAGCAGGGAAGCAGTCACCCCCAATTTACAGACAAGGAAAGCAAAGGCCAGAGCTGAGCCCAGCAGGGCCTGGAACCCAGCCCTCAGAGAGAGGCCTTTTCCCCCCAAAAGGCTAAGGACACCCCTCATATGTCTCCAGTTGTCTCAATCACTCACAGTGAATGACCTGCCAGGAAGTTTGTCTAAAATTAATAAGAATGTATTAAAATTTAATTTTAAAAATTGAGCATTAATTATGTATATTGAGTGTTTCAGCTCTTCTAAAAAGTCTGTCTGGGAATTTCGCCCCCAAGAAGGAATGTCAGGGGAGGCCACTGAGTTGCCCTGGTGGTGGGGGTGGGGGCGGGCAGGGCAGGCAGGCTGAGGGGAAGGAGAGGGGCTCTAGCCCTGGCACCTTGGACCCCCTTCCTTCACTCCGCTACTCCAGACCCCGAAGCCTGGCTCTGACCTTTCCACGATGTCTCAAATTCTCCCCAGACCCACTGCCTGTGCCCTCATCCTTAAAGGTCGCCTCCTCCAGGCAGCCCTCCATGGAGACCCAGTGGAGTTGTTTGGTTTAGGTCTCCATACCAAATGCATAATCCCTGGGGCAGGGCCTTTCCCTGCCATGTCCCAGGGCTAGCCTAGCACCTCACCCAGGGTTCGGGAGCCTGGACACAGCTCTGGATGCACATGTGATGAGCATTTACAGCTGTATGTGGCTGGGGAGCAGGGTGAGCAGTGAGGCTAGCCCTGTGAGGAGGTGCTATGCTTTTGGCAATGGTCTTGGTGTTAGGGCCAGAGCCCCAGGTTCACGTGTTGACACTGCTAATAAGCACAAGATTTGGGAATATTCCTGAGATGCCCCTTTTACGGACAAGAAAAACAAGACCAGAGCCTGAAATGGGCTTATTCAAAGTCAACTAAAGTAAGCCAGGGCCTGCCTGGTGGGCTGGATAGAGGAGAAAGGGGGCACTGCCCGGGTCTCGGGCCGGAGGTGGTGCCTCCATTATAGGAGGAGGGCAGGGATGGTTGGGGACCATGAATATGAGGGGCCTGTGGGACGTCCAGAGTCCTCAGCGTGAAATGATGGGGCAGGAAATACCCTCAGGGCCCCTCTGGCCCCTCCGGGGACCTGCAGGCAAGTGGGATCCCAGCGCTCTTCTCTGGGGACTCCCATACTCATGGCCCCACGCCTCTTCCTGCAACACACTGTGACCTTGTCCGCTCCTGGTGGTCCAGCCCATCAGCCACCTTTATTTCCCTAAAACATCCCGTGAGCCTTGCTTGTTGGCCCCTTGCCTCAGCCCACCTGCTCTCTGTCTTTGTCCCTGAATGCCATCCTCCTAGTGGCACCTGGAGACTGGCACACAGGAAACACTCCCAAGAGGCGATGGAGGGAGGCAAGTCTGCCTAACCCTCCAGCCTCACCTCCAACCTGCCCCTCACTTGGCACACAGCGGCCACACTGGCCTCCTTGCTGGTCCCAAGCTCACCCAGCTGGCTCCTGCCTCAGGGCCTTTGCACTTCTTCCCTGCACCTGGAACGCTCTGCCCCAGATCTCGTGTGGCCAGTGCCTTCCTTCTCTGACGACCCATCTGAAGTAGCTCCTTGCCCACCAAAAGACTTCTCATCTCGCCAGTCTCTTTGGACGCCTCCTTGGGCATTTGCCTCCCGCCCGGCCCCTGCCCTATAAACGACACCCCGACTGCAGGGCCCTCAGTTTCTGCCACTGTGTCTCTATCCCCAGGGCCTGGCACAGAGGGCCTTCAATGGCAAGTGGTGACACCAGAACCATTGCAGTTGGCCTTCTCCCCAGCCAGAGGCACCTGCTCTCCACCCTGAGCACCTTCCTGCCCTCCTGGCTCCTATCACTCACTCACCTCCCCATGCCCCTCCCCCAGCTGAGTGGCCCCTGAGCCCAACGGCACATATGCAGAGTCCTGCTCAGGGAGCTCCTCTGAGGCTGTGGGTCCTCCCGCTCCATCCGCCCCCCTCCCCCCCGCCAGCCAGTGACTCCTCCGCTGGACCATCTGGCCGGGTTGCACTGCTGCCCATTCCACTCCAAGTCCTTCTGTTTCCCAACTACAGAGAGAAGGAATGAGAGCCCCTGTCTGGGAACGGGCCTGCTTGGTGCTGAGAGCCAGGTCTGGGACACAGGAAGACTGGCTTCTGGTCCCAGCTCTGCCTCACCATGTGACCCTGGGCCAGTCCCTGCCCTCCCTTGGGGCCGGGGACTGACCTCTCAGACCCCGACCCTAGTGCTCCACTCCTGGGGTCTCCGTAAATCCACTCGGGGCTCTGACTTCCTCAGTTTCCCCCTTATCTTGCTCCCCGGCTTCCATCTCCAGGAGAGGAAACAAGCTGAACAATGTGGAGGGGACACGGGGGGCTCGAATCCCAGGCGTGGCTACCACGGGGGTCACCCACCTCCTGCTGATGAAGACTCAGGCCTCCTACACAGCTGTGTGACCTCTGGCAAGTCTCTCAACCTCTCTGAGCTCAATCCCTCATCTAGGGAGCATGGAAAAGTTTTAAAGGACATTGCGACTGACAAGGTAGCCATGTGTAAGGGACTGTCTTGGGGCTAGAGCTCCTCTGGAGAGCCGGCCTTTTAAATTTAATCATCTGGGGTGGACAGCCTTCGAGGATGTCTTCTTGCCTTCATTCAACAAACATGGACTGTGTGCCCTGTTCTAGGGGACTCAGCAGGGAAGGAGCCTGAGGAGCTTTGCGCCCTGATGGTGCAGATACCTCCGATTAGACGGGATGTCAGCACATTGCCCCCGCTGCCCCCGTGTCTGATGTGAGGGAGGGAAGGCTGGGGCTGGAACTGGCCACAGGGAGGTCAAGATGAAGGGCGAGCAACGACGGCGAGTTGGTGGGAGCAGCAGGCTCTGGGCGTGGGGGGCCTGGTGGGTCTGGGAGCATCTGGTCACCCGTGGGGAGCAGGGATGTGTGTCACGGGCCACGGTAAGGACTTGGGCTTCTGTCCTGAGTGGGGCGGGAGCCCCGCAGGGCCAAACAGAGGACTGTCCCTGGCACCGCAGCGCGGGGGACACGCTGAAGGGTGAGTGCAGGGCCCCCGGTGTCCAGCCGGGGGCGCCAGCCCCAATCCAGGCCTGTGGGGCCAGGGTGCAGGTGGGAGAGGTGCTCGCCGCTGGAAGGCGGTGGGGAGAAGATCGGGGCTCAGGTCCAGAGGTGACAGACGTCCCAGTAGGGACACGGCCAAGGGGGCGGGTGCACAGGTCCAGGAGATGTGAATCTGGGATCGGCCCGTGTAGACGCAGCACTAAAAGTCACAGGACTGGAGGAGCACCAAGGGAGTGAGTGTGGGGCGCAGAGGTGCTACTTCAGGGTGCTGGGAGGGACGGAGCCCTCCAAGGACACTGAAAAGGAGCGAAGGGAGGTAGGACGAGAACGGGATTTTCCAGGAGCAGGGGGGAGACCAGCACTCACAGACTGTGCCCTGAGTAAGAAGCTGGCTTCGCGTCCCTCAGCATCCCTCACGGGGCTGGCCTGTGCTGGGCACACAGCAGGTCACCTGCCCATACCTTCGCTGCAGGACCAAGGGGAGCTGTGTGCTCTCCCGTCCCTACTCGATGGAGGCGAGAGGGTGAGCGCTTGCCCAAGGTCCCTCCAGCAAGTTGGGGAGCTGAACACAGGCCCTGGCTTGGCACTGCGGTCCCCGGATGGGGCCAGGAGTGTCCTTCTCCCTGGGATTCCAGAGGCCTGGCCGAGTCTCACTCCCCACCCTGCCCGCCCCTATCCGGGCTCCATGAGTAGCCTCAGGCAGGGCCTCGGGTTCCCAGCTGAGTGCGACTGCAAGCTGGCCTCCAGAGCTAAATCTGGCTTGCCAGCATGTTGTATTTGGCCTGCAAGAGGTTTTAAAAATTTTTTTAAAAACATTTGAGCCAACATTTAAAAATTGGGAGAGTTTACATTTTAAATTCCATATTTTTGGCTTCTACTGAAAATTTGCAAGATCTGGCAACTCCGGCCCACATTCCCACGTGGCAACAGTTGGGGAGCTGGGAAGCAGCTGCCCCCCCTCAGAGGCACCTCGGGGGGCCCCCACTGGGGAGAGGCATTGTCCACACCTAACTCACCTGACAGCTTAGCTAGACTTGGGGAGACTGAGGCCTGGAAGGTGGAGTGACTGTCGGGGTCACTCAGTGGGAAAGCCCCTGGGACAGGATCTGGGGACCCCCAGGCCTGGCATCAGGAGTCTTGTCACAACCCCACCTGGGCAACCTCAGAGCCCCCAGCCTGCTTCTCCTTCCATGACCCTGGCCCTGGCCCTCCCGCTCCCTTCTTCTGACCTCAGGAATTGGCTGGCTCATGTCATTCATACTGTCATTCAGGCCTGTGGGCAGTGAGAGCTGGAGGTCTCAGAGGCCTGCCTTTTTTGTGGCTTCATGTTCACTAGACAATGAAGGGGAGGACCAGGGTCACCCATGGCCACTCAGCCAGATGGGACAAAGCCTGGACTAAAATCTAGGTCCCTCCCCTGGTTTGTAGCTGCCCCCCCCCCCCCCAAGGTGTTAATGGTGAAACTCCAGGCATTATCTTCAAAAAAGGGCTTTCAGGTCAAGGACTGGAGGCCAGGGGTCTGCCCTGCGACCCTAAAGCTCCACCCCCAGCCTGGGGGGAGTTCTGGGGACACAGGCCTGTCCATGCTGGGAGGGCAGAGACACACAGCCGAAGGACCACCATCATGACCTTCATCACTATCATCATGCCAGGGACTGAACCTCTACTGTGTGCCAGGCATCTTTACCCATGACCTCTAACTCTCCTGCCACCACACACCGGTACGGACATGGAGGCCTCCGCTGTTCTCTGAGTCTGCTCCTGGTCTGTGAAACAGGCCTGATCCCGGTGTCTCTCGGACCCACCTATTTTGAGTATTTGATGTGAGGCTGGAGCAGAGGGGACCCGGAGCAGATGCTCATCATGCCTTATTGGCCCTGGGGGTGCAGAGTGTGTAGGGCTGATGCCCCCCGCCCCCTCCCTGGGAAAGGACACTCCCCAGGCCTCAGGACGGAGCCCTGCCCCCAGGCACCCACTGCTGGGCCCCGTCGGGTCCCTGCAGCCCTGTGCTGCCTGGCGGTCCTGGGAGGCACGTGCAAGGAGCCTTGAGACGCGGAATCCTCCAGAGGCCTGGGTGTCATGGGGCTCCCCCAGGGCCCAGTGTCCCCAGAGTGAGGGCTGCGCCATGTGCAGGACTGAGTGGCATACAGGTGGGGGTCCCACAGGGCCAGGCCCTTGTGGAGGAGGGCACCTGTTGGGTGCGTTCCCTGTGACAAGGCAAAAGAAGGATCATGATCATTCCTGCCTTTTCTTCATGACCAGGAAAACCGAAGCCCAGAGGGGGTGGGTGACCTGTCCAGATCACCCGCAGAGGATCCTTGCACCGAGTCTACCCGAAGCTGAGGACTCCGGGGCTGAGCCGCAGGGGAAGGCTGCCTAACTGGCCATACTGCTCCCGGCTCGCCCTGGAGAATGAGGCAGGTCCCCGGGGGGGGGGGGGGGGAAGAGCGAGGAGCAGGGGGGCAGAGGGAGAGGTTATGACTGCCTGGGTCCAACCCTGGCTCCTCTGCCATGACCCGAGACTCAGTTTCCTCCTCTGGACATTGGGAGCAGCACCAACCTCCCAGGGGTGCTTGGGATCACGAGTTAGAACAACACCCAGAATTTTGTCTTTAAAACAACCTCTCCCTGTAGGGAAGCCATCCTGGGAGGGTCCTGGTCACGAGCTCTGCCAACCTGGCCCTGCGGCCCCCACCTCGGTCCTGTGCCTGGAGAAGTCCTGATGGGGCTATGTCCTCAAGAGCCCATAAAGCCCCATCCTGGCCCCAGGGGACACAGATGGTTTGGGAGACAGAGGTCAGCACCAAGGTGGGGGTGCGGCTCTGCACACCCAGGTCCCTGGGTCTTGCTGCCCATCGGTGAGGCCAAGGTGTCTGTGTGCCCAGGGGCGTGGGTGCAGAGATGCTGAGAAAGACACCTGCTCTGAGATTTGAAGACCTCGGTCCTAGCCCAGACTCCTCCCCCCATGTGACCTGGGGCAAGCGGCATCCCCTCAGAGCCTCAGTTTCCAATTCTGTAAAATGGGGGAATTAGTGAAGGACACAGATCCATCTGTCTGCCCAATAGGACAGTGACATACTACCTCACATGGAGGGGTCTGAGGTTCAAACATTCAAAGGGATAATCATATGAAATCCTGTGGTAAAACACGGAGTCAAAAACTCATGCGCACTCGGGTCAGAACTATTCTGCCTGCCCCAAGCCAGAAATTTCACCTTAGAGATTCATTCTTTTGGTTCTTAAGGTCTTGCCTATTACAGATATGCTCAAAGGGGTGTGAGGAGGGAACTCGGAGGGGGTCACAAGGACTCACGGAGAAAGGACGCATGGAAGAAGGAGGGAGGGGACCACAGCAGACCTCTGCCTAGCTGCCGGCTGGAGGATGGGCTGAGGCTGAGACTCACCCGGCTTGGAGGCTTCCGGGGGGAGGCAGCTTGGTCTCCATGCTTGCCGCTGCCTATTCGAGAACCACTAGTCTCCACGGCCTGGCCCGAACCCGCTCTGCCGGCAGCCTCAGCTGAGGACAGCGGAGGGTTCAAGGCCAGGGTCTTCTCTGGGGCTGCAGCCCCTGTGAGGGGCTCCTGGGCAGGGCCTGGGCCTTGCTCCCCCGGGGAGGGCTCCGGGCTGCGGCCTCTGGGCCCCCGGAAGGCCTCCAGGGTCCCGGGGTCGAGCACTCGCACAGTGACTTCATCCAGGAACCTGGAGAAGGGCAGCCTGGCCTCCCGTCGGCGGCCCAGCCGGGCAAGGGGGCCTCTGGCCGTCAGGGGCTCTGGGGTGGACTGCAGGCCGGCTGATGCCTGTGTTTCTTCCTGGCCCGGCCGTGCCGCCCAGCTGGGGCAGCATGTCTGGCCCTCGGGGCTCCGGCCCTGAGTGGGACTTGGTTTGCGGCTTTGAAGGTCCTCTCTGCATGCTTCCTTCCTAGGGACTTCGGCCTGGGGCTCTAAGAAGGAGCTGTGGCCATCTTGCCCGGGGCTGCCAGGGTCCGGGCCCCATGCCTGGGAGTCGGCCCCCGAGAACATCCTGCTTAGTCAGTCCAAGGTCAAGCCTCTCCAGGTACCTCGTGGACCCCCACTTCTCTCCTCCCATGGGACTGGGATCCCCACACCCTCTTGGGGGGCGTTCAGGGCCATCCGTCCCTCATTGGCCAGAGTGATCAGCTGAATGCCTGCCTGCCCATCGATCCAGAGGGCACGTGGCAGGGGGGCTCCCACCCCCTAAATTGATTCTCACTAAGTGGGAGCTGGGCTTCAGGGCTTAGAAAGTGTTACAGAGAAGGTCATGTCCTGAGCTCTGTGTCTGTCTGGGGAGGAAGCCTGCACTGAATGAGCACCTGCTGTGTACGGGGTGGGGCGGGGCCTCAAGCACACCACTCATGTCTCTTCATCTCCTCTGGCCCGTGTGGTGTTGGGTGCATGGAGATGGAGAGACAGGCAGCACAGAGACAGCTGTGACAACTGCCACGACAGGGTGAGCACAGGGCCTGAAGAAGGGGAAATCAGAACATCATTGACCTGGCCAAATGGGAGGGAATGGTGGAGACTGCTGGTTGCCTACTGTTCTCTTATTCATCCTTAGTAAAGAACTCATTTTATTCCGGAAGCAAGATACTCAGCTAAAAGCCTGCATTTCTCAGGCTCCTTTGCAGCCAAGAGTAGTCAAGGAGTTATAAACAGAAGTTATTGGGTGTGACTGCAGGCAGAGCTCCTTAAAAGGGATCAGACAGCTTGCATGTGCTTCTTTTGCTCCCACACCCCACCCTCCTGCTTCTTAACTGTGACATGGAAGTGATGGTTGGAGCTATTGCAGCTACATTGCACCATGAGGCAAACTTGTGGCAGAACCCATATATAAAGGACGGAAGAGCAGAAAGACAAAAGGAACCTGAGTTCCTGATGGTTACTGAGTCATCACATCAGCTCTGGATCACCTGCCTTTGGTGCTTTAACTTGAGAGAAATAACCCCCTGTCTATGTGAGCTGTAGTTACTTCCAGTTTCTGTCACTAGCAGCTGTGTGCAATTCCTCAACAATACACAGGGGATAAGGCAAGGAATAGTGGTTGATAATGCAATGAGGGAAGAGCCTTTGGCTCATGGGGCCCCAGGGTGTAATTAAATGGGGAGTAGAATGGAGGAGATTAACCCAGAGGAAAGGCCAGAGCCAGGCCTAGGCACTTTCTCCTTTGTGTGGAGGGAGATGCGCCTGCCTCCGGCATCTCAGGAAGATAGGAGGCAGGACTCCTTCCTGGGATGCACCTGCATGAGTCAAAGGAAGTCTCACTGGGGGGTGGCAGCCCCAGGCCCTTGGCTGGCTGCCCCAGGCCCTTGGCTGGCCAACGCCTGGCCACTACCACCACCTGGGCTTCTGGTGCTGCTCAGAGCATGGCCTTGACTCTCCTTGGCAGTCCCAACTCATGGGTGTGAACCTGGGGCCCCTGCCCACCTGGTGGTGCCTAGATGTCTCATATCAAGTGCTAGGGACTCCTTCTTTTCTGGACTCAATTAGACACCTCTCTGATTGCCCCCACAGCATCTGTGACTGAATGTCTGAACAAATCCATGAGCTCAGCTCCACAGGAGCTGCCTGGACCCCTCCTTCTTCCTCTCCTCTCCCTCCCCCACCAACCAGCAGGCCCTGGCAATTCAGCTTCTCTCAGACCTCATGACATCCCTCTATCCCCAACATCACCTTGCTGGTCCCAGGTGCCACCATGTCTCACCTGTACACCTGCAATTACCCTTCCCTGGGGCCCCTGACCCTATGCTGGTCCAGCTTGGTCCTTCCCACAAACATACCAGTATGAACTTTAAAATTAACAGACCAGATAACCAGACAATGTCACATGATCATATGCCCTGCAAGGCCCTGCCAGCCCAGTGTCTTCTCTAGAGATACCGAGGTGTCTTCTCTACCCTGAAGGGCCCCCTGGAACCTCCATCAAGTTCCTGACAATGCTAAGCTCTATCTAGTCTCAGGGCCTTTGCATGTGCTGTTCTCCCCGCCAGAATCACTCTCCTTCCCTCTCTCTTTCCCTCTGTCTCCTCACCTAACTCCCATTTAACTTCAGGGCCCGAGTCAACAGCCTGTCCCTTGCAGCCCCCAGATCAGATCAGGTCCCCTTGCAACAGCCTCTTGTCAACCCTGCTCTTCTCATAGCACAGCCCCCAACTGCAAAGGGTACATGTGCAATCATTTGTTTATTCTCTGTGTCCCCAGGAATGCAAGCTTTTCTCTGTCCTCACTCTCTACACAGGCCTAGGCACATAGTAAGTGCTCAATAAGTAGTTCTGAAGTGGACCCTTTCTGGGCTGAGAACTGGGGAGGAGAACAGGGGGGAGCAGGGATCTCAGGCTCTTAGAAAGCCAAGCATCCTTCCAGCCTTGCAGTCCCCTGATAGCCACTCCTTGATACCTGGATAGCCCCCTTGGCAGCAGCTGTCCAGCCCCTGCCCCATGACCATCTCTGTGACCATCTCCATGACCATCACCATCTCCATCTCCATCACCATCTCCATCACCATCACCAACTCCATTGCCATCACCATCACATCTCCATCACCACCACCATCACCATCTCCATCATTATCACCATCACCATCTCCATCACATCCCCATCACCATCACCAACTCCATTGCCATCACCATCCCATCTCCATCACCACCTCCATCACCATCACATCTCCATCACCATCCCCATCACCAACGCTATCCCCATCTCCATCACCACCACCACCTCCATCACGATCTCCATCTCCATCACCACCTCCATCACCATCACCATCCCCATCTCCAACACCATCCCCATCTCCATCACCATCCCCATCTCCATCATAATCTCGATCACCATCACCATCAATATCCATCTCCACCACCAACTCTGTCTCCTTCACCAAGTCCATCTCCATCACCATCCATCTCCATCACCATCTCCATCACCAACTCCGTCTCCATCACCAAGTCCATCTCCATCAGCATCCCCAACTCTGTCTCCATCACCATCTCCATCATCATCTTCATCTCCATCACCATCACCAACTCTATATCCATCAACCATCACCATCTCCATCATTATCACCATCTCCATCACCAACTCCATCCCTATACTCATTACCATCCCCATCTCCATCAATATCACCATCTCCATCACCAACTCCATCTCCATCACCATCCATCTCCATCAGCAACTCTGTTCCATCACCACCACCCTCACCACCACCATCTCCATTACCATCTCCATCACCATCACCACCACCATCTCCATCACTTTCACCATCACCAACTTCATCTCCATCACCATCTCTGTCAACATCACTGTCTCCATCTCCATCACCATCACCATCCATCTCTACCACCATCTCCATCACCACCATCACCATCTCCACCAGCATGACCATCACCAACTCCATCTCCATCACCATCAACATCTCCATGTCCATCACCCCACCATCTCCATCACCATGTCACCATCTCTATCACCATCACCATGTTCATCACCATCATCATTTTCATCACCACCACCATCACCATAACCCAACTCCATCACCATTACCATCTCCATCACATCACCATCTCCATCACCATCCCCTTCTCCACTATGACCACCATCATCACGATCTCCATTTCCATCACCATCTACCTCACCATCTCCATCTCCATTACCATCATAAATTCCATCACCATCAACACCATCTCCATCACCACCACCATCTCCATCACCTCAACATCAACATCTCCATCACCATCACCATCACCACCACCATCTCCTCAACATTAACATCAACATCTCCATCACCATCACCATCTCCACATCCATCACCGTCACCATCACCAGCAGGAGGTGGCAGACCTAAGGTCAAATCCCTCTCCAACACTCCCAAAAGGACTGTGGACAAGTCATGTCCCTTCTCTGTCACATGCAGATGGATGCCCCATTCAGGGACAGTTGTGGGAAGCGGTGTGAGAACACAGGTATTAGGCACCTCTATCACAGAGCCTGGCATCTAGTAGGACCTCAGGACGCCTAAAACACAGAGCTCTAATGTGTCCCATTCCCTGTGTATGTGTGGTCACAGGAGTGTTCTAGGGACTCTGGCCAGCTGGTCCTCTGAGCTTCTCCTAGAGTTACCGGCTGCATCAGACAAGTTCCCGTTGTCATAACAACCCATGGGCTCCCTGCCGCCTGGGCCCGAGGCCCGAGAGGATGCTGCCGGCTGCCGAAGCTTGCATCCTGGGCCTGCTCACCTCTCAGCACTCCTGAAAGGGCTCCACAGCTCCTAGCTGGCGGCTCCTGCCTCTTGACTCATCTGCTGCAGTCCCACCTCCTGAGTCTCTACTGTGTGTCAAGCTCCGTGCTTATCGTGCACATGCATCATGGCCCAAATCCGTATCCGGCCCTGTGAAGTGGGATGGCTGTAAACTCAGTTTCATGCTAAAAGAAGCAGTCTCAGGGAGGCCAAGTGACTTGTCCAAGGTCCCATGGCTCTGACATTGAGACCCAGGAGGGGAACCCCATAGGTCAAGTATTCACCCTATTTCCTCTCCAGCACCCCCTCAGCCCCTCCACCACTGCCTGGCCCCTCCTTGATCTCATGGGTGTGAAGCTGGCCTCTGTGAGCTTGGAGGGAGTAGGGACACAACTTCCCATTGCCTCTTGGGCTGGAGCAGGAAGACCTGGTTATAGGGTGCTGGTGGGACCATACAGGATGGGCAGGGCATGCTGGGCACCCACTAAGGGTTCCAGACATCACCACACTTATTCTCACAGTAACCCTCGGAGCTAAGATTTGCTACCCCATTTCACAGAGAAGGACTTGGGTTCTGAGGAGAGGTCATTGGTCATTGGTCATTGGTCAACAACCATGGCTTGCCCTAGGCCAAGGACTGCAATAAACACTGGCAGGAGCGCAGTCTCCTTCCTGGGGCCTCCCTCATGCCACTGCAGAAGTTTCTATTACTATCACCCTTTCATGGATGAGGGCATGGAGGGTCTGCGAATTCTCATACTTGTACTTTTTAACCACCCTGTCTCATTGCTTCTGGATATTTCCCCACTGGCCTGAGAATTCTAGAGGCCAGGGGTGCCTGTGTGGCTCAGTCCATTAAGTGTCCAACTCTTGGTTTCAGCTCAGGTCCTGATCTCATGAGTTTGAGACTGAGCCTCATGTGGGGCTCTGAGCTCAGTAGGAGTCTGCTTGGAGAATTTCTCCCTCTTCCCCTCTCTCCCAAATAAATAAATACATAAAACTTTAAAAAACCAAAAGTGAATCCTAGAGGGCAGCCACAGGCCTTAGCTCTCTTGAGTTCTCGTTACTTGTATCTCATATCCATGCATCCATCTGCCCATCCACGGATGCATCCATCCATTGACATGTGTCCATTTGTGCACTGATCCACACTTCCATGCCTGTATCTAAGCATTCATTAACATACACTCATGTACCTATCCATCCATTCTTCCTGCATCCATCAGTTCATTCCTATATCCACCATCTTATTGACAGTTGAGTACCCATCCATGTGTCCCAGCATCCAAGCACTGACTAATCCATTTAGTATCCATCCATTTTCTCATGCCTGTATCCATCTATCCTGGCATGTATTCCTGTATCCACCCATCCCTTAATCCATCTATCCATCTGTTGACATCTGTCCATCCATTTTAGATCCTTCCATCCATACTCCAATAGGACGTATGTCCTCTTCTGATCCTGGTACTCTCCCCTCTTACCCCCAACTCTTGACCCATGCTGCACCTGACACTCCACTACCCTCACGTGTTCAGCTCTGACTCAGCCTCGGACCTCACCTCCTGGGATTTGAGAAACTATTTATGGACTGTCTCCAAAACAGGACACGGATTCCTGGACTACTCTCATTTCATTTCATTTCATTCCATTTCATTCATTCATTCGTCAACATCAAGTGCCTACAGGAGCAGGGGCACTCCTTCAGAGTGCTGTTGTGGGGATGATGCTTGAAACTGCTGATCCTGGGTTTGGCACACAGTAGTTGTTCAATAAATGGCTTGGATCGTGGGCCAGACTCTGTGCCCGAGTCCCTGCAAGTGAATGGGAGATGATCTAACAGACTGCTTGTGACTCACTTCCCACCCAGACCTGGAAATGTCTTGCATCCCACCTTAGCCCATGGAAAGTCGATCCCATAAGACAGGCTCCTGGCAGCCTTCACCCTCCTCCCTCAGCATTCCAGGTGCGAACAGCTCCAGGTTGTGAGGATCAGCAGAGCACAGAGCTATAAATATGAGCCTGCAGCTCAGGAGGGTCCTCCACCGAGGCACAGCCGCCCCTCGCCCAGCATCTTTGTGCTGAGCAGCCAGGAAGAAGCTGCATCTGCCACTGTGCTTGCTTTTCTGTGCCGCCCTGATTATAGTTAGAGTCGGGAAAATTAAGGGTTTTCGGGGACGCTGCCAGGGCCCTTGCTGCTGCCTCCCCGCCCTGCACGTCACAGATGCCAGGCAGAGCCGCCTCCATGGGCCACTTGCCCCAGCCAGCAGGGCCACGCGGGGCCTGGCTGGATAGCATACCACAGTTTACAAGGGGCTTTCTCCCACATCCCCTGGACCCCAGGGAACAGAAAGGGTCTTTGCTGTCACTGGTGGGTGGAGGAACTGGGGCCCAGTGAAGGGAAGCCATCTGTCCATGGCCCCTAGAGATGGAGGGCATGGGACCCCAGAAGGAGCCAAGCCCAGGGAGACCCTGCCCCACAGAGCCCCAAGTCCTTGACCCCTGCTGTGCACAGCGGGCGCCCGAGGCCCTGCAGGACCCATTTGCAGTTGCTCCTCATTCGGCCACCCCCACTCACTCCTGGGTGCCTACTCGCTCCCATCCCGCTGCTCAGGAGACTCCAGGAGGTCGCCCACGCTGTTCCTGCCCCAGAGGAACCACACTGGGGATGGGGTGGGGCACAGACGAGGAAGGAAACACCTCCAAATCAGGCAGGAAGCGGAAGCGCTAGGGCAGAAATTCCCATCCAACGCGCCGGGGTTCTGGGAGGGTGGGAGCGCCAGCTGAGCGGCCCTGGGCCTCAGTTTCCTCGCTTGTAAGTGAGGGGCATGTCAGCACCTGCCTTGCAGGTCCTGACCGAGACGGAGGGTCTTTGGGGCTGGCGCGCGCCCACGCACTGCAAACGCTCGGTGAACCGGCCTGGGGTCCAGCCTCCTTCCGGCCACTCGGCCTTTGGGGCGGCCTCCCCGAGCCAGGTCGGGCCCTGCCCCCTGACGCTGGACAGGACGAGGCCTGCCGGCACCCGGCCACCTGTCCCCTGGCCTCGCCGCGGGCCCCCGCCCCACCCTCCAGCCCGCCGCAGGGACGCGCGGGTCTGGGGACGACCGCCCGCAAACCGGACCCAGGCGCTCGGGCCGGCGGGGGGCGGGGAGGGGCAGAGCCGCGCGCGGAGGCCGAGTCCCCGCCCCGCCCCGGGACTGCCCGGTTCCCAGGAGTGGCCGGCCGGACCCCCCACCCCCACCCCCTTCCCGGGCCAGCGAAACCTCCGCGGCGGGGCCCTGGCGCCCCGGCACCGGAGGGGGCGCCGCGGGCAGCGGAGACGAGGCTGGACAGCCGCTTCCCCCACCCCCGCCCCCCCTCCGGCCGGAGCGGGGGTGCGGAGCAGAGCCCGCCCCGGGCGTGGGTGGCGCCCGCCCCGCCCCCCCCCGCCGGTGCCCGCGCCGCGCCCTCCCGGCTCGCAGGTACTCACCGCCCGGCGGAGCCGGCCCGGCCGGCGGCCGCCCGTCCACATGGCCCCGGGGCAGCCGCGCCGCTCGCCGCCGCCGCCGCCGCCGCCGCCGCCGCGCTCGGGTCCCGCCGCGCTCCCCACCGAGGCCGAGCGCGCCGGGAGCCGGCGCGGCCGGGGCTCCCCCACCCCCCGGCTTCCCGCAGGGAGCGCCCGCCCCCCGCCCCCAGCCCGGCTCCCCGCCAGCCCGGGCCCCGCGCAGCCGCGGCTGATTCAGCGGCTCCCCCCTGCCGCGCAGGGCCGGGGCGCACTCGGGGGGCTCGGGGCCGGGCCCCGGGCGCGGGGGTGCCGCGGGGGGCGCTGGAGCGGGGGAAGGAATGGCGGCGGGACAGGGAATGAATGAACGCGCGCGAGCATGAATGGCGGAGCGCATGAATGAATGAGTGCCTGGCGTGCGTGCAGGAGGAACGAATGAATGAGGAACGAATGCACGAGGGGAACGCCGAGGGAAAGAGTGAATGGGCCCTTAAAGCCGGGAGACCTCAGGTACTGACCTGTCTAACCCATTCATCCATGCATTCACTCAGTGCCCAACATTGATTGGACACCTACTGTATACCAGCCCTGCTCTAGGCCTGGGAACGCCGCAGGGAACGAAGCCAAATTCCTGAGCTCCTGGAGTTCACGGTTTACAAATGTAGAACCTGCGGGAGTGGGGGCGGGGTGGGGGGGGAAACGAAAGGCTTGACTCGGCCAAGCTCAGCTACCTCTTTCCGGGCCCTTACTCTACCGCACCCCCAGCCCGACCTCAGTGCGTCCCTTGGGTCACCACAGGTACCTCTCCCGCCTTCCTTCTCAGCCGAATCCAGACACCTGGGCCAGGGTAGCCAAGTGATGGGGGAGGAGCTTCCTTACTTCCTGAGCTCTCAGAAGGGAGACGTAGCCTCTGGAGGGTCAGTGTTGCTCCGGGAACCTCCAGGTGGAGCACCTCCTTCCCTGCCCCCAGCAGAGCCCCACGCTCGCGCAGTCCTGGCCCGGAGAAATCAGGGTGTGGGATGAACCACTCAACTCTCCCCCGCTGAGATATTGGGACAGGGTGATTCTGACGGCCCAAGCCAGGCTGGAACCTCATCAAGAACCAGCCTCAGTTCTGAGGACATCAGAGCTCCCTGGGACTAATCTGCCAACCCAGCCAGCCCGGCAGCAGCTAGCCTATGAACCCAGGAAGACGTCCCGGGGGGTGGGGGGAGGGCGAGCGGGCGCAGAAAGGATCCTGCGTGTTGGAAAGAGAGGTTACAAAGCATGTGCACTTGACTCCTGTCCTCCCTCAGGACCTGTGGGCTCATAGTTTACACATGTTTATATCATTCCCAAGCACATGGCAGATTAAAAATGCTGCCAATTAATACTTTATATATTTTTTCATTGTGGTAAAAAACACATAACGTAATATTTTACCATTATAACTGCCTTTAAGTGCATAGTTCAGGGGCATGAAGCACACTCACATTGTTGTGCAACCGTCACCACCGTCAGTCTTGTATTTTATATGTCATATACTTCGCAGTTTCTACTCCACTCAGTTAATTAGGGGAGTAGGTTGCTACATTCAGGCACAGGACAGCGCTGAGGAAAGGAGCTGGCAGCAAGGGAAGCAAGGAAAACAATCCACAGGAGACAGGAAAGTAAAGGAGACGGGACAGCCAAGAGCCACTGGAGGCTTTGGTTTCTAGGCAAAGCCCCCTCTCCTCTGCCTCAGGCCCCAGGGACATTTTTGGATAACACACAGGGGAAGGGAGGTTCAGGGAGCTTTCCAAACCCCCAGGACATCAGGGATGCCCTTTTGCCTCTGGGCTCAGAGGGTCAGGACAAAAGGAAAGGTGGCAGTTTGGAGTGGGCTGAGTCCCTGCTTCAGGCTCTCTGTGGGACTGGGGTCTTTGTTTGGGGCCTTGGTCTCCCCATCATGAGTGGGGGCCGGCTCTGTGATCTCCACTCCTGCCCTCTTGGATCCTGACCATTCAGGCCGCACAGACGAGTGGAGCCCAGCCTGCTAATCCCCCACCTGCCAGCCCTAATGTCCCTGCCCTCCCCGGGCTCCAAGGGGACAACAGTCACGGTGGAATGTGGATGGAGTGTACACGCAGGGCTCTACCACATTTCCTCCCCAGACACTGGTCCTGTTCAGATGGTGCCGGAACGTTCGCCACTCGCCACCCGCCCTGGCTCGGCTGTGGCGAACGCTGCAGATGGCTGGGGAGGCGGAGGAGGGGCAGGGAGGGGTGGGGGCGGCCCAGCCTCAGCTCAGGCAGCTTGCACACTTGAGCTTGGGCCTGCCTGGGAGGGCCCAGGAGAGCCCCTCCCGCACACTGCCCCGCCTCTGCCTCCGTCCGCACCCTGCCAGCCCTCTCTTCCCTCCTCTCCCCCAGTTCACAGTGAGGGGAAGGAGAGAAGGAAGCCGGCTCAGGCTGGGGGTCTCAGTTAATCCCTGTAAAGCCCTTGTGGGGGAGGTGGCACTAGCCTCCTTTGGCAGATGAGGAAACTGAGGCTCAGAGAGGCAAAATCCCCTGCCTGAGGCCACTTTAGCAAATAGGGACTGAGCTGGGATTTGAATACCCTCGTCAATCTGGTCTGGTGGTCACCCCCATTCACGTTTTGTCTCCCACCAGACCCACCTCCATGTGTCTCTGAGAACACCCAGGGGCGCAACCTGAAGATCCTTGCCAGATGGGCTGGTCTGTAGAGGCCTCTGCAGCCTGTGCAGCCAGCCAGAGCCTAGAGCACTGGCAGCAGTCAGGCAGGCTTCCTGGAGGAGGTGGGGTTTTAGCTGCAGGTGGGAGGAAGTGATAAAAGTGGCTGGCCTATAAAAACCATACCTTGGGGCTTGTAGGTCTCTTGTCCACATTGCTTCCTGCCCTCATTTGGGCTTCTGTTGATCACCCTGGCCACAATCCCCACCCCCATCTCTCAATCCCATTCCCCGGTTTTATTTTCTTCACTGTTCTAACTACTCTCCAGTGTTATCTGACGTATTTGTTTAGGTGTGTACACCGATCTCCCCAGCTGGAGACTGAGCTCCTACATGGGGGAGGTGGGTGGGGGGGAGAGTGAACAAATGATCACAGAATCGATGGAGGGAGGGAGAACCAGAGGAGGCTGGCCCAACGACGCCAGGCTTCTGGTCCCAGTGGCTGAGTGGAGGAGGGAAGGCAGCAGGTAGGGGTCACTGAGAACGAGGCTCCCACAGACACCCCTCCCAGCCCCTCGGACTCCAAAGCTGGCCAGTCCTGCTGACCAGGCCTCAGCCTTCCTTTCCCTGCCGCCTCCCTCAGGCTGGAGTTGGAGAAGGTTCTAGGCACATGAGCTCAGGAGACCCCGGGTAGTTGAGGAGCCAGTTCACTCCACGCCCCCCGAAGATGCTATAACTTACGCTCCAGGCCCCCCTGCAGGACCAGGGCTGGACTTCTCCCACATGACCCCTGCCCCATCCTGCTGCCCCCCATCCCTCGCCTGTTTCTCCTGGGAGCGCTTTCGGAAAAATCGAGGACTCAGTGTCAGCTTCTGGATGACAACCTAAGACAGAAACAAAAGGACAAAAGGGTCCCCATTTTGTTAATAGAGAAATAGGGGAGTCAAAGCCCTGAAGTAAGGGCTCACCACAGAGCCCTGATCCCCCTCCCCACGGTGAAGTGAGTGTCACCGCCCAACACTTTCCTTCTCCGCCACATAGTGGGCCCTGCAGGTGGGGCTGGCCCTGGCTCCACATGCCTCCCCAAAACCTGCCAGGACCCATCACCCAGAGTTGAGGCACCTGAAGTCGAGACAGATGTTAGCTGAATGAATGAAGGAACGAATGAATGCTGGAGGATGAACCTCCTTGTGATGGAGAGCCTCGTTGCCTACTCCCTGATACCTCCCATCTGGTACTCAAGGCCTTCCATGGGCTTCCCTGAGTCTCTGACATGTCTCTACTCTTGACAGATGCTGAGGCCCTTCTGCCCCGTCATGTCCCTTCCAGACTACCCTCCACCCCAATGACCCCCAGGCATGCCCACTCAGCCTCTCTTCCTCTCATCCCTGCTCAGACCAGGAGGCAACACTCCAGTAAAATAGAGGCTCATGGGAATGGGCTCTGGGCCCCTGGAATGGAAGGGTGTGCCCAGGGAGAAGGGTCTGTACGAGGCCCCTCTGCCCAGACTGCCATTTCCTGGCCCTCAGGACACGCCGGATTTCATCAGTGCAACTTGCAGTCGCTCTGAATCGTCCAGACGGTGCTTGGTCGTGGATGCCCCCCCGTGGCTGTCCCCCAGGACAGTGCCAGTCAGCACACAGGGGGCCTGTAATTCCCCGAGATGTCCAAATGGCCAGGGGTCAGGCATCTGGCTCTGGCCACATCTACCACCAATGTCCCTCTCTGAGCTCTGTGTCTTCATCTGCAGAATGGGAACCTGCCACCCTCCTGTCTTCTCACCTGACGGTTCGGAAACTCTTCACCGTGAGCCAAGGGACACAGCCCTGTCCCGGAGTTTGCAGTCTTGGTGCCAGGGCCAAATAACCGGGGCACCCCCGGGCTGGGGTGCACCCTCCGTGCCAGGCACAGAGCTCCACACACGGAGCGAGGCCGCAGCGGGGCTGAGCCAGCTGCCCTCCTTGAAGCCTGGGCGACAGAGGTGGCCACCAATTTTCCCCACTCCGCTGGGCAGGAAAATTATTTCTGCTGATTCCTCTGCGTTCCAGCTGGTTCCCATGCCTTCAAGAGATCCAGAGGCTGCTCTGAGCCGTGGCCGCAGCCAACTTTAAGTCGCGCAGCGGGCAGGGACAGCGCTCTGGCCGAGGTGGAGGGCGGGAGGCAGGAGCAGCTGGGGCGGCCGGACCCTCGGGCCTCTCAAGCTCCTCTTCCCTGGGCTCTGCCCTGGTGACCCCCAAACCAGGGCGGTGGACCCACTCTGGCTTTCCCACCTAAAAAGCAAGGGACCAGAAAGAAAAGTGCACTGAGCCACTACCACCTGTGTCCTCTGTCGCTGATCCTTCCAGCAGCCCTGTGAGGAAGGGAGTCGCAGCCCCCTGCGAGGGGGAAACTGAGGCATGGGGATTAGGCGATCGTGCTCAGGAAGTAGAGGCTGGGATTTGAACCCAGATTTGTCTGCCACAATGTCTGAGCTCTTGGCCCACAGCCAGTGGCCTCACTTGACCAGAAACAGGGCCAGCCAAGAGGAGGAGCCTGGAGGTGACGCGATGGAGACATAGACAGTCCCTGTGTGGGAGGGGCCAGAACTGAGTGTCCACCTCGAGGGGGTCAGGCTCAGGGAGGACACAGCCAAATCCCCCCACCCGAGAGTGCCGGGAGAGTGGTGCCAGAGCCGAGGTCCCTGAGCCCGGGGTGCCCCTCAGGGGCCAGTGGGGCCCGTGACTGTGGCGTGGCCAGTAGGGTGACTGACCCAGTTTTCCTGAGACTGACAGGGTCCCAGGACAGGGGGTTTTCAGCTTTAAAATGCGACAATCCTGGGCAAACCAGGATAAGCTGGTCACCCCAGGCAGGATAAAGAACATTTGATGGTTCAAGGCAAAAGTTCAGTTGAGACGTAGTGAGGGGCTCCAGCACAAGGGGGACCAAATCAGGGAGGGCTTCACCTGTGGAAGCGTTTGGCTGGGAGGGAGGTCAGGTTGGTATTTTTTAAGATGGCCAGTTCCAGGGTTCAGCCAGGACCTGAGTACACTCCTGAGGGGCTTGGGGGCTTTTACTGGTGGAACTGCCCCTCTGGGACCCGGTCCTGGACCCTGCTCCTCCTCCAGGTGGCCTCGCCCAGACTTGAGGACAGGACTCAGGGCCGTCTGCCGTCTGGACATCTACTCCTGTACTCTGTCACTTCCTGCCCGTCTCTGGCCAAACAAGCACCCCTGGGCCGGGGGGTGCCAGGGGAAGGGCAGAGAGAGTGCTGGCTCTGGAAACAAAGGGGGCAAATCTGAATTCAGTCCTTGCTGGGCTGGAGGGCAGGGGCCACACAGGCTCCCAGACTCTGGTCTGCGCCCCCGGGACCCCATGCTCAGTCCCCAGGGGGTGCTAGCCCTGAGACAGCTCTCTTGGAGGAATTCGGCGTGTCCCGTGTGTGCTGCCCCCTCCCCTTAACAGGTGCAGGCTGGCAGCGAGGCATAGCCCAGTGCTGACCTTCCCAGCGTGACTGAGTCCTGGGAACTGTGTGGAAGAAGTCGTCGAGAGGGATCCCTTTTGCTGTTTTGTACAGCTTTATTGAGGCACAAGAATGTACTGTAAAAGCTCAATTTATGCGATGTGCACAATTCGATAAGTTTTGACATATGCGTACACTCGTGAAACCATCACCACAATCAAGATTGAGAATGTTTCCATCAACCTCAAATGCTTCCTTAAGCCTCTTTGAAAACCACCTGTCACTTTACCCTGTCCTCAGGCAACCTCCGATCTGCTTTCTACCAGTGTAGGTTAAGTTGCATTTTCTACAGTTTTCTATCAGTGGAATCATGTTTCTTTCTCTCTCTCTTTCGGGAGTGCGGCGGCTTCTTCCACTCAACATGATAGTTGACTCCTTTCTATGATTGAGCCATAGTCCAGAATATGCTCTGATTTGTTTATCCATTCACCTATTCATGGACATTTGGGTTTTCCCACTCTTTGGTAATGATAAGCGAAGCTGCTATGAACATTTGTGTCCGAGTCTTTGTGTAGACATATTGCTTTAATTTGTCTGAGTGGAATGGCTTGATCCTATGGTAGGTGTATCTCTAACTTATTAGAAGTGGCCACGCTGTTTTCAAAGGGATCGTACCATTTTACGTTCCCGTTAGTGAAGCATGAGAGACCCAGTTGTTCCATATCCTTGCCAACACTTGGTATGGTCAATTTTTTAATTTTAGCCACTCATAATAGGTGTGTAGTGATATCTCTTTGTGGTTTCCATTCTCGTTTTCCTAATGACTGATGATATTAAGATTGTCTTTTTTTTTTTTTTAAGATTTTATTTATTTATTTGACAGAGAGAGAGCACAAGCAGGGGGATCGGCAGAGGGAGAAGCAGGCTCCCCGCAGAGCAGGGAGCCCATGTGGGGCTCGATCCCAGGACCCTGGGATCATGACCTAAGCCAAAGGCAGATGCTTCACCAACTGAGCCACCCAGGCTCTGTCACACATTCATTTTATTAGCCTTTTTGTAAGTTCCTTAGAAGTTTTTACAGAGATGACTATGCCCTCTGTGTGGAAGAACAGTTTTTCTTTTTTCTTTACCAGCTATATAACTTTCATTTTGTTTTGTTTTGCTTTCTTGCCTTGTTGCATTGTCTGGGACCTCCACTGCAATGCTGAATAGGAGTGGAGAGACGTCCTTACCTTGTTATGTGCCTTAGGGGCCAAGCATTGAATCTTTCACCTTTAAGTGTAACTTCCTATAAAGTTTTTCTTAGAGGCCCTTTGTCAGATTAAGAAAGTTCCTTTCTGTTCTTAATTTACTGTGCCTTTATTAGGAATGGAAACTGAATTTTGTAAAAAAAAACAAACAACTGCATCTATTGAGATGATCATATGTTTTGTTTCTTTTCTTTTTTGGCTGTTAATATGCTGAATCACACTGATTGATATTCAAATGTGAAACCAATCTCATATTGCTGGGATAAACCTCACTGTGACATGACGGCATTCTTTTTATATTTTGTCAGAGATAATTTGCAGATATTTTGTTAAGAATTTTTTGTGTATGTTCAGGAGGAGTATTGGTCTGTAGTCTCTTCTATAATGTTGCCGTACGGTTTCAGTATCAGGGTAATGCTGGCCTCAAAAGATGAGCTGGAAGGTTCCCTTTTCTTCCATTTTTTGAAAGAGTTTCTTTAGAATGGGTATTATTTCTTCCTTAAGTGTTTGGTAGAATTTGGTAGAAGCAAGATGAGTCTAGAATATTCTTAATAGAAGGTTTTTTTTTTTTTTAAGTCTTATTTATTTATTTTAGAAGGGGGAAGCGGAGCCCAACGGGGGGTGGGGCTCGATCCCAGGACTCTGAGATCACAACCTAAGCTGAAACCAAGAGTCAGACACACCCAACCGACTGCACCACTGAGGTGTCCCTCTTTACGGAAGGTTTCTAACTACATATGCAACTTATTTAATGGACAAGCGGCTATGCAGATACCTATTTATTCTTGAAATAGCTTCAATAGATTATATCCTCCAGAAAATTTGTCCAGTTCACCTAAGTTGTTGAATTTCTTGGCGTAAAGTTGTTCAAAATATTCACTTGTTAGCTTTTCAATGTCTGTAGGATCCATGGTGATGTCCCCTCTGCTGTCCCTGATACTGGTAATGTATTTTTTTTTTCTCTCTCTTCTTTTTCCTGGTCAGTCTGGTCGGAGGTTTATCAATTTTATTGACTTCTTAAAGAATCATCTTTTGGTTTCAGTGATTTTTCTATTGTTTTAGTGTTTTCTATTTCATTGATTTCTGCTCTTTATAACTTCCTTTCTCCTGCTCCCTTTGGTTTTTTCCCTTCTTTTCTCTAGTTCCTTAAGATGAAAACGGAGGTCATTGAGACCTTTCCTCTTTTATAATATAAGAAGCATTTAGTGCTATAACATTTCCTCCAACCACTGATAACTTCATCCCACACATTTTTATAGGCTGTGTTTTCACTGTATTCAGCTTGAAGTATTTTCTAATTTCTGCTGTGATTTCTTCTTTGACCCATGGTTTACTTAGGAGTGTGTTGTTTAGTGTCCAAATGTTTGGTGATTTTTCTAGACATCTGTCTGCTATGGATTTCTAATTTAATTCCATTGTGATAGAAGAATATACTTTATAGGATTTCAGTCCTTTGAAACTTACTGAGACTTGGTGATTGCCCACAATATATTTTATTTTGGTAAACGTTTTATGTGTCTTAAAAGGAATGCATTCTGCCATTGTTGAGTAGAGTATTCTACAAATGTCAAGTTCATAGGTAGTGTTGTTCAGATCTTCTATATCCTTACTGATTTTTTGTCTGCTTCTGTCAATTATTGAGAGAATAGTGTTGAAATCTCCATTTAATAACTGTGGATTTGTTTATTTCCCTTTGCAGTGCATCATGCATTTTGAAGTTCTTTTATTAGGTGCATAAGCATTTAAGGTTGTTAGGAACTCTTGAGGAAGAATTGAACTGTTTATGATTATGAGATGACCCCTTTTATTCCTGGTAACATTCTTTTTCTCTTAAATCTACTTTGTATAATAATATAGCCACTCCAGCTTTTTTTGAATAGTGCCAATATAGTATATCTCTTTCTTCATTTTTACTGTTCCTCCAACTGTGCCTTTGTATTTATTGTGGTTAAGTCTTATTTATTTATTTTAGAAGGGGGAGGTGGGGCCCCCCTTGTACAGTGTAGACACTGTACAATTGGGTCGTGCTTCTTCATCCTATCTGACAATCTCTGCTTTTTAATCAGTCAACTTAAACAATTTATATTTAGTATATTATTATTACAGTTGTTTATTTTTATTTATTTTTTAAAAAAATTTTATTTATTTATTTGCCAGAGAGAGACACAGCGAGAGAGGGAACACAAGCAGGGGGAGCGGGAGAGGGAGAAGCAGGCTTCCCGCGGAGCAGGGAGCCTGATGCGGGGCTCGATCCCAGGACCCCGGGATCATGACCTGAGCCGAAGGCAGACGCCCAATGACTGAGCCACCCAGGCGCCCCTATTACAGTGGTTTAAATCTATTATCTTAATAGTTATTTTCTATTGGGCCCATCTGTTCTTAGTTCCCCTTTTCCTACTTTTCTGACTATATTTTTGATCAATTGAAGAATATTTATTATTCCATTTTATCCTGTTATTGGCTTATGAGCTCTGCTGCCTTGGTTGTGCACGGGTATGAGTTGTTGCTGTTTAGTGGTTTAGAGTTTACAGTATACATTTTTAATTTATCAGACTCTACCTTTAAATAATACCATATTACTTCATGAATTATATAAGAACATTACCACAATATACTTCCATTTCTTCCCATTTATGACTTTGGGTTATTTTGTTGTACATTTTACTTCTGCATATGTTGTAAGTTCCACAATACGTTGTTGTTATTTCTCCTTTAAACAGTAAAGTATCCTGTAAAGAGATCTTAAAAAACAAGAGGGAAAATGTTTTATATTTACCCACATAATCACCATTTCTGGGCTCTTCATTCCTTGGTGTAGATCCAGATTCCTTCTGTTTTCATTTTCTTCTGCTTCGAAGGACTCCCTTTAGCATTATGAGCTGGTCCCCTGGTGATGAATTTCCTCTAAATTTTTAGGGTCTAGAAAAGTTTTTATTTTACCTCCATGTACTTGGTATTAAGTTGTATGTTGATAGCTTTTTTTCTTTCAAAAAAATACGCCACTTCATGTATCTTTTGGCTTGGATTGTTTCCAAAAAGAAGTCTGTTGTCATTCTTATCTTTGTATCTCTGTACATAATGAGAATTCATTTTCTTCTGTGGGTTTTCAGCAGTTTGATTATAATAATGGCCTGGCATAGTTTTCTTCCTTTCTCCCCCCTGTGAGGGACTCATTGAAATTCGTGGATCTGTAGTTTTATAATTTTCATCAAATTTGGAAAAAGTTGTGGTCATTATTTCTTCAAATAGTTTTTCTGTCCTCTCTCTTTTTTCTTCCCTGGGGCTCCAATTACACATATATTAGGCCCGTTGATGTTGTCTGACAGCTCAATGATCCTCCATCCCACTCATTTTCTTCTCTATGTTTCATTTTGGAAGATTTCTATTGCCATGCCTTCAAGTTCACTAATTTTTCCTTTTAAAGTGTTTAATCTGCTGTTAAATTCCATTTGTGTATTTTTAAAAATCTCAAACATTGTATTTTTTAACTCCAGAAGTTCAATTTGGGTCTTTTAAAACATACTCTATTTTTCCCTTCCTTATGCTCATGATTTTCTCTGCCTTCTTGGACATGTACCTGTTTTACCATCTATTTTCCTCATTCTATCATCTGGTCATTTCTGGATCTGTTTCTATTGATTTATTTTTCTTCTTCTTATGGGTCACATTTTCCTTTTGCATTCCTGGTAATTTTTTTAAAAAGATTTTATTTATTTATTTGAAAGAGAGAGAGACAGAGATAGTGAGAGAAAGCACAAATGGGGAGGAGAGGGAGAAGCAGGTTTCCCACTGAGCAGGGAGCCCGACGTGGGGTTCAATCCCAGGACTCTGGGATCATGACCTGAGCCGAAGGCAGATGCTTAACTGACTGAGTCACCCAGGTGCCCCTAATTCCTGGTAATTTTTGATTGGATGCCAGGCATTGCAATTTTTCTTTGTTAGGTGCTAAAGTTTTTCATGTTCCTTTAAATATTTTTGGCTTTGCTCTGAGATGCAGTTAAGTTACTTGGAGACGGTTTGATCCTTTCAAGCCTTGCTTTTCAGCTTTGTAAGCAGATCTAGGTCAGCCTTTAGGGCAAATTTGACCCCACTATAGAGGCAATACCCTTCTGAGGACTCTACTCAATGCCTTATTGTTATGAGGTCTTGCCACTCTGGCTCCTGGGAAGATGAACAATTCTTATTCCTGTATGACCCCAGAGGATGGTTCTGCCTCTTTCTTTCTATTGCTCCTCCCTCAGCCTTGTGGTTTTCTCACACTCATGCACTAATCAGTACTTACTAATCAGTATTGATCAGTAAAGACTGGAGGAGAACCCTCTGCAGACCTCTGAAGCTCTCTCTGTGTAGCTCTCCTTTCTCTGGTGTTCTACACCATGAATTATAGATGTCTTAGAGTCTCTGAACTCTGGGTTCCAACTTAGAGAGAGTTCTGAGTTTTGTTTGGGTTTTTGTTCTCTGGAATGTAGGTTAGAAACTCTCTCCAGGGATAGTTGTAGGGTTCACCTCATGTGTTTACCTTTTCTCAGGTCTCACTGTCCTGGGCTGCCTTTTATCCAGTGTCTGAAAACCATAGTTTCATTAGTATGCATGTGCATATGTGTGTGTGTCTAGTTTAAGATCAGAGGGTAAATCTGATAGCACTTTCTCCATTTTGGCTGGAAATGGAAGTGCTTATCATGACTTCTCAGAAGGGATTCAGACAGCTGGGCAAAACCTCCTTTTGTATTCCCCTTTCCTCTTTCCTGTTACCCAGGATTAAGACATGATGGCTGGCGCTTCAGGAGCTTTCTTAGACCAGGAGGTGACTTATAAGATGGAAGTTACATGCTAAGGGTGTAGGAAAAGAGAGATGGATAAAAGGAGCCTAGATCCTTGATGACATTGTGGAACAGCCCCACCACCTCTGCAGAGCCAACTTCTCATTTTCTTTTACTTGAGACAATACGTCCTTGTGTGTTTAATTCTAAGTTATTTGGTGCTTTCTGCTTTGCTACTAAACCTAATTCTAATGGATACAGCTCCTCATCCCAGCACACCCTTATTTCCCTCTCAAATGCCCAAAGAGTGCCCAGAGGATGTGGACCCACAGTGGGGAGTGATGAAGCTGGCTTTGTCCCCATCCACTGGTCATTCCATCTGGCTCTGGTCCTGACTTCTCATCCACTCTCTGAAGCTGGCTCGTGGGGGCCTTTGCTCCAGGATCTGATTCCTGACTTTACCCATGCACATCAGAGCCTACCCGCAGACACGGTTCTACACTCCTGGCCCCCTCATCTTGCAAGGTGCAGGGGTGCAGATAGTGCAGCCATGTAGCCCTGTGAAGAATGCAGTGGTGAAGGTGGACCTGTGGTCTAAGTGGTGCAGTGGGGGAGTTGTACAGGGGGTGTAGGAGGAGGGCAGTTTGGTGGTTTAGGGGCATGGCAGGTGGTAGAGGTGGTGCAGGTAATGTGTGCAGTGTGGTGCAAGGGCATGGCTTGGGGTGTGTGTGAATGATCTGACTTCATTCCTGTTTCTGCCGCCCACTGACTACTGTTCACTGGCAAGGGTGACCAACACTGGTTGGGTGTTGTCCACCCCACACCCTTCCTCTCATCCCTTGCCTGCCCCTTCTCTTTGCCAACAGAGTTCCCGTCTGTGCTGGTCACCCAGCTTCCTACATGCAGCCACCAAGCCAATCACAGCAGCCCCACCGCTCTCATGACTCAGGAAGGGGTGCCCGAGGCCACTGGGGCAGGTGGAGGAAGAAGAGGCGGGGGGAAGTGTGTGCTGGAAGGCTGTGGGGAAGCCCATCAAAGAGACTCACAGCAGAGAGAGCTCTCTTCTCTCTGAAGATGCACTGTGCATGCGGGTGATGCAGGGCACCAAGGGCCACCCTGAGGCATATGGCAGCCAGGACAACAGGTCAAGTCTGGGAGAGCAGATGGACGGAAGTTTCTGAGTCCTGGTGATGTTACTGCCAAGGTGCCAAGAGAACCACCCTACATGCCCTGCCTTGGGTAACACACCTTCCTAGAGCTTGCAGTCACATCCCACGTCGTGGCAGGTAGGTTGCCCTCGCCACGAAGCAGCGACAAGTGTCGCCACTTGCCACATCGTCATGAAGGGCAAAGGTCTCATGGCGGCCGACCCCTGGACCAGCTCCGGGCACACTGTGCACCCCGGAAGTGCTTGGTTGCCTCCCTTGAAGGGGAGGGGTGTTGATGACAAGAAACATATGAGTCCTGGATGGTCCCCACCCCACCCTGAGGGCACACAGAGGACTCCATTATTATCTATAATGTTTCTATATTTTACATTAGAAAAGGGAAAGAGTTAAAACAATTGGAACAAAATGCTAGTGATTGTCATTTCTGTGTGGCGGGTGCACAGCTGTGCGCTCTTTGTTCGTGTACTTTTCTGAAATGACATAAAAGGCGATGATGAGCTGCCCTTCTTCCCTCCCCCATGCTGGGTCCGCAGGCCCATTGGCTCAGTGCGGGGTGGCCCCTGCTCCGGTTTCAGGATGTGTCCCTGGCTGTGCCCCCAGCAGCTCCCCCCGGCTCACGCTCCTCTCCGCAGCCCGGAGGCTCGAGCAGAGAGCAGATGGCTGCTCTGCGGGCCACCAGACACCCTCCGACACTTCTCTCCCTGCCACCATGCCCAGGGCCCTGTCGCCCTCCAGCCGCTCCGATGCTGAGAGCTGGGGAGCTCGGGGGGAGGGGGGAGGGGGGAGGTGGTGGGGTGCCAGGGGAGGGCAGGGGGAGATGGGGTCAAGGGGAGGTGCCCTCTCTCTGCTTCTCTCCCAGTGAGTGGCTTTCGGACCACAGCTGAGTGTGGGTGTTGGGGGCAGAAGGGGGGCACGAGGGACACAATCAAGAATTCCAGTGTGACTCGGGGTCCCGCATTACTGCTTGGGTTTCAGAAGATGGCCCCGGCAGGGTCCCACAGGGTAGCTCTCGGGTCCCGTGCATGGTGGCGGGAAGCCTTAACCCCCTTCTGCCCAGTGGGTCCCCTGGCTCCAAAGAGTGCCCTGGACCCTCCCGTCCCTTTTGCATGTCTCACTGTCCCCACCAGATGTCCGTGGTCCCCTACCTCTCCTTGGCGCTGGGTCCATGGTCCCTTACCTCTCCTGGGTGCTGGGTCCATGACGGGATTCAGCTGATGACTGGGGAGGGGCTGGGTAGGTGGCGGTGGAGGTAGGGGGAGCTGGAGCAGGTTTGGGGAGGACAGGTGGATATCTGAGGGAGAAAGCAGGGCTCGGTTTGTGCAGCTCTGGGTGCTTAGAGCAGGGTTCAAATCCCATTCTGGTTCAGAGGGTCTGAGTGACCTTGGGCAAGTCACCCTGCCTCTCAGGCTTCAGTTTATCCCTTTGTAAAATGGGTCTAATATTGGCGACTCCGGGGTTATTAAAAAAAGTCACCCTGGTGCCGCCTGCCTCATTTGACACCTGCCACCCCTTTCCCGCCTCTGTGGGCAGGTGGGTCACCTGCTTCAACGGCAAGCATTGAAGAGGCCCTGCCCTTTGGCTCCAGGCCTTGCCCAGGGCCTCGGGGCCACCAGGTCACCCCCACACTGAGCAGATGACACCTCGAAGGCCGGGCTCTGGTGGCTATTTTGCTATTATTGTTACAAAACGAAAACCCACCATTCCCACACCTGAACTCCTTGCCAGCATTTCCGGAGGCTCACATGTGTTAACGGTGTTAAGCAAAGTTGGGATTTCTAAGCTCCAGTGAAGCCCACACCTCCCTGCCCTGCCTGCTCCCCGCTTCCCGGCTGGGACGGCTCCCAGGTCTCCAAGGATTTGCAAAGTGATACTCGTAGATCATGTCGCTGGAGGTTTTCTCCAGCTCTGAAATGATCGAGAAGGAGGGATAGAGCCCCGGGGTGTCTTTTGTGGGTTGTGTTTGCTGAGCGGCAGGCCAGCTCCCTGAAGCTGCGCGTGGGGGTGGCGCCCCCCCTCCTCACTGCCCTCACCTTGCCTCTGGGGACTGTGGCTGAGGCTCCTGGCCAGCCACCAAGCCAGTCATTCAGGTGCCTCAGGGCTCCAGAGTCTTGAGTGATTTTGCTGCAGCGATGAGCAAGAGAGGCCAGCTGAGCTTTCCAGCCTCCTCTTCTGCCCACTAGCCTAGCCTGGAAGGGCCTTGCTCTTCATGCCTGTTCAGGGAATCCCATATTTTACAGTCCCACCCTTGGGTTTCAGGCAACCAAAAGGGATGCTCTATTTGTTATAGGACTCTTTGCAAAGGTCAAAAACCCAACTCCCAGTGGTTTCAACATCAAGGGAATTTATTGGCTTATGTCGCTGGAAAGTTAGAAGCTTCAGTTAAGGCTTGATCCAGCAGCTCAAAATGCTATCACTCCAGATCTGGCTGGACTCAGGCTCTCTACTAGTTTCATCCTTGGGCTCCAAATTGTGCCCCCAGCAGCCCCAGACATTCCCCTCTTGGGGACATGTCCGCCCCTGCTATAAACTCACACGCTTAAATCTCGAGGGCAGAGAGAGAGAGACAGAGAGGGAGGGAGGGAGAGCGAGAGAGAGTCATTTCTGGTAGCACTCAACACATCCTGAAATATCCTCTTATTGACTAGAATTAGGTCACATGCCCACCCCTGACCACTCTGGATAGCCAGAGGGTAGGATACGCTTATTGGCTCGAGCCAACCATGGCCACTCTCAGAGCAGAGTGAGGCTGCTTCTGATGAAGCCCTCCCAACAACACCGAGAGGGGATGGCAACAAGGAAGCTCAAGCTCAGGTAGGAAAGCCATGCAGCCACGGCCACGCAATTCAAAGGCACGGGACTGTGGGGGATGGCACCTAGGTCTGGCTTTCTGTTTACAGCAGGTGCCCTGTGCAGGCCTGGAGCCAGACCCGGCATGAGCTAGACCCTCAGCTTGCCCCTGGCCCAACCCCGGGGGACACTGGGGTGCGTGGCCCCGTCGGGCGGCACTGTCTGCTTCCTACTCGAGCACTCGCCTGGTGAGGGTTCCTCTGACCCCAGAGCGCTGGGCAGGCATGGTGCCAGAGCTAAGAGCCCAGGAGCAAAGGGCTAGGGGAGGGAGTGGTGGATAGGTACCCCAGCTTCCCTCCCCGTACCCCCAGCCCCTGCTGTGGGACGAGCAAGGTGTGTTCCCCACCTTCTCTCCGAAGGTCTCCTGCAGACTGAGCCCACAGTGGCCGTGGTGGCGATTGCTCATTGACACAGCTTTTATCAACCTGTAGGCCACCCCAACCCCCTCCACTTCTTCACATGCTTCCTAGAATCACCCCTCCCAAATAAGCCACTTGCATCCAGGGAACCCAAACCAAGAGAGCAGCACCTAGGGTCTGAGGTCTCCCAGAATCCTGGCACCACATGCCGCCAAGCAAGGGGGCATTGATTTTTTACTCAACTCCCAGATGTCGGCTCCTCATGGCCAAGGGAGGGAGCAGATGGGGCCCATTCGCCTAGGTCTAGCTGAAGCACAGGCCTGCAAATTGTTTATATCTGGCCCAAAGCGGGCTCAGTGGACACTTTATTGCACTCCTTACCCAATGCCTAAATTTTCTGTACAGCTCCCCTGCTCCGGTCATTCCACTTTTTGCACACCCCTAAGGATGGTGAGCTCACCACCATTCAAGTAGTCCAATCCATCTATAGATGGCCCTGAAATTTGTTCGATACTTAAGAAATATTAGGTATTGAATAAATGACAAAACAAAGTAATGATTTTAGTATCAAATCTCCAAGCACCTCTTTTGGGAAGCAACCAGCCAGAAATATACAAGAATGCTGGGAACAAAGGCATGAAGGAGTGCTTCTGGAATCTAGTTTAGGGATAGCCAACGATGACCGGTGGCCCCAATCCGGCCCACTCCGTTTTTGTACATCCTGCAAACTAAGAATGGTTTTTATGTTTTTAAATGGTTGGGGGAAAAAATAGAAGCCTATTTCATGACATGTAAAATTATATGAAATTCAAAATCCAGTGTCCATAAATAGAGTTCCACTGGAGCATAGCCATGCTGTCATTCACATCTCGCTGTGGCTGCTTCCCTGCCCCAGCGGGTGCAAGGGTCTGTGACGGAGGCAGTTTGGCCCACGATGCCTCAAATATTTACTATCTGGAACTTTATAGAAAAAGTGTGCCGCCCCTCATCTGGTTCTTACAAGCAACCTCACCCCATTTTACAGGTGGGGAAATCGAGGTTCCACGGGGCCAGGGAGCTCTGAGTTGACATGTGACAGGACGTGCCATTCCCAGAATGGCAGCCTGACCCCAAAGCCCCGGGACCTCAGTCAGCCTGACTCCCTGACCCCCCAAGAGCCAGGTCCTCCCTCCTGTCCTCGTGGGCCCAGCCGCCTGGGGCGGCCTGTCCTGCTGGGTGGCTCCTGGCCTGTCCGGAGCTCCCGCTATGCCGGGGGCTGGAGCCGGGCACAATCAGAGGCTCATTGATGTGGCAGCGCCGCGTGTCAGAAGAATCAATGTTGCTTCCCTGAGCAGCTGGTGGAGCCTCCGAAAGTAGGTCAGGCCCCAGGAGGGGCGGTCCATTTTTAGCTTTTCATTAGGGCCTCATTCATTAATTCCTTCATTTAATATTTACTGAGCAGCTAGTCTGTGCCAACCCCCGCCGTGGGGATGGAGAGCACAAGTCAGTTACTGGGGAGGGGTGGGGTGTCCCGGCCCGGCTGATGTCTCGGGCTGGAGACGGGACAGTCATAGCCACCAGCGTGAAGCCGAGGTGTGACCCAGGCCGAGAGCAGCCCCAGCACTGCCTTTCAGGCGAGGGCAGAAGCATCCGGGTTGGATGGAAAGGGGTCTGCCAGGTGGAGGTGGGAGGGGGAGCCTGTCGGGCGGAAGGAACGGCCTGTGACCGAGTGTGGCCGGGAAGGCGGTGGCTTGGAAGGCTTCGGCCAGGAAGGCTTCGGCTGGTGGATACAGGTGCGGAGCTTGGGGCTCTGACGGTGCGAGAGGGGTGAGGCTGCAGGGGTGGGTGGACCAGGGGTTTCGGGAGACACAAAGCTTGCCCTGGGTGCCATGGGTGGGGGGCCCAGTCACAGCTTTGGGATGGGGTTGGGGGCTCAATCAGGCCGGCAGATGGAAAGCTCATCTTAGAGCCACAATGCGGAGGGAGCACTGGAGCTGAGAGTGACCAGAGTCTGGCGTCAGGCAGCAGGGACAAGGGGAGGAAGGGGAGGGGAAAACCAGAGTCAGAACAGGTGGGTCATGGGGGCCAGCTGTGGGTGGGAGGGGCCGGAGGAGCAGGGGGAGAAACTCGATGCAGGCTTTGGAGGCTTCCAAACCCCTGGGGTACCCTCCCCTCTGCTCCTGCCATGGGACTGGGTCCTCCAGAGTGCATCCCGACAGTCACCTGCCCTCAGCCTCCATCCCAGGCCCCCTGCGTGTGTGCCTCCCTTCTTCCTGCCAGCCTTGGAGAGGCCCCCTCCTGCCTCACTCTTCTGACCCCCAGCACCCCTGGGGCCTGGCAGGCTCATGGCTGCCCTGTGTGACTCCAGACAATGCACAGACATATCTCCATCAAGCAGGGATGCCTGGGGCGCCCTCATCAATGCCTTCTTCTCTGAAGGGTTGATGGAGGAACCTGGGGTCAGGCCCAGCTTCTGGGTGGGGAATGCCTTTGGGTTGCTGGGAAAGCAGCTGTCACCCCTCTGCCTGGGAGGCCACACTCACAGAGTGTCCTTTGATCTTGTTGAGAACTCTAGGTGGACGCGGGCCTGCCCCTGCTCACATGGCTCCGTGCACGACGCTGTTGACACTTCCTTCCCCCATCATAATTCTTGGTTAATTTGTGTGTCCCCCAGGAGGCTGCACCATGGTTCCCACCCTCAGCCCTGTCACCCAGCCCTCCTTGTGCCCAGACAGCCAAGGCCACGTGGACAGAGTGACGGTCATCGCAGGGTAAGCAATGGGACAGAAGATGGGTCTTCTGGAGCCTGGCCAGAGAGGGCACGCGTCCCATCAGTTTCCAACCCGGGCCAGGGCCCAGGGGATGGGTGTGTGGGTGGGACAGTGGTAGGGGGACAGAGGAGTAGGGGGGCAGTCAGTGGCTGGTGGGGGGGGCCCGCCAAGCCCCTGGAAGCCCCTGCTCATGCTCCTTGGTCCCACGTGGACCTGCTGACCCCCTTGGCTGCACATGGCCCCTCAGCAGCCGTGAGCCCTGGCTCCTGATAAGAGGGTCTCGTCACAGCGGGAGTTGGGTGCTTGCCCCCTCCCATCTCCGTCCGCACCTGAGCCCACTGGGTGTGGCCCACGGTGTTTTTCTGGCGGGAGATGGCCACGGCTCCAGCCGCAGAAAATAAGGTTGTGCTTGAATGGTCGACGGCTTCAGTGGGGTGTGAAGAGGAAGATGGAGACCCCAGGCTTTCTGAGCTCTGCCACAGCAGTGCTGGAGAAGTACCCTCTCCTCGCGGGGACGTCAGCTCCGGCGTTTGGCCCACTGGCTGCCTGTTGGCCCCCCAGCATGGGAAGGGCTCTCGGGGAGCTGAGGGCCCTTCCCCCAGGCCTGTGCCCACCCCTCTGCTCACCGCTGTGTTTGTCAGCGCATCTGATTTGGGGGCGAGCAGCCGCCTGAGCTGCCACGGGGCAAGTGGGGTCAGGTGCTGACTCCAGGGGGTACCCCGAGAAGGTGCTCGGTGCTCTGGAGTGCACGCCTCTGGAAGCCTCTGCCCCGACTCCCCGTGCGTCATGGCTGGTGGTGTCTCAAAGAGAAGGATCTAAAAGGGTCTCCTAGGGAAAGGCCCTGAGGAGCTCCTTCATCTCACCTGGGGTCTCGGCCCTTAGACTGAACCTTCTCTTGGGCCCCGTCCTTCCCCCGCCTTTATGCTGTGAGCCTGAGGTGGACGGAGGTCACCGTGTCAGGTAACCCCATGGTTTACTGTCCAAAGCGGAACAATTGTTACTAACTCTGCTGGGGGGACAGGGGAAACTGAGGCAGACTGTGCCCTTCCCCAACCTGTCATCCTGTCTGGGAGGCCCCTTCCCAGGCTTAGCGCTGCCACCCCACCTCCAGAAGCCTCCTGATGCTCCCCTGTTCTCATCCGCGGATCCCGTGCACCACTGTTCATTTTTGCTTGCGTTCGTTCATTCAACAATGGTTTTTGCACACCTATTGTGTGCTGGGCTTTGCTGCGGGTGCTGGGCATGCTGCAGTTCCTGCCATCACGGCACTCACGTGTCAGGAGGGAAGGCAGACATAAATCAGCAAATCAATCATGTTGGGGGGTGACTCCTGCCACCGTATCTGGACACGAGACCCGAGTCAGGGGAGGCGTGTCTGCGGCAATAACCTGGGAGCAGAGGCTTGGATGAAGACAGGGCACGGTGGGGAGAGCGGGGCGGTAGGCAGGAGCGCTGCGTGGCACTCCGTGGCAGGGACCTGACCCAAAGCTGCCCGAGCAACCCCCAGCCCCCTCAAGCCCTGGTTCCCAGACAGGCAGAAGCCGGGCCATGGTGGCGGGGGGGACAGGTTTGGGGCAGGATAGGACACAGCCTGTGCTCTGTCTCGGGGGATGACCTCAGAGAGGCCACCTGAAAACCCTTGTCTCAAACATGTCTGGGGGATCCACTGGTTTGCATCATCCACTGGTTGAAGCCCCTGGAAAGATCTGCAAGCTCTAGGAAACTGAGAGAAGGGGAGACTGTGTGCCTCAGCGGTGTGAGGGAGGGAGCCAGGAGGGTGGGGCGGGAAGCTGTAGCTTCCGGGGTGGGGGGGTCCCCTGGCGAGAGGGCCGAAGCTCCAGGGAGGGCCTGGGACTGAGCAGTTGGGGTGGGGGCTGGGTTGTCTCAGCCGTTAGGCTTCTAAATGAACACCCCTTTATAAATCAGAGGGGAGCCTGGAAGACTTTGGTCCCTGTGGTGGAACCAGAATTAGTAATGTTTGAGCTAAAAACAAAGGCCCCTTAGGGACGGTGGGCTTTGAGCGAAGTCTAGTGTGTATGGGAACCCCTCCTAAAATAACACCCTTCAGAAGAAAAACAAGAGCTCTGTTGTGCAGGCGGGAGGAGTTTAATATGGGCCCACTTGTGGCCCTAGCTCGGCACGTGCCCTGACTCGGAGGCCAGGCTCCAAAGGGAGTGGCAGAAATGAGGGCTTCTTTCAGAAGTGGAGCCCCCCCCAGCCCCCCCCCGCCTGCCTGTCTGAAGGATCCGCAGACAAGGAAACAGGCTGCAGGCCATGAATGGGGCGCTGAGTAGCCGGGTGGATCCTGCCCATAATCCCTTTTAATGGACTGTTCCTTTTTAGTGACTCTCTGGTTTCAGTTAGTGTGTCTGCTCCTCTGAAACAGGAGTTCCCCCCCCCCCCATGTACCCTGGGGTCTGGCAGCGGGAGGGAGCTGCTGCCATGGGAGGGCTGGGTTCCTCCGGAGCTGCCTGCCTGCTCTGAGCTTTCCCGGCTGTGGATGGAAGGGGCTCTCTCAGCCCCGGGACCTTGGGGGAAGCCCCAGCTCCTCCTCTTCCTGCAAGGAGACTGCCGTACGATGTCTGGCTTACGACCTTTGTGGAAAGAACTCCGAGTCCAGAAAGGACAGGGTGACTTCCAAGGGTAATTGGACTCCTGGTGCCAATGAAGCCTCCCAAACGTCTGCCACCCTGTGTCCCCCTGGATCCCTTTAGGCACCCCGACCGTGACAGGGTCGGTTTGGCGGGATCTAGCACTCACCTGCGTCTGCAAATGCCACTCTGTTTGTCGCTGTCACTGGAAGACCCACGGTGGCCACTGCTGCAGCCCCTGGGGCCAGGATCACTGCCAAGCAGGCCACGGCGTCCGAACCTTCCAGCATCCAAGCTCGGAAACTGAAACCCGTTCCTGAGTTTGGGCAGCAGCGCCTGGCCTGAATTGATGAGAGACTGTTGTGGTTGGTCTTTATGGATCACTTGGGTGAATGTGCACACATTTCACCGTGGGGATATTGGTGCTCGATTACGAGGTGTTACCCCTGGCCCCACTGGGGTGTTAGGTAAGAGTTGGTATAGATATCTCATGACCTTTCTGAAGTCTAAGAAATTCTAAATTTGAAAAGGCACTTGGCCCTGAGGGTTTGGCTAAGATAAGAGAGTTGGGATCTGTAGTCACCTTGTTCTGAGGGGGAGTAGGGGGTGCGGTGGGGGGGCGGTGATTTGAGAGGTCGGAGTCAGCGAGGAAAACTGGGATTGACTCCCAGCCTGGTCAGACACGAAGCCTAGGCACTCTGCCCGCTTGCCATGTATGTGAAGTCCAGTCTGTGCTCAGTTTGCTTCAAGGGAAGTGTCTCTCCAGCTTTCTCAGGATCTGGTGGTCTTTGGGAAGTCCTAGGGCTGTGTCCAGTCCTTTCAGTTTTCCAAAACTGGTGAGTGGCCACTGGCACCATGATCGTGTGGTCACGGATGATCTCATCCAAGCCTCACGGCCCCCCGGGGTGGAGACGGTGGTGTCATCCTTATCTTACAGCAAGATGCAGGACTCCCGTCACAGGGAGCCCAGCCGGGCCGAAAAGCTGGGGCTGTGGGTTTCTCTAAGGTCTGTGGCAGTTCCCTGCCCCCAGAGAGCCCTCAGTCTAGTTCAGGGTGGAGCTGCGGTGGGCAGAGGGGGAAATCCGGCCTAAGGCGGGGCATCCCCAGGGTCCCAAGAGCGCGGTGTGCGGGTCCTGGCTGGATGCCGGGGTGCCTGTGGCCTCACACCGCATCCCCCTGTGGCCCTGAGCCCGCGGGGGGCCTGCCTGGGAGTGGGTGGAGAGGAAGCAGCCCCTGCTGTGCGCTGTCCCCTGTAATTTAGGGGAAAGGGGGACTGGCTTCCTGCAAGCGCTCATTTTCAGCTCTTGCGTTCATGTGGAATCTGGAAATTAATTAGCTCAGACACGAGTTCCACAGCCCAAGTGCATGAAAAGATTCTTCGTTAGTAAAACTTGGCCCTTTGGCTGGTGGGCGGTTGGTGGCTGGAAGTCAGATGGTGGGTCTGTGTGGGGCCAGCAGCCACGGTGGAGAGGCCTGACTACAGCAGGTCCTGCCTGCCCCAACCCCTCAGCTCATGGCCACCTTCCAGCGACATGGGGTGTTTCCAAAGCCAATCCCCACACCTGGGATGTCCCTGAGGATGGACCTGATGGGGACTTGGGAGCCTCACAGCAGGGCCTCGGGCTGGGCAGTTAGAAACCCTACAATGAGGACCTTATTTGGACTGGGGTCAGGGAAGGCCTATAATGAAGTCACTTAGGTGGTGACACTTACACCCAAATTGGGAGTCAGAATTAGCCAAGCAAAGGGCAGAGGGAACAGCATTTCAGGCAGGGGAACAGCCGTTGCAAAACACCCTGAGTCAGAAAGGTGGGCAGCCCGAGCCTCTAGAACACAGGAAATGTGCGGGGTGGGGCGGAGACCGGGAGGCCGAGGCACTGGTCCAGGTGGGGCCTCCACGGCCTGCTGGGACACTGTGTCTTCACGTGAAGAAACCTGTGTTCCGAAAGCATCGGGTAAGGGGATGAAGGCCCGAGCATCTTCCAAAAAGACCCCCTCCTCCACCACCTTCTTAACGGGGGAGGAATTAGCTTATCCCTCCCTCCAGCCTCTTCCCCCACAGTGGTGCATCTGGCTCCTTCACCATCCTCATTGTGGGTAATTGTTAGGTGGGCTGGGCATGCGCCTTCCCTTCTGCTGAGGCTGCGAGCGGGGATAATCATGGCTTTTCACCATCCTGCCCCACCCCTCACTCCGCCCCACCTCCTCTCTTATCGTTCATTTGGGAGGGCCCAGAGGAGACTGTGCAGGCAGCTCGGGGCCTAAGGTCTGGAAGGGTTCTGGGAGGCCACCTGGGAGGGGTCAGATGTCAGGCCAGGGCTCTGAATACCAGCGATGCTGATGTTGGTGGTGACGTGAAGAACAACCACTAGCGCTGAGCCTTTACCACGCTCAGGCGCAATCACGCCAATTCCCTCACTCACCCTGTACTTCATCCTTATGAAATGGAGATGACCATGACCTCACTGTACAGAGGAGGAAACAGGGGCACTGCAAGGTGGAGCAGCTTGCCCAAGGCCCCAGCGTCTGCCTGGCAGTGCTGCGCCCGCCCTCAGCTACGGCCCCACCCTGCTGGGCCCCATCCTGCTGGGGTACGCCAGCACCAAGCGCCACCCACCCTCCGGGACAAGGGGCTCCTAGGCACCCGCCCTGCAGGTTTGGGCTGAGCCCCCTTACGGGGGTCCCTCCCCGAAGGAGGGCCACGTGCCCCACCCACGGCTCCAGCTGATTGGTCCAGGGCAGCCCCTGGCCTGGAGGGCAGCCAGGGTGAGGGGCAGGGCATGTCCTGCGAAGATGAGCGGCCCAGTCAGAGTCCCTCCCTCTGGCCTGGCCGGGGAGAAGCAGAGAGAGGGCCGGCGGGCCCATGCGCAGCCAGATTCCAGGGGAAGCCCAGGGCACGAAGCCCAGGTCACAGAGTGGGAGAGGCCAGACCCCAAGGCTGGTCCACAAAGGCGGGACCCCCGGGGGGAACCCAGAACGACCCTCTCCCGCTCTGTCCCTGGCCCGGCTGCCCAGCTGTCCAGCTGTCCCAGGTCCTATTTGGGGCAGAGACCCCCTCTCACTTTACCCATCTGCCCTTACAGAAGGCGGTCCATCAGGGTGTGAGAGGAGGTCCCGGGGGAGCTCTTCAGAGGCACCTGTCCGGCTGGCAAGTGCCCACTTGCCATTCCTCCTTCATCCTCCTCTTCCTGCTGCTGGAACGAGGAGGGGACCTGCGGGACAGATGCCATACCCTGACATCAAGCACGAGCCTGGGGCCCCCAGACATCCTACGGCCACACCTCCCCACTGGCTGGCTCCTCCCTGTGCCCAGGTCACCGTGAGCCCTGAGGTGGCAGTGGGGTGCAGCTCCTCTCAGAAGCCTCACCAAGCTCTCCCACCCACCCCTACTCACAGCGGCCACGGGGGGTGGCGGGGAGGAAGGGGTTGTTGTCCTCATTGCGAGGCCCACAGGTATTCCTGGGAATGGGGATGACGACCCCACCAGGGTGGGGTGAGGGAGGTGGGTGAAGCCCCGGGCTCAGAGCAGGCCCCGGGGGCTCGTGAACAGCGGCTCCCTGAGAACGCAGGCTCCCCTTCTTCTGAGACCTCCCCGGTCCACTGACCTCTCTGCCTCTTCCCTGCTCAAGCTGCCCCCCGGGACTGCATGAGGGCCGGGCGCGGGGCTTGGTATGCGGAGGCCCCTTGAACATTTTCGGCTTCGCCTCTACGCTGATCAAGAAAAACTGGAGCAGGAAGGCTGATGAGTGTCCGACAGAATAATAATCGCCGGCCTTCCGGAGCTGGTGAGGCGGGACTGGGGCATCGATCTGCTGCTGCTGGGGGTCTTTGAGCGGCGGAGTCACGTCTGTATGGACGGCAGGTTGGCGGGAGGCCGCGTGGCGGTGAGGCCGGCGCCCGGATGGGGAATTGTTCAACTGCAGGCCCAGTTTGTATCGCTTTTGGCCAAAGGCCTTCTTGAGACCGTGGGAGCACAGAGCCCTTCTGGGAGGGCTGGGGTTCGGGGCAGTTTCTTTCAGTGGCTGCATCTCAGGCCCGGAGGAGTGAGGGGGCGGCCCCAGGGGTACCGGGCCTGGCTCTGGCACCCGGGTCCCTCCGGCAGCCCCTGCCTCCCCTGGGCCCGGCCTGACCCAGCTCTCGCTGAGGCTGCATCTGTGACTTGCCTCTTTCCCTGAACCCCCACATCAGGTGTGAACAGACAACACTGGGGGTCTCGCTGCACCCCCACCCCAAGGCCCTGGGGATGTGTAAGCTCCCAGGAAAAGGGAGACCCCAGATGGAGACTCTTTAGTTACGGAGAAGTCCCGGCCCCATGCTGCTGTCCGCCCCAGCACTGCTTTCCTGCATGTTAGGCCTGTGTTTCCGGTTCAGACACCCCCTTCCAGAGTGTGAGCCCCCACAGTCTGATTCAGCCCCGCACCCCCCTGCCTCCTTACCAGATGCTCCTGACCAAAAACAGCTTATGGACAAACCCACAGGAGCAACCACACTTGGCCACGAGGACACCCCCTGGGAAGCTGGTCCGGAGGCTTGGCCTCTTTGGATCTGACCCGTCTTTCAAAGCCGCCTTGGGTCAGCTCCTCCTTAAGACAGACCTCCATCCAGTTGTGGAGATGGCTCCGCCCGGGTCTCCATCCATCTCGCACAGCTCCACGGGGGCCACATGTGACTGGCTCTAGGTGTGTGACGCTCCACACCCCGAGGTCCCAAGACGGTCCTCTGGCCATTTATGACAGCTGACAGTGGGCGAGGTGCCTGCGAAGGCCCTGGCATGTTTCCCTGGAGGGTCGGCATCATTATTATTTTCGTTTTTCTCTTCTGGTAACTGAGGCACAGAGGGGGTCGATAACTGGCCTCGGGTCACACAGCAGTGAGTGAGTGTTGGAGAACAGGGTTGAGTCCAGGAAGTCTGGCTTCTGAACCCACACTTTTGACTGACATACGGGTTCATCATCTGTATCCACCTTGGCTGCTCCTGTTTCTTTTGCTTGGACCCTGAATGCGTGGCCCTTGTTTTAGTCTGCTTGGGCTTCTGTGACAGTCAGGAGACTGGGTGGCTCAAACAGCTCTGCTGGGAGGCTTGCATGCCCACTGCTCCAGGCAGCCCTGCACCGTGGCTTTGATCCGAGGCCGCCTGGCCCGTTGAGACCCAGGTGGGAGCCCTGACCATCTCCGGATCAGCTTTGGGCCGTTCTCCCCTCCTCTCCCCTGCCCCCAGTTTTCCTGAGAAGTAATTGACGTGCATCAGCGTGTACGTGTAAGGCGTCCAGCACAATGGTTTGATTGGCGGACGTCGTGAAATGGCGACCACATAGGTTTAGTTGACCTCCGGCATCCAGATAGGTACAAGAAGAACAAGAATTTCTCCTGGAGAGGAGGGTTCTTAGGATCTACTCTCCTAGTAACTTTCTTTCTTTTTTAAGACTTTATTTATTTATTTATTTATTTGAGAGAGAGAGAGAGAGAGAGCTGGGGGAGGAGCAGAGGGAGAGGGACAAGCAGGTTCCACACCCAGTGTGGGGCTCGATCTCATGACCCTGGGATCATGACCTGAGCCGAAATCAAAGAGTCAGAGGCTTAACCGACGGAGCCCCCCAGATGCCCCTTAGCAACAGTCTTACATGTCACACAGCAGTGTCAGCAATAGTCACCACGTCCTGGGTTCTACCTCTAGTACTCATGGATCTCATAACATTTGGGCCCCTCCCCCTAATTTCCCATTCGCTCCTCTTGTCCTGAAGAGTAGCACAGGTTTGTAGCCACTGTCCCGTCCTATCTTATGGGGTCAGAGTAGTCCGCCGTCCCATCCTGTCCCTGGGGCCAGAGTAGTTCACTGTCCCATCCTGCCCCATGGGGCTGGAGTAGTCCAGGGCGCTTCTGCCCTCCATCCTGCCTCCTTCCCTCCACGTTCTTGCCCGGGGCACGGGCCAGTGCCCGGAGCCACCCTTGCGCTTTCCTCCTGCCAGAGGCTGGCGATGGCCTCAGTGTCTTCTCCCACACAGGCTTTCTCATCTTGTGCCATATAGGATAGCTGAGACTTTTCCCAATCTTCGGGCTCTGGTTGGTCCCTCTCTGCTGAACCATTCCATCTTCAATCCATCACTTGTGTCCTGAATTTTGCTATCAACAATTGGGAAGAACCACGCCACTTCTTTGACACTCTGCTTAGAGACCTCCTCTGCTAGATACCCGGTTTCACCTCCCACAAGTTCTCCCTTCCGCAAAAAACGTGGGACACGAACACAGTTCCAGTTTGTAATGGGATCCCCTTTCCTCCGCAGACTGCTCACTCGCTCCTCGTTTCCATGCGAGACCTCATCAGACTCTCCCTTAACGTCCGCGTCCCCCCCAACATTCTGTTCGCGCCCACTTGCGTCGTCTCTAAGAAATGGAGGCCGTCTCTCCGGCTCTCCGTTTTCCTTTCTGAGCCACCACCAGAAGCACCTGGAACAGCCTGCTCACAGTATCCGCTTTTTCTAGCATGCATCTCAAACCTCTTCCAGCCTCTACTCATTACCTGTCTCCAAAGCCACTTCCACGGTTTAGATATTTATTACAGCAGTGCCCACGCCTCCGTACCCATTTCTGTCTTGGTCGGCTCGGGCCGCTGTAACAAATCCCGTAGTCTGGGTGGCTCTAACAATAAACAGCTATCTCCCACAGTTATGGAGGCTGGGAGTCCAAGACTGAGGCGCTGGCTGATGCAGTCCCTGCTGATGGCTCTCTTGCACACGGCTGCCTTCTCTCTGTACTGCATGGGGTTGGGGGTGGGAGAGAAAACTCTCCGGTCCCTTCTTATAAAGGCACCGATCCTGTCCCGGGGCCTCCACCCCCATGACCTCATCCAAACCTAATCACCTCCCACAGACCCCCACCTCCAAATGCCATCACATTAGGGATTAGGGCTTTAACATAGGAATTTTGAGGGGACACAAATATTCAGTGCCTAGCGGTCCTAAAGCCAATGCTTGGGCCCTGTCTTCCTTGGAATTTGGCTGGGGTTGCCCTCTGGGTGACAGCCTCTACAGTAGTTATTCGTCACGTTGTACCGATGAGCAGAGGAGGCTCAGAGAGGCTGGACAACCTGCCCAGGGTCACATAGCAGGCGTGCAGACAGATAAGAAGCGGAGACCAAGGTGGTGTTCTCCCCGTGACTCCCTCCCTGGGCTCCTGATTTGGGGAGGAGTCATGGCGAGGAGGTGGCTTGGCCGGCTGCCGGTATCTGCTGGCCCCAAAGGGAATGCCCACAGCCTCCTACCCGGGAGAAGGAGAAGGGTCAAAGTCATCACCAAACAACTAACGGAGTGACAGTCAGCCAGAGGAGGATATGACCTGGAGACAGAGGCTGGGCTCCAGCCACACAGTCGAGAAAAGTCCCTGGACCATTCTCCCTATTCTGTCTCCCATCAGTCCCACTGACCAAAGAGCCGCCTCCAGTTTGGATCCCAGTCATCCCTGCTGCCCTCCACCCTCTGGCACCTTCACTCCGTTCTGGGTCCTGCCCCGCCCCCCGCAAGGAGCTCCTCCCCACAGAGTTCAAACTCAGAATCCAGTGATGAGTACATGGATCTCTTCATTTTTAACAATGCAATTGTTAGTATATATGCTTTTGATGCCTTTTCTGAGTGTCTTTTTGATGCCAAGGTCTTTTCTTGCATTATAGAACTAAACCCTCCCCACGACCCTGGCGGACAGCATGATCCCTATTTCACAGATGAGCCCAGAGAGGGTAACCGGCTTACACAAGGCTTCACAGCTAGGAAGCAGCAGAGTCTAGATTCGGAACCAGAGCTTGCTTACTCCAGTGGCTGGGTCCTCGCCCCTGCTTCTGTCTGCTTCCCATCCTATAGGCAGAGCAGGCTGCAGAGCGTGTATTTCTAAGACAGTGAGAGCCTAAGATACGTGGGGTTCACACTACAAAGCTAAGTGGGGTGAGCGGGATTGTTGAGCCAGTTTCACCTGGGGACAGCACTCTGACCCTGCCCACCTGCCCACGACTACTCCTCATTAGCCAGTGCCCACGGCTGGACGCAGCCTGGTCAAAGCGTTGTTGCCAGGGCCCCCGGGCAGGCCCGCTCTTGCCCAGGGCTGGTGTCCCAGCAGCCAGGTGCTGCTCTGAACTCAGCAAAGGCAGAGAGGAAGCCAGCACGGGGAGGCGAGGATCACAACCCCGGAGCCGGCCGGATGAGCCCTCTGCGGCCGCAGACACCCAAGGAGCCGGCCGTGAACTATTGATATGCCTCATTCCAACTCCTTCCTGCAGAGAGGCGTCTCCATCCATGAGAGCGGCCAGGAGCAAAGCAGTGGTCGCCTCTGAAGGCGGCTGCAGGACGGGCTGCCTTTGTTCCCCTGAAGTCTGCCTGGAGCTGGAGGCCAAAGAACATGTCGGGGGGCACTTATGTTGGGAAAACTCAAATGTAACCTTTTTCCTGCCAATTGAGAAATAAATCCCCATTCTCCTGTTTCTGCAGCCAAGCCCTCTAGTCCAGTGCATTGAGCCCTAACATTTGGCAGGAGAGTGGTTTCTAAACTTGGGGTGCATCCTTGCCTCCTTCATGACGGAGGGTCAACAAGGGGCAGAGACACCTCCCAAACTCGACACTTTTTGGTCTATAAAATGCTGCACTTAACATCCTGATACGTCAGAGAGGGCCGCTCTCCTGGTTTCCATCGGTCTCTTTGGACTCCTGTTTTGAATTTGTGGTTTGAGTGCTTTATCAAGGGCAAGGTTCAGGTCACCGGATGTCCTTGGGAAGAAGCGGAAAAGGGCAAAGCCGGCTCTTGTTCTTGACCTCTCAGCACCTGTCATTGTGGAGACAGATCTCGGATCTCCGCAGGGGTTGAAGGGGACAGGGGACTGTCCCCTCCTGGCCCCAAACTATCTTGCTACAAGGCAGTCGGAGTGGGCAGGGTGACCTGTTAGAGACATGCTTTTGTGTCATGTGGGGGAAAGGTGCCTCGAATGCTCCGTCAGCGGCCAGGTGTGCCTATACCGCCTCCCCTCCCCGACACACTGCTCCCCCCAGTCCGGGCTGCGGTCAGCTGCCCTTTTATGGCATGGTAGCCCCCCAGTCACTGCCCCCCTGCTCCAATCACACCAAAGCCGTGGCCCGGGCTGCTACCCAGAGCCCTTCTCCACCGTCCGCTTTTGCTGGGGGGGCGCTGGGAAGCGTGAGCAGGTGATCTAGGGGAGAGTCAGGAGGCCCGAGAGAGGCATCGGTTTGGGAGTGGCCTCGTTGTTCCACTGCCGCAAGAGCCTTGGAGGCCCTACTTTGCAGATCACCATTACGAAAAGGCTGCAATTGGCCTCTTGGCTCCTGAAGGTGCAGATGACTCATTTGGGGCTGGGTGGCATTCTCCGGTTAAATTGTCCCTTTGTTGCCTCTGTCCCCACCTCCCAGCACCTGGAGACCCCCACCCCCACTGCATTCCCCAAGTCGGGCTTCGGGCTTCGTCCTCGCCACAAGCCCCGGAACACCCTGGAACGAGAATGAGAGGAGCCCAGCACTCCACTGAGGCTGGGAGAGGGGAGGGGACACGCCCAAAGCTGGACCGGAGGGGCTGGGTGCCAGCTCCCGGGCCTGTCACACGTTCGCCGTGCCCAGGAGACGGGGGTCCTGAGGATGGCCTGCTGCCTTCGGAAGGGGCTGTGGCGGGGGGGGGGGCGAGGGGTTGGTGGCCTCACCTCTGGGGTGTTTGCTGGAAGGCTTCCAGCACCCTGGGGCTGGACAGAAGGGACACGGGCTCTCCTGAGGGCAACCCTTGGCCCTTATACAGGGGTGAGTGAGTGATTTGAATAATAACAGTTGGTCCCTGGGCCCCCCAGGAACCCTGGGCTCACTCTTGACATCCTCTGCCTTTCCCTCATCGCCCACCTCCAGGCAGAGAGCTCCCCTTGTCGGTCAGCACATAACGTGTGGCCAGTGGGACAGACGAACTGGCTTCTTTTTCATTTAATTTCAAGCAACTTAATTTTTTATTAAAAAATTTTTTTGGAGAGAGAGAGAGAGAGCACGCGTGTGTGTGAGCTGGGGTGGGGGGGAAGGGGCAGAGGCAGAGGAAGAGAGAGAGAATCTCAAGCAGACTCCCTGCTCTGCGCAGAGCCTGATGCGGGGCTTGAACTCATGACCCTGAGATCACGACCTGAGCCAAAATCAAGACTTGGACACGCTTAACTGACTGAGCCACCCGGCGCCCCCAACTTAAATTTAAATAGGCAACTCAGGCAAGTGGCTGGACACCAGACAACATGCTTCTAGGCTATATCCAGAATCTGACTGCATCTCCCCATATCCAAGACGCCCACCCTGCCCAGCCACCATCACCTCCCCCTTGGACCACTGCAGTAGCTTCCTTCCCATCTCCTGGCTCCTGCCTTGTCCCTGCAATCTGGTCTCCAGTACATCTTCTCGAAATCCTGCGGTGCGGCCACCTGCCGGGGCTGTTACGCGTCTTGCCGGCCTCCTGTTACCCTGCCCTGCTGTTCCTTGGACCAGACCAGCACACTTTACTCCTTCCCCTGCTTTGCTCCACTGAACTCGCCTCCTTGCTCTTCCTGTACACACAGTTGTGCTCCTGCCTCAGGACCTTTGCACTGGCTATTCCCTTTGCCTTAAGGCTTTTTCCTTAGGTGGCCACCTGGCTTGCTGCCTTTCTTCCTTCAGGCCTGCCCTCCAACACCACTTTCTCAGGGAGGCCTTTCCTAACGACGTGTAAGGAATATAGATTAGCAGTAGCTACCCCACCCCCCAACCCCATCTCCTTTTAGCAGATGGATTTCTCGGCAAAGCATTTACTACCACCTGGCATTGTAATGGTTTTGATTTATTGTTTATTTTCTACCTCCTTTGACTAGAATGTAAATTCTGCGAGGGCAGGGGTTTTTTTTTTTCTTTCCTGTTTTGTTCACTGATACTATCCCACGCTTCTGGGGCGGCCCCTGGCACATAGTAGGTGCTCAATAAATGCCAACTGCCTGGAGGAAAAATGATCTCAGTCAATTCTTATTGTTACCCAGGGGAAGGTATCCTATACCCTCAGGTTACAGGTGAGAAAGCAGAGGCTGGGGTTAGCTTTAAATCCAGGTATATCCAACTGGGAAACTCACATACACAGCCATAAGATGGATGAATCCTTCCACCATGGACACTTGGTGTCCTTGTCTGGGGGTCAATGTTTGACACCACAGTGGCTCCATGGGCTCTGGGCCCCAAAGGGACCCATCGCAGCCCCATATTAGCGGAAAGTCTTGCCAGAGAGTATGGGACAGCTATGTCCCCTGCCTGGCAAACTCCCGCTGGGCAGACAAAAGGAGGCGGTGTGGGGTGTGGCCACTGGCAGGAGTCAGGGTTTGGCCCCAGGAGCTAGGAGCTTCTAGGGGGTTTTGTATAGCACTCTAAGCTTCCCCATCCCTAACTTCTGCACGCCAGGCAGATTCCCCAGTGAAGTCACCTGGGATGTGTTGGGAGCTGGGTCCTTGGGAGTGGCTGGACAGGAGGCGGCCAGGAGGAGCAGTGAGCAGAGGCCAGGAGGGCCAGGCCTTGAATGCCACTCTCAGAGTCCTGGAACATATGTGAAAGGTGCAAGGAGAATGGAAGAGGGAGAGGTGGACATCGATTATGCACCTGCTGTGTGCGATGCTGGATACCTGGGGCCTTCCATGGGCTCCCTCACTTAGTACTCACAACTTCCCCACAAGTCAACATTATCCTTGCCATTCATGCGTTCATTCATTCATTCATTCACTATTGCCCCAGGAGCCCACCACCTGGCTCCAGAGAATACCAAGGACCCCTGGGCATAGGCAGGCCTGTGGGGTGAGGGGAAGTCTAGGCCCAGCAGGTGTGCACTCCACTGTGTTTGGGGACCCCGTGCCCGATGCTGAGCTCTGCTGTGCTCACAGGATCTGCCCTCTCCAGGCTGGGCCCCACCCACCACCACCTAGGCCCACCTCCTTGGGCAGGACACACATGTTCTCATCTGCTTCTCTGCACCTGACCCATGTCCTGGGTACATGCCCTCTGTGCCTGTGGGGCCTCTGCCTTGGTCACTGTCTGTATCCTTGATGCTGGTCTTGCCCTGCTCCGTCTAGCCTGGCAGAGGCCCCCTCCCGACATTTGTCCCCCAAAACAGACTTCTGAGGATTGGCACAGCCTAGTATGTGGAGTCAGGAAGATCTAAATTACTCAGTCTACTGATTCAAATGTGAATCTCTGCCTGAAATATCCTCAGAGACACACCCAGAAACAATGTTTTACCACCCATCTGAGCATCCCTTAGCCCAGCCAAGTCGACACATGAAATTAGCCACCACAGCCTCATTTCATCCAAAGTCCATCGTTGACGTGGTGTTGTAGTCTATAGGTTTAGACAAATGTGTAATAACACGTATCCATCATTTGGGTATCATACAGAGTAGTTTCACTGCCCTAAATATCTGCTGTGTTCTGCCAATTCATCCCTCCCTCCCCCCACCCCTGGCAACCACTGATCTTTTCCTGCCTCTATAGTTTTGCCTTTTGTGGAATATCACATCATTGGAATCATATAGTTCCCCCCTATTCCTCATTTACTGAGACTTTATCATGAATGGGTTTGTGATTTTGTCAAATGCTTTTTCCATATGTATTAACATAATCACGTGATTTTCCTCCATTAGCCTGTTAATGTGTTGGATGCCATTAATTGATTTTAGAATGTTGAACCACCCTTGCATATCTGTTATAAATCCCACTTGGCCAGGGTCTATGATTTTTTAAATACATTGTTGGATTTGATTTGCTAATATTTTCTTGAGGATTTTTGCATCTATGTTCATGAGAAGTATTGGTCTGTAGTTTTGGGTTCTTGTAACATCTTTGTCTGGCTTTGGTATTCGGGTAATTCCGGCCTCATAGGATGAGTTAGGAAGTATTTGCTCTGCTTCTATGCTCTAAAAGGGATTGTAGAGGATTGATATAATTTCTTCCTTAAATGTTTGGTAGGATTCACCAGTGAACCCATTTGGGCCTGGTGCTTTCTGCTTTGGAAGGTTATTAATGATCGATTCAATTTATTTAATAGATACAGGCCTTTGAATATTGTCTATGTCTTTTTATGTGGATTCTGGCGGATTGTGTCTTTCAAGGAATTGGTCCATCTCATCTAGGTTATCAAATGTGTGGGCATAGAGTTGTTCATAGTATTCCTTGATTATCCTTTTAATGTCCATGGGATCTGTAGTAATATCTCCTCTTTAATTTCTGATGCTGATGATTGGAATTCTCTTTCTTTCTTAGGTAGCCTGGCTAGAGGTTTACTGATTTTATTGATCTTTCAAACCAGCTTCTGGTTTCATTTGTTTTCTCCATTGATTTCCTGTTTTCAAATTCATTGATTTCTGCTCTAATTCTTATTATTTTTCTTCTGCTCACTTTGGATTTAACTTGATCTTCTTTTTCTAGTTCCCCAAGGTGGAAGTTTAGGTGATTGGTTTCAGATCTCCCTTCCTTTTTAGTATATGAACCTGATGCTATAAATTTTCCTGTATCCCACAAATTTTGATAAATTATGTTTTCATTCTCATTCAGTTCAAAATGTTCTTACATTTCTCTTTGGACACGTGTGTTATTTAGAAGTGTGTTGTTTAATCTCCGAGTGTTTTGGAATTCTCCAGTATTCTTTTTGTTTTGTGCCCAGAATGTGTTCCATCATGGTGAATGTTCCATGAGAACTTAAGAAGAATGTGCAATCTGCTATCATTGGATGAAGTAGTCTATAGATGTCATTTTTATCCAGGTGATTGATGCTGCTATTGAGTTCAGCTATGTCCTTCCTGACTTTCTGCCTGCTGAGTCTGTGCATTTCTGAGAGACAGGTGGTGAAAGTTCTGACTATGATAGTGAATGTATTATTTCTCTTTGAAATTCTATTTGTCTTTGCCTCATGTATTTTGATGCTCTGTTGTTAGGCGCATACATGTTAAGGACTGATGTCTTCTTGGAGAATTGACTCCTTTATCATTATGTGATGTCCCTCTTTATCCTTGGTGACATTCTTTGTTTTGAAGTCTGCTCTCCCTGAAATTAATATAGCAACTCCTGCTTTCTTTTGATTGGTGTTGCATGGTATATTTTTTTCCATCCATTTACTTTTAATCTAGTTGCACCTTCATATTTATTTATTTATTTTTTAAAAGATTTATTTATTTGACAGAGAGAGATAGCAAGAGAAGGAACACAAGCAGGGGGAGTGGGAGAGGGAGAAGCAGGCTTCCCGCAGTGCAGGGAGCCCGATGTGGGGCTCGATCCCAGGACCCCGGGATCATGACCTGAGCCGAAGGCAGACGCTTAACGACTGAGCCACCCAGGCGCCCCGCACCTTCATATTTAAAGTGGGGTTCTTGTGGAGCACCTGGGTGGCTCAGTTGGTTAAGCATCTGACTCTTGATTTTAGCTCAGGTCATGATCTCAGGGTCATGAGATTGATTCTTGCATTGAGCTCCATGCTGGATGTGGAGCCTGCTTAAGATTCTCTCTCCCTTTCCCTCTGCCCCTCCCCCCTCTCTCCCTTTCTAAAGTAAATAATAATAATAAATAAATAAATACATAAAGTGGGTTTCTTGTAGGCAACATAGAGTTAGCTCTTATTTTTTTTAAAGATTTATTTATTTATTTTAGATAGGGGGGAGGGGCAGAGGGGGAGACTCTTCAAACAGACTCCCCGCTGAGCAGGGAGCCCAAGGTGGGGCTCGATCTCATGACCCATGAGATTATGACCTGAACAGAAACCAAGAGTCGGACACCCAACCGATAGCCACCCAGATGCCCCATGGCTCTTTTTTGATCTGCTCTGACAATCTTTGTCTCTTAATTCATGCACTTAGACCATTGACATTCAAAGAGGTTATTGATATAGTTGGATTGATATCTACCATATTTGTTACTGTTTTATATTTATTGTCCTTGGTCTTTGTTCCTATTTTTGTCTTCCACTCTTTTTCTGCCTTTTGTGGGTTTTCTTTTTGGAGTAAGAAATATTTATTGTGTTAAGTAATTGGTATTGGGGGATTTATGTGTTAAAATAACTATTCTTTCCGCCCCTCCAGCTTTATTGAGGTATAATTGACAAGTAAAATTGTATAAATTTATAATATGCAACATGATGATTTGATATACATACATATTGTGAAATGATTACCACAATAAAGTTAGTTAACACGTCCATCACCTCACATAGTTACCTTTGTGTGTGGTGAGAACATTTAAGGTCTACAATCTTAGCAACTGTCAAGTGTACAATACAGTATTGTTGACTATAATCACCATGCTTGCTGTGCACATTAGATCCCATGAACTCTTTCATTTTACACCAGAAAGCTTGTACCCTTTGACCAACAGCTCCCCATTTCATCCACTGCAACCACCATTTTACTCTGTTTCTATAATTTTGACTTTTTTTAGCTTCCATGTATCAGTGAGATCTTACACTGTCTTTCTCTGTTTGGCTGATTTCACTTAGCATGATGTCCTCAAGGTTCACCCATGTTGTTGTAAATCTGTCTTTTGTGGTTTTAATTAAGCATTATATATGATTTTATTTTCTCCCCTTTCTTACCATATCAGTTTTATTTCTTCCTTCCCTTCTCTCTTTCTTCCTTCCTTCCTTCTTCCCTCCCTCCCTCTCTCTTTTTCTTCTTTTCTTTCTTTCTTTCTTTCTTTCTTTCTTTCTTTCTTTCTTTCTTTCTTTCTTTCTTTCTTTCTTCCTTCCTTCCTTCCTTCCTTCCTTCCTTTCTTTCTTTCTTTCTCTCTCTCTCCTTCCTTCCTTCCTTCCTTCCTTCCTTCCTTCCTTCCTTCCTTCCTTCCTTCCTTCCTTATTTCGTGGTTGCTCTAGAGTTTGCAATATACACTTATAGTTAATCCAAATCCACTTTCAAAAACACTATACTGCTTTATGGGTATTAGGAGCACCTTATAATAACAAAGTGATCCTAATTCCTACCTCCTATCTTTTGTACCATTGTTGTCATTCATTTCACTTATATATAAGGGTATATAAGAATACACACACACACACACATATGTGTATATATATGATGTTTACATAAGCATACATAATCAAATACATTGTTAGTATTATTCTTTTGAACAAATTGTTATCTGTTGAGTCAATTAAGAATAAAAAAAAAGGCTTTATTTTACCTTCACTTATCCCCTGTGTTCTTCCTTACTTCATTTGATCCATGTTTCTGACCTATATTTTTTCCTTCTCTCTAAAAAACTTCTTTCAACATTTCTTGAAAAACAGGTCTTCAGGCAACAAATTCCCTCAGTTTTTGTTTGTCTGAGAAAGTCTTTATTTCTCCTTCACCTTTGAAGGGTGATTTCATAAGATACAGAATTCTAGATTTGTGGGTTTTAAATATTCCACTCCGCTCTCTTCTTGCTTGTGTGATTTCTGAGCAGAAGTTGAATATAATTCTTACCTTTGCTCTTCTATAGATAATATGCTGTTTTCTTTTGGCTTCTTTCAGGATTTTTTTTTTTTTTTTATCTTTGATTTTCTCTAGTCTGAAATGAAATGCCGAGGTGTGGTTTTTTGGGCATTTATCCTTGCTTGGTGTTCTCTGAGCTTCCTGGATCTGGGATTTGGTGTCTGACATTAATTTGGGAGAAATTCTTAGTCATTATTGTTTCAAATGTTTCTTCTGTTCCTTTCTTCTTTCTTCTTCTGGCCTTCCCATTATGCTATGTCACACCTTTATAGTTGTCCCGCAGTCCTTGGATATTCTGTTCTATGTTTTTTGGTCCTTGTTCTCTTTGCTTTTCAGTTTTGCAGGTCTCTATTGAGATATCCTCAAGCTCAGAGATTCTTTCTTCAAGCTGTGTCCAGTCTACTAATAAGCCCTTTGATCTCTCGCATTTCTTTTTGGTTCTTTCTTAGGATTTCCTTCTCTGCTTCCGTTGCACACCTGTATTTGCATGATGTCTACTTTATCCACGAGAGCCCTTAGCATATTCATCATTGTTTCAAATTCCCTGAGAGTTCCAACATCTCTGCCATACCTGAGTCTGGTTCTGACATTTGCTCTATCTCTTCAAACTGTGTTTTTTCGCCTTTTAGTATGTCTTGCAATTTTTTCCTGCTAGCAGGACATAATGGACTGGGTAAAATGAGCCGCTGTACGTAGGCTTTAGTGATGTGGTGGTGAGGTGTGGGCGGGAGAGAAGACTTCTGCACAGTGAGCCTGTGCCTCTGGACTTCTCAGCACTTCTCCTTGGGGTGGGACAGGCTGGCTAGAGTGGGCTAGAGCTGGATATTTCCCTGCCCCCAGGTCAGTTAGGCTCTGATAAAACCCCAGTGGGTTAGGCTCTGGGATAACTGGTTCCTCCTGAGGGCAGCCCTTGTTAAGAACAGGGTGCTCTGCAAGATGTCCATCGACAGATGAATGGATAAAGAAGATGTGGTATATATATACAATGGAATATTATGCAGCCATCAAAAGGAATGAGATCTTGCCATTTGCAACGACGTGGATGGAACTGGAGGGTATTATGTTGAGCAAAATAAGTCAAACAGAGAAAGACATGTATCATATGAACTCACTGATATGAGGAATTCTTAATCTCAGGAAACAAACTGAAGGTTGCTGGAGTGGGGGGTGGGGTGGGAGGGATGGGGTGACTGGGTGATAGATACTGGGGAGGGTATGTGCTCTGGTAAGCGCTGTGAATTGTGCAAGACTGTTGAATCTCAGATCTGTACCCCTGAAACAAATAATGCAATATATGTTAAGAAACAAAAAAGAAGAAGAAGAAGAAGGTAGCAGGAGGGGAAGAATGAAGGGGGGGAAATCAGAGGGGTAGGCGAACCATGAGAGACGATGGACTCTGAAAAACAAACTGAGGGTTCTAGAGGGGAGGGGGGTGGGAGGATGGGTTAGCCTGGTGGTGGGTATTGAGGAGGGCACGTTCTGCATGGAGCACTGGGTGTTATGCACAAACAATGAATCATGGAACACTTCATCTAAAACTGATGTAATGTATGGGGATTAACATAAGAATAAAAAAAAATTATACAGAAGAACAGAGTGCTCTGGTGTACTTCAAGATGGTTCCTTTTCCCCTCCTCTCACCAGAAACACAAAGGGATTTTCCTCCGATATTCCCTATAAAAACCTAGAGGTGAAAACTCTCAGAAGTGGGAGGGTCCTCTGTGACGGGTCTCCCTGGAGTTTTGACTCAGATCGTCCACACCGAGCCTCCAGCGATTCCAAAGCTCAGGTGTCCATGAAGGTTTCTGCTCCCATAAGTTGTGGCCCTGTGTTTGCCCATTGGTGTTTCTAATTTTGGGGGCAGCAGTTTGCACTGTGACCTTCCTTCTTTTATAGATCTAAGAAGAATGGTTTTTCTGGATTGTTTGGTTTTTTACTTGCTGTTAGGACTGAGTAGCACCTTCCAAGTTTTTTACTCACCTGAGGGGAGATCAGAAGTTTGGGATTCGGTTTTTAACTGCTCACCTGGCTTTAGGGTAGACAGAGGGTGGGTTGGCTGGGGTGTCAGCGTGGTGAGGAGCTGATGCACGGTCTGGGTGAGGGGCAGTGCATGGTTTTACCTGAGACACTTCCCTGTGCCATTTCCAGACCCCACCTGAGGGGCTCCATGGATGCTTCCCTGGGCTCTGGCCACATTTCTGGAATTCTCTGGGGACTTCGGGGCCCTCATCACCACCACCTCGCCCCACTGGCTTCCAGCTTCTTCTTCCCATCAGGTGGGAAGTTCCTTAGGTCAGAGAGGGCAGAGGCCCCATCTCCCAGCCCCAGTGAGGCACTTGTTCTCGGCAGTCCCCACCGCCTCCCAAAGCAAGAATCCTCAAGGTTCAGCCACCTGGCAGAAGGGGCAAGGAAGAAAGGAAGGGAGGAGGAAAGTGCATCAGGAGACATTTCAAAAATGTCCATCTTCCCATGATGGCATCAGGCCTCTGAAGGCAAGACTTAGGGGTTACCTGCAGGTCCTCAGGGCCTGGGGCAGAGCCTAGCACAGAGTCATGTCTCAGTGACCGTCTGCTGAGCGCAAGAGCAAACATACCATTGGGGGCACCGACAAGATGCGGGCTAACACCCCGAGTGAAACAGAAAGGATCCTTCCCATCTCGTGCTGTACCCCTGCCCCGCCCTCCCTCCTCTCTTTGGGCACCCTCCTTCTAGAAGCTTCTGCCCCTGCTGAGAAGCCTTCTGGGGCCTGGGCTGGTGAGAAGCTTGGTGTGGGCTTCCCTCCCTGGCTCTCACTGCAGGGGTGTTTAGAGCAAATTGTGTGATGACTTGTCCGTTTTTGTCATGTCCTCCAGACCTGGGTCCATCTTGTCCACATCTATGTTTTCAGGATCTGGAGGGATGCTTGCCCCACGTGGGTATGCAAGAGACTTCTGGTGAATAAAGGAATGAAGGCTGAACGAATAGGGAAGAGCAGATACTGGCTCATGCCAGGCCATGGCTAAAATCACTGGGCAAAAACCCCAAGGTGGGGGCCTGTGCCTTGCCCCGTGGGGCCTCCCACTCCCCAGGCTGATGCTTTGGGGTGAAGTGGGTGCTGGTCTGCAGGGAGGCTGGGCTCTGATCTCACCCTCTCACTGGCTCCAGGGGCACATGGCTCTGAAGGTGGCCCCCCTCCTGCCTGTTGTTAGGGTCCTGGCCGCTCCCTGGGGAGGTGAGAATCACGGAAATACAAATCCCTCAGTCACAGTGTTCAGATGGTTCTGGGCGGTCCTGATGATTGCATTCTTCCAGTGTGGGCCTCAGAGAATGCACTGTTCTTGCAACATGGTCATATTCTCCAGAATATGAGTCATGAGTAAAAAAAAAAACAAGCCGCAGAGCCTGCCATGGAAGGTTTGGAATCAGGATACAGTGGGGACCACATCCAGCCCTGCTGGGCCAGGGTCTGGAGTCGGCTGATTTAGGTGAAGGTGCTGCCCCCGCCACTGCTTGGGAGTGTCTGGGATGCACTGGAACTCGGATTATTCTAGTCTGTTCCACGGGGACTGGAATCTCTGCCCCTCATTGGAAGCCCCTGGCAGGAAGAAAATGCTCACCACGCTCTGGGACCCTGGGCAGTTCCCTTCCCTCTGCTGGTCAGTTTCCTCATCTGTAAAATGGGAAAATGATTCTCCTCCCAGGTTGCTGGGTAGACCCAAGGAGGTAATCCGTAGTAACGGAAATAATAGCAGCTGGTCACATTTGGCAAGGACCTACCAAGTGCCAGGTTCTAGTCTAAGTGCTTCGTTTGATATCACTGTTTTTCAGATGGGGAAATGGAGGCACTGGGCATTAAATGATCTGCCCAGGCGCCCAGGGCTAGAGGTGTGGGCGGCTGAATTTCGCTTCTAGCCAGTTTGGCCTGGAGCTGAGCTTCCGGTGGCGTGGCCTCCAACAGGAGACCCAGCCTCGCAAGCCCGGGGTGGGCTGTGCTCCCTCCCTCCTGGTCCCCAGCCCCAGGTCACTGCCACTTGCCGGGAGGGCCTCAGCTCTCTTTCCCAGGTTCTCCCTGCCTCCGGCGCCCCTCCAGTGTGGGCCGGGTCTGGTGGGGCCCGGCAGCCCCCACTGGTTGCTCCGTGAGGAGCAACTGGAACAAGGCCTGGTGTCCCTGATGTTTTAGGGAACTGTAAACATGTTTACAGTTTAATTTCCTTTAAAACCAAAAGGAAAAAAAAATGAATATAGTAATAATGAATCCAGCCTGGATTATATTTGTCTTCATGCCAATGCATTTGCAAAATTTAATTAAAAAACAATTTTTTTTTTTAATGGCAAAGGTGCCTCAGGTCCCTGAAAGTCACCACATGGTCCTGACTGCCGTGTCACCCATTGCCCACAGGCACAGGCTGAGCCCTTGGCCACCCTGTGCCCTCCCTGTGCCACTGAGTGACAAGACACTGGGATGAGTCTGGGGCCGCTCAGACAGGAGGAGCAGTACAGGCAGAAATAGCCAGCATGCTCCAACGCGCTGGGAGCTGGGGTCCTGGGGGCCAGGGGCTGGGAGCCAATGAGGGGCAGTCAGAGAACATCTCCCAGGTGGTGATACATGAGGGTCAGACATGTCAAGGGATGAGAGAGGTGTCCAGAGGAGTGGGGAGCACTTGGTAGACCTCAAAATCAAACCAGGTAGCTTGTGGCCAATTCCGCGAGTACCAGCATGGCTCCCATGATGGGTTGAAGAGTGACCCCCCGCCCCCCACAATGTACACCCACCTGGAACCTCAGAATGTTCCCTCGTTTGGAAGTAGGGTCCTTATGGACGTCATTACGTTGAGATGAGGTCACACTGCAATAGAGTGGGCTCTGATTCCAATGGCTGACCCGCTTATGAGGGTGCCCGGGGGAGACGGAGAGGCAGGGAGGGAGCCTGCGTGAAGGAAGCAGAGGCCGAGGGCTGGGTCTGCAAGCCCAGGACGGCTGGCAGCCCCCAGAAGCTGGAGTAGGCCAGGAAGGACTTTCCCCAGATCCTTCAGAGGGAGCACGGCCCTGTGACACCTTGATCTCAGACTTCTGGCCTCCAGAACTTGAAGAGAACAAATTTCTGTTTTCGAGCCCCCCAGTTTGTGCTAGGCTGTTATTATGGGGCCACAAGATACTAACACGGACCGCAAAGTCCCTTCTCATCCTTAGCCCCAGGACAGCCCCGGGCAGACATACCCCGGGACCCCAAACCCACTGAGCCTGGGAACAGGGTGCAAAATCAACATTGTCTCCATTGTGGGAAAGCAAGTGTGGCTTCCGGGGCCCCCCTGAGATTAGGGACGAGGCTGGGACTGCGGTGCGCAGGGCCTCCTGGTTTGGCCCCTGGGGAAGGCAGGCCCACCTGCGCCCTCGCAGCTGAGTCTCTGGTTCCCGGGTTGGCATCATCCCTGACCCCGGGGCCAGCGCTGGAGGGCTAGCATGTGAGTGGCCACTGCGGCCCCGCATTAATATTTGATGGTGTTGAGTCGCTTTCTTCTGAGACAGAGAAAAGAGGCCATTACATGTGGGTAATAAGATGTGCTGGGCTGTTCAGCGAGCTCCCGGCTGTCCGGGGCCCGAGGAGGTTGACGATGCTGTGAATAATTCATCCTCCTGTAATGATTTTTCTAGCTCTGTGTCCCTCTTGGCCAGCAAGAGCCTGGCTCCACTCCCTGCCAGTCCAGCCCAGCGCTCGGTCACTCTTGGTCACACCAACCTGAGTGTGAGAGGTACACGCCCCCCCGCCCCCCCCCTCCCCCCCCCCCAGTGGGATCTAGGTCTCAGGCTTCAGTTTCCCCAGCTGCACCAGCAGGGGAGCTGTGCTTCCTGCCCCCGTCCCTCTACTCTCCCTCCCCCCAACCAACAGGAGGTGCAGAGAAGCCAGGCATGATGGCACAAAACTTGGAGTCTGAACCCTCCAAGTGCTGTGTGACCCTAAGCAAGTTGCTTCACCTCTCTGGGCCTTGGTCTTGTTCTGTTGAATGGGATTGAGGTTTATTTCTGCTGCTTTGATGAAATACCTCTGAGTGTCTTCCTGGGGCACAACACAGCACCAGCTTCACTCAGTTCATCTTTCCAGCCTCCGTTGGGCCGGATGCTGCTGTCCTCGCTGGGGCGGTGGTATCCCAGGGCAGGGGTGTGGGTGGCAGAGACAGGGGTCTGCACTGTGCGTGGAGTGGGAGCATCCAGGGAGCCGCGGCAGAGGTCTGGAGGGGACAGTAGAGGATGGGTAGCTATAACCGGCTCCTCCCCAGAGGGTCCGGGAGGCTCTTGGGGAGGCGACTCTAGAACCCTGACCGTGGGAACAGAAGCAGCGCGTGGTGGTTACTGATGACAGGGACGTGGGTGACGATGATGGTGATGACAGCAGTAAGAGCAGCAACAAGATATTAGGGGAGAACAACTCGCCCGTGCCCCTCCAGCTCTCTTAGAGATCACCTTCACATTTAAAAAATGCTTTTAAAGCAGTCTTTGATTAAAACCCTCCAGGGGCTTCCTATTGACTTCAAATCACATCGGAGCTGCCTGCAAGGTGACACATGGTCTGTCCCCACCCGTTTCAGACCCTCTTTCCCACCATTTCCTCTGCTTGTTCTGCAGCTTCGGGTCCTCTTTCTGTTGCACAAAAATGCCCGATCGATTCTCACCCCAGGGCCTTTACAGTTGCCGTGTCTGCGCCCGGAATGATCCTTCCCCACCCCCCATCTTTCCTTGTGCTCTCAGATCTCAGAACCAGCACCACCACCTCACGGAGGTGTTCCCTAGCCCCCCACCCGTGGTCACCGTGTGCCAAATCACCCTGTGAATTTTGCATCAAAGCACCTACTGGTATCTGCAATTTTCTAGTGTATTCACTTCTCTGCCTGTTGAGTGTCTGTCTGTCCCCCTACGTTGTAAACTCACTGGGGCAGAGACCATGGCCTGCGTGCGCCTGTGTCTCAGGGGTATGGGGCTATTACACGGTAGCCTCTCCAGGAGCTCCTGCTGCAGAGGGGACCGTTCTAGGTGACACCCACGCTTCTTGGTGTTCTGTTCAGCGTGTCAGGAGAAAAAACTCACATAGTAATTGAACAAGGAATGTTTATATCAATATTACCCTACGAGCATCCAAGGAAGACGTCACCCTGCTCCTCTCAACCCCGGGCTGAGATCCAGACGTCGCAGGGGGCACGGCTGTGCTCGGTGGTGGGGTCATACCAGCAAAACTTGTCGCAAATCTGCCCTTTAGGGAGAGGGAGCCTGTTCGTGGGGACATGTCTTGCTGGAGGCAGCCCACCACAAAACCACCTGGAGAGAGCCAAGGGAAGCTGCTGACTGAGGCGCTGCAGGCACTGGACCCTGGAGAAGCCGCCCCACGGCAGGAGCGGGGAGCGGGGAGCGGGGAGCGGGAGAAGCCCGCATGCTGCAGGAGGCTGCCCACCAGCACACCAGAGCCAGGAGGGACAATCCCTTCCTCCTGTTCGGTCTCCCCGGGGCCCCTGCCGACAGAGCCTAACGTGCTGCCGGTTGGCAAAAGGCAAATGTTTCAAGAGCCCCGCTCAGTTGTCATACAGTGGGCAAGAAAGGGCACATTTGGGGCTGAGGGACAATACATTGGTAACTGGCACATTCCACCCCGCTGGCTACTTGACCTCCTTCTCTGCACTTCACGTGTTGCAGTTCCGGCGCAGCGATAAAGCAACTTTGCATGTCCCCGCAGATGAGATCCAGCTGCACATTTTACATGCGCGGCGAAGCGCTTACCCTCCGCCCGAAAGGAGGACACGTTCAGGCCCAGCAGTCTTTGTATGACTGTATTACGCACCCCTCACTGAGTACGTTCCTACCTACAGACTAAACTGTAATGTTAACTTCCCACAGCTCATATGTGAGCTGAAACTGGGAAGAAGGAGCGAGAAGAAGGAAACAGCAGGTGCAAATAACCACACACCCAGGTCAAGCAAAGAGGAGACAGGCTGAGCGACCACACGACTCATTTCTGTGATTTAATCCCGAGGTCCCAATTGATAGGGACAGCTTCCTTCTTCCGTTGCCCAGTTTGTGCCCCCCCGCCCCCGCCACCATCCTCAGCCGGAAACTAGCTGGTCCTTAACGAGTGCAGCGACCCACACCTTCCTTCCTGGAGGGTCCTGGGTCCTCCGTTGTCCTGCATTGTTTTGGGTGGTATAGTCTTCCATCAGCCGCTAATACCGGCCATGGGAGCTCCAGGAGGTGCCCTACAGAATCTTCCCCGTTCCAGAGCTAGGACTGCTTGTCCCCATGGTGTGGCAGCAGCCCACGGTCCCCTTGGCAAGCAGGATTGGTCGCTCCGGCCGATACAGTCACTTTCTTTCTTTCTTTCTTTCTTTCTTTCTTCTTTCTTTCTTTCTTTCTTTCTTTCTTTCTTTCTTTCTTTCTTTCTTTCTTTCTTTCTTCTTTCTTCTCTTTCTTTCTTTCTTTCTTTCTTTCTTCTTTCTTCTCTTTCTTTCTTTCTTTCTTCTTTCTTCTTTCTTTCTTTCTTCTCTTTCTTTCTTTCTTCTTTCTTTCTTTCTTCTTTCTTCTCTTTCTTTCTTTCTTTCTTCTTTCTTCTCTTTCTTTCTTTCTTTCTTCTTTCTTCTCTTTCTTTCTTTCTTCTTTCTTCTCTTTCTTTCTTTCTTCTTTCTTCTTTCTTCTTTCTTTCTTTCTTTCTTTCTTCCTTTCTTTCTTTCTTTCTTCTTTCTTTCTTCTCTTTCTTTCTTTCTTCTTTCTTTCTTTCTTTCTTTCTTTCTTTCTTTCTTTCTTTCTTTCTTTCTTTCTTTCTTTCTTTCTTTTTCTTTCTTTCTTCTTTCTTTCTTCTTTTTTTTTTCCATGTTGGTTCAGTGGCCTCAAAATGGCCAGGGGGTGGCCTTCATCTTTCAAGCAGTGAAACCACCGTTGTGTCTCCTGGTGAGAGGTTTCCTCTGACTTCTAGGTCTCGATACCCCTGCTCCTCTAAGTGGCTTCGTCTCAGCAGTGTCCTCAGGGATGAAGTGTTGCTTCTAGTTCACTGTCTTGGATGGGAGTGGGAGCTCCAGGGGCTTTCACTAAGTTCTTCCAGCCATAATGGCCCTCCCCTTGCTGGTCGGACAGCCCATGTGGGCCCCTGACTGTTGTTCACTGGGTCTATTCCAACTAGACATTTAAGAGCTGGAGAAACTAGTGGAGGGTGGGTCCATGGACCAACTGGGTGAATCCAACCTGAGCGAAGACTCCAGCTATCAGCTATCCACCTGCTGAAATCAGGGCACCATCTCTGTGCTCCCGCCTGGCCTAAAAAGCAGAGCGACTACAGAGATTTCCTAGGACGTAGGCGCTCTGTTCTTCACTAATGTATTTTTCTATTTCTTAGCAGAACAACTGTCTTCTGAGCGTCCTTGTAGAACACACTGGAGGGTCAGTGGATAGGTTCCACACGCTTGCCCTAGTCCACAGTCCTACCCACTTAGTCCTGGCCTCTGACATCGTTAACTGCGGGTCACTGTTGAGCCCCAGCTCCAGTCAGCCAACCGAATAAGCTGTCAGGGACCCTTCCGGCTGGTAGAAGGCAGACCCTAAGACAGCTCCCGGCGATCCCTGCCTCTTGATATTCATGCCTTTGCGTAACCAAGCATGGGCGGGGGACCTGTGACGTACTTATAACCGATTCAACACAACCAAGGCAATGGGGTGTCAATTCTGTGGTTAGGTTACATAAAACAGTGACCTCTGTCTTGCTCGCAAACTTTCGCTATTGCCCCCTCAGCTTGCAGACTTTGGTAAAGGAAGCATCCTTGCTGAAGAGGTCCATGAGGGCAGCCTCCCGCCAACAGCCAACTGGGCACTGAGGTCCCCAGTTCAACAGCCTGTGGGGACCTGAATTCTCCCAACAACCCTGTGAGCATGGAAGCGGGTCCTTCCCTGGTTGAGCCTTTGGATGAGACCGCGGTCCAGTGGACACCTTGAGTGGGTAGCCCACTGAGAAGCCTTGAAGCAGACATCCCATTTACTGACCCACTGAAACTATGAAATAATGAAAGTGTGCTGTTTCCAGTCTCTAAGTTTGTGGTAATTGGCTACGTGGCAATAGAAAATCCATACCTAGTTACACAAGCTAACATATTAATCCAGCATCTCTAGTAGGTACAGCTATGTCTATCATATATGACCTGCCCTGATGTTGTGTTCCTCTTCCTTGGTCGAATGCCCTCAGAATCCACGCCCACCTGTGTTCTCCAGCTTTCTGCCAATATACAGCAGAAAGTCTTGCAATTCTTTTGGCTAAGCTTTTGATGGTTGAAGTGTGTACCTGTCCTCCCGGGGTATGTTAAGAATGGGGCCTTGTTGGGGGTCTGGTGGCAATGGGGAGTGGGGATGATGGCTCTCAAGGAGAACGAGCTCCCTTCCAGGCCCCCAGGGAGTTTTCACAGGGTTTTAGGTGGAGAGTTTTCATGCTCTTTAGACATGAGAAAGAAAGCTACTTCCCCTGGTCAAGGAGGCTCAGCTTGACGGGGGTTCAAGACTGACAGTCTCGTTTGGATCTGGTAAAATGTCCCCATTGCAAGTTACAGGATCCTATTCTTTACTAATCAGTACCCTGACTTTCTCCTCAGAAACTTGTTGAGATTGTGAATCCCATTGTTATTTCAGCAGCCTGCACAATTAAATTCTGTGTTTGATTTTCAGCAATATCAGCCTTGCAGCTCAAAGAAATTAAAGGTTCTTTCAGAGCTGTCATGGAAGCTCGCTGGTTTGCAGACCATGACTGGAGCAGAGAGCTAACGGATCTGACTTGTCATCTTCTCTTTGAAGTGCTCAAGTGCACTCAAAAGAATCCGGAGCTCACCACAATCCTTATAGTCATCATGATGGCTGTAATGGTCAGGTTCAGCATGGGCTGGGGCCCCTGAGGCAGGGGCCACTGTGTCGCAATCAACCACACGTGATAGTTTGATTCATTGTAATGCTATAACACACATGGATTACTAAGGTCCCCTTCCCCACTGATAGCTCGGCACTGCATTCAAGCCCAAAGAAAGGACCAAACCAACCCCCAAACCCCATCTGTCCCCTGGGACTACTCCTGGTACCAATTGTGGATCAGTCAGGGTCCCATCAGGAGACAGAAATGGCACAGTAATTTGAACAGAGAAAGTGTAACATAAAGAGTTATTATCCAGAGCGCCTGGGTGGCTCAGTCGGTGAAGCATCTGTCTTTGGCTCAGGTTGTGATCCTGGAGTCCCTGAATCGAACCCCGCATCGGGCTCCCTGCTCAGCGGGGAGCCTGCTTCTCCCTCTGCCTCTCCCCCTACTTCTCCCCCTGCTTCTGCTTTCTCTCTCTCTCTCTCTCTCTATCAAATAAATAAATAAAATCTTTAAAAAAGAGAATTATTACCCATAACAAGGATTGGAGTACTGAGGAGTGGCTGGTAAGGAGTGAAGAGAACCCCAAAGAATATCCCTATGGAACAGCAGCTATGAGGAGAAGCACTGCCCCTAGGTCTGAGAGAGAGCACCCAAGATGCCCCAGCCCTGGACTGAGATCGAGATAATGAGGAGGGGGCGTGGTTGTCATTCACCAAACATCAAAGAGGTCACTGGTGGTTGGTGCCAAGCTGGCCGAATGTGTTGGAAATCCATCATAAGAGCTTGTTGGAAATCTGCCCTCTGGGGTGCTGGACAAAGCTGTCCATGGAGAAGTGTCTTGTCAGAGGCTGTTACGACACAATTGCCTGAGGGGGGCACAGGGAGAAGCTTCTAGCTGCCCAGTAGGTGCCGTGCACCCCGACGGAACCAGGGCAGTCACACCCTTGCAGGAACTGGGTGCTGGAGAAGCCCCAGGGGCTCGGGGACCCCACTGGTGGAGCCCACTTTTGCCACAGGGGCTGGTGGCGGAGAAGCTAAGCCTGCTTCAGGAGTCTCCAGGTCACCCACCAGAACCAGGATGGACAATCCTTTCCTCCCACACCATCTTTCCAATGCCTGCTGCTGACAGAGCTTAGCACCACGCCTCTAGGAGCAGGTGATAAAGGGTGGACTCAGACCCGAGAGGCAATACCCAGGCCAGTGGGCACAGACCCAACCGAATGGGGCCTCAGAGAACTGACATATTTGCTCACTTACACCTTCAGGTTTTTATTCACCGTAGTTTTGAGTTTTTGTTCACTCTATTATGATTTTTCATTTCCCCTCTTGGTTGCCTTTGGCTCCTTGAAGTAATGTTCTCATAGCCCCTGGGGGGCTACTTTCAGGGACTTCTCTAGAAAGTGGGGTCCTCAGTTAACTGTTGCAATTTTAGGGAGTAGGGTCTATTCTGAGAGGAGAGAAAAGTCCCCTTCACCATCCTCGTCCCCTTCCACCGTTGTGTCTTGTATCTTAGACAGTCTCTTAACTCCGGTTTGGGTTGAACTGTGTCCCCCCAAATTCAGCTGGTGGCATCCTAACCCCCAGTGCTGTGACCTTATTTGAAGACCTAGTCTTTACAGAGGGGATAAGTTAAAATAAGGCCATTCAGGTGGGCCCTAATCCAATAGGACTGCTGTGGAAGTCTGGACACAGAGCCACACAGAGAAGGAGATGGCCACGTGAACATGAAGACGGCCATCTACCAGCCAAGGAGAAAGGCCCAGAACAGATGCTTCCTCAGCCCTCGGAAGGAACCCACCCTCCCAGCACCTTGATCTCAGACTTCCAGCCTCCAAAACTGTGAGACATTACAGTTTTGTTGTGTGAGGCCCCCCAGTCTGTGTTATTTTGTTATGCCACCCATGCACCAGCTGTGTGACCTTGAGCAAGATGCTCAACCTCTCTGGGCCACAAAATGAGAGAATAACAGTGCCCACACAATGGGCTTACTTACTTAAATGAGTGGCATACTTGGACCTCACAGAACAGTGTTTAGCACCTGCTGCAGAGGTTCCAGGCTCACCTTGTCAGGAGAGGGGGCTGGGCAGAAGCCAGCGGAGGAAGGGAGCAGGCCCCTGAGGGGTCCCAGAGTTGCACGGTCAGGCCATGACCACAGAGAAGTGCCTGGCACCCAGGATGGGCGGTCGTGTCCAGCCTCCAGACCCTCCACGCCACTGATCCTCAGCTGCCCACCTCCTACGGCCTTCAGCCATCAGACCCCCACAGCCCTGTGGGGCGAGCAGCGAGTTGACGGGTCTCCCGAGGGATGGGGAAGCTGAGACCTGGGGAGGAGAAATGATCTCCAGATTGCCCAGTGAGGACACCTCTGAGTCAGAACTCGAACCCAGGTCTCTGGACTCCAAATTCAGTGCTCTTGCTCTGTGAGACACTGCCTCCTGGTGGTTGCCTCAGCCAGGGTCAGCTGGGTGATGTGAGGGGACATCTGGGGCCGGGGTGCGGACTCCCCACCCAGCACCATCCCTGTGAGCCTGTCCTCACCCTGGCTCCCTCTTCTCTAGAAGCCCTGCTCTGGAAACTCCAGGCAGTTCCCATGGATTGAGGCCCCACTATGTGCTAAGGACCAAAGATATTTCACGCTCACCACAACACTGCTAGCACCCCCATTCTAAGAGGGGTGCAAGGTGACAAGGGAGGAACCTAGGCTCAGGGAGGAGAGAGACTTGCCCAGGGCCACACAGTCGGGAGGCTCCACACTGGGGTTCAAACAACACCGGAGGAAAGGTACGCCTGACAGCCCGTTCCCTGTCTCCACGAACCCCGGCCGCTCTCCTCCCTGGAGGCAGAGTGGGGTGCGGGAGGGGGTGAAAGGGATGTCAGTCCAGGCTCGGCGAACAACAGGTGTCTCAGGAGGTGGGGGTGGGAGCGGACGAGAACTGGGCTGCCCACACTCCTGGCCGCGTTTGGGTGGGCTTTCTCTAAGAGTCTGGCTAGGCAGCGGGGGACCCTTCAAAGGGCACAGGGGGGCCCTCCCACGTGACCTTTGCCACCCACCGCTCGCCAAAGATCAGAGCGGGAGCAAGCGGGGCCTGGCCTCCGAGTAACTGGCTGGGGGCTTGGAGCCTCGGCTCAGCCCAGGGGGCAAGGCTCACAGGGTGATGCAGCCAGAGCAGCTCCGGGGTCAGAGGCCTCCTGTCCTCGCCTGGCCCGGGATTAAACTTTCAGTGGCTGCTTTTCAAGGTTCCACACGAAAGAAGGGGGGCAGAAAGGGAAGGCGTTGTTTTCATGCCTCTTGCTTCATTTGCATAAGGTGAAAAATGTTTCCATAGAAACAACCAGAGTCTGTAATTTTTGAATAGCGATTTCTGCACGAAGCACAACCTGTCTTTTTGCGAAAGGGGATTAAGAAATTCTCAGCAGCATTTCTACCCAACAAAAGGCAAAGTCATCCAGTTCTGGGAGAGCTGCTCCAGAGGGGAGGGTCGGGCTCAAGCCTCTGCCCTCTGCGGGCCTCAGCTTCCCCACCTGCGAAATGGGGCCAGGGAGGGCTGCGCCCCAGCCCCTGGCGATCAGAAGCGGGGGCAGGGCCGCTGAGAAGCCCCCATCCCCCAGCCCTCGGTGCCGCTTTGGATGCGGGGCCTATGGCAGAGTCTTAGCAGGCTTTCCAGAGAGCCTGGGGCAGAGGCCCGAGGGCCAGTCAGCTCCAGGGAGAGGCCCGGCCGGCCCCCTCTGCGGCCACGTCGCGGTGGTGCCCCACCGGCTAGTGGAGCGGAAGGCGGGCGCCGTGCCTGGGCGCCTCTGCCCCCTTGTGGCCCGCGGGCCCTGCAGCACCCACTGGGCCCTGGCGCCCCAGGCCACGAGCACCGCCCCTGAGGGCTCTGCTAGGGGCTGGCCTCCCCGGGGAGGCTGCAGGTTGGATCAGGCGGGGAGAGAAATCCCCCAAGTCATCCTGAAACTGGCCCTCCTCCCCAGGTCTCCGGGCAGGGAGCTCCCCACAAGTCTCGCTGGGGTGCATTGGGGAGGGCGGGGTACCGGCCGGCCTCTGCAGGTCTGACTTGGGAGTCAGGAGGTGGAGGCCGAGCCCTGAGGGACTTGGCTGCTCCCCCATGTTACAGATGGGAAAGCTGAGGCCCTGGGAGGCCTGCCATCCCCACGGCCTCTGTCCGAGGAGGCCCTGCACGCTCCGTGCATCCCGAGGCCCCGGCTGCAGTGACCCGGGCGGAAGGGCAGCGTCCCGGGAGGAGCCCAGGCATCTTCCTTTATCCTCCTCTTCCTCTAGCTCTGGGCCGTGAGGCTGGAGCCGAGCAGAGTGCTCCGCATCCCCGGATGTCCTTACAGCCAGAGCAGGCGGGACAAATGAGCCCTGAGCCGCCGGTGGCTCCGGAGCAGGAACGAAACTTTGGACGGTCTTCCCCTTCCAGTTTTCTGAACTGCACAGATTCCTTGATGAACAAATTTTGACCCCACCAGATGGTGGCCTTTTGGGGGGCAGGAGTGTCTGCCCTCAGCCCCGCACCTTGGGAACCCCTCCTCCTTCAGGAGGCTTCTGGAATGTCCCGCCACTCACCTGGGCACCAGGGCAAGGGAGGACAGATGGCGAATCCAGCCCTCCGTGGCCTGCAGGGGGACAGCCTTCAGTCCGATGCTGCTCAGGCATGATGGGGTGCAGGGACCATGGGCCCTGCAGATGGGGGTTTGTGCCACTCATTGGGTAAGAGCTTGCTGGTAGAGAGACAACACCTTATCTGCTGTGTGGCCTGGGCAGACTTCCTTCCCCCTCTGAGCCTCAGTTTCCCTATCTGTGACATGGGGCTTTGGTGAGGGCTGCCGATTAAAAGTGTGTCTCCGTGGGCAGCTGGCTCAGGGAGGAGTGGCCCCTTGACACAGGACGGGGCTGACCGGAGGACTGGTCCTCATTCTGTGGCCGACACCACCAGACTGGTTTGTTGGTGAAATGGGGACACTGCCAAGCTCGGATCGTCCTTACGGGGACTCAAGTCAATGATGGGGTGAACGCATTTGGAGACCACACGGTCCACTGATACACGGGATGTTTTTGTGGCGTCCGTTGGTCAGTCCCCATGGTACCCTGAGGGCAACATGGGCGTGAGGCTGAGGCTGAGACACACGGGGAGGCAGCTGGCCCAAGGCCACAGGGCAGGAGATGGTGCAGCTTGGATCCAGGGTGCGCGGGGCCGTCTACGGTCTGGTGGCATCCCACTGATACAATTTTGGGGTCCCTCAAAATCAGGTCAAGGGTGAATATTCAACAGGAAAAGGGAAATCACAATAGTGGCCTGCTTTCAAAGTGTGAGAATGATCACGGACAGCAACATAGCTGGGCCTTCCGTGCCAGGCACACACGAGGCCCTGGGTGTGACTCAAACCGGGATCTCTGACTCCTTCTCCAGTGCTCTTCCCTGCTGGCAGCTCCCTAGAAGGCCTCTGGCTCCTGCGAATGAGTTTCTTTTCCAACAGAATGAACCCAAAACTCGGATAAGGATCTCCAAACGGTGTTGTCCCGCCTGCCCCCACAGCGCCCCTTCCCAGTGCAGTGAGGCAGGGATGTTCTTTCTTAGAGCCGGGGTGAGCCCACCTAGGGGGGCAGACGGCCTCTGGGTTCTGGGCCCTCATACATGGGTCCTCTGTCCCCCGTCAAGAGCTCCCCCGCTCCCTGGTTGCTGAAGGCATGGCTCCCCCAGGCAGATAAAAGCTTAATGCAGTTTTGCGACATGAAAGTCAGCCGGAGGGAATAGGCTTGAACAGGCTGCATCAGGGAGCGAGGTAGATAGGACCTGGCAAAGATGAAAGCAGCCTCAAGTATTTCAGGACAAAGGCAACGAGAGGACCCCGAAAAGAGGGGAGATGCAGAAAGTACTCTGGAGCACGTGGGGAGGCGTGCTGTGAGGCAGGGGGAGCCAGGAGGTGGGAACGTGGGGGTTCCTTGCCAGGGGCAGAGGAAAAGCCTGGGCTCACGTGTGAGGGGCCGGGAGGCGGGAGTAAGTCCCAGCTCAGGTGGGACCTGTGCCTCAGGTGGGACTTGTGCCTCAGGTCGGGGGGAGCTGGGGCCACTTGGCCCTGGCCAGGGGGCGGAAGCCATGGGTCTGATGAGTCCCTCGCTGGCTTCAGGTTCCCCTTCGTCTGGGGTGAGGCTTACCTCCCAGAGGGACCCCGCATGGGGAGTGGGAGAGGAGGGCGTGTGAATGGCATCAGTGATATTTCAGGGGAAATGGCCCCTGGAGAGCTAAATGGTTTTGCTCTGGGTGTGGAAGGGTAAGCCCCTCCCCCGTCTAGGTCGTTTAGTCATTTAACAAACATGTACTGAGCTGTGTCCTATGCTGGGCTCTCACTGCCCCCAAGAAGCCCCCATCTGGGGCCAAGACTGACTTGTGACAAACTGCAGTCCAGCTAAGGGTGGGGCCTGGCCTGGGCAGAGGGGGTGCTGTGAACGAGTCTGGGGGCCGGTGAGGAACCCAGATGGGCGGTAGGTGGGAGGGAGAACCTTCCAGTGGGAGGATACAGCCCAGGCAAATGCTTGGAGGTGAGTGGGGAGCCCGCCAGCACCCCGGGCTCTGCCAGCCAGGGCACCCAGCGGGGCTGGCAGGAGCCCTGGGAAGGAGCATGAGGTGACACCCCCCCCCCCCCCCCAGCCCTGGCCCTGTCTGTCTTGGGAGGACTTGGGACGGATCCCATAGACAATGGGGAGCTCCTGCAGGGTCTTGCTGTGGGTGATGAGGCTCCATTTGTCATGTGGCTCGGGGAAGGGGGTGCTGGGAGCCCAGGCTATAGCCCCAGGCCTGAGAGGTTGCTAGCTGAGGGAGGGGAGAGGAGGCTGGAGGAGCTCTTCTGCTTCTGAGCTGGAGGGCCTCTGGACACCACTGCGCCTTCTGGAGGTTTCCGCCCTCCTCCCCAGTCTCCTCTCTTTCCCTCCTCCCCTCCCTCCTCTCTCTCTCCCCCTCCATCCTTCCTCCCTTCCTCCTCTTTCTCTCCCCCTCCCTCCTCTTTCTCTTCCTCTCCTCCCTCCTTACTCTCTCCCCCCCTTTCCTCTCCTCTCCTCCCTCCTCTCATTTCCTCCTCCCCTTCTTCCTCTCCATTCTTTTCTCTCCCTTTCTCCTCACTTCCCTTCTCCCCAACTCTCTTCACTTCTTCCTTACTTTCCTCCCCTCCTTTCTCCCTCCTCCCTTCCTTCCTCTTCCCTGTCCCCTCTCTCCTTCCACCCTCCCCCTTCCCCTCTTCCTTTCTCCCCTCCATCCTCTCTCCTCCTCTGTCCCTCCCAGTAGAGGAGTTGGGGGGTGCCTCAACCCCCTTCCCTTGTAGTCCAGGTGACTTCCTCTGCAGCCCCTGCACTCCAGCCAGCCCGTGTCCCTTCCCAGGCCTGGGTTCTGGGCAGCCCCCACAGGGATGAGAGGGCACAGGGCAGGGCCCCCTAAATTGAGTCGAGACATCATGGGTTTTCCTCTCTGGTTCTTGTCTCGGCTGCAGACGAGCAGACGTGCGGGCCCGTGAACGCATGGAGCTTGGTGGAGCCCACTGCACCTTAGCCCAGGCTTGGAGGGCGGCAGGCCAGGTGGGGGGGCACCCCTAGGCCTGGGCGGTGGGGCTGGCAGGAGGGCTCCTTGCGCTGGCAGGAGGGCTCCTCGCCCAGGCAGGCCCCTGATCACGGCTCAGAGCTGTCCACACACAGCTGCAGGGGCCTCTGCTGGAAGCAAACTCCAAACCCACGGGACAGAGCCTGATGCATGCCAGTGGGAGTCGCTTAGCAAAAAAGGGCGCTGTTTGAAGGGAGTTCCCAAGAGGGTTAGAGTCCTCAGGAGCACAGTTCAACTTGCCAGCTGTGGGCCATGGCCCTTGGGAGTCCCCTCCGGCTCTCCCGCCTGATGGGCGGGCTGAAACCCTGCGCTGCCCACCACGGCGGCTTCTCAGGAGGATACAACGAGGCCAAGGTAGGGGAAGCCCTTTAGAGCCCCCAAGGACCCCCAGCAAGCTCGGGGCTGCTGCGGTGTGGGCGTTGTGATGGGGTCCACACAGCGCGAGGAGAGCAGCATCCGCAGAGACGCTGGCCCCTCGGTCTGCATCTCGCGCAGGGGCAGGAAGGGCTGACCCACCTTCATAAGAAGCCATGGGGCTTGTAGGGAGGCGGAGAGGGAGGGAGTGTGGAAGCTTCCGGAAGCCTCCGAGGCCTTGGGGCCCCAGCCCCAGGCTGGAGGCTCCATATAAGGAGATAGCTGCTTCCCCGCTCCCCTCCCAGCTGGGGGCGGAAGTGAGCTCATCTCGGGGCTGTGGATTTGTGCAAAGCGAGGAAAATCACCTCCAAGCCCCTTCCCACGGGGCGTGAGCTGGGCCCGGCGTCCGCTGCTGGGCAGGCCTGGGCTGCAGCTGGGGTCAGCTGCCATGCTGACCGCTTCACCGCAGGCCGTGCCAAGCCTCCTTCTGGCCGGGCCTCCCTCGGCCAGGCTCTACTATACTGGGGAGGAGGCTCCTGAGGCCAAGAGGCACCCGGTCAGCCCGCACCAACGCCGGCCAAGCGGCAGGGTGGATTTTCCATGTGGGGAGCCAAACCAAAGCTCTGGGCTCCATTTTCCTGCAAAAGTAAAACAGAAAATCTGGAACCCATCAGCTGTCAGTGCCGATGGAGGGGCAAAAGGCCGCCTCAGCCGAGGGAACCGAGATGGGCAGTGTGGCTGAGGTGTGGGCCTGGGAATGAGGCCAGGCTCGCGTCCTGCCTTGGCCATCCCCTCCCCAGAGTCTAAGCTGGGTGAACTGGGGAGTCCGAGGGCTGTGGGGTGCTGGGGCCAACAAGATGACAGGGGAGAGCCTCAGCGCTGTGGGGCGTGCAGCAGGTGCCCAGGACGTGTGAGCCCCGTGGGCCGCCCGCTCAGGGACTCAGTTTTCCCATCTAATCGAAGGACAGAGCTGCCCTGAGCAGAAGTTTTCATGGGCTCTGTGCACCTGGGGGCTGCTCTAGGGGTCTCTATGTCCTTCACTCTTTCCTCCACCAGGGCAACCCCCTTAAAATCTATTCCACATTGTGGGCTTCTGGATAAGGATTTGCTGGGATCCTGCGCCAGAGGCCCAAGAAGGGCAGCCACCCACAGCCCTTGCATACCCGAGTCTTCCATCTGAGCAGGAGCCCAGCAGCCCGTGTGGGCGGCTTGGCAGGAAATGGCTGGTTTTATGATGTCCTTTTCAGCCTGCTGTCACCTAGCTCAGGGACCTCCTTGCAGCCCTCTAAGCTCTGGGGGCCAGCTGGGATTCTGGGGACTGTCAGAAATCAGAGTGGAATGGCCCTCTCCATCCTGAGAGATGATAAAGGAGAGGACAGGGCAGACAGCCCAGCCAATGACTCCCTCTCCCTGGGGCCTCAGTTTCCTCATCTGTAAAATGGGTGTAACAAGAGTACCTCCCCACAAGTCGCAAGGATTCAATGAGATAATGCATCTAAAGTTCTTAGTGGGGCCGGCCAGGCACATAGTAAGTGCTCAGTTAATGGTGATGGTGGTGGATGCTATGATTCCCATCATTAGTGTCCCCAGAGCCCCTCGGGATCTCCTTCAGCTTCTGTAAGATCACACTGAGCCAGCCTCGCTGGAGTTACTCACTTGGGTACATCGTTGTGAGGAAGTTGAGAGCAGGAGGGGAGGTGCCCGGCCCAGAGCCCGGGAGGTGGAGTTAGAGCTGGTTTCTCTGATTGCTAGCTCCCCCATGCAGGCCCTTTCCTGGGGCCACCTCCGCATACTGTACCCGCCCTGTGCGCCGTGGGGAGGGAACCAAAGACAGCTTTGATATGTCGACTTGGGGAGCGAGCCTGTCACAGAGGATAACAGGGGCCGCTTTCTGCCCGAGCCAATGGCTAAATGATGCTCTCTGGGCTCTCCTTCTAATGCGCTGGGTGTTTATGGTTTTTTTAAGGGCCTCATCAAAGAAAATGCAATAATGATGCTTCTAACTGAACGGCAGTGCTTTAGAAGGGATGAATTATTCACATCAGAGACGAAGCGGGGACTCTGCAAACTGGGCCAGCTGAAGCTGTCCCTCCTTGGGACTATTTTTTACCTCCTTTTGTAGTCTTTCATCTGGGGAGACTCGCAGCTCGGGATATGCAGGGGAGCCCATCGCGCGAAGCCCCAGTTGGCAAGATGTGAAGCCTGACGTCCTCGGTGTCTCCGAGCTTCTGCTTCGAGCACAGAACTGAGGAAGTTTGAGAAAGTATGGAAAACGGGGTGGCGGGGGCGGGCAGCACTCATGGGGACCACCACGGTGTGCTGGGGCCTCCTTGTCTCTCTCTTTTTTTTTAAGATTTTATTTATTTATTTGACAGAGAGAGAGATAGTGAGAGCAGAAACACAAGCAGGGGGAGTGGGAGAGGGAGAAGCAGGCTTCCCGCCGAGCAGGGAGCCCGACACGGGACTCGATCCCAGGATCCTGGGATCATGACCCGAGCCAAAGGCAGACGCTTAACGACTGAGCCACCCACGCGCCCTTCTTATCTCTTAATCCTAGAGGGCTCCTCGAATCCTGGGCCCTCATGGCCATCTGCTTATTCCTGGCCTTCAGTCTATCTGGGATGGTGTATGGAGCTCTTGGGGGAGGATGTGTGGGTTCCACGTGGGGCCCTGGAGCAGCCTGTCCTGGGGGAGGAAGGGATTTTGTCATTGCAAGGTGGCTCAGGGTCAAGTGTGGACCAACAGGGTCCCAAGCTGCAGGCCATGCCAGCCCGATGTGGTCCAGTCATGCATGCCCCACACCCATGCTGTCCAGTCCAGAAGCCACGAACCTTACGAGGGCTATCGAGCACTTAAAGTGTGATTGGTCCAAATGGAGGGACCCTGTGTGTGTGAACAGTACCCTGGATTTCAAAGACCCAGAGTGTGATCCATCTCATCAATCACTTCTTATAGTGATTACACATTGAGATGATAATATTTTGGGTACCTTCAGTAAAATATAATTTATTGTTTGTTTTTTTTTAAGATTTTATTTACTTATTTGTCAGAGAGAGAGGGAGAGAGAGCACAAGCAGGGGGAGCTGTAGAGGCAGAGGGAGAAACAGGCTCTCCGCTGAGCAGGGAGCCTGACTTAATCCCAAGACCTCGCAATCATGACCTGCGCCAAAGGCAGACGCTTAGCCGACTGAGCCACCCAGGCGTCCGAAATACAATTTATTGTTAAAATGAATTTCACCGCGTTGTTTTAGCTTTTGAACGTGGCCACCAGAAGATTTTTAGTTACCTACGTGGCTCGCATTTGTGGCTTGATTTAGATTTCTATTGGAGAGGCTTGCTCTAGAAGGAGCTAGGAAGGCATTCGGCAGTGGTTGTCTCTTGGTGGGGGAGTTCCGGAAGACTCTTTTCTTCCCCCTGCTTAGACTATTTATGTATTTCTTAAGTTTTACAGAAACTCTAAAACTCGCCCCTCTTGCTTCGCATCGGAAAAGCGCAGCTCCTATGGTTTTTAACGCATCCCAGGCTCTTTGGGAAGTGGGACTGAGCTGTGGAGGCAGCTGTGTTGGGAGCATGGTCGGGGGGAGCAGCAAGAGATTGCGGGGCTTTGGGGCTGCCAGAGCTCAGAGGTTGAGAGTGAAGGGCCGCAGGGAGGGTTGTTGGCGTGACCCAGGAAATGGCTCCAGAGGCAGCTTTGCCTTGATGGCGGAACGTCTTGGGGGGTGCAGGGCAGGAAGCTGCTCTCTTCCTGCTGGGGGCTGGCTGGGCCCCTCTGTCCCTTGCATCACTCCTGCAAGCAGTGGGGGCGGCTCTGGAGAAACGGGAACGGCTCCGCCTCCCAGGCAACAGATGTTACAGGTGTAGCCAAGCCTGGCTCAGCTCTTCCTGCAGTGTCAGGAATTTCCCTGGACTTACCTGGACGTACGCGTGTTCCTCCATCACAGTCCTATGAGATAAGAGGTGTCACTGTTTCCATTTCACGGATGAGGACTCAGAGCCGTGAAGTAGCCTTTGGGTGCGGAAGGGGGAGGGGCAGCTCAGAGAGGACAACTCAGGCCCTTGGCAGTGACCTTGTGCACCCAGCCGTGGGGCGGGCCCCCTTCCCAGTAGCCCGAATCCCGGACCACCGCTGTCCTGCTGAAACAGACCGTGAGCCCCATTTGTAAAAGCAAGGTCAGATTTTACTGGCCTGTTTCCTCTAACTCAGTATGTCCAAAGTTGTGTCATCCCGACATGTAATCAACATGAAAATTATTAATGAGGTATTTCACATTCTTTTTATGCTGTGTGACGTCCTTGAAATCTGGTGTCTTGTGCCCAGTTAGAACCCATCTCCTTATCTCGTCTCTCTGGCTTGGGCCCCCGAGAGCCACAAACAGCTGTGTCTATGGTATGAGACATTGCGGCCCCAGAATCTGGAAACTTACAGGACTGGCCTGGGAGAGCAAATCCGTCCACCCCGCCGGCCAACCGGGGGCCCCCCGGGGGCCCGGGCTTGAGGGGGATTCGGAGTCAGCATCTGGATTCAGTGAGGAGGAGCGCTGTGGCTGGTTAGCAATAACTGCCATGAGCACTGAAGACCCTGGGCCTCTCCTCCGCAGACTGACGGTGAGCCAAGCCCGCAGTCCTGTGGGTGGGCACGGGGAACACACACTGAGGGCCATTTGGTGAGCTCTTCCTTCTCTGTGTTCCTGCAGTCTTTACTATTTGAATCTGGCCCCGGGTCCAGGTATCCAGCCTGGGTTTCGGGCCCAGATCCCTGCACCGTCACTTTCTGCCTGCATGACTCCACATAAGCCACTTTACTTCTCTGAGCCTCAGGCTCCACATCTGGAGAATGGGCACAGTTAAGCCCTACTTAGCAGGATGGTGGTGAGGGAGAGCGCAGATGAAGTGTGTAAAGGGCAGGTGCATAGTAGGTGTGGAGTAAGGGGTAAGCTCCCCGTTCTTCCTTCTTTCAAATCAGTGTCCCTCCGGGCCTCCGTTCCACTCAGGACACACAGGCAAAGTCTGTTCCTGCCCAAAACCCTCTCGGGAGGCACGCAGCTCCTTACGGCGCCTGCCCCGCGATTTCTCTGCCCCGTCCAAGGCTGAGTGAGGCCTCCTGCTCGCTGCCCCTCTGACAGCCCCCGCCCCCTCAGGCCAAGGATGGCCTCAGCCCTCAGCAGGCTAGCACCATAGCCCTATCATCTTGGGCTCCCCTGGCAGGCATGCCACTGCTGGCTCCAGGAGGGGCCTCCACACCTATCAGACAGTTGATGGAGTTGAGCCACTCTGCCAGCCCCGTGTTTTTTTAATTATTCCCTCCCGGCCACTGTAGACAAGGACGTCCTCTTCCCGGCTCCCTGTAGGACGCTGGCTCTCCTCCAGCCGAGCGTGCAGCGGTCTCCCGTGGCCTGCATGAGTTAACACCTCTCTCAAGGCGCTCTGGGTTCTCTTCTGGGGAGGGATTTACATCCAGCAACATCTGGCGGAGAATGAACGGGACATGGCGAACGCGCCGGCAAGGCAGCAGCTCCAATTAGGAAACAACTAGCTTTCTCTAAGTATGACGGGGAAAGTAATTCTCTGGCCAGTGGAGTTTAATCAAAATGTTTTATGCAAGACGTATCCCTGACCCTGACAAATCATCCCCCTCTTGCTGGAAATTAAACAAATACATTGTCAGTGCGGATTCCAATGAGCGCATAAACAGATGCAGGGCTGGTGGAGTCACGAGGTTGCGGGTTTCTGCGACCCGGGGTGGGAAAGGACCAGGCGCGCGGCGTTTGCATGGCCCGTTGGGTTTTAGCGGCTCCTGCGAGCCTTCCTGCCCTTTCGGTGGCATCTGCCTCCCCCACCCCCCCGGAGCAGTGCCCCGTCTTCCGAATCCTATCCCGAATTCCCTCAGTCTCCACTCCTGCCCCACCCTGTCCTGCGAGCATGTGCTCGGGCATCTGTCTCCCCTGGCAGACTGTGTCCGATTGTCTTCACACCCCTGGCACCGAGGACAATGCCTGGCACGCAGAGGACCTTGAACAACTGTTTGTGGGAGGAAGAGAGGGGGAGGAGGGGGCGGGCAGTGTGGCACAGGGACCTTCCCTCAAGGGGTGGCGTGGTCTGCACCGCCCGGTGTCGGTCTGGGGAGCAAAGCTGTAACTCTGCCAGGTTTTGACCCGGAAAAGTTCAGTTGTACCAACCAGGAGAGTGGGCATGATGGCGGATGGCCTCAGCTCGGGTGGCAGGGGGAGTAGGGGGTGGTAGAGACGTCTGGGACCGACAAGGCTGGAGTTGGCGGTGATGGGAACAGAGGGAGGGGCAGAAGAAAGATGGAACGGCTTCATCCCAGAGAGGGTGCTGCTCGGCTGGCTCTTGAGGGAGAGGGGCCAAGGCCCAGAGCAGTGACTTGCTAAGGTCTCCCAGCAAGGATGTTAGTGGGGTAGCCCGGCTTGTGCAGGGGCTCTGAGTTGAACGCCTGCGGGTTCCCTTTTACACTTCCCCAGGTGTTCTGGTAGAGTGTAGACTCCTGGGTCCTCGCGTGGGTCTTTCCAGGGACTGGAGAAGGATCAGGCGGGGAATGTGAACAATTCCAGTCCTCCAGCCCCACGCCTGGCCCTGGGGAGGCAGGAGGGCCTTGCTTCCGGGGCTGGGACAAACTTCCCAGGCAAGTCGGATGCCTGGATAGCCTGGGGGCAGTGGTGTGGACCATCCATTTATAAATCACTGTAAATATTAGTGCTTTTGTGACATGAGCGCTCACTTGTGTCAAGATGGGACAGGCGGCGGGGAAGTGGGGGGAGGGGATGAACGAGATCAGTCCCGCCTGGCCCAGCCCTTGCCACCCCCTCCTCCTGGGGGGCCAGGGATTCCCACTGCTCACAGAGCATCTGAGGCCTGGGGGGAATGTGTGGTGCCTGGGGAGCCTGCGGACCCCCTTCCAGCAACCAGGATGCTGCCCCCCACATTCCACTACCGAGATGGCCTGTGTGTTCTCTCTTTAAGTTGGTCTTGTTATCTCAACAGCGCTGACTTTCAGGGTGAAATGCAGCAGCCGCCCTGGCGGGCACTGCAGAGTGATGAATTCTGGGGTCAGACAGGCTGGCGTCCTCCTTACATTATTGGTGGAGAAAAAGAGCTTGAGGTCACAGTGACCCTCATCAATGTTCTAGCTTGGGGTATGAGACTGAACTGCTTGGGTTGAGCTTTTCCTCATGAGACACCAGGGAGAATTGGGGAGTGTAGGTAGAGACTATGCCGGCAGCTGACACACGGTCGTGGCCTGGGTCTGGAGGGGCCTGCGGGGCGGTGGCGGGAGTGGGGTGGTGGAAGGTGCTGAGGTTGCTTCGCGCTCCCCAAGCCCACCTCCTTCCCCTCTGCCTCTCCCCGGCTCATGGCGCCCTGTCTTCAGCAGCCTGCAGGGACAGTGACCACCATCACAGTGCGGTGGGAGGGCGGTGGGCAGTGGGTAGGGTGTGAGACTCTCCATTCTCCAGATGCGGAAAGTGAGCTCATGGAGCCAAGGACACGATTGAGCCTGTGAGACACCAGAGAAGGGGACATGTGTGCGGCGTCTACCAGGAGGAAGACCTCATACCTGTTTCTCAGATGAGGAGACTGAGGCTCACAGATGCAGCAGCCCCCCCGAGGATGGCAGCAGGAGCCCCGGCCCCCCTGCGTGGCCCCAGCCCGCCTGAACCACTTTGGTCTGTTTTGTGCATTTGGGGCATGTGTGTGAGAGCACATTTCAAGAATCATGCTTCAAAGCAAAAGGGTGTGAAGGCACCAGACTCAGTCTTTCCCCGTTGGAGGGAGACCGAGGGTGAGTGTGGCCCATATGGGGGGCAGGGAGCCTCCCTGGGCCATGGACAGGGTGCGGTTGACCCTCTCCGCCTGGGCTGGGCACGAACGCCCGCATGGTTGTTTAGGAGGGGTGGCTGGGCGCCCTGCCTGAGATGTCCCCAGTCACCCCTTCACGTTCCAGGAGGCAGCCGGCCCCAGGGACCGGATTCTCCAGGCCTTCCCCGAGGCGCATCCATTAGCCACGGGCACAGATGGAGAGCCGCCGTGCGCTAGGAGGCAGGAAGCGTACCCACACTCCTCGCCAACAGATCAAATGTTCCCTGGCTGGGCGGACATGGGGATTAGTGCTCTCTTGTCCCCCGAACCCCGATGCTTGGTCTCATCTCGCAAACACTCTCTCCGTGGCAATGCCAGGCAGCTGGGCTCTCACGGAGGGGGCAGCTTGGCCTGCAGGACCCGGAGTGCTGTGGCCGGATCTTCCCATGGCCTGTCCAGCCTGACCACCTGGCCAGTCGTGTCCACACCTGGGCCTCATCCACAGGGGGGCTGGGACAGGGGGCTCATCCAGAGGCTAATGCGCAGCTGGCCTGGCCCAGGGGGTGGCTGGGGACAGCGGTGTGCAGAGGGCACTGCTTGGGGCAAGGGGAAGACCAGGAGCAAGGGTGACCGGCGGGCATGAAGGAAACTGTCAGGATCAGGCTTCAGGAGACCATGCTGTGAAGGCAGCACCAAGGGACATCCCAGAAGCTGCGGGTCCGCGACACCCCCCCACGCACACACACCCGTCCTTGCTCTGTCTCTCCGTCACACGCACGGGCCTGGGCCGTGCCCTGGGAAGAAGGGGCCTGGCCCTGCGTCCAGTGCCCTTGTCAGGTGGCTGGGGTGGGGATGGTGCAGTAAGCACATGTGGTGGGAGGTGGGTGGCCCCCTGGTGCACAGCCCAGCACGACGGCCAGACCCCCCCCGAAGCCCCTTCCCCAGGTGCAGGGTGGTGGGGGCTTCCCAGCTGCGAGCTGGAACACGGGCGCCGGCTCCTACCATCTACTTGGTTAGTCTGCACGGGGTCTCCCGGCCCCAGAGTCGGGCCCTGTGGCCCAGGACACCCGGGTTTTGGGTTCTCTGCCCCTTGGCGTGCCCATCGGCCTGAGGAATGGTCTCCGCCACAAGAAGCAGCTCTTCCCTCTTGCTCCATCTGGGGTCAGCCACCCCAACGGGTGGCTGGGGGTGGCTGGGAGGCTCAGGGTCCTTCCCACCCTGACTCCTCCTACCCTGGCTCCTTCTCCCCATGACTCCCTGGCTGTGGGATGCAGACCTTTCCTCAGATTCTCCGAGGGGCTTGGGGAGGGGGGCCTGATGCCTGTCTGCATGAAAACCTTTGACTGGCTCCATTTCTGGGCTGCCGTGGTGCCAGTAAAACCCAGGTCGCTCTGGGCAGAACTTGGGCAGAGGGGCTGGGGGAACCCCAGTGCCCCATGGGCCCTTCCCCAGGGGTTCTCGGTGGGTGCCCCTACCACAGGATGACAGCTTTTCCAGAAGGCTGCCCTTGAGGGCAAGTGGCTTGCACACACATGGATTCTTCCCCTTGACCCCTGAGCTCCCTGTGCCTGGGGAGCGTCCTTGGGGCTGATCTTGCACAGTTCGGGGCGGGGGCTGGGTGGGCACAGCAGCTTGTGGTCATTTCCCAGTTCTGGGGCTCCCAGGAGCTGGTGCCCCCGACTCCCGCATGACTCAGGGGGACACAGTGGCTTGGTGAGGAAGCGGCTTTGCCGGGGGTGGGGAGATCTGGCTCGGTACTGAGGTGAGGAGGGAGTGATGGACGTGAGCCTGCCCCCCTCAGCCTGCCCCCCGTTCCTGGGACTTTGGTCTTGCCTCATCGTGGGCCGTGCCAGCCCGTTGGCATCTGTCTTCAGGCCTCTCTTGAAGGAGGTCCGCCTGCTGCAAAGCCCCATGTGGGAGAGAATCATTTCAGCAGGAGGTCCCTGAGGCAAAGCAAAGTGTTTGGGGGTGGATGTGTCTTCCCAGGGTCTTCATTCACACGTGTGCCCCGTCCCTAGTGACAGTGAGTACTGAAGACCTACCAGGTGTTAGAGCAATTGTACAGACGAGTGAGACTGTGTGCCTCTGACACATACCCCCTTACCTGGACATGAGCTGCGTCCTCGCTGCATCCTCGCTGTTCTACCTGACACACAGTTTCATCCTACCGTCCCGGGGGGGGAAGCCCTGTAAACATCTTACCCAGCTGGAGCAGACCGAGGAGGGGCAAGTACTTGGGCTGGGTGGTTGAAGGAGGGCTTCTCAGAGGAGGTGATGTTGGAGTTGGGTCCTGAGGGGTGAAGAGGAGTTTGATGGCCAGACATGATGAAAAAGAGCAGTCCGGACAGAGGAACCTGCAGGTTGGGGTGAGAAGGAAGCCAGACCCACAGCCCTGGAGCTTTGGGAATGAGACTCTTTCCGGAAGACCCACTAAGATTCAGGAGGGTTGGGCGCCTGGGTGGCTCAGTTGGTTGAGCCACTGCCTTCGGCTCAGGTCATGGTCCTGGAGTCCCGGGATCGAGTCCCGCATTGGGCTCCCTGCTCGGCAGGGAGTCTGCTTCTCCCTCTGACCCTCCTCCCTCTCATGCTCTCTGTCTCTCATTCTCTGTCTCGCAAATAAATAAAATCTAAAAAAAAAAAAAGATTCAGGAGGGTGGCCTGGAAGCACTTTTCAGGTGTTCCCTGCCATATCCCCCTCCCTAGCCTAACGCCTGCACACAGTGGAGCTCTCTAAATTGTTGAATGGTGGCTGACACATAGTGAGAGACAACTGGGGGGAAAAAATACTCCTTCCAGCCTCAGGATCTTTGCATATGCTGTTCCATCTGCCTGTAATACGGTTCCACACCCCGCGTCCACTGCCATTTTCTCGTAGTGTACTATGTCTTGCTCCCATTGGGTTCCCCCTGCCAAGCACAGGGCTGTCCGTCAGTAAATATTTGTTTCCCAAGTTCACGTGCCCAACAGCCAAAAGTAGACGTTTATTAAACGTACCATTTATTCAGTGAAGTTCTGGAAATGTAGAGGTGTGTGAGTACCCACACAGAGACGCTGGCTGATGTCAAAAGATTGAAGGGCATCCAGCAAAGAAAGGGGAAAACCAGGGAGAAAACCATGTTTCTGGTTAGCACACCGTTTCCAGGGCTAACTGAGAAATTGATAGGGAAGTGACTGCCTCTGTGTGCCGAGCCCAGGGAGGTCCCTGCTTCTGGGCACTAACGAAGCAATCCTCCAGCCTGGGCCCCCATCTGCAGCGTGGGGGCAGTGGCCGCCCCAGATGGTTATCGTGAGGATTACTGATCATAACTCGGGCAAAACCCCCACTTAGGCTGGTGCCTGGTGGGGGCGGAGGCCCTAGAGGTGGCGTGGTTACTGTGGCAGGAGGGAGGGGACACCTACCTGGACTCAGGAATGCCATTCTTTTCCTAGAGATAGTGGTAGACTTGCAATAGGACACCCTGGCAGTTCGACAACGCCGGCCTTGGGTCCCGAGCCCAAATCTGCCCCCTTGGGGACGCCCCGCCTCCCCTGCCATCTGGTGCCTAGCATCCCGATCTCGCTCCCTGGCCACTCGGAACCAACCCAACCCCCTCTTACCCAACCCAGACTCAGTTTCCTTGCACAGCAAATTGGGGCCGATTGAATGGGCTGACATTTGCCAGCAAACAGCGTGCCATTCTTTTGCCATCTGTTACAAGTGCATCTTTCACTTTCTGCAAAGAAGAAATCAATCTCCACGGCTTGCTGGCATTCTCGGGCTTGCTCATCGAGGGCAGATGCGGGCAGGACCCAGGGCTGAGCCTCTCCTCCCAGGGTGCCAGCCCTGCGACCTCCCCTGGGGCCCATCTCTGCAGGGGCGGCTGGAAAGGGAGAAGCCGGCTGACTCTCCCTCGCCCACTGTGCCCACTTCTAGCCCAGAAGCAATTTGCTTTCATTATGAAGGTCACGCAGAGTGTGTTTGCAGAAGGACTTGGCTTCCTAGCCGCCTGTATTGCGGGGAAAATTTTCCTTAATTATTTTTTTATAGCCTAACTTTTGTGTGAGAGGGTTTGTTATTATCCCTGCTTCGCTTGAGAGTGATAAGCCCGCAAGAAGAATCATAAATAAAACTTTACTTAATATTCAAAGTCTGCAAGATGGGATGATGGATGTGGGCAGGGGAGACACCCCCCGTCGGTGGTGGAGCATCCCCGGCTTTCTGCGGGAAGGCAATTACTTGGAGCTCCTGTAATCAGACCCGTGTCCTACCTCTGCATTTTGTTTTTCTAACTTTCTCATTTAAAACCCGGATGGGCGACATTGTACCCCATTTGTATTGTGTCGAGTGAAATTACTCCAGGAGCCACTGTGCGCCAGGCCCCTGGGAATCCGCCTTTGAAACATGGAAGTGCGTCAACTGCAAAGACAGGGCCATGATTTGATCCCCAGATTCTGAAGCTTTGGGGACAAATTCCTGGCAGTGGAATTAATTTTTCTTGAGGAATAGGAGAGCTGTAACTTTTCCCTCTATTATTTCAAAACTGCCAGCCTGACTCTCCCTGGGCCTGAGCTGTAGCCAGTAAAGTAGAAACAGAGGAGGCTGCAGCGGTGGAGACCTGGGTCCTCTTGGCCAGGGGGTGCTGTGTGACCTTCTGCTAGTTCCTGCCCCTCTCTGGGCTGCAGTCACCTTACCCAGAAAATGGAGGGACTGGACAAGAAAACGATAGTAATGTCACTCTTCTCTGAGTCGACATTTTATTGAGCACCTACTGTGTGCCAGGCACCATGCTAGGCCCTCAGTGAGCATTATCTCAAGAAAGCCACAACAGGGGCGCCTGGGTGGCTCAGTTGGTTAAGCGACTGCCTTCGGCTCAGGTCATGATCCTGGAGTCCCGGGATCGAGTCCCGCATCGGGCTCCCTGCTCAGCGGGGGGTCTGCTTCTCCCTCTGCCCTCTTCCCTCTCGTGCTCTCTGTCTCTCATTCTCTCTCAAATAAATAAATAAAATCTTAAAAAAAAAAAAAAAAGAAAAAAGAAAGCCACAACAACCCGAGAGACAGGTCCACGAACAATTCATTCAACAAATATTACGGAGGCCCTACTGTGGGCTCAGCATGGCTGTAGGCACTGGGTGTACATGATGAGCCAGAGAGGTAAGGATCTGGCTCTCCTAGAGGTTCTGTTCTAGAAGGGGAGACAGAGAACAAACATGTAAACAAACAAGATCATTCCAGAGAATAAAGGGGTGGGGTGCTTTGGAGAAAATAAAACAGGATGGTATAGGGGATGGTGGCCAGACAGAGGTGAAATGAGAGAGATTATTGTGACAGCCTGTCTCAGGAGTTGATATCCAATCAGGGGTCAAAAGACAAGGAGCTACCCAGACACAGGAAGATTGGGGAAAGTATTCAGGTAGTGGGCATAGCATGTGCAAAGGCCCTGAGGTGAGTGTAGTAAACACCACAGATCTGCTCACTCAACACCACTCCAACCCCCACCCCCTTGCCCTTTTGTCCTATAGAACCTGAAAAGCTAGAGCAATGCTTCTCAGAGGTCCTGTGGTTAAGATCCCACATGAGGGACCTCACAGGGGACACCTCAGCACTAGGCTGAGGAGGGAAAGGCTGGCAACATCAGAAAACAACTTGCTGGTGAGCATGGAGGCAGGAAGATCTCCTCCTGGCATCGTGGATGCTGAGCAGAGAGAGGGGATAGCAAAGGAGTTCTGCTAGAACAGTAGGGGTCAGGGCTGCCCGTGGCCCCTGGCTCTAGCCTTGCCCTGCCCTTGGCCCTGACTTCCCACTGGCATTGCCTGCTGTGCTCCCCTGAGCACTCCTGTGCGCAGGGCAGGTGCAAGTGCCAGAGACTTCCGCCCTCTCCTTGGGCGCAGCCCTCGGCCGGCGACGGCCTCCGCGGTTCCCTTTGGTGGGACGCGAGTTCCCTGCTGGACCCAGAGCTGTTGCGCAAAGCAATGCTGGTGTTGGAGGGCCCTGTGCTGTCTCCCGCCTCCCGCTCTCCTTCCCCACGCCCCGGGCGGGGCTTCCTGCAGTCGCCTCCCAAAGAAGCCACTTGTCCTTGAATTCTGATTTCTGGTCTGCTTCTGGGAACCCCAAAGAGCCGTGCCTGGTTGTCTCTCTTAGCCGTGTTTCTACACAGGTGGAATCAGCTTTCATTTCCCTGAGATTCTGCGAGGCTTCTCATCTCCCCTAATAACCCCTTGTGATTAAATTAGCAAGAGTGGATCCTGACGCTGGTGATTGAGAACCCTGACAGATGTCCTAGCTGTCGTCATTCTCAACACCCCTTTTGTAGGTGACGGCACAGAGGCTGGGGGTTGGGGTGGCGCTGTGGGCCCAGGGGGTGCTTCGGGCACCGGCCTCTGTAATCGCCCTCCCAGGCGCCGTTCTGCCTCTAACAGAGATGGATTCTCGGGCCTTGGTTCTGGGATGGCCCATCTGGAGCAGAGGTCCGTCATCCTTTGGTAAATGTGCTCTTTGAAAGAACTGAAAAGGTTAATGGGGCTCCTGCAGGCTCCCAGCCAACTGCCAGGTAGCAGCTTGGGCGGCCAACGATATAGCTCATTAGGTGACAGATAGATGAGGACGCAGCATTATCTCACTTCTCAGGCCGAGAAGCAGCCACGGGCCTCCCCTGCCCGCCCTCTGCGGGTTCTGCTGATAACTGTGCTGTTTGCTGTCCTCGGAAACCACGCACAGCACCTGATCTGTGCCTGGCCTGGGGCCGGGCCGGGGCTCAGGAGCAGCTAAGCCTCCTCCCAGGAGCCCAGCAGACAGGGAAGGCACTGGTCGGGACCCCTAATGACAGGGGAGAGGCAAGCTGGCCTGGGCCTCCCACTGCCTCCTGCAGGCTCAGTGTGGGAGCCACCGTGGATGTCTTTGGCACAAGTCGGCGGGTTGAGTGATGGGGAGGGGGCAGAAAGAGCCTGGGCCAAGCTGTGAAAGCAGCGCGAGCCCCACCTACCTCCGGGCTTCTTGCTGAGTGAGAAACATGCCCGTTCCTTGAAGCTCCTGTTAGCTGGTTTGCTGTAACTTGCCTTCTAGATCATTCCTAATTTGTAAACCAGTGTCCTGGCCCACGGAGGAAATCTGAACACATTTTAGAAGTTTAAATGGTTTGATTTACATTAAGATCATCGCAGGTGACTGCTTCCCCCTCTGCACCCCCACCTCTAAATTGGGCCATCTCTTCGTCAGAGCACTTTCCCGCGCTTCCCGATCGGCCTGGGGCCCAGCGTGGAGCCTGACTTGGGGCGCTGTTTGTGGAATGACTGAGCGAGGCACCTGGGGACACGGGGACGGGAGGCTGATGCAGTGGACCCCACATCCTTCCAGAACTGTGAGTCTGCCATTCTTGGTTGGGAGTGGGGGTCATGTGGGCATCCTTGGGAGTTCAGCTGGTGGTGAGCTGGTAGACTGGGTCTCTGGGACATAAGGAGCCCCAACTTACAGCGTTTGCCAATTTCCCTGGTGTAAACACTCCCACCATGGTGGGTTCCAAGCTGCCAAATGTTCAACAACCAGCTCACGAAATCTCTTGAAAGCGTAACAGTTAGTTGGTCCTTGTGAGTTAGTGCAAGCCGTCTCCAGCACGTCACTAATTTCCCCTTCTTTCCCTCCCCCCTCCCCTTCTCTTCCTTCCCCTCCCTCCCCCTCCTTCCTTCCCTCACCCCCCCTCTTCTCCCCCTCCCTCTCCCTTTTCCTCCCCTTCCTCCTTCCCTCTCTTCCCCCTTCTCTCCTTCCCTCACCCTCCCTCCTCCCTCCCTCTCTCTTCATTTTCTCCTCCAACATTGCCCGAGGACGAGGACGCACCGTGCCTGCTGCCTCCTGCCTGGGCGCTGGGACCCTGGTGGAGGTAACTACTAGGAAGCTGCCGCTCTAACTACACTCCAGGAAAAAAGAATGCGTGAGAAGGAGGAGGAGAGGCGGCGGCAGCTGTGGCCCTGCTGTCCCGCCAAGAGCTATGAAACAGTGAGGGATTGTACTTTGGGAGGGAGGCACAGCGGCAGAGGAGGGGCCCCTACGCTGACCCCGGGGGGGCTGGGCTCCCTAAAGGAAGAGGTCGCTCAGCTGAGACTCTAGGGGGCAGGAAGGAGCAGGCGGAGCAGGCCGGGCCAGGACCGGAGGAGCCGGGGAGGGGAGAGGCCAGACCAGACCATGGGCAGTGTCCACGTGCTGAGGGGCTTGGACTTGGTCCCAAGGGCACTGTTAAGCTATTTATTTTTAAGTGGGGCACGATCAGATTGGCATTTTAATATGCTTCCCCTGAGTGCAGAGAGGGGAGCAGGCAGGCGGGGGAGGGGTGCTCTGGGTTGAAGGGGGTGCAGGAAGCTTTGATGGGAAGGCTGGCTGCAGCCACAGGACCATAACAGGCAATTGGGGGGGCGGTGGGGGAAGGTCACCCAGCTCCGCCATGGCCACAGGATGGGTGCTGGGCCATCTTCCAAGATGGGGGCAAACGGGAGGAAGAGAGAGATCTGGGGGAAAGAAGAGAAACTCTTGCCTGCCTGCCCTCCTGCCCTCCTGCCCTCCGGGTTTCACCTCTGGGGCAGGGGTGGGGGGGTAGGGGTCTCCATTCCAGGCCAGGGGGGCCTTGCCTAAGGCACAGCTTGCCCTCTGCTTGAGGGAAGTGTTGGGGATATGAAGGAGAGGCCGATCAGATGGGCCCTCACGTGAGGGGTGCAGGGAGGACACCCCATATCTCTGGCTCGGGAAAACAGGAGACCCGGTTTGAGATCTGGGACAGATGGAGGCTGAGAAGACCTCACAAGCCAGGATGCTAAAGGGGCCCTGAACACAAGCAACCTGGGCCCCCCTGGCCGGCTCCCACATGCCCGCTGCTGGGTTGGGAGACCCGCAGCGGCGGCAGGGGCCCCACTCAGGCTATTCCCTGGGCATGGGGGCGCAGCCGTTTCCCAGGCCAGACAGGTACACAGATTAATAAGGCCGACCCGCTGTCCCGGGGGTGCGCAGCGAGCGAGCCAGCCGTGCTCTGAGTGAACCATCCATCACTGCCCCCCTAAATAACTCGGCAGGCTGCTCCTCGCCCCGCCGCATTGCAAGCGAGAATCCAGGCCGCCGGCAGGAAGATGCTGCAGCCCTTAACCACCGTCATTATGACGTCTTGGTGGAAAGAGATGCTTATCGTTAATGTTAAGTGAACAGAGCGGGAGACCTGATGCCCTGCCCTTGCGTGCGCGGCTGTGTGCCTGGAAACAGCGAGGCTGCCAACCGGCCACTTCCACGGTGGGCACGCGCTGGGGGGACGGTGGGGGGCTTCCCAAAATTTAGAAGCGCAGTTAGCAATATAGACGTACCCTCTTTTTACGAAAATTTTTATCTCTTTTTCTGATCCATAAAAAGTCTCAGTTCACCGTGGAAGAGGTGGGAAAAGGTGAGTAAAACGGACAAAATGACAGTTCTCGAAAGTCCCCACCTGGAGGCAGGTCCCCGGGGTGGATATGTCGCTGCCCCACCAGTGCTGTGCATGTGTGTTTGCTTTGTGTTGTTGTTTTTACAAAATGGAGATGATTCATTGTATTTTTAATACGTATTCTTAAGTAAACCACTAGTCTCAGGTGTGGGGCTGAACGGAGGATGTAAATCTCGTCAATTTGACCAGTAAATCCAATTTACAAGGGGAGAAAGGAGAATATTTCACTCACTCGAAATCATTAAAGACCCCCCACCCCCCCCACCCCACCAATGGAGCAGGATCGACCACATACTCCTGCCACGCTTCTGGAAGGCCCTGGGAGTTCAGGGTCAATGATGGGAGTGCCAAGTCGCCAGTCGACCCGGGAGGACCCACACCACCTTCCCTGGCTCCTGAGGTCCCGTCCTAGGATGAAGAGCCACCCCCAGCCGCCACAGGAAACACGGAGGGTCCCTGGGGCCTCTGAGGGCGCAGGTAGAGCCCCAGGAAGAGGAAGGAAGCTCCCTTCCAGCCTTGGTTTTCTGTGGCTTAGAAGGGCAGAGAAAGGGGAGCAGCTCAAGCAGCCGCAGGGAGGCAGGACCGCAGAGGAGGAGGCGAGTAGCCCTTGGTTCAGCGGCAGGGAACACAGTTTGCTTTTCTCCGGAGTCTGCTGTGCCGAGTCCGCTGTGCCCGGCTCACTCTTTCAAGGATAAAGATTTATTCCTCTCCATGGTTACTGCCTACTCTCCCTCCAAACTCCAGAATGCCTCCTTCAGGAAGCCCTCCTTGGTTTCTGTGACTGACACAGCTTTCCTTCTCCAGGCCCGAACCACTATGGAAATGCCACATTCGTGGGATTGACTGCTTCATGTGCATCACCCCGCCCCCCGCCCCGGCTCCCCAGGGTGTAAGCCCCGTCGGGCTGGGGCTGCGTCCCCTGTGCCAAGCCCAGTGCCTGGGCACCCGCTGGTTGAAGGAAGGCTTTCAGAGTCTCCAGACCTGGCAGCCCGCTTTACAAGTTGGGGGGCGGCGGCACCTGCGCCCCCTGCCCGGCCAGACCCAGGCCTCTGCAGTCCCCTTCGCGCTCCGGTACTTTGTTGCCAAGTTCTGGGCACGGAGAGGAGGTTTCTAGCTGCTCTGGTTTTTCGTTCCTTTTTTTTCCTGGTGACCTTTCCGCGTAATTAAAAGGCCGCTCTTCCAGGAGACGAGGCAGCCGGAAGCGGAGACGCTGAGCTCTGTGTACGTGTGTGGAAATTTATTGTCTGGAGCACAGAATCCTGCTCGAGGCTCCCGTGCCAAAAACGTCGGCTGCTTCACTCTGGGGTGGGGGGACCCCCCTGGCCCAGAAACCTTCCCCTCTGCAGGCCTACTGTGTACGCGGCCCCTCCCACGTCCTCTGGCCCCTGAGGCTGGGGGATGGCCTCTTTTTCAGGGGGATTAACTCTCCCGAGTCACTCAGCGGCCCGGTGGGCACAGCACGGACCTGCCCTCGCAGGGCTGGTATTCCCCATCCAGGCCCCTTCTTGGCCTGCTGTCTGTGGGGGGCCCTCCCTCACCCTGGAACTGCCCCACAAGGCCACATCGAGGAGGGGCATGTCCAGCTGGGAGCAGTCCAGCCCAGAGCACGGGCGTATAGCTCTCGCCTGGGAGAGCTGGGTTCAAGTCCCGGCACCCCACTCCTTCATCGCCTGATTCCAGATGAGAATAGCCCCTCCTCGGGGCCTAGCCTGCACCCCATTAAGGGAATGTGCACAGTGCTCTCTCACCCCACCCTGGCCTACAGAACCCTGGGAAAGTTTATTTTCTGGATGGAAATCCTTCCTTGGCTATACCTTCCCAGTGCTGGTCTGAGGACTCCTCCCTCCCCTGTGGCTCTGGTCAGCATCTCTGGAAAACAACATCCCCCCCAGTCCCTGGGCCTCAGGGTGGAGGGCCTAGAGTCCAACGGCCCCTGAGCCCCCTGCCCAACCAGGCCTCCACCCCTTGGCTCTCGGCAGCCCGCAGCTGCTGAGGATAATGCACGCGCTGGCCCGGGGCCAGCTCCCCTAAGCCACAGAGAATTGCAATTTAGCAAGTTCCTCAAATCCAAGGAGGCAGGAGCCCAGAGCCCCATCTGCAGCATGAAGGCATCCCAGCGGCGTGAGGGGCCTTCCTTGTCCCCATCCGCCTCCGCACCCCATCCGCTTCCCACAAGCTTGGATTAGGCCCCGGCAGCTGGGCGGGGGCGGGGGACCAGGGGGACAGGGGGCGCCGGGCTGGGGGCCCAGACCAGTGGGGGCTCTGGGCCTCTCTGCTTCTGCCTTGCCACGTGGCCCCTGGTGGGGTGCAGCGTCCCTAAGAGCCTGGGGCATCCCATCTGTAAAGGGGGATGGGGTCCTTCTGCCGGTTCATGCGGGCCCGGAGGTGGCAGCCCCAGCCAGGCAAATGTACACTTGCAGGCCAGGAAAGAAGGGCGGGGGAGCCTCTTTTTGACAGACCTGGGGGGGGGCTCTGAGGGTGACAGAATAGCTTAGGAAGGGAGTGAGTGGAGACGGCCTTGCAAATGGGGGCCTCATGTGAGCAAAGACTCAGGGACAGGAGCGGGGATGTTGTAGGTAAGGTCTGATGGTCAAGGTCTTCAGGGCTGCCCCAGGGGGGAGTGCAGTGACCTGGTAAAGAGGGGGCGCGGTGGGGGTTCTGGGGCCCAGACAGATTGTACACAGGCCCCTCCCCTGCATTTGCAGCCGGGAGACTAGTGACGTGGCATTTGGAGTCAGCTATATAGCCCATCAAAGCATCTGTGAGGTGCATCAGGCCCATCCACGGCCAGGATCATGAATGGCCCCCTCTCCAAGAGGAACAGCATAGGCCTCAGGAAGCACAGGGCTGAAGGGCCAAATTACTTCCTGTAGCCCCTCTGGGGCCAGCCCAGTCTACAGGGGCATGCACAGAATCTCAGAATCCCACACAGAGACTTGCTTTTCTCTAGGGCTGGAGAGCTTACTATCTCACCCAGAGCCTATTCCTTCGTGGAGGCATGCTCATTGCTAGGAAAGAGCTTTTGGGCCCCAGTTCCTCTAGAGGTGGTAACCTGACCTTCTCGACCTCTTTCCTCCAGACCAAGCCTCAGGGCTTCTTTCTCTGCTCCTTGCAAGATGCACCTCAGTGCCCTCTTCTGAATAGGAGTCAGTTGTCAACTTCCCCTCCAACTTTGCATTAGTACCCCAGCTGCAGTTTGCAGCAGACTCTCACCTCCCAAGCTATGAACACTATGCTCCTGTTAATTGAACCCTAGGCCAGTGGTGTCTTTTTCTGATGGACCCGTCACACCTTTGAGTCCCGTACGGAGTGGAGTTGGTCATTCTGGTGGTGGTAGTGGATGAAGCAGGAGGACAACACATCCATCTTAGGGAAACTGAGGCCCAGAGGGGAAAGGCCCAGCTCAAAGTTACGCAATGCATCAACAGCAGAGCTGGGAAGAGCACCAGGCCTCCTAACTTCTGCCGGCCCACTTAGTATACAGTTCCTCCATCTAGACAGAAAGGCAGGCCTCCATCTATCCTTCCCTCCCTCCCTTTCCCCTCCCTCCCTCACTTCCTGAGAACCTCTCAGTTAAGCCAGAGAAGGTGAAGCCCATGGCCTTCAGATGGTCATGATTATTGGTGGAGGGGTGAGTGCAGAGGGGAGGGGACCCCGGCCCCATATCCTGCTAGCTGTTCCAGGGAATCCGCTGCACCCAGGGGCTCGGGGGCCAAAGTCCTGCACAGTTGACCTCGTCCAGCTCATTCTGCAAGCTCTGGGTGTTTCCAGAGATTGCTGGGCCTGTACATTCCTTTCTGCTGAGGGAGCTCCCCGGCAAGCGTGGAGAGGAACGGGCCAGCTCCAGGAGGCTTTGTGGTGGGAAAGGAAAGACAGCTCACATTCATGGGGCGGCTAATGTGTACCAGGTGCCGGGCAGGCATCTCTCCTGTGCCACTTGAGGAAATAGGCACCACATTCTCCTTCTCTGCCAAGGAGGGGAGCGACGGGATGCAGGAGGTGACGGGGGGCCTCCCTCCTGGGACTGCTACCTATGACTTAGTTCACGGAAGGGCCCAGCTCAGAGCCCAGGGCTGGTCGGGGTTCACCAGGTCTCACTGTTACTGTCCCACGCCCTGTGGCCAGGTGCCGGCAGACCGGGGACTCGAACCTGCGCCCACAAGCCAAGGCCCTCCCCCTTCACGGTAAGGACCACGCTGCTGCCTTTTGGAGTGGTGGCATTTCCTGCATTCCTCCTAGCCTGGCCCCGACCCGGAGATTCCCTGTGGTCCTGGGGCTTCAGTGGGTGGGTGGGGGTACGGCCCCTGCCCACATCCCAGTGGAGAAGGTTCTACCATGGGAAACTGAAGCCAAGTGCCCCCGAACCCGAGGTTCCCCTCCCCTTCCCTATCGCTGCTTCTGCCAGAGGCCATGCGGGTGTCCTGTGGGCAGGCCGCCGCCGCCGCCATGAAGGGCTGGCCAGCAGCCCTTGAGTTTCCACCAACTAATAATTTTTATAAACCTCCAGCCTCGTAAAAAAGTGCACAGTGGCCTGAACAACCTTGGCCAGGAGCCTTGTGGGAAAGCGGAAGGTACTGAGGCCAGGCAGAGGCGATCTCGGCCAAAGGCCACTTCCTGCCTCTCCTCGAGATCTTGCCTCAGGCTTCAGACCCGACCACGTCCCCTGTGGCCCTCAGGAGAAAGGCTGTCCTGCTAACAAGACTCACACAGGCCGTCCGCCCTGGCCACCCTGCCCCCAGCCAGCCCCGACACCCTCCTTCCTAGACATCTCAGCTCTCTGCAGCCAGCTACCTCCAGGTTCCCTGTGTTCTGCTGAGTGCAGGCCTTCGCATGTGCTCTTCCTTCTGCCCAGAATGCCCTTCCTGTCCCTCCACCAGGGATGCAGAAGTAATGACACCTACCATCCCAGAGGGGCTCTGGACACCTGGATGTCACGGGCTGTGCCTGGGGGCCTCAGAGAAGTGGCATTTGATCTACGTCTGCCTAAATGCTCTTCAAAGAAGGGATGGGGTGTGGAGGCGGGAAGGAAGGCGGGGCAGCTCCTGATGCGTTGGGCTTGATCCAGAGAGCCATAGGGGAACATCTTGGGGAACAGGTTGGGGACAGGTGGGGTTAATACTCAGAGCACCCAGACTGGAGGTGAGGCTAGGGGGCAGAGGGATGGAGGATGGGTGGGTTGGAGGGGGATTGCCAAGGCATTTTCGAGACTAGAGATTACCTGGACAGGGAGAAGAGGGAGGCTAGTGATGATGGCTTTCTGGTTTGGTCCCTGGTCCCAGGAGGGGGGTGCTGAGTTGTAGGTGCTGGGTGTGTGATTCTGGGGGTGTTTGGTGGCAGAAGGGTCCACAAGGCAAGTGGGCCTGGGCGGCAGAGGGGGTTTGAGAGCCACGGGCACGCCGGTGGGCTGTGAGGCCAGGACAATGGTCGTGGGCGAGCTTGGCTAACAGAGAAGGGCCAGGCAACCAGGTCGACCCTCCCCTGGTAGGCAAGGCCACGGGCAAGAGCCAGGCCAGTGAACAGTCTGGGAGAAGTCCCAAAGAGTCAGAAAGAGAAGCAGGTGGGTCCCAAAGCCGGAGGAAGAGAGTTCTAACGGGAGGGAATGATCTGGGGGTGGGCAGAAGCAACAAGGGGGTGGACGAGGAAGTGGGGAGCCGCTAATGTCCCCCTGCCCTGTGACCCTGACGCTCAGGTGAGCCCCCTGAGGGTGGAAGTTTCGCTCCAGCCCCTCCTCAGCCCTCCATCCCCTGCCAACGAGTGTCCGTGAGGAGCTCCGAGTCTGCTGGACCGCCCCGGCTCCAGGGAGGCAGCTGGGGCAGAGAGGGGGGGATGCCATTGCCCCCTGCAAAATGGCAGCATGACCGCACGCTCCCTGCAGCGTGGCCACAGTTTCCCTGCACCTGCAGGAGGTGCTCAGGGCCCCGCGGTGGCCGCCTCGGAGCTACAGATGGAGATCCGAGGCTCCCGGCAAGGGAGCCCTCTCTGGAAGCCTGATTTATGGGCCTACCCCTTGGCGCACATGGATCTGGCCCTTCTCTAAGTGCGTGTTCAATCAAATTAAAAGTGCCTGAGGTCAGAGGAATCATCAATTACCTGAGTCTCTTGGCAGCTATCCTTGTGCTCCCTGCACCAGAGAGGCTGAGAGCTGCACCCTTTTCTCTCCCACCCACAGACTGCCCTCTGGGAGGGCCCAGCGGCCTCAGGGAACCCATCTGTCTGTGGGGACTCCGTGTAGGTGAAAGCAGGACCGGAGGCCCATGTCCCCCGAATCCCGGCTGAAGGGCCTTCCGGTGCTTGGCTGTGGAGGGGAGGGGGCCTGCGCGGGCTGCAGTGCGAGGCGGGCCCCCAGGACTTCCCACGAGTCTTGCTCCTGGCAAGGGTCTTCCTTCAACTGGCCTTAAAGACAGGCCCCGGGCCTGGGCACAGCAGGCCCACAGGGGGAGGCTGGGAGAGGGGGAGCCCACCTCCTCCCCTCCCTGCACGGCACTGCCCGCTGGATCTCAGAGTCTCTTCTGGAAACCTCTTTCCAGGGTCAAAGAGAAGCGCCCGTGGGTCAGTGAGGCTGGACCACGCCACGGCGGTGTTATCCAGAGGAGCCAAAAGGTGCAAGCACATGTCCACTGATGGAGGAATGGGTCCACAAGATGTAGTCCATCCACACGATGGAGTATTTCCAGCCTTAAAAGAGGAAGGGAATTCTGACGCCTGCTCCAACATGGACGAACCTTGAGGACATTACGCTGAGGTAAAGAAGCCAGACACAAAAAGACGAAGACTGTCTGCTTCCCCTTGTATGAGGTCCCTGGAGGATTCACGTTTCTAGAGACTGAAAGGAGATCGGTTGGGGGGGGCGGGCACCAGGGCTGGAAGAGGGGAATGGGGGCTGGTGTTGAGTGGAGACAGAGTTTCAGTTTGGGGAGATGGAGGGTTCTGGAGATGGGCAGCGGTGAGGGCTGCCTCATGGTGGGTGTGAACTTCGTGCCCCTGAGCGACACGCTTTGCAGCAGTTAAGATGGTAAATGTTATGATATGTATGTATGCATATTTTACCACAATACAGAAAAAAGTTAAGATTTGTATCTCATTAAGAGTTCATTAAATCGGTGTGATTCAAAAGAAAAACATATGTCGCAGTCCAGAGGGTGTCAGTGGTGCGGGCCAGTGGCCCGCACGTCCGTTTTCTTTGCTTCCTTCTCCCCGGCCCTCTGTGCGCGTCAACGGCCACCTCCTTAGGGAATGAGAGAAAAAAGCCCAGGGGCCGGCCGGGCCTGGCTTGGGAAGACACGGCGGAAGGTTGGGGTGTTGGCGACACCCCTCCAGCTGGAAGACCACAGCAATGCTCTCTGTCTGCTGCCCACGCGGCCGGGCCTGGAGACAAAGAGACAATCACAAGATGTACCAGGGTTGTGCGCTCCCTGGGCCCCTGTAATACCAGACACTTGGGAGCTATCCACCTGTCTCGCTGTGCGGCTGACACCCCCCTTCAGAGAACACGCAGGTTGGGGAATGGAATTAATTTCCTAAAATTGAATGTCATGTCGAAGAGTGACCTCAGGATCTCTTGCTGGGACGGAAGGAGAGACGGCCGTTTGGTCTTGGCTCTCCTGACAGCCTGCCGCGCGAATCTCTAGTTCTGGGAGAAGCCTAGGAAGGTGCCATCTCTGTAGGGCGCCGAATACACCTGACGAATTGGCAAAATACATCGTCTTCACGATAGCCCCGGTGCCAAAGAAGATGGGATGGGATTTGTCACGAGGGCCTTGGGGGACTTGAAAATGACACGGCCCCTCTGGAAACCAATACGAAAGCACAGAGTTACAAAAGTGCCAGGACCCTTCCATCAAGCTGTCTTCCTTCCGGAAACGTGCTCCCAAGAAAACCACGCAAGAGAAGGAAAAGGCATCTGCGAGGAGTTGCTCCCTGCAGTGGGGGCTAGAGTCTGACAAACCAGAATCCACCCGCCCGTCTAACGATGCGGGTGAAACGAAGCCAACAAAGAGCCAGAGGGAGGCCGAGTTCAAGGCTGTCCCAAGCGGTCCCCGCACCGAAGGGAGAATCAGACGGGCGGGGCCCCAGACCCCGGCGACGATGCCACCCATGTGAGATTTTCCCTGGAGAATGTTACTGGGTTAGTCACACTGTAGCTAAAATATGTCAGGTGCTCCGCTCCAGAGTGAAAACTTTGGGGATTAGGCCTGAGTGCGCGCACGTGTGTTCATGCCTTTTTTAAAAAAACAAAACAAAACTGGAGAACAGAGATCGTTAATGGAACACAACAAGATAAAAAGGCAGGAGCAGACGTGGTGTGCTTTCACTACACAGACAGAAAGCAGACAGGACGGGCCGAGCCCCAGAAAGTGGAGGTGGCTGGGTGGGGGTGGGGTCACGAAGCACTTCTCCCTCTCGTCAAAATTGGCTTTCATGCTTAATGTTCTTACAACTTTTTTTTTTAAGGTGAAAAAACAAGAAAGCTGCACCCAGTATGTGTTCAGACTTGTGGGCTTGGCTCACACTTTCCGCCATTGCCAGGTCTCCTCTGATCCTTCTGGGCACCCCCCCGCCCCCCAGGCTGGAGGGGACCAATCCCTACTGCGCGGCCGCCCCGGTCCACCTCAGGCCACGCTCCTGCTGCCCTGGCCCCATCAGTCATCTGCGGGAGGGAGGGGAGTGGCAGGGGCAGGGAACATCAGTGCAGGGGGGAGCCGGCTAGCTGGAGGGGCCTGGGGGCTGCTCTGGGGTGCAGGCCCCCCCAACTGACCACACCCACCATCTCTGTACCCCCCATGCTAATGACATGTGCCTCCCCCACAGCTGCCCTCCCCAGGCCTGTAAGCTCCTTGCCGAGGGGGTGGGGGGCCTCCTTCTGGGCCTGAGGGCCCTCCCTTGCCTGGCAGCCCCCTCCTCCTGGTCCTCCCTTTTCCCTGAATGCCTTGGACTGGTCATCACTCTGGGGCCCCAGAGCACAGGCGGGCTCAGGCAGGTGCCGTCTCTCAGGACCTCCCTCCTGGATCTGACATTCGAGACCTTTTTAATTCTAAAAGAGATGGATTAGCCCCGAGGAGAAATGACCTCTGTGTGGGCCGCTGTGGACAGGCTGCCAAGGAAGGGGCAGCGGGGGAGTGAGAAGGCAGAGGCTCTCCTGTGTCCTGGGGGAGCTGGGGAGGAAACAGTGCTGAGCTCCCCGTGGTGGCCCCCGACTTGCTGTGAGTGTGGTCTCAGGGGACTCGTGTCCCCCCTCTCCCCCCTCCAGGAGACCCAGGCAGCGTCGGCTGAGGCCCCGGAAGGTGGCAGATGCAGCTGTGTTTCTGAGGATTGCAAAGCAGGGAGGTGAGGTTGGGACATGGCCCCGTTCAGGACCTGTCAGTCGCAGACATGCCTAAGCATATTGTCAAATGTGAGGAATTAAGGGTCTCTCTCAGGCAGGTGCCAGTCGGGTGGGGAGATTTTCCAGCAGGCCTCCCGTGACCTTGGTGTGGCCAGCTCCCGTGGCTGCCAACGTGACTAGCTCCGGGAGCCCCCCGGGAACCACATCCTTGGCTCCATTGGCCCCTCTGCAGTCCTGGAGCCCTGAGGACACCTGGACATGTCTGCGTCCCCCCCATCACACAGCACTGTCACCTGGGCTCCCAGGCTGCCCTCCGCCTCTCTCCGTCCTTACAGTCGTGGCTCTAGGTGAGGCCACGTTCTCTCCCAGCTGGACCGTGTTGCCTCCCAGGTGCCCCGCCAAGCTCTGTCCAGCTCTCCAGTCCACTCTGAGCAGGGACAGGCTGTCTAGATTTCCTGGGCCCCAGCAGCCTCAGGGTACAGCCTGTGGCTGTGGTCCCCGGCCTCTCCCCTGGCCTTGCCGCCCCCCTCCCACAGCCCCCTCCTGGCTATACCATCAGCTCCTCAGGCTGACTTTATTTCAGGACTTCACATCCCCAACCTCACCCTCCACTGCCTGGCTACCTCCACCCTTCCGGAGGCTCAGCCCACCTGTCTTCTCCTCCGGGAAGCCCTCCCTGACCGCCTCCCTCATAGAACTTTGCATCCACGTCGGGGCGAACTCTCTCTGTGTGACCCCATCCCCACCCCAGTCTAAATGGGTTCAGTTCAGAGCAGTGGTCAGTGAAGGACTGAAAAGTCAACAGCTGTGCATACCTGAATGAGAGAATGAGTGATGTGGGGATAAGAGGTTCCTCTGCAGGCCTGGGGGCTGGGAAAGGGTGCAGCCCACCAGGCTGTCCTCCCCACTCCCTCTCGGGATCACAGGGCCTCTGTCTGATTCATTCCCCAGTGCCCGGCTTCCCAGCAAAATGCAGAACTGTGGTCTCTGGAGTCGGCGGCAAGGCCGAGGCTCCGGCCCCTCTCCTTCTCCCGTGTCAGCGTGGGCATGACTTACACGCCGCCCGCCTCAGCCCCTGCCTCCCTGGCTTGGGGGGTGGAGAGAGGGCTGAGGCCAGTGACTGGTGGGCACCAGTGGGGAGGGCGACCCCCGCATTGCTTCCCTAAGGCCCTGAGGGCCCTTGGGGTGGGGGCCGCGTCCCTGGGGGTGCTGACGCCGCCCCTGCCCTGCGTCTGTGGAAGCCGTGAGCGCCAGAGCGGGCTTCACATTAGTATTCCCTGTACAGACGCTTGCAAAGAAATGACTCACACACCGGTTGACTAATTTGAAAGTAAGCTGTTTTTGCTGCAAGTGGAAAGGTTCAGTGAATCTTAAAAACTAAGCGATGGAGATTTTATTCCTTGTTCTAGACCTTTCCTTCTGCAGGGAGAGTGGCTCTGCCCCCAAATGTCTTTGGCTGGCTTCCCTGCAGCAGGGACAGAGTCTAAGACAGACCCCACTGGGTGCATCTGCTACACAAAATGCGCATTTGGGGGATGGGATCGTGGGCCAGGGCTACAGTTCTGCAGAACCAGGCTGGGGCTCTGGCAAGCCCACCTGCCCAACACCACTCTTCTTGTGGGGTAGGGGACTGCCAAGAGGGGGTGCACCTCCCCCACGTGTTGGGGACTTACGGTTATGAGGGGCTACTATCGTCCCATTTTACAGACAGGCAGTGAAGAGGCACAGAGAGGTAGGTAATGCATCTGAGGTCACACAGCTGCTATCGACGGAAGGTGGGATTACAAACCTGGCCAAGGGAGGTAGCTGGCTTTCCTAATTTGGGTCAGCCCCTCCTTCCAGGGTTAGAGAGGAGAATGAGGGCCAGACCTTTTGCCCTGAGGGGATGACGTTTGCATTTGTCCTGGAGGAAGTGGGACATGAGGGGACACACTGCATGAAGCAGGGAGCCCCAGGGTGTGGGGTGGGGGGAGGTTGAGAGAGCTGGTGGCCCAGGGTGGGCGGTGACAGAGAAGGGAGCAATGAGGTCAAATTCAGGAAATGCCTCCAAGGTGGATCCAACAGGCCTCTGACATTCATCGGGAGGGAGTGAGGGCCAGAGCCTGCACGGAATACATTGTCCCCTTCAGGACCTGGTCTTCCCTGACCCATCCCCGGCTCTAAGTGGTCCACACTCATGGGCCACCCACTTCCCTTCTTGGCTTTCCTCCTCGGCTGCACTATCCAGGCGTATCATCCATGGTAACGGGGACAAGGGAGGCCCCAGGGCTGGTCACACGCTGCCTGCCTCCCCGGGGCCAAGCACCGAGCCCCCCGACCTCGGGCAGCTGCTCGGGCCGAGGGGTGTGCTGGAGCCCCTGGGAGACTTGACCTCAGGAAGAGAAGTCACAGAGGTGGTCAAGGCCAGAGCGGGAATTGCCCACCCCCTGGGCTCTTAGGTCACTGCCTGTCACGTCCTGTGTTCACTGAGGGACACTGGGCAAGCAGGTCTAGTCTTTTGGGCCTCAGCCTGCTCTGCAGCCGCCTCACCTCCCCAGCAGCAGAATGATGGGCAGAAAATTGAAAAACTTTGCCAAACTCATGTATTACTTTCCCGGCGCCCCCGCTTCCCCTCTGCCGAAACAGAAGCCAGAGATAACGCTCTCCCAAATAGGTTTACCGAAGTCAACCCATTACAAGTGCGGACAAGCTTGGAGATAACAGAAGCCTGTGAGTTCTTAATATCCTGCCCGGCACGCGGGAGGAATAAATGAGGGACGGGGCAAGACAGCCCCGACTGCAAATACTCCACCACGGCACTCGGCCATCCATCAGCCCCGCGCGGCAGATAGTGTCGCTGGCCCTGGGTTCGGGAAGTATGGTCGCCATAGGGATGGAGTCAAATGCATCCTTTCAAAAATAGATCTGCTTAAAATTCATTAACTTAGACAACTCCAGCAGAAGAAGCAATCAATTCCTTGAACTCTATAATCATGCTTCTCCCAGGGACCTCTTCCTCAGTGTCGGTGAAGCTAATAAAGACTGGGTCCCATGGAAGGAGAGAGGCAAGAAGTCTAGCCTTGACATTCTGTGGCCAACTTGGACCCAATTACTTCCCCACGTGTTTGTCTCTGGAGTGAGTCACTCGTCACGGCGGCCAGGGTCGGGGGCCCTCTCGGGCCCTGCCAGGCGCCGGGCTGGGCCAAGGGTGCAGAGCGACCGAGAAATGGTCTCGTGCACCAGGAGCGACAGTTGAGCGGGGAGATGTGGGGACAGGCGTCTGGGCTCACTCTTGGTGATCTCATCTTGCACGGGGCCATAAATCCCACTCACTAGCGGACAAGCCTTGAATTTATATCTGCAGCCGGGACCTCCCCACTGAGCCCCAGACCCCACTATCCAGATGTCCATTCTCCATGTCCCCTGGGGTATCTAATGGGTGTCCTAAACCCACCCTGTCCGAGCACGGCCAGACCTGTCTCAGGTTCTTCCAGCAGCATAGGCCAGAGACAGGGAGCCCTCTGGGATTCCTCTTTTCACCTCAACCCCATATCCAGCTCCATCTGGGGGCCTGTGGGACCTGCCGTCCAAGAGCAGCCAGACTCCAGCCGTGTCTCCAGGCCTTCACGGGTGCTGGGCTGGGCTGGCCCAAGCTGTGCCCATGGCACCTGGATGACTGTGGGAACCCTACCTGCTTCCACCCATGCCCCTCCCCCTAATCTCAACCTGATAGCTGGAGGAATCCTATTCACATGTAAGCCTCTCCTCTGCCCAAACCCTGCCAAAGGCTCCTGGGTCACCTAAGACCTTATGAAGTCCCCGTGCCTCCCTGGCCTGGCCTCCTATGACTCTCTACTTCCGTCACTCCACTGAAGCCACATTCCTGCCCCAGGGTCTTTGCACTTGCTAGCCTCCCATCTAGAGCTCTTCCCCCAGGTGGTCTATGGGTCTGTACTTGGAAGATTTCCTTCGTCACCTTGTCTGAAAGTGTCCCTTTCCCTTGGCACTTTCCACTACCTGTTTGACTCATGCATCTTGTTTGCCGTCCGTTGGTCTGACCAGCAGAATGCATGAGCCACAGAGCCAGAGGGGGGCATACTATGTGGTCACTGCTGAGTGCCCTGGACCTCACCTGGAACATAATGGGTGCTCAGGAAGTGTGCAGTCAGTGAACAGATGAGTGAAACTTGTCTGTCCTTCCAGAAGTCTGCCCCCACCCCCTCCTTCAGGCTCTCATCACAGAGTCAAGTGCTCAGCTCCCTTTGGAAACTTCTGGTCATGGCTTTTCTATTGGGGGGCAAATCCTCTCCCATCTGGCAAGTCAGATGCTGGCCCCCGTCTGACTCTTCCCTACCCAATGCATCTGCCCCTTGCAATGGATGGTGTGGACTCTGGCTCGGTCAACCTCTCACTCTCTAGACCTTGGCCACATCAGCCCCTGCCCCAAGCTTCCCTTCTGGAACCTTCCATTCAGCTCTTCCCTTTCCAACCACCTGTGCCTCTGGACACCACCTGGCTGTTCCTGGGAAACCTCATCTCACCACTAAAACCTCTTTCTCTCTCCCACACCCCCCCAACCTGCTTCCTCAGCATCCGCCCCACCCCATAGCCCTGATGGAAATCTGGGGACCCTTGGTGCCTCCCCACCCACCGCCCTGTTCGTTTCCCTCTGCCCCCTCCCCTAGAATCTCAGGCCAGCCTGCAAACCCTACCATGAGGCTGGTGGGGGCTGCTGGAGTAATGGAGGGTCATTTATGTATCCAGTGCACCCCATTAAGATGAGCAGAAGTACAATGCAGACTCAAGGCAGGCGCAGCAAACCTGGAAGCTTCCAGGTTGCGTGCCCTGTGCTCTCTGTTGATACAATTCTGTTCGATCCACTTAACAAACATTTACCCAGCGCATGCCACCAGCAAGCGTGGGGCCAGGCCCCATGGGAGGCGCCCCTCTGCTGCTCCCTTCCTCACCCCACTCCCTGTCTCTCCAGCTTGCTCCTCCACCCCTTCTAGAGGCTTCTCTGGAGACCCCCTCCACCCTCAGCCTCTCTGCTTTTACACCCCACTGCGCTGTCTACACCCCACTCCAGACGTCTGTGATGGAGGGTGGGGCCAGGGCAGCAGGCTTCCTCAGCACCCATGCTGCCGGTGGCCACGCTGCCCTGTCCCACGAAGGGGGCATTGCCCCGGGGGAAATGCTTGCTCGGGGCGCGGGGCTGGGTGGTGGTGGGGGGTCCGGGTGACCAGAACACGTGGGCCCCAGAGGGCAGCAGCAATCACGGTAACCCTACAGTCGTGCCTGCCTCCCACCCCACACTCGGCTGGTGCTTTGACCGAGCCTGGGTTCAAACTCTGGGGGAAAGTGGCCCGCAGACGTCTATGGTGTGGACAAGTGAGCAGACATGGTGAAATCGTCCCCATGGGCCTCTGACGAGGAGGTGGGTGACCAGAGCCGAGCCCTGGGCCGGTGGTGCTGGGGTGGGGGTGGGTGGCTCTCTTCTTCCCAGCTTCACCCTTGGCCCGATGATGAGAAGTGAATTTTCTTAGCTCCCTGCGCTCATGCATTTATCAAACACTAACCGAACACCTAAGCATGGGGGATTCGGGGACAGTTGAGGCCTGGCCCTGTCCTCCCCAGTGTGGATGCCGGCCGCCCCCCCAGCTGGGAGGAAGATGTCTAGAAGCAGCTGCAGAAGAAGCAGGTGGTGGGAGCCGCGCCCGTGGCCCCCACAACAAGGAGGAGGCAGGGTGGTGGGGGCAGGCTGAGCTGCCCTCATGTCTCCTCTGCTCTGTCTGGGAGACTCAGGGCTAACCTGCCTGGGGTGGGGGTGCGGCGCAGCGCAGAAACCCTGAGGCCCAGACTCACCCGCCTCCCACTTTGTTTTCCCTCCTCTTCTAATTTATCTGGTTGCTCTGGTGTCACTTCCTAAGCCTTCCTAAAGCCTCTGCAGAATGAAGTGGGGATTAAATAACCCAACTGTTGTCAGCCGCTGCGAGGTGGCACCGCGGCTGGGACTGAGGGAGGCTCTGCCCGCCGTCCCGGGCACATGGGCCAGGAGGTGGTCAGGAAAACTTTGAGCACGTATTTGTTCTGAGACTTGATTTTTTTTTAATGCTGGCCTGGAGGCTGAGATTGTGTCCCCACCCACACCTCCCCTCCTCTGTCCCCCAAAGTTCTCTAAATCAAATGCACAAAAACTGCGTGTGGCAGGAGTCCCTCTTAAATTGCGGAGCGAGTACCCAGCCTTGAAAGGCTGGCTTCCACGTCAGCCGGCTGTGTGAGCCACTCGTGATCGCTCAGACGAAAAGTGCATGTGTTCACCTTATCCGCATTTTTGTCCTTTGTTCTGTAGCATGTCCCTCACATTCTCTCTGAATAAAAATAAAAACTTGACCCTGAGTTAGAAAGCCAGGGGGTCCTTCCTGCCCCTGCGAAGCCTCCCCCCTCTCCGAATCCCCTCTCCGAATCTGGAGAGCAGAGCAACTCCAAATGCGGCTTCCCATTTCTTTCCAGATTTTTCTATAAGATGAGGATCTTAAACTCTGTGGACAAAACCGGTCACCTGGGCGCCTGGGTGGCTCAGTTGGTTAAGCGACTGCCTTCGGCTCAGGTCATGATCCTGGAGTCCCAGGATCGAGTCCCGCATCGGGCTCCCTGCTCGGCAGGGAGTCTGCTTCTCCCTCTGACCCTCCTCCCTCTCATGCTCTCTGTCTCTCATTCTCTCTGTCTCAAATAAATAAATAAAATCTTTAAAAAAAAAAAAAAAAAACCGGTCACCTGACCACCCTTCCCGGCAAAGGCTGCAATGTGGCTATTGATGGATTTGGGAAAGCAGGGCCATGATGAATGTCCCATCTTTGGACATCTCAATACCATCTATACTCCCTTAAAAAACTTACATTACTGAAAACCCCAGCCCTGTTAGTTTACCAGCGAGTATCTGCCGCATCGACATGTCTTCAGATAAACACAGCCATAAACCTAACACCCAAAGACCAAAAAGAAGGGCCCAGATCACCAGCATCCCTTTGGCCCGACATAAAGAACCTGAGCCAAATCACGCCTGGACTAGTGAGTTGAGTTAGTGGAATTAACGGAGGGACTGTGTTTCAGCTTGGCCACCTGTTAGTGACACATTTCTGAGCAAGTTCCCACCAGCTTCCCCAGAGATGGAATCACCTTGAAGGCGGCGGTCTTTGACCCGCCGTGTGATTGTGCTCGCCTGCTGCACCGAGGAGCCCGGCGCTCTCTCTGTTCCTAGGAAAACCCTCCGGTGCTGCCCCTTGCCGACCGACGTGCATGACCCGCTTGCAAATGTCGCTGCCGGGGGCTGCTTTCTTGCAGTTTCTGGTTGGAGAAACCACCCAGGTTTTACCAAGGACTGGGCTCACGTGGCAAGGATGAAATCCACCTTTCAAACTGGAAATCCAAGAAGACCCTCCACCATCGGGTGACCGCTGCTAACTACGGGCTTGCTTGTGTTTGTGCCAGGGAGAAACAGCCCCGGGAAGAGCCAGCACCGAGCCAGGGCCTTCTGGGCACCGTGAGGACTGGGCTCACCTAGTTCCACGGGCATCCCATCGGGGAGGGACTATTTTTTTCAATTGAAGTGAAATTCATATAACATAAAAGGAACCCTTTTTCAGTTGCACTCAGCAGCATATTCACAATGTTGCACAGCATCACCTTGAACCTAGTTCCAAAATATTTTTATGGCCACCAGAGGAGACCGCCCCCCCCCCCCCCCAGGAAGCAGAGGGTCTCTGTTCCCCTCCCCCAGCCCCTGACAACCACCAGGCTGCTTGCTGTCTCTACGGCTTTTCCTCTTCTGGACGCTTCATACAATTGGAACCATGCAGCATGTGGTCTTTGGTGCGTGGTTTCTTTTGCTCAGCGTGTTTTCAAGTTCCATCCATGGCGTGGCTCGGGCCACAGTTCGGTCCTTTTCACGGCTGAGCAGTATTTCATTGTGTGGATGGACCACATTTTGTTTATCTAGTCATCTGTCGGTGGGCACCTGCGTTCTTTCCATCTCTTTGGCTGCTGTGAGCATTCGTGTGCATGGACTAGTTTAAGGGGCTACTTATCACAACCCACAGATGAGAAAACTGAGACCCCCCCAGACTTGCCCTACCTGCCTGGAGATGCAGAGTTATGGCCTTGGGATCACCAGGGAGAGGGGTTCATGGCCACATGAGTGAGTCTTCTCAACATATGCTACATATCTTCCCTGCTTTCATTCTTTCTCTCCACATTCCCTGTTTTTAATCCATGATCCTTCTCCCCAGTTGAGGCACCATTTAAGATTTAGAGAACTTTTAAAAGGTTCATAGAATCTCCAAATCCCGGGGCGCCTGGGTGGCTCAGTTGGTTAAGCGACTGCCTTCGGCTCAGGTCATGATCCTGGAGTCCCGGGATCGAGTCCCGCATCGGGCTCCCTGCTCAGCGGGGAGTCTGCTTCTCCCTCTGACCCTCCCCCCTCTCATGTGCTCTCTCTCATTCTCTCTCTCTCAAATAAATAAATAAAATCTTTAAAAAAAAAAAAAAGAATCTCCAAATCCCTTCTTGTCAGTGCCCCTGTGTCATGTGCATGTCTCACCGACGGGGCAGAGGCTTGACCCTCAGACAGGAGCAGGGCAGGAAGCATGGCCATCCCATCCCATGCACCCCAGGGCTGGGGGCCGTGCTAAGCCCCAGTGCCCAGCCCAGCTGGAAGCCAGGCAGTCCACAGTTAGTTCTGGGGAAGGGACACCTGCCAGGAGGTGGGGGCTGTCCCCCTAGCAAGTGTAGCAGGTGCTGCCCGTTGGTAGAACGGCGTGCCAAAGGTAGCAGGCAGGACCTGGGCGTGACATGGTAAATCCTTGTGGCTCCTTGTGCTCCAGGCAGATGGGCTTTTAATGATTCTTCCCCATTATTAATATTTCCTACTTGGGGAAAATCAGGCATAGATTATGCAGCTTGCCCAAGGTCACACAGCTGCTCAGTGGCAGATCTGGGATGGGGGCAGCTGGGAAGAAAAAGGGGTTTTGGGGGATCCCAAAACGACAGACTTGTTTTTCAGAAGCCAAGTGAGCTGACTCAGGCCCTCAGAAGGGCACATTTTCACGACCTTCCTCCCCATGTGTTTCGGCGTGAGCGACATTCCGGGTCCTGCCCACCCTCCTGCCAGCAGCCAAGGCTGCCTCTCTTCCCCTGGGCCGCAGAAGTTCAGAGAAACTAGGGTCATGCAGAGGGCCTTTTCTGTCCCTGATGGCCTGCTTTGTTCTTCTAACAGCTTTATTGAGGCAGAATTTATATATATAATAATCACCGATTTTAAGTGTGTAATTCAATAGCGCTTAGTAAATTTGCAGATTTGTACAACCATCACCACAATCTAATTTTAGAGCATTTCCACCCCTGAAAAGAAGCCTCGTGCCCTCCTAATCTGCCTTTTGTATCTTCACTGCAGGGGGGCCCTCTCCCCACTCTGCAAATAATGCCGGACCCTCACTGAGCACTTGATCCCTCACCAGGTCTAAGGCCTTTCCAAGGACACATCCACGAAACTGCCATGGCAGCCCAGTGGGGTCAGGTCTTGCTATGATGGTCCACTCACCGCCGTGGAAGCAGACGCAGAGCACGGCTAAGTTCCCTGCTGTCATGGGGTGAATGGTGGGCCCCCCAAAAGGTGTGTCCCCGTCCTAACCCCCCAAATCTGTGACTGTGACCTTATGGGGGGAAAAGGGTCTTTGCAGATGTCACTAAGGTAAGGATCCTGAGATGAGATCATCCTGGATTCTTCAGTGGGGCCCGGAATCCAGTGGCACATGCGGGAATAAAGGAAGGCCAACCCAATGAGAAAAGCAGAGGCTGTTTGTTCAGAACTTGCTCGAAAGAGGTGTCAGGCAAAGCTGCTTTCTCTGGCAGCCCTCACAGGTGCGCCCCGATGGAGCCATGGCCGGGAAAGCTAGAGCGGGCTCGCCTGGGGTGGGGCGTCCTGTGTGATTATTAGGGGGCACATGGGGTTTTCTCTGGTTGGTTCTAAATCGGAGGTGGACACACATTAGGGCAGCTGTGAATTCCCGATCGTGTCCTGGCCACTCAGAACTGACTGCCATAGAAGTCATCATTTAGCTTCCTGGATGGTCACCAGGGGTGGCCTGCTGGGCTCCTGCAAGTCTGACTCACCGCAGCCTGGCTTCCTGGGCCGGTCGCCGGAGATAAAGCGTGGGTCTCCTGGGCAGGTTGCTGCAGGCTGTGGTTCAGAGTTTCTGTATGTGGTCTGGCCACTGTCCCTTTATATATTTGGTCTGTCCCGCGTGTCCTCAGGAGAGACCCATAGAGGACGGACAAGGGGACGGAGGTCAGGTGGGGAGGGAAGCAGAGAGGGAGGCTTGCAGCCCCAGGCCGAGGACGCCGGAAACCACCAGAAGTTGGAAGAGGCAGGAAGGATCCTCCCCAGCGGCCTTCAGATGGAGCACGGCCCTGCAGACACTTTGATTTTTGACTTCTGGCCTCCAGCAACGTTGAAGAATACGTTTCTGTTGTTTTCAGGTACCAAGTTGGTGGTGATTTGTTAAGGCAGCCGTGGGAAATGAATGCTCTTGCCCCCAGAGTTACACGGATCAGGATTTTTGCCAAAGTCCAGAGTGGGGGCTCTTGACCATGCTGCCAAAGTGGAGGTGGGCGAAGGTGGGGCTGGAACAGCAGGAGGGACTCAGAGAGAGACTGGCGACAAGGTTCTGTGCTGGTTTTATCCGTCTGTTTGCTAGTTCTCTCAATGTTTGCTCAGGTCCCAAGATGGCTTTGATGGCTCATGGGTCAAAGGTCTGAGTGTTGCACCAGACCAGGCTTGTCCTTTAGGCCCAGCCTGGGCCCCGTCAGAGCCCCTCAGCCCCGAGGGCATTGCCATCAGTCTAGACACCTGCCAAAGCCCCTTCCAGGCTGCCTGCCCTGAAACTCCAGGACAACAGGCTTTCCTCAGAACTAATACCTAAAACAGATGAAATCCAGCTAGCACACCAGTGACACTGTGGACCGCCTTGTTTAATTGTTCCCCATCTCCGTTCCAGGATGGCCTCACAGTGGCTTATGGAGTGACACCCAAACATCAAGTTAACTTAGAAGGAGGCTGGGACTTGGGGAGTCAGGGCAGAGGGAAGGGAGCCGGCACCCAGAGGCCAACGTGAAGACCAGTGTAGACCCCCGCGGCAGCCACGGGGCGGGGGCTAAGCTTCCTGGCAGCCAAAGGGAAGAGGGGTCACAGGCGGTGTGAGGTACCAGCAGAGCGAGGGCTAGGCTGTGTCTTGGAGCAGGTCGCTGGCCACACAATGGCATAGAGTCACAGTCCTGTTTGGGGCAAAGGCCCTCAGGCCGACCCCTATCTCTGCTGGGCTGGCGGGATCTGACCCCGGGGCTGGGGGAATGGTCTGGTTTTGTTTGTTACTGTCTTTTCCTTTGGGGAGCTCTCCGTGCCCATCAGGGTGGCCCAGCTCGCCTGCAGGGGTAAGGATGTGGCCCAAGAGAGCCATCAGAGTCCGACTGGGACTTGCTCCGCACTGAAGGAGACGGGGGAACGCTGATGCCCTGGACGATCACGAGCTATGGAGACAACGTAAGTGGGAGGGGGCTGCCCCATCTTCCAGGACACCCAGAGGTGGCCATGTGCTTCAGGAAGGAACTAGGCCAGGGTCCCAGGGTGGGCAGGGTTGAGCAGAAAGGAAAGGCGGTTAGGCAAAGGGAGCGCCCCATTGACACCCCCCTGCTCCTGGATCCAGCCATGTCTGACATCCTGACATCTTCTCCTAGACCTCCTGGTGATGTGGGTCAACAGAGTCCTCACAAGGAGCTTTACACAAATTGCTGTTTGAGAAACAACCAGGCTCACAGCGGCGTCTACCATGGGAAGGACGAAGGTGGGGGAAGAGCGTTCTTTGGTGACTGCTAATTCCCGTTTCTCTCATCTGTGGCTTTGATGGCCTTTGGGCTGTGCTCCCTGAACTTGGGATCCAGTGTCCCTCACTGACCTCACCCTGTGGGCAACAGGGCCGGCACTCGTGGTCCAATTTAGGCCATCGGTACTGCTGATCGCTGGTGGTGGGCCAGGCCCTGTGCAGGTGGGTTTTGGGGAGGTGGCCGTAGTAAGGCTCAGGGCGGACAGGTACCGATCCACGGAGATCACAGTGTACTGGGTGACGGTCAACAGAAGCCCCCACGAGAACACAGCATGCCCCCTGCCCCCATGAGAGGCCACTGGCTTTCACTAGTACAAGAATAAGATTATGTTTTTTTTTTTCCCTTAGAAAATATTTTGTTTCTTTAGCAGGACACAGAGGAAGAGATAATCAAGATGTTTTTTAAAGCCTTTAATGTTTTGTTTTTAACTCTCCATGCTCCTTCCCCCGCCCTCCTGCCCCGAATAAGGCTTCTCAATCTTGGTTCTGTTGACCTTTGAGACTGGATCATTCTTGATCATGGGGACCGTGCTGGGCATCGCAGTGGCCTTTATCCCCTGGATGACAGTAGCATATAGTGTAATTCCCCACTTCCCTTTGTGACAACCAAAAATGTCTCCAGACACTGCTGAATGTCCCCCCCGAAGGGACAAAATCGCTTGGGTTGAGCACCGCTATCCCAGGGACTTCTGCATCCACAGTTCTGACATAGGAAGATACAACACAGCCCGAAAGAGGGAGGAAAGAGGTGAATTTTTTGGGGGGTGATTTTTTTTTATCATAGTCAAATATACATAACATAAAAAAAAGCTTTATAAAAGCTTAAAAAGAGCTCTATTCAGTGGCATGAAGTGCATTCACGGTGTGGGTGGCCATCCCCAGCATCCATTTCCAGAACTCTGTCATCGTCCCAAACAGAAGTTCCAGACCCATACAAAAGTGCCCATCCTCCGACACCCCCGATCCCCGTTCTGCTTCTGTCTCTGTGGACCTGACCACCCCACGGGCCCCATCCAAGTGGAATCAGGCAGGCTTTGTCCTGGGACTGGCTTACTTCCCTCGGTGTAACGTCCTCGAGGTCCGCCCCGTCAGAGCAGGTGGCAAGAGCTCCTTCCTTTGTAAGACTGAAGGATATTCCGTGGTGCGAACAGACCCCGTGCCGTCCCATTCATCCACAGATGGCCGTTCGGGCTGCCTCTGCCTCCGGGCTACTGTGAATAAAGCCGCGATAACATGGGTGTGCCGTGTCTATTTTAAGTCCCTCCTTCCAACTCCTTGGGATGTACCCCCAGAAGCGGAATCGCTGGGATATACGGCATTCCTATGTTTAACTCTCAGAGGAGCTGCCGTACTGTTTAGAAGTAAATTCTTGACTTTTGAATTTCACAAGAGGCTTTTGAGGTTCGGATGCAGAGATGGAAAGAGAGTGGGGGGCAGGTGGGCAGCGCACGGATACGGAGAGTCTCTAAGTTATCACCAAGTCCCCAACCTCGGGGATCGGGTGTGGCCGGGGGACACAGAACTGAGGGTTGGCTTTTGCCACCAACAGGATGGATCCTTAGTAGAGTCAAATTGTAGGCAAACAAAGTCCTCCTTCTTGCCTGGCTGAGTGTGGGGCTTGAGATTTGTACTGTTACCCTGGGCCCCAAAGTTCTCGGCTGTGGAGCGTGACCATGGTATTTTTAGCCTGGAAATATTTGCAGGATGGGAGTTGCCCAACACCTACATGGACCATAAAATAATTTCCATCAGGCAGCCGCGGAGCACCTCACTTGGGGCCCTGTGAGTGCCTGCAAGTCCTCCAAGATCAACACGGCCCCCAAGGCCCGCCAAGGCCCTGAACAAGGAGGGCTGCTGTCTGGGGCCAGACGGGCGGCCGTCAGAAGCCGCGCACCGTCACTCTGGAACAAGGCCCGCAGTCAGGCCCGTCCATCTGTAGGCCCCCTTCTTGGTGGTGGTCAATGGCGGGACCAGGTGTGTGGGAGGGATTGATAAAGGCCGTCTGTCTGTCTGATTGGGCCCATGTGGACCGAGCGGGACTTCAGTGGCCCCCACGTAAGGTATCTGGTCTCTGACAATCACGGGTCACCCCCAAAGGTGGAGTCCGATCGTCTACACAGCTTTCTCAGAACCCTCGGGGGAGGAAGGCTGTGAGCTGCCCACCCCCCACCCCCCCCGCTGCCCCGCCCCGCAGAGGACGAATCTGGGCTCAGAGGGAGCTCGGCCCCATCAGCGGCTCCCATTCCCAGCCCATCCCTGGCCCTTACCAGCTCCGTGCCTGGGCTTGGCATCCCGTTGGCTCATTTCGGGCTTCATTTCTATTGGTGTCGCTGCGGCACAAAGAGGCCAGGGTGCAGGGGCAGGCTGTGAGGTTGGGGAGGGGTGGGCAGCAGCTCCTGAAGACCCCGGGTGATATGACTTCTCAGGCAGGTGCTCCGTGAGGCTCGGCTGTCTCCCTGCCCGCCGCCACCCAACCCCACGGCGACTGTGAGGGGGAGGAGGCTGATGACGGACTAAGTGCCCCATAGCTGTGGGTTTCCGTCCCGGCTCCCCCATGGACTGGCCTGTGTGCCCTAGAGCCCTTACCCCCTCTCAGCCTTTCTGTCCCTGGACACGTGGGACCTTCTATCAGGCAATGGGGTCAGCGATGCGGGTAAAGCCCCTGCAGGACGCCTGGCACAAGGTACGAGTGCGCAGTAAGTGTCCCCTGGAGGTGGCACTGGGGCCCACCATCACCAAGGCCACAGGGGTGGGGGCTGGTGTTGGGTTGACAAGGAGGGAGGCATCTGCTTGGGTCTTCCAGAGAAAAAAAACCCTGGCGGTTTTCCAGAGCCAGACTCCCCCAGGGAGAGGCGCCGAGGGTCGAGGTGGACACCGAATTCCCCTGGAGAGCCGATGCTGACACCGTGGCTCCTGTCTGTCCCACGGGGCGCCCCCTTTGGCGACCCTCTCCGATGCCACCCCCCCAGTTCCAAGGGACAAAGGGAGCACGGGTGCTGAGCCGACGTCTTACCTGGAGCCCAGGTATGTGAGAGCTAGAGGGTGGGTGGAGGCAGCCTCAGTCCTGATCCAGCCGAGCGGATTCAACCCACGCAGGCACCGGCCCCGACCCCAGGGCCAAAGACCCAGAAGTGGACGCGAGATGCCGAGGGCCGCCGTGATGATGTGGTTGGTCTGGAAGGATTTCGGGGGTCTGGGCCCGTGCCCACGGCAGGGCTTTCCTCACCACAGTGCAAACCCACATGGTGGGTCGAGTCTGTTTAAACGGGCCTGGCGGGGACCCCAGCTTTCTGTCAGCTGCTGGCACTCAGGTGCCCACACCGTCTCTGACACCTCCCCTGGGAGGCGGGGAGGAGGCTTGGAAATATTGCTTGCCGGGGTGGGGCTCCCCTCGCCTTCCAGAATTCCCCGGGGTCCTGGGAGAACAGACAACGGAGGAAGGGATGTGAATCTCTTTCCTCTTACACAACATGGAGACCAAGGGAGCCATGGATGTGGTGCGTGGTGGATGCACAGCCGAATCCGGTCCCTTCCTCCTTCCTAGGAAGTAGGAACAAACCCCTGTCCTGCTTACTGGTGGGATGGCTGTGGGTATCTGAAGAGCTACGAGGTGTTGTTGGCAGGAAAGAGTGAACCAAAGCATGGAAGGTGGTGAATCACTGAGAAAGTGCATTTGAGAGGGACCTGGGGAATAGGTGAAGGAGAGAGCTGGGGATCTGGCAAAGGACACTCAGCAGAGGGAGGAGCCCATGCAAAGGCCCGGGGGTAGGAACCTTCCTGCTGCCAGTGTGGCTGGAGGGGAAAGAGGAAGGAGAGAAGGGCTGTCAGGCTATAGGGAAGAGCCAGACCACACAGGGCCCTGCTTCGTTGCCCAGCAGGGGAGAAGCAGGGGGGCCGGCAAGAGGTCATCGCTTTGATGCAGATGTGAGGCTGGGGGCTCACGCCGGTGGTAGCATGGACACAAGAAGACAGCACTGGATTCTAAACACATTTTGAAAAGCAAACCCCCGTGATTTGCTGATAGCTTGGATGTGGTGTGAGAGGAGGAGAGTGGTCAGCATGCCTCCGAGGTTTCTGGCCCGAGCAGTGGGAGCACAGAGGTGAGTGCCCGCCTTGTGGGCCCGTGAAGGTGATGAGGGGGCGGTGGAGACATGCGGTGGCCCGGCTGCTGAGCTGATCTCCAGCTTCCCAGGCGATGGTGGCTCCCATGGCTAGAGTTTGCACTACCCTTCCCAAACCGAGAGGAACTGAGGCTGGGGGGTGGGGGGCAAAGACCTCAGAGTCCAAAGCGAGGGAGGACAGGATCCACCTGTGGGCAGCCCCCCGGCAGCCAGCAAGCCGGGCGCCCTGACGGCCTCACCTTCCAGAACCAGTGAAGCCTTGGGACATATCATCGCCTATGAAACACTGGCCGATGAAGCTCAAAACATCTCCTCTCCATAAACGTGGCTGTGTTCACACACACACTCACGTGGGGTCAGGCACATATTAATACCTACGAGGTCATTGGTGATTTGTGTTTTTCTCTTTATACTTGTCTCTCTAAATTTTCTAAAATAAATACGCATGACTTGTAGCACCCCCCCGCCCAAAGCAGCCCTCCTTGGTTTCCCCTTAAAAGATTTCTATCATCTTAGACATAGAGATTCTATTTTTGAAAAACGATTTGAGGGGTGCCTGGTTGGCTCAATGGGTGAAGCGTCTGCCTTCGGCTCAGGTCATGATCCTGGAGTCCCTGGATCGAGTCCCCGCATCGGGCTCCCTGCTTGGCAGGGAGTCTGCTTCTCGCTCTGCCTCTCCCCCTGCTCATGCTCTCTCTCTCTCTCAAATAAATAAATAAAATCTTAAAAAGGAAAAAAGAAAAAACGATGGAAAGGAATCCATCTGAAACAGGAGGACGCTCTTCAACAAGATGATGCCAGGACAGTGCCCTTCTGGGCAGTGTGGCTCTCCCCCGGGGACGACCCGAGCGAGAAGCATCCCTGACCAGCTGCGACCATGCTGCCCGCGCCACCTCTGCTATTCGGTAGCCGTGGATACTGTGTCTCTGTTACATTTATGTAAACAGAGGGAAATATTTCTGCATGAGAACTGATGAGAAACAAGATCACAGATGAAGTCACATCCCTGGCAAGCAAAGCAAAACTCAAGGAAAATGAACAGAAAAAAGACTGGAAGGAAATGCCCTGTGGATGTTGTCTGTGTAGAGAAATTATGGATGACTGGGTTTTCTTCTCAACTTTCAGACTTTTCCCAAATTCTCTTTAAACAGCATGCATTGCCTTGAGAAAGAAAAACAACTCCAGTCGCTCCTATTTCTACACATCCCGCCCAGTCCTCAAAGCCCATCCAACACGAGCGTCCTTGTAGATGCCCTGCCTCGTCACCACCATGTTGGTGTCCAACGGGGAGTCAGGACACGTCTGGATTCATCCTTCCTGTCCTCCGGGACCCTCAGTCCAGAGTGGCAACAGGAAGAACCAGAGGTGACGCCTGCCATCCACGCTGCCCCCGGGAACACCGAGTGCACACCGGGCAGGCTCTGGGATGCGGCTCGGGTGCCAGAGCCAGGAATGCCCCTGGCAGGGCCGAGGCTGGGCCCCCTTCTCTGTCCTCACCTGGTCACCTGGTCTAGAGCCTCCCAGAGGTGAGAGCGGGCGTCAGTTACTGGCCAAGGCCTCTGGGTGGCTCCACCTGCCCTAGGCTCGGCGACTGTCCCTGTCCTGCCTCTTACCCCTCCCAGCTGGCTCCTTCCCAGAATGGAATGTCTGTCCTCCCTGCCAGCCACAGCTGAGAACCTGAGAGCCTCGGGGCTGGGGAGGCCAGCAAAAGTTTCTGTCCTCGTTCTGGTCTGGGTGGCCCCAGCGGGGCAGGGGGGAGAAGATGACCTTTGTGAACCCCAAATCCCGGCATGTTGGGAACAGAACTATGTGAGAAATATGCTCACTTTGGTGCAGAGAAGGTCAAAGATCTGAGATATGCGTCACCTGGGGGGCTGGATGAAGGTGGGGAGACCCTGAACACTTTGGGGGTGGGCAGGCGGATCCCAGGCCGGAGTGGGAGGACCAGGCAGTGGGCTCTTCTCTCCCTCCTTCCCCCTCCCTCCTCCCTCCCTGTCCCACAGGATCGGATGGCCTCTGACTTCTCTTCTCCCGCTCTCTGCCCTACCGCACATCCGGGTGCATCTGAGACCAGCCTGGGCACCCCTCCTGTGCGCCCCTCCAGCCAGGGTGGCCGGACCTTAGGCCACCATGACACCAGGAGAGCCGTTTGGCTGGGCTTTGCAGCGGCATGATGGGAAGTTTTATTGACCAGGCCCTGCAGTCTGGATTTTGTCTAATGCAGCTGTCTGTGCTCGCTCCCAAGAGGGGTGAGAACATCCAGCCACCTGGCTGAGCTTGCTGGGAATGGACGTCAGAAGCAGTAACTGGAAGGCAGTGGGCCGCCATGGGGGCCTGGCAGGGGGAGAACAGCTTCACGGGGCCCTGGGGTGCCTTCCCGCTGCACACAATTGCAGACCCTGTGACCGGAGAGACCAAGACCTCTGTTGTCACCCATCCACCTCTGGAGCCGCGGGGTCACCACTGGCCAGGCCTACCAAGCCCTGGGCCGTACCCCTCAATCCCACCCAGGAGGTCTGCAAGGCCCATAGGAGCTGCCCCTTGCCGGGAGGAGACGGCAATGGGCAATTGGGAGGAAAAAAATTCAATGTATTGTCATCTTAACGCTCACGCAATGAGGTGTGAGATTCTGTGTTTCCAAAATTTGTTATCAGCCACGCTCCCTGTCCTCCCGCGCGGGCTGCATTGAGAAAATTCGGGAGAAGCGGTGTTCTTCCCGTGACATGAGTTATGACATGCTTGTGGCTCCATGGCTGGGAGAGCTCGATCGAGGGGGATTTATCACTCCGGAGAGAGACTTCAACAGGCTTCATTAGGCTGAAAACGATAATGAATATCTTCCCCTCACCTGTTTTCATTAATAACGGCTCCCCTCTTATCTTCTCGCCACACGTACTTTTCTTTCATGAAACACACGCACCCGGCCCGGAGGAACACGGGGTGACGGGGGTGGAGCAGGGGGTGACCTGGCCCCTCCTGCTGCCCATCTGCGCCGGCAGGGGGCACCGCGGGCCCGCCCAGAGCAGTGCTGGTGGTGGTGGTGGTGGGGCAGTTGTCCTGCCCTTCAGGGGACGCGGGGGCTGGGGCAGTGGCCAGCTAGACGTGGAGGGAGGAGAGTCAGGCCTTCTGGAAACTTCCAGGCCTTTACCTCCTCCTGGATTCCTCCAGCCATGCTTGAACCTTAGCCAAGCGCAGACCTTCCCCGGGCGGCCATATTTTTTCCCCTTTCTTAGAGGGAAAGCAGGGCTGTGGGCGTGAGCACCTGCAGGGGAGCAAGACGAGGGGCGTGAGAGGGGGCCCAGGGCCAGAAATCACCTCCACTTCTCCTCTGGGCTGCTGCCTGCAGGCCCTCCTCTGGGTCCCAGGCCCGGTCCCCCTCTGCTCTCCTCGCCTCTCCCTCAGGGCCCAGCAGTGGCCTGTTGGCTGTGCCCGCTGTCCCCACTCCTACAGTGGTCGCTGGAACTTTCTAAGGCTCTGACCTTGTCCTTCCCCTCCTCAGGGCCTGTCTGAGGCTACCCCCTGACACTGCCCAGCGGCCTGGCATTCGGGACCCTGACTGGGCAGCCCCTCCGACCTTCAGCATCAGGGACAGCTGCTCCCCTCACTCCACCAGGTCTCTGACAAGGCTCCCAAAATAGCCAGGCACGTTGGCGCCCTGGCCTTCCCTGGCTCGAGCTTGTCGCGCTGCTGGGAAGGCCTCCCCCTCCCCTGCATTTGGCAAACTCATTTGTACCCTTCAAGGCCCATCCCCAAGGTCACCTCCAATGGGAAGCCTTCCAAAGAAAGGCTCTCAGGCCCTGTGTGGGCCACCTTGGCCCTCTGGCAGCTCGGCCAGTGGGAGAGGGCTTCCCGTCCAACTCAGGGCCAGGCCATGCTGGGGGCTTTGGGTCAGAGGTGTCCTCCTGGTCCTCCTCCTCTGGGCACTCTAGGCAAAGTGGACTTCGGGCTTGGTCCCGATGTCATTTCCACCTTGCAGGGCAGGACTCTGAGGCTCAGAGGGTGTCAGCAGCTTGCCCGGGCCCCACAGTCTGTCGGTCTGTCTATCTGTGCTCTTCTGTACGATAGCCCTCCCTTGACGGAATCCCAACTTTCTCCAGCAACAGGGAGCTCACTTCCCTGGGCCTCGCCGAGGGCAGACTCGCCTGGCTGGAATCTGGACAAGGGGTCCCAGTTTGGCCACCATAGGCCCCTGGGAGAAGGTCCAGACTTGGCCCCCAGTTCTGCTTTGCGGGTGAACATGCTGGGCCGCCCGTCCTTGGAGGCCCATGGATAAAGGGACAGCCTGGCCTTTGTGTTTCATCTGGCTCAGACCGACCCTTGCAGGATGGGCTTGCATTTTGACAAGTGACAGGCTTGAGGAGGGGTCCTCAGGTGGAGGGAACAGCACGATCTGAGGCCCGACGGTGGGACCTCACGGGTGTGTGGGAAGCAGAGAGTGGCCAGTGGTCAGCATGGTGATGGCATCAGGACAGGAAGGCTGGCCGGCCCAGGGAGGGACCTGGGAGGGGAGTGGGGGCCCTCACTGCCAGCTGGGTTGCCTTGGGCCAATGGGGAGGGCTGGAGGTGCCACAAAGGGGCCAGAACCCGGATTCAGGAGGGGAATGGGCGCCAGGGTCCCAATGGTCTTTGGGTTTGGTCATAACCACCTCCAGGCACGGGGCAGGTGGGGGGCAGGGGGGCTCAGGTCTCGGCTGCTGGGACAGTGGTGAGCCAGCCCTGCTCTGGCTCAGAAGGTGCGTATCTGCACAGGCCTACTCCCCCCAGCCACAGGCTCCTGTGGCTTGTCCCCGGCTGGTGGCCCCCTGGGCTGCCTTGCTGGGCCCACTCCTCACTTGCTCTGCCGTCATGGTCCTCCCCCTTGCTAATGAGTTGGTAAGGGCGCAGCCCGAGCCCTGTGCCCCCCTGTGCCGGGCTTGATGACACGGTACGCTTTCCAGCGCTCAGCTCCGCAGCGTCCCCGGCGCCACTCCGAGAAGGAAACCGGCAGCCTCCCTTCTCTCGAGGAAGAGTCACCGCAGATGTTTTTACAAAGTCGGGGCCAGGGAACATAGGAATAAATGCCACGATTCATGTTTGCAAACCCCTCCCTGCCAGCTTCTGTCTTGACAAGCAAGGGGGGCTGGGAGGAGGCCGGCACATGTGGAACCTGGGAACGTGGCCAAGCGCTTTGTTCAAGACAGTGTTCCCGATCGTGGGCAGAACGAAGCGGCGTGCAGAACCGGGGAAGCTCCGTGACAATCAGGGGCTCCGGGGTGCCCGCAGGCCGGCCCACTGGCCAGTCATCGCCCGGCCTCCCCCAAGCAGGTGGCCTGGCTCTGAGGAGGGGGGGGGCCTCTAGCGGGGACGTTCCCCCACCCTTGGGAGAGGCTCAATTACCCCAAAGGTCAGGGGGCACATTCCTCATTATTGTAATAACAGCAATTAGTAGGAGTGGTGATAACCGAGTCCTGGCTTCCAGACTCTGCCTCCCAACTCAGCCCCACAGCTTCACCGGAGCCCGAGAGGGGCCGCTCAGAGCAGGGGTCCTTAGCCCCAACTTACAGATGTGGACACTGAGGTCCAGTGGGGTTCAAGACACCCATTCAAAAGGTACCAGCTGGGCAGTGGAGGGTAGGACTGGGTGCCAGTTTCCCTTCTGCTAACTATGGAAGTAACGCTTGGTGTGGGCATCAGTCCAGTGGGGGGTGGGGTAGGTATTTTCAGGGTTAGGGGCATCCCTGAGGTCACTTATGGAGGGTGATCACCTCCTCTGTTTTCCTGCAAAACCAGGGCTTCCCGAGGCGAATGGACTGCCTCACCTCTTCTGTGAGTGGAGAGCCGGGGCTCCCTGACATCTATTGAGCACCTACTTTTTGTCTCTGTGGGACAGACTACAGTTTACAGGGGCCCCTTCCCACAGAGGGGAGGAAGACTTTTGTTTTCAGGGAGCACCCCCAGCAACCAGGGAACCTCCTGTCCCTGAGCGTCCAGCTCCCTGGCAGGACGAGGAGTAGGAAAGGGCCAGGGGCTCTGAGACCAGGACGCCCAGAGGAGACTGTTTGGGGCCTGGGGGTTTGGGCTGAGGCTGGAAGCCATTAGAGGGGGAGGAGGGAGAGCAGGAGAAGGAAGGACTCCTTCCTGTGTTCTGTGGGGAGCAGAGCAGCATGGACAGGTCCACCGGGGTGTGCATGGCGGCCACTAGACGGGCCGCGTTCCGAGAGGAAAGAGTGGACTGCGGGGTGGAGAGAGAGCTTGCTGGCTCCCCCCAGGGCTTCTGATAAACGGCTACAGTGCTCCCTCCAGCAAAGGAGTAGGAGAGAGAAGAGTGAAGCAAGGGGTCTCATGGGACCAAGAGAGAGAAGACAGAGCGAGGGACGTGAGGAGGTCAGGAGCCGAGCATCTGGCCGGCAGCGGAGTGCCCAGAAAAGAGAGCTATGAAGAACACATCTGTGAGGGGGCTTCCTAGAGGAGGTAGCAGGGTCTGAGATGGAGTGAGGCTACCGGGAGGTGTTTGTGGAATGGGCCTCCTTCAGGTATCGTGGACTTTCTGACCAGTCCCAGGGCCCAGATGCAGTGCTGTCCTGCATTTACAGAGGTGCAGAGGTGGCCCAGGAGGGAAGGGCCCCCCTTGGGATGAGGCCAGCCACAGAGGCTTCTCTCCACAGCCCTAGAGCCGTGTTTTAATTAGTCAAGTTCTCAAATCGTTGTTTACTGCTCCCCACACATGGAGGATTGATTAAAAGCTGGGCCAAGTTAAAAATACCAGGGGCAGGGATGTGCAGGGAGCCACGAAGACAGGCTCCCCGACAGTGGGGAAGCAGGAGCAGCTCATCATCAGGGAATCCCTGCCCACGTCTTGTCCGTCGCCCAGCTGGAGGGACATAGGACAGCCCCCTGCAGCTACGCCAGCCCCACTCCACCTGTGCTGAGCGCCAAGTGCAAGACCGGACCTCACGACCCTGGGCGCCACCAAGGTGCGGGCAGGGACGAGGTGCAGCACCCCCCCCGCCTCCAGGAGCTTCCAGTCCATGGGCAGTTGGCGTGGTGTTGGACATAGGCAATCAAGCAGCCGCCAGCCTTGGCAGGAACCCTCAGGGTGAGTAGAGGGGCAAGGAGCCCCGCAGGTGTTCATGGACAGCCTCCCTGGAGGAGGTGACCCTGAGCATGGGACGGGCGTGCGGGGGTGGGCAGCCCAGCCTGAGCCAGGGCACAGAGGTCAGAAAGCATGGGAGTTCAGGTGGGTCCTGTTCATGGAGAGAAGCTGGAGACCGGGATGAAGCACTGGCCTTCACGAGGCAGGCATGGGGGCAGTGACAATAGCTGGGAGGCACCCCGTGAAACCCTGAGTGCCCTCCCCAGGAACAGGCTCTGTCTTGCCCGGGGCCTCCCAGAGGGTTCCAGAGTCAACAGGTCCTTGGACAGGGGTCACAGAGCCCAAACCAGCTCCACCGCCTTTCTCAGAGGGAGTGAAGAGGAGCAAGGATGCCATGACTCTTTCTGGGGACCCTAGATGGCCGACTCCTGGCTGAAACCAAACTGTCATCCTTGTCTCGAGACAAGCATTAAGGCCTCCAAATATTGGCACCATGCCACACACAGTCCTGGTCACCGGGCCTCAGTTTACACACATGATGAGAGACAGAGCTTTCCTATCAAACATATGGTGCCATCTATCCATCCATCCACCTATCCATTCATCCATCCATGCATCCACCCATCTATCCACTAACCCATCCAACCATCAATCTATCCATCCATCATGTATTCACTCAACAAACATTCTCTGGGCCCTTACTATGTGTCCAGGACACAGAGGAGAATCAGACGTGTGCTCTGGCCTCCAGAGCCTTCACCCTCTACCTCCCGCTACATGAAGCAGCTCATTGGTGTCTAAAGCAGAGCGTGACAAATGCTGGGTCCTGAGGAGTAAATAAAATCAATATAAAAGCACTTTGAAAGTTAAAAGCACAATTAGCGCACGTGCTCTGCCTATAGGGACAGTTGTCAAGTGCTTTCTGGGGCCTGGGCCGCAAGGGGGCTTTCTCTGCCCGGGGTCAGGTGTATGCGCACCTGAAGGGAATCACAGAGCGCCTCCTATACCCCAGACGGCTGCCGATTGCCGCAATTCAATTACGGCCCGTCTCTCATTGGTGGAGGTGTCGGTTCGAATCCTCATCTCCCCACCGTACCAGGAACCCACAAAGGAGAGAGACCGTGTTCTCCTTATTCAATTAATCAATTATGCCCTCGCTCGGCATCTGCAGCCGAGAGGCTTGTAAACACCCTCCAGTCTCTCCCGTCTTTGACTGCACACACACACACACACACACACACCCCGTTTTGCAAAATGTGGACCTTTCCTCTCTCTCCCTTCCCGTTCACAGCCATGGTGTATTGCTACCGATGCTCACCTCCTGTGCGCCCACAGCCTCTGCAGCCTTCCCCAGCTGCCCCAGGGGCATCCACTTGACCCCCCCCCCATCCCAGTGGCTTACTTCTCAACCTCGGTCTTCACAGGTGTCCCCGCAGCCCTGGGGACCAATGGCCAGTTCCTTTCTCATGTCTTTTTCTCCCTTGCTGTCTGAGATGCCTGTTTTTGTAAAGATGGGGGGTTTGATGGTGTTTCTGGGTGTCAAGGAAGGGGCCGTGCGGTGAAGGGTGCTGGGAGGGTTGATGGGTAAGCAGGTGAGAGGAAGCTCCTGGGCTCTGGGCCCCACCTGTCTTCTGGTAGCTTCTGTGTCCTTTGTGAGCATCTCTCCTTGCTCATCCCTTAAATGCCGCTGCTCCGCGTGGTGGGGTTTCCCTCCACCAAATCTCTTGATCCCCTTCTCTGTGGGTCTTCCCCCCGCTCTCCCCCACCCCAGCTCCCTCCGGAGTTCCAGCCATGTCTTTGCGTCTCAAACTGAGCCCACGCTGCCTGCTCCTGTCCCCTCACCTGTCTCCCACCTGGTGTGTAGCTCCTGCACCCATCCCGGCCCCTGGAGCCACAGGCCCTGACCCGGGCAGCGGGATGGGTGCAGGGCCCCGGAAAGTCAAGTGCAGAAACTGAGGCCTGGGAGGGGATCACCCAGGGTCCTATCCAAATCCTGACACCCATTACCCAGCCCGCAGCAGGGATTCTGCCAACGTGGAGCTCATGCAGACGTCCCCACCCCCTGGCCAAGTGTGGGGCTCAGCTCACGTGGTGGCTGGGGGGGCTCCCTGCAATCAGGGCGCGGGAGGGTCCTTCAGCTGGCACTGCTCCCAGGTCAGTGAGGACCAGGGGCACGAGAGCCCCAGCCAGGAGACCCGGCTTCGGAGATGGAGATGATTGGGTTCAGTGATGCTCTGGGCTGTGTGGGCTCTTTCTCTGTTGTCCTTCTGGCCCTGCTCTGTGTCCCCAGATGCCCACCTGGGCAGCTATAGCAGCTGGTCCTGCGCCCTCTGCCCCCAGCATACTGAGAGGATAGGAGGGGTCGCCGTGGACCGGAGCGACCTCAGCCACCGCCTCCTCCACCAGCAATCCTGGCTTCCAGTTCAGGCGATGGAGCCTCCTCGCCCCTTAGGCCCGCCACCCCTCCAGCTTCCTCACACCCTGCCCACATCTCCATAAATAGCCCTGTATTAAACCCTCCCCAAATTAACCACCTTGCGTGCACCATCTGTTTCCTGCTGGGACCCTGCCTGAATCCCGCGGGCCTCCAGTTGGGTTTGTGGTCCCCTTGTTAGCGCGAGCTGTCAAGCAGGGAAGAGACTGGGCCCAGATCCCCAGCTACGGACAGACCGGAGGTGCTGGGTCGGGGGGCAGCAAGGCCTCGGGCAGGTGGGTCTGAGGGCCGTGTTTAAGGAACCCGAGCAGCCTTTTCAGCTCGCACGGTGCCTGCCTCCTGCGGCCTCAGCAGCATCTCAGTCTCAGAGATGCGGCAGGACCAGACCCGGAGCCCCTATTAAGGGCCAGGGCTGGGCAGAGTCACAGCCCCAGAGGGAATGAACAGTGGTCCAGGGAGGCTGAAGCAGTTCCCCAGCCTCCCCCCTTCCCCTGGCACCCCCTGCCCCCGCCTGCTGCGCCCCCCACCCCAAGTTGCCGCGGTGCAGAGGAAGTACAGAGAAAACCCACCCCAGATAGTTCCCCACCGTCCCTAGTTAGTGGGAAAGAGCAGGCCGGGTGAGAATGTGCCCGCGGGGGCCCCTGCACAGCGTGCACGCATCGCTGGGGGCCCGTTGCCGGCCGCAGACTGCCGAGGCTGTTGCCCACCGCTCATGGAGGAAAAGGCAGAATGAAGTAAAATACAATCAGAAATAATTGGCCCATCTGAGAGAGGCAGGGGAAAGGTGTTGAAAAGAAACTCATCTACAGGCTGGAGGAAATCTTTGCCGGGAAGAGGGGCTCCCCAGGCTTTAAAAGACCATTTCTGATCGCCAAGGTGCCCCCACTCCTGCCAAATGCTTCCTCATCGATTCCTTGATAAGATGGTGCAATTCAGTTCCACAGATGCTTAATGAGAACCTGCCGTGTGCCTAATTCCGAGCGAGCAGCCCTGGGAGAGCTGAAGGGGTTTGGAAAAGGCAAGACTCCTTTCCCTCCTTCTTCTCCCTTCCTCTTCTTCCTCCCTCCCTCCCTCCCCCCTTCCTTCCTTCCTCCCTTCCTTCCTTCTTTCCTCCCTCCCTTCCTCCTTCCTTCCTCCTTTCCTTCCTTCTTCCCTTCCTTCCTTCCTCTTTCTCCTTCCTTCCTTCCCTCCTCCTCCCTCCCTTCCTCTCCCCCCTCTCCTTTTCTCCTTCTCTCTACCTTCCTTCTGCGAAGAGTTAAAATAGGACCATGCTCTGGACTGTGCATTGAGAAAACCTCTCTGTGACTCCTGTCTTGCAGACTCCAGGGAGTTGGAAGGGCCAGATGTGGCCTTTGGTGACAGAGTCTGGTGGCTTGGACCAGGGTGGTGGTGGCTAGGATGGGGGTATGGGAGTGGATGGGAGAGCCAGTGGAGAGGTACAACCCCCAGGACTTGGGGCCTGTGTGCCCGTGGACAGGGGCAAGGCCGAGGGAGGAGAGTCCAGATCTTGAGCACCTGCAGAGCCCCTGGGGGCTCTCAAGGAGGCCCGAGGATGACAGATGGAGATGGACATTTCGGAGAGGTTTCGGGCAGACGTTTTGAGGCAGTGGGGCTGCCCCCACCCCCTGGCACCGGGTTTGGAGTAACAAAGGTGGAGAGAGCTGGACGCCATCATGCATGTGGCTGAGCGGTGCGAGGCCAGGGTGGGGCAGAAGAAGGAAAGGGAGGGAAGGTGGGGAGAGAAGGTGCACGGCCCCAGGAAGCAGTCATTTCCCAAACTCCACTGTCCCTGAAGCACTAAACGGACACCCACTCCCTCCCTTCCAGCTGGAAACCTATTCTATGACATGACTGCTTCTCTGTTTTGAGTCTGACGGCTCTCCGGCCAGACCTTGGGGTCCCTCAAAGCATGATTTCCCGTCAGCTCTTACAATCATGCTGGCAGGGCACTCAGCTTCAACAGTCCCAACCTGCTTTGCCAGTGCCTTGCTGTGTGATTTAGGGAAAATCACTCAGCCTCTCTGGATCCCAGCATCAAGTCCTGTGGCTAATAGGGTCCCCTACCGATGGAGAGGGAGGACAAACATTTTTGGGGCAGGGATCAAATTAAGGCTCATCACGAAAGACCACACTTGAGTTTGGGCACCAAGCAACCTCATGTGTGTTGGGTAGGGGGAGCTGGGGTCAGCTAGAGCTGGATGTCCCCTGCCCCCCATCCCCAGCTGAAGCTTGGCTGCGAACAGCTAGGTAGGGCCTCTGGAGGCGCGGAGCGTCACCATAGGAACAGGCTCTTGGAGAGCACGCAGAGGAGCCAGGCGCTGGGGGAGGTGGGCAGGGGGGCGGGTAACAGTGGGGGCGCTGGCTATGTATGGTCTCAGTGCGGCTGCTCCCCACATTCTCCGTTCCTAGTCAGAGAACTGAGAGGCCCCGGTGGGGAGAGACAAGGTGGGGACACTGCAACCTTAGGGCCCCCCTCCCCTCCGGAAGCCCAGTGTGGGGAGTCAGCAACCCCAGGAGCCCAGAGATCAGAGGTGACCAGAGGGCACTGACTAGAGAGGGCCACCTGGCCTCGGCCAGTTGCTAGGACACAGGACCCCTCCGAGGGGCCCATGGTAACCCTCAGAGAACACTTTGTGCCTTATTCATTTATTCATTAATTCACTTAATCCACAAACACCTCGTGGGCAGCGCTGCAGGCCCCTGGTGGAGGGGCAGAGGCCCAGGAAGGCGTTCCTGGCCCCGCCGAGGTCAGACACACGTGCAAGATCCATTAACACCAGGTGGGCAGCTGTGTCGAAGGTGGGAGTGGCTGGGACGAGGCCAGGGGATCACCAGTGTCCAGTCCTGGGCCAGGACCCATGGCGGGTGGGCTGGGAGCTTTGGCGGGTGGGAGCTGGGAGGACAGGGTGGGAGGGGAGGCCTTGGGGGAGGAGGGGAGAGAGGTGCAAACACACGGCCCTCCGACCACCCACCTGCCCATCCCAGGGCCCCACCTGGGCACGAGGCTATGCCTTCCTTTGCAAGCGCTCCCTAATGTTTAGGATGTAGTAGCATGGGGGAAAACACTTTTTAATATAATTGAATGTAAATGCTAATGCCTCCTTACAAATAAGAGAATAAATATAGTACGGAACATCTTAAATTCCTCGAGAGCCTTGTGTTTTCACATCCCTAAACTTGACAGTTACGCCAGGCCGCGCCACGATAAACAGCTCTCTTTTCCTAGGCCCAGCCAACAGAGATGGAGAGGTCGTGATCCTGCTATGGTCCCCCTAAAAACTTGTAAGCTGGGGCTAGGATGGGGGTCCTCCTTCCAGCAGCTCAGGGCTTGAGAAAATGATTTCTCCCATTTCCGTTCGATCAGGGGCACTTGGTCGGTGCCTCTGAAGGGCCCGGTTAGCTGCGCCCTCCCGGGAAGGTGGGTAGGCAGACCCGGCAGTGATGGGTGGGAGCAGCTTGGCCCAGTGCCCAAGCCTCAAAACAAGTCTGGGCAAGACGTGTTCGTGGGTCGACCCTGGTATGAGAAAAGGGAGACTTGTTCCCTGGATTGTTTGCCAAGGTAAGGGAGGCTGTAGAATATTCCAGAACAGTTAAGAGGGCTTTATATCCAAAATGCTGAAAGTTTTGTAACCCTCCTGCTCCAGCCTAACTCCGCTCCAGCCACAACGATAAGCCCACACCGTGACCACCTCCGTGTGCCTGTGTTCATACAGAGGTCCTCCCATAATGGCACACCCTGGTGACCTGCTACACATCCCCCATCACTCAGTCCCAGGACCCCCACCCTCCAGGACGTGCTCAGTCTCCCTTCCCACGCAGCCCCTCCCCCTTGGCTCACCTCCTTCCCTCGACTGGCCTATATCTCAGAGGTCTCTAACCGCGAAGAAGTGTCCCCAATCTCCCAACCCTTGGAGGTGAGGGGCCACCCTGGGCTCCCTCACTGAGCACACCCCCATCAGAGTGTCCCCCCCCCCCACACACACAGTAGGAGCTCAGCCGATGCTCAGTGGATGAGACCACATTTAAAGAGGTGAGTCTCCACTCTATGGAAAATTAACTTCTGGGAATTTCTGATGAATGAAGAATTAATGTACTTTCTGCCCAAGCCTGCATCCACAGGCGAGGTGATGAAAAGACTCCTTTTTCCTCTGGTTGTGATCCCCTCCCTCCCACGTGGGGGGGGGCGGGGCGGGGAGCTGTTCCTAACCCCTCTGGAGACCCCACCAGCTCCCCACGCGCACAGCATGACTCAGTGGCGCCCTTTAAGAGGAGAATTTGATTGATGACGTGGACAATTAGACTTGGGAACGTGGCATCTGCGGCGATGGCAATGGCGAGAAAGGAAGCGAGAAAATCTATTTTTGCACGCTCCCATCGACGGGGCTGCGAGGCGCCGGTGGGGTGCGGGGGAGAGGTGCGCCCCCGCGGCCGGCCACGTGCGCCCCGGCTCCCTCGCGCGCCCCGAGGCCCGCAGCCCAGGCCGGGCGGTCACGCGCCCCTCCGGGCCCCGGCCACGAGGCCTCGCCGCCGCCTTCCCTTCCCCGCTCCCTGGGCTGAGCACGCTGCCACTTCAGCCTCAAGAGGCTTCTTTCTGATTGAACTTGAAACCAAGCCGTCGTGTTCTTGAGCCTAAATGTACCCGGGTGCACCTCTCCTTTCCCTCCATCCTCCGCCCCCGGGGCCCCCTCCCCTCGGCAGGAAGAAAGAGAATTTCTCTCTTCAAAGACGAACTTCAGCCAGGGGAAAGAATGGGGATCGTGGCTGCTGGGCATCTCTTTGGTGTTTGTGCTGCAGCCCTCACAGCCCCCCACGGACGGAGGGGAGGGCAGGGCAGGGCTCTGATGGTGCCCTTCGGGTCTTCCCACGGATCCCCCCGGCTCTACTCACTCTTGCCACGCAGAGAGTGAGCAGAGAGCTGGGGCCTGGGATTCCCAGGACACGCAGGTTCAGATCCCAGCTCTGCTCCTCATTAGCTGCACACCCGTCCCGGGGTCTTCAGGCCGTCTCCTGCTCATCTCTGAAACGGGCCTCCCCGTCCTGACCCAGCCTGGCTTTGAGGAGGCCCTGATAAGACGGCCTCTGCTGGGGGGCTAAGCCAGAATCTAATTCCAAGGGGACAGGCAGGGAGAGACAGAAAAGGCAGGCCCCGCTTGCCTGGAACCCTCCTCACTCCGGGACTGCGGCCCTGTGGTGGGGAGATCCCTGCCCTACTGTGTCCAGGTTTCAGTTCTAGGTTTCTAACCAGGACAGCTGAGGCTTCGGACACTGGTCCTCGTTACATGAGCAGTCTCTTTGGGAAGAGCTCCATCTCCGGCGGGGCTGGGGGACGCTGTCCTCTTTCGAAGGGAGGAGGGAGAAGGCGTGGTGTTGGAGAGGGAGGGGGAAGAGGGAACAAAGGTACCTGGGAGTCTTTGCTGGGCCTCAGTTTCCCCGACCGTATAATGTCCCACTAGGACTGGACCAGTTGGGGATGCAGAGACCTCCAGAAACCACAACTCCATGTGGGCAGAAACAAAGCCTCAGGTTTTGGAGATTCACAACTGTAGGGGGACGCAGAGCAGATGTCAAGATGGGGGGGGGGTGAAGACTCCCCCCCCCCGCCCCCAGCTGCCTTGTCCCTGCTGTGCACGCCCAGGACTAGCTGGTCTCGGAGGCCCCTCCAGCTGGACCCTGCTGGGCTTCCTTGATCAGCAATTCTGCCTTTAATCAAGTGGTCTGGTGCAGGCTGAGGGGGGAGGAGGGGAGGATGACGAGGAGGGACCGGTCTGGAGATAACATTTCTTTGCTTCGCTCAGAAAACTTTCACCCCTCACCAGCTCCCTTGTTACTAGCTGGAGCCATGCCTCTGGGCAGAAGGAGCAGAGGACTCCCCAGGCTGGGCCTGCAGGTAGAGCCACTCAGCTTGGCAGAGGGAAGGAGCCTGGGTAGCAATCCAGCCCCACGGTGGGCAGGCTTTGTCCCTGATACCTGGGTAGACCATGAGCCAAAGCCCTGCTCTGCTGACCAGTGGGCCAAGCGTTTCCTGAGGGTGGGGGCTGCTTGCCTCCTCTGTGATCCCCTCTGGTTTTTTGGGGTTTTTTGGAGGGGAGGGGAGGGGAGGTGGGGACGGGGGCACAGCTAAAGGAGGGGGTCGTCCTGACTCCTTCAGCCCTCAGGGTCTGCTTGCAAACAGCAGGCGGTGCTGACTTCTCCCCAAGGGACCTGGTTGGCATTTTCTAGCTTTCTGTGCAGCCTTTAAGCTTGTGACAGGCACCAACCTCCCCTCTCCCCACTGCTCCTCAGCTACCCTTTCTCACTGTCTGCCTGCTGAAAAGAAATCTCCAGTCTCCTGAATTTACAAACACTTTACGGAGACCAGCAGAAACCAACAGAAAGCCCCAGGCTTATAGGTCTTGAAACGCCAGAAAGCCTCCTCCCAGCAGTGGCCCTGCAGGGGGCTCTAAAGAGGGCCAGATCCGAACCAGCCCCCACCTCCCGGTCTCTGGAGTCTACTGGGGGGGGGAGGCCCAGTGGCAGCTGTTGGAGGAAGGGCAGGAAGGCGCCAGTCCTTGTAAGTACAGTGGTTTTCTACTTACGAAAACCCAAGTTCCCTTTGGGGACAGGTGTGGCATCCCTGTTTATAGACAAGGAAACTGGGCTCCGAGGGGGGAAGTGACTGGCCCAGGGCCCTCAGCAGGCAGGGGATGGAGCTGGGATTAGCGAGCAGGTGCGAGCCAGCCAAGATATTGCCCTTTCAGCCTAAGCCCCTGACATTTGGACACGGATGCCCTTGGGTGAGACTGCCCTCCTCAGGCCTCCCTCCCTTTCCAGAACTGGGGAGGGAGGCGGTGGCGGCGGGAAGGGACTGAGATGGGAAAGGGAGGGGTCTAGATGAGGGTGCACTTGATGGCCGCAGCGGAGCCCTGTGGTGCTCCACACAGTCCACACCTCGTGACTTGGTTCTGGGAGGAGGCCCTCGCCCCAGGCCGCTCAGCCCAGAGATCCCCCGCCCCTCCTTAGAGTCTGGCTGAGAACCCAGCCCTTCCCAATCTGCCCGCCGTGTAGGATAATTTTGGAGGCTGAGGTCAGGGTCCTGGGAGGGAAGAAAGGAGGGGGCGGTCAGGGAAGCTGGGGCGATCTCCATGCAGTGGGCAGTTGAACCTCCAGGCCTGGCCTGCCTGCCACTCTCGTTGGAACCCCCTGGGCCTTGGGCAAAAGACCTTCCAACTCTGAACTCCAGTTTCTTCGTTTGAGAAGAGTCCCTGGAAGAGACTGGGGTAATGGAAAGGAAGGGGTGCAGGGTGGATGACTGCTCCCTCCAGTCTGTCGATCAAGCGATTCCCAACCGCACCCCACCCCCTTCTGGGTCTCCTGCACAGAACACCAAGGAAGAGGCACCTTCCACAAGGGGAAGGAGGTGGGGGCTTCCCCAGCCTCTGTGGAGTCTGCCCAGTGTGGCTCCAGGGTCTCCACCCGGGGCGTGTGCCCGCCCTCCCACAGCTGTCTTACTTTGGGAGCCAGACTTAAGGGCCTTAAGGCCCGTGGGCCGGGGGACTCCCTGTGGCGTCACTTCCCACACCCATCCTGAGGATGGAGAGTATGTCCTCAAACCTGCCAGGGCCCCAGGAGATGGTCTGAAGGCCAAGGCCCCCTACCCCATGACCCAAGTGGCAGAGATCATGCACCCAACTCACTGTGGCAAAGGGGAGGCTATGAAGTGGGTGGGCACCCACCCCCTGCACCTGGGATCTATACGCAAACTAATCTATGCCAACGAAGCATACATAAATGACCCATCTAAAGGTCATGACCTCCTGGGACCCTTCCCCAGGAAGTTAAAGACCTTTCATCTCCTTCTGCCACCCCCCACCCCCACCTACCCTTCCCTATTCCCACTCTCCCCCCCCCCCCCGCCCCCGCCCCCAGCGCCCTGATCAGGACAGGGGCTGGAGGATCTGCCCAGCACCGTCTCTAAACCCAGGCTGGGGGCTCTCCCCGGGAGCTCTTGGGAGGGGAGGATCTCTGGCAAGGTCAGCATCCCCACCCCCACACCCCCGTGACTCCTCTGGAGGCCTCCCAGTGGGTCTGGAATATGTGCCCAGTGCTTGGTGTGCAGCTGCGTGAGTGTGAGCGGACTTGTGGGCTTGCCCACAAGTGTCCCTGTGTGTTTGTGCATGTGCCGGGCGACAGTATATTCGTGTTTTGATGAGTGTGTAACCAAGAGCCTGCGACTTGTGAGCCTGGGGGCCTGGGTCCGCGTGCTTGTGAACATCACCTACGTGTGGCCCTACACATGGGTGCGAGAGTCTGTGCTTCATGCGTCTGCGTGACCAAGGCCCTGACCCCGTCTGCCCGTGTGTGAGTGGGTGCCTGTGTGTTTACAAGCGCGTTCGTACGTTCAGGTGTGCACGTGGCTCGGCACGTGCCCCTGTGTGGACAGACGGGTGGGCGCATGGTGAAGGCGGCCCCGGGTTTCCCGGCTGTGTCCGCGGGCCTCTCTGCGAGCCCATGCCCGAGCCCGTGACGCTGCCGACCAGTTCTGTGACCCGCGTGCGCCCGCCGGCGTGTGCCCGCCGCGTTGGGGGTGCGCCCTGCAGCGTGCGCGGGCTGCGGGCTGGGGTCTGCGGGTGTCCGGCCTCTCAGCCGTGTGTTCTGCGGGCGTCTGCGGCGCGAGCGTGTTCGCCGTCCCCAGAGCGTGCGTTGGTGTTTTCCCGGCCGTGCGGACCATGGCGTGCGTGCTCGGGACCCTGGCGCTGAGGGTTCTGCTGCTTCTGTGCGTGTTTCTGTATTCGGAGCGCGTGCTGGCGTCTGCCTGGGGTCTGCGGCCCAGCCCCGGCGCGGTGCCTGCCACTTGTCCGAAGCGGGCCCGTGTGGGCGCGCCCGCGGGCCGCCCGGTGGCCCGAACGGGTGCCCCGCGTGCGCGGGGTACCTGGGCCCGTCTAGCCAAGAGCGCTCCGTGCGCGCGAGCGGCTTTCCGGGACGCCGCGGTGGTGGGGGGCGGCCCCGCGAGGGGCGGGGGTCACCGGGACTGGCCGGCGCCGGCCCCGTGCGCGCGGAGGCGGGGGCGGGGGGCGGGGGCCGCGGGGGGGCGGCGGTACGAAAAGGGCGGCGCGCGCGGCGGCGGCGGCAGCTCGGCGGCGGCGGCGGCGGAGAGCGCAGCGCGCAGCCCGGTGCAGCCCTGGCTTTCCCCTCGCCGCGCGCCCGCGCCCCCTTCCGCGTCCGCAACCAGAAGCCCAGCGCGGCGCCCGGAGCCGGACCCGCGCCCGCGCCGCTCCCGGGACCGCGACCCCGGCCGCCCCGCGATGACCGCGACCGCAGCCCTCCTGCCCGTCCTCTTGCTCCTGCTGGCCTTCGGCCACAGTGTCCATGGTGAGCCCCCCCCGCGGCGGCCTGGCTCGCGCCCCCTCTGGGGAAGCCTGCGACGCCCCCCCACCCCCCGCCGGCCGCCCGGTGCCCCGCACGCCCCGTCCCATGCGCCCCAACTCGGGCCCGTCCCGCCTAACCCTAAGCCCCGCACGGTGCTGCCTCGCCCTCCCCGCCAGCCTCGCATGCCAAGCCCGGCCCTGGGGTCCCCGGGAGGGGGGGCAGGGGAGATGTGGGACCCCCACCCCCCCAGCCCCTTCCCGCCCCGCAGAAGTGGCGCTCGCAGGGGTGTCGGTGCGCGGAGACAGGAGGTATGGAGAAACGAGGTGATGCTCGGGAGCCCTGTGTGGAAATGCTCTGGGGTGCAACTTTGGGGTGTCGCTGCGTGCGCGTTCAGGAACAGGTCTGTGGGGGCTGTGGGGGGTGGCTTTGCCGTCGCAGCACCAAATTCCCACCGAGGAGCCCAGCGCGAGCCCCTCCTGCGTGGCGTTTCTCTCGGTGAGGGGCTGCGACACTTCTGTGTGCCGCGGCCATCTGTCTCTGACAGTGAGAGAGTTGCCCCTTCCCGCAGTGCCCCCCGCCCCCACTGCACCAGAGCTGATGGGGGGGCCGTCTGGAAAGCTGGCGAGCGAGTTGAAGTGAATGCACACAGTAGGCACCTAGCAGGGTGTCCGAAGCTCTAGATGGTGTCCGAGTGGCAGAATCTCTTTTGCAAAAACCCTTGCGTCTTTTTAATATGAAGAGTCTGGGGTAGGGGAACTTGGGGGAATTTGACCTGGGTGCCTGGTTTAGCGGGGATTAACCTTTAAGAAAAATCCTGATGCCTTACCTGCGAGGCTGCCAGGTGAACCTGTCTGGCCTTTTCCAAAGCCACATACCTCCAAATCTGCTCCCCATTTTAGGCTCACTTTGCAAAAGTGAGGGCTTGGCTGAGGGCCCAGGGGTCAGAAGGTTTCCATTCACTGTCTCCCTATCCCTGCTTTTAGCATTTGAGGTTTCGTATTCTGGGGGAGAGGGTCTGGAGGGGGGGGGTGGAATTAAGTGTCTGACCTGCTCCTAGGAACTAAGTGGTTTACTGTGGTCACTCCATAACCAGGAACGTGGCAGAGATTTTTCTTTTTTTTTTTTCCTCCCCGAGTGGGCTGATGGGAGACACCTACTGTGTGCCAGGCTGGTAGGAGGGGGTTTGGCTCCCTCCGGGGAGGCTGTGGACTGCTGGGAGAAGACAGGCTTTGCCTTGGCCTCTGGGGCCTCGTGGGGTGAATGGTGTAACCTTTCTTGTGACTCAGGAGCTGAATGCTTCCCGGCCTGCCACCCCCAAAATGGATTCTGCGAGGATGACAATGTTTGCAGGTAATGGGGTGGCTCCCCAGAAGCAGCTCGTAGGTGGTCAGGACAGAATCCTGGGGAGTTGTGGTGTCAGGCAGGAAGGGGGGGCTTGGCTGCTGGGCTGCCCCAAACAGCTTTCTCGCCCCTGCGGGAAACTGGTGGGGGGTAGCGAGGGGTAGAAGAGGGCAGGGGTCAGGGGACAGCCACGGCTCCTGTCTGCCCTCTCAGCAGTGGGGGTGTTGGGAAAGCCCCTCGCAGGGTGAGACCACTGCAGGCCACTGCGGCAAGACGCAGTGCTCCCCCAGGCTCTCAGGGACCCTTCTGTCTGGTCCTCTGTTGACGCTTTTCTGTTCAGGTGACTGGTATTTGCTTCCGGGGACCCACTTGGCCTGGTACTGTGCAGACACCCCCGAGGGATCTTGGCTCCACAGTAGGCAGCCTGAGCTCCCTCTCCACTCCTGCCCCCCTTCATAGGTCCCCATCTTCCCCTCCCCCCCTCGCAGGTGCCAGCCTGGCTGGCAGGGTCCCCTGTGTGATCAATGCATGACCTTTCCTGGCTGTGTTAACGGACTCTGCGTGGAACCCTGGCAGTGCATTTGTGACCACGGCTGGGACGGGAACCTCTGTGACATAGGTGGGCACCCCACCCCACCCCTGCCCTGGGCGCCCAGCCTGTGGCGGCTTCCCCTCCCCCTCCCGCCTTATTCCCACACACCCAGGGCTCTGTATGGTAATGATCTGTTTATATCCTTCTCGCTGGTGCCCCAGAGCCTCCTCACAGGTAGGGACTTAATTTTGCTCCCCTCTGCTCGGCCAGCACCAGCACCCAGAGAAGGCCCTTTGTGGGGGCCAGCAGGGAGCTGCCTGTTGAATAGAGTCACAACATAAGCACACGCCACACAAAGCTGAAAGGGTAGAGGCCAGGGTAACCTCTCCGGGTCACTAAAACTCCGAGGGGGTAAGGGCTCGGGGTGGGGGTCACAGAGCTCAACCTCCGAGAAATTCACACGGGAGGCTGCAAAGCTCGCAAACAAACAAACGAAGGGGTGGGGGTGGTGAGCGGGGGTGGGGGGCCGGTAGCTGAGTCAGGGCCGGCTGGCCCAACAGAGCTGGTGTCCGTGGTCAGGTGTAGGGGGAGGCTGGGGGTCGGGAAGGGCTGAGAAGTGGTCAAAGTGCAGATTTGTGTGATCTGTTGATTTCATTAATTTATGCAAACTTTGTCCTCCATGACCCTGAGCAAATTGAGAGTTGGCTGTCCCTGCATTTTTAGGCTGCAAAATGTCCATCTGAGTCCATCCTGCTTTGGCAGAACCTGCCCCGAAGCTGGGGCAAGCTGAAGTCCTCGAAAAAACTCCCAGCAGCATAGGGCAGCTACCACAGGTCCTCAACCTGAGCTGGGACGAGGGGTACTGATAGGGAAATTGAGGCTCAAAGAAGTCAAGGGCCGTGCTTAGGGACGCAGAAGAAGTTGTCGGGAGAAAAGCCAGCTAAAATCCCTTCTCCTAGCCCCAGAACTGGGCTAATTCTCATCTGTGGCTCTTCCTAATCCTCTCCCTTAAGGAAAAGGCAAGACTGTGTTGTGACCACCGCCAGGGCAGCGGGCTTTCCTAATCGAGCCCACCCCCTACCACATTGTCTCAGGTCCTTAAAGGCCCCGCAGCTGACTCATGCTCTGACCAGCAGCTCTGCCGCCCCTCAGCACCGCACCCTCTGAGCTGCTTTGGGACCCACAGGATCCCCGAAAAGCCACCTCTTGGGGTCAGGGCTTTTAGCCTGGAGCCCACCCTCTTTGGTGTCTGGTTCAGGACTGCCCCCTCCCCGCCCATGGAGTTTTCCAGACAAAAGTCCCCTCCTCACTGGGTTGACAAAGCCTCTCAGCCTGGGACTCCGGGTCCCGAGGAAACAGCCCTCCGGGTAATTAGCGGCTCTCTCCCTTTCTCCGGGTCTCTGAGGCTGTCAGGGCCCCAGCTGCTGCCCCAGCAGAGACCCCGGGCAGCTTTCTCCTTGCCCGGGCTTAATCTACCCTTCCCTTGGGCCGGAGGCCCAGGAGTTGGGAAGAATGGCTCATCCTCTGCTCGTGGGGCTGGATGCTGCCGGGAGGGAAGGGGGGTGGTCGCCAGCTCTTTAGCTTAAATTTGAGATTACCAGTGACGGGGTTGCTGGGAGCACAGGATTGGGAGCCTTCTCCTGCTAGCTGTGCCGGCCCCTTCCCGTAGTGATAAATCCTCTTTATGTTTCCTTATACTGAGCAGGGCTCCCGGGGAATGCCTCGTGCGCTCTGGATAGGCCATCAGCATGGCGTTCAGCTGCTCCTTGTTGACTGATTGCCATTCTCCCTCCACGAGGGTGCGGGTCTCCTTAAAAGAGGAAAAAAAAATTTGCACCCACCCACTCCGTCTTAACTTGCTGCGTCTCTGGTTGGCCCTGGCTTTGTATTTGGCAGGTGCTCCCCGAAGCTAAAAGGTACCCCCCCCAGACCTACCAAGGAGAGCCCCTCCTTTTGTCAGTGGGGAAAGTGAGGCACAGAGTGGGGAGGAGCTGAACTCTGAGGCCGGCTGGAGCCAGGCCTAGAAAAGGTCCCTCCTGGCCCTGCCTGGGGGCGGGGGTCTCCACTGGCAGAAAGCCCCTGACCCAGGCCCCTTTGTTCAGCTGTCCCTGGCTCGCCGAGCCCCGCATAATGAAGTGTGCATGACGGGAGGTGTAAAAAGGCGGCAGAAATATAGCAGTGTTCACGGAAACCCACACGGACAGGAGAGCACTCAGATACTTCTAATTTCACTGCCTTCAAAAGATACAGCCTTTTTACCATGAGCCCCTCCGTTCAGATCCCGAGCGCAGAAAGAGCGACCACCAGGAGGTGGAGGTAGCGCTGGGGCTGAATCAGGTTTCTTGATTCCCGACAGGGGTCTTCACATGTCTCCATTTCTCCCCCGCCCCTCTGTGCTGGGGAACTTTGAAGGGCAGCTGGTGTTTTCTAACAGCTGGGCTTCGCGATTGCCCTGAATGGCAGGGACCCCCCCCCCCAAACAGGAGAAGCAGGACGTGAAAATTTGTCTGGGGGAGGCAGGCACTGGGGAGCCTTGGCCTGGCACACACCGTTTGGGGGGAGGGAAGGGGTCTGCAGTGAAGGGCATGCTGCTGGACCGGAGAGGGGACCTGGCGCCAGGAAAAGGGGACGGCTGTCCTGGGTTGAGGAGCAGTGAGCGGCCATGACTTTCTATCCCTGTGACCTACCCCAAGGGAGCCCCTTCAGCTCCTTGAGCTGCTTACCCACTGCAGTTTTGGGGGGTCACTACACGTTCTTCCTCAGGACCCCATTTGGTGACCATTGACAGTGGCCACAAACAGAGCCATCGAGGCAGCTCACTCGGGGTCCCCGCCCTTGACCAGCTGGAGGGCTCTGTCCCTGTTCCCATCCAGAAAGCTCTCCTTCCAGCCTGTCCCCCTCTCCCTCCCTGGGAGGGGGTGACAAAGTCTGCTCTTCCCTCCCCACCCCAGATGTCCGGGCTTGCGCCTCGACCCCCTGCGCTAACAATGGGACCTGCGTGAACCTCGATTCCGGCCACTATGAATGCTCCTGCGTCCCTGGGTTCTCGGGAAAGGACTGTCAGAAGAAGGATGGGCCCTGCGTGATCAATGGGTAAATATTCTTTCCGACTCTGTGTGATCTGATGAATGCTGCTTTGATTCCCGCTTCACACCCCTAAAGACCCTTTCAGCCTAGCCCAGTCGGACCTGTCGCCTGACAAAAGACCGAGTAAGTGCCCGTCCTGCAGCCCTGCGGGGGGCCGTCCCAGATCAGGGTATTTAGTGGGGAGTGTGTCATTTCCATCATTTCTGAAGGGACCCCAAAGGTGATTTCATATTCCCTTGATGCTCCCAAGTCCCGATGTGCATGTGTGACGGTAGACGGGGCCTGCTTACTGGAGCAGGGAGCAGGGAGCCGCACCGTATTCTAAGGGCAGCCCCGGGGGGTGGGGGGCGGTGAGACTCTTCGTGAAGCCCACTCACTGCATTTTAGGGGGTGGTTTTGGGGAACTGGCAGACTCTGCAGCTGGGTTTTCGGGGATGTCTTGGGGGGATCTGCTAGGCTCAGGAGTGGGGAGAGGGGCCTTTGGCCAGCGGGGTCTGGGGGGGGTCCAGCTCTCAGCTGCCCTCAGTGGGGCGGGGGCTCTGGGACTTCTGAGCAGTGGGCACAACAGACAAGAAGGGCCACTTGCTTTCTAGCAGCCAAGCCATTTCCGGCCCTTATCTGTTTAGCTACCCTGAGCCTACCCAGCCGTCTGCTGGGGCTTAGGCAGTCGGTCACAAGAATGCAAACTGGAGCCGGGTCCCGGGCCGGGAGCTGGGGGGTGGGGGAGACAGACGCTACCAGGCAGAATAAGCTTATCTTGACCTGACATTCCAGGGGGCTGTGGAGGACCCTGGAGCCAGCGAAGGCCACAAACAGGCATTTGTGCATCTAAAGATCAGTGTTCAGAGAGGGTCAGAGGAGAGGGGGTCACAACCAAAGTCCGCGTCTGCTTCTTAGTGGGATGGGAAAATACAGAGAGAAACCTTTAAAATATTTTGTTTTCTCTCCAACCAACTTGAACCAGTCTGTCAAAATAGAGCCCAGGGTCCTTGAAGTTCCTTCAGAGCCCAGCTCCCATACGGCCCTCACCCCCGAAGCGGATTTCGTTGTGCTTAGAGCCCCTTTCTTCTCTGGGTTTTGGCATTTATCAGATGACAAAGGGTCTGCTCGTTTAAAAGCACTTACATTAAATGCTCCTGTGCTCCGCTCTCAGCAAACAGCTCCGGTCTGCACGCCGCAGTTGGGTGAATGGCCCACGATTAAACAGCCGGGCGCAGACGCTGGCCGGGCCGGCAGATAGACCGAGGCTTGCTTTCACTCTGAGCGTCCCCAAGGGCTTCCCGTACAATAGTCTGCAGGCTCTCTCTGCCGAAAGTGACAATACGAGTCATCAGGGTGGTGGTGTGGCGCAGGCAGCTTGTGTGGGGGGGGGGGGCCTGAGGCCCCGGCTCTGCCCAGCGGCCCAGGGATGGAGCTGATGGAGGGGGCTCGCTCCAGCCCTGGGTCATCGCTAACTTTGCCTCTCTCAGCCTCAGTTTCCCCACCTGTCCAGTGACTAACCGTCAGGCCTCTGGTCGGAGAGATGACATAAGAGGTGGGAGAGGAGATGGGCGTCGGCCCGGGAGGTCAGGCGTGTTCCAGGCTGGCAGCTGGAGGGGGTGAGGCGCGCACCCCCCCCCACAGGCCTGCCTGCATCCAGCTCGGACCGCCCAGGAGCCCCTCGCGGGCAGGGGTGGCAGCGCCCGGTGTCTCCCTGGCCAGCGCTCGCTCACGCACCGGACGGGGCCTAAGCACCTGCCTGCCGCCCCCCCAACCCCGCGCCCCGGCACCACCGTCCTAGCCCAGCCCCCGAGGGCCCTTTACCGTGTCCCCCTGTTGTGTTGCAGTTCCCCCTGTCAGCACGGAGGCACCTGCGTGGACGATGAGGGCCGGGCCTCCCATGCCTCCTGCCTGTGCCCCCCTGGCTTCTCAGGCAATTTCTGCGAGATCGTGGCCAACAGCTGCACCCCGAACCCGTGCGAGAACCAAGGCATCTGCACCGACATTGGGGGCGACTTCCGCTGCCGATGCCCCGCCGGCTTCGTGGACAAGACCTGCAGCCGCCCCGTGAGCAACTGCGCCTCCGACCCGTGCCTCAACGGGGGCACCTGCCTGCAGCACACCCAGGTGAGGTACGAGTGTCTGTGCAAGCCCGAGTTCACGGGCCCCCTCTGTGGCCGGAAGCGCGCCCCGAGCCCCCAGCAGGTCACCCGTCTGCCCAGCGGGTACGGGCTGACCTACCGCCTGACCCCCGGGGTGCACGAGCTGCCAGTGCCCCAGCCCGAGCACCGCATCCTGAAGGTGTCCATGAAGGAGCTCAACAAGAGCACTCCCCTCCTCTCCGAGGGCCAGGCCATCTGCTTCACCATCCTGGGCGTGCTGACCAGTCTGGTGGTGCTGGGCACCATGGGCATCGTCTTCCTCAACAAGTGCGAGGCCTGGGTGTCCAACCTGCGCTACAACCGCATGTTGCGTCAGAAGAAGAACCTGCTGCTGCATTACAACAGCGGGGAGGACCTGGCGGTCAACATCATCTTCCCCGAGAAGATCGACATGGCCACCTTCAGCAAGGAGGCCAGCGAAGACGACATTTAAGCGGCGCCCCTGCCGGCCCCTCTCTGTTCTCGGGGTCCCGCAGAGCTCACTACGTGCGGTCTGTTCTCCTCTTTGTGGTGGAATTTGCTCTATTTTGTGTCGAATCTGGTGAACCCTATGCTTACCTAGATTACCTTTGTGTTGCTCTGTGACAAAGTGCCCGAAGCATCCTCTTGCTCTCTCTTAATGCATGATCGAAGAATAATAATAAGAATTTCATCTTTAAACAAGTAAAAGAAATAAGTATGTTATTCTAAACTCTAAACGTAAAATCAAAAAGACCAAAAAAAAACAAGGCAACAGAACCGGGACTCGGTGCCGACATCCCTCTCCGAGGGGTCTCGGCCACGGTCCTCGTGAAACCGTTACGAGTGCTGTGCATGACCACCCACTGTGAAAAAGGCTAAAATCTCTTTCGTTCGTTAATCCTCACACGCCACATCCAACGCGCACTCACATCAAGTTCAAACACCGCAAACTTTAGATCTTTCAGATTGATTTGAGATTTTGCGGAGTGCAGCGGCCGTGTGTCAGGCAGAGAGAGCCCCGGGTTGGCTGCTGGGGGGCCGGGACCTCGTCCCAGCCCTGCCACTAACTCGCTGTGTGATCCTTGGCGAGCCCCCGTCCCCACCCCGGGCCCACCTCTTCCCCCCTCGAGGGAGGGGCTGGAATGCAGTGACCATCAAAGTTCTCTCTGACTCTAAAACTCTGAATGAGGAACGAAGGGGTATGAACCAAAACAGTTCCTGACCCTAAAAATTAGGATCTGATGAAGACAAAAGTCTCATCCCAGATCCACAGGTTTTGGCCTATCCTGGATGCACACTTGACGTACTGAGATCGATCCTAACTGCATTTCTCAAAGTGGGGAGCCTCCTGGCCTGCTTTCGGTTTGGAAGCGATTGGCCCCCTTTGAGTCACAAAGTGCAGCCTGGAGTTGCCACTTGGGCAGCCGCCAGCCACCCCCAAATCCCCAGCACTTTACCTGCCTCCTACCCTGTAGATTAGAGATGTCCCTTGAAATTTAAATGCCCCTTGAACCACAAGTGCCCCCTGGCGAAATCTGAGCAGCAACATAGCCCTCACCAAGGTTTCCACAGGGTTTAGTGGGAAATGGTGGCTCGTGGGGTGTCTCCTAGTTCTGTGGTCAAAGGTCCCAGACCTTGGTCTACACAGCTATGGATTTAATTTGTGTTGCTGAGTTAATAACTCTCAGATCCCGAAAGACCTAGCCAGCTTCTGAATTATAAATTTGAATTTTTTTAAAAAAGAGCATCTATCTTTTTTGCGAAAATAGAAAGAAATGGGACAGAGCTCTGTTTGGCTTTCCAGCTCTTAAGGGTTGGGCAGCTAAACAGCCCTTGGGTACCAGTGAGAAATATTTTGCTTCTTAAATTATTTGGATAGGAAGCTATATTCTTAGCTTTATTGAGTATTACCTGCCGTGTTTACCTTGCTCCAAGTATTTATTTCCAAATCATCATCACCATCTTCCTGGTCATTCAAGTCATCCCCTCACACACAGACATGCGTCACCGTCACCATCCAACCATCGACCTCACTACCTTCAGCCACTGACCACTGTCCCCTGTCCCTCGTCATCCTGAGTCAGAGCATCACGGCTCATCTCCTCCAGCTCTCCGTGCCCCATCCAAGCCCCTGTCCCCATCGCTCCCAGTCCCCGAGCCCCTCCCACCCCCACCCCCTTGTTCCTGGTCGTCTGCAGGCAGAGGCCTGTCACCCCTCGAGCCCTCCCCTCCTACCCCAACGCTCGCCCAAGTCCCTTCCTTACCCGCCTCCGGGCAATTTACCCTCAATCCCAAGACCCTGTCACCTTTGCTGGCCAGCCCCTCCCACCTCAAGCTCCCGTGCCCCTCCCCTTCCTACCCTCACACCCCGTTGTCCCACCCCTGGACTCGGAGAGCGCCCACCCCACGTCCCTCCTACCCCATGTCATTCAGTCATCATCTCATCTCATTTTGAGTTCGTTTTGAGAAATAAAAAATTTAAAAAGACAAAAAAAAAAAGAACTGTTGGCATGGCCAGGCGGGTGTCTGGCACCCCGCCTGGCCTCTCTCGCGTGAGACCTTGACCGAGTCCGCTAACTGTTCTGATCCAGTTTCCCCAAACACGAAATTCCGAGATTGGCCCAAGTGATTCAATTCTCTGTTCCCCTCTTTCCATCTTCATGCTGTCGAGAACAGCCTGTTCCCCCCACCCCCCCCCGACGACAAGGGAAAGTATCCCACGGTCTGTCAACCCTTGACCCGCTCCCCATCCGTTTACCAACTCATCCACCATTCATTCATTCGATCAGGAAGCATTTCCAGCACCTGCTGCGTGCAAGGCAGCGTGCGGGGAGCTGTGCGGCACGCAGGATGAGGGCAGTCTGGGAGGGGGCAGCGGACACACGGTGTCCCCAGCAAGCCAAGCAGTGCAGGTAAAATGCCGTGGGAGCAGGGAGTCCTGAACAGACGCCCTTAAGCCTGACCATCTTACCTTCCCACGTGACAAATTATCTATTACCAGCACCCGACGAGGCCACCCCACCCAAATTCCACAGCGCCCACTCGCACACGTCCTGCGAAATCAGAACAGTGTCCGCAGCCTCGACACGGTCCTCACGTCATGCAGAAATGGTCCATTCCATCCTCTGCGGGGTAACCAGATTCTGCTGAGAGTGTCGGGATCTCTGGCTGCCCATCCACACCTCGTGTGTGTTTGGAGTAGTATGTAGTTTACGAAACAAACGGAAAAGCTCAAAGACAGCTGTCGAGGACATGATCACCAATTCGGTCCCAAAATTGAGAGAGGAGGAGGCGTAATGATCTTTTCTGTAACCAAAATATTTCAAAAATGTCAATGACGCTCTTTTTAGCTTTCCCGTTTCCTAAAAACCAGACAAGCAAAAAATTTTGTTTATTGAAAAATAAACAAAACCCAAGGGCTATTGGTGTGTTTCTGTGATCTGTTGTGCGCCGGGCTACCGTTGTCCCTTCCCACTGGTGGCCTTAGCCCCGGGCAAGAGGGGTCAGGGGCCCATGTTTTGGAGGGCCCTGCGGTGGCCCCGGCCCTTCCCACGTGGCGAGGAGACCCCAGGCGAAGGGCTGAGCCCACCCCGCCCCTTCCAGATGCACTCTGGGTGCCTGGAGCACCAGCATTTCCTGCCCTATGGGCCCCACCTCTGCCCTGGGTCTGTTTCCAACAGTGGCTGTGGGTGGGTGGTGCGGAGGGAGCTGGGGCTCCAGGAGGGGAGGGGGGACGGGGCAAGGGGTTCCATGCACGAGCACACCAGAGGCGAGGGTCGGCTCTCCCACCCACCAGGTCCCAGCCCAGAGCTCCCGGGGGTCCCAGAATGCCACGCTGTTCTGGTCCTTCCAGAACTTAGTGAAGGTGGCATCGGATTTTGTTTGGTCGTGAGAGGGACTTGGAGGCTTCTAAACCTTGGCACATCCGTATACGAGCCCCATTTAGACCCTGACCTGGGCCCTGCACGGGCCGGGAGGGACCTGTCTCTCTGCCAGCCCTGGCCTCGGGCCACAGGCCTGCACACTCGGCTCACTAAAGCCACCCTTTTGAGTCCCCGTGGAGTGCCTGACACTGCACGTGCCTGCCCACCCACCAGACAGGGGTCAGCCGGACCCCTCCCCCCGGACACAGGCGCTGCAGCCCAGTCCCTTATCCCTGCTGGCCCAGGAGGCCGCCACGGGGCAGGACCCCCTCCCCCACTTTCTCCCACCCCGGCCTCTCCTCTCCAGGGCTCCCCTCGGCCAGGCCACTGCCACGGCCCACCCAGCAGTCCAGCCGCGCCCGGGTGTCCCTGAGACGCCTCCCTCTTCCGCTCCCGCTGCTTCTCCCTTCTGTGCTACTCTGCCCTCAGCTGGTGGGTGGGGGGTCCCGTCAAGGCCGGGGACAGACAGGGGGATACTACCCCAGATGTGGATGCCGTGCGGCAAACTATAAGAAAATAAGATAACGAGGCTGAGGTAACAAACGTAGAAGCTTCTAAGAAAGGGATGAGTTTGGGCGCCTGAGTGGCTCAGTCGGTTAAGCGACTGCCTTCGGCTCAGGTCATGATCCTGGAGTCCCGGGATCGAGTCCCGCATCGGGCTCCCTGCTCAGCGGGGAGTCTGCTTCTCCCTCTGACCCTCCCCCCTCTCATGCTCTCTCTATCTCATTCTCTCTCTCAAATAAATAAATAAAAATCTTAAAAAAAAAAAAAAAGAAAGGGATGAGTTTTCTAGGAGGATATGTATTAACAAAATGTGGCCAGCAAGAAAAGGCCAATTACCTGGGAGGAGACCCCAAGGTGGGCCAGCTGTCTGTTACCTGAGTCGGGGTCCAGAACTTTTGACCCTTTGACAGAATAGGAGGTGCCTGAGCAGAGACACGGCTCCAGAGCAATGAAAAAGAAAAGATGAAGACTTTTCAATTCTTTTTCAAAACTAGGAGAACCCCAGTGCTCAAACCTGACAAAGGTAACGAAAGAAAAGGAAAGTCACTGTCCTCACTCCCAAATAGAGAGACAAACTACCTGCAGTGAAATAACAAAAACAGGCAAATACTAAAAAAAAAAAAAAAAAAATCATGACCAAGTAGACCATTTTCTGGGAAAGCAAATATAATTTAATATTAATAAACATATTCATAGGCTGTGAACCCTGGAGAGACCCAGGAGGGAGGAAACAGTGGCAGATCACAGGTGACCTGGTCTGGAGAAAGCCAGATGGAAGATCCCTAGCTGAAGGATTAGGGTTGAAAGGGGAGTCTGACCTTGGAAACTGGGTGCTGTAGGGGCGGAGGAGTGCAGAGGACCCAAGAAGGGGGAAGGCCCAAACGTGGGGCAGTTGGGGTGAGCACGGGCAACATGCATCAGGAGGGGCTGTGGCTGCGAGGGGTCCCCATGTGGTGCCCCAAGTGCAGAGCCAGCCAAGGAAAATACCAGATGAACTTCAAGTGCAGGAAGAGACGAGCGCTGCCCATGGGCAACAGGTGGATGGATTTTCCTGGAGGACAGTGAGGAGGGGGTGCAGCTGGACAGGGAATGAAGAGAAGACAGGGCCCAGCACGGAGCAGCCTGTTCCATGACAATCCATGGGTGTGGGGCTATCTGCTCAGCCAACCACAGATCCCACCGTGCTTCTGACGTGAGGTTCTGCAGCTTTCTTCCCTTTAGCCACACTCCCACTGCTAAAGATGAAAACATCTGCCCCGCACATCCCGTCCAAGACCCTCGGTAGTCCACAGGAGGGAGGAGGCGAAGACACCAGCTGCCCCCTCACCCCTTGCTGGGTCAGGAGCTCCCAGCAACTTCGGGACTGTTGAGGGCTCTGCTCTGAAGCTTGCATGGCCCCAGACGTTGCTGTGCTGTGATCCGTGAAGACACAAACATAAGAATGGACTAAATTTCAGCCCAAAAAAAAGTCAAAAGAAAAAATATATATGATACCAAGTCAAAGGAATTGGTGCCAGAAGGAATTGGATAACATACATTCCTGAGTTTTTAAAAAAATATCTAAGCAAATTAGGAAAAAGTGCATATATCCTTAATGTCACAAAGAATGTCTATCTTCAACAATGTTTAATATCCTAATGATGAAAAAAACCAAGGGCGAGTAAGGCCGTGTGTCATATACAGCAGTGAAGGGCTCTGGCTATAGAGTCAGAGAGGCCTGGCTTTATGCGTGGCTCTGTCCCTGAGCCATCTACTACCTCATCTGCAAAGGAGCATGCCTCAGTAGGCTCCGACAACTAGAACAAAATGCCATAGGCCTGGGCTTAAACGACAGACATTTTTCTCTCACAGTTGTGGGTGGTCGGGTTCTGGTTGAGGGCCCTCTTCCTGGCTTGCGGATGGCCGCCATCTTGCTGTGTCCTTATGAGGAAGAGAGAGAGACAGACAGACAGAACTCACCGTCTCTGCTGGCTTCTTACAAGGGCACTCATCCCATCCTGAGGAGCCTGGTGACCTCCCCGAAGCCCCAACTCCAAGTACCATCACACCGGGGGTTAAGATTCAACATATGAACTCTGTGGGGTGGGGGTGGGGTGGCGCATTCAGTCCACAGCAAGCCGATAAGGAGAGCAATTCCTATCACTGCTGTTCTAGAACTTCTAGCCAATGTAATAGACAAGAAAAACCCAAAAGCATGAGGTCTGACGATTGGAAAGGAGATTAAATGATTATTGAAGATGATATTACTGTCGGCCACAAAAAACTCAAGAGAATGGCCTGAAGAGAACACGGAAGTTAGCAAGATAGCACATGTACCCAACTTATCCAAAAGTCTGTATACCAGTAATTTGTCCAAAAAAATATAATGATATAAGACCCTGGTGTTGTAAAGATGCTAATTATTCCCCCAAATTAATTTATAAGTTTAATGCTATTTATTGGTATTCGATCACTAGACACTATGGTCCTAAAGTTGATTTGAAAACAATGAGGTGGGAAGAATAAACAAGAGAAGAAATAGTGGAGGGGCAAAACTGCACCATCAGGCATTAAAGCAGAAAGCCATACGAATAAAAATAGCGCAGGACAGACACACAGCACTGGTTTTTGGAAGAAGGGACAGAGAGACAGATGCCTGCATGAATGGCAGCTTGGTAGGGATCTAATCTCCAGCCTCACCTGTTTATTTACAAATGTGGAAACTGAGACAAAAGAATAGCGAGCCTAAAGTCCTCCCTCGAGGACAACTTCGTCCCTCAGGAGACATTTGACAATATGTGGAGCCTTTTTTCGTTGTCAAGACTGGACGGGGGGTGACTGGCCCCGGATGAGTGGAGACTGTCCATGCTGCTTAACCAGCCAACAAAGACGAGACAGCCCTCTCCACAAAGAGTTATTCGGGCCAGGTAGAGAAACCCTGGCCTAGGTTGATGGAGCAGGGACGAAACGTTAGGGACCACAGGATATCCCATGGTGGCGCCATGCTGAGTGCCTCATGCCCCAGGTCTGCTGAGCTGTAACGGACACACAATGTTGTGCAAGTTTCAGGTGTCCAACGCGACGATGTGATGCGCGTATATATTGCAAAATAATTACCACAGTGAGGTTGGTTAACACACCCTTCACTTCCCATAACGACAGTTTTGTTGTTGACACAACAGTTCAGATCTACTCTCCACGTGACTTTCAAGGGTACAACACAGTATTGTCATCTGTGGTCACCATGCTGCACATTGGTCCCTGGACTTATCCGCTGATAACAGGTAGTTTTTTGTTGTTTTTTTTTTTTAAAGATTTTTTATTTATTTATTTGAGAGAGAGAGAATGAGAAACAGAGAGCATGAGAGGGAGGAGGGTCAGAGGGCGAAGCAGACTCCCTGCTGAGCAGGGAGCCCGATGTGGGACTCGATCCCAGGACTCCAGGATCATGACCTGAGCCAAAGGCAGTCGCTTAACCAACTGAGCCACCCAGGTGCCCTGATAACAGGTAGTTTGTGCCCCTTGACCAACATCTCCCCGTTCCCCCACCCACACCCCTGGTATCACCAACCTACTGTTTCTATGAGTTCAGCTTCTTCAGATTTCATGTGTCAGTGAGATCATATAACCTTTGTCTTTCTCTTACTTCACTTAGACTCGTGCCCTCAAGACTCATCCATGTTTTCACAAATGACTTCCTTCTTTTTTATGGCTGATTAATACCCCATTGTGAGTGTATTTGTGTGTATGTGTGTATCTATCCATCTATCTCTATATATACATTTTCCTTATCTACCCATCCATCAGTGGACACTTAGGTTCTTTCCATGTTTCTACTATTGTAGATCTGCAATGAACATGGGAGTGCCTATATCTCTTCGAGATAGTGATTTTATTTCCTTTGGATATACGGGGCATACCTCAGAGATATTGTGGGCCTGGTTCCAGACCACCACAATAAGGCAAATGTTGCATTAAACCTGTCAATGTATTTTTCGGTTTTCCACTGCATTTTTTTTATCATCAAGTCTAATTATGTTCCAGAAAAAATTTGAATGAATAATGTTCTCTGAAAAGATACTGACTGTGTGTGGACTGCAGTTATCTGGGGGGGGGGGGGGGGGGGGGGCGGGGAGGAAGCTGGTAAGTTAAATTGCCCTATTTTCTATTCTGAAAATCAGAAAAAGCCCCAGGTCCTGTCTGATTATAGAGATGCATGTGCCCCAAATGGCTGAGAATAAATACAACAAGAAAGGCAAAAGCCGCAGAGCTGAGGGCATGCAACAGGCTCTAAGAGAAAGTCTCAGAAATACCCAAAGGGGCAACAAGGAACATTTGGCTGGAATCTGAAGTCCTTTTCAGTCATCTTTGTCCTTTGCTCCATGTCTAAGGATGTGCAGGTGAGCTCAATGGAATTGAGATTTCCCTTTTTGTCCATAGGCGCGTTTCTGTGCAGCTCATCCACCTCCTCATCTGTAACTCAGCCTCCCATTGTTGTCTGCAGCTCTCTCAGGTAATCTTCCTGAATGGTGTCAGTTGCTTTTTCATCAAAGCAAGCAAAGGCATTTCTGAGGACATGTTCTAGATCTGCGTCATTTAACTTTTCACCAAACACAGTGAGAAACAGGGTGAAATTTATGGGACATGGAGCCTCATTCTTCATGACGTCCAGATACTCATCAGTTGGCTTTTTCCCCAGGGAGGCAAGTATATCATGCAAATCCTTGTCAAAATGCCAATAGAACTACAACAAACAATCCTAAAATGTGTAGGAGGGGCGCCTGGGTGGCACAGCCAGTTAAGTGTCCAGACTCTTGATTTCTGCTCAGGTCATGATCTCAGGGTTGTGAGATCGAGCCCTGTGTCGAGCTCCGTGCACTGAGGAGGGAGTCTGCTTCTCTCCCTTTTCCGCTCTCTCTGCCCTTCCCCCCCACCACTCTCTCTCGCTCTCTCTCAAAATAAATAAATCTAAAAATAAATAAATAAAATTTGTAGAGACCCACAAAAGACCTCGAATAGCCAAAGCAATCTTGAAAAACAAAACTGGAGGTATCACAATTCCAGACTTCAAGTTACATTACAAAGTGGTAGTAATTAAAACAGTATGGTACTGGCATAAAAATAGACGCATAGCTCAATGGAATAGAACAGAAAACCCAGAAATAAACCCACAATTATATGGTCAATTAATCTTCAACAAAGCAGGAAAGAATACCCAATGAGAAAAAGACAGTCTCTTCAACAAACGGTGTTGGGAAAACTGGACAACCACATGCAAAAGAATGAAACTGGACCATGTTCTTACACCACACACAAAAATAAACTCAAAATGGATTAAAGACCTAAGTGTAAGACCTGAAACCATAAAAATCCATGAAAAGAATGCAGGCAGTAATCTCTCTGACATCAGCTGAAGCAACATTTTTCTAGATATGTCTCCTGAGGCAAGGGAAATAAAAGCCAAAATAAACTACTGGGACTGCATCGAAATAAAAAGCTTCTGCACAGCAAAGGAAACAATCAACAAAACTAAAAAACAACCTACAGAATGGGAAGAGATATTTGCAAATAACATATCCGGTAAAGGGTTAGTAACCAAAATACATAAAGAATGGACACAACTCAACATCCAAAAACCAAATAATCCAATTAAAAATGGGCAGAAGACATGAACAGACATTTGTCCAAAGAAGACATACAGATGGCCAACGGACACATGAAAAGATGCTCAACATCACTCATCATCAGGGAAATGCAAATCAAAACCACAATGAGATATCACCTCACACCTGTCAGAATGGCTAAAATCAGCAACACAGGAAACAACAGGTGTTCAGGAAACAACAGGTGTTCGTGAAACAACAGGTGTTCATGAGGATGTGGAGAAAGGGGAACCCTCTTGCACCATTGGCGGGAAGGTAAACTGGTGTGGCCACTGTGGAAAATAGTATAGAGGTTCCTCAAAAAGTTAAAAGTAGAACTACCCTGTGATCCAGTAATCATACTACTGGCGATTTGCCCCAAAATACAAAAAAACCCCACTAATTCAAAGGGATACATGTACCCCTAAGCTTATAACAGCATTATTTACAACAGCCAAATTATGGAAGCTGCCCAAATGTCCAAGGATAGAAGAATGAATAAAGAAGACGTGGTGTATATACATAATGGAATATTACTCAGCCATAAAAAGGATTGAAATCTTGGCATTTGCAACAACATGGATGGAGCTAGAGAGTATAATGCTGAGCGAAATGTCAGTCAGAGAAAGACAAATACCATACGATCTCAGTCGTATGTAGAATTTAAGAAACAAATGAGCAAAGGAAAAAAAAAAAAACAGAGAGAGAAACAAACCAAGAAACAGACTCTTAACTAGAGAGAACACACTGTTGGTCACCAGAGGGGAGAAGAGGGGCCTGGGGGAAATTAGGGGATGGGCGGCATGCTTATTGTGCACTTATCATAATGAAAAATAAATAAATAAAATGAGGGAGTGAGCGCAGCTGATCAGGATGATGACAACGTGCAGCTTGCCATCTTTGCAAACAAGCTGGGCATGTCACTCTTCCTGCTTGTCTTCTCTGTCACTATGAGGCCACCAACAATCCCAAGAAGCAGTAATAAAAGTGGTGCTTCCCCCCCACCAAGGGTTGTGGCACATGGTCTGAGGCAAGACGGCAGGTGTGAGGGGCCTTCACACTTTCCTCCGTCCCTCTACCCACAACATACAAAGCAGCTACACTTGGATTTTTCCAGACAATTTTATTTCTTCAAAGTCTTCCTTAACCCTCTGGGACAAGAAGTTGCCACGAGTAGGACCCAGCATAGAGGCTTTCTTTTCTACTCCCTCCCCCCAATATAAAAATATAGGTATATTTTTTGTGGATCTCCCCCCAAAAGAAATAAAAAATAAAATGATAAAGAAAGAAAAAATAAATAAAATTAAAAAAAGAAAAGCATAGTGGTGACTAGATTATCCTTAGGACTCTGTATTAACTCTATAATGTTCTTTTTTTGAGAGAGTCAGAGAGCACGAGCAGAGGTGGGAGGGGCAGAGGGAAAGGGAGAGGGAATCTTAAGCAGCCTCCATGCTGAGTGCAGAGCCCGACTCGGGGCTTGATCTCACAACCTTGAGATCATGACCTGAGCCGAAATCAAGAGTTGGACACTCAACTGACTGAGCCACCCAGGCGCCCCTAGAATGTTTTTGGTATTTAAAAAAAGCATATTTGGGGCACCTGGGTGGCTCAGTTGGTTAAGCGACTGCCTTCGGCTCAGGTCATGATCCTGGAGTCCCGGGATCGAGTCCCGCGTCGGGCTCCCTGCTCGGCAGGGAGTCTGCTTCTCCCTCTGACCCTCCCCCCTCTCATGCTCTCTCTATCTCATTCTCTCTCTCAAATAAATAAATAAAATCTTTTAAAAAAATTTAAAAAGCATACTTGTCACAGAAGTTTAGTTAACATCTTACGACTGAACATGTATATATGTTGCTTAGATCAATGTAATCACTGTAAACATCTATATGATCTGGGATTTTGTTTTTATTTTGAAATGGGAGCTTTTTTGTTTACAAGTAGTTCATTAAAAACTAAAAACTTTCTGTGATGGCAAATAAAAACCTTCTGGAAAAAAAGTTATGTTTATACTCTATTGTAGTCTATTACGTGTGTAATAGGATTATGTCTAAAGAAAGCATGTACCTACCTTAATTTAAAAATACCTCATTGCTGGAGCGCCTGGGTGGCTCAGTTGGTTAAGCGTCTGCCTTTGGCTCAGGTCATGATCCTGGGGTCCTGGGATCGAGCCCCACGTCGGGCTCCCTGCTCAGTGGGGAGCCCGCTTTTCCCTCTCCCTCTGCTGTTCCCCCTGCTTGTGCTCCCTCTCTCTAAGAAATAAATAAATAAATAAAATCTTAAAAAAAAAAGCCGCATTGCTAACCGCGCTCACGGTGGTCCGAGCTCTCGGCCAGGCACGGCCTGTCTGCAGGAGGAGGGTCTGGCCCCCACGGTGCCGGCCGCTGACTGGGCAGGGGGTGGGGGCTGGAGGCTGGGGTGCCCGCGGCAATTTCTTAACACAAGACAAGGATGTTTGCCGCACCGATGGGCTCCTCCTTTCACGAACGGTTTCTCTGCGGCAGGCGATGCTGTGCGCCAGCATTGTACCCACAGGAGAACTTCTTCCCAAGTGGGAGTCGGTCCTCAAACCTGCTGCTGCGAGATGGAGGCAGTTCTTGGGAGAGTCCGGTCCTTCGCTGTCCCGGCAGCCATCTCCACGGCGTCTCCAGCAGGAGCAGTTTCCATCTCGAGAAGGCACGTTCTCTGCTCGCCCAGAAGAGGCCTCTCCTCCTCCTTTCGGGTCTTATCCTGAGATTGCAGCAGTTCAGGCCCGTCTTCTGGCCCCGCTTCTGATCCCGGGCCTCTCGCTGTGCCCAGCACATGGGCGGTGAGTCCCCCACTCAAGACTTGAGCCCCTCAGCGTCACCCCCGGGGGCTGGACTCCACTTCCTCCAGACCCCTGCGGACGGTCTGAGCTCTTCCCATGAGTGCGAATGTTCTTAACGGCGTCTAGAAGGGTGAATCCCTTTCAGGACGTTTCCGTTTACTTTGCCCAGGCCCATCGGAGGAGTCACTCTGTGTGGTAGTCACAGCCTTACGACGTGCGTTTCTTGAGGGTAAGACTTAAAACTCGAACTGACCCTGGGCCCCTGGGCTGTGGGCGGCTGGTGAGGTAGCAGGTGTGCGCACTGCACTAATCTCGTCGCACGTGTGGGTCAGAGCTCTTGGGCGCCAGGTGCAGCGCCCCCGAGCAGTAAGGTTCGCAAGGAAACCTTTTCTTCTGAGCAGCAGGTCTCAACCCTGGGCTGAAAATACTCAGGAGACCATGTTGTCATCAGACGTGCTGTCGTCGAGGCTTCGTCCTTCCGTTTATGCAGCAGGGGCAGAGCAGATTTAGCGGGATTTTGAGGGCCCCGCGTTCTCGGGCCGGTAAATGAGCGTTGGCTCCCGCTTAGTCGCCAGCTGCCCGCCGCTACGGGAGGCTCGGCCTGGCCTCCGGAGCTTTGCAGACGCCCTGAGCTCGCCTCTCGAGCTGCGGGCGCCCTAGACGGCACCTCCTTCGGGTGGGAGGCCGGTGCGGCCGCGCTGCAGGCCGGCTGCTGAGTGCGGCCGCCTTCCCCCGCGAGCCTCGCGCGGCCTCGGAGAACGCGCTCAGCTTCTCCCGCGCTCAGCTTCTCCCCCGCTCAGCTTCTCCCCCGCTCAGCTTCTGCCCCGCTCAGCTTCTGCCCCGCTCAGCTTCTCCCCCGCTCAGCTTCTCCCCCGCTCAGCTTCTGCCCCGCTCAGCTTCTGCCCCGCTCAGCTTCTCCCCCGCTCAGCTTCTCCCGCGCTCAGCTTCTCCCCCGCTCAGCTTCTCCGCCGCTCAGCTTCTCCGCCGCTCAGCTTCTCCCCCGCTCAGCTTCTGCCCCGCTCAGCTTCTGCCCCGCTCAGCTTCTCCGCCGCTCAGCTTCTCCGCCGCTCAGCTGCTCCCCCGCTCAGCTTCTCCGCCGCTCAGCTGCTCCCCCGCTCAGCTGCTCCGCCGCTCAGCTTCTCCCCCGCTCAGCTGCTCCGCCGCTCAGCTTCTCCCCCGCTCAGCTTCTCCCCCGCTCAGCTTCTCCCCCGCTCAGCTTCTCCCGCGGCGCGGCTGCTTCACCCCGCACGGCACCTATGCAGCCGGCTTCTTTCCTCCGCCGCCGGCTCCGGACTTCCCTTGCGCGGGCTCCCGCCCTCTCGGCCTCCCCGGGACTGCAGAGCCGGGGCCTGGCTCCGGACCAGGCTTGGGCTGCAGGGAACGCGGTGGTGGCCGGTTGGACCTTCCATCCCGACCACGCCGACTTTCTCCGGGTCCGCGCGAGGGCTGCTCCGCTGTCTCACCGTTCGTGCGCTCACTGGGGTGGCACTTCCCATTTCCTTCAAGAACGAGGCCTTTGCATCCACAGCTTGGCTCCCTGGCTGGCGCAAGAGGCCAAGGTTTCGGCCTCTCCCGCCTTCCACGCGCCTTCCTCTCTCCGCTGACTCACCTCTAGCTTTGATTGAAGGTGAGAGCCAGGCGGCTCTTCCTTTCACTCGAGCCCTTAGAGACCACTGTAGGGTTATTAGCTGGCCTAACTCCAATATTGCTGTGTCTCAGGGACCAGGGAGGCTCGAGGAGGGGGGGGGAGAGGAGGGAAGGCCTGGGGGGGGGGGGTGGTGGAGGGCAGTCAGGACACACAGGACATTGATTAAGTTCACGGTCTTCTGTGGGCATGGTTCGCGGCGGCCAGAAGCAGTTACAACAGGACCATCAGAGATCACTGGTCGCAGATCACTGTAACGGATAAAACAATAAGAAAAATTTGAAATATTGGGGGAATTACCAAAATGTGACACAGAGACATGAAGTGAGCAAACGTGGTTGGACAGCATCTGCAAAGCACGAGAGAGCAGAGCGCAGCCAGATGCGGTGTACCTGTATATACCCAGAAGTACCCGTATATACCCGGCTGCATCATCTGGTGGTTCCATTTTTCATTCTTTGAGGAACCTCCTCGCTCTTCCGTAGAGGCTGCCCCAAATGACATTCCGGCCGACAACGCACAAGAGCCCCTTTCTCCACATCCTTGCCAACACCTGTTATCTCTTGTCTTTTTGAGAATACGTGCTAAGTACTTTAAACGCACAATCTCATGCCGTTCTCTCAACAACCTGCAAGGGAGATAATATTCTAGTGCCACAGATAATGAAATCGAGGCTCAAAGAAGTGAAAACACACACCCAAGATCATCTGGCTAGAAAGTGGTTGAGTGAAACCCAGCTTCCAGATCTCTAAGAGTTTGGGCCACCTTTCTTTCCACTACCTGCTTCTGCCTTCCGGTTTTTTTTTTTAAAAAAAAATCATTTATTCCCAATTTTCTTGGTATTAGCAATGGTGCTTCACTGGCGTTTCTGGGCAACAGATGATCTCAGTGGGCATCATTCCTACAGGTCATCAATAGGAATCCTGAGTAGAATAAGGGTCCATCTTGGGGGGGGGAGGGGTGAAATGGGTGAAGGGGTTAGGAGTGCACTCATTGTGAGGAGCCCTGAGTCATGTACAGAATTGTTGAATCACTATATGGTACACCTGAAACTAATATAACACTGTGTTAACTATCCTGGAATTTAACCAACTAACTAACTAACTAAATAAATAAATAAAATTAGCCATGCCAAAAAAAAAAAAAAAAGAATGATGTTCTCTCCTTTGTCATTTTAGGGTGGAGTTTCTCTGCTTACCTCCTGTACTATCCACTCACCTACTGTGGAATAACTCACAGTATCTCCCCTAGACCCCCAATCCCTGACCCCACTATCTAGTGGAATCAAGATGTCACTTTGCCAAATTGTAGATAAGGATAAGGATTGAATCAAGATCCTTTGCTGCCGCCATTATCAAGCATAACAACACCTAGTGTTATTAATGCTAAGGCACTGCTCTTAGCACTTTATTTTTACCTTATCAGAATTTTCAGGGGTACTGCCCTGGGTACTGCCTCTGAATTAATACTAGTTCTTGAGGGGAGGGCGCCTGGGTGGCTCAGTCAGTTAAGCATCCGACTTCAGCTCAAGTCATGATCTCAGTGTCCTGGGATGGAGCCCCGCATCGGGCTCCGTGCTCAGTGGGGAGTCTGCTTCTCCCTCTCCCTTGGCCCCTCCCCCTGCTCATGCTTTCTCTCTCTCTCTCTCTCTCTCTCAAATAAATAAATGAAATCTTTTAAAAAAATTTGTTTAAATCCTAGTTCTTGGGGACCCAAAGCATCACTGTGGTCCACCAGTCAGAGTAGGGACTTTTGGAAGTCAAGTTATCAGTGAAATTTTATTCAAGTCTGTCTCATAAAGGGCCCAGTGGTCCCTGAACCCACCTTCTGGTTTTCTCCCAAGTTCTAGGATACATAATTAGAATAGACACACTCAGCAATTGTCAGAATCCCCACACTGATCCTCTGACCCATGGAGTGAGGTCTATTATGGTGGGGAAGGCCAGCTGGAAGTCACTAGCACTGCTTCTATCTATGAAAATAGTACATCCAAAGTAATCTTGCATTGTTGGATGGATTGCAGAGATCTGTACCAACATCAAGGACTTGAAAGATGCAGGAATAGTGATTCCTCCAACACCCTCTTTCAACTTACCTATTGGGTCTGAGAAGAAACTAGGTCCTGGAGAATGACAGTAAACCATTATAAACTTAATCAGATGGTGGCTCCCAGTCGCAGCTGCTTTTCTAGGGCTGGTTTCCTTGTGGAGCAAACCAACATGTTGCCAGACACCTGGTATGCAGTTGTTTAGCTGGTGAATGTGTTTTTTCTCTGTAACTGTTAGTAAAGACCAACAAACCAGTTGCTTTCAGTGTATCAGCTCTCCAGCCATCTTATAATCTTCTTTCTGGGGACTTTGTCTTTCTCTTACCAGGCCATCATGCTGGTCTATTACATTGATGATATTCCACTGACTGGACCTGGTGAACAAGATGCATTGGTAAAACATTTGCATGCCAGAGGGTGGGAAATAAATTCTGCAAGAATTCAGAGGCCATCCGCCTCGGTGAAAATTCTAGGAGTTCAGGAATTTGGGGGCATGTTGAAATAGTCTTTCCAAGGCCAAGGACATGTTGCTTCATCTGTTACCGCCTATCTATAGGAAAGAAACACAACTTCTAAAGAAATTCTTTGAATTTTGGAGGCAACATATACCTCATTTGGGCATGCTCTTCTGACTTCTTTATTTAGAGTGACTTGAAAATCTGCCAGTTTGAGCTCGGCAACAAGTCCAGGCTGCATTTCAAGCTGCTCTGCCTCTTGGGCCACATGATCCAGCAGATCCAGTGCTGCTCAAAGCCTCAGCAGCAAAGAGGGATGTGGTTCACCACTGTTAGCAGCCCCTCATAGGTGAATCACAGTGAAGACCATTAGAATTCTGGAGCCAATTCCTGCCATCCTCTGTGGATAACTATTTTCCATTTTTTAAAAAAGATTTTATTTATTTAAGAGAGAGAGAGAGTGAGCACAAAGGGAGAGTGAGAAGCAGACCCCCGCTAAGCAGAGAGCCCGACATGGGATTCCATCCCAGTACCCCGGGATCATGACCTGGGCCGAAGGCAGATGTTTAACTGACTGAGCCACCCAGGTGCCCCTAACTATTTTCCATTTGAGAGTAGTTGAGAAACAATTTTTGACTTGCTACTGGGCTTTCATTGAGATTGAACTCTTGACTATGGGCCACCAAGTTACCCTGTGATCTGAGCTACCCATTATGGGCTAGGTGTAATCTGACCCACAAAGCCTTAAATTTGGGCATGCACAGCAGTACTCCACCATCAAAGGGAAGTGGTGTATAGAAGCTCATTTTCAGGCAAGGCATTAAAGCAAAATTAAGTTGCCCGAGGAAGTGACCCAGATACTCATGGCCCCCGTTCTTTGCTATTATCACCTTCTCTCTATCAATCCGTATTTATGGCCTCATGGGGAGTTCCCATGAACTCCCAGGTAAGTGAGGAAGAAAAATTTCCATGCGGGTTTATAGATAGTTCTCATGATATACAGGTACCATCCAAAAATGGACAGTTACAGTACAAGAGCCCTGCCCTGGGACTGCCCTGAAGACCAGTGATAAAGGGATATCCGACCAATGGGCAGAATTTTGGTTGTTCATTTTGTCTGGAAGAAGAGATGGCCAGAGATACAGGTCTATATTGGTTGATGGGCTCTGGCTAATGGGTTGGGCTCTGGCTAACGGTTTGGCTGGATGGTCAGAGAACTGGAAGGAATACAATTGAAAAATTGGTGACAAGAAGGTCTGAGGAAGAAATAAGTGGGTAGACCCTTCTAATTCAGTACAGAGTGTGAAGATGTTTGTGTCCCACGTGAATGGTCACCAAGGTCATTGAAGGGTGACCTTGGCGGAGGAAGATTTTATTATCCGGGTAGACAAGATGACCTGTTTGGTAGATACCAGACGGCTTTCTTTCTCGGACACTCTTGTCATTTGTCATAGACATGGGAACCAAGCAGCTGTGTTGGAAGGGATGTAGGTTATGCACGGTCTCATCATTTACTTCTAGTCTCTGAGGCCAATCATCTATAGGCACTGCTGAGTGCCCAATTTGTCGACAGTGGAAACCAACCAGGTCTTGACACAGTTCCATCCCCAGGGGGTCATCCAAATACCTGGAGGCAGATTGATTACACTGGGCCACTCCCCTCAGGGAAGGGGGCAGCTCTTTGTTCTTACTGGAATAGACATTTACCCTGGATATGAATTTGCCTTCCCTGCCCTCAGCACTCCTGCCAAAACGAACATCCATGGATCTACAGAATGCTTCCGTCATTGACACAACAATGATTCTATTGAGCTGGATATTGAGACTGCCATCTGGCCACTCCAACTCCCCATGGCGCTGAATCAACAAGCAAAGAAGGGGGTTACTGTACTGGCTGGGGTGATTGATGTTGACTATCAAGGAGAAATTAGGTTGCAACTACATGCCGGGGGTAAGGAGGACTGTGTCTGGAATGCAGAAGGTCTCCTTGGTGCTTCATATTACGTCCATGTCCTGTGATCAAAGTCAGTGACAAGCGTTAACAACCCAATGCAGGTAGAACTTCCAGTAGCCCAAACTCTTCATGAATAAATGTCAGGACTATTCTGCAAGGCAAAGAAGTACGACTAGCTGAGATGTTTGCAAAAGAGAATAAGAGAATAAGAGAATAAGAAATGGGTATTGGAAGAAAGTAATTATAAATACCAGCTACAACTACGTAAACACTGCAGAAATGATGACTGTAATAATTATGGATATTTAGTCCTTATTTTGTATATTCAAAATATATTTTACATATAATTTGGGAACTATATTTTGAATATATATGTATATACATGCCAAAATTTTATTCCTCTGATTCTCTCCTCTCCTTACCATCTAGCATAAGATGTGGCAATAATAGTTAACGTTCTATTTTAGTATTTTGGCCACAGGATTTAAAAGGAGTGTGGACATGGGGCGCCTGGGTGATGCCGTCAGTTAAGTGTCTGACTCTTGGTTTTGGCTCAGGTCATGATCTCAGGGTCATGAGATCGAGCCCAGCATCAGGCTCCCCGCTCAGGATGGAGTCTGCTTGGGACACTCTCTCCCTCTGCCACCCCCTCACCCCCCTGCTCTCTCTGTCTCTAAAATAAATCAATTAATCTTAAAAAAAAAAAAAAAAAAGGAATGTGGATGCTCCTTCAGTCCCCGAGACCTGGCCAGGTGGATGTGTTTGGTTTGGTGGCGAAGGATCTAGGACTCTGCCGGACACTCATACCACCAGCTTTGGAGGCCACAGGATTACCCTGGGCCTCCTTGTCCTTGTGAGGCTCAGGCTTGCTCTTGGTCTCCCCCACTTCACATTGACCTTACCCTCCCAACTGTCTGTGTTCTTCCAGCTCCAGCATCAGAGGAGCTTACCAGCCCCCAATGTTGTGCAAGGTCAAATCCCTGCAACAAATTTCTCTCTGACCCCCTCCCTGACTAGTTCAATCTCTCTGACTGAACTCCGGTGGGCACAGCTCCCAACCGCTGGCTCTCGGCTGCTGTGTGACCCAAGCCTGCGATGTGCATGGGCATCAGGGAAGACTGCTACAACAAAACATGTGTGGAAGGGACCGTCTGCATTCATTTAGGCAATGCGTCCTAGGCACCTGGAAGCACAGTGCCCAGCGCTGGTACTGAGCAGGGATCCCACTCAATCGTGGTCCGAAGTTGTTTCCAGCTCAGGCCCTTGTAAACACCACACCATCAGCAGAGGTGATTGTCAAAGTCGCAGAGGTCACAGTCTTGTGCAATCATGATTTTAAACAGGCGTGTCCAGAAAGGTTTAACCATCCATTCAAAGAACTGTTGCCCTCCTTTTTTGCACCTGTCCTCCAGGCTTTCATTTGGTTTTGGTTTTTTGGCCACTGTCTTCTCCCTCCCCACGGCCAGGAGGATGGAGAGGAAGGAATTGGTTCATAAATGCTAGTCTTATTTACGTACGATTGACTCAAGACAGTGCAGTGTCAGCTGTTGTAGGTTGGGTGCCCCCTGGAAGTCTACTTGAAGTGGAGATTTGTGTACCAGAGATTTGTAGAGAAATGTCCTCAAGATCAACAACTCTGCAGGGGGCAAGGAACCAGGAGTCGACAGTGGGCTAGGTCGGGTTGTCCTGTAGTTGCAAAGTCCTCAGGCAATCGTGTGTGGACCTTCAGCACCTTTCAGAGCTGTCCTGCATTGGGGGAAGGGGGCCAGACCTTTATACATCTGTATTGACCAGTTGCTGGATGTGGATTGCCCCAGAGAGGGGGCTTTGACCTTGGGCAAGGAGGTTCTCTTCAGCCAAGGGCGCTGGGAGATGTGAGGGGCGGGGACTCCGCTGAGAGCTGTCAGTTCCCGACATGCCCAGCAGCTGGGGAAATGGACATTTCAGCCCCAAATGGTATCTAATACAGTGCAGCCCCGGGGCCACTTGATTCCACTTGCTTCACATAACAATTTCTGAGAGTAACTCCTCCAGGATTCTAAGAGCCTCTTTTCCTGGGAAACCTCCCAAGAGGAACATCGGTGAGGATGAACCTACTGCCCTGTGGATACAGCTGACTTTAAGCCACAACGGATACTCATTGTCTCCCACTTCTCTGACCCACTCAAGGCTTCTCTCATCCCTATATAGTTCCTGTAATGGTCTAGGTGGCTTACAGGGAGGGAGACCAGACCCTCACCTTGCTTGCCTTGTCCTACTCAGGCCATGCTTGCTGCACCTGCCCATTTACCAGCGAACTGGACAAAGAGGTGCCCAGGCATAACCCGGGTGTCAGGTATATTTCTTCCTGTTCCTGTCATTTAATTGAAACCCCCTCTCCTCCTGCCAGAATGGTGACTCTTCCTTGTCTCCTGGGCTCTTTGCATGAAGAGCCTAAAACGACCAGCCAGTTTAACGGGAGAAGCGATGAGCGGAGGGCCTCAGCAGAGCTCACCTCTACAAAAGCAGTGATAACATTGGACAATATTGTCAAAACCGACCATCTCAGAGCTCTGGAAATTAACCAAAGGCACATAACAAATTGAAGGACATTTATCCAAGAAAAAGTACTAAACCTTTGTTGACAATGATGGGATTTGTGCCATTCCAACATGAGGCTGCTCCCATCTCCTTCTGCCCAAACTGACGTGGCCGCCTGCAGACCAGCAGTCTTGTTGCTGCTGGAGAGTGTTGATCTAATTTGGAGCTCCAGAGAAAAGCCCCTTGTCCAGGGGCGCCGTCAAAAGCAATTGCCATCTCTCTGGCAAACAATCAAGGAAGGCCAATATCACGGCTGCCCGAGGCTGTAATACTGATTTGGGAAAGCAACAGACTCACCAAAAATTTAGAAGAGAGATCTGAGGAATGGGATAGCTATAGGATATAGCTTTGATAAAGGCCTTGCAAATTCCCAGGGATCTGGAAGGCTGTGCACATGTGTGTGTTCAGGGAAGATGGGAGAGGGCCTGGTTCGCTAGCCCTCCCCCTGGCTGACCATGGGGCCCTGCACAAGCAGGAAGCAAAAGGACTTTGAACCTGTGCCTCACCACACTGAAGGGTGAAATCTTACTGGCTTGGGGTGTTTAAGCAAAACCTTGACCAGTTGCTGGCTGACTCCTAAGCTATCGTTACCCAGGGTCAGCTTCTAGAAAGCTGGGTGTAACAATGGAGGCAAGAATTTTAAAAAGCATAGATGTTAGTGTTTACATCCTGGAGAGGGAGATAGACTCTAAGTAATCCATCCAGGGAAGTCACTAAACAAACCAATAAATGCAGCAATAACCCCTAGAGGAGGCAAATCAGAATCCAGATTTGTTCTGTTATCCAGAATGCCCACTTTCCAACAGAAATTGTGACACACAAAGAAACAGAACTGTGTCACCTCACACAGGAAAGAGGCAGTCTCTAGAAACCATCTCTGAGGAATCCTAGGTTCCTAGGTACTGGGCTTGGTGGACAAAGACTCAAAATCATATTCAAAGATCTACAGGAAATTGATTTTAAAGAGTTAAAGAAAAGTATGATAACATTGACTCATCAGCTAGAGAACACCAAGACAGAAATGCAAAGCAAAACACAAACCAAATACAAATTCTGGAGCTGAAAAGTATAAGAACTGAAATGAAAACTTCATGGGAGGGGTTCAATGGCAGGTGTGAGCTGGAAGAAGACTCAGCAAATCTGAAGATAAAGCAACAGAAAGCCATCTGGCCTAAAGAGCAGAAAGAAAAAAGAATGAGTAAAATGAACAGAACTTCAGAGATCTCCTGAGAACCTCAGCAAAAGGCATGGCAATCTTTTTTGAAGAAATAATCACTGAAATTTTCCCCAATTTGATTTTAAAGGCCCATCAGTATATTGCATACAATAAGCTCAACAAACTCTAGTAGAATAAACAACACAATCCACACCTGGCCACATCACAAAGATTGCGGCTACAATACATATCATCACAGACAAAGTCTTGAGACTGACAGCAACAAAATGATCCATCATGTACAAGAAAACCACAGTCAGATTCTTTTTAGAAACAGTGGAGGTCAGGGGCGCCTGGGTGGCTCAGTTGGTTAAGCATCTGCCTTGGCTCAGGTCATGACCCCAGGGTCCTGGGATCGAGCCCCAAATCGGGCTCCCTGCTTCTCCCTCTGTCCCTCCCCCCACTTGTGCTCTCTCTCTCTCTCTCTCAAATAAATAAATAAAATCTTAAAAAAAAAAAAGAAACAGTGGAGGCCAGAAGGCAGTAGGATGACACAGTCAAGGTGTTGAAAGCAAAAACAACCAAGAATTTTATATCTAGCACAATTATCCTTCAAATATGAAGGCAAAATAAAGACATTCCCAAATAAGCGAAGACTGAAGAATTTATTACCAGAAGTCCTGACTCCCAGAAAATACTAAAGGAGGTCCTTTAGGATAAAAAGACATGATACCAGATGGTAATTTGAATCTGCATGAAGAAATAAGGAGCACCTATAAAGGTCATCATGTAGATACATACAAAAGATATTATGAGTGTATTTTACTCTTTCCTTAATTGACATAAAACACAAGTTATGAAATGATAATTACGAAACTGTGTTGTTGGGCTTTAATATATAGTGACGTAATTTATAGGGCAATATTAGCACTGAGTGGAGGGGAGGAAAGGAGATCTATTGGAGCAAAGTTTCTGTATGCTATGGGAATTGATTTAGTATTAATCCTAAATAGATTGTTGTAAGTTAAGATGTACATTGTAGGGGAGACTGGGTGGTTGAGCATCTGCCTTCAGCTCAGGTCATGATCCCAGTGTTCTGGGATCAAGCCCCGTGTCAGGCTCCCTGTTCAGCGGGGAGTCTGCTTCTCCCTCTACCCCTCCCCCCGCTCATGCTCTCTCTCAAATAAATAAATAAAATCTTTAAAAAAAAAGATGTACATTGTAATCCCAGAAGAACCACTAGGAAAACGATTTTTAAAATATAGTTAAAAGAGCGGTACCTGGCTGGCTCAGTTGGTAGAGCATGCAACTCTTGATCTCAGAGTCATGAATTCCAGCCCCACGTTGGGTGTAGAGATTGCTTAAGAATAAAATCTTTAAAAAAATAAAATAGGGGCGCCTGGGTGGCTCAGTTGGTTAAGCATCTGCCTTCAGCTCGGGTCATGGTCTCAGGGTCCTGGGATCGAGCCCTGCATCAGGCTCCCTGCTCAGCAAGAAGCCTGCTTCTCCCTCTCCCTCTCCCTCTGCCTGCCTCCCTGCCTGTCTGCCTACTTGTGTTCTCTCTCTCTCTGTCAAATAAAAAAATAAAATCTTAAAAAAAAACTATAAAAAATTAAAATAAAATAAAATATAGTTAAAAGAAAGGAATGATAATAGTATGCTAGAAGATATCTATTTAACATAAAAGAATGAAGTAACAGAAGAACAAAATAGACAGGAGACATATAGAAAACAGCAAAATGGCAGAACCATACCAATAACTACATTCCACATGAATAAACACTCAAAAAGCCAAGATTGTCAGGCTATAAAAACGAAAACAGAAACACAACCAGGATCCAACTTCATGCTTTCAACAATAGGTAGACACTTTAGCTCCAAAGATACAAATAGGTTGAAGGCAAAAATATAGAAAAAATACACCAAGAAAACTATAAGAAAATTGGGGTGGCTATATATATATTTTAAATTTTATGTTATTTTATTTAAATTCCATCAACATATAGTATATTATTAGTTTCAGAGGTAGAGTTAATGATTCATCAGTATTATATAATACCCAGTGCTCATTACATCACAGGCCCTCCTTAATGTCCATCACCTAGTTACCCCATCCCCCACCCCCCTTCCCTTCCAGCAACCCTCAGTTTGTTTCCTATGCTTAAGAGTCTCTTATGGTTTGTTTCCCTCTTTGATTTCGTCTTATTTTATTTTGGGGGTAGCTATATTAATATCAGAAAAATAGACCTTTAAGACAAAAAAGGTTATTACAAACAAAGAAGGGACATTTTATAATGATGAAAGTATCGATTATTCAAGAGGACAGAACAATCCTAGTCTTTTATGTGCTTCTGAACAGAGTTTCCAAATACACGAAATGCAAGCCAAGATGGATGCAAAAGGGTCAGGTGAGGCCCACTTGCAGCGGGAGGCTCCAGCACCCCTTCCAAAAATCAAGAGAAGCAGACAGAAGGTCAGCAAGGACATAGATGCCCCTCAGCAACCGGGCGGCACACGCTCTTCTCAAGTGCGCAAGGCATATTCTCTCAGATAGACCGTCTTCTAGGCCACAACACATGTCACAGTGAATTTTTAAAAACTGACATCATACAAAGTATGTTCTCCAATTACAACAAAATTAAATTAGAAAACAACAGAAGGAACTTTGGGAAATACAAAGAATTTTGAACTGAATGAAAACAAAACCACAACCTATCCAAATCTGCTGGATGCCGTTAAAGAACAGACAGCTTTTACATGCCCATGTGAGGAAAAAAAAAGATCTCGGATCATCGATCTGATCTTCTGACCCAAGAAGCTAGAACAGGAGGTGCCTGGGTGGCCCAGTCGTTAAGCGTCTACCTTTGGCTCAGGTCATGATCTCAGGGTCCTGGGATCGAGTCCTGCATTGGGCTCCCTGCTCAGCGGGGAGCCTGCTTCTCTCTCTCCCTCTGCCCCTGCTCGTGCTCTCTCTCTCTCTCTCAAATAAATAAAATCCTAAAAAAAAAAAAAGGAAGAAGAAGCTGGAACAGGAATCGTGACCCAAACCCAAGGTAAGCAGAAAGAAAGAAAGAGTGAAGATTGGAATGGACATAAAAGTTGCAGAGAAGGGACAAACAGTAGAGGAAACCTATGAAAACAGAAGTCGGTTCTACAAAAAAGACCAACAAAAGAGACAAGTCTGGCTCCCTTGGTCCAGAAAACGGGAGCAAAAGCACAGATCACCAAAATCACTGCTGACAGAGGAACGTAACGTCTGACCCCACAGAGTGTACAGCGATTATAAGGGATATTACCAACAGCTCTCTGCCAAGCAGTCAGGCAACTGAGGAAGTGGATGCATTCCTAAAACAAAACAAAACAAAAGCCACAAATCACCAAAGTTCACTGTAGAAAAAAAAATAGAAAATCTGAATATGCCTATAATAAGAAAAAAGTTGATTAGTAACTTAAAGTCTTCCCACAAAGAAAATTTCCGGGCCAGATAGCCTCACTGGTGAATTCTACCAAACATTTATTTTTTTTTTTAAAGATTTTATTTATTTATCTGAGAGAGAGACAGAGAAAGAGAGCGGCAGAGTGACCTGAGGAGGGGCAGAGGGAGAGAGAGAATCTGCCGTAGACTCCACGCTGAGTGCAGAGCCTGACGGGGGGCTCGATCTCATGACCCAGAGATCATGACCTGACCCGAAACCAAGAATTGGACGCTTAAGCGACTGAGCCATCCAGGCGCCCCTCTACCAAATACTTAAAGAAAAAAATAACATCAGGGGCGCCTGGGTGGCTCAGTCGTTAAGCGTCTGCCTTCCGCTCAGGTCATGATCCCAGGGGTCCTGGGATCGAGCCCCGCGTCGGGCTCCCTGCTCGGTGGGAAGCCTGCTTCTCCCTCTCCTGCTCCCGCTGCTTGTGTTCCTGCTCTCGCTATCTCTCTCTCTGTCAAATAAATAAATAAAATCTAAAAAAAAAAGAAAAAAAGAACATCAGAGGTGTGTGGCTAGCTCAGTTGGAGTAGTGTGCAACTCTTGGTCTAGGGGTCTAGGGGTCATGAGTTCGAGCCCCACACGATTACCTAAAAATAAAATCTTGAAAAAGAAGAAGAAGAAATAACATCAATATTCCATGCACTCTTCCAGAAAATAGAAGGGGGAGGCATGTTCTCAACACATTTTTTTAGCTCAGTATTACCTTGGTACCAAAGCCAGACAGAGACGTCACAAGAAAATAAAATTACAGACCAATATCCCTCATGATTATAGGTGCCAACATCCTCAGCAAAATATTAGGGAAGTGAATTCAGCAACATATAAAACAGATTACACACCATGACCAAGTAAGATTTATCCCAAGAATGTAAGGCTGGATTAGCATCCAAAACTCAATTAATGTAATGCACCAAATTAATAGAATAAGGCACAAAATCCACATGACTATCTCAATAAGATACAGAAAAAGCATTCAGCAAAATCCAACATGCATTCATGATAAACGAACCAACAAAATAGATGGGAACCTCATCAGCCTGATAAAGGGCATCCGCCCAAATCTTATCCCTAAGGTCACACTTAATAGTGACAAGATGGATACTTTCTCCCTAAGATCAGCAACAAGGCAGATTCTCACTCCTGCCGTTTCTACTGGGCATGGGTGCCGGAAGTCTTGGGCAGTGCAAGCAGATATAATAAAGAAACAGAAGACATCCAGGTTGGAACAGAGGAAGTAAAACTGTCTTTAGGGGCGCCTGGGTGGCTCAGTTGGTTAAGCGACTGCCTTCGGTTCAGGTCATGATCCTGGAGTCCCGGGATCGAGTCCCGCATCGGGCTCCCTGCTCGGGGGGGAGTCTGCTTCGTCCTCTGACCCTATCCCCTCTCATGTGTTCTCTCTCTCTCATTCTCTCTCTCTCAAGTAAATAAATAAAATCTTTAAAAAAAAAAAAACAAAACTGTCTTTATTCCAGATGACATGTCCTTCTATGCGGACAGCCTGAAGGACTCCACCAAAATTCTATTATAATTAATAAAAAAATTCAGCAAGGATGTAGGATACAAGATCAACATACAAAAATCAATTGCATTTCTATATACTGGCAGTGAACAACCTGAAAATGAAATTAAGAAAAACAATTCTGCTCAGTAGCATCACAAAGAATAAAATACTTAGGAATAAATTTCATATAAGGAGAGCAAGACTTGTACACTGAAAACTACAAAACATTGCTGAGAGAAATGAAAGAATATCTGAATAAATGGAGACATTTCGTGTTCACGGATTAGAAGATCAATATTGCTTAGATGGCAATTCTCCCCCAAATTGATCTGTAGAGTCCACACCATCCTTATCAAAATCCCAGCAGGTTTTTTCACAGTAATTGACAAGCTGATCTTAAAATTTATACGGGGATGAGAAAAAAAAAAAACAGAAAAGCAAAACCAGTTTGGGTAAAAATAAAAAGGGGGGAATGCCATGGGAGGACTTTCACTTTCTAATTCTGAAACTTACTTGAAAGCTTTGGTGATTGAGACAGTGTTAGACCAGTGTAAGAAAGACACAGGGACCAATGGAACAGAATCGAGAGCCCAGCGACTAGTCCTCGAGTTTATAGTCAATTCATTTTTGGTAAAGATGCCAAGTCCATTCAATGGGGGAAGGATCGGCTTTCAACCAAGGATGCTGGACCGTTGGATAGCCACGCGCAGAAAGATGGACCTAGATCTTCACACCACATATGAAAATTAACTCAAGATGGACCATAGACCTAAAGCTATAAAAACTTGGGGTGCCTGGCTGGCTCAGTCAGAAGAGAGTGCGACTCTTGATCTCAGGGTCGTGAGTTCGAGCCCCATGTTGTGTGTAGAGATGACCTAAAAAAAAAATCTCAAAGCTGTAAAAACTTTAGGCAGACACGTGGTAGAAAATCTTGATAACCTTGCATTAGGCAAAGGTTTTCTAGATTCAATATCACAAGTGCAATCTACAAAAGAAACAATTGATACATTGAACCTCATCATAATTAAAAATGTGTACACTTCAGAAAACATCATTAGGAAAATGAAAAGACAAGCCATAGACTGGGAGAAAATATTTGCAAATCATAGATCCAATAAAAGGACTTGTATCCAGAATATAGAGAGAACTCAACAAGAAGACAAACATCCAATTTAAAAATGGGCAGAAGATTTGAATAGACGTTTCACCAGAGGAGATAAACAAATGGCTAATAAGCACTTGAAAAGATGCTCAACATCATTAGTCATTAGGGAAATGCAAATTAAAAGCACAATAAGATAGCACTTCACACACACTAGAATGGCTATAATTAAAAAGATAGACAATAACAAATGTTAGTCAGATTGAGGAGAAATGGGCCCCCTCATACACGGCTGGTAGAAATACAAAATGGTGCAGCTACTTTGGAAAGTGGCGTATCATTTTCTGAAAAAGTTAAACATAAATTTGCTAAATGACCCAACAACTCCACTCCTAGGTATTTAGGCAAGGGAAATAAAGAGACAAGTGCACACAAAACTTGCACCAATGCAAGGTTCACACCAGCTTAATTTCTGGTTAGCCAAAGAGTGGGCACAACCCTGTGTCCCTTAACCGGTGAATGGCTGAACAAAACGTGGCCAATCTCTGCCACAGAATGCCACTGATCGAGAAGAGGGACCAGCATGCTGCTGCACGCTACCACGTGGAGGAACTTCGACAACGTGTCAGACAAAGGAGGCCAGACACAGAAGGCCACGTGTTGTAGGATTTCATTCATGTGACGTGTCCAGAAAAGGCAAATCTATTGAGACGGAAGGTAGATCGGCAAATTTACCGAAGATCATTGACTCGCGTGCTAAAAATGGTGAATTGTAATGACGCGATGAAGCTGTTATGATCAAGTTTCTTGGGATTCTTTCTGCGTCCCCGGAAGAAGGCTCCCCTTTTGAGAGCCAGGATGGCGGTAATCACAGCACACAGAGTTGTAGGAATGGGCCACCAGTTCTCCAAAGGGGGCCACAGGGAGTGATTATGAGCAGGGCATTCGTACTCCCGTGCTGGGTTCCTGGATCCATATATTTTCCCCAGTGGGGGCAGGATGCCCTACAATGGTCATGCACTGAGGGCCTGTCCGTCCTGAAGGATAGCATCCCTCCCTTACAGGGGACCACCTTCAAGCTAGCATCTCAGCTGTGCTTTCCACAGGCCAGTCCACCACCTGCGTCCAGCAGCTTTTGGAGCTGGTGGACTCTGTGGCCACGTCCACTCTACCATACCTCCTTTGTTGGGATTTCATGTGGGCTCTTGTGTTGGCAGATCAAACGCCCAATAAACCTTCAGATGGGGTGAAGGGGGACGGGCCTGGCTGAGACTTTGTGGCCAGGAAAGGCAAACTTCTTCCTGGGCATGTTTTAATTTTCTGGGTTGACTTGGATGTTGGTTTTGATTGAGAATTAACATTTAAACTGGTGAACCGTAAGCAAAGGAGACTGATCACCACATGGGTGGGCCTCATCTAATCAGTTGAAGTGCCGTCCTGAACAAAATGATCAGCCTCCTGGAGCAAGAGGATATCCTCCAGCAGACTGACTTCCATCTCCATCTGCTCCATTGTGTCCCTGGACTGGAACTGCCCCGTCAGATCTTCTAGGTCCAAGCCTGCCAAATACTGCAAATTGGAGCTTGCCAGTGCCATCAGCACGTGAGCCCATCCTATATAATAAACCCCGTTCTGCGTATATACATACCCTATTGGTTCTGTCTCTCTGGAGAACGCTAATACGATAGGTGTGTCAGTTCCAACCAAGATGAGTCGCTGCCTTTCCAGGGTTTATGCAGTCGATTTGCCGCTAAGTGGCTGATGATCTTTGCAAAGGATGCGCTGTATCAGGAGGAGCTCGGCATTGGTTCTGTTGCCAGCAGGTTGGACCTTTAGCCATGGTCAGTGGGAGGCCATGCTGCTGGGCCCATGGCTACTCTGGTCACACTCCCCAGCCACACCAGGGGGGCTGACAACAGAGACTGGCTGACATCAGCTGGTCTAGTCACCTTGTGTCCTTGGGGATGCATTGCTTCTTCTCTTGTGGATGCTCCTGGGGGGGTGTCCTCCTGCACCCCAGAGGTCTTCCCACATCATGCCCTGGCTGAAGCCAGCCCACGTGACTCTTTCTCAGCCGCCCTTCTTGCTGGTCTCTAATCCTCCCTCTCCAGGTCCCCGAGAGACCCATCAAACCACTTGCCAGGGCTCAGGGATCCGCATGTATTCTAACCTTGAGCCTCTGTGTTTTCCATACAAAGCGGATGACAGAAGCCACTGCCTGAAGCTCTGTCCATTGGGAGGATTGCCCCCTCCCACTTCTTGAAGTAACAGACCGTGGGAAAGTCATACAAGGCTGTGTTAGCTTCCACCTGGCGTGCACTCTCTCTTCTGGGACACTTGCTTTGCAGCCCTGAGCCATCATGTACGAAATCCAACCCCCCCCCCCCACTGCCGCCGCCCCACTGGGTGTTTCTTTGTGGGAGAAACCACGTGGAGAGATGCATCCAGATAGAGACGCCCAAGGAACACCAGCTGTTCTAGCTCCCGGATGCCAGGAGTGTGAGGGAGGGAGCCTGCCAGTGGTCCCAGCCCCAGTCCCAACCCTGATGCACCAGCCCTGCCTGGGTTGAGAATTCAAACTTTCGGAGCTCGGCCAGCCTTATAATTAAGTCCTGAGCCTGATCCTTAGCTCTTTCTGCCCTTCAGCTGCAAGAGATGAGAGTCTCTAATTCATAGGGTGCTAAGGAGACCCTCTGGTTATCTTAATTATCCTTTAATTGGTGATTAACCACCCTCAGCCTTTGCTTGTCTTCCTCCAATGCTTCAGTTGCCCCCAGCAACTGCCATCCAATTCCAGAGCCGGTAGGATGACTCTCTGGTTCTCCTCAAATACCTGATGCGCCGTACTCTCCCGGGGGTTCCTTTCTGCTGGTCTTAATTGCACCTCTACCTCCTGCCAGTGGCTATCAATGCTCCCCAATCACCAGTGATAGAGTCCTCACTGCCAGCCATCTGGTGGCTGAGCCAGCTCCCAAATCCCATTCCAGAGACACTTGGACCACATTAGGTACCATCTGTTGCAGGTTGGCTTCCCTGACGTGCAGGCTCCGAGATGAAGACTTGCAGGCAGGAAGTCTGTTAGGGGAGATGCCTTGGGACCAGCCCACCAGGCGGGGCTGCAGGAAGCAGAAGCGGAAGAGTCACAGCACAGGGGTCCGTGGCCCTGGGAGGGCTCGTCAGAGTTGTCCCACTTAGGGAAAGGACGCCAAGCCTTTCTATCCCCGTACCCTCTGGTCATTCCATGGGGGCTGCCCCTGCCCGGGGAAGAGGTGTGACCTTGGGAGAGGCAGGCCTTTTTGGATGAAGGCAAGCCCCAGAGAGGACTCGGGGGGCAGCTGTGTGCCACCCACCCCAGGCAGCTGGGGGACGAGTGCCCCAGTGCTGGGGTGGTGGAGAGTGAATGTGGGCACCTCTATCAATGGTGAGCTTTCTCTAGGCATGTGATACTGGGTTCACACCCAAGTTTGGACCCTCCGATAGAGACCTGAGGTGCGTTTGGGTAACTTCCTGGAAATCCAAGAAGAAACAATGATAAGATCACCACCTTGGTAATCAATCTAATCAGTCTTCATGGGCTTGATGTGCCTTGTTCTGAAAGATTTGTTTGCAGTGCTAAAGTCTGTGACTGTGTTTAAAGTGGGGGAAAAATAAAAGTACCCCATATCGAGGGGTACCTAAGGCAGAAAGAAAAAGGATTCTTTTTTTTTTTCTTTTTTTAGAGAGAGGGAGAGTGAGAAAGAGGGTGAGGGGCAGAGGGAGAGGGAGAGAGAGAATCTTAAGCAGGCTCCATGCCCAGCAGGGAGCCCGATGAGGGGCTCGATCTCACCAACCACAGCCGAAATCAAGAGTCAGACGCTTAGCCTACTGAGCCACCCAGGTGCTCCAGGTGCGTTCTTTTTAAAAATAACAGTGTAGGGGCGCCTGAGTGGCTCAGTCGTTAAGCGTCTGCCTTTGGCTCGGGTCATGATCCCGGGGTCCTGGGATCGAGCCCCGCATCGGGCTCCCTGCTCTGCGGGAGGCCTGCTTCTCCCTCTCCCTCTGCCTGATGCTTGTGTTCCCTCTTTCACTGTGTCTCTCTCTGTCAAATAAATAAATAAAATCTTAAAAAAAAAAAATAACAGTGTACATATTGCATTTATCAAACTCTATATTCATTCGTTTATTAGCCAAATTTGTAAGCACCTACATGTACCAGATATTGTACTTTGAGTTAAAAATATGCTTTCCAGGGCCGCCTGGCTGGCTCAGTCAGAAGAGTGTGAGACTCTTGATCTCAGGGTTGTGTTTGAGCTCCACATTGGGTGTAGAGATTACTTAAAAATAAAACCTTAAGGGGTGCCCGGGTGGCTCAGTTGTTAAGAGGCTGCTCAGGTCATGATCCCAGGGTCCTGGGATCGAGCCCCGCATCGGGCTCCCTGCTCGGCGGGAAGCCTGCTTCTCCTTCTCCACTCCGCCTGCTTGTGTTCCCTCTCTCGCTGTGTCTCTCTCTGTCAAATAAATAAATAAAATCTTAAAAAAAAAATAAAACCTTAAAAAATATATCTCTGTATAATATATGCTTCCTAGAGGGTTGTTTTGACAGCCTGACATCCTTGCTTTGGGGAGCCATTCAGTAAGGTCTTGGTGGGGCCATCACCACTGATTCCTGTTCCTTGTCCACCTGGACAATCACTAGGCTGCATGTCCTAAGCTTGTGTTGATAAACAGAAGCAGGGAGAAAACAGCCCCTTTCCCCTGGCATTGTTAACCTGGTATATATGAGCACAGGGCTCCTAGAGGGGTGTCTGTAGTAGGGGAGAAAAATGGGGGGAAGCAATAGAGAAGCAGAGACGAGAAGGAAGGAGTGGGGAGAGAGAGAAAGAGAGAGAAGAAATAGTGTTTGAGCCTCTAGATTTCACAACTCTACAAATTCTTAAATTTTCTTAAGCTAGTTTGAGTTGTATTTTTTAATTAATTGATTTATTTTTTAATTTATTTTTATTTAAATTCAATTAACATGTAATGTATTATTGGTTTCAGAGGTAGAACCCAGTGATTCATCAGTCTTATATAACACCCAGTGCTCATCACATCACGTGCCCTCCTTAATGTCCATCCCCCTGTTACCCTATCCCCCCACCCCCCTCCCCTCCAGCAACCCTCAGTTTTTTTCTTATGCTTAAGAGTCTCTTATGGTTTGTCTCCCTCTCTGATTTCATCTTGTTTTATTTTTTCCTCTCTTCCGCTATGATCCTTGGTTTTGTTTCTTAAATTCCACATATCAGTGAGATCATATGATAATTGTCTTTCTCGGATTGACTTATTTTGCTTAGCGTAACACCCTCTAGTTGCATCCATCGAGTCGTATTTCTCGTGCCCACAATCTGAACGGTCCTGACAGGAATCTCACATAAGGGTCCGCCGCTGGCCCCCCCCGCTGGCCCCACGCATGGCACACACTTCCCAGTGGACCAAGAGCTCCAGGCACAGGCCACCTTCTCCCTGTGGGGAGGGATGATAGGATGGTTGTCTCCTTCTACAGATGAAGACACAGGCTTTGTGAGATTTTTAAACATGGGATGGCTGGAAGAGGTGTTGTAAACTGAACAAGACTGTTCATGGGGGACCTTCTATTGCTACTGCTAGTGAATCATTAATGTCACCCGCAGAACTGGACACATTCTGTGCCCTTGGCTCTTTAGGAGCGTGGCATCAGACGCGCCTCAGAGGCAGGGGCTGTGTCTTCCATTGTCCAGAGTCTGGGAGTCCGGCACAGAGGCGACACGAAACAGGTGCTCAAGCCGAGCATGCGGGCTGCCTGGAGCGGTGGGGGGGACGCCGTCACTGGCCTAGGCAGCCGGCGGCCAAGCAGTGTCCCCCAATGGGCAGACGTGGACATAGGGAGGAGGGTACCACGTGCTAAGGCAGCAGCTGGGGGACCAGGGTGGACCCAGGGCTGCCTCCAATACACTGTGTCATCGTGAGCCTGTCCCTCCACTGTCCTGGCCTTTCTTTCTCCCCCTGGAAGATGGGGAGGTACAGACAATGATGCTGGTCCCGTCCAGAGCCCCTGGGCTCTCACTACCTCCGAGGGCGCTGACCAGAAGGCTTCCCGCCGCACTCTGCTGGACACGTTTTCTGGCTGTCGGGGAGTGTAGGAGAGGCCAGAAGGGCTGGGGCATGAATGCCCCCAGAGGAGCATCTAGTAGCGGGTAACAGGGGCAGGTGGGATGGACCGAGCCCTGCTCGCCCCATCAGCTCCCTTCCTTCCCTCTCCCACAGACCCACTCCCTACAGGTGCCTCCTGGAACGGCTTCTCAAACAAGCCAGCTGTACTCCTTATGCAAGGTGAGGGCAGGCTGTCTTGTCTCTGCGGGTTGTAATGTTGAGGACCCTTGCATTTACTCTTGAAGGAAACCCGCCGAAGTAAAGGGAAGGGGGAGTGGCCCTTGAGCACAGAGGAGCCAGGAACGGCCGAAACGACAGCATTCATTCACCTGTTACCAGATGCCTTCCTTCTCAGAGTCTCTGGGGAGCACCTGTCCTGGATACTCAAACCCCCTATCCCCATCTCTTTCTGTCCGAAGCACTTCTGTTTTCCTTTGGGGGGAACCCTCCCCTCTGCGAGTCCCTGAGGTTTGGGTGGCAGAGTCTCTCCGCTTGTCCCTCAGCAGCTCTGGGCACAGGTCCCTCCAGCTGGGCCAAGCCCCTCAGGCAACAGCCCGAAAACGCGTCCGGCAGAGTCATAGTGCGTGACTGACACTCAGCCACGGTTCGTCCCTCCTTTCTTCCCTTCAAGTTTTTTGTTTTGTTTTGTTTTGTGGGCCCCTCAGTGGCGCCCCCTCTTCTGGGACTCGCGAACGCTTTCTGCCTGGAGCACCTGTCACATCTCAGGCTCTGCCCGTCATGCCAGGCGCGTGTCCCTCCCCTTGAGAAGGCGGCCGCGGCCGTGGGCGCTAACGAAGCCCCCTGCGCTCCCAGCCCCTCGCCACTTCCTCTCCCTGTTGCCAGTAACAAGCGCGAGATGCTCTGTTCGTGTCTGAAGAAAATGATTCCGTCTTTACATCCAGGCTTTTAAAATTGCTCAGGGCACTCCTGCTCAGATGCCCTCGAGTAAGGGGGGCGGGGAGTTAGCGAAATGTGGAATAATTTGAAGAAATTAGACCTAGTTTGTCCAAGATTAAGGATAGCTCTTAATTAAGTGGCCCAATCCTTCTTGCTGGGGGAAAAAAAATCACTCCAGCCCTTAATTTTCTTAAGCATCCCTGTAAGAACGTATGTGCAAAGGCTTCTGGGGGTGTTTATTAGGTTGTTTTATTTTAATCACCCACGGCTGGGCTTGCCAGGAGAAATTGCAGACATTTCACTGAATTCTCAATCAGCCACTTTCAAGATCTCACCCAGAACCTTCTCCGGAAGTCCACCAGATTCTCCAGCAGGGAGGAAATTTCCATTCCCCTCCGTGCCTTTGGACAGGCTACGCCCAGGCAGCCCCAGGGTGGGGGTCCAGGACTCTCGCTGGCTGGACCCTCAGCTGGGGGTCCAGATCCCTTAAGGACCCCATGGCCCCACAGTGTGTCTTTGCCCTCCAGCTCCCTGAGAGAGTGGGAATGGGACAGGCCAGGGGCTCAAGAGGGAGCTGAGAGCAGAAAGAGGGGAAGAACATTCTAGAAGCTCCCCAAGAAAGGAACAGGAAGGAGGCTCTGAGAGTGGCCGTAGGGTCGGGGCAGGCATCTCTGAGGAGGTGGCAGGTTCACGGACAGGAGGACGGCAGGAGGTAGCAACAGGTGAAGGCCGAGCTGGCTGGGTGGGAAGCGCCAAGGGGAAAGGCCCAGGGAGCTCGGCGATGGGACCCTGGAGGTGAGACGGGGCTGAGGGTGCAGCGTCTCACCAGCCGTCAGGACTTGAGATTTTGTTCCTGGGGTTTTAAGCAGGGGACCGCTGTGCCCTGACTGGTGGTCTCCGGGGGCGGGCTGACAGCAGCTCGCCTGCAGGGCTGTGGCGGCGGGGCCCCCGTGCAGGGGCTGTGCGAAACTGCATGCTGGGGTGGGGGGCGCAGCAGATCCAGGAGGCTGACCCCAACGCTGGGGAGGTGGGACGAAGTGTTCGGGGCCGGACGAGGGTGTGTGGGTGGGTGGGTGCGTTTGGAGGTTCCCAGAGTCCTGGCGGAAGACAGGATCCCACTCCGGGGGTTCAGACTGGAGGACGAATGATTCACGAGGGGTGGGGAGATGGGCAGGGATGCCATAGCACCTGGGGCTGGGCAACCGCAGGAAGCACACGCGCACGTGCACACGCGCACGCACACACACGCCCTTCCCGCCCTAAAGGGCCCAGGGCCCAGCGATGCCCGCGGCCTCCACCAGGAACCCAGGCCGAGCAGAGGCAGGAGCCCGGCCAGCAGGGGAGGGGGCGCCCCGCAGACGGCGAGCCCGCCGCTTCCTCTCCTCCGACAGGCTCTCGGCAGCGCCGGCCCGCAGACCAAGGGCCTCTGCCAGGGCGTAAATCAACCCGCCGGCGCGTCCCGCTGCGGGAGGAATGTCTGCGTGAGCCCCGGGGCCGCCCCGCTGACTCAGGCCCCGGGCTGCGGCCCCCACCAGCGCCCCCGAGCCTCCCTGGAAGACTGCCCCGCTCGGGTTCACCCCCTCCCTCCTTCTCCGGCTCTGGCCCTGCGGGCCCCGGAACGTGCCTGGGGAGGGGGGCTGCCCCTTCCTGTCCCTTCGCACACCTTCCTAAGCTGTCCCTGTCCTAACGGATTCCTCAAGTGGGCGTCCGCTCCCCGCGGGACCCCGACTGCTGCAGCTGTTTCATGAGGCGGGTGCCCGGCTGCTCCTGTGGGAGGGGATGGCAGTCCTGGGCAGGGGACCAGGGCGTGGCCTGGGGACCCTGATAGTTCCTGCACACAGCACAGTGGGGCTGGGGCCAACGTGAGGGTTCTGTTCTCTGAAACCTGCTCTCCCTCTGAGGCAGGATACACTGGGAGGGGCAGGGGAGAGGGGAGAGGAGGTGGCGAGAAGCCCGGGCCGTGGGGAGGGGGTCCCAGGGTCCACGGAGGAGAGCACCCTTCCAGGAGGAGTGAGGAAACAGGGCAGGGAGGGTCCCAGGCTGCTGAGCCAGGCCAGGTCTGTGTCTGGCCTCTAGGCCAGCCCCCCCACCCCGTCCCCCCACTGTCAATCTTCTTTGAAAGGCCCTGGGATTCGGTTTACCCATTCAAACCACTCACCCGCCCTCCCACCCCTGGCCTGACTCTGGGGCCCCCAGGATGTGGCAGACTAGCCAGCCCCTCTGCCAAGGCCATCTGGGCCCGGTTAGGCCTGCAGCCTGGGGCCAGAGGTGCCCTGGCCAGGAGAGGGTCCCAGTGGGGGGTGTGGGGGTGCCCCACAGCTCCTGGGACGTCCGGGCCGGGCCTCCACATGATGGCAGCATGCACGCACTGAAGCCCGCTGGGCTGCCTGCTCTGGGCCGGGACCCAGCACCGCCCTCGGCTCTCTGGCCCTGCTCCCCGCTCTCTGAGGCAGCCACTGCTGAGATATCATCCCCAGGGCTGTCTGGGATTCGAATCACACCCCCCCTTCACCGGGCTCCCCCTGGGCCCCGGGCCCCTCCTGTGTGGCTCATCCACAGGGAGGGCACCCCTCCAAGGGGGGCGGGGGAGGCATGGGATTGGGGGGGTCTTTGGAACCTTGCACAGGCTCAGCTGGGGCCCTCCCTGCACTGCCCAGAGCCTCCCGAGGCCAGACCCAACCTTTGGGCCCTGGTCATGCTGCCTCCCTGAGAAGGGTTGCTTGCTGAAGAAGGGTTGTTTGTTGTACACAGGAGAGCCTCCATCCAGGAAAAAGGGATGGGTCCACCTGCAGGGCTGATGGGAAGGAGATCCCCACTTGGAAGGTGAAATCCAGCCAGACTGGGCTCCCTGGGGCCCTCCTAGAGCAGCCCAGCCACCGAGCAGGGTCCCACTGTCTTGCCCCACCCTGCTTCTCTCGCTCCCTTCTGCCTCCTTGCTTCCCACCCGCTTGGGCATCTCCTCCTGGCTCCGGGGACAAATTACTGCTTTGTTTTTCTGCCTTTACATATGTGCTGTCCGCCCCTCTCCTCCCCTGTGAGCGTGTCCACACCCTGTGGGCCCCACACCAAGGTCAGAACCTTCTGCAGCCTTAGTTAGCCAGAATGGCCCCCCAGCACAGGGAGACCGTGACTTGACCCCAGAGCCTGCTGGTGCCGTGACAGCAGCGAGGAGGGAGGTCCGGGGCCTCTGCAGGCTCCTTTCCCAGAACAGACAGGGGCGGGGGTTTGGGGGGTGGGTGGTCACCAGGCACAGTCTCATCCCTCCACAGCACGGCTCTTGATCTGGGGTGATTTTGCCCCAGGGGACTTTGGGCAGCGTCTACTAACATTTTTGAATGTCACAACCCAGTGCCACTGGCACGTGGTGGGCAGAGGCCTGGGACGCTGCCGAATATCCCACACTGCACAGGGCAGCTTCCACGGCACGGGCTGATCCAGCCCCAAACGTCAGCAGTCACGAGGTTGGGAAACGCTGCCATCCGGATCTAGAAAGTGGGGCTCGGAGAGGGGTGTCCAGGGTCCTCCTGGACATGCTGACAGTCCTTGGTGCAAGGATCACTCCTGTACTCTGAGCCCCTTTCTCTTTAGGACACATTCTCAAGAACCAAGGGCGTGTCCCCTTGTGGCCAAATGGGACAAAAGGCCTCCTTCCCAGCTCGAGGCCTTTAGTGGACGGACGCTCGTTCCCTGCCTGTTCTTCTGCTGAGCCTAGGGCAGGGCCAGTGAACGAGGTGTGCAGACCCCTGGGTCCCCCATTCCTGGGCAGCTCCTACAACCTCTCTGGGCTCAGTTTCCCTCTCTATAAAAATAGGTGGCTGGGGTCAAGGCCCTGGAGCTGGGTCCCTGCCAGTCCTGATGTCCAGCCTATAATTATCGATGTCAGCATGAGTGGAGGCAATTCATCAAGCCTGGGCCAACACGGGCACTGACATCAGCCCCCAGCCACGGCAGCCATGTGGTCTGTTGATCCAGGGGCCCCTGCAGGAATGAGCCCCATGAGCGTCACCTGCCCTATTGATAACTACCAAGCATACACAAGACGCTAGGAATGTTTAAATGATCAGGTCCGTCCTGTTCCAGAAGATGCCGTACATATATCAAGGCTATTTTAGGGTACCAGCAGGGCCCAGAAGGAGGAGGGCAAGGGGCTCTTTGCCGATCTGGTTACAGCCATGTGCGGGGACAGCAAATGCCACATTTCTGTCCAGTGATCTAACGGGAAGAGTTGCAGAGGGCATGACTTCCATACAAAGGCCTCTCAGCAGGCCCAGGTCAGGGATGGAGGGAGGAAGCAGGGTGGCAAAGGACAGGGGGACACCTGAGCCCTTCGGAGCTGGTCTGTGGTTTTCCCTGGAGCTGAGTGTACCCCTCCATACCCACAGCAGCCCCTGGGGGCTTAGACTTGGGGGGAAGAGGGGGATAGGACCTCTCCTTTAGGCATTCCTTACGCACACAACCTGCTTTCTGGCCAGGCCTCAGTACCCGCCTCTCTGTGGCTTGGTGGGCAAAGCAGGGACACTTCAACCCTCTGGTGGGCTTTGTGAGAAGATCTCATGAGAATATTTGCGTGGGACGTCCGAGGGCCCCTTCCAGGGGTTCTGGCTATGGTGTGTGCTCCTTGGAGGCATCTCCCACCCCCCGGGGTCCTTCTGCCTGCATCTGCCCACCCTCTCTCCCAGACTGATTTCGGGTTTCCTGCAGACTCTGTAGGGAAGGCTGGAGGGGGAGGCAGCATTAAGAACTCGTTGCTCCTTCACATTGGGGTCTGTGGGGCTCCACTGATGACCGGGGATAATGCTTCGGAGGCCCCTGTGTCCGTGCACTGTGCCCAGCTCACGGCTGCCCAGCAGCCGCTCTCCCAGACCAGCGGTTCAGGATGCCTGGGCTCTTCTCTCTGGCCCTGGGTCCTTCCCACTCTGCAATGTGATCGTGCCAAATTGCTCATTTTCCTCTCACAACGCGGGTTCCAGCAGGGGGTGGGACAAGGGCGAGGCCGTGCAGGTCTGTCCCCTCCTGTGCTGCGGACAGGTCACACTATTCACGCAGCCCTGAGGGTGAGCAGCGTGCGGGAGGCATTCACTATCCCATAAAGCCCCAGGACTCTGTGCGACCCCACCCTGCTCTCGTGGGCTTGATCTCTCCACCCCCCCCCCCAGGACCCCCTCAATCTTTTTCTTTGCCTCCGGAGGACTTTTGGTCCCCCCGAAGTTTCCCTTTGGCTTTCCTACCGCGTCCCCTGTGTGGGCAGGGGCGTGGGGAGGAACGGGAGGGTTGGCCGCCGAGTCTATTTTCCACCCTGGAGATGCAATCACTTAGGGAAGCAGCCCAGAACGAGGTCACCAGTCCCCATCACGAAGGCTGTGTGCCTCCCTTTTCCACCCAGAGACATAGTCGAGGCTGGCTTTCATCTATTTTAATTTGGTTGACAGACATCAGACCTAAAACAGATCTGCAGTTGGAAGGGGAAAATTCCTCAATGTTTTAATTTGCTCCGTCCGCCTCGAGCCAAAGAGGCCATGGGCTTACTTTTTCCACCGCCTGCCCCCCTGGAAGGGAGCGTGCGCTCAAGGCGGATACAGAACACCGCCTGTTCTCGGAGGCCCCTGGAATGGCTTGGCTCAGCGCGTAAAAAAAGATCCTGACATTCTCTGTCCTCTTGACTCTTCCCAAAGTAGCATCTCTCGGGCAGTATTACCTTGTAAGGCAGCTGAGAGGCGTGCGCCAATGAGTGTGCGGTCGGATCACGGAGGACGGGGACAGGGACAGTCATTAACGGCCCGGGGATTATCTCTGGCTCTCGGAGCGTTTAGGAGCCAGGAGGAATGAGGCCAGGGCACCAAGGGAGGGAGAGGTGTTGGTGTGTTTTTCAGATGCCAGAACTATAATTAAGGGGTGGGAAGGTCCACGCTAGCCACGGCTGCAGAAGGATCGTGAAACCCAATAGCCCCCAGAGCCTGGGTTTGGAACGGCCCGTGGCACTTGCTTTGAAGCCTATTTTGGAGTTGAGCATATTTATCACGGGTGGCATGTGGCCATCTCTCGGTGCCCAAAGTAGCTCTTGCTGTCTTCCACGCACCTGTTCTTGGGCCACCTCAAAAGACTTGGAGGTCCTTTCCAGAGAGCCCTGCGCGCATGCGTGTGTGGTGGGGGGGGTCTTGTCTGAACAGAGGGCTTTCCAAGGGCATGGGCCTGGGGTGAAGAGAAAACGTCCAGAAGAGAGCTGACCAGGGTGGCAAATACTTTTGTTCCCATTGGTCCCAGTGTGAGGGGAGGGGGATGTCCTTGGCCCTGGCCGTGGGTTTCAGTGTGGCCTCCAGTGGGGCACACTTCCAACGCCATCGAATCTGGGTCAGAGGTGTGTGGAGGCTCGCTCCTTCTCTCTACCTCTGGGTCCACTGGCCACTTGTCATCACTAAAAAGGGAAGAAAAACGAAACTCCAAACTGGGCCCTGTCTTTTCTCTGCTTGCGTGAATGTCCGCGCTTCCTTCCCTGGGGCTGGTTGACCGCGGCCCGGGGCCTTGAAACACGGGGAGTCAGGCCTTCCGCCTCTTCCCTCCATCTCCGACCACATCCTCTGAGACAAACGATTCCTGGAGAATCCCACACAGACAGACTCGCTTGTGGCCAAGCTATGTGGTCATGCTGTTGCCCCAGGCGTTGGCCAAAACCCTTTCTTAGAAAGCCACGGGCTTGGTGTTCCCCTGGTGCGAGGGGGCAGCCCCGCCCCGCAGGGCCGCAGCGCAACTGCCTTCCCAGCTGCTGGGGGGGCAGGGGAAGGGGGTCCCGGCGTCCCCACCGGGATGGCCGCAGCAGGAACCAAGCCCAGGGGGTTGCTCGCCTTTAAATGACCCCGCTTTAACTCAACAGATGAGAGCACCAGAGCCAAGTTTGGATAAGGCCTGATTCTGCCCACGGGTCTCCATGTTGCTCGCCGGGGCAGGCAAAGGCACGAACTTGCAAAGTCTCGGCTTAATTCCTGGCGCTCTGAAGTCCGCCTCCTTCCTGAGGGTGGTGGTTACTGTGCTAATCAGCTAGGCCGCAACGGCAATTAGACATGACCGCGTGGGGAGCCGCGCCAGCCCAGTGTCACCGTGGGCCGCCCGGGCAGGCTCACCGGGCACCAGGCACTCCCGAGCGTGCTCGGACCGTGCCGAGTCGCGGAATGTGTGCCTAGAGGCCAGACCTGCACCCCACCCCCGTTGCTTCCCAGTGCAGGGGTCCTAGGCACCGAGCCCCATCCTCGCTGTGCCACCAATGGAGGGATGAGGCTCCCCGATTCCAAAATGTTTCCTCCCCAGGAACCCGGAGCCTCGGGCAGGGGATTGGAACCTGCGGCGCGGACGCTGAGAAGCTGTTTTAGGCTGGCACCTTGGCCTTCTTTCTCTCGAACTTTCGCCTCGGCTCGGCAAGCACCGCCGCCTTGCAGGCCTGCTCTGGGGCTGAAGGCTTGCTCTGAACCATGGCCACCATCTCCACAGCAGCCCAACCCCCCATCCTGCCCCCCAAAGGGAGCGGAGGTTCAGCCCCGTAGCCCCCCACCCAGGTCCTCTCTCGGCTTCTCTGGACCACAGCAAGCTTCCACTTTACCGGAGGTGTTTCCGGCAAGAAGACTGCTCGAGCATCTTCCGGGGAGCTGAGACCTCCCCGGGAGCTCACCCGCTTCTCCCTGCTCTTCCTCAGGATTCAGAAGTTCCAGCGTCGCCTCCCAGGAAAGGCCTCCTCTGCCCTCAGCCTCAGCCAGACCCCCGGATGGGCCAAATTTTTCGAATGGGTTTTCTCTCCCCTCCCCAGCCCCTCTCTCCCCTTCTTTTCTTCCTTCTTTTTATTGAAACATAAAATACACACACAAAAGGGCACATAATATAAATGTGTTTTCACAAAACCAACATACCCATGTAATGTAGCCCAGGCCCAGAACACTCCCCACCTCTGGAGCCCTCTCTTCCGCCCCCAGGGGTGACCCCTGTTCCCACGTCTGACACTGTTAAACTCTCAGCTTGGTTTGGCTTGTACATGTTGTGTCTATAAATGAGCTGTGCCCTGTGCTCTCCCACCCACGTATTGGGGGTGGATGTGGAGGCTCATCCCTGACGCTCAGTGGCATGCCACATGGGACCACCTCCTCCAGTGGCCCCACCAGGCCACAGAACCATGCTGAGCTGGGCCGCTGGGACTGTTCTTGTCCGAACCTCCCGGTACACACTTGTTGTGTGGGTGCATCGCACTGTCCCCCGAAAGGGCTCTCTGGGGACTCTCAACTCGTTTTGATGAAGAATTCATCCTGGTTGGGGCACCTGGGTGGCTCAGTCGTTAAGTATCTGCCTTAGGCTCAGGTCGTGATCCCTGGGTCCTGGGATCGAGCCCCACGTCAGGTTCCCTGCTCCGTGGGGAACCTGCTTCTCCCTCTCCTCCCCACTCTTACTCTGTCTGTCTGTCTCTCACTCTCAAATAAAAAATAAAATCTTAAAAAAAAAAAAAAAGATTTCCTCCTGGCTCTGTTGCTGTCTGCACTGGACCCCGAGCTCCGTTGGCTTCCTGGTCTGGGGCCCGGTGCTCCCCACGGTGCTTGCTGGGGACAGAGTCTGGCAAACTGTAGCCACCCTATTGTCACCATCCTCCCCAGTCACAATGGGTACGTGGCCCCCATTGTACAAAAGGGGAAACTGAGGCTCAGTCCATCTGACCCCAAAGTGGCTCTCACTCTGAACAAACAAGTGAGAAGTCAGGAACTCAGGGCAGGCCTAGCCTTGCACGAGAGTCTCGTTCTGAGACCCTGAGAATGAGGGGACTCTTGGTTGGGGTGTGGCCCAGGCCTGGGGGTCCTGGCCCCGGGCCTGACCTGCAAACCTCAAGGCCGCTATCCCAATGCCCAGAGCACACGGCCTGGGGGGCTGCTCAGAGGGGCTGGACCGGGCTCTGTCTTCCCTCTCTGCTTCTCCGATTTGCACCTACCCTCCCCGCCCCCCTTGGGAGGCTCGGCGGGGTGGGTCTCCAAGTTCTGCGGAGCTGGAAGGAATAAAGCCAGGGAAGACCGCGTGGAGGTTGGGGGCCGGTAGACACCCCAACAGTCACGGCTTCCTTCATTTGTTCACTTGGCTCTGTGCTTGCTTCAGCACTGTGTGGTTCCAGACGTTGCGGGGCTGTGGGGGGCTCAGAAAGAGCCAGAACAAGTTCCAGCCCTTGGAAGGTGCTGAGCCGGCACACGGGGTGCGGTGGCCAGGTTTTTGGGGAAGACAGGGCCACCTGGGCGGAGGCAGAGAACTTGGCGGGGAGCTGGTGCCCAGCGGGGCAGGTAATTTGTAGCAAATTGTATTAAGTATACCTAACATAAAATTCACCCTCTTACCCGTGTTTAAGTGCTCAGTTCAGGGGCATCAAGCACATCCACCACCACCATCCATCTCCAGAACTGTTCATCTCCCCAAACCAAAACTCTGCGCCTGTTAAACACCCACTCCCATCCCCCCCAATCTACTTTCTGTTGCTACGAGTTTGAGTCCTCTCGGGACCCTGCGTAAGTGGAATCATGCAGGATTTGACTTTTTGTGACTAGCTTCTTTCACTTTGCGTAGCGTCTTCAAAGTTCATTCATGTTCCAGCACGTGTCAATTTCATTTCTTTTAAAGACAATAATATCGCGTTATGTGCACCTGTCACATTTTGTGTATCCACTCAGCTACCGACGGACACCGGGGTGCCTTCCACCTTTCGGCCACTGTGAATGGTGCTGCTGGGAACATGGGTGTGCAAACATGTTTGCCTCCCTGCGTCCAGGGCCTTTGAGTGTATACCCAGACTTGGCATTGCATTTAAACGCACAAGAGCTCATGCCCCGTGTTGGTTGCTTTTCCGAAAACCCCTCTGGGCTGACTCGGAGGATGGGGGATGCTGGAGGCCGTGCCCCCAGGGTGGAGGCTGGGCAGAGGCAAGGGGAAGAGACAATGAGGCCTGAGCCAGGGGGAGGGGGTGTGGAGAAGGATGGGGGGGGTCTTTTTCTGAGCCGCCTGGATAATACACTGGCTGTGGGCAGCATGAGGGGGGAGAGGGAAATGGCCCGATTGCAGCTGGGTGGGCTGAGTGGCTGATAATGACACCATTATCCCAGATGCAGGGTGCGAGGCCTCCCTTGTGGGCAGGGAGGAAGGGGGGAGATAATGAGTTCAATTTGGCCGATTTAATAATTTCTTCCTTCATGAATTCAACAAACATTTCTGGAGGGTCCATTATGTGCTAAGCGCTGTTCTGGACGCCGGCAAACACAGCCGAGGGAGAGCGATTGCTGCCCGCCCCCCCCCCCCCACCCCCAAGCTGGAGCAGCCGAGTAAACAGACGTTTAAGATTCATTGAAATAAGAGGACAGCCTGCGTGCCTCAAGGAGTGGGGGACACACACTTTTCCAAAAAAAAGGGAAAGGGAAGTCTAGGGGTTTACTGGGCAGGCAGAGGTGGGGGCATGGAGGCTTGGGAAGGCCACTCGAAGTCCAAAAGGCCTGGGATGGGCCTGGTGGCAACAGAGGGTGTGTGTGACAAAAGAGGGAGAGTAAGGAGGGAGACGGGACTGGCAGCTAGGCTGAGGGCTTGCACTTGGCCAAACCAATAGGGAGCCATGGACTGTTCAAGCGAGAACATCATCACTTTGGGCAGGTGCCTGCACTGGGGTCCAATTAGGGAAGCTTTGTGAATGGGCTGGTGAGGGGGTGGGCCCCTGCCATGGGACAGGAGAGCAGAGGGAAGCAGGGCGGGTGAACCCCCTGGAAACTCTCGGCTCCGTGGTGCAGCTCAGGGTGGGTCCCACCACCTCTGCTTGAAAGATTCAAGCAGGCGGCCCCCTTGCAGCCCCTACTGCTCTCTCCGAGGCCTGGGCCCCGTGCAGAAGACAGAGTTCTGATAGGAAGCTGGCTCTGGCCTCCCCACAGGGCTCGTCCACCTCCTGAGGAGCCCTGGTCTTCCCGCTATGCCCAGGACAGAGCAGCGGTGACCGCAGAAAGACCCGTGGGGTCGCTCCGAGTCCAGCAGTAGCTCTGATTTCCGCCCGAGAAGAGGGAGCGACAGAGCAAGGCCCTGGGTGGGGTTGGGCAGCCAGGGTGATGACAGAACACTTACTAAGCTGGGGGTCCCTGACCTGGAGGGCGAGGACCCCGGAGGCGGCCGGGTCAGCAGCCCCCCGCGTGTGGGGCTTGCACCTGCTCCGAGTGGGCTGTGACAGTGGCGTGGAGGTGAGCGGGCTCCCTCTGGGCGGCAGAGGATTAGAGCTGATTCAGAGTGGGTCAGGTGCATGGGGGCTTTGTTCAGACCTGTTTGCCTTTTGTCCCCGCCTGCAGAACGCCCAGGCTGCATGATGTCATTTCAGATGCATTAAGCTGGAACAGCTCAAAATTGAATAATTAATTACACTCAGCTTCAGTCGCAGTGACTAATTGATCAGGGGCTGCCAGCAGGCACCTGGACGGGATTAGCTGCGCACAATGAGGGCTGCGGGCAGGTGGCACGGCCCCTCTGGACCCCCAGTCCCTGTGTGCGACTTAATTAAGACAGCCTTGGTTTCTCTATTCTTGCTGGCGATCTCGGGCAGGCCCCATCCCAGGACCAGGGGCTGCATGTGGGCTGAGCACTGGACGTCGGCACAAGTGAGCAGCCTGAGGTCTAGGAAGATGCTGGTCTCGGGGGCTCCGACCACCAGTCACCTTCTGTTCTATGCCTGGGTCCAAATCCTCGGTCCGCCCCTGGGCAAGCGCTTCCTCACACAGAGCTTCCTCGTCTGTTAAGCTGAGGCTACTGCTGTCATGCCCAGCACCACACAACCTTGAGCGCATGCGGCTTCCGTCACTGGGATGGTTGGGACCCTCTGGGGAGCTTGCTCTTGCTCTCACCTCCCGTGTCTGGCTGTACCCGGGGTAGCCGGCATCCCCAGCCCTGTCCCCAAGCCCTGCAGCTCCTTGTTTTCTTCCTACAAAAATCACTTCTTCAAGTTTCTACTCATGGACATTACTGCCTCCTCAGCTGTCCTGTGCCGCCTTCCTGTGACGCAGCAGCATCTGACCGTTTGGGGGCCTGGTTCACATTCCTGTTCTTGGAAATTCACAGCCCAGTGGCACATCTAGCTTCTGCAAAGGGCAGCATGTACAGTTGGACGGGTTGTACACTGCACAACTCAGACTTTGCCTTGTGCGTGAGCATGCATGTGGGTACAATACATAACTGCGCAATGGGGCAACACTCCTCTCTGTCTGTATCCTTACTGATTCCTGGTCTTCTCAAGTTCAATCACCTCTGTCTCCACGCCCCTTCAGCCCCATTCCCAGAGCCTCACCCCAAGGTCGAACTGGGATGCAGAAATCACAAACTCCACATCCCACCTTCTGCCCTGCTGGTTCCCAGCACACTTGTTGGTCTGGGTGGAGAACCCTCTGTCTCCTGAGCCCTCCCCTTCTCTTCATGTCCCCAAGCCCGTTTCCACTCTCCTCAACCCCAGTCCCTCTTGCAGCAACTTCCCCTTGGCCTGCAAGCACGCTGGAGACAGGCCCACCTTTGACGCCAACACCCTGCTTCTGGCCCGCTCTTCTCAGCCTCCTCGCGCGCGCACACGGCCGCATGGTCTCCATTCCGCTTCACACCAAACACCCTGCCCCCGGTGCCTCCTGCTCCCTGCTCCCAACTCTATTCTCATGCCCCATGGCCGATCCAAGGGACGTCTTCATCCCATCTGACACCGGGGACACTGCCACCCACTGGCCTCCTTGCTGGCCCCCTGTCCCCAGTCTCCTTGCTCTCCTGCTGGGCCGCCTCCCTGGCCTCCTGCCTCAGCCTCTCCTCCTGCCCTTTACTCTGCAGTTGTCTGGGCTTCCGTCCTCGGCCTTGCATTCTCGCCAAGTGGCCGGCCCAGCCGAGTCAACCGCAACCAGCTGACTTTGTTTCTTGACTGTTCTTTGTCATAATCATATTCTTTCCCCTCTGAAACATGGGGATGTCTCAGGTATGTGGACGGCAGTGTCTTCTGCCCTCCCTTGGGTACAGTGAGGCACTCCCGACATGCCTTCTCTGAGAGAGCTCCTCCTGGCCTTGGCTTCCAGCACATTCCCCAGCCCTGGGGTCCCAGGCCCCAGGGTGCCCCAGAAGCCAGAGCAGGGGCACTGCTGAGCCCCGGTGCCAGAAGCCATGTTCCTTTTCAGGCACCGCGCTGGTACCCAAAGTACCTGTCACGCACCTGGTCCCAGCGATGCCCACCACCCCTCCTCCACCCTCAGCCCTGCCTGGGGAGCAGATCATACAGTTTCCCCTCTCTTTTTTGGCAAAAACCAGAGGAGGCTGCATGTGAATTTCTCAAGACAGAAGGAAGAGACCAGTGAGTGTTTCTTCAACTGTATGCCTTTGTCATCATCGGGGGCCCCTTTGGATTGCTGAATGAGAGCTGGGGGCAAGGACCGGCATCCTCTTACCCGCAGACAATGGGGTCCATTATCTTCCTCTGGGGACACTTTCAGAGGCATCTGCCCCGCCATCCACCCACTTCCAGAAAGAAGGGAAGGCCTCAGCCAATCTAAACAGAAGCCATCACTGGACAATGTCCTCCCTGGTGCCTGGCCAAGCCGGCAGGCAGAGGCCCGCTCTGCTCCCACGCCCGTGTCGGGCCCAGTGGGCATGCTGGGGACCCTCTGAGCTGCCCAGTGGCCAGGCCACACGCGGGGTGGGGGGAGCATACTTCCCAACCTGGACACGCGGATGTGGTGGCCGTGGGCTCGTGGCCAGAACCCACAGGGGCAGTAGGGGGCACTTTCCTGGAGCTCTGCTCTTCCCCAAAGGTAAGCGATGTGCTTCTAATCTCTATTTTACAGAAATGGTACCAGCTTGTTGTAACAGATTCAAATACAGAAGAATGTGCCCTCCTCAAAAGTCATCAACTGGTTGCTGTGGCTCCTTCCAAATATTTTTAGGCATATACAGTCATTTAACTAAATATGTACATATGCGCATTTTTTTTAACAATGGGATCATCCAACCCATACAATTCTTCAACTTGTCTTTGCTCTTGACAACCCGCTCAGTGCTTCCCCAGGCCCGTACACGTCCCTCTGCTTCACTCTGTCTATCAACCGAGCCGCACATAGTATTCCTTAAATGGATGTCACCATGGTTCATCCAGCCATTTCTCTAATGATGGACAAAGAGGTCGCTGAAATTTTTTATAATTACAAATAGTGCTGGGGAAAAAAGAAAAAGTCCCCAAACACCACATCTATCTCAGCAGAACCCCGAGGAAGGGTATTTGAAATGGGCTTCTGGAAAGGTTACACGGATCCACACTCAATAATGGCTTGTGATTTTAAAAAATAATATTAAAACTAGTGGGGCTATGGAATGGCACAGAAAGCAAAATTGACATAAATTTCTTAAACTTAGTCTCAGCCGCGGAAGGTGGCACTTTGCTTCTTTTGCCGCCATTCTCCCCTGGAGGTTCCCTGCTCCGCGGCCTGATGACTGGCGGGAGGGGGCAGCCGTGACCCCCTGTGGTCTGATGACTGGGGGGGTGGCCGTGACCCCCCATGGTCTGATGACTGGAGGTGGGGCAGCCGTGACTCCCTCGTGGTCTGATGCCCACCCCCCTGCTCCTGTTAGAGGGTCCTGCCCCACCCATCTGCCTTCTCGTTTGTCAACGTTGGGCAGAGCTGACCCTCCCAGGAGGTTGATGGCATTTCTTAAAAGACCCCTTTCAAGCAAGGTAACATGCCTGAGGTTTTGGGAGGTGGGGCCTCTTCAACCAAACTCCATTTCCGAGGGAATGCTGCTAACTGTCGAGAAAGGAGACCAGCACTTTGCCCCATGCTTCCTCCCCTCCGCTGTCCTCACTTGGAGGCCTGTCTTGTGGGGCTCCATGTGGCAGGAAGGGGGTCCGCGGCTCTTTCCAAAGCTCCCTGTCTGGTGGGCGTCAGACCCACCAAGGGAGACAGGAAGACGCTTCTGTGTTCTCTAGTTGGCAAACCCCAGGACTGAGCAGGCCCCAGCCAGGGGAGAGGGACGAACTCCCTGGACACATGGGGTGATGTAGCACCATGGGCCCCGTGCCTGGCCACACGGGGCACCCTCTCCGCCCTCTGGCCATCCCCTCCAGAGCTGTAAAATGAGGCACTTGACTTCGAGCAAAGGGTCACCAGGCACCCTGCTCTGGACTGCTCTGTTCAGAAGTCAAAGGTCATTCAGACATCTTTGCTGCTAGTCCTGGGCTGGCTAGGGCTGGGGGCCTCCCTGAGTGTGGGTGCGGGCTGGTGGAGGCTTCTGGGCTCCTTGCAGGCCCACACATGACCCAGGATGGTCTTCCTCTGGGAAGAAGCTCTTCATTTCCACCTCCTGCCATGAGTGCCTTATGTCCCTGCTTCTGTTCCCTCACCTAGAGAGCAGAGCTGACGGTGCCCATTTCCCTTACCCCAGCACGTGGCTGGAGGCCGGGCTCTGGAGCAGAAGGCCCTGTATCTCATCTTCTAATTGGTTGTCACCCTGACCTGGACAGGTGTCTTGGGGCCTCCTTGTCTCTGCAGCTCCAACACCTCCTCCTGTCCTCCTTTGTAAGGGGATGACCCGGGACTGACCTGAGTTAAAATCCTCATCTAACATCAGACAGGGACTGTCTCGGTCACTAGGGCCATCATCAAACACAAGTCTTTCGCAGACTCTTGCTGAATGGAGGTGCATGGGAGTCCCTCATCGATAGACATGGAAGAAGCATTTTTACTAATTCAGCACGAAGTTGTGAGTGGAGTGGGGAGGGGCACCTTCTCCCTCAGAGTGAACAGCACCCACCCCCTGGGCAAGCCCGGTCCGGCCCCAGGATCCAACTTTCTTATGTATTTATTTAAACCCTGCCTCATTCCGGAGAGAATTTAAGGCCTCAGCATGAATACCATCTTTGTGTGGCCTTCCAGTGCCAAAGGCCGGGAAACCCAAGCCAGGCACGTCTGGAGGTGGGGCCTCCATATGGCCTGAAGGCCTCGGCCAATCACTCTGGTGGCTGCCCCAGCCTGCCTGGGGTGGGGTGGGGGCTCCCACCAGCGCGCATCCTGCTGTCCTTGGTAACCCCCCTCTCTGGTGCGCCCCAAGCCCTCCACCCCCAGCCAGGCTCTCCCACCCTGGAAGAAGCATTGGCCAAGTTCTCTTTATTGGAAGATAAATCGAAATTTTCTGTATACCCTGTCTGGGTAGGTGTGCACAAAGATGGGCCCCAGACCCGGGGCCTCTGAGAGTGGTGGCGGGCGGGAGAGGGGCTTTGGGACACGCCTCCTGCCCCGGCTCCCAGCAAGTGTGGCCCCTGCAGGGAGGTGCAGCCCCCGCCCCACCCAACAAGGGCACAGCGGGTTAGCACAGGGTCCTCCTGCATGGGGAACCTGCCCCGTTTCAGGATGGAGCCCCTGGACCTGGAGCTGCTGTTTCCTCCCAAGTAGTCAAGATGTCCCATGGTCCTGCCATCGGTCAGGGCCCCGAGGGGGGCAGTCAGAAGTGTGAGGAGCACCTGGAGCCGATGGAGCCCAACTCCCTCACATCAGGGGTTGGGTGCACAGCCAGGACTGGGCTGGGTTGAATGCAGAGGGTCCTGCAGGGAAGAGGAGGCCGGGGCCAGAGAGTTGGGTCCACCGGGGACCTCCGAGGGGAGGTGTCAGGACCCCGAATGGGCTGAGCCCAGGGGAGACTCTTATCCCTCACCCCCAGAAGGAGCAGGGGGCTGTGAGCTTGGGGGAAAGGAGGGCTGGGTGGCCTTCCCTTCAACCCTTGGCCTCAAATGTCTGAAACTCTTCGATTTTGAAAGTCGCTGGCCTCCAGGAGAGCCGTGAAGCCTTCCTGGGCTTCCCACGTGACCAAGAAGGCTTCCAGGGGCCCCTGGGACTAGAAGACTCCCCCCACAGGCTCCCTCCAAAATTGCGCCCCCTACAGCTCCTCGGGAGAGAACCCAGAGAAAGCTACAGCAAGCCGCGTTTTCGCAGGCCGCGGCGTGGGCCACTTCTGCCCCAGATGATCACGTGGGCCTAGCAAGGGAAGGCAGCGCTGAAACCAGACTCCAGGCACGTCCACATTCCAATCCTGCTGCATCCACTCCCCTCGGCGCCTGGTCCTCTTGAGGCGGGGGACATTTGGGTGGTCCCGCCACCTGTCGAAAGCACTCGGATGCCTGTAACCCAAGCAGGGCCTGAAAATAGCTTGGGACATGGCACGCCCCATTGGTGCTGCCCTCGGCGCCTGCTCGAGGTAGCTTTGGTGTAGGATTTGAAAGGTGGGCAAAGCTGAACCCCAGAAGAGAGAAGCTATGGATTTTAGGCAGACACAGGCCTGAATTCCAAGACTGTGGGTGCAGCCGGTTTCCTGGGGGTCCTGGCACCCTCCTATGTGGGATGGGGACAGGAGGCTTTCCTCGCGGGGTTGGTTAGAGCACGCGGGACAGCGTGTATTGAGACGGCACGTAGTCGCTTCCTGACGGTGCGGGGTCCCACGGGCCCGGGCCCCTGCCCTGCGGCTCCTACCCCCCGAACCCCTCCTGCCCCACGGCCTGAATCTGAACACAAATGAGGCCTGCTCAGATACTGCAGAATGACACTGTGCGCAAAGAGTCACATTAGGGCAGAATTAGAGCCACCAGGCTTCCCAGACGGAGGATCAACTATTTGGCCAGCTTCGATGGTCTAAAGGAGGCCACCACTTTAGAGAAAGCTTCCGGAGCCATCCAGAGGTTACGGGCCATGAGCAGAAGGTCAGAGAATGTCCCCAGGTCCTGGGCTTTGAGCCACCCGACTTTCTCCAGGGGTAGGGTTTTTCAGGGGAAGACCCTCACCCTCCTACCCTGGCCCCCCAGGGCACGGAAGAGGGTCCTGGGGTGGGCTGAGGAGTGCGGGCAGGGCGGGAGAGAGTCTCCCGTGGTCCTGGCCACATGCTCAATGTGCACGAATTCCTGACACCTAAAATAGCCTGGGACATGGGACACGGCGCCAGGAAGCTCTCGTTCAACATCTCGGCAGCTGGTGGCTTCAGGCTAGGAATAAGGAATCATTATTAGCTGTCTCTATGGCCCTAGAAGGGAAGTGCGGGCATTTTGGATTGAGACGGAACTGAGTACAAGGGTCAAATGTGATCATTACGGGCTGTGTGGGCTTGAGCATGCTATTTCTTAGCTCTGTGACTCAGTATCCTCAGCTGGGAGGGGACAGCGAGCTGTCTTGCCCTAGTTCTTGGAAGAATCGGGCGCGACGGGTGCGTGCAGTTTGCCATTAGTAAAAAGCTGTGCGCCCCCCCCACCTCGAGGGAGGCCCTGCTGGACCCCCCGAGCCTGTCTAAGATGACAAGTGGTGAATCACAAGTCCTGAGCTCCACCAGGACAAGCAGGCGGTTCGCTCTGCCTTTGTCAGGGGGGACAGTACAAATCCAACAGAGGACAGCGGCTTGAGGCAGAAGTAAATCGCAGGCTTCAGAGCGCAGGGGAATTTGTATGCAGCGGAATATGCTGGGTGTCCTGGGTGGATGGAGGAAATTAAGTGATGTCTGTGGGACTTCGGGAACAACAAAGATGGCAAGTTCAGGCACCTGGGAGAAGGGCGAGTCTCAAGGCCCCGCAGACGGAAGGGCAGAGAAAATGAGCAAACGAGAACACAAGGCTCAGGGGATTTGTCCCCAAACCCCCAGGTAACAAGCAGCTGAGGAGAGGGACAGGGCAGGCCTGCCCACGCTCCCCTTGCCTGCCACGGGCTTGGGGACCCAAGGAGTTAGCCCCCCAGAGTCTGCGAGGAAACCCCGCGAGGGAGAAGGGAGGCAGGGTACTGCAGGCGCAGTGTATCATGTCCCGGGCTATTTTAGGGCCTCTGCTGAGAGCACAGGAATCCAGGCACATAGGTCCAGGGGCCGGGACCACCTGTCAGATCCTTCCCAGCTGAGGGCGGGGGCAGATGATCCAAGGCCGGAAAAAGTCAAGGCCACCTCCATGCCTTCCAGTTTTAGACCTACACGTCTCTAGCTCCCGGGCACAGAGTATCCTGCTGGGGGCTGAACATGACCTATTTAGGATAGACCCTTGCCCCAGTCCCAGGCCAACATCCCTCAATCTTTCATTGGCCATCTCCAATGCCAGGAGGCCACTGTGGCTTTGTTGTACTTTTAAGACCTGGAGGAAGACAGGAAGCTCTTCAGGGTCCCCACTCTGTACAGGCACACGGTAGCGGGCCAGAAATTGGGGCCTGGGTTCCATGACACACCCCCCAGATGCCGCTCGGACGGGGAATTTGGGGGGCGGAGGTTTTGAGCTCCCAAGGGCAGAGAGGAGGACACTCATGGCTGGAACACAGGAAGGCTTCAGGCTGGCCCTTCGATTGGCCTCATGTGTCAGCTGAGGAACTCGGGAACTCTGGCTCTTAATCTGTAAAATGGGGCCAAGAACCCACCCTTACCGGCCTCTTGTGGGGATTAACTGATACCTTGGCAGCTCCCCGACTCGGGCAGTGCAGTCTCCAGGCCGTGTGAGGCCTCAGCCCGCCCCGCCTCAGCCCTGGGCTGGCCCTTCTGTCCCGACAGGCTCCCACCCAGCGAGGGTGGGAGCTTCCAGGCCTCCCCACGTGGCTCAGCGGCAAGAGGGACCTGGGGAGCCTGGCCCCACTCTGGCCCCTCTTCCAGACCTGGTCCCCAGTCCTGGCTAGCGGGAAAAGAGCAGTTGGTGCAAACCGTCAGGCCAGAAGGCAGAAACACAGTGTGCACTTCAGTCCTTGTCCCCACGGGCCCCTGAGCCACTGAGCTGTTGTGTCCTATACCGTGCAAAGCCTCGCTCAGGCCCGCTCTGGCTCTCCCATATCCATAGCCATGATTTTCCCAATTCTCTTAGCATTTCCACACTCCTTCCATCCGGATTCCTATTTGCTGCCTTCTGGGCAGTTCTGCAGAGCTGGGGTTTGCATGTTTGTGAGCCCCCCCCCCCAAACAGCCCCAGATGTCTGGACAGTTTCTTGGTTTTCTGGAGAAAGTGAGGAGGCTGTTTTCAAACAACATGGGGTTCCCCCATGGGCAGGTTTCCTCCTTCTCGTCAGGCTGAATGGAATCTATCTAGAATGAAAGCCAAGTGGGCAGGGTGGGCGCTGGGGAGGTGAGCAGGCGTCTCAGAAATGTTCTGAACTTCCACTTCTGCTCAAGACAGAGTAATGGGGAACAGATTTACTCTCCTGTGTGAAACCACCAAAAACACCAGGCAAAATATACTCAACTAGGGTTCTCCAAGACTCTGGATATCACTGGAAGTTGGCAAGCAGATGAGCTGAGTCCTATGATTGCCCCAGCTTCCTACCTGGGTGGGAGGAGGGGGTCTCCAGGCTGCCGGCAGGGGAAACTGAAGCAGCCCCTGGGGTTCCCTAAGGCCAGGAGGAGGAGCTGAGAGCTGGAACTCTGGAGTTCTCAGGGCTGTGCTGTGAGGGGAGAGAGAGCCCCGAGGGCTACAAAGGTCCCCTCGAGTGTCCAGCAGGGGACTGAGGAGCACCTGCCTGGAAGAAAGCTATCTCAGCTTGGGAAAGCCAATTTGCTCAAATCCAGGAATAAAAAAATCTTAAACCCTCCGAAAAGATTCGAGGGAACAATCCCAGCACTCGCATAGGGCTGGGGAGAGTGTCTGTTTCCACCGACCAGCCTGGAAAAACTCCTATTCTCAGGGTAGTGGGTAGAATTGCCTCAGCAGCGGCAAATCCTTAGGCGTGAACTCACGCCACCTCAGACCTGCCTAGCAAATCGTTTCATAAAACCGAGATGCAGAGGATCAGACTGTTTCCAGGTAACTTGACTGAATCCCAGAACAAAGCTCTGAATATTTATGGGAATACAAAGATACACAGCACCCAAACCAGGCGAAGTCCATAACGTCTGGCATCCAATCGAAGTTTCCCAGGATTCAGAGAGGCAGGAATATGTGACCCACAATGAAGGGGGCTAACTAATTAGTCAAAACCGAACTAGAACTCACACAGCTGTTAGGATGAGCAGAAAAAGACATTGAAACAGTTTTAACTGTAGCGCATATGTTCAAAAGGTTAAAGAGAGATGTGATGACACAAAACCAGAATTGAACTTCTAAAGATGAAAATGACAATGTGCGTGATGAAATTGACCCTGGGTAAGAATACTGGCAGAGGAAATATTGTCGAATGAAAAAGACAAGTGAGCTTGAAGATTTAGCCATAGAAACTATCCAAAATAAAACACACAGAGAAAATAATCCCCCAAATTAAAATAGTATCAATGGGTTGTGGGATGATTTCAAGCAACCTAATATAGAGGTAACTGAAGACTCTAAAATGGGGTGGGGGGAAGCAGGAAAAATATTTGAAGACATCATTGTCAAAATTTTTCTGAATTTCGGGGCGCCTGGGTGGCTCAGTCAGTTAAGCAACTGCCTTCGGCTCAGGTTGTGATCCTGGAGTCCCGGGATCGAGTCCTGCATCGGGCTCCCTGCTCGGCGGGGAGTCTGCTTCTCCCTCTGACCCTCCCCCCTCTCATGTGCTCTCTCTCTCTCATTCTGTCTCAAATAAATAAATAAAATCTTTAAAAAAATTTTTTTTTCTGAATTTGATGTAAATCCTCAGATCCAAGGAATTAATGAACCCTAAGCACAAGCACAAGAAGAAAGCTACACCAAAGCACGTCATAATCAAATAGCTCAAAACTAGTAATAAAGAGGGTGCCTGGGTGGCTCAGTTGGTTAAGCGATTGCCTTCGGCTCAGGTCATGATCCTGGAGTCCCTGGATCGAGTCCCGCATCGGGCTCCCTGCTCGGCAGTGAGTCTGTTTCTCCCTCTGACCCTCCTCCCTCTCATGTGCTCTCTCTCATTCTCTCTCTCTCTCTCTCTCTCGAATAAAAAAAAAACCAAAAACTAGTAATAAAGAAAAAAAAATCTTTTTTTAAAAGATTTTATTTTTAAGTCATCTCTACCCCCAACACAGGGCTCGAACTCAAAACCCCAAGATCAAGAATTGCATGCTGTATGGACTGAGCCAACCAGGTGCCCCCAAGGAAAAAAAAAATCTTAAACATAGTCGGGGAGGGGGGAACCCATGTAGTACAGAGGAATTAAAAATAAGGATGAATGTAGAGTTCTTATTAGAAACAATTCAAACAAGGAAACAGAGATCAACAATTTTTAAGATGCTGAAAGGGAAAAAACTGTCCACTTTGAATATTTTCACTGATATAACTGGTGAAAATATCTTGCAAGAACAAAGGTGGAATAAAGCCTTCTTGAGATACACAAAAGCTGCAAGAGTGCATGACCAACAGATCTGCACCTCAAGAAATGTCCAAATCCTTCAGGCATAAGGAAAATGGTATTAGACAGAAATATGGATCTATGTCAATGAAAGAATACTAAAAATGGTAATTCTGTAGGTAAATGGTCAAAATTGTCTTGTATTCTTTCAATTTCTTTAAAAGAGGATTGACAGTTAAAGTATGAACAATTATTGTAGGTTTTGTAATATATGTAAAAGTAAAGTTTATGACAACAGCACGGAGGTTGGAGTGGGGGAAATGGAAGTTGAGTTTGTAAGGTTCTTGCACTATATGTGAAGTGGTACATACTAGAAGGTGAACTGTGGTAAATTAATGGGGAATACTACAAACCCTGCATAATGACTAAAATAACAAAACTAAGAATAAGAGCTGGTAAGTCCACAGAGGAGATAAACTGGAATAATAAAAGTAACAGTCGCAAGAATGCAGAAAAAAAGAACAAAGAACGGGGATTGAATAGAGAGCAAATAGTAAGATGATAGGCTTAAACTTAAGTAAAATTGATAATCATAGTAAATGTCAGTGGTCTAAAGCGTTAATAGGCGAGCAGAACTGCTGTTGCTTGTAACAAACGCACCTAAGTATAAAGACACACCCAGGGGAAAAGTCAAAAGGGTAGGAAAAGATATCCCGTGCTAACACTAATCGGAAGAAAGGGCAGGTGTCTCTGTCAATGTCAGACAAGCAGATTTCAGAGCGAGGAATACCACGAGGGCTAGAAACAAGTTCATTTTATAATGATAACAGAGTCATTAATCAAGAGGACATAACAATCCTGAACACTTTCTTCTAATCACAGAGCTTCAAAATACATAAAACAAAGACTAAGAGAAGCACAAGGAGGAATAGCTGCATCCGCGATTATAGTTGGAAACATGAATAGCCCCCTTTCAGTAACTGATGGCACAGAAAATCAGCATGGATATAGCCGACTCGAACAGCGCGGTCAGCCAACTTGACATGACTGACATTTATAGAACACTCCACCCAGCAACTGCAGAATCCACGTTCCTTTCAAGTGTGCGTGGAGCATTTACAAAGATAGATCATAACCTGGCCCGCCAAACAAGTATCAGTAGATTTAAAAGGATTCAAGTCATACAAAGTATATTCTCTGACCACAGAGGAATTAAATGAGGAATCAATAACAGAAAGAGGTCTGGGGGGGGGGGGGATTCCCAAGCACTTGGAAACTAAATCACATGCTTCTAAATAACTCATGAGTCAAAGAGAAATTAAAAAGGGAGAGTAACAAGTACTTTGAATTGAGTGAAAATGAAAATACAACGTATCAGAATTGCTGGATGTCTTTCCAGCTGTAGTAAGGCAGACATTTATAGCACCAAATGCCCCAGGGTTAGAAAGAGGAAGGATCTCAGATCGATGACCTCCACTTCCAAATTAATAAACTAGAAAAGGAACAGCCAATTAAACTCACAGTAAACAGAAGAAAGGAAATAATTAAGATCAAAACAGAAATCGGTGAACTATAAAACAGAAAAATGATAGAGAAAATCAATGAAGCCAAAAGCTTGATTCTTTGGAAGATCAATAAAATTGATAAACCTCTAGCCGGGCTGACTAGGAAAAAAAGAGAGAAAATCGGGAAAATCAATATCAGCAATGAGAGAGGAGACAACACTGCATAGTTATCGTTATTAATAGGATAATAAGGGAATATCGTGAACAACTCTATGCCTATAAATTCTGCAATTTGTATGATGTGGAAAAATTCTTTGTAAAAAGCAAACTATGAAAGCTCACTCGAAAACAAAAACAAAAACAAAACCCAGATACTCTCAATAGCTGTAAACGCATTCAGGAAATTTAATCTGTAGCTAAAAACTTTCCCTCAGAGGCAACTTCAGCCCAGATGACTTCACCAGTCAAAGACTGAATGTTTTCCCCCTGAGAACAGTAACAAGACAAAGATGTCTGTTTTCACCATTTATATTTAACATTGCACTGGAGGTCTTAGTCTCTGCTAGCCTCTCTATTTCAAAATATAAATAAGTAAATAAAAAATAAAAGGCATTCAGATTGGAAAGAAAGAAGTAAAACTGTATTTGTGGATGGCATGATCATCTTTGTCAGAAATCTCATGGAGGGCGCCTGGGTGGCTCAGTCGTTAAGCGTCTGCCTTCGGCTCAGGTCATGATCCTGGGGTCCTGGGATCGAGTCCCACATCGGGCTCCCTGCTCAGCAGGAAGCGTGCCTCTCCCACTCCCCCTGCTTGTGTTCCTGCTCTAGCTATCTCTCTCTCTGTCAAATAAATAAATAAAATCTTTAAAAAAAAAAAAAAAAAAAAAAAGAAATCTCATGGAATCCAGTACAATAAAGCCCCCAGAATTAATAGGTTAGTTTAGCAAGATTGCAGATTAAAAGATCAATATGAGAAATTGTTTTCCTATACACTAACAACAAATAATCATAAATTGAAATGAAAATGCCACTTACAATAACATCAAAATATATTCTTACAGATAAATCTGACAAAAGATGTGAAAGGTCTGTATAAAGAAAACTACAAAACTGTTGAGAGAAATTAGAGATATAAATAAATGGAGAGCTACGCCTTGTCCACAGGTTGGAAGACTCGGTGGTGGTAAGATGTTGTTTCTTCCCAAATTAATCAATATATCAACACAATCTCAATCAAAATCTCAGCAGGATTTTTTAAAAAAGTAATTGATAAATTCATTCTAAACAAATTCAAAGGGGCACCTGGCTGGCTCCGTCCATGGAGCATGAAATTCTTGATCTCGGAGTGGTGGGTTCGAGCCCCATGTTGGGTGTAGAGATTACTTAAATAAATAAAGCCTTTAAAAAAATTAATACAAAAGGGGCGCCTGGGTGGCTCTGTTGTTAAGCGTCTGCCTTCGGCTCAGGTCATGATCCCAGGGTCCTGGGATCGAGCCCCACATCTGGCTCCCTGCTCCGCAGGAGGCCTGCTTCTCCCTCTCCCACTCCCTCTGCTTGTGTTCCCTCTCTCGCTGTCTCTTTCTCTGTCAAATAAATTTAAAAAAAATTAATACAAAATAAATGGATTTGAAAATTCATATGGTAATTGAAAAGACTTAGCCAAAGCAACTCTGGAAAACAAAACTAGCACTTCCTGAATTCAAGGCCCATCATAAAGCTATAGTAAGTAAAACAGTGTGGCATGGTGAAAAGAGAAACAAAATAGATCAAGGGAACAGACTAGAGAATCCAGAGACAGATCACAGATCATATACGGAGTCCTGATTTTTGACAAAAGCACAAAGGCAAGTCAGGGAAGAAAGGATGGTCTTGGGGCACCTGGCTGGAGCAGGGGACTCTTGATTTCGGCATTGTGGGTTTGAGCCCCCCATTGGGTGTAGAGATCACTTATCTTTTTTTAAAAAGATTTTATTTATTTATTTGAGAGAGAGAATGAGCAAGGGGAGCGGCAGAGGGACAGGGAGAAGCCGACTCCTTGCTGAGCTGGGAGCCCGATGCGGGACTCTATCCAGGACACTGGGATCATAACCTGCACCGAAGGCAGACGCTCAACCAACTGAGCCACCCAGGTGCCCCTAAAAGCATAAAATCCTTTTTTAAAAAATGGCAAAAGTTATAAAGACTAGCCATATCAAGTGTGAGTGAGAAACTGGAAGGGCAGTGCATGGCAGACAGGAATGGAAAATGGCATAAATGCTGTAGAGAAGAGTTTGGCAGTTTTTCCAAAAATGAAGGACATCCACCACAGCTATTCCACTCCTGCGTACGCATCACCACGAGAAAGGAAAGCATACTTCCACGCAAAGATTTGCACATGAATGTTCACAGTGGCTTTCTCTGTAATAGCCCCACACGGGAAACAATTCAAACTGTCCATCAGTGGGTAAACAGAGAGACAAATAATGATGCCTCCCTCTAATGGGATACCATTCGGTGACAAAGAGAGAAGGGACTGTCCACAGAGGCCACAACGTGGATGAGTCTCAAAACACTGATGGCGGGGCGCCTGGGTGGCTCAGTCATTAAGCATCTGTCTGCCTTTGGCTTGGGTCATGATCCCAGGGTCCTGGGATCGAGCCCCACATCGGGCTCCCTGCTCTGCGGGAAGCCTGCTTCTCCCTCTCCCACTCCCCCTGCTTGTATTCCTGCTCTCGCTATATCTCTCTCTGTCAAATAAATAAATAAATAAATCTTAAAAAAAAATAATAATAAAATAAAACAAAAAAACCCCACTGATGGCGAGGAGAGAAGCAAGAGTCTGGAATACACACCATGTGATGCCATCTTTAAAAACCCGTGCAAACAAATCTGTCCAGACAGAAAGCAGGTCAGTGGTTGCCCAGGAGGACAGTGGAAGGAGGAGGTACAAAGGGGAATGAGCGGACTTTGGGGTGATGGATATGTTCGCTATCTTGGCTGTCCTAATGGTTTCACAGTTGTATACAAGTTAAAACTTTTCACTTTGGGGGCGCCTGGGTGGCTCAGTCGGTTAAGCGGCTGCCTTCAGCTCAGGTCATGATCCCAGGGCCCTGGGATGGAGTCCCACATCGGGCTCCCTGCTCGGTGGGGAATGAATCTACTTCTCCCTCTCCCTCTACCCCTCCCCTTGCTCATGCTCTTGCCCTCTCTTGCTCTCTTGCTCTCTCTCTCTCAAATAAATAAATAAAATCTTAAAAAAACCTCACACTTTTCACTTTGTACGATTTAAATAGGTATACCTCAACAAAGTAAAAAATATACTGCTGCAAAATCTCATCCTCGTGGATGACAGGGATGGAGTTAAACGGGCTTTCGGTGAGAAAGAAACTTCTGGAGAGATAGACCCGGAGGGCTTTCCTTGCCGTCGGTCATTAGATGGCAGGACTGGGAACTCTGGTCGCTTCCATGTGCTGGGCCTTGCCCAGAGGGAATGTAGCTGGCTAAGTGTGGGTTCACAGAGAACGGATACTCCCTCTGCAGCAGTATCTCAGGAGTGGGGGGCTCTCAGGGTGACCAAGAGAGGCTCAGGATGCGGCCAGTGCAAGGGTTATAGGACACAGAAGTTCCCAGAAAAACGAACAGGTAACTACATACACACACCTTTTTATCCCATCACTCTTAGATTTAATTTTACTTGAAAATGCTCTGAATGGCTTACAGGGCACCTGTCCCCAGAGAACCAGGTGGCAGACGGGGTCACCATGGGAGTGGGAGACTTCTGGATCATCCTGGGGCTGGCTGTAAGGCTGTCCCCTGGACAAATGACAACACAGAGGAAGAGTGCTGGTTCCAGAACTCCCTTTCTCCCCCAGGTATAGACCAGTAAATACGGTCACCATGGGTACTTAGAACTGGAGCCTTCTACTCTCCAGCTCTTTGCACTTTTTTCTCACAAACCTCTCTACTGTCCACCTTTCTCATGGAGACAGGATGAGGTATGTTTGTCAACTGTACATTAAAAATCTCCATGGGAGATGATTCCATCCAGGCCTTGTCCCCAGCACGCTGCTCGGGGGGCAGTAGCCTCAACACAGGATGGTCCGCATCCTCTGAACGTGTTGGCAAAGGACTGGGGAAGCCCCTGACCAGGCAAGAAATGAAACGGGTTGGGGAGGAGATGCACCTCCAGTAAGACCGGGCGGTGTGCCCAAGCTGCTGGGCCCCAGCTCTGTCCCTTGACGGTCCCTGGGCTGCTCTGGGGCACCCTCTCCGCCGACACCCTGCTGCTGGGGGCTCTTCTTCGGACACCTGCCTCAGGGCCTGCACCTAGAAAGTCCCCAACAAGTGTTTCCTCCCTCATCTCCTTTTACCCTCAGAGGACATTGGGCCAGTGATGTCTGTGGGTCACATCACCAAGTAGCAAAGGGATTGCATTCCAGTGCCCAGTCCCTGCTGCCCGGGGCCAACCCTGACTCCTGGGTGCTACCCCGACCTAAGTGTTCCATTTGAGAAGCAGACATGTCTAGATCTCTGTGCCTGAAGAAGAAGGTCAGAAAGAGGTCCCCAGTGTCAACGTTGTGGCGCTCTGTGGTTCTGGGTCCTGGCAAAGCATTTCCCCATTCGGGGCAGTTTACCCAGGACCTGGCACAGAGCCAGCGCTGGGCCGTGCTTTAGGAAGCCTGCCTTCCCTTCCCCCTTCTGCCCTCCTTACCCTCAGGCCCCTTTTGGAGTGTTGCTGGTCTCCTGGACCACTGGGGATCACTGTGTAGGGAGGTGATGTGATCGGGGCATTTGGCACACCCCCCCCCCCCCCGCCAAGTCCCACCTGGGGTAGCAGCCACTTGGGCTCCTGCAGAGACACCTCGGCAGGGAAATGAAAATGTTCTCAGGCCCTGAGGAACCTCCTCCCTGGGGTTGGGGCAGACACCTGGCCAAGGAGAAAGCAATGGAGCAGGAAGTCAGCCCCCCAGTCCCTGTGTCTTTGCTTAGCAGAGTGGTTTGCACTTAACACAGCTGCCTCTCATTTCCTCCTCTGTTAAAAGGGAATCTGCAAACCAGCCCCCTGGACGTTATGCAGCAGAAGTTGACACCCTGGGGACCATCCCATTTAGTCCCAGACCTAGGAAGGCCCATCAAGTACTCCTGCCTCTCTCTGCATTTCTAGAGGGAGTAGGCAGGGAGGGAGGGCCTGGAAACTTGCTTCAGGAGGAAGTTTCTGTCTCCCAGAGTCAGCCATGTCCCTTCTCTCTCCTGCATTTTGGAGTTCACCCTCCACCCCAAGCTCTCGAAGGATGAGGGCCTCCACAACACAGAGGAGTTCCCAGTTTGCCAGCGTCCTCTGGCCACGAGGAAACCCCTGCCCCAGAAACTGAGCATGCCCCTGACCCTCCAGTGGTGTTGGGGGGCTCTAGGGAGAAGAGGGACTTCCCTCCAAGACCACCGTCCCATGCACGTCACACCTGGAGACCCCCTCAGGAAGCAGGCTGGGGGCAGTGTTCAGAAGGGGAGTAAGAAATCACACTTCACATGGTCACACACCACTGCGTTCTTTGGCTCTGTGTTGTGTGGGCTTCTTCTTTTTTTTTTTTTTTCAACAAGAAACAAGAATTATTCCTGTAATTGTCTTAAAGGTTAAAATATTATGACAGTTCCCTGATTGGACTGTTGGGAGAATTAAATGAGATGATACTCCAGGGAATGTCAGGACTGCTTTCGGGAGCTTTCAAGACTGTGCAGGAGAAAGGACAGCCCTTCTGCCACCAGGCTCCTTTGCCTCAGTTGTCCGTGGGGAGCTGTTTGGTCCCCGAAGCTTGTCACTCATCACATCCTGGCTCCTGGCATCTTCTACATGACAGATTCCCTTACGGCTTCTCCAGGGAGGCCTTGCATCCTAATGGCACATTTTCGTCTTTGGGTGGAAACCTCAGTCATAAAGGACTGTGGGGGTGGGATCCTGACTAGAAGAGTCCATCTCTCCTGCCCTGCCATGCTCCCACTCTTGGCTCCCTTCCCCAACCAGGGCCTGCACCCTTAACCCACGGCCTCGACGTCATGGGTGAGGGCTCCTCACCACTGCCCACCCCAGTCTTTGTCTCCAGGGTCCTGTGCTAGGGCGTTCTGTGCCCCCAAGTCTGCCTTCTCACCTAGGGCCGTCACAAGCCTGGGACCCAACCTTCATGCCGTCAGTGAGGGAGGTCAAGCACCTTCGCTTTTCTGGTTTAGGCAATCATAACATTGGAGAACAGAAAACACACCTCGAGGGACTGTGGTGAGGATTCAGTTAGAGAAATGCCAAGTAAAGACCCCTGAGATCCCAGGAAATTGAAGAGTTGGCAGCAACCAGACGCCTGGGCTCCCAGAGGAGCTCTCCTCACCGCGGAGTTGGAGGACTTGCGGCTCCTTCCAGGCCCCAGGAGACAGTGCGGAGCCGCCGGGCTCTGCAGCTTATCGATCGCAGGCCCCTCTCCCAACCGGGGCAAGGGGTGGTGGCTCAGCCAGGAGGTGGGAAGGAGCAAAACGCCCCCAGGGGAAGGTGGTGTTGGGCGCTCGAGGCTGTTCCTTTAAGAGGGGAAGTAATCACTAGCACTCACGAGCTTCCCACAAACAGAAGGCGGGTCTTCCTTGCCCCTACCTGGTGGTGCTAGTTAGCAGACATCAGAGGATGGGGGTTGGGAGGATGGGGGTTGGGACGGTGGGGGAGGGAGAATGGGGGTTGGGAGGCGGAGGGAGGACTGGAGACCTGAGGGGCACTGAAGACTGGGGAATACTTACCCTTTGAGCAGAGATTGGGTCTAGATGCTCAAATGCATGGTGGGGCTGCCTGGTGACACCGGGGATGAAATGCACGGAAAGCCCTAGACCCCCATTCGGTGACTTCGGTCATTGGGAGATTGCGAAGTGCGACATGCTGGTGGCGTCCAGGTTTGCTGGGTCCCGGTCCCGTGATGCGCTGGCTTCCCTGGTCACCAGCTGCGCGTGCCCAGCTCACCATCTGGCATGGGTTGCCCCGCCGTCGTTCCTGGTGCTGCAGTCAGCTGGCTCCCCATCCCTAGCTGTGTTCTGGCACCCACACATTCTCAAGGTCCACCGAGGGCTCTGGGACCTCGAACCGCCGTGTGCCACGCTTTGGGGCATGGGAATCCCACACCCTCTACAAGCGCTCGTGTTGACATCCTGACCTGTGCCTTGTGTATTTGCCACAAGGCGGGAGGGAGAGAAGTGTGTGTGTGGGGGGGACACAGACATTCCTGCAGGCCTTTGCCCTGAAACTGTCGCCAGGGAGTTCTCTATGACCGCCCCCCCCCCCGGCCCCCGCCCGTGCCTGAGATGGACCGGTTTGGGTTCTACAAAGCTGGAGACTAGAATATCCATTCCTAGATCTGTTGTGTTAAGTAAATGCTATGGTTCAGGAGAGCATCATACATTGTAAGGGTTTGCAGGAACCCGACCCCCTCTAGGGCCCCCCACATCTCTGATACAGTATGGGGTGTAGGGAGGGATACCATGCTGCCCTCCCCTCAGATATGAGGAAAGGATACTTTAGCCAGATTTAGCCAGTGTTACTCCAAAAATCTGCAGACCCCACTCTGCGGAGCCCCATCAGGGAGAGCGTAAGATGACTATGTGTGCCCCCCCAGGCCCCCCCTCCCAGGCTGCACTTGGTAAGTTCCAATCTTAAAGTGCCCCTTTAAGGCTGTCTGGAGAGACTCTGCTCCTTTAAGAAGAGAGGGCCCACTGAGTTGGAAAAGACCATCTGCTGAAAGAAATTCCTACAGCCCTCCTGCTGCTTTGTAAATGGCTCTGTCCGCTGGAGGCCAGAGTACTGGGACTAGCAAAGCGCTCCCAAGGAAAGAGAACCGACCCACCCCTGGGTCCAAGGGAGCACAATTCTCCTTTTCCAGCCCTGGTTACTGTAAAATTGAGCTTTGGGAATCCTGACAAGGTTTGGCACCTGCAGGATTCCCCCAAGACCCCCAAGAGTGCTGAACCCAGTGCAGGGTCAGGCTGCGGGTGGCTAGGAAGTGAAGAGATTGTCATGCCCCAGGTCCGAAACAGGGATTGCAGAGTTCGTCAGCCTATGAGCGGCAACTTCCCTTGGGCTGTGGTTCACCAGTGGCCCGCGGTCCAGCGGCAGCCAGCACTGTAATCCTGCACAAATGCTGAGGTTCACCGCAATTCCTCTGGTCTCCCTGCCCCACCCCTACCAGATTGTGGTTTGTGCCGCAATTCACCATGATCTGCCAGGTTTCACTGGTGTTTGCTCAAACCTTGATACTTGGAGTGGCGTGTGACCATTGCTCATGTCCAAGGGACTTGTTTCCAGCTGCTCCTACCTGGAGTGATGGAACAAGAATAGTGGCAACTGCAAAGACTCTCCGGGACAACTTTGGTAAATTTCATCCTTAGGGCAGCTCCTTAAAGCCCGTTGGGGATGTCCTGTTCCTTTAATTAAAGGAAACTCAAAAGCCAACCGAGTTCCGGAGGTGGCTCTATACTCCCCTTACTGTTTTGCAAATGACTTTCTCTGCCTGAGGCGAGTCTGCCCTGAAAACGGGTCCTGTATCCCTCTCCTCTTTGAGTCCGGTGTCCAAAGAATTGGGTTTGGGGTCTCTGGGGGAGACTTCGCACCTGAAGCATCTTTCCAAGACTATTATCTACCCCTTTGGGCAAAGAGAGCATGATCTGCTACTGGTTGGGGTCCGCCAGGTGCCCATGGTCCCCCAGGTGCCGCGGTCCGCCAGTTGCCCGCGGTGTGAAAGTTACCCATGGCCCATCAGTTCTCTGTGGTCTGCCAGTTGCCTGTGGTCCCCCAATTGCCTGCAGTCCCTCAGATACCCCCACGGTCCGCCAGTAACCTATGGTCCCCCAGTTGCCCGTGTGGTCCACCAGTAGCCTGTGGTCCCCCAGTTGCCCGCGGTCCACCCGTAGCCCGTGGTCCGTCAGTTGCCCACGGTTCCCCAGTTGCCCGCAGTCTCTCAGTTGCCTGTGGTCCCTCAGTTGCCCACAGTCCGCCCATAGCCCGTGGCCTGTAAGTTGCCCGCAGTTCCCCAGTTGCCCGCGGCTCCCCAGTTGCCTGTATGGTCCCCCAGTTGCTCGCGGTCCTACAGTTGCCTATGGTCTGCTCGTAGCCCGCGGTCCGTCAGTTGCCCGCAGTTTCCCAGTTGCCCGCTGTCCCCCAGTTGCCCGTGGTCCCTCAGTTATCTGTGTGGTCCGCCCGTAGCCCATGGTCCCCCAGTTGCCCGCGGTCCCTCAGTTGCCCACGGTCCCTCAGTTATTGGCGTGGTCCGCCAGTAGCCCGTGGTCCCCCAGTTGCCCGTGGTCCCTCAGTTGCCCGTGGTCTGCCTGTAGCCCATGGCCCATCAGTTGCCTGCAGTCCCCCAGTTGCCCGCAGTCCCTCAGTTACCCGTGGTCCCTCAGTTGCCCGTGGTCTGCCAGTAGCCTGTGGTCCCCCAGTTGTCTGCAGTCTGCCATTGCCCATGGCTTGTCAGTTGCCCACGGTTCCGCGGTTGCCCGCGGCCCGTCAGTTGTCTGCAGCCTGCCAGTTGCCTGAGGTGCTCCGGTTGCCCACGGTCCCCCAGTTACCTGAGGTCCGGTAGTTGCCCGTGGCCTGTCAGTTGCCGTCATTGGCCCGCGGTCCGCCGGTTGCCTGCGGTCCTCTGTGCATCACCCTGCAGTGCCATGATTACCACACCAGATCTGCCCTGACCCCCTCCCTTCCCGTCCCTTCTTTGCTTGGAGGCGGTTCTCTGTAGCACAGTTCACCGTGATTCACTACCATTCACCCTGGCTTGTGACTTTATGGGTCTCAGCAATTCTCAGTCTGCAGGATCTCACTGTGAGGTATCTGCACGTAATCATGCCAATCTCAGTGGTCCTTGGGCAACTTTGTGCACCGAGGATTTGCTGAAATTCTCGAGGATTTGCTGAAATTCTGCAGTGGCAATTGCTCCAGACCCTCATCCTAACTTAGGAAAACTATTCAGATCCTGTTCTCCTGCTGAGAGCCCATCTAAAACCCCAATCCTCTTCCACTATGGTTTGTGTGGTTCTGGCACCAGCCCGGTTACTGAGAGGAGCCAGTTTGGGATTCTCCAAAACCGGAGGGCAGAAGACCCATTTCCTAGCATTGTGGTAATGAGTAAATGAAATGAGTGACATGGTATAGTTACTGAAAACACTATGAATTGTGAGCGTGGCAGAATCAACCCCCTCGGGAACCACAAAATCCTTGATGCGCAGGTGGGGTGCGGGTGGCCACGCTAGGTTCTCCCCACATCTGGGGAGGTTAGTGTAACCAGAAGGGCTTTGCCTGCACTGCTTCTGAACGTCTGGTGTCTGCTCTGTGGCTCTCCAGTGCCGAGTCCACACCGAGATGGACCCCGTAAATTTCATCCTTGGACTTATTCCTTGCCACCTGCCTGGGTCACCCCGTTCCTTTCAGAAGAAAAAGACAGGCTAGAATTGAAAAGGCCAACTCATCTCCCAAACTCCAGGGGTGGAGCTGCCCACCCCCCACCCCCACCTGGGGGCTGGCCAGATCTGCCCCGAGAATGAGATCTGTGGCACCCTTCCTTTTGAGGCTGGGGATCTGAGTTATTGAGTTTGGGGATCTGAGTCGTTTGGGCACCTGTAGCTCTACCCTTTGAGCACAGCCGTGCTGTGCTGAGGGTGGGCATTTGGGCAGCATGGGGGCCAGCGTGATATTCATGTCTCAGACTCAAATTAGGAATTGCCAAGAGTTTGTGGGCCTGTAAGAGGAGACTGCACTTGCCAGGACGGGGTCCGCCAGTTGCCCGCGGTTCACCAGCTGCCCGCAGTCGGCCGCCACACCGTAATCCTGCAGCGCCGTAACTGGCCACAGAAGTCTGCCCTGACCCCCCACTTCCTGGCCCTTCTTTGCCTAGATGCATTTCTCTGCAGCACAGTTCAACTGTGATTCACCACAATTCGCCACGGTTTGTGATTTCATGGATCGCCACGATTCTCAGTTCCGCGGGTTATCTACGGTCCTCGGGCAACTTTGTGCACAGTCTGTAGTATTTGCCGAAAGTCTGCAGCAAAATAGCTCCAGGCCCTTGTTTTTCACCTCCCCTCCCATCCAAAGCTCTGCATTTCAAGAGGAATTGATACTTGACTCTTAGTCGACCCTCCCCCAAGCCTCTTGGTTACCAGTGGATTATTAGCCCTCGGTGGGGGATGGTGGAGCCAGATAGGGGCGCAGCCTCGTCTCCCTTTCCCCGGGCAGATTTCAGCCCCCTGGGCTGTCCGAGCAGAGGTGGTGGAGTCCTGGGGTCCTGCCAGTGCTTACATACAATGCCAAACTGGGTATCGTACTCACGGGCACAGCTGGAACTGTGTCGTGGGTTGTAACCAGCTCACGCTCACCCAAACACATATGAGCGTGCACATCCACATGCACGTACACACACACACGCACGTGCACACACAAGCTTCTGTCTGGCACTCCTCCATCTCCATGAGACGGACCTGGGCTATTTCTTAGACCCAAAGGTGCAGGGACTCAAGCCATGTGTTCCTTGAGGAGTAGCAATTCTTGGTCCCCAGCACTGGGCAGAGCCCAGGGTTGTGCTTTTCCAGAAGGGAAGACAATAGCTGTCAGGAGACAGAAGAGGCAGCAAGGGAGAAGACTGGTGCTCACTGGGAAGACTGTCAGTGCCCCCCCTGAAATGCCCATGTCCTTGGATGAGGTTTTCGTGACAACCGTGTCTCTTTCAGTGGACGAGTCACCCCTTGAAGAATTCTCTGTCCCTGACTTTTCCCACTCCCTGGGCTCTCTGCTCTCTCAGTCTGGCCTGGTGTGAGGTGCAGGAAGTGCCCCAGTTCGTCCTGAGGGGTGCCCTTTTCCTTTTGACTTTTGACCATTGACACTGACCTGTTGCCAGGGATACCAAGTTCCATTCTGCGGGACCCAGCCAAGTGGGCCCTCACCATCCCATGCAAATCCCGGGCCCCAGGCACTGGGTTCCTTGTCCCCCGACATCTCCTCAAGCCTGCTCCTTGGCTGGGGCAGTGAGGAGAAGGGCCTGGCTCCCACAAACTGGCCCTCATCTTGGTGCCCGCCAGATCAGAGTTGGGGAATATGGACAAGTCTCTGGGCTTCTGGGAACTTCGGCTGAGGCATCTGGAAAAGGGAAGAATGGAAGCTTTGATGGGTAGGATTTGGGAATAAAAACAAGAATTCAACAGTATCTCGTGATCCATGAAGTCATGATAAATTATAAGGGGGAAGCCTGAACTGCTTCCCCAGGAACCCCCAAAGAACCCTCACAGCCCCTTCCAGGTGTTGGATCAGGTGCCAGCCCCTTCCCAGGCTCTAGGAGGCCCCAAGGGCTCCTTCTCCCAGCCAGGGGTGGGGGCTGGTGCCACTGAGTCCAGGAAGTGGATGGAAATGCACTCCCTCGGTGGGGGGTAGGGGGGGTCTTTGGTCCCCGGGCTGCTCCCAGCTGGGGTTGTTCTGTCCCTTTAAGAAAGGAAAGAACTCCAGCACTGCAGTTTTCAGGCCCCCATCCAGGTCCTGCTAGTTTGCAAATGACTGTGTCTGCATTGGGGGAGGGGGGAGGGGGAAGGCTGCCCATCCCCCCACCTTTGCTCTGTCCCGAGGACAGAGAAATTGGCTTTAGGGTCTGAGAGTCTCAGAGAAGGCTAGACACCTGGGGCTTCACCCCGAGAGCGAGCGCCGAAGCCTCTCGGGCACTTCTTGCGGGCCACACTTCTCCTCCGAGCAAATGGACAGGGAACTTTGGGACACGCAAATGTGTGACGGGGCTATGTGGTGGCCTTGAAAATAGGATAGTTTGAATGCTGTAGGCTCCAAATCAGCAAACTGGAACCATCGGTGGGCCTGCGAGGGGCCAGGTCTCTCACTTGGCGGGCGCACCGTGGTTTGCCTCACGTGGCTGTGCTGTGGCTCGTCAGGACTCACATCGCCGCCCGCAGGGCCCGGGGTGGCGGTGTGCGGGCACCTGCTGCCCTCGCTGTGGGGCCTTTGTGTCCACGGGCAGGGCTTGCTCAGATCCGCAGCACTGGGGAGCGCTCGAGTAGCGGGGCTGGGGTTCTCCGTGCTTCCCGGCGACCGCCTGTGGCGAGCCCGCACCCCATCGCCGCTCGGTCAAGGACGCAGGCCACGTCCCGCCCCTCCTGGTAGTTGCTGAAGAGCTGGGTGGGAGCTGCTGCAAGTCTTTCTCTCTGGGCAGGAAAACCCAGATCTCTCGTGGAGGGTCAGACCAAAACGATTTCTGGGCAAAGTTTCCGACCCCGCCCTGCCCCCCTCCCTGGCCAAGTTGGGGGGGGGGTGTATGGGCCTTATCACATCTGCAGGGGGAGAGATCAGTAACTCCCAGATCGCAAAGCTGTGCCCATGGGACGCTCCGGCCTCCTCAGGGTTCTCCATCACCCACGTGGCCCGAGGACTCAATTCAACGTCCTCATCTTTTGAGTGTTCCTTGCCCTCCCGGGGAAGGGGGGTAGGGGAATCGGGAGAAATGTGAATGCAACGCAGCAGGGGGAGGAAGTGCTTCCTGGCATACACCCCAAGTCTGCTCACCTGCTGTAGCTCTGTGCCTCAGTTTCCTTATATGTAATCGGGCGCGATAGAGCACTTGGCTCTCTGGTGAAGACAAAACGAGCTAATACGAGGCACAGAGGGAGCGCAGATGAGCATGGTGGTCAGGTTGCCGACCAGACACCACCACTCTCTGCACCTTCGCGCACTTGCTCAGTCCTTTGTGTGGGGACCAAGTCTGGAGGAAGTGGCCAGGCTGAGGCTCACATGCCGACAAACGTCTGGTCTGCACGGCCAGAATGCCTGCCAGAGAAGTTGTGCCCGTGTCTACTGCAGACACAGTATAAAGCTGGTGAGGGGAGCTGTTGGGGGGGCGGTGGCCGTGGCATTTTTAAAAAAAGATGTTATTTATTTATTTGAGAGAGAGACTGAGGGAGAGAGAGAGAGCATGAGCAGGGGGAGCAGCAGAGAGAGGGAGAAGCAGGCTCCCCGCTGAACAGGGACCTGATGTGGGGCTCAATCCCAGGACCCCGGGATCATGACCTGAGCTGAAGGCAGACGCTTCACCAACTGAGCCACCCAGGAGCCCCCGGTCGTGGCATTTTTATGGTAAGTCTTCCAACAGTTGAATACAAGAACGTAGATTTTAAAAAACAAACAAAAATCCTGCAGGGACATTTTGATAGGGTCCAAATCAAATGTTACCTTTTTGTGCTTTCTGTAGACCCCGAGTCTTCTGGGCCACCACCCCTTGCCGCAGGTTGGGGGTGAGGGGTGCCAGATAGTCACAAGCTGAACTTGGCCAAGTGAGGAAATAAAGCAAAGCCAGCCTCAGCACGCGGTCTTGCTGGGAGCAAGTGAATCTTGGCGCTGAGTTGGGAGGGACGAGACAGGCTTTTTTTCACTTTATTTAGAGGGAACATGGCTTCATGTGTGAAATCCCGATCTAGGGGAACACAGCTCTGCCTCTGTGCTCTGCTCAGCACGGACTTCTAGGGCTGCCAGGCGGCCCGATCCCGGGTCCCTGGCTCGGAGATCCCGCCCCAGCCTGCCAGGAGGGCAGCCTTTGGGGGTGAGGCCATCTTGATTTGATTCGGGGGCTCCCTGAGCAGCCGTTAAAGTCCTTCACATCTTGCTTCTGCCTCACATTGCCTTCCACTGAGGTTGGAAATGCAGGCGCAGCATTGCCTTTAACATATGGAAACGTGATGATGACTTCTGCCAAGTGCCCAGCCCCCCTACCCCGAGCCCCGCAGTGGGGCTGGGGGCTGGAGTGTCCCTGACCCGGCTGGCTGCCTGCCATGGGACCTGCGTCCTGTCCTCTGCTCCACCACAGAGCCTCGCACGTTTCTTGGGCAGGAGGGGCACAGCGGCCCCCCTCTTTTGGGCTGCCTTCCTGGACCCCCAAATCCTGCTCTTAGTTCACAGAACGTGCAAGGACCCCAGGGAGGCCTGGAGTGACCAGGGGCTGCCTCCTGTGTCTCTTTTCCTTGGTGCTTAGACAGTCTCCTGTTAGGGTGTGTGACCCCCACTTCTCCCAGCCCACGTCACGTGCACAGGGACAGCATACCCACCAGGTTCCTGAACACCTGTTTCGTCTTCTGCCCTGTTCACTGGGGGGAGGGGGGGGGTCTCTTTTGAGCCTCTGTCCTCCAGACAGAATCCTGGGACAGGGCAGAGAGCAGCCTTCAGGTTCCGTGTGGATATAGCCTTCCTCTACAGAAACCTCGCCCAGAGAGAGGCTTTGGGGTGGGCTTGCCACTGAGCGCCTGGTTGCCTTGACCCTCTGCCCCCTCCCCTCATCTTCCCTTCTTCACCTCTTACCCCCACCCTCAACTCGGCTTCCTTTCTAGCCTGGTGGGGGAGGACAGCTTATACACAGTCCCCCCCACCCCCACCCCCGGCCACTTCCGGACCCCCGTCAGCCCGGCTCCACTCAGGTTTCTCCAAATGAGGGCCCTCTTGGGGCTGCAGAGAGCAGCCATGAGTGCGGGCCCGGGTCTGCGGGGGCTGTTCAGGGCGTGTGTGAGGGCCCCGTGCGAGCCCCCAGCGCGGGGGCCGGGAGATACACTGAAGCCTTTCAGGGACAGCTCGGGTTGGGCAGCCAGACAGTTTTGCTTGGATCTCTGGGGCGGCCACGTGGCCATACATTCAACGCTCTGAGATGTCTGTGCCCTGAGCCAGCCAGAAAAGTGACTTACAGCTGAAAGCAGGGTTTGAACGGCTTCTGCTGTGGGGAGGCCCCTCAGAGTAAACAGTAAGAATTTCTGGGAAATGTACATAAGGCCAGACTGTTGGGAAAGACGTGGGCCCAGAATTCCTGATCCTCAGCCCCGGGCGAGGGGTGCCAGCTTTTCATGGTCATCCCAGCCCCCACTCAGCTCCCTCTTCGACTTAAGAGACAGTTCTCTATTTGCCGAATCCTCCTCCCAGGGAGGGCAGAATGGCTCACTCATCTTGGGGCCTGGGCTGAGCACACCGTCTCCCTGAGATCCAAGCTGAGGCAGCCAGAGACCTGGCACATAGTAGGTGTGCAGCCCAGCGCCCCTGAGCTTCAACTGGCCTGGCCGAGGGCTTGGCCCATCACTTGTCATTTTGTCCCTAGCAGCTAAGACAGTGCCAGCCCTAGGCACCCAGTGTTTCTTTTCTTTTCTTTTTTTTAAAGATTTTATTTATTTATTAGACAGAGAGAGAGAGCACGAGCAGGGGGAGCGGCAGAGGGAGAGGGAGAAGCAGGCTCCCTGTGGAGCAAGGAGCCCGACGCGGGACCCGATCCCAGGACCCTGGGATCATGACCTGAGCCGAAGGCAGACGCCCAACCGACTGAGCCACCCAGGCGCCCCAACACCCAGTGTTTCTTGAACTGAATGAAGGAATGCAGAAATATCTGGAATTGTCTTTCAAAGTTGATAAAAACTCAGCTAAAGAGGCCAAAACCTCGGCTGGCATGTTTTGGGGGCAGCCCGTTTTGAGAGTGCCGGCCTGGCCCCTCGGCCCACTGTGTCACCTACTAGGTGACTGGCTCCCGGGGCCTCCACAACCCCAGCTGGGGACTTTGACCCCCAGGGTCCCTCCAGAGAATGTGGAAGCCTTTTTGTGTTTCACAGTCTGTTAGTCCGTCTTATTCTATGTTCAGAGCAAACCTGTGGCCTGAGTATTGATTTTCATATTTTTGCAGAGGGAAAAACTGGAGGCTCCGTGGGGTGAAGTGGGCAGGACCCTCCTCAAAGGGCCAAGGGGTCCCGAGGCCTTCCCAAAGCCTTCCACCCCCAACAGTTCACAAAGGCCGAGGTGTCTTTAGGTTGGGAGCCAGAGGGAGCAAGCAGGCCTTTGAAAGGTGGCCTTTGTTTGCTTTTCTTTATCATCAAAAGTGCAAGGGCAGCTCCGTTTACCTAAAGGCAGGCGCCTTTAAGCTCATCCTTTCTGCAAACACCTAAAGGGTATGTTGAACATTTGAGCCCTGTCTCAGAGGGCAAAGCGTTTGCAGAGCATAAGCCTGAGCAAGTTGGTGGATGGGGGCGAGACACTGAGGCCCGCCGTGACCTGCGGAGTTCTGAAAGGACCTTGAGCGCCCAGCCGTCACCCCCAGCACCCCTGGTGGTGCGGTTACCCCAATGGGGGGGGTGAACGAAGTTTTTGGTGGGTTGCGGCTGCAAGATGTGTGTGCATGCTGGCTCTAGAAAGGGCACGAAGCAGGCGCTTGCATGGACGGCGCCTCCTCGCCCTCAGAAATTGTGCCCCTGCCCCTCCTGGATTGCCAGGACCAAGAAGCTCACGACTTTCCTCTGCCAGGCCCAGAGCTGTTCATCCTCAGCTGAGGGGAGGCTGGGGCAAAGACTCTGTTCTCTGCATCCCTCTGAAGAGGGTGGCCTTGCTAGATCTGCTCCCCCCGCCCGGGGCAGTGCAGCTGTGTGGGTGGGGGGGTGGGAGGACACTACCCCAGTGACTGAGCATCTCCCCAAGCCCTGCACCGAGGGCTTCCCGTGTACGGCCTCATTCAGCCTTCTTAAAGAAGGTGCTCGCTGAGAGGCAGATACCATTATTATCCCCATTTTACAGATGAGGAAACTGAGACACAGAGCGGCCTAAGACGCCCTCAGAGCCAAGCAGCTAGTGAGGGGTGGTATCAGAGTTTGAACCCGGGTTCGAGGTCGGAGCCTGCATTCTTGCCCACCTGGCCTCACCTCCTCCTTGCCAAATGTCCACACCTGTCGTGTCCTACCAGGTCTAGGAGGACAGCAGGGAAGAGAGGGAGGAGGAGGAGGACCACGTGTCCTGGGAATATTTTTTATCTGAAAGATCTCTTTTCCCCCTGAGCTTGCCAACTGCATCTCAGATCCCAGACTTGGAGAGGGGAGGTCGTACCAAAGAAGACAGTTGGCCCTTGGTGGTGCTGGGGATGGGGGGTACTGGGCCAGGTGGCCGTGGTCGAGTGGCCGGCCAGGTCCACAGAGAGCCCACAGGGCCCAGCAAAGAGGATGCAAGTGGGGAGGCTTCTTTCTCCTTTCTTTCTGGTCGCTCATGGGGACTGGCAAAGCCCAGCCCCCAAGCAGTGGGGTTCAGCAGCCGTGTTCTCAGGCATTTTGGAGAGAATGGTGTTCAAGGCCGTCCTACCCACATGAGAAAGGCAACTGCATGTCTGGGGCAGGCCCACACAGTGCACAGAGCACAGATCTTTTGCTCATTGACCTAGCAGTTTTTCTGAATTTACTTTTTTTAAAAATTAAATTAAATTAAATTAAATTTTATTATTATTATTTTTAAAGGAGATAGAAGTTTCTGAACACGCCACAAGGGAGTGGCAGGCAGGACAGCAAGGGAGAGACTGTCTGCCTTACTTTTTTTTTTTTAATTACAAAATAAATTTATGCTTCCTATAAAATAAAGGCGAACAACAACAACAACAAAACATCTTTTTGTGCACTCTTCGTGTCCTATAGCTGGAGACACACGGTGACTACGGCACTCATTTTATTCTCCTCATTTAATCTTACTACCAAAAGGAGGCATTTTATCCCCATTCTACAGATCATGAAAATAAGGCCCAGGAGGCTGAGCAACCAAGCCAAGGCCACACGGGGAGCAAGTAGACTTGCACCAGAGGTCTGATCGCAGGGCCCAAACCCTCAACCACCAGGTGAGACTGGTCCACCAGAGGGCTGAGAAAGAAGGCCAGCAGGGGGGCGTTGTCCTCATGGGGCTGTCACCCCCAGCCTCTCATTTGCAGCATAGCTTCTGAGCTGCTCTCTCCCGTGGGAGTCATGTGCATGTGCTTCCTTCTGGCTCTTTGGTGGAAGCCAAGGGGCTGGGGGATCCCCTGTTTGCCGACGCCCTTCCCGGGGGCATAGACCGTGACACGGACATCCTAGGGTCCACAAGGGAGGACTGTGTGCCCCTGGGACCCCTGCCTCTTTGTGCAGAGGGCCCCTAATTGCCCCGTCTCCTGGACGCCCTGGACTCTCCACCAGTGAGCCGGTGGCTTCTGGGTGAGGCTGAGACAGATATCACCAGGCTTGGCCCAGAGAGGCCGGCTGTGCTCTCTGGAAGGATGGAGACCTTGAATGTTTAAATTGAAAGCGTGCCCAGAATTGGCCCCCTTCCCTTTGCCGTTAAAAAGACAGGTCTTGCTGTAGTCGTCACTGAAATCTAGTACAAATGTCTTCTCTTGGAGTCTCTTGGGTGGGGTGGCAGTTTTTCAACTGTCAGCGATCTTTTAGTTTAAAAAAAAAAAAAGCAAACTTTCCAGTCCTGTTCTACCTGGAATACATTTTCTTCTGGTGGGGGGGGGGCCTCCCCCAGGCCTCAGCAGTTATGTCAACAGAGTAAAGCCAGCCCCCTCCCTAGCCTCGGGCAGTTGAATGAAGTAGTTCTTTGCTCCACCGAAGGAAATATTTCCATGGAGTTGGGCCAAGAAAACCCCTTGCTTGAATCCGGGGGCTGGCCCACACCCAGAGCCAGGGGTGCCGGGTGGGGGCGGGTCGGGTCGACGTGGCCACCTTTTCCTCGTGTCAGGATGTGACTTCCAAAATCCAACCCATGGCGGTGTTCTGCTCCGCCAAGATCCCATTCTTGGCCTGCCTCATCCCCTGCTAAATGGATTTCTTTAGGCCCCTCCTGTAGGAATGAAACCAGTGAGGTTCGCTCTGTTTTGCTGCTACCAGCTCAGAATTTGCTCCCCTCTGGTGCAGGTTCGAGAGAGCTCTTCCAGAAGTTGGGTGTGGCTGTGGGGCTCCCCCAGCCCTTCTGTGCCCCCCCCCCCCACCATTCTTGGAAGCCTCCGTCCGGGGACTGTGCCTGAACTACTTAGGAGGGGAATCCTGAGTCTCTTGGTTTGTATTTATTTCAGAAAAACATTTCATACTTGAGGTCTCTAAGGAGGAGGCTCAAATGGTCAGTCATCTTGCACTGCTGCATTTTTTAAAAAAATGCACATTATAAAAGCAATACATGTAGTAGGGACATGCATAAAAGTAGAAGAAAAATCACCCTAAATCTATTCACCCAGAACAACTAATGTTTTTTCGGGGGGGGCCTTTGGGGGTAATCTTGGCCTATCACCCTCCCATTCTTTTTCATTGGCTCTAGTCATGGAAAGTATTGGTAAAGAACAGTGTCTACCCTCTCTCCCGCATACCGCAAACCCCCAGAGCCAAACACATACACACGCTGCCTACCGGGAAGGAAGCTTTATCCTTGGCCTTTTGCAAAAGGCGCTGACTTTTATTTGTCTTTTAATATCTACAATTTGACAAACTCCTCCACGCAAAGGTTGAGGCTGCACCCAGAAACTCAGGTTTCGGGGAAGCGGGACCTTCCTGATATTGGTGTCCTGGGTAGGAGAGGTCCAGAAGTTCAGACGCACCTGTGGTGTACAGCTCCCCACTTCCCAACCCCAGAATGACGTCCCCCGGCAGAGACCCCCGAGCATCCAGATCACAGGGAATGTGGGTATGAATTGTGTTTGGATAATAAATAAGTAGCAAGTGAGCCCCTCGTACAAGTCCTTAAATGCGAAAGAGGTCAGACTTTATTTTGAAGGCAAACTCAAGTTCCAGAGAGGGGCGCCCGGCTGGTGCTGTTGGAAGAGCATGCGACTCTCGATCTCAGGGTTGTGAGTTCAAGTCCCACGTTGGGTGTAGAACCTACTTTAAACTTCCTAAGGGGATGTTAGCATCAGAGCAACAGGTTGGTGTGCATTCTAGAAGAGCCACTGTCAATTCCGGGACCCCAGAAGATGGGACTATTCTTTGATCATGTCCCCCAAATCCTTGACAGCTTGAGGTCCAATCTCTCACCTTATAGGAGGCAGAGAGGCTGTTCCTGACAATGCCCAGGCATCTCTACCCCAAAATAACTTCATGGGAAGGCCTTCTGAATACCCTGCTGCTTCTCTGACTTTGGCTGAGGTCTACGGAGCAAGGGGTGGGGTGGGGGGGGATGCTGGGGGGGTTCAGAGATGTGTGATTTCGGGGCATTGGAATTGTCAGAGGCTGGCTTTGGAACTAGCGATTAGGAAGGTACAGTCTCACTGTAGCCCCTTGTGGGAAGTGTGGAAGGGGCCTCGAGAGATTTCTGGGGAATACTACCGTTTTAGGGGTACCCGGAAGACTGGGAAAATCTGCTTAGAGGAGCAGCCACTCAGGGGATGCTATTTTGTAAAAGCTTGCAGTGTGGTTTTTAAGAAGAGAGTGCATTTACCCATGGCTGGGAGATTGATATAGGAGGACCTTGTCTTCATTTCCTGGCCAAATCTTAGGACATTTGTACACTTGCCCACAAGTATGTACATGTGGATAGGAGACTGCTCACACAGCTTTTGAGGGTTCCCAAGTATGAATTAAAAAAAGAAGAAAAATGTGTGCTTTGAATTAGATCTATGTGAAAAAAAAAAAAAAGGCAACAGGCTAAGCCATGCGTCTGGGACACTGGCTCTCCTCCAGGGCCCTTCAAGAGAGCTGGGTTTCAGCATGTACAGAAAGAAAACGAGTCATTTCTCAAACCTGGATTTCCTTGTCTGTTTGGCCCTATTGATATCAATCTGAGCCCTCAAATGTCCTTTTTTGAGCAAGGAAAGCACGCACGACATTGCTCAGATTGAGAAACAGTTTGGATCCAAATATTACCATAGATTTGGCTCCTTCAAGTTATTTCTTCCATTGCTTTGGACCAATAAATATTTAAAAAGTTAGGTTCTGAGCTCCAGAAAAGCCAACAAAAACATTTAAACATATGGATATCTTTTTTTATTGTGGTTTAAACCATGCTCAGTAGAGATTAGTTTACAGCAGTGTTTTCTTTCTCTCTTTGCTTTTTTTTTTTCTATCTTTTTCTTTCTTTCTTTCTTTCTTTTAGGAAGCCAGAAGGATAAACATGTTGCCATGGTGTTCTGTTTAAAATAAAATACAATGGAAAGAAAAGCAGAATGATGAAGTAACCACATGGGCTGCAGGATACACCTGATACTAATTACTGTCATGCAGAATGTTCTGGAAGACATTTGACTCGCCTGATGTATACATTCAAATCAAGCAAAGCAGGACTGGAAGGCTCCTTGGGGACCATCTTGTCCAACTCTTTCCTTTTTCCAGATGAGGAAATAGGGGCCCAGGGAGAGGCCTGGACCTCAGCCTCCCAGTTAGGAGGGAGCAGAGCGGGGATCCACCCCCTGCCCCCCCCCCCGCTTTTGTCAGAGACACATAATTTCCAGGGTCCTTTACCTTGGCCTGTCAGTAAGACCCTGAAAAAGAGGAGTGGGCTTTACCATTAAGCTCTTGAGCACAGGGCGTTGGAGCCAGGGAGACCAGAAAAAAAGCAGAGAGGCTGACTGCACTAGGAGGCCCAACTTTCCTCCTGGGCGCCAGGCCCTGAGAAGAGATGCGCATGGATGTCTGGAGTTTCTCCTTCCTGGGCCTCCCGGGGGCACCCAACCAAGGCCTGGGGCTCCTCCCAGAGCATCAACTCATGTCCTTTTGGGGCTGCCGGGCTGACGCCAGGAGGCACCATCTCTAGGACAGCCTCCAGGGGCCCAGAATGCGTGGCTACTGACGCTCTCTGGTGGCCGCCTGGGCTCCCACGCAGGCCGCCCACGCGTGGGGGGCGAGCGGGAGCCCCCGTGACAATGCACACCCCTCGCCTCGGGCCCCGAGAGGCTAGCAACCGGGCCTGCCGGCGCCTGATTGGCTGCGCAGGCCTGACGACAGGGGCTCCTGAACGCTGATTGGTCCCGGCCCGCTCCGGCTGTTTCCTAGCTATTAATACTGAGGCTAATAAACGTTCTCCTGTTGACAAGGATGCTCGGAGCCATGATTTTTGGAAGCTTTCTTGACGTCTGCACCTGGTGCAGGCCTTTCTGTCTCGCTAGTCATGAGGGCGGACTCTAGTCTCTGGGGCTCCTTGCGTGCTCCCCAGGCTGTAAATTGAGTGTTCTGCCCACCCACATTATTTGACACTTTAGGGTGGCTCCCCGCCATGCCCCCCAAAGCCCACTCTATCTCCATCTCCTCAGCAGCACAACTGCTCACCTATAAACGAGCCCCCCGCCCAAGGCTCGGTGTCTCTCGTGACCTGGTGGTCCACTTTCACCTCCCTACCACCACCCGTGGGCTTACAAATAGCTCTGTCCCTTCTTTTCAGCCCCAGAGTCTCCTGCCTGTGTGAAAGCCCCCTCGCAGGATCGCTGGGCATGGTGGGCGGGGGGGGGGGGGGAGAGGGGAGGCTCGATCGGAAGCTGCTTTGAAACTTCCCCCCCTCCAAGTAGTGCGGAGGGAGCTGTTCTAACTTGATAGTCCCCGCAGGGCCCCTCTGCCTTTCCCCTTTGGGACCCATCACTCATTCTCACCCCTCTTCTGTCACTAGGCGCTTCATCCTTGCCCTCCCGGCTGCCACCCACCTGTCACCCTAAGATAGATCCTTAGTCCCTTTCAACAGCATTTTGACCTTTCCGAGAGGACATTTGATTGACGGCCCTGCCCGCTTTGCCACTCAGTGCCCGGCAGAGCTGCCGAAGGCACCACCTGTTACGGATTAAATCTCATGTGCCAAGTCCCGGAGCACGAGGCCGTGCAGCTATGCTCTGCCCCAACATGTGTCGCTGCCTGTTTCCCCGGGGCGGTCCGGGGAGGGGGAGGGCTTTTCAAAGTGTCTGTGTGGGGGAAATCACCTCAATTTTGGGGGGTACCCCATGCATCTCCACGTGGGACACGGTCCTCCTCGAAAAGTACTTTCCCTAGAGGGACACGGCTCATGTCTAAGTTATTATTAGGACCCCGGGTGGGGAGGGGTACCCCCTTGTGAACATGTAGGAAACAGACCCCCTGGCAGAGGAAGGGACGTTGCAAGGTTCTCGTGCACAGGTTGTAAGCGGCAAAAGCCCGGGACTCAAAACCCGTTTTTTTTCTGACTCGGAGATGCAATGCTGCGCGGAGGCTTCCATGTCAAAGATAACCAATCAGAAATGGACGGGTGGGCTAAAAGGGGGTGACAGCCGCTGACTTACATTTGGGTACTGGTTATCTTGCTCGGGGCGTTTTTTTTTTTTTTTTTTTTTTTTTTTCCGGAACAATAAGCAGAAAGCATCATTTTCTTTCCCTAAGCCGCATCCTCTGGTAGAGGTTCCGAAATACTCAGGTGTGGGATCTGCTGCCCCCAGCGCCCCAGCTTTACCCTCGGCCCGCCTGAGGAAAACCATCCCCGGTTCCGTTCTCCCAGCAAATCGTGCGGACAGATCGCCCCGCTCGGCGAGCGGGTCTCGCGTCGGGAAAAAGCACCAGCGAACACAGGGTGTTGGTCATGGCGGCGAGGGGCACTGCGGCAGATTTTTTTCCTCCCTTCTTTGCTGCAATCTGGGTGCGGCTAGAGCAATTTGTCATAGAATCTGGGGGGCTCATTTTTCCGGCCAATCACTTTTGGAGAAATGAGCGCATTGCAGCAGAATGCGCTGACGTCAGAGACCACCCCTTCTGCGCCTCCATATAAACCCCACCCAGCCAGCCCCTAGCGCAGACGGCGGAGAGCTGAGATGGAGCGCGCCTTGGCCCGCTGGCCTTGGCCGCAGCTCCTCGGGAATAAGCGGGGCGCCCACGCGAGAATCTCCCCACCTGGTGAGTGGTTGGCCATCCTTGCCTGAAAGGATGTGCAAATCGAAGACGACACCCCTTCGAGGTTGGGCTCTGTCCTCCTGGACATGCCGATGACTGACGCCGGGGACCTTCTCTCGAAGGCGGCCACCTCGCCTGGTCCCCGAGTGTCGGCGATGAAATTCTGTCCGGCAGGAAGATCTCGAGGCACATTTTCCTGGGGTGTGTGTGGGGGAATCAGGGCCCTTTTCTTGTCCAGCCCTTAGCTTGAGGGTAGGCTGGGTGGTAGGGGCTTAAATGAAGACCAGGGGGAGGAATCCGATCAGGTCCTTGTCAGAATCCCGTGTACCGCAGTCACTGGGGTCCAAAACCCTGATTTTCTGTCCTCGAAGCCACCTTTAAAATCACGGTTGGTGGGAGATATGGCGGCGGGTGCATTTTGCATGCCCCACGAGTTGGGGGGGGGGGGAAGGCACCTAAAAAGAAGAGTCTCCCAGGTAGATTTCCCCCCTAATTTTTGGCTAGGTTCTTGGTGGCCCGTAGGCGTGAGGAGTACAGGTTCCCGACCGCAAGGGATTGCGAATCCAAATACACGGGTTTAGTGCAGAGCAGACTCCAGGCAAAATTTAGAGTAAAATTGCTAACTGCTATCATCTGGTTGCCCCCGATCAGTCACTTTAATAGTGGAGAGATATGGCGCCCAAGTGCAGATCCATCAGAAGCCCCCTAGGATCAGTTCCGTAGAGAAGGGCGGCTGGGGGGAGGGTCAAGTCATTGGGGGCACTGGCAGAATAGAAGCAGGGGGGTGGGTTGGGGTGGAGAGAAGGCCATGTCCTTGGGGCTGGGGGAGGCTAATCAAGAGGGAAGAGAGAAATACGGAAAAGGGGGCGTGTTGGGGGTTGTCCAGGCGCTGGGAGTTGGGAATTGGGGGTCGGGGGTCTTTTTAGCATCGCGTGATGGTCGCTAGAAGATTCTGACATGTTGCGGGCTTTTGACTTTTGATAAAGTCGTCTTTTGCCATTTCCTTTGTCCCTGTCAAGCCCCCCCACGCCGCCCCCTCCCCACTCTGGGCCGGCGGGCTGGCGGGGGGGGGCGCGAGCGGGTTGCTACGTGGCAGGTTTCTGGAAAGTTCTCTTGCTGGCCGCCAGAGGGCGCCGGTGGCACTGCGGAATTTTGGGGGGCGGGGTGGCGAGGGGAGGTGGCCTTTGTTCTTCTGCTGGAGGGGGTCGAGCGCGGGATTTACTGGAGAATTCTGGATTCATTTACCTGAGGGGGAAATGTTTTAAGATCCGGGGCTTCACTGGGGAGCGGCTGGAGCATTCACGCTGGGCAGAGATGCGGTGATTCGCACTGGCTGTGTGACTTAGGGTGTCGTGGAAGAGCGTGGACGCAGATTAGTTTATCTTAGTCGGTTTTGGTTTTGGGGGGGTCTTAGGAAGGTATGGCTCATTTGAGCAGGATGAAGGGGTCGTAAAATTGTTAATTAGGTGTCATCGTGCGAGGTCTTAAAATTCTTGTTGTGGCCAAGAAGGGAGATGAGATTGCGCGGTGGGAGGGGGTGGGGGGTCGATGGTGCTCTGGATGATTTTAGGTGGTTTTGGCTGACTTTATATTATTTTTTAGCGATACTGTTTTGTATCATGTGTCCAAAGACCACACAAATGAGTGAAGACAGTGTATCGAGAACTGGGCCTTTATAATTTTAATTAATTTATGTTTAAGGGGACTTACCGAAGGTCACAGCCAAGATTTCTGTGTTTTTACTTATTAAAAGTGGAATCGTGTTCTGGAAAGATCCTACGGAGAGTGCCTTCTTGATAGCCTTATGTGTCTCTCTGATGCAGGGTGACCCCCATAGTTGGGGTGCTGAAGGGCCCTTGGACATGTTTTGGGGGGCGCTGCTCGATGTCCACAGGTGGATTCTGGCATGCGATGGCGGGTGTGGTGTTTCGGGGACATAGCGGCCCTGCGCGATGTGCTGGTGTGGGCTGTGGCCTCCCCGCAACCCAGCCTGAGACCTGTTGCGCGCCCCCCCGCCCATTCTATGCCAGCTGTGCCCCTGGCAGCTGCGGGCCAGGCGCTGCAGGGGCGCGCGCGCGCACGCCGCAGGTGGCTGTGCTCCTGAGTCCTTGGGTGCTGGCCGCGCGCCCCCTAGCGGTCTGTGTCTGCAAATGGTTCTTGGCCCGCTAGGCCTGGCCTCAGGTTGCGCATGCGCACCCAGCTGACACTTGTGCCCTGTCAATCAAGTCTTCCTTACCCCCTCCCACTTCTCTCCCTCCTCCCCTTTTCAGCTCTTTCCTTTCTGCCCCTCCCATTTCTCCTCTTCCCCCTCCCCTTTCGTTTTCCTCATCCCTCTTTTCCCCTCCCCTTCCTCTCTCCCCTTCCCTCCTCCCTCCTCCCCCTCCCCTTCCTCTTCCTTCCATGCCCCTCCCTCTTCCCTCCTAACTCCTCCCTCCTCCTACCCCCTCTTTCCCACAGCTCCCTCCCTCTCTCTCTGACTGCCCCCTCCCTCTCTCTGCTGTTCCTGTGCTGACCGTTAGAGGTCATCAAGATGGTTTCTAATCCGGCCCCCTTCCCATGCCATAGGGTCTCTTCAGGGATGACATCATCCGTTCACCTCCTTGTCTTCAAGGACCACCTCTCGATGCCACGCTGCTGCCAAGGTGCTTGCTGCTCACCTCCACCTGATGGTACCTCAGTCCCTCTTTGTGGCAGTGTATAACCCAAACTGACGGGCAGAATCCCCACCCCTGCCACCCTCTTTGCACCACCCCCAGACCCATTAGCAATGAAAAGACCATTTTAAATATTAACTAATTAGTTTTAGTTGTAATTAATTGATTTAAATTTTAATTACTACCTAGACTTGGGCTTTTAAGTGGGTCCTCTAACCTTTGATCAATTGCAGAGGACACTAGGAGCTCCGACCCCTGGATGGCACCCGCATACAAAGCAGCCACTGGCAGAGAGCCCCCGGGACGAGGATGATGGAGGATGAAGAGGACCAGATCCGACCAGCCAGCTCTCCCTCTTGGCTGAATGCTTGAACCATTGCCCTAGTGAGGGGGCATCGGTCATTAACCCCTGGCCTTTGCTATGCTTATGCCTTGATGCTGTGAATACTTTCCTCTAAGTCTCTGCTTGTGTTCATGTGCCAGTGACCTGGAGTGTTTCCCTCCCCAAGGAGTTGTCAGTCTCTCTCCGATGACAACCCTGTTGTTGCCTGTCTGATGTCCTGAACAGAAGGATCCCTTTGGGAACTTCTCAGGAGGGGGACCTGGGCCAAGGGCTCCACCAGCATCTCACTGGCAATTCCAAGGCCCAGGGTGGGCTTCTGGAATGAGCATGAGCCCTGGACGCCATGCTACCGAACTGCCAAGGGCATCCCCACCTCTTCTCAGATCTCCCTGTTCTTTCTGGGGAACGGGGACAAGAAGAGCAGCCTCCCAGGGTTGTTGTGAGTATTGAATGAGATAAAACTGCCTCAGGCAGCGCTGGGCGTAGAGTTGGTGGTCAGCAAATGTCTGGTGAAAAAAGTCTGGTAGATCAGTCCCTTCCCACCCCTGTCACTCTCGTCTCATGCTTCTCGTTTATTCTCCCGCAGCACTCCAGGCAGCCCCTGTCTGCGGGGCTCTCCTTGAAGCAGGTAGGGGTCCACCAAGATGGGCGTTGGGCTGACCTGAGTAGGAACATGAATCTTGCATGTGGTCATTTCCAGAACACTTTCTATGTTCTACGAGTGTCTTATTTCCATGTCGTGCATACCTATGCACGAAGCAGCCTCAATTTACAGATGAGAATGGGTTCGACATTGATTTGGGGGGATTTTAAAAGGGTCGGGGGTGGCGGGGGAAAGAGGACTTAGGAGAAGCAAGTGCCCCCTCCCATGGCACAGGACACATTCACATTCACAGCAGGGACACTGAGGCTGGAGGAGTGTAAGTGTTTTGTCACATTGTTGGCAAGAGAAGAGGTCCAAGTTGGACCCTGGGTGCCCTTGTGGTTGCCCCTCACCACCCCCCCGGCCCAGAGTTCTACTAAGAGCCTTTTGATTTCCAATCAGGCATTTGACAGTGGGATAGCCTCTTTGAAATCCCAGCTGTCTAGTGTGGTCTCGGGGGCCTGGGTGGCCCCAGTTCGGGTGCCATGTGCTGGTTCCACCTTTCAATGATGGTGTGACCTTAAACAAGTCACTTAACTTCTCCAAGCCCCAGTCCCTTTCATGGGCTAAATGGGGATTTAAAAAAAAAGAAGAAGAAGAAGAAAAAAGCACCCGCATTTATGTACCCCATGGGGCGCTTTTGAAGACCAAATGATGTAACCACTATGAAAGTGCTTTGTAAATCGCTGTGGAAATTGCTAGATACTTAACTCCCGGGGTTAGCGCCTCATGGTGCACATGCCCAACCCCATTCTCCCTCAGTAATAACGGCACCCAGTAGGTGCTGTGTGTGTTTGCGCTCAATAAATAAATTCCAGAGTAAATAAAAGCAGAATTAATTCAACAAACATTTTCTGGAACTCCGACAATATGCCCAGCACTCCAGGCCTGGTATGTGATCCAAAGATGATGAAAACAGTCTCCTGGAAGCTAATTGGGGTCCTCATTCGACCCGCACTTTCTTTCGTCCCCTTTTAAGCCAACCAGTTTTGTCCGGACAAGACAAAAACAACTCCGGCCGCTATAGAGAAGCCCCGCTCGATGGAGACAATAGCTCCTGGGCATCTGAAAGGGGCTGATTGGATTATGTGGCAAATAGAAGGTGGAAGGGTGACTTGGAAGGTGACAAATGAAGTGGGCGGAGAGCTGCTTTGAGTTAATCCAGGCTATTAGGAGGGAACCTTTTGTCTTCCAGGGGCTGGCAGGAGCTTTTACCACTGGTTTTTACATCCTTAATGTAAGGACGCATAATTTATGGTCAGTGAAAATCCAGGCCCCGGTGAGGTTTGAGTGGGCCGTACAATTGAGCGTCCTGCTACCAGTGAGTAATTACAGTGAACATTTATGTCTCCCTTTGCAGTCCGCAAAGGCCTTTTGCAACCGTGGATTCATTTGAACCTCACAACTCCCTGTCCCGACCCCGGGGCTGGCCTGCCACCTCCAAAGGGAATAGAGGCCATCAAGGTGTTCTTCCGACTGGGGTCCCACGGCACATTTGCCACCCCCGCCCCCTCTTGGGTAGTGAAGGAAGAGGTGTCCACTGCGCTGGCCCCTCTTGTCTCAGACCTACCTGTCCCTCCCGCCACCAGTTCTTCCCTCTCAATTCCTAACTTTGCTCTCTCCACAGCAGGGAGCCTCCCAAGGCCCCCCCACCCCGACCTCCTTTCCAGCCACTACAGCCTGTCTCTTTCCTTTTCGCAGCCAAGCTTCTCGAAAGGCCTGTCTACACTTGCTGTCTTCCTTCCTCACCTCCAATTTCCTCTTCAACCCACTGCTTCCTGACTTGTTCTGCTCCGTCGAACGACCCTACCTCAGGTAATGACTTTTCTGTCGCTTAACTCTGGACACGTTTCCGGCTCACGGACACACGGACACATTTTCATTCTTGGCCCTCACAGGGCTTTCGGCTCTGGTTCCCTCCTGTTGACATATACTCCCCAGATGCTTCACAGAATCACCTGCTCCTGGCTTCCCTCATTCTTAGTTTCTCCTAGGAACTGGAGTATCCACAGCTCTCCTGTCTGGGAGCCTGCCTCTTACCGTCTTACCATCTTGCCAGGTTTGAGGCCTGGCTGAACCACCTGGTGTTGAGGCCTTGGGGTTAGTCAGGTTTTCCAAGCCATGTTTTTCTCAGTTCTGGAATAGGGTTACTAATCTTTACCTGGCAGGTCAGGTGGGATGTGTTGCAGGTAAGAACCAGACACTAGTTGAGGGACTTGAAATAAGGTCAATAAAATGTTCATGAGAAAACCGGAGTCCCCATCAGCTTTTCTGGCAGGTTAAGTTCCCACGGGGAGAACCAAAGAGGGAAGAAAAACATGGGGGGCGGCGGTGGGGGAAGAGTAGCAGAGAAAGAAAAAGAAAAAAAAAAAAAAAACAGTAAGAAAAGACACTAGAGGCCCCAAAAAGTGGGGAAGGGAGACTTAGAAAATATTGAAATCTACCAAAAACCCATCCAGAGAAAGGTTTCCTCTTGGGTCGGGTCCGGCTAAAAGAAAGTAAACAGGAAAAAGGTTTTAAATTGATTATCCCAGTGACAAATCCCAGGAAGCTTTCAAATCAAATTGCCCCATTTTGAGTTTTTAACTCCTTCTATCAAGTTTAACCTCTTTACCTCCTGCATCCTGGTTAAACCCTCCCCAGCCCCCCTTGCTGGTGATTAAGTCCCGAAGGTACACGCAGCCTTTCAGCGGATGAATGGCCCACAGAAAGCGCCCTCCCCCTCCCCCCCCAGCTGTGGTTTTCAGTTTTATTCCACTTTCCGCCCTTTCCCCTTAATGAACACAGGGCTAATCTTGGGCCTTGTCAAGGAAGAGGCTGCAGACGTTAATGAGGTAGCTGCTGGATTCCAATATTCGTCTCATAAGGAGCCCTTCTTTGTCTGTGAAGGAAAAACACACTGATTATCATAATGAGGTGAACTGGCGTCCGCAGGCGGGGGCGACCAGTGCTTAGGCCACACTTCTAATTCTGGGGCTGGAGCCTGGGTTTCATTTGCTCCTCATTTAAGTCTTTGCCTCTGTCCCAGTGAGGGGTCCATTGAGTGGGGTTGAAAGTTGAAGGCCGCTTTGGGAAGCCTGCCGCAGATAGGGCTGCTTTGCAGAAAGTTCCTTTGTTCGACTGTACTACACACAGATGTCGCATGGTCCAGGCGCTCCATGCCTCCTGGATTCAGTCTCCAAAAAGCCCGGGAATGGGCGTGCGCGTTTCCTACTAGAGCACGCACCTGACCTATTTCAGGACTCACTGATCATTAAAAACTTAATAATCTACCTGGAGAACCCATGGAATTATCCCAAGGCCAGCACCCATGGAATGGCCCATCCCGGTCAAGAAACAGATGGATATTGGTGTCCCAGAGGCCCCCCTCCCGCCCCCGCAACGGAACTGCAAGGTTTGCGGTTCACATTTGGCTCCGACATACTGCTGAGCGTTGAGTGTCAGAGGGCCAGCGATTTGTCGGGATCACTCGCCAAGTGCACAGAGGGGACGACTCCGATCTGGCATCAGAACCCATAGTCCCTGCTTTTACCTGTTCCTTATCTCCCTCCCCCATATGCCCTTTGCCCCAGTGGAATTGCGCCCCCACCCCAAGCTTCTGTCCTGATCTTTGGATGCCCCAGAGCCCATCGATATCTTTAGAGCAGGTAGCCCCCCAAGTCTGAAACCTGCCCTTCTGTGTCCCAAGTTCTGGGTTTTTCTCACCCCAAGGCCGATCAGTCAAGATTAGATCACTCCCAGTTAATCAACAGACTCTAGCCAGACCTTCAGCCAAATGGAAAATGGTGGGAGAAGGGAGGAGGCCCACAAATTCTCTGTTGGTTAAAGGTACTCTGGCATCATGGCTCAGAGTTAAGCTTGCTCTTTTCAACTCTGCAAACCCAGCTTGTCAGGCACCTTAACCATGTCAAAGGATGTCCAGGTGACCCAGATGTTGCCTGGGTGAGGAGACTGGTAAGGATGAGCACCTCTGAAGTTAGGGATCCCACCAAAGCCTACCCCACTCTGTAGTTATTGGAGAGTAACATGATAGAGCAGTTCCTGGTGTTTCTAAATGAGAGGACTTAATTTTAAATAGGAAAAAGTTAACCACAGACCTTTTCTCCGATAAACAGTAATTAAAATACAGGCCCCCAAGTCATTAATATGCCAGCATCTAAGAACCTGGGAAGGCCGTGGAAGGCATTGGTTGGCCAGGATCTTGGGGGTTTTGTACTCATTCCATTGTGTACCCATTCACCCCGAGTGCCTGGCATTGACAAAAATCCTCTCCCCCAACTCTGCTCCTGCTTGGGTTTCTGGAAACTAGGCAGTCTTCTTAGGCTTTTCTGAGGCCACCAGCAGAGGGGTCTGAGCTAATTGCTCCCTTGAGTATAGGGGTGGCCTGTTGTCACTTGCCCCCTTGTTTCTACCGCATCCCTTCTATGCCTGGGAAGGACATCGCTCTCTTCTGCCTGTGCACACAGGACCCCCCTGCTCCCCACACTTTCCAGCCCAGGGGTCCAGCCTGGCTTCCTGCGTGAGCCCCCTGGCTCCCAGAACCCACTGGTCTCAACATCCTTCATTAAATCAATCCTGGAGGCTCTGGATAGTTCTAGGAAGAGGTGGCTTCACCAGGTGGAAAAGCAGAGAATGCGTGAGGCCAGGAGATGCCCCCACCCCACAATTCTGAGTTTCTGTTTTTCTGCTTTTACTGCCCACCTCTGTTCTCCACCCCCTTCCTCCTCCCCTCCTTTCATCACCATTTCCTGATTTGGTCCTCTGGGGGTGCCCTAGGCCAGCCCATGCCTCTGGATGCCCCAGCCTCAGCTTGGCACAAAGTGGGGTTCAGTAAGAGTATGTGGGATGTCTGTTTGGGCAGGTGAGTCCATGAAGGAACCGCCATACTTGTGATGCTAGACGGTAGTCTTTGGGGACCGAGGAGCTTTAGGCAAGGGTGGAGGGTGGATTTCATTTCACTGACGGGGAGTGGGCATCGCTCCACTCCCAGCCCCATTTGAGCTGGGCTTTGCTGGTCCTGCCCCTTCATTCACTCAGGCGTCCATCCCGTCATCCAACAGTTGATCCTTACTGAGCGAGCCCACGGCCCGGCCCCGGCTCGGCCCGGCATCCCTTAGCGTGTCCCTTGATGGCCTCTGCCTCCCCGGGAGGGCTGGCCGGGGGGTGGCTTCCGCTGAGGGCGGCCTCATGCTGTGTCCTGTGCTGGAGCAGTGGTCTCCGGCTCTGTGGAGAAGGCCGGCAGAGGGGTGTGAGGGGTCGGCCTGGTCTGCCTCCCTTGGGCCAGTTGGCCCCCGTGACCTTTAATTTAAACCCTGGAGCTCACTTGAAGCTGTACATCACCAGGGCTCTGCTCCCTCCTGCCCCCTCTGCCTCCGACCCCCATCCCCATCCCGTGGCTGAGTGCTGATGGCTGCCCTGGCCCCCTGCCCTACAGCTCAGGACTGAGGCAGGGGCACAGGAACCGCTGTGGTGTGGGTGCCCCTCGGGCTCTGGCCACAAGGGTCTCCCTCTTGAGTTGGGGTCTGTGGCCTGGAGCTCTCCCTCCACGATGCCTTCCTCCGCCTGGGACTAAATCTAGCCCCTCTGCAGCCCAGGCGATGGCTGGGAACCTCCAGGGAGCTCTGCAGGCTCTACCTCCGCCTGGTTGCCCACCTGCTCCGCTCTGTCTGGTGGCCCGCTTGACCCACCTGCAGCTCTGCTTGCCGTAGTCTGTCGCCTGGCCTGACCTACATACCCCTTCTCCTTGCCCGAATCACTGGGCTCCTGACCCTCTGGACCTCAGCTGTCCAGCCCTCTGCCTAGCTGGTTGGTTTTCCTTGCTGAGCCCACACCTGTGGTTACCTGGCCCTGCCTGCTTCCTCCTCCATCTCCCGCTTGCTTGCCTCTGGGCCTTGTGTTGGGTCCAAATGCCCCTCCTCCAGCCTAAGGAGCCCCTTTCCCTGTGCAGTCAGACAACTGGTCCCCAGTGCCCATGGGACGGGCCCCTGCTGGCATGCCACCTCCCCCAACCATCCTCGGATGCCTCCTCCCGTGGTGGGGGGGAGCGACCACGGCTGCAGCCAGACTTCTGTCCTGCCCCTCCCCATCCCCCCAGACCTCTTGTCTTGTCCCACTGGGTGTTAGCCACAGCCTTTGCCTGTGAGTCCTGGGCTCTGCCGTGCCCCAGGCCTCACGGCTGGTGCGGGGGCTGCCGTCTAGGCCCGTTGCCTCTCCTTCACCTCTTCATGTCATTGCTCATCTCCACGAGCCACCTCCTTCCACCAAAAACGACGCTGCAGGTGAGACTGGGCTCGATGCCTTTTCTTGTGTGTGTGTGTGTGTGTGTGTGTGTGTGTGTATAGCTCTTCTGGAGTGCTAGCCTTGTCGTAGTCCTGATTTCCTGCCTCTCCTGCAGGTCAGCCCTGTCCTGGGCACACCGGCTGCGACCTGGCTGGGGCCGGCCGAAGAACCAGATGGAAGAGGCTGAAGCAGCCCCCGGAGGACCACTGGCCTGCACCACCGAGCCTGCCTTGCTGCCCGTTGCCTGACATCTCAGGCCCAGCCCCGTGCCTCTCCACTTCCTCCTGGTTTGGGGTGAGTTTCTTGCTTTCTTGGGACACCAGGATCTCATTAGTTTCAGCTCACACATCTCTATTCAAGAATATATACATTTCGCCTGGGGAGGGGGCCACTACCAAGAGTGAATCTTCACCAACCCCGCGGCCTCGGGGTCTGCAAGCTGCCTGGAGCCAGGATTGTGGCCACATGGAGCCAGCATGGGTGGGGCCCACCCTGGGCAGTGGCATGCTGTGGGCCAGGCACGGTAAGTGAGGGGTGTCCACAACTCTGGCGAGAACCAACTCAGGCCAGGCACGCAGTAGGTCCCCCGTGCAGCTTTGCTAGGCACGTGAATGAAATGAAGAATGGTGCATTTGCCCTCTCTGGTCTCCGAGGCCTGGCCAGAGGGCCAGCATGGAGACGTGGAAATGGGAAAGCTTGTCTGTCTGTAGAAAGCCTTTCTCCCTGAAAGCCAACGCAATGTCAGCCCTCGTGAGAGTGCTGGGTTCTCACACACCAGGCTTTGATAATGTCCTTTAATCACAGAGTGGTTTTGAGTGAGTTCTTCTCTTGGCCCCTTTTCCTCACCCCTGAAATTGCAATGAGATGGGAATGTTTGGGTCTGTTTAAATAAAATCAGTAATGGTAGAGAAGAAGAAAGCAGAGGATTACAGCCACACAGTTCACGCCAGAACGAGTCATTTGTTTATCTGTGCTTTACTGATTCAAGACGCATGGATGGAGCCATGGGGGCTCAGGGCTGGGGCTCTCCTGGGGTGCCTAAAGCCAGCTTTGCTTCAAGGACCGGAGGGTCTAGAGGGGTTCCCTGGGGGTTCCCACGCAGTTACGTGGCCCCTGTGGCAGCTAAGCAAGGTGGACAGGAAGTGAAGGAAGCTCGGCTGAGGGCACTTTCCTTTTTTGGGTGCCAGGAGCCGACAGCGCAGGGGGCCGGGCTAGCGAGGCCAGCTCTGTGCCTGTGGGGCCTCTCGTCCAGTGCTCCTGGGGTAGCCACTGGGGTGATGGATGAGGCCAGTTAGACTCCTGGGGTGGTCCGGGTGGGAGATGGGGAATGGCCTGGTGAGGCTAACTCAAGCCCACAAACATTGATGGAGACTCGGGTGGGTCCCCCAGTGCCCTTGGGCCAGATGCCAGCGTCCCCTTTGGTGCCCACATGCAGGGTCTGTGGGAGGGCAGGCGATGAACAGAGCAGGGGGCCCCTCCTCCTGGTGCTGCAGACCCCCGCGCTCCCCGCGCAGTCCTGGGTTTCTAACTCAGCTTCCGTAATGCCCTTTCATCCCACAGCGGTTTCAGAGCCAGGTCTGCCCTGCCCTTCTCCACTGAAAGGGAGATGGGGTGTGGATATTATTTTTAAACAAAACCCGTCAGTGTAGACAGCAAGGGGCCGGAGGTATCTGAACCTGGGGACCGTTGTCTTTTGCCTGCTTGTTTTTGTTCCCTGGAGAGCTAGTCAGGCTGCCTTGAGGCGGGGAGTGTGTGCCCAGGGCTGAATCCAAGGAGGGGCCCCAGGAAGGCTCTGCCCTGTGATATTTACTCCGTAGCTGGCATTTGCTGAGCCATTGCAAGCAGAGTGACGTGGCAGAGAGAGAGGCCTAGGAAGGAAGGTTTACATAGGACAGGATGCAGGTCTGGGAGGGGCGGCGGGGGGGGTCGCATCCGGAGCTTGCCAGACGGATCCGCATAGCTAGTCTGAGCCAAGTGCCCGTGGTTTCTGGATTCTTCCGGAGGGACATCTCAGCGCTCCCTCAAGGTGGGCTGAGCTGAGGGCCAGAGTCAAGGTGAAGGCAGGTGTCCAGCTCGCCCCAGCCCCTGCCAGCCCCCTGCCCCTCATCCTCCACCGCAGTGTGGGATGGGGTCTCTTTGGGCCTAGTTCTATTTCAGGTACACTTGTGAGTGTTCCGTCTCAGGCAAATAGATGTTTTTGTGTGTCACACGTATTTTGGGTTTTGTGTGTCACTAAGCAGAAAATAAAGACTAGATCAAGTATTCTTCTCAATTAAAGGAGTTAAAACAGAACATCATAAATCAGCCTTGTAGTCGAACATCCCAGGCGTTCTTAAGTGTTAAAAGAAATGATCATTTTTAGGACAATTCTTTTTTGGAGGGATTGGCCCATCCCTGAGCAGTAAGGGGTGGGTAGGAGCCCCTGACGGGCCCAACAGAGGGCAGAGGGCCCTGTCACTGTGGCGGGAGGGGTTTCTCTGTCCATTTGTTACGAGCAAGGCTGGTCCCCAGGGCCTGCCTCTAGCTGGATGCTTCCAGGAGGGCACAGATGTGTGGAGGAGATGGTGGTCTTGTCTAGAAGCTGGCGCTCCCATCCCACTGGACTCCCCCTGGGTGGGTGGGAAATGGAGCCCAGAGCAGAGCTCAGCCTCTGTGCTCATGGAAAGACACAGAGTGCCCCCTCGGCCCCGTGTTTCCCCACTTGCAGGTTGCTTGGGGGGCCTCACTGCAGCTTTCAGGGCCCCTGACCTCGTGCCTCCTGACTTGTGATTCAAACCCCAAAAGCATTTCCAAGCACATTTCTCCAAATAATGTCCAAAACCTGGCAAGACTTAAGGGCAACATGATGCATGTGTTTCTTATTCGTTTACATGAAGTAACTTCAATGTGTTTTTTGTGAGCAATCTGACTTCCAGAAAGAGAAAAAAAATCGACCCATCTTTAATGAGCTTGCTAATGAATTTTTCCTTGAAAAGAAGAAGGCGGCTTTACACAGAAGGGGGTGTGGAGGGAGACAAATTAAGGTTCTGAAGGGTTAAAGGGCAGTGGGCGACGGAGAGAGCAACACTGTCAGCGGAATTGAGAAAGGCCTGCAGCTCTGGGGGCAGTTTCTTTTTAGAAGACCCGTGTTTAACACAGTGTGAGTCCGTCCCAGGAGCGGTCCCCCTTCCCTCTGCTGCTTTGAGTCCTGTCCTCTCTCCTAAATGGCGAACAAGGAAGCATCGCCTGGTCTCCCATCTCTGGTGTGAGCAGATGGAAAATTCTGGACAAGAGTTGTATCTTCCCAAACGAGGCCATCTCCAGTGTGGGGTTCCCATTTTGAAAGGGGGACAGGAGTGTGGGCAGGGAGGGAGGGACAGCTCTCTCTATGGTACCTGGTTCCAAGGGGGCAGCCCCGAGTCCTGCATGGCTTCGAGAATTCGGGCCCTTAGGGTAGTCTGAGGGACGGGCTGTTGCAGAGGCAGCTCTCGTCCTCGGTGTGGAATGAGTCCGTGTTTCAGAGCCAGGAAAGAATTCAGAGAGCCCTTGGGACTCTGTTGGGGGAGGAGGTCTGCCCCCAGAGGTGTCCCCCCACCCCCTGGCCCTGGCACCCTACACGCCAGCAGGACAGAGCAGCACCATCGAGAGGGGTCCCAAGTTCAGCTGGATCCAGTGGAAGCGAGTGTTGGTGGGGGGACTCCTCATCTGTGCCAGGGTGAGAGACCCATCTTTGAGGAGCCCATACATCCTGGAATCTCTAGTGCCTTCTGGATTTTAGACACTCGGTCCCTTACCCCGGTCTTCACTGTGGAAAACTGATCCTTCTAGCCATGCTTTTGGGAACTGACTGATGAGAAAGTCTCCAGAAATATCTGTGTTTGTCTTCTCAGCTGCCCCTTCCCCCAAGTCGCGGGCTCATGAGGGTCCAGGGGCCAGAGCAGGTGCTGAGGAGCCGAGGCTGGGGTGGGCCCTCACTTGGGATGTGTGTGGGAGGGGAATTAATCAGGGGAGAGGAGGCTGGTGGAGGGTGTAGTCGTGGGTCTCTTAATTGCTCTCCAGTTTCTTTGGGCTTAAAAACAATCCAGATGGAGAGTTCTTAAGTCCCCCACCCTGGGGGTCTGGGCAGAGAAGGCTGCCCACCACCTTTTGCCTGGCTCCTCTGAGCAGTGAATAGGGTCTTTGGCAGGGGCTTAAGGAGGAGACTCTTAGCCTGGGAGCTCCCAGGGCCGTTTGAGGCTGAACAAAGGCGCAGGCAGAAAGGAATGTGGGGGCGCCCCCCATGGAGAACAGCCACCTGGGGATAATCGGGAGGGCTGAGTGCACATGAGTTTTCCCAGGTCCTGTGAATACATTCTTTCAATAGAAGGTGCCTTTTCTTCAGATGAAAAGGAGAAAAGCTCAATCACCTTCCCTGGACCAGAGTGTGTGTGTGTTCCCTCGGGGGCCGCGGTGGCCCCTTCCTTGTGTGTGTGTCGGGGGCTGCGCCACGCAGACAAGAGGCTGCACAATGACACGGTTAACTAGTCGCCCCTTCAGCGCAACCTTGGACATGCTCATGCTCCTTGGCTCTAGGGCTTCTCTGCAAGTTTCTCAGGAGGAAGAATCCTTGCGCCTCTGCGGGTAAACAAGAATTGGATCAAACCGGGCCTGATGCCCAAGAGAATGCCAGACAGGCAGATGCGGCCAGGGGAGACCGGCCTCCAGGGTCGGGGGGAGGGGGCCGGGAGGAGGGCCGGAGGGGTGAAGGCTGACCACGTGTCTGTGCCAGCCCTCGGGCCCCGCAGTGGGGTGGCTCCTGCCTCCCCCCGCCCCCGCCCCGTCCCATTCTCCGGGCCTGCCTGGTACTGGAGGCAGAATCGTTCCTCCCAGCTTAAGAAACTGGGGGCCGGTGTTCACCGTTAAGGAGGATGATGGGGGTCAGCACGGCTCACAGGCCCTGGGGCAGCCCCGGGCAAGGGGACCCTACCAGATGGAAGGCAAAGAGTTTGCGCCACCACGGCCCCCAACTGTCCTGAGGCTCTAGCCCCTCTGGGGAACTGGGGCAGAAATCCCTGCCGTGAGAGGAAGGAGTCCCCATCTCAGTCTTGGCCGGTGCTTCTTGCTGCTGGCTTCTGGGCCTCAGTTTCCCCATCTGTAAAAGGAGGCAGTAACCTGTCAGCTCTGCATATTCTCTAAGGCAGAAGGAGCATGGGATGTCAGTTTGGGAAAGGCAAGGGCCCTGTTTCACCAGAGGGGGTGGTGGGTGGAAGGCCTTAGGAGTCCAGACTGGGCCCCCACTAGCCTCCTGGCTGGGAGCAGGGCACACTCCCACTCCCTAGGACTTGTCGGTCGGAGAAGAAAATTCTGAATGGGTGCTCTGGACACGGCCTTTTGGAGAGCTGGTTCCAGCCCATGCTTAGCCCCAACTCTGGGTGTGACCTTGGATCCTGTCTCTAGCCTTCTGGCCTCAGTTTCCCCATCTGTAACAGGGGGCAATGCAGGATCACGGGCAGCTGAGGGCCCTTGGAGCTCTGGGATTTCCTTCCGGCTGCCTCAGTGGTCCTCTGTGGTTTGTTTCTTTGCTGGGTCTTTAGAGTCCGAGGGTCAGAGATTGCTGGTGCCCTTCCATCCCACCCCCTCTGCTTTAGAGAGGACACAGAGAGCAGAGAGGGCTGGTGCCCCATCTCGGAGAGCAGGCCCTGGTGTGAAACCTGCTGCCGGTGGCTGGCTCCCTCTTGACCAGCACGGGCAATGGGGTCGCAGTCATTAGGGAGTCCCCATGGTCAGCTTTTTGTGAACAAGATCCCCACAGCGCTCACACCCCAGTCTAGCTCCCAGGGGCTGCCTGCGCCCTCCGGGGCCGGGATGGCATTTTACGGAGCATTTTTCCAAATGGGTGGGCCGCCGGCCAAGCCTGGAAAACTTTCCGGGCTGTGGAGTGGTCGGTGTGTAATGAGACTGGCCCCGTGGCGGCAGTCCCAGGAGAGTGTGGCTGGCCGTGCCATCCCCTGTGGCTCACCCCGTGCCCTTTGGTCCCGAGACCCTGGGCAACACCTCTGTTGGTGCCCTCGCCCGCTCAGCTGAGAACTTCCTGAAAAAGCCACCAGGGTGGCAACTTCTGGAAAAGTGCTCGGTAACCAGGCCTGTGCCAGCTGCCCGTCCCAAGACGCCTCTAGCTAGCCCTTTGTGCTTCGGCATGTGCGTGGTAAATAAGCTCACAGAGCCCTCGGTTGGTCCCGCACCTGGTTATTGCCACAGTGGGCTGCAGCCTTTGTTTTGTGACCTTGGTTGTTATAATACCTGGGAACTGAAACGAGGAATCGAGAAATTGCTAGCCTCAATTAGACCAGCGACTGCCTTTCCCGAGGCTGCCTCCACCACTCCAGCCATTAACCGTAAACATACACCAAATAGGGCCTAATTCTCTCTAATTGCCCACTCCTGAAGCAGAGAGTGAGGTTCCAGGAAGAGGCATATGTAAACATCCTCTATGGCCCGGCCAACTGAAATTAGAGGGCTGATGGGGGCCGGCGAGAGAGGGGACGTGATTTCAAAAGATGTCCCAATTACCTCTCCCATTTTCATAAATGGGTCCATAATGTCCGGGCCCCGGTCTTCACAAAGGTACAGGAAATTAGCTTTGCAAAGAGCCTGTGTCTGTAAGGGAAGTTGTAGGAGGGTGGTCTTTGCTCAACAGGTAGGAAGCATGAGATCTGAGGCGAGGCTGATTATTTGTATAAACTACGGGCTCTATTTCTGGAAATCACCATTTGATTGAAAATAATCCTTTTGTGTCTTTCCTAGCACTAAACATCCATAAGTTCTGTGTACCAAAGGCATGCCAGAACCGTTAGGTCCTCTTGGCCTCCAGAAAAGAGTAACTTTTAAAATCTTGAGATGAAGAGCTAGACTTTTCTTTTTTTTTAAATTTATTTCAATTTTTTTTTTTTTTTTTTTTTTAATTTGAGAGAGAGAGAACACAAGCAGGGAGGAGGGGCAGGGAGAGGGAGAAGCAGGCTCCCCACTGAGCTAGCCAGGAGCCTGATGTGGGGCTTGATCCCAGGACCCTGGAATCATGACCTGAGCCGAAGGCAGACGCTTTATCGACTGAGCCCCCCAGGTGCCCCAAGAGCTAGACTTTGCTAATCCTGTGAAGCCATGGAGGATGTTTCTGGGGCGTCCACCAGGGCTCCCTGCATGGATCATGAGCTCAGGGCAGGCATTTAGGAGGCCTGAGATCAAATGCAGGTGGCGGTTCTTTCCCTGGACCCTGTAAGGAATCCCTGTGTTTTCCTTTGGCTCCAGACAGTGACTCATCTCTGCATATTCTCCGACACATCTGTTACCGTCTCAGCCCGGCGCTGTGTTATCATAGATCACGGCCGACCCAGGGCTGTGCTGCACGCAGCTTTGAAACCAAGGCACGACTTGGCCAGCACTGCGTCTTCACAGAGCAGCTTGGAGTCTGCATGAAAGTTAATCTGGGGCCGTCAGGAGCTCCGGGGGCTCATGGAGCCCCGGGGGCAGAAGCAGGAAAAAAAACCCACAGATGCCCCGAGCTACCTGATTTGCTTGGTCCTATTAAACACACCAAATACTACCCCCCACCCCGTTATTCCCACAGGAAGTGGCAGTGCCGGGGGGTCTGACTGTGTGTTCAGGGTCTGGAGTCCCATTGTCACCTTAGGACTGTGGTCATGAGAAGGGGGCCACCCCAGGGGCTCACAGGCTCCCTGGGAGGGCTGGAAACTATCTCAGGTGGTATCCAGCTCCAAATGGGGGACCCAGAGCGTGTGCATCACCAGAGTCTGCCCTTGGTCATCCACTAGCTTATGACTGTTTGGTTAACATTTATTTTTTTTTTTAAAGACTTTTGGTTTTTTGGTTATAAAATCAACCGGTTGGGGGGAAAACAAGGTTTGGGAGGCTCAAGGCCAGGGAAGGAATTTTTAAGAGGATTTGGAAGCAAGAGGTGTACCCCACAGCGTCCCGGCCAAGTCTTGGGAGGCATAGACAGTGGAGGGGACCCCACGGGGCTTACGTCGGGACAGGGGGAGTTGCAGAGGGCCTCGTCCTACCTTGGGGCTCCCTGCCTGCACCCTCTCTTGCCCCGACCTCTGGCTCTGCCCTCACCCACCTCACAGCGCTGTTTAGACCTCAGCTGTGGCAGGGCCACATTTTGGCCACACCTACGTACCTTCACTAGACTCGACTGGACATGTGCTCCAGATCAGCTCGCTCAGAAAAATCTGTTTTGTTTTAACAAATAGACTTTTTTTTTTTTCCCCCTGAGCAGCCTTAGGTTTCCGGAAAAAGGGAATGGCAAGGACAGAGAATTCCTATCCCTGCCCCTGTCCCCGATTCCTCCTGTCACTAACAGCTTGTGTTGTGGGGCACATTTGTTACAACTGATCAGCCCATCACGGATGCGTCGTTATGAGATAATGACAGTGCTCATGTCATTCTTTGGGTCCCCTCTTTTGTCCTGTACAGTCTGTGTGTTTTGACAGTAACTACCGTTACTGAATTCACTTTTTTTTTTTTTGAACTTTAAGGCAAATGCTTGAAACACAAGGCTTGATGTGCCTGGACACAGCTTTTTGTGGTGCTCATTAAAATGTGAACATAAGGGGCGCCCGGGTGGCTCAGATGGTTAAGCGTCTGCCTTCGGCTCAGGTCATGGTCCCAGGGTCCTGGGATCGAGTCCCGCATCGGGCTCCCTGCTCAGCGGGAAGCCTGCTTCTCCCTCTGCCTCTGCCTCTCTCTCTCTCTCTCTCTCTGACTCTCATGAATAAATAAATAAAACCTTTAAAAAAAAATGTGAACATAATTATCAAAGTGAAGGTACCTCTCCGGGCACCACGATCTTCTGTCGTCTGATATGTGCGCCATGGTTTTAGGACACACTGTCCATTACAGAGCCCCCAGCCCGTGGCCCAGAGCCTACTACTCTAGTCTTACCCACGCTCACGCCACGCCCCGTGGGCTTCTGCCTGAGCACGCGCTGTGCCTCGGCACTGCCCTTCCTCCGTGGTGGGATGCCCTTCCAGGGAGTCTTCTCCCCACCCTTTTGGTGTCCGGCTCAGCTTTCATTCATGCCGTGGCTCTGAATCTTTGGGCTCCACAAGACGGCACTTAGCTCCATGCGTAGCACTCAGCCAAGGGCTCTTGGGGCAGGAGCCACGTCCCCGCCTCTGGGCCTGCACCCGTCTACTGTGTCCATAGCTGTAGCTTGGGTGGGGAGCCTGGGGGGTGAGTGAGCACGCGGGCCAGGGTGCTGAAAAGAGAAACGCGTGATTTCACCAATTCCACACTTGCTAGAAGGTTGGGGAGTCCATGCTTTAGTTGGGTGAGGTTCCATCCCAGTGACCCCATGCTCTCTCATTCCAGTTGAAGACACTGTCCGGAATCCTCCTTGGAAGGAGAGCCCTCGACACACGACCCAGCACCCTCCAGCGTTCAAATCGTAAGTTGCTGGAGTGTGGGGGACACATCTGTGGGCTCGTCGCTGAGGGTGGGGGGCTGCCACCCAGAGCACATGGCCAGGCGAGCCCTGTGGGAGGGCCTGGTGAGCACCGGCCAGGGGGCCGCTCACGGGGAGGTGGGTGCCCAGCGAGCCAAACTGATTGCCGACCTGGGGGGCTTGTGTTCTAAGGCAGGACCCCCAGCCTCCTTGTGTTGTCTCTGTGGCAAAAGAATTCTATAGGCGGCTTCGAGTGCCGGACCCCCAAAGAATTCCTTCTCTCTCGCTCCTCTCAATGAATGGCCCTTTCATTATTGAGTGTCCCTTTGGCTCTTGTGCCCCAGGGCAGACTAGGATGGAAGTGCCCTTGTGAGCTGGGGGGCTCTTCAAAGGGCCAAGGAAAAAACGCGGGCCGAGGGACCAGCCTCTCAAACGGGCTTCGAGCTCCAATGACCTTCGCTCACCCCCTTGAAATGTCTGGAAAACAGAATGGGCAGATTTTCTGTCTTCAAAGTTTCCGGCTAAACCTCTTCAAGTTCTTTATTGTTTGGGACTGAGACACTCAGCAATGGTAATGGGTAGTTTCTTTTGTATTTGCCTTGAAAGGCCAAAATATTTTCATATTGCTACAGACAAAGCCGTCTATTTAGAAATGAACGCCATGTCTGTCCCTTCCCACTGGGGAGACTATGTACGACGTGTGTGTGTGTCTTTATGTACTCTAGGGTCTTGAAACAGGTTTCTCATGGGGATGGCCATTCACTGGGGTCCAGGGGGACACGCCTGCCCTGCCAAGGGGGCCTGGGGAACCCGGCCCTAATTGCACATCTGTCCCAGTTGGTCTAGGACGTGAACCCCGGGAGGGTCCAGCTGCACTAACATTGACTCTGCCTCTGCCTGCATCTGCCACGTGTGTGTTTTGGGACTGTGGCTTGTGCCTTGGTGGTCAGCTTGGTGGGAGGAAGCAGGAGGGTCTAAGATACTGTGGATGTTCTGTTTCTCTTGTTGGGAGGTCATTTCACGGGGATCTGTTACATGATCCAAATAAGGGCCCACGGATGCATGAATGAAGGCAGAAAGGAGTGGATCAACAAATAAATAGGTAAAGAAGTGAGCAAGCCAGGATGAGAGTGCCGTGAACGAGATCCCATTTGATGCCTAGGACATTGATCTCTAAATCAATAAAGTATTGAATCACTGTGTAAAGAGAGCCCCATATGAGCTGATACTCAGTCCTCATGGACCCAGGAATAGGTGTAATGCAAATAGATAGCGCCTGAAGTTTACCAATAAAAGAATAAAATGTAAATAGAAGAGAGAATGACCAAGGGGTGGAAATGCAGAAGCCGGTAGCCACAGGCCTGTGTCATGTGCTTACATAGTCGCTAGGAGGCTAGATCTTCTGTGAAGTGTTCTGATCACAAATGATAGCAATGATAATGATCCTTCTGGGCGGGAGGAAACTTCTGGAGGTGATAAATAGGTTTAGGACAGGATGGCGGTGATGGGTTCGTGGTGCACACTGTGTGTGAAAACACAATTAAAATTAAAAAGCATAAAGAGAAGGTCACTGAAAGGACTCCCAAAGCACTGGTGAGAACAAGAGGATGAGTCCCATCAAAATAAGCCGGTGCAAGAGAGGGAGAGAGGGAGCAGGTGATTGGGAGGGAGAGAGAACACGACAAAACATAAATAGTAAATGGAAGGAAGAACAAGCATTTTCTTAAATTGGGGGATGCACAAATATATAAGGAGGACTACGTCAGGTGATCATAAACCAGGAATTAGGACGAGTCCACACGTGGGCTCCTGGCATAGACAAATAATTAGCAGGTGAAAGGTCAAAGAATAGGTAAAAAAAAAAGAGAGAGAGGACCCAGGACACCAAAGAAGAGAGTTAACTTTTACTAAAAGTTGTCTAATTCCAGGCACACATAAATAAATAAATAAATACAGAAATGAAAGAAAGCCAAAGAGAGAGAGTGAGCAGTGGAAACTCTTGGACCCGGATGGGAGCATGGCCTGAGGGGCTTGTGTCCCCCAGTCCTGGGAGCTGAGTCTGTCCCGTGAAAGGATAAAAGAGAGAATAAAGTAAAATATCCAAATAAAAATCAAGAAGCACGGAAGGAAAAAGGACAGGTTGTCGGTCCAGAAATACAGGAATGGGTGAATACGTACAGGTAGACGGTGGTAGGATTCGTGGTGGAAAGCTGTCATGCAGCAGATTATGGTGAGTCCAATTCTACAAGCCAGGGTGCTATCAATAAAATAAGAAGTCTCCAAATCAACAAGTAATTCAGGATCCAGAGAAACAGATGGGGCGGAGTAAAGGGGAGCCGGGCCCATGGGCAGCAGGGTTGTCATTAATCCCATCTGGGCCCCAAAGCCCCCGGAGAAGGAAGGCAGGCAAGTGGAGGGGAGAAGCAAAGCTGAGCAGGAGGGAAGAGCAGCTCTCAGGGTGTTGGCAACCCAACAGAGAGATGGGGGGATAGGTAGGGGATCCACAGGAGAGGGTGGGCTCAAACCGCGGATCATCATGGGTCGGAGTCTGGGCATTCACTTCCATTAATAGTGGAGTAAGTAGCTGATAAAGAAAAAGAAAACAGGAAGGGAGAATGGTCAGAAGGAAGGAAGGAAGGCAGGCACCCATGGAGGAGCTGCAGGGGTCAGGGATGGCCATTTGCAGGTGGCATTAGGATTCATCGGTCTGGGCGACTGAGCACCGAAGATGCAAAGAACGCAAGAAAGGAGAGACAGAGAGAGAAGCAGGAGAACGGGTTGGGCTGGGGCAGACGGTTGACTATAGATTAGCATGTTTGCAGTTAGGTGTGTTTGCCTCCAGGAGCATAAAAATAGGTACTTAACTAGTGAGAAGGACCCGAGGGATCCATGAGCACCCTAGGGAAGGAGTGAAGGAGAAAAAAGGTTTGTGTTAACTGATGAGGAGGGTGCCTGATTTCCAAAAGAATGAAAGGCAGTGAGAACGATTGAAAGGGTGGGAGAGAAAAAAAAAAACAATCAAGATGGGGAAAAAAAATAAAAATGAAAAAAACCTATAAAAAATAATAAATAAATAGGTCAAACAGTTAAAGTGTAGGAGAGGGAAATGGCTTAGCATCAATTCATCCACATTCATTCAGATCTGGGGCCCCAGAGTTTATAAATGATAAAAACAAGACCATAAATAAAAAGACCGACACACATAGGTATGCGAGAGGGAGGCTCACACTGGAGCCAAGAACACGAGCAGGCGCCGTGAGCCCAGAGTTACGACTGATTCAAAACTGGGCTCTGGAGACGGTGAAATGAATCCTAAACCAAATCGGCAGTACGAGGAATTAACGAACAAAAGGGAGCCTCGCGTGCGCGGGCGCTGCAAAGGATCTGGGAGCCACAGATTATGGTTAATCCAATTCTGTGCACCTGAGGTCCATAAATAAAAGAATAAATATTGAAATAGAAGGGTGACAGAAAGAATGAATGGACACCGGAACGACTGAATTAGAAATGGAGATGCCTGGGACAGCCAGGAGAGCGCTGCCCTTGGGATCTTCACTCATCGGACTCCATGCACCTGAGGCCCCCTCCCGCCCCCAGCCAAAAGATGCAGGGACCCAGCACAGAGGGGAAGAGAGAGGAGAGTGGAGGGAGACTAAGTGAACAAGGAAGCGGGGGAAGGACACCAGAGAAGGGCACTGTGGGTGTGTCCGAAGGAGCAGGCTCTGTTAGGATTAGCCACGAGCTCCTCAGTCCTAAGGGTTTCTAGAGCGAGGAAAGTGGAGGGAGTGGAAAAAGAAGCGAAAGACGAAAAAGGGAAGATAATAAACATGAAAACAACCACAGTGACAAATGGAGAGTTGGGAGAGCTTGTCTGAACAGGGATTATAATTAGTTTACATACACTTTCCTTAAATAGATAAATGCATTACCCCTTTCAGAGAATAAATGAAAAATAAAGGAAATACCCAGCCCAAGGACAAGGCTGCATCTTCCAGCACTGTAATAAAATAGATGCAATGGAGGCCCCTGAATGAATGAATAAATAAATACCTTAAGTGTAAGAGCTGACTCAGTGCCAGGAAGAGAGACTGCAGACGTGCACAGTGGCGTGGTGCTCGGTGTGCAGGGGGCGGGGGGGGGGGGGGCTTACCTGGCGGTTCTCTCACAGGGGAGCAGGAGTGGAAAGGAGGGCCCTGGGTGGGGGGGAGTGGACTCATCCTCTCGTGGGGAGGAGCGATAGAAAGTCAGGAAGGTGAGATTTGGGAAGAAATACAAGAAAGGAATAGGGAACAAAAATGCTGAATGAGCACGTAAATAAAGCTTGTGAAGGGAGGTCTGCATGCCCAAGGCTGATTGTGGAGGCCCACAGATGAGGGAATTAGGTGTAAAGGGATGCATGGAGGAGGAACTGGAAGGGAGGGACGGAGGGAGGAAGGAAGGAAGGAACAAGGAAAGAAGGAAAAAAGAAGGAGGAAGGAAGGAAGGAATAAGGAAGGGAGGAAGGAAGGAACAAGGAAGGAGGGAGGAAGGAAGAAGGAAGGGGGAAGGAAGTAGGAAGGAGGAAGGAAGGAGGAAGGAGGAAGGAAGTAGGAAGGAAAGAATAAGGAAGGAGGAAGGAAGGAAGGAAGGAACAAGGAAGGAGGAAGGAAGGAAGGAACAAGGAAAGAAGGAAAAAAGAAGGAGGAAGGAAGAAACAAGGAAGGAAGTAGGAAGGAGGAAGGAAGTAGGAAGGAAAGAATAAGGAAGGAGGAAGGAAGGAAGGAACAAGGAAGGAGGAAGGAAGAAAGGAAAGAATAAGGAAGGAGGAAGGAAGGGGGAAGGAAGGAAGGAAGGAACAAGGAAAGAGGAGGGCAGGTAGGCAGGCGGGCAGGCAGAAAGGCAGGGGCTTCTCTGGCCCTGAGTCCAGGCAGCTGAACGAGAGGGTGAGAGGAGGGACGGCTCTTGGCCTATCGTGTGCTTGGTGCGAGCACTTTGCCTGGCAGGGAGGAACTGGCTCAGGAAGACCCTGGCTGCGGAGGGCCAGGGCGCCATCCTGGCTATGTGGGCCATTTCACCTCATTTCTCTGATCCTCAGTTTCCCCATTGGTAAACTTGGAAGGGCATCAGCTTCCTGCTTGGATTGATCGTGGGGGCAAATGCCGTCCCACCTGTTGGCAGTGCCCTGTCCACGGCCCTGGGTAGGCGGAGGGGCTCGGGCCCTGGGCCTTGCAGAAGGCTGTGTGAACCAGGAGTGTGGGGCCGGGTGGGTGTCTTGGCCCCTCCCTGGGCTGGGTCACCTGTGAGGGAGGCTCTTCCCGCCAGGGGGCAGCAGAGGGCAAGGGAGCAGGAGGCCCTGGGGCTCGTGGGCCCCGCCCCTGGGCTGTCCGGGTGTGGCGCCACCCTTATGCAGGGGCTGTGCAGGTTAGAACCGGGCCAGGAGGGCCTGAGAAGGTTGACCCAGGAGCCCAGTGACCCAGGTGCCCAGAGGCAAGTCACCGGAAGCCTTGTTCATGAAACCTTCTGAAATGTGCCCAGGTGCCCTCCAGCCTGGTCTTCTAGGGGGTGGGCCGCTTGCCCTTCTCAACGGGGGGGGTGGGGATGTCTTGGGCAGGTGCACCTCGGCCCGGGGTTGCAGACGTGGTCCCGGGATCCCGGCCCCCTTGACATGGCATCCCCAGAGCCCGTTTCAAGGCCTCACTGTCTTCTCGACTGTTTTCCGATGTCCTCTGTATCTGGGCAGAGATCGCGTTGGGGTGTGTGTTGGAATTGTCCTCTCTCCTCCTGACCTGCCCTCCTGGGGCCGTGGCAGGTCGGGGAGTTCGTTTGTACTGACGTTTCTGACCCCAGGGACTCCCTGGGTCTGTCCAGTCTCCGTTCTCTGTAGTGGACGGGGTCTGTGCAAGTTGTCTGTTATGTGCCTGTTTGTCTGCAAAAACTAGAACCGAAGTCCCCCTCGAGCTCTCAATTTCTCTTTGGGACATTAAACCAAAATTGGATTCTTGACCAGTGCCCTGAGCAGGGGGAGCCATCTTGGCCGGAGCCTGGGTGTGTGGCTGGGAGCACGAGGAACCCAGAGGAGCCGGGCTGGGTGGGGCTGGCGTTGGGGCTTACACCTGCAATGACTTTGGACCCTGGGTGGGAGCAGGCGCCGGGGGAGGGGGGGCTGCCGCAGTGGGGGCCAGCCATGCTGAAGGTGTTCACTCGGGGCAGTGAAATGGGGGGCACAGGATTCATAGCTGTAGAGTTTGAGACAGGACGTGAGGAGGGAAGTGAGGGCGGATTGGGTGACTTCCATGCCTCTCGTGTGGCCCCGAATGGAGGATGGAATTTATGCGTCAGGAGCCACCCTTCTGTGCCTCCAGAATTACATGCCTGGGCCACGTGAGCAAGGCCACATGGGCCTATATGCTGGGGCTGCAGGGCTCTGCTCTCCTTCCCCTAGGAATCTGGGGGCTCTGGGCTCTGCCTCAGCCGGCCTGAAGCCTGAGGGGTGCACTGGCACCCTGAGACACCTGCTAACACAGGGACCCCCAAAGAGCTTCCCTAATCAGCCCACATATCACCCTGTGGACTAGGGTGGGGGCAGGAGGGGCCCGGAGCAGGGAGAACCCTTATGTGGTTATTTTAAGTCAGCTGAGGAGCAGGAAAACTTTAAAATGTTGGGTGTGCAGTCGGGGGGAGGAGGAAGGGGCCACACCCAAATGCCCAGAAGTAGAGGAAGGGGGACATACCTCTAAGGGAGCCTTCTCCCCGTGTCTGAGGGGCTGTTGAGAGGTCCCAGGGGCTGGAAATGGGCCAATGGGAGAAGCTCCAGGGAGACTTGCGGGTGCCCCGATGGGTGTGTGGGTGGGGATCCAGTGGATTGTTTGTGTTCTCAGGAATGCAGAGGGCATGAGGATTGTCAGGTCAGGATGCGCAGAGTCTTTGGCTCTTAAGAGTTTTAAATCTGCTGTTCTAAGGGTCTCCGTTCTGGGGTGCTGAGATTCAGGACATGGCTTCCCCCCTGTCACCCCTCCCCACCAATGGCTGCAGAAGCCAGAGTAGGATTCCTGTAGGGGCCTCCATTTATCCCAACCAACCCATGAGCTCCGAGTTGGGATCTCAGTGCTCCCCTCTGATCAGGGCACATCTTCAGTGTGTTTTTCTTTCTTTTAACTTATTAAAACAAGACCAAATTTTCTCTCTTGGACTTTGACTTTTGCATGCACTCCATGCACAAATCCTTCCCCTGGTGACACCAGGAGCTCTATTTAGACTCCTCTGTGACTCCCAAATTCCTCCTCGGGAAGCTCAGCCTCAGGACTGACCTTCCAGAGGCTGGAGGCTGGAGGCTGGGCCTCAGGGGCAGACAGGCCAAGGCCCCCCTTGTGTTCCTAATGTAAATGGTGTGGATGGCACATGACCTAGAGCGGGAGGTCACCCATCACCCTGACACGTCATGCCACTGTCTTTCTCCCCTTCACATTCTTGTCTGTGGGCATACTTTTATTTATTTTTTTTAAATGGACATCTTTTTTCTTTTTTTTTTAAATAAGCATCCAGTTTTTAAACCTTGCCCTTTTCACCACATGCATCCTGCGTTGTCCATGCAATATTTTTGTCATCAGCGTTTTTCTTTTTTTCCATGGAAAAAAATATCATCACCTCACTGGCTGTGTCGTGTCCCATCGAGTGGTTATATGCCATCGTTTGCAATGCCGACCTGCTATTGTTATGTATAACTCATCTTTTTTTTTTCCCCCTAATGCTATGAATTCCACCACGGCGAATGGCTTTGTGCACATCAATTTTTTTCATTCTTACGAATTGCTTTCCTTCACCCTGAAATGACCATTGCTTCATGGCATGCCAGTTTCTCCTGCTAGACTGTGAGCCCCTTAAGGGCAAGGAGCTTGCCAAATTAATCTTTGTACCTCCAGTGCCCGCCATGTTGTGAATGCTGCATGGATGGCGTGCCGGGTGAGACGGTCGAAGGATGAGTGAATGCATGGATGCTGAATGTATGATTGGCTCTCCTAGGGTCGAGCTTCTTGAGTGAAAGGCCAGGGAGTTTGTATGGGTGTTGACTAATTTCCGAGGGCCTCTAGCATTTTACAATGTCCAGTGATGTATTAGCATTTTGTTAAGATATTGCTAGTTTATCTCTGTTAAACAGTGTTTTTCTGTCATATTAACTTGCATTGCTTTGATTACTAATGAAGGTTGAGCATTTTCACATATACTTGTTAACCAATTGTATTTTCTCTTCTGTGAACTGTTTGTCCAAGTCCATTGGGTCATGGCTTTCTGGTGAGACTGGTCGAGGATGGAATGGGTGTCCTTGGGACGCAGTGAGCCCTCCGTCACTGGAGGCATTCAAGGGGCAGGCCAGGCAGACACCTGATGAGGGTAGTTTAAAGGAGGTTCACACAGCAGGTGTGGGGTTGGTCTAGACGGTCTTGCAGGTCTATTTGACCAAGATTTGCTTCTCCCTGGAAATGGGGGGTCGGGACATCTTCCATTTGGCAGCCTGGCAACATGTAAGATGGCATCCCCTGGGTGGGGGGTTCATGCATTTATGATTTATAAACTCTACACCGCACCCTCTGGAACTCTCGTGGGACAGGAATATCTCTTTGACCCTCCGAGGTCCAGATAGCCATGCCTAGCATCTCGTGCAGTTAGCTGGTGACTTCTCACCAGCCCTGACACCCAGCCCTATTTCCCTTTGAGGAAGCCAGCCCCCTGGACCATCACTTTCCACCTCTTAGGGAATCAAGAGAGGCCATCTGCTGTCCTTTTCATTCCCAGTGTCCTGTGATGTGTGAGCAAATGTCCCCGAGGCCTTAGATGGATGGCACGTATTGGGTCAGGACTGGTGGAGAATCCTTCAGGTTTTCTTCAGCGGGGCAATTACATTTTGTGATCCAAGCAGCAGGATGGACCCCATGGTCTTCCTGGGTTTCCCCTTGTGCCCCACTACAAACGAACCTCGGCTCAAAGGCCATCGAGACCATTTGGCGAGGGTGTGTTCCCCACGGAGAGCTTGCCCTACCTTCCAGAACAACCCCTGCCCTCAACAGGGAGCTGCTTCTTCCCGCCGAGCCCCCTCTACTATAGCACTGAGCGATGTTTGCCTGCGTCAGAATTAGTCACGCACATGTCTGTCCCAGCATCGAGGCTTGGGAGGCCAGCAATGACTTCCAGTGTTGATTTAATCCATCCATCCATTCATCTGTGCATTTGGCCTCCATTTCTTGACCTGGTGCTTTGGCCTCTCCCCTTCCCTGAAAGCAAGCCTTTTCATTTTGGGCGGGCTGTGTAGCTCCACGGGCTGTGGTCATGAAGCGAACGCCCTTATTAGAGCTTTCTCCTCCGGGGTCACTGCTCTGAGCACGTCCCAGCTGGACTCATCCGCCACTGTCACCCACACGGCTTCTGTCCCCATGGTGCTTTCCCAGGCATCACCCACCGCGGCGGGTCCAGGGCCGGGGTCCGAGAGGGCCCCCCACCCGTGAGCGGAGGTGTCCTCCCCAGGCCGCCCTGCCTGGTGCATGGTCCCTGCCATGAGCTTTGCCTTCAGCCTCTCTGCTTCCCCCACCCGATGGCAGTGGTTGTAATTCACCCCTTCATTCCTTCATCCCTTCATTCCTTCGCAATCGACAAACATTTCTTCAAATTAGCTAGTGCTATGCTAGAGTGGGCTCCCAAGGACTCATCCCCGATGTCCTCCTTTTGGAAGACAAGACGAGCATGGCTGCAAGGGGCCGTGTTTGTGTGGTAGCAAAAGGCTCGACCCTTGGTTCAGCCCCAACTTCGAGATCCGAGTTCCGTTGGAAGTTTGGTTGCCCTCCCCGACTTTGCTCCTTACAAAACTAGGTCGATTGGTAATCAGCAAACCGTGTCCCTGGGTGTTCAGAAATCATAACCTGTGTCCTCAAGAGGCCAGAGTGATGGCTAGGGGGTCTGAGATGAACGGCTGCTTCCGGCCGTGAGCTGGCTTTTAAGTCATTAGGACACCCTGATCTTGCCCGGTGGTGATCTTAGAGTCGTTCCTGTCCCTTTCGAAATTAGTTAATGCTGGGCTCTATTTAGAGAAAACTGGGAGAGATGATTGCTCCCGGAGGTGATAAGGAGCATGCCCTGTGCGGGGGTCTGCACAGAATTTTCCGTTGGCAGACCTGGGCATCCAAGACACATGGTACTTCGCAAACCCTGGACGTGGCCCCAAGCATTCACGTGGGTCCCAGGCACCCCCCCACCCCCACCCCTTTTGCTCACTGCTGCCCGTGGGGGACAAGGCAGAGGTCTTGGGGCCTCTGCTTAGAATTCTGCTGTGTATTCATTGCATTGGAGAGAGGGCGTAGTGAGCAAAGCCAGGACCCTGGAGCTGGACAAACGTGTGTGGTTTAAACTGACCGTGACAGCTTGAGTCTGTCTTCTGGGACAGAAGCACCCACCTCGCAGGGCTGTTGTGAGGATTGCTGTAACCAGGGCTTTGAACTGGGATTCTGACCAGGTGGTGCGCGTGCCCCCGGGGGCTGCTGGGGGTGGGATGGCAGGCCAGGTGGGGCAGCCTGACTCAGCAGGTTAGCAGGGAATGGCTTTGCTAGACATGCAGGGGCACCGTGGGGTAGGGTGCTAAATTGCTTTGACATTGTAGGGCTAGACAGGAGTAATTTTGGCAGGGACCTTTATGCCGGGGGCATGGGCCTCTTTGGGCAACACCCTTGCCCCCCCTGGGGTACGCGTTCACGCTCACCTCCGTTAAAGGTTGGAAGCACCCACTGGGTCTTGCCTACCGCTGTGTCTGGCCTGTGGGCGGCACTTACACTCGACCCTCCCTCCGCAAGAGATCTCTCCTGGCAGTGTCCTCCCCGCTGAGATATTAGGCAGCAGCCATCAAAGACCGCAATGTCCCCTCTCTCAATTAACTTTTGGGCTCAAATGCCAGCAGCCTGGGTGCCTAACACAGTACCAAGCCAGTGGTAGGGGTCGCCTTCCATTTTTGTTGAATGGACGCATGGGTGAATGGCCAAATAACGGATTGTAACCAAATGCAAGTGGCAGATGTTAAAACCCTTACTAAGAGTTTGTATTTCGCTCCTGATGAACCTGTTAACAATTGTTGTATTGTATCTTACGGACTTCTGTATGACTCGTGTTGTTTGAAAACCAGGATTCTTGTTTGGGGTGTCGTGAGATGAAACTTTTTAGCTGTCTGTGTTCTGTGTTAGGAATTAGAACCCGGCAGACCCGGGGGGCCACCTAACTAACTGTGCAGTGCTGGGCAAGTCACTTCTCCTCTCTGACCCTTGGTCTCTCTCCTTTTCTCTGATGGGTCACCAGAAAGCTCCCTCCACTGGGTGGTTGGGAGGCCAGGGGCTGGGTCAGCTATAACAGAGCTGATCAAACGCTGGCGCTCATTGAGGATCGTCGTATGTTGGGGGCTGTCCGGCAGGTTCCAAGCCTTTGCGGGATCTAAGTGAGTTGAAAGTCCGTATTGATTTTATGCTCAGATTGTATCTCGACAGTCAATGGAACGTGTAAGACAGAGGCTGAGCGGTCTGCAAGTATTTAGCGAGTTGGCCCAGGGTAAATACTGGTTTGATTGAGGAGTGACGGCTTTTTTCCTTCCTTGGAGCCTGCCCCCCGACCCCCACGCCATCCCACTTTCCATCCAGGCTGCTGCTTCTCACGTGGAGGTGGCAGCAGGCTGGGGGGACTGCTTGGGGCTTGCTGTACCTGTTCATGCCGTGTCTGATGGTGGGGGGTCCTGCAGACACCTGTGTGCGCCCCGGGTCGAGTCCGCCAGGCAGGAAGAGGTTTAGAGGGGCTTTTGCTGATGTCTTCGGGGCCATCTTCTTCTGCCCTTTAGGGGAAAGGCCCCTGTGCTCCTCATTTCCTCACCCCTCTTCCTTCTTTCTCTGGCTGCAAGGTGAAGAAATCGGTCTGCAGTTTCGTCTGGGGGCCTGGAACCAAGCTGGGGCAGGGCTGTTAACCACCATGCCCCGCAAGCTTCCTGCTTGGTTGGGGGTGTGGGCCCGGTTTCTCGATGAGGGAGCTGAGATTCAGAGAGAGCTGGGGATCAGAGCCAGGGCTGAGCAGTCCTACCTGAGGAGCTAGTGCCCTTTGACCCTGCCAGCCAATCTCTCCCAGTTACTGTGGCCGGCCTCTGCTGGCCCATGTGTACCTGGCCCTGCCCCTGGCAGGGGTCACAGTGCGCCACAGCTCAGTTGGGTCCCAGTGGGCCTTGGAAGCTTGGCTGCATTTGAGAAGATATTAGGGGTCATTTTGGGTTGGGGGGTCTCTTCAGGAGACCCCTGAGTTTCTTTCCTGGCCCTTGTCTCATGCTTGTGAGACAGAGCATTCTGCTTTGTCATCCCCAAACGCCATCTGCACCCCCAGCCTCTCTCCTGTCCTGCCCTCCCTCTGTGGAAGCCTCACTGGCCTCCCCTTCTTTCTGCCTCCTGGGCGCTCTTTATGGCCCTCACTGCTGTCCACCTGATCAGCTCTTTCAGTTGCCTGAGATTTTACTGTGAGGTCTGGCCTCCAGCCCTGTGCACCCGCCTCCAGGAGCTCTGGCACCGGACTCCCCGGTACTCCCCTCCCTTGGGCTTAGCTTAGGGGGTCCTCGCTGTGTCACTGTTTGACGTCTGCCCCGTGGACATCACACTTCCTTGAGAACATGTCTGAGCAGAGGGGGGCCTTGCCTCGGTGCTCCCGAGGGACTCCACGGGAGGGACAGGTGGTAGGCCCCTCCTCCCAGGGGACTCTGAGTCTATGTTCAGGTGTCTGCTCCCCGATAGGCCTCGGGCTCCTGGAAGCTTAAGCTTGTGTGTGACCCAGGATGAGGGAGTCTCCCAGGGGCCCAGTGTTGACAGGTCACCCACCCCTTGAAATGGGCAGGGCTGGGTCCCCGTTTCCTGAGGGCAGGTGAGGGAGTGGAGGTTCAGTGGGGTCACAGCCAAGCTGTAGTTGAACCCTTACTCTGAGATTTGTGCTTCTCTGACCCTTCACTTCACTAGTAGATGCCTAACAGATGCTCACTGACTGACGAGGCAGGGTTTTTCATGGACGTGAAGAACTGAATTGATGGTCGGCTGATAGGCAAGTTGAATCCACATGTGTTTCTTTAGGAGGAAAGTGTGTTTTTTTGGCAAAGACTCTTCAGGGCAATTCCTGAGGGTCTCCGCCTATGGTGGGGGCTCCCCCTGGGGCAGGTGCAGCCCAGAGGAGGGTCCCTCCTGATAGAAATGTTTGTCTTCTGCCCATTTTTGAAGTATTTATGTCTAGAATAAAACTTCATTTAGGCTCAAGTGTCCTCGTTTGTGTTGTGGCCCAAGTGATTTTGATAATGTGGCATTTGGTAATGCCCAGGCTGGAGGGAGGCCCTGGTAACGCCCCCCTCTGTGGCTGGCGGTGGGCCCTGAGGGGGTGGAAGTCTCCACCTGAAACGGCTTTGTTTCCAGCCCTGGTGACAACCTGTATGGCACGTGCCGAGTCTGAGATGCAGCCGTGGGCACCCCAAAAATGCGGGGGGATTGGACTCCAGACCTTGGTTCCTTTTATCTGCTCTCACCCTCAAAGCACAATACCCGGGCACAAATTGAGGGATGGGACCCTGGAGGTCTTGCTCTTTTGAATTCTGGTCCCAGTGTCACCGTTTGCCAGGGCAATGGCCTTGGGCAGGTTACAGGCATCCCGAGTCTTGGTTTTCCCACCTGTAGAATGGGTACTGAATGATAATATCCACTCAAAGGACGCTGGTAGCCCCCGAGTGCAGGCTGCGTGCCTTGCTGCACCCCATATGCTGGCTCTGAGAATCAAGGTCTGGGTTTAAGGCCACTCTGGGGCCTGTGTGTGTGTGTGTGTGGCCTGGCCAAATTTTTGCTCACCTGTAACCTGGAAATAGTCACGTTTACCTGGCACGGTTATTGTGGGATTCAATGAGATTGTTGATATGAAAATAAATGCTTTGTTACCTGGCACACGGGTGGCCTCGCCCCTTGTTCTCTGGTGAACCCTGGGTCTGACCACAGTGCCTGCGGCCTATGGGCGCTGGTCACAGAAGCTCTGTGCTCCCCAGAACTACAGTGGCCCAAGTGGCTGGTGTGTGGAGTGGAGGGCGTCAGGGAAGCACACGGCCAGCTCTGGGGAGGCAGCGAGGGAGGAGGGAAGGGTTTGCTTTTAAATACAGAGATTTAGCAGGGTCAGAGGGGGTGGGGTTGAGGCCAAAGGTGTCGGGGGTGGGGGTGGGATCAGGGAGAACTTTTAGAAACCCTCAGAGGATGGGGAGGCTAATATTTTAGAGAACAACCAAGTTTAATTGGCAGTGGTTTGGGCAGGATAGCTGGGGTGGTGTTTAGAAAGGCCAGGAGTTCCAGATTCTGGGTTAGTGAGGTGAGAACCTTCAGAGGTCCCAGGTGCAGGAGGGTGTCGGGACTAAGGGTACGCTTCTGGAAATCTCTGCAGGTGGGGGAGACTGGGGAAGTGGTGACGTGTGGGAGCCCAGAGATCGAGGGGCACTAGCTAGAGGGGGCAGGAGCTGGTGCCTGGGTGCTCCCCTGGCCCCCCAAGGCTGCTGGGAGCCGGGGCCTTCTCCCCGTGGTGTCCGGTGGTGCCCAGTCCCGGGGGCGTCTCTCCTCTCCTCGCCCCCCTGGCCTGCCTGTCTGCATGAGAACTTGTCAGCCAGTGAGACCGGGAGCGGGCCCCTTCATCTGCACCTGTGTCTCTCCCAGCCTCCGCAGCCACAGGGACACCCTGCACACGCTCCTGCGGGACAGGCCGGACCCAAAGACTCTGCACCAGGGCCGCCCCCTGCGAGGAGGGGCATGCTCTCCTGGCCTCTCCTTGCGTAGCCACCCGCCCTCTGACTGATGGACTGCACTGATCTGAGGCTCAGACAAGCGGGCTGGACCCCTACCCACCCCTCATGAACCCTGAGACTTGGGGGAGCCACCGAGCCTTCACTTGTCCACACCTGAGGAGTGGGCTCGGACACCTACCTCACAGGGTTGTTGTGAGGAGCGAGTGATGTGGTTTGAAAGCGCCTGACCTGGGGCTTGGCACACCCTTTTGTGCTCTCAATAAATGTGTTTCTTGCCTTAACAAAAACAGTGATGGATGTGCTACTAATATGAGGAGGGCTGAATGTCGGGTGTCCTGTCTGGCTGGGGCTGCTCTCATCCAGGGCGTGTGGCGGGCGGGGAGGGCAGGGGAGCCAGCTCTGACCTCCTGTGGTGGATGCGTGTTGGGGTGAACTAACTCGGGCTGGTCCCCTTCCTTCTAATGGTTTTGGGATGTCACGTTCCTTTCCAGAAAGGAATGTAGCTGGGGAGTGGAGGAAGTCTGAGCTGAGCGCAGCGTTGGGGGTCCCAAGAGCCCCAGAGGGGCCGCCCCCAGGCTGCGACTCTTCCTCCCCTCCTCCTGCACTCCCAGGGCCCAGCAGGAGCCAGGCAGAGCTGTGGTCCTGCTCGAACTGACGGTGAGTGCGTGGCCAGCCTGGGTTATGACCCAGGGCCAACGCTCACTGCACAGGATGGTTACCGAGCTCAGCGGGACCCTGAGGAAGCTGCAGGGGTGGAACCTCAGACGCAGCCACTGTCCCCCCTGGCACGGGCACCGAGCCTTGTGCCTCCGAGACCCAGCTCAGGAAAGTCAGACTGTTGGCCGAATGGTGACGGAGAGGAGCAAGGGCAAGGGACCTGTGGACCCAAGTCCACACGGAGTCCTGGGGGTCATCACACCTGGCTTTGCTGGAGCAGATGAACTGGACATGCAACCAGTGGGAAAGGAGAGGCTGACCTCTGCCACTGCCACCATCAACACCTGAAGTCACCACCACTGCCACCTCCATCACCTCCTCCTCCTTCCTCCTCCACCTTCTTTCTACCTCTTCCTCCTCCTTCTTCCTCCTTCATCACCTTCTTCTTCCTACCTTCTCTTCCTCCCTCCTCCTCCTCCTCCTATTCCTCTTTCTTCTCGTCTTCCTCCCCTCCTCCTCCCCCACGCAGGGAGGTGCCTCAAGAGAACTACAGGAGAGTCCCACCATGGGGCTGAGCATGGCCCCTTCGCAGAAAGAAAGAACCACCTTGGTGCCAATGGCCATGTCTCAGCCAAGGAGACTTGACCCCAGTCCCTGATGGAGATGATGAGACTCATGGTACAGAGTATGGTCCAGGCAGCATGGAGACAAGAGGAAGATGGCCTCCAGAGTGTGTCCCACTGAGATGAGTCCGTTCCAGCCAAGGTGGGGCCAAGGAGCCGGGAGAGTCCTGCCCATGGTGGTCAGAGCCCCAGCCTCTGATGTCGTTCAGCTGTCCATGATGAAGGGCCTTCTTGATGTTCCAGAGCTGAGACCCTAGATCCATCCTCTGATGACGTTCAGATGTCCATGATGAAGGGCCTCCTTGATGTTCCAGAGCTGAGACCCAGCTCCAGCCTCTGATGACGTTCAGATGTCCATGATGAAGGGCCCCTTTGATGTTCCAGAGCTGAGACCCCAGCACCAGCCTCCCATGAAGCTCAGATGTCCATGATGAAGGGTCTCCTTGAAGTTCCAGAGCTGAGACCCCAGCTCCAGCCTCCCATGAAGCTCAGATGTCCATGATGAAGGGCCCCTTTGATATTCCAGAGCCGAGACCCCAGCTCTAGCCTCCCATGAAGCTCAGATGTCCACGATGAAGGTTCCTCTTGATGTTCCAGAGCCAAGAATGCAGTTCCAGCCTCTGATGAAGCTCAGATGTCCATGATGATGGGCCACCTTGATGTTTCAGAGCCAAGATCCCAGTTCCGGCCTCTGATGAAACTCAGATGTCCATGATGAAGGGGCCCCTTGACGTTCCAGAGCCAAGACTCCAGCTCCAGCCACCAATGAAGATCTTGCATCCAGAATGAAGGTCCCCTTGATGTTCCAGAGCCAAGACCACAGCTCCAGGCTTTGATGAAGCTCAGATGTCCATGATGAGTGGCCCCTTGATGTTCTAGAGCCAAGATCTTAGCTCCAGACTTAGATCAATCTGCACCCAGAAGGAGGGTCTCCTTGATGTTCCAGAGCTGAGACCCCAGTTCCAGCCTTCAGTGAAACTTGAACATACAGAATGAGGGTCCCCTTGATGTTCCAGAGCTGAGACCCCAGTTCCAGCCTTTGATGACACTTGGGCATCCGGAATGAGGGTCCTCTTGATGTTCCAGAGCCAACACTCCAGCTCTAGCCTCCAGTGAAGCTCAGATGTCCTTGATGAGTGGCTCCCTTGATGTTCTAGAACCAAGACCTCAGCTCCAGACTCCAGTGTAGCTTGTGCATCCAGAAGGAGGGTCCCCTTGATGTTCCAGAGCTGAGACCCCAGTTCCAGCCTTCAATAAAACTTGGATATCCAGAATGAGGGGTCCCCTTGATGTTCCAGAGCCAAGACCTCAGCTCCAGCCTCTGATGAAGCTCACACATGCAGAACTGGTGAGAAAGCCTCAAGGCTTTCTTGGACAGGACTTTGCTTGGGCAGGACTGGGTGTGTTGAGACTGGAGATGGCAGAGGAGAATCTGCTCTCCACCCATGGCCTTCAGCACTCCTCACTAGCCACACCAGAGGTAGCATTTGGACCCCATAGGAAGCTGGGTTCCAGATGCATTAGTAAGATGTGGAGTAGGGACTCCTGGCAGGAGGAACAGTGTTAGGAAGAGCATGGCAGCTGAAATAATGGATTGTGGGTGGCACTGCTGACGAAGCTTGCCCATGAGAGGGTATCTGTGCAGCAAAGCACTGTTTTATGCCTTTTAGTTGTGCTGGACTCATGGCTGGCTGCACACCAGCCTTGACCCACGGGGCTGCCAAGTTGGCTGGACCCTGGAATGTAACCCAAGCTCGTTTCTGCGGCTTAGCTCCTCTCCCAGGGGAAGGTGCTAAACACCCACTCACCAGACTGGCGTGAAGCTGTGACCTTGGGGCTGGTCATTTCTGGTTGCCTCTTTCTAGCAACGGAAGCTCAATTGAGGTTGGGACTGAGACAGGGCCAGGCCATCAGATGGGTGTGAAGCCAGCATGGGGGGCAAGGGGCGCCTCCAAACACATGGGGACATGATGGCAGCTTCCCAGATGCAGCTGCCTTCTGGGCTGGGACTCTGCCCCAAGCACCCTGATGATAGCTGTGGTCCTTCAGGAACTCAGTTGACACCAGACTGTCCACTAAGCTGAAGAGAGATGACAATTAAAGAAATAAGGCCAAAAATATTGACTTTCTCAGAAGCCCTAAGGACTCCATGGGTGGATAGAGTCGAAGCTATGGAAAGTGTCAACTTTGGGAGGAGAGAATGCGCAGTATCTGCATGAGCGGACTCTGAAGTCTCTAGACTGGGAGATTCTGAGAATCTGATTTCATCAGTTATGCCATTGAGACACAGCTCCAATAATATATCCCAGAAACTGACTTATTTTATGCAGTTGGAGCCTGCAGGAAAAGGGAGCAGCTAGCAAGAGTTCTTGAAAAACACATCTTAACGATGCCAACATCATTTTGGTGATATTTCCTGGAAATTCATTAACATTTGGAACTATGCATACAAAAACTTCTTTTATGAGTAACTGGGACTCTAGACCTGGGATGGAATGGTGGAGAAATGTCATCTTAGAGGACTGCCCTGCCCTACCCCCACCCTCATTTGGGGAGTTATTTTAGGAGGTTTCCAAGAACAAGCAATTATTAGAATCACTCATTGCTGATTTCCTAGAAGTCCCCACAACAAATTCAAAGCCAAATGCAAACCGGGTGAGCCGGCAGGCTTGCAACATTTGTGAAGAAATGTGGAATCTGCTCTATAAAAAGTCATCTGCTTCAGGGAGCGAGGCTCAGAGTAGGCATTAAGGATGGATAGATAGAAGTTCTAGGTCGTCAGGCAGAGCCCCTGATTTAAGATAGTTCAGAGACTCCTACACAGCCCCTCCCAGGAAGGTCATCCAGCTCTGGGATGTTTCTGGAGTGTGCTAGGCATTGTGATGGACTTGGGGAGGAGATGATTTTGACGCAGTCCCTGCCCTCCCAAGTGCGAGAGGCCAGATTCCAGGTGCTACCACTCTGGTCTCAGTGCAGAGGGCTTCCCTTGGATCAGGGTTAAATGGTCCAGAGAGGTCTCCCAGTTAGCGCCCCTATTTTCCAGATGAGGAACTGAGGCCCAGAGAAAGGTTGATCCCTTAATGTCTGTTAAGACCAGCCTTCTCTCTGGAGGTCAACATTCCCTACCCCAGGCTGCCTCTGATTTTACTGAGATTCAGGAAGAGCCCCAAAGGCTGAGTGGATGGCCTGCAGTCACCCATCAAGAGAGCAGAAGTAGGAAGTCTTGGCACCAGAGCTCCCACCTCCTTGGGCAGATTGGCTGTGGTGGTGACATCCTCCAGGAGCCCAGCCCCAGCACCATGCTGGAAGAGTAGACCAGAGGGAGTGAGGATACTCTGGGGGATGGGAGAGGGGATGGGCCAGGAGGAAGCCCAACTAGGAGTCTAGGGAGCCAGGCCCAGCCACAGTTTGCCCCACTTCCCCCTCAGGGCCTCAGTTTCCCCGTTGTTCATTTTGTCCTTCTCCTGTTTGTGGGAGCAGCTGCCGCTGGCCAAAGGGATCAGTGACAGGGAGGCTGGAATGGAAGGTCATGGCCTCCTTTCTTCCCTGGGGGGACTAAGTGGGGCCCCAGACTTCACTGACACTTGTAGCTCAGCTCTTAGAGGAAGCAGGGAAGGCAGGGAGATGCCCGGGGACTGCAGTTTTCTCCCAGATGACTGTAATTTCCCCCTTCTCATTCTTACCAGTAGCTGCCATTCTGGAGCTGGGGGCTGGGGTGAGGCAGCATCAGGTGGGCCCTGGGAAAACTTTCTCCCAAGCTCCGCTCACCTGAGGGCTGTTTTCATGTGCCAGCCTGACGGTGAGGGGACAGTGTTCCTAATAGTGTCCTCTGTGTACTTCTCAGGAGACACTTCGGGCTCTGCACCCTGCGGTCACATGGGAGCTTAGGGGAGGCAGTCCCAGCAGCAGCAAAAGCCCCCTGCAGAGGCGGGGCCCACCTGTGGGTGGGTAGAGGTGGGTCAGGAGGATGGACGGGCAGGGCAGCAGGGGCAGCAGAGCAGCCAACTGGCCCAAAGAGTCAGGCCGAAGTCAAGCCAAATGTTACACAATCAGCAGAGGAGGGGGCGCCCCACACCCCAGAAGGCATTTATTAGGCGGATTTGGTCTCTGTGCATTTCCCAGACAGCCCGCAGTGCCACAGCTGCCTTCCTGCGGCCGAGGGGCCTCTAGGGACCGAGCATCCCCAGACCTCGAATTGGGTCGGGTGCGGGTGGGGTGGGGGCTGGCAGGGTGTTGTGGAACATTACCTATATACCTGCACTTTACAAAGCACTTTATCTGTTTGCTTGGTGTTGGCTGGTGGTGGAGTTGAGTGGAGGTGTGCCTGTCAGTGGGCTGGGTGCTCCTGTCAGCTCCCCGCCATGTCAAGGTGGAGACCCTGGGCTCAGAGAAGGGCAAAGGCCATTCTGGGGATACTCACATGTCCGTAGGGGGACAGGGGTTCACCGTCCTGCAAGGGGCCGTTTCTCTGATGCCATGGCTGGGGCCCTCCGTGCCCAGCAATCAGAGGACCACACTGCTGGGAGGAAAGCCGCCCCCCCCCCACTCCCCAGTGTGCCCCAGAGCTGATCTTCTGGGATTGGTCTCCCAGACTGGAACCTGCCTCCCTTCACTTAGAACTGACTGTGACCCCAACGGGCCTTAGCTGCTCCCCACCCCGCAACAGCCTTTGCTCATGCCGCCTGTGAGTGGGCTACCGCTAGAGCTTTCCTGCAGCCTGGGACCCTGGTCCAGGAATCAGTCTGCACCCCTGTACCCCAGCTGCCACGCCAGCCCCCAGCACATGTGGGCACCGGATCGGTGTTGGGTGACTGCCCCAGGCTAGGCTCAGGTGTGGTCCTGGCCCCGGGGGTGCTGTGTGCTGAGGGTCCCTGGCCTGGGTTGGGGGATAGATGAGTGCCCCTGCCTGCTTGTGTGTGCCTGGATCGGTGTGTGTGTGTGTGTATGTGTGTGTGTGTGTGCGCGCGCGCGTGCATGTGTGAGAGAGACAGATGGTGGAGGGTGCCTGGAAGTGAGAGACAGATTGGATCTCTCCCTAAGCCCGGACACCCTGAGTGCAGAGTCCCCATCCGCTTCTCCTGCAGACCTACTCCCCACTCTCACCCCCTGCTACATGCCCCCTGGAGCTTTGTCCACAGCCCATCTGTGTGTCCGTTTCTGCCAGAGTGGGCAAGAGAGTGGCAACCTTGGCCCCTGACCCCTTACCCTTCATTGTTGCCCCTCCCCCCCCGCATTGCCTCTCCTTAGCAATGCTGTCATAGGTCAGGGGGATTTTGAACTGCCGACGCCCATGAGCTGCCGACGCCCCCTCTTACCAGCTCTGCCCTCTTACCAGTAGACTTTTCCCTTCTGTGTCCTGGCGTGGAGCCCTCCCCTCCTGCAGTCCCCCAGCTCCTGCTCCCCCATACCAGCCCCTAGACCCCAGCTACCAGGGCAGCTCACGGTAGAGTGCAGCCATCTCGCAGATGGAGGGACAAGAACGGGTTGAGCGAGGCGTGGCTGGGTCCTCTGCCCAGCCTCCACGGCCTGCCCAGCCTCCCCTGCTGCTGCCCTGCCACCTGGGGCGTCTGCCCCCCGTGGTGCTGACCAGGGACCTCGGGACCAGATGGGGCCTCCCAGACCTCGGCTGCTGCACCCCACCCTTGACAGAGCCTCGGACCGGGAGATAGCTGTGTCCCGGATGCTGCAGGATCCAGGTCAGTTCCCGCTGTGCCTCATGGCGCCCCACCCCCCCTTATCCTCCAGGTGCCGCATCTACCGGAGATTCCCGGTCCGAACACCATGATTTGGATGGGAAAGTGCCAAGAATGACATCAGATTTTTTTTTGTGTGTGTCCAATTGGTTTGCTGGTGAGGTTGAGAGTGGACAAATCAAACGAGCCTTATCAATAGCCCTGAGCTTTTGACAAATCTATATATGCTATATATATGATATATACACGCATGTAAATATTATAGAACATACAGGAGATTATGTTGTTGCAACCCTTTAAACTTGGCATTGTTGCCAATTCAAAAATGGGCTGGGGAGAAGGAGGGGATAGGTGACTTTTCAAAATTCCTTTATGGGGTATGCAAGCAAAAATGTTTGCTGAGCCCTGTTCCAGGGCGTCCACTGTTCCTCACCGGCAAGGTTCTCAAGGCCTTTGTAACTGTTCTCCAAGCTTCGCGCGTGGTGGATATTCTGTTGATGACGTGGGCATGGCGGGGATGGTGGGCCGGACGCTGGGCTGGGCTGGGCTGCGGTTGTAAAGGCTCTTGATTCATGTCCCACCTTGGCCTTCAGAAGTTTCCAGGTCCCCCTGGTGGGTCCTGGGTTCCTCCTCCTTCCCATCTCAGCTTTTGGGGGGGGGGTCCATGTCATGCACGTCTGTCACCATGGGCTCCATCATCATGGCTCCTCACCCTTAGCACTGTTTCACTGTCATCTGCAACTGCTGGGTCCCAGGGCCCGGGACCCTGCGGGTCGGTCATCTCGGGCTCCCATCACCTCCACCTGGCCTCTGTCATCCTGGGCACGGCATCTCATCTCCATCACTGTGGACCTGGCCATCACCCATCCATCATCCGCCTCACCTCCATCATCCTCGCTTCGGGGCTCCCTCTGGCCGCCAGGGCCTTGTACATGGTAGGCTTTCATTCATTCGTTTGCATATTCGGTGAAGGTCTACTGTGTGCCAGGCCCTGTGCCAGGCATCAAGTAAATGGACGTTGCCCTTGGGAGTGCACGCCTCGGGGAGACGCACGAGAGCCGGCGGATGGCGGCGAGCCTGGGCCCGGGCAGCTTGGGGATGCAGTGCAGAGAAGAGTGAATCTGACCGCGGGGGTCGACGGGGCAGAGGGTTCAGCCAAGGTCCTGCTGAGTGGGGTCTGGAAGGAGAGGTCAGATGTGCTCTCTTTCCTCCCTGCTGGTGGCTGACATCTTAGAAATGGCACCGGGAACCCAGGCGCTCGCCGCTTGTCCATGGGGTCCTCGCTCCTAGGCCCTGGTGTGGTTCCTGCCCCTCCAGGAGCCTGGGCTCCCTGCACTCTGCACCCCGTTTTCCGGGTCAGCCTCCTGGCTGTCCCCTTTGTTGGAGATCATCCAGTCCTACCTACATCCATTGTTGGTCACATCATTCCCTTTTTAGAGGGGAACACGGCGGCTCAGATGAGTTCCCTGAGTATTAAATGTCAGCACTCAGAGGGTTAAGAACCACATTCTGCGCTCTTGCCACCAAAGTGGACATGAGAGAGGGAAGCAGGACCTTCGCTTCTCATTGCTCAGCCCTGGGCTGGTTCCAAGGCAGGGTTAGATCACCTTGGAGGAGGGGAAGTTGCTGGGGGAGGAGGGAGTGGGCTCCCTGTGGGATGCAGTGTTCACGTTTCTGGGGTGAAATCAGAAAATGTGGACAAGGCAGTGGATTTTTTGTAAAGCAAAATGTATTCCATTGTAAAAATCTGAGTTGTGTCCTTGTTGCATTGGGGCTGTTACAATGTACTCGGGTTCTCCGAAACAATGGTAGTCCAGGATGGAATCGTTTTGCCTCTTGACTTGAATGCCTGTGCTTGGCCAAGTGTTGGTTGTCAAATTCCATTTTGGAAGTTCCTAGGTCTTGGAGAGCCAGAATATTGGACCCTCTGGTGTCCATGAAGACCCTGTGGATGTTTTGGGTGGAGGTTGCATGGGCTTGTGGGGTGACGGTGGCTCAGAGGTCTTAAAAGTCCCCTTCAAAAACTGGAGTGCTCTCCGTGTTAGAGGGTCTGGGTGGGCTTCAGGAGGTATGTCAAGTGCGTTAATGTGGAATGCTACCTTCGGCAGATGGTCTTGTCTAACTTTTAGGACTGTCTGGTGGCCTCTTTCGGTTTGTCCTGAATCACAGTGAGTGTGGTGTGTGCGGACTTCCTTGGGATGAGGTGGTGCCCTGGGCTCCCTCCCTCACCCCAGTTCGCCCATCACCTTAGGGGAGGGGCAACTCCTCATTGGGTGGTCCTGGGGGTGAACACCTCTCCTGGTTCCTGCCCGAACTAACCCGTCCTCACTCACGTGTCACACTGAGCCCCTCCTCCCTCATGGGTCACCTTGGGCCCCTCCTCACTCACCTGTCACACTCAGCCCCTCCTCCGTAATGGGTCACACTGGGTTCCTCCTCACATTTCACACTGAGCTCCTCCCCCTTCATGTGTCACATGGAGTCCCTCCTCATGTGTCACACTGAGTCCCTCCTGCCTCGTGTGTCATGCTGACAACCTCCTCTGTAATGTGTCATGTTGAGGCCCACCTCACTCATGTGGTTCGCCGAGCCCCTCCTCCCTCACATGTCACACTGAGCCCCTCCTCCACCTGTCACACTGAGCTCCTCCCCCTTCATGTGTCACATTGAGCTCCTCCTCTGTCATGTGTTACACTGAGCCCCTCCTCCCTCACATGTCATGCTGAGTTCCTCCTCCCTGTGTTACACTGAGCTCTTCCTTTGTCATGTGTCACATTGAGCCCCTCCTCCCTCATGTGTCACTCTGACACCCTCCTCCCTCATGTGTCACACTGAACTCCTCCTACCCCCGTATCACACTGAGTTCTCCCTTTGTCATGTGTCACACTGAGCCCCTCCTCCCTCATGTGTCACACTGAGTTCCTCCCCCTCATATGTCACTCTGACACCCTCCTTGCTCATGTGTGACGCTGAGCCCCTCCACTCATCTGTCACACTAAGCCCCTCCTCCTTCATGTGTCACACTGTGTCCCTACCTCATGTGTTACATTGAGCCACTCTTCACTCACCTGTCACACTGACACTCTCTTCCCACGTGTGTCGCACTGAGTCCCCCTCCCTTACGTGTCACAATGAGCTCCTCCTCACTCACCTGTCATACTGAGCCCCTCCTCCCTCACATGTCACACTGAGCTCCTCCCCCTTCACGTATCACATGGAGTCCTTCCTCCCTAACATGTCATGCTGAGGCACACCTCCCTCACGTGTCACACTGAGCCCCTCCTCCCACACGTGTCACACTGAGCTCCTCCTTTGTCATGTGTCACATTGAGCCCCTCCTCCCTCATGCATCACACTGAGTTCCTCCCCCTCATATGTCACTCTGACACCCTCCTCCCTCGTGTGTCGCTGAGCCCCTCCACTTTTGTCACATAAGCCCCTCCTCCTCATGTGTCATACTGAGTCCCTACCTCATGTGTTACATTGAGCCACTCCTCACTCACCTGCCACACTGACACTCTCCACGTGTGTCACACTGAGTCCCTCCTCCCTTACGTGTCACAATGAGCTCCTCCTCACTCACCTGTCATACTGAGCCCCTCCTCCCTCACATGTCACATTGAGTTCCTCCTCACCTGTCACACTGAGCTCCTCCCCCGTCATGTGTCACATGGAGTCCCTCCTCCCTAACATGTCATGCTGAGCCACACCTCACTCACGTGTCACACTGAGCCCCTCCTCCCACATGTGTCACACTGAGCTCCTCCCCCCTCATGTGTCACACTGAGTCCTTCCCTCACGCTAACGTGTCACGCTAATACCCTCCTCCCTCACATGTCACGCTGAGCCCCACCTCACTCACATGTCATGCTGAGCTCCCCCTCACTCATGTGTCACACTAAGCCCCTCCTCTGTCATGTGTCACACTGAGCCCCTCCTCACTCCCGTGTCACACTACGCCCCTCCTCCTTCACCTGTCACACTGAGCCACTTCTCACTCACTGGTCACATTGAGCTCCTCCCCCATCATGTGTCAGACTGAGTCCCTCCTCCCTCATGTGTCACACTGAGTCACTGATCCCTCATGTGCCACATTGAGTCCTGTCTTAATCAAATGTCACACTGAGCCCCTCCTCCCTTGTGTCACATTGGGCCCCTCCTTACTCACCTGTCACACTGAGCCCCTCCTCACTCGTGTGTCACACTGAGCCTGCCCCCCTCATGTTTCACACTGAGCCCCTCCTCCCTCACGTGTCACATTGAGACACATCTCACTCACCTGTCACACAAAGGCCCTCCTCCTTCATGTGTCACGTGGAGCCCCTCCTCCCTCACCTGTCACAGGGAGCCCCTCCCACCTTCATATGCACACTGAGTCCCTCTCCTCTCGTGTCACATTGAGACATACCTCATTCGTCTCTTACACTAAGCCCCCCACTCTCATGTGTCACACTGAGCCCCTCCTCACTCACCTGTCACACGGAGCCCCTCCTCACTCTCCTGTCACACAAAGCCCCTCCTTCTTCATGTGTCACCCAGAGCCCCCCCTCCCTCATGTGTCACCCTGAGCCCCTCCTCACTCACCTGTCACACTGAGCCACTTCTCACTCACTGGTCACATTGAGCTCCTCCCCCATCATGTGTCAGACTGAGTCCCTCCTCCCTCATGTGTCACACTGAGTCACTGATCCCTCATGTGCCACATTGAGTCCTGTCTTAATCAAATCTCACACTGAGCCCCTCCTCCCTTGTGTCACATTGGGCCCCTCCTTACTCACCTGTCACACTGAGCCCCTCCTCACTCGTGTGTCACACTGAGCCTGCCCCCCTCATGTTTCACACTGAGCCCCTCCTCCCTCACGTGTCACATTGAGACACATCTCACTCACCTGTCACACAAAGGCCCTCCTCCTTCATGTGTCACGTGGAGCCCCTCCTCCCTCACCTGTCACAGGGCGCCCCTCCCACCTTCATATGCACACTGAGCCCCTCTCCTCGTGTCACATTGAGACATACCTCATTCGTCTCTTACACTAAACCCCCCACTCTCATGTGTCACACTGAGCCCCTCCTCACTCACCTGTCACACGGAGCCCCTCCTCACTCTCCTGTCACACAAAGCCCCTCCTTTTTCATGTGTCACCCTGAGCCCCTCGTCACTCACCTGTCACACTGAGCCTCTTCTCCCTCACGTGTCACACTGAGCCTCTTCTCCCTCACGTGTCACACTGAGCCTCTTCTCCCTCACATGTCACATGGAGCCCCTCCTCCCACATGTGTCACATGGAGCCCCTCCTCCCACATGTGTCACCCTGAGCCCCTCCTCACTCATGTTTCACCCTGAGCCCCTCCTCACTCACCTGTCACACTGAGCCTCTTCTCCCTCACGTGTCACATGGAGCCCCCTCCTCACTCTCCTGTCACACAAAGCCCCTCCTTCTTCATGTGTCACCCAGAGCCCCCCCTCCCTCATGTTTCACCCTGAGCCCCTCCTCACTCACCTGTCACACTGAGCCTCTTCTCCCACATGTGTCACTTGGAGCCCCCTCCTCCCACATGTGTCACATGGAGCCCCTCCTCCCACACGTGTCACATGGAGCCCCCCTCCCTCATGTGTCACCCTGAGCCCCTCCTCACTCACGTGTCACATGGAGCCCCTCCTCCCACACGTGTCGCATGGAGCCCCCTCCTCACTCACGTCACGCAGATTCCCTCCTCATTCACCTGCCGCACTGATTCCCCCCTCCCTCATGTGTCACACTGAGTCCCTCCTCCTTCAGGTGCACACTGAGCCCTTCCCTACCTCTCTGCCCTCCGCCCTTGGCCGCGGCTCTTGTCTTTTGCACCCCGACTAACTCAGGTCCCGTGCATGGCATTAGGTGGCCCGCACCATGGCCCCGTGCGGCTGCAGTCACTAACCCTTTAAGCACCATGGCAGCCTGCCCAGGTGGATGCCTGGGGTGGCGAGGGAGCCACTAGAGCAGGTCACGAAAGGCCTTGGCCCTCCCCCCACCCCCCGGCTCCTCTTCTCTCCCCTGCCTCCTGCCTTTTCGTCTCTTCTCCCCAGTCTGTCATGGCATCAGGAGTCTTGCTGGGTTCAGCACGGCCTCCCTGATGAGCTGGGCCACGTCAGGTGTGTTGTGCCTTCACTGGGTGGAAAGCTTTGGAGCAAGACGTGACACAAGCCACACTGAGGCCCCCCCGAGAGGACTTGGCCTTGGCCCCCAAGGGGCTCCACGGAGTGGGCAGGAGGCGACACGTGGTAGGCAGGTGGTTCTCCAGCCCCCCCGGGCACCAGCTTCCTGAGGCCCGAAGGCTGGCGCCAGGGCCCTGAATCTGCATGTTCAACCAGCCAGTCAACGAGACTCTGTGGACGGTGGCCCGAGGCCTCACTTTGAGAAACAGCCTTTTGCTGCAAGCAGTCAGCACCTGGTGCTTCTCCTCTTCCCTGTTCCTGACCCGAGGTCTGCCATGCTCATTCTGCAGTCACATGCTCTACCACTGAGCTATACCCCCTGCCACGCTCATTCTGGCCCCTCTCTTTCACTGCTGATCTTTGTTGCCTTTGGGCCGAGCGAAACTCACCTTCCATGGAGGCCTGACTTTCAGCCGCCTGGGTGTCTGTGCGAAATCCTAGGTTGAAGGTGTTTCTGAAACGTATCCTCTGTTTATTCTGGAAGACCCTGGACAGGGGTCAGGATGAGGGTGTCTGTTGGGTCCAAGATCCCCTCGTGGTGGTGCCCACTGGCCCAGCAGCAGGGCCCATGGGGTGTGGAGGGTGGGGCTGGGTTGCCTTCCTCTTCTCACTTTGGGAGCAGCGCAGGGCCTTTTGGCTTAACTCCTGTCTCCCCCCTCACGTGGGGGCCCGCATCACAGGCCCCGCATCGGACCTGTGGCCCCTGCAGGAGGGGCAGGCTCATCTGGACCCGAGTGGTGAGTAGCCTACTGTGTGCGCGGTTGCATGTTTGGGAAACGGGCCCAGCATGAGCCAGGCCTGAAGGCTGGAGCACTTGGGGCATGGGGGTGGGTACAAAGGGAAGGTAGGTGACAAGAGGGGCTGATAACCTTCCCTGGGGTGGACCTTGGGGCTCCCCCTGATCCCTGAGTGCTGCCAGAGCTCCCTGGATGCCAGAGATCCTGGGAGGTGGGATGTGGGCACATTTAGGCATGACCTGGTGCAAGCCTGGTGCCCGGGTGCCGGGAACCCATTGTCCAGAGTCATCAGATGCTTGTCTCACCTTGTTTGCGGTGTCCGTGATGTCATAACCCATGCGAACCAATTGTCATTTGCTACTAATTTTCTTTTCCTTTTTGTTTTTTGTTTTCTGTTTTTCTCTTTTTTTTCTTCAGGAGGAAAATGGTTTGTATTGTTTTTTCTTAAACTCTTTCTAGGGAGGTGGGGACCTCAAAAACACCCAATGTTTTTGCCTTGTCAGTAGCTCTCCGAGGCCTGGGGGCTGCCTCTCTTCTCTAAATGGGCTTAAAGCCCCTCTGTTTGGGGGTGGCAGCAGGGACTCCGTGAAGCCAGGACGCTGCTGTCTGCTGGTGTGGGAGGCTGAGTTAGTTCCTGTGTGTGTGTGCGTGTGTGTGCCCGTGTGTGCTTGTCACCGTGGGTGAAACTGGGCACCTCGGTGGGCGTCTGGCCCCTCCACTGTAGGGCCAGGCTGATGGGTGACAAGTTCTCCGTTTGGCCCCTGCTGAGAGACCTCGCCCCCGCTCTTGGCAGGACTTTGGCCTCAGGCACACGAAGCGTCACCCCTCCACACCCCAGGCCCCAGGGCAGCCCCTACCGAGCAGGCACACAGGTTTGCCTGCGGGCATCCAGCCTCTGGGACCCCCAGGGGCTGCCTGAGCGAGGGGTCAGTGCTGGGAGTGACATCCCCACTGTGACCCCAGGCGGTGCCCCGAGGCAGTTCACCACCACCAAGGATTTCGGGAGCCCCCAGAAGTGCCATCTGGGAGCAGAGGGGATTTTAGGAGCTCCTCTCTCTGCTCCCGTCCCCCATTTGATGACAGGCAACAGGCCTGAGATGAGCACAGTCATTAGCCAGGGCTACCCACAAGTCAGGATCAGGGCCACTAAGGGAGACGCTGGGGTCCTGCAGCTGAGCCTTTGATCTTGACCTATAGGATCCACTCATGGCCTCTTGGGGCTGCTGTCAGGTGGGCAGGTGGGCGGACAGATGTGGTGCCCCTGGCTCCTAGAGCTGCCATGATGTCAGCTCTTGGTGGGAGTGGTTCCAGGGTCCTGTGACAATGCTGGGTGGGCATGGCAGGGGTGGAATGGCCTGTGGTGACAGAACAGAGGCCACCGGGGTGGGTCCCCATTCCTGGCTCTGTCTGTTCCTGATTCCTCTGTCTATACCAGCAGGTTGGCTGGCGTGCGGAGGGTGGAGGATAGGAGCCCCCAGTGTCAGCTGTGCTGACCACTTCCTTTGTGAGCCCTGCAGGGTCCAGCGACAGATGAGGAAACGGAGGCAGGGGGTGGGGCATGCAGCCAGCCAGCAGGGGGGAGGGTGGGGGTGGATGGCAGCCCAGAAGTACTGCTGAACCCCTGGCTTTGCACTTGGGGATCCTGACCATGATCTCTTGGTGCTGCTATCAGGGGCAGATGGCTTAAATAGATGGACAGGGGGCCACAGCCGGTCACCCCTGGGGACCAGTGAGGGCACAGGACATGAGCCTGGTATGCAGCTACAGAGCCTGCAGAATTTTGGGGGTCAGTGGGGGCCATGGTTTTCCTTAGGATGGTGTGAGGAGGAGAGGGGCAGTAAGGGAGATGGATGGGATGTCAGGTTCCTGCAGAGCCCCCGACCTTTGAACCTGAGATCTGCTTGGTGATCTCATGGTGCCACAGTCAGGGGCAGAGTTGAGGGCAGAGTCAGGGGCCGAGTTAGGGGCGGAGTTAGGGGCAGGGGCAGGGTAGACCTGGTGGGAGGGGGTGTGGGGTGTTGTGTGAGGGCCCCCAGGTGAGGGTCCCGGTTGTGCAGGGAGTGGTTCATGTCCTTCCACCATGCCCCAGTTCCCCAGTGTGGAGGGTGGGGGCAGCTGTGCTCTTGGAGGTCACAGGCTGCTGCTGGATAGGTGAAGCTGAGGCCAGGCAGGGGGCCCTCAGTCTGTATGTGCTGGACCATGGATTGAATGGGCCCCGAGTGAATGAGTGCCATCCTCCCTTTGCCTGGACTCCCCGGGGGCCCCCTCCTCTCCCCAGGGCAGTGCACCCCCCCTCTGAACAGCCAATTTTGCCACTTTCAGGGCAGTGTGATCTTGGCCTCCACTGAGGATGATAGAGGGGGAATTGTTTGAAGCTGGGGCTCCTGTTCCCGAACCCTCTGCATTAGGGGTGCAGAGAACAGCCTGCCCAGCCCGCATATCTTGTGTGGGAGTTAGGCCCAGGCCAGAGGTGAGACTTGACCCTCAGGAGGAGGCAGCTGCCAGTGTCCCCCTGACCCCCATCCCAGTTTGTGTGCCCGGCACAAGGTGGGGCCTATTTTGGGGGGAGAGCCCAGCCCCCGCACTCCACTTGCCCCCCTCCTCCATCCTGCTCTCCACCATCTACCTTCAGAATAAACCAGAGTCAGATAATCTTTTATTTTGCTTTATTTTGGGGGTGGGAAAGGTGAGTGGGTGCGAAAGCGGGGGGGCCTCCTCCCCGTGGCAGAGAGCGGTGGGTCTGGTACAGCACGGCTGTGCTCAGCTCAGTCCACTGGGTGCCTGGGGCCTCCCTCGGTCTCTCTTGGAGCCCCCTCCCCTGTCGTAGACCTCTGGGTCCCTGTGCTATCAGAATTGGGAGGGGAGAGGGAGCCCTGCCCAGTGAGGTCACCCCCTCGATGTCCGGGGAGTCACGGGGACTCTCAAGAATGCAAATCCGGTGAGTACTGGTACGTCGGACGCTCTGTGGAGAGGCACCGTCCAGGTAAGGGCAGAGCTCAGGGCCAGGCAGAGTCAGGGTCGAGGAGCTGAACCAGACGGTGGGGGTGGGCTTGCTTTGCAGGGGGTGGGCAAGGGAGGTGCCACAGCGCTCCACGAGGTGTTGAGCGGGGTGGGGGGTGGGGGGCGGGGGGTCAGGAGCCCAGGGGGAGCAGGAGCACCGGTGGTGGAGGTAGAAGAAGTCAGTGGAGCACCCGAGGTCAGTGTCCCAGGATGGCACATGGTGGCCACTCGTCTCTCCGGGGGAAGGGGGGGTGGGTCCCCGGCACCTGCTTGCTTGGCTGCGTCCGCTGTGCCTGATTCTTCGCCTGGCCTTGGGGCATGGGGTCATCTCCTGCTCACCACTGCTCTCTCCCTCATTGATCTCACTCCCAGCTGCAAGCCCGGGACCTGGGCAGTTAAGACGGGATTGTGATTGTGTAGCCCTGAGCTGGCTCTGGGTCTCTGATGGTTGGATTGTCCGTTGTTAGCACAGATGATGCTGCTGGTTGATGAGTTGAAGAAATTTTTGCCCTTCACAAGTGGGTTCCCCTTGGGTCAGGAGTGGCGGGAAGGGGGGGGCGCTTGGCTGAGTGAAGCAGGCCGAGGCACGGGGAGTCTGGAAGGAGAGGCCGAGGTGGGAGGCAGAGGTGTGGAGGGTGTGGCGCCGGCCGGGAGGCGCTTCACTCAAGGCTCGCACTGTCCTCGTCCCCGGGCAGCTCTTCCAGCCTAGCTTCTTCCCGGGGTGGGCTCGCCCACTCGGCGGTCGGGGACGCCTCTGCGTAGACCGTGGTCAGAAAGTGGATCAGGGCCCTGGCCGCCAGCTCCTGGGTGATCAGGTCGGGCTGCCTGGCGGCGCTGTGGACACGGGGCAGGTGTCGGCTCAGGAAGGCGAGGACTTCGGAGGGCATGGGGAGGTGTCGGAGGGGCTGGAGGGCCGCCCCGGTGGTGTCAGTGCTGAGGGCCTCCCGCACGTCGTTCTCCTGCTCGTCCTGCGAGGTGTCTTGCAGGCCGTCATGCAGGCCACACTGACGGTAACGTTGCAGGTCGTCTTGCAGGGCTTCTCGCAAGACGACATCTTCGTCACCCACGACGTGCAGCTCCAGCGAGCGGGTGCTTCCGGGGAGGGGGCGGGCTCCTCCCGGGGTGCCGACTCGGACGCCGAAGAACTCGCACAGCAGCGCCCAGAAGCCTGGTGTGAGCTGCAGGCCCCGGCGGGTCAGGGGGAGCAGGGCGCCTTGCTGCCAGTGGCTGGGGCCCGGGAGCAGCCCGGCCAGCTCCTGGGCCGGGACGGCGCTCGTGCCCACGGGCAGGGGCACCGGGGCGAGGAGCCGCGCCACGGCCCTGGCCATGCTGCTGCCGGGGCCGAGGGGCGCGGCCGGGCCGAGGGGCAGCCAGCGCCGGGGTGGGGGCCGAAGCACGGCCCAGGCTGGCGCGGGCAGCGTGGAGAGGCGGCGCTTGAGCTTCAGCAGCACGAGGAGTGCTGCCACGGCCAGGGTGTCCTTCCAGAACAGGAGGCCTCGGAAGAAGTGCAGAATGACTGCTCTGATCTGGGCCATGCTGAAATGGGCGAGGAAGCTGTTGAGGATTCGGTCGATTGGTATCAGAGCCAGGAACTCCTGCTGGAGGTTCCGGCCATTTGGCTCGTCCTGGTGAGGGGCATCTTCGTTCTCGTCTTCTTCCCCGGAGTCTAGTGACCGGTCCCGGGGGGCCCCTCCCGTGGAGAACAGCGGCCTTGCCCGGGTGGCAGCGTTGTGCCGGAAAGCCCTTCGGCTGAGGTGTCGCAGGGGCGGCAGAGGCCGGCCGCCATCTTGTGCTGGCCGCTCCGTGACGTCAAAGTTGAAGTGGGAGAAGAAGAAGACCCAATGCCCGGGGAGAAGTACGGTGAGCCTGTCATTATTCAGAGAGGCCAGATCCTCTGTGTTGAGAAGGATCATGATGGGCTCCTCGGTGTTCTCCAGGTAGCGGCACCACACCGTGAAGGCAGCCCTCACTGGGAGAATCTTCATCTCCAGTTGAGAGCAGGCGACCTCGATAGGCGAGACACTTCGCGAGTAGAAGGCGCAGGAGACTCTCCTGCCGGTTTGGTCGTCTATTTGGATCAGGGAGGCGTGCAGAGCCGTCCTCGTGACGCCTGTGTCCAAGTAGAAGGGGTTCTGTGGCTTGGGGTGGTGCAGGAGGGGCGCCTTGCGGAAGGCCCGCTTCAGGCACTCGAAGGCCTCTTGCTCCTCGTCTCCCCAGGAGAAGGTGGGGGTGCTCAGCAGCCGCCGCGCCAGGGGCTCTGTGATAATGCTGAAGCGCTCCACGAAGTGCTGGTAGGGCAGGATGAACTGGATCAGGTGTTTCAGGGACTTCTTAGAGCTGGGCGTGGGGTACCCTGTGACGGTGTTCACGACGCTCTTGTTGAGTTTCACCCCTTTGGGGGTTATGACGAATCCCAGGAATTCGGCGGTGTGTCGGTGGAACTGGCTTCGGTCCAGTGAGCAGTAGACGTGGTGGTGTCGGAAGCGGACCAGGACTTGTCGGACATGTTGGAAGTGTTCCTCCTGGCTCATTGAGTAGACCAGGACGTCCTGCCCATACGAGAGCACGAAGTAACCCAGCATGTCCTTTAGGATAAAGTGGAGCACGTTCTGAGGGATGATCGGGTCTGAGGATAGCGGGAAGGGCTGGTAGCTCTTCATCTCTTGAGGCTCGAAACCAAATGCTGCTTTCCATACATCTTCTGCTTGGTGTATGTTCATGCTTTCCTCCACAATGGTCCCCCGCAGCTCCAGCTTTGTGAACCATGTAGCTCCGTGTAACTGGTCGAACAGTTCTGGAATCATCTGTATGTAGTCCTGTTTGTTGGTCAGCATGCTGTCCGGGCTCCAGTTTTCATCCCGCGGCCTGGCACTTCTTTGCATCCCGGCACCCACAGGTTCCCACGGCGCGGTGGAGGGACATTCGTAAAAGGTCTCGCCGTGATCACTGTCTCCAGCCTGCTGAAGCTCAGAGGGCTCTGATTCAGAAAGATCATCGGATCCGTCTGAGCTTGGCTGGTCGGAAGTCTCATCATCTGCTTCCTTCGGGTTAAACACGTCGGCCAGGTCGGAGTACAGGGGCGGCAGTCCGGGCAGCAGGCTTATGGCATGTCTTTCTAGTGCGATGCATGGTGGGGGCGGGCGGAAGCACTTCTGTAGGCAGTAGGGAGAGTGGAAGGTGCAGCGGCCTTGGATCCAGTCGACCTCGGGGGTGTGGATCCGGAGCCAGTTGATGCCTAAGATCACGGAGAAGCTGGGGGACGGAACGATGTCGAATTCGATGGACTCCTGGTGGTTCTGATGGATGCACACCAGGGGCTCGGTGTAGAGCCAGACAGGTTCGTTGCCGATCAGTGAGCCGTCCACACCTTGGACCATCTGCGGGTAGGGCTTCTCGTAGAGCTCCACATAGTGCTCTTGGGCAAACCTCTCATCCATGAAGTTGCCGCCCGCCCCCGAGTCAACCAGGGCCTGCACCGCGACACTGTGGTATGGGTTCACTCTGACCAGGAGCAGCAGGAAGAGGTGGTTGCGGTTGATGGTGGGGCGCACTTCGCAGGGCAGCCAACTGCTCACCATCCACCTCTCCGGGGCAGGTGAGTCGATCCAGGTCAGATTCCGTGGGCGGGCCTCTGGGGGCAGCCTGAGCATGGCCCTTCTCTCTGCCAGCTTTTCTTCTATCTGCAGGACGAGCACAATCAGGCTGTCCAGCGAATCTGGCTGCGGGACCCGGAACAGATAGTGCCTGATCTCCTCATTGAGCCCCTGGCACAGGTGGGCCTGCAGGACCTCGTCCGACCAGCCCAAGGTGGGTACCAGGCCCTGGAACTCGTTGATGTATTCGATGGCAGGGCGATTCCCCTGCCTGATGTTGAACATGGCGTCTTCGGCCACACACAGTGCCTGTCGGTACTCGAACATACCTGACATTGCCTCCAGGAAGGCCGGGAAGTCATCCATCAGGGGGCTGTCTTCATTCACCAGAGCTCTGGCCCATTCTAAGGCCATGCCGGAGAGGTGGCACATGACGTACCCCACTCGCAGGCGGTCGTTGTAGAACATTCTCGGGTAGCTTTGTAGGATCAGCTGGCAGAGCACGATGAACTCGTGGTATTCTCTGCGATCACCAGAGAATTTTGATGGGACGGGCAGTCGGCCTGCGTTGATTGCTTCCATCAAGATCTCTTCTGCTACTCTTTGTTGCTCTCGGAGGTCTTGCATGCGGAAGTACAGAGAGATGATGGATCTCACCGTGGCCATGATCTCCGAAGTCTCGGACTCCTCTTCAGGACGCTCCTCCTCTCCCACGTCGGCCAGGTCAGTGTCATTGACTTGTTGGTCTTGGGCTCCCCATGGGTTGACTGATGCTTCTTCCATTCTGCTAGGTGGCTCACTGGTTGGACCCCCCACTTCCTGATGTGAATCGTTGCGTGACTCCTCCAGGTCTTGGAGTAGGTCATTGGGTGGATCCTTTATTTCCCTATGTGGGCCACTGGATGGCTCCTCCATGTCTTGGCGGAGATCAATGGGCAGCTCTTTCATTTCCTGGGCTGGGCCACTGGCCGGCCCTGCCACCTCCTGTGCGCCGCTGGCTGATGTCTCCACGGTGGTGTTGGATGAGCCCTCGGAGGACTCCATTTGTTTTGATGATGGATTCTTACGCTCCATCATCGTCTCAAATGAGTCTTCAGAGGGTTCTATCATTTCGTCGGATGGAAAGGAGTGTTCTCTGAAGACTGGTAAGGTCGTGACGCGTCCGGTCAGCGACTGGGACTGCGGAGATCAGAACCTGGGGGTGGGGAGGACGGGTGGGGAGGAAAGGCAGCTGTTTAGGGATTCACAAGGTCAAGGTTAGGTTCTCCGGGACAAATCAGATGCCCAGCTCATCAGAACAGAGAGATACTGGGGGAGAGCTTCCCTTGCCCAGCTTTGAATATTATTCTACCCCCGACCTTCTCCCTGTTCTCCCAGGCTCGCTTGGCCTGTCTGGCTTGCCTGCTTCCCCCATGGCCGTGAGAAATTCACAGCCCATAAATTCTGTGGAGCAATAGGCCCAGAGCAGCTGCTGTGGCAGGCAGGCACCTGGCAGGATGTGCTGGCCAATTCATCTCCCCCTGGCACCTGTGCCTGGTCAACCCTCCTTTCCTTCTCTGGTCATCCCAAAGTCACAGAGGTCATATGTCAGTGCCACCAAGAGTTGTCCCTGGCAGGCAGGGTGCCCTGGAGCAAGCTCGCTCCCCCCCTCTTGTGAAGTAGGAATCTCTAGCAGATGCCTACTGTTTAACAAGGTCGGGGAAGAGGAGAAAATGGGCAGTTGGCCACAGTCCCGTCAGTTGGATCAGCAGCCTAAAATAGCTCTCACTTCCTACCCTAGATTCACAGTAGAAATCGGGCCAGTGCAGGGGGAGGAGGGCAGACATCGAGGTCTGGCTTTTATTTTTTTTTCCAAAAATTTCAATAAAGCACCTACTATGTGCCAGAGACTTGCACACTGTGACTTGGTCCTCACTCGGAAGTTTTGCTGATTTCTCATACTCTTTCATCAATTTCCAATCTCCCCAGCTCTGAGCCCTCGGGGAAATCTGCAGATCCTCCCCCCACCCCTCCTAAAACTGCCACTTTCCCAAGATCACCCTCTTTGCGGGGGTTCAGGCATCAATTCCACACATGCGAGCAATCATATTTACCTGCTCCTTCAGTCTTACCGGGGGGGGCTGGTTCTCTTCCCTCTAGCAGACACCCCCTCTCTGTTACTGGCTGCTTTCTCCCTGACCTAGGGGTGTCTCAAGGAGAGCTGGGGTAGCGACTAAGGGGTGGGGGTAGGGGAGGGGGAGGGCACGAGATATCGTTGACCTCTGATTGTCTTGAAATGGGAGTTTTCGCAGTAGAGTCATGGGTGGTTTGAGTGGGCTGGGGCTGAATTTAAAAGAGATGTCTGGGTTGGGGTTATTTTGTACGTCTTCTCTGCTGGGAGAGTAAATTGAGTTCTGGTTATCCAAAAGAGTAGCTCTGTGGTCACCCTTCTTTCTACATTTAATACCTTTTGTTACTTCTGAGTACTCTCTGAGCCACCAACCCATCTCTTTAAAAAAAAAAAAAAAAGGCATTCCCTCGTTGGCTAAAATCCAAACTTTCCAACAAGATAGACGATTCCGATCTGCTGTTTCTCAAAATTAAGTACATTCTTGTTAGCATGACAGTTAATTCCATCCTGCAGAGCCTCTGATGAAAAGGTTTTGTTGTTTATTTACTGTTCACAATATTAAATCCAAACCTTTTACCATAACAATTCCTGACACAGAAACTCACCAAAATCATTCTCTGGCTAAAATGCAAAGGCTTTAGAATAATAGAAAATTCTGCTCATGTCATTCCTTCAGGTAGAGATTACATTTTTAGCATGATGCCCCGGTCACGTAAGATCACCATCATCCCCATGCCCATCCCCACCACATACGCAGAGCATGGCACCTCAGTGAATTCATTTGTCATCACCAAAGTCCTATAAGGAGTGTGCTACCACTGCACGATTCCAAGGTTGAATATAAAGTTCTGACTGAAATATAAAATGGGACTAACTCATCTGCAGACTCCTCTATTAGAAATAAAAATCTGTCTCTTCAAGCCCTTAATTGGCTAAAATTTAAAATGGAAAAATTTGAATTGGCTGAAATTTACATTTTAAAGTTGAAAAATCTAAGTTGGCTCAAATTTCAAATTTCAAATATAAAATCTGTGCATGTCTTAAAACTGTTAAAACCCTTTATTGGCAAAAATTGAAAATTAAAAAATTGAAAATTTTAAATTGGCCAAAATTTAAATTTTTGAATATGAAATCTGTAGATCTCTTAAAACCCCTAAAGTTCTTTGTTGGCTAAAATTTAAAATTTAAAAATTTTAATTGACTGAAATTTAAATTTTAAAATTGAAACATTTAAGTTGGCTAAAATGTAAAATTTTAAACATGAAACCTGTATATCTCTTAAAATTTTAAAACACTTTATTGGCTAAATTTAAAACTTAAAAATTTAAATTGGCTGAAATTTAAATTTTATTTTATTTTATTTAAAAAATTTTTATTTATTTGAGAGAGAGACAGAGAGAGCACAGGCTCTCTTAAATTTATTTGAGAGAGAGAGCAGAGCGTTTGAGAGAGACACGAGTGGGGGTGGGGAGGAGGAGAGGGAGAAGGAGAAACGGACTCCCTACTGAGTGGGGAGCCCCGATATGGGGCTCCATCCCAGGACCATGAGATCATGACCTAAGTTGAAGTCAGACGCTTAACTGACCGAGCCACCCAGGTGCCCCTGAAATTTAAATTTTAAAATAGAAAAATTTAAATTGGCTAAAATTAAAATTTAAATATTGAAATATTTAAATTGGCTAAAATTAAAAAATTTTAAGCATGAAACCTGTATATCTCTTAAAATTTTAAAACACTTTATTGGCTAAAATTTAAAACTTAAAAACTTAAATTGACTGACATTTAAAATTTTAAATATAAAATCTATATAGCTTTTAAAACTTAAAAGTCTTAGTTGGCTAAAATTTACAATATAAAATCTCAGTATGGCTCTTAAAACCCTTAAAACCCTTTATTGGTTAAAATTTTAACTCCTTTACCAGATGATTTAAAAACTAGACTATAGCCCTTTTAATATAATACATATATATTAATATAATACAAATATGTCTTAGCGTATTTATGAATTCGATGATGTAACTGATGAAATCATTCACCTGTCCTGTCTTCAATCTAAAATCTAATATCCTTGACATGTTACAAAATCCTGATCTTAACACTCCTTAGCGTCAAAGTTCAAACTTTTAGCACGAAAGTTGTCCCATAATTGCTCTATTTAAAACGTACAAAAGTCTATTTTCATTGCTTAAAATATAAAGTTCCAATCACTTAGCATAAAATAAAATAGTTTTGCCGTGTAATTTATCTGCAAACGGATGGATATAAACCCCCAAATCTTACCAGGCGACTTCTTAAACTCTTGACTGGCTTAATTCCAAACCTCTAAGCATTATATAAAAATTTGACCGTGTCATTCCTCAAAACAAAAGGTCACACTTCCTTGCAAGGTACATGAATTTGGTCTTGTAACTTCTGCTTAACAAGCCTTATAGTATCTCTTAATCACCTATGAGATAAGATCTGAACCACTTAGCCAAAAATACACATATTACTATATCATTTCTCTGCAGACTCCTCTTATCAAACACAGAAATTTTACCATGTCACTCTCTTAAAATCTCTTAATGGCTGAAATCCAAATTCCTTAGCACAGCACAAAAATGTATTCCTGTCGTTCCTCAAAATAGGGTCCAAACTTCTCAGCATGCTATGTAAATTCAGTCACATAACCTCTGCCTAAGACCTGCCCCGCCTCTGTATCACTTGCTATAAACAATCCGATTCTTCAGCATAAAGTACAGAGAGGTTGCCCTTGTGCCAAAGGGTGCCTCCTCTGAGCTGTCGATATGCGTTCATTATCTGATTCATCAAATCCAGACACCTTAGCATAAAATATATTTTACAGCTAATTCCCCTGGAGACAAAACTCTCATCAGTCACTCCTTAAAACCCTTTACTGGCTAAAATCCCAACGCCTCTGCATGAGGGTTCAAAAATGAGATCATATCCCTCCCCAAAATGAAATGCTCGAATGCCTTCGACTCTCACATAAAATCACATCTCCTTGGCATGTTATAAAAATCTGATCATATTAACTTTACCATAAAAACCCACTCTTGTAGCTCTGCCAAAATGCGATAAGTCTGATCATGTAACTCCCAATTTAAAACTTTCCAAGATTTCTTCATTGCCTTATAACATAACGTCCCAACTACTTAACATAAAATGCAACGTGGTACCATGTAATTTATCTTCAGACTGGTCTATAAAAAAAACCCCCAAATCTCATCCCATCATTCTTGTAAACGCTTTATTGGCTTAAGTCCAAACTTATTAGCATGATATAAAAATTCGATCTTGTCATCCCTTAAAATAAAGTTCACACTTCCTAGCACAGCATGTAAAATTTGATCTTGTAATTCCGCCTTAAAATCTTAACAATGTCTCTTCATTGTGAAATTATGGAATCAAAGTCCAAATTCTTAGCATAAAATGTGAATTTTATTTTGTAATTTCACTGCATATTATTTATCCACTCCAAACAAAAAATCTTACCATGTCACTCTCTTAGAAATTTTTATTGGCTAAAATCAAATTTCTAGGCATGTACAAAACTCCAATCATGTCAGAGCCTCAAAATAAATTTCAAATTTCTTTGAGCATTCCCAGTGTTGATCATATAACTCTTACGATTGAAGTTTTTCAACTTTGGTGTCAATATCCATCAAATCTCTGAAAGTCAGACGTTGGCACCCCCCGAGCTATAAAGTGCAAAGGTTTTTGCAGGAGACTTAAATTTGTGGCTGTTACCGTTTTTCTCTTTACAGTTTTTCAATGTTCCTTGTATAATAAAGTCCAAAGCTGTTAGCCTTAAAACACATTTTTTATGTTTTTCTGCACATTTATCTTCCATAAGCAAAAATCTCACCATCACATTTCTTAAGACCTTTTGGCAAGAATCCAAACCCCTTAGCATGATACAAAAACTTGTTCCAGTCACTCCTCAAAATAAAGCTACCCCCCGAACCCCAAATCTATTCTTAGAACCCCGCTTAAAATCTTTTCCTGTATTTTCATCACTAACGACATGTCTCAACATCTCGGCATCTTCAATCATGGCGTTCTCAGCGTAAAGCCTTTCAGATTTCATGTCCAAAGCATAAAATCCAGATGCCTGAGCATGAAATGAAAATTGGACCAGGTATTTGTTATATTAAAAAAATCTTTACGTTGCTCTTCACTAACTAGGGAATAAAGCCTAAGTTCCTTTGCACGAAACCAACATTTTTCGTCCTCCCTAATTTCTCCATGCAGTTTCTTGCTCCTCTCACACTTTACTCCTCAAAGACTGGGTTTCTTACCTCCTGTCCCCGCACTCATTTTAATTTTATAGTTCTGGATCTTTTTATGTTGTTAAAGTCGGTTCCTCTACCTATGTTTCATTAATTCATTACAGCAACGTGTCCTGATTCTTTTTTCTGGGCCAGGCACTGTGTGAAGACCCCGATGGGAAGAAATGGAAGCAAGCCTTGCCTTGCAGAGAGGACATCACCAGCGGTAGAGATGAGGACCACGCCCTCACGCTAAATGTGCTGGAGGTGAGTGCAGGGTCCTGGGGGGCAAGACCAGGGGGTCTCCCTCTACTGTTGGTGAGTGTCTCCCTCGGGGCTCTGCTGGGCTCAGCTGCCTGCCCCTTTGTGAAGACATTGGCCATTGTTGGGGCCATGTTTTGTAAAGCGAAGGCGTCTCTGGCCTCCCACGTCTGGCTTTCTACGTGGCTATGGGCTTCCTTCTGACTCACCCCTCCCTCCTCCGCCCCCCCTCCGGCCGCGTGCCCGCCTGCTGCAGCTGGTACAGCCCGGAGGCTGCCCGGCCTCTTCTTTGGGCTCCCCAGAGGGAATATGGTCAGTGCAACAGATGTAGCATGATAGATGCTCAAGTCTCAGGCCTTAAGGCAATTTCTTTAAGACACATCTCTTGATTTGGCCATTCTCACCTTACCCAAAAAGAAAAAAAAAATTCAAATTCAAAATCAGGATTTAGTGCACCTGGTCCGGGTCAGAAGTGCCCTCGAGGTCTTTGAGTCAGACCCTCTGCCCCCCGCCGACACTCATAGACAGACACCCCAGCCTCACCACCTTCAGTGCCCAGAGCCTTCTCGGCCAGGTCAGCTCCCTGCTTGCCGCTGAGCAAGTGGCCCATTGGGTCAGGGCTGCCAACGTGAGTCTATGAAGGGTTGGGTGGGAGGGGGGGCGGGGGGGCCAATCCCTCAGCGAATACCTCGCCCTGTCGGCTCACTTGTACAGTAAAGGAAATCTGATTTTAAAAATAGAGCTTGGAAGAGGAGATGGGGGGTATTTAGGAGCAGATTCGAGCCTGGGGCGGGGATCAGGGGAGAGGTGAGGACACGGGAGGGAGGGGGGCACGCAGCCCGAGTTGCTGAGGAGGAAGGTGGAGAGCCAAGAAAGAGGAGTCGTGAGGGCAGAGGGGTGCGAGGGACAGCGGGGATTCTCTGTCACGTTCTCCGCTTTCCTGGCCTCTCAGACACTAGTGGTCACACCTGCGGCCCTGTCACGAGGGGCATCAGGGCTGAGGTCAGGGGAAGACCCTCGTCCGTCTTGGCCTGCCTCCAGGCCGTCTTCAGAGTCGCTTGGGTTTGAGGGACACAGCGACCTGGTCTTGAGGGCTGAGTGACTTTGAAATGAATATTCCCCCCAGTTACTCCCACCATTGCTCCAGACCTGCTGAGCGTCACTGTGGGGGTGGGCACGTGGGGACACTGGTTGGTATTAGTTATTTTATTAAACTCATGTCAAGGTCAAGATCTTCCCTTGTGAGGCTTGGGCTGGGGCTCCTTGGTTTCCTGGTGTAGACCAGTGGTGGGGTCACTCTCCCCCCTCAGCTTGCCAGTTGGAATTTCTGAGGCGGCTCCCTGAGAGCCCCAGGAGGAGCTTGGGTGGGTCCTGGGTCCTGTGGACTCCCGTGGACTCCCGTGGACTCCTGCTTTGCCTTCTTACCCCCCTGCCTTACGGATTAAGACCACTTGGGCCTCATAGCTGTGAGACCCTTCACATCTTGACCCAGAACAGCCAGCCTCAGTTGCTTCCTGCTCTTCACTTGGGGGCTGGGGCCTGGGGCCTTGGAAAACCGTTTTACGGCGGAAACAGTCTCTGGAAGGGGGGTTGCCGTGATTCAGGACAGGCATGGAATGACAGCAGGGCTTGGGCTGGCCCCAGGGCTTCTCCACCAACCCCAAACCAGCTGCATGGGGTACCTCCTGGAGAAGGTTCCTCGGCCCCTTGCCTCTTGCAGCCAGCGAGGTGAAGGGCAGTGCCCCTGAGGTTCCTGTGGCTGAGTCCCTACACCCCCGCCCCGTCCACTGCTTGACTGGCAGCTCCAGGGGGCAGCTGGATCACTCTGCCCAGAATAACCCTGGGAGGGATTGGGAGAGGGGTCACATACGAGAATGTCCTTCTTCTTTGGGCTGCCCAAATGGGCCAGGCCAATCAGCTGCTCCCCAGACTGCTCTTGCCTTTGAAGGCAAGCGGGCAGAGGAAGGAGCCGCGCCAGCTGCCAGCCCGGGGCCCGCGCTGACTTTCAGCGTGACCTTCTCCTCCTGGGCCCTCAGTTTCCCCAGAACTGCAAGGCGGGCTTGGGCAGGGGGTCTTCTCATTTTGTTCCTGTAGCTCTGGGGTCTTGGGAGGTGCCTGAGGGGTGACTTGGGGAGCAGCGATGAAAGGAGGGGGTTGGCTTGAGCAGGTGGAGCTCAGAGGCCCCACCCTGCCTCAATTCCAGAAGCTGGGGGGGTCCTTGTACTATTTAAAAATAGTATTAGGAATTGGGGGTCCTCACACTATTTCATTTACAGAGAGCTTCCCACGTATGGCCGGTTCCTCTTGGGGTTTGTCCCGTTCAATGTTGGCGTTGGGAGGGTCTCAGTGGAATCTGTCTCTGGTGGGGTCCCTCTGGGCCTGGTGTTCTTCTGGCTCTGTGGACGGGCCAGGAGCCATAGACCCAGGAGTAGTGGGGTGAGGGCTCTGAGGGAAACAAGGGGCGCTTGGCCTTGGTGCGGGTGGAGGTCAGGCCAGAGTGGGAGGCCGACTTCTTTCTCAGGGGAGGTGGGCCCTGTGTAAGCTGGAAAGGGTCCGAACAAGGAAGGGCCTGTGTTTAACGTGAAGACTCTGGCGATTTTTAGTTTTGGAATACCTGCTGTAATTGGTCAGCCCTCAGACAGCATTTTCACGCCTGGGTCAACTTTAATTTCCCCCCTTGCCCCGTGAGGCAACAGCGTTCTGCCTTGCAAGTGATTGCACCGGGGCCTGGGGGCTGAAGTGACTTCCCTGGGAGCTTTAATTAGCAGTGGCCATGCAAGGGGGCCAAGACCACCGGGCGCCCCCCCACAGCAGGCCGCTGGTGACTGAAGCTAGTGAGGGGCGGGGTGCGTACACGCGGAGGCGAGTGTCGTCCAGACAGGGATAATTAGAATTTATTTATTGAAACCGATGTTTCCCTGGCGTCTGCTCTGTGTCAGGCATGACTCTAGCAGCTTGACCCCCAGACACTGACTTTGCTCCCACCAAAGCTCCCCATTTCACGGCGCTGAGAGAACCCAGGTCAGGAAGGAAGAGGCAGTGTGGGAAGCCAGGTTTCCCTGCTTCCTTCCTCCAGTGGCTGGAGAGGGCAGGAACGGATGCCCGGGGCGGGGAGGGGGGCGGGGGGAGGACAGTGGCCATTTGGGGATTTGGGGACCCCGAGGGCCCCTTGGCCGGAGGGCCACTTTTGTTCGTGGCATCCGTGTGCTCAGCCTCGTGACCCAGTGGGAGGCCAGGCCCTCCCTAGGAACGGGCCTCCCTCTCCCTGAAAAGCTCATGTGGTCATTGCCAACTCATTTTGGCTAATTTGGTTGTCGGCGGAGGGACAGAACAACTGGCCCCGGACTTGCTAATTATAGCTGCTCAAGTATTTGAACGAGGTACTGCGTCCCCCATGTCGTGGTGTTTTCCTGCAGACAAACTAACCCTTTCACCTTTGTTCCTGGGTGCTGGCCAGCCTACCCGCCCCATGTAGCACCCAGGCACCCCACGTCCCCCAGAGAGCCACCTCCCCAGGGGGAGGTCAGCATGGGACCTCCACCCCAGTCTTACCTTTGATGCAAGTGTTCAGTGGTTCCGCTCCTGTCCCGCCGTCGGCTGGAGTCTCGCTTCTTCCTACAAAGTGATTGGATACGTTTATTTCTGTAATTAGGAGAGTCCAGGCTTTGGGTCATGGGTGCACATTCCCCTGTCCCCCACGGCACACCCCACACCTTCTTCCCTGTTTCTGTCCCAGGGCTGAGTCACTTTGCCCCCTTTGGGTCCCTCCAGTTGGAGTACTGACTATGTGCCAGACGCTGTTCTAAATCTTTGAATCCTTATGGCAACCATGAAGCCCTTGCTGTTATTGTCCCCATTTTTCAGAAGAGGAATCTGAGGCTCAGGGGCGAACCTCTAATCTTTAGCAGGCCTGACCTCATTCTCCCCCTGGGTCTGATGAAGCCTGTGCCTCCTGCTGGCCTCGGGGACGGTGTGTGACCCACCAAGGTCTGCAGTGGCGCTCCCGTTCAGCTCTCCCCACGGACTCCGGAGCTTTCGGGAAGACCCCAGTTCTTGCCAGTCCCCCATTTCGCTCTCAGCAAGAGCAAGATTCTGTGTGAGTCTGGGGTCTGGGCCCCTTGCTTGACCCCGAGTAAATCTTTTAGCTCCCTGAGCTTCAACTTCACAGGCAATTCTAAGTAGCATCTTCCCAGGCTGGTGGTCCTTCCCTCACCCGGGGCCCCGTCCAGAGGGACCCCCGTGATGTTTTGTCCTACCCCCTGGTGTCCGTGTGCACGTGCTACTCCTTGGTCCCACCCTCTGTTGGCACACAGTAGGGCTGCGGGCAGCAGGTGAGCCCTGAGAGGTGGGTTCTCAGAGGTGGATAGAACTCTGAGCGGTTTCCTTTCTCCCCTCCCAGGTGGCTGGAGGTGAGACTGTGCTTCCCGCCCCACCCCCCACCCCCAGAAGGGAGCAGGTGCCTGGCCCAGGATCGAATCGAAAGGTCTGCGACTTGAATTTATTTTTTATGAGTTGTAAATTTGGACAATTTCTAAGTGTGTAGCCCCCTCAGGATGGAACTAACCTGCCCTCTTTATTTTGCAGCTGAGGCTCACTGCCCCCTGGATGGGCAGTGAGTCGTGGGTTCCAGAGGCCAGCGTGGGGACCCAGCCCCCGCCCCCCCGGCCCGGGATGGCACCCCTACCCAGAGGGGGGTGGATGCGGCCCTCCTAGGCTGACCTCACAGCAGACCAGGTGTGTACGCCCTGTCTTTACGCCACACAGGTTCTGGGGAGGTAGAGACCTTACACTGCATTAATATGGTAATATTATTAAAAATCCAGAATAATGCTGTTATTCTGTTATATGTAATCAAGGGAGGTGTTTAAGTCTCTGATCATGTACACAGGGGTACAACAAGTGGGACCTCTCTGGTGGGGGCTCAAAGGGGGCCCAAGGGGCCTGCTGGAGGGGGGGCAGAGAACACAGACTCCCCTGGGTGACTTTTGGTCAGATGACGGCCAGTCCCCCTCCCCTTCTGTAGGATGGAGACCGTCCTCTTTAGGCGTTGCCTTGATGCCTTAAATGAAATAAAATAGAAAATGCCTGGCACACAGTAGGTATTCAACACAGATAAAAACAATTCTTATTTGAGGCGGATCTGTCCCCTCCCTGTTTGAAAGCCCTTCTCATTTTTCTAGAACCCAGAGGGAGGACGAGGGGAGCAGAGACAGTCGGGGGTCAGTGTTGGGATCCAGAGAGCCTTTCCTTGAGTCAACTATATAACTTGGACTGGCGTTGCCTGGATTTATGAGGCCTTCCGTAGGAGCGAACGTCTTCATGTTGAATTACCCTGGCCCGGAGGTGGATGCAGGTGATGTCAGCCCGGATACTGCATTTTATTTTTCTTTATCCTACCATATTTCATATCTGAAAAACTATGACAAATACTTTAAAGTATTCACCAGGACCAAACCCAGGCCAAATAATAAACAGCAGAGCCTCGTGTGCGGGAAAGGCGATTAAGAGCTGGTCACCCTCGCAGAGGGCTGGTTAACCTGTGCTCACATTTCTTCCGCACAAAGTCATGGTCAGAAATAGATCCCTGCCTGGCAGAGGGGAGGAAAGTTCCAGAAGGTCCCCGTCTGTGCTATCGAGAGGAGTTGGTTGATCTGTGCAGATGGCGGCCGGGGTGAAACCGGACGAGGGCTCACACTGATTTGGGTTGAACGTTGGCTTAGTTTGGTATTCTGGGGGTCTCAGAGCTTCAGCGTCTCCATCTTTAGATGAGACTGAGATGGTTTTGCTGTGCGTTTAGCCCCGTGCCTGCTCAGGGATTCTGACAGCCTAGACAGCTGGGAGGGGGCCTGGGGAGTTGAGTCTGAAGCTCAGTGAGCAAGCAGGAGTTGAGGTGTCTTGGGGAGAGGGACACAGGGGGGCAAGCAAAGACCTGTGGGGTTGCTCCCCTTTGTCCTGGAACTGACAGGTCAGAAATACCCATGCCCTTGATCCACAATCCCTCTTGATGAGACATGGGGGTGGGAAGATGGCAGCTGTGGGTTCCGCACAGAAAGCTGCTGTCCGGGGATGCGGCGAGGCCCCGGCTGTTGGCCAGCCAGCCGCGCGCCTGTTGACTATGCATAGGAACTGCGGGGCCACTGCTCCCGGAGGCTGGCACGTCCCCTTCTCTGGGCCCAGGTCCTGTGACATTCTCCCGGAGTTCTCATTCCAGCTAGCTAATCCCCGAGAACACGGGCCAGGACATTCGCTTTTGGGGCTTCTTAAAGACCGAAAAGGGTGCATTGCAGACACCCCCGCCGGGGGCTCTGGAGGGATTTGGGGCCTGGGGGCGGTGACATTGCAGCCAGCAGGCCCGCACCTGCTGGCCTCCTGTCACTGACACGCCGCTGGGAGGCCCGTGGGGGCTCCGGCTTTAGAACATATAAAATTAAAAGAGGAATGATCTTTGGGATAAAATAAATCCCCCGTGTCTGCAGAACTTGTTTTGGGGATGTGTGCCCCACTCTGGGCCATCAGCCAAAATGCTCTTCCTTTTGTTTTTGTAAAAAAGGAAAACAAACCCCCCCACCCACCCCACAAACAAACAAATGAGAAAAACCAAAAAAAAGAAAAAAAAAAAGAGCCCCACACAAAGTGTTTATTTTAATTATGCAAGGAATGCGCTGATAATTAATACACTCATTACTAAAAATCAAACACTGCAGATAAAAGCTAAAGCCATCTGCAACCCCTCCCTCACTCCCAGCTCCCCCCACCCCCAGCATATTCACTGCTGTTACCAGTTTCAGGTGTGCGGTTCCAGATATTTCTCTGTGCATTTATGTATGTATATAAATAGACCTCTAAAATATATGATTTTGTTTATTTTTTACATAAGCTACATCACAGTGTACATTTTCTTCTGCTTATTTTTCTTCCCTCAGGAATCTGCCTGGAGATAATCAAGATCGACACCGTGCCTTATAACACACCTTAGTACCCTGTAATCTGAGCACACTGGGGCTGATTTAACCCCCTCACCGCTGTCGCGAGAGCCCCAGGTCCTTACCCCGTGGGGACGGACACGGAGCGTGGGGCAGGTGTAAGTAATTTCTCAGGAGCGGGCTCACAAGTGTTTATGACATTATCACAAATGAATATATGGATGCATCAATTAGCAAAATAAAAGAGGGACATGCCTGGACCAATGATGACAAAGTGTTTATGAACAAAGGATCATGATTAATCCAGTTCTGCGCAAAATACTGAGGTCCATTAAAAGACAATAAATCTCGGCTGCTTCATTCTTTTTAAGAGCTGTTTAATATTCCGGGGTATGTATGCACCCTTGTTGATTAGACCCTCTTCTATTGTTGAAAATCCCAGCTGTAAGTGTGCTGGGGCTGGGGGGGCGGTGGTTGGAGAATGGGTCCAGATAGGAGCTCTGGTCAAAGTCCTGGTTATCTGGGCGGGGTGGAGGGGGGTCACAGGTTCATGGCTGCTTATTATATTATTTAAGAAAATAAATAAAAATAAATACATAAGATAAAAGTGGACCTCGCCCAGATAAATGAGCATGTCACGAACTGAGGTTTTAATTCCTACGATTTTGTTCCACCGATGCCTGCTAAAAAGGACCTAAGCCGTTCCGTGTTGTGTTGTTGCTAATGGTCCCGCAACGAGCATTTTTATAGCTTAATCTGTAAGCATGTCCCTGGCTGTTCCTTTATCCCAGCTTCTTGGAGGTGGGGTAGCTGGGTTAAATGGTTTGCAAAGTTTATTTTCATTGATCTTTCTAAAATGCCATTTTGACCTTGTCACTGTCTTGCTTTAAATCCTCCTCCTGACTTCCTGGAGCTTCTGGGATGAGGTCCAAGAGCCTTAGCCTGGCACGTAGGACCCTTCAGGGTCTGGCTGGAAGCTTCCCAGACTCATTCCCGTTCCCCCCAACCCCACCGACCCCTTGACCTCTCTAGGCGCCCCGCGAGCTACCTGCTCCTGTCAGTGTGGGCCCTGCCTTTTTACACTTGGGGGCTTCGGCCTGCCTTCCCAACCAGCTTCTCCTGAGCCTTTTAGACCAGGCTTTGAAATGTACATCACGCTGAACTCCCCCCAACACCTCGTTTAAAAGTCCAACAAAGCACAGTCCCCATAAGTGCAATGCCTCATTGACATGTTTTCCTAGTTCGGGAGAATGTTTTCCATTTTTCTAGAATTCAGGAAACCAGCCACATGTTAATCACCCCCTTTCCTTTGTCCCTTTCTAGTGCCTTGGGCTCCTGGGTCGCCTGGATCTGCCTTCCCCTCAATGAAAAGGCCTCCTATTCTGCTCCTGAGGACTGAACCGTCTGCCCTGCGCACTGGGTGAGTGCTCAGAATGCGTCAGACCACAAACACACGCCTGGAGTGGGGGGCCTTCCCCCACGGCCCCAACAGCTCTGCCACTTCTGGGGCGCAGCACCAGGTTCCCTCCACGCCTGCTGGCAGGACCTCAGAATCCATGAGTAGGGGGTGGTAGCATCTCAGGGTCAAGCGTGCTGGTGATGGGTTTGGGGGGCATAATTACGGCTTGGAAATGGTTGATTGCATCTTTTATGGCCTTCTCCTTGCCAGAGGGAAATGGGCCTGGTCCCAGAACATAAGAAGGAGGTAAGTCTTAGCATGTGACAGCAGAGCCACCAGCTGTGGTGATGGCAGGGGCTCTGGGGAGGGGACAGGCTGACGGTGGATGCTACCTTTGGGACAGTGTCATGTTCTAGAAGGAGCACAGGCTGCGGGGCAGAGGGACAACGATGCCAGGTCCACAGTCACCCTGGGGGCAGAGGGCCTCACCTGCTTGTGGGAGGGACAGAAGTCACCTGACCTGCTCAAGGTTTTGGTCTTTTTTTTTTCCCCTCCAGGGTGGGGGGGTGGGGGGCACCCCGAGAGGTTGGCCATCTTGAGAGCACAAACCTGGCTCCAGAGCGGACATGAAGTATACGACTTTGGCAAGCCAGGCCCTGAGAATTCCTGTGCCTCAGTTTCCTGATCAGAAAAGCATCTGCACACACCGAGTAGTGATAGGGAGAGTGAGACAAGAGCACAAATAAATCACCCCACACAGTAGCCAGCGGAAAACAGGAGCCTTCAGGGAGACCCACAGAGGAAACAAAAAGCCCGAGAGTGTGAGCAGGAACGAAGACCCCCTCTCCCCTCGCCCCAGTGCAGACGCCCCCAAGGGAGACCCTGGCCTTTCTGTCAGCGCCCTGGCAGGGAAGGGGGCTGCCCCCGCCGGGTTTAATTGGGTTCTCCTGAAAAGTTTGGCAATAGTTTATTTTATTTTTTTATAAATATATATAAAATGTCAGACTGCTCTTCAGGCAGATTTTTTAGGCGTGTATTTTATGGACTTTGGCAGGGTCGGCTCGGAAGGAACGGTAGTACAGTCTCCAGGGGTTAATAATTCCTGGAAAAACTTCTGGCTAAACCTGACTTCTCCTGAATTTCACAGAAAATGCTCCCTGGGCCGGGCCCAGCCTGAAGGAGGTTTTTGTGAGCCGAGGCAGCCTTACCTAGTGCAGGCATGGCTTGGCTGTTGCCTTTTATACAAAAGTGAACTTCCCCGCTGCCGCGGGGCACAAAGACTCCTCTCTCCGCAAGGTTGGGTTTATTTACTCTGGAGCGGCTCGCCCTGGGGCTGGTTTTCTGCCTCTGTGTGTGGAGCTGCCCGCGCCCCTACCTTGTGGCCCCCGCGCTTCATGCCCAAACCCCACTCCCCACTTCCTCACTCAGGGACGGGGGGCGCGGGGGGTGGCAGGGGCCAGGGAGCTGGGCTCTGTTTGTGTCTGGAGCAGAGGAAGTATCCTGGGGAGGGGGATAGTGCCTCCTCCTCAGCAGGAGTCCCCTCCCCAGCCAGCCTGCCCATCAGGGGCTAAAGGGTTTGCTGCCCTGTGGCCTTTGGCTGGTTAGGGATTTTGGGTAGGTGACTTTTCAAATCCACACTAGCGCTGACCTGAGCTCTTTCCTGCACCACCAGCTACCCCTGACCAGAAACCTCTCTTTGCAAAATTTCTTATGTGCGTGGCTTCTGTTCCGCAACCCCCCCATGGCCCCCCCCCATAACGCTGCAGAGGCAGGAAGGCATATGCAAATACCACTTTACCAAACATTTGCAAATCGACACTTTCAAAGCAATCCTTTAATAGATTAAAAAAGAGCAGTGACTTAATAACAACAGAATCCCCAGGCTCCTAAAAGCAGTTTCTCCAAGGTCTCCCAGCAGCTCCCAAGCGGGGCAGCGGGGGCAGTCTGTCTGTCTGTCTGTCTGTCTGTCTGTGGGGAGCCAGCCTGCACTCTCCACCTGCAACACGATGCTGCCCCCCCACGGCGGGTCAGAGCAGCTGTCGGGACCCCGACAGTGCCCTGGCGGAATGGACTGTCAGGAGCAGGACAATTAGGCTTGCAGTGACAAGGGGCTCCATCCCCAGGTCCCCAGGTGCTTCTGCCCTCCCTGAATCTTACAATCCTACTGCCCCATGAAAGTGCGTCACTGCCTCGAGAGGGTGAGCTAGGGCAGCCTGGTCATTTCACAGACAAGGAAACTCGGGCTGGCCCCTCAGCCAGCCTGTCTCTCTCTCTCTCTCTCTCTCTCTCTCTCTCTCTCACACACACACACACACACACACACACACACACACACACACACACGTGTGCGCGCACTCCCTGAGCGCCTGCACTGGGAACAAAGACAAGAAAACTCCTTTAGAAACTGCAGAACAGAGCCTCGTCTAGCGGGGGTCCCCTGATAAAGGCCCCGTCCACCCAGAGTTCCTGGGAACTGAGCCCCCATGAATGGGCCTGGAGATCCAGCGCCCAGTGCGGCGTGGGCCGCATTCATCAACATGCAGGCCCCTGGGCCCCATCGCCGGGTGAGGGGCTTTCACGAGTCCCCAGAGCATCCAAGTCACGGTCCAGCAGCCCGCTGAATCTGTGGCTGTGGCCCAGCCTCCAGCAAAGGGCCCTGCTTTTCCCATGACCGGGCGGCCTCTCAACTCACCAGACCCCCCCACCGACTTCCCCCCCTGTAGGAAGGCTCCCCCCCACCCGCTGCACCAGCCTGTTGCCCCAGAGAGGACCCAGGCCAGCTTTTCTGGGCCTGGGAGCTGGGGCGGGCACTTGGCCACTCCAGGTGGCCCGGCCCTTGAGATGGGGAGTTGGCTGCAGGACAGCCCCCCACCTCCCCCGCGCTGGCCCCGAGCACTCACCCCCATTCTCTGCTCCTCTCCCTCACTGCCTCATTGTGACAGAAGCGCTCCACCAGCCATCTCCGTGCCTTTGCCATATGCAGCTCAGGGCAAGGTACATGGGAAAAGTCTGCGCATCCTTGCTCTGACCCCAGCCTGCCTCCTCCGCAGCCAGCCCCGCTTGGGACTTAGCTCTGTAGGAGCTTCTCAAAGGCCTAGACGTGCGGGCTGCCAGCCCGGGCAGGGAGCCGTGCTGCAGCCTCCCGGCCAAGTACCGGCCTGCCTCTCTCTGCTCGGATGCCTCCTGTAACAGGGAGCTCCCTCTCTCCCTGAGCAGCCCGCTCAGGGCTCGCACACAGAGCTGCTTTGCCGAGCCCTCCCCTGCTTTCTGCATCTGCCTCCGCGGCTCTGCTGCAGCCCCCTCGCCCCCTCTGCCCTGGCTCTTCACAGACAGCAAGCTCACTTCAGTCCTCTCCTTTCCGTGCTGAGGAGTGAGCCCCCCACCCACCAAGGGATCAGATTTGGGGTTCCTGTCACCGTCCCGATCACAGCCGTCTACACCTGTCCCGGGGTGCCTCTGCCCCTGCTCGGTGGGGTCTGGGACTGAGCCCTTTGCCCTGCTGTTCTGCAGAGAGCCCAGGGGAGGGCGCGGATCTCCCCTCCCAGATCCAGCTGCTCAGATCTCTCTGTTAAGCGGCGTCTGAGCCCTCCGTTTTTTATGGCCCCTCTGCTAGTTGCCAGGGAGAACGCTCTCTATGCAACCCCCTGCCTTTTCTGCAGGAGCCGCTGGCTGGCGGCTGGCCGGCCCTGGTCAAGCCTGCAGCAGCGGCAGTGGCGACGGCGGTAGGCGGCTGTGGTGGGGCTGGGGGGCTCCCGAGACAGACAACACCAGACCGGGCTGGACTCCCCGCTTCCTAGCTGTGAGACCACGCAATTCCCTTTACTTTTCAGAGCCTCTGTTTTTCCCTGTGCAATAGATACGAGAGGGGCTCCCTCCCCGTGAGATGAAATGAGATAAGAGTCGCCTAGCATACATCAGACACTTCATGAATGCTTATGGAGTAGACAGTGGGGCCCAGGGAGGGAGGTGCACATGTAACAAGTGGCGCACAAGAAAGAAGACAGTCTGGCCTTTCGCGACCCTGCCCCGAATACAAACGGGAACCTTGCCTGCCAGAGACCCCTCTGCCGGCTTAATCGTACAAATCAAGTCAGCCAGAGGCAGCCCCTGGCCTGTGAGCTCACAGTAGATGCAGCAGGCGGTAGAAATGCATGCGAGCCCACATCTGCATTTAATACAGCAAGAATTTGCCTTGTATGTAACAGCACACGGGGCCCCGGGGTAAGGCATGAGAAACACTTAGCTCTGCTGCCGCCGCCTGGAAGGGCTGGCTCAGGCAGGAGGTGGGGGGGGTGCATCTGGGAAAGAGAAACCCAGTGGGCTCTGGGCATCCCACAGACTGTGGGATCCGGGCATCCTCCCATGCACTCATTCTGCAAACCACCGCAGTGCACCTACCTTGTCAGGCCCAGACCCGAGTGGGAGGCTGGACCCTGAGCAGTGGCAGTCGGCTTCCTGTCCTGGAAGCTCAGTCTGGTGGGGGAGAGAGACAGGGAGTAAGTCAGTCACTGCACATCAAGTGATCCGGGTGGGGAGCGGGGATGATGGCAGGTGAGATTTATGGAGGCCTGTCTCGGGGCCAAGCCCTGAGCTGGGCTGTCTGCATAGGACTCACCCCAGGAAAAATTCTGAGCACCAGCCTCATAATCCCCATTGGGTTGATAAGGAAACTGAGGCAGGGGATTGTGAAGTCGCATACTCACCGTCTTTCAGCTGCTGTGAGGCCAGGCTGGGATGGAACCCCAGGCCGTCTGAAGCTCCCCACCACACCCTGCTGCTGAAGACTGCTCAGGAAGGCAGAGCCGAGTGCTGGGGGGGCGTGGGTGGGCAGGGGATGGATTGATTAGTTATAAGCACCTCCCAGCGGTGCTTGAGATCCCAGCTCCTCTGTGGCCCAATCCGTTTGAAGGGCAGATTCAAAATTAGGTGGTAGCACCTATGGGCAGAGGCTTATGAAAATGGCATTATTAACCTGACGTGGAGAGGGCCCTGCCCACCTCCAAGCAGATTGCAGATAGAGATGGAGGGGGCTGGGGCTTGTTTATGTGGACAGTGCGTGAGAGAGGATGGAGCACATCGGGGGGGCCCGCCAGGGCTTCTTCATGGGGAGGACTGGCTTTGGAGGGGATGAGGGCTTGATGACTGAGAAAGGGGAACAGGAGATAGTCTTCAGGGCAGCCCCTCACCTCGGGGAGACGCTCTAAGCTGGAACCCGCTCTGGGAGGGAGGGTCTCCGGCCCCTTTTCTGACTGGCACAGGGACTGTGAGCCTCCCTGCTCCTCAGTTTCCCCAAGTGTCACTGTAAGAAAAACCCTTGTCCCCACACCTTCCCTCCTGCTGCCACCGCTGTTAACAGTCTCCAGACACCTGTCTGCGTGTTGGAGCAGTATTCAACAGGAGAGCGCTGGTTCCGGGAGGGAGGGAGCGAGGAGGGCGCGATGTGGAATGGGGGAGGGAGGGAGGAGAACCGGCCCCCGACTCACAGAGGCGGCTGAGCCAGGTCTGCAGCGGGTAGGACTTGGGCCACTTAAGATTTGTGCCAACTCACGGTGCAGTGGAATCAGACAGTCTGAATTCTTCAGACACCAGCCAAGGGTCTGTGGCGCCCCCAAGTGCCACAAGGGGGCCGCCTGGGCCGCATTTCTGAGCCCAGAAAGTGAGGAGGGGGACACCGTCAGTAGGGACCGGTTCTGTTGCTCTTGTAGGGGTGCTTTTAATTGCAGCATCGAGAGGGGGGCCGGGCCCTCTGCCCCGCTGGGGACAGCCGGGAGGGGTGGCAGGCTCTGGCTTGGGGTGGCTGCCGGCTGTGCCCCTCCCTCACTGAGGGCCCTGCTGCAATGCACCAGGCTGCGGGAGGGTCCCGGGGAGCTGTCCTGGGGCTGGCTTTCCAGAATGGGAAGCAAAGGAGGAGGGAGGGGGAGGGAGCTTTTCCAGAGTGGCGAGGTGCCTGGGAAGCCCACCGCACAGAGAGTCCGGCAGCTGTAGAAGGGCCAGGGATCGGGGAGAGGAGGAGGTGGGTGGTTGTGGTCCATGGGGTCTGGGGAAATTGGCTGGACCTGGGGTGGAGTGTTAGTCAGTTTGCCGTGGTGATAAGACTGATGCAGAGGAGGGGGCTGAGTGGGGGGGGGGAGGGTAGGAGGTGGGTGAGGTGGGGGAGAAAGGGGCTGAGAACGCTGAGAGCAGCTTGGTGCACGGTTTTAGGGTAAAAGCACTAATTCTTTTCCTCCCCAAGAGGCAATTAAGAAAATAGCAAAAAATAAAAAAAATAAAAAAGGCATTTGAAAGCTAGACAGCTCAAGCCTTACCAGCCAAGCTGGTCTCAGGAAGGACTCATCAGGTGGGCAGCTCTGCCTTGGAGAAGGGAGGTGCCAGCAGGTCCTTTTGGAACCAGTGAAAAGGTTGCAAGGGCCAGGACATCTTCGGGAGGAGGAAAGGGGCCAGGGAGGGGGCAGGAGGGCCTGGAGGGAACATGGGGGGGTCTGAGGGAGGCAGGAGGGCCTAGGGGTGGCTGGTGGGCATCTCATTCTGCAGCACCCTGTACGTTTGCACTTTCTCCTTAATCCACCCAACTTAGAATGGCTTGCTCCTACCAGCCCTGGCCCTTTTCTTGTACCTTCTCCACTTGGAGGCGTTCATTCCTATGAATCAGCTCCCTAATACCCCCCAACACTTTGTTTGGATGCTGGGCTCCTTTGCTTTTTTCAATGGCTTCCCCTCTCCTACCCCCTCACCTCCTGCACTTTATTTTTACCTGTTGATCTTTAAAACCTGCAATTATGTAAAATTTGAAATAACACAAAAGTAGAGAAAATAATACATCTTTTCAATCACAATTGACACAGTTTCCACATTGCTGCCACCCAGGTGCCACAGCTCTCAGCCCCTCTTGTTCTGTCTGAGCCTTGTACTATCCCCTTGTACTGGAATCAAGCAAATTCCAGACACCATATTGTTTCCTCGGAGCATATTTCAAGGCCTATCTCTAAAAAAGAAGGACTCTTTTCTGTTTTAAAAACATAACCACAATGCCACTTGCACAGTTAAAAAATTAACAGCCTTTCCTTAATGTCATCCAACATCTATTCAGCATTGGAATATCCCCAATTGACTCATAAATTTCTTTTACAGTTGGCTTGTTCAAATCAGTGTCCAAATTCTTTCCTGCACTTTACAAGGGACACTGGGATGACAGCAGGTAAGTACAGATACAGATTCAGGGGTCTGACTATACACCCTCACCTTAAGTGAGTAACCCATCCTCCCTCAGTAAACCTCAGTTTTCTTACTGAAAATGGGGCAACTGCTGAGTCTCTCCCAGGGTCATTTAGAGGCTCAGAGACAGTGCACGGGAAGGCCCCAGCCCTGCTTCTAATACATAATAGACACGCAGCAAACAGGAGGTGCTAGCATATTCTTTTTTTTCTGGAATCATTTAAAGGGGAGTTGGGCTGGGGTAGGCAAAACAGAACTGGCTATCATCCACAAAACAAAAGGCTCCTGGCAGTCCAGGCCCCCTGACTGATTAAGACAGTACATGAACTACATCTGAATGAGGGCGGTCTGCAGTCTGGGGACTGGGACCTCTGGCTGGCTCAGAACCGTGACCCCACAGTGGAACAACAGCCCAGGACCTACCAGGGACCCCGCTGGTTGCCGATCCACTAGATGGCGCACTCTGCTGTGAGTCTAGGAGGGACCACTCCCCCAAACCGCTCTGGCCACCACCCAGCCCCTGGGACCGCATGGGGATGCACACTACTAAAACACTGCAGATAATATCTAAAAAGCATTTCTCAATATGTCATGCAAGATGTACTGGTTTTCTCCCTGTATAAATCCTGGCCCAACTGCAGAAGCAGAGGGAATGAACATTTAATGATAATTTGCTCATTCCATGCATTGGTATGTCCACTCTCTTTAAATCCTCACCCCAGCTATGACTGATTTCCCTTTATTTTACAGATAAGAGGACCCTGAGAAGTTAGTGACTTGTCCAAGATCAGCTAGGAAGCAGGACCCAGGACTGCAATCCAGGTTTGTCTGATTCCTGTGCATAATATGGAGAGGTGGAAGGATGGATATTCAGTCGGCTGGATGGATGGATGCTTGCCTCAGTGAGGCACGAGCAGATGGAGGGATGGTGTGCTGGCTGATGCATGCTGGTGAGATGGGTGAATGAATTCAAGGGCAGAGGGTGGATAGATGGATGAGTGAGAGAGAAGAGTCAGTTTCTCACCAACATCAAAGGCTTACTTGGTCTCTGAAGAGATGTTTCCTGTGAGTGGAGCTTGCTGGAGAAGCTCCTGCCTTTTGTTCTGCCTCTGAGCAAACTGACTGGCTCAGGTGGCTCTGGCGCAACAGGTGGGCTGCCAGCTCACAGGGACCAAGCCCCAGCTGTGGTGCTGGAGCTTCTCAGCAGCAACTCTCAGTCCCAGCAGTTTTCACACTGCACTGAGAAGCAGCAGGCAGCCTCCTTCCCCTGGCTCTCCTGGATGACTAAGCCCTGAGCCCAACCGCATGCTCAGTCCTTTTGTAGCCCCTTGGCATAATTTTATCTTCTTTAAATCATCACAATGACCCTCAGTGATAGCAATTACCACCCTCAATTAAGATACAAGAAAACTGAGGTTTAGGAATGCTAAGTGACTGGCCCCAAATCATGCAAGGAACAGTACGGAATCAGGATTTGAACCCCGGTCTGCTTTTTCCTTCCAAACTCATACCCCCTTCCCATTTCTTTTTCTCTAAGACTGTGTCTGAAAAAAAATTAAACCCTTGGGGTTAACCCATGTTAGACCCACCCTCCTGGTCTATCAGGGAGCTGGACCTCTTATCCCCCAGACTCTAAATTTATTTCTCAAGTAACACCTTCTCTAGTTTGTCCTATTTGTGACTATCACACATATAAGGGTCAACTATACCACTGACATCTTGCAGTATAATTAATCAAGTCAAATTTCTGGTGGTTCCTATGATAACTGAATACTAAGGGAAGCAGATATAAAAAATGACTCAGGAGCCTGAAGGAGTACAAGGCAAGGAGAGAGGGAATCAGACAGAGGGCTGAAGGGCAAATCAGCAAGCCTCCCTGAAGACCTGGCTTTCAGCAGATATGTTTTGATAACCGGCGTATGGGCTAAGTCCTGTTACAAACATCCCAGATGCTCAGGTTTAATTCCCAGGTCTGCTATTTACTAGTTTTGTGAGTATGTAACCTCTGTGCCTCAGTTTCCTCAGTTGTAATATGGGGACACCAACAGCACCTTAGTAATGGGTACTTGAAAATTAAATGAGTCAAACATTTAAAGAGTTTAAAACAATGTTTCTCATATGGTTAGTATTCAATAAATATTCCATTATAGTTAAAATTGTAATTGTCATAACTTTTTATTGAGATGGTATTTAATATCTCTGATTGCTAAGAATCATTATCCACATTTTATAGATAGCTGAACAGGTGCTCAGAGAGGTGTATGAGTTTGCTTTTGGAGAGGGAGTCCATGAAATAAAAACACATATAAATTAAGACGAGAAGATTTTAGCTCTAGTTAGGGAAATGAGAATTATACACACTAAATGGACAGGATCAATCTAATGAAATATTAAGTCTTGGAATAGGAATTTCCTGGGGTATTGAGAATTACAGAGAGGTTGAATGGGAGCTGAAAAGAAGCTGAGTAGATGAAGGGCAAGATGAGCAATTAAGTTGTCTGGTTCAACTTCATGGCTTCTAGAAGCAGTGGGCAAGTTCCCCCAGTATTCTCATATATGTTCTTACCAAATTTCTTTCTCTATTTTTTGTGTGTGTGGTGGGGGGGGGGAGGAGAAAATAATCACTTTATAAATATTTCTTTGTTTGCTCTTTTGAGTATGGCCAGTTGGAACGAAGAATTGTTCCAAGGAGTCTTAGCTCATGTAGGGCATGAGGACTGGGTGACCTCCTCCCATTTCTGGGCAGGGTATTTGCAACTAAAGCCTCGGCAGAGTGTAGCTGCCTGGGGGGAGAGGGGAGTACTGGGTGGGGGAAGTACATTTGGATGCCCTCCTACCCCAGACAGGATATGGGGCCTAGCATCTGTGCTGACTTGCTGGGCTGTGTTTTGCGCATGCTCTGATTTCAGCATGACCTGACACTGGCTCTGTGCAACTATATCCACCGCATCTTCTTTAAGAAAGGCAGTGTATTTACTCACCCAGGGCTATTAGTATATCCTGGAGACGCTCTGTGCTCCTGGGACTGCCTGTGTGGGAGGTCACACAAGCCCTCCCACTCACCCACACACTCGTTCCCACACTCACCTTGGAGGCTGACAGTGGGGTGTCAGAGAGCAAGAACTGCCACAGAAATGAGGCAGTGGGGGTAAGTGGGTAAAACAGACTCTGGAGCTTAGCATCCTCCTGGCTGTGTGACCATGTGTAAGTCACTTCACCTTTCTGAAGCTCAGTTTCCCCGTGTGTAAAATGGGACTAAGAATGTCTGCTCCAGTATCACCTTCTCAGGGAGGCTTTCTCGTGGTTGTTGGCTATTGCTCCCCCTTCTGCTTTATTTTTCTTCAGAGTTCTTATCACTGTGTCCTATCCCGCGTATTGTACGTACTTTCAATATTGTCTGTTCTGTCTCCACCCAAGGGATGTTAGCTCTCAGATTTTGTCTGTTCTGGTCATTGCTGTATCCCAGGACCTAGACCAGTGCCTGGCACAAAATGTGGGCTCAGAACTTTTGGGGGGGGGAAGAAAAACAGAGATACTGTTGAATTGTACGCACCCCAGAGGACTGTCAGTGCATATGCCAAGCAGGCAGCATGGTGCCTGGAGCAGTGTATGCATTCAATCAATATTGGCTAATTATGATTATTATGTCTAATTCGCAGGGCTGCTGTGAGGATCAAACAAGATAATGTATGCTAAAGCATGCTGTGACCACTACGTGCTGGGTGCAGGAGGTACAACATTAATGATCCTCTGATGCTTGGAGGGAACTTGCACTTAAACTTGATGCTTTTCACTTCCACACCACCTGGGAGGGAGGGCAGACTGGTGGATTATTGGCACCTGAGTCTCAGAGCGGGGACGGGCCTTGCCCAGGCCATGCAGTGTAATGAAGGCAAAGGCAGGAGCCTAGGTTCCCAGCCTGGTGGTCTTCCCGTGACTCCCTTAGGAAAGTCCCCAAGCGGATATATGTATGTATATATTACATGATACACACATAGTCATGACGTATGTATCTTTTAAAACTTAGTCTATTTTTAATGTTTCATGTCTCAAGAGTTGTACCGTGGTCAGTGTGCTGGGCACCTACCAGGACAGTCTGGGAGGGTAGGGGGGAAACTGGCTATATTGTCAGTAAGGGTCAGAGTAGAGGCATTTGTAGTTTCTGGGAAACGACTTGATCATCAAGAATCTCCTGGCATAGACTCCCCCGAGGGCAGCCCCATTTCATGAAATGAATTTTAGTATTCTAAAGCGCATCCCTTAGTTGGATTTCTATTTTCCAGGGCACTTGTTTAAGCTTTGATGCCGTGTCCAAAAAAGAACAGATCCCAACAATTTCCTGCCCGAGGCCCATCCTTCCCGAAACCCTCGGCTTGGCCTGAGCATCGAGATAATTCGTTTCTCTGATCAGACTGGGGGCTGTTTGGCCAGCGGGGTGGGCGGGTGGGCCGGGGAGGGGGTGGTGTGCAGGGTGGGAGCTGCTTGAGGAACTGTCGGTAGTTCACTGCACCCTCACGCTGGACCCACGAGGGTGCTGCGGTCCTCAGTCTACAAATCGCACAAGTCGGGGCACAAGACAGAGAGGCCAGGTCACGTCTCTGCAGTTACACAGCTCATGAGTGCCTGCTGGGGTGGAACCTGGTCTGTCTGTCTGTCTAGCACCACAGCTCGGGCGCTGCTGCAGAGGGAAGAAAGATTTGGGTGAGGGCTCAGAGACAGGGTGGGGGTGGGAGACTACCTGCTTGCCTTTGGTGGGAAAATAATGGCTAATTCTGCTTAGGGACTAGTGCTGCGACTATCTTTCAGATGGGGAAACAGGCACATAGAGGTTCGCTAACTTGCCTACTGCTGCCCAGCTCGTCAGGGTTTGAGGCTGGATTTGGAGGCAGGCAGTGTGGTGTTGAGCCCACGTGCTCTAACCATTGGGAGCGGTGTCTTATGGCTGTGAGCACATAGTCAGGCAAAGTGAAGGTGGCACACGGTTCAAGGATCTCCGTTTGAGTCCTTGTACCGTCGTCCCCTGGCGGGTGTGCTCTTCAGTGAGTCACATGGATTCACGCTCCCCCTTGACAGAGCCCTGCAGAGGCACTACAAGCCAGTGGCCCTTGGAAAATATTTGTAAAGAATCCGCACGTGTGATTTTTGTATACATGTAATATATAAATCACATACGTGATTTATATATATATATATATAAAAGGGGAAGGGGAGGGTATTCGGGAAATTTGGGAGCGACCATTGAAGGCAGAGGGCAGCAAGGGGCTAAGAGCAGGGGGAGTGGAGGTGGGGGCCACGCATGGTTGTTGTATAGGCTTTAAGAATCCGTAAACTAAGAGAGGGGTAACCCTGGGACAATGGCCAGAAGTGACCTGAACCAAGGATCGTGATTAATTCTCCACAACCAAGGGCTATAAAGAGATCGGAGTGGTTTGTGGTTATTAATTTTATTATTAAAAAGAATAAAGAGTCAAGAAATAATGTAATAAAGGCCTTGAATACAGTCATTGTGAGAATGTGTTCTGGACAAAAGATTATGATTAATCCAGGTCTGCTAACCTGACATTAACAAACAAAAAAGGTCTAGGCTATTTTCTTCCTTTTCATGGGGCTTTATGTTCCATAAATGGGCACATGGGGGTTTTTCACAGGAGATATAAGATCTTTGTGGGGAAGGCAACTGTAGATGGGTGTAGGCGGGGCTTAATGGGTTTTACTGAATAGTTAAAAATTAATGAATGCATAAATAAAATTAAAGAGGTCCAAGCATGGACCAGTGATGAGGATGTGTTTTTAAACAAGGGTTATGAGCAATCTGCTGTATCCAACTGTAGTTATTAAAAAAACAAAACAAAACAAACAGAAACAAAGCCCAATGAATTCAAGGTGTTGGGATGGTGAGTAGGAAGCGTATCAACAGTTATATAGATGGTCATTGGTCTGGGGCTGGATGGTGGCTTTGAGTGTATTTGCTGTATAGTTAAATATGAATTAGATGAGTAACAAACTGAGGCTTGCTAGGGGGAGGTGGGGCTGTGGGGACAGGGTAATTGGGTGATGGGCATTAAGGACGGCACGTGATGATCATTGGGTGTAATACGCAACTGATAAATTATTGAACACTACATGTGAAACTAATGATGTACTGTATGTTGGCTAATTGAATTTAAATGAAAAATTTTAAAAAATGAATTAGATGAGTAAATAAAATAAACGACAGAATGAAAGAGGGCTGATAATGAAGCACCAAAGATAACGTTTTATGAATTATGGATTAAGATTAATACACTTATGTACAATTGTGGACCATTTAAAACCATAAAACAAAACAAAGCTCTTATCTCTGTGGATAAGAAGCATTGGAATAGAAGTACTAATATAAGTGCTGATTGATATTTTTGTTCTGCGTTAGTGCTGACCTTATGTGTTTATTATATTTAAAAAAATAAGTAAAAACAGTAAAAGGGACATGTAGGAAACAATGATGTGATTATACCTGGAATCAAAGATTGTTATTACCTCAACTCTGCATACCTGAGTCCATTAGGAAGAAGATCTGGGCTGGTTCCTTTGTGGGTAAGAAGCATAGAGACAGATGTTAAAATGGCTATTATTCTTGTTTTTGATTAGGTCATGCATGTTTATTATAATAAGATTATTAAGTGAAAAAATATGTACAATGAGAACTACACTTAGGCCAATGGTGAGAGTGTGTCATGAACCAAATTGTGATTCATCTTGAGCTGCTCATCCAACAGCCATTAAAGAATACCTGGTTGTTTCATCCTTTTTAATATGTGCCTTGTGTTCCACAGAATGGAGGCCCCAGGGTGGGTCTAATGACACTCTTGTTGATGAAGATCTTGGCTGTGAACTCTGTGGAAAATGAGCCATGGACCAACCAACGTGAGTGATGGTTAGTGTTACTGTTCTAAGGTTGGCTGGTTGGCTGATGGGTGTGTGTGTGTGTATGCATTATTAAACATGAACAGGCACAAATAAAATCAAAGATGGTCAAGCATAGACCAATGAGGAGACTGCGTCATGAACCAAGGTGATGAATCTCATCTGGCATAACTGTCACCAAGTTAAAAAATAATATAACTAGGTTGCTTTCTGTGTAGGAGATGAGCAAATAAAAACAATTACATTCATATATATTAATTGTATACATGTATATAACATGTATATAACATGTATATCTCTTTATATAGATATAATTGTTACTTTTTCTTACTCTTGGGTTGGGTGGTGAGTTCCTGTTTATTGATTTATTAAAAATAAATGAATGTGTACATAAAATAAAAAAAGATTAAGCATGGACTAATGAAGACAAGATTTATGATTTATGATTATATAATCCTGCAAATTTGAAGGGCATTAAAAAAATCTAAGCTATTTTATTTTAAAAGCATTTTACTATTAATTTATACACTATGGTTTATATAGGCACTTCTGCATTGATAAATTTGGGTGTTAACTTGGCAAAAGTGATGCTCAGAGAGACAGATAATGGTACTTTTCTGTTTGTTGGGTAAGATTCATAGGTATTCTTTTACAATTTTTTGAAAGGAATAGATAAAATTAAAAAGGGCCAAGTGTAGACCAGTGAGAGTAATGATTCATAAACTAAGGCTCATTATTTTAATTCTACACAAGTGAAAGCCATTGAAAATGATCCAGGGTGTTCAGTTTTTAAACAGTTGCCTTCTGTTGCACAAAATGGACACACCATAGTTCATTTAATTGTGCAATATTTATGAGGATGTTGAATCTTATTTGGACGGATAAGGTACGTAAAGAAAATGTAAGTAATAGTTGATGTTCTTAAATCTTTGCTGGGAAGTTGTTCAAGGGTGTTCATAACTAAGTAAATACATGAGTGAACAAATTAAGGAATAAAACAAGAGATGGCAAACATGACCCTATGATGATAATATCTCATGGCCCCAGGATTAAGATTATTCTAATTCTGTACATCTAAGTTCCATTTAAAAAAATGTATTGGTTAAGGAGTAGTCAATACTGTTGTTTTTGCATGATGGTGTGTTGGATGTTGATTTTAGTACTAAAAACAAATAAATAATTACATAAATGCATAAAATACAGGAAAGGCCAAAACATGGACTGGTGATGAGAAGGGCCCAATGATTACAGTTAATTCAGTTCTGTGCTTTTGACCTCTATCAAAATAATCTAGTCTGTTTCATTCCTTTTACCAGCTACTTTGAATTATTTCACCGTGTATATATACATAGTTTATTTAAACAATTCTCCATGGATAAAGATCTAAGATGCTAATGCTAAGCAAGGAGCACAAAGGGAGAAGAAAGATAATGTCAGTGTTCTTCCTGTAAGAGATTGAATTTATGGGTGCTCATTAAAACTTCTTTAGAAATGACCAAATCAAACAAGAAAGAATCAGCATGGACCAGTGATCAAGAACTATAATTAATCCTATTTAGCTTCGTTAGAAAAAGTTCTAGACTACTCCGTAAAGATAAGGAGTATTCATTAGTGTTGCCCAGTAGGGTTTTCTGCAGTGATGGATGTGTTTTATAAAATTTGTTCTGTCCAATATGGTAGCCACTAGCTACATATGACTCTTGAGCACATGAAATGTGGCTAGTGTGTATGAGGAACTGAATTTTTAATTGATTTTTATTAAATTTTAAATTTAAATAGTCATATGTGACTAATGGCTCCTCTCTTAGTCAGTTGTGTTGGGTAGTTGGGTAATGGGAGTTTTTTGAATATTAAATATGAATAAATAATTATATAAATCAATAGTACACAAATTAATAACAGAGGATTAGTTATAGGCTAGAGATGAGAGTGTCTCATGAAACAAAGATTATAATTAATTCAGTTCTGTACAACTGAGATTCACGGGCAAAAACGTCTTAGATTCATGGAGGAAAGACATAGGCTTATTAATTTATTTTATCAATTGTTTATATTACCTTGTCTGGGTGTTCCACAGTTTATGTGAACATTTCTCTAACATTGAAGATCTTTGTATCTTGGTGGGAGAAGATAAAAAATGTACTGTCCAAGTCATAGGTGGAGGGCTGAATAGTGGTTTTGTCAATATTCATTACATTATTATATTATTTACTTTAAAAATGAAAAATAAATAATAGTCCCTGCATGGTACAAGAATAATAATGTAACATGGACTGAAGTTTGTAATTCATATGTCACCACAACTGCAGTCCATAAAACTTTATCCTAATGGAGGGGAGGAAGCATCCCTTTCATTAGGCCCTATTAAGCGAGGTCTTTTTTAAAAAAAAGGTGAGAGAGGACTCTTCATTCATTTTACATTTGTTTAATATTTCATTTTATGTTCCATCACTCTCAATTTACACATTCCACCATTGATAAAGATTTGGGTGTCTAACAGGTTGATAGAGAAACACAAGTAAAGATTGTTGGTGGAAGGTTGGTGAGGTAAAATGAGATGTTCCTGGATTGTCTTCGTTATGTATTTGAAATTTGACCAAATTAAAGAAAGACTAAAATAAGAGGGCCACGCATGTTTATGATGGGCGTGGGTTTGCATGAAGAATGATGGATCCATATGCGCAACAGTGAGTACATTGTAGAAAGAGATCTAGTGTATTAGTTCTGGGAGAAATTAAACAAAAGACAGAAGTTAGTGATATTCTTTTACCTTTCTCTTGCTTTGTTGTGATTCATGAATATGATCAAATAATTTTTAGTCAATGAATGAATGAACGAACAAATGTATAAGTGGATAAATAAACAGTCCCAAGCCTAGACCAATGATGAGTACCCTGGGGTGTCTGAACCGAGGATTTTGATTAAACCCTGTAACTCTGAGGTCCATCATAAAAACAAACCTCATTTCTTGTCTTGGCGGGACATGAATTGTCGCAGAAGTTAGGAATACAGGCATCTTGCTTGTGGCTTTGGTACATCTTTGGTATGGGTCCTTTTATTAGTGAATCCCTGTGTGAGTACATAAAGAAACATATCCATGAATAATGACAATGAGGGCTAGGTATTTGCCAGTTATGAGAGTATCTAATGAGAAATAAATTATTATTAAAACATTTCTGAGGAGCTGAGTTCCAGGAAGTGAAGAGTTCAAGGCTTTTACCATATTTTATCAGAAACACATAGGCAGATGTCTATAAGCATCAGTGTTGCTTCTGGGTTGGTGGTGGTTAATTTTATTAAGAATTTTATTAAGAAAAGGGGGAAAAAAGGGAAGCATAAGAAATACTGATTACAGAATACTTAATTAAGGAAGCATGGGCCAGTGTTAATGTGTTATGTGAGAGGAGTTATGATTAGATCAGTTATTCTCAATCAGTATCATTTTTGAAAAACACATCTGTTTTTCTGTGGGTATTTGAGTTTATGGGAAAATATTAGTATTATTTAGGTATGTCTAGGTATATAGTTTCACAAATTTTGATGATATTATTATAAGTGAATGAAGGAAGAGATTATTTTTTATTTTTATTTATTTATTTATTTATTTATTTATTTATTTATTTATTTATTTATTTGATAGAGAGATAGCGAGAGCAGGAACACAAGCAGGGGGAGTGGGAGAGGGAGAAGCAGGCTTCCCGCCGAGCAGGGAGTCAGATGCAGGGCTGGATCCGGGATCCCAGGATCCCAGGATCCCAGGACCATGACCTGAGCCGAAGGCAGATGCTTAACGACTGAGCCACCAAGTGCCCCAGGAAGAGATTATTTAAAAAAGGGCATTTATTGGGTGCCTGGGTGGCTCAGTCGGTTAAGCAACTGCCTTCGGCTCAGGTCATGATCCTGGAGTCCCGGGATCGAGTCCCGCATCAGGCTCCCTGCTCAGCGGGGAGTCTGCTTCTCCCTCTGACCCTCCTCCCTCTCGTGCTGTCTCTCATTCTCTCTCTCGCAAATAAATAAATAAAATCTTAAAAAAAAAAGGGCATTTATGTATCCATGAGAATAATATATCGTTAGAGGAATTTCATTATTAATCTTGCTCTACCTTTCAGATGTCCATATAAGTAAAAGCGGTTGGTTTGGGGCTCTGCCTGCTTTGGGTAAAGGGCGTAGAGGCAATTACTTGTAATAGTATTTTGCATTTTTTTTTTTTTTAAAGAGAAAATACGAACAAGTCATTCCATGAGCAAATAAGCCAAAACCAAACAAACAGAGGAATAAGTTTATAAAGTACGGTCAAGCATGGATCATTGATGAGAATATGTCAAGAAATGAAAATGTAAATTTGTCAAATTCTAATCAAGGAAGATCCATAAAAAATGACAGTCTAGGCTCGGACCTGTGTGGTTAGGGTTTAATACATAGGATTTGGAACAGGAATAGTTCTTAATTCTTCTACTAAGATGTAGTTTTAGCAGTTGTCATTATATTACATACATTAAAAATTACAGACGTTAGTAAATAAAAAGGTGGCCGTTTTTGGGCTAATAATGGAAATGTGATAAAAAAGGGATTTATGATAAATCTAGTACAGTAAGACTAAGGTGTCTTTAAAAAAATTTTAAATCTATACTGCTTCTTCAGTTTTCTAAAATCTGCTTTTTACTCCACAGATTCAATCTGATTTCTTCATTCTCCCATGAGGAAGCTCTTGGCTATCCCTTCTGTGGATAAGGAGCAAAGTGACTCATGTAAGTGACAGAGTTTGTGTTCTTGGTGTGGAGGTAATTCATGTGGGTTTTTTGTGGGATTGTTTCAAAGGAAGAATGGCCACTGTAAAAATAAGTGAAATCAGACATACCAGGCTCGGACCACAGCTGGGAATGTGTAATGAACCACATATTAAGACAAGTACATTTTAGTTTAATTGAGATCCATTAGAAAGAAAGTTTGAGGGGTTTGCATCCATTTTCAGAGTTCCTTAATATTGCATTTTATTTCTACACCACATTCTAAGAACATTCTCTATTGATAACTATCTAGGTTGTTAAATCTTTGAGGAAGGAGCACCTGGGAAGATAGAAAGTGTTGCCAGTGTCCTAGTTAGGGAGAGAGTCAAATGGTAGCTTCAGTGTACTATTTTTAAAATATGAAGAAATTAAGTGAAAGATGAGCAAGCAGAGCTCAGTCAAACACATGGGATGGGTATGAAGCAAGTTTATTGATTAACACATATGTGCAACACTGAGGTCCAATTAAAAAGAGATCTCATTTACTAGCTCGGTGGGAAAGAAGCCTGTAAACAGCTCTCTGCAATATTCAAAGATCTTGTTCCTGGGTTTTTGTGATTCATAGGAAGTGCTTTTTTTAAATCAGCTAGGCCATGAATGAAGTAATCAATAAATAATGCATAAACAATCAATACACAATGTATAAATAAATGAAGTAAAAGAATGTTGAGCTTGGATCAATGATGAGTAGTTCTGGGGTATATGAATCAAGAATTTTGATTAAAACCTAAACTCTGAGGTCCATATAATACTGTATGTTAACCACACAGAAATTGAAATTTAAAAGAAAGAAAATAAAGAAACCTAGTCATTTTGTCTAAGGGAATAGAGTTCAAGCCCCTTGGGGATCTGGTTCTTAGGTCTTAAGTGATTGTTGCGTATGGATTGTATTGATGTAAGTGAATCAGTGAATGCCTGAATAAATGAATGTGTAAGTGCATGAAGACAAAGAAGGTCACCTGTGAATCATTTATGAGAGTGTATCCTGAAACAAGCATTATTGGTAATATATTTATTTAATACCAAGTTTCAATATAATACATAGGTAAAAGCTGTTGCTCCCTTTATAGCACATAGGACGGCCAGACACATAGGAGCACACAAAGATGTATCTATATGCGCATGTCTGCAGGCTGGATTGGTGGGAGTTTGCTGGTTGTTGGTTTTGTTTAGAAGAAGGAAAAAATGTTTATATAAACCGATGATTACGTAACTCTCTCATTGAAAAGAAGCAAGAATGGGCCAGTGTTGAGGATGCGCTGTGTGACATCAGTCATGATTAATTTAATTGTGTTCACTGAATTTTATTTAAAAACACAAAATGAAAAGGGACATATTTATTTCTATGGGTAATGAGTGTGTGGGTGTGGGCAACTGTTAGTATGTTTAGGTGTTTGAGTATAGGGTCTATAGAATCTCAGGTAGTTATATATTGTGGTAAGTTACTGAATGAATATGATCATTTTATTTCATTTTTTAATTTTTTTATTATTTTTCTTTTCTTTTTTTTTTTAAAGATTTTATTTATTTATTTGACAGAGAGAGACACAGCGAGAGAGGGAACACAAGCAGGGAGAGTGGGAGAGAGAGAAGCAGGCTTCCCGCAGAGCAGGGAGCCCGATGCGGGACTCGATCCCAGGACCCTGGAATCATGACCTGAGCCGAAGGCAGACGCTTAACGACTGAGCCACCCAGGCGCCCCTTATTTCATTTTTTTAGAGGGAAAGGCAGAGGGAGAGGGAGAGAGAGACTCTTAAGCAGGCTCCACCCCCAGGGTGGAGCCCCATGCACGGTTCAGTCTCACGACCCTGAGATTATGACCTGAGCCGAAATTGAGTCAGACATTTAACTGTCGAAGCCACCCAGGCACCACAATATGATCATTTTCAAATGATTACTTAAAAGAAGGCAACTGTGGACAATATGTGATGTCCACATATAAAGAAAATGGGGGGGCGCCTGGGTGGCTCAGTTGGTTAAGCGACTGCCTTCGGCTCAGGTCATGATCCTGGAGTCCCGGGATCGAGTCCCGCATCGGGCTCCCTGCTCGGCAGGGAGCCTGCTTCTCCCTCTGGCCCTCCCCCCTCTCATGTGCTCTCTCTCATTCTCTCTCTCTCAAATAAATAAATAAAATCTTTAAAAAAAAAAAAAGAAAATGGGATCTCGTTCCTTCCTACTTGGGTTAAGGACATAGAGACAGGTTCATGTAATGATGGTATTTCAGTTCTGGGTTTCCGTTGGAAAGTTTACTATTATATATAAGTACATATATAATTTTATCATATTTTATATTTATGTTATATATAATGCATTACTTATAATGTTATGTTCTGAAATGTGTCTTTATCATATATTATGTCCATTTTTTAAAAAATAGACGATCAAATTATTCCATGGGCAATTAGATAGGTAAGTGATAAAGCTAGGACTGTTGAGAATGTGCCATGAGGCCAGGTTCTAAATCTGTACAATTCTGCATAAATAAAATTCATGACAATAATTATTAGGCTGTTAATTAAGAGTAGGGAGTATAATAGTTACAAGCCTTATTCCCGAGTCGTCTTAGATTCCATGATGTTTACATTGCCAAAAATTAAAAATAAAATGAACTGATAAATAAAAAGGAGTTCAGTTTTTGCACCAATAATGAGAATGTGATATGATCCAGCTTTATTATTAACCTGGCAATGTAAAACTCACGTCCACTTAGACACATCTAATAGAGACTATTTAGAATTGGCTTTTTCATTTACAGCATGAACACACCACAGCCAACTTAATAATTCTCTAATGGTGAAGGTCTCCATTGTCGCCTCTGTGGGTAAAAAGCACAGAGACCAATATAAATAACTACCAAAGTCCCTGTTCTCTGGCGAGATTGTTCATGAATTTCCAAGGAATCATTTTTAAAAACTGGCTTTATATATATGTATATATATACATATATATAATATATATACATATATATTTATATGTATATATACACATATATGTATATAATTTATATATACACATAATTTAAATATGTGTATATAATTTATATATATACATATATATAAAATCAAAGAACACCAAGCATTGACCAAGGATATGAATATGTTATGAACCGAGGTTCATAGATTAGTCATTTTCAAGGCCACATAATAGTATGTCATTTTAGTTTCGCACCAAAGTATATTTAGAAGAATATCCCTTCCTTGATAAAGATCAAGGTTATTTACTTGTTGAAGGAGGAGAACATAGGACGATGGGAGAGAATGACATTATTCTAGCTGTGAGGGAAGAGGATGGTTCACAGTCGTTCATTTTACCATCTTTACAATGTGGACACGTAAAGTTAAGAGACAAGCAAAAACCTGTTATCAATGTGAGGTTGATAGGAAGCACAGCTGTCGACCAATCCCCATGAGCAACCAGAGGTGCACTGAAAAAAGACATCAAATGTATTAGCTTTATGGGACAGGTGCTGATAGACTAACCTTAGTAAGAATCATTCCTCTCATTCTTGGCATTTGTGACTCCTGGCTATTGACTGTAGTATAATGTATGCATGTAAAAATGAGGCAGAAAGGACGATATGAATGAAGAAGACCAAAAAATGCCAAGTTTACGGGCACCTGGGTGGCTTAGTCAGTTAAGCGTCTGCCTTTGGCTAAGGTCATGATCTCAGAGTCCTGGGATCAAGCCCCACCCCCACCCCACTGGTTAGGCTCAGTGGGGAGCCTGCTTCTGCCCCTCCCCCTGCTCCTGCTCTCTCTCTCTCCCTCATAAATAAATAAAACCTTTAAAAAAAATTGCCAAGTTTGGATCAGTGATGAGTACCCTGGGGTGTCTGAATTAAAGATTTTGATGAAGCTCGGTAGCTCTGAGGTCATTCCAAGAAGAGGTCTAGTTATTCCCTCTGTGGTGAAGGTCCTTATGAGGCAAGAAAGGAATATTCAGGATCCTGTTCTTAGGCTTTGTGTTCCTTGGGTGTGGGATGTTTTTAATCACAAATGAAATAACACCTGATTAAGGAAAGAAATGAAGGGATGAATGATGACAAGGAAAGGCACACATCATTCAATTATGAGAGTGTGTTTTGAAACCTTTCTGAAGCAGTGAGGTCTAGGAAAATAAGTAGGTCAAGGTTTTACTCGATTCAGCAGGGAACAAATGGAAAGGTATGCCCAAGATTGGATGTTGTGATTATGAATTGATGGTGGGTTGCTGATGGTTCATTTTATTAAGAAAAGGGAAAGATGTTTGCATAAGTAAATAATAAGGCTCTAATTGAAAAAAAAGGTTATGGACCAGTGATGAGAATAGGTCCTATAACAAGATGGTTTACTGTGAGCATATGATCACATGTTAATATTATTCAAAGTTTTGTCCAGTGAGTTATAATTATAATAATGACATATTATATGCTATTGTAAGCGTATGAATAGATTCATATTTTATTTAAAAGGTGAAAATCATACACCAGTGAGGACCCTTATTATGGAATAAGGATAATGATTATCCTGTTTTACACTACTGTTTGCATATTTAAAAAAAGCTAGGCTTTTCCTGCTTTGTATAATACACACAGACAGATGCACATAGTAGTTATTTCCTTTCTGAGGGGCTACCTATTTTACCATTTCGCTTTTTCTTTTCTTTTTTCTTGTTTTTTGTTTTTAAATCAAAGTACAGTTAACATACAATGCTGCATTAGTTTCAGGTGTACATCATAGTGTTTTGACAACTCTATGTTATGCGGTGCTCACCATAATTGAAGTTACCATCTTTGCCTTTTCTTTCTTTTAAAAAAAATTATTCATTTATTTTAGAGAGAGAGAGAGAGTGAGTGGGGGGAGGGGAAGAGGGAGAGGGAGAGAGAGAAATCCTAAAACAAATTCTCTGAGTGTGGAGCCTGAAGTGGGATTCGATCCCAGAACCCTGAGGTCATGACTTGAGCTGAAATTAAGAGTTGGATGTTTGACCAACTGAGCCACCCAGGTGCCCCTGCCTTTTCTTTATATAATGAACAACAGGTAAAATTATTCCATGAGTAACTGAACGAATGAATATACTAAGTAGAGTCAACCATGGACATGACATGGTTAATGACAACCAAGTTGTTATTAAAAATACGCCATGAAACAAGGATTTAAATTTATCCAATCAGTACAAGAAAGATCCATTGAAAGGACAATGTAGAGGTTACCTATGTAAAGTACATGGGCATGTTTATAATAGTCATAGTTGTTATTTGTGGGTTGAATGGTAGATTCAATGGTGTTCATTATATTATTTAAAATTAAAATTAAATAATTAAGTAAAGAAGCAATAGTGATATTCTTGAGCCAATGAAAAGAAGCAAGTTTTATGTTTAATCTAGAACTCTACAAACATACCTAAATTTATTGTTTTTTCATCATTATTACTATTTTTTGTTTTTTTTTTTCATTATTTTTAAAAAGCCTGATGTTTATCTCAGAATTGAGACACCATAGTTGATTTAATCATATCTAATGATGAAGATACATTTTCAAAATGTATGTGCTTGGTTAGGGGAACTTGCTCAAGGGTGTTCACTGAAGTATTTCAGGTAATAAAGAGGTACATAGAAGTATAACATTAAAGAATGCTGTATATTACCTATGACCAGAATAGATTATGAACCTTAGATAATGATGATTAATTCAATTCTGTACAATTAATGACTCCTTAACTAAAGATGGAAGATGTTTCATACATGTTCACACATTATATTTACATGATAGTGGATTTTAATATTCATCCCTTCAAATGATTCAGGGAGCACATGTGTGCTACTCTGAAGGTCATTGCAAGAAGAGATCTAATGTGTTAGCTTTATGGGAAATGAACATATGAATAGATCCTAGTAATATTCAAGATACTATTTTTGAGCTTTTATGATTTATATGTATTGACTATATTATTATTGGAACAGCGAATGAAACAATAAACAAAAGGATAAAGGACTGAAGAAAAAGAATGCAAAGCTGGGGACAATGATGAATCCTGGAGTGGGGATTGAGTCTGAATCTAAAATTGTGTAGGATGTGGGGTAAGGGGAACTCTCTTGGACTGTTGGTGGGAATGCAAACTAGTGTAGCCACTCTGGAAAACAGTGTGGAGGCTCCTCAAAAGGTTAAAAATAGAACCGAGCTATAATCCAGCAATTGCACCACTAGGTATTTACCCAAAGAATAAGAAAAATACTAATTTAAAGGGATACAGGCACTCCTATTTTTGTAGCAGCATTACGTACAGTAGCCAAGATATGGAAGTAGCCCAAGTGTCCACTGATGGATGAATGCATAAAGAAGAGGTATATATATATATATATATATATATATATATATATATATATATATATATATATGAATATTACTTGGTTGGAGCTAGAGCGTATTATGCTAAGCAAAATAAGTCAGTCAGAGAAAAAGAAATACCATATGATTTCACTCCTATTTGGAATTTAAGAAACAAAAAATGAGCATAGGGAAAAAAGAGAGGCAAACTGAGAAACAGACTCTTAACTACAGAGGACAAACTGATGGTCACCGGAGGGGAGGTGGGAGTGGGGTGGGGGAACAGCTGATGGGAATGAAGGAGGGCACTTGTGATGAGCACCAGGTGTTGTACGGAAGTGTTGGAATCACTAAATTGTACACCTGAAACTAATATTACACTGTAGGTTAACTATACTGGAATTTAAATAAAAACTTAAAAAGATAAAAATAAAAATGGAACAAACAAACAAAATTATATTAATCCTTGTCTGGAAATCTGTGGACTACTGCGAAAAAGAGAAAAGGTAGACTCTTTGGGAAATGAACTCATGAGTGGATAAGGAAATGTGTAAATGAACAAAGATATGGACGGCCACATGTGGACCAACTATGAAGTTATGTAATAAAACAAAGATTATTATTAGTGTATATTTAAAACACTGGGTTCCATGGATAAATCAAAGCTCTGAACTCTTCCATAAGGACAGGTATGGACAGATAATACCCAAGAGTTCATGTTGCTGCTTTCATTCTTTGTTTGGTGGCTTTAGTTAAGAAGGACCAAAAAAAAAAAAAAAAGGGGTTTACATAAATAAACACTTGTTTAAATATTGTCTTATTGAGAGAGGGCCAAATGTGAATCCATATTGAGGATGTGTCATATGACCAGAGTTAACAGTTAATATAACTGTATTCACTAGTGTAATTTTTTTAAAAAAATCAAAAGAGGGTTTAGTAATCAGTTATGTCTCTGGGCCATGAGCATGTAGACTGGATATTTAATATTCCCGTTCCTGTGCCTTGGTTTTCATTGGTACTGACATATTGTCATAAGGGAATGAAGGAGTGCATTTCTATATAGGTTAATTATTTAAAAGAAGGCTGAGCAAAGGCCAATGAGGAATATGTGTTATGAACCAGAGATAATGATTGCTCCTTTTATACCCAAATGTTGTCCAGATAAAAAAATAGAACTTGCAATTCATTCCACTTTGGGTAAAGTACACATAGAATTTTTTTTTTAAGTTTTAATTTACATTCCAGTTGGTTAACATACAGTGTATTATTAGGTTCAGTTGTACATGGAAATTTGCATGGGGAAATTCTTTAGAAAAATGGGTAAGTAATTGATTTATTTTATGCCTAATTATATACAGGAATAAATAAATGAATCAGTAGACATCAATCAGAAAAATTTGTGCTTCACTGGTGAGAATATGCAATAAAATAAAGATTTACGTTTATCCAATTTTGTACAATTGAGGTCCATTAAAAGCAACCACTGAGTTGTTAAATTTATGGATAGGGAGTAGGTAGACAGATATTTATGGTAGATAATGGTTCATATTCTCATGTTGGTGTTAATTGTGTTGTTTAAAAAGAAAAATTAAGTAAGTCAATAAATAAAAGTGCGATTCACGGACAATGATGACATTTCTAAAATGACCCACGTTCATGATTGATCTGATACTGCAAGACTAACCTTCACTTAAAAAAAATCTAACTGTAGGCTCTTTCTCTTTTGAGAGTCTGCATTTTCACCAAGTGAACACACCACAGATGATTTAATCATTCTCTAATGCTAAAGACCTTGGCTTTCACAAACCGTCTGGGTAAGGAAAGAAGAAATGGATGTAAGTAGCAGAGTTTATATTCTTTGGTTGGGAGGTTGGTTTATGGCTATTGCTTGAATTTTCCGAAGTAATGAATGGATATATTAATAAATAAAAAGCCAAGTAACACCAGCACAGACCCAAATTGAGATTTACGATTAATCTGATTCAGTATTATTGAAATTCAGAAAAAAAGATGCAAGGTATTTCATTTGTTTTCAGGGTTGGTCCACATTGTGTTTTATTTTTGCATTGCAATACATTTAAGTACTTCTCCATCGATAAAAATTTAAGCTGTGAATTCCTTGAGGAAGGAACATACAAGAAGATAGACAAAATAGTTGATGTTCTAGATGTGGAGAAAGATTAAAGTTCCCATGGTTATTTCTTGAATCATCTTTTTTTTTTTTAAAAGATTTATTTATTTATTTATTTGAGAGAGAGCACATGAGAGGGGGGAGGGTCAGAGGGAGAAGCAGACCCCCTGCTGAGCAGGGAGCCCGATGCGGGACTCGATCCAGGGACTCCAGGATCATGACCTGAGCCGAAGGCAGTCGCTTAACCAACTGAGCCACCCAGGCGCCCTCTTGAATCATCTTTAAATGTAAAAGAGTCAAGCATGGACCAATGAAATTGATATTAAGCAAGGATGTTAGCTAATTTGTATTTGCAAAGAGCATACATATATATTGCAAAAAATGTCCTTGTCTGCGGGAAATGGGCATAGAGCCAGTTCTTAGTGATATTCAAGGATGTTGTTCTTGGGCTTTTTGATTCATGAGAATGGATTATATTGTTATTAGTGAATCAGTGAATAAAGCAATAAGCAATTCATAAATAAAAGAATAAAACAACGTTCAGTATAGATTAATGATGAGTATTCTGAGATGTATGAATCAAAGATTTTAATTAAACTCTATAACTTTGAGGTCCATTAGAAAAAAGAAATCTAGTTTATTTCTTCTGTGAGAGAGGGACTTAAACGGCAAAAGTTAGGAGTCAATGATCTGTTCCTGAGCTTTAGTTCTTAATGTCTGTGAAACATATCCTAAGTAAAGCAATGCAAGAATAAAGATGAGTAAATGAATGATGACTAATTATGTGAGTCTGCAATGAAACAAGAATTATTATTATATTAGGTCCTGAAACTCTGAGTTTCATCATCTAAATAGATCAAGTCTATCTTACTTTTTTCCATAAAGAATATGGATCCTATTCCATGAGAATCCATGTTGTTTCAGATTTCTGGTAGGTAGCTATTGTTGGTTCTGTTTAGAAAAAGAACAAATCCTTCACACTAAAAACAATTGTTTAAATAAGTGCCTAATTGAAAGAAAGCCCAGCATGGACTAATATTGAGAATATGATCGTAGCTATGATCAAACAAATGCTGTTTGCTGACTATTATTTGAAAAAAACAAAAAGAGTCTAATAGGTTTTATCTGTGGACAATGAACATATGGACAGATACTAGTATTAGTCAATGTTCTTGTCCAGTGCCTTAGTTTGCCTTCACTTTGAATGTATTGTTAAAAGTTAATGAACAAATGAGTTCATATATTGGTTAATTATTTAAAAGAAAGCAGAGGAGTAGCTGTCTTGAAACAAATATAATGATTAAACCATTTTAGACGAAGAGGAAGAAATCTAGACTTATCCCACTTTGGACAAAGTGGGTATCAGCAATTGCATGAACTGGTATTTCAGTTTTGGAGTACTGGCGAGTTTTACTATTTCTCTTTAAAAAATGAATAAATAACCAAATTATTCTTTGATTAATTAAGAGAGAAACATGAGTGAATCAATAAATAGGGTATAAATTAGGGTAAATCTTCGACCAATGCTCATGGTGCACTCTCTGCAATGCCTGAGTATGGACCCTTAAAAAAGATCAATGAGGCTGTGAACCATGTAGTTAGGGAGTATATAGATGGATAGTAGCACTAGTTACATTTAGTTATTTAGCAACTAGTGGGTGGTGGATTTAACAGTGTTCACTACATAAATTAAAAATTAAATGGTAAATAAGTCAATCAAAAATAGAGTCATTCTTGAGTCAATAATGAGAATGTGGTAGCAACTAAGGTTTATTCATCTAGTACTTCATGACTCCAGTCCATTAAAAAAAGTTAAGTCTATGCTGTTCTATTCTTTTTTTTTTTTAAGATTTTATTTATGTGTGAGAGAGAGAATGAGAGGGAGGAGGGTCAGAGGGAGAAGCAGACTCCCTGCTGAGCAGGGAGCCTGATGTGGGACTCGATCAGGGGACTCCAGGATCATGACCTGAGCCGAAGGCAGTCGCTTAACCAACTGAGCCACCCAGGCACCCTATGCTGTTCTATTCTTTATAAAAAGTGTATTTTAATTCATGGAACAAAAACACTATAGCTGATTTAATTATTCAATAGTAATAAAGATTTTAGTTTTTACCTTTGTGGATAAGGAGCCTAGAAACTGTAGTAGATTATAGTCAGAATTTATGTCCTTGGTTTAGGTGGTTTGTTCATTATGGCATTATGTCAAAGAATAAATACATAATATCTAAATAAAATCAAAAGATGCCACACAGGGACCAATAATGGAAACCAACCAAAGTGTACAATTAATCCAACTCAGTGCAACTGGGTTTATTAAAAATCATGGGGGACTTTTGTTCACTTTTAGGGCTTTTAATGTTATAGTTTGTATCATGGTTAATTTAAACATTTTTTCAGTGATAAAGATCTAGGTCATTTACTCTTCAAATGTCAGGGGGCAAGTTTGGACCAATGATGAGTATCCTGGGGTGTCTGAATCAATGATTTTGATTAAACCCTATAACTCTGAGGTCAGAGACCTAGTTAACTATACAGTAAATCAGCTTACAGCAGAGGTTAGTAATATTCAGGATTTTGTTCTTAAGCTATGAAGGTTCATAGGTCTGGATTGTGTAGCACTATAAGTGAATTAATAAATGAATAAATAAATACATAATAAAAGACAAAGTGCCATATGTGGCCCAATTATGGGAATGTGTAATATGTTTATTATTATTAATATTTTCTGAAGCTCCCAGTTCCATAATATATTGATTAAATCTGATACCTGTTCAGGACAGGAACATATCCAGATGAGTACCAGGAAAGCAATGTTGTTTTGTTCTGTGTTGTCATCTTCAAGGTGCTAGTTGCTTGTTGAAAACAAGAAAATATGATCTGTTTGGTTATATCTGGGAGTAATGAGCATATGAACAGCTGTTAATTCTATTTAAATTTCTAATCCAATTTGTATGTTTGTAGATATTGATGATATTGTGAGTGAATGTATAAATACATTTATGTCTCAACCAATTATTTTGAAGAGAGTGCAGCAGGATTTTCTCAACCCCTCATTACTGACGTTTTGGGCTGGATAATTCATTGCCCGGAAGGCTGCCTGTACTTTGTAGAATGTTTAGTAATTTCATGGCATCTCCTAGATGTCAGTATTGACCCCCCACCCCCAGGTGTGACAGTCAAAAATATCTCCAGGCATTGGTAAATGTCCTCTGATAGCAGATTTTTTGTTTTAGTTTTAGTCTTGGTAAAAAAAATGCTTTATTTAAATTCAATTTAGTTGACATACACTGTATTATTCATTTCAGAGGTAGAATTTAGTGATTCATCAGTTGAGTATAACACCCAGTGCTCATTATATCAAGTGCCCTCCTAAATGCCCATCACCCAGTTACTCCTCCCCCCCCACCTCCCCTTTTGCAACCCTCAGTTTTGTTTCCTAGAGTTAAGAGCCTCTTATGGTTTGTCTCCCTCTCTGTTTTCATCTTATTTTATTTTTCCTTCCCTTTACCTATGTTCATGTGTTTTGTTTCTTAAATTCCACATATGAGTGAGTCCTATGGCATTTGTCTTTCTCTGACTGACTAGTTTTGCTTAGCATAATACCCTCTAGTTCAATCCACATTATTGCAAATAGCAAGATTTCTTTCTTTTTGATGGCTGAGTAATATTCCATTGTAAATATATATACCACCTCTTCTTTAAACATTCATCTGTGGATGGACATCAGGGCTCTTTCCTGGGTTGTAGGGTATCTCTATTTTTAACTTTCTGAGAAACCTCCATACTGTTTTCCAGAGTGGCTGCACCAGTTTGCATTCCCACCCACAGTGTAAGAGGGTTCCCCTTTCTCTGCATCCTCACCAACATCTGTTCTTTCCTGACTTGTTAATTTTAACCATTCTGACTTGTGTGAAGTGGCATCTCATTTTGGTTTCGATTTGTCATGGCATGAGTCATCACAGAGAATGTAAAATAAGGATTTAAATGTACTCAATTCTGCAAAAGAAACATCTGTTGAAATTACCTTTTATTCTGTTAGGACTATTAAAATATAAAGATATATATTTTTAAAGATTTTATTTATTTATTTGACAGGGAGAGACACAGCGAGAGAGGGAACACAAGCAGGGGGAGTGGGAGAGGGAGAAGCAAGCTTCCCGCGGAGCAGGGAGCCCGATGCGGGGCTCGATCCCAGGACCCTGGGATCATGACCTTAGCCGAAGGCAGACGCTTAACGACTGAGCCACCCAGGTGCCCCTAAAATATAAAGATATTTTTTTATTTATTTGAGAGAGAGAATGAGAGACAGCACAAGAGGGAAGAGGGTCAGAGGGAGAAGCAGACCCCCTGCTCAGCAGGGAGCCCAATGCGGGACTCGATCCAGGGACTCCAGGATCATGACCTGAGCCGAAGGCAGTCGCTTAACCAACTGAGCTACCCAGGCGCCCATAAAGATATTTTTGATAGATAGTGTTTTTATCCCTATGTGGTATTCAACAGTGGCTAGTATTTAAATGTGAAAGTAAAATACTAGACTAATTAAGAAGTACCAAAGTTTACTACTATCTAATTCCACATAATTAACATACATTAAAAACCTAGGTTAATTCTACTGTTTCCTTCACAGAATGAGCATAAGACAGCAGACTTATTCATTTTCTAAGAAACAACATCTTGGCAGTTAGCTGTGTGTGTAAAGAACATAGAGACAAATGTAAGTAAGACTGAGTTTCCATCCTTGGTTGGGATACTTTGTTCATGAGTGTTTAGTGGTATATTGAAAGAATAAATGTCCATAAAAGAAATAAAAATCTCCAAATATGGACCAGTGATGGGAATATGTTATCAATCAAAAATTACTACTAATTGTCACAATTGAGGTGATTTAAAAAGATAGTCATTTCATTCATTTTCAGAACTACTTAATATTTCATTTTATTTACCTCCACAGAGGACTCAAACATTTCCCTATTGGGGTAGTATTGACTGACAACTGTTTTGTGTGGCAGCCTATAAGCAAATGGAAGACTTTGTTTTGAGATGTGATTAAAGATGGTGGGTTCATCACTTTTCATTGAAACATCTTTAAAACATGGGCAATTAAATAAAATAAAGCCACAGAAGGACCAATGGTGAATGTGGATTTGGTATGAGGCATAGATATAAAAAATACATATATATATACATATATACATAATATATATACATAATATATAAAAAGAACATGTGTTCTCTGAGGTCCATTGTAAAAGGAGATCTAGTCTATTTGCTCTTTGGGAAAAGAGCCACTAGTGGGAGGATCTTGTCCTGGAATTTTATGATTGTATTGTTATTTATGGATCAATGAATAAATAAATAAATGAAGATATTAAGGAAGAAAAACGTGCCTGGACCAATGATGAGTACCATGGGGTATCTGAAACAGGAGTTTTGATTAAACCCATATGCAACTCTGAGGTCCATTACAAAGAGACACGTAGTTATTCCCTCTGTGGGAAAGGAGCACGTGGTACCTTGTGCTTGGGCTATCGTGGTTCTTAGTGATGGACTGTATTTTATTATAAAATTGACCCACAAATAAAAAAAAATGTGTCAGTGAATGAAAAAAGGAGGACAATTTTACAATTATTATTAAGGAATGTAATGCAACATGGCGTAGTATTATTAAAATTTGGCTGAAACTCCGACTTCTAATAAATGAATAGTAAATGAAAGGGGTATATGGTTATTTGTACATAATACTCAGGAGTGTTTGTTGGTGGTGGGTTGCTGACTGATTCTTTTATTAAGGAAATGGCAACACATTTACTCTATAATAGTTGGTTAAATGACCACATAATTGAGAGCCAAGCAGAGACCAATGATGAGAATGATTTATATGACAACACTCATCATTAATCCAATCTTTTTTAAAACTAACTTTTATTAAAACAATAAAAAAGAAGCAAGCCTTTTATTGATGGTAATGACTATGGTCACACATAAATTTTGTTCAGTGTTTTTGTCCAGTGGTTAAGATCACAGATATTAGTGTATTTGTATAAGAGAAAGAAAGTATAATTTTATATATTAATCTATTTTTAGAAAGTCAGCAAACCATGGACCAATTAGCAACACATGTTTAAATATGAGGATTTTGATTCATCGTAGTTTTCCAATGACAAGTATTCTAAGAAAAATTTTAGGCTCTTCCATTTTTTGAAAGGTGCATCTGCACTTTTCCAAATTATTGTAATTGGTTCTGGGTTGGTGTTTAACCATTTTGAGTTTTCTTTAGAAAGATGGTATTATTATTCCCTGAATAATAAAATCAACCAGTAAGTGAGTGAATCCATAAATCCATAAATATGTGCAGTGGAGGATTGGGAGATTGTACCAGGAAACAAATAAAATATGTTAAATTCTACACAAATAAGTCCAATAAAAAGGTGATCATGGCTCCCCCTACATAGGTAGCAAATAAAGTCAGATGTCTCTAATTGGTAATTTTTATTTTATTTTGTGTTGAGTTTCAATAGTATTCCTATTATTTAGTAGAAATTTAACTAAGTAAGAGATACCATCCTTGGGAAGATGATGAGAATGTGATATGAAATAGAGCTTCTGGTAACTAGTCCTCTTCACAAATTTCGTAAGTTTAAAAAAGAGAGTTCTGCTTTCACTGTGTTTGCAAATTGTCTTCCCTCCCCCGTTTTCCCTTTGTTTGTAGAATGAACACAAAGCTGATTTAATCATTCTGTAATCCTCAAGACCTGGATGTTAATTTTGGGACTAAGAAGTGTAGAAACTGATGTAAGTAGTATCAATGTTTGTGTTCATGGCTTAGATGGAGGTTATTTATGGGAGCCCACTAAATTAGTTCAATGAAATAAGTAGTTAAATAATATATGAAATTAAGGAATGCCAATCCTGAGCCCCATGATTGGAATGTATCACGAATTAAAATTTATATTTACTTTGACTCCTCTCAGCTAAGGACCATTACTAACGTGATGGAGGGCATTTCACACATTCTCAAAGCAGTCTATCTTCCCATTTAATATTCTTGCCACATTTGCTGAATACATTCCTTCACTGATAAAGATCTCAATTATTTTTTTTTAAAGATTTTACTTATTTCTTTGAGAGAGAGAGAATGAGAGAGAGCACATGAGAGGGGTTAGGGTCAGAGGGAGAAGCAGACTCCCTGCTGAGCAGGAAGCCCGATGCGGGACTCGATCCCGGGACTCCAGGATCATGACCTGAGCCGAAGGCAGTCGCTTAACCAACTGAGCCACCCAGGCGCCCAAAGATCTCAATTATTAACGCTTTGAGGCTGGAAGACCTCGGAAGATGGCAGATGTCAGTTTTGTCCCTTGTGGGTTAAGATGAGAGGCCTGTGGTTGTCGATGACACCAGCTTTCACGTATGGGCAAGTCCAGTGAAAATGAGCAGGGGGACACCACTCACAAGTAAGGGACTGATATGAAGCAAGCTTGCTGATTAATTCCTATGAGTAAAACAGAGGTTCATTGTGAAAAGTGAGGGACTATTTGCTCCCCATGAATGGGGGCAATGAGCAGATCTTGGTTGTCCTTCAGGCTTTTGTTCTCAGTTTTGTGTCATTAAAGGTGATTGACTGTAGAACTGTTAACCATGAATCTGTGAATGAATGAAACCATTCAAAAGGCGTAAGTGAATGAAGACCTAGCAAGCTGTGCCTGGATCAATGATGAGTATTTGGTGGAGGTATCTGAATCAACACCTTTGATGAAGCCCTCTGGGTAACTCTGAGGTCCAATTCGGAGAAGAAACCAGTCAATATTCTCTGTAGAAATTAGCTAATAGTAGAAGTTAGGAAAATTCAATAAACTTGCCCCAGGCTTTTGTGGTTCATGGATATGGATTGTATTATTTCAAGTCAATCAATGCGTGAATAAAGAAAGAAATGAATACATGAAACACTAAAAGCCTCCTCATGGGACAATTAGCAGAGTGCAGTAAACACTATTAATATCAATACAATCCTGAAGGAAAATGGAAAGGCTTACTGTGTAATCCCCTTTTATATGGAACATATTAGTGTCTGCAGCTAAGAGGCAGTGTTTGGAGTTTTTGTAGTTTGCTGGGGGGTTTTTTAAACTAAGAAAAAGGAAAGTGTTTGCCTCAGTCAATAATCTGTTAGATAAGCATCCCCTTAATAGGTGTTGATACAGGTAGATATTTGTAAACATTATAGATCTTAATGTTGGGCTAAGGTGGTGGACTTAATAGTATTTATTATATTTTTTATCACTAAGAATTCCATACTGGATTAATAAAGAACTGCATGTTTGAGCCAAAGTTCTTATTGGTATCTAGCTCTGTCTGATTAACAGCCATTAAAAAATTCTAAATGTAGTCTATATCTGCTTTTTCCTACCTAGAGTGAACAATAGCACTGCTGACTCAGTCATTTAGTAAGAGTTATTATAGTCAGCCAGGAGCATGAAGACTAATATAAGTAAGTCTCTTAGTTCACATTCTTTGTTTGGATGGCTTGATCATGGGTCTTATCTGAAGAATTTCAAAGTAAATAATTGTGTACTACACACACCATAAATAAACCACTTCAAGTGTGGACCGATGATGGGAATGTGTTATAAACCAAAAATTATGTTTAATCTAAATCAGTACAATAGAGGTAATTTTAAAAGAAGATAGAAGTTATTTAATTTATTTTCAGAGCAGTTTAATATTCTTTATTTTTTACCATGGTTGATTTAAGCATTCCCATATGGGTAGAGCTAGCCTATCGATAGCTCTTTCGGGGCAGCCCAGAAGTGATTGAAGATGGTGGTTTCATTATTTTTCATTGAACCATCTTTGACGTTTGGACAAATTAAATAAGAAAGGGCCACACAGGAAGCAGTGCTAAATGTGGGTTTGATCCATCTGCATGTGCAGCTTTGAACACCATTACAAAAAAGATGAATTTATTAGCGCTTTGGGAAAAAAGCCTAAAATTCAAGGATCTCGTTTTTGGAATTTCGTGATTGTATTATTATTTGTGAATTGGAATATTAATCAATAAACAAAAAAAAATTTCCTAGTATGGACCAATGATGAATGTCATGGGGTTTCTGAAACAAGAATTTTGATTAAACCCATCTGCAACTGAGGTCCATTACAAAGAAACACATCATTATTCTCTTTGTGGGAAATGAGCCTACAGCATCTTATTCGTGGGCTTTTGTGGTTTGGGGTATGAATTGCATTATTATAATATAATTAGCCCATGAATAAAGAAATATATCAATGAATAAAGAATAAGAGAGATATACATGCATTACTTTTACGGCATATAATGAAACGTGGGTAGTTATTAAAACAATTTTGGGATATTTAGTCCCAATAAATTAGTAGTCAAGGTTTTTATCACTTTGGTAAGGGGCATATGGTCAACTGCGCGTAAGAGTCAGTGTTTTGCTTTGTGTTGAGGCACATTGCCAATTGATCATTTTATTAAGGAAAGGGAAATATATTTACATAAGTAGTTGATTGAATAAACTATGTAATTGAGAGGGAGAGCATGGAGCAATGATGATGTTTTATACAACCACACTCATGATTAATGCAATCTTTTTATGCGGTTTTATGTAAGCAAACAAATATTAAAGAATCAGTTTGCTATTCTTCTGGGTAATGACATAAGGACAAATGTAAATATTATTCAAGGTACTTATCCAGTGTGAGTGGGCTGACATATATTGAAGTATAATTATAAGTGAGCAAATGTATTTGCATTTGTAGCAGTTTTTTAAAAAGTCAGCCAACAATGCACAAAAGGAAAGCATGCAGTTGGATGTAAAGATCATGATGTATCATGTTTTATACAGTTGATATCCATAGGAATTCAAAGAGTTCTAGGCCTTTCTAATGGTGCACATAGACTTTTATAAATAATAAGTATTTTGCTTCTCTTTTGATGGTTGTTTAATTTTTGGAATTCTTTTAGAAAAATGAAGGGATGGCCGTATTATCCCAGGAGTAATTAAATAGAACAATTAGTGAGTGAATTAATAAATATATTAAGTAGGGTCAGGCTTGGATCCCTGGTGAGATTGTGCCTTGAATTGAATCTCTGAGGTATCCAATTCTGCACAAATAAAGTTCAACTAAAAAGATGATCCTGGCTTTTACCTACATGGGTAGCAGGTCCAGACAGATATTCCTAATAATTATAATTATTTTTCTTCTGTTTAGTCCTAGGTTCAGTGTGTTCATTCTATTATTTAAAATAAAAAATCTCACAAATTAGTAAATATGAAGTAGAACTCTCTCTTCCAAATGTTTAGAAAATTATGGAAATTTAGGTTTATGGTTGACTTTTGATCATTTAAAATAGTTAAATATAGACTGATTCTTTTTAAAGTTTGCCTTTTACTCCTCAGAATGAGCACAATCTACTAGATTTGATTATTATCTCATGGTGAAGATCTTGCCTTTTATCTCTTTGGGTAAAGAGAGAAGAGATCAATGTAAGCAATAATCAATGTTCATGTATTACTTGGGGGCTTGATCATGGGTATTCACTGAGATGTTTGGAAAGAATAAATGGCTGCATACATGAGCAAATTCAAAGGTGGTCATACGTTGACCAATGATTAAAATATATTATGAATTTAGAATTATGATTAATCCATTTCAGCATTAGTAAATTTACTGAGATGAAGGATGAAAGCCATTTCAATAATTTTCAAAACACTTTTATACTCCATTTTACTTTTGTTCCACAGTTGATTTAAATACTTCTCCGTTGGTTGATACTCTTATAGACTATGAACCCACTGAGGGGAGAACATAAGAAAATGGGAAATTTTGCCTTTTTCTTACTCATGGTACAAAATGGTAGTTCACTGTACCATCTTTAAAACATGGATGTTAAATGAAAGAGCCCAAGCAGGGACCAATGACTAATAGAATTGAGATGATGAAAGGAAATGGATTAATTCATTTTTGCAATGCTGAGGTGGATTGCACAGAGAGAGCTAGTTCTGTAGCTCTGTAGGAAGTCAACTTTCATGGACATATTCCTATCTTCAAGGACCTTCATTTTATTTTCCAAATTCATGCACACTGAGTGTATTATTAATGAATCGATGAATAAGTCAGAACAATATATTAAATGAAGGCACAGAATACCAAGTCTGGATCAATGATGAGTGTGCGTGGGGCATCTGAATAAAATTTTTGATTAAACCCAGTCTGTAACTCTGAGGTCCATTGCATCTATGGGAAATGTGCTTATAGATGAAATTAGAAATATTTGAGGTGGTCTTGTTTTGTGTTGTTGTTTTATTGTTCACAACTATGAATTGTATTATTATAAGTAAAGTATAAGTAAAGATAAGGGCTGCACCTTATCCAATCATGAAAGGAGCTAATGAATCAAGGATTATTATTAATATTTTTCTGGAATTTTGAGCTAAAATAAAGCAGACTAAGGCTCCTCCTCCTTTGGGAGCATATAGATGGATATATGTGCACCTCAGTGTTTTTGTTCTGAGGTGGTGGTGAGTCAGTGGCATGTCTTATTTTAAAAAGAGACAAGAAAATTACATATTGCCGGGACGCCTGGGTGGCTCAGTTGGTTAAGCGACGGCCTTCGGCTCAGGTCATGATCCTGGAGTCCCGGGATCGAGTCCCGCATCGGGCTTCCTGCTCAGCAGGGAGTATGCTTCTCCCTCTGACCCTCCCCCCTCTCATGCTCTCTGTCTCTCATTCTCTCTCTCGCAAATAAATAAAATCTTAAAAAAAAAAAAAAAGAAAATTACATATTGCATAGTAATCAACAATATTTAATAGAATATATATATTCAATTATAATCTAGCAAATTATGATAAGCCCATTAGTATGAAATGATTTTAATAAACAAGATTTAACATAATCAATGATAAAAAATAAAATACATTATTAATAATTATTGAAATGTAGAAAAGGTCTAAGCACGAACATTGGAAAGGTGAGTATAGTAATTGTGTTCATAGACTTTTTCAAAAGAAAAATGGAAAAATAAATAACTAAAAATGAAAGAAAAATGTAAATGTATTTTGTTGATTTCTGCAAATGAAAAGCCAATGGATGCATTTAGTATCACTTAGCCTTCTTATGAAGTATCCTTAGGGTTCATCATTATTGGTGCCATTATTAGTAGTGAGTAAAAGAATAATTGTATATCTCAATCCATTACTTAAAAGAATGTAAACCATGGGTCAGTGAGGAGCACATATAATGTATGAAGGAGCATGATTAACCCTATTCTATCCTCTTGAAGTCCAGGCCCCTCCTTCAGGAAATAACCCCCATTCTCTAAATACATCTTGCTGTTAACATTTAAATTCAAATTAATTATAAATAAAAATTCACACCCTTCGTAACACTAGCCACATTTCAAAAGATATGTGGCCAGTGGTTACCATATTGAATAGTGCTAATAGAGAATATTTCCATCACTTCAGAAAGTTCCATCAGTGCAAACAGTGCTGAGATAGAAAGTTGCATGTAATAGTATTTAGTTTTGGGTGGTTGGTGGCTCTACCATTTTGTGTTTTCTGTAGGAAAAAAAAAGAGTAGATAAATAAATTACCTTAGAGTTATTTAAAAAGTGAGTAAATAAATGAATTGATAAACACAAGAATTAAAGTATAGTATGGGGCTCATTGTTCAGATTATTTCATGAAATAAGAATTTAAATTCATCCCAAGTTTTCCCACTGAAAGATTATCTGAACTTTTTACTATTTGGTAGGTTATAGAGACACATATCAATAATAGTGCTAGTTCTTTTTGTGTTCGGTGTAGATTATAAAAGATCTTCTTTATGTTATTTCACACTAAAAATTGAGTAATTCAGTAAATGAAAAGGATACCACTGTTGTATTGATGAAAATATGACACGAACCAATATTTATGATTAATCTACTAATGCAGAACTAACTTCTACTTAAAAATCTAAAATTATACTTTTCACTCTTTTAAAAATCTACCTTATCTTCCTGGATGAATACTCCACATTGGATTCAGCCATTGTCCAATGAAGAAGATCTTGACTGTTAACTTCTGTGGGTAAGAAGTAAATGTAACAGTCAAAGTTTGTTCTTGTTCGTATAGTTTGTCCATATGTGGTCACTAAGGTAGTTAAATAGAACAAAAGGCTATATACACAAAAATAATAATTTAAGTACACTAAGTATGGACCAATAGTGGGAATGTGTTCTGGGGCCAAGGAGTAGAATTAAACCATTTCAGCACAACTGAGATGCATTTTTTTTTAATGGAAGGCATTTAATTAATTTTTGGAACTGTTTGCTATTCCATATTATTTCTAAATCACAGTGGATTGAAGCATTTTCATTTTGATAGAGATCCAGGCTATTAACTGTTTAGAGGAAGGAGCTCTCAGAAGGTAGAGCATACTGTCTGTGTTCTAAATGTGGGATACAATTAAGGTTTTTTTTATTACACCATGCTTAAAACTGGACATTAAATGAACATGGCCCAATCATGGGACATTTTTAATGATGGTATTGATACGAAGCAAGGTTCACACGGAGATCTAGTCTGAAAGCTCTGTGAGAAATCAGTCTAGAGACAGATTATAGTTCTATTGAGTATCTTGTTCTGGGAGTTGGTGATTCATAGGAAAATGAAGGTAGAAATGAATGAAGAAAGAGTGCCAAGTGTGGACCAATGATGAGATTGGAGGGTGTCTGAATCAAAAATTTTGATTAAAGCCATCTGTGACTCTGAGGTCCATAATTAAAAAGTGGCCTCATTTTTTTCCTCTATGGAAATGGGCTTAGAGCGGAAGTTCAGAATGTTCAAGTATCTTGATTATGGGCATACACACTTTATGGGTATAGATTGAATTCTTGTAAGTAAATCATGCATGAATAAATTGAAGAAATATAATAATGAGTAAATATAAAGAAATTTGGGCATAGACCAATTATGAGAGTATATAATGAAACAGGGATTGTTACTATACATTTCTGTGGCCCTGAATTCCAGTTAAATCTATTTCTAAAGGCTGTTGCCCCTTTTTGGAAGGAGTGGGTAGACAGATGTATGTAAGACTCATGTAGGTGGTTGTTTGCTGGTTGGTTGTTTTTATTTAGAAAAGGAAAAATTACATAAGTAATTCATTAAATACTTAATTGGAAAAAGAATGAGCATAGTTCATATTAGAATGTGCCTTATGAACAGAGTTTGTTTTTTTTTTAAAGATTTTATTTATTTATTTGACAGAGAGAGACAGTGAGAGAGGGAACACAAGCAGGCAGAGTGGGAGAGGGAGAAGCAGGCTCCCCGCTGAACAGAGAGCCCGACGTGGGGCTCAATCCCAGGACCCTGGGATCATGACCTGAGCTGAAGGCAGATGCTTAACGACTGAGCCACCAAGGCGCCCCACAGAGTTATTATTAATCTACCTCTGTTCACCGAATTTTATTAAAAAGGAGAAACAGCTCATTTTTAAAGCTCTGTGGGTACTATAATAGACATGGAGACAAAATAATGTTTTTCAAGTTTCCTATCTAATATTAGTTAATTCCCAGATATTGATGAATTGTTATATTTGAGTAGATTAAGTCCTAACCACGGTTTTTTAAAAAAAGGGGGCAAAACATGGCCCAGTAAGAAGCAAGAATAATGATTAATCTTTGTTTATACTACTGATCGTCTCTTCGTAGCGTGGGTATGGGCATGTGGACACTTGCACATGAAGAGCATTTCTATTCTGGGTTGTTCATGGGTTTACCTGTGTGTGTGCTCTAGTATATTTTAATGTATGATCAAATATTCCCTGAGTCACTCCATAAATAAGTAAATAAAACAATGAACGATTGAATTAATATATGAGGAGGGTCAAGCATAGATCTTGGTGAGAATATGCCATGAATCACAAATTTAAGCTCATCTATTTCTACACAAATTGAGTCCTTCAGAAAAAAAATTGTCTAGGCTCTTTCCTATGTGGGTAGGGGGTCTCCAGACAGATAAGTACAATAGGCAGAGTTTTTATTTTTGCATGATGAACTCAACAGTATTCATTGTATTATTTAAAATTTATGTTAAATCAAGAAATAAATAACGAATGATGTTCTTGGGTCAGTGATGAAAATGAGAAATGAACCAACTTCCTGATTAATCTTGTACCACACAACTTTTGTCCTTTAAATCATTCTAAATCTAGACTGTTCATTCTTTTGAATATTGGCACTTGACTCCACAGAATGAAGACAATGGTTGATTTAATTAGTCTCTACTGATGAAGATCTTGGCTGTTATCTTTGTGGGTAAGGAACCTAATGACTAAAGTAGATAATAGTCAAAAGATCTTGTCAATTGGGGTGAATTTTTCATTAGTGTTCGCTGAATTATTTAAATTAAACCATACACAGATCAATGATATGAATGTGCCATGAAATAAATATTATTGTTAATCCAATTCAGTACAATTGTAGTTGAAAGTAAGATGGAAGATATTTTATTCATTTCCAAAGTAGATGAATAATCCAACTTATTTTTGCAGTGCATTTGACTTAAGCATTTATCCAGTGATAAAATCTAAGGCTGCACTGTTCAGTGTGGTTGCCCCTAGCCACATGTGGCTATTTAAGTCTAAAATAATTAAAGTTCAGTGAATTTTAACTTTAGTTCTTTAGTATGCACTAGCCACATTTCAAGTACTTAGTAGCTACATGTGGCTAATGGTGACCACGTGAGAACACAGTTATGGCACATTCATGTTATGATGCAAAGTGCTACTGGATAGCTCCTCACTGAAGGAGTACATAGAAAGATGGAAGATAGTTGGAATAGGATGCACATGAAGCTGGGATGTTAATTGATCATTCCTTGCTGAGGGCCACTGCAAAAAAACACTTTTGGGAAAAGGTCTAGTTATGGGAAAAGAACCTATAAATAGACCTTGGTCATACCCAAGAATCTTGTTCTTGGCTTTTTAAAAATTCGTGGATATTGATTTTATTACTGTTGGTGGATCAATGAATGGATCAATAAACAAAGGTATAAATGAAGAAAAAGATTTCTTAACCTGGATCAATGATGAGTACCCTGGGGTGTCTGAAATCAAGGATTTTGATTAAACCCTGTAACTCTGAGGTCCATTACAAAAGATTCCTCTCTGTTGTCTCTATGGGAAATGAGCTTGTTCTAGGAGTTAAAAATACTCAGGAGTTTGTTCTTGAGCTTTTGGGTATTGTATTTTCAGTAAATCAATGCATGAATAAATCAAGAAACAAATAAATGAATAAAGACAAAATGGGTTATTCCTGATCCAAGTAGGAGAGTATGTAATGTAATATATGTAATATAAAAATCATTGTTAATAAATTTCTGAAGCACTGAGTTCCAGTAAAGTAAATTGATTGAAGCTGACCCTTTTGGGTAAAGAGAATTTAGATAAATGGATATAAGAACCCATGTTGTTTTTTTGGGTTGTTGGTTTTTTGTTTTACTAAGAGAAGAGCAAAACATTTACTCAAAATTAATTATTGATTAAATAACTGCATAATTGAGAGAGGGCTTACACATGGACTTATGTTGAGAATGTGTCATATGACCAGTTACTACTAATCCAATGATCTTCGCTATGTTTTAATAAAAAAAAAGAAAACAGGAAAAAAATGATCTGACCTTTTTTTCTGTGCCTAAGAAACTATGGACAGGCATTAATATTGTCCTGTTTCTGTGGAGTCATAAATATTAGTGATATTATTATATATATATAAAAGAATAAGTTAACATTTTAATCAATTATTTGGATTATGAGAAGCATGTGTTATGAAGCAAGGACGGTGATTAATCCAGTTCTACACAATTGCTCTCCAGATAAAGAAAATAAGTCTTATGCTCTTAAATTTGGGGAATGGTGAATATATTTAGATAGGATTTCTTTTTCTGGTGTGGTGAAGTTTCTTTAAAAAAGCAGAAGATAAATGACTCCATATGTAACTGTGTTCCTACATACACATGTAGAGGTGGGATAAGGATGCACAATTGTTGAGAATGTGCTGGACTCTAGGATTCAGATTAGCCTAGTTCTTTCCAAGCAAGATCCATTTAGAAAGAAGATAGAGTGTCACCTGGCCGAGTAGGGGACATAGAAACAGATATGAGTAGTAGTCATGGTTCTTATTCTTTTATCTGGTGCTGGTTTCAGAGGAGTTCGTTATATCAGTTAAATGTAATGGGTGGATCAATCAAGCAATAAATATGCTGTTTTGAGTTTTAATACGTAACAGGCACTAAGGTTTATTTCTAATCATTTATTGTTGACTTGACCTAAAATATCTGAATCTAGGCTGTTCTATATCTATCATCTATATCATTGAATCTATTTGCTTTTATATTTGCTTTATACTCTACAGAATGGATGCATGATGAATTAATTATGGAGTGTAGAAACTTATGTAAGTAACAGTCAAGGTAATTGCTTCTCGTTCGGCAGTCTGTCTTGGGTATAACTCCATTATTGAAAGGGAATAAATTGCTACATATACAAATAAAATGAATGAAGGTCATGTATGAGCCAGTTCAGCACATCCGTGGTCAATTAAAGAGAAAAAAGCAAGACCATTTTATTCATTTTCACAGTTAATTATTCAATTAATTAGTGTAAAATGTATTATTCAATTTCAATTTTGAGTCACAGTTGATTTAAACCTCCCTTTATTTATGGAGACATTATTTGGTCACATTCAAATAGTGAAATGGTGTTAATATGAAGTATTGTATTAATCTCTATAGGAAATATTATGGACAATTACGATATAATCAGTGGTATGTAATTCTGTACAGAAATGTTAGAGATATTCAAGGATCTTGTCTCAAGTTTTCATGACCTTTATGCATTTTATTATCATTAGGGTATTGATGAATTAATCATTAAAACATGTGCACATGATTGAAGATAATGAGGGCCAATCCTGGACCAATGATGATGACTGGTGGAGTATGAGTCATAGATGATGAATACTATGTAACTGGAACTCTGAGGTCCAGCACAATAAGAAATCTAGTCTATATCTTCTGCTGGAAATGATCCAATGAAGAGTTGTTAGGAATATTTAAAGATCTTCTTAGTTTTTGTGTTCACAGAATTTGATTCTATTATTGTAACTGGATAAATAAAGCAAGAAAATAAAGCATTATCCAATTTTGAAAATATATGGTGAGGCCAGAAATGTTATTAATATATATTAAAAACACTGACTTCCATTAGGAAATAAATGTCCTAAAGGTGTTATCTCTTTGGCTAAGGTTGATATATACAGTGTAAATCATAGCCTATTTTCTTGTTTGGCCAGGGCCTTGTTCAACGTTGTTTGTTACCTCAAGAAAAATACATAACAATTTAATACATACTTAAATGACAAATAAAATGAAAGGAGGCATGCAAGGATAAATGGAGAGAATATTTCAAATCTTTTTTATCATCTGTTTTTATACTCTCAGAATGGATGCTCCCAGCCAATTTAAGCATCTCCATGGTCTTGAGCTCTCTGGTTGCCTAGGAGCCTAGAGATCAATGTGAGTATGGTCTAAGAATTTGTCGTGGTTTTGGTCCTTTTTAAAGGATCCATGAAAGCCAACCATGGCCCAGTGATCAATATGGCATTGTCCTGAACACTATTGTTGATGATTGCAAAATTAAGAATGATTAATGAGAGAATCGATGTAGTAAATGATCCTGTAGGTAGCTATTAGAGATACTTAAAAATCTTGTTCTTAAGTTTTTGTGATTCAAAATTACCTAATTACTAATGAAATGAGGAATTAATCAGTAAACAAATGTAGAAATTAGTGGAGAAAAAGAGGGCCAGTTCTGGACCAATGATGACAAAGGGTGGCGTATGAGTCATGGATGATGAATATTACGTGTCTGAAACTCTGAGGTCCAACAAATAAGAAATCTAGGCATTCATTCTGTTGGAAATAATCCTGTGGACAGATATTAGGAATACACAAGGATTTTGTTATTTTACTACGTATACCTGGTTTCGATTTCATATCTATAAATGGTCAATGATAGAACCATAAATCAATATATAAATCAGTAAATATAAAAAGATGAAGCATTGTTAAACTAAAAAAATGTGGTGAGGCAAGAAATACTATTAATATTAATTGAAATCACAGAAGTCCATTAAGAATTAAATGGATCAACTGTTACCTCTGTGCAGGGATCATACAGGCACTGATTAATAATAGTCACTTTGGTTGTCACAGACCAGTCTCATGGGCGAATTTGTTCATTTTGTTAAGAGGAAACTAAAAAAATATTATGAAAAATTAATAAATAATCAAATGGGCGAGTCAATGAAATGTGAAAGCAAGGGTAAATGAAGAGAATGTCTCAATTTTTTAAATAATCTCTTCTGCTTTGTACTCCTCAGAATGGATATACTTGAGCTGATTCCCTGTGGTTGGCTCCATTGTTAGGAACACAGACACGAATGTGAGTAATAGTTATGATGCTCTTAGTTTGAATGGTTATTTTTTAAAAAGAATATTCAGTGTTTTAATAAGATGTATTTTGTATAAGCAAAGAAAGCCAACTGTGGCCCAATGAGAAATATGCTACTATATGAAAAATTGAGGATAATTAATATAAGAAATATACTAAAGTGGTAAATGATTGTATAGGCAGATGTAGGGATATTTAGGGCCTTTATTCTTGTTTTTTTTTTAAATCATAGGTATTTGTTTTATTATTATCAGGGAATTGGTAAATTAATTCATAAACAAATATTGATGAAAGTGAAGAATAAGAGGCTCAAGCTTGGATCAATGATGATGGCTGGTGGCGTATGAATCATGCATAATGAATGATACGTGTCTGGAACTCTGAGGTCCAACAAAGAAAATCTAGTTTACTGCCTCTATTGGAAATGGCCCTATAGACAGATGTTAAGAATATATAAGGACCATGTTCTTGGTCTTTTTGTTCATGGATTTTGATTCTGTTATCATAATTGGATATATTAAAATTATAAACAATTAATAAAAAATATAAATATGAATAAGTAAAACATTGTTCAATCATGCAAATGTGTCATGACATAAGAGAATCTATTAATAGATGTTAAAAAACATTGAGTCAATTAAGAAAGACATGGTTCAAAAGTGTGACTTCTTTGGCTAATGATTATATAGAAAGTACACGTAATGATCATTGTTCCTGTTCAGGCTCAGTGACAAATTTGATTTTCATTTTCTTAAGGGAAATAATAATAAATATAACCCCCAAATAATAAATACCTAAATTACTGACTAAACAAAAGGTGAAATGGAAGGATTAATGGAGAGATAATCTCTCTCTCTTTTTTTTTTCATCTTCTCTGCTCTGTACTTCTCAGAGTGGCCACACCAAGCTGATTAAAGCATCTTCCGTGATTATGAGCTCTATATGTAGGAGATGGAGACCAGTGTGAGTACAAACTTCTTATCTTATTTTGGTGGTTTGTTTAGGAGTTAGGTATAATATTAAGAAATACTTAAATTTAATAAAAAAAGGCCAACCATGGTCCCATGATAAATATAGAATTGACATGAAACATTATATTGATTAACTACTATTTGCAACGTTGTAGATGATTAATGAAATACATCTTCAAGGAGGCAATGATTCTATGGTCAGATGTTAGGGATGCTTAAGGGTCTTATTTTCAAGTGTTTTTGATTCATAGATGTTTATTTTATAGTCATTGATTTACTGATAAGTTAATCAGTAAAGAAATGTAGAAGTGAGTGAAGAAAAAGGGCCAGTGTTGAACCGATGATGACGGCTGGTGGCGTATGAGTCATGGATGATGAATACTATGTGTCGGGAACTCTGAGGTCCAACACAACAAGAAATCTAGTCTTTTTTCTCTGTTGGAAATGACCATAGTGATATTAATAACATACAAGGATCAAGTTCTTGGTCTTTGTGTTCATGGATTTTGATTCTTTTAGTATAAAGAAATGAAAGAATCAATAATCAAATATAAATAAATATGACTGTTAAGGATTGTAAATTATGAAAATTAATAAATAGCTAAGTGGATGAGTAAATGAAATGTGGAAAACAAAGACAATGAAGATAAGGTCTAATTTTTTTTTTTTTTTTTAATATCACCTTCTGTATTTTCCACTTCTCAGAAAGGATGCCCTGGAGCTGATTTCAGGATTCTATCATGGTCACAAGATGTCTGCTTGTCTATGTGTTTGGTGCATTGAAGGGTGAGTTTTTACGGGTATACACTCTGTATTTGAAAAGTATAAAATATAATAAAAGAAAGCCACCCATGGTCCATTGATAAATATGGATTTGGTATTACATTGCATTACATTGATTAGTCCCTGTATGAGACTTTAAGGGTGATTAATCAATGAAATATATTGATGTAGTAAATGATTCTATGGACAGATGTGGGACCATTCAAGGCCTATATTTTAGGTGTTTTTTTTTTGCTTCATAGGTATTTATTTTATTACTATCAGATAAATTGATGAATTAATAAAGGTAGATGAGAGTGAGGAAAAAAAGGCCAAGGGTGGACCAATGATGATGGCTGGTGTCGTATGAATCATGGTTGATGAATAGGTCTGGAACTCTGAGGTCCAACATAAAAAAAATCTAGTTTATTGCCTCTGTTGGAAATGATCCTATAGACAGATTTAGAATTTCACAGGGATCTTGTTCTGGGGTCTTTGTGTTCATGAATTTTGATTCTATTACAATAAGTGAATCAATAAAAGAAAAAATGTAGTAAGGCAAGAGTGAGAGAGAAATAGTTCATGGGTATTACCTCTACATAAGAATGTTGTTATAGATAATATAAACAATGGCCAGTATTCTTGTTCTGGATTAGTGGAGAGTTCAATGTTTGTTTTTCTTAAGAAAAAGTAAAATGCATATTACCCTGAATTAATATTACTGTGTAATGAAATGTAGTGAAAGGATCAATAGAGAATATGTCTCATTAATGTTATTATCTATTCTGCTTTTTACTTTTTAGAATGCACACACCCAAGGTGGTTTAAGTAGTATGCCTTGGCCAGTGATCTCTACATTTGCCTGTAGGAACATGGAACCAACGTGAGTAATAGTCAATGTTTTCACCTCACTTTGGGTGATTTCTTTAGGGGATTCTATTTAATATTTAAAAACAAGTATTCAGTGAAACAGAAAAGGCCAACCATGATCCAGTCATGAAATTGGAAATGTATGAAACATGATGTTGATTAATCTACCTTTACAACATTGAGGATGATTAATGGGAGGTATTTCAATGAGGCAATGATCCTAAAGAAAAATGATAGGGATACTGAAGGCCCTTGTCCTTGGGCTTTTGTGATTCATAGGTATTTATTTAATTACCATAGTGAGTTGATGAATTGATCCTTAAAAAATGTATATGAGAATAAAGAAAAGGAGGCCTGTGCATGGACCAATGATGACAGCTGGTGGCGTATGAGTCATATACGATGAATGCTACGTGTCTGGAAGTCTGAGGTCCAACACAATGATCCTGTGGATCAATGTTAGGATTATACAAGAATATTGTTCTAGTAATCATGGATTCATGAATTTCTTTCTTTTTTTTTTTTAAAAGATTTTATTTATTTATTTGACAGACAGAGACATAGTGAGCGAGGGAACACAAGCAGGGGGAGTGGGAGAGGGAGAAGCAGACTTCCCACAGAGCAGGCAGCCCGATGCGGGGCTCGATCCCAGGACCCCGGGATCATGACCTGAGCTGAAGGCAGACACTTAACGACTGAGCCACCCAGGCACCCCAGATTCATGAATTTCTATGTTATTTATATATATGAATGGATCACTGATAGGGCCAATAAATAAATATATAATTAAATAAAACCATGGAAGAAGCCTTGCCAACTATGAATATATATATATGTGGTGAGGCAAGAACTATTAATATAAACTAAAGAAACCAATGCAGGTTAAGAGATAAATGGACCAAGAGTGTTCCCTATTTTTCTAAGGAACATAACATTACATTTATATTTATGCTTACATATGTGTATAAATTATGAAAAATAATAAGGACCTTTATGATTGGGTAAATGAAATGAGGAAAACAAGGACCATTTTAGAGAAGGCCTCAATTTTTTTTTTAATCACCAGCTCTGCTCTGTACTCCTCAGAATGGGTGATGACTTCAGTGCATTGAAGCATCTTCCATGGTCCTGAGCTCTGTGGTTGCCTCTTGGTGTAACGAGCACAGAGACCAATGTGAGTAATAGTTTCATGTCTGCATTGGAGAATTTATTTTCAGTATTCACTATATTATTAAAAGTGTGAAATATAATAAGAAATGCCAACCATCAGGAATGATAAATACGGGATTGGTCTGCTGCATTGTATGTATTAATCCATATATGGAACTTTGAATAATTAATTAATGAAAGAGATATATCAATGTGGCAGATAATCCTATAGGCAGATATAGAATATTCACGGTTCTTATTCGGGTTTTTGTGAACCATAGAATTTTAGGAATTAATATTAGTGAATTCATGTATTGGTCAGTGAACTTATACAGATGAGAATGAAGAGAAAAGAGGTCCAGATTTGGACAAATGATGACAGTTGGTGGCGTATGAGTCACAGATGATGAATATTACATGTCTGAAACTCTGAGGTTCAATAAAAAAAGAAAGCAAATCTATTGTGTCTGTTTGACATGATATTATAGACAAATATTAGGAAAATAAAAGAATAATTCTCTTGTTTTGTGTTTAGGAGTTTTGATTTTAATGTAAAAAATGGCCTAAAGACATAATCAGTGTACAAGTACAAATAAGATAGAGTGAAATATGTTTGCTTTTAGTTTATGTGGTGAGGTGATAAAAGCTATTAACATATATTGAAAATGCTGCAGTTCATTAAGAAATGTAAATGGTTCACATGTCTTACTCTTTGGCTGAGAATGATACATAGACAATAACAGCCAAAGTTCTTATTTTATGTTAGTGTTAGGTTTGCTATTGTTTGTTTTATTTTGAGAAAAATAATAAATATGATCCCAATTCACTGTATTCCCAAATGACTAACTGAAGATGGAATGTATGAATCAATAATCTCTCAGTCTGTTATTGTCTGTTCTGCTTTGTATTCCTCAGAATGGATAAATTTGAACTTACATAGTCATTTGGCCGTGATCAGGTGCTCATGGATGCTCCTGTGTGTAAGAGCATGGAGAACAATGTGAGTGACAGTCAGATTCTTCTGGTTTAGAATTTTTGTATAGGATATTCAGTATCATATTAGAAATTCAAGGAATTCTAAACATAGCTCAATGGTAAATATGGTGTTGACAGGAAACATTATGATAACTAATCAATATGTTCCCAATGAGCATCATTAGGCAAATAAGTATATTCAGTGAGGCAAAAGATTCTATAGACAGTTGTTAGGGATACTTAAAGATCTTGTCCTTGAGTTTTGTGATTCACAGATACTTATTCTATTATATCAGTGACTTGATAAATTGACAATAAGCAAATGTAAACGAGAATGAAGAAAAGGAGATCTGAGTGTGGACCAATGATGACAGCTGGTGGCGTATGAGTCATATACAATGAATGCTATGTGTCTGGAAGTCTGAGGTCCATCCAACACAAAGATACCTAGTCTAGTCCCTCTGTTCAAAGTGTTCCTATAGACAGAGGTCAGGAATATACAAGGAACTTGTTCTTATTCTTTGTGATAATGAATTTTTAGAAATATTATAAAAGTATCAATGGCAAAATAAATGTATAAATGAATAAAGATGAAGAGGGTTAAGTATTGTTCATAATTAAAATACGTAGTAAGGAGAAATAATATGTTAGAATGGATAATAAATGGATCAAGTGCATTTTACCTTTTTGACTAAGGATGATATAGACAGTGATCAGTAATAGTTAATTATTGAGTCATGGGAATAAAAGGGTACAAATTAAGGAATATAGTCAATGATATTGTAATAGCATATTGAGCATAGCATAATGTATAGCGAAGTTGGATCATGTGTTGTGCACCTGAAACTAATGTAGCATTGTGTGTCAACTATACTCACAAATTTTGAAAAAATTTTTAGATGTAAATTCAATTTAATTAATGTATAGTGTATTATTAGTTTCAGAGGTAGAATTTAGTGATTCATCAGTTGCACATAACAACATGTGCTTATTACTTCAAGTGCCCTCAATGCCCATCACCCAGTTACCCCATCACCCCACCCAACTACCCTTCAGCAACCCTCAGCTTGTTTCCTGTAAAGAGTCTCTTATGGTTTATCTCCCTCTCTGTTTTCACCTTATTTTCTTTTTCCTTTGCCTATGTTCATCTGTTTTTTTCTTAAATTCCACATATGAGTGAAATCATATGGTACATGTTTTTCTCTGACTGACTTATTTTGTTTAGCATAATACCCTCTAGTTCCATCCACACTGTTGCAAACGGCAGGATTTCATTCTTTTTGATGGCTGAGTGATATTCCATTGTGTGTGTATATATATATATATATATACATACACCACATCTTCTTTATCCATTCATCTGTTGATGGACATCTTGGCTCTTTCCACAGTTTGGCTACTGTCGACGTTGCTGCTATAAACATTGGGGTGCATGTGCCCCTTCTAATCACTATGTATCCTTTGCATAAATAATACGAGTAGTGGCAATTGCTAAGTCATAGGGTAGTTCTATTTTTTAAAAAATTTAAATTCAATTAATTAGCATATAGTGTATTACTAGTTTCAGAGGTAGAGTTCAGTGATTCATCAGTCTTTTTTTTTTTTAAAGATTTTATTTATTTATTTGACAGAGAGAGAGAGACAGTGAGAGAGGAACACAAACAGGGGGAGTGGGAGAGGGAGAAGAAGGCTTCCCACCAAGCAGGGAGCCCCATGTGGGGCTCCATCCCAGGACCCTAGGATCACTACCTCAGCCGAAGGCAGACGCTTAATGACTGAATCACCCAAGCACCCCCCCTTTTTAAAATAAGATTTTATTTATTTATTTGATACAGAGAAAGAGACAGTGAGAGAGGACTATCAGTCTTATATAAATATAATACCCAGTGCTCATTACATCATGTGCCCTTCTTAATGTTCATCACCCAGTTACCCCATCCCCTCACTCCCTTCCCTCAAGCAGGCCTCAGTTTGTTTCCTAGAGTTAAGAGTCTCTTATGGTTTGTCTCTCTCTCTGATTTTGTCTTGTTTTATTCTTTCCCTCCTTTGCCCTATGATCCTCTGCTTTGTTTCTTAAATTCCACATATGAGTGAAATCGTGATAATTGTCTTTCTCTGATTGACTATTTCGCTTAGCATAACACCCTCTAATTCCATCCACATCCTTGCAAATGCCGAGATTTATTTTTTGATGGCTGAGTATTATTCCATTGTATATATACACCCATCTTCTTTATCCATTCATCTGTCGATGGACATCTGAGCTCTTTCCATAGTTTGGCTATTGTGGACATTGCTGCTATAAACACTGGGATGCAGGTGCCCCTTCGAATCACTACGTTTGTATCCTTTGGATAAATACCCAGTAGTGCAATTGCTGGGTTGTAGGGTAGCTCTATTTTTAACTTTTTGAAGAACCTCCATACTGTTTTCCAGACTGGCTGCAAAGGAATGAAGTAGTCATCTGTGCTGCGATGCAGATGTGCCTTGAAAACATTGTGCTAAGTGAAAGAAGGCAGACAGAAAAGGTCACATCATGCCTGACTCCATTTATACAAAATATCCAATGTAGATAAATCCACAGAGAGAGAATAAAGATTGGTAGTTGCCCGGGGCTGGAGGCAGGAGGAGTAGGGAAAGACTGCTTAATGAGTATGGGATTTTATTGTGGAGTGATGAAAGTGGTTTGAAACTACATAGAAATAGTAGTTTCACAATATTGTGAAAATATTGAATGTTACTAATTTGTTAACTTTAAATGACTTATTTTATCTCAAAAAATGAGAGATCTTTATTTTAAAAACTCAATTATTACACTGAGAAACTTGAAAGTTTGATGTTTATTTTATGACGGGCAAATAAATATTACTATACATTAGTAAATACCTTAATGTCTACATATACGAAGGGTGGAAAGTTTGGATCAATGGAGAGAATGTCTTAATCTTTTTATCACCTTTTCTAATTGGTACTCTTCAGAATGGAACTCCAAGCTGATTGGCCATGGTCAAGATTGTCTTGTTGCTTCTGTGTTGGAAAGAGACCAAGGTGAGTAATGGTCAAAGTTGTCATCTTAGATTGGGTCATTTGTTTAAAGGTATTCATTGAATTATTAAAAAGTATGAAACATAATTTTCAGAAGCTAACTATGTCCCAGTGAGAAATATTGTATCAGCCATGGTGTTGATTAACCAATAATGGCAATATAGAGGTCGATTACTGAAACAGAATCAGTCTCTGTGGGAAATGATTCTATAAAGGGATTTTAGAGATCTGAAAGGATCTTCTTGGATTTTGTGAATCATGTATTTATTTTATTACTATTAATGGGTTAATGATTTATTTGATAAGTGTAGAAATGAATGAAGAAAAAGAGACCCAAACTTGAACCTTTGGTGGCAACTGGTAGCATATGTGTCTGGATGGTGAATAATATGTGCCTGGGATTCTGAGGTCCAACACGAGATGGCATTAGTCAGATCCGTCTTGTGGACATGCTATTTTAGACAGATACTGGGAATATATAAGGGTCATCCTTTTGCCTTGGTTTTATCGATTTAGATTTAGTATTATAAATGGCTCAATGATAACACTATTAATGAACTATACAAAAATAAAAAAAAAGAGTGAAGCGTTGTCCAGCTGTGAATATATGTGGTGAGGCAAGAATTATTATTACTAAAAATTGAAAATACTGATGCCCCTTAAGAAATAAATGGATCAAGAGCATCACCTCTTTCACTAAGGATCATAAAAACTCCTAAGTATGAGTCAACTGTAGTTTTTAGGTCAGTCTTAAATTTGAGGTGGTTCCTTTTGTTAAGAGAATGAAAATTAATAAATTCCTAAATGATAGAATGAATGCAATGTGGAAAAGAAAGGTCAATTCAGATGAGGTTTCTGATTTTCTTTTATATAACATGCTTTGCTTTCTATTCCCCCAGGACATCCTCAAGCTGGTTGAAGATTTCTTTCTTGGTCACAAGCTCTCTGGTTGCATCTGTGTTTCAGGTGTACAGAGACCAATGTGAGTAATAAATCTCATGTTTTCATTTGACAGGTTGTAAAAAAAAAAAGGGGTGTTTACTGTGTTATTAATAGTGTGAATATAATTCGAAAGGCTGATCATGGCCAGTGATAAATACTGGAGTATTACCAAGTGTTACATTTATTAATGCATTTATGATACATTAAGAATGATTAATGAAAAAGATTATATCAATGTGATAAATGATTCTAGGGACAGATGTAGAATATTCAATGTTCTTATTCATTTTTTTGTGAATCATTGGGTTTTTAAAATTAATATTAGTGAATTAAGGAATTAAATAATATACAGAAAATGAAGAAAAAGGGGCTGAAATATGGACCAATGATGATGGCTGGTGGCGTAGGAGTCATGGACGATGAATACTACGTGTCTGGAACTCTGAGGTCCAGTGCAAAAGGAAATATAATCTATTACTGTCTCAAATTATTATGTAGACTGATTTTAGAACTGTAAAGGGACCATTTTCTTTCATTGTTTTCTTGAATTTTGATTCTTTTATTATCAGTGGATCAATTTAAGAATCAATGTACAAATACTGAAAAGTAAAAATTAAGGGCATGAAGCATATGCACTCTCAATGTACATGGTGAAGCAATAAAAACCATTCAAAGATATTTTATATACTGAATTTCATTAAGAAAAATAAATGGTTCGTGTGCCTTACCTCTTTAGTGCTCAGTAATAGAGAAGTTCTTATTCTGGATCAGTAGCAAGTATGATATTAATGCATTTTTTAAATAGAAAATTAATAAGCATGATTGCAAGTTAATGTATTTTCAAATGATTGACTCCGTGTAAAGTAGAATGTGCGGAAGACGGGAGATCACATTTCAGTCTTATTCTCATCTACTTTGCTTCGTGCTTCTCAGAAAGAAGACACCTGACCTGGTGTAAGCATCCCCCATGTTCAGGCGCTCCAGGCTAGCCTCTCTGTGTGGGAGCGTGAAGCCAAACGTGCGTAGTAATCAAAGTTCTTGTCTTGGTTTGGAGGGTTTGTTTCGGGTGTCACTGTAATTATTTAAAAAGTATTTAATAGAAGAAAAAGGACCAACCATTGTCCAATGACTAAGTTGGAACTGTATGAAACATTATGTTGACCAACCTACCTTTACCACAAGGAGGGTGGTTAATGAAGAACTTTGTTTAATTAGGCAATGATTCTAAAGAAAAATGATAGAAATACTGAAGGCTTTTGTCCTTGCATTTTTGCGATTCATAAATATTTATTTAATTACTGTTAGTAGATTGGTGAATTAATGGATGAGGATAAAGGAAAGAGGGCCAATCCTGGACCAATGATGACAGCTGGTGGCGTATGAGTCCTATACGATGAATGCTACGTGTCTGGAAGTCTGAGGTCCAGCACAACGATCTTGTGGATCGATGTGAGGAATATACAAGGATAATGTTGTCATTTTTGATTTAGGGATTCCTATATTAATAACATACATGGAACAATGATAGAACCATTAAACATGTATAAATAAATAAAAAAAGGATGAAGCCTTATCAACTATGAATATATTTGATGAGGCAAGAAATCCTTTATGTAACCTAAAGAAACTGATGCAGGTTGCAAAATTAATGAACCAAAGGTGTTATCTCCTTTTGTAAGGATCATGTAGACACTGACACAGATAAGCAACATCGAATTTTGTAAGCCTGGGTCATTCTTAATTTGAGGATGTTAATTTTGTAATATACCTGTTTATATTTTCGTATGTATACATGTTGTGAAAAATTAATTAGCACCGGATAGCTGGAAAAATGAAATGATGAAAACAAGGACTAATATGGAAGAAGTTTCAATTTTTAATTATCTGCTCTGTGTTAACATTCCTCAGAATCAACACACTCCAGCTGATGCAAGCATTTTCCATGGTCAAAAGGTCTGTGATTTCCTGCATGCTCTGAGCATAGAGATGAATGTGAGTAAAAGTTAAAGCTCTTGTATTTGCTTAAAAGTTTTTAAAATAAGGTATCCACTGTAGGGGCGCCTGGGTGGCTCAGTCGTTAAGTGTCTGCCTTCAGCTAAGGTCATGATCCCGGGGTCCTGGGATCGAGCCCCACATCGGGCTCCCTGCTCTCCGGGAAGCCTGCTTCTCCCTCTCCCACTCCGCCTGCTTGTGTTCCCTCTCTCGCTGTGTCTCTCTCTGTCAAATAAATAAATAAAATCTTTAAAAATAAAAAAGGTATCCACTGTATTATTTAATGTGTGAAATACAATTTAAAACCATCAATATGGGAACCTTTAAATATGGGATATAACATTTGCTAACGCATATGTGAGGTGTGGATGATCACCAGAGTAAGACATGTAACAATGTGGCAGATGATCCTATAGGCAGAGGTAGAATATTCATTGCTCTTATCATTGGATTTTTGTGAATCACAGGGTTTTAATATTTTACATTAGTCAATTAAGGAATTAATGAAGTAATGTACAAGAGAATGAAGAAAAAGAGGCCTGGATTTGGACGAGTGATGACAGTTGGTGGCGTATGAATTATGGATGATGAATATTATGTGTCTGAAACTCTGAGGTCCAATAAAAAAAAATATATAGTCTATTGCTTTTCTTTGAAGTGATCCTATGGACAGATGTTAGGGAAAGAAAAAGGACCATTTTCCTGGTTCATTTTCATGAATTTTGATTCTACTGTAACAAATGGCTCAAAGAAGAATTAATATGCAAGTATAATAAGAGGGTGAAGCATGTCTACTCCTAATAAAATTATGAACGTTTATTGAAAATACTGGAGTTTATTAAGAAATGTAAATGGTTCAAGTGTTTTATCTCTTTGGCTAAGGAGGATACAGACAATAAATAGCAGCCAAAATTCTTATTCTTGGTCAGTGTCAAGTTTGATATTGTTTGTTCAGAGAAAATTAATAAATACAACCCCACCATGCTATTTTCCTAAGTGACAGACAATATGAAGGTAAAATCATTGCACCAATAGAGTGTCTCTCCATCCTGTTATCATCTGCTCTGCTCTGTACTCCTCAGAATGGACTCACTCCAGTAGTTGTTTTTTTTTTGTTTTGTTTTTTTAAAGATTTTATTTATTTATTTGATAGAGAGAGACACAGCGAGAGAGGGAACATAAGCAGGGGGAGTGGGAGAGGGAGAAGCAGGCTTCCCGCTGAGCAGGGAGCCCGATGCGGGGCTTGATCCGAGGACCCTGAGATCATGCCCTGAGCCAAAGGTAGATGCTTAACGACTGAGCCACCCAGGTGCCCCTCACTCCAGCAGTTGTAAATACTTCCATGATTATGTGCTCTCTGGTTGCATCTGTGAATTTGGAGCATAGAGACCAATGTGAGTAGTTGTCAAAGTTTTCGTCTTCTTCTTCTTGTGTGTGTGTTTTTTTAAAGGTATTCACTATATCATTAAGAAGTATGAAATATAATCAAGTAAGGGCAACTGTAGCCCAGTGACAAATACGGATTTGATTATATTGATTAATAGGGGTTGATTATATTGATTAATGCATTTATGTAAAACATTATAATTAATGAGAGTGATACACTGATGTGAGAATGATCCTAGGGAGAGATTAGAGATATCAAGTCTCTTCTTGCATTTTAGTGAATAATAGCACCTTAAAATTATTATTAGTGAATTAATGAATTAGTCAATAAACAATGTAACACTGAATAGAGAAAAAGAGAGACGATATTGGATCGATGATGACCACTGGTGGCGTATGAGTCGTATACGATGAATACGTGTCTGGAACTCTGAGGTCCAACAGAAATGCACTCTAGTCCACTTCCCTGTGTGAAGTGATCCTATAGACAGATATCATGAATTTAGAAGGATCCTGTTTTGGGTTCATGTTCATGCATTCTCTATTTTTGTAATGGGATCAATGAGTTGATCAACAAACAATATATAAGTAAAGATCAAGGTCATAAAGCATTGTCCAGTTATAAAAATATGTATTGAGACAAGAAATACTATTAATGTGTATGGAAAACACACTCCTGTCCATTCGGAAATAAATGATACACACAAAGGTGTTGCCTCTTTGGCGAAGGACTGTGTAGGCAGTGTTAAATAGTAATAGGCAATGTTCATACTCTATGTCGGTGGCGAGGTCATTATTGTTCATTTATTAGGAGACATTAAATAAACAGTTCCCCCAATTGCAAATTGTCTAAGTGACTGACTAGATGAGAGGTGGGGTGCAAGGACCAGTGGAGATAAGGTCTAAAGCTTTTTGTTTTCATCTGCTCTGCTCTGTACCCCGCAGAATGGACGCACTCATGGTGATTTAAACATTCTTCCGTGACCACAAGTTCTATGGCTGTGTCTATGTGTTGGAGAATGGAGATGAACGTGAGTAATAGTCAGTGTTTTTGTCTCAGTTTGGGTGGTTTGTTTAAGGGTATTTACTATATTGTTAAAAAATGTGAAATGCCAACCATGGCCCCCAAATGCAACTAATATGAAGCATCGTGTTTATTAATCCATATACCAAACACTGAGGTCTGTTAATGAAAGAAATGAATTGCTTGTGGGAATGATTCTATGGACAGATGTTACACATTAGTCCCTGCCAACCAGGCACTAATGATGAAGTAAGAGGTTAAAATGAGCATGTTGGCTAATCCATACATTCAACACCTCGGTCAGCTAACAAAGAAGATCTAGACTATTAGCCCTGTAGAAATGATTTTAGGTACAGATGTTAGGGATATTAAAGTCACTTTTCAAAACCTCGTGGGCATTTTTTATTATTGGTGAATTAATGAATTAATCTCTAAACAAAATTATGGTTCAATGAAGAAAAAGAGGGCAAAATCTGGACCAATCCCGAGGACCAGTAGCATAAGAGGCAAGGATGAATAAGGTTTATCTACAACTTTGTGATCCAACGTAAAAAGAAATCTAGTCTATTGATTCTGTTACAAATGGTCCTGTAAGCAGTTGTTAGAGCTATCCCAGAATTTTATTCTTGGGCTTTTGAGTTTCACAAATATTGATTGCTTATTAAAAATTAAGCAATGCAATAATAAGTAAAAAAAGTATGCATAAATGAAGGAAAAATAGGGCCAAACGTGCAATAACTATAGCATATGTAATGAAATTAACATCATTACGAATTCATTTCTAAGAATCAGAAGTCCATTAAAAATATATTAAGGCATTTATACCTCATCAGAAGGGACATAGGGACAGATGCATGTAGTTGTTGATATTCATATTCTGTGCTGTCTCTGGGTTGCAGGTGTTTTTGTTTTTGTTTTTTTCATTTGAGAAATAGGGAAAAAGTTTATATAATATAATCAACTAACTATATTAAAGGGGGTCAAGCATGAACCAGTGACAAAATTGAGTCCCATACCAAATTATGACCAATCCAGTTGGCTTCACTGTGGTCGATTGGTAATCATTCCACGATGTATATGTCAATCAAATGTCACGTTGTACCCTTTAAATATATGCAACTATATTTATCAATAATTTCTCAGTAACGTTGGACAAGAAGTATATAGTCCTTTGTCATTTTTGATAGTGATAAAAACTGGACACAGTTTTTATTAATTCCTGTTATAATCTTGAGTTTGCATAGAACGGTGCACATTTATCATTATAAATTAATAAATAAGTTA